>NC_138423.1:4842658-9685317 GCF_016097725.1 Ips typographus
GATGGCGTTAGACAGGTAAATACTATCTATTCAAATTGATTAAATTCTAGCGTTTGGTTCGTTTAGCCCGGAACTAATTTAATTTACTTCTCTTAAAGGTGTTGGCTCAGTTGGATCAAGATAATAAAATAAACACCCTTACGCGACCCTCCATTTTGAGCGAGAGATGCGACGGAAATCGAAATATTTTGCACGCCGTCGTGAACATGTGTACACCCACCTCGAATAAAGATAGTGATACGATTCAGGAAGATCCAATTAGATACATTCATGAAGATCCCATTCCTACGCAGAGTTGGCCCCCTGAAAGTTTTGATGTTGCTTCTGGTAAGTGAAAATTTTGATTAAAGTTTTCTAAAATTGCTGGTTTCTAAATAACCCAGTTCGTGTACGAAAAAAATATGCGGCGGTTTCCAAAAGAATGTAAGTGATATGGTTTATTTTTTTCCGTAGCGGTTAAGTCATCAGGTGCTCCGCCATATTGAATTTTACGCCCGTCGTTTATTACAAACTAGGCTACCATTTTTTTAATCACCTGTTTGGACGTTGCCGTATTGACAAATTCCTCCTTTAAACCTCAAAATATGTATCTCTAATTAAGTAGTTATAAATGAAATGAAAAAACATTATTGTTTTGAAAAACAGCATTCTAAGAATCTCACATGTTTTGCATGCAATAAATACTTTTTGTTTTCGAAATCCAATAAATTAATCGGTTCGTTTATTACTGCAACAAACAAGACACCAGGTTCACATCTGCTCATGGAAGATGTGGCAACACAGGACACAGTCTCAACTGACAGTGAGTTGAGAAATATTAAAAAGTTCAAAAACAGCAAGAACTACAAACATAAGAAATAAAAACTTAATTTACGGTTGTTTAAGTTTATTAATTAGTGTTGTTATTCCGAGATTTTCGTAAAATTAAAGATTTTTCTTCACCAAACTGGAAAACTTGCAACACTTAGTGGTAAACAAAGGCGGAAAGTTCCAAGCAAACTTTGGCTTGGGACAACAACCACATTCAATTAAACGTTTCAAGAATTATTTCATAAAATTTGCAAGAAAGGAAAGGCAATGTGTGTATCCTGGAGACTATTAAATCCTTGCAGTTTTGTGATGATTGTAAAGCAGTGTTTTAACTTATATCAGAATTGTTGGTGTTTTAAGAACTTGCTTCTTGGTTTTGTGATTTAGGTTGCTTATTTATTTTCTTGTAAATTTATCCAGCGTCAAATACATTTTGGTTTTGTTGTGTGATTTATTTAACATGTTTTTCCAGTTTCAGTTCAATTTACTGTAAGAGCAGGTGGGTACCTCAAATAAATTATCTATTTTTATGATTGTTTATGAAGAAAACTATACTGATGGAAAAAATACTACAGTGTACTTCTTTTTTGAACGATTTTATTGGTATATTTCATATTGTGTAAATAGTACAATTAAATATAGTAATTTAACCTACTATCTGATGTAAAAGTATTTAACAGTAGCACCATCTGTTTCTAGCCTTATAGTCAGAGAGAATATGGGAAAATTTATACGGGCTAATTCTGCAAAATAATTTGATCAAATTTACATATTAAGTTACTTATAGCTTTCTAATATTACCTGAAACTTACTAGAAATTTGTTTTTTCAACACTCTGCATATGGATTTGGTCAACACCATTATAACCATAGCTTCAAACACCTTTTGTTCAGAGTCTTTTAGAGCAATTGATAATGGGGCTTTTTAAATTTGGACCCTTTCAAACCATGATAAGCAAACTCCAGATTAGGCAAATAAAAGTACCTGAAACATAAGCTATTTAGTATTAGCAGCTCATTAATACCTCTACCAGAGTCCTTTTTATAATATTAGGTAAATCACCTTGTCAGCTTCTTCTAAATACACCTTTACTCTATATTCATGTTTCTTCAAGAACCACTGGCTTGAATAAACTTGGTTTTTGTAGTGTTCTTGTAAAAACTCTTCTTGGGAGTAAGTAAATACCTATATGGGCTGTTTCATTGTGAGTGTTTTCTATTAGAAAAGGCATCCTTTTCTGTTCCACAAACTCTAGTTCCTTCAGAATGTTTCGCTGGGCCCCTTGATTGTTGTAAAGTGTATTAAGAAAGTGGCATTTTCAAAACTGACTACCCAAACACACACACATTATCTAGTCTAGTCTCACACGTAGTATCGCAGTTAAATCGAAATACTCGTTAAAATATTGTAAAATTATGTCATCTCGCCATCTTGTGGGAGGTCTTCCTGCACTTCGTTTGTCATTTCGCGGTCGCCAGTCTAATAATCTCCTCCTCCACCTATCATCAGTGCGTAAGCTACATACTACCACTTCAGTTTAACAATTCTTGTTATTATGTCTTCCACTTTCGTTCTTTTGCAGACATCTATCTTCCGAACACGATCTGATTTTTCCCAGCATAGAGCGCTCCATTTTACGTTGAGCTATTCTAAGTTTTTCTGCACTTGCTCTTGTTAGCGTGAGTGTCTCTGCTCCGTAAGTCATGACAGGAAGCACACATTGATTAAACACTTTACGCTTTAAACAACAGATCGGAATATCGCTCTTGAATACTCCGTTCAGTTTACCATCCAAGCCCCACTCGTCTTTGTAGCTCCTGCGTTTGGTTGTCTCTGTGTATTTTTATGTCATGGCCTAGATATCTAATATTCTCTTACTTCGTCGATGTTGGGACTTCCCAATGTTAGAGTTTCTCCGAGAACTAGGTTGGTCATTATCTTTGTCTTTTGTGTGTTTATTTGTAGTCCTACTTTTGTGGTGGAATTTGCTGGTTCTGTCAGCATTTCTTGGGCTTCTTGTATATCGTCAGCGATCAGCACGATGTGGTCGGCAAAACGCAAGTTGTTTAATCTATTACCGTCGATGTTTATGCCTCTTTGTTCCCATTCCAGCTGTTTGAACGCGTATTCGAGGAGGGTAATAAAAAAGAGTTTTTAAGGCCAATAGATGATCTGTAGTTCCAGTCCTGCGCGAAATCCTGCCTGTTCCACTGATTGGTAAAAATCAAGCTTTTTTTCTAGTCGGTTATTATTTTTGTGAAAAGCTTGTGTAAGTGAGAGAGTAAGCTGATGGGACGATAGTTGGCTATGTCTGTAGGATCTCCTTTTTTTATGAAGCAGTATCATCAAAACGTTGTTCCAATCCCCTGGTATGGTGGTTTTTGTTAGGCAAAGGTTAAAAAGTTCTTTGATAAGAATGATACCTTCCATTTTAATTGCTTCTATCGTTATAGAATCTGTTCCTGCTGATCTATTGTTCTTCATTTGTGTTAGTGCTTTTTGAATCTGCTCACCATCAATTTCGGGAATTTCTACGGAACCTTGGTTTTGGACCCCATATTTTTGGGTTGATCGGAATGAATGTCTGCCGTGCCCTTATACAGTTCTCTGTAAAATTCCTCTACTATTTGTAGTAACTCGGATCTGTTAGATGTAATTTAATTATACATTGTGCGAATCCACCCTTGACAGACTATCCACTATAAAAGACCTGGGAGTGGTTTTCGATGCCAAATTCTCTTTTATTCCTCACATCGAACAGGTGTCTGCCAGCGCCTCTAAAACTCTGGGCTTTGTTTTGAGAAACTGCAAACATTTTGCTAACCAGGATACTATCAAAGTGCTGTATAACTCCTATGTAAGATCAAAATTCGATTACGGTTCAATAGTGTGGTCCCCTATATACAACTCCCACATTCAAACTCTTGAGTCCGTGCAAAGAAGATTCCTGAAATACTTGATGTTTAGAGAGGATAATGTATACCCAGAAAGGGGGTTGGAGCATAACCGTATTCTTCTTAGGTTTTCAGAACTTCCTCTGGCTGTACGTCGGGAGTTGCAGTCACTCTCGTTTCTTTATAAACTTACCAACTCTAAAATAGACTGCCCGTACTTGTTAGAGCGGGTTTCGTTTAATATTCCTCGTACGGCGGTTAGGCATCAACCAACTTTTTCATTGGCATTTGCGAGGTCCAACATCCTATTCCAAGACCCTATACACAAAGCCTGTTACAACTATAACCGTGTAGCGGCTGAATCAGATATCTTTTGCGACAGTCTCTCGTCCTTGTTGCACAGGTTTCGCTCGTTCTCCGGCTTTCCCCCCTAAATCCTGTTGTCCACAAGCACATATCCTTTGTACCTACCTCCCTCTACCTTTTTCTGATTGTATTGTGTAACTTCATTCTTGTTCGTCTTTTTTTTTTTTAGTTATTAGTATTTAGTTATTAATTATTTAAGTTTGTGTTCGTATACTATTTTTCAATTTCCTGTAAGTGGGCCTCGGCCTGTTGGAAATAAACGGCTTTATTATTATTATTATTATTATTATTATTATTATTAGATGTTATGTTTCCTTCGCTATTTTTCAGTTTTGTTATTTCGTTTTTACTAATAGCTAATTTTCTCCTAAGAACCTTAAGGCTTTTGTTTTCTTGTATGGTTTGCTGTGTTTGTTGCGTATTGTAGTGTCTTATATCTTTCCTGATATCTTTATTTACTTTTTGCCAACCATGGCGGCCGAACGCATGTAATAGACAAGAAAGGCAAATGATGACGTGACCGCCACGGGAAAAAAATGGACCATACCTGCGAATCCATGTTCACAATACAGTTCCTTATAGAGCGGCTTATAAGCGTTCCTAATTTTTTTTGTTGCCTTATTATTGTGCCTTATACGCAGCTCAAAGTAGAAGTTAGGAGTGACACTTTCACAAAACCTTCTCTGTAAAATTGACGTCAAAACACGTCAGAAAATAAACAAGTTTATTTACATCTCATTTTGAAATTTTACAAATTAATGTTTTCCTAACGTTGTTGAGGACATAAAAAACTCATCATCAGGGATTGGATTAGATTGGAAATGGAATTCTTCTTTAGAAATCAATTTTCATGTCACAGGGTTGCAAACCTTCTTTTTGTTGAGAGGTTCTTATTAACTAGATGTATTTACAGAAGAAAGAAGAAGTATTTCACGTTTCCAGCTTTGTTTAAAACGTATGTTAGTAGTCCTCAATTTTTTTTTTTTCAGGAGATGAAGATAGTATAATGAGCCTAGGAAGTAGCGCCGCAAATAAAGGCAACAGTCACACTCACAACTTATCAAATAACATTGTTGATCCGTCAGAACGACGATCAAACGCAATGCAAATACTGCACGCCCTACTTTACGAATCTAGCACAATCGAAAACCATCTAATAGAGCTTCTATGCTCGAAAGATGCTCAAGGCCAGACGCCTTTCATGTTAGCCGTGTCCTCTCGCAGCTATCCGGCCGCTCTAGAAATTTTTGAACGAATCTTGAAACTTGGAACGCCACACGAACGCGAAGAAATGATTTTTCCGAAAGGTTCTAATCCCGACCATTCGCCGCTTCACGTGATATGCTGCAATGACACGTGCAGTTTTACATGGACCGGAGCTGAACACATCAATCAGGACATTTTCGAATGCAGGACATGCGGATTAACTGGCACATTGTGCTGTTGCACCGAATGTGCTCGAGTGTGTCACAAAGGACACGATTGCAAACTTAAGAGAACCTCGCCAACCGCTTATTGTGACTGCTGGGAAAAATGTAAATGCAAAGCTTTGATAATGGGCAACCAGTCAGTAAGGTACGACTTATTGAGCTGGTTGGTGAAAGACACAAATTTGGTTTGCCTGCCGAATTCGCGGGGCGAGAGTATTCTGTTGTTTTTGGTACAGACCGTTGGTAGACAGAGTCAAGAACAGAGACAGTTTAGCAAATCGCGACCTCGAACTAATTCGCGTAATAAAACGCCGTCATCGGATATTGAATCTGATATGCCGGAGCACGATTTAGAACCGCCTCGTTTCAGCCGCAGAGCTTTAGAGTGCATGCTATCCAATTGGAAAGCTGTCAAGAGCATGATTATGTCTGGAATTAGGGATCCTACTGATTTACAGGTAAGTGGACCGTTTGACAAAGTTTAAGAATTGTTGTTTCATGTGGTTGTTAGTGTATACAATTTTGGTTAAGTTGTGATAGTACGAAAAAAAGCAGTTCACTAAAACTTCAAATTATATTTTAAAGATGTAAAATTCACTAGACAGTTTGAACAACAAAATTAAAAACAAACTATTTTTCTACTCCACTTTAGAATACATTCTTCGTGACATCGTGGGTTGAAGAAATTGAACACAACTGCAACTGGTTTTTGTTTTTGCTATATTTCTAACTAACTGTTGATGATCTGTGTATTATTTGCATATTTCAATGTAAATAATACTATTATTTATATTATTAGAAGTCTTTCTATGTAACAATGTTTGAGAGTTTAAATGACGAGTTATTTTAATTCATACGAGTCACTTATGCCCCTATGCACCATCAGGCATTTTGAATGTTGGATAGCATGCACTAAAAAGAAAATCACACTCTGAACTTAAAGCTTCATAATGACTGATCGTGTCATACGGCCGTTAGAATGTAACTTCTGAATCAAATGCAATATTTTATTTACAAACAGTTTATCTATATACCTATTTAAGAAAATGCACTAATTTGCAACAAACCAGAAACCTCCCTAGTTTTGATTTACATCTAGTTTAAAGTTTAAACTATCTGGGGAATATTGTATAGAAGTTACTAAAGTAAACTTATACTTTTACAAAATTGTCATTAAAATTGATGTTATAAGAGGTTTGAAAAAAAAAATAGTAATCTAATTCCATGCCCAGACAAATATTAAGCTGTCACTCAGAGAAAATTTTTGTTAAATTGTGATTTTTCCGACTGTGACAAATTTGAACATATTGACAAGAATGAAATTAGAAATTATAAGAAAGGAATTTAAATATTGTCAAACCAATCACGTGATAATGTTTGTGTTTCAATCTACAGAGTGACCCATTCTTAAGCTTTCATTTCAAAAAACTGCCTGTCAACTTGTCCCTTTTTAGATACTATAGTTAGAAAAGAATTGTTTCAGATGTAAATCTGAGTTTTTACAGAAATTGAAGTAGTGTTTGGAGCTACTTTTAATTAAAATTATTAAGTTTTAATTTTAGTAATTAGTAACATTGTTGTTATTTTTTGCTTAGTTCTTATCATGATTTTTTTTTTAATTGGCTCAGTCTGAAGTAAGCCAAAGTAGTAACTATTATAGCCAAAAATCAAGCTTAAAGTTAAGGAGTGTGACCAATAAAAAGTTATTAATTTATCAACCCAAAATGGGATAACTGATACTTGGAGAACAAAAATGGAGAAAACATACGAAATGTTTGTTGAGATTAGAGTAGAATTATAATAATATAACTGAAATATTGTTTACTTATGTACATTACAGTGAATTCTGCATTTCCTAATTAACTTTATTATTGCTTTAATAAATTATTATCTATTCACTTCGTAGTTGAACGACCAACCATACGTTTCTGGACAATCAGGCACCACATTACTGGACAAATTTACCCATTGTTTCCTAGTTAAATGCCAAATGTCTACCGATATTTTAGCTGAAACTCTTATCAAGGAAATGAAAAGCACCGACAAAATTCAAAGCGATCTAGCAAGGTAAACTGAAACCTCTTTAACCGTCTGAATTAAGAAACTATGTGTTTGTTTTTAACGTAGATTTGTTGCGAGGAGGTTCGTTCGATCAGTTGTGCGGATATTTGTGATATTCAGTATCGAAATGGCTCCGACTTCGACAAAGCGTCGTGTCCTCAACAATCAGAACCAACCTATTATGAGATGCAAGAGACTGTTCCAATCTTTAAGTAAATTAGCTATTGAGGAACTGTGCGAAACTGCCGATTCGCTTATTGCCCCGGTTCGGCTAGGCGTTGCCCGTCCCACAGCACCTTTTTCATTAGCCACTACTCCTAGCGATGTGTTAAACGTTAGTTTTAGATTTTTAACCCCAATTGGGACTTTAATTTTATAGGAAATACATTTGCAGGGGTCGGAAGAATTATTTTTAGTTGATCCGCTAGCGCCGAGTGCTTCGAGACCGAGCGGTCAAAATTCGACTGATTCCTTTGCATTCTTTGGCGACTCCATTCGTAGATCGCAGACCGCTAGAGATTTGTTGAATATTGTGGATTCAGAGAGTAAGTTTAATCAGAATAATAATCTTCTTTATTTCTAATTATGGTCACAATACATTTCCTGTAACAGATTACAAAAAAAATACATGAAACCAATGTCATTTTATAACACATAATCCTTAATACATTATGGCTTTAAATTTCTTTTAAAGAGTTTCTCATTTTTTTCTAATTTTAAATCATTTTGTTAAATGTCTTTAAACAGGCATAATATGGATTTTTTTTGGTTATAGTTAATCTGTGTTTCAGATAATTTACATTTACGCTTCGAGTGTTTGATGTATAATGCTAATATTTTCAAAAAATGTCTTAGATAATGTGTTTTTCCCTTGTTTAGTTACTGAAATTCCTTACTTTTATTACTGAATTCCTTACTTTTGTTACTGAATATTGTTTTTGTACCTTAAAAGTCTTCGCCGATACACTTGGGAAATTCTTACATCTCTGGCAGAGTGGTTAGTATCTTCCAGTTTCATTTTGGACATCGTAGAACTAATCCAGTATACTCACTTGTGAACAATACTTTGCAACAAACCCGGCACATTGAAAGCACATGGCTAAGTTGTAATATTCCTTCACGAAAACTGTCAATAAGTTAAAATAAACCGTACCTCTTTGAAATGGTGGGAGGGGCTTGCAAAATCCAATTTTCGTTATTGGGGGGGTTTCTGCACTGTTTTTTCCTGACAACTTTAATTTTATCCCGAACACTTGTTGGTAGCTCCGATTTAACTTCGTCATTTAGCCTAATCAGTTCTTTTATAAATTCTTCTTCAGAAAAGCCTTTTTCAATCAATCATTTATTAGTTTTTCTTTTGCATTGATATCTTCTATTTTTTGTATTGCTGCCTGTAGTTGTTTTTGTTGGACCTTACTGTGACTTTTAACAATTATTGTTCCACTTTTTGTTTGTTTTACATTTTTAAACGCTCCTCCTATCCACTTTACATTTGTTGAAGCTTTTTCATGGCTTCTTTTGGATCTGTGACATTTTGAACATTTATTATTGTTTCGCATATTTTTGATGTTTTTGGAGTTGTCCATTCCCTTTCATTTTGTTTTTCTAACTTCTTCTTCTATTCTTTCTCTCTTTAAGTAGATTCTTGATTTACGTTTGTTTTTGGAACAGAGCTAGTAATTTTCGCATGCGTTATCTTTTCTTGGTTGCGATTCTGAGGTTCAATTTCAAAATTTTTGTACATTTTCTTTTTCAATTTGAAAAAGACCAACAAAGTAAATATTTTACATATTTATGGGTGTGCGCTTTTCATGGAATTTTGCAAAAGTTTGTCTTGTCCTTGCTCTACGACGGCAGCAACAATACCCAAAGCGGCATAAAATTCAGACACTTTTTCCTCAAAGATAACACATTCTTCCATTTTTCCTACGTCTTTAGTCGCTTTTTTGCCTGTTCCTGTCTGTTCTGGGCTCAATTCAGATCGTTTTTTTTTTTTTTTTTTTTTCATCTCCCATTTTTAACGGTGGAGCTCCGCTTTGTAACTTTATTGTGTATCTTGTGGTCACTGGTTTGTTTACATTTGGCCTTGTTCATTTTTACGTCGCTTATCAGTGGTCTTTTGATTTCAATTATTTGCCTGATTTGAAACGCTGATAATTTAACATTTTCTAGCGAGTTACTTCGCGTTTTAACTCCACTTACAGTGTTCATGTCAGTCTATTGTCATCGTGTCTATTTTCTTCATAAACAAATGTGAATGTGATTTTTAGGTATAGCTATGGATAATGACGATGATGCGGCATCAGATCATGAAGACAACCAGACTGAACGTGATCTTAGTATGGTAGGACAGGCGTCTTCGCTAGCGGAAAGTGAAAATCAAGAGGCACCGCCTGACCAACAAGAAAACAGATTACAAGTATGAAAGTTTCTGTCATTTATGCCATAAATCTGCAAACGTAGTTAATTTATTACGTTGAGGGATTTATTATTAATAATCATTTAGGGAGAAGAATCCGATCCTGAACTTGACTTACTAGCAGAGACTGAAAGTGACAGTGATGACAATCAGAGCAATCAAGATACGGCCAGCGCGCAAAGATCCGTTCAAACTGGAGCTACTGCTGGTAGTGATACAGGTAAACTATTTTTTTTTTAATTAAGCCAATAAGCTGACATAAAGCAAATTTTACGGCCTTTGTTAGTCAAATGTGACGGAGGGTATTTCTTGAAATGTTCAGATATTTAATTTAAAAAAAGTTAGTTTAATTGTGAAATAAGTCAACAAATACCCTGCTGCCCAGTATCTTTGGCACTATAAGCAACTTATTAGGAGGTCTGCTATTATTCCCTGAAGATGAAAGTGGCGAGTCCAGCCAGCAAGAGGAAGAGGAGAGTGAAGCGGGCACGGACGAACCAGATAACGAAGAATACGTCACGGAAGATCAACTGGAAAGACGAAGGTAAAAACATTATTTATTTACAGGAAGGGTATTTTCACAGTCATTTCAGTTTTTTGTATTGTCATTTAGGTGGTTGTTATGTTTAACATTCTACCTTAATTACTGATCATACATTTTGCTTATTAACTCTAACATCAATTTGAAGTAACTAGTTTGGTTGAATCGTGACGTCACACTTAAAAGGCCTAGCGTCACACAATTAGTTAAGACATTGCAGGAAATAGTTATTTACACATCAAGGGAAAGAAGGAAGAAATTACGCCCGCAGTCAAAGTTATCGTTAGAATCTCAAATTTACCTTAATTAATGAGCACTTTACTAAGTCTCAGTGTGCGTCATTTTGGGCGTTACTATTCGAAGTTTGCGTTTTATCTTGAAAATGACAGTAGTTTTTTTATAAAACGTTTACTATTTTATTGATAACATTAATGTTACGAATGTCAGTAGTCCAAATTGCATTAAAATCTTGCTTGCTATTAACAAAACAGGGTGCTTTTAAGTGTTTGTTACTAAATTAAATAACAGTGTAGTTAGGAGTTGTGAGGTACATGTTAGACTTGGTAAATAACAAAGAATCAGTACCTTATAACATACTTATTATCTATAGGGTGGACTTTGAGTAATGGGGCATAGAGCTACACCATATTCCTGACATCAAAATAATACGATTTAGCTAAATTGTTCTATACCGAAAGTTAATATTAAGAAATTCAGTTTTTTGGTAGATATAGGGTGTGAAAGTTTCTTTTCATATAAATAACTGAAAATTTGTATAAGAAAGTTTTGACAGACGGTAAATTATTTTGCAGTACCTATTAGGGGGCGCTATCTGCAACCTTTCCAGCTGCTTAAAAAGACCCCCATCTTTTTTCTACGCCACTGAAACGGACATTACGACTTCATACTATGATTCTAATATGCTTTTTATATAAAAAAGTATACTAGTTTTAGATCTTAAAATTTGACCGTTTTCGAGATTGCATACATTTTTGTATGCTAATATTGCTAATACCGTTAAATGGTAAAGTACATTAACGTAATTCATACAAACCCTAAAAAAACTGATTGGGAGACCTTTTAGACCGAAAAAAATAAATGAAAAATCCATACGTATTTTCAGTGAATTTTGTAAAACAACTTACACCACAAACCACCGGAAATTAAGTATTAGCATTAAAAAAAGGTTTTATTTGGACAACAAGTGTTCTACAAAGGTAAAGTAAAGACTTACTTTGATAAAAAAAATACTAATTGGAAAGTTGCTGTATGCAATATCAAAATATCGGATATTTCAAAAACGGTCAATTTTGAAGACTTAGAACAAGTACACGTTCTACTCGTAGTTTGTAAGCAGCTGAATTAGTTGCAGGTAGCGCCCCCTATCAGTTACTGCAGAACAGATGAAAGCATTGTATCTACCGGCTGGCAAAACCGTCTTATACAAATTTTCAGAAATTTATATCAAAAGACCTTGATGATATAATAAATAAGAACAAAATTTCAATTTTCACACCCTGTATCTTTCTTAATATTAACTTTTGGTATAGGACAGTTTAGCTAAATCGTATTATTTTGATGTCAGGAATATGCTGTAGCTCTATGTCCCATTACTTATGGTCCACTCTGTACATGGTGTCCGGATTTAGTGTGTTTTGACAGGAAACCTGCATTTGCTAGATAAGAAAAAACTAGTATATAGATGTCTAAAGCTCGATTTTTGAAAAAAGATTAATGGCAAAAACCGTATTTCGATATTTTGTCAGTTTGCGGCGCTAGAGGGCGTTTTCGAATTTCGCCGATTTTGAAAACTCTTCACAACTTTTTTATTTACTAAAATATCGAAGTGAAACACAAACATGTTTACTAGGCACTTTTTCGATGTGATTTCAGTGGCTTGCTTAGTTTTTTGCTACTGTCTTCCGTTTTCTCAATAATTGACATAACTTTCTTATTTTAAATAGAACCCATAATCAAATATAACTTTAAAAAATGTCTATTTGTATACATTTCCTACGGTGTCAGTATGTCTATAGTTATTCCTACAAATAACTAAAGTATGAAGTAAACTTGAAATGAGTAACAGTTATAGACCCAATATCAAATTACTTTTTTAGTATTTCCACACATATTAAAGTAACTAACAACTAAAGAACTAATTTTTAATTAACAGTGGAAAATAAAGGAAAAAAAATTGAAACGTTGACTTTAAAGTTAAAAACGCAGTAATTTTAAACATTCAAGTGTCATAGAAACAAGAAATAAATAAACGTTACTTTTGATGTGAAAACCAACAAAGAATCAAAGCCAACTTGAATAAAAACAAAAAAGTGTAATATCTCAGTTATTTTTAAGATTATCTATAGAGATATTTTCATTGTAGTAAACCACATGAAATGAACTATTTATGAAAGTTATAGCCAACTGTCATTTTAATTTAAAATAATAAAGTTAGGTAATTTTTGGAGAAAACGAAAGACATACGGTTTTTGCCATTAATCTTTTCTCAAAAATCTACCTCTAGACATGTATATACTAGTTTTTTCCTATCTAGCCGGGAATTTGGGTTTTCTGACTACATTTTGATAAAGCTTTAAATATCCCATTCTGGTAACTGATATGGTGTGGTGTTTTTTTTTTGTTGCATTAGTTTTTATAAAAACTACCAAATTGTAAAATTTGCACTGTTTTATAGGTAATTCCAATTAGGAATTACCTATAGAAGACAATAGAGAGTTTTTAAGCCATCAAAAATAACGGCAATTTTGAACGAAATTATGGTTAAGTGCACAAACGTATACAATTTTTATAGCACCAAACAGAGCTCGTTATTCCTCTACATACACACAACATAAACAATGACAACCGTTTATTTACATTTTTGATTGGGTTAGTTTAGCGGAGTTTTCTGTCGGGAATTTAGATAAAAAATGGGGATCCGTGGCCCAAAATTTAAGGTTTTAGGTTAGGTATCTTGTAATTTTTTTGTTCTAACAAATATTTAAAAAATGCCGTTGAAGAGTTTAATACGTAAATTTGCAATATTATGAAGTTGTCTTGTGGCTTTCTCACTCATAAAAATTGACAGTTTTTTTTTATCATACACACTCGTTAAATGTGTCATAAGGTACAAGCAGAGAATATAGAATATTTTCATTAGTTCAAATTTCGGCAACTGCTCAAATATTCATAGATACGAAGAAAGGTTAGAGGTTACATCAGTTCTAAAATTGAAGAGTCGCAAGCTATGTCAAAGTCTCGAGGTAAAAACATATCCCTAGTTTATTTCTTTGGAAATCTTTAAGTGATATTGTAAGAAAAGATTGTTTGCATTAAGGGACTTTATTCAGTCATAGAAAAAACAAATTATTATTCAGTGCCTCTGAAACATTAAAATAAAAAAATTACAAATCCTTTCATACACAAAAATAATGAAATTTAAGTTTTTAGCGAAATGCAAAGGTATGGGATAACAATTGTGCTGATATGAGGTATATTTTTTATATTTTGTTTAGTGTTCTTAGTTTAGTAGGGAAGTTTTCTAAAAGAAACTATAGAAAAACTAAAATTTAAACATAATTATCTTAGTTACTTTCTGTTCTGTTGTGCACAAAACCATTTCGAAGCCGTCAAATAAAGGATATAAAAACTCTATAGATACACAAATTTATTACTAATTTGTGTTGAAAGCTTCTGCATGCATTCGTAGAACTGTAAATATCTGTGTTTTCTGATTTCTCTCTTTTTGGACTTCTCCCTTTCACAAAAGAAGCCGTTACAGCACTGCAGCCGGTGGCACTGGTCAACGATCCAACTTGGCGCCCCAAAATATGCAGTGGGCTATCAGGTCACGGGAAGCGGGCCGATCGGCCGGAGTCCGGCTAGCCAATGGATCTAATTTGGTGTTCATTGATCCAACGTCACTCAGGCGGTCGACAACGGGAAGCGCTACCGTTGCTGCTAGTTCTGAACCTATCACCATGGCCACTACTGCAAGTTGTTTAGCAAGGGCTTTCGGTAAGTTGTCGTTCATTATTCATTAAATCAAAAGCAACTTTTGAGTCAAAGTTTTAAAATCTGTACTCGGTTTAAGTACGTTCAGTAAAGTTTAAAAGTTTTTTATGAGAGATAATAGACACTTGGCAGGAAGACGTAATACGTAATACTCAAGATGTACGTATTTAAGGATTTTGCAGATATGTAAGTTTTACCTTACACGGTATACGCTGTTTCAGATATCAAATGAACCATATAAGTCCAGGATATCTGTCCACCTCGTGTTTTCTCTTAAATTTTCTTTGATTTTTGATGTTTATTTTTTCTTTGTATGTTATGACATGTATGCAGCGTAATCGATGACATTTTTGGAATTGTCATTCTCGATTCCGACTCGGAAGATGAAGACGACTTGGATGATTTGCTGCTTATGCACTTGCATAATGAAAATAATATATTAATATGAAAAGAGCTTTATGGATTTCCCATCTCTTTAGGTTTTCATGTGGGTTTTGTCCATACACTTCCCTTGCCAAATATAAATCTAACTCTTGTGTAATTCTAAAGCGCAATGTGAAATCTGATTGTTCCACGTTTTGTTAGAAAAATTACATGAATGTTATATTACACGTTATAGTTACGTAAAGTTACGTTACACTGCAATACGTTAAAATCCGTTTATTTTGCATGTGCAGGGGGTGAAATAACGTATTACGTATAAGGTTTTGCTGCCACTTAAAGTGTCTAATAGAGCAACTGAGTGTATTTTTAATTTTAATCAACAAACTTACGTTTGATATTAAATTCCTCTTGCAGGAATCGTTATACGGCAAATTGCCGATCTTCTTTCTGCAATGTCGATCAACTCTAGTGCAGGAATTCCGTCGTCTTCCTTCATGGGAGTGTCACAAGATGATATCTGTAACGTACAGGTAAGTTGTCTTTTTGTAAAGTGTCTTTGACCAGTCAGAATGTTTATTTGATTGGACAATTTTTGGTCATTTTGATCACATAACGTCATAAAAAAATTTAATTATTACTAATATCCATATTCATCCAGTAGTATCAAATTTTCAATTTGTTTGCCAGGTTTGTTACTTTTATTGATAAAATTTTATGTAACTCACGTTCTTTGCGCAACTTACTAAGGTAGTTTTGAAGTTAACTGGTTACATAGATCACACTACCTAACAAAATTTGGTCCCATCGACTAAAAGTGTTTTTTTTTTTGGGTTCCTTGGGTCCTAAATAGTGGGAAGGAGCCATTGGGTTGTCTCGGAAAATCGGAATAAGCTCAGAAAATTAGGAAAATTGCACTTTTTAAGTTTTTGCCAAAATTTGCGCTATATTTTCGCGAGGAGAAGAAATTTTCGGCGTTTTGGCCAATGTGAGGTTCTAGGAGGGTCAGAAGTCCTTAAAAGAAGCTAACCCAAAATTTTGGTTAGATTGCCTAACCCATAACCTACTTAAATTAGTCCATTTTTTACCCACTGTAATGGTTCTTTCTAGATAACTTACTAATTTTATTTTTTTAACCGGGTTTGGACTAAAGGGTAGAGGAAGGTTCATAGTAAATAGGAAAAAATTGTCTGACACCAATGGGCTTGCCTAGAATATCAAAAATTAAAACGTATATTCAGCTAAAAACATGCACATACGATTTATATCGATTCAATGAATAACACTCAGCAAACGTAAAATCTACAAGGAAATTGCAAATTTTTGACAACATCGAATTTTGTTACAGCAAAAATTCCAAAATCGTGTAAGTCCATGTTTTTAGCTAAACTTACTATAGTTTTTGATATTATTCTAGCCAAGCCCATTGGTCTCTAACAATTCTTTTCTATTTAACATGGATTTATGCAAACTGCTAAAATATAGGGCACATTTTGTCAAAAACTCAAAATGTGCGATTTCCTGAGTTTATGCCAATTTTCCGAGAGCTCTCAATGATCGTTTCTCACTATTTGGAACCCAAAAATAAACGTTTTGTTGATGGAACCAAACATGACTCAAATTTTGTTACGTAGTGTAATAGCTATTTTCTTCTGCAAAATTCATACAAACAAACCGGTATTTTTCCCGGTCAAATACGCCATATTTCATCGCGATTTTTGTTATTTAATTCAAATTGGTAGATGTATTTCACTACAGTCAAATTGACTGCAGCACAACTCTAACACTATCGTGCACCAGCATTTTTTACCATTGAATCGAACTAATTTGCTGGCTTTCTCTATGGTTTAACCAACGTTAGAGTTTCAGTCGTAGGTATAGGTTCAATCTGGAGTTTACTCATAAATTTCAAAAATGAGTATTGACATTTTATAGTTATCACTTAGACTATGACCTATGAAAGTTTTTAGCGACAGTTTTAATTTCAGATCTACTTAGAATTTCGCCTAAAACCAACATGGGACTGGTTATTGACCGTAATGGATGCTACTGAAGCTCAGCTCAAGTTTGGCGCTTCTTTGACCAATTCTCTTGATAGTACGAGCGCCGGCAGCAGTTTGGGAGGCAACTCTTCGAGCGTTCTCAGTTCCCAGCAGCACACAACGTCGGGCGGATCAGGAGGTGGGCATCGACGTGTGCCTGATCGCTCCCTTTTAGCTTCGCTTGCTGATTTAGGTTAAACCGTGTATTTTTTTTAATATTACGCGATGTACGGGACTTTTTTACTAGTCATTTGTTACGTAACAGTTGTTTGTTTTTGTGTAAACGTTGGTAGGAAAGTCCTGAACACCCATTATCGTTTGATACCCAGTTAATTTGATTAAATAGAACTCATACACTAGCATTGAGTATCCAAGGTAAGGAGAAAAACTGCGAGAATTTTGTAAACTGTGAAATTTGTGTTACTCTGAATTTGTCCAGTTTGCAAAACTCTTACAGTAAACCGCCTTGTCTCGGATATCTTTCAAGTCTTTTACGGAAATGATGTGACACAAAAGTCTTGTTTTTCGCACTTTTATTATGACAATTATTATTATGACGCGTTTTCCGTGCACACAGTAAACACATTCATGATCATGTTAGTATTCGTCGATTAACTTGTCACTGAGAATTCATTTTTACGGGTATTTTGCAAACGTTGTTTTTCTTTATACTAAACGTGGTTTCTACTTTTAGTAGGCTCCAGTTCGGGTGTTGTTAGATCTAGTAGAGCACATGCAATCACTGGAACCGCCGGAGGTTCGGTTGGTAGTCGGATTGTAGGATTCACTACGAACGTTGAAAGCGGAAGATCCCGGGCAGATCGTGATGGTAAGTACATTCTCTTTTCTTTCTTATCTTAATTTTTTTCCCTGGTCTGCGTTTATAATAATAATAGTTCTGTCAACGTTTATAATTTTTCATATACATGTAATAAGATAGTTTAAGTTTTAAGACAGAGAGGCGGTTTTAAAATAATTTTATGTTGAAATAGACGAAAAATTAAAGTATTGACAGTCTAGTCAAAATGTTACCCATTTTAAGTGACGTGAAGCAGGTGAAAAATTATTCGTTCCGAAATGACTAATTTTGAATATCATTGATCAAGAAGTTCGTTTATTAACACTCAAAGATCTTTTGTCTTTATCTCTAGTTTAAGATGAGTTAAAAAAACTACGTTTCAACATAAATTACAGCTTGGTAACAACATTTTTGACATTTTATTAAAATTACTGACAGATTTTTGAGTTTCTGCGGCTATTTACAGTTTGTAATGTATTGTTCCCGGGGAACGAACGAATAAAACCACTGGGGTCAACGTTAACAAACTTAGTTTATTGCACCAGAAAAAACATGCGGTCGATTGTAACATTCAATCCACTACTCTCCTAACCTAACAACGACTAACTAATATGAGTGGCGTGACAATTGCCCGCGCAGTGTTGCCATGAATACACAACACTCCTCCCCCCTGGACAATATAGAATTATGTACATATAAAATCATCCAAGTACTTTGGAGGTGCTCTCAACCTTGGTAAACGCGCCTGGGTTGACCTTGCTTCCACATTTAATTCGTTTGACGTATCGGTCACCATGGCTTCAGGTTCAGCAATCGGCGCTGGTACGGCAATCTCTTCATCATCAGGCTCAATTGCTTGATCAGAATGGTCTTGCTCTTCTTCCGCCCTGGAACGTAATTGATCTGTGTGCCTTCTAATGATCTTACCCTCTGGCGTCTTAACCCGGTAACTGACTGGGCCGGATTGACTGACAATCGTTGATGGTATCCATTTTTGACCAGGCAGGAAAGAGCGAGAATAGACGGTGTCTTCTTCCTGGAAAACCCGGGTAGGTTTTCTTTCCAGGTGTTTCTCTTGCTTTGCCATCATTTCCTTGGAGAAATCTGGGTAAACTCTGTCCAATAGGGTATTTAGTTTTCTACCCATAAGCATTTCCGCTGGTGATGTTCCAGTCATACAATGCGGTGTTACATGCTGGGACAATAAATATCGTGTCAATTTCAATGAGACGTCCTTACCTGACATCTTCCTGAGCGACGCCTTTACATTCTGGACCATTCTTTCAGCCTGACCATTACTGCTTGGATGGTATGGTGCTACTAGTGCTTGACGTATGCCGTTGTCCTTCAGAAACTTCTGAAACTCCTCCGACGTGAAAGCTGTTCCATTATCCGAGACACACACATCAGGCAGCCCATGCGTGGCGAAAAGTTCCCTCAGAACCCTTAAAGTAGCAGCCGTCGATGTAGTTGGAACTTGTTTCACATCGAGCCACTTTGAGAATGCATCTACCACTATAAGGAAATAGATGCCATTCATTGGACCGGCAAAATCTAAGTGAATCCTCGACCAAGGTGCCCGTGCCCACTCCCAAGGATGTACTGGAGCTTTGTTTGGCATTTTACGGTTTTCCTGACAGTCTGAGCAAGTGCTCACGAGTTCCTCGATGTCTTTATCTAAATTAGGCCACCACACGTAAGAACGAGCGAGGCTCTTCATTTTCACAATCCCTGGATGCGCAGAGTGAAGAACTTTTAGGACCATTTTCCTCCCCCCTGGTGGAATTATCACCCTAGTGCTCCATAAAAGACAATCTCGGTAGCACGATATCTCGTTTCTTCTCATAGAGTATGGTAAAAATTGGGGTAAAAGTTTCTTGTTTTTATCTGGCCAACCTTTCTGAACCCATTGCAAGATTTGGGCCAGAGTTGGATCTTTCCTAGTCTCAGAAGCCACTTCCTTCGCAGTGAACATCTTTTCGGGAGGGTCTTCTAACATCAGGACGTCGCCGCAAACTGGAGGTTCTTGTACTGTACCCTCTACAGGTAGTCTGCTTAAAGCGTCAGCATTGCTAATTTTCTTCCCTGGCACGTATTGTAAGTTATAGTCATAAGCGCTTAAAATAAGTGTCCATCTGAACATCCTGGGTGACAAAATTTCAGGAATCCCTTTACTGGACTGCAAAATCCCTAAAAGAGGCTTATGATCCGTGCGAATGATCACATGGCGTCCATACACGTAATCATGAAATTTCCTCATACCTACAATTATAGCTAAAGCTTCTTTATCCAATTGTGCAAAATTCCTTTCTGCTGATGACAGAGTCCTACTATGATAGGCTATTGGCATTTCCAGTCCCTGGTCATTGGGTTGGCTTAAAATACATCCCACTCCATATGGACTTGCATCGCATGTTAAAATTAGCATCTTCGATTCGTCATAGTGACCCAGCACCGGTTCCCTGGCTAAAATGTCTTTAATTTGTTTAAAGGCAGTGTTTTCCTCTAAACCCCACTTGAATTGCATGTCTTTATGCAATAGTTTATGAAGAGGTTCAGCAAAAGAAGCCTTATCCTTCAAAAATACGTGATAAAAGTTTACCAAACCTAGGAAAGCTTGAAGTTCTGTTTTGTTCCTTGGAGGGGGCGCCTTTACGATCGCTGCTACTTTGTCTTTGTTAGGACTTATATCTGAATCGCTGATTTCAAAACCTAAAAAATTTATTCTTGAGGCTTGAAAGATACATTTATCTTTACGAAGGTGAAGTCCGCATTCTTTGAAACGGGAAAGAACTGCGCGCATCTTCCCGTCTAAGTCGGTGGTAGAATGTCCCACTATCAGGATGTCATCGTAATAAGGAAAAACACCCTGAATTCCTGTAAGTAGTAAATCCATAAACCTTTGGAAAATTTGAGGTGCTATCGAAACACCAAATTGTAGCCTTTTGCACTGGAAAGCGCCCCGGTGGGTTATAATTGTTTGCGCCTCAGCTGCTTCTTGATCCACACTCAGCTGTAAGTAAGCTTGGGCCATATCCAGCTTAGCAAAAACTGTTCCTCCAGCTAAAATGGCCAAAATATCCTGTATCCGAGGAACTGGGTATGTATTTGCCCGCAGAGCACGATTTATAGTGCTTCTGTAATCTCCACAAAGACGTACTTGACCATCACCTTTCACTACTACAACAATGGGCGTGCACCACCTTGGATAAGCTACTGGTTCCAATACTCCCTCGTCAATAAGTCTGTCAAGCTCTTTGTCAATCCTGTTCTTCAATGCAAACGGAACCTTCCTAGCTTTCAAAGCAATTGGCTTCACGGAAGGGTCCAAATCAAAAGACACTGGTGGTCCCTTGTAAACACCCAATTTGGGCTCAAAAACTTCTGGAAACTCCATAACGTAATCAACAGTATTTGAAATTTGATGCAAACCTGCTATAGATAGACCCAGAGGCCCAAACCAATTCCGTCCAACCAAACTACTCCGTTCGTCCTCCAGAATGACCAGTGGCAAAAGGGCGTGCTTGGAGCCAAACTGAACTGAAACCATGCACTCACCGATAGTTGATATAACAGCATTCTGGTAGTCCTTAAGTGTGACCCTGGTTGGCTTGATAATGGGCGCCTGTCCCGAAAATAGCCTTTGGAAATCAAATTGGCCAATGACACTAAATGCTGCACCTGAATCCACCTCCATGGTATGCGGTTTGTTGTTTAACTTTACTGTGATCGTAAATTTCCCTGCAGCCTTGTGGGTTGCAGATTCTTTATAGATGGTTCAAAGTCCAGCTGCTCTTGACTCTCCATCTCTAACATGAAGCTATTATCCGCGCTTGCATTGTCCTCGCACTCTTCAACAATATTCACTGATCTTCTGGTTTCCAGCTGTTTCTTTTTCCTTAAACAAGCACGTTCTATATGTCCCTCCTTTTCACAGTAACGACACCTGGCTGTTTTGTACACGCACGTTTCAGCTGAATGTTCATTGTCGCATCTGTAACACTTCCATTTGGATTTGTTCATATTCAAAACAGATTTTTGTTTGTGTTTTGAAAATCCGTCTGTTCGATTGTCAATCCTATTGACGTTTGACGCTGTCGGAGCGTTTGACGCTGTTGCCGTCTCTTGTTGTATGATTGCCACGCTACGTGCTGCCACCTCTTGAGCTAAGCACATTTCTTGAGCCCGCTTCAACGTAATTTTGTCCTCTGCTAATAGGCGGCGCTGAAGAGCTTCGTCACGAATTCCGCAGACAATACGGTCCCGAAGCATGGTATCCAAAGCGGCATCAAACCCACACTTCTCGGCTAATTGTCGCAATTCTTTAAGGAAGATAGAAAAACTCTCACCTGGTTGCTGATCCCGCCTATAGAATCTGAAACGATTCACGATCTCGGATGTTCTGGGTGCAAAATGATTGCTGAGAATCTGTATAATTTCGTCATAATGCTTGTCCTTGACTTTCACCGGGGCGATAAGCGATCGCAGAATCTCATAAGCCGAAGGGCCACAAAGGCTTAGGAACACCGCCTTTTTCTTGTCATTATCTGTAATGTTGTTGGCTACCAAGAAGAACTCGACGCGCTCTTGATAAGCCTCCCACCCCGATGGGTCGCTGGTATTGAAGTGTTCGATATTTCCGAGCGTAGTCATCTTATAGTCTGAATAGGTCTTCTGTAAATTTCACTTAGAGAGTCCGCGAACTGGCACTGGACAGTCTAAACGTGTGTAAACGGTTTCGGGTATTAACTTCACTGGGAGTTGCCTACAGGGGATCCCATCCTCGTCGCCAAAAATGTAATGTATTGTTCCCGGGGAACGAACGAATAAAACCACTGGGGTCAACGTTAACAAACTTAGTTTATTGCACCAGAAAAAACATGCGGTCGATTGTAACATTCAATCCACTACTCTCCTAACCTAACAACGACTAACTAATATGAGTGGCGTGACAATTGCCCGCGCAGTGTTGCCATGAATACACAACACAGTTCCTGGTCTATTTCCATTTAGAACCAACATTTTAAATCATATTTACAAGGCAAAAATGACACTGCAAGTTTTAAAATGTTCTCCAATTTGTTCCAATAATTCTTTTTGCACAATTTTTATTCCTTTACATCATAATTCTGTTCTAGCATACATTAACTTGATCTCTCAGTATGTTCTTCATAAATGTAGTTATTTTGGTTTTCCTAATCGACTTTTTTTAGGATTAAGTACAAAATAGCACAGGTCTGCTTAAATTAATTTTTTTTTATTTATCATAGGGTAGGACACTTTCTAAGTATGTAATGCTCTTTCATACACATCATTGTAACAATCAATGATGACTTCTTGACTTTGTTTTTTTTATAAATCAACGACTAGCCTTTTTTGTGAAAATCTTCTATTTCACGTGTTGTATACGAGAAAGATGCTAAAACTGACGTCATTTAAGAAAGGTACAATTTCAACTATACTGTCTCCAAAAAAATACTGAACCCTGCTGTCATTTACTAGCTGTCATATTGTCACTAATTGAAATCTGAACAACCAAGATGCAGACAAACATATTAAAATGCTACAGAGTTCTAATGGAATATAAAAGTCTTGTTAAGGGATTCAAAAAGGGATAAAACTTGATTATTTGCTTTATTAAAAAAATATATAAAAAATTTATTTATACGACTTTAAAGTTAAAATTATATTGAGTCACCAGAAGAACTATACTTACGTAAATTGTTATTACTGGTTAATACCAGTTAAGGTAATGTTTTTTTAACGAAGCAAATAATAATTTTTATTCCTTATAAAGAAGAGTAAAATAGTTTAGAATTGACAAGGCCAAAGTAACGGGGTCTTTCACTGGGTACTATCCCCCCTTTTTGGGCTTTCCTATATGTAATTAAAGAAACAGGGATAGCCATTTGATTTAATTTAAAAAGTTGAATCAAAAAATTAATACCAAAATATTCCTAACCTTCAAATAGAAGAGCTACAGCCAATAATGGTGTTTTTTCTAATGGATCACCTGGTATATTTAACTATTTTCGGAATGTGCTCAAAATTCCGCAAATATTTGTACAAAAAAAAATATTTTAATAATTTTGTTTTTTGACAAACCTTGTATATTGATAAAAAAAATTATAACTCTGGAATCATAGCCATAAACAAATGAGGGTAGAATATAAGACATATTTTACAATTTTACAACAAACTAAAATAAAATATTAAAAAATAAAAGAAAAAAAAATTAAATGTGAAAATGATTTATTTTATACTTGGCCTAATGGTAGGTAAATCAACTGTAGGTGAAGACACCTTGGGTCCTAATAGATATTTAAAAACTGAATTGGTATTTATTTATTTTTGAGGATTATAAGTTGGAAATTTTGGTTTTTAGTCTAATCAACACATAACACGTCACGTTTTAGACAATTCAATAAAGTGTAACTAGTATTTTGTTCAAAATATTATGCAAATAAACATTTAAGTGATGACCTAGTCTAGATTAAAAATAAGTCATCCTGTTACAATGTTACAAATTGTAGGACTTTATTTTTATACAATTTTTTAAAAAAAATTTTAATAGTTAACGTAAATATTGTTTTAGGCGATGGTCATGCTGCCAGACGGGAATTCCTGTCTTATTGTTTATCTCTAATGCGTGCTCACAACAGCGAGCATCTAGATTCTTTACCCATACTGGACGTATCTGCTCTTAAGCATGTCGCTTACGTTTTTGACGCTCTGATCTATTTTATGCGATCTGGAATGCTTGACAACAGGTAAACTATAAGACCACCACCCATTTTTAGTACGCAGAATTTACTCAACGATTTGATTGTTTTAGAGATGATGATGTCAGAAGTCAGGCGAGCGCTTTAGCATTACCGCCCTGCTACGATCAGGATGAAAATGAGAACGAGGAAGCCGAAGAGGAGATCGCCGTAAATATGGATACGGATCCTTTGGATGATCAAGAAGTTTCAAATTTGGCTAACATATCCAGCAATTTGAACAGTTCATCTCAGCATGGATTTAGTGGTAAAGGACGAAAACATCCGTTCTTCCAGGTAAATTTCTATTCCATTTACGCTGTACTGTTAAGCGAATCACTCTCGGGACTAGGTCGTTCCGAAGGTCTCCGTTCCTGAACCGTTGGACTTTTATCTATTCGCATAATTATATCATCTAAACTTTCTCGAGAGTGATTTTCTTGATTTTTATCCATTCTTTGATTTAAGTTAAATTGAAGAAAAATAAAAATCAAAAAGAATTTACAAAAATCTGATCTTTATAACCCAAAGGGATGCCAAGTTATTTTTCCAAGGGGAAATAACTAAACCTAACTATAATTACCTACCGCGAATCTAACTTAATTTACTATCTAATTTCTAACACAGGCGACTGTTTGGAAATCAATAATCACTACTGTAATTAAATTTACATCCTGTCCAACAATCCCTAAATAGATTAAACAACTTATCTACTACTTACAGTCTCTGAAATTGTTAATTTAGGCTCAGGTTCACTGTTTAAATTGAAAGAGTCCCTCCTATGTGTCAGTCACAATGACGGACCTCTCCTCATCTGCTTTCTTTGGCCCCACTGTCGGTATCGTCGTGTACCAGTGTGTAGTACTTCAGATCTCGGTCTATCCTGTTCACCTCAAACCGATCGTCCAAAACTTCTCATTTGACGCCAGCACTGGTTTAGGATTAGGGCACAGCCAAAGTATTGTCCAAAAAAAACAAGCAGGGAAGAAAAACCAAATTCACCACGCGATAACTCGTCAACCGTATTATCGTTTCCGCGTTTTTCTTCGGTTTTCAGCTCAAAATTCGCGACTAAATCGTATTCTAAAGTAATGACATCAATCTCAAGTCAACAATTGACAATTCTCTACCTTTTTTTTTACCTGAATCACCCTAGCATCCCTTTTAATTTTTTAATTTACGCACACAGAAAAAAAGAAAAAACAAATCTTAAAAAGAATGGATATTTTTAAGACAGTACAACTTAAAAAATAGTGCGATTGTGTATTTTTTTGTTAATTATTTTCAGAGATCCGAATCGACTTTGTGTTTGGGCTGTCCGCCGCCCGATCCTTTCGAAACACCAATGTCCGAAGCTTTACCTCTCGCAGATCAACCTCATCTGCTGCAACCCAACGCTCGTCGCGAAGATCTGTTTGGTATACCTAAACAGCCGATCACATTAAATCCTACAGGTATGACACGACAAAACTTCTTGTTGTGGTTTAGTCTGGTTTTAAAACTGTTTATTTCAGGAAATTCTGACAATCCTCTTGAGCAACTGCCAACCAAACTGAGCTTATCAACTCGTACTACAGATTATGCTATGAGACAACCCGCTCAAGCTAATCATCCAATTTCGAATAGTTTAAACGTGATGGGACCTAATCCGTTGACATACCCCAAAAACTACAGTCCTGATACTGAAGTGACTAGAGAAGCACAAGTAAGTAAAATATTACTTTTTACTGTACCCATCGCAAATGTTTGCTACAATTTTTTTAAGTCCATTATGCCAGTTATTCCAAAGGCTAATTTTGAATTTTTGTGCAAATCTAAAGTTAGATGAAAACAAGCAAATAAAAGTAGTTATGTATCTCCCAACAAGTCAGCCAGATTTGCTCCTACAAAAACCAAACTTTGTTGGTTTTCATCTGGATTCCTATTTTATACCATGGGTCGTTATCATTACTTTTTTTGATGTGTACTTTTAAAGAGCCCCACGAAATAAATTTGTATGCACAATTAAAGAAATGTCGAGACATAATTTTCACAAAAATCCGGTTTATTTTTGCGACACGGGAAATTATACTTTCAAGAAAACTGGTTTAAAATTAGTTAGTTAGTTGATAGAAAACTGTACTATTTGAAATTTTGCTGCTTTTTAAAGAAAAATGGCAACATGTAGAACAGGTGTAATTTTTTTAGCTTTTTGTTTTAATGTTTTCAGAGGTGCTTCTTTGGATTGCACTTTTGGAAAGATTTATTTTAATTTCCTATCTCCAAATTTTTGAAAGTATTAAGTGTCGAATCTATCTGAAGTAGCTAGTGAAATGTTGAATGATTATTTTGCAAATAATGCACAATATACAGTGCATGTGTCCGTTTTACGAGCTCAACCATGAGGATCTCAGTTATTTGAAGAGATACAAAGTCGGTTAAATTAGGGCAAAAATGCGTATTTTCGAGCTTTGTATGATGTCGTTTTAAAAATTACAAAATTCTGACTACTTCCGGAATTATCTCGAAAAGAAGCGAAATTTTTGTCATAGCAGCTTTGTTTTTTCATATGGATTCATCATCTTGGATTTTTGCTTTTTTAAATTCAGCTTTTTTTCCTGGTTAAGATGATGTATCACATGTTAAGATTCGGACTTGCAGTATAGATGAAATAAGAAAAATACTTTCTTTGTGAAGAGGACCTTGTATAGTTGGATTTTTACCTTTTGAGAATGACGTCATCTTTTTACATCTTTGTTTCTCGCATATCAAACATGTGAAATAAACAATTTTAGCAAAAAAGGCACGTTGTTAATTTTGTCGTCCTGTCAAATTGAAAACGTTGACATTTACTGTCACTTTGATTTAAACGATTATCAAAGGTATAAAAATGCTTCCCTACAATAGGAAGGCTCAAAGGCTAATTCTAAATGTGCTGCTTTTTTTCGAGTACGAAAAGAAACTGTTTCCAGATGTCAACTGAAACTTTCATGATCACTCATTTTTCAAAGCATTTGTAGGTTAAAATTTGTGATCTAATTCCAGACATGCGTGTTTTTTCACCTGCTTGACGTCATTCTCAAAGGGTAAAAATTTGACTATAAACGGTACATGACGTTTTTTTTTGATAAACAAATTATTGACACTCTGACCGGATGTCACTTAAGTCACCTACATTTACTAATTCGGGGTAATATTATAAAAATGCCCTTTTCAAGTGAAGAAAAATGCTAGAAATGTATTACGCATCGCATAGAAATGTACAAATTACTTCAGAAACATACCTACAGCGGTATCCAGAAAGACAACAACCTGCGCAAAATTACTTTCAGTTTTTTATAAGTTTCTGAAGTAATTTGTACATTTCTATGCATAGCGTAATAAATTTCTAGCATATCTCGTTGTTCTTCACTTAAAACGGGCATTTTACATCCAGTCAGAGTGTCAATAATTTGTTTATCAAAACAAAGTCACGTACCGTTATTTGCAAGGCCCTCTTCGCAAAGAAAGTATTTTTCACATTTCCTCCAAACTGTAAGTCTCCGAATCTTAAGATGTGGTACATCATTTTAACCAGAAAAAAACTGTATTTAAAAATCCAAGCGCCTATATGAAAAACCCATTTCGGAAAATCGAAACGTCGGATTCCAAATTTGACTCCATCATCTTGTAGAGGAGAAGAAGTGACTGTGACGATGCGTCAGTCATTTTTATTTATCTCTTCCAACGAGTCCAGAAAAACTCAAAAACCTTTTTTCAAAATTTCGCTTTTTTCCAGATAATTCCGGAAGTAGACAGAATTTTTAAAACGACATCTTACAACGCTCGGAAATGCGCATTTTTGCGCCATATTTTTGTTGGGGCTTTCCTTTCACCTGCAAATAGGGCTTCAAAAAATAGGTTTTTTTTTGTTTGAAGCTTTTTTGAAATATGAACAATAACGAAGATACAGGGTGTATACTATCGACATTTTATAGCATTTTTTATCATCTTTTCAACGATATATAGAAAATCTAGATTGGAGAACAAATTACAGCGTCACAAGGCTTCAAACCTGGCAACATCGCTGCAAACTCAGTGACACAATTTTTGAATTAAAATATCTGAAAAACTGTAAAAGTTAAAAAGTTCTCTCAAACACCATTTTGAAGCATTTTGCATCATTTTTCCATTTGAGTGCAAATTACAGCGTCACAAGGGTTTAATCCCGGCAACAACTCTTTTAACTCACAAGAAGTGACACAATTTTTAAATTAAAATATCTCAAAAACTGAAAAAGCTAGACAGTTTGTTCAAACGTCATATTGTGGAATTTTTTATCTTCTTCCCAATGACATATAGAAAATGTAGATTGGAGTGAAAATTACAGCTTGACAAGGCTTCAAACCTAGCAACAACGCTACAAACTCAAAAAAAGTGACACGATTTTCGAATTAAAATTTCTCAAAAACTGAAAAAGTTAAAAAATTCGCTCAACCGTCATTTTGTAACATTTTTCATCCTCTTTCTATTGATATATAAAAAATCTAGATTGGAGTGCAAATTACAGCTTCTCAAGGCTTCAAACTTAGCAACCACGCTGCAAACTCACAAAAAGTAACACAATTTTCGAGTTGAAATATCTCAAAAATTAAAAAAGTTAGAAAACTAAAAAAAAAATTTTGTTAATGTGTGTTGATAGGAAATAACCTGTCAGTTAGTTAAAATTAAGTTAAAGTTATTATTTATTTTCGTTTTTTCAGTAAAACTTTGACACCCTATATCTTCGTTATTGTTCACATTTCGAAAAAATTGTATTTAACCTTAAACCTTATTTTTTGAAGCCCTATTCGCAGGTGAAAGGAAAGCTCCAACTTTGGAATCACCCTGTATATCAGATCTATTTTCACAATTCGATATAATACATTTCTTCACATTTTTGTTAATAGAGTATCAACGCGATAATGTGAACGTGGAAAAAAATAAGCCCTGTGCATTAAGCTTCTATCTCACATTTTGAGCTAATTCCAAGTAAAAACTCATTAATAATTCGATTTTTAGGATGTATGCAGCGCATACACTGTGCGGACTCTAATATTTCAGAAACCACGATTTCAATAAAAAAGGTCTCTGTACTAAAGTCGTATATAGCGGATTGTCAAATTTACGTTTTAAAATTTGTTAGAATCATACAGGGTGCTCCATAAAGTAAGTAAATATCCAAGTTGTATTTTTAAACGGGATTGTATTGTTCATTGTATGATTGTAACATTGTAACATCAGTAGTTAACGAGGTAAGTATATAGAAAAAAAATAGAAAGTGAAGTCAAATTTGCAAGAAAATAAAAATCAATACATTCTCATTTTAAAAAAATGGCAACAAACCATCGATTCATCACGAAACATCAGTAAATTTTGAAACATAAGATTTGATTTTACATCATTATACAGAAAATTTTTTTATTGGAAGTGTGATTTCCGAAATATTGTTTGGTTGATTCTTTTTGCACATAGAGTATATTACCCTTTAGCAGATAAAATTTAATTCCCCGTCGCGAATTATTCTATGCAAACGGACAAAAAAAATTGCAAAAACATTTTTTCTATAGAGTGTTCCTCCTGTGAGAATTTGTCTTTGTTACTAGCATTACGCATTCTACTACATATTTTCTGTTTCTGGTAAAGTATTACTATTTGTACTCCGTTGTTCTACTCCTTAAAAGTTTGCAGTGTTTTTCTAAAAAAAGAACTTTTATTAGTCTAGCTTTCAGTTCAAGTATTACTTCAGAAAACCATAAATAACATGCTCTAAGTAGTTCAATACTTTATAACATTTAAGACACTGTTTTAACGACTTTTTTTATTATTAAGTAAACGGATATTTTACAGATTCAGACGGAAACTAGTCAACCAAGTACTTCACGAGAACCACAACCAAGCACTAGCGGCCACAGCAGCCAGTCCGGGTCTCCTGTTAAGGACTCCAAAAAACGGACGATGCAGCCTTTTGAAAGCTTGCTGGCAGCTATCGGTAATAAAGCTAGTGGTAAGTTAGATGTTAAAGGAGTAGTTCCGGCCTGGAGGGTCGACTGGCCTTAGTTATAAACCAAAAGTGACTCTGCTTAGCTTTTTGTTCAATGTTTGCTAAGAAAACTGCATTAAATGACTTGAAAAGGTCCATTGGTTTCGAGGCCGGTCGTACTGTATTTTCAAACGTTCCTCTAAACGTCAAAAGTTGAATTTCTTTGACCATTACTGCTCCTTTACTCAGCTTAAGGAAATTACATTAAAACAGCCATTTTCAATTGTCTGAGGTAGCTGATACTGCTTCAGTTTTTTAAATTCAGATTCAAAACTGGCAAAATGGCTATTTTATTTAAGTAGAGTAGTTAGTAGTTTTTCAATGTTACAATACAAACTATCAAAGGTAACACTTCATTCAATAAGTCCCGGGACCAACTAAGAAAAACAATTATTTTTCATGAAATTCGGGTTTATTCATCAATATAGTTCCCTTCTAGAGTGATACAATCATTCCAACGATTTTCCAACTTTTCTATACTATGTTTATAGAACGATTTTTCCTTGGCCTCAAAATACGCTTCAGTTTCAGCGATGACTTCCTCATTTGATTGATATTTCTTTCCCTGGAGCATTTTTTTGAGGTCTGAAAACAGCCAGTAGTCGCTGGGGGCCAAGTCTGGACTATACGGTGGGTGGGGAAGCAATTCGTTGAATTTGACCTTCGTTTTTATGGACTTGTGACACGGTGCATTGTCTTGATGAAAGAGAATCTTTTTCTTCTTCATATGGGGCCGTTTTAGTGCGATTTCATACTTCAATCGGTCCAATAATGCACAATAATAGTCGCTGTTGATTGTTTTTCCCTTTTCCAAATAGTCAATGAACAATATACCGTGTGTATCCCAGAATACAGAGGCCATAACCTTGCCAGCCGATTGTTGCGTTTTTGGTCGCTTTGGACGGCTTTCGCCGGGTCCAGTCCACTCAAATGACTGCCGTTTTGATTCAGGTGTGTAGTGGTGGATCCAGGTTTCGTCCGTGGTCACATATCGACGCAAAAAATCCTTTTTATTACGGTTAAACAGCTCCAAACAGCGCTCTGAATCATCAATTCGTTGTTGTTTTTGGTCAATAGTGAGCACTCGCGGCACCCATTTCGAAAGCAGCTTTCGCATACCCAAATGTTCATGCAAAATTGTTACATTATACAGGGTGTCCGGAAAATACGTGTACAACGTTTGACGACAGACTCCTGACGTCAAAATATGTCGATCTAAGCCGACTTAGTTATATCCAAAATTGTCTCGTTTAGCCGGTAGAGGGCGTCAAAAATTTGTAAAAATATTGGGTACAATTTCATTTCTTAAAGAGTATTGATAAGTGTATTCAGCAAGATGGCGGTCATTTTACACTTTTGCTTAAGTAATGTTTTTGGTTTACTTAGTTTCTTACAATAAATAATTTCAACTTTATTATACCAACTTTGATGTATGCAGGTAATTGTAAATTTTTTGTTTCTGGCGAAACAGCTCATCTACCGGGAAATATTAAAGAGGTAAAATAGCTTCAAAATACTTCCGGTCACTCGACAAAAATATCTGGGTTGTCATAACGCCGTTCATATAAAAAATGAGGAGAAATGTTGACGTATTATATCACTTTTATAACACTTCCACTTATTTACAGCCGGTGACTATACTACTAGAAAACGTCATTTTATAGTATTAGTCTACATACTAAAATTCATTAAAATCCATTAGCAGGTTTTCACGTAATTTAGTAAAAAACCAATATTTTTACAAATTTTTGACGCCCTCTACCGGCTAAACGAGACAATTTTGGATATAACTAAGTTGGCTTAGATCGACATATTTTGACGTCAGGAGTCTGTCGTCAAACGTTGTACACGTATTTTCCGGACACCCTGTATATACACACTACCTTCTGATATCTTTGAGGCCTCAGCTATCTCACTCACTTTCAGTTTACGATCAGACAATATCATTTTGTGGATTTTTTTTATGTTTTCTGGATCAACAGCCGAATTTGGGCGTCCAGACCGTTTGTGTCTGTACGACCGCGTTTAAAATCAGCAAACCACCTACAAATCGTTGTTTTCGATGGAGAAGAGTCCCTGTAACATTTTTCAAGCCATTGTTCTGTTTGGACGGTGTTTTTTCCCATCAGGAAACAGTGTTTAATCAGCACACGAAAATCACTTTTTTCCATGTTTTAAAAAAACTCAAAAGTTGTTCACTTTAAAAAATTCTCACAAACAAAATATTGGAGGGAATGAGCTCAGGATTTGACAGCTGTCGTTTGAAAAATGGTACTTCAAGGGAAAAATATAAAAATGCGATTTGTAGTGCCACCTGTGGGTTAGTCCCGGGACTTATTGAATGATGTGTTAGTGTATTAACACACCACCAAAAAAACAAAGTTGTAAACTAGGTTATAGCGATTTAGTAAATTAAAGTCAAACATGTTGGTCGCAACGGTATTTTTGGTTATTTTCAGAAGAAGCCATCAACGAAAAACCGCAAGATTTATCCTCGAAAAGCAATGCGATTGCTTCTATTCCTTTGCCACCGGATCTTCCTCAAACTCCTCGACCTCAGATCATTGTTTCACCCAGAAAGTCCGACCTTCCTTTGGAATCTTCTAGTCATGATTCGGTAAGTTTACCTGATTAAAAACATAATTATTCATTGTTCATCTTAACGTTGATTGTTTTTTTTTTAATACACTGGGTAAATTGAACTTTCTGAACAAAAAGTACTTGGTTAGTTCTGGCGTATTTTAGCTGTACAATGGTGATTAGTATGAAACGATGTGCCCAAAAAATTAATTGTCCAATTGGAAACGTTGTTACCAATTTACGACTTTTAAAGCGTTACGGATTATTTTTACTTTAACATAAAATTCTTCTATCATTTGATCCAAAAAAAATTGCACTCTGTATGACTGACAGGTTGCCAAATTGTGACTTTTTGTATAAATCAGAAATTATAACCAGTCGCTACATTTTAGGTCATTTCTAAGCTAAATAGCTCAATTGAATATCGTTTTTGTTTGGTTTTAAACCACTATAATGAGGGTTGTGATAATAGTGATGACGTAATGACAACATACTCAAAAATGACGTCGTGATTAGTCAGTGATTTAGTTAATGTAGATTTTGATTAGGAATGAGGAAAATGAAATTAAACCAGGATGACGTTAAAGGCGAAACGAAATAAAAAACCTTATATACAATTATTTCTCCTTTATGTAGGTCTCCACTTATAATATTAAATCAGAAAAAATCCAAGGTTTTTGATAAAAAAATAAATGAAATATGCAGTCTAGTAACTGACACTTTCTGTTCAAATGTTTATCCTGCTTCAATGTCTATCTCTGTAGTTTTTTCCAACAGAATGGTTGTTTAAACAGGTATTTTAATATTTTTAGTCGTCTCAGCAATCATTTCAACTATCCGATAGCGGAGACCGTTCTAGCGATGGGATTCTTTCGATGCCTAGTTCGTCAAGGAGTCCCAGTAAAAGTGTGATAGTTCGCGCTGGATCTTCAATGGTATTTATGATTTCTCAAAACTAGCTTCGTTTTAATATTAAGTTTAATATGCTAAAACGTGGAAGTTGGCATACATGTGTAATTGCTTTTTCTGTCAATTACGCATCACTTACCTTCCTAAAGAATCGTTGCTTTCTGATGACCGCAGTTGTTTAAGTTTTTAACTGAGGACAGATACGAAGCATACAAAAGATCTTTTAAGACGGTAGAAATAAGGACAGACAGAAAGTAACAAATAAAACAAAGCGTTAAACGCATCAAGACAGGGCTGATGAACTGCACTATAACCACTCCAAAATGCATAATTTGCCTTATAAATCGGTACTTTGTAAAAATAGATCTCCAAAAGCTTTAATAGATTTTGCTGAAAAAAAATCTTGCCTGTCTAAGACTTGGAGATATTATGTTGACTTTTAAAGGTTATTTTGTAGTTTTCTAACTTCTCATAGAGAATAAATAATATATCAAAGTTATAATCTCTTATAAATACAATTAGGTAATTCTTTTTTAAGATTCTATTTAAATATAAAAAATCTATATTTAATATCAATTAAATTACTAATTTTAAAATCATTTTGGGCAGAACAATAGCCAAAGCCAAAAATCTGACGATATTATGATGGACGTACAACAAACGGAAACATTAGAAAATCAAGAGATCTCGGCCAACGTTACTGTCGTCACTACTTCGGTAGCTCAGGACGTTGCCAAACCGCCAACTATTGGACAGTTGGTGTCGCATGACTTGTTATTAGGTGAGAATTTTTGTTTAACATCTTTCCGTTGGCCGCATTGTGTTTTATTCAGGCCGTTGGCGGTTATCTTTGGACTTGTTCGGTCGTGTATTTATGGAAGATGTTGGTCTGGAACCGGGCTCTATTGTGTCCGAACTGGGAGGTTTTCCAGTAAAAGAGGCTAAGTTCAGACGCGACATGGAAAAATTACGGAATAACCAACAGAGGGACTTGACCTTCTCGAAGATTGAACGCGATAGAACGCAATTGTTATTGCAAACGTTCAAGGAACTTAACTCACAGGCAACTAGTTACAATAGGAGGAATTCTTCATCCCCACCTCTTGCTGTCAATAAGTAATTTTGTGTTGACTTTTGCGTGGCGTACAATTTAACCAATTATGTTGTATAGGGTAAAAGTAACGTTCAAAGACGAACCGGGCGAAGGTAGCGGGGTAGCAAGAAGCTTTTACACGGCTATCGCCGAAGCAATTTTATCAAATGAAAAACTACCAAACCTGGAAGCAGCCCAAGTGTTGGACAATAAGTACAATCAGTACAGTGTCTTACAAAGGTCAGCAAACGTTTCGAAATCTTGGTAAATCCTCCACTATAACCGTTATTGTCTTCAATGTTTTTGATGCGATTTAAGTGCACGCGATAAAATTTAATGTCAATTTTTAGGGGCACATTGTCGAGATTCAGACAGCGAGACAGAGAAATACTACGACGGTCGTTACCTACACGTGGATCTGGGCGGAATCGCGATCATCATAGAAGAATAATGAGCGTTGACGCGCGTCCGTTTGTACCTCCCGAGAATTTGCACAACGGCTCAGACGCCCCTTCGATGCCAGATATTTCGGCGGGCGTCAATCCGGGCGGTGTCAATTCTTTGCCTAATGAACACTTGACTTCGCATCAGCAGCAGCTTGGCGAGCGTTTATACCCCAAAGTTTATAATCTACATCCTACGTTTGCTGGCAGAATTACGGGTAAGTTTGTTTTTAATATTATCGCTTTTGTAGTAATTTAATCATAGGTTATATCCCGAGACGTTCAAGTTTTATCGGGTAAACTGTGCATAGGTGATTTTTTGCAAAATTTTGCTTGGAAAATGATTGAGACTAAATAATTCTACGATAAAATCCTGAGACCGCCTAAAAGAAAAATTTTGCAAAAAACCTACCAATGCACATTTTACGTGATAAAACGTGAACGCCGAGGGGTATATGTCAAAATTATTTCCTGAAAACACACATTTTTCAACGTTTGCTTTATTAACAAAAGAACACCTACTACGAGTACTTAACAACACAAAACTACTAATTAAACTAAACATCACAAACGTAATAATAATATTAAATGTTGATTTTTTTACATTAACATTTAAGCAGGCCTAAAGTATGAACAATTAGTAAAGAAATTGCAACTTTGATAAATTACAGAGTATGTAGAGTCTTTACTTTCTTGCTTCACTTCACGTGGTGGTAGATTTTCATAGCTTAAGGTGGTTACAGCTGCTGAATTTGAAGTTATAGTTGTTGTGACTGAGGGAGCTAGAGTACTACTGCTGGCAAGAATCTGTTCAGAATGAATGTTTCTCATTTTCTCAATAATATTTAAATGATGGGATTTAGCTGCAAATATGGTTTTATAGAACTTGCATTAGAGTGACCCGTTATCTTTATTAATTCTTGTTCTTCAACACCGTGGAAAGAAAGATTGCTTACTGCAGTTGCTCGATTAGAGTGATTTGATATTTTTGTGTCTAAACCAACTTTTTTGGCTGCATTTTTTGTCCACTTTGAAATTTCATTTCTACCTAAAGGACTATTTTTTTACCATGGTTTGTTACTGTTCTTGGTCCAAAATCGGTTGCAACTTAGAAATAATCTGTTTGTAGTTATGGCGCTTGTTCTCTTAGCGATTAGTTTATTAAAAAGTCTGACAGGGCAGATGTTTTTATTTATAGTATTTTGCTATTTTGCACCAACCATTTACTTTCGGCCAGTTTTTTAGCTCCACCTTGATTTGTTTTCGAAAAAACTGAATTGTATTCAATTCTTCCTAAGAGCCAAAAAAAACTTTACAGTTAGCTTATTATTGTATTGATCTAAATTCTTTACCTGTTGCAATGCCTTTGTTGTCCAATTCAGTTTGAAAATAGTCAACTAAGCAATTAACAGCTTCTCCGCCTCGCCATGCCAGTTCTACAGCAGCAATTTGATAGAACTTCTTTTGTAAACCATCTTCATCAAACAATTGAATAATGGATTGGTATTCAGTTGGGGTGAAAGCTTTAGAACTTTGCTTTTTTTTAGTAGGATCTTTTTGTAATAATTTTCGTTTTGTATCTCGAGCATTTCTTGCTTGTCGAAACATTACGTCTTTAAAGGGATCAAATACTATGTTATAATTGTCAAAATAAAGCTGTTGTAACTGCTCGGCCGTTATATTCCACATTGTTTTGATAACTCCTTTATAATCTGTTCCCTCAACTTTTTTCATATTAAACGCATAGTCTTTCAAAATGTTTGCAAGGTTTTCAACTGAAGTTGTTTCATTTAAAACATACCCTTTTTCTTCATAAAAGGCACTAAACTGATTCCAAATGGATATATGTGTCCTCTCTGTCTGTAGTCCTGAGAGTACAGTTTTCAATTTCTTGATCAATTTCCACAATATTAGAATTTCCAATGCGTGACATTTTAAATCGCGGAATTTTTCACAAACTGTTTTGAATGTTTGTATTACAAACAGCGGCGTTACTATGGAGACCACCCCGGCTCACTACAGATTTTCGTTCAGCCATGTATATTTTTGTTTACATTTCAAATTGACAATCATACGTCAAAATATTTTAATTTATGTAATTATTTAATGAAAACTACGTTATAGTGATTTATTGTTAATATTGAAGAAGATAACTTAATAAGTGTCTTAATCCCGTTTCGTTTAATATCAAATTTTCTTCAAAAAACGTATTCGAAAAAGGTAGGTGGTGTTTAATCACTGTTAAATTTTAGCAGCCAGGGATTTAATCAGTATAAAACGCTTTCCATTGGTGGAACTAGAAAGGTTCTCGGAATTTGATTGGCTGCTGGTACAATGAAGGAAATAATCCGGTTAAAATGTTGTCAGATAACTTCCTAATTATGAGAGGTGTCTGACTTACTTTCAAGTAAATCTTTCAGAGTAATACAACTAATTTCAAATAATAATTAAACTACTTGTTTTTACGAATACGGTGTATTTTTGTTCTAATTGAGTTCCTCATAATCAAAACGGTATTCAATATTGCTCAAAGATACTTTGTTGTAGTGTCTGAAACACCCTGTTTTGTAAGTACCCAGATGACTTGTGTGACATTGGTGACACTAACTGTAAAGAGAGATAATTCTTCTAAAAAATATGAGAAAAGTACCTATAAAAACATATTCTCTTAAATGCCCCTTCTTCAAGATACAAAATGTCAAAGTTAAAAGAATAATATCGTTTTTTGGAAATATCTCCGAAACCGTTTGTGGTACTGAGAGCAACTTTTGCAGGATTAGTTTCCTAAACTACGCAGTTTTTTTTAGTGTAATTCGATTTATTTTACGTAAACCTGTGGCGAAAATTTCAGGTTGACAATGTTGTTGTTTTTGCTTTTAACTTCTATTCATCATCATATGAAGTTGACAATATTCATTCTAACCAATTAAAATGGATAATTGGGAATCATTTGATCCGGATTGCATCAGCTTGTCAGGCGTATTTTGTATTAGTTGTAATCCCTGTGAAAGCTCATGGTTTCAAAATAATAAACAACAAAAGTATGATATTTGATATTTTTCATGAAAGTTTGGGGTGTGAGGTGGTATAACAGTCAATTCAATATCAAAAGCATTTTTTTTTGGTATTATGAAGATTTTTAAGATTTTCTTTTCTTAATTATTTTCATCCTAAAGCTAATCACATGATCACACCAAAGAGAACAAGATCCAACTGTCCATATCAGGCTGATCGGTCTGCAGTTTAAAAATGTTAATATTATTATCACGCCTTAACCAGACAAATAATTACTTTGTCTGCATATTTTGGGATAACTTCAAGAAAAACTACATTTTACTAGAAAATTTTTCATTTTTCTGAAAATGGGCTTGCTACAACATGCCTTAAATAACCATTTATTATTGTCATTTGCCAATAATTAATTATGTGCATTATTTAACTTATTTTCAAGCAGGGTTTGAAAATATCATGATATTTATATAAATATCATATCACATGATATATATCGGATATATATCAGATGTATATCCGATATATATCATTTTTAATCTTTTTATACTTAGCTATAAAAAAATATAAAAAACTAAAAAAATTGTTTTATTTTATGCTTACTTAAGCTATATTTTGTTTTAACACAAATCCTTTTATAATAACTTATATTATTTCTATACAAAAAAAATAAACTTTTTATTATGCAACTCTGAAAACTAAATATTTCTCGACTGATTCATTGTCGAGAAAATGTACCTTTTCCGTGCATCTCGAACAGTAACAGCTTTACTGATCTCAGACAAATTAGAAAACCAAACTTTGTCATCGTTCAGTAAAGCTTACTTAATATTCTTGATACTTAATATAATAATTTTTTGATGCTTTGAATAACTGAAACCGGTTTTTATTCAATTAATAAAAATATCGAATATATCGGATATAGGTATATCAAGCTGTAAATATCATGATATATATCACTGGATATGGTATATCCTCTGAACCCTGTTTTCAAGTAGTTCAACAATTTCTGAGTAGTAGAATTTATTTTGAGTTACAATCACCAATTTTAGAGCTGTTGGCAATTGTAATTCAATTTGAAGTAGAAGTCCATAAATCTCTCAGTGGAGGTGTAAAAATACAACTTTAGCAGACAAAAAGCTTAATAAAATTTGTTGCGGAGAAGACTGTGTGTCTTTTTCATTTTGTAATTATTGTAATTCAGCTCTGCTAATTATTCTGATATTTTACACAACTTGCACCATCCTGTATTATGATCTTTTTCAGGAATGCTATTAGAGTTATCTCCAGCGCAACTACTTCTGCTTTTAGCATCTGAAGAATCTTTGAGATCGAAAGTAGAAGAAGCGGTTGAGATGATTTTGGCACACTCACAGTCCCAAGCAGATATGGGATCAGACGCTTTGTTAGGTAAGTTTGAGGGTTTTCAATTTGCGATCAATTTTACGAAGACGATTCTAAAACAGTTTCACTTTCATTTACGTTGTTGGTTTTCTTCATAAGATTTTGAACGCGGTTCGAGAAAAAGCGGTGGTTCCCGCGCCGTCAACTCGGATAATTCTGTTATAGAGGAGGGTGTTCCCGAAGAGGAGGATAACGCGCCGTTGTTTTACTGTCCCGGAAAGAGAGGATTCTACGCACCAAGGCAGGGCAAGGCTACCTACGAACGACTGAACGCTTTTAGGAATGTTGGAAGGTATGAAATCAGTCCAGTTTTGATCCGACTGGTTTGGTTCTAACAATTCACTTCCGGTTCGCAGATTACTCGGTTTATGTTTGCTACAAAACGAACTGTGTCCGATCTTCTTAACGCGGCACGTTCTCAAAGCAATTTTAGGACGTCCCATTCAATTCCACGACTTGGCCTTCTTCGATCCCGTAGTTTACGAATCTTTGAGGCAGTTGGTTGTGGACGCTGAAACTAAGGACGGCAATAGTCTGTTTTCAGCTTTAGATTTGAACTTTACGTAAGTACTAAAAGCAACTATTAATTTCAAAATTTTTGGTTATATAGTGAAGTGGTTGTTCAATGTATTTTTGCAAATTCACGATCTTTTTGGATCTATCCTAGCCATGAATTTGTCCCTGTGTGTAAGTGACAACGAATCTAAAGCTTCAAGTCAGTCTGAACATTGTCATATGTATTTCTCATAAGAATTCTTATCATGATACGCAAAAAGAACTGTGGTGGAACTATGTAAGAAAATACAAATTTCATTCTTTATTCCACTTTGACTTACATATCTTACTATGAGTCTGTCTTGTTTAAATCTCTACAGGGTGGTCCAGTTTTAAATGTCAATAATTCACCATTCGATAGCCCATCAAAAAATAAGTTAACATACATTATGTCATTTTCATGAAAAATGCTTCTCAACGAAAATACAGTCCATAAAAGTTCAGTTTAAAAAATCGGTTCCTTGTCATAACTGTCAGACCACTGGAGAAATTTTAATCAAATTTGGAACAAATACATATGAAATTAATACTCATTAGGTGATTTAATGACATTTGTCGAAACTGTCTCTGTCTGTTAATTTTTCTACCTTATTCTCTACGTCACTATTTTTCAAAAATTTCAATTTTTTTTACTTTACTTGTACAATTTAACAAAATAAGTATCTTTTATAAAATTCTGATTTGAAACTTTGTTTACGAGATAATTGAGTTATTACGTTCAAAAACCCAAAACCAACCCAACCCAACTTAAGAATTGTCTTGAAAACGGTGAAAATTGACCTAAGAAGCTTAAAAAATGTCTTTGTAGCTAGTTTTCATAGTTTCCAGACAAATTGAAAGACTTTAGTTTTGAAAATTGACTTAGAAACCAGTAAATTTACTTTGAAACGGTAAAAATTGACTTGAGAGGCTTAAAAATTGTCTTTGTAACCAGTTTTCACAGTTTTCAGACAAATTGAAAGACTTAAGCCTTGACAATTGACTTGGAAACTGTAAAAATTCACTTGAGAGGCTTAAAAACTGTCTTTATAATCGGTCGTTATAGTTTTCAGATAAGTTGAAAAACTTTAGTAGTGAAAATTGACTTGTAACCATGAAAAACTACTTTATCTAGAATTTTTGCTACAAATTCACACATTTCAACCTTGAAAATTGACTTGGACACCAAAAAGTGACTCTGTACCAATGAAAAGTAACATAAAAAGCTTAAAATTTGCACTTAAAGCAAGTTTTCATAATTTGAAAACACATTTCAATATTTTAGTCTTGAAAATAGTCTTAAATACAGGATATTGACATTAGATTCATGAAAATTGACTTGAAGACTAACTTTTCAAGTTTTCTTACTTTGCTTTTTATTTTCTTAGAATTCTGGACTATTTTTAGGGCTTTAAAACTGCTTTCAGCTTGGAAAATCAAGTACCTATTAGGGTTATCTTGACCAAGTTTTTGACATAGCCGACTTAAAAATTTATTTTAACATTTTCCATAGGCTTAAACATGCCATTTCACCCTTTGTCAGTATTAAATTGACTTCTAAACGCTTCACTGTGATTTAAGAGTGAAAAATCAAATTTTAAATTATTTTTATAGTAAAAGTAAAGTTTCAGACTCTTCATTGATGAAAGTAAACAAATTTGTCATTAAAAATTCTACGATATTAGTCTTAAACGCTAATTTTTAGTACTGGTAGTGTTGTACACTACCTATAGTCAAAAAAATTGAACGCCAGTAAACATTAGTCCAAAAATCATGTTTTTTGACTATTGACTAATATTCAGTGTCAAAAATGAACTCGTAAACCTCCCAGATGACCAGATTTGAATCCTTGTGAACTATTTTAAAGTAAAAAACACAATAACCCAATTAGACATTTTTGTCAATTTTGAATAACATTACAGACAAGCTAATATATAAATTTGGAGGTTTGTGTCTTCCTTAGGAAGCATTCTTCAGGAAAATGACATAATGCATGTCAACTTATTTTTTGATGGGCTATCGATTGGTGAATTATTGACATTTAAAACTGGACCATCCTGTATTTATAGCTCAAAGTGACATAGTACATTTACTGAGTTCTAGGAATTCTAGTGTAACTTTCTGTGGGAATGTTTGTCTAGTTTGGAAACCGGTACTTACATTATAGTAAACATTTTACCCATTTTGAATGACGTCAAACAAGTGAAAAAAACCCGCATGTCTTGAATTAGATCATAACTTTAACAAATGGCGCGTTTTGAAATCTCATCATTCATTGACACTTAATGTTTTTTTGTATTTGCCTCTAATTGTAGAATTAAAAAAAGCTACATATCATTAACATTTTTGACAATATTTTACTAAAATTGCTGATTTTCCGGTTGGAGATATTGTGTAACTTGCAGGGCAGAAATAGCCCTGCAAGTTTTAAAATTTTGCCGAATTTGCTCTAATAACTTTTTTTGTTGAAACTATTTGTTTTAGCTGACATTCAATTAATTTGATCTTATTTATCAATGTAGTTGTTGTTTGATGAGGTTGAATCTCCAGGTCCATTAGTAAATTATGACTTTTGTGCTGTTGGTGTTGGTGTGAAATAATTTTGTTGTTTTGTTGTTCCTTTTTTGTGAAAATCTTTCATTTTACTTGTTTTATATGCGAGAAAGAAAAAAAAAAGATATTTAAACGCTCGGACAATTTATTGATTTAACATTTTATTCAATAGTACAACTAGTTTGGTCAGGATGACACAAATATCTACGGATTTCGATTTTATAATTTTGTGAGTTTATCAGAGTTCATTCATTCTTAGAAAGTTAATAGTTGACAACATAGTGAGAAAAATTACCATGTAATCTAATGCCGGATCGACATTAAACCGACAAAGGAGAAACAAAACAGAAACTTTATGTTTTTCAACAATTCTGCAACAAAGTTGGAACATTTCAGCAACTTTTTTGTCACCTTATCCCCCAACAATTTTGAGTCCCGTCGCTTGTCGGTAAACATCAAAGGGTTTCTGTTTTGTTTGCTTTATCGGGAACTGTGTCGATTCAGTGCGGACCAAGAAACAAAACTTCCAATATCCTTCGCGTGTGGTTCTGTTATAGAAATAGAATTTCTAAAATTCATATTTTTTTCTGTATCGCTGATCCAACTAATTGGAACAAACTTTCAAAATCTTCGCTAGACATTCGTAATTAACTGGTAAAACTAGAACGTATCTCGCCTGATAAACCCATGTCGTCTTCACGGATATCTCTAATCAAATTTTCGACTTCGTGACTCGTTCGTCTGCGCAAAGTGGGTCTCACCCAAACACGTCTTCTTCTTCAAATTTAACAAAATATAATAATAACCAGCCATTAATACGGAAACGTCGTCTTCTTCAGCACGAAAACGGTACAGTGTGGACTGCAAAGACAAAACTGAAACATGGAATGTTTGTTGCTGTTTTGTTTTTAATAAATGGTCTGCGATAGGGACTTTGTTTCGAAAATGTTTTGTTGCTTAAAAGTTTTGTTTTCTGTTTTGTCCCTTTAATGTGGACCCAGCATTAGATCGTGAACAGACTTGAATGAAATGTTGCTGAATATACTTTTGCTGGTTTAATACAATTAATAGAGTAGTAAAATATAAATATCTGTACTGAATTTACAAACATTGCGCCTAAACTGCAACACTATTAATCAAATTACTTAATTTTTGCATTTTTTTTACAGTATTGATCTTGGGCCAGAAGAAGGAGGTGGAACCGTAGAGATTGTGCCCAACGGCAAAGAAATTGAAGTAACATCCACTAATGTCTACGACTACGTTAGAAAATATGCAAAATATAGGATGATCAAGGTTCAACTGAAAGCTATTGAGGTAAGACTGGACTTTTAATTACTTTTATTTACAACCATATACAGTGCGTTTTTTTTAACGCGCAACATAGGATTTCACGTGTTAAATTTTTAAGCCCATGTTAGACCATGTTATTTTGGAACTACAAGTATAAAACTTGACGGGTGGCTGTTTCGTACCCTGAAGCTTCAGTGAGTTTACCAATTCGGCCTAAAAAGTGTTAAAAAGTGCAAAAAATCATCTTTTTTTGAAAAGGTTTTATCGTTTCATACTCCCTGTATGCATTGTTGTTCTTTGTTGTTTTTGATACTGGCACGGCAGGTAGCAGGTAAAATTTGGCGTAGAAAGTTAAAACAGGGTGATCATTAACTTTATATCAAGAAAGTTAAGAACAAAAGAAGTATTTTTATAAGTGAATGGTTCAAAGTGACCTCCGTTTGAAGCCAAACAGTATTCCAAACAATCATAAAATGCCCTTTTGACGTTCAAAATATGTCGGGTCGTGATGCAGTCAAAATATGTCACTTTACCTGCTACCTGACCTGCCAGTATAAAAACAACAAGGAACAACAATGCATACAGGGAGTATGGAACGATAAAATCTTTTCGAAAAAAAATGATTTTTTTCCAGTTTTTAATCACTTTTTAGACCAAATTGGTAGACTTACTTAAGCTTCAGGGTACTAAAGACACACCCGTCAAGTTATAGACTTGCAGTTCCAAAATAAAATGGTCTAACATGGGCTTAAAAATTTAACACGTAAAATCCTATGTTGCGCGTTAAAAAAAACGCACTGTATGTAATGCGGTCATTACTAACGTCATTGAAGGTTAGGAAGTATCATATTGCGCACCTCTACTTCCCGCCCTCTAAAATTGTGTGATTGTTAATATTTTTGAAAAAAAAATGAATTGAATCAATTTTTTTTAATGTCAGATAAACTCGGATCTATATTCAGTTCGTAAATAATAAATTGAGAAAAATGTCCCGGATTACAACTCAAATTGTATGCATTCAAACGGTTATAATGCCTATAATACATTACAATACTAAAATTAACATGATCTAAACTAAAACAAACTACTTATTGAAATTAATGGTTACATTTGAATTATTATAAGTGTTTAAGTGTTATTATATTTAGGCCAGTACCAGCACTGGCGTCTCCAACAATTTTCTCTTTGGTCGACAAATTAATTTGCTGCTGAATGACTGATGTTTGTGAACTACTTGCAACAGCTTCAGAAGACATGGCACGTTGGGACAGCATAACGGCAGTTTTAGTTTTTTAATTGGAGTTCATTTGCTCCACTGTTGGCAAGTAACGTGGCGGCGGTTCTTCTTAGAGCATGGCCTGTAAAGCCTTTCGAGTTCTCTAAATTCAAAAAAGTAGCAATTTTTTGGGAATAATTAGCTATTGTATTGTGCCCAATTGGTTGATTTCTTGCTATTCCTCCTCTAAGCTGAACAAAAAGTCTATCGATTTCTATGTTTTCTCTCAAATTTATGTAGTCTCGAACGATCTTCACCCGTATTGGATCAGTAATGAGAAATGATCTACTTGTATGTGTTTTGGAATCTGGAATCTCAACCGAAATTTTTTTTTTCAAAAAAAGTAACATCCAACATTTTCATTTTCACTAATTCGTCCGTCCGACAAGCTCCAGATACACCTATTATTAATGCGACCTAAAACAATAAGAAGAATATAATACCATAATATATATACCATAATAGACATCCTCAAAACCCGCTACATAACCCAACCAACGAATTACTCTACGAACGGACACAAATGACAAAAATAACAGAACGATTAACGAAACTAGAGGCAAAATGGAAAGGCAACCCCCACAACTGGACAATTATAAACCCCATCTCCCTCACAAGACCAAATAGACAATCTCGCTACGCCTTTCCTCAATATATTCTGTTGGAACATTTTACTTAAAAAAAACGAACTATTAATTTTAACCTTTTCTTTGTAAAACATTATATATTTTTTTTTTTTTTTTAACAGATATTTAGTACATAAGTTTTGTTTCTGTAACATTGGCAGAAAGACCGGTAGGTCGATAGCCTTTTTCCTCGGAAATAAAGATGGTTTATATTTATATATATACCATAATAACTGTGCACTTGTATAAGCTCAAACACTATTTTTTTTAAAAATACCTATTTAAAGATCACAACTATCTTACCTTAATCGGTAGAAGATTATTTGGAGCTTTGTTTAAAAAATCCTCTATATTTTTCCTAGGAAATACGTTCGATTTTTTGGGCCTGAAGCCCGCATTTTGACGTTTTAGAAAGGCCAGCAGTTTTCCATGTTTTGAAATATCAGGTTTTTCTTCAATTTGTAGCATCATATCATACTGTACATTGCCCACAAAGTAGACGGCTTCTTTTGTCTGGATTGTTCTCCAAAATATGCTAAGAGTACACTTTCGGAACAAGTATTCTTCACCTTTTTTTCTTCGCACCACTTCCTATATAATTCAATAGCTTTTAGGTAGCGATGCTTACTTTTCTCTGGCACCAAGCCGTGTGCTGCGTATTTCTGGCGGGGTACACGTCAATTCTTCACCGGAGGACATTTTTCTCAATTTATTAATCCGGAAATTAATATCGATCTAACTTTTTCTGACATTTATTTATATTGGTGAGTTGTTTACCACATAGCTACGGTAACAATATACCTGATTGATTATTCTGAGAAAAATGCCTGCTTGGTAGTTTTTTGTTAAATGTAATATTCTAGATATGTTCAGAATGAAACAATGATTTGTAAATTTTGATAGAAATATGATGGTTGTAAATAAAATAGTATACAAACCTCGGTAGGAAGTTTCATTCCTGTCTCGAGATCCTAGCTAAACCTCGACGCTTCGCGTTTCGACTATCTAACTAATCTCTCGACAGTAATGAAACTCTTCCCACCTCGGTGTGTAATATACTATTTTTATTAATAAATTGGTCCACAGTTCAACATCCGTTTGACTGAATTAACTTTAGGTCGTACGGCGTTTTAAACTGTGGAAAGTAAAAAGCTTGATCCTATATTTCGCGGTTGTTACTGTAACCGACCGAAATATCAATTCATAGCAACATTCTACGTAAATTAAATTTATTACCACTGTAGTGAATTTACAATACGTTTTAGTTAACACAGCTTTTCTCTTTAGAGCATTCGTACTGGCGTGTTTGATGTTCTACCCGAAGGATCATTGGACGGCCTCACGGCGGAAGATTTAAGGCTACTTTTGAACGGCGTAGGTGATATTAACGTGCAAGTTCTTATATCGTACACGTCGTTCAACGACGAATCAGGAGAGAGCGGCGAGAGACTCATTAAATTTAAAAGATGGCTGTGGTCGATTGTGGAGAAAATGACTCACTTGGAAAGACAAGACTTGGTAAGTTGACTTATATGAAGTATTAGTCTTGGAAGGGTTTTTTTTTGTTGAATATTTTGATTTGTTGGCTTTCAGTGTTCAAATTTTCAGCGTGTTTGAAAAGACTTAATCAAAAATCAAATTTCATTCTAATTATGTTCCAAGATTCTTTGAGCATTGAGGTGATACTTGAAATTGGTTACATTAATCACGCCAAACCTTTTGAATTTTAATAATTTATTATTGCATGGATGGTCGATTCTCAAGTCAAATTTGTACTTCTCAGCATTACTTTATATTGCTAGCTAAAATTTTATTTCGTGGGATATAAGTAACTCAAACTATAACACAGAGTAATTACAGTATACACAATACATTCAAGATAATAAGAATAGTTAATGCCCGTATTTATAAACAATGCTTCGCTCGTTCTCAGACTTGAGTCGTACTCAAGTACAGTTTTTTCTTTTATAAACCTAACTTAACCTCTAAGGCGTACTTCTGTCGTGCTCACATCGAGACTTGCTCAAGTTAGGTATTGACCTGACTTGAGCATTGCTTGGTTTCATTTTTGACGTTTCAAAATAAAACTGTCTAAAATTGAAAGTTAGAGGGTTTAAAAACTCAAATCAAAACACAATAAAAAAAATCAAAAAGTTTGTGGTTTATTTCGTCAACTTTTCAGGAAATTGGTACTGTGTAAGTATAGTTACCACAAATTGTTCAAGTATAAACCATAGATCTTCAATATAATTAATAATTGCAGTATGGCACATGCTGATATAGAGGATACAGATGAATTTTTGGAATACATACAACGATGAAAATATGTTACAAAGGTGGGCCTCCTCCAGTTGCTAGTCGGTGAAATGTTTGTTCTGTGTTTTGCCTTCTTTTTCTACGATATAAAATTATATTGAGCAACCCACATAAACATTTCTATTGATCATCTTACTTCTGTTTTAAATTATTCCACAATTTCTTACGTTTGACAGCATTCCTGGGCACAGTTATTATAGATCCTTGGGAATTATACTCTGTAGCAATTTCTGTCCATTCTGCTTGTTTTTTTTTGTACAGTTGCTGCGTCGTTCGTTTGTCCTCCACTAATTTGTGTTTGTCTACTAAATTAGCCAACAAAAGCTTCTCTTTTTGGGTATAGGCTGTTATTTTAGCCATCAAAAAATTTCTTTATGATCCTATAGGCATATAGATGGTAAAGATATGTATAAAATTATTGTTGAATACGTACCTCAAGGAAAATAATAAATATTTAAAAAAGAAAACCACCAAACCAAACCAAATTCAAATAACTTACAATCAACGCTCAAACAACTTCCGCGTTCCAGGTAAATTGCCAAACATTTTTGACATTGGCAATGAAGGTAACACAAAAGTTACTAGAAAATTAAATTATTATTTTAGAATGTAAACTTTGAAATATATGATTAATTACTGAAAAAGAAAGTAAAAAAAGTAGAATTATTCAAATTATTGTCAATGATACTTTAACCCTGAATACGACGAAACAAGTAAAAGCCCTAGATTTATTATTAGAAATTAGTCAATGTTTTTAGGACCGATAAGTTCCCGTTTTCTGTTGACGGTGTCAGCCGAATGTGATAGAAAACAGCTTAGAGAGTACCAACAGTTAATAGAAAGAAATTTTCTTTCTTGTCTATTTCTATGCGTTTTCTATTTCCTACATCGTTACGGAGTTCGCCTTCTGACGACAATATTGCGCATTATTGCCAACATATTTTAAGGCGCGTAATTTAAATAACCGTATCTATGCAATGTGAGTAAGTTTGGTTTGCAATAGAATCACCTGTGTTGTGACGTGCAACTGAAGTTATAATAATCAGGGAGTATGTATACTTTTCCTATACCTACCTAACTTCAACCGTTTCTGACTTATTAACAGTTTTTCCTTCCAAAAAATGCACGTTGTTGATTTTGTCATCCTGTCTAATTAAAAAATAAAAACGTTGTCATTTGCTTTCACTTTCATTTAAATAAATATCAAAGTTATAAAAACGCCGTGCTACAATGAGCAAGGTCAAATACTAATTCTAAATGGGCTGCAGCAAGCACGGAAAAAAGCAGTTTGATAGAATATCACGGGCTTTAAAAGTGAGTACTCCCTATGTCGTATAAAAAAAGCTGGAATTTAAGCTGACAACTCCTATTTTACCAACATTTCTAAGAAAATGTCGATCAGAAAAACCAAAATAACTAACTACATTTCTGAAGAACACAATGAGAGATCCAATTAATGTATGCCCAAACAGAATTATTATGTAGGAATGGTAATTTTGCAAAAAGAATTATTGAACCAAGTTGGAGAACATTTAAAAACTTTAGTGCCATTTCTGCCTTGCAAATATGATGCAAACTATTGGTTTTGAATGGAAATAGACCAGTAACTATAATAGCCACAGAAAACTCACGACAGAAAAATCACTATCAGTCAGTTTACTAAGCTATGATTTATGTTGATGTGTAGTTTTTTTTGCTGACAGACTTTTGAGATTTTTGTCATGTGAAACATTCGGTAAAAATCAGCATCTAGGTAGCTTTTAAGCCAACATTCATAGTAATCTTTTGGCCTAATAAGTTCTTCCCTTGTTATACTTATATGAGCTAGGTAATTACCACTATTTTGTGAATAAATTGTTGGAAACTGTCCCATTTCCACAAATTCAAAAGGTAAGGTGCCAACAAAAATTTCCTGGATGGTAACACACTACTAACTAACAAGTTTTCTAATTTTTTTTTCCATTTGCTTATTTTCACATCTTTTACCGAAAGCAGTTTAAATTCAGCAACTAAAATTCAAATTTCAAAATTATTAATGTTAAAAAAAACTCCTAACGTTGACAGTCTGCACTTGATAGAAGATGGAAACAGGAACAACCCGCTTTTGTGATTCAACAACAAATTGTGATTATGACAAAAGTGACGTTTTATGTTCCAAAGGACTGTTTCGTCGCTAAAATTCGACTAAAGGCGGATTCACGTTCACACTTGAGACTTCTCTGTTGTAAAAAGTCGTATAACACTATAACATAGATATGCGTAGAAATTATTAAAGCAACAAATGGAGTTTCTCTTGGTACGCGGAACGTCTGTCGCACAAGTCATGAAATGTGCCAAGTAAAATTTTTTTAAACAATGAACACTGCCCTTCACTATACATATAAACATAACATTCATTTCAAAAAACAATAAAACAATTTAGGTTTAATTGCGACAGATTTCCGGCCGACGCCGCTAAATTTTTATTCATTACCACTTGTCAGTCGATTGTCAACTTCAATCAAGAGTAAAAACGTACCGATTTCTACATCAAAAGTTGAAATCGTACATACTTTTACGTCACGTAGAAGTACGCCGTATTACGAACTTCTATGTTGCGCCGTTCCACGCACTACTGAAAACTGCCTCATATAACTACATGCAATTTAACTTTTTACGTGTGCGACTTTTTACGACAATGACTTTGTAAGTACGAACGTGAATCCGCCTTTATATAGCCTAGTTTGTAATAAACGCCGTGCGTAAGTTTCAATATGGCGGTGCATCTAATGACGTAACCGCCACGGGAAGAAAATGAATCATAGTATAGCGGACAGTAAAAAGTAAAATACAATGTTAGAAAAATCCAAGTGCTTGTATAGGGTGCGGCAAAATTTACCCACCCAAGTTTTTCTGAGATACAAGAAAATTCAGGGCAAAAAATGTAAGTTAATTTTATGAAAACTCTTTATAAAAACAGGTAAAATTAATTATGAACAACAACATTGAGTAAATGACTGCCACGACTAGTCAGACTTTGAGCTTGTAAAATAACTTTGCGCAATAATTCAAGTGGAATTTGAGTAATTTCTTAGCGAATGTTTGCCTTTAATGCTTCTATCGTCTGTGGGCGATTAATGTAAACTTTACTTTTCAAGTATCCCCATAGGAAATACTCTGGTGCCGTCAAATCAAGGGAATGAGACGGCCACTCAATATCTTCATTTTTTGATATCAGTTTGGTAGGAAAAACATCTCTAAGATGCTGTATGACATGTAGCGCCATCCTGCTGAAACCAGAAGTTTTGTAAGCCATGTTCTTCCAACTGTGGTTGCAGAAATTCACGTATTATTGTTCGATATCGTTCTCCATTAACAATTCCTGCATCGCCCATGGCATCTTCAGAAAAGAAAGGTCCAATGATTCGATCGGAACATATTGCGCATCAAACATATCTATTTCCCAAAACCGATCATTTTGTTTGTTAACACGAGCAGAAAAGCAAAATTTGCCTCGTCGCTCATTATCAAATTTTGCCAAAAATTGGGTTCTGCTTCCGCTATGTTTATCACGGTTTGTGCGTATTGCAAACGTCTTGGAATATCAATTGGCTGTAGTCTGAATACTGTTTGAATTTTGTATGGATACATATGCAAGTGTAAGTGCAAAATTCTTCTTAAAGTCCGCTCGGATAACCCTAATTGCGCCGCACGTCTTCTTGTGGAAGTTTTTCAGTCCGAACAAGCCTAATATTCTCATTTGAACGACCAGAACGGGGTCTTCCAGTATGCTTTACATCCCTTACTGTGCCACTTTCCAAAAATGCGTTTGCAAAATGTCTAATTGTTTGTCCGTGTGAAGCTCGGCGATTGCCGGGATGCGCTCTCCTAAAAGCGCGTTGAGTTAAAATGGTTGAAGAAAAGTTTTGAAAATACAATTTCTTCGCGTTGTTCAGCCGAATCATAGATTAACACACTAGATAGATGTTAATCTCCGTGTTAATAATGTGAAGCACTGTATGTATGAGTTCTTTCGAGTCACAGGGGTCGCCACATGTTCACATTTGATGGTCGTCAGATGTAATTTTTATGTCTCTATTGTCATGACAGATTTTTAAAAGCGCCATCTGTTGGTAGACTTTCATAAACGATTGATTGGCGGGCTTTTTGAATTAAATTATGTCTTTCTTTCTTGGTTTTGGTACAAGAAACAGGTAAATAAAACAAAGTCCAGTGTATGCAAAATATATTATATATATTTTAAGGAATTGAACATACAAAACACATACTCTACAAAAATAATAAGCTTTTGGTTAGTAAGTTGGTGCAAAACCCAAGACCTTACGACTATAGTTAAGAATAGATCATAAAGCTACACTTTATACATAAAACATTACTATTATAAATAACATACACATGCAAATATCAACCATTGTATACCCAAAGGTGTACCTCAAAGGTCTTTAAGAATGTTTCAGATATGGTTTTTGGTTTTTTATTTTTTATTTTGCTTCTTTAAAATGTGAAACTTACCAGAAGACAGGGATTCATTCTTGGAAAAGATGGAGGAAGTTGGAAGCACATCTTGATTAGGATTGCCTGTTGATGGATTACTTTGTGAAAATTTACTTAAAAAAAAATATATACCAGGTGTCCAAGAGCACCCTGGACATAGGAGATTAACATGGGAAAACGGTTTTGAGTTTTTTGCGCCTGTACGGTTGATTTGATTGAAAAATCGTATTAATGAAAGTTGTAGTACCTATCACGGACTAGTTTTCAGTATTTTTTTCGGATCTCTAACTTGAGCCCTTTCGTCGTAAATCATGAACAAAAATGAGGAAATTTAAACTTTTGGCCTGCACTGTATAGGCGGTTGTCGGGCAACGGGTAAACATTTCATTGTTGCTGGTACGGTTGCTCGACAACCGTTTATACAGTGCAGGTAAAAAGTTTAAATTTTCGCATTTTTGTTCGTGTTTTACGACGAAAGGGCTCAAGTTAGAGATCTGAAAAAAATACAGAAAATTAGTCCGTGATAGGTACTACAACTTTCATTTATACGATTTTTCAATCAAATCAACCGTACAAGCGCAAAAAAATCAAAACCGTTTTCCCATGTTAATCTCCTATGTCCAGGGTGTTCTTGGACACCTGGTATAAACCTAGGAATACTTAACAGGTTTATAAATATTATTCTACTGGATATGCACAGAGATGAGAATTTGAGGATTAATTTGATTTGGTTTGTGCATGTCAAACAAATGTTTGGTCCTGTTCATTTTTGCTTGTTTTTTTGGTGAATAGGTGCCTAATATATGATTTGATAGATATATCAAATCAGTTCATTCTAACGTAATATGATGACGCGGGATATGATATAGCTAAACTGTTGAAAAAAACAAACTATACCAAATAATTATATGTATTCATATTTACCAGAAGTTGATGGTCTTTGATCTGGTAAGTTCTTTAATTTTTCATAGTCAATGGAGGGGATTTCAAGAGATTCTGTGAAACAAACATTTCAAATATTACAAGAACGAAACGTGTATAAGTCCATCTTCACATTCTTCACACAGTGGAGGTGTTAGGTAAGTGCAACGAAAGAGCACTCACTCAATCTCCACATTTTTTTTATTAGATTTTAAATGGTTATGCCCAACATGCTATCAGCAGTTTTTCCAGAAAACAAAACCTCAATTAATACTACAATAATACAAATACTAACATGCGCGACATCACTGTATAGGTATATTTTGATTTGAATAAAATTACTTGGGGAATCTGGGTCCTTTGGTACTTGCTGGCAAGGACTTGGTAAGAACCTTGAAGAAATCACTCCCTTTTTTAGCATGCCTCTGTTATATGGGTCTTTTTATATGGGTTATATGGGACTTTAGTCTTCAGGCAAAAAGTGCTTTTCACACACGTAATACCTGAAAATACATTTCAGTTTCATTTTTATCTACTGTACCTTATTTCTATTAAGTACTACTATTAGTAGTACCTAGGTATAGTGCAAAACTAGGGTATTAAAACAGATACATTTATTAGTCAGTGAGTCATAGTGCTGTTTAAACACACTTTATGCAAAAGAATACATTAGTTTTCCACTATACTTACCAAAATAATCGTCATATACTAAGGAGCTATGTTGAGTTCTACAAATCATTAAACCTATTTTCTCTTTGCCTCCTTGAAAACCTCTAATAGTAATCCTCTTACTACCTTAACATTATAATGAATAAAAATGAACTTTTCTTGAGAACCTACCTGCTATAAATTTCCATATTAGAACAAAGAAGTAAAATAAATAATCGTCCTAAAAATTGTTTCCACAGTGAAAAAGTAACACCGTTTTTTTCCGGGTTAGGAAAACGAAATCGTCGGGAATGTTTTGAAGGGCTGCATCCCTTTATGGCACATCCCGCCTTGCCCATAGTGATAAAATTCTTTGTAAAACCCAACCAAAAGCTAAAAACTAAACTAAAAAAACCTATTGCGCAAAAATTGCACAAACGAAAGAAAACACTATAAAAACACCGCGCACGAATTAGTTAGTATAAATCACACGTATAAATCAGTATAAATTAAAAACTACAACCGTAATATCAATATTTTAATAGACTTGTCTAAAAAAATTTGAATTTGTCAAAAGTTGTTTACATCCTTGTCATTTGGTTTTGCTTAACCACAAAAAACCATCTACAGGTAAAAACAATACAGTAGCTCCCCCTGGGTCTCGTAAGAATCCAAAACAAGGCTTCACATTGGCTATATGAGATTAGTGGGCCTGATATTGCCTATATGAGATTAGTGGGCCTCATCACTTTTGATAGCTGTCAAGAAAATAACAAAACTATAGCAATATTATTATTACAATTACTATTTGATTAGCAAATAATTGCTTCTATTTCTAGGTGTACTTTTGGACGGGATCACCCGCATTACCGGCTAGTGAAGACGGTTTCCAACCGATGCCGTCCGTGACAATTAGACCGGCAGACGACGCGCATCTACCCACCGCCAATACTTGCATTTCCCGACTGTACATCCCACTTTACAGTAGCCGCACCGTTCTACGACAAAAATTACTGTTGGCTATCAAAATCAAGAATTTCGGATTCGTTTAAACCGGCAGAAAAGTTTCGTTTTAATGTTAATTCGTAAGGTATCTTACACCTAGACACTTCTTACGAAATACACGTTTGTTTCGTATTGACGTAGTGTATTTTAACTACGTTCTGATTGTGATGTATTTACTTTTTAGTTTTTGTTTAAGGGCCGAAGCAAAGTGATACTGCGTGTGTGTGTATATAACAAATGCCGTTGTAAGGGGCAATATTTAACAGGTAGATAAGATTTTTCTCTGATCGAGTTGATTTTCGTTCTGATTGATGCCAGAAAGTGGCATAATTTTGTTGTATTTTTTTTGTGCATGATTTCTTTTTTGGTTAAGTTCGTTAAGGTTATTTAGGTTCAACTGAAACCCTAAACCTAAAAATAGGTAGGTATTTCTCAATTTTGTCTGTTCACATTAAGAAAAATAAGACTTTTTCTTGGGAGTAAGTAGCTTTTAATTAAAACGATCGTCAGCTTTACTAGGGTTTTTTTTCCTACACTAAAGACTATTCCGATTCATTATCCACTTAACTATCCGCAAAACTTTAATTTAAAATTTTATTAAAAATAGTTCCAGTATTTATATTTCAGTTAAATCCAGAGCGGAAGCCTCTGAAAATGAAAAAAAGTGAAAAAAAAATAGTAGGATGAAACCCATTGAAAAAAGAAGAGAGGAAGAGGAAGACTACAAAAATGAAAGGTAAAAAACCGTTTATCTCGATTTCTGGCTAAATTTGCAAGTCCTATGGAAAAACGTTAAATGACAAAGTTGTAGGTAACAAAAAGATCTACAACTTTTGTATTTACACTTTTTTCACATATCCTCAAAATTTATGTGAAAAATACAAATAACCAACTTTTTGGTTTTTTTATTTTAATTTTCCAAAAAAATTTTTTTCCACAAAATTTGATGGAAACTTTCCTTTCAATGTACCAAACAAACTGTATTTTTTATTTAAAATATTTGTTTTTTTCAATTTATTTTAACAAAATATCAAAAAAATACTCGCCTCAAAATATTTGTTTAGTTTTAATTTTGCTTTTTATAACTAATAGGTCAAGTATTAGGAGCAACTAAAGTTTAAAATAATTACAACTGACTAATTTTGACCAAAAACTACAGAAAAGCACTAGAAACATTTGAATGGAAATTCTGTTACCTGTAATTAACAGCAAAAAATACTGAATTTGCTAATACAGGGCCATACTCAGAAAAATTATAGTAAAATCCTGAAGTGAAGTACAGTTGATTAAAATTACTACTTTTGACCAAAAACCATCACAGAAAAGCACTGTAAAAGTTTGAATTGAACATCTGTTACAAATTTGGTAGTTACGGACCTGTAATTAAAAGAAAAAACTCTGAATTTGCTGCAGAATACAGGGCTGTACCTACACAGAAAAATTATGGTGTTACTTATATTATTTAAGTGAAGTGAGGTTTGTTAAACTGACTAATTTTGACCAAAAAAGCACTGGAAACATTTGAATTGAAATAAGTAAAGGTTTGAATTGAAAATCTCTGACAATTTGGTAGTTACGGAAATGTAATTAACAGCAAGAATACTGAGTTTGCTACAGAATACAGAGCTGTTTACAGAAAAATGATTGGGAAATCCTTAAGAGAGGGACAGTTGGTTAAACTGACTAATTTTTGTCAAAAAGCACTGTAAACGTTTGAATTGAAATTCTGTAATAAATTTGGCAGTTACGGATCTGTAATTAACAGCAAGAATACTGATTTTGCTACAGAATACAGGGCTGTTTACAGAAAAATCATTGGGAAATCCTTAATAGAGGAACAGTTGGTTAAACTGACTAATTTTTGTCAAAAAGCACTGTAAATGTTTGAATTGAAATTCTGTAACAAATTTGGCAGTTACCGATCTGTAATTAACAGCAAGAATACTGATTTTGCTACAGAATACAGGGCTGTTTACAGAAAAATCATTGGGAAATCCTTAATAGAGGAACAGTTGGTTAAACTGACTAATTTTTGTCAAAAAGCACTGTAAATGTTTGAATTGAAATTCTGTAACAAATTTGGCAGTTACGGGTCTGTAATTAACAGCAAGAATACTGAGTTTTCTACAGAATACAGGGCTGTACTCAGAAAAATTATGGGGAAGGCCTTAAGAGAGGGACAGTTGGTTAAAATGACTAATTTTTGTCAAAAAGCACTGTAAACGTTTGAATTGAAATTCTGTAACAAATTTGGCAGTTACGGATCTGTAATTAACAGCAAAAGTACTGAGTTTGCTACAGAATAAAGGGCTGTACTCAAAAAAATTATTGGGAAATCCTTAAGAGAGGGACAGTTGGTTAAACTGACTAATTTTTTCCAAAAAGCACTGTAAATGTTTGAATTGAAATTCTGTAACAAATTTGGCAGTTACCGATCTGTAATTAACAGCAAGAATACTGATTTTGCTACAGAATACAGGGCTGTTTACAGAAAAATCATTGGGAAATCCTTAATAGAGGAACAGTTGGTTAAACTGACTAATTTTTTCCAAAAAGCACTGTAAACGTTTGAATTGTAATTCTGTAACAAATTTGGCAGTTACGGATCTGTAATTAACAGCAAGAATACTGAGTTTGCTACAGAATACAGGGCTGTACTCAGAAAAATTATTGGGAAATCCTTAAGAGAGGGACAGTTGGTTAAACTGACTAATTTTTGTCAAAAAGCACTGTCAACGTTTGAATTGAAATTCTGTAACAAATTTGGCAGTTACGGGTCTGTAATTAACAGCAAGAATACTGAGTTTGCTACAGAATACAGGGCTGTTTACAGAAAAATCATTGGGAAATCCTTAATAGAGGAACAGTTGGTTAAACTGACTAATTTTTGTCAAAAAGCATTGTAAAGTTTGAATTGAAATTCTGTAACAAATTTGGCAGTTACGGATCTGTAATTAACAACAAGAATACTGAGTTAGCTACAGAATACAGGGCTGTACTCAGAAAAATTATTGGGAAATCCTTAAGAGAGGGACAGTTGGTTAAACTGACTAATTTTGACTAAAACCCACATAAAAGAATTGTAAACGTTTTTATTATAATTCTGTAACAATTTTGGCAGTTACGGATCTGTAATTAACAGCAAGAATACTGAGTTTGCTACAGAATACAGGGCTGTTTACAGAAAAATCATTGGGAAATCCTTAAGAGAGGGACAGTTGGTTAAACTGACTAATTTTTGTAAAAAGCACTGTAAATGTTTAAATTGAATTTCTGTAAAAAATTTGGCAGTTACGGATCTGTAATTCACAGCAAGAATACTGAGTTTGCTACAGAATACAGGGCTGTTTTCAGAAAAATGATTGGGAAATCCTTAAGAGAGGGACAGTTGGTTAAACTGACTAATTTTTGTCAAAAAGCACTGTAAATGTTTGAATTAAATTTCTGTAAAAAATTTGGCAGTTACGGATCTGTAATTAACAGCAAGAATACTGAATTTGCTACAGAATACAGGGCTGTTTACAGAAAAATTATTGGAGAATCCTTAAAAGAGGGACAGTTGGTTAAACTGACTAATTTTTGTCAGAAAGCACTGTAAATGTTTAAATTGAAATTCTGTAACAATTTTGGCAGTTACGGATCTGTAATTAACAGCAAGAATACTGAATTTGCTACAGAATACAGGGCGGTTTACAGAAAAATTATTGGGAAATCCTTAAGAGAGGGACAGTTGGTTAAACTGACTAATTTTTGTCAAAAAAAACACAGAAAAGCACTGTAAACGTTTAAGATTGAAATTCTATAACAAATTTTGCACTTACGGACCTGTAAGTTACCACTAACACAGAAATATATTAAAGTGCCACAAGTAACTTCTGCACAAAAGTGAAGAGACTATGGTCATCTCCTTTCTGACAGCTCCAGTAATATGGTCCTATCTTTTTATTTTACAAATCGAAAAAAAAACGTCAAAATAACTAATTAATTACAAAACATGTGACGTATCAAACTGACATCCAAAAGACAGAGGTTTCCAAGTTATGTCCTGTTGCTCCAAGTTACATGACTATATTTTTAAGGTCACCTGAGTGATATTTAGTCACGTGGCTTTTCTGACAGCGTTGCCGTATTTTTTCTAGTTTTACCAGATTTGCCTGACCACTTGAATAAAAACCTGAATTATTTAATCAAAAAAACCGACACGAGTATGATTTCTGACGTTTCAACGTCGAAAATCCCTTTTTGATATTTGTCAACACTGCAAAATTGATATTAAAATAATCAAAGAACAGTACTATTTCTTCTATTTAAAAGACGCTGTAACTGGTACTGTGTTCCAAGATGACAATAGTGAGGTATTTTAAGACACCCTGTAGAAAACAAATTAAGGTATGCAGCTTCAGAAAGCAAGTTAATTAAAATATAATGAACATTACTGAAAAAAGTAATTTTTTGTTTCTAGTTTGGTCGAAACATTAAGAAATGGAAATTTTTGTATAATAAATATTGTAGGTGAAAATTTATACTTTATTGTATAAAAATTAACTTACCACAAATTATTTATATGGAGTTTCTTCTGCAAGGTTAGGAGTAACTAAAATGTACCTCCTCGTGTTTCTGCTCTTCTGATAATAAGCTTTACAAATATTGGATTTTCTATCAGGAGCACAGAAGTAGCAGGAGGTCAATTTAGTTTTCCAGGCAATTGCTCCAAGTATGAGAAGTAACTAAAATGTACTTTCGTGTGTTTCTTCTCCTAATAATATGCTCGATTTTCTGCAACTATTGGTATTTCTATCAGGAGCACAGAAGTAGCAGGAGGTCAAATTAGTTTTCTTGACAGCAAATGCGTCAAGTATTAGGAGCAACCAAAATTTACCTCCGTACGTTTTTGTTCTCCCGATAATAAGCTCGATTTTCGGAAAAAAATAGTGAAAATTGACTTACCACAAATTATTTATATGGAGTTTCTTCTGCAAGGTTAGGAGTAACTAAAATGTACCTCCTCGTGTTTCTGCTCTTCTGATAATAAGCTCTACAAATATTGGATTTTCTATCAGGAGCACAGAAGTAGCAGGAGGTCAACTTAGTTTTCCAGGCAATTGCTCCAAGTATGAGGAGCAACCAAAGTGTACCTCCGCGTGTTTCTTCTCCTAATAATATGCTCGATTTTCTGCAAATATTGGTATTTCTATCAGGAGCACAGAAGTAGCAGGAGGTCAACTTAGTTTTCTTGATAAATAGGAAATGCGTCAAGTATTAGGAGCAACCAAAATGTACCTTCGTGTGTTTCTTCTCCTAATAATATGCTCGATTTTCTGCAAATATTGGTATTTCTATCAGGAGCACAGAAGTAGCAGGAGGTCAATTTAGTTTTCCAGGCAATTGCTCCAAGTATTAGGAGTAACTAAAATGTACCTTCGTGTGTTTCTTCTCCTAATAATATGCTCGATTTTCTGCAAATATTGGTATTTCTATCAGGAGCACAGAAGTAGCAGGAGGTCAAATTAGTTTTCTTGACAGCAAATGCGTCAAGTATTAGGAGCAACCAAAATTTACCTCCGTACGTTTTTGTTCTCCCGATAATAAGCTCGATTTTCGGAAAAAAATAGTGAAAATTGACTTACCACAAATTATTTATATGGAGTTTCTTCTGCAAGGTTAGGAGTAACTAAAATGTACCTCCTCGTGTTTCTGCTCTTCTGATAATAAGCTCTACAAATATTGGATTTTCTATCAGGAGCACAGAAGTAGCAGGAGGTCAACTTAGTTTTATTGACAAATAGCAAATGCTTCAAGTATTAGGAGCAACCAAAATTTACCTCCTTACGTTTCTGTTCTCCCGATAATAAGCTCGATTTTCGGAAAAAAATAGATTTCTATCAGGAGCACAAAAGATTTGCTGGTGCTTACTTTTGCCTCAGAAAATTGGTAAAGACCCCTTGTCTCTGGTTTAAACTCGATATGGAAAGCAACAATACAAAAATATTAAGTTTACAATCATTTTTATTGAAAAATCACAATTGTATATTCATGTCTCCTTTATCCGCCTACAAACTAAATGTAAAATCTCGACCGCCGTTAAGCATAAACAATAATATTAGATTATTAATATAAATTGACAATAAATATGTCTATCAATAGACTATGGAAATTACGTTGTTAAAAAAATATACATTATATACATATATTTGTGGGTTGGAAGTTTAAGGCACATACATATTGTTCTAGGAATGCTGTTACGTTAGTAAATGCAACAATTAATACTTCATAATACGTGTAACATCCTGAATCAAGTAAAATTACCTACCAAGCTAAAAGGTGTCATCTACAGGGTGAGTCAACGATAAAGTTCGCTATATTATTTTTTCGAGAAATACAAAAAAATGTTAAATACAAAAGTTTTTGAGATGCATTTAGTTTTTTTACATGGAACCCTTTATTTTTTAATACATTTTTAGATTATCTATGAAATTTTAAAACTTTTTTGTTAATAATGTCACATACACCTAAACCTTAGAGTTTTTCTGATAGATAATCTATAAATGTGTTAAAAAATAGGGGGTTCTATTTAAAACCAAATAATATTTTATTTGCCACGATTTTATGAACCACCCTGTACATCCAAAAGTAACTTTAGACTATGCATCTCAATATTCTCTTGAGATAATGAACTTTACTTTATCGTTGACTCACCCTGTATGTACATAAACTATCTAGAGAATCTTGAAATATCAGTTAAACGTTAAATTTCTACTGACTGTAATGCCTTCTTCACAATGACCGTTAACCATAATAACACGTAAATAACTAACTATTAGTGAATTGTGCCTATTTGTTATAATAAAATGCCACTTTTTCTTAAAGATTCCGAATGTTTATTACATATGATGAAGTGCAGAAAAAAAACTTTAACTTTATGTTTACGTTCATCGTGAAAAAGACCCATAAACATCATCAAAGAAACTAATTTATAAAAAAGTGGAAATAGGCAGGTCCTTAATGGGTTAGGTTACTTAATTAGTTTATTAACTGGTCACTTTAACCAAATCAACAATGGGTGAAGCGATGGTTATTTCATTAGTGTCTCGCAATATCGGTCGTTTTGATTTGTGGGACGTTGTGCTGCTAATTACTTCAATCCATCTGAAAATAAATGAGATATTTATTTATTTAGCTTAAATGTTACATACAAACAGTAATTAAAAAAATTAATATTTTTTTTTATTATTAAATTAAATTCCTGATTTGAGTGAAAATGTTGGTGCACTTTTTCCAAAAATGGTCCTTAACTTGTTTATTTGACAGTTGACGACCAAAAGTGATTGAAATTAAAAAATAGCTCAGATCGTAAGCTTTCCAAAAATATGCTCATTTAAGATAATCGGTGGCACAGTTTGGCCGCTAGAGGGCATCAAAGTCAAGCTTCACAAACCTTGCTTTAACCTAAAATAACTCAATTATTTTAATAGTTACGACAAAATGTCACTGACGGTAAAATATAGTCCAGACCAAAGGCCGCTAGAGGGTGTCAAATTCGAGCTTTTTGACAATTTTGCTTTTACCACAGTTTTTGAGATAATTCCCGAAAACTAAAAATTGTTTTTCACTTTTTTGAGACACACTGTACTCAGCCGCTAATCTGAGACACCTTGTCTCACTTTGACATCCATTTGGCCCTAACTGTCACGGTTTCGGGGATGACGTGGAAATGATGTCAATTTTGAGGGTTTTCAGTGCGTGGCACCTTTAAAAAATGACATTTTTACAAATGACACTTACGTCGTTTTTGTATCATTATCCTGAACTAATTTAGGCAGTGAAAGTTTATTTTAAAAGTTCAAAAAATTTTTCTAAATAAATTCAAAGGTACCCTTTAAATTTTTTGAAAATTTTTGTTTTTAATTTTTTAAGAACAAATGGTGCCTGGTACCAAAAAATCGCATAGAAGGTAAAAGTTACATCCCCTCGAGCTGCGTTTGTGGTAAAAATTTTCAGACATCTAACTTGAAGAGTTCCTGAGATATTTCGCAAAAAAACCAAGGTCAACTTTGACGGCCTCTAGCGGCCGAACCGGGAAACTTTGCCGTGTTTGCTCAACGTCGCGTGAGAGCACCATTCATTAGCTTTCTTTTGTTATATGGCTCGTATATACAGGATGGTTCAAATAAGCGAGTTATTCACGATTTTCTGAAAAAGTGCAGGAAAATTTCGCTCAAATTAGGAATTTCTGCTCGATTTAAGGGGCGGCCAATCAAGGCTGCTAGAGCAAAAACAGTTGAGTATCGATACAGACATTTTACATCAAGTAGGCCTAGAATTTGACGTAGCTCCCAAAAATCAAATAAAAAATAGGTCATCCAGTTAAAAACAGTCACGTGATCATAAAACTGTAAAAATTCGCTAAGTTTAATTTAGACAGTTGGAGAAGCTGATTCAGTAAAATATACGTCACGTAAATAAAAATGCAATTTTTGAGCTGGCAACATTGTAAAGGCAAAGTGGCACTAGTCAAAAACAGTCACGTGACCATAAAAAAAGGTAAATCGAGCTGTAAAAATGTGCTAAATGAGACTTAGACAGTGGTCAAAGTTGAAATTTTAAAATACATGTCACGTGATTTTGAAAATGCAATTTTTGACCAGGTAGCAGTATATGAGCCAAGTGACACTAATCGTCAACCGTCACGTGACCACAAAAAGATAGCCCAAATTACAAAAATGTTGAAAATCCGATTTAAGCAATTATGAAGGCAAAAATTGTAAAATACAAGTAACGAAAAAAATGGTAATTTTTGAGCTGACAACCCTGTACAAAGTGACACTACGGTTAAAAACAGTCACGTGACCAAAAAAATGTAGTTTCAACTGTAAGAATTCGCTAAATCTAATTTAGACAGTTGGAGAAGCTGAAACAGTAAAATATACGTCACGTGAATAAAAATGCAATTTTTGAGCTGGCAACACTGTAAAGGCAAAGTGACACTACAGTTAAAAACAGTCACGTGCCCATAAAAACGGTAATTTAAGTTGTAAAATTAAATTTTGACAGTGGTAAAAGTATAAATTATAAAACACGTGTCACGTGATTTTGGAAATGCAATTTTTGACCAGGTAGCACAGTATATGAGCCAAGTGACCCTAATTGTCAACAGTCACGTGACCACAAAAAGATGGCCCAAATTACAAAAATTTTGAAAATCCGATTTAAGCAATTATGAAGGCAAAAATTGTAAAATACAAGTTACTCAACGAAAAAATGGTAATTTTTGAGCTGACAACCCTGTACAGGCAAAGTGACACTACGGTTAAAAACAGTCACGTGACCATAGAAATGTAGTTTCAACTGTAAAAATTCGCTAAATCTAATTTAGACAGTTGTAGAAGCTGAAACAGTCAAATTACGTCACGTGAATAACAATGCAATTTTTGAGTTGGCAACATTGTAAAGACAAAGTGACACTAGTCAAAAACAGTCACGTGACCATAAAAAAGGTAAATCGAGCTGTAAAAATGTGCTAAATGAGACTTAGACAGTGGTCAAAGTTAAGATTTTAAAATACATGTCACGTGATTTTGGAAATGTAATTTTTTGACTAGGTAGCAGTATATGAGCCAAGTGACACTAATCGTCAACCGTCACGTGACCACAAAAAGATAGCCCAAATTACAAAAGTGTTGAAAATCCGATTTAAGCAATTATGAAGGCAAAAATTGTAAAATACAAGTAACGAAAAAAATGGTAATTTTTGAGCTGACAACCCTGTACAGGCAAAGTGACACTACGGTTAAAAACAGTCACGTGACCATAAAAATGTAGTTTCAACTGTATAAGTTCGCTAAATGTAATTTAGACAGTTGTAGGAGCTGAAACAGTCAAATTATGTCACGTGAATAACAATGCAATTTTTGAGCTGACAACACTACAGGCAAAGTGACACTAGTCAAAAACAGTCACGTGACTATAAAAAAGGTAAATTGAGTTGTACAAATTTGCTAAATGCGACTTAGACAGTGGTCAAAGTTGAAATTGTAAAATACATGTCACGTGATTTTAGGAATACAATTTTTGAGCTGACAGCGCTGTACAAGAAAAGTGACACTACAGTTAAAAACAGTCACGTGATCATACAAATGTAGTTTCAACTGTAAGAATTCGCTAAATGTAATTTAGACAGTTGTAGAAGCTGAAACAGTCAAATTACGTCACGTGAATAACAATGCAATTTTTGAGCTGGCAACATTGTAAAGGCAAAGTGGCACTAGTCAAAAACAGTCACGTGACCATAAAAAGGTAATTTAAGTTGTAAAAATTTGTTAAACGAAATTTTGACAGTGGTAAAAGTTTAAATTGTAAAATACATTTCTCCCCGTTTTTGGGAATGCAATTTTTGAGCTGACAACAATGTACAGGCAAAGTGACACTTCAGTTAAAAAAGTCACGTGAATAAAAATGCAATTTTTGAGCTGGCAACATTGTAAAGGCAACGTGACACTAGTCAAAAACAGTCAGGTGACTATAAATAAAAAAGGTAAATTGAGCTGCGAAAATTTGGTAAATGAGACTTAGACAGTGGTCAAAGTTGAAATTGTAAAATACATGTCACGTGATTTTAGGAATGCAATTTTTGAGCTGACAACACTGTACAAGCAAAGTGACACTACAGTTAAAAACAGTCACGTGACCATAAAATGTAGTTTTAACTGTAAAAATTCGCTAAATCTAATTTAGACAGTTGGAGAAGCTGAAACAGTAAAATATACGTCACGTGAATAACAATGCAATTTTTGAGCTGGCAACATTGTCAAGGCAAAGTGGCACTAGTCAAAAACACGTGACCATAAAAAAGGTAATTTAAGTTGTAAAATTTAATTTTGACAGTGGTAAAAGTATAAATTATAAAATACGTGTCACGTGATTTTGGGAATGCAATTTTCGAGCTGGTAACACTGTAAAGACATGGCGGCACTAGTCAAAAATAGTCACGTGACCATAAAAATATAAATTGAACCGCAAAACCATGCAAAATCCGATTTTCCGACGCAAAAATTGATTCAGATTTTTTGGCCACCCTGTATGCAATTTTTAAGATAGAATTTTTTGCTTTACTCCACTGGAAAGAGGATCTCAAGACGATTAATTTGAGTGGTTCAACTTTTCTGACCTAGCAAAAATAACCGATTTACAGGGTGCTCAAATTTCAAACCACAATTTGAACTGATTTGAAAATTTTTTGCATCTTTGTCAAATTTGCCAATTAAACAACAATTGAAAAAACTTGCAGAATTTTGCACATTATATGTTAACATAAACATAACAGAACAGTAAAACTTACCTATTGTAAGTGTACTCTGATTCCGCTCTGAAGAAGTAAATGTGGTTCTTGTACTGTAGTTTAAACACGAAATCTTTGGCTATTTGGTCTTCGGGTGACGGCGGACCCACAGTGTAACCCAACAATGGTAACGAAGCCAACGGGAAATCGTCCATGCATCCTTTATAGAAAAATAGACAGAACTCGGTGAAAACCACCCATAATTTCTGCCAGCCGTTGCCGCTTTTAAATTTTCGCAACAAATATCCGGAGAGCTGATTCTAAAATTAGTATTTTTGTTTAGAACGTTAGTAACAATAGTGCTTTTATACGGGGTGGTCCAGTTTTAAGTGTCAAGATACAGTCCTTCAAATTTCAGTTTAAAAATAGCTATTTATGTAACCAATTACGAAAAGTTCGATTTTGTGTAACGAATGAATGTTTGTAGGGCGAGCGCAGCGAGGTCCTATAATTTGAATGAGTTACACAATAAGACATTTTCGAAACGTGTAGCATACATAATTTTTTCTAATTTTGACCAAAAAGCGGTAAAAACCATCTTTTAAAGTGATTTAACACAAATATTCACTTTCATAGCACCTTGTATAAACTGTGACAACGACATGTTATGATGGATGTTGCCCATATGTTTCTACGGAAATGCATAAAAACAGGGAGTGATAAAATAAACTTTTCATAACTAGTTACATAAAGTGATACTTTTCGTAACTAGTTAAAACGTTTTGTCACTCTAATCAGTTTTGAAAAGTGTCACTTTATATGCCAAAATTAGAAAATTGGATTTTTTGCTATAACTGTCACACCGTTGGATACAGGAGAATGGTCTTCATTATCCCGCTCTATTTTCTACCCACACTGGATTGATTTAGTTAATTGTTTTTTTAAATTCTCTTGTTCAATTTGGAGAAAGACGTATTTCTTGTAAAATTTTGATTTAAAATTCTGTTTCCAAGATAACCAGGTTATTACGTTTTAAGACCCAAAAAAAGAGAAAGGATTCAAATCTGATAAACACTGAAAATTGTCAAAGAAGCAGAATTTTTTGACTAATTTTTACTGGCGTTCAGTTTTTTATACTATAGGCAGTGTAAAACTGAACATTCAAGACTTGTTACAGTCCGAATTTGTACTGAATAGTCTAAAAAATGTTATTTACTACAAGGAATAATCTTATAATTTGTTTTTTCAGTCTGCAATCCATTGTCGAGTGTTTGAAACTGGATTTCAGGCACTAAAAACAGTCCGATACTGTTTAAAGCCTCTCAAGTCAATTTTCAAGACTAAAGTCTTTCCATTTGTATGAAACTATGTAAACTGGTTACAACGACAATTTTTAAGCTTCTTAAGTTAATTTTTACACTTTCAAAGTCAATTTTCAAGACTGAACAGTCAACTTAATGTGAAGTAGCTCAATGTTGAATTTTCAGGACTATGGACAGTGTACAAACTGGTTTTCAAGCCTGATAAGTCAAAAACTTTGTGAAGATAGTCTTGAAACTAGATTTTTCAAGCTGAACACAGTCTAAATTTTTAAGAAATGCTCGAATTTAATAGTAACAAAGCTTGAAATGACCTTTTTAAGCCTATGGAGAATGTAGAAATCGTTTTTAAGTCAAAAACTTGGTAAAGATAGTCTTGAAACTCGATTTTCCAAGCTGAAAGCAGTTTTAAAGGACTCAAAATAGTCCAGAGTTCTAAGAAAATGAAAAGCAAAGTAAAAAAAAAATGAAAAGTTAGTCTTCAAGTCAATTTTCATAAACCTAATGTCAATATCCTGTATTTAAGACTATTTTCAAGACTAAAATATTGAAATTTTGCTTCAAATTAGGAAAACTTACTTCAAATGCAAATTTTAAGCTTCTGATGTCACTTCTCATTGGTTCAGAGGCACTTTTTGGTGTCCAAGTCAATTTTCAATGTTTAAATGTGTGAATTTGCATTAAAAAATTCTAGAAAAAGTGGGTTTTTATGTACTACAAGTCAATTGACTATACTAAAGTCTTTCAATTTAGCTGAAAACTATGACGACTGACTACAAATACTGTTTTAAGCCTCTCAAGTCAATTTTCACAATTTCCAAGTCAATTTTCAAGACTAAACTCTTTCAATTTGTATGAAACTGTATAAACTGGATACAAAGACAATTTTTAAGCTTCTCAAGTAAATATTAACAGTTTTTAAGTCAATTTTCACCGTTTTCGAGACAATTTTCTCGAATTCCAAAGATTCCAGAGATCACCACGCAATCAGCCACAGACCGCATGTCCGCGCTGAAGGACAGTTTACAGTGTTACATTAGAGGAGTAATCTTAGACTAAGCGTTATTGTGTTGGGTGTTGTGTCCTTCAGCCCGGACATGCGGTCTGTGGCTGATTGCGTGGTGGAAACCGGTTCACAAAGGATCAATAAATGTAATTTTTGATCATCTAGTGACGTATAGAAAATTAAAACATCTTCCTATATCTACACCACTGGACAATTTTGACAAACGTCTTTAGCATCACATAATGAGTATAAATTTGAAGAAGGAATGTATTTTCCTTGCAAAGTATTGTTCATGCATGTCAACGTATTTTTTGATGGGCTATCGAATGGTTTGACCTTTAAAACTGGACCACCCTGTATATTAAAATAAACAATTTAGTTACCTCTACTGCCAGTAACTCGTCCCTCATACTGATACTAGTGTTTCTATGCCAGCAAACGTGTACTGTAGTGTTGCTTCTCTGGGCTTGGGGTTTGGTTTGCGTGCTCGCTTCACAGCTTTGTTGATCTATGTGCTCGTCGGATGAGCCTAAACATATCAATTACCGATTTAGCAAAATTAATTGGTATTTAGACTAAAAACTTATATTAATTTGGAAAAAATAATGAGGAAAAGCTTAATATCAAAAGCAACAATTTAGGCAATGGATTTAGGACTATTTGGAAATTATAAAATGTCAAGTGTGTTTCTAGGAGGAACCACACTGTAAATGACCTTTACAGCTCCATGGAGCCAAATTTGACAATTCTAACGTTAAAGAACACTTTTATACTTTTTTTACGTCACGTGACAACTGTCATAACTGTCCAAACCCGTTCATCAGTGACCTGAAAAACTGTTGTGATTAAAGCTCAAAAGTTCACATAACAAGTCATGATTTTCGTACAAATTTTAAGATTAAACTGTCAAAAATTTACCTAGAGGACTTAAATTCAACAATTAAGATGTTTTTTCATCTTTTTGAACTCAAATTGAATTGAATTTCAAATCTTTAAAGGTATAAAACTAATTCGAAAGCTTAAACTTAAACAGTTTTCATAATTTTCAAACAAGTTTCAAGTCTTTACAGTTAAAAATTGACCTGAAAGGCTTAAACTCCAACTTCCGAGAGCTGTTTCAAAAATTTTCACCTGAATTCTGGTATTTAAAGGTAGAAAATTGATTTGAAGACTTAAACTTCATTTTTTAAGGAAGTTTTTATGATTTTCAGACGCTTCAAGACTATCACTGTTGTAAATTGTCCTGAAAGATTTAGAATCCAACTTCTGAGAACTTTTTTCATATTTTTTTAGTCTTTAAAGGTAGACAACTGATTAGAAAGCCTTAACTTCGTATTTCAAGAAAGTTTTCATGATTTTCAAACAAGTTTCAAGTCTTTACAATTAAAAATTGACTTGAAAGGCTTAAATTCCAACTTCCGTGAGCTCTTTCAAAAATGTTCACCTGAATTCTGGTATTTAAAGGTAGAAAACTGATTTGAAGGCTTAAACTTCATTTTTTAAGACAGTTTTTATGATTTTCAGAAGTTTCAAGACTATGACTGTTGTAAATTGACCTGAAAGACTTAAAATCCAACTTCTGAGAGCTTTCTTCATATTTTTTTAGTCTATAAAGGTAAAAAACGAATTTCAAAGCTTTAACTTCCTATTTCAAGAAAGTTTTCATGATTTTCAAACAAGTTTCAAGTCTTTACAATTAAAAATTGACCTGAAAGGGTTAAACTCCAACTTCCGAGAGCTGTTTCAAAAAGTTTCATCTGAATTCTGGCCTTTAAAGGTAGAAAACTGATTTGAAGACTTAAACTTCACTTTTTAAGGCAGTTTTTAGGATTTTCAGACAAGTTTCAAGAACATCAGTCTCGCAAATTGACCTGAAAGATTTAAAATCCAACTTCTGAGAGCTTTTTTCATATTTTTTTAGTCTTTAAAGGTAGAACACTAATTTCAAAGCTTTAACTACGTACTTCAAGAAAGTTTTCATGATTTTCAAACAAGTTTCAAGTCTTTACAGTTAAAAATTGACCTGAAAGGCTTAAACTCCAACTTCTGAGAGCAGTTTCAAAAAGTTTCACCTGAATTCTGGCCTTTAAAGGTAGAAAACTGATTTGAAGAATTAAACTTCATTTTTAAGGCAGTTTTTAGGATTTTCAGACAAGTTTCAAGAACATCAGTCTCGCAAATTGACCTGAAAGATTTAAAATCCAACTTCTGAGAGCTTTTTTCATATTTTTTTCATCTTTAAAGGTAGAAAACTAATTTCAAAGCTTTAACTTCGTATTTCAAGAAAGTTTTCATGATTTTCAAACAAGTTTCAAGTCTTTACAATTAAAAATTGACCTGAAAGGCTTAAACTCCAACCTCCGTGAACTGTTTCAAAAATTTTCACCTGAATTCTGACCTTTAAAGGTAGAAAACTGATTTGAAGACTTAAACTTCATTTTTTGAGGCAGTTTTTATGATTTTTATACAAGTTTCCAGACTATCACTCTCGTAAATTGACCTGAAAGACTTAGAATCCAACTTCTGAGAACTTTTTTCATATTTTTTTAGTCTATAAAGGTAGAAAACTGATTAGAAAGCTTTAACTTCGTATTACAAGAAAGTTTTCATGATTTTCAAACAAGTTTCAAGTCTTTACAGTTAAAAATTGACCTAAAAGACCTAAATTCCAACTTCCGAGAGCTGTTTCAAAAATTTTCACCTGAATTCTGGTATTTAAAGGTAGAAAACTGATTTGAAGACTTAAACTTCATTTTTTAAGGCAGTTTTTATGATTTTCAGACAAGTTTCAAGACTATCACTCTCGTAAATTGACCTGAAAGACTTAGAATCCAACTTCTGAGAAATTTTTCATATTTTTTTAGTCTTTAAAGGTAGAAAACTGATTAGAAAGCTTTAACTTCGTTTTTCAAAACAGTTTTCATGATTTTCAAACAAATTTCAAATCTTTACAGTTACAAATTGACCTTAAAGGCTTAAACTCCAACTTCCGAGAGCTGTTTCAAAAATGTTCACCTGAATTCTGGTATTTAAAGGTAGAAAACTGATTTGAAGACTTAAACTTCACTTTTTAAGGCAGTTTTTATGATTTTCAGACAAGTTTCAAGACTATCACTGTTGTAAATTGACCTGAAAGACTTAAAATCCAACTTCTGAGAGCTTTCTTCACATTTTTTTAGTCTATAAAGGTAGAAAACTGATTAGAAAGCTTTAACTTCGTTTTTCAAAATAGTTTTCATGATTTTCAAACCAGCTTCAGGTCTTTACAGTTAAAAATTGACTTAAAAGGCTTAAACTCCAACTTCCGTGAGCTGTGTCAAAAATGTTCACCTGAATTCTGGTATTTAAAGGTAGAAAACTGATTTGAAGACTTAAACTTCACTTTTTAAGGCAGTTTTTATGATTTTCAGACAAGTTTCAAGACTATCACTGTTGTAAATTGACCTGAAAGACTTAAAATCCAACTTCTGAGAGCTTTTTTCATATTTTTTAGTCTTTAAAGGTAGAAAACTAATTTTAAAGCTTTAACTTCGTATTTCAAGAAAGTTTTCATGATTTTCAAACAAGCTTCAAGTCTTTACAATTAAAAATTGACCTGAAAGGCTTAAACTCCAACTTCCGAGAGCTGTTTCAAAAAGTTTCACCTGAATTCTGGCCCTTAAAGGTAGAAAACTGATTTGAAGACTTAAACTTCATTTTTTAAGGCAGTTTTTATGATTTTCAGACAAGTTTCAAGACTATCACTCTCGTAAATTGACCTGAAAGACTTAAAATCCAACTTCTGAGAGCTATTTTCATATTTTTTTAGTCTTTAAAGGTAGAAAACTGATTAGAAAGCTTTAACTTCGTTTTTCAAAACAGTTTTCACGATTTTCAAATAAGCTTCAAGTCTTTACAGTTGAAAATTGACCTGAATTCTGGCCTTTAAAGGTAGAAAATTGATTTGAAGACTTAAAATTCACTTTTTAAGGCAGTCTTTATGATTTTCAGACTAGTTTCAAGACTATCACTGTTGTAAATTGTCCTGAAAGACTTAAAATCCAACTTCTGAGAGCTTTTTTCATATTTTTTTAGTCTTTAAAGGTAGAAAACTGGTTAGAAAGCTTTAACTTCGTTTTTCAAGAAAGTTTTCATGATTTTCAAACAAGTTTCAGGTCTTTAAAGTTAAAAATTGACCTGAAAGACCTAAATTCCAACTTCCGAGAGCTGTTTCAAAAATGTTCACCTGAATTCTGGCCTTTAAAGGTAGAAAACTGATTCGAAGGCTTAAACTTCATTTTTTAAGGCAGTTTTTATGATTTTCAGACAAGTTTCAAGACTATCATTGTTGTAAATTGACCTGAAAGACTTAGAATCCTACTTCTGAGAACTTTTTTCATATTTTTTTAGTCTTTAAAGGTAGAAAACTGACTGAAACCAGTTTCAAGTCTTTACTAAAAGTTTAAGCTTTCATTTTCAAATTTTGTTTCTACCAATAGAATTGAAATGACGTCAGACGCAAACCGTTGTTATGTGAACCCAGCTTAATACTTTGCTTGCGTCAAGTAACGTATCCGTCAAAACTCACTCTCCAGTGAACAGTTGCAAATTTGATAAATATCACACTAGAAGTTGTGTTTGGAGCCAGTTTTGACAGTTGGAACTGTAATACTTTGTTTGCGACACGTGACAGCTGTCATAACTGTCAAAAGCTCACTCACCAGTGACCTGACAGTATAAAATGTCAAATAGATGTGTTTCAATGAGGTGTTGCACTGTAAGCTCTATGGAACAAAATGTGCACTTTGACACATACGTCACACTGATGTAACAAACAAAAAAGGTTTGACGTAACCGCAATTTTCTCTGGTTTAAACTGTACAGAAAACTTACTGCAACTTTTTAGGCTCAAATAATTCACTTTCGTGTCGGATTTGTCCCTGGCCGATTGGATCGCGTTCTGTAAGTCCTGTTTCCATCGTTCCTTTTCCTCAAGTGAATTGGCTGCGACCGTTAAGGCCCTGTTTCCTCCGTAGATTATCAAGCCGTTGTAAGCGAGATCACCTTCGGGTTCCTCGATCAGAACACCCCTAAGAGGCATGTGACCGTGCACTTTGAACTGGAGCGTAGCTTGGGAACGCGACGTGTACAGGAGGATATCGGAAAACTGAAATAAAGTTACATGTTGTACTGGGTGTTCAAATTAAGCAAAAAAAAATCTGAAGAAGAGGCAAGATATGTAGGAACATTTTTCCAAACTGAAAGGCATAAGAATTCAACCTCATTATGAACTGAATAGGATTTATCACCTACTTTTTGTTGCAGAAAAGTGAAATTAAAAAAATAATAAACCTCATATAACCTACTAAAATTTCTTTTAAAACTTTTGGGAAATATTGATGATAAACCTATTTGCGCTTATTTAGTGTATTTCTGTAGGATTATTGTGTGTTTTATGTTTTATTATTATGTACCAGCTATTATATTTTACATTATCATCATTTCATGCAAAACTGCTGAAATGACTTTGACACAAGGTTTTTAAACTCCAACATTATTCAATTTTTAATGCTATATGTTGTTTGTAAAAAAAACTCATTTTGGCGGGCGATTTGAAAATGACTAAATTAGATCCAAAAAATGACCAATTTTTGAAAAAAAAAAGAAAGGCACGTGGTAAATTTAGGTCAAAATAAGTCTATGAAGAAAATTTATAAAATATATGAAGATCTAAGGGGAATAACGATGAAAGTCCATTTATCTCCGAAAAAAGTTAACCAAACGGAAATATTTAGTTTTATATGTAATATCAAAAATTTATACTATTAAACAAAATTTTGATGCTATTTCCTGAAAAAAATTAAAAAGTCTAATATTTCGGAAATGGTTCGAGATGTGAAAATTTTGAAAGAGACTAGTAATGCTCAGAATGACTTTCTGCACCCAGTGAACACCCATTTAGAACCAGGTGAACGCGGTCACAATTGGCAGAGCGTTAGTTTCAAATTGAACTGTTTTTCTTTTTGTTTTTGGAACACTCTGTATATGTTCAATAGTGCTGCGGTTAGCACGAGGTAAAAAGCAGTTCAAGACGAATATTTTCAGCTTTTTACAGTCACTGAAAATAGCGGAGACATGGAACTTTCAAAATGTTGAAAATTTAACGGTTTTCTTTTTGTTTTTTGAACACCCTGTATATGTTCAATAGTGCTGCGGTTAGCACGAGGTAAAAAGCAGTTCAAGATGACCATTTTGAGGTTTTTACAGTCGCTGAAACCCCAAAAATGACGGAGAAATGAAATTTTAAAAATTTTGATGCAATTTCCAAAAAGAAAAGTTGAATAATTTGAAAACAGTTTTGGAGTTACGGAAATTTTTCAAAAAAACCCAAAATGTTCAGAATGACTTTCTGCACCCAGTGCAGAGGTTTACACCAATTTAAAACCGGGTAAACGTGGTCACAACTGGCAGAGCTTTAGTTTCAAATTTAACTGTTTTTCTTTTTGTTTTTTAAACACCCTGTTTATGTCCAATCATGTTGCGGTAAGATTGAGGTTAAAGAGCAGTTCAAGACAAACATTCTAAGCTTCTTACAGTCGCTCAAACCATTAAAATGACGGAGATACGGAATTGTCAAAATCTTGATACAATTTCCAAAGAAAAAAGTCAAAAGTCGAATATCTCGGAAAGTGTTAAAGTTACGGAAATTTTGTAAAAGACTAAAAATGCTCAAATAGACTTGACTGACAAATTTTGATGCAATTTCCAAAAGAAAAAAGTAAAAAGTTGAATATCTCGGAAACGGTTAGAGTTACGGAAATTTTGTAAAAGACTAAAAATGCTCAAAACAAATTTTGGCACCTAGTGGACTATATTTACACTCACAGAACCGAGTAAACGTGGTCACAACTGGCAGAGCTTTAGTTTCAAATTTAACTGTTTTTCTTTTTGTTTTTTAAACACCCTGTGTATGTCCAATCGTGTTGCAATTAGCAGGAGGCGAAAGAGTACGGATTTTCAAAATTTTAATGCAATTACAACAAAAAAAAGTAAAAAAGTAGAATATCTTGTAAACAGTTAAGAGTTACGGAAATTTTACATGAAACCAAACATGTTTAGAATGTTCTGCACCTAGCAAACTAGGCTTACGCCCACTTAAAACCGGGTAAACGCAGTCACAACTGATGACAGAGCGTTACTCAAATTTAACTGTTTTTGTTTTTTGAACACCCTGTATATGTTCAATAGTATTTCGGTTAGCAGGAGGTGAAAGAGCAGTTCAAGACGAACATTTTGACCTTTTTACAGTCGCTAAAACCCCAAAAATGGCGGAGATACGGAATTTTCACATTTTTAATGCAATTTTCAAAAAAAAGTCTGATATGTCAGAAACGGTTACAGTAGATACCAAAAATGTTCAGAATGCAGTTGCTATATTCGAAGATTCAAGATTTGATTATAGTTGTAATGAAAAGAGAGCAACAAAACATTACAAAAACAGTAAAATAACAAACCAAACTTACCAAAAAGAACATCCGTTGCTGATAACCTTTTCTCGAGTGTTTCAAAAGGCATCCGTGCCTAATAAACGTCCGTCCCGGCTGAATCAAATTTTCGAACCCAACTATGTCCCGTTGCAGTTCGCACAGCGTTGCCAAATTCTCCGAGTGTTCCAGAGTTTCGCGCACTGGCATCATCAGGTCTTTTAATGTGTCGCAAGCGGTACGACAGTCGGCTCGGTCAGGATGATTCGGTCCGTAGTGAGTGAGGAGACGTTCTAATAGACTTTGATATTGCAGAAGTCTGAAAAGTCGATTAATATTAGATAAAGTCATACACAGGGTTTTTCAATGAAAATTAGCCACCCTGAATAACTTCCAAAATAATTTCTCTGTTAAAAAATGCTAAGACACGTCAACAAAGATTGCAAGGGGGACATCTTTTTACGTAGAATTTGAATTTCAGTCATCAGCCCCTTTGCCGCCATAGCCACCCCCACTAAGTTTTCAAATGGCACCATACCCTGTGTGGCACATCGTTGGAAAGAGTATTTCATAAGGAATTAATTGCACTATTTTATTTGTACATTTGCTTTGAATTGAGACCAAAAAAAATAAAAACATTTTTTTGTTATTTTGGTCAAACTGCTGATAACACTACCGAATACCTGTTTTCCATTCCATGTTTTTGCCTCAGTCGGAAAATTTGTTAGTTCGTTTTGAAGGAACATTGTCAATATGGTTTACACGACAATCAATGCAATCCATCCAGATAAATTAATTGGTCATCAGTATGTCTTAAAGTTGTGTCGGGTGTTTCGACAAGCAGTGTATGGAGAATTTAAAAAAAACACAATTTTCGTCCATACAAGGTAAAATTGGTTCAGGAATTAAACGAAGATGACTATGATAGAAGACTACAATTTTGTGAAATTATGTCTACTAATCTGACAAACAACGTGAACTTGTTGTACAATATTTGCTTCAGTGATGAGTGTATGTTTTTTTTGAATGGAGAAGTGAACAGGCATAACTGTATGTATTGGTCAGACACGAATCCACCTTGGTTTAGGGAAACCCATACCCAATATCCAGAAAAACTTAAAGTTTGGCAGATATTTTAGGAGACCACATTGTTGGTCCGTTTTTTATTGACGGTAATTTGAATGGCGCTACTTATCTTGAGCTTCTTGACACCACTGTTGATCCGACCATAACAGAGCTACTAGAAAATGATGAAAATTTATTTGAAAATCAACTAATTTTCCAACAAGACGGTGCACCTCCACATTATTCACTTCCCGTTCGAGAATACCTGAACAATCGATTTCCTGGAAGATGGATTGGTAGACGTGGTCCGATGGAATGGCCTGCGAGATCACCCGACCTCACTCCGTTGGACTTTTTTCTATGGGGGCATTTAAAATCTAAAGTCTATGCAACACAGCCGGCCAATATTGCAGACCTTAGGCAGAGAATAATACATGAATGCCGACAACTGACACCGCAAGTCCTCATAAATGTTCGCATACTCTTCCAAAGTCGCTTGTATTATTGTATGGAAGTTAATGGAGGTTATTTTGAGCCATTAATTAAATGATAACCGCTATTTGCTATTATTTCTGCAGTTAACAAAAATCTCAATTCAAAGCAAATAAAATAGTGCAATTAATTCCTTATGAAATACCCTTTCCAACGATGTGCCACACAGGGTATGGTGCAATTTGAAAACTTAGTGGGGGTGGTTATGGCGGCAAAGGGGCTGATGGCAGAAATTCAAATCCTACGTAAAAAGATGTCCCCCTTGCAATCTTTGTTGACGTGTCTTAGCATTTTTTAACAGAGAAATTATTTTGGAAGATATTCAAGGTGGCTACTTTTCATTGAAAAATCCTGTATAATTTGGACAGAAATTGTACCTATGCAAAGGACGTAAAACGAACGTTGTCAAAGGTAAATAGCACACTTTTTGTGTCTCAAAGTCTCTGTATAATTGTTCGAACTTCTGGTTTTTCTTAAAGGCTTCGTCCAAACGTTCCAAAACCAGCAGGTGTCCGTCCAGATATTCCTCATAAATCTTTAACACAAAAAATGCTTAGTAACAAATTTATAAAAAAAAATCAGTGAGAAAATACCGGTAATAGAGGTGGTAAGTGAGCCAGAAGAACATCCGCAATCTTTCCAGCAGTCGCTTTTGGTCCTCCTCGTCCATCCCAACCTTGTAGACGTTGCTCTAAATCCTTAACCAAGGAACCGTGCGCTTGCGCCAGAGGTCCGATCAGTTGCAGCAAAATGGAACATTCTTCAGGTTCTTCTTTACTTACTTCGTCTCTGAACCACTACAAAATGACCATTATATAAGATTACATATTGACAAATAAAATGTTTTTAAAAAAATTGTTTTAAGGACTAAGTTTGAGATTTGAATGTGACAGACTATGTGTAAAGTATCACAGTCCAAACCACAAATGTATGTAAATGTAACAAATAATTTCTGTAAATTAAAGCAGATATTCGAAGATGACAAAATAATTAAATGCACTAGGTAAGGTTGCAATCAGAATGCAAGTAGTGCATCATACCGATTTTTAGCGGGTGACAAATCATCACTCCTATGCAGGAATGTGGAAAACAATAATAAATTATTCGGTCACTGAACCGATTTGGTATAAATAAGGCTCGACATCCGTTAGTAAAAGAGACGGTCGGAGTCAGACTCCGTCTCGTGCCATAAAATGTAGTCGTTCTGAATTCTGCTGGAATCGCGAGTGCCAAACCTTCCAGAAGTAATACTTTGGGAGTTATTAACTGTTATTTAGTCATTAAATTATATTTTTCCACCAAGTAGTTTGATTCTACCTTTGAGGAGAAGATCTTTACAGGGATTTACAATTTAAACGCGACACTATTTGGTAAGAAACCCTGAAAGTAAAAATAAGAATTTTAAGAGAAAGAACATAGCTGATTTTCAGTCACATGGATTGGTTTTGCATATTTTATAAGAAAACTTTGAAATTTTTCTGTGTTGCCAGATTGTCCTGAATCACCGCAATTATCAAGTTTTAACATAATGTAGGTTAGACACATATGTTATTTACACGTATTTGCACTTTGCAGTGGAAATGTTTTAATGATATTATTATATACTATGATTAAACGAAATATTGGCAATACAGCACTGCTGGACAATATCATTGTAAGGTCAAAATAAAATGGTTTTCTTTCCTATATTATAACAGTCGCATTCGTTTTCAAGCTGTATGGAACGAGCAGAGCGTTTTTGACGTCACGATGACGTAATTTGACAAAAACATAATTTGAACTACTGTCAAATTACATCATTGTGACGAATTTAACCGTAAAACTGAATTTGGTAAAATATACAGGATGTTATACCAGAAGTAGATACCAACTTCTTATTTTAAATGAAACACCTTGCATATTGTTTCTGTTTTGAATTCTACGTCCAATTCTGGATATGTTTTATTTAACGTCATATACCTTATTTCTATCTGTTACGGTAATATTTACGATTTTAGCAGCTGGCAACACTGTAAAAGTTAAATTGTCGACAACACGCAGCGACCCAGAAAATTGTTGGAAAAGCTGAAATTGTAAAAGCACGTCACGTAATCGTGCCAATTCAAGTTCGCAGCCGGCAACACTGTAAAGTTAAGTTGAAACTTGTCAAAAACAGTCACGTGACCCGGAAAATGTCGTTTTTAACCTTGAAAATATGTAAATTACATTTACATTTAAACAGTTGGGAAAGCTGAAACTGTAAAAGCACGTTCCGTGATCGTAAAAATTTAAATTCGTAGCTGACAACAATGTAAAGTTAAGATGAAACTTGTCAAAAACAGTCACGTGACCCGGAAAATGTCGTATTTAACTTTGAAAAGTCTGTAAGTTACATTTAAACAGGTGGGAAAGCTGAAACTGTAAAAGCACGTTACGAAATCGTGACAGTTTAAGTTCGCAGCTGGCAACACTGTAAAGTTAAGTTGAAACTTGTCAACAACAGTCACGTGACACAGAAAATCTTAACTTTAACCTTAAAAAGTGTGTAAATGACCATTTAAACAGTTTGGGAAAGCCGAAATTGTAAAAGCACGTGACAATTTAAGTTTGCGGCTGGCAACCCTGTAAAGCTAAGTTGAAACTAGTCAACAACCGTCACGTGATCCAGAAAATGTCGTATTTAACTTTGAAAAACCTGTAAATTACATTTAAACAGTTGGGAAAGCTGTAACTGTAAAAGCACGTTACGTAATCGTGACGATTTAAGTTCGCAGCTGGCAACACTGTAAAGTTAAGTTGAAACTAGTCAACAACTGTCACGTGATCCGGAAAATGTCGTATTTAACTTTGAAAAACCTATAAATTACATTTAAACAGTTGGGAAAGCTGAAACTGTAAAAGCACGTCACGTAATCGTGACAATTTAAGTTTGCGGCTGGCAACCCTGTAAAGCTAAGTCGAAACTTGTCATCAACAGTCATGTGACCCAGAAAATCTTAACTTCAATCTTGAAAAGTCTGTAAATGACATTTAAACAGTTTGGGAAAGCTGAAATTGTAGAAGCACGTTACGTAATTGTGACAGTTTAAGTTCGCAGATGGCAACACTGTAAAGTTAAGTCTAAACTTACAAAATGTAATTTTTAACCTTTGGCAGCTGGCAACACTGTAAAGTTAAGTTGAAACTTGTCAACAACAGTCATGTGACCCAGAAAATATTAACTTCAATCTTGAAAAGTCTGTAAATGACATTTAAACAGTTTGGGAAAGCTGAAATTGTAGAAGCACGTTACGTAATTGTGACAGTTTAAGTTCGCAGATGGCAACACTGTAAAGTTAAGTCTAAACTTACAAAATGTAATTTTTAACCTTTGGCAGCTGGCAACACTGTAAAGTTAAGTTGAAACTTGTCAACAACAGTCATGTGACCCAGAAAATATTAACTTCAATCTTGAAAAGTCTGTAAATGACATTTAAACAGTTTGGGAAAGCTGAAATTGTAGAAGCACGTTACGCAATCGTGACAGTTTAAGTTCGCAGCTGGCAACACTGTGAAGTTAAGTTGAAACTTGTCAACAACAGTCACGTGACCCGGAAAATGACGTATTTAGCTTTGAAAAGTCTGTAAATTACATTTAGACAGGGGGGAAAGCTGAAACTGTAATAGCACGTCACGTAATCGTGACAGTTTAAGTTCGCAGCTGGCAACACTGTAAAGTTAAGTCTAAACTTAACCTAACCTAACCTTTGGCAGCTGGCAACACTGTAAAGTTATACCTTATGGATGGCGTTACAATATAAAAAACCTCTATTTTTTGTTTTTCTTTTTCCTGAAAACGTGTAACCATTCATGAATTTGCTGTCCCCCTTGTCCAGAATGACAACCAGCTGACTGATGAATTTTGTCCCTGAAGATGACTAATTATACACTCGAAACATGTTGAGAGCTTTCGTGTTGAAATTGTAATAATTTTGTAGAGATTGATTTGGTTGTTCTTACTTAACAATTCCACAAGCACTTTTACTACTACTACTACTACTATTCCTTAATATACTATAATTTTGTGATTACACTTAATTTTCCTACTAATAACTTACCACATTGATTACGTCCAGATCTTTTTTGTAAGTGAGTTCGGTCATAAGAATTTCTTTGGCTATGTAATACGACTTATCCACTAAATGTCTCGGTTTAACTTTCTTAATATCGCCTTCGATGTCCGCGATAATCGTCGTCGTATTGGTTCCATTCGCTGTCTTGGAATCTGAAAAATCCAGAAAAATGTTTGACTAATCACCCAAACCAAACTACAAGACAGTCCAGTTTTAAATGTGAATAATTCACCATTCGATAGCCCATCAAAAATAAGGAAACATGCATTAAGTCATTTTCCTGAAAAATGCTTCTTAAGGAAAATACAGTCCTTCAAAGTTCAGTTTAAAAAATCGGTTTCTTGTCATCACTGATGACACAATTTTGATCCATTTTGGAACAAGTACTTATGAAATTAATACTCATGCAGAAAGATGATTTTCATGTTTCCGCCTTATATATATTCTACGTCACTGGCTATTTTTCAAAAATTACAGTTCTTTTTACTTTTCTTGTTAATTTTAAAAATTTAAGTATTTCTTATAAAATTCTGATTTGAAACTTCGTTTACGAGATAATTGAGTTATTACGTTCAAAGACCCCAAACCCAACCCAACTTAAAAATTGTCTTGGAAACGGTGAAAATTGACTTAAAAAGCTTAAAAAATGTCTTTGTAGCCAGTTTTCATAGTTTGCAGACAAATTGAAAGACTAGTTTTGAATATTGACTTAGAAACCAGTAAATTTACTTTGAAACAGTGAGAATTGACTTGAGAAGCCTAAAAATTGTCTTTGTAGCCAGTTTTCATAGTTTGTAAACAAACTGAAAGACTTGTTTTGAATATTGACTTAGAAACCAGTAAATTTACTTTAAAACGGTGAATATTGACTTGAGAGGCCTAAAATTTGTTTTTTTAACCAGTTTTCATATTTCCAAACAAACTGAAAGACTTTAGTTTGGAAAACTGACTTAGAAACCTATGAATTTACTTTGAAACAGCGTAAATTGAGTTAAGAAGCTTAAAAATGTCTTTGTAGCCAGGTTTCATTGTTTGCAGACAAATTGAAAGACTAGTTTTAAATATTGACTCAGAAACCAGTAAAATAACTTTGAAACGGTGAAAATTGACTTGAGAGACTTAAAAAATGTCTTTTGTAACCAGTTTTCATAGTTTTCAGACAAATTGAAAGACCTTAGTCTTGAAAATTTACTTAGAAACTGTGAAAATTAACTTGAAAGGCATAAAAATTGTCTTTGTAACCAGTTTTCATAGTTTTCAGACAAATTGAAAGACTTTACTCTTGAAAATGTACTTAGAGACTGTGAAAATTAACTCGAAAGGCTTCAAAATTGTCTTTGTAACAGTGAAAATTGACTTAAGAAGCTTAAAAAATGTCTTTGTAGCCAGTTTTCATAGTTTGCAGACAAATTGAAAGACTAGTTTTGAATATTGACCTAGAAACCTGTGAATTTACTTTGAAACGGTGAATATTAACTTGAGAGACTTAAAAATTGTCTTTGTAACCAGTTTTCATAGTTTTCAGACAAATTGAAAGACTTTAGTCTTGAAAATTTACTTAGAAACTGTGAAAATTAAATTGAAAGGCTTAAAAAATGTCTTTGTAGCCAGTTTTCATAGTTTGCAGACAAATTGAAAGACTAGTTTTAAATATTGACTCAGAAACAAGTAAAATAACTTTGAAAAGGTGAATATTGACTTGAGAGGCTTAAAAATTGTCTTTTGTAACCAGTTTTCATAGTTTTCAGACAAATTGAAAGAGTTTAGACTTGAAAATTTACTTAGAAACTGTGAAAATTAACTTGAAAGGCTTAAAAATTGTCTTTGTAACAGTGAAAATTGACTTAAGAAGCTTAAAAAATTTCTTTTTAACCAGTTTTCATAGTTTGCAGACAAATTGAAAGACTAGTTTTGAATATTGACCTAGAAACCTGTGAATTTACTTTGAAACAGCGAAAATTGAGTTAAGAACCTTAAAAAATGTCTTTGTAGCCAGTTTTCATAGTTTGTAAACAAACTGAAAGACTAGTTTTGAATATTGACTTAGAAACCAGTAAATTTACTTTGAAACGGTGAATATTGACTTGAAAGGTTTAAAAACTGTCTTTGTAGTCAGTCTTCAAAGTTTTCAGATAAGCTCAAAAACTTTCTTTCTTTGATTTTTTATTACAAATTCAATTTTCAAGGTTTGTAGGCAAATTGAAAGATCAGTTTTGAATATTGACTTAGAAACCAGTAAATTTACTTTGAAAATGTGAATATTGACTTGAAAGGCTTAAAAATTGAGTTGTAGACATGAAAAGCTACTTTTTCTAGAATTTTTGACTACAAATTTAAACATTGAAAATTAACTTGGACACCAAAAAGTGACATCAGGAGCTTAAAATTTGCATTTGAAGCAAGTTTTCATGATTTGAACACACATTTCAATATTTTAGTCTTGAAAATAGTCTAAAATACAGGGTATTGACGTTAAATTCATGAAAATCAGGGTTTGCCACAGTGGGCCTAGCCCCAAAATACCGGGGTGGGACAACTACGTTATTTTACTGATTCACTATGGCGTTTACAGGTTGAGTAGCTGTTTACTATATCTGTATCTAATCAACTAAAAATTGATAGTGATAGGAACAAAAATTCAATTTCATTAGGTAAATATTATCATAAAGTAAACATGAAAAATATTTTTGTAATACCAGCAATGCCACATACAAAATGAGTGACAAAATATGCTTTTTGTTGTCCTAATTATTATAAATTTTGTCATCGTTGATTTTTTTTTGAATATTTTGAAAGTTAACAAGAAGTAAACTTTTAGACTATTTTTAGAAGTAAAAAATGAGTTTTATGAGCAACAATCTTTGTCTTGATTTCCGGACTGTTTTTCGTTTCTCGACAATGAATTGCAGTCTAAAAAAACGAATTTTTTGATGAGCTATCGAGTGGCGAATTATTAACACTTAAAACTGGACCACCCTGTATAGACTATTTACCATTGATGGTGTTCATTAACTGTTCTTTTTCAAAGTTCCTTGTAGGGCTTTCACCCAACCTATTCGGAGTATTGTAGTTCCCATTAGATCCATCCAGAGATAGATTTGAGATATTCCCGTTGGCGCTTTTGTAAGTTGGGGTCGAAGTGTAGAAGTTATTGTTGTCGATAGCCTTGAATGATGTATCGTGTCCGTTACGTAATTTTTCTTTTTGGTCATCTGTAAGAAAAATACTTAATAATGAATTATCTCATCACTAAAACTAATACATAAAAAAATGAGTTATACACAACAAAACAGTAATTCAAACTACTGAAACCGTGCAAAAGTAAACCGTACAATCATTTTAGAAAACCACAACAAATACTATATTTTGCTCACCTGAATAAAAGCTAAACAATCCTGCCCAAGTTCAGAACTGTTACAATACAAACATGTATTAGTGACAATATGCTACTCTAAAGAAAACAACCTTTAAGAAGATTTGACTTTATTATTATATTATTAAGGACTTTATAATACTGAACGTTACAAGTGCTTTAGGAATTTTCGTTAGTCCAAATAAAGTAAACGTGCACGTGGAACACCTAAACCCCTGTTAATTTTTGGAGAGAGGAGTTAACAAAATTTAACAAGAAGACAAATTTGTTATTTTTTTAATATCTTCACCGAAATGTAAAATGATGTTCGATTTGACTAAGCAGAGTGTCTATTTACTGGGTAACCAAGTCATATTATACAGCAAATTTTATGAAAACTACTTTATTTTTAGAAAGGATCATGGTGGGTTTATACTTATCATTTAATATTTATCATGTAAGAAATGGTTATTTTAATTGAGATTGAAAGAGTAAAAAATGTTTACGTAAAAATGTTTAAAATTGTCAAATGTTTATTTAGACTGGCAATCTACTGGATCAGTGCAGTAAAATAGGAATTATCTACTTATTGACAAACTAAGTAAACGCTTCGAATTGATCCCTGATTCGTTTATTACAAAGAGTACTGTGTAAACCTAGTCTACTAGAGACAGATAATCATTAAGAACATTTTAGGTCTCTTGCAAAACTTCCGTAACACTAATCGTTTTCTAGATATTCCACTTTTTTTGAAATTGCATCAACATTTTAAAAATTCCGTATCTCAGTTATTTTTTGGGTTTCAGCGGCTGTCAAAAGCTGGAAATGTTTGTCTTAAACGGCTCCTTCACATCGTGTTAACCACATTAAACGATTAAACATATACAGGGTGTTCAAAAAACAAAAAGAAAAAGTTACAATTGAAACTAACTCTCTGCCAGTTCTGACCGCGTTTACCCGGATCTAAGTTGGTGTAAACCTAGTTCACTAGATACAGAAAGGCGTTCTAAATATTTTTCGGCTCTTGCAAACCGTTTTCGAGATATTCGACTTTTTTAAGAAATTTGAAACAAAATGTTGAAAATTTCGTATCTCCGCGATTTTTTATGGTTTCAGCGGTTGTAAAAAGTCCAAAATGTTCGTATTTAACTGTTACAACATATACAGGGTGTTCAAAAAACCAAAAGAAAAATAGGTGAAACATTGAATGAAAAACATTGAAAATAATGGTCTGCTACTTGTGACGCGTTTACCCGGTTCTAAGTGGGTGTGAACCCAGCCCACTAGGGGCAGAAAGTCGTTCTAAACATTTATCGTCTCCTGCAAAATTTCCGTAACGGTAACCGTTTTCGAGATATTCGGCTTTTTTAACTTTTTTTTTGGAAAACAAATAAAAATTTTGAAAATTTCGAATCTCGGCTATTTTTGGCGACTATAAAAAGCATAAAATGTTAACCATGAATTGCTCTTTCACCTCGTGCTAAACACAATAAGATTGAACATATACAGAGTGTTCAAAAAACAAAAACAAAATCAATTACATTTGAAATCAACACTCTGCCAGTTGTGACCGCGTTTAGCCGGTTCTAAGTGAGTGTAAACCCAGCCAACTAGGTGCAGAAAGTCGTTCTAAACATTTTTCGTCTCTAGCAAAATTTCCGTAACTCTAACCGTTTTTGAGATATTTGACTTTTTTTACTTTTTTGTGGAAAATGCATAAAAATTTTGAAAACTCCGTATCTCGGCCATTTTTGGGGTTTTAGCGACTATAAAAATCTCAAAATATTTGTCTTGAATTACTCTTTCAGACCGTGCTAACCGCAACACGATTGAAACTATACAAGGTGTTCAAAAAACATAAAGAAAAACAGTTCAATTTGAAACCAACGCTCTACCAGTTGTGACCGCATTTGTACGATTCTAAATGGGTGTAAATCTAGCCCATTAGGTGCACAAAGCTGTTCTGAACATTTTTGCTTTCTTGCTAAATTTCCGTAACTCTAACAGTTTTTGAGATATTCGACTTTTTTTATCTTTTTTTTGGAAAATATTAATTGAAATTTTGAAAATTATGTATATCCGTCATTTTTGGGGTTTCAGCGACTGTAAAAAGCTCAAAATGTTTGTCTTGAATTACTTTTTCACATCGTGCTAACTGCAACGCGATTGAAAATATACAGGGTGTTCAGAAAATAATAAAAAAGGAAAACAGTTACATTTGAAACTAACGCTCTACCAGTTGTGAACGCGTTTGTACGACCCTAAATGGGTGTAAACCTATCCCACTAGGTGCAGGAAGTCGTTCTAAACAGTTTTAGTCTCTAGCAAAATTTTCGTAACTCTAATCGTTTTTAAGATACTCAGCATTTTTAACTTTTTTGTGAGAAATGCGTACAAATTTTCAAAATTCCGTATCTTGGCCATTTTTGGGGTTTCAGCGACTATAAAAAGCTCAAAATATTTGTGTTGAATTACTCTTTCATACCGTGCTAACCGCAACACGATTGAAAATATACAGGGTGTTCAAAAAATAAAAAAGGAAAATAGTTACATTTGAAACTAACGCTCTACCAGTTGTGACCGCGTTTGTACGATTCTAAATGGGTGTAATCCTATTCCATCAGGTGGAGAAAGTCGTTCTGAACATTTTTGGTCTCTTGCAAAATTTCCAAAACTCTAACCGTTTTTGAGATATTTGACTTTTTTAACTTTTTTGTCGAAAATGCGTAAAAATGTTGAAAACTCCGTATCTCGGCCATTTTTGGGGTTTCAGCGACTGTAAAAAGCTCAAAATGTTTGTCTTGAATTACTCTTTCACCTCGTGCTAACTCCAACACGATTGAAAATATACACGGTGTTCAAAAAACAAAATGAAAAACAGTTCAATTTGAAACCAACGTTCTTCCAGTTGTGAACGCGTTTGTACGATTCTAAATGGGTATAAACCTATTCCATCAGGTGGAGAAAGTCGTTCTGAACATTTTTGGTCTCTTGCAAAATTTCCAAAACTCTAACCGTTTTTGAGATATTTGACTTTTTTAACTTTTTTATGGGAAATGCATCAAAATTTTGAAAACTCCGTATCTCGGCCATTTTTGGGGTTTCAGCGACTGTAAAAAGCTCAAAATGTTTGTCTTGAATTACTCTTTCACCTCGTGCTAACTCCAACACGATTGAAAATATACATGGTGTTCAAGAAACAAAATGAAAAACAGTTCAATTTGAAACCAACGCTCTTCCAGTTGTGAACGCGTTTGTACGATTCTAAATGGGTGTAAACCTCACCCACTAGATGCAGAAAGCCGTTCTATACATAGGAAAATGTTTTTTTTTTCTAAGTTACACAATAAATAAACACCCTTTGTCGATGTCCACTTTAAAGCCAGTACAAATTTACTTTTAACAACACTAAATGACATATTAGTCCGGTATAACAAAATCCGTCTCGGGAATTCAAGTTATTATATACAAAACTGCCTCTAATTACTTCAATATTTCATAACAAATTACATCCTACATAATATTAAATATCACAAAAACTATAAGGGTCGTTCTTAACAATTACATAATACATGGAATAATATTATACTTAAGGAGTGTACGACACAAAGATTTCATTATAGTAGTAGAGGATGTAAAAAAACGCTTTTAGGCCTTAAATTGAAATCAGAACACTCTTGTTGTTTTTAAGATCCAGTCGCAATAAACTGGTAAACGCTTCTATGTACATTGATTAGTTATTACTGGGAATCCTAAAATACCGTATATGGAGATATTTCAAAAGTTCTAAACTGTAACAGCACTTAAATTAACGAGGATTGGTATCAATTTCCTAAACAAAGATTGTTTGATTTTCAGTTCAGGAAAGTTAAATCAGTCTTGGGGTTGCACAAAACGTTTACAAAATGATTATTCTAATAATGGTACAGCAATTTCACGAATAAACCAAACTGACTAAATATATGGTTAGGCAATGGTTAGTGTGGTACAATATCACAATTTCCTCTCCAGATTTGGAGTAAAATTCCAGTGTCTTCCTTGTGATTACCTAGTCAACTAATAAGGTTGGGGATCAATTTATAGCTTAATATAGGACTTATTATTATTAAGTGACAATCCTCTTTAAATCACATGTTACAAAAGTGTGCAACAACAAAAATATTTATTGGTAACTAGACAAATTTGGTGCTGAAATTTTAGCACTTCTTACTTCACAAATTAGTAAATCGTAGTAGATTTACTAACCCCACAAAACTAAAGTACATATAACTTTAAGAATATAAAATGAAAAATTCATCTACATTTGGCACTTCAAATACTGAAAATTTTGATTATTTCATATTGTTACTAGTTTGGCATTAAGGATTATAGTGGCACTAGATAAATTCTAGAATAATACTACTTTTGGAATGGTTGTATCAAGTTAATAAATCAAATTTTAACTAATGTAGTGTAAGTGGAGATAGGGATGTTAACAGAACGAATTACACACTAACCGACAAACTTGGTATTTCTATATCCGACAAAAAAAATATCAAAAAAATTATACAAAATCTTTGATCGATTTGGATTTTTAAACTTTTTTAAATGTTTCCAAAGTCTGATGGATTTAATTCAGGAAATCTCGGCGGCCAATCAATTGAACTTCATCTACCAATGAACTGAACAGGTAGTATCAAAAAACTGCCCAGTTAATGTCATTTTCTTTTAGTTCAATAATTGGTGGTTTCATATGGCTATTTCAACTTGAGCTAAACTGAGTATCAGTTCATCATCAAGTCAATTTTTATATCTGAAATGTGAATTTCACCAAATTATCTACTTTTCAAGTCATTCTTCAAGTTTCAAATGACAGAACATGAAACATGCCTTGTTGTTGATCAAGTTTTCTAGTCATTTCTCTAGCTTGAAACTAAAAAATGTTAAAGTTCTCTGTTTGGAAAAATTTTGAAGTAAATTTGTATATCTGAAATGTAAATTTCACCAAATTATCTACTTTTCAAGTCATTCTTCAAGTTTCAAATGACAGAACGTGAAAAATGCCTAGCTGATCAAGTTTTCAAGTAATTTCTCTAGCTTCAAACTAGAAAGTGTCAAAATTTTCTATTTGGAAAAATTTTGAAGTAAATTTTTATATCTGAAATGTAAATTTCACCAAATTATCTACTTTTCAAGTCATTCTTCAAGTTTCAAATGACAGAACATGAAAAATGCCTAGTTAATCAAGTTTTCAAGTCATTTCTCTAGCTTGAAACTAGAAAGTGTCAAAATTCTTTGTTTGGAAATTTTTTTAAGTAAATTATCATATTTGAAATGTATATTTCATCAAATTATCTACTTTTCAAGTCATTCTTCAAGTTTCAAATGACAGAACATAAAAAATGCCTAGTTGATCAAGTTTTCAAGTCATTTCTCTAGCTTGAATCTAAAAAATGTCAAAGTTCTCTGTTTGGAAAAATTTTTAAGTAAATTTGTATATCTGAAATGTAAATTTCACCAAATTATCTACTTTTCAGGTCATTCTTCAAGTTTCAAATGACAGAACATGAAAAATGCCTAGTTGATCAAGTTTTCAAGTCATTTTACTAGCTTGAAGCTAAAAAATGTCAAAGTTCTCTGTTTGGGAAAAATGTTAAGTACATTTTCATATTTGAAACGTAAATTTCACCAAATTATCTACTTTTCAAGTCATTCTTCAAGTTTTAAATGTAAAAACATGAAAAATGCAATGTTGATCAAGTTTTGAAGTCAATTCTCCAACTTGAAACCAGAAAATGTGAAAACGAGAATAATGCTTGTAAAATTCTCTATTTGGTCAATTTTCAGGTCTGAAACGTAAATTTGATCATTTTTGCCATAATTTTAAGAATCAATTGTAAATTAATATTTCAGACTCTCTGAATCAATATTTAAGATTTTGTAAACCGGTCACTTCGTTCCCTTTAAGCTAAAACAACCATCGTTTAGTAATATAATGCCAGAAGCTTCTAAAATGGCCATAAACGATTTACAGCTTTTCTAAAATTACCAGAGGTCTCTTAGAATCATTTTGAAAATGCCAAAAACCTTTAAATATCACTGAGAACCTTTCAAAAGGTGCCAGAAATTTCTAAAATGGCCATAAACGATCTACAGGTTTTCTAAAATGGCCAGAGATCTCTATAATCATTTTGAAAATGCCAAAAATGTTTAAATATTACTGAGAACCTTTCAAAAGGTGCCAGAAGCCTCTAAAATGGCCATAAACGATCTACAGCTTTTCTAAAATTGCCAGAGGTCTCTTAGAATCATTTTGAAAATGCCAAAAGCCTTTAAATATCACTGAGAACCTTTCAAAAGGTGCCAGAAGCTTCTAAAATGGCCATAAACGATCTACAGGTTTTCTAAAATGGCCAGAGGTCTCTTAGAATCATTTTGAAAATGCCAAAAGCCTTTAAATATCACTGAGAACCTTTCAAAAGGTGCCAGAAGCTTCTAAAATGGCCATAAACGATCTACAGGTTTTCTAAAATTGCCAGAGGTCTCTTAGAATCATTTTGAAAATGCCAAAAGCCTTTAAATATCACTGAGAACCTTTCAAAAGGTGCCAGAAGCTTCTAAAATGGCCATAAACGATCTACAGGTTTTCTAAAATGGCCAGAGGTCTCTTAGAATCATTTTGAAAATGCCAAAAGCCTTTAAATATCACTGAGAACCTTTCAAAAGGTGCCAGAAGCTTCTAAAATGGCCATAAACGATCTACAGGTTTTCTAAAATTGCCAGAGGTCTCTTAGAATCATTTTGAAAATGCCAAAAGCCTTTAAATATCACTGAGAACCTTTCAAAAGGTGCCAGAAATTTCTAAAATAGCCATAAACGATCTACAGGTTTTCTATATTGGCCAGAGGTCTCTTAGAATAATTTTGAAAATGCCAAAAATGTTTAAATATTACTGAGAACCATTCAAAAGGTGCCAGAAGCCTCTAAAATGGCCATAAACGATCTACAGCTTTTCTAAAATTGCCAGAGGTCTCTTAGAATCATTTTGAAAATGCCAAAAGCCTTTAAATATCACTGAGAACCTTTCAAAAGGTGCCAGAAGCCTCTAAAATGGCCATAAACGATCTACAGCTTTTCTAAAATTGCCAGAGGTCTCTTAGAATCATTTTGAAAATGCCAAAAGCCTTTAAATATCACTGAGAACCTTTCAAAAGGTGCCAGAAGCTTCTAAAATGGCCATAAACGATCTACAGCTTTTCTAAAATTGCCAGAGGTCTCTTAGAATCATTTTGAAAATGCCAAAAGCCTTTAAATATCACTGAGAACCTTTCAAAAGGTGCCAGAAGCTTCTAAAATGGCCATAAACGATCTACAGCTTTTCTAAAATTGCCAGAGGTCTCTTAGAATCATTTTGAAAATGCCAAAAACCTTTAAATATCACTGAGAACCTTTCAAAAGGTGCCAGAAGCTTCTAAAATGGCCATAAACGATCTACAGCTTTTCTAAAATGGGCAGAGGTCTCTAGAATCATTTTGAAAATGCCAAAAATGTTTAAATATTACTGAGAACCTTTCAAAAAGTGCCAGAAGCATCTAAAATGTCCATAAACGATCTACAGGTTTTCTAAAATGACCAGAGGTCTCTAGAATCATTTTGAAAATGCCAAAAACCTTTAAATATCACTGAGAACCTTTCAAAAGGTGCCAGAAATTTCTAAAATGGCCATAAACGATCTACAGGCTTTCTAAAATGGGCAGAGGTCTCTAGAATCATTTTGAAAATGCCAAAAATGTTTAAATATCACTGAGAACCTTTCAAAAGGTGCCAGAAATTTCTAAAATGGCCATAAACGATCTACAGGTTATCTAAAATGGGCAGAGGTCTCTAGAATCATTTTGAAAATGCCAAAAATTTTTAAATATTACTGAGAACCTTTCAAAAAGTGCCAGAAGCATCTAAAATGGCCATAAACGATCTACAGGTTTTCTAAAATGGCCAGAAGTCTCTAGAATCATTTTGAAAATGCCAAAAACCTTTAAATATCACTGAGAACCTTTCAAAAGGTGCCAGAAATTTCTAAAATGGCCATAAACGATCTACAGGTTTTCTATATTGGCCAGAGGTCTCTTAGAATAATTTTGAAAATGCCAAAAATGTTTAAATATTACTGAGAACCTTTCAAAAGGTGCCAGAAGCCTCTAAAATGACCATAAACATAAATTTATAGATAATTACTGTGCTAAAACACTCTATAGGACTAGAAAAAGCTGTACACTTGTGTTGTGTATCGGAGACGGTCAGAAGACTCCGTCTCGTGCCGCAAAATATAGTCGTCTCGAATTCTGCAACCCGCACCCGCTTCGTAAATTAAGGAAATAGTAAATCATTCTCAATTATAATAATCGCGAGAGCCAAACCCTCGAGAAAGCTGCCCTCATCATCTAACAAATGTAAGTACAATTTATTTAATAATTGTAGTATTTTGTGCATGTGCAAGTTACTATTTAAAGTGTTACTTTTAGGAATTATGTTTGCTGGTTTTATTCCGATTCACTAAATTGATAAACCGACCATTTTGTCCTTATTAAATTGTTATTAAATTATATTTTTCTATCAAGTGGTTTGATTTAAACGGAGGGCTTTACCATTTAAACGTGACAATACCATGTCATACATCATTCTAGTGTTAAGAAAGAATCATTTTAATGAATTATATTGATCTATAGTAAATTGTTTGTCAGTTAGTGTAATACTAGTTCCGTTCATGGTCACATCCAACCAACCTTTCCAATTAACAAACAATAAAAAATCCGACATAAATTAAAAACTCATACACAATAAGCACGAAAAGAACAGGACCGAAAATCAACCCGAAAAAGATCAAAACAAGCCGTAGGCTGGCCTATAAATAGGCAAATTCATTAAAATCAAATATGCGGCGTGGGATCGCTTTCGAAATCGTCCTCCAACAGCGGAGGCGGAATGGAACTGACATCAAATCCTTCAGAGCATTCGTGTCTGTCTTCTTCTTCTCTCTCCATCCGAAAAATATCGGATCCTGACTGGGAATCACCGTCCGGAAAATAGCCTTCTTCGACATTTTCGGTGTTGTAGTGTAACACGGGACTATCTTGAGCTAATCCAGACTCGTATTGGAAATTCGAAGCCATTTCCTCCATGTTTCTTTCTCTGATGTACTCGTTATATTCGGTTAAACCGTGTTCGTGTTCTACGTAAAAGTACTCGTCCAAAACATGTTGTTCTTTGTCTGACTTCACTTTGTTGCGTTGTTGTTGCATTTGTCTTCTTCTGCGATAACCGCGTCGTTCACGGTCTGATTTACTTTTGGGAGATTCCACAGAACTGGTAGAGTCATTTTCGCTTGGAGGGCTTTTAGCGTGCGTTAAACTTCTTGATATCGGACGCTTATGAATTCGGGTAAGAGGTACTGTAGCCGTTTTACTGATTGGAATGGGACTTGTCCCCGTTAAAGGAGTACTCTCACTGCTCAAACTACTCGAGTAGTACGGCGAACATTTAGCTAGTTTCAAATTCACTTTACCTGTTTTGTCTGTGGTGGTCAAAGTGGTACTACCAACAGAATGGTATTTCTGCATGTAACCTTTCTTTTCTTTGTCATATCTTTGAGTGTGTACCGTGGTTTTGTGTTCTACAGAACTGCTACTTTTGTCAGTATCCGACTGCACTTGAACTGGTATCACCATAGGTCGTTCAGTGCTTTTTGTGAAGAACTTTGCCTGATCAGTTCTACTACTCAAACCGGTTGTAAATATAGCAAAATCTTCTGACGGTATGTTCTTAGGGCTGCGCTGATCCTGCACTATATCTTCAATGTCTACGCTAGATCCTAATCTAGTTGCAGCTCTTTCAGGTAAAGGAGCGCTACCAAAGAACTGCTTGTTGTCAGAGTTGGACCAATCTGAAATGCTTGGTATCAATTCAGTTAAAGTGTTTTCCCCAGTTGAAGTGGTGCTTGAAAGTTTCTGGAAGGGATGACTACTAGTTTGCTGAGCTTTCAGGGTACTACTTTGTGTATTAGACCACTCAGAAATACTCTGAGCAATATCAGTGAGAGAGTTTTCATCACTTTTCAGACCTGAACTGCTCTTAGTGGTCCCACTGTTACTGGACAAGTTTTGGAATTTAACAGTGTTGGTGCTGTTGGACCACTCTGACAAGCTTAAAGCTATTGAAGTGTCCTCAGAATGGGAGCTGTGAGTACACTTAGTGGGTTTTAAAGCAAAACGAACGGTTCCATCTTCCAGATTAGTACCCATAGAACTAGTGCAGTCCTCTTCGCTGTAAGAACTATGAGAACCTGCTGGTGATGCCCTTCTAGAGTCTTCTGAAGCGGTGCTTCGTCTTAATGCCGTAGGAGGTCGCAACTGTTCGCTTTTAGCCGCACTGTCACTAAGGTCAATAAAAACGTCATCATTTAGATTGGAAATATTCAATTCCTCGTCTGAATTCGAGTCTTGCGACTTCTCTTCAAGGATAATTTTGATACCGCTAGGGCCTACGCTGGCGCTCTGACTATCCGACAAGCTCTCACTTATATGCTCAGAAATCGCAACGTTTTCGTAAGTATGATTCTTCTCCATATCAAAATCTACAGTTCTATATTCGTCGGAGTTAGAATCGTTGTCGTATGTACTGGTGTTCGATTCTACCGTCACTTTATAAGCTTCTTCAGCAGGGGATATATAGTAAGTTTCAATGTTTTCCACTATTGGTTCTTGCACGCTAGAAGGTGGGCTAGGCCACTGTTCAGAATCCTGGCTTTTCAACGAACTTCTCAATCCGAATGTTTTAGGAATGTTTTTGCTTGGAGGTTGGTACACTTGAGTCGTAAGCTGGGCTGATGTATCAGAACTAGGCAATTCATGCATGGCTAGTAGTGTTTTCTGCCCTTGACTTGGAATTTCTGGCAAAGGCCAGTCTTCACTCTCCTGACTGCTCTCTTTTTCCATTCGTTGTGGTTCCTCAAAACACTCCTCATCTATAATAGTGTCATCAGATCCTTGCCGTTTTAGTCTCAACCCTCTTTCTGAAGTTATAATTTCTATATCATCCATGGATAGTTCCGCCATTTCAGCTGAAGTTCTCCGGTCATCTGATATTTGTCTTTGCAGTAGACTGCTGAAATTTGGTGCTGGATCGGTGCTAGGTTTATTACTGAAATCTTGATGTTTACTAGCCTTTCCACTACTGCTAGCCAAGCTAGGCTTTTCGTTGGTAGGCGTTTTCTTTTCGTCGTATAAATTTGCGTGACTTGGTGATTCAGAACTGGCACTTGCCTGAGGATTACTAGAAGCCATAGACTCGTCATTTAAGCTATCACTTTGTGTGCTTGCTTTAGTTGAGTCCTCATCCAAGCTAGACTTCTCAGAGTTTGTACTACGTTCTGATATTCTAGACAAAGTCCTTGACAAGAAACCACCGCCTGAATAAGTACCAATAATTTCAGTAGCACCAGCTAAAGAATACTTAAAATTTGCATGTATATTAGCTAAATCTTCCGGTATTTCTGTACCATCTTTAGGAGAACCGTCCTCACCTCGATAGTAGACGTCTGTCATAGAAGGGAAATCAACAGAACCGCCATCACCTCTGCACAAAAAATATTCGCTTCTTTCCAGATCCTGGTCGGGTGGAAGCAAGTTATCTTCAAAGCTTTCTGATCCAGAACTGTCTAAAGGGAATGGCTTCCATGTGGAACTCAATTCTTTAGGAATATCGCTTGATTTGTGAGTTCTGGCTGCCACTCCCAAGCTACCAGAACTGGATTCAGTGTCTAGAGAGTTCCTTGACTCAGTAGACAACTTTTCCACGGATAATAGGTTTGGTTTATCCAAATTGTTTCGCCTGTTGAATGAGTAAGATTCTTCTAGCGAGGAAAAGCTTGCCTTATCACCGGAAGACAACTTTTTGGACAGCTTTTTATGCAAGCGCTGTCCTAGTTCCGAATCTTGTGACCACTTCTCTTCAAACGGATAGGGTTTTTTAACTTTTTCATTCTCTGAATCGGTTGTTTCTCTAGGTAGTTCCTCAATTGTGGCCAAATCTGGTGGAATTTCGTTCGCTTCGTCCGAACTTGAACCGTCCAATTTTTGCGACCCTTCATCTATAGTAAATGCCCTACCTAAAATGCATATTCTAGGGCTTCTCGGACTCCTAGGTTCGTCTGACGAATGAGAGGATCCCTTTTCCAACTGTTCCTTCGTAGCAAACATTTCAATGTTTTGACTTAATCCTATAGCTCTACCCAAAGAGCAGCTTACACTAGACTCGTCAGTTTCTTTAACATTACCAGGACTCAGTTCTTTCTCACCACTAGTCCAGGAGCCAGTGTCACTCGATTTTGATTGATCAGAACTGCGTTTAATCAATTTTAGTTTGGACTGTTTTTCTTCTGCTTCCAGAAGATTAGACTTTTTAACTGATTCTTCCGGTTCCAAGGCTTTTTCCGGAGAATCTAGGTTATCATAATCTAAAGAGCTTTCAGTGCCTGGAAACTCTTCACACTCAACTGTCATCCACGATCCAGTGTCCTCGGACCTGCTTCTTTCAATACTTAACTTTAATAAGGCATCTTTGTGATCAGTCACTGTAACCCTAAGAAGATTGCTATCTATATCAGTTCCTTCTTTCAATTCACTCACTTCCGTCAGAGACTCATCTTCGCTGGTTATCCGGAATTGACTGTCTGGCACCAAAGTGCTTTCGTCTGAATTCTTTCGTCTGCGCTCAAGTTTTCTTCTAATAAATTTACTCACAGTACTTGAGGCTCTCTGCATTTCGGCTATAAGTTCCTTGTCCTGGTCTGATTTGCCACTAGACTCAGCTGACTCATCAATGTATTTGATATCCAAGGAATTGCCTAGACTGACTTTTTCAGTGCTCAGAGAATCGGATGAGCTTTTGCTTTTCGTGTCCAATTTAGCCAAGTCAGGTGGTTTAGGGGAGGAGCGTTGCTTAAAAAAATCATTTCCACTTTTGACAATTTCAATATTCTGCAGCTTCTCATCTTTTTTACCTACTGACAACCAAACATCCAGGCTAGTGCCTTCTAAGATTAGTTGGTGTTCTCCTGCAGGTTCTGAATGAACATCCGCAGTTACAGTCTCCTGAACCGCGTAGTTTTCAGGAGAAACTTCACTTAACTTGTCACGATCGTTTATGGTTTTAATGGCTTCAGGTTTGAAGTCAAATTCCGTAGATTTGTCAGCTTCATCTTCTGATTTGCTCCGTTCCAAGTCCAAGCTTTTACCCATTCTTTGAACTCCCTTATCAATATCATCCTCGTTTAGGTTTAGCTCTAAACTTTTGGTGAGTTTTTTGTCAAGTTTTTTATCCAGTTTCTTGGGACTTTTAGTCACTATTATAGCTTCTTCTAAAGAAACATTAGGTTCTATGGTATTTATGCTAATTTCCAGTTTGCCACCTCGTTCTCTGACAGTTTCTTCAATTTTTGGGAAGACAGGTAAAACATCCTTAACAGGACTTTTTAAAGTTTTCGTCTGTTTGATGGCTGTTTCATACAGCATTTGCTGTAACTTTCTGCGCTCTGCTATCACTTCTTCTGTTTCTTCCTGACTCTTAGTACGCTCCTTGCTCCCTAATCTTTTTAGCTCTAACTTTTCAAGTGATCTGGCTTTTTCTTTTGGTATTGTCTTTTTGTTTGGTTCCATTTCCTGGCTTTTTGTTCGCTTAATTTCGGGAAGCGTTAACGAGGATTGTGTGGACAAAGATTTTTGATTGGTTGATCTTCTGTCGTCGTCACTTTTAGTTTCTGAGTCTGCAGAAGCAGCTTTTTCTGACAGGAATCTATGACCTGCGGTTTTGGTGGTTTTTGAACCTTTTTTCGATTCGGTGGAACTGGATTTAGGTCCTAAAGGTGGTTTGGCGGTGGTTCGTTCTTCAATAACTACCGGATCTGGTGCTTTCGGTTTTGCTGCTTGTTTTGTCAAAGCTGGCCTGGAGGTTTTCGGTTTTTCTTTTGTGGTTTTGGATGGGAGTTGTGGTTTTTTGCCTATTGCGTCTTTAGAGGGGGGTTTTGGTGGAGTTACACCCTTAGGAGGGAGTTTTGGTTTCATTTTTACTATTACTGGAGGAGGAGGTTTGGATTTAACAGCAGACGTAATAATATCAGGGACAATTTGATCATTATCTCCTAGTGAACCTTCTTTGATTACTTCCTTGGGTTTGGTTGCAACTAAATCAACGGGTTGTTTTTGTTCTGGAACTACTCCGTTGCCTGTGACTCTACCGTCTCCTTCAACGTCTGATATTTCTGTGGAGGTAGCACTTATCAAGTTTTCTGGATGTCCATATTCCTCGTCCAGGGTGTCGTCTTTGCTTGAAAAGGAATTCAAGGGAGGGAGTTTGTTGACGGGGATTATAGGTGCGTCCAGGCTTCTAGCCCGTCGACTTGGTAAAGGCGACTCTAAAGCTTGTTGCTTTTGCAGTAGCGTGATTGCGGAGCCCTCAGACAAATTTAGACGTGCATGAGCAAATATTAAAGGACTTTGCCCTTTGTTTCGCATTGAAGGAGACATAATTTCTGTAATTTTGGTTTTAGGTGGGACTTTTAAATCTTTTAAATCATTCTCAATTTCCGCTTGAAGTAACGCTTTTTCCCTCTCCCTTTCATCGTCTATGGTGGTTAGTTCGTTGTCAGTGGTTTGCTCGTCTTTTAGTGTTTCATCCAAAGACCTATCTCCATCTTCTTTGTCTGCTTCATCTAACGTTTTTAGCATGTCAGGCTCTAAAAAAACTGGTACCAAGTCTGTGGTTTTTACGTTGAATTCATCTTCAGAACTTGGAATCGAAAATGATCTCTCTGATATCCTCCTTAATTCGGTTTGTTGCATGTTTGGATCTAGTCCATTAATAACATCTTTGTCAGGCTTCTTTCTTGTTGTAGGGGGTGATCCTTCCACCTCAGTGGATGACATAGTGTACTGCAGGTATTTACGTTCAGACTCAAATTTGAGGATGGCTTCCATTTCTTTGCGCATTTGAGGAGGTGAGAATTCCATTCTAGTTGGTGTAGCTTCAGCGCTACCAAACACATCGTCAGAGTCCAGGGATTCATCATCAGAACTAAATGACGTGATTCTCACTTTAGTTTTGTTGCTTTTGCATCCCTTCTTTCCTGGTTGCATTCTAGGTTTGATGATTCGTTTAGGTTTAGTTTCACTTTTGCTTTTATCCACTACCTTTGGTTTAGGTTGTTCTGTTAGAATCTTCTTTTCTTCAACTTTAGGTAGGCTTTGTTTAGCAATTTTTTCTTCAATTTTTAAATCTATTTTTATCTGTCTAGGGTCAGGTTTAGCAAGGATTCTTTGCAAAGGTTTCAAGCTCTCTGTTCTGGAACTGGTAGGAGAGTCGCTTTCTATCTGACTTAGTTTTGAGTTAAGGGTTTCCAGAACTAGTGGGTCAATGTGAGTTATATCTCTTTTAGGACTGGCAATCAGTTGAACTGACGGTACACTTTTATCAACTTCTAATGTTACTGGATTCACCTTGGATAAGTCGATGTTTTGTGTGAAAAGGAAGGACGTTTCCCCTCTTGATTTTGGTGTTTCGGGTTTCGTTACTTCTCTAGGTGAGCCAAACTCATTTAACGGTTTCACCCCATCTTTATCCACTACGTAACGCTTGATTTCTTCTTTTTGAGCGGTGCCGTTTAAAATATGCCTTTTGTGCAAAACGTAAGGGATGTCTTCGTCTTTGGGAGGTAGGTTGATTAAATCGGCCTGGTTTTTGGCACCCAGCACCTCAAATTGGCTTTTAGGGACCTCAAACTTGGTTTTCTGACCCTCAATCTCGCGTTTCAGGATGTCAAAGTGACCGAATTCTGCTGTGGGCATTTCAAAGTGAATCCCTTTGTATTTGGTTATAGGAGGAGCACTGGGAATTTGCTTGTATAAATAATCTTCGTCGCTGGACTCTGCTGGGGTTAAATCAATCGATTTCTGGTGCATTAGTAGAAGTCTTCGGTTGGGGTTGATTTTTTGTCTAGCTAGGGAATTTGGGTCAGACTTTGTTCTTTCTATTGGTTGATGGAAAGGAAGGTCGTGGCAAATGCGAGGTTCAATTTCCATAAACACTTCTCTGTAACTACGGACTTCCTTTTTTTGTGTGTCAATGTTAGGGACCACTCCAAAGCCGTGATCACTGAAATCGCTACTTTCTTGTAGTGATTGGATGCGTTCTTCGTCAAAACTGAAAATGTTACTTTCTGACTCAGTAGATCTTTGACCAGCGCTGTGTGATCCCACTGATCCATGAGGAATATTCTCTATTTCAGTTGGGAGGCCTACGATGCTTTCCGGCCATATATGGGTCATTTTGTGGGGTGGAGTTTCAGTTCTGCAAGGAAACTTTTCCGCAATCGGAAGAGTGTTTTGTTCTATGTCTGATAGGATTTTATCGACTCGTAGGCTTTGTTCAGTTTCTACAGTGTATAAGTGGCTGGTTTCGTGGAAATTATTAGAAAAATCGGGATAAGCTGGAAGCACTGGATCTGGAGGTAAGTGTCGATGTTTTTGAGTTCCGTAGTTTCGTTCAAAGTTTATTTTTCTGTCGTAATCCTTCTTGAATTTGTCGTCGTGTTTGGTAGTTGCGTCAAAATACTCACTCTTGGACTCTGCACTGGAAGTTCTAGTTCCGAAGTAGTGGCGTTCCAAGTTGTCAGCACTGCGATTTTTCTTTAAAGGTTTTTTAGTTTCATAGTCGCTTTTTGATTCTTGACTGGACGTTCTAGAACCAATACCCTTAGATCTTTTTAAACTTTCCTTACTGCTGTACCGGGATGTTTTAGTTTCAAAGTAGTCACTTTTAGATTCAGTGCTTGAGGTACGTGATGACTGTCGAAAGTGTTTATAAAAGCTCCCATCCGATTTCCTTGGAATAATCTCTCTTGGTAAATCTCTAGGATCCTCCATGAGGAAAATGTCATGATCGCTAACGCTTTTAAAGCGTTGTCGAGTTCCATGGTCCGATTCGCTGTCAGAGGGCATGTAATTACCTGAATCCAAGCTACAACTCCTTACATTTAACGGTTTAGGTTTCTTATAATCGCCTGACGTGCTATCGTCTGATTTTTCAATTAACTCGTAGCTATCGTGAGACACATCTTCTTGCGAGTCACGCAATTCGTAATTACCTGGATCTTCGACAGACTCTTGCGAGTAAGATGTTGTCCCAGGAAAGCTGCTCGAGTATATTTTCGGGGAGGGCACCATTATATCTTGCTGTATTTCTAAACTACTATCGCGTGAACTAGCACTATACAAAGCCCTATGGTCGTCGTAAATGGTAACCGGAGAATCTTGTTTCCGCTCGTCTAGACTTACTACAGTTTTTTCGAGGGGTTTAGGCGACTTAGCTCTACGTTTAGCTTTGCCGGTTTCTTCGAAACTAAAATCGTACAAATCTCTACAACTAGCGCTGCGTTGCCAAAGCTTTCGTTTCGGTGCCGCGCTGGCCGATTCGTACGTATACTCCATGGGACTTTCTGGTCGTGGCGAAGGACCTAAGTCGTTATGGGATTGTGTCTGCGAGGGTACATAATTATCAGCAAACGGTGGATTAGGATGATCCAAGCTGACTTTCGACTTGTGACTAGAGGGCATCCGCGAAGTAATGGGAGTGTGAGTGGTGATACCTAAAGGGTTAGTATAGTTGTTACGCTATAAATGTTAGTCAACACTACGATTTCTACAAAAAGGAAAGAAAAAAGCTGTTGGGGCTTAAAATAAGGTTCTGAAAAAACTTAGTGCTATCTACAACTTAAATCGAACCAAAAGTAGAAACAGTTTTATGCGAACCTAAAAAAAATTGTTAAACTAGGGTAATTGTCAGGACTGGGATGAGACTTACCCGTGTCTGTTCTGTGGACAGCCGCGCGTACGGCGAGCGGAGACGCAGGCTTCCGATTGGCTATGGACGCGGATATGGGGATGCCCTTGTGGTCCGGTGAACCCAGGGGGCTCGCGGTCGCAGAACTCGCGACTGATACCGACCGCGTCTCCGTCGGAGAAGGCGAGCTCATCGTCGGAACAACAGCCGGCGGCCGAGGTACCTAGAAGAAGTGAACGCGTTGTTGGAAATAAGAATCATCTAGTAACTTTTAGTTCAAGGATGATTCAATTTCGTGTTGGAAAACAAAATTTCATCCAGTGATACCTCACAAGGCAAGGCAAAAGACAGTTCTTCAGATACTCTTCAACAAGATCATTGATGGCTGACATCAACGTTCATTCCCCTGCCAAAAACGAATAATGCAAGGAAATGCGAAGATCACAAGCTTATCAGTCTTATGAGTCACTCCTTGAAACTATTTCTCAAAATAATACATCAGAGAATATTTAGAAAGTGTGAACAAAACATCAGTGACTCACAATTTCGAAAAGCACTAGTGGTAACACAAGTACTGGTACAAAACTGCCACGACCAGCGGAATTATGCTTCATAGACTTCGAGAAAACTTTGACAGAGTACAACACCACAAATTACTAACAACAGTGAAACAAATGGATGTCCGTTGTCACATAAAGATCGATAGAGAACAAAGTAATTCATGTTGAAATCTGCAGAGTAGTCCGACAGGGTTGTGTGCTTTCGCCACTGCTATTCAATTTGTACTCCGAGAATATCTTCCAGGAAGCACTTGAGAATGTTGAGAAGGGTATTAAAGTCAATTGAACATGGATTCCCAAAAAGTAGGCTTAAAAATCAACATTGCCAAGACCCAATTTATGACGAACTTAGTCTCAAGCTGTAACCTAATGCAAGAAGGAAAAGAAATTCAATACGTAACCTCTTACAAATATCTGGGATACGAGATCCGAATGGGAAGAGACAATCAGACCTGCGAACTAAACAGAAGGATAGGACTGACCTGGGCTGCCTTCGGCAGGCTGAGACCTGTATTCAAATCGGATATACCGATAAATGCGTCCTCCCGGTATTGACGTATGGCTCGGAAACACTTACACAAAATCTATCAATCAAATAAGAATAAGTCAACGAGCCATGGTCCACGTTGGGAGTGTCACTGCGAGGTCACACACTTAAAATGAAACTGGGCTGGCCACGTCGCAAGAATGTCAGACAATAGATGGACGAAGAGAATAACAGAATGGCGTCCCAGAGACGAAGCACACAGAAACAGGGGACGACCGCCGACTCGTTGGACGGACGATATGAAGAGGATATCTTTAAACTGGATCCAAGATGCCCAAGACCAAGCAAAATGGGTTATGTTAAGAGAGGCTTATGTCCAGCAGTGGACGAGACAAGCTGCTAGATGATGATGGACATGGATTAATAACATTCGCTACGCGGATGACACGCTATTGATTGCTGACAATGTGTGCGACCTCAAATGTCTTGTCAACGTAGTAGGAGAGCAGAGTAAGAGAATGAGCCCAAAAATAAACGCCATAATAATACTGTTACGGTTTGGGCCTACTATGCTCGATACTTCTGAACGAGCACTCGGTTCGGGATGGAATCGAAGCGCCGCAATATCTGGCCGGGCGCGTGTTAAAGTAGGCCACAGTTAGGAAGCGACACCTGGAAGCATCTTTGATATTCGAGGCAAATCGCGAAGCGTTTTGCGGTCATTCTAGAATAGAACGTGGTTTCCGAATATAAAAGAAGCGGTGTCGACGACGGCGTAGTAGTGTAGTAGTGAATTTGGGAACGCGGTAAAGTTTAAATAGTGGAATAATTGTGGAATTGTAGTAGTGTTTTTAGTAGCTGAGTTAATGATTGTACGGAGTGTTTTGAAGTGTAAATAAATTTATTAATTGTTGTTAAATTGACTTTGTGTAAACCCACGGGAAAATCGTAACAATACAAAATGCATGATTGTTACTCGTCAAGTAGATATATTAAGAAATGTGGGACTAACATCGGATGGATTATCAATTGAGTGAGTGAACATCTGATCTGGAAATAAGATGTCGTATAGAGAGCACCCGCAATGTTTTCATGAAATTCAAATGCATCTTCACAAATAGGGACTTTGACCAGCACCTAAAAATGAGATTCATAAAGTGTTACATTTGGTCGGTGTTACTATATGGTGTGGTGAGCTGGACATTGAAGGTGACCACAATGAATAAAATAGAGGTCTTCGAGATGTGGTGTGTGATTAAACAAAAAACGTGAACTATTGCTAATGATCAAAAAAACCTAGGAAATACGAAGTACCAGCTCTTATAACTGACCATCGAGGGGAAGATAGAGGAAAGGAAGAAGATGTCGTGGCTGCGTAACATAAGACAGTGGACTGGCTTACAAACAGTGGAAAGCCTAATACATACGGCCAGAGACGTAACACAAATGAGTAATGTGGTCGCCAACATTCATTAGTGAATATGCACAAGAAGAAGAGTGATACCTCTAGTACTCAATTAAGATAAAAGCGCATACTCAAACTTACCATAACAGTGGCCTTGGTACTGATATTGGTGGTGTCGGTGACCGAGGTCCAAGATGTAGCTGTGCCTAGGGGGCGAGAGGCTGATCTCGTCGTCGGAGAATCCGGGAGTCCTCGGGCCCCACGTCCCTCCGTCCCCGACGCTGCGCCCATCGATCCCAGGGACGCTGAGAGTTTGGACGCTTCCACTACAAATGTCCCAGTGTCAAATCACAGTTTTAAATTAGCGCAAACAAAAGAAACCATACTGATGATGTCAAAATACAGGGATTTAGAACAACTACGAGTTTTATGATAAACTACCTTCACTCAGGGTACACAACATACTGAGGATTAAACTGTTTTAATTGAACAAAGCGATTTCGGGTAGATAAAAAGGTTAATTAACGTGTAAATTTCAATTCAGTGATATTTTTGGTGAGTAAGTGTAATTGTTTAGGAAACGCCGACACTATATAAATTTTGTTGAACTAATAAATTCCCTGACAAATCAACATTAGACTGCAACAGATCAATATTTTAGATATTTAATTATGAAATTGATTAGATAGTATAACCTATACAGAGTGGTGCAGTTTTGAATGTCAGTAATGCACCATTTGATAGACCATAAAAAAATAAGTTAACATGATGCATTATGCCATTTTCCGGACAAATGTTTTCTAAGGAAGCTACAGTCTTCCAAATTTCTGTGTAAAAAATCGATTTTTTGCTATAACTGTCAGACTGTGGGAGCAATTTTTGTTCAAATTTGGAACAAGTACTTGCTTATGAAATGAATACTCGTTATGTGATGTGAATGACGTTTGTCAAAGTTGTTTAGTGACGTTGATCCTGGAAAGCAGGGTCTTCATTTTTCCGCTCTATTTTCTACGCTAACTGGATATTTTTCAAAAATTACTATGTTAATTTCCTTATTTGATTTGGAGAAAAATGTATCTTTTGTAAAATTTTGATTTTACATTTCGTTTACGACACAACCGGGTCATAACGTTTTTTACAAACAAACAGGATTTTTGGACTAATTTTTACTGGCGTTCAATTTTTTAGACTATAAGTAGTGTAAAACTGTACATTCAAGACTTGTGAGAGTCCGAATTTTGTACTAAATAATCTAAAAACTTGCTATTCACTACTAGGAATAGCCTTATAATTCGTTTTCTCAGACTGCAATCTTGGACGAGTGTCTGAAACTGGATTTCTAGAACTTAAAATAGTCCGGAAATGAAGCAAAGATTGTATTGCGCATGAAAGTTGAAGACTAGAATTGACTTTACTAGGACTAAAGAAGTCCAAAAGTCTATTTTCAAGACTTTTCAATTGGTGTACAACTCAATTTTCTCTACTGAAACAAGTCTAGAAGTAAATTAAACACTGAAAATAGTTCTCAAGACTAATATCGTAGCATTTAGTGCCAAAATTGTTTACTTTCATTACTGAACCGTCTGGAACTTCACTTTTAGAAATCTTTCTCTTTTTAATTGGTCTTAAACTCGATTTTTCACTTAAAAAGCCCTAAAAATTTCTTAGAAATGCTACAATTTTTTGCACCTATGAGTGTAGAAAGTCAATTTAATAGCGAAGAAGCTTGAAGTGACATTTTCAAGACAATGGGCAGTGTACAAACTGACCTTTAGTCCTGCTAAGTCAAACATTTTGTGAAGATAGTCTTGAAACACGATTTCAGGCTAAAAACAGCCTTAAAGCATTAAAAACAGTATAGATGTTTTAGAAATGCCCGAATTTTTAGCACAGAGGTGTCTAGAAATCAATTTAATAGTGACAAAGTTTGAAGTAATATTTTCAAGCCTGTGGAGTATGTAAAATTGTTTTTTAAAACTTGGTGAAGATAGTCTTAAAACTCGATTTTCCAAGCTGAGAGCAGTTTTGAAGCACTAAAAATAGTCCAGAGTTCTAAGAAAATGAAAACCAAAGTAAAAGAACTTGAAAAGTTAGTTTTCAAGTCAATTTTCATGCAGCTAATGTCAATATCCTGTATTTAAGACTATTTTCAAGACTAAAATATTGAAATGTTCAAATGTGAATATACGTCAATGCATTTCATTAGTTCAGCGTCACTTTTTGGAGTTCAAGTCAATTTTTAAGGTTTAAATGTGTGAATTGTCAAAAATTCTAGAAAAGGCAGTTTTTCATGTCTACAAGTCAATTTTCAAGACTAAAGTTTTTCAATTTGTCCGGAAACTAGTGTGTGTGAAACTAGTTTTCATAGTTACAAGCTACAAAGACATTTTTTAAGCTTCTTAAATAAATTTTCCGTTTCCAAAACAATTTTTAAGCTGGGTTGTGTCATTTGGGGGAAGGTATCTTTCTTAAAAAGCATTTTTTACAAAAATGACATAAGGCATGTCAACTTATTTTTTGATGGGCTTTCGAATGGTGAATTATTGACATTTAAAACTGGACCACCCTGTATAGTCCGCTGGGATTTTAAAAATACTATACCAAAACACTGTGCTCCAAATTATGATGCTATGAAACTAGACAAATATAAAGTTAAAGATGTGCATACCCTGGTTATAAAATTTGAAGAAAATGAGAGAGAGAGAATAAAAATTTTCCAATAAAAGTTTTTACTAGAAAAATATTACTTACCTATTTTACTAATAAACAGTAATTCATAACAATATACCTATATAACCTATTTAGCACTAATTTTTTGACTGTTAATATTTTGTAAAAAAATTATGTGTGCGTATCAGGAATATGAGCAAACCAAATCAAAGCATCGTTAAACTTAAAAATAAAAACAAAAATAAGGGTTACCTACCGCTCAAACTGCTGTCAGCCAAGGGAAGGAGGGGGTGAGCACTTATGCTGTTCCCAACCGCACTCGCGTGCACATTGGAGGCGCTCGAGTGCGCACTCGAGTGCCTGAAGGAGTGAGACCTGGGCAAAGGAACGAGGAAAGTCATTCTAAGCTTCTTTAAAACATTGAACACTTAGCTATATGCGCCCCTCATGCCAACAAATCTCCACTAATACTTATAGAATAATTGTCGAAAAAGTATAGATTCAAAACACCTATAAAGTTGGTTTCAAAGCTGTTGCAGCTGTTTAAGAAAAAGTTGTACAAAACAAGCTTTTGTATGCTGTGCATTCTCTAAAATGCAAAAAATGGCACATGGATTTACTAAAAGTGGAACTAGAACATTTACTAGTGGAATCTGAAATATTTTTAACCCTTTGAATAAGATTTGTTCAGTTTAAAAACAATGCTGTGTTGGCCTTTCAATTTCTTAACTACAAATTTGTTATGAGAATAGCTGAATAAATTGAGTCGATGAGACACTCTGCAAGGCAATAGTGAAGCAACTATTAATGGAAAAACTGTAAGTTTAGAAATCACAATATTGCTTTGCAGTACCCTTCCTCCTTCCTTTGACATCTAACTTGTTTTTAAAAGTATGTCGAAAACAGCACAGTGTAAGAATTAATTGTGTATTCAAAAGGCTAAAAACAAACATGCTCCACACGTCACAAAACTACTACTTTTTTAAAATTATTTTTGGGTGCCTTTCGTTAGGATATGGTAAGCGATAAGCAGCTATAATGCCTGTAACTTCTATAATAAGTGAGTAAACAAGCTGTTTTTGGTACAAAGAGCTTGGAAAACTTAACAGCAAGCTTTCTGCAACTGTGATTTTAGAGCGAGAACTCATACACCTTGTCTCTAACCAATCAAAATAGTTTTTTATTATCCTGAAATGATATTTTGGTTGCTATTTTAATTGGTTAGGTACGCAAGATATATGTTCTGAGTCAAATAATCAATATACAGGGTTTTTCAATGAAAAGTAGCCACCCTGAATATCTTCCAAAATAATTTCTCTGTTAAAAAATGCTAAGACACGTCAACAAAGATTGCAAGGGGGACATCTTTTTACGTAGGATTTGAATTTCTGCCATCAGCCCCTTTGCCGCCATAGCCACCCCCACTAAGTTTTCAAATGGCACCATACCCTGTGTGGCACATCGTTGGAAAGGGTATTTCATAAGGAATTAATTGCACTATTTTATTTGTACATTTGCTTTGAATTGAGACCAAAAAAAAAATAAAAAATACGTTTTGTGTTTATTTTTTGTTAACTGCATAAATAATAGCAAATAGCTGTTATCATTTAATTAATCGCTCAAAATAACCTCCGTTAACTTCCATACAATAATACAAGCCACTTTCGCGAACATTTGTGAGGACTTGCGGTGTCAGTTGTCGGCATTAATGTATTATTCTCTGCCTAAGATCTGCAATATTGGCCGGCTGTGTTGCATAGACTTTAGATTTTAAATGCCCCCATAGAAAAAAGTCCAACGGAGTGAGGTCGGGTGATCTCGCAGGCCATTCCATGGGACCACGTCTACCAATCCATCTTCCAGGAAATCGATTGTTCAGATATTCTCGAACGGGAAGTGAATAGTGTGGAGGTGCACCGTCTTGTTGGAAAATTAGTTGATTTTCAAATAAATTTTCATCATTTTCTAGTAGCTCTGTTATGGTCGGATCAACAGTGGTGTCAAGAAGCTCAAGATAAGTAGCGCCATTCAAATTACCGTCAATAAAAAACGGACCAACGATGTGGTCTCCTAAAATACCTGCCCAAACATTCAGTTTTTCTGGATATTGGGTATGGGTTTCCCTAAACCAATGTGTATTCGTGTCTGACCAATACCTACAGTTATGCCTGTTCACTTCTCCATTCAAAAAAAACATACACTCATCACTGAAGCAAATATTGTACAACAAGTTCACGTTGTTTGTCAGATTAGTAGACATAATTTCACAAAATTGTAGTCTTCTATCATAGTCTTCTTCGTTTAATTCCTGAACCAATTTTACCTTGTATGGATGAAAATTGTATTTTTTTTAAATTCTCCATACCCTGCTTATCGAAACACCCGATGCATGGAAAATTTGATTTAAAAATTGATTATTATCCATTGCAACGTATCCCAAAACAACAACTTCAATTGGTTCATTAATAATTTGTCTTTCAGGTTGATGTTTTTTGTTTGTCACTGAACCAGTGTCCATGAATTTTTGCATCAACTTTAAGACATACTGATGACCAATTAATTTATCTGGTCGTTATGTTTGAAATAAAAACGTACAATTTCTATTCTTTCGGCAGTCGTGTAAACCATATTGACAATGTTCCTTCAAAACGAACTGACAAGTTGACCGACTGAGGCAAAAACATGGAATGGAAAACAGGTATTCGGTAGTGTTATCAGCAGTTTGACCAAAATAACAAAAAAATGTTTTTATTTTTTTTGGTCTCAATGCAAAGCAAATGTACAAATAAAATAGTGCAATTAATTCCTTATGAAATGCCCTTTCCAACGATGTGCCACACAGGGTATGGTGCCATTTGAAAACTTAGTGGGGGTGGCTATGGCGGCAAAGGGGCTGATGGCAAAAATTCAAATCCTATATACGTGTCCCCTTGCACCCTGTATAAAAATTTATCTTAAAGCAGCTCTAGCGGGTTAAATTTGTTTATTTAGATGTTTTTCAGTACTGACAAGTTACTTACTATTTGTCCAATCTCATCAGTACTTATCATTATATCGACAAAAAAAAAGCAGTTGTACTAGACTAGGCTTCTTATTAGCATTTGACACAAAAAAAAACTAAACTAAATTCGTTCAGTAAAGTTTTTAAATCAAACAACATCACAACATGCAACATACCTTTGGAAGGCTTGTCGCTTTACGTAGTTGTCCCTTACGAATTCCACCACTTGCTTCTGAGTTTTCCCACTATACCTATTAAACAAAAGATGTAACATTAATTAAGCACAATTCAAGTTTCTTTGAACTTTGAAAGTCAAGACTATAGCACTCAAATAGGAACTCTACATCTGGTAAGTATGATTCATAGTGGTATGGACTTTGAGCTTTTATGACATTTTGTTAAAGAAACTTGAAAAATACAACTTTGACCAACCGACAATACAGTTATATATGGTAGTATTGTATGGAGTTGTGTCGTAATTGTAAATCCTTACAAAATTAGTTTTTCTGACTCTGAAAACTGTCTATTTCTCGGCTGATTCATTGTAGAGAAGTGAAACATTTTCCGTTTATCTCTCTCTTTTAGCAGCCCTTTTGCATCCTGAATATAGGCCTTCCCTTGCTGCTTCCATTCGGATCGGTTCATTGCCATCTGATGCCATTTCCTTTCCGCTATCTCTTTTATATCGTCGATCCATCGTTTCTGTGAACGACCAGCACTTCTTTTATGTTGTCCATCTGTCATTGTCTTGTGACGTGATTGTTTCTGACGTACGATGTACTCTATAACAGTTTCTTTCGATTGCTCGTTGTGTTGTTCTTAGTCTATTCGCGCTTTTAACTGTGAGAGTCATTGTTTCTATACCATAAGTCAAGACTGACAAAACACATGTTTTGAAAACCTTCTTTTTTAGGTTGATTGGAAGTGTTAGATTTCGTAATGTTTTTCCCAATTTTCCTACAGCAGCCCATGTTAGTCGAATACGCCTGTACCCAGTGTTATGGTGTGTCCTAAATATATGTATTCGTTGACTTTCTCTATCTGGAGTCAACAGTTTGGTTTTATCGATGTTCATGTTTAAACCGATTTTTTCCGACTCTCTCTTTAAGTCTGCCAACATTTCGATAAGTTCTTCCTTCGTAAGGCTGATTAAAACTATGTCGTAAGCGTAAATTGCTCAGATATCTTCCATCCAAGTCCCAATCTAGTCTTCTGAATTCGTCCTCCAATGCAAGGGTAAATAACTTAGGGGATATTGTGTCTCCTTGTCGGACGCCTCTGTTAATTGGTATTCGATTGGTTGTTACATCTTCTTGCACTTTAACTGTGATGGTCGCCTCTTTGTGTATGTTTTTAAGTGGATTAGTGTACCTTGAGTCTATTCGAGCATTATTCAGTCCTCAGATTATTGCCCAAAGCTCAACAGAATCAAAAGCCTTGTTAAAATCTATAAAAGCGAGATGGAGCTTTTCTATAAGAGTCCGTAGCGTTTCAAGAGGCTCTACGGTGCTATGATGATGATATTGTTAGATGGGCTCCCTTCGGAGAAGACACTTGCCAGGCGCATTGTGACCCATCACAAGCTAGTACCCTTCCAGGTGGCCCTAACAAAGCCGCTTTGCCGGGTACCTTAAATATCTAAAGGGTTGATTACACTCTCAGCCCAAAGCTCTTTTCTGACCGTCGCAAGTGCCGGGCACTGTGTCAGAACGTGGAGTTTCCTCGTCTTCCAGACACAAGCGACATTCCTGTGACCGACCCAGACTTTTCATGTGTCTTCTCATCTGACAGTGACCCGTGAGAAGTCCTGTCACACATCTGAGGTCCTTTCTGGGTGCGTATTCTTGAAACGAGGGAAGGGAATTATCAACAGAAAAACTTGTAGAATGTGACAGGAACCCGCCATTGTCAGCTTCTTCTGTCACATTCTATCAACACTTCTCTTGAGAATTCCGTTCCCTGCTCTCAAGAATTAGCCCCCAGGGGGCTAATAATAGGATAAAAAGAAAGATAATGGATAATTCCATCAGGGACTTCGACTTGTTTCTTGGAAAGAAGCCCATGAGACAACGCGACTGCCGCAGGCCTCCGGCCTCCTTCCAAGCAATATCGGATCTTTGCCAGAAGATACGGTCCACAATGGTGGTTCCAACCGCGCCGGCTAGTCCCACAATAGGTTCTACTACGGTGCTGGTTACTTTTGAGCCATTCTACGTCTGTTGGGACCACACTGGACGCTGAATTTGGTTCGTTCGTGGTCAATCTGTGCCAAATTGTATTATTTCGTCTCAAAACTGGCATAGATCAATTCCGCTGATGTTCTAGTCTGCATATTTGTTACTTTTGAGCCATTCTACGTCTGTTGGGACCACATTGGACGCTGAATTTGGCTCGTTCGTGGTCAATCTGTGCCAAATTGTATTATTTCGTCTCAAAACCTGCATATATCGATTCCGCTGTTGTTCTAGTCTGCATATTTGTTACTTTTGAGCCATTCTACGTCTGTTGGGACCACATCGGACGCTGAATTTGGCTCGTTCGTGGTCAATCTGTGCCAAATTGTATTATTTCGTCCCAAAACCGACATAGATCGATTCCGCTGATGTTCTGGTCTGTCCCTTTGCGAAAACCAGCCTGATCACTCGATTGATAATCATCTAGTTTGCGCGTAAGCTTGTTTGTAAGAATCTTGGTAAGCTTATTGTTGCTGAGATGTAATTTGTCTCCCTTTTTATGTAACAAGATGACTTGAGTATTTTGCCATGTTTTTGGAATATTACCAATGTGAAGACTTTGTTCACTAAGATTTTCATGGATGCCATTGTGGTCGTGCTGCCCAGTTTTATCATTTCCTTAGTGATTTTATCTTCACCAGGAGCTCGACCATGTTTTAGTTGGCTTAGGGCTTCCTCAATTTCGGTGGAGTTTATGTCAGGAACTTCTTCTGAGCCGACGTTCATGATCTTGCATTGAGTATTAGCGTTCTCTAGTTCCGGTGCAATTGATGATGAATATCTCCTAGTCTTTATAATATTCTTCGATTATATTTACTATCTCGTCACTTTCGTATTTTACTTCGCCGTCTTTGTTCTTTATCTGATAAATGCGTGCTTGTCCATTTTTATCAAGTGATTTTAGCACTTTTTATTGTATTCTATTACGGACTCTATCATGCTGTTGTTGTGATGCCTTATGTATCTCCTTTTAACTTTGTGTTAAGTTCTCTATAGTTAGGCTCACTTCTATGTGTGTTTCTTCTTATATTCTTGTTTCTTATTTAATCTTACTGCATTTTGGTTTTTCCCCTAAACAGATTTCATTTTTCATTTCAACAATTCATCCAGGTTCGGTCATCTGGGCAATAGAAGGGAGTTTGCTTTTAATGTTCCTTTGATAGGTGTCGACATTTTGTTGAAGCTCCAGAATTGTTTTGATGGATTAGTTTCTTCCTTTCCGTTCCAAGGTTAATTTTGCTTTTTGCCCTTACCAGGTTATGGTCACTGCCTGTATTGAATCTATTTAATGCTGAAAGGTTATTATGCACCTTTTATTCGTTATTATAAAGTCAATTTCGTTTTTGAGTCTGGGCTTCTTCATGTCCATCTTTGGTTAGTTGGCTTTTTGAAAAAGGAGTCCATGCAGAAAAGATTTTCTGTTTGGACTGCTTGGCCGAACGACGCGTAGCGGAACTGCAATCGCGTGCGGAAAAGTATCGCTTTCCTCACTTGTTAGGAAAATAACTATTTTGTCCGACTTGTCTAATTTTGAGTGATTACAGCACCTGTTTTGAGGGCGGGAAGGACTAGTTCCTGTCTAGTTTCTGGTTGCTAGGTCTAATAAACCGGGAAGTAAATACCTGCTGTACTTACGGTTCAGCTGAAGGAAATTTCTTAGAATATTTTCATTTTATTTAATAATTAGGATGATTTGGATAAAGTCGTACAAAAAATAGTGTAAGCATCACAAACAGTAACAGCTTTCTCATCAACTTTGTCATCGATCAGTAAAGGTTACTTACTGTTCTTGATACTTAATATACTATTTTCTGGACTGAAAATGAAATATACTATAACGTAACTTACCTAAACGAGCTACCCCTAGATAAAACTCTAGTTTTATGTCTTGGCACATTTTTAACAGACGAACACCTAAAGAACCCATGGTTTTCCACACACTTTTTCCAGAAATTTTTACACTCGTTCCGTCCCTCAAAGAAGAACTCCACCGTATCTTTATAGTAGCCCTAAAAACACACAAAACTTAAATATACCACAACGATACTATCACACACAACTTACGTAGCCTTCCGGATGTAATTTAATGAGAAACTTTTTCCTTTTGAAGGAAATTTTCCGAATTTTTGCCCAAGAGAACGTGTTTATTTTTGTGTAATTTTGAAACACCAAAATACCCATATGGGCCACTGCCAGATTGAGAGACACATTTTCGTGGTCTTTGGCTGGGTGCATTTTGATTCCGAATAGTTCACATCTTCGGGCAGTTTCCAGAAGGTTTAGGTCTGCTTCGGCGGGGGACTGACCACTAAAAATAATTTTTGATTTAATGTTCTATGCAGCAGAATTATACAAAGTGATTCAAGTCAAATGACCTATCCTGGAGAGTTAAATCAAATGATTTTTGCCAATTATTTTTTGGGACGGTAATAGACTGAGACTAATAGTTAACTGCTGTTTAAAATGGACTGGCAGTGAATTTGAAGTAACAAAAAAGGTTTCACTCATTTTTTATATTTTTTAAATTAAAACTGGGCCACAATTAGAGATAGAAAATTCTCAGGAATTAATTTTTGGAGATGGCAAGGAATTTTAGAAGAATTTAAAAAAAAAATGTGAAGAAAATACTAATAAATGCACATCAAAAACCAATTCAGGCAATGGAATAAATTTGGACTATTTGGAAATTATAAAAACTTCAAAAATACTGATTTTCATTTTTTTATCAAGTTTTGACAGTAGTGGCAGATATCAAGTGGTTTTAAACTTTTAGAGAATAATCTAGCTAGATAATCACGTGATTACTGTCAAAATAAATGTCATAAATCTCAGAAATACATACGTCTCGTTTCGAAAACTGTGTTAAACTTTAATTCTTGTAGATTCTAGCCTAATTCTGACGGTTTTGACATTAGTGACGTATCAAAACTGTCAAAATTTGAATTGATGTCACGTAGTTTTTAGTGAATAGTTTAGTAGTTTTAATCAGTCAGAGAAGAAATCGCTGGTAAACCTCACTTGGAGTAAGAAAGTAACGGTTTTAAGCGCAAACAGACAGTTTAAAGGACAGACAGGGACAAAAAGGCCTGTAAAACCCACTTGGAGTAAGAAATTGCCTTTTTTAAAGCACATTTTTAGAATCTGCATTAAATTTTCTATCCAAGAACCTGGAAAAAACACTAGAAGATTTGGTACAGTCAGGGAGAAAAGCGGTTTCAAAGTTTGAACTGACAGAGACAAAGTTTGAAACGACAGTCAGAGGCAAAATCGACTGTAAAAGCCACTTTGAGTGAGAAAATGACTGTTTTAAGCACATTTTTGGAATCCTCATTGAATTTCCTATCCAATAACTTCAAAAAAACACTACAAAATTTAGTACAGTAAATGAGAAAAGCAGTGTCAAAGTTTCAACTGCCAGAAACACAGTTTGAAAGAACCGTCAGAGACAAAAATGCCTGTAAAACCCATTTGGAGTAAGAAAATGACTGTTTTAAGCATATTTCTCGAATCCTCATTAAATTTCCTATTCAATAACTTGAAATAACGGTACAAAAGTTGGAACAGTCAGCGAGAAAAACGGTGTCAAATTTTGAACTACCAAAAACACAGTTTTAAAAAACAGTCAGGGGTAAATTCGCCTGTAAAACCCACTTGGAGTAAGAAAATGACTGTTTTAAGCACATTTTTCGAATCCTCATTAAATTTCCTTTTGAATGATTTGAAATAACGGTACAAAATTTGGTACTGTCGGGGAGAAAAACGGTGTCACAGTTTGAATTGCCAGAAACACAGTTTGAAAGGACACAGGGACAAAAAGCCCTGTAAAATCCACTTGGAATAAGAAAATTACTGTTTTAAGCACATTTTTGGAATCCTCATTAAATTTCCTATTCAATAACTTGAAAGAACGGTACAAAAGTTGGAACAGTCAGCGAGAAAAACGGTGTCAAATTTTGAACTACCAAAAACACAGTTTTAAAAAACAGTCAGGGGTAAATTCGCCTGTAAAACCCACTTGGAGTAAGAAAATGACTGTTTTAAGCACATTTTTGGAATCTTCATTAAATTTCCTGTTGGATGATTTGAAATAACGGGACAAAATTTGGTACAGTCGGGGAGAAAAACGGTGTCACAGTTTGAAAGGACACAGGGACAAAAAGCCCGGTAAAATCCACTTGAAATAAGAAAATTACTGTTTTAAGCACATTTTTGGAATCCTCATTAAATTTCCTATTCAATAACTTGAAATAACGGTACAAAAGTTGGAACAGTCAGCGAGAAAAACGGTGTCAAATTTTGAACTACCAAAAACACAGTTTTAAAAAACAGTCAGGGGTAAATTCGCCTGTAAAACCTACTTGGAGTAAGAAAATGACTGTTTTAAGCACATTTTTCGAATCCTCATTAAATTTCCTTTTGAATGATTTGAAATAACGGTACAAAATTTGGTACAGTCGGGAAGAAAAACGGTGTCACAGTTTGAATTGCCAGAAACACAGTTTGAAAGGACACAGGGACAAAAAGCCCTGTAAAATCCACTTGGAATAAGAAAATTACTGTTTTAAGCACATTTTTGGAATCCTCATTAAATTTCCTATTCAATAACTTGAAATAACGGCACAAAATTTGGTACAGTCAGGGAGAAAAACGGTGTCAAAGTCTGAACTTCCAAAAACACAGTTTTAAGACAGTCAGGGATAAATTTGCCTGTAAAACCCACTTGGCGTAAGAAAATGACTGTTTTAAGCACATTTTTGGAATCCTCATTAAATTTCCTATTGGATGATTTGAAATAACGGTACAAAATTTGGTACAGTAGGGTAGAAAATCGGTGTCACAGTTTGAATTTGCCAGAAACACAGTTTGAAAGGACACAGGGACAAAAAACCCTATAAAATCCACTTGGAGTAAGAAAATTACTGTTTCAGCACATTTTTTAAATCCATTGACATATAAAAGTGATGTAAATAAACGAGTTATTTCACAATAAAGACAGTTTTGACTGAATTTGACAGCTACTACATTAATCTTCAATAACTCGGTTATTTTGACAGTTACAGGGTGGTTCAATGTATCAATTTAACTAATGAGTGTTTTTGAAATAAGTGACCCAATACAAACTTACCTTAATTTTGATTAAGATTTTGAAAAACCAGACTTTCTGTCCTTTTTAGAACTGATTTTTTTAGCCCATTTTTTAACCACCCTGTATCACATATTTTGACGTTTTTCTGCACCCACTCTTAGAACAAACCTTGCTTAACACGACAAAACACAAAAACCAAGAAAAAAACGTTTGACAGACTTCAAATATTCAATTTCACATAAAAGGGTAAATATCTCAGAAACGGACAGATAGGTATATGACATTAATGCACGAAATGTGTCTAGAACTTGACGTAGAATCCAAAAATGCAAAACTATACAGAGTGTACCAGTTAAAATAAGCAGCAGTTGATTTCTACTTCCGGTTAATCGTTGCAGGCATATTTCCTTATTTTAACTTTGTGTATTTTCCATTTGTAAAATAAAAACTTTCCAACGCGTTTTGGTTAAGTTAGGTTAGGTACTTTTTTCCCAAAAGTGAAGAAGCTTTCTGTGTGTCTCGTAAAAAAATTTAAACTTGCAGTGCAGTTGCAAAAAAAAATTGATTCAGATATCTTTAGTAACTACTCAGAACCTTCTCTAAGACAGTCACTTGAATCACCCTGTATTAGACATACTGACGTGTGCTTTTTGTGGTTTTCCATGATTTTCTTTTCCATTTCGTGGTCTTGTTGCGGCACAAATTTATAGCTCGATAAGTAAGTGTGATCCGGATAGTCTTCAGGAACAAAGTCGCCACATTCCGCCTGTACTATATAACTTGCCATTAAAGCTGCGGTGTTTTCGTTGCATTGTAATGCACCTGTAAAGTTGTCATTTTATTTCGTTTCAAAGTTAAATTAGGCATTGAATTACCTTGAGCTAAATCTCGTTTAACTTGCAAACAAAACAAATAACGAGTATACTCTTCCTCGAGCTGCGCTGGATCTGGAGTGTAAAACTTAACGCAGAAATACAAGAGCGGGTCCACTAATGATAATCCCAATTGTCTGGAAATGGGTTTTTGAAGATCCAACCAATACTGTAACAAATGTTGTATTATTAATTAGTGTGCCAAACAATCCTTTCATTATTGTATAAGTGAAACAAAGAACAAAAGGGGAAAATTGTTTAATTGCATTAATCATACTGCAACATGTGTTTGTGATTCATCCGAAAGACAATTCAGGCATTTCGTTTGAGCATAAAAAGGATAATTGCAGCCTTTAAAGCTGTGCTTACTTAAACCAATTGATAAAAGGATGGGCGGTTAATTTCAATGGAAAATTATGCGTTATAATCTCGACCCGACAATTTAGTTCAGTTTAAAGGGCAATTTTATTTATATAGTACAAATTATTTCAAACCTCCGCAAATTAATAATTTGCGCAATTATAGGCAGTCAACAATTTTGTAAAAGCAAAGTGGTTCCATTAACCTGGAAATTGTGATTCGAATACAAATTGGAAAAGTTGGATTTCATTCAAAAGTTTCAGTGCAAACGGGGAGAAACTTGGTTTGTCCTACTTAAAAATTGCAAAAAGCCATTAGGCATCAAAAGTTGAAAGTGAGTTTAAAACGCAGTAGCTAATCAATAACCAACCAATTCAAGAAGAAAATACAGTAGAACGGTTTTTTTCAGTTAAGCTGGATTATTGTGCCCGTTGTCTGTTTGTACCAAATTTTGTATGGTTATTTCAAGTTATTGAATAGGGAATTTAATGAGAATTTCAAAAATGTGCTTAAAACAGTAATTTTCTTACTCCAAGTGGGTTTTACAGGCCTTTTTGTCCCTGACTGTTCTTTCAAACTGGGTTTGTGGCAGTTCAAAGTTTGACACCGTTTTTCTCTTTGATTGTACCAAATTTTGTACCGTTATTTCAACTTATTGAATAGAAAATTTAATGAGAATTTCAAAAATGTGCTTAAAACAGTCATTTTCTACCTCCAAGTGGGTTTTACAGGCGATTTTATCCCTGACTTTTTTAAAATTCTCACAAAAAATATTTTTTCCTATGATCATCTCATTTAAAAAAAAACAGTTGAAAAATTGGTATTTTAAATTTAGAGAGTAAAAGTGTAAGAACTACGTCACGTGACTTTGATAATTCAATTCTTGAGCTTGCAACACTGTAAAGGCCAGTTGACATTGTCAAAAACAGTCACGTGACCTTCAAAACGCAGTCTAAACTTTGAAAAATTGATAAATTAAATTTAGACAGTTGTAAAAACTTAAATTGCAAAATACACGTCACGAGACTTTGATAATTCAATTTTTGAGCTTGCAACACTGTAAAGGCGAGTTGACATTGTCGAAAATAGTCACGTGACCTTCAAAACGCAATCTAAACTTTGGAAAAATGATAAATTAAATTTAGACAGTTGTACAAACTTAAATTGCAAAATACACGTCACGTGACTTTGATAATTCAATTTTTGAGTTTGCAACACTGTAAAGACCAGTTGACATTGTCGAAAACATTCACGTGACCGTTAAAACGCAGTTTATACTTTGAAAAATTGATAAATTAAATGAAGACAGTTGTACAAACTTAAATTGCAAAATAAACGTCACGTGACTTTGATAATTCAATTTTTCAGCTTGCAACACTGTAAAGGCCCGTTGACAGTAAGAACAGTCACGTGACCGTCAAAACGCAGTTTATACTTTGAAAAATTGATAAATTAAATGAAGACAGTTGTACAAACTTAAATTGCAAAATACACGTCACGTGACTTTGATAATTCAATTTTCGAGCTTGCAACACTGTAAAGGCGAGTTGACATTGTCAAAAACAGTCACGTGACCTTCAAAACGCAGTTTAAACTTTGGAAACTTGATAAATTAAATGAAGACAGTTGTAACAACTTAAATTGCAAAATACACGTCACGTGACTTTGATAATTCAATTTTTTGAGTTTGCAACACTGTAAAGACCAGTTGACATTGTCAAAAACAGTCACGTGATAAATTAAATTTAGACAGTTGTAAAAACTTAAATTGCAAAATAAACGTCTCGTGACTTTGATAATTCAATTTTTGAGCTTGCAACACTGTAAAGGCCAGTTGACATTGTCAAAAACAGTCACGTGACCTTCAAAACGCAGTTTTAAGTTTGGAAAAATGATAAATTAAATTTAGACAGTTGTACAAACTTAAATTGCAAAATACACGTCAAGTGACTTTGATAATTCAATTTTTGGGCTTGCAACACTGTAAAGGCCCGTTGACATTGTCGAAAACAGTCACGTGACCTTCAAAACGCAGTTTAAACTTTGGAAAAATGATAAATTAAATTTAGACAGTTGTACAAACTTAAATTGCAAAATACACGTCACGTGACTTTGATAATTCAATTTTTGAGCTTGCAACACTGTAAAGGTCAGTTGACATTGTCAAAAACAGTCACGTGACCTTTAAAACGCAACCTAAACTTTGGAAAATTGATAAATTAAATTTAGACAGTTGTAAAAATTTAAATTGCAAAATACACGTCACGTGACTTTGATACTTCAATTTTTGAGTTTGCAACACTGTAAAGGCCAGTTGACATTGTCAAAAACTGTCACGTGACCTTTAAAACACGCAGTTTAAACTTTGGAAAATTGATAAATTAAATGAAGACAGTTGTAAAAACTTAAATTGCAAAATACACGTCACGTGACTTTGATAATTCAATTTTTGAGTTTGCAACACTGTAAAGACCAGTTGATATTGTCAAAAATAGTCACGTGACCTTCAAAACGCAGTTTTAAGTTTGGAAAAATGATAAATTAAATTTAGACAGTTGTACAAACTTAAATTGCAAAATACACCTCACGTGACTTTGATAATTCAATTTTTGAGCTTGCAACACTGTAAAGGTCAGTTGACATTGTCAAAAACAGTCACGTGACCTTCAAAACTCAGTTTAAACTCGGGAAAATTGATAAATTAAATGGAAGACAGTTGTAAAAACTTAAATTGCAAAATAAACGTCACGTGACTTTGATAATTCAATTTTTGAGTTTGCAACACTGTAAAGGCGAGTTGACATTGTCAAAAACAGTCACGTGACCTGCAAAACGCAGTTTAAACTTTGGAAACTTGATAAATTAAATGAAGGCAGTTGTAACAACTTAAATTGCAAAATACACGTCACGTGACTTTGATAATTCAATTTTTGAGCTTGCAACACTGTAAAGGTCAGTTGACATTGTCAAAAACAGTCACGTGACCTTCAAAACTCAGTTTAAACTCGGGAAAATTGATAAATTAAATGGAAGACAGTTGTAAAAACTTAAATTGCAAAATAAACGTCACGTGACTTTGATAATTCAATTTTTGAGTTTGCAACACTGTAAAGGCGAGTTGACATTGTCAAAAACAGTCACGTGACCTGCAAAACGCAGTTTAAACTTTGGAAACTTGATAAATTAAATGAAGGCAGTTGTAACAACTTAAATTGCAAAATACACGTCACGTGACTTTGATAATTCAATTTTTGAGCTTGCAACACTGTAAAGACCAGTTGACATTGTCAAAAACAGTCACGTGACCTTCAAAACGCAGTTTAAACGTTGGAAAATTGATAAATTAAATTTAGACAGTTGTAAGAATTAATATTGCAAAATAAACGTCACGTGACTTTGATAATTCAATTTTTGAGTTTGCAACACTGTAAAGACCAGTTGATATTGTCAAAAACAGTCACGTGACCTTCAAAACGCAGTTTTAAGTTTGGAAAAATGATAAATTAAATTTAGACAGTTGTACAAACTTAAATTGCAAAATACACGTCACGTGACTTTGATAATTCAATTTTTGAGCTTGCAACACTGTAAAGGTCAGTTGACATTGTCAAAAACAGTCACGTGACCTTTAAAACGCAACCTAAACTTTGGAAAATTGATAAATTAAATTTAGACAGTTGTAAAAATTTAAATTGCAAAATACACGTCACGTGACTTTGATAATTCAATTTTTGAGTTTGCAACACTGTAAAGGCGAGTTGACATTGTCGAAAACAGTCACGTGACCTTCAAAACTCAGTTTAAACTCTGGAAAATTGATAAATTAAATGGAAGACAGTTGTAAAAACTTAAATTGCAAAATAAACGTCACGTGACTTTGATAATTCAATTTTTGAGTTTGCAACACTGTAAAGGCGAGTTGACATTGTCAAAAACAGTCACGTGACCTGCAAAACGCAGTTTAAACTTTGGAAACTTGATAAATTAAATGAAGGCAGTTGTAACAACTTAAATTGCAAAATACACGTCACGTGACTTTGATAATTCAATTTTTGAGCTTGCAACACTGTAAAGACCAGTTGACATTGTCAAAAACAGTCACGTGACCTTCAAAACGCAGTTTAAACGTTGGAAAATTGATAAATTAAATTTAGACAGTTGTAAGAATTAATATTGCAAAATAAACGTCACGTGACTTTGATAATTCAATTTTTGAGCTTGCAACACTGTAAAGGCCAGTTGACATTGTCGAAAACCGTCACGTGACCTTCAAAACGCAGTTTAAACTTTGGAAAATTGATAAATTGTATTTAGACCGTTATAAAAACTTAAACTACAAAATGGCAATGGACCGATCCGAATAGAAGCAGCAAGGGGAAGCCTATGTCCAGTAGTGGATGCAAAAGGGCTGCTGAAAGAAGAAGAAGACTTACACAGAAACTTGTCAACCAAGTAAGACAGAAACCGTCAATTCTTAAAGATGAAACGCCAGAAAAACACTCAAGGAATCAAGTACGCAGTCATAGGAACCAAGGTAGTAGGAGCTGCCAAATTGCGAGAACTTCAATATTTCTAGCACAGCTGAATTTCATGCCAAATATCTCGGTTATAAGGTGATTTTCAAAAGAAAATTATGTTGAGACAAAAAAAAGCCAAAAATTACGAGCTATCTGCGATAATTTGACGTTTAAACGAAATTTTAGTCTTTTCTATGAAAATATGCGCCCTGGTGAGAGCATTTCTCTATTTCGGTCTGTTCTAACGTTTGTTTTAAAAATCGACAGCTTTGTGGAGTTTTCCTTCCCTTCTAGTGTATGTACCATACTATAGTCTATCCGGCGAACCTACGGAGTAATAAAAGCGAAAATTAGGAGGGGTTGACCCGCCCCGTCCATTAGTATTAGTCTATATCCGGTCCGTTTTACAATATAATATCTTCTTCTCTCTCTAATATAAGGACTTCTCGGTTCTCATGTCTCGATTCACTTTTACGTACCTGTTTTACAGTGTAATGCGAGTCGACCAAAGTTGCCGCCCATCGAATTTTATTACACCGTAGGTTCGCCGGATAGACTATAGTTGTAGGTATTCTAATTCTCTCTAGGCTTAGGTAGGTAGTTGTGGTAGTTGCTTCGTTTTTTTTTTTTTACTTTTTTTCTTGATAATCCCATTTTGCTTATTTTCTCATTTAGTTGTAAATAAATTTTTCTAACTTAACAGAAAAAACTGCAATTTTCTTCTACCTGAAACCTACATTGGAAAAATTCTACTTTCCTAATGCTTAAATCGATATAAACTTGGGTTCGTACTCAAATGTCCATTTAACTTTTGAAAGCTAATGTAACATCAAACGAAAGACGCTACGTAAGCACGTCCTGATTTCCATGCTATCCAAAATAATAAATCTCGCTTATCGCCCAACTCGTTATGGATTTATGGATTTGCATGTATGTGTGTGTGTGTATATTAAAGAAATCGTGTGAAACCTCGGCTCTAGGAGGTTGTGATTTTATGATGTGTGTTACAAAATACTTGCTTCTCCTAGCACGCCCTGTTTACACATTACAACACCTTTGCCTCGCTCCTTGGTGGAGTGTTTTTGTGTTTTTTTTGGGCAAATAAATTAAAATATAAAGCAGTTGAATCAACAGGAATAGGCTGTCATTGAAGTGGCAAATTAGTGCTCTAGCTCAGTAACCCGGAGATTGATTCTGGAATCTCTTTAGGATCTAGAACGTCGTGGTTCACCTGTTTGTGAAGGAGAGAGATTTATGTCATAGTTTGAAGTTTAAGAGAGAATGCCAATTTCATGAATATTCCCGAATTCCCTCGAATCCATGGAAGCCTTTATAAACAGTTGGGCTAGGACCGGTAGTTAGTTATTAGAAAAGAGGAAGCCGATTTCAGCCATTCACGGCAACTACGAGAAGAGGGACAAAGCAGAAGCCTTTACCGACACATTAGAAAGACAATTTCAGGAGAACGAGATCGACGACGATGACACCGACGCCTGGGAAATCATCGATCCTGAGGCACCTCAACATCAGAAAGGCACCAGGATGGGACGACATAGGAAACATTGCGCTCAGAAAACTTCGAGACGCGGGATAGCCCTGTTGAATATTGTTAACGCAATACCTCGACTGCGGCACTTTCCTGCTGACTGTTATCCTGTTTGCGAAGCCACAAAAGGACCCGCTATTCCCCCAGAATTATCGGCCCATCAACCTTCTGCCATCCTTGGGAAAAGTGGCTGAAGTTATCATCCTCAGGAGGGTTATGGAGCAAGCACGTCATACCCGACGAGCAATTTGGATTCCGGAAGACACTATCAACAGAACTCCTGAGGATGACCGAGTACATCACGGAAGGGTTCAGCAGGAAAGAAGCGACAGGAGCCGTGCTGCTAGACGTCTCCAAGGCCTTCGACAGGGTTTGGCACAGATGACTTCTAATCAAGATGTCGGCTTTTCAGTCGGCCTGGTGAAACTAATTAGATCTTTTCTTTCAGCTCGTCGCTTCCGAGTCAAAATAGACAGAAAGTGACGCTCATCAAGTCGGTTCTTCAACCGCACCTGACCTACGCGTCCAAATCGCACCTGAAGAGACTCCAAGCTGTGGAAAACATTGCGCTCAGGACAGTGGACGCCCCATGGTACGTCAGAAACGTGGACATCCAGCGAGACATGAAGTTCACCACCGCAACGAAAAGGATCAAGCAGAGCGCAGTGAAAATATTCCAAAAAGCGGAAAGCAACTAAAATCAGTTACTGCGAGAAGCAGTGAACTACGACCCGGAGCTAGAAGCACCCCACAAAGGACCCCGATACCAGCTATTGGATAACGGGTACTTATTCAAGTTTTTCTTTCTGTTTTTCAACCAGCCAAGAAGAGGACCACAATTTTCCCCAGACCTTCCTCCCGGGTGGCTCCTCAAAATCTGGGTAGAACTGGAGGACAAGAAGAGCGCCAGAAGAGCCCCTCCGTCAGCGGGGGCATCCTTCTCGCAGGACAGAGGACGCCGATGCAACTCTGGGAACTTCCCGAAAGGAAAAATTCCTGGACTTGTAGCGACTTCCTCGTCCAGACCTATCCTTTTGGTCTACAGCGATGGGAGGGTAAAAAGCAGTAGTCTTGATTTACACATCTATCTGAAGCCGCATTCCCAGCCAAACAAAACAAACGAAATATACAGTGCGAGTTTAAAGTATCGGTTCAGTTTAAAAAAACAGCACATTTGGTGTCAGAAGTGGGATTGGAGATTCCAGCAAAACGAAAGAAGTGCCCGAAACCAGGAGAAACAGACAGAACAGCGGGAAAGAACCTTTTTGGACTGTTGAATGCCTGGGAGTACGCGATTGCAAAGAGCAAAAGTAGAGGATGCAGTGAAACAGCTCATGGACATGATGAAGGAGATGAAAGCAGAAATTAAAGCAAATCAAGAAAATCAGAACCGTGAGTTTGAAGAAATAAAAGCTACCCAAATCAGTCGAAACAAGTTTGAAAAGATGCAAGCTAACCAAGACCTCAAGTTAGAGGAATTGAAAGCAAGCCAGGACAGCAAGTTGGAGGAGATAAAAGCAAGCAAGTCAAGAACGTAAGCTGGAGGACATAAAAGAATAAGTCAAGGACCAGTTGGATTGTGTGATAAATGAAATGAAGGGGGAAGAGGAACACAAGATACAATCCTTAGATGAAAAGGTGAATCATACTATTGAAGAAGTTCTAGGAAGAATAAGCGGAGTGGAGGAAACTCTCCAAAACTTGCAAGTCAAAGTCAAAGATCGCCCGTTTAGTTTATCTGGCGTACCCAGCCTCTCAAGACATCAGAGAGCTAATGGCGGTTCGAGCTTTTGTAAGGGACCCGAAGGATTGTGATACAAGCGTTCCGACTTGCCAGATACCAAACTTTACATGATGCCCTTGACTACGCCAAAGTGCGCCAAATTAGAACCTGTACACCCAAGTACAGGAACCGTTATGATAATACAGATCACCCAGTCAGAGTTAAATCGGAAACTCGAGACCTTGCGAAGGGAGTTAATAGAAATGTGGAGCAAAGTAAAGAAGCAAAACAAGTAGTGTACAAACGAAGCCGTTCTCTTGTTCTTTTAAATTTGACTTCAATGCCTTAAAGCAATAGAAAAAGAGAAGCAGGCAAAACAATCAAAATTACCAAAGAAAACCGTCTGCACAATTTTGGCGATGCTGGAACTGGGGTCAAGAAGGACATAAGCAACATCTGAAAAGACACTTTAACCGCTTTCCAAAAATGCAAAAATTTAAGATGACAGCTATAAAAATTTACAGAGTTATCATCCATATCTCGGAAACGTCGTCGGGTTCTACGTAAAAAAGTGCCTTAATAATGTCTTAGTTTCAAAACTCTCTTTGGCTTTGTTAAAGAGTATTTAAAATGCAGCCTCTGACGTTTTCCCAATTTTCCGGAAAACGGAGAAAGATAATTTAATTTGGAAACCGGAAATAAGTTTCACATAAAATTCTCTAAAACTTTCCCCATTCAACCGACTCTGTAGCTCTTACGGTTACTGAGATCCCAATACATGTAGAAAAAAATTGGGACACACTGTATTAAATTAACTAAAAGTTGTTAAGTGGTGAAAAGTTGTCAAGTGAGACAGCAAAATTTTTGGTCATTTTTGAGCGGCTGTTCCCTCAAATTAATTCACTCGATTTTAATAATTTTTTTGAAGATTTAAAGGTATTTTCTTCCTTTTTCTGATGACCCTAAATAGGGTCATAAATTTAGGTCATGAATCAATTTGAAGAAACAGCCGTTCAAACATAACCAAAAATTTTGCTGTTCCATTCTGTAGATATTTACCTTGGTTCCATTCGCATCCCCATATTCCAGACCAAAGTAATCTGCCTCCAGCAAATGAAGCTGCTTGCACACTTGATCGAATAATACCCTGCCCAGTGCTTTTGCCTGCAAATAAAAGTTTTTCTATTAATACGAAATTATGCAATAACAAAGTGGGAGGAAATGTGACTGAATTACGACGGTTATGAGATATTACTCAGATTGAAAATAATTATGCAGAGAATTACGACAAATTCAGTATTGAAGATTATGTTCAATAAAGGTGTGTTGAAGGTATTGTTTCTTATTAATGGTAGTATCCGGTATTATAACATGTGTGCCACGCCTGTGTATGGTTCTCTTAGAATATTGTACAGGGTAATTCAAATTCGACCCTCACCATTAGGATCTCGGAAACTACGAGAAAATTTAAGTTGGGGCAAAGTTGCGTATTTTAAAGCTCAACCAAAAGTCGATTTAAAAATTTCCATTTTCAGAGTTCTTCCAAAAATATTTAAAAAAAACTGAAAATTTGATTTTTTGTTTTGACTTATTTCTTTTTAATTGAAGAAATATCCCAAAACCGAAAGCACATTCTCATTGTCACTTTTTATCAGCTATATGATGGTGGTTTTTTCTTATGAGAATATAGAAAAAATAAAAAACTAGATTTTTGACAATTTTACTGGAATTATCCCCATCTACTTTTGAATTTTGAAAATTGTCTTCAACTGCCTTAATTAGTTTAGGTCAAAGGTTCCCATAGTGGTCCAGGTGGACCCCCAAGGGTCCACGAACATTTTTCTGGTTTTCATAGTAACTGATTACCATGTAATAAGAAAACCAAAATAATTAACAGTGTAATAATTACATATTTGAATAAATACAACCAAAGAAAATATACATACTACTTTCTAGTGATGGATAATTACCGGTTAAGTAAATATTTTACTTTACCAGTGAATTACTGGCAAATTACAAATACTGTGTTTCTGGTAGTTCAAACTTAGACACCACTTTTCTCCCTGACTGTACCAAATTTTGTAGTGTTTTTCAGCTTATTGGATATGAAATTTAATGAGGATTTCAAAAATGTGCTTAAAACATTCATTTTATCACTGCAAGTGGGTTTTGCAGGCGAGTTTGTCCCTGACTCTCCTTTCAAACTGTGTTCTGGCAGTACAAACTTTGACACCGCTTTTCTACCTGACTGTACCAAATTTTGTAGTGTTTTTTTGAGGTTATTGGATAGGAAACTTAATGAGGATTCTAAAAATGTACTTAAATCAGTAATTTTCTCCCTCCAAGTGGATTTTACAGTCGATTTTCTCACTGACTGTCCTTTCAAACTGTGTTTCTGTCAGTTCAAACTTTGACACTGCTTTTCTCCCTGACTATACCAAACTTTGTAGTGTTTTTCAGGTTATTGGATAAGAAATTTAATGAGGATTCCAAAAATGTGCTTAAAACATTCATTTTCTCACTGTAAGTGGACTTTACAGGCGATTTGGTTTGGTCCCTGACTGCCGTTTCAAACTGTGGTTCTGTCAGTTCAAACTTTTACACTGCTTTTCTTCCTGACTATACCAAAATTTGTAGTGTTTTTCAGCTTATTGGATAAGAAACTTAATGAGGATTCCAAAAATGTGCTTAAAACATTCATTTTCTCACTGTAAGTGGACTTTACAGGCGATTTGGTTTGGTCCCTGACTGCCCTTTCAAACTGTGGTTCTGTCAGTTCAAACTTTGACACTGCTTTTCTTCCTGACTATACCAAATTTTGTAGTGTTTTTCAGCTTATTGGATAAGAAATTTAATGAGGATTCCAAAAATGTGCTTAAAACATTCACTTTCTCACTCCAAGTGGGTTTTGCAGGCGAGTTTGTCCCTGACTCTCCTTTCAAACTGTGTTATTGCAGTACACACTTTGACACCGCTTTTCTACCTGACTGTACCAAATTTTGTAGTGTTTTTTTGAGGTTATTGGATAGGAAACTTAATGAGGATACTAAAAATGTACTTAAATCAGTAATTTTCTCCCTCCCAGTGGGTATTACAGTCAATTTTCTCCCTGACTGTCCTTTCAAACTGTGTTTCTGTCAGTTCAAAATATGACACCGCTTTTCTCCCTGACTGTACCAAACTTTGAAGTGTTTTTTAGGTTATTGAATAGGAAATTTAATGAGGATTCCAAAAATGTGCTTAAAACAGTCATTTTCTTACTCCAAGTGCGATTTGCAAGCAATTTTATCCATGACTGTCCTTTCAAACTATTGTTTCTTCCAGTACAAACTTTGGCACCGCTTTTCTTCCTGAGTGTACCAAACTTTGTAGTGTTTTTCAGGTAATTGGATAGGAAAGTTAATGACAAATGTGCTTAAATAGTAATTTTCTTACTCCAAGTGAGTTTTACAGACGATTTTGTCCTTGACTGTTCTTTCAAACTGCGTTACAGGCAGTACAAACATTGACACCGCTTTTCTACCTGACTGTACCAAATTTTATAGTGTTTTTCAGGTTATTAGATAGGAAATTTAATGAGGATTCCAAAATTGTGCTTAAAACAGCCATTTTCTCACTCCAAGTGGGTTTGACAAGCAATTTTGATCCTGACTATCAAACTGGACTCAAAAGTTACAAAAATCAGTGTTTAGAAATGTTTTCTTTATTTTATTTAAAATTATCTTCAACTGCCCTAATTAGTTTAGGTTAATAGTAGAAGTGTGACGGGAAGTGTCATTTGTCAAAATTTGTTATGGTTGCCATGTCTTGAAAACTGTCAAAAATAGGTGTTTTGCTGCAAAACACCGAATTCGTGTTCTTTATGTCAAAATCAGCAAAAATGGCCACCTTAACAAGTCTAAATCCAATATGGTGGCGGTCAGTATAGTAGGCCAGGAAACCGTCTTATTTGTGCTACAATTTGGCGTTTTTAAAAAACCAAGATTAATCTAACTTAACCTTATAAAATAAATAAAATTTTAAAAAACTTCTCAAAATGCAGATCTTTTTCTTGGAAACATACAACTAAGTACGTTGATTTGCTCTCAAAGTGCTCGTATTAAATTTGTAAAAAATCTAAAAATAAAAAAATTGTGTACTATTTTATTTTTGAAAAATTTTTCATTTCAAAAAATCATTATAATTAAGTGGTGTCATAGCAAAACTGCCAATCTCCATTTATGAACTGATTTAACATTTTTGTTGCATTCAAGAAACAGAAAGGTTATTTAGAGTTATGTAAGCTTCATTTCCACTTAAACAGTCAATTTCCCATTTAAAAAGCTATTTAAAATCAAACATTTTTTACTGTTTTACTCAAAACAACATTGAAAGTAGTGCAGACTGAATAATCACGTTTGACAGGTAGATACTGTCAAGTAATGTTCATAATCAATTTTCAAGAGTTTTGTCTTCTTTCTTAAAAATCTAAAGCAGCAACCATTTCTCATTAAAAATTGATTGTTATTAGCGTGGACACTTCTTTGTAATAAATTAATTAGTATTAAGTTTGCGCCTAGATTTTTTAAACATTGTACTATGCGTTTTCTACCAACCGTATCTTAGGTCAGAGTGGATTAGCTGATTAGCAGTTATCCAACCCACCTCCGCCCACAAACCATATTAGAATGGGTTTATTTGACGTTAATTGTTATGTTGTAAGATTTCTATAACAATGCTGAAACCGAATGACCGCACATTTCAAAAGGTAAATTGAAATGTAATAAATCTTGCTTTCAATCTGTTGAAATCATATTTATGAATGGGATTCAAGATGGGACTCTTTGAAATGCTTTTGAACTTACTACGCCTAAGCATGATTTTAAACAGAAAAATTAACATTATTTGAAGAGAAATAAGAAAGTTTAAATAAGAAACATATTAAGATCAAGAGAAAAATCAATCAAAAAAGTAGCTTTATTGTCGGAAACTTAAAGTCATTGACAAAGCCCTGAAAACACATACAAAAACAGCAAAAAAAGAACATGCAAATGTAATTATTACACTACACATACAATATGAATCACACATAATTACACCTTACAATTATTAAAATAAAAACAAAACAAAAAGGCAGTTACCCTGTATAAGAGAGGAGAAAGAGGATCAAAAACACAAACAGTGCTGCTAGGTCAATTTATGACAGAACAAGGCGCCTTAAGAACTGGAGTAGAATTCGTCCAGAGAATAGTACGCTCCGTCAAGCAAAAACCTCTCAGCCTCACGCCTAAATCCATGCGCAGATGGCTGGCCTCTCACGTGGAGAGGAAGGTTATTGAAAAGTCTCTTGCCACCGTAAATAAGCGACGACTTAATCTTCTCCGTGTGAGGAATGGGAAGCCTCACAACGAATCTACTGCGAGTCACCGAGTTGGAGCCCTCGGACAACTTGCCACGGACAAGACAAATCGTCTCTAAGATGAAAATGCAGCACAAGGTGAGGATACCATGTTCGATGAAGAGGGGTCTACATGAGGCCCTGTATCCAACACGGCACAAGCACCTCAATGCTCGCTTCTGCAGGAGAAACACAGAATTGAAGCGGCTTCGAGAACAAACTCCCCAGAAAGCTATGCTGTAGCGGAGATGGCAGTCAATCAGTGCATAGTATTGTACTCCTAGCTACATGATAATCCAGATTGCCAGAGATTAGTCTTGAAAATTGATTTAGAAACCAGCAAATTAACTTAGAAACAATGAAAATTGACTTCAGAGGCTTAAAAATTGCCTTTGTAACGAGTTTTCATAGTTTTCTGACCAATTGAAAAACTTTAGTTTTAAAAATTGATTTGAAAACTGTGAAAATTGACCTGAGAAACATAAAAACTGTCTTTGTGGTCTGCCGTCACAGTTTTCAGATAAATTGAAAAACTTTATTATTGAAAATTGACTTGTAGACATGAAAAACTACTTTCTCTAGAATTTTTGACTACAAGCTCACACATTTAAACTTTGAAAATTGACTTGGACACCAGAAAGTGATTCTGAACCAATAAATAGTGACATCAGAAGCTTAAACCTTGAATTTGAAGTAAGTTTTCATAATTTGAAGACAAATTTCAATATTTCAGTCTTGAAAATAGTCTTAATTACAGGATATTGACATTAGATTCATGAAAACTGACTTGAACACTAACTTTTAAAGTTTTTTTACTTTGCTTTTCAGTTTCTTACAACTCTGGGCTATTTTTAGTGCTTTAAAACTGCTTGCAGCTTGAAAAATCAAGTTTCAAGACTATCTTCACCAAGTTTTTGACATAGCAGACTTAAAAAACAATTTTTACATTTTCCACAGGTTTAAAAGTGACATTTCAAGCTTTGTCACTATTAAATTGCCTTCTGGACATCTCAGTGTTAAAAATTTGAGAATTTCTTAAAAATCTAGACTGTTTTTAGTACTTTAAGGCTGTTTTCAGCTTGAAAAATCTAGTTTTAAGACTATCTTTACAAAGTTTTTGGCTTCTTCACTATTAAAATGGGCTTCTATACTCATTGGAGCATTTCTAAGAAATTCGGACTGTTTTTAGTGCTTTAAGACTGAAAAATTGAGTTTAAGACTATTTATAATAGTAAAAGTCAAGTTTCAGACTCTTCAGTAATGACAGTAAAAAATGTTGGCATTAAATGCTGCGATATTAGTCTTGAACACTAATTTTTAGAATTGAATTGACTGTCACCAGTGTTTAATTGAAATCTAGACTTGTTTTAATCACAGTACACCAATTAAAGTACTGGAAATAGATTTTTGGACTCTTATTAGTCTTTAATAATTTCTAGCCTTAAAAGTCAACTTTTAGACTATTTTTAGTAGAAAAATATTAGTTTTATGCGCAACAATCTTTGTCTTGATTTCCGGACTGTTTTTAGCGCTTCAAGTTTCAGACACTCAACAATGAATTGCAGTCTAAAAAAACGAATTTTAAGACTATTCCTAGTAGTAAATAGCAAGTTTTTAGACTATTCAGTACAAATTTGGACTCAGTTTTACACTACCTACAGTCTAAAAAATTGTAAAAATTAGTCCAAAAATCCTGTTTTTCTTTGACTATTTTCACTATTGTCAAAAATTAACTAGTAAACCTCCCAGATGACCAGTTTTGAACCATTTTAAAAAGTACAATAACCCAGGTAGACAGTGGTAGTTGCCCCATAGGTATACAGGGTGGATTTATTATCATGCAAGCTGAAATTAGCTGTTTCACTTTTTTGCGATTTCATTTGCTGGAATTCATTCTTTGTGCTAACCGTGCCTCAAATTCATTTACAGGGTGTTCAAAAGTTTAGTTTAAAACCGTAAAAAAACCATTCAAATTTGTACAAGGTGTTTTAAACAGAAATAAAAATTTGTGGTAAATTATTGACACTTAAAACTGGACTGTAAGAAACAGTGTTGCCACATTTACTAATTTTTATTGCTTTCTTCAATATGCTATACACTAGGCATTTACGAATATTCTACCGGTAGATACCTGTTTAACCTAGAGCGTTCGAAAATTGTTTTTGGTAACTACTATTGCCGTTCTGAAATTTTACCCATATACCGAATATATGTACCCGGTTTATGATTTATGGATCGAGAAGTTCCGTCGGTAAATTGAGAAAAAAGTGACTTTTGACAGGTTTTCCGTTAAAATTTAGAATCATAGCCTCAAACATTAGTTTATGTTTGACCGTTTGTCGGTTTGTTCCTCAGTTTAGCTAGCTTATGAGATTGACCTGTTAAATTAAAATGGATATTGGAATATGTTCTGTTTGCGAGATGGAGGGAGGGTATGCCGATATTACAAAACATTTCAAATATGAACATCTGGATCAGATGTCAAAGACATATCAGGAATATGAATACCAATCGCGTTCTAAAATTCATTCAACCGTAATGAACCAGATCCTTAAAAGTTACACCGATTGTGGTAAACGGTGGAATTAGCAGGTATAATTTTCGTAAATGCCTGATTTTAAATAAAAAAAAAGTATTAGTAGTTTCAATTTAACCAGTCAGTAAAACAACATACCGGTTTCGATTGTTTTGCAAATAATTAATAAAATGAACGTTGAACCAAGTTTTTGTGGAAAATGATAAAATTGTTTTTAAAGATGTCAACACTAAACGCTGTTACTTTGTTTTTAATTACAGATATCGACAGCTGTCTGTCTGCTGAATTAGGTTAACTGTTACAACGAACTGCGGCATTAGAAAATTGCCCAGAACAGGAATTTGTCCTCGATACACTCGAAGCCGTTAAGATGGCTAATTTACTGCTTTTTTTTCCGTTTTACTGACGTTTTTAGGAAAAAATCTAACAGTTAGTCCAGCCTTCAGAGTAATATGGAAAAAAATTACATTATTACCTACAAACAACTTAATTGAACTCGACGTTTGAACTAATGGCGACCTTCTTATTGCAAATTGCGTTTCGAAAACTGCAATAGGAAACACCATTTGGCGTGAAGCTAAAAACGATAAGAATTTTTATGGGACTGCGTACCTGACTGTATTTCATAATCACTAATCGCTGTTATTTATTCAAGATCCGTATCTAGAAGGAAGAAATGCTGGCACGCCTACAAAAACATTGGAGAAACTTTTTTCACATTAGGCTTCAACAAGAAACCATACGTTTATTACGAAACCAATATTAACTACTTTGTTTGAGCCAGTCAACGCCTTCAGGTTCCTATCTTCCAGCTTCTCCAGTCGTTCCACTCTCCTGGCTGCGTCTTCTTGAAACGAGGGAAGGGAGTTATCAAAAGAAAGACTTGTAGAAGGTGACAGGAACCCGCCATTGTCAGCTTCTTCTGTCACATTCTATCGGCAGTTCTGATAGAACGTGATGGAAGTCTTGATAATGGCAATGTCCTGTCACATTCTGCATACCTTTCCCCTGACTACCTTCCGTTGTTTCAAGAATAGACACCCTGGATGTAAGTTTCGGTCAGACAATGCTTTTTGGATGCCTCCTATCCAAGATGAATTTGACTTTCCTCTCTTTCTCCTCTCAGTTGAGTATTTGCTTGGAAAGAAATCGAAGGAATATTAACTATTTTGTTTGAGCCACTGAACGCCTTCAGGTTTCCATCTTCCAGCTACTCCAGTAGTTCCACTCTCCTGGGTGCGTATTTTTGAAACGAGGGAAGGAAATTATCAAGAGAAAGACCTGTAGAAGGTGGCAGGAACCAGCCATTGTCAACTTCTTTTGTCACATTCTATCGACAGTTCTCTAGAGAATTCCGTTCCCTGCCTTCAAGAATTAGGCCCCTGGGTGCTAATCCTTGAAAGCAGGGAACATGATTCTCAAGAGAGGTGCTGATAGAACGTGATGGAAGTCTTGATAATAGCAGGTTCCTGTCACATTCTGCATACCTCTCCCCTTCCGTTGTTTCAAGAATAGACACCCTAGATGTACGTTTCTCTCAATAATTGCTTTTTGAATGTTTCTTATCCAAGATGAATTTGGCCTTCCTCTCTTTCTCCTCTCAGTTGAGAATTTGTTTGGAATGTCTTTCTTCGGCTATTGCCTGCTTCGATTTCTTCTATTATTGTTAAATCTACTTCCATAGTTTGTCTAACCTGGTCATTGGGTATTTTTTCTATTTTAGAGTTTCCAGCTGCTCTTCGCTAGAAGATATTTATTCAAGATCTGTATCTAGAAGGAAGAAATGCTGGCACGCCTACAAAAACATCGGCGAAATTTTTTTTCACATTAGCTTCAACAAGAAACCATACTTTTATACGTAAAAAATGCTAATCGAAGGAATATTAACTATTTTGTTTCTCATTCATCTTCCAGCTTCTCCAGTCGTTCCACTGACATTCTCAAAAACAGTCACGTGACCTTCAAAACGTAGTTCAAACTTTGGAAAATTGATAAAATAAAATTAGACAGTTGTACAAACTTAAATTGCACATTAAACGTCACGTGACTTTGATAATTCAATTGTTGCGCTGGCAACACTGTAAATGCCATTTGACATTGTCAAAAACAGTCACGTGACCTTCAGAACGCAGTATAAACTTTGGAAAATTGATAAATTAAAATTAGACAGTTGTACAAACCTAAATTGCAAATTAAACGTCACGTGACTTTGATAATTCAATTTTTGAGCATGCAACACTGTAAAGGCCAGTTGACATTGTCAAAAAATGTCACGTGACCTTCAAAACGCAGTTTAAACTTTGGAAAATTGATAAATTAAATTTAGACAGTTGTAACAATCTAAAATACAAAATACACGTCACGTGACTTTGATAATTCAATTTTTGAGCTTGCAACACTGTAAAGGCCATTTGACATTGTCAAAAAATGTCACGTGACCTTCAAAACGCAGTTTAAACTTTGGAAAATAGATAAAATAAAATTAGACAGTTGTACAAACTTAAATTGCAAATTAAACGTCACGTGACTTTGATAATTCAATTGTTGCGCTGGCAACACTGTAAATGCCATTTGACATTGTCAAAAACTGTCACATGACCTTCAAAAGGCAGTTTAAACTTTGGAAAATTGATAAATTAACATTAGACAGTTGTACAAACTTAAATTGCAAAATACACGTCACGTGACTTTGATAATTAAATTTTTGAGCTTGCAACACTGTAAAGGCCAGTTGACATTGTCAAAAAATGTCACGTGACCTTCAAAACGCAGTTTAAACTTTGGAAAATTGATCAATTAAAATTAGACAGTTGTACAAACTTAAATTGCAAATTAAACGTCACGTGAGTTTGATAATTGAATTTTTGAGCATGCAACACTGTAAAGGCCATTTGACATTGTCAAAAAATGTCACGTGACCTTCAAAAGGCAGTTTAAACTTTGGAAAATTGATTAATTAAATTTAGACAGTTGTACAAACTTAAATTGCAAAATACACGTCACGCAACTTTGATAATTAAATTTTTGAGCTTGCAACACTGTAAAGGCCAGTTGACATTGTCAAAAAATGTCACGTGACCTTCAAAACGCAGTTTAAACTTTGGAAAATTGATCAATTAAATTTAGACAGTTGTACAAACTTAAATTGCAAAATACACGTCACATGACTTTGATAATTCAATTTTTGAGCAAGCAAAAGTGTAAAGGCCATTTGACATTGTCAAAAAATGTCACGTGATCTTCAAAAGGCAGTTTAAACTTTGGAAAATTGATAAATTAAATTTAGGCAGTTGTACAAACTTAAATTGCAAAATACACGTCACGTGACTTGGATAATTTAATTTTTGAGCTTGCAACACTGTAAACGCCAGTTGATATTGTCAAAAACAGTCACGTGACCTTAAAATGTAGTTTAAAGGTTGAAAAATTGGTAAGTTATGATGATAATTTATAATGATGATGTAACAAAGATTTTACCATTATAATTACATGTGTTATGCTGCTCTGTTCGATTTTCAGTCAATTTAGTTATTTTAATAAATATCGCAATTTTTCCTTGAAAGAGGCTTTATTTCGCTCAAAATAAAAAAAAAAAAACACCACAAAACATTTTGAAATATCCAGATAATTCCACAAAATACTCTTAAATGCCTCATAAATATAAAAATACCTCAAAATGCTTCGTAATACTGGCAAAGTGCCTCATAAAACTTCGAGTGTGTTCACCAAAATACTTTGGCGATCTACCACTCGATATTTCCTATTTTGCTTAATTATATTTAAGAAACTGTCAGCTAAGCACCTACAAAAACCACCTCCTGATCTAATAAAATCTAAATCAAAAGGTTTTTTTGCCGATATATTTTTAACTATACCTTTGTGAATGTTTACTCATGTTAATCGCTTTAATTTACACAGATGTTCTTAGATCTAGCGTGAAAGGAAATAAGAAGAAACTGTTTATTATTCTAAGGTTGAGATCGTCGCAGTACATGTGTAAAACTTAATGGCTTTCGTTATTCCGTGGTGCACGTGCCATCAAGAAAATTGCATGTATTTTTGAAGAATACACACGAAAATACAAACTATGTTTTGTGACTTTCTGCCCACTGTCCATAGAATAATCAACATCATTGAAAAGTGGTTGAGCAACTTTATCAACCTACACATTATTAGGTGATACGTTGTACCCAATTAGGTAGCTTTGACACTGCTGTGGCAGTCATGGTCATTACTCATTTGGCATCAACTTCTTAATTTATTCGATCAACATTTCCTTTAGTTAAATTACGTTAAATCTAGTGGTTACGAGATATTTATTATGTTTTCCCACATCTATTGAAACTAAAAATGAAGCAAGCGACATTTATCTTCAGTTTGTTTCGAAATCTTACTAAAGCAAAGGACTGTTGTCTGTGGTCTAAAACGACAAAAAAACACAGACAACTAAGGAGGAAAGTGCAACTTTTGCTTCCGCGAACAATTTGAAGTCAAGGGTGCAAAAAGCAGTTTACTCCACAGTTGCGCATCTATTTTTTTCTATGGCCAATGTTATGTTATATGAAAATGGTTCAAAAAGATTCAAATCTGGTTATTTGGGAGTTTTACGAGTTCATTTTCAACACTGAAAACACTCCAAAAAAAAAACAGGATTTTTGGACTAATAGTCTGATTGTTTGACTAGGCCCCTATAGATTGTGATTACAGTACTTTCTGGGACCAAAAGCACTCTGAAAGACTGTAAGTAAAGATTTTAAAGACTGTAATTTGCTTTACAATGATCCATTTGAAGAGCCCCCAATCCTCTTGATAACCTGTTGAGGTAAATATTAACTGAACTTTATTATAAGTGGCTTTAATTAATTTAGGTAGTGTAAATTAGCATTTAAAGCTTGTTGTCAGGAGGTTATATTTCAGATCTTAGCACAACTATTTTTGCTTTATTTTACCACTAAAGTGTAAGAAGCCAAACATATTCATGTCACATATTGTATCTACTTAGAGGCTTAATGCACTCAAGTGATTCTCAGTAAAAACTAGATTTTTAAGAAATCCTCGAATTTTTAACACTAGTGTCTAAAAGGCAATTTAATAGTGTCAAAGATTGAAATGACATTTTTAAACTTATGGAAAATGTAAAAATTGTATTTTAAGTCTGCTATGTCAAAGACTTGGTGAAGATAGCCTTGAAACTTGATTTTCCAAGCTGAAAGCACTAAAAATAATCCAGAGTTCTAAGAAAATTAAAAGCAAAATAAAAAACTTGAAAAGTTAGTCCTCAAGTCAATTTTTATAAACCTAATGTCAATATCCTCTATTTAAGACTATTTTCAATACTAAAATATTGAAATTTGTCTTCAAAGTATGAAAACTTACTTCAAATGCAAATTTTAAGCTTCTGATGTCACTTTTTGGTGTGCAAGTTAATTTTCAAGGTTTAAATGTGTAAATTTGTAGTCAAAAATTCTAGAAAAAGTAGCTTTTCAAATCTACAAGTCAATTTTCACAGTTTCCAAGTAAATTTACTGGTTTCTAAGTCAATTTTCAAGACTAAAGTCTTTCAATTCGTCTGAAAACTATGAAAACTGATTACAAAGACAATTTTAAGCCTCTCAAGTCAATATTCACATTTTCAAAGTAATTTTTTTGGTTTCTAAGTCAATATTCAAAACTTGTCTTTCAATTTGGCTGCAAACCTTGAAAATTGAATTTGTAATTAAAAATTAGAGAAAGAAAGTTTTTGATTTTATCTGAAAACTTTGAAGACTGACTACAAGTCAATTTTCACAGTTTTAAAGTAAATTTACTGGTTTCTAAGTCAATTATCAAGACTAAAGTCTTTCAATTCGTCTGAAAACTATGAAAACTGGTTACAAAGACAATTTTTAAGCCTTTCAAGTCAATATTCACCGTTTCAAAGTAAATTCACTGGTTTCTAAGTCAATATTCAAAACTAGTCTCTCAATTTGCCTGCAAACCTTGAAAATTAAATTTGTAATAAAAAATTAGAGAAAGAAAGTTTTTGAACTTATCTGAAAACTTTGAAGACTGACTACAAGTCAATTTTCAGTTTTAAAGTAAATTTTATGGTTTCTAAGTCAATTATCAAGACTAAAGTCTTTCAATTCGTCTGAAAACTATGAAAACTGGTTACAAAGACAATTTTTAAGCCTTTCAAGTCAATATTCACCGTTTCAAAGTAAATTCACTGGTTTCTAAGTCAATATTCAAAACTAGTCTCTCAATTTGCCTGCAAACCTTGAAAATTTAATTTGTAATAAAAAATTAGAGAAAGAAAGTTTTTGAACTTATCTGAAAACTTTGAAGACTGACTACAAGTCAATTTTCACAGTTTTAAAGTAAATTTACTGGTTTGTAAGTCAATTATCAAGACTAAAGTGTTTCAATTTGTCTGAAAACTATAAAAACTGGTTGCAAAGACAATTTTTAAGCTTTTCAAGTCAATATTCACGGTTTCTAAGTAAATTTTCAATTTCTATTCAAGTCTTTCAATTTGATGAAAACCGGCTACAAAAACATTTTTTAAGATTCCTAAGTCAATTTTCACCGTTTCTAAGACAATTTTTTTAAAATGACATATGCATGTCAACTTTTTGATGGGGAATGGTGAACATTTAAAACTGGACCACCCTGTACATATAGCTTCTCTTAACGATTTTAGCTCAATCCAGTAAATTTTAATATTATTGTCGTAGGATGACCGACAGAATTCTAAACTCAAAGCGATAACAAACATGCTGATTTCTTTACAAATTTACAAATGCTAGTTTTAGAAAATGTAAATTGCCTTCAAATTAGATATTGCATTATCAAACTTTTGTCTTGATTCAGTCATATTATGATAACCTTCTACCTCAAATTTCATAAACATTTAAGCGTTTAATTCAGCAACTTATCGTTATGAGGTTTATTTTTTCGGAGGGGTAAACCACTAGGGCATTATAGTGTACAAACTGTAGGAATTAGTGGGCATTACTTATTAATAAAATTGAAAAGGTCTAAATTATATTATTAAAAAAAAATTATCATACAATATTTTTCTCTATACATGTACAACTTACATTGAAATATAAACATAAATAAAGTTTGGTAATCTTAATGAAATCCGTTGGAAAACAAGAAAAAATTAGGAATTTTGTAATTTTACTTTCAAAAATTTTGACTGTCTCTAGCGGCAAAACCGTACAACTAATCAATCAACTTTTATAAGTCAATGAAAAGCTCATTTCATTGGCTATCCATTGACATATAAAAGCTTATACAAAGTGTAGCAAATAAGCTAGTTATTGACGATTGAACAAAAAAATGCACCAAAAAAGTCATGAAAAATGAGTCAACTTTGACGCCCTGTAGTGGCCAAACCGTCCAAGCTATTATCCCCAGTCGGGGTTTTTTAAAAAGCTCATTTCATTGGCTATCCATTGACGTATAAAACTTTACCAAAAGTAGTGCAATTAAGCGAGTTTTTGAGGATTAAACAACACGGTGCACTAAAAAAGTGATAAAAAAATTGGTCCAATTTGACGCCCTCTAGCGGGCAAACGGCTGACCAATCGATTTTCATACGTCAATGGGAAGCTCATTTCATTGACTGTCCATCGACATATAAAAAATAAAAGTATCGAATAAAAAATTGACCTTAATGATTGTATTTCTACAGTTTTGCTACTACTCTAGATTTGGCAATCATTGTGCTAAGTTTGTGCCAAATATCAGGGTCGTATCTGCCCGATTTAAAAAAAAACCATTAGAGCGGTAACCTCTATCGCGTCATGTCTATGTTGAGAACATTTTGACAGTTTTGACATAACTGTCAGTTACCACGTGACACTAAAACCCTATTGACTAAGACAGTCACGTGAGAACTGTCAAAATTATTCCTATAAAGCTTGGAAACATTTCTGACACTTCAAAGTACTTTGATTCTTGGAGTCTGCTTGTTATAACAAGCTTTGACAATTTTTGATGTATATGACATTTGCACGTAATACTAAAACTCCATTTACTTAGACAGTCACGTGACAATTGTCACATTAACTACCATGAGGATAAAAACTACATTTTCTCTTCAGCACTATAAGGAAACTGTGAAGACATTGATTTTTACAGCATCACGTCTCTGTTCAGCACATTTTGACAGTTTTGACATCACTGACAGTTACCACGTGACACAAAAGCCTTATTGACTAAGCCAGTCACGTGAGAACTGTCAAAATTATTCCTATAGAGCTTGAAAATATTTCTGACACTTTAAAGTACTTTGATTCTTGGAGTCTGCTGGTTATAACAAGCTTTGACAATTTTTGACGTATTTGACATTTGTCACGTGATACTAGAACTCCATTTATTTGGACAGTCACGTGACAATTGTCACAATACGACCATGAGGATAAAAATAACATTTTCTTTTCAGCAGTACAAGGAAACTGTGAAGACACTGATTTTTACAGCCATCATGTCTCTATTGAGCACATTTTGACATGACTGACAGTTACCACGTGACACTAAAACCCTATTGACTAAGACAGTCACGTGAGAACTGTCAAAATTATTCCTAAAAAGACATTAGAGCGGTAACAGTCAAGGAAAACATTTATATTAGTTAGCTTTAGAGCCCTCTAGCGGCCAAACGAAGCGACCTATCAATACAGACGGTCATATTTTTTAAAAGCCCATTTTATTTTCTATCCATTGACATATAAAAGTCTATACAAAGTGTTGTGTGTGACAATAAAGACAGTTTTGACTAAATTTGACAACTACTACTTTAACCTTCATTAATTCGGTTATTTTCACAGTTACAGGGTGGTTCAATGTATCAATTTAAAAAGTGATTTTTTTAAGTAAGTGGCGTAATACAAATTTTCTTTAATTTGGAACAGATAATCAGACAGAATTATAAGAATGTGTTCCGTTTGGAAAACTAGACTTTTTGTCCTTTTTTAGAACTGATTTTGTGACGTTTTTCTACACCCATTTCTATAACAAACCTTGTTTAACATGACAAAACACAAAAACCAAGAAAAACACCTTTCCTGATAAATTAAAAATGTTTTGGAGTTCAAAAATATGAAATTTCACATAAAATGGTAAATATCTCAGAAACGGATACAGATATGACACTAATACACGAAATATGTCTAGAATTTTACGCAGAATACAAAAATGAAAAAATATACAGGGTATTCCCATTCCCATTTTAATTAAAAAAGGTTTTTTTAGAATCTCCAGTTGTAATGATTCAGGAAGTTAGTGGGTATTTTTAGGCTAGGTTAGGTTAGGTTAATTATTAGGAATTACTGGGTATAACAAGAAATTAATGGACATTACTGGCATATTAAGAATTAGTGGGGGATTTTTCCATATATTTTATGGCGGTCCTATCGACTGCATAACGTTTTCCCCACGAATATATTCCATTCCAATTGGAAACGTTCTAAAAGTTTAATATTGTCGAACAAGAATAACACAACTTCATGACGGCTGAAAGTCGTAAAGTTCGTTATTCGCTCGTGGACATAAATACGTAAACACCTAAATATTCCCCAAACGAGTTTCGTTTCCTTGAAAGAGGCCGCCGCCTTTAAAACCCAAACGGAAAAGGAATAACATCCGGTCCTTTGGACTGGATTAGTGCTGCTGTGATTATTGAATTTATAGCGAACCGGAATAATGAATGGGAGTCATAAGGGAGCTGAGCAATTTTGAGCTTATTCTGGTCGCAAATTCATTTGCTCAGCTCAAAAAGCGTTATTAGCTTATTTGCTGACACACCAGCTTTTAGTTCCTCGGACACTGCTGAATTTAGGGTGAATTTTCCGTTCAAACTATAAACTTTGTTTTGGTACATTGACTTACTTAACGCTCTGCAATTCCCATGTTTAAGTAGGGAGATTTGGAAAAGCATGGAATGCTTCGGGAATCCAAGAGATGTTGCTAGACACTTTTTGAAGTTGGGGAAAAGTGGTGAATAATCTAAATTCTAAATAGAGATAAGGTAGCAACAAACGATGAAAGATAATATAGAGTAACCCTAATCATCATCTCTTTTAATCGTTTCCAAATTAAATTAGATAGTATTAGCAAAAACACAGTCAATGTCGATCACTATCAAATAATCAGTTTTATCATGAGATAATCATAGATGAACCAAATGGATGGGTTGTTCCTTCCTTCCCAGTCATCTTATTGCAAAGTTTAGAAATCTCTGCCAAGATCCACTATTTCCATATTTAAATGGGGGTAAAGTTGTGCCACGGTCAATTAACTGGGGATTCAGAAAAGATCGGAAGAAGGAGACTTGAAACAGAATCTAATCTAATTTAGTATGCAATGCAAATGGGAAATTAATAACCGATTTACAACAAAAGCTTATGACTTGGATGAATTATGCAGCAGAATGGTTCGACAATGAAAAACCAGAATACAGATAGCATACAAGGCGCCAAAGAACCAGAAATAACTAAAGAAGAAATACTATACGCTATAGAAACAATGAAGAATGGTAAATCACCGGATCCAGACGGAGTTATTTGTTTTGTAGGTTGTTTTATTAGATTATTGGATAGGAAATTTAATGATAATTCCAAAAATGTGTCTAAAACAGTAATTTTCTCACTCCAAGTGGGTTTTACAGGCATTTTTGTCGCTGACTGTGCTATCAAACTGTGTTTCTGGCAGTTCAAACCTTGACACTGCTTTTCTCACTGACTGTACCAAATTTTCTAGCGTTTTTTTCACGTTATTGGATAGGAAATTTAATGAGGATTCCAAAAATGTGCTTAAAACAATCATTTTCTCACTGCAAATGGGTTTTACCGGCGATTCTGTCCCTGACTGTCTTTTCAAACTGAATTTCTGGCAGTTCAAACTTTGACACTGCTTGTCTCACTGACTGTAAGAAATCTTGTAGCGTTTTTTTTCGAGTTATTGGATAGGAAATTTAATGAGGATTCCAAAAATGTGCTTAAAACAGTAATTTTCTCACTCCAAGTCGATTTTACAGACGATTTTGTCCCTGACTGTCTTTTCAAACTGTGTTTCTGGCAGTTCAAATTTTGACACTGCTTTTCTTACTGACTGTAAGAAATCTTGTAGCGTTTTTTTCAGGTTATTGGATAGGAAATTTAATGAGGATTTCAAAAATGTGCTTAAAACAGTCATTTTCTCACTCCAAGTGGGTTTTACAGGCAATTTTGTCCCTGACTGTCTTTTCAAACTGCGTTTCTGGCAGTTCAAACTTTGACACTGCTTTTCTCACTGACTGTACCAAATCTTGTAGTATTTTTTTCAGGTTATTGGATAGGAAATTTAATGAGGATTCCAAAAATGTGCTTAAAACAGTCATTTTCTCACTACAAATGGGTTTTACCGGCGATTTTGTCCCTGACTGTCTTTTCAAACTGAATTTCTGGCAGTTCAAACTTTGACACTGCTTTTCTCACTGACTGTACCAAATCTTGTAGCGTTTTTTTCAGGTTATTGGAGAGGAAATTTAATGAGAATTCCAAAAATGTGCTTAAAACAGTCATTTTCTCACTACAAATGGGTTTTACCGGCAATTTTGTCCCTGACTGTATTTTCAAACTGAATTTCTGGCTGTACAAACTTTGACACTGCTTTTCTTACTGACTGTCCCAAATCCTGTAGTTTTTTTCAGGTTATTGGGTAGGAAATTTAATAAGGATTCTAAAAATATGCTTAAAACAGTCATTTTCTCACTCCAAGTGGGTTTTACAGGCAATTTTGTCCCTGACTGTCTTTTAAAACTTTGTTTCTGGCAGTTCAAACTTTGACACTGCTTTTCTCACTGACTGTAAGAAATCTTGTAGCGTTTTTTTCAGGTTATTGGATAGGAAATTTAATGAGGATTTCAAAAATGTGCTTAAAACAGTCATTTTCTCACTCCAAGTGGGTTTTACAGGCAATTTTGTCCCTGACAGTCTTTTCAAACTTCGTTTCTGGCAGTTCAAACATTGAGACTGCTTTTCTCACTGACTGTACCAAATCTTGTAGCGTTTTTTTCAGGTTATTGGATAGGAAATTTAATGAGGATTCCAAAAATGTGCTTAAAACAGTCATTTTCTCACTCCAAGTGAGTTTTACAGGCAATTTTGTCCCTGACTGTCTTTTAAAACTTTGTTTCTGGCAGTTCAAACTTTGACACTGCTTTTCTCACTGACTGTAAGAAATCTTGTAGCGTTTTTTTCAGGTTGTTGTATAGGAAATTTAATGAGGATTCCGAAAATGTGCTTAAAACAGTCATTTCTCACTCCAAGTGAGTTTTACAGGCAATTTTGTCCCTGACTGTCTTTTAAAACTTTGTTTCTGGCAGTTCAAACTTTGACACTGCTTTTCTCACTGACTGTAAGAAATCTTGTAGCGTTTTTTTTCAGGTTATTGGATAGGAAATTTAATGAGGATTTCAAAAATGTGCTTAAAACAGTCATTTTCTCACTCCAAGTGGGTTTTACAGGCAATTTTGTCCCTGACAGTCTTTTCAAACTTCGTTTCTGGCAGTTCAAACATTGAGACTGCTTTTCTCACTGACTGTACCAAATCTTGTAGCGTTTTTTTCAGGTTATTGGATAGGAAATTTAATGAGGATTTCAAAAATGTGCTTAAAACAGTCATTTTCTCACTCCAAGTGGGTTTTACAGGCAATTTTGTCCCTGACAGTCTTTTCAAACTTCGTTTCTGGCAGTTCAAACATTGAGACTGCTTTTCTCACTGACTGTACCAAATCTTGTAGCGTTTTTTTTCAGGTTATTGGATAGGAAATTTAATGAGGATTCCAAAAATGTGCTTAAAACAGTCATTTTCTCACTCCAAGTGAGTTTTACAGGCAATTTTGTCCCTGACTGTCTTTTAAAACTTTGTTTCTGGCAGTTCAAACTTTGACACTGCTTTTCTCACTGACTGTAAGAAATCTTGTAGCGTTTTTTTCAGGTTGTTGTATAGGAAATTTAATGAGGATTCCGAAAATGTGCTTAAAACAGTCATTTTCTCACTCCAAATGGGTTTTACAGGCAATTTTGTCCCTGACTGTCTTTTCAAACTGCGTTTCTGGCAGTTCAAACATTGAGACTGCTTTTCTCACTGACTGTACGAAATCCTGTAGCGTTTTTTTCAAGTTATTGGATAGGAAATTTAATGAGGATTCCAAAAATGTACTTAAAACAGTAATTTTCTCACTCCAAGTGGGTTTTACCGGCAATTTTGTCCCTGACTGTCTTTTCAAACTGTGTTTCTGGCCGTTCAAACTTTGACACTGCTTTTCTCACTGACTGTACCAAATTTTCTAGCGTTTTTTTTCAGGTTGTTGGATAGGAAATTTAATGAGGATTCCAAAAATGTGCTTAAAACAGTAATTTTCTCACTCCAAGTGGGTTTTACCGGCAATTTTGTCACTGACTGTCTTTTCAAACTGCGTTTCTGGCAGTTCAAACTTTGACACTGCTTTTCTCCCTGACTGTCTCAAATCCTGTAGTTTTTTGGATAGGAAATTTAATGAGGATTCTAAAAATGTGCTTCAAACAGTCATTTTCTCACTGCAAATGGGTTTTACAGGCGATTGTCATTTTAAACTGTGTTTCTGGCAGTTAAAACTTTGACACCGCTTTTCCCCCTGACTGTACCAAATTTTGAAGTGTTTTTTCAGATAATTGGATAGGAAATTTAATGAGGATTCCAAAAATGTGCTTAAAACAGTCATTTTCTCACTGCAAGTGGGTTTTACAGGCGATTGTCATTTCAAACAGTGATTCTGGCAGTTCAAACTTTGACACCGCTTTTCCCCCTGACTGTACCAAATTTTGTAGTGTTTTTCCATATTATCGGATAGGAAATTTAATAAGGATTTTGAAAATTTCCTTAAAACAGTCATTAATTCTCTACTAATTCTTAGTAATGCTGCCAATTCCCAAGTAATGACCATTAATTCCTACATTTTGTACCCCTTGGAATATCTTTATTCTCTCATGCTAATTATTTTGAGTGATGTATTACATATTTTGCAAATAGGACAAGAGGTGTTAGTTTTTATTTACTTATTAAACGGAAATTTACAATCAAAGATAATAATAATAATAATAGTAATAATTATTTATTGCCCTTAGTTGCTTTACAGGCAGGTATTACACCATAAAATAGGGCTGAACTAGATAACTTAATTACATTACTTAATCCACATTAAATATTTAAAAAAAATCAAAATGTTTATTTCTATGTAGTTATGGGTTATCGAACATTGCGATAACACTACCACTTATTAAATAACTCATATTATTAACTGTTAACGGAGCAGAAAATCCGAGTAAAACCATTAGTTTATTATGTTTGTTTTTTGTTACCTCCCATTGCACCAGTGATTGCATAACGATCTAGATACTGATAAGCAAAATACATGCCCATAAATAGGCTAAAAAAAGTCCGCTTATAACATAATGAAACCAGTTTGAACTGCCATCGGGTGAATATTTCTATTAAGGATTAATTTACATATTTAATGTTTGATCAAGGATGATTTAAGGTAAAATAATTTCAAGCTGGAAAGGAAACGCATCAGAATGTGCCTGAGGGTGTATTCAAATTGGTTATTTAATATTGTATGTCTTTTGGTTAAGTAGGGTAAATTTATGAGAAATTGTTGATTTTTCTGCTTAGAGAGAGAAATTATTTTATTTGTTGTCAATTACTTTGAAGAGTAAATAAGAAAGTAGTTGAAATTGTGGTTTAAAATTTGAACACCCTGTAACTCAGTTATTTTTGGGAGTTCAGGGTGGTTCAACCACTTAAAAGAACCGTTTTGAGCTCCTCTTTCAAGTGGTGTAAAGTAAAAAATTACATCTTGAAAATTGCTTACAGGGTAAGAAAAAATAGTGAACCACCATAATTTTTTTGCACACCCTGTATACTGGACGCAAAAATAGTCCTTCAAATTTACGGTGCTGAGTTAAGGAGTTCATTAGGAACATTTTTGGTCTCTTGTAAATTTTTGGTAACTTTCACCGTTTTCAAGTTATTTAGCAAAAACAGGTTTGATGCAACAAATTTTCAAATCAGTTGAAATTGTGGTTTGAAATTTGAACACTCTGTAACTCAGTTATTTTTGGGAGTTCAGGGTGGTTCAACCACTTAAAAAAACCGTTTTGAGCTCCTCTTTCAAGTGGTGTAGAGTAAAAAATCCTATCTTGAGAACTGTGTACAGGGTAACGAAAAATAGTGAACCACCTTAATTTTCAGGCACACTCTGTATACTGGAAGCAAAAACAGTCCTGTAAATGTACGGTGCTGAGTTAAGGAGTTGATTAGGAACATTATTGGTTTCTTGTAAATTTTTCGTAACTTTCACCGTTTTCGAGTTATTTAGCAAAAACTGGTTTGATGCAACAAATTTTCAAATCAGTTGAAATTCTGGTTTGAAATTTGAACACTCTGTAACTCAGTTATTTTTGGGAGATCAGGGTGGTTCAACCACTTAAAAGAACCGTTTTGAGCTCCTCTTTCAAGTGGTGTAAAGTAACAAATTCCATCTTGAAAATTGCGTACTGGGTGACAAAAAATAGTGAACCACCATAATTACCTTGCACACCCTGTATACTGGACGCAAAAATAGTCCTGCAAATTTACGGTGTTGAGTTAAGGAGTTGATTAGGAACATTTTTGTTCTCTTTAAAATTTGTCGTAACTTTCACCGTTTTTGAGTTATTTCACCAAAACTGGTTTGATGCAACAAATTTCATATCAGTTGAAATTGTGGTGTTGACCACGGTTTAAAGACAGTCAGAGACAAAATCGCCTGTAAAACACCCTTGGAGTGAGAAAATGATTGTTTTAAGCACATTTTTGGAATCCTCATTAAATTTCCTATTCAATAACCTAAAAAACACAAAAAAATTTGGTACAGTCAGGGAGAAAAGCGGTGTCAAAGATTGAACTGCCAGAAACACAGTTTGAAAGAACAGTCAGAGACAAAATCGCCTGTAAAACCCACTTGGAGTAAGAAAATGATTGTTTTAAGCACATTTTTGGAATCCTCATTAAATTTCCTATTCAATAACCTAAAAAACACAAAAAAATTTGGTACAGTCAGGGAGAAAAGCGATGTCAAAGATTGAACCGCCAGAAACACAGTTTGAAAGAACAGTCAGAGGCAAAATCGCCTGTAAAACACACTTAGAGTAAGAAAATGATTGTTTTAAGCACATTTTTGGAATCCTCATTAAATTTCCTATTCAATAACCTAAAAAACACAAAAAAATTTGGTACAGTCAGGGAGAAAAGCGGTGTCAAAGATTGAACTGCCAGAAACACAGTTTGAAAGAACAGTCAGAGACAAAATCGCCTGTAAAACACACTTGGAGTGAGAAAATGACTGTTTTAAGCACATTTTTGGAATCCTCATTAAATTTCCTATTCAATAACCTAAAAAACACAAAAAAATTTGGTACAGTCAGGGAGAAAAGCGATGTCAAAGATTGAACCGCCAGAAACACAGTTTGAAAGAACAGTCAGAGACAAAATCGCCTGTAAAACACACTTGGAGTGAGAAAATGACTGTTTTAAGCACATTTTTGGAATCCTCATTAAATTTCCTATTTAATAACCTAAAAAACACTACAAAATTTGGTACAGTCACGGAGAAAAGCGGTGTCAAAGATTGAACTGCCAGAAACACAGTTTGAAAGAACAGTCAGAGACAAAATCGCCTGTAAAACACACTTGGAGTGAGAAAATGACTGTTTTAAGCACATTTTTGGAATCCTCATTAAATTTCCTATTCAATAACCTAAAAAACACAAAAAAATTTGGTACAGTCAGGGAGAAAAGCGATGTCAAAGATTGAACCGCCAGAAACACAGTTTGAAAGAACAGTCAGAGACAAAATCGCCTGTAAAACACACTTGGAGTGAGAAAATGACTGTTTTAAGCACATTTTTGGAATCCTCATTAAATTTCCTATTTAATAACCTAAAAAACACTACAAAATTTGGTACAGTCAGGGAGAAAAGCGGTGTCAAAGATTGAACTGCCAGAAACACAGTTTGAAAGAACAGTCAGAGACAAAATCGCCTGTAAAACATACTTGGAGTGAGAAAATGACTGTTTTAAGCACATTTTTGGAATCCTCATTAAATTTCCTATTCAATAACCTAAAAAACACTACAAAATTTGGTACAGTTAGGGAGAAAAGCGGTGTCAAAGATTGAACTGCCAGAAACACAGTTTGAAAGAACAGTCAGAGACAAAATCGCCTGTAAAACCCACTTGGAGTGAGAAAATTACTGTTTTAAGCACATTTTTGGAATCCTCATTAAATTTCCTATTCAATAACCTAAAAAACACTACAAAATTTGGTACAGTTAGGGAGAAAAGCGGTGTCAAAATTTGAACTACCAGAAACACAGTATTCGTAAAGTACTAGTCAAATTTTCCTGGTAAAGTAAAATATTAATTTACCCCTCACTAATTAAAATTATTCAATGCATATTATCTACAAAACCGTTAAAGACAACACATTATACTGTTTTATGTTTCAATAAACCTTCAGCACCAATTCAAGACTACCCACATCTAAAGATATCAGCTTCCCACATGTCTTTACATACACTTATGCATAATCAGTTTGCTTCCATAGAAAATAATATATTCGCATTAACACAAAAACTAAACAGGCAATAAAAAACGGTAAAAACTCCATACAAACGTCGAATTGAATGGATACTATCTGCATCGAGAGAATCACGATCGTAAATGGAAATAAGCGTGTGTTTGGATACTCAGATAAGAGGATATTGCGTAAATAAAGTGTGAGTTGTTGATTTTAACTTAGCGGTAAATTAATGACAATTACGAGTGGAAAAAAAAGCGTAAATTCTAAGTACTTTACTATCAAACATTAATATTGTTGTCAGAATTATGACTCTGTAAGTCCAAAGCATCCCATTTTATGGGGTGTCTCAAATTCGATGGTTTTACAGGGTATTAGTCAAAACTGTCTTCTGATCCTTTGAAAGCTTTCAAACAGTTTTGCAGCTCAGAAACACAAACAAAATGACTGTGTTTCTCAAACTGTCTTCTGAGTCTTGAAAACACTAAAATGGCAAAATAGTGGATTCTGATCCTTCAGGATGTCATCAGAAGTTTAAAGCCCTCTAGCGGCCAAACGGTACAACCTACCAACCAGTGTTGTCATATCTTTAGAAAGCTTATTTTATTGGCTATCTTTTGACGTACAAAAGTTTATATAGTATGGACTAAATAAGCCAGTTATTTACGATTGAATGAAACACTCCACTAAAAAAGTGGGGATGGAATCAGCTTTGACACCCTATAGCGGTGCAACCGAGGGTGCAACCAATAAGTGGACCCCACTCCCAACAGTGTTGCCATATGGTTGGAAAGGATATTTTAGTAGCTATCCGTGGATGTAAAAAATTCTACACAGAGTGTACCAAATTGTCGAGTTCTTTACGATTGAGTAAAAAAAAATTTTCAAAAATATTGGTCAAATTTGACGCCCTCTAGCGGCCAAACCGTGAAACCAATTATCCAAAGTTGTCATATTTTTACAAAGCCTATTTTAATGGCTATCTATCGACATATTAAACTCCTTACCATGTTAGTCGAATAAGGAAGTTATTTAGGTTGAAACAAAACAGTGCATGTTAATTGAACAGAAAACGTTGGTCAACTCTGACGCCCTCTTGAGGCAAAACGATTCAACCGGTCAAGTAAAGTAGTTATATCGTTGGAAAGCCCATTTCATTGGCTTTGCATCGACATATAAAAGTTCATTCATTATGTGTCAAATGTGACAGTTATTCACGATTGAATGAAAGAGTGTATTAAAAGTTTTAAACAGTTTAGCAAAACGCGTTACGTGATTTAGATAAATTGTTGGATAATGATAAGAGCCACGTGATTTTTAACATTTTAAATATAACAAATTAAATAGCCGCCGACCTGTCAAAATGGCGGAAATGTCACTTGATCTTAAAAAACTGTCAAATTTTGACATTGTCAAAACCGGGTTGAACACAAAATACCACTTTTTTGGTAAAAAAATAAAAAAGTTCAGCCAAGCGTAACTCGGTTTTTTGGAAGAATATGAAAAAAGTCTAAAAGGGGAAAGTTGTAGGAAATTTCTCCCTTTACCAGATTACGTTAGTGCACTTTTGCCCTAAAGGGCTTTCCCAAGGAGATATTTCCGAAAAACTGTTTTAACGCACAAAAAGGGCTTTAAAAGACTCTAACCAAGTTTAACTAGGCGCTACACGGTTATGATGACGACAGGTGTCAACTAGCTTTTACAGTGTTGCAAGCTCAAAATTGTCTTATTAACGTCACGTATCGTGTATTTTACAATTTCAGCTTTTACAACTGTCTAAATTTAATTTACCAAATGATCAACATTTAAATGACATTTTAAAAGTTACGTGACTGTTTTTGACAGGTGTCAATTGGCTTTGACAGTGTTGCAAGCTCAAAGCTGCATTATCAATGTCACGTAACGGTATTTTACAATTTGAGCTTTTACAACCGTCTAAATTTAATTTACTAAACTTTTAACGTATAAACTACATTTTAAAAGCCACGTGACGGTTTTTGGCAGGTGTCAACTGGCTTTTACAGTGTTGCAAGCTCTAAAATTGCATAATCAAAATCCCCTGATGTGTCTCTTGTAATTTCAACTTTAACAACTTCTAAAATAGTCTGAATTTAATTTACCAAACTTTCAACGTATAAACTCGAGTATAAACTACATTTTAAAAGCCACCTGACGGTTTTTTGGCAGGTGTCAACTGGCTTTTACAGTGTTGCAAGCTCTAAAATTGCATAATCAAAGTCACGTGATGTGTCTCTTGATATTTCAGCTTTAACAACTGTCTAAAATAGTCTAAATTTAATTTACCAAACTTTCAACGTATAAACTACATTTTAAAAGCCACGTGACGGTTTTTGGCAGGTGTCAACTGGGTTTTACAGTGTTGCAAGCTCTAAAATTGCATAATCAAAGTCATGTGATGTGTCTCTTGTAATTTCAACTTTAACAACTGTCTAAAATAGTCTAAATTTAATTTACTAAACTTTTAACAGATAAACTACATTTTAAAAGCCACGTGACGGTTTTTGGCAGGTGTCAACTGGGTTTTACAGTGTTGCAAGCTCTAAAATTGCATAATCAAAGTCATGTGATGTGTCTCTTGTAATTTCAACTTTAACAACTGTCTAAAATAGTCTAAATTTAATTTACTAAACTTTTAACAGATAAACTACATTTTAAAAGCCACGTGACGGTTTTTGGCAGGTGTCAACTGGGTTTTACAGTGTTGCAAGCTCTAAAATTGCATAATCAAAGTCATGTGATGTGTCTCTTGTAATTTCAACTTTAACAACTGTCTAAAATAGTCTAAATTTAATTTACTAAACTTTTAACAGATAAACTACATTTTAAAAGCCACGTGACGGTTTTTGGCAGGTGTCAACTGGCTTTTACAGTGTTGCAAGCGCTAAAATTGCATAATCAAAGTCACGTGATGTGTCTCTTGTAATTTCAACTTTTACAACTGTCTAAAATAGTCTAAATTTAATTTACCAAACTTTCAACGTAGATACTCCATTTTAAAAGCCACGTGGCGGTTTTTGGCAGGTGTCAACTGACTTTTACAGTGTTGCAAGCTCTAAAATTGCATAATCGAAGTCACGTGATGTGTCTCTTGATATTTCAGATTTTACAACTGTCTAAAATAGTATTTAATTTACCAAATTCTTTAATTTTGAACCACATTTTAGAGTCACGTGATTAATTTTGACAGATGTCAACTGGCCTTTACGGTGTTGCAAGAACATGCAGAATTGCATTTTCAACGTCACGTAACGTGTATTTTGCAATTTAAGTTTTTACAACTGTCTGAATTTAATTTACCATTTTCCACGTGACTGTTTTTGACAATGTCAACTGGGGTTTACAGTGTTGCAATCTCAAAAATTAAATTATCAAGTCACCTTCAACTTCAACGTCACTGTAAAGGCCAATTAACACCTGGCATAGTAAATCATGTGACCGTAAAAAACAGTTTGATCTTAGAAAAATTGTTAAATCAAATTTAGACAGATGGGAAAGCTGAAATTGTAAGAGATACGTCACGTGACTTTGATTATGCAATTTCGAACTTGCAACACTGTAAAGGCCAGTTGACACCTGACAAAATAAATCACGTGACTATAAAAAGCAGTTTGATCTTAGAAAAATTGTAATTTAGACAGATGGGAAAGCTGAAATTGTACGTGACCTTGATTTTCCAATTTTGAACTTGCAACACTGTAAATAAGTCCAATTGACATCAGTCAAAAGTCACCTGACCTTCAAAAATATTTTCATCTTTGAGAAAATTAATAAATTAAATGTAGACAGTTGTAAAAACTTAAATTATAAGAAAACTATCACGATACTTTGATAATGCATTTTTTAGGTTGCAACACTGTAAAGGCTAGTTGACAGTAAATGTCAAGTAATTCAATTGTTTTAGTATTCATGGCAACAACACTGATACGTTTGACAACAGCGGTAATTTCTATTTTTACAAGAAACCAACATAACCTCAGAAAAAAAAAACTTTTTGATTAAGCAAATAAAATACAGGGTGATAAAATCTTTTTCAAATTTGGTAGGAAATAGTCGAAAATTTTTAACAATGGAAATCTTGATAAAGCTCATAAAACTGACCATACATTCTGTATACTATTTTGAAGAGGGAAATAATATTGACCAAAATAATATACAAAGTTGGTCCAAAATACCTTGTAAAACCATCAAATTTGAGACACCCTGTACACATCTGACACTGTTTCAACACTATATTTACTTAATAAGCAACATTAAAACTATGCGTGACCTATAGACTGTTTTGTATTCATTGCCTATTCAAATAACACACCTCCTCGAGTAAATGAATGTAAACCTATTAAAATTACATTCAGTACAATTCTGGTATAATTTTGGGGAATCGGACTATGAGTCTCTAAGTTTAAATCATGTTCACTATGAACAGTGTTTCAACGTTGAATTCATGTTAAAATTACAGTGATTCCATCAATTCGTGACCGGGGTAATTCGTTATCTGATTCAAACGCGCCTGAACCAAAGATAAATTTCATTTAAATCAAATTCCAACGCAGTATAAGCAGTATTTATCCTGGTCTTATATGGTAATTTCTATTCATTCGCGTGAATTTCATACGAACGAACTATTTCATCACTAGTGTCTCGATTAAACGCCTTTTTGTGACCTGCATGCTACTGACCCTTACTTAGAGGCTCCAAACGAGAAACGGTCACAAGCTCATGTTGTTTTTATCAAAAAGATTACAGTAACACAATACGTTGAGGTCAAATTTCAGTTTTACGAACTATTTAAAATTCATTTGTTAGACGTCACTAATATCAGCAAACCACATTGAAATCCATTTATCAGACACCTACTTAAGGAAACAGTCTTCAATACAGTGCGTCGGGGCTTTTTATACCAAATGTTACGAGTTAAGGTTTTGAGACGAAATAATACAATATGACACAGATTGACCACGAACGAGTGAAATCCAGCGACCAATGTAGTCCCAACAGACGTTGAATGGCTCAAAAGTAACAAATATGCATACTAGAACATCAGCGGAATTGATCTATGTCGGTTTTGAGACGAAATAATACAATTTAGCACAGATTGACCACGAACGAGCCAAATTCAGCGTCCAACGTAGCCCCAACAGACGTAGAATGGCTCAAGTAACAAATATGCAGACTAGAACATCAGCGGAATTGATCTATGCCGGTTTTGAGACGAAACAGTACAATTTGGCACAGATTGACCACAAACGAGCTAAATTCAGTGTCCAATTTGGTCCCAACAGACGTAGAATGGCTCAAAAGTAACAAATATGCATACTAGAACATCAGCGGAATTGATCTATGCCAGTTTTGAGACAAAATAATACAATTTGGCACAGATTGACCACGAACGAGCCAAATTCAGCGTCCAATGTGGTCTCAACAGACGTAGAATGGCTCAAAAGTAACAAATATGCATACTAGAACATCAGCGGAATTGATCTATGCCAGTTTTGAGACAAAATAATACAATTTGGCACAGATTGACCACGAACGAGCCAAATTCAGCGTCCAATGTGGTCTCAACAGACGTAGAATGGCTCAAAAGTAACAAATATGCATACTAGAACATCAGCGGAATCGATCTATGCCGGTTTTGAGACGAAATAATACAATTTAGCACAGATTGACCACGAACGAGCCAAATTCAGCGTCCAATGTGGTCCCAACAGACGTAGAATGGCTCAAAAGTAACAAATATGCATACTAGAACATCAGCGGAATTGATCTATGCCGGTTTTGAGATGAAACAATACAATTTGGCACAGATTGACCACGAACGAGCCAAATTCAGCGTCCAATGTGGTCTCAACAGACGTAGAATGGCTCAAAAGTAACAAATATGCATACTAGAACATCAGCGGAATCGATCTATGCCGGTTTTGAGACGAAATAATACAATTTGGCACAGATTGACCACGAACGATCCAAATTCAGCGTCCAATGTGGTTCCAACAGACGTAGAATGGCTCAAAAGTAACAAATATGCATACTAGAACATCAGCGGAATCGATCTATGCCGGTTTTGAGACGAAATAATACAATTTAGCACAGATTGACCACGAACGAGCCAAATTCAGCGTCCAATGTGGTCCCAACAGACGTAGAATGGCTCAAAAGTAACAAATATGCATACTAGAACATCAGCGGAATTGATCTATGCCGGTTTTGAGATGAAACAATACAATTTGGCACAGATTGACCACGAACGAGCCAAATTCAGCGTCCAATGTGGTCTCAACAGACGTAGAATGGCTCAAAAGTAACAAATATGCATACTAGAACATCAGCGGAATCGATCTATGCCGGTTTTGAGACGAAATAATACAATTTGGCACAGATTGACCACGAACGATCCAAATTCAGCGTCCAATGTGGTTCCAACAGACGTAGAATGGCTCAAAAGTAACAAATATGCTTACTAGAACATCAGCGGAATTGATCTATGCCAGTTTTGAGACAAAATAATACAATTTGGCACAGATTGACCACGAACGAGCCAAATTCAGCGTCCAATGTGGTCTCAACAGACGTAGAATGGCTCAAAAGTAACAAATATGCTTACTAGAACATCAGCGGAATTGATCTATGCCAGTTTTGAGACGAAATAATACAATTTGGCACAGATTGACCACGAACGAGCCAAATTCAGTGCCCAATTTGGTCCCAACAGACGTAGAATGGCTCAAAAGTAACAAATTGCATACTAGAACATCAGCGGAATTGATCTATGCCGGTTTTGAGATGAAACAATACAATTTGGCACAGATTGACCACGAACGAGTCAAATTCAGCGTCCAATGTGGTTCCAACAGACGTAGAATGGCTCAAAAGTAACAAATATGCAGACTAGAACATCAGCGGAATTGATCTATGCCAGTTTTGAGACGAAATAATACAATTTGGCACAGATTGACCACGAACGAGTGAAATCCAGCTCCCAACAGACGTTGAATGGCTCAAAAGTAACAAATATGCAGACTAGAACATTAGCGGAATCGGTCTATGCCGGTTTTGAGACGAAATAATACAATTTGGCACAGATTGACCACGAACGACCCAAATTCAGCGTCCAATGTGGTCTCAACAGACGTAGAATGGCTCAAAAGTAACAAATATGCATACTAGAACATCAGCGGAATCGATCTATGCCGGTTTTGAGACGAAAAAAAACTTAACAAAACTACCAAACTTAAACCTAACTACCTTTTGAGACAAAATAATGAGTAAAGTACTTAATGTACAAGTAAATCCCACTTGGCGTATTTCCTGAGTTTTCCCTGATTTTTTTGTGTCATATTTAAGAAAAACAAGCAAAAAAGTAATATTTTGTTCTTCTTCCACTTGTAGAAGGCGTACCGCCTGTAGTTCACTCATTTTTCTCTTGTCAGGTGGACTGTCAGCTGGTCTCTCCATCTTTTTGATTGTCTTCTTCCTGTTGGTATGACGATTCGTGGTAAACTATCTTCATTCATCCTGCTGACTGGTGTCAGTTTGTCTTCTCAGGTCTTCGTTCCTTTTCTTATCCAGAATAGTGTTGCCTGTTATTGCGCGTATTGTTTTCATCTCTGTTGTTCTGAGGATTCTTTTGGTTTTGGATGTATCGGCTCTTGTGATTTGTGACTTACTCTGAATGCTCATCTGTTTGTTTCTCCAAATGCTTTTAAGATGGTCGGAATATGATGCAGCTTTATTCACGTTTCGTTTGACTTCTTCCTCCAAATTTCTTCGGCTAGAGATCTTGCAACCCAGATAGAAGAAATCCATGACGTGCTCTATGACATGACTAGATTACATCTTATTGGGTCTTTTGCGATGGTCATCGATTTTGTTTTTGATTCCGAAATTTCTATGTTCCACTTCCTGGCTTCCTTGTTGAAGGTATACAGTAGTTTTACATGAAAAACTATTATTTCCATATTGCCCATTCTGTATCCGAAAGCGGTCTCATTGACTCTGACTGACTCCCCTATTAGGCTGTCCCCTAGACGTATAACAACTGTATTGTTTATTTCTCCAATTAGTTCGGAGTTGATTCTTATTTGGGAGGTGTTGTGAATGTTTAGTTCCAATATTAATTGTTGTAGTTGATTTTTTAAATTTTTCTGCTTCAATATGTTGATTACATCCTTCAAACGCCTTAGTTAGGTCCACGAAGCAGAGGAATGCAAATTCCAGGCAGTGTTGCCAAGTCAAAATATTTAATGGAGGTAAAATAATCAGTCAAAAAACGGTAGATAACGGCAGATGAAGAAGGTCTTTTAATGGATGTCAAAAATTTCATCAAAAATCATTGATTCTTGCAATAAAAACTATACTTCAAAAATACAGATTTTTCAATAAGTGACAGATATCACGTGGTTTCAAAGGATCATTTAGCTAGGCAGTCACGTGACCATTGTCAAAAATCATAAATCTCAAAAACACTCTTTATATCGAATACTGCAAGAAAACTTTTCTAAACTCTGATTTTTGCAACTTCAGAGCATGGTTTGACAGTTTTGACGTTAGTGCCAGTTGTCACGTGATTGTAGGACACTACTTAGCTAGACGTCACGTGATAATTGTCAAAATAACTGTCATAATTCTCAGAAATACGTTTAATATCAAATACTGCAAGAAAACGTTTCTAATTCCTGATTTTTGCAACTTTTGAGCATGGTTTGACAGTTTTGACGTTAGTGACAGTTGTCACGTGATTGTAGGACACTATTTAGCTAGACGGTTAGTTATTTAGTCACTGTACAGGGTGGTCAAAAGACAATTTCAAGGGCTAAAATTGATATATTGAATCACTCTGTAACTGTGTTAAAAGTTGAATATTTGGGCTGTTAAACTGTCAAATGACCTAAACTTTGACACCGCTTTTCTATCTGACTGTACCAAATTTTGTAATGTTTTTTTCGGGTATTGGATAGGAAATTAAATGAGAATTCCAAAAATGTGCTTAAAATAGTCATTTTCTCACTCCAAGTGGGTTTTACAGACGATTTTATCCTTGGCTGTCTTTTCAAACAGTGTTTTTGGCAGTTAAAACTTTGACACCGCTTTTCTACCGGACTGTACCAAATTTTGTAGTGGTTTTTCTGGTTATTGAATAGGAAATTTAATGAGGATTCTAAAAATGTGCTTAAAATAATCATTTTCTTATTTCGAGTCGGTTTGACAGACGATTTTATCCTTGACTGTCTTTTCAAACAGTGTTTCTGGCAGTTAAAACTTTCACACCGCTTTTTTACCTGACTGTACCAAAAATTTTGTAGTGTTTTTACATGTCATTGGATAAGAAATTTAATGAGGATATCAAAAATGTGCTTAAAACAGTCATTTTCTCACTCCAAGTGGATTTTACAAGTGATTTTGTCTCTGATTGTCCTTGCAAACTGTGTTTCTGGCAGTTCAAACTTTAACACCGCTTTTCTATTTGACTGTACTAAATTTTGTAGTATTTTTTCGGGTTATTGAATAAAAAATTTAATGAGGATATCAAAAATGTGCTTAAAACAGTCATTTTCTCACTCTAAGTGGGTTTTACAGGTGATTTTATCCTTGGCTGTCTTTTCAAACAGTGTTTCTGGCAGTTAAAACTTTGACACCGCTTTTCTACCGGACTGTACCAAATTTTGTAGTGTTTTTTCTGGTTATTGAATAGGAAATTTAATGAGGATTCTAAAAATGTGCTTAAAATAGTCATTTTCTTAATTCGAGTGGGTTTAACAGGCGATTTTATCCTTGACTGTCTTTTCAAACAGTATTTTTGGCAGTTAAAACTTTGACACCGTTTTTTACCGGACTGTACCAAATTTTGTAGTGTTTTTTCATGTTATTGAACAGGAAATTTAATGAGGATTTCAAAAATGTGCTTAAAACAGTCATTTTCTTATATTGAGTGGGTTTTACAGGCGATTTTATCCTTGGCTGTATTTTCAAACAGTGTTTTTGGCAGTTAAAACTTTGACACCGTTTTCTACCGGACTGTACCAAATTTTCTAGTGTTTTTTCATGTTATTGAACAGGAAATTTAATGAGAATTTAAAAAATTTGCTTACTATAGTCATTTTCTTACCCCAAGTAGGTTTTACAGGCGATTTTGTCCTTGACTGTCCTTTCAAACTGTGTTTCAGGTAGTTCAAACTTTGACACGTCTCTTTTTTCCCTGACTGTACCAAATTTTGTATTTTTTAGGTTATTGGATAGGAAATTCAATGAGAATTCCAAAAATTTGCCTAGAATAGTCATTTTCTTATTTCGAGTAGGTTTGACAAGCGATTTTATCCTTGACTGTCATTTCAAACAGTGTTTCTGGCAGTTAAAACTTTGACAACGCTTTTCTACCGGACTGTACCAAATTTTGTAGTGTGTTTACATGTTATTGGATAGGAAATTTAATGAGGATTCCAAAAATGTGCTTAAAACAGTCATTTTCTCACTCCAAGTAGGTTTTACAGTTTTTCAGACTGTGTTTCTGGCAATTCGAATCACGAGACGTGTTTCTGAGATTTATTACAGTTATTTTAACAATTATCACGTGACTGTTTAGCTAAATATTGTTTTGAAATCAGGTAACAACTGTCGCTAACGTCAAAAATGTTAAAATGTGCTTAAAAGTTGCAAAAATCTGTATTCAGAAAAGTTGTCATTTGATATAAAACGTGTTTCTGATAATTATTACTGTTGTCACGTGACTGCCTAGCTAAAGTATCTTCTAAAACCACGTGATGTCTGTCACGAATTTTGAAAGTATGGTTAATATAGCAAATTGACATTATTTTTCGATGCAAAATTGATCGATGGAAACATCCTGTATAATAATGTAAAATGAATTTTTTGTTTTCTTTATGTAAATTGTTTATTATTTGATATACCGTTATCTACCGTTTTTTGACCAATTATTCTACCGCTATTAAGAATTCTAATTTGGCAACACTGTTGAAGAAGAAGAAAAAATAAATATCCTAACCTAAACTGGGACCAAATTTACGATGATAAAATTTGAAAAACATGATACTTTCTGTTACAATTAATAACTCTCTATTATGGAATTTAGAATCTCCACATCCAGCTTCCTTTCACAAACTTTCATTTCTTGAACTGTAATATACAGGAAAGCACAATTTAAACTACCTGGATGCCTATTCTTGAAACGAAGGAAGGCAGTTTATCAAGGGAAAGGTGTGTAGAATGTGACAGGAACCAGCCAGTGTCAGGCTTCTTCTGTAACATTCTATCAACACTTTTCTTGAGAATTCCGTTCCCTGCTTTCCATAATTAGGAGGCTCCAGATGTTGTGAAGGACACACATCCCATCCACTTATATTTTACTTAAGAAGACTATTTACATACACCCTGTATATAACACTTACCTGTACTTGAAATATTGTGATGGCGTCGTCCAGCATCTGAACCCGAATTGCCAGCATTTTTCCTTTTTTAGGCGTGGACGGGGGCGTCCTGGCGCCCCCATCAACGCCGGCGGGCGTCGACAGTGAATGGTGCATCGAGTGTGTAATACTGTCCACGCTGCTAGACAGCGCTCCTGTAGATCCCCGCGTACTTCCGGCGTCCATTCTTGGACAAGTTGCGTCTTTTACATCTAAAAACCAAATTATATATCAATTTTTTTGGTTTAAAGTAGAGTAAAAAGTATAAAAATGCCCTAGAACAATAGGAAATGTTCAAAAATGTGGTGTATTCTACAGGGTGATTGATGGTATTTTAGACGTTTATGGAAAACGAGAGCAATTTTTTATTTTGCTCCTGGAGGGTTCCAATGCACAGCAAAAGGCATATTTATACCAAAGGACCTTAAATTATGTGAAACAAGTACAGAAAAAAGTACTTTAAAATTTTAATTTTTCAAAAAAAGTAAAAGAATGAAGATTATCGGAAGTCAAGTTTTTCTACTTTTTAAAATTCAATACCTCGGTAACGTGAAGAGCTAGAGAGGCCAGTTTTGGCTCATTTTGTAGTATTTTTTATCCTTTTTCTAATGGCGTTTTAGTGAAATGTATAAGAGTTCAAATGAAAAAGTTACAATCATTCAAAAAGTGCAATTTTTTTATTTTGCTCCAGGAGGGTTCCAATGCGCAGCAAAGGGCATATTTATAACAAAGGACCTTAAATTAGGTGAAACAAGTACAAAAAAAGCATTTTAATTTTTTTTATTTTTCAAAAAAAGTATGAGTGCTCGAATGGGGGAGACCCTGTACACATTTTTTTGCTCTACACCACTGAAAAGAGCAGTTTAAGACGATTCTTTTGAGTGGTCGAACCACCTTGAACTCCCAAAAATAACCAAGATACAGAGTGTTCAAGTTTTGAACTAATTTTCGGTAAAAAGTGCATCAAAACTAGTTTTTGGAAAATATCTTGAAAACGGTTCGATTTACATAAAAACTGCAAGAGTGCCAAATTGTTCCTAAAGAACCATTAAATCAAACTACGTAACGTTTGGACTTGAATACAGTTGCCTGTATACAGGGTGTGCACAAAATTGTTGGTGTATCATTATTTTTGCTCACCCTATACACAATTTTTTAGATACAATATTTTGCTCTACACCACTGAAAACAGCAGTTAAAGACGATTCTTTTGAGTGGTCGAACCACACTGAACTCCCAAAAATAACCAAGATACAGGGTGTTCAAGTTTTGAACTAATTTTCGGTAAAAAGCGGTAAAAAGTGCATCAAAGTAGGTTTTGGAAAATATCTCGAAAACGGTTAGATTTACAACAAAACTGCAAGAGTGCCAAATTGTTCCTAATGAACCATTAAATCAAACTACGTAACGTTTGAACTTGAATACAGTTGCCTATTTACAGGGTGTGCACGAAATTGTTAGTGTATCATTATTTTTGCTCACCTTGTACAACATTTTTTAGATAAATTTTTTTGCTCTACACCACTGAAAAGAGCAGTTGAAGACGATTCTTTTGAGTGGTCGAACCACCTTGAACTCCCAAAAATAACCAAGATACAGGGTGTTCAAGTTTTAAACTAATTTTCGGTAAAAAGTGCATTAAAGTAGTTTTTGGAAAATATCTCGAAAACGGTTAGATTTACATAAAAACTGCAAGTATGCAAAATTTTTCCTAATGAACCACTAAACCAAACAACGTAACGTTTGAACTTGAATACAGTTGCCTGTATACAGTGTGTGCACGAAATTGATAGTGGATCATTATTTTTGCTCACCCTGTACACAGTTTTTTAGATATAATTTTTTGCTCTACATCACTGAAAAGAGGAGTTCAAGACGATTCTTTTGAGCGGTTGAACCACCCTAAACTCCCAAAAATAACCAAGATACAGGGTGTTCAAGTTTTGAACTAATTTTCGGTAAAAAGTGCATCAACATCAAAGTAGTTTTTGGAAAATACCTCGAAAACGGTTAGATTTACAAAAAAACTGCAAGAGTGCAAAAATGTTCCTAATGAACCACTAAACCAAACTACGTAACGTTTGAACTTGAGTACAGTTGCCTGTATACAGGGTGTGCACGAAATTGTTAGTGGGTCATTATTTTTGCTCACCCTGTACAACATCTTTTAGATACATTTTTTTGCTCTACACCACTGAAAAGAGCAGTTGAAGACGATTCTGTTGAGTGGTTGAACCACCCTAAACTCCCAAAAATAACCAAGATACAGGGTGTTCAAATTTTGAATGTTAGTTTATGCTTCTAAAACAGTTTAAAAGCTTCAAAAAAATTTGTATCTCTGAAAGAGTTTTGTGCTTTTTTGAGGAAAAAAATGCTTTTTAATCGTTTTTTATTTCACGATTTTAGCCCTTTTTAATACGGACTCTACCAATAACCTTCCGACTAAGTTTGATTATCTCAAAGTGCTCAAAATCCTGTTAGTCTCAGCTGATACTCATTCAGCCGAAAAAGCCACTTGAAATCGCTTAAAAGCCGAATTTTTGCGAGCTTCTTGACCCGATTTTAATGAAAAGCACACCAGTTTCCCGATAAATTGCGATTTAATATCAGCCTTTACTAAAACCTCTTCAAACTGACGATTTTCCAGAAGTCCAATCAGTTAAAGGTTTAGTACGTTCAATGCTGTTAATTGAAGTATCAATCAATACCGACTTTTACCTAACAAAGTGAAGAACCTTAATGAAGAAAGCATCTTCATTTCGTTTATTTTGTTGATTTTGCAAATCAAAGAGTATAACTAAATCATAACAAATGACATTTGAAACTAAGAGTGTTTTAAAATGTTGATAAACATCCAGGTGTTAAGCAGGTGCTTTGGACTATATTAATATCGATTAAATTTTATAGGTATCTTAGTATGTGCCAATATAAACAAAACTACCCAAAAATCAACATCTTCCTTAGTTTAGCTGGAAAAAGCCCCAATAAACAGTCTGCCAATCATGTAAAGTGTGTTATTATAAGAAAAGTATCAGCAATTTAAATTTTTACTTAAAATCTTTATATACTACTGGTAAATTAATTGTTGTATACCTTTTGAAAGGAGAATTCTGTGACCAAATAAACATCTATCCAATTATAAAGAGAAACATATGGTTCAATTCAAACAAATTTCACTTTTCAGATAACGATTGATTATGTAAGGATTAAATTAATGGAGGAAATGATATTCAAGAAAACATGTTTGATTTATATCTACCGCTTAAATAGCAATCTATTATTTCATATTTAATTAAATTATTATATTTCCAAGGCCTACATCCGACCTTGCCAAACTAGATTACTTGTGGGGCTATTGATATTAATAATGCAGGTGCAAAATGAATTAAACATGTATCATTTAAGTACTGATTTGGGCCTGAAATTCTATTTGGCTGCGATAACAAAAAGGAAACAATGTATAAACAATATTTTAATCCCATTGATTAGGATGTTATTTGGTGGTTAAATCACGGACTAAATACCTAATAAAATTCGACTTGCACATGAGGTTTTGTATCATAATCCTAAAGGAGAACTTTTGAATCTCTGAATATAAAATACAGAAAAAATAAATTGACATTAAAACTAAAAATTATTTAATAAAATATATAATATAATTAAAGCTGATACACAACTAAGATTAAGGAAAAGTTGGAATCAATGGCTATATTCTAAACAGGTAAAACCGTTTCAAAGTGAGTTAAGACAAAATTCAGATATTGACAAAAACTAGAAACAAGTTGGGTAATTATGGAAAATTCTGAGTTGTGCGACATGGAAAAGATACCACACCTGCACACAATTTTTTAGATAAAATTTGCTCTACACCACTGAAAAGAGCACTTCAAAACGATTCTTTTGAGTGGTTGAACCACGCTGTACTCCCAAAAATAACCAAGATAGAGGGTGTTCAAGTTTTGAACTAATTTTCGGTAAAAAGTGCATCAAAGTAGTTTTTGGAAAATATTTCGAAAACGGTTAGATTTACATAAAAACTGCAAGAGTGCAACATTTGAACTTGAATACAGTTGCCTGTATACAGGGTGTGCACGAAATTGATAGTGGATCATTATTTTTGCTCACCCTGTACACAGTTTTTTTAGATATAATTTTTTGCTCTACATCACTGAAAAGAGGAGTTCAAGACGATTCTTTTGAGTAGTTGAACCACCCTAAACTCCCAAAAATAACCAAGATACAGAGTGTTCAAGTTTTGAACTAATTTTCGGTAAAAAGTGCATCAAAGTAGTTTTTGGAAAATATTTCGAAAACGGTTAGATTTACAAAAAAAACTGCAAGTATGCAAAATTTTTCCTAATGAACCACTAAACCAAACAACGTAACGTTTGAACTTGAATACAGTTGCCTGTATACAAGGTGTGCACGAAACTGTTAATGGATCGTTATTTTTGCTCACCCTGTACACAATTTTTTAGATAGAATTTTTTTCTCTACACCACTGAAAAGAGGAGTTCAAGACGATTTATTTGAGTGGTTGAACCACACTAAACTCCCAAAAATAACCAAGATCCAGAGTGTTCAAGTTTTGAACTAATTTTCGGTAAAAATTGCATCAAAGTAGTTTTTGGAAAATATTTCGAAAACGGTTAGATTTACATAAAAACTGCACGTATGCAAAATTTTTCCTAATGAACCACTAAACCAAACAACGGAACATTTGAACTTCAATACAGTTGCCTGTTTACAGGGTGTGCACGAAATTGTTAGTGGGTCATTATTTTTGCTCACCCTGTACATAATCTTTTTGAAACAATTTTTTGCTCTACACCACTGAAAAGAGCAGTTGAAAACGATTCTTTTGAGTGGTCAAACCACCTTGAACTCCCAAAAATAACCAAGATACAGAGTGTTCAATTTTTTAACTAATTTTCGGTAAAAAGTGCATCAAAGTAGTTTTTGGAAAATATCTCGAAAACGGTTAGATTTACATAAAAACTGCAAGAATGCAAAATTTTTCCTAATGAACCACTAAACCAAACTACGGAACATTTGAACTTCAATACAGTTGCCTGTTTACAGGGTGTACACCAAATTGTTAGTGGATCATTATTTTTGCTCACCCTGTACACAATTTTTTAGATAGAATTTTTTGCTCTACACCACTGAAAAGAGGAGTTCAAGACGATTCTTTTGAGTGGTTGAACCACCCTAAACTCCCAAAAATAACCAAGATACAGAGTGTTCAAGTTTTAAACTAATTTTCGGTAAAAATTGCATGAAACTAGTTTTTGGAAAATATTTCGAAAACGGTTAGATTTACAAAAAAACTGCGCGAGTGCAAAAATGTTCCTAATTAACCATTAAACCAAACTACGTAACGTTTGAACTTCAATACAGTTGGGTGTATACAGGGTGTGCACGAAATTGTTAGTGAATCATTATTTTTGCTCACCCTGTACACAATTTTTTAGATAGAATTTTTTGCTCTGCACCACTGAAAAGAGGAGTTCAAGACAATTCTTTTGAGTGGTTGAACCACACTGAACTGCCAAAAATAACCAAGATACAGAGTGTTCCATTTTTATACTAATTTTCGGTAAAAAGTGCATCAAAGTAGTTTTTGGAAAATATCTCGAAAACGGTTAGATTTACAAAAAAACACTACAGAAACTCCAAAATGTTTTTCAAGCAGCCGAAGCCTTCCAAAACAGTCTAGAAGCTTCCAAAAACTTTTTAGAACGCTCTTAAGGCTTCCAAATGATCTTCAACTAGTATAGAAGCTCTCAAAAAATTTCAAAGCAGTCTAAAGGCTTCTGTTTGCTTCTAAAGCAGTTTAAAAGCTTCCAATTCTTTTTAAACTTTCCAGAAACCTTCCAAATGCTCCTAAAATAATCTAAATAGATTTCAAAATACTACAAAAATTGCAAAATGCTTCTAAAGCAGTGGGAAGTCTTTCAAAACAGTCTAAAAGTTTCCAAAAGCTTTTAGAACAGTCTAAAAGATTCTAAATGCTCTTCAATTAGTCTAGAAGCTCCCAAAAGATTTCAAAACAGTCTAAAGACATTCTAGAACCGTCTAAGAGCTTCCAATTGCCTCTAAAGCATTCCAGAACTTTCAAAATGCTCCTCAATTAATTCCTTGATTTCCTCCATTTACACCTTGATTTACACCTTAAAAAATATCACGTGATTCAGTGTATCAGTGCAAAACTAAAAAACGATCAAATGTCTTCCAAGATTTAGTTTTGACGTTAAAAAAAAGTCACGTGATTTTAAAAATATCAGTTTAAACTGAAAAACGATCACGTGACCCTTCAAATAACATTTTCACATTTAAAACTGTCACTAAACATTATTAATCCCATTTTTAATCTGAAAAAAACCACGTGTCCTTTAGGATCCGTTTTGACGTTAAAAAAAGAGTCACGTAAACTTTAAAATCGTCACGTGACCATTTACACCTTAAAAATGTCACGTGATTCAGTGTATCAATTTAAAACTAAAAAACGGTCACGGGACTTCCAGGATTTGGTTTTGACGTTAAAAAAGAGTCACGTGATTTTAAAAATATCAGTTTAAACTGAAAAACGATCACATGACCCTTCAAATAACATTTTGACATTTAAAACTGTCACTAAACATTATTAATCCCATTTTTATTCTTAAAAGAACCATGTGACCTTTAGGATCCGTTTTGATGTTAAAAAAAGAGTCACAAAAACTTTGAAACTAAATTTGATGATTGAAAACCGGCACGTGAATTTAAAAATATCAGTCTAAACGTAAAAACTGTGAAAGTGACTTCAAAAACATCAGCCTAAACGTAAAAACTGTCACGTGTCGTTCAGGATGATATGTCAACCTTAAAAATAGTCGCGTGATTTAGTGTATCAGTTTAAAACTAGAAATAGGTCACGTGACCTTCAGATTTTTGTTTTGACGTAAAAAAAGTCACGTGACCATTAAAAATAAATTTGATGGTTAATAAACGTCACGTGACACCTTTAAAAATTTCACGTAATTCAGTGTATTAGTGTAAAACTAAAAAACGATCACACAAGCGATCACATGACTTCCAGGATTTGGTTTTGACGTTAAAAAAGTGTCACGTGATTTTAAAAATATCAGTTTAAAAGGAAAAACGAACACGTGACCCTTCAAATAATATTTTGACATTTAAAATGGTCACGGGATCTTCAGTTAAAAAGTGTCACGTGACATTTTAAAACTTAATCTATTCACGTGACTATTTTCACCTTAAAAAAAGTCACGTGACTGAGGTGACTTTAAGAGTATTAGTATAAACTGAAAAACGGTCACGTGACCCTTTAAATAATATTTTGATATTTAAAATGGTCACACTTTTTTAAACTAATTACTAATTTTGACTGAGCGTAGCTTTGCTATTTAAGCAGCTACAAAAAAGTGTAAATAAGGAAAGTTGTAGGAAATTTCATCCTCTACAAGAACGTATTAAGGTGTTTTTGCCCTTGAGGGCCTTCCTAAAGAGTTAAAAGGCAAAAAGTGACAGGGTGTACCAAACTGCTTTTTTTAAACCAACTCCATTTAGACTGGTCGAAACGAAGTTCCATTATTAGTATTTACATTTTTTTATAAAATATATTATTAATTGATTTTAGGCTCTTTTGGAACACACTCTGAAGAATAAAATGTTCATTCATAAATACTAAAAACAGATTAAGGAAAACACGCGGTGACTAAAAACGAAAGCAAACAACAGTGACTAATAGTATACAAAACCAGACAGATAAAAAGAAATTAATAATAAACCGACCCAGACCAAACCAAAATGAAGATAACAATAAAGAACACGTCCGATTGTCGCTTTATAACCATAAGTTAGAAGAAGCTCAAAAATAGGTCGTACGTCGGGGTTTAAAACCGAAAAGGAAACAGTAAACCCACCCAATGGTCATTGATCCTATGTTTTGAGGTTTACTGCTATCTAAATCGCCTAAAATCAAGCACCTGTGCACGGAAACACTAGAAAACTTACCATTTTATCCACATTTGGCGTTGTATTCACTATTATATCACTGAAACTCGTAGGTTTTAGCACGGATTATTGTACAAGCCACAACACAACACACCCAACACCCAATAATTACGTAGAGACGTATGTCGGTTTCGAATTCGGAACTTATTTGCGCCGCAGCCGGACATGAACTGGCAACTATGGCGAGTGCAGCTGCGAACAGCCATTCAGTTAGGGCGACGTTGCCAAAGCAAAAATTAAGAAATCCTCAAAATTGTTTAAAGAGTATATGGCTAGTGACACTGTGTTTGTTAGGTCAGTGGTAGAAATACCATAATTAAAAAAAAAAAAACAAATTTCTTGTTAGTGTCCTGAGGATGATCAACAAATTGATCGAAACGTCGACAAAATATATGACATAATATACCTCTAACAAGCATCTTTGGCCTAAACCATAGGAACCACACCACCAAAAAAACTCATTACTAATTTGATAACAATGATAAGATTTCTCTTCTAAAAGTTTTATAGTTTAATCAAAGTTGATCACACAGAAAATGACAGAAAAGCTGGTCTAAAGCAAAACCTCCAGAGCAGTTTTAACAAAACAGAAGCAGCAAAACCGAATAATGCACCTGATCTGGTAGTTATTGAAGAACAAACCACCGCCAAACCTTTAGTTCCTAAAACCAGTTACCATTCCAAAACCACCAAAACCGCAGATCATAGATTCCTGTCAAAAAAAGCTGCTTCTGCAGACTCAGAAACTAAAACTGACGACGATAGAAGATCAACCAATCAAAAATCTTTGTCCACACAATCTTCGTCAAGGCGCCAATATTCTTTGGCTGGAAATGCGGCCTCAGATAGATGGGTCAAGCAAGATTACTACTTTTTACCCTCCCATCGCTGTAGACCAAAATGATAGGTCTGGAAGAGGAAGTCGCTACAAGTCCAGGAATTTTCCCTTTCGGGAAGTCTCCTCTGTCCTGGGAGAAGGATGTCCCCGCTGACGGAGGGGCTGTTCTTGTCTTCCATTTCTTCTATCTTTGTCAGCTTGTCCATCTCTGGTGGTTCTGGCAAACTATATAGGATGTCCAAACAGCCGGCTTTCGTCCGTCTGTTTTTACATCTTAAAGTTTTGGGGAGTTAGGGTCTGGTGAGTGGGGAATGGTTTTCCCCCTTTTGGAAGGCAAAGAAACAGAAGAAGTGATTGCAGAGCGCAGAAAGTTACAGCAAATGCTGTATGAAACAGACGAGAACCTTAAAAGTCCTGTTAAGGATGTTTTACTTCCAAAAATTGAAGAAACTGTCAGGGAACGAGGTGGCAAACTGAAAATTAGCATAAATACCATAGAACTCAATGGTTCTTAAGAAGAAGCCATAATAGTGACTAAAAATCTGAATAAACTGGACAAAAAACTCATCAAAAGTTTAGAGCTAAACCTAAACGAGGAGGATAGTGTTGATAAGGGAGTTGAAAGAATGGGTGTAAGCTTGGACTTGGAACGGAGCAAATCAGAAGATGAAGCTGAAAAATCCACTGAATTTGACTTCAAACCTGAAGCCATTAAAACTATAAACGATCGTGACAAGTTAAGTGAAGTTTCTTCAGGAGTGTGTCTGCGGATGTTCACTCAGAACCTGCAGGAGAACACCAACTAATCTTAGAAGGCACTACTACAACCATTTCTAACTGTAATTCAGAAAGTCCAGTGTAATTCTGTTGAATTTTTAACCTAAATTGTGTTATTTTTTTATAACATTCATTGTATTATCAAGTAAAAAGTGCCTTGGAGTTTTAGCTTTGGTAATTTTATCCACACAGTCCGCAGTGTTCCGAATTGCACTTGATGGTTTCTGAATTCAAGTTGCCTATTCTGAGTTACACTGGATGGTTTCTTTCTGAATTGTCGTTGAATTAGGCTTGATTTTTTCTGAATCTCATTTGTTCTTCTCTGAACTAGGTACTTTTGGAAATGGTGTAGCTCCTCTCCTAAACCACCTTGAGTGTACATTACTTACTTCAAAATCAAATTTGTTCTCTAAAAACTTTTTTAACCCACTCTGTATAATTTTTCTATTTCGAACATGATGAAGAAACGCTTTTACGAATATCTGTATATCTGGCAACAACGTATAAAAATCGAACTACACCGAAGTGTAGCTCGGAGCGGCTGTGTTGTATACAAGTGGCGTACGTAACGGAAAGGGGAACCATATTATTATTATACCTGGTGACTGACAAAAGTAATAATTTAATTTATAACTTTTGGGAACCTTAAATTAGTACACACGATTTTATATTTCATTTTTTTTCTTTATTATTTTTTTTTTTGATGTCTAGTTTCTGACAAATGTGAATAATACTTTCTGATTGATTCTTGTGGAATAATAAAATTAAAGTATTAAGTAGGTACGCGTTAAAAATTACCATATCACATAATTGGATAAATGGACACAAAAGTTATTAGTACAACAAAAAACTTGGATTCAAAACAGTATTCATATCAATTTAAAACTTCAAAACAAAATTTATAGGTTAGAAATGTTGTAGCAAAAATTAGTGCCAGAGGGCGCTGAGTTCTTAATCTGAATTGCCACTGCCCTCTATACAAGAAAGCCTAGAATGTCACTTTTAATGGCGGCGTTAGCGGTTTTCGTTTTGTACGCAAACCTATGCAGAAAATATGTTTTTTTTTATTTTTTCGTGTAGTTGATTAGAAGTTGTGAGTGAAAAATCAAAGAACGCTTCATTCCTGATCCAGATATGTATAGATATGGCTTTTATACTCAATAAAGTCCAGCCAAAGCAAGTTTGGTTAGAACCCTTTGTCCTGGAAAGTACAACAAACTAATGTGAAAACTGCTCAATCAAAGAAAATTTGGAAATCCTTGAAGCTAGCTAAGCAAAACTGGTAAATGGGTTTTATATTATTACCAAAACCTTTCTTTTAAAATGTAAATGTGCCAATGGAACTTCTAAAAGCTGTCCTGTTTCTTCAGAGTAAACCTTTGTTGTTCTCAAACTGTAACTGTAAAGACGCAATAAGTTTACTGATTGAGAAAGCATATTGTACTTACCACCGAGTATTGTGTTGGAGTAAAATCATTCCAGTTCAAAGCTTTCAACCACTGTTGGGTTCGAGCAGGGTCTTTTGGAAAGTAAAAGACTGACACTTTTGGGCCTTTCACCAAATTGCTTTTACAATTTGGCAAACAACAAGTGGACGGCATATTGTAGAGGCAATAGAATTTAAGTTAAAAAACCAACAACAAATTATAGAACAATAACAATAGTGATAGCACAATAAAATGAACACAAACTACACTTTCCCTAGAACAATAAACATATAAACCACAATATATAATAGCAAACAAAAATTACTTTGGCAAGTAATCCCAAGCCTTGACTTTAAACCTTAAAAATTAATTTAATCATCGAAAAACTCAATTTCCACAATACAAACAAATGCAAACTGTCAACCACTATTTCGGCCATATTGGACCTTCTTGGCTTTCTTGTACAGAGGGCGGTGGAATTTGCCAATAATGGCTTATAGCTGACATTGTCAAAACTGGTATGCGAACATGGAAGCGTTCCAAAAACTGAGTGTTTATGAGTTATTATTCTGTGAAATTTCAATTAGTCCTAGAAAGGTACTCTACTAAGGCGTATTTCAATATCACCCTAGTTTACAATATACAAGTATAATACATTACTGGTGCGGTATGGCAAATTAATGAACTCGTGTGATCCTCGTAGCAAGACTATACAAATTCTTATACCATACTTATAAATCAAAATAAGATAATAAAAGCTTTGCCATTGCCACAGACTAGCATTGAAAGGCTTCAGTTAAGTGTCAAGATTTGCTCAACGGACTTCACCCCCAGCATTGAGCAACGTTCAGTGGTTCTGGCTTGTCAGTCCACAGTTCGTCGAAGGTGCACCGGTAAGGACAGTTTGGGCATTTAGTAAGTGCTCCATATCTTGATACAGCCCCGCAGTCGCACATTTTTTTCCAACAGGCCCCGCTTGATGAGGTTAGTGATCCACATGGAGGAACCTCTGCTATTGGGTACAATTCGGGTGGTTCATCCAGTGGGATGCTCTCAGGAAGCGGTTTCGCGATTTTAATCTTCCTATGTGTCCTTCGTGTCCGAATAAGAATTGGCGATCGTCGAAGGTCTGGCTTGACTTTATCACTAAACTCGTGGGCAGTCAGAGGATCAAGGAAGCCTACTGCCTTATATAGTTTCTACAGTGGTGTCGATTACCTTCTTCGCATGAACGGATTAGACCAGACTGGACAGCAATTTAAAAACATATGGCTTGCTCAGGATTTCTTAGTACTGTTGGTTTTGCATCCCATTTACTGCTTCTGAGCTTCTTTAAAAAGCTGATTTTTCCACCTTGTTAGGGAGTGGTCCTATATGACTCCAAGGTAGGTGGCTTTTTGGTATGTTCTAGAGCGGCGTTATTCCAGGTGACTTGCAGCTTCCTGTTTGCCTGTCGAGAGTGAAGGTGAAAGGCGCTGACCTGAGTCTTTGAAGAGTTTGCCTTCAGAGAGTTGTGTTGGTAGTAAGTGGATGAAAGGTCTAAGGCGGATTCCAGTTTTTGCTCCACTTTTTCTGCGCTGTTACACCAAGATCGTCAGTGTAAACAAAGTTTCTGGTAAAAGTGGGGTTGGTTGGTCGTTAATGTAGAGGTTGAACAGTATTGGTCAAATTTTTTGGGTTCTCCAGCCTTTTTTCCTTTAACGGTCACGTAGAAGTGTCTGTTATGTAGTAACGATTCTAATATTTCCATGTCCATGACCTTCTCTATCCTATAAAGTACAAGTCTCTCATATTCTTCATAGGACTTAGCGAAGGAAGAAGGAAAAGCGAAGTATTTGTAGATTGGTTCCACGTTTTGTTTCTATAGGTCTAAATCAAATACTATATACAGGATGTCTATTTGAAAATGATTAAAATGATGTACATATACATTATATTTGTGACTAAATATACATTATAAGTGCAAAGTTAAAATTAGGTTCGTGTATATTATTTTAGAGTTTTGCATAATAGGATTCGTGTACCACCATCGATCGATCGATTTCTTGTAAATTTGCACATCCTAAAATTTACCAAAATTAAAAAACTACTTACTTAATAAATAAATAAATACCTGAAATAGCAAGCGCGTACTCAAATTCAGTTTTCAGAATAGTCAGAATCTTTCTCACACCTTCTTCACCCCCGCAAGCTAACCCCCATAAAGGTGGTCGTCCAATAAAAACCATTTTAGCACCCAATGCTAGAGCTTTGAATATGTCAGTGCCATCGGTAATACCGCCATCCATGTAAACTTCCAACCTATTTCCAACAGCTTTGGTAATTTCCGGAAGAGCTTCAATCTGTACTTAAACATTTTAGTGAAAACTTTCATGATTTGGGTGGTATAGTTACCGATGCAGGCCATCCATCAACTTGCCTAGCTCCATGATTGGATACAAGTATGCCAGCAACGCCAGCATCGGCAGCCAAAATCGCATCTTCAGCTGTTAGAATTCCTTTTAACACTAGTGGCAAGTGAGTGATTGATTTGAGCCACTGAACGTCACTCCATTGTAAAGAAGAGTCGAACAAGTTCCCCAAGTTGTTCAAAGCCGAACCGGTGTTTTCTCCCTGTTGATTTACGGTGGAGGATTTGGCGCCTTCAAAGTTTGCTAACCTAGGGTTTGGTAGATGAAAAGTTGTGACTGAAATAGCGAGTTTTGAATGGTACCTTAGATGAGGAGGTAGCTTAAATTTGTTTCTTATGTCCGCATTTCTAAGTCCAAAGAATGGAGTATCCACTGTGAGTACTAGGGCTTTGTATCCAGCTTTCTCTGCTCTTTTCACCAAACTTTTAGTAACTTCTCTAAAACGTTAAAAACATTATTTTATATTGCCTTATCTTAATAGTAATTAGTTGTTTGACAGCTCTTTTCAATAGAGATAAGAGCATAATGAAACGTTTGTAAGCTCTATTTAAAGAGATGATCAAAGTAATTTTGATGATTTACCCAAACTGACAAACTACAGTTTTCAGCATCTAAATCTAAATAAATCTAAATTTAGTTTTTCTCTACATTTTTGAGATATTTACTAATAAACATTGAAATTTTGAACATGTGTGAGGCTGTAGCAGGTTGATGATAGGAACCTTCGAGTCCAAAATGAACATATTCCATGGAGCAACAGCGCGACATACCTCGTAGAACTAGACAAGACACTAACATGGAAATGTCAAGTCGAAAAAGCCCGGACGAAAACCAAGCTTGTCAAGGCTCAGCTCTACCCAGTCATCGGTAGAAACGCCAAAACCAGCGTCAAGACCAAAATTGACTATCAGGACCATCATCCAACCACACCTGACATACGCCTCAGCAGCCTGGGGATATGCAGCGAAGACCCACTTGAAGCGCCTTCAAGCAGTGGAAAACATAGCGCTAAGATCAGCCATCGACAAGACAGCGACAGAGAAAATCAAAGAAAATGCACGCAAGTTCTTTGGCAGAATGGCGGAACACCATAATCCACTCCTAAAGAACTCCATCGACTATGACTCGGAAATGGAAGCCCCCCACAAACTGCCAAGACATCAGCTGCTGGACGATAGATGACAGCGTTGAACACCCAAACATCCGGATTTGACAAACTCCCGATCTTGACCCAACTTCTTTTGAGGTAAAGTTAATATTAATGTTTTTCTGTTTTTTAGTTTCAGATGACAGCCAGGACTAACAAACCAAGAAGAAGAAGATCCCTCCCCCCTCCTCACTGACTTTTCCCCAGGGTGGCGAGAATTTATTCTCAAAACTTGGGTAGAACCTATCCGTAGCTAACCCGGTGCTAACCGGGCACTGGCTACACTTCCCCGATTTTCCCCCGCCTGCCCAAGAGGCTGCAGGGTAAGGAAATCAACCTCCTCATCTCCGATCCAACTGCTCACAAATATTCTTGGATGCTAGAATAGTCAACTAACCATTTTAACATCCAAGAATATTCCAAGACTTCCACCAGGATGACCAGCTGACGAAGAAAGAAGAGCGCAGAAGAACCCCGTTGTCAGCCGGGGCATCTCTTTACCCAGCACATGAGACCGTTGTTGCATCTCTGATTTTCCCGAAAGGGAAATATCAGTTTTGTTAGCGGAGTCTTCTTCCGGATCTCTCCTTTTGGTCTACAGCGATGGGAGGGTAAAAAGTAGTAGTCCTGCTTGACCCGCTTATCTGAGGCCACATCCAAGTCATTAATAATGGCGCGTCTGCCCACACAAAGGATCATGACGTCCGAGATGAAAGGTGAAGTGGCCAGCTTCTGGCCCGCAGGTGAACGTTTTGTGTCCCTTGTAGTGGTGCCTCCAGGTGGACCTCTCACAGTGGGACATAGAGGTTCAAGCTTATGCTGACGATCTGGCCATCTTCATTAGAGAACTTCCTGATGACAAGTACGCGCCAACGATACAGGAACTGCTCAATGTGATCCAAAGCTGGTGCGAGATAATGTATTACTTCTCGGCGAGAAGTAATACATTAAGGTAGATCCCAGCAAAATAGAAATAATATGATAAAAAATGCGACATAATCCGAAACAAATTGATCATATCCCAAGATGATCGCCAATATTCGGAACGAATAGTTACTTGCAGAAGAAGTGCTACATAATACTTTTGTGTCGTCTGTCTCTCTTGCTAATAGCTAAATAAGTGGTTAAAATGCATACTTTAAGTTATCATCATCCTGAAAGCTATACTTAACTGCTAATTAGTTTTAAGTAATGTAAAGAAAGGATTTACTACCAAAGTCATTAGGATAATCATCTGCCACAATCTTACCGATCATTATAGATGTATAATTGGAACCATTTTATTGCTTTAGGAGCTGCTGCTGCTACTTCCTCTATACTACTTGTAGCAATTGTGCTTAGAATGTAAATTGTGCCCATGGACTCTGCAGCTAAAAAATAACAAAAAACATGTGTGATTAACAGTTTTATGACTTAAAAGAAAATTGTTTTCTAATATTTTATTGAGTATTTAATAACTGTATGCAGTAGACGTGAAAATTAAGTATTTGACATCAACTGGCTGATATTGTCATGTTAAAACATACAGAGGACGTGGAGGGCGAACGCTTAGCGGGGGATGAATAGAACCCTAGACTAATGTCCGAGGGCTGGGTCGCTAGCAAAGGGAGGTAAGGTGGTACGGCTTGGGAGGTGGTACGGGTGGAGGTAAGGTGGTTGCTAATGCAACTCGCCCACCTTATTTTCTTTGCTAGGCCGATCTCGGGATGTGGCACCTGGTCACCTAATGCTGTACTTTCGTTGCACAAGACACGTACCCACAATGTTGCCAAGTGAAAATATTTAATGGCGGTAGAACAGTCAGTTTTGACATTAGTGACAAATATCACGTGGTTTTAAAGGATAATTTAGCTAGGCAGTCACGTGATCATTGTCAAAATCATGAATCTCAAAAACACTCTTTATATCGAATACTGCAAGAAAACTTTTCTAAGCCCTGATTTTTGCAACTTTTGAGCACTGATTGACAGTTTTCAAGTTAGTGGCAGTTGTAACGTGATTGTAGAACACCATTCACGTGACAATTGACAAAAAGATTTTTAAAAAACACGTTTTATATCAAATACTGCAAGAAAACGTTTCTAAACCCTGTTTTTTGCAACTTTAGAGCATAGTTTGACAGTTTTTACGTTAGTGACAGTTGTCACGTCATTGTAGAACACTATTTAGCTAGACGGTCACGTGCTAATTGTCAAAATAACTGTCATAAATCTCAAAAACACGTTTTATATCAAATACTGCAAGAAAACGTTTCTAAAGCCTGATTTTTGCAACTTTAGAGCATAGTTTGACAGTTTTGACGTTAGTGACAGTTGTCACGTGATTGTACAATACTATTTAGCTAGACGATTAAGAAACAATTGTCAAAATAACTGTCCTAAATCTGAAAAACACGTTTTATATCAAATACTTCAAGAAAACGTTTCTAATCCCTCATTTTTGCAACTTTAGAGCACAGTTTGACAGTTTTGACGTTAGTGACAGTTGTCACGTGAGTGTGGAGTGGAATACTATTTAGCTAGACGGTCAAGTGGCAATTGTCAAAATAACCGTCATAAATCTCAAAAACACGTTTTATATCAAACACTGCAAGAAAACGTTTCTAATCCCTCATTTTTGCAACTTTAGAGCACAGTTTGACAGTTTTGACGATAGTGACAGTTGTCACGTGATTGTAGAATACTATTTAGCTAGACGGTCACGTGGCAATTGTCAAAATAACCGTCATAAATCTCAAAAACACGTTTTATATCAAATACTGCAAGAAAACGTTTCTAATCCCTCATTTTTGCAACTTTAGAGCACACTTTGACAGTTTTGACGATAGTGACAGTTGTCACGTGATTGTAGAATACTATTTAGCTAGACGATTAAGTGACAAGTGTCAAAATAACTGTCATAAATCTCAAAAACACGTTTTATATCAAATACTACAAGAAAACGTTTCTAATCACTCATTTTTGCAACTTTAGAGCACAGTTTGACAGTTTTGACGTTAGTGACAGTTGTCACGTGATTGTAGAATACTATTTAGCTAGACGATTAAGTGACAAGTGTCAAAATAACTGTCATAAATCTCAAAAACACGTTTTATATCAAATACTACAAGAAAACGTTTCTAATCACTCATTTTTGCAACTTTAGAGCACAGTTTGACAGTTTTGACGTTAGTGACAGTTGTCACGTGATTGTAGAACACTATTTAGCTAGACGGTCACGTGCTAATTGTCAAAATAACTGTCATAAATCTGAAAAACACGTTTTATATCAAATACTGCAAGAAAACGTTTCTAATCCTTCACTTTTGCAACTTTAGAGCATAGTTTGACCGTTTTGACGTTAGTGACAGTTGTCACGTGAGTGTGGAGTGGAATACTATTTAGCTAGACGGTCACGTGGCAATTGTCAAAATAACCGTCATAAATCTCAAAAACACGTTTTATATCAAACACTGCAAGAAAACGTTTCTAATCCCTCATTTTTGCAACTTTAGAGCACAGTTTGACAGTTTTGACGATAGTGACAGTTGTCACGTGATTGTAGAATACTATTTAGCTAGACGGTCACGTGGCAATTGTCAAAATAACCGTCATAAATCTCAAAAACACGTTTTATATCAAATACTGCAAGAAAACGTTTCTACTCCTTAATTTTTGCAACTTTAGAGCATAGTTTGACAGTTTTGACGTTAGTGACAGTTGTCACGTGAGTGTAGAATACTATTTAGCTAGACGGTCACGTGACAATTGTCAAAATAACGATCATAAATCTGAAAAACACGTTTCATATCAAATAATGCAAGAAAACGTTTCTACTCCTTAATTTTTGCAACTTTAGAGCATAGTTTGACAGTTTTGACGTTAGTGACAGTTGTCACGTGAGTGTAGAATACTATTTAGCTAGACGGTCACGTGACAATTGTCAAAATAACTGTCATAAATCTCAAAAACACGTTTTAAACTGTCCAAAAGCAATCCAAATACTCCTCAAGTAGTTTAAAAAGGTTTTAAAACACGGGATCTCCAAAATGCTGTTCAACTAGTCTAGAAGCTTCCAAAAAATTCTAGAACTGTCTAAGAATTTCCAAATACCTCTCAAGCATTCCAGAACCTTCAATATGCTTTTAAACTGTCCAAAAACCTTCCAAATGCTCCTTAAGTTGTTGTGTGTCCAAAACAGTCTAAAATCTTCATTGACTCAAAAAAAGTAAAAAAGTTTTGTTCTTTTTTTAACGCTTTTTTCACGATTTTAGTGCTTTTTAATCCGGACTCTACTTATATTCTGTAGCTTTATCGATCATCTGTCTTACTGTAGGTAGCTGTCGTATTATAATGGCTTCGCAACCCAGCCTGTACCTTTGGTTGGTAATCTTAGAGTTTTCGCTCTAATCTGTTTGTGATTATTCCGGTGAACAATTTATATATCTGTGATAGTAAGCTTCAGTCGGATCATCTTTCTTGTAGATCAGAAAAACTACAGAATTCTCCCAATTTTTGGGTTTATGCTCTTCAGGTCTGGCATTGAATAGTTTGACTAGTTCTTGTCTTGATATCACTTTCCTTAAGCATTTCAGGTAGAATGTTGTCTTCTCCTGCCACTTTGCCATTTTTCATCTGGGTTAGCCTTTTCTTCAGTGTTTCCATACCTATCTCAGGCTTTCCTTCTGAGTTATATAATTTTATTCTAAGTTTCAAAATTTTGCCAAAAATTGTTTAGAAAATACGCAATTTGAGTGACAGTACTGACTGAAATCTACTCTGAGTTTCCATTGACCTTGTTTGTCTTTGCTTCTGTGGTACTTAAATCTACCAACTATACGTTCTCAGGTTCTAAAAGATAACCTTTAATCGCTCATTTCCAGTACACTATAGTCATAAAAAAGATATAATCCTTATCAAAAAAACATTTCAAATGTACTATACGTTACTGTTGTTAACAACATTCAGGTTAAAAAAAAAATTACCAAATTCTATAAAATCCTCGACCTTTATGACGTCAAATCAATGTTTATTTTCTTTCAGAACTATGATAATTTGCTAGCAAATTTCGTTTTACTTATACTCTGGCTGATTATTATTATGCAAAAATATTACTAGAAAATGTTTTTAAATGCGGCATACCTCGTACATTGGCACATTCTCCCTCTGGATGGGCCATCCGTTGCATAGCACTCGGTGATATACCAACTGGGATAGAAACTCTTTCTCGCAGAATTGTGGTGCCTACATCTCGTTTGGACACGTCCCGTAAACATTTTGGACGAATTTTTAGCCTGTAATTAACAGAAACAATCAGAAACTAAAAAATAAATATCCTAAATCAAAAATTAACTCACCTGGAGAACGCAGTCCTGTTATTCCCTAAAGTCTCCTGTCTGCCTGCACCACTCCTGTAATAATCCAGAGCATCCCTAGGGAGAATCTTATAAGCGCGATCTTCAAAATCTTGAACACAAACCAAATCTTTCATTATAGCAATAAACTTATTTGCATTTCATTCACTAGTCGGCAAATCATACTGCTGTATAGCAATTTTCTTCCATCAACAGCTTCGGATTGAATGGTTGATCGGAAGTTTTATAAATATTTATTAGTCAACGGTTTAGTGTACTTATCACAAATAGTTCACAATGCATTATGGTGTATCAGACTGAAGGTTTTTGAGATTATAAAGTGCATTTTACACGGTGACTTACCATTAAACACTGCAACAATAAGGTAACTTGCATAAAGCGATAAAAATAAAGTAACAGAGCAATAATGTTCAAACCCGAGCAATAATGGTGTTTTTAATAAAGCATATTACCACTGACTATTGTAGTATATGGTTTTGTTTACAATCCTAATTACCGAATGATAAGAAAAAATTATTTTTACACTAATAAGCTAGAATGTGTTTTATTCAGAATGCCGTACGTAGTAAGCAATAAGTTTTGTATAGTATTATTAATGAACATTAAAAAAAATTAAAAAATTTTTAGTTTGCATTGTAAATTGGTGTAATTATTGCCAGGAATGTTCAAAATTAGCGTGGATTTATCGTAAACAAACAAGTTATTCAGCGTAATCGAAGACGAAAATAACAACTTGATTATACAGGGTGAGTCAGGGTTAAACGGCCAATTTTAAGCCGAAAGTTGTGTCCAAAAATGCGTTGTTACGGACTAACATGATGATACTTTTTCAGGGGTTAATCCCCATTTTATTCTCCCAAACTTTTTTGTAGAACGACACTAATCATTTACTTCTTCAATTTAGAAACTTTTTTGTCGCTTGCATTTTTTCTGTATCTATCGCCGTTTTCGAGTTATTTGCAATTAAGTGTCTAGGAATGCACGAAATTTTCCATTAAGAGATGCATAAGAAATTGTATGAAAAATTTTGTAGTAGTATATGTAGAAAAATTAATCTTGCTATGTCAAGAATGAATGAAGTTATGTAATGAAAACCTATCACCCTGTATCTCGGTAATAACGCATTTTCAAACTTTATTGCAAATTCCTGCTTAAAATCTAATTCTCGAGGCATGGTATACGTTTGTCCCTGACTCACCCTGTATATTCGGTGAACTGTAAATTCAAATACAGAGATTTTAAAAAGTGCTTAACAAAAATTATAATAACAATAATTAAGTTCTAAATACAGTTCATAGCAAAAGTTCAAGTTCATAACAAAATTCGTTAACGAGAGAGAATTATCAAGTTCGAAGACCTGAAACCAACCCAACCCAACCTAAAAATTGTCTTGGAAACAGTGAAAATTGACTTAGGAAGCTTAAAAAATGTCTTTGTATCCAGTTTTCATAGTTTTCAGACAAATTGAAAGACTTTAGTTTTGAAAATTGACTTAGAAACCAGTTAATTTACTTTGAAACGGTGAAAATTGACTTGAGAGGCTTAAAAACTGTCTTTGTAGTCAGTTGTCATAGTTCTCAAGTTGAAAAACTTTCTCTAGAATTTTTGACTAACCTTGAAAATTGACTTGGATACTAAAAAGTGACTCTGAACCAATGAAAAGTGGCATCAGAAGCATAAAATTTGCATTTGCAGTAAGTTTTCATAATTTGAGAATATTTCAATATTTTAGTCTTGAACATAGTCTTAAATACAGGATATTGACATTATTTTCATAAAAATTGAATTGAAGGCTAAGTTTTCAAGTTTTTTTACTTTGCTTTTTATTTTCTTATATCTTACCTTACTTTCTTACTTTCAGCTTGGAAAATCGTGTTACAAGGCTATAACATTTCCGCACTATTTTTGTTCCCAAAATATAGAATTTCCCGCACTAGTGCGTAAAGCAATGATTGTCCTGCACTAGGGTGGGAAAATTAAATTATTTCAATTTATGTATCGTCTTCTAAATTATTATTCCATATAATAATTAACTTATTATTAATTTTAGTACCAAATAGATTAGAGATAATTCATCACATTAATAACCCATTTATGGTAATCAAGTTTAATTTTTGTACTTAATATTTTTAATGTGCTGTTATATTTTAGAAACATACATATAAATATGTATAAATGAAACAATATACTTAAATTCACTATTATTCATTTTTTTTTCAACTTTAGTTTATCATGTATTTTCAATCATTATTTTTTCCAATTATTGGAAACGCTCGTAGAAAAAATAATGTTTCTATCACGTGCGGAAAGTGCCTTTCCCGCACTGGACTGATGCAGAAACTTCAGTCAACGCGCGGGAAAGTATCACTTTCCGCCCTTGTTAGAAAAATGCCATTTCAAGCTTTGTCACTATTAAAATTGACTTCTAGACACCCTAAAAAATTCGAGCATTTCTTACAAATCTACACTGTTTTTAGTGGTTTAAGGCTTGAAAAATCGAGTTATAAGGCTCTTCACGATTTTCACAAACTTTTTAACTTACCAGGCCTGAAAGCTAGTTTGTACACTCTATCCATAGTCTTGAAAATGCTATTTCAAGCTTTGTTACTAATAAATTGACTTCTAGACACATCAGTGTTTTAAATTCGAACATTTGCTACAAATCTACACTGTTTTTAGTGATTTGAAGCTTGAAACATCGAGTTGTAAGGCTCTTCACGATTTTCACAAAGTTTTTGACTTACCAGGCCTGAAAGCTAGTTTGTACACTCTATCCATAGTCTTGTAAATGCTATTTTAAGCTTTGTTACTAATAAATTGACTTCTAGACACATCAGTGTTTTAAATTCGAGCATTTGCTACAAATCTACACTGTTTTTAGTGCTTTGAAGCTTGAAAAATCAAGTTGTAAGGCTCTTTACGATTTTCACAAAGTTTTTGAGATATCAGGCCTGAAAGCTAGTTTGTACACTCCATCCATAGTCTTGAAAATGCGATTTCAAACTTCGTCACTATTAAAATTGATTTCTAGACACATTAGTGTTAAAAATTCGAGCATTTCTTACAAATCTACACTGTTTTTAGTGGTTTAAGGCTTGAAAAATCGAGTTATAAGGCTCTTCACGATTTTCACAAACTTTTTAACTTACCAGGCCTGAAAGCTAGTTTGTACACTCTATCCATAGTCTTGAAAATGCTATTTCAAGCTTTGTTACTAATAAATTGACTTCTAGACACATCAGTGTTTTAAATTCGAACATTTGCTACAAATCTACACTGTTTTTAGTGCTTTGAAGCTTGAAACATCGAGTTGTAAGGCTCTTCACGATTTTCACAAAGTTTTTGACTTACCAGGCCTGAAAGCTAGTTTGTACACTCTATCCATAGTCTTGTAAATGCTATTTTAAGCTTTGTTACTAATAAATTGACTTCTAGACACATCAGTGTTTTAAATTCGAGCATTTGCTACAAATCTACACTGTTTTTAGTGCTTTGAAGCTTGAAAAATCAAGTTGTAAGGCTCTTTACGATTTTCACAAAGTTTTTGACCTACCAGTCCTGAAAGCTAGTTTGTACACTCTATCCATAGTCTTGAAAATACCATTTCAAGCTTTGTCACTATTAAATTGACTTCTCGACACATCAATGTTTTAAATTCGAGCATTTGCTACAAATCTACACTGTTTTTAGTGCTTTGAAGCTTGAAAAATCGAGTTTTAAGGCTCTTCACGATTTTCACAAAGTTTTTGACCTACCAGGCCTGAAAGCTAGTTTGTACACTCTATCCATAGTCTTGAAAATACTATTTCCTTTGTCACTAATAAATTGACTTCTAGACACATTCGTGTTAAAAATTAGAGCATTCCTTACAAACCTACACTGTTTTTAGTGCTTTGAAGCTTGAAAAATCAAGTTGTAAGGCTCTTTAGGATTTTCACAAAGCTTTTGACCTACCAGGCCTGAAAGCTAGTTTGTACACTCTATCCATAGTCTTGAAAATACCATTTCAAGCATTGTCACTATTAAATTGACTTCTAGACACATCAATGTTTTAAATTCGAGCATTTGCTACAAAATCTACACTGTTTTTAGTGTTTTGAAGCTAGAAAAATCAAGTTGTAAGGCTCATTACGATTTTCACAAAGTTTTTGACCTACCAGGCCTGAAAGCTAGTTTGCACACTCCATCCATAGTCTTGAAAATGCCATTTCAAGCTTCGTCACTATTAAAATTGACTTCTAGACACATTAGTGTTCAAAATTCGAGCATTTATTAGAAATCTACACTGTTTTTAGTGCTTTAAAGCTTGAAAAATCGAGTTGTAAGGCTCTTCACGATTTTCACAAACTTTTTGACTTACCAGGTCTGAAAGCTAGTTTGTACACTCTATTCATAGTCTTAAAAATGCCATTTCAAGCTTCGTCACAATTAAATTGACTTCTAGACACATCAGTGTTTTAAATTCGAGCATTTGCTACAAATCTACACTGTTTTTAGTGCTTTACAGCTTGAAATCGAGTTGTAAGGCTCTTCATGATTTTCACAAAGTTTTTGACTTACCAGGCCTGAAAGCTAGTTTCTACACTCTATCCATAGTCTTGTAAATGCTATTTTAAGCTTTGTTACAAATAAATTGACTTCTAGACACATTAGTGTTAAAAATTCGAGCATTTGCTACAAATCTACACTGTTTTTAGTGCTTTACAGCTTGAAAAATCGAGTTGTAAGACTCTTCACGATTTTCACAAAGTTTTTAACTTACCAGCACTGAAAGCTAGTTTCTACACTCTATCCATAGTCTTGAAAATGCCATTTCAAGCTTTGTTACTAATAAATTGACTTCTAGACACATCAGTGTTTTAAATTCGAGCATTTGCTACAAATCTACACTGTTTTTAGTGCTTTACAGCTTGAAATCGAGTTGTAAGACTCTTTACGATTTTCACAAAGTTTTTGAGATATCAGGCCTGAAAGCTAGTTTGTACACTCCATCCATAGTCTTGAAAATGCGATTTCAAACTTCGTCACTATTAAAATTGATTTCTAGACACATTAGTGTTAAAAATTCGAGCATTTCTTACAAATCTACACTGTTTTTAGTGGTTTAAGGCTTGAAAAATCGAGTTATAAGGCTCTTCACGATTTTCACAAAGTTTTTGACTTACCAGGCCTGAAAGCTAGTTTGTACACTCTATCCATAGTCTTGATAATGTTATTTCAAGCTTTGTCACTATTGAATTGACTTCTTGACACATTAGTGTTAAAAATTCGAGCATTTCTTACAAATCTACACTGTTTGTAATGCTTTACATCTTGAAAAATCGAGTTGTAAGGCTCTTCACGATTTTCACAAACTTTTTGACTTACCAGGTCTGAAAGCTAGTTTGTACACTCTATTCATAGTCTTAAAAATGCCATTTCAAGCTTCGTCACAATTAAATTGACTTCTAGACACATCAGTGTTTTAAATTCGAGCATTTGCTACAAATCTACACTGTTTTTAGTGCTTTACAGCTTGAAATCGAGTTGTAAGGCTCTTCATGATTTTCACAAAGTTTTTGACTTACCAGGCCTGAAAGCTAGTTTGTACACTCTATCCATAGTCTTGTAAATGCTATTTCAAGCTTTTTCACTATTAAATTGACTTCTAGACACATCAGTGTTTTAAATTCGTGCATCTTTTACAAAACGACACTGTTTTTAGTGCTTTAAAGCTTGAAAAATCGAGTTGTAAGGCTCTTCACGATTTTCCCAAAGTTTTTAACTTACCAAGCCTGAAAGCTAGTTTGTACACTCTATCCATAGTCTTGATAATGTTATTTCAAGCTTTGTCACTATTAAATTGACTCCTAGACACATCAGTGTTTAAAATTCGAGCATTTGCTACAAATCTACACTGTTTTTAGTGCTTTAAAGCTTGAAAAATCGAGTTGTAAGGCTCTTCACAATTTTCACAAACTTTTTGACTTACCAGGCCTGAAAGCAAGTTTCTACACTCTATCCATAGTCTTGTAAATGCTATTTCAAGCTTTGTTACTAATAAATTGACTTCTAGACACATTAGTGTTAAAAATTCGAGCATTTCTTAGAAATCTACACTGTTTTTAGTGGTTTAAGGCTTGAAAAATCGAGTTATAAGGCTCTTCACGATTTTCACAAACTTTTTAACTTACCAGGCCTGAAAGCTAGTTTGTACACTCTATCCATAGTCTTGAAAATGCTATTTCAAGCTTTGTTACTAATAAATTGACTTCTAGACACATCAGTGTTTTAAATTCGAACATTTGCTACAAATCTACACTGTTTTTAGTGCTTTGAAGCTTGAAACATCGAGTTGTAAGGCTCTTCACGATTTTCACAAAGTTTTTGACTTACCAGGCCTGAAAGCTAGTTTGTACACTCTATCCATAGTCTTGTAAATGCTATTTTAAGCTTTGTTACTAATAAATTGACTTCTAGACACATCAGTGTTTTAAATTCGAGCATTTGCTACAAATCTACACTGTTTTTAGTGCTTTGAAGCTTGAAAAATCAAGTTGTAAGGCTCTTTACGATTTTCACAAAGTTTTTGACCTACCAGTCCTGAAAGCTAGTTTGTACACTCTATCCATAGTCTTGAAAATACCATTTCAAGCTTTGTCACTATTAAATTGACTTCTCGACACATCAATGTTTTAAATTCGAGCATTTGCTACAAATCTACACTGTTTTTAGTGCTTTGAAGCTTGAAAAATCGAGTTTTAAGGCTCTTCACGATTTTCACAAAGTTTTTGACCTACCAGGCCTGAAAGCTAGTTTGTACACTCTATCCATAGTCTTGAAAATACTATTTCCTTTGTCACTAATAAATTGACTTCTAGACACATTCGTGTTAAAAATTAGAGCATTCCTTACAAACCTACACTGTTTTTAGTGCTTTGAAGCTTGAAAAATCAAGTTGTAAGGCTCTTTAGGATTTTCACAAAGCTTTTGACCTACCAGGCCTGAAAGCTAGTTTGTACACTCTATCCATAGTCTTGAAAATACCATTTCAAGCATTGTCACTATTAAATTGACTTCTAGACACATCAATGTTTTAAATTCGAGCATTTGCTACAAAATCTACACTGTTTTTAGTGTTTTGAAGCTAGAAAAATCAAGTTGTAAGGCTCATTACGATTTTCACAAAGTTTTTGACCTACCAGGCCTGAAAGCTAGTTTGCACACTCCATCCATAGTCTTGAAAATGCCATTTCAAGCTTCGTCACTATTAAAATTGACTTCTAGACACATTAGTGTTCAAAATTCGAGCATTTATTAGAAATCTACACTGTTTTTAGTGCTTTAAAGCTTGAAAAATCGAGTTGTAAGGCTCTTCACGATTTTCACAAACTTTTTGACTTACCAGGTCTGAAAGCTAGTTTGTACACTCTATTCATAGTCTTAAAAATGCCATTTCAAGCTTCGTCACAATTAAATTGACTTCTAGACACATCAGTGTTTTAAATTCGAGCATTTGCTACAAATCTACACTGTTTTTAGTGCTTTACAGCTTGAAATCGAGTTGTAAGGCTCTTCATGATTTTCACAAAGTTTTTGACTTACCAGGCCTGAAAGCTAGTTTCTACACTCTATCCATAGTCTTGTAAATGCTATTTTAAGCTTTGTTACAAATAAATTGACTTCTAGACACATTAGTGTTAAAAATTCGAGCATTTGCTACAAATCTACACTGTTTTTAGTGCTTTACAGCTTGAAAAATCGAGTTGTAAGACTCTTCACGATTTTCACAAAGTTTTTAACTTACCAGCACTGAAAGCTAGTTTCTACACTCTATCCATAGTCTTGAAAATGCCATTTCAAGCTTTGTTACTAATAAATTGACTTCTAGACACATCAGTGTTTTAAATTCGAGCATTTGCTACAAATCTACACTGTTTTTAGTGCTTTACAGCTTGAAATCGAGTTGTAAGGCTCTTCATGATTTTCACAAAGTTTTTGACTTACCAGGCCTGAAAGCTAGTTTCTACACTCTATCCATAGTCTTGTAAATGCTATTTTAAGCTTTGTTACAAATAAATTGACTTCTAGACACATTAGTGTTAAAAATTCGAGCATTTGCTACAAATCTACACTGTTTTTAGTGCTTTACAGCTTGAAAAATCGAGTTGTAAGACTCTTCACGATTTTCACAAAGTTTTTAACTTACCAGCACTGAAAGCTAGTTTCTACACTCTATCCATAGTCTTGAAAATGCCATTTCAAGCTTTGTTACTAATAAATTGACTTCTAGACACATCAGTGTTTTAAATTCGAGCATTTGCTACAAATCTACACTGTTTTTAGTGCTTTAAAGCTTGAAAAATCGAGTTAAAGCTCTTCACGATTTTCACAAAGTTTTTGACTTACCAGGCCTGAAAGCTAGTTTGTATACTCTATCCATAGTATTGAAAATGCTATTTCAAGCTTTGTTACTAATAAATTGACTTCTAGACACATCAGTGTTTTAAATTCGAGCATTATTAGAAAACTACACTGTTTTTAGTGCTTTAAAGTTTGAAAAATCAAGTTGTAAGGCTCTTCACGACTTTCACAAAGTTTTTGACTTACCGGGCCTGAAAGCTATTTTGTACACTCTATCCATAGTCTTGATAATGTCATTTCAAGCTTTGTCACTGATAAATTAACTTCTAGACACATCAATGTTTTAAATTCAAGCATTTGCTACAAACCTACACTGTTTTTAATGCTTTAAAGCTTGAAAAATCGAGTTGTAAGGCTCTTCACGATTTTCACAAAGTTTTTGACTTACCAGGCCTGAAAGCTAGTTTGTACACTCTATCCATAGTCTTGATAATGTTATTTCAAGCTTTGTCACTATTGAATTGACTTCTTGACACATTAGTGTTAAAAATTCGAGCATTTCTTACAAATCTACACTGTTTGTAATGCTTTACATCTTGAAAAATCGAGTTGTAAGGCTCTTCACGATTTTCACAAACTTTTTGACTTACCAGGTCTGAAAGCTAGTTTGTACACTCTATTCATAGTCTTAAAAATGCCATTTCAAGCTTCGTCACAATTAAATTGACTTCTAGACACATCAGTGTTTTAAATTCGAGCATTTGCTACAAATCTACACTGTTTTTAGTGCTTTACAGCTTGAAATCGAGTTGTAAGGCTCTTCATGATTTTCACAAAGTTTTTGACTTACCAGGCCTGAAAGCTAGTTTGTACACTCTATCCATAGTCTTGTAAATGCTATTTCAAGCTTTTTCACTATTAAATTGACTTCTAGACACATCAGTGTTTTAAATTCGTGCATCTTTTACAAAACGACACTGTTTTTAGTGCTTTAAAGCTTGAAAAATCGAGTTGTAAGGCTCTTCACGATTTTCCCAAAGTTTTTAACTTACCAAGCCTGAAAGCTAGTTTGTACACTCTATCCATAGTCTTGATAATGTTATTTCAAGCTTTGTCACTATTAAATTGACTCCTAGACACATCAGTGTTTAAAATTCGAGCATTTGCTACAAATCTACACTGTTTTTAGTGCTTTAAAGCTTGAAAAATCGAGTTGTAAGGCTCTTCACAATTTTCACAAACTTTTTGACTTACCAGGCCTGAAAGCAAGTTTCTACACTCTATCCATAGTCTTGTAAATGCTATTTCAAGCTTTGTTACTAATAAATTGACTTCTAGACACATTAGTGTTAAAAATTCGAGCATTTCTTAGAAATCTACACTGTTTTTAGTGCTTTAAAGCTTGAAAAATCGAGTTGTAAGGCTCTTCACGATTTTCACAAAGTTTTTAACTTACCAGGCCTGAAAGCTAGTTTGTACACTCTATCCATAGTCTTGATAATGCCATTTCAAGCTTTGTTACTAATAAATTGACTTCTTGACACATTAGTGTTAAAAATTCGAGTATTTCTTACAAATCCTACACTGTTTTTAGTGCTTTGAAGCTTGAAAAATTGAGTTGTAAGGCTCTTCGCAATTTTCACAAAGTTTTTGACTTATCAGGCCTGAAAGCTAATTTGTACACTTTATCCATAGTCTTGAAAATACCATTTCAAGCTTTGGCACTTTTAAATTGACTTCTAGACACATCAGTGTTTTAAATTCGAGCATTTAAAACAACTTTTTAACTTACCAGGTCTGAAAGCCAGTTTGTACACTCTATTCATAGTCTTAAAAATGCCATTTCAAGCCTCTTCACTATTAAATTGACTTCTAGACACATCAGTGTTTTAAATTCGAGCATTTGCTACAAATCTACACTGTTTTTAGTGCTTTACAGCTTGAAATCGAGTTGTAAGGCGATTTTCACAAAGTTTGTGACTCAAGACCTGAAATATGACGCATTTATTATGGAATACCCTGTATATCACTATTATAGTTTTGTTGTATGAAAATGTGTGACATTCCCAAAAAGGCATACCTATACATATTTTTTATTAATAATTAATTCTTTATCTTAAATAATTTTCTTTTAACCACTTTATAACATGTTTATCAAGGATCACTTAAAAACTATTACATCCTGTTACGAGTAGTTTGCATGCTCTTTTATAGGACTCATCATTATCTTAAATGAATGTGATATATGAACAGAAACTCATATTAAATGCTTGTATTCCATTTTACAGCTTTGAATAATACGACTTGTGTACTACCATCGACCTGTCTATCTCTTGTAAACTTGCGCATCCTAAAATTATTTTTAAATTAGGATTAATTGATAGATTATATAAAAATTTCACCTGAAATAGCTCAAAATGCTTTTTCAAGATTGTCAAAATCTTTCTCACACCTTCTTCACCTCCGCAAGCCAATCCCCATAAAGGCGCTCTTCCAATGAAAACCATCTTGGCACCCAGTCCTATAGCTTTAAATATGTCAGTACCATCAGTAACACCTCCATCCATGTAAACCTCCAATTTATTACCAACCGCTTTGGTAATTTTAGGAAGACATTCAATCTGTACGTTAAACTTTTTTTGTGTGAAAATCTGCTTGATCTCTGGATGGTATAGTTACCGATGCAGGCCATCCATCAACTTGTCTAGCTCCATGATTGGATACAAGTATGCCAGCAACGCGAGCATCTGCAGCAAAAATAGCGTCTTCCACAGTTAAAATTCCCTTTAACACTATTGGCAAACGAGTGATTGATTTCAGCCAATGAACGTCACTCCATTGTAAAGAAGGGTCCAACAAGTTGCCCAAGTTGTTTAAAGCGGAACCGGTTTCTTCTCCATGTTGATTCAAAGTGGAGGATTCAGGACCCTTAAAATTTGCTAATCTACGGTGGATACATAAATGATTTATACAGGGTGGTCCAGTTTTAATTGTCAATAATTCAACATTCGATAGCCCATCAAAAAATGACACACACGTGGTTCTAGAACACTATTTAACTAGACGGTCACGTGACAATTGTCAAAATAACTGTCATAAACCTCAGAAACACGTCTTGTTTCGAAAACTGTATTAAACTGTAATTCTTCCAAATTCTAGTAAACTTTTAACAGTTTTGGCATTAGTGACAGACATCACGTGGTTTTAGCGGATAATTTAGCTACGCAGTCACGTGATAACTGTTAAAATAACTGCCGGAAACCTCAGAAACACGTATTATATCAAATACTGCAAGAAAGCTTTTCTAAACCCTGATTTTACAACTTTTGAGCACAGTTTGACAGTTTTGACGTTAGTGACAGTTTTTACGTGGTTCTAGAACACTATTTAGCAAGACGGTCACGTGACAATTGTCAAAATAAGTGTCACAAACCTGAGAAACACCTCTGGTTTCGAAAACTGTACTAAACTGTAATTCTTCCAAATTTTAACAGTTTTGGCATTAATGACAAATATCACGTGGTTTTACAGGATACTTTAGCTACGCAGTCACGTGATAACTGTTAAAATAACTGCCGTAAATCTAAGAAACGCGTTTTATATCAAATACCCCAAGAAAGCTTTTCTAAACCCCAATTTTACTTTTGAGCACAGTTTGACAGTTTTGACGTTAGTGACAGTTGTCACGTAATTCTAGAACATTATTTAACTAGGCGGTCACGTGACAATTGTCAAAATAACTGTCACAAGCCTCAGAAACACGTCTTGTTTCGAAAACTGTAATTCTTCCAAATTCTAGTCAAATTTTAACAATTTTGGTATTAGTGACAGATATCACGTGGTTTTAGAAGATAATTTAGCAAGGCAGTCATATGACAAGTGTTAAAATAATTGTCGTAAATCCCAGAAACACGTTTTATATCAAATACTGCGAGAAAACTGTAAAAATTTGACTAGAATTTGGAAGAATTACAGTTTAATACAGTCTTCGAAACAAGACGTGTTTCTGAGTTTATGACAATTATTTTGACAATTGTCACGTGATCGTCTTGCTAAATAGTGTCCTAGAACCACGTGACAACTGTTACTAACGTCAAAACTGTCAAATTGTGCTCAAAAGTTGCAAAAATCAGGGTTTCTGAGAATTACGACGATTAAGTTATTTTAAGAGTTGTCGCAAGATAGTATTTTAATTTTTAACCCTATGTAGAGTCACGTGACCTTCCCGACTCCATTGGACGGTGGAAAACAGTCACGTGACCTCCAGAAATTGTTTGTCGCCAAAATGATCACGTGACGTACAGAGCAACATTTTGACCTTAAATAAATTCACGTAACCATTGATTTGATAATATAGTCACGTGACCTTCAGAAATCCTTTTCAAACGTAGAAACGGTCACGTGACCTTTAGAACAACATTTTGATTGTTAAATAGGCCACGTGAATGAAAAAATTGAGTTTTTCCATTAATTCGAGTCGAGATCCCATTCGACGTTTGAAAATAGTCACGCGACTTTTGTAACGGACTTTGATAATTGAAAAACAGTCACATGTGACCTAAGAAATTTCTTTTAGTCGTAAAAATGATCACGTGACCATCGGAGCAACATTTACATGTTTTTACAATTTTTTAAGTGATCAACAATCATTTTGTACCATCAAACTGTCATTTTTGCTGTTTTTTGATGGAAATCGTTTTTATACAATTTTTTAAGTGATCAACAATCATTTTGCCCCATGAAACTGTCATTTTTGCTGTTTTTCTATGAAAATCGATCTTATACAATTTTTTAAGTGATCAACTATCATTTTGCCCCATCAAACTGTCATTTTTGCTGTTTTTTGATGGAAATCGTTTTTATACAATTTTTTAAGTAATCTACAATCATTTTGTACCATCAAACTGTCATTTTTGCTGTTTTTTGATGGAAATCGTTTTTATACAATTTTTTAAAGGATCAACAATCATTTTGCACCATCAAACAGTCATTTTTGCTGTTTTTTGATGGAAATAGTTTTTTTTACAATTTTTTAAGTGATCAACAATCATTTTGCACCATCAAACTGTCATTTTTGCTGTTTTTTGATGGAAATCGTTTTTATACAATTTTTTAAAGGATCAACAATCATTTTGCACCATTAAACTGTCATTTTTGCTGTTTTTTGATGGAAATCGTTTTTATACAATTTTTTAAAGGATCAACAATCATTTTGCACCATCAAACAGTCATTTTTGCTGTTTTTTGATGGAAATAGTTTTTTTTACAATTTTTTAAGTGATCAACAATCATTTTGCACCATCAAACTGTCATTTTTGCTGTTTTTTGATGGAAATCGTTTTTATACAATTTTTTAAAGGATCAACAATCATTTTGCACCATCAAACAGTCATTTTTGCTGTTTTTTGATGGAAATAGTTTTTTTTACAATTTTTTAAGTGATCTACAATCATTTTGCACCATCAAACTTGTGCTGTTTTGTTGAGAGGCCTCAATATAGGGGGACTTATTTTCCTGCACTATTTTCTATGGTTATTCAAAATTCATCTGTGAGGTTAGAAGTTAATTTTTGACACTGAAAATAGCAGAAAAAAAACCTGAGAGTTCAAACTAAAGTTTGTTTCAAATCAATTCAAAATTTTTATACAGTGTGTCCTGAAATGGAATTGCAAAAAAGAGAAACAGCAAGTTTCAGCTTGCATGATAATAAATCCACCCTGTTTAACTATGGAGCAATTACTACTGCCTTCCTGGGTTATCGTATCTTTTCAAAATGGTTCAAAAGGATTCAAATCTGGTCATCTGAGAGGTTTACTAGTTAATTTTTGACACTGAAAATAGTCAAAGAAAAACAGGACTTTTGAACTAATTTTTTAGACTGGTAGTGTAAAACTGATCATTCAAGACTTGTGAGAGTCCAAAGAGTACTACTAGGAATAGTTTTAAAATTCGTTTTTTCACACTGCAATCTATTGTCGAGTGTCTGAAACTGGATTTCAAGCAATAAAAACAGTCCGAAAACCAAGACAACGAATTTTTTACTACTAAAAATTAGTTTTAAAGGCTTTACTAAGACTAAAGAAAGTCCAAAAGTTTATTTTCAAAACTTTCATTGGTGTACATTTCAATTTCCTGGATTAAAACAAGTCCAGAATTCAATTAAACACTGGTAACAATCCAAATTAAATTTTCGGACTAATTCAATTCTAAAAAATAGTGTTCAAGACTAATATCACAGTATTTAGTGTCCAAATTTTTTACTTTCATCAATGAATTTATTTTTTACTGTTATAAATAGTTTTAAGTCGATTTTTCAGTCTAAAAGCACTAAAAACAGTCCGAGTTTCTGAGAAATGCTCCAATTTTTTGCACTGATAAGTGTAGAAGTCAATTTAATAGTGAAAAAGCTTGAAATGACATTTCCAGGACTATGGACAGTGTACAAACTGGGCTTTCAGGCCTGATAAGTCAAAAACTTTGGGAAGATCGCGAAGAGCTTCAAAAGTTAGTATTCAAGTCAATATTCATGAATCTAATGTCAATATCCTGCATTTAAGACTAAAATAGCAAAATATGTTTTCAAATCATGAAAACTTGCTTCAAATATAAAGTTGAAGCTTCTGATGTCACTTTTGATTGGTTCAGAGTCATTTTTTGGTGTCCAAAGCAATTTTCAAAGTTTAAATGTGTAAATTTGTAGGCAAAAATTGTAGAAAAAGTAATTTTCAATTCTCTTTATCAAATTATCTGAAAACTGTGACGACTGACTCAATTTTCATCGTTTCAAAGTAAATGTACTGGTTTCTGAGACAATTTTCTCTTATTTTGTCTGGAAACTATGAAAACAGACTACAAAAACCTTTTTTTAAGCTTCTTAAGTAAATTTTCATCGTTTCCAAGATAATTTTTAAGTTGGGTTGGGTTAGTTTTGGGGTTTGAAGGTAATAATTGAATTATCTCGTAAACGAAGTTTCAAATGAGAATTTTATAAGAGATGCTTATTTTTTCAAATTGAATGAAAAATTTAAATTTTTAAAAAATATCCATTGACGTAGAAAATAAAGCGAAAAAATGAAAATCATCTTTGTGTATCTTCGCCACTAAACAGTTTCGACAAACGTCATTAACATCTATTTGTTCCAAATTTGATCAAAATTGCTCCAACGGTCTGACAGTTATGACAAGAAACCGATTTCAGAAGCATTTTTCAGGTAAATGACATAATTCATGCTATCGAATCGTTAATTATTGACATTTAAAACTGGACCACCCGGTATATAAAATAAGTTTTACCTAAGATGAGGAGGCAACTTAAATTTATTTCTAATATCCGCATTTCTAAGTCCAATGAATGGACTGTCCACTGTGAGCACCAGGGCTTTGTATCCAGCATCTTCTGCTCTTTTCACAAAATTTTTGGTAAATTCCCTAAAAAAATTTGAATTTTTTGATCAGTTTTGATCAGAACTGTCCATCTTTTTAAGAAACATCTAACTAAAGTTATTTAGGAAAAATCTTGACTAAACAATTAAAAAATAAAATGTCAAAAAGTTTTGTCAGTATAAGTTTTTTTTTTAAATGTCATTCAGCGTTAATAGTTATGACCTAAGTAACTAGTTATTTCTTTACTTATCATAATTATGTGTTTACTGATATACGTGTAACTACTAAGTAATGTAAAGTAATGTGTTAGTTATTATTAAGTAATTAAGACAATCGATTATCTGATAAACAGCTAATAACAAAAGCGACCTTCAAAAGTTTTAACAACATTACTCTTACCAGAAAAATATGATTTTTAATTTCAAAAAAAAGGCGAAGCAGAAAATAGCACTGGGTAGCAAGTAACATAAGCAGAAACACGTTATTATCCTTACTCTTTTCTGCTTTCTCCTCTACCTTCTTTTCGGAATTATAAATCACTATTTCCTATTAATAACGCGCTACAACTTTTCCCATTACTCTCTTACCGATCATTGTAGATGTACAACTGAAACCATTTTATTGCTTTAGGAGCTGCTTGTGCCACTTCTTCTATACTACTTGTAGCAATTGTGCTTAGTATGTAAATAGTGCCCATTGATTCTGCAGCTGGAAACGTATCAAATACAATTGATTAATTTAAAACAACTATATGATGAATACAATATACACTTTTTCCAAAAAACCACCACAAAAAAATTGATTTTGACAAGCAAACACATTGTATAAGGTTTGTTAGTTATTTCTTTATAAACAGCGACCATAGATCGACTAGTCAGAGCTAGAGTTAAAATTTGCTGGATAATCTGGAACAGCACACATTTCAGTTATAAACAGTATCAGAAGAACCACAACCAATGTGAAAATCTCCATAAACCCTAAACTATCACCTGAAACACATAAATATACCAAAACACAAAATACGAATATGATAAAGAAATGTATAGCACAAAACTCAAACATGAAAATTTCTGGAAAGAATAACGCCAGAAGCAAATACAAAATTTAGTAACTTTCTGAGGACAAACAACAGAATCAATGCTGATGATAATTGAGAAATTCTATACAACGCTATACAGTTGGCTGGAAGCAACAGTTGTCAACAATCTAAACCTCCAGTCATTTACGTGAATTCTGAAGCTTTTTAAGCTTCTGGACTAGATGAAGAAAATTTGAAAGCTTTTAGACTGCTTTAGAAGCAGTTTGGAGTTTCTGTAGTATTTTGAAAACTTTTTGGACTATTGTAGGAGCATTTGGAAGGTTTCTTCTCTTTGGAATTGAAGGTTTTGGACTGCTTTTAAAGCATTTGAAAACTTAAGGACGGTTCTAGAAACTTATGGAAGCTTGAAAGAATACGGAAGCTTTTAGACTGCTTTGAAATGTTTTAAGAGCTTCCAGACTATATTATTTGAAAGCCTTTAAAGTGTTCTAAAAGCTTTTGTAAGCTTCTAGACTATTTTGAAAGACTTCCGACTGCTTTAGAAGCATTTTGGAGTTTTTGTAGTGTTTTGAAATCTTTTTAGACTACTATAAAAGCATATTGAAGGTTCTGGACTGCTTTTAAGACATTTAAAACCTTGTAGGCGGTTCTAGAATCTTTTAAACTGTTTTAAAAGCATATGGAAACTTCTAGACTGTCTTGAAATGTTTCGAGAGCTTCTAGACTAGATGAAGAGCATTTGGAACCTTTTAGAGTGCTATAAAAGCTTTTGGAAGGCTTTCGACTGCTTTAGAAGCATTTTGGAGTTTCTGTAGTATTTTGAAATCTTTTTAACTATTGTAGGAGCATTTGGAAGATTTCTTTAAAAAGCATTGTAGGTTTTGTACAGCTTTTAAAGCATTTGAAAACTTAAGGACGATTCTAGAAACTTATGGAAACTTGGAAGAATACGGAAGCTTTTTGACTGCTTTGAAATTTTTTAAGAGCTTCCAGACTAGATTATTTGGAAGCCTTTAGAGTGTTCTAAAAGCTTTTGGAAGCTTCTAGACTATTTTGAAAGACTTCCGACTGCTTTAGAAGCATTTTGGAGTTTTTGTAGTGTTTTGAAATCTTTTTAGACTACTATAAAAGCATATTGAAGGTTCTGGACTGCTTTTAAGACATTTAAAACCTTGTAGGCGGTTCTAGAATCTTTTAAACTGTTTTAAAAGCATATGGAAACTTCTAGACTGTCTTGAAATGTTTTGAGAGCTTCTAGACTAGATGAAGAGCATTTGGAACTTCCTAAATGCTCTAAAAGCTTTTGGAAGGCTTTCGACTGCTTTAGAAGCATTTTGGAGTTTCTGTAGTATTTTGAAAATCTTTTTAGACTACTGTAGGAGCATTTGGGAGGTTACTTTAAAAAGCATTGAAGGTTTGGGACTGCTTTTAAAGCATTTGAAAATTGATGGACGATTCTAGAAATGTATGGAAGCTTGGAAGCATACGGAAGCTTTTAGACTGCCTTGAAATTTTTTGAGAGCTTCCAGACTAGTTGAAAATCATTTGGAAGCCTTTATAGAGTGTTTTGGAAGCTTCTAGACTGTTTTCGAAGGCTTTAGACTGCTTGAGAAGCATTCTGGAGTTTCTGTAGTGTTTTGAAATCTTTTCAGACTACTTTAGAAGCATATTGAATGTTCTGGACTGCTTTTAAGACATTTAAAACCTTATAGACGGTTCTAGAATCTTTGAAACTGCTTTAAAAGCATATGGAAACTTCTAGACTGTCTTGAAATGTTTTGAGAGCTTCTAGACTAGATGAAGAGCATTTGGAACTTCCTAAATGCTCTAAAAGCTTTTGGAACGCTTTCGACTGCTTTAGAAGCATTTTGGAGTTTGTGTAGTATTTTGAAAATCTTTTTAGACTACTGTAGGAGCATTTGGAAGGTTCCTTTAAACAGCATTGAAGGTTTTGGACTGCTTTTAAAGCATTTGAAAACTGATGGACGATTCTAGAAATGTATGGAAGCTTGGAAGCATACGGAAGCTTTTAGACTGCCTTGAAATTTTTTGAGAGCTTCCAGACTAGTTGAAAATCATTTGGAAGCCTTTATAGAGTGTTTTCGAAGGCTTTAGACTGCTTGAGAAGCATTCGGGAGTTTCTGTAGCATTTTGAAATCTTTTTAGACTACTTTAGAAGCATATTGAAGATTCTGGACTGCTTTTAAGACATTTGAAACCTTGTAGACGGTTCTAGCATCTTTTAGAAGCTTTTAAACTGTTTTAAAACCATATGGAAACTTCTAAACTGTCTTAAAATGTTTTTAGAGCTTCTAGACTAGATGAAGAGCATTTGGAAGCTTGGAGACAGCTCTAAAAGCTTTTGGAAGGCTTTCGAGTGCTTTAGAATCATTTTGGACTTTCTGTAGTATTTTAAAATCTTTTTAGACTATTACAGGAGCATTTGGAAGGTTTCTTTAAAAAGCATTGAAGGTTTTGGACCGCGTTCTAGAAATTTTTGGAAGCTGTCATGCTGTTTTGTAAGATTTTGTAAGGCATTTTGGATTTCTATAATGTTTTAGAATGTTTTTACAATTTTTTAGACTACTTCATGAGCAATTGGAAATTTTTTGGTTATTAGTTTAAGATTGTAAAAATAGCACCAAATAAGCACAAAAAGAAGAAAAAAGCGTGCGTTTTTCCATAAGTCGTTAACATTAGATTGCTAAAAATCCGGGCTCTGCTTGTCATAAGACACCTGGAGAAGACAGATTAACAACAGAAATGCCTTAAACATGGCGGTGAACTCTTGTTGAGGAGAGATTATCGACAACTTTAAGATGATTCGTTTATTCATAGAAAAGAGCACTGAATACAAGTTTCCCTTATACGTAGTCTTTGTGGACTACGTAGCCTTTGACTCTATAGAGCTGCATGAGATGCCTTACATAATGCTAGCTAGGATAGACTATAGATACTCTGGTATAATATCATTCATATACCAAACAGCTACAATGAGTGTCAAGTTGGATGAAATCAAAATAAAAGAGAAGTCAGACAGGAAGATACTATTTCAGCATTGGAAAACGGTTTTAGGATGCTAAATTGAAAAAAGAAAGGTATTTGGGTGGACGAGAAGATACTCATCCATATGCGCTTTGCCAATGACGTTGTCATCTTTGCTTCAACGTCAGAAGGAACTTCACAAGACAACAATTTTAACCGAAGTGGAAGAACTATATACTACTATAAGTATATATTTGGGTAATGCCATATAAGACTCATCAAAAAGCTGAAATTTTGAAAAGGTTCAAACTTAGTTGGGCAGCTTTGGGTAGGCATATGTTCAAAGGTCAAACTGCCTAAAAAGAAATGTTTTCCATAAATGCGTTTTGCCTGTCTGTCTGCCAGCCTTTGAGACTGCATTAGAAACGCATATACCCGACGACAAATGAAAGTAACTGACATTTTCGAGAAAATATCTAGTTCTAAATGGTTTTGGGCCGAACACCTAGATGTAGACAATAAGATAAGAGATAAGCAAAAAATACTATTAAGCTTAAGACAAATACTAACAAAACGATCTCCCAAGAGATGGCCAATGACATAAAAACCATAGGTGGTAAAAAATGGATGGGACGGCTGAGGAAGAGGAAGAAAACGTGGAGAAAAAGTATACTAGACTGCTTGGACAGAACATTTTAAAAACGTACATACCTCGTACATTGGCACATTCTCCTTCTGGATGAGCCATCCGTTGCATAGCACTCGGTGATATACCAACTGGAATACAAACTTTTTCGCCCAGAATAATGGTGCCTAAAGTTCGATTAGACACGTCTCGTAAACATTTTGGACGAATTTTCAGTCTACAAATTGAAATAAACCATCAAATAAATTATAATAATCATTCTGAAATGTAGTTTTCACCTGGAAAAAGCTCTTCTGTTATTCCCCAAAGTCTCTTGTTTACCTGCGCCACTTCTGAAGTAATCTAGAACATCTCTGGGAAGAATGCTATAAGCACGATCTTCAAAGTCTTGTACGCAGACCAGTTCGTTCATTTTGACAATAAACTTAATTGCAGGTCATTCACAAGTAGCAACTTTCTTCCGAGTTGGTTTATGAGTTTTTAGCTCGGTTTACTTATACTTACTGCAAAAAGTTTATTAGCATGTAAGTATACCATTTTACGCACTAGTTTACCAGTAAAGACTACGTCAATAATACAACACTTGAGTATAATAATAGCTCTTAGTAGAGCAATAATTCTTCTTAATAAAAAGTAGTAATATATATTTTCTTTGACTTTAATAATATATTATATTATAAATTATTTTTTTCCGAATTATCAAATGATAAGAAAATATTGAAATAGTATGTATATTTGAACGACAAGGTTAAATATTAGCAAACAGTCTAATTTTTCTACAACTGGTTCAAATAGAGTTTCTTATAGCAATGATTTTTTTTCCAAACGTTAGTTTTGTCAGGAAACCTCAGTTTATATACGTCTATAGTATGGTGCACACTAGAAATTGAATTTTAATACCGGGCAACGTTATAGGCAACCAAAGTAACTATTTTGTACTTCCAGGCAAAAAAGACCACTTTTAATGACTGGAATGAGGGTACATTCATTACACTACAATTTAATCATTTTCGTCAACAACTGCAGCTTTTGGAAAATGGCAGACGTGTTATTGTTTCTAAAACCAGGAAAAGACTAGGCAATTTCTCCAAGACTACACCCTAATCAGTTTACTTCCAAGCATAGGGAAATTAGCAAAAGCAGTCATCCTGAAGAACCTCAAAGAGACAGAAGAAGAACTGCACATCATCTGAGATGAGCAGTTTGGATTCGGACAAAAACACTCGACAGAACATCAGATCCTCCGTATGGTAGAGTTGATCAGAAGCGGATTCAATTGTCGTCGGATTCCAATCAGACAATTCAGAGTAAAGACAGAAGGTGTCTACTCAACCTACAGGTAGATGGGGTATCGCAAGAGGCAGTCCTCTCACCGTACATCAGGATGAAACAATGACATTATACGCAGATGACACCGCGTTACTGGCCAAATCCAGAAACATCAGGCTACTCACCCAAAGACTCCAAGGCGAAGTGGAGACACTGGAAAAATCGTACTCAAAATTGAAAATCCAGCTGAACGCTTAGAAGATATGACAGGACAGGAGACGCCGTTGCAACTCTGGTAACTTTCCGAATGGAAGTCCACTTCCACTTATCTGATGCCGTTTCACAGTCATTAATAAGGGCGTAACGTCTAAATAAACTTACAGATATAACAGATAATAACAAATACAGTTGAAAGTATACGGCCCATGCCCAATGGACACGAAGGAATACAAATATGGGCCGCCACCACAGGAATATAGTATAGAATAATATAGAAGCTGTAATGAACGAAAGAAAAGTCCCTACTAATGGCGGGGAGATATATTTCACTGACTGCTGGATAGCTTGTCACGTTTGCTCAGAATTTGAAAATTCAGAGAAAATGTGACAAACTCTTAAAAGTGATTGATGCCAAAGAGGAAGTAATTCAACAAAGTACCAACGTTGTGAAAAACAAACACTGACAAAACTTGGAATGCAGTAAAGAAAAGAAATATACGCAGAAGAACAGGCATATGCAAAAACAAACCGATGATCGAATACCAAAAACTGAGGGGCATTCAACCATCCAAAAACATGGAAAATGGAAGATCTGAATGGTAAAACTATTACTGAAATAGAGAGAGTTCTTGAGGTATGGCAGTTATATTGCAGAAAGCTACACTAGAATCAAGACCCTGAAAAGGAAAACGAATTACTATCCATGAATGAGGTGGAACAAGAGCCTTTTGGAGGGATAAAGTAGAGCAAGTTATTCATTATTTGAAAAACAATAAAAGCACAGGCGGGGACAATATAAGCGCAAAAATGTAACAACTAAGTGAAGTAGGAATCACAATTGTGTGGAAGATATGCAACAACATATGGAAAACTGGACAATGGCCAAAGGATTGGTGCACAACAATCAATGTAACAATTTCACCATTGCATTCATCTCACATCCAAGCAAAGTTATGCTCAGAGTTCTCCTTCAACGCCTCCGAAGCTTTTTGGATTCTCAGATCCTACAGGAGTGGCAAGGGCATAAGAGAACAAATCTCTAATGTTCGACAAATTATCGAAAAGGCAAGAGAATTTGCTCATGATCATATCTCTGTTTTCTAGACAGCAAAGCGTTTGGCTGTGTTAGCTGGCTAAAGTTTTGAAAAGCTCTCTTAGAGATGGGAACTCCTCAACATCTGATGCTCCTATTAAAACATCTATATGAAAACAGCAGTGCAACAGTCAGACTGGAAGACAAAACCTTCCCAATCCCTTATCTCCCTTGCTTTGGACGGTTGGATGGATGGCAGAAGGATAAATAATAATAAATGTATTTATTTAGCACCGGGCTATTACAGGCAAACAGCATATTACATATTACACTATACATTAAATACATACTAGATTACACATAAATTATCACGAAGTTATCTAACAATATATTAATTTTGTGCTTTACTAATTAAATAATTATCTAATCGAGATTTAAACTCACACAAATTATTTGACATTTTAACAACATTTGGTAGGGAGTTGAACATTTGTAGGCCCTCACAGAACAGTGATTTCTGCAGCAAGGTTGTTCGCACAGTTTCAATATTGTAATTCATCCCTGATCTTATATTGTAATTATAAAATTCTGATCTATTCTCCAGAAACTTTCCCAAGTACTGAGGCATCAGTCCACGCTCTATTTTGAAAACTATTACAAGATTAGCTCTTTCAATACGTTGCCGTACGTTAAGCCAATTTAATGTAGTCAACATGTTTTGAATAGGAGTATATCTATTACAACCCAGTATAATTCTCATCGCCTTATTCTGTTGCAGTTGTAGTCTCATAATGCCCCCCTGAGTACACGCAATCAATAAAGAAGAGCAATAATCAAAATGTGGCAAAATAATAGTATTGTACACCACCAGTTTTGTCCAACCCGAGAGAGAAGCAGAAATACGTCTAAAAAACCCTATTTTTTTACCGAGCTTTCTACAAATATAATCAATATGATTTGAGAAACAGAGCTGGGGGTCCAATAGAACACCCAAATACTTAATTTCAGTCACAAATTCGATTTGATCGTTGTCCATATGCAATATTAAATCTAGGTCCCTATATGATTTGCAATTACACGTTTTGAGCCAACAATCATACATTTGGTTTTTGTAGTATTTAATTTTAATCTATTTTGGCACAACCATTCGCAGAGAGCTTGTAGCTCCAGATTCATAGTATTTGTGATATCTTGGTAATTCTTTCCTGATATACAAATTAGCCTGTCATCCGCAAAAAGGTTAATAACCGCATTATTAAATATTCTATACATCATTTACATATATTACAAATAGCAAGGGCCCCAGTATACTCCCCTGTGGAACACCATACTTACTAACTACCCTACTAGAACAAATATTGTCACCCAATTGAGTCCTATGATATCGGTTTTTAAGGTAGTCCTCGATCCAGGCCAGTGCTGCACCCACCACACCATAACATCTCAGCTTCTTCACCATAACATCCCGATCAATTGTCTCGAATGCCCGCTTTAAATCGACAAAAACTGCCAGCACCACATTCCCTGCATTAATGTCTCTTCTACAATTTGCACACACATACTGTAGCGCCGACTCACATGAATGACCGCTCCTGAATCCTGATTGACCACTGAATAAAAGTTTATTTACCTCAAAATATTCTCTGAGTTGTCCGCTAACTACTGTCTCTATGATTTTCTCCACCACATGTAGAAGATTTATTGGTCTGTAATCACTTGGAGTCAATGGTCTCTCAACCTTTGGTATCGGAATGATAAAGCTTACTTTTAAGTCGTTGGGCATTTTACTGGTAGTCAATGAAGTGTTAATCAGATAGAGCAAGGGGTAACCAACTACACAGAATAAGCTTTTTATAAGTTTAACATTCACTGATTTATCGCTGGTGCTTTTATTCTTGAGACCAAAGACAATTTTTTCCAACTGTTTAACATCAATAGTTTTAAAAGTATTAAGTCCGGCCATTTCCTGTTCGTTCATACCTTTCCAGTGAACATGAGGTATACTACTTGAGATTTCTTCTAAACTGCTCTGGTAGTAGTTATTGAAATTATCTTCTAGAGGCAACTGATCATTTTCAAACTTTATTCTTGAAAAATCAGACTGCTTTTTGTTTTGCCCAATCAAGTCCTTTAAGGTCCTCCACATTTTCTTTCCATCTCCTTTACACATATCGATATTTTTGTTGTAAAAGTTCTGTTTCTCTTGCCGTATTATTATAGTAACTCTGTTGCGTCTTTGTTTATATTCTTTCCAATCATCATTGGTTTTGGTCAGACTAAACTTCTTGTAGGCGTTATCTCTAAGTTTTTGAGCTGTCAGAACTGTATGTGTAAACCAAGGACGTTGTTTTTTCAGAACTTTTCGTGTTGGAGATATCTTATTTAAGGCAGATTTAATAATGTTTATGAAGTCATCGTATATGATATCCACATTGGTTGAGGTATAGTTCCAGTTTGCTCCTGTCAGCTCTTCAATGAGACATGATATCGTTTCATCATCTAACCTTCTGTATTCAATAAACTCCATACAGCTGTCATTTTCATGGTTGCCCTGTAATACCGTCCCAATAATTTCATGGTCCGTAATTACAGGAAAATCTCTTGTTATCTCAGTGGCTGCAAAGTCATTTGTAATGATATGATCAATCAGAGAAGAAGTTTGGTCTGTTATTCTCGTTTCCTTATTTACAATCTGACGGAAACCCGCATCTTGAACAATTTTTCTCAACATTTTTGTATCCCCCTCTTGGCGTAGCCAGTTTATATTGATGTCTCCCAGAATGAAAGTTCTCTTGTCAACCAATGCTTCTTCATTTAATCGAGATTCCAAGTACTCAATAAACAGGCCCGTGGCCGCGTTAGGGGATCTGTACATAGCGGCAATAATAACAGTTTCAGTCCCAATGCACGTCCTCAACCAAATAGCCCAGTAGTTATAATCCACAGAATCGTTGTAAACAGCAGAAAAAACAAGACTTTCTTTTATGTATATAATTGCTCCTCCCGTGTATCTGCTATTTGAATAACATTCCACAGACTTGTAGCCATCTATAGAATATTCACTTCGAAGGATATCTGACGTGATATGTGTTTCACTTGCACATACTATCCATGGGTCTCTATCCTGAATCAATTGCCGAATTTCCAAGATGTGTGACAGTAAACCCTGAGAGTTTACGTGCAGAATGATTCGATTATACGTGCTAAGTTGTTTATGTTTTTTTGATTGCTACTTAGAGAAAGTCTGATAACCTTCGTTATGCCGATGACACCACACTTATAACAAAGGACGAACAGGAAATGGCTGAACTTATTATGAAAGAGTGGAAAGAGCGGAAGTCTGGAAACGTAAGTTAATGCTAGTAGATCGAAACAACAGAATAAACAGAACCATGAACTGAATATAAAATGATAGAAGAAATTAATTATCTCTGGGTGCTAACATAAACAGAGAAGTAAATGAATCTATCGAAATCAAAAGGAGAATCGCTCTTGGCAAAACTGCCATGACAAAGCTGCATAAAATATGGAAACACAAATAAATAACAATGAAAACAAAACGCAAACTTGTCGAGACTCTTCTCTTGCCACTAGCATTATATGGGACAGAAACCTGGACATTGAAGGCCACAGACAGCTTTAAAATGTGGGTCTGGAGAAAGCTTTTTCCCTTGGACTGCTCACGGAACCATTATCACCAATAGTAGAAGAAATTCAAATTACTGTAAGACTGTCAAATGACAATTTGGAAAAAGTTGATACAAAGAAAAATCGAAGACACCAGACCTAGATGAATGAGATCTACAGACAGAGAAAAATGTAGAGAAATCACAATCACCTTAACACGATTGAAGTAAACGACTAGAAAGAGAGGTACAACATAAAACATTCTTAAAAAATAAACTTTATTGTTATTATGTAATATGTAAATATAAAATAAGTATATAGGTATAAGCTAGTCACTGCATCGTGACACACGATGCTATTTTATATTAATTTGCTTGGTACAGTTCGGAAATAGCATTTTAAATACATTCTTAAAGTCTTAACTGACTCAAAAACACATTTGATATTAAAAAAGATAAAATCAGCTAACCTAATCTATACTACTTTCTTCAGTTCTTCACTAATAGCGTCAAGGAAGTCTTGCGTATTTAAGTACATTCCTTCTTTAACTTTATCGAATCCTCCAGCAATAGACGCTGCCAAGTCCTTAGTGACCCTTCCACCTTCCACGGTTTGAACACAGGCTTTTTCCAAGCTCTGTGCAAATTTCACCACGTCTGGGGTACCATCCAGTTTACCACGGTGTTCCAAACCCCGCGTCCACGCGAAAATGGACGCGATCGGATTGGTCGAGGTCGGTTTACCTTGTTGATGCTGTCTGAAATTTATGTCATGTCAGTTTAAGTAATCGGTTTTGTGTACACTTTTTTTGTATTACCGGTAATGGCGAGTTACTGTTCCATGAGCAGCTTCAGACTCAATGGTTTTGCCGTCAGGGCACATTAGTACTGAAGTCATCATACCAAGGGAACCGTAGCCTTGTGCCACGATGTCTGATTGGACGTCTCCATCGTAGTTTTTACAAGCCCAAACAAAACCACCTGTTAATAATAATAATTACCTTTAATAACCGTATGTACAGGGTGTCTCAAATTCGATGACTATCTTCAAAACTAGCAAAGATATGAATAAACACATCGTTATTTTAAGATATGTATCGAACATACTTTTTGTTTAAAAGGGGCACCCTGTATAACGCATAGACTTTTATATGTCGATGGATAGCCAATAAAATGGGCTTTGTAACAATTTGACATCTTTGGCTAATTGGTTTGACAATTTGGCCGCTAGAGGGCCATTTGGACACAAAATTGACCATTTTTTTTATTCAGTATTTTACTCAAAAGTAAACAACTCGCCAATTTTTGGTTCACTCTGTGTAGACAGTTATTGAATTTCTTTTCCACTTTTTTTAGTGCAGTGTTTCATTCAGTCGTAAATAACTCACGTATTTGGTCCACCCTATAAACAATTTTGTACGTCAATAAATAGCCAATAAAATGGGCTTTCTAAAGATATGACAACACTGGTTGCTAGGTTGAACCGTTTGGCCGCTAGAGGGCGTAAAATTTAACCAATTTTTCTCTCAACTTTGAGAATTCAATCAACTGAAAACAGTTTTCAAACTTTTTATGTCAATTTAAAGGATCAGAATTCACAAATGCCATTTTGGTGCTTCTGACCTGCAGAAATAAATCGTTTGAGAACCTCTTATAATACTTTCAGGACTAAGAAGACAGTTTGAAAGACACTGGTGACATTTTAGTGTTTCTGAGTTGCAAAAGAGCATTAAAAGCTTCTAGTGACTTTTTTTGAGGATCAGAAGACAGTTTTAAAGCCACTAATAGCACTTTGGTGTTTCTGAGCGCAAGAAAAAACTCTAAAACGAATCGACGGACAGATAAAATTAGCGATTTCTACGTTGATCTTTAATTTACTTATACAGGGTGGTCCAGTTTTAAGTGTCAATAACTCACCATTCGATAGCCAATCGAAAAATAAGTTGACTTGCATTATGTCATTTTGATGAAAAACTTTTCCTAAGGAAGATACAGTACTCCAAATTTCAATTTAAAAAATCGTTTTATAGTGTAAAACTGAACATTCAAGACGTGTAAGAGTCCAAATTTGTACTGAATAGTCTAAAAACTTGCTACTTACTACTAGGAATACTCTTATAATTCGTTTTCTCACACTGTCATCCTGGTTGAGTGTCTGAAACTGGATTTCAAGAACTAAAAACAGTCCGAAGATCAAGACAAAGATTGTATTGTGCATGAAACTCATTTTTTACTTCTAAAAATAATCTAAAAGTTGACTTTTAAGGCTAGAAATGACTTTACTAGGACTAAAGAGAGTCCAAAAGTCTATTTTCAAGACTTTAATTGATGTACAACTCAATTTTCTGGACTGGACAACAAGTCTAGAAGTAAATTAAATTTTCGGACTATTTTATTTCTAAAAATTAGTTCTCAAGACGTATTATTGTAGCATTTGGTACCAAATTTTTTTACTTTTATTACTGAAGAAACTTGACTTTTGGAAATAGTCTTAAACTCGATTTTTCAGTGTTAAAAAGCACTAAAAACAGTCTGAATTTCTTAGAGGTGCTACAATTTATTGCACCTATGAGTGTAGAAGTCAATAGTGAAGAAGCTTGAAATACCATTTTCAAGACTATGGTCAGTGGAGAAACTGGCTTTTAGGCCTGATAAGTCAAAAACTTTGTAACTCAACTCAACTCAAATTTCTTTTTTAAAAATTAGTTCTCAAGACTAATATCTTATTTTGGTACCAACATTTTTTACTTTTATTACTGAAGAAACTTGACTTTTGGAAATAGCCTTAAACTCGATTTTGATGCTATAATTTATTGCATCTATGAGTGTAGAAGTCAATTTAATAGTGAAGAAGCTTGAAATAACATTTTCAAGACTATGGACAGTGTACAAACTGGCTTTTAGGCCTGATGAGTCAAAAACTTTGTAAAGATAGTCTTGAAACTCGATTTGAGGCACTGAAAACAGCCTTAAAGCACTAAAAACAGTCTAGATTTTTAAGAAATACTCGATTTTTTAGCACTGAGGCGTCTAGAAGTTGATTTAATAGTGACAAAGCTTGGAATGCCATTTTAAGTCTATGGAGAATGTAAAAATTGTTTTTTAAGTTTGCTATGTCAATAACTTGGTGAAGATAGTCTTGAACTTCGATTTTCCAAGCTGAAAGCAGTTTTAAAGCACTAAAAATAGTCCAGAATTCCAAGTAACAGAAAAGCAAACTAAAAAGCACGAAAAGGTAGTTTTCAAGACAATTTTCATGAATCTACTATCAATGTCCTGTATCTAAGACTATTTTTGAGACTAAAATATTGAAATTTGTCTTCAAATTATGAAAATTTACTTCAAATGCTTCTGATGTCACTTTTTGGTGTTCAAGTCAATTTTTAAGGTTTAAATGTATAAATTTGTAGTAAAAAATTCTAGAAAAAGTAGTTTTTTTATGTCTACAAGTCCATTTTCAATATTAAAGTCTCTTGATTTCCATGAAAACTGGTTACAAACACAATTTTTAAGCTTCTGAAATCAATTTTTATCTTTTCTAAGTAAATTTTCAAAAACTAAAGTCTTTCAGTTTGTCTGGAAACTATAAAAACTAGCTACAATGAAATTTTTTAAGCTTGTTAACGAAGTTTCAAATCAGAATTTGATAAGAGAATGAAGATGAAATTAAAAGAAACTGTAATTTTTGAAAAATATCTAGAGACGTAGAAAATAAGGCAAAAACATGAAAACCATCTTGCTGTATCTATGCTGCTGGAGAATTTTGGCAAACGTCATTCATAATGAGTATTAATTTCAAAAATGCTTATTTTTTAATTGGCTATGGATTGGTGAATTATTGACATTTAAAACTGGACCACCCCGTATAGTGTCATAAGTGATTGATTCTATGAAAATGGTGAGGTTTTGTTTTTTGTTTATCAATCCCAATCCTCTGACCGGTTTCGCCGTATTACGGCTCATCAGAGAGGCTATAGGGCTTGATAACCAAAGAACAAAACCTTCGTTCCAGTATAGTCAACTGGATGCCAGAAATGATAGTTGTGTGCAACATCTGGTGACATCTGTACTCAACTCTGCCTTTACTCTTGATTCTAGTATAAAATCTACCTGATGATTTCAGTGCCTGTGCCACTTGATCGTCAATAAGTCGGTGCTCGTACCAAATTTTTTTAGCCTCAAACTGGGATTTGTACTCTCTAAAAATAACGGCAAACTTATAACCAGAAAAAAGTGCAAGAAAAACAGCAAAACTCACTTTTCGTAAATTTCCTGAAAGATATCTTTAAACCGTCCATCGTATTTCTTTAAAATGGTGTTCTTAGTACTCAAGTACAAAGGCCATCCTTTTGCCAAGGCAATTTGAAACGATGATTTGGCAAAACCGCTAATACTTTCGTCAGTGTTGTACATGGCTAAACCCACTCCAGCTCCTTTATACTTGTACACTTCCACGGTAAGTTTGTCTCCACTGTCGGGGGTGAAGACCAACTCAAGCTATATCATTCGTGTGTTATTGTAAGGATTTCAAATACTTTAAATAACAATTAAGAACTAAAACTATTATTCCGTTTATAATATTAACTAACTACGACAATCCAGAGTCAACCAGAGGACCGATGTGGCAAAATCTTAAAAGGGTCATTATGTAACCCTACAGAAGGCATCTAAAACCTGAAAACCAAAAAAAAAATCGAAAGGATTGGACGAAGGAACCCTGAAAAGTACAGACGGAAATATAAAGAAGTACAGATGGACATCAAATACAAAAATGCTGCCAAACTAAGGAAGAGTGGAATGGTGGAGTGAACTAATCGGAAGCAAAAATCATACATCCTGGCGGACGAAGTAGGAAATGTTGTATCGGATACTAAAGATCCAATGACCCTAAGGGAGAAATACATTGAAACCCTTTTTAATGACCACAGAGAAGAAATAACTTCAAACACACAAAATGTAACGGGACCATCTTTTTTAAAAGAAGAAGCAATAAAATCAGCAAAAGATGGGAAAGCTCCTAGTCCTTACGATTTGCCAGCAGATGTGCTTAAGGTGATGATTGCAGAGTAATATTTGGGTCCTGTGACAATTTTGTTTCTACGTTTGTCGCAATTCCTAAGAAGCAGAATGTCTAATGAGCCACACACTAAAGATCTTCCTCAAAGTCAACCATTGTAGAATTTATAAGAAGCTGGAAGAAAATATCGCCGATACTCAGTTTGGATTTAGAAACGAAAGTGGTACGAGAGAAGTCTTCTTTGCCTACAATGTCTTGATGTCAACAAAAATTTGCTTTATAGACTATAACAAAGCATTTGACAAAATGAGACACAAACAACTAATAGAAGATCTGGAAGGAAAAAACTTCGACAAAAGAGATATACAAATACTTGTGAACAAGTATTCAACCAGTAGTCAGAGGAAATTTTTACCAAAGTCCTCGAAAATACGAGTTAACGGCATTCCACTGAACAATTTGCGCTATGCGGACGATACAGTTCTCCTCGCCAAAAACATGTCCGACCCTCAAAATATGTTGAATAACGTTATCACGTCTATTGTTACCAAAACTGAAATGCCAAATGAAGAAGCTTCTCTGTAGTCGCCTTTGAGCCTGGACTTAAGAAAATGCTATGTATTCCCGGTCCTTCTGTATGGTGTGGAGGCTTGGACAATGAACGTATATTGCGAGCGAAAAATGGAAGCCTTCGAGATATGGACGTACCGTAGGATGTTGAGAATACCATGACAGAACATGTTACAAACGTAGAGGTCCTAAGAAGAACGGAGAAGGACGTGGAGATCCTACATGAAGTTAAAATGAGAAAACTGCAATATCTCGGACACGTTATGAGAGGTCAAAGGTTCTGCAACTCATAATCCAAGGAAAGATCGTCGGAAGGAGCTCTGTTGGAAGAAGAAGCATATCATGGCTTGGTAACGTACGAGAACGGTTCTGCCCCAGGTCCTCCAACCTATTCAAAGCCACAGTTTCCAAAGTAAGAATAGCAATGATGATACGTGTAGACCAAAAAAATGGTCTTGCTACACTAATTGATTAGTTGTATTTTGTTGACTGTGTATTATCGTTTTTTCGCTTTATTTACAAATAAACCACCATCAAGAATTCCATCAAAAATGAGTTCTTCGTTATCTTCCATGTACAAAGATATAGAAGTTAAAAATTGGGCAACTAGTTGTAGTTCTTACTTATTGTTAGTTTAGTTGTTTTTTTTTTATAAACTCAACTTAAAGGTTAATTTACCTTTCCAGGACCTTTTATAACAAGATCCTGCGCTTTGTACTGATCACCAAAAGCGTGACGACCGATGCAAATGGGTTTGGTCCAACCGGGCACCAATTTTGGAATGTTTTTACAAAGAATCGGTTCCCTGAACACGGTTCCTCCAAGAATGTTCCTTATCGTACCGTTGGGTGATAGCCACATTTTCTTTAGGTTGAATTCTAAAATTTTAATTGTTATAATGGGGTTCCCATAACGAAACTTTTAGAGTTTAAAATTTGTAAAAAGAAATTAAATACAAAAATAGGATGACGCAAACAATGCAATAGACAGGTTTTGAGTGTGACAAACAAAAAAGTAAACGTCCGTAAAATGGTCCAGACTGTGACTTTTTTAAACTGTGTTCTACACAGTCTGAACCACACTTAAGCTTGGCTTAAAGTACGACGGGGCAAATGGGGGTTAACTTCTTACAGAGTTACTTTTTGGAGATGCCCGACGTTGCCATATATCCGCAATTTTAAAGAAATAACCTTTGTCTACCTTTTACTCGGGCCTCATCAGGGGTAATCGTGGCACACTTAATTCCAACGCTGTGTTTCAGAATGGCATGTGCAGCATCAATTGTTACTTGATCATTGGTTTGATCTCTGAAATTGAGTTACAAATCAATCAACATCTTCAGCATGTGCACCAATATGTAAATTCTTACCTGTACGGTAATCCTAAGTCATAGTACAAACATTCTAGTTTGAGGTAGGGAAAAATTAAGGATTCTTTAATTTTTTCCCAAATTATTCTGGTCATTTCGTCTCCGTCCATTTCCACGACGGGGTTTTTAACTTCGATCCGTTTACCATTTGAATCTGGAAAAAAGAGGATTTTTGAAAAATAATATAATCGTAAACATGATAAAAGTCCAGTTTAAGTACACTTAAATAAAGAGTTTTGTTTATTACTTTAGCAAAACAACTCCTAGTACATGATACATAAGGTATCCAAAAGGAGAAAACAGCACAAAAAAGAAATATGAAATGCCTAAAACCACAACTTGGAAACATACAGATTAATAGTGTAAAGAATAAAACAGGAAACGAAACCAGAGTGATATAAAAGAAATTATACAAATAACACAAGAGTACTATACACATTTTTATGATACAAAACAAAAACAAACCCTCAAGCAATTACAACTAAAAATAAAAAATGTTAATTCCGACCTACAACCAGAAATCAGTAAAAATGAGGTAAGAAAAGCACTTGAAAAAATGAAAAATAACAAACAAATCGCTAAGAAGAGATGGGATACCGTAGAAATGGATACAGGAATATGGAAAACGAGCGACGAACAATAATAAATTTCGTCACCGAACCGATTAGGTAAAAATAAGGTTCGACATTCGTTAGTAAGGCAGACGGTCGGAGACTCCGTCTCCTGCCACAAAATGTAGTCGTCCCGAATTCTGCAACCCGCACCGGGTTCGTAAATTATTGAAATAGTAAATAATTCTTAAATGCCAAACCCTCCAGAAAGCTGTCCTTATCGTCTAACGAATATAAGTACAATCTGTTTAATTATTGTAGTATTTTGTGCATGTATAGGGTATTGTTTAAAGTGTTATTTTTGGGGATTATGTTTAAACGATTTATTTCGATTTACTTAACTGATAAACCGACCATTTCGTCATTTAATTTTTACCGCTATCTAGCTATTATATTTTTCTACCAGTTGGTTGTTGGTTTCTATCTCTGAAACAAAATCTCGGTAAAGGCGTTTATTAAAGTATTAAACTCGTTTAACTTGCTGAGCCAAATGGGCTTAACAATTTAGATATGACATTACAAATATGATTATGGCTATGAAGTTGGGTAAACCCGGCCTTAATAACTCCCTTCCTCGATTCAAGAATCTAAGGCCAGGCCTGTTTTAGAAAGGGCTTCAGTATAAGAGACCATTTGCTAATGATGAAGATATTAATCAAAAAAACCTTCGATAGCGTAGAGCACATAGGTCAGTAAACAAATCCATACAAAGTGAAAGAATGTATATATGACAAAGCAACAACTATTAATTTAATGGAGCAAACGGAACCTATTCAAATAAACCAGGAGGAATGAGACAGGGAGATACGATATCACCCAAGCAGAGTGTTTCAAAATCTTCATTGGGATAATAGGAGAATCAAGATAAACGCAGACAATCTCAAACCATGACAAAAACCATGACCAACCAACTTTCTTCTTCATGTGCCGTCTCCTCTGAGAAGGTTGGCAAAATAAATCCACAGAACTTTAGTAGAACCATATTCTTAGGTGCTTCAACCAGGAAATGCGTCTTCTTCCTATGCTTCTCCACCCCTGAAGCAGTCCGTAGTGTTCTTCCCGCATGACGTGTCCCATGTAAGTTTTCTAACTTTGATAATGTTTAGGACTTGTAATTCCATCCACCCAACCTATCCTCAACATTTTTCTGTACGCTCACAATTCGAAAACATCCAATCTATCAGTATAACAGCACAGAGAACACGAAATACCTCAAAAGTCTGGTCTTCAAGCTAATAGTCAGATCTCTACTGAACAAAACAATTTCATTTGTTAAATGAGCTTCTTGCTTGTCCTATGTCAATGTAAGCGTTGTCTTCGTTAATTATTGCTTCCAAGTATTAGAATTTCTCATAGATCATTAGGCTTTCTTGGCGCTGTTGTGATTTTATGTTGTGAATTGAGTTTTTTTGGTATTTAGAGTTAGACCTCTCTCCTCACTGAGTTCCACAACACGATCTAGCAGTTGTTTCAGATCCTCAAGACATTCCGCTATAAGTACCGTGTCGTCAGCAAATCTTTTCACCCTCCAACGCTCCCTGAATAATTTCCTCAGAGTACATATTAAATAGGATGGAAGACAGTACGTATCCTTGTTCGGTAATAATTCTGATGTCCTTTGTGTCTAGATTTTTATTCTGGAGTAGCTGAATGAGGCGGTTGTGTCTGATTTGATCCGAAGCCTTATGGTGATTTGATTCACAGTATTGTTCTGGTTTACAACAGAAAGAACTAATAATTGCTGGCGCAAGAAAGTATAGAACAAGTAAACGAATACATACACTTGAGACAAATAATCATCATCATCATAAAAAGAAGGATAAGGATGGCGTGGGCATCATTCAGAAAACTCTCTTATTAAAGAACAAAAAATATTCCCAGTACCAAAAATCAAGAGTTGTTAATCAATCATTGCCTGTTCTGATATATAGCGCTCAAACCTGGACGTTCCCAAAGGAGAAGATGGAAAGAATAGCTAAAACAGATTGGTCTGTGGAAAGGTATATGCTGAACATAAGGCTGACAGACAGAAAGACAAACGAGTGTCTCAACAAACAAGTGGCAAAACTGAAATGGAATTTTGCTGAGTATACAATAAGACAAAAAGACGACCGATGAAATACTGGACAGATGGTTTGGACTGGAAAAGAGACATATATGCTGTGCGGGAGACTTCTAATGTGAGATTCTGTGAATGAGAAATAGGATCGAGGAGAGGCTGTTGATCAACTGGGTGATTAATCTTTTTCTCTTAAGGAGAATATAGGCAGTCGGTTTTTTCAAGTTTGAGACATAGATTGAAGTCAGCAAACTAGGTGTTTAGTTAGTTTAGGCGGCTACTACGTGGAGCTGAGCAGTGTTACAATGATGGTCAAGAAGGGATGTGTCATCTGCATATTGAACCCATGTCAGATTTGAAGAAATAAAAGAAGATGGATTTAGGGCTGTTTAAATAGATAGATAGTACATAAATCTAGTTAGTCAATATATTGGAAAACTTGCTAGAATTGCCTGCCCAGAGGTTAATGCCACGTAACTTTTTCAAAGAAATTTCTCCGCCACTGACTTGCCATAAGAGGTAACTTGCAACTTTCTTGACTCCCAAATACCGAGCAAAGGATAATGCCCTTTGCCGTCGAAAGCAAGGTAAATAAGATAAATCAGGTACACAGGTCTGATATATTAAGCTCTTATTGTGATAATCGAAAATTAAATCAGAGTTTGTACCGTAAATGCATCTGAGTTTTCGAGACACTTGTTGTATGTTTTTTTTTTTTTGGGATATTGAGAGTGATAATCAAACTGAGATTTTTTTCTTTAAGTTGAATGTTTCTTATAAACTTTCTTGGATTTGATTTTTTTTGTGGTAAATAGTACTATTCGGAAAAGTATGAGACACATGTTTTTTTCTTGTAGAGATCTTGCAACCAAATTTTGAGAACTATTCTGCATGACTCGTTCTGCGTGTACTTCTAATCTCTAGCCAATTCTAGCTACTTCCAGATACCCTGTATATTTCCCAACATTTAGATCAGCTGATTTTAACAGTTTCTCAGTAAATATCTTAACTGGAATTCTCATGTTATTGACAAAAATCAGAATCATATAACTGTAATAATTCGATAACAAAGTTGGGTTGAGATACCTGGTGGTTTTCTCTTTAAAATTTCAAATATTTTGAAAACGACTAGAGATACGACATTGAACTAAACAGTTGTTCCGACAGTTTTAAATGGGACACCATGTATATTTTTGGATTCTCTTAACAAGGCTTCCATAACAAGGATATAATACTAAAGGAGAGTGTTCGCAGCGAATGAACGGGTTGACTGAAAGCTACTAGTTCGTCCAGAGGAACTTGGCGGCGCCACTAGTGTAGTAAAGCTGGGTTAGATAGTCAATGTGTCAACTTCCAGCCATTTTAGTGATGGGTAAATTACCGGTAAAGTTAATATTTTACTTTCCCAGGAAAATTTGACAGGTAAATTACAAATTCTGTATTTCTGACAGTTCAAGTTTTGACACCGTTTTTTTCTCTGACTGTACCAAATTTTGTAGTGTTTTTCAGGTTGTCGGATAGGAGATTTAATAAGGATTCCAAAAATGTGGTTAAAACATTTATTTTCTTACTCCAAGTGGGTGTTACAGGCGATTTTGTCCCTGACTGTCCTTTAAACTGTGTTCAAATTTCAGACCACAACTTTTGTTTTTCCGAAATAACTCAAAAACGGTAAAAGTTACGAAAAAATTGAAATAAACCAAAAACGTTTCTAATCAACTCCTTAACCCAACCACGTAAGTTTGCTGGGCCGTTTTTGCTGCCAGAATACAGGCTATATGGTGGTTCACTATTTTTATCACCCTGTACACAATTTTTAAGATAGAATTTTTTGCTCTACACCACTGGAAAGAGGAGCTCAAAACGGTTCTTTTAAGTGGTTGAACCACCCTAAAGTCCCAAAAATAACTCAGCTACAGAGTGTTCAAATTTCAAACCACAATTTCAACTGATTTGAAAATGTGTTGCATCATACCAGTTTTTGCTAAATAACTCAGAAACGGTGAATGTTACCAAAAATTTGCAAGAAATGAAAAATGTTCCTAATCAACTCCTTAACTCAGCGTCGTAAGTTTGAGGACCGTGTTTTTGCTTCCAGTATACAAGGTGTGCATGAAAAGTATGGTGATTGAGTTGTTGGTCACCCTGTACGCAATTTTTGAGAGATAATGTTTTTCTTAACACTACTGGAAAAAGGAGCTCAAGACGGTTAATTTGAGTGGTTCAACTTCCCTGAACTCACAAAAATAACCGAGTTACAGGGTGTTCAAATTCCAAACCACAATTTCAACTGATTTTAAAATTTGTGGCATCAAACCACATTTGTATACCAAACCAAAATTGTAGTGATTCAGAATTTTTTACCACCCTGTACGCAATTTTTAAGATAGAATGTTTTGCTTTACATCATTGGAAAGAGGAGTTCAAGGCGATGAATTTGAGTGGTTCAACCTCCCTAAACTCCCAAAAATAACCGAGTTACAGGGTGTTCAAATTTCAAACCACAATTGTAACTGATTTCAGACATCATCAGAAGTTTTACAATTTGTGCGAAATTTATAGGTTTTTCCTCGTGGGACAGCCCTGTATTAATTACTTGATTTATAACAAAAAATAAAATATTTTACGGTATTTTAGAGCTTGTTTAGTTAAGTTTTGTTTTCACTGTGACACTTTGTGACTGAACTGTCACATTCAAACTATACTTCAAAATATGTTGGTGACTCTCTACAAAACTGACGTCCAATCAAATTGTTTGTTTTCAAAAACAAACAATTTGATTGGCTGTCAAAGTGTCAAATACCTATCTATAGTATCGGCCTTTGGCCGAATGGTCAAGACCATATTCCCAAGCATATTGCCTGCACTTCTAAGAAACCATGGACAAATCAGAATATTAAATACAGAAGACTACAGAATGCTTATTATAAACCAGTTCAAGTAGAGCTCGAATCAGATGAGAAAAGGCCACCGCATCATCAATGACGCAGTTTTTAAAACTATTTCTTTCTCCTTCTACAGTTGCCGTCGCATTAGATATAATCAGAGGCGTCCTATTAAAATATTCCCGAAAATATATTGTTAAGCGGTCAAAAAGCCACTTGGCAACGTAGTACGGTTTTTACTTGGACACAATTAAAACAGATGCGGCAGCGGCCAGGGACATTTGGACCTTTTTATATGCTTTTACTAGCCGGCACTCTAAACGGTGTTGCCAAGTTTAAAAAAATGTAGTGGCGGACAGGGAGACTTAGGGGGTTAGGTTAGGTTAGGTTCCGTTTTAGTCTGGTGTTTTGGTTGTATTGTTGATGGTCGCAGTTGAAGTTCACATAGTGTTATGAATAAAAAACGTTATTTTGTCAAAATGTCTTTCAAAAAGGTTGGAAAGAAAGGTGTTATCATATACAGCCAAGGCCGTGAAATCGTCAGTAACGTCTTACAATTTATGAAGAAAGAAGCAGAAGGAGTTTCCATTCCTTTGAAAAACTTGTTGTCTTTTATTTTCTTTATTAAAAACGACGAAAATGTTTCATTTTACTGATAAAATAATAGCACGCCACTGACTGGCTGCAACAACTTGGAAAGTAACGAGAGCAGCAATATTTAAAGCGAGACGTACAGAGATCGTGACATCATCGTTTGATGACGCCTGTGGCCTTTTCTTAGCTGATTCGAGCTCTATCAAAGTCCAACATAATTACACATCATCAAATCAAAAAGAATTTAATCATTCTTGTATACGTACAGTTCTGGATATGGGCGGCAGAAGTCGCTGCAGTCGGTTGCAGTAATGTCGCATTTTTGGATATCAGCTGATTAGACTGTCTACAAAGTTTGGTTAATGTCCCGGCCATTTCAAGTTCACGTAGTTATCCTAACCTCAACCCGCCTCGTAGATTCACTGATCGCGACTTGACTACGAGTATTTCGACTGTATTCTGTCTGTATTTCTAATCAGTGTGAACTGGTTGTCGTATTTTTATCAGAAAAGCCGGTGCATTCGATTTGACCGGCTGTCGAGAGGTTTCCGTAGTTTTGCGCAGTCTCTGACTTTCCGACTGGTTTTACTACGTTTACATCGCAGACAGTCGATCTTAATGGGGGCCATATTATGGCTAGAGGTCGGCTATAATGTGCAAAATTTCGAAAAGATTTTATATCATCCATTGCGAGCTGGTAGTTGACCAAGAAAATTAAGTTCCAGAGTTCTGGAATAACAGTGAAGACTAAATATCTTTAAAAGTTTTTTAGTTTTCAGACAAATTGAAAGTCTTGAAAATTGACTTAGAAACCAGTCAATTGACTTTGAAACGGTGAAAATTGACTTCAGATGCTTAAAAATTGTCTTTGTAACCAGTTTCCATAGTTTTCAGACAAATTATTGAAAAACTTTAGTCTTGAAAATTAACTTAGAAACCAGTACATTGACTTTGAAACGGTGAAAACTGATTTCAGAGGCTTAAAAGTTGGGTTTGTAATCAGTTTTCTTAGTTTTCAGGCAAATTGTAAAACTTTAGTCTTGAAAATTGACTTAAAAACCAGTAAATTGACATTGAAACTGTGAAAATTGACTTCACAGGCTTAAAAATTGTCTTGGGGACCAGTTTCCATAGTTTTCAGACAAATTGAAAAACTTTATTGAAAACTAACTTAGAAACCAGTACATTGACTTTGAAACGGTGAAAATTGACTTCAGATGCTTAAAAATTGGCTTTGTCACCAGTTTCCATAGTTTTCAGACAAATTATTGAAAAACTTTAGTCTTGAAAATTAACTTAGAAACCAGTACATTGACTTTGAAACGGTGAAAACTGACTTCAGAGGCTTAAAAGTTGGGTTTGTAATCAGTTTTTTTAGTTTTCAGGCAAATTGTAAAACTTTAGTCTTGAAAATTGACTTAGAATCCAGTAAATTGACTTTGAAACTGTGAAAATTGACTTCAGAGGCTTAAAAATTCTCTTTGTTACCAGGTTCCATAGTTTTCAGACAAATTGAAAGAATTTAGTTTTGAAAATTGAACTAGAAACCAGTAAATTGACTTTGAAACTGTGAAAATTGACTTCAGAGGCTTAAAAATGGTCTTTGTAATCAGTTTTCATAGATTTCAGACAAAATTGAAAAACTTTAGAATTGAAAATTGATGGAAACTAATAAATTGACTTTGGAAACGTGAAAATTGACTTCAGAGGCTTAAAAGCTGTGTTTGTAATCAGTTTTCATAGTTTTCAGGCAAATTGAAAAACTTTAGTCTTCAAAATTGACTTGGAAACTAAGAAAATTGACTTGAGAGACTTAAAAACTGTATTTGTAGTCGGTCGTCATAGTTTTCAGATAAATTGAAAGACTTTAATATTGAAAATTCACTTGAGAGACTTAAAAACTGTCTTTGTAGTCGGTCGTCATAGTTTTCAGATAAATTGAAAAACTTTAATATTGAAAATTTACTTGAGAGACTTAAAAACTGTCTTTGTAATCGGTCGTCATAGTTTTCAGATAAATTGAAAGACTTTAATATTGAAAATTTACTTGAGAGACTTAAAAACTGTCTTTGTAGTCGGTCGTCATAGTTTTCAGATAAATTAAAAGACCTTAATATTGAAAATTCACTTGAGAGACTTAAAAACTGTCTTTGTAGTCGGTCGTCATAGTTTTCAGATAAATTGAAAGACCTTAATATTGAAAATTCACTTGAGAGACTTAAAAACTGTCTTTCTAGTCGGTCGTCATAGTTTTCAGATAAATTGAAAGACTTTAATATTCAAAATTCACTTGAGAGACTTAAAAACTAATTTTTCTAAGATCTTTTACTACAAATTCACACATTCAAACCTTGAAATTGACTTCGACACCAAAAAGTGACATCAGTAGCTTAAAATTTGTGTTTGAAGTAAGTTTTCATAATTTGAACACCAACTTCAATATTTTAGTCTTGAAAATAGTCTTAAATACTGGATATTGACATCAAGTTCATGAAAATTTACTGGAAAACTAACTTTTCAAGTTTTTTTACTTTGCTTTTAATTTTCTTAGAACTCAGGACTATTTTCACTGCTTTAAAACTGCTTTCAACTTGGAATATCGAGTTTCAAGACTATCTTCACCAAGTTTTTGACTTTTACATTATCCATAAGCTTAAAAATGTCATTTCAAGTTTTGTCACTATTAAATTGATTTCCTGGACACCTCAATGCTAAAAGTTCGCGCATTTCTTAAAAATTTAGACTGTTTTTAGTGCTTTAAGTCTGTTTTCAGTCTGAAAAATCCAGTTTTAAGACTATCTTCACAAAGTTGTTAACTTATCAGGCCTGAAAGTTAGTTTGTACACTGTCCATAGTCTTGAAAATGTCATTTCAAGCTTCTTATTCACTATTAAATTGACTTCTACACTCATCGGTGCAAAAAATTGAAGCATTTCTAAGAAACTAGGACTGTTTTTAGCGCTTTAAGACTGAAAAATCGACTTGAAGACTATTTATAATAGTACAAGTCAAGTTTCGGACTCTTCAGTAATGAAAGGAAAAAAATATTTTGCACTAAATGCTACAATATTAGTCTTGAAAACTAATTCCAGTCTCCAGTGTTTAATTTAATTCTAGACTTGTTTCAGTCCACAAAATTGAGTTGTACACCAAATTATGTCCTGAAAATAGACTTCTAGACTCTTTAGCCTTAGTAAAGTAATTTTTAGTCTTAAAACTTGACTGTCTTCCAAGTATTTTTTAATTTATTCAACAGATAAGAAAATCATCTGGTACTAATCTACTGCTGGGTAGATGAGGTAAATCTAATTGTTGCTCGTTTGTAATTATGGCTAAAATTATGGGATAAACCCAACTAAGTAAATTTAATTAATCTTCAAAATGCAATTATTAGGAAAGAGTGTAAATAGACTGAATATACTTATTATGAATTCGAGATAACCTACTGGCCTTTTTTGATATTTAGAGTTTGTACACCTTATTGATCCTGGATTTCAATTCCAAAGTCTAGCCTCAAATTAGTTCAGGACAATAATAATAAACAAGAAATTTATATTAATACTATTCAACTTTCTAACTGGTTTTGAGTTAAATTTTGTGTGTTATTGTTATGAAAATTGCTATACAAGAAACTGTTAGTTAATTAATAATTACTTAAAAAAGAACTTGAAAAAAATAAACTTATCTTTTACAAAGAGAGACCACTTTTTACAAATGTTTCTTAAGGATCATCTGGACCCCATATTTTAAGGTCCACCAACTCGCAATTTCAACCAAATGGTCGTTAAGCTGTCACAAACCGAAGAAATGCCTTGGGCAGAATGTAAATTATATCCCACACAGGACTTATCGTGTGTTTTGAGTTGCTGTCAAAACTAAATTTAGTGCTACTAAGTGTTGAAATGTCTTGAATTAAAAAAAAGTTATAATATTTAGGTAACTTGATACAATAATCATCGGTTGTTTAATAAGAACAGAAAAATGTAAATGTTTTAATGTTTCCCTCATTTCCTTTATATAGGTTTTCTAAATATAACTTTCTTTCTTCCATTCGACTGTGTTTCTAATAATTACAAAGGGACACCTGATAATGATCTACTATTGTAACTCTTTCTTATTTCGTTTTTCCATTTTATGGTCACGAAAGACAAGCCTTTTAATGTTTCAAATAGGTTGTCTTTGGAGGGCTTAATTAACAGCCAGAGATTCCGAAGAAATCAGACTAATGTGAGAATGACAAAACTACTATTTTAATACCAATTCGACCAATAAACTTGCCTTGAAATACGAATACCACTTATTCGACAATTAATCTTTGGGATACAATTTAATGGTCAAATAGCTGCTATTAGCTATTTTATAAAGCAGACCCCAGAGACACCTAATCATAATCTACTATTGCTGACCTTTCTTACTTCTTATTTCCATTTTATGGTTACGTCCCCCCACGGATTCCGAAGGAATAACAAATAAAACTTATCTGACGACATCTTTTTGAATCCATCATCATCATCATCTAGCAGCTTGTCTCGTCCACTGCTGGACATAAGCCTCTCTTAACATAAACCATTTTGCTCGGTCTTGGGCATCTTGGATCCAGTTTAAAGATATCCTCTTCATATCGTCCGTTCAACGAGCCTCCTGTTTCTGTGTGCTTTATTTCTGGGACGCCATTCTATTATTCTCTTCGTCCATCTATTGTCTGACATTCTTGCGACGTGGCCAGCCCAGTTACATTTTAAGTGTGTGACTCTTTCGATTGCATCCTTTGTTCTTCTACGCAGTTCTTCATTTCGGATTTTATCTCGCAGTGACACTCCCAACATGAACATCTCCATGGCTCGTGTTTCCGAGCCATATGTCAATATCGGGAAGACGCATTGGTCAAACACCTTTCGTTTGAGACATCTCGGTATATCCGATTTGAGTACATGTCTCAGCCTGCCGAAGGCAGCTTAGGTCAGTCCTATCCTTCTGTTTAGTTCGCAGGTCTGATTGTCTCTTCCCATTCGGATCTCGTGTCCCAGATATTTGTAAGATGTTACGTATTGAATTTCTTTTCCTTCTAGCATTAGGTTACCGCTTGGGACTAAGTTCGTCATAAATTGGGTATTGGCAATGTTGATTTTTAAGCCTACTTTTTGGGAAGATGCAGATAGTTCTGAGACCACTTCATTAGCTGGTCCGAGATCAGCACGATATCGTCGGCAAAGCGTAGGTGGTTTAGCTTTTCTCCATTCACGTTTATGCTCTTATTGTCTAATTGTCAATCTTTTTAACCATATATTCTATCAGAGTTGTAAAGAGTTTGGGGGAAATTGTGTCGCCTTGTCAGACGCCCTTTTCGATCTTGAACCGATCTGTTTCTGCATGTATTTTTACGTTTGCTGTTGCCTGCTCATGTATGTAGTATGGAAATGTAGCGGTGGTCTATACGACAGTCTGCGAGAGCTTAAAACAATTCATGGTGATTTATAGAGTCGAATGCCTTTTTGATAGTCGACGAATGTTAGTACTAGGGCTTGTTGTATTCTATGCTTTTTTCTATTAATAATTTTATCACCTGGAGGTGGTCTTGGCTGATTCTCTTCTGTAGGTCTGTGATGCTGACCTTCTGGTGCTTAATAACAATAGTGGCATTTTTCCATGTTTGTGGGGTTGTTTCTTCGTCTAGGCATTTATTGAAGAGTTTGGTTATTGCTTTGAGTAACTCACTTCCTCCTAGTTTGGGTCTGGTCTTCGCCAGGTGCTTTTTTGTTCTTCATTTCTGACAATGACTTTAGGACCTCTTCCTCAGTTATCGTTGGCATCTCTTCCGATCCTTGGTTCAGTATGTGAGGTATATTTTCTGGTGCTTCTGCTTGACTCTGGTTTCTATATAGTTTGGCGTAAAAGTCCTCGACAATCTTTAGTATTTCTTCTCTGTTGCTTGTTATTTGTCCTCTCTCATTTTCCAGTTTAGTTATTTCAGCTTTTCCCTTACTTAATTTGTTGTGTAGTACTCTCATACTTTTATTCTCTTCTATAACTTCTTCTTCTTCTTATTCATATTTAACATCTCGCGATCTGTTAGTTTTGCAGGTTCTTCTGGATCAGTTCCTGGGAGGTAGACTGCCAGCTGTCCTTCCATCTATTAGGTGGTCTTTTGCGATGCGTGGCAGTCTTCCCTCTTCCATTCTTCTCACGTGAGCGTACCAATATCTTTTTCTTTGTCTTCCCCATCTTACGATGTCTTGCACCCCACATTGTTCCCTAATGTCAGTGTTCCTAATTCGGTCTATTCTTGTTTTCCCCATTATAGTCCTGGCCTTTGGCTACTCGAGGCATTTTTTTCGTTTTGTTGGTTTCTTCTCTGGTTTCTATTCCGTATGTCATGATTGGCCTGATACAAGTCTTGTAGATCCTAATCTTGCTATCCTTTCGCATGTATTCGTTCTGCCTTAAGCAGCCCGACATGGCAGACCGTGTTGATCTGGCTTCTTAGGTCCTTCACTGGGTCGTGAAGGGTCATATTTAGTGATGATACTTCCTCTATAATTCTGTCCATTAAGAGATTGGCTGTAACTTTGTCTGATGCCTCCTGGTGTCGGCATCTCTTCCGTATAAGTGTCTCTTGCCTTTACTTTAGTCATGTTGTTCATATTGAGACTGCGGACTGCTCTTACGATGGTGTCTGGCGTTTCTTTCGCTATTAGTATATTTATGGTGTCGGAGAGGTAAACCCTATCAAATGCCTTGGTCAAATCGATAAAGCAGACATATGATGGTGTATTAAATTCGATTGATTCTTCTGTCGGTCTTGGATCTGTTTCGTCTGAAGCCTTGTTGTTCTTCCCTATTTGTTATTTGTGTTTCAAGTCTTTCCTTCAAAATGCCGGTAAAGAGTTTCATGCTTGTGTTCAGCAGCGTTATGCCCTTGTAGTAGTAGTAAAATCCAAAAAATTATTTTGCAAGAAAAGGCCTTAGACCGAATTTTTTTAACTACACCTCAGTCACACCCTGTATACTCGGATTTGTGGCAACTTCCAAAAAGATCATTTAGTTCATTAGAAAGAGGAAGAAAATACCTTTTAATCCTAAAAAAGAGTGTCAATTTGAAGAAACAGACTAATTTTTCCGTCCCATTTTTTTGACGAGCTGTGGGTTTAGTAAATTTTGGGTAAAAGAAAATATCTCGTGTAAACGTTGTCATTTAAAAACAAATCGTTTCAGGCATCCCTGAAACCGGCATACTACGGAGGAGTTCAGTGCCTGGGTTCTCCGTCTGCCACCTCCGTATTCGGTGCACTTTTCCGTCGAAGTAGACGTTCGTCGACCGCTTGTGGCATCGACCTTATCACTCGGTATTATTTTCTTTTCTGGTTTTTTTTCGACGGTATGGACCACAAGCTGTTAATAGTTCAAAAGTCCCGCTAAAACTCCGCAAAATTTCATGGTAAGTTTTGTCAAATTAATTTTAAAAAAATATGTTTAAAATAATATTAATTATTAATTGATGTAAAAATCAGTACTAATTTTTGTACTAACGTTACTGATTAAAAAAAAATTAATTGGTAAAATAATGGTTGCGATAGTGTGAGTAATTTTGTTGATGTATCTATTCATAACGCCCCCGCTCAATTAAAATCTATTGCAAAAATAATGATTCGTAAGTTGAACAACATCATACAAAAGTCAAACAAAAACATAAAAGTGCATTTTTCTCGGTGTTTTTTTTAAGAAAGTTGATATACAGGGTGTCTCAAAAATAGGTCTGGACAACGCTCTAGCACAGGTAAATGGTACAAATAATTAAGTCACATTCACCTAGTAAGTAGTAAGAAGATAAAAAGTAAAAAAGTGATTTTAACTTTTATTATTCCAACTACTAGTACTTGGAAAAATATCGAACACATGTTTTTTTTTTCTTTTTTGCTCTAAATATACTTAATAGAAAAAAAAACACTAGTAAAACCACACTTATTTGTAGGGAGTGGCACTCTTAAAAAATAACATTTTGACAAATGACAGTTTACGTCATATTTCTAGAATTAACCTAAAGCTATCGAGGCAGTGAAAGACAATTTTCAAATTACAAAAATTTTCCGAAAAAATCCATAAAAAATTTCACATCTATAACTCAAACCGTTTTCGAGATATTCATGAAAGTATCAGAAAAAAAAATCAACTTTGCCGCCCTCTGGCGGCCATACGGTGCAACTTAGCCCAGCCCGCTCAACGTCACGTGATAGCCCCATTTATTACCTTTTTTCTGTTATGTGGTGTGTCTATACAGATTATGATGTATGAAATAAGCGAGTTATAGACGATTTTTTGGAAAGGTGCACGAAACTTTGACTCAAATTTGGAACTGGCACGGTTTCGGAGATGACCTTGATATTATGACGATTTTGACAGTTTTTAGGGCGTGGCACTCTTAAAAAAGGACATTTTGATAAATGACAGTTCACGTCACATTTCTACCACTAACCTAAACCTATCTAGACAGTGAAAGAAAATTTTCAAATTTCAAAAATTTTCCGAAAAAATCAATTGGGTACCTTTTTGTGAAAAAAGTCAAAAATTTAGTTTTTTATTTTTGAAGGTCAAACGATGGACTGTACACAAAAATTTAATATTCAGTAAAAGTTGCTTCTCATTGGGGTGTATACCTCACACCGTTTTCGAGATATTCATAAAAATATCTGAAAAAAAAAATTAACTTTGACGCCCTCTAGCGGCCAAACGGTACAACTTAGCCATGCCCGCTCAACGTCACGTGATAGCTCCATTTATTACCTTTTTTCTGTTATATGGTGTGTCTATACAGGATGTGTCAAATAAGCGAGTTATAGACGATTTTTTATAAAGGTGCACGAAAATTTGACTTAAATTTGGAATTGATGGGTCTCCTATACTAAAAGCGGCCATATTGGATTTTGCTCAATCAAAGTGGCCTTTTTTTACTAATTTCAAAGCGAGGAACACGAATCTGACGTCCATTTTGCTCTAAGTGGCACGGTTTCGGAGATTACCTTGAAATTATGTCGATTTTGACAGTTTTTAGGGCGTGACACTGTTAAAAAATTACATTTTGACAAATGACAGTTCACGTCACATTTCTACCATTAACCTAAAGCTATCTAGGCAGTGAAAGACAATTTTCAAATTTCAAAAATTTTCCCAAAAAATCCATGGGGACCTCCTGTAAAAAAAGCCAGAAATTCAGTTTTTTATTTTTGAAGGTCAAACAATGCACTGTACACAAAAATGTAATAATCAGTAAAAGTTGCTTCTCATTGGGGTGTATACGTGGTAAAAATTTCACATCTCTAGCTCAAACCGTTTTCGAGATATTCATGAAAATATCCGAAACAAAAAAATCAATTTTGACGTCCTCTAGCGGCCAAACGGTACAACTTAGCCCGGCCCGCTCAACGTCACGTGATAGCCCCATTTATTACCTTTTTTCTGTTATATGGTGTGTCTATACAGGATGTGTCAAATAAGCGAGTTATAGACGATTTTTTAGAAAGGTGCACGAAAATTTGACTTAAATTTGGAATTGAAGGGTCTCCTATACTTAAAGCGACCATATTGGATTTTGCACAATCAAAGTGGCCTATTACTAAATTCAAAGCGAGGAACACGAATCTGACTTCCATTTTGCTCTAACTGGCACGGTTTCGGAGATTACCTTGAAATTATGTCGATTTTGACAGTTTTTAGGGAGTGGCACTGTTAAAAAATTACATTTTAACAAATGACAGTTCACGTCATATTTCTACCACTAACCTAAAGCTATCTAGACAGTGAAATATAATTTTCAAATTTCAAAAATTTTCCCAAAAAATTCATGAGGTACCTCCTGTAAAAAAAGCCAGAAATTCAGTTTTTTATTTTTGAAGGTCAAACAATGCACTGTACACAAAAATGTAATAATCAGTAAAAGTTGCTTCTCATTGGGGTGTATACGGGGTAAAAATGTCACATCTCTAATTCAAACCGTTTCTGATATATTCATGAAAATATCCGAAACAAAAAAACCAACTTTGACGTCCTCTAGCGGCCAAACGGTACAACTTAGCCATGCCCGCTCAACGTCACGTGATAGCCCCATTTATTACCTTTTTTTTGTTATGTGGTGTGTCTATACAGGATGTGTCAAATAAGCGAGTTATAGACGATTTTTTTATAAAGGTGCACGAAAATTTGACTCAAATTTGGAATTGAAGGGCCTCCTATACTAAAAGCGACCATATTGGATTTTGTTCAATGAAAGTGGTTTTTTTTACTAATTTTAAAGCGAGGAACACGACTCTGACGTCCATTTTGCTCTAACTGGCACGGTTTCGGAGATGACCTTGAAATTATGGCGATTTTGACAGTTTTTAGGGCGTGGCACTGTTAAAAAATTACATTTTGACAAATGACAGTTCACGTCACATTTTTACCATTAACCTAAAGCTATCTAGGCAGTGAAATATAATTTTCAAATTTCAAAAATTTTCCCAAAAAATCCATGGGGTACCTCCTGTAAAAAAAGCCAGAAATTCAGTGTTTTATTTTTGAAGGTCAAACGATGCACTGTACACAAAAATTTAATTTCCAGTAAAAGTTGCCCCTTATTGGGGTGTATACGTGGTAAAAATGTCACATCTCTAGCTCAAACCGTTTTCGAGATATTCATAAAAATATCTGAAAAAAAATAATCAACTTTGACGTCCTCTAGCGGCCAAACGGTACAACTTAGCCCGGCCCGCTCAACGTCACGTGATAGCCCCATTTATTACCTTTTTTTCGTTATATGGTGTGTCGATACAAAATGTTTGAATTAAGCGAGTTATGAAGAATTTTTTGGAAAATTGCAAAAAAATTTACCTGAAAATGAGTTTTTCTGTGACTACGTGGATTACTGGATAACCGCCGCCATTTTTGGTACTATTCAATTAAAACTTACGTACGATAAATTTTGACCTTGGAAACCTAAGTCTGCTGTCAAAATGACACGAAACAAAAATAATCGTATATTTGTAATATAAATCACAAATAATAATAATAATTTACAGTGACTTTGCTCGGTTAACTCATTCGACAGTTTGTCACGTGACTTCGGTTCGTTTTTTAAATATGTTAATCAGGTGACACATTGTCAAATTATGGACGAAGAGTTATTTCTGTACCAGTTTACGAAGTTAAAAATTCTTAAGTAACATACGTCAAATATCCATCTTGCTTAGTTCACATGTAATAGAAAAAGAGGGACAATTATTACGTCACTGCCACTAGCTCTGGGAGAGACTTTACATTTTGAGCCCATGCATAATTAACATAAATAAACAATATATAAACACGAAAAATTAGTAATAAGTAGAAAAAGCATTACCTAAACTTAATTTTTACTAATCATTGTATCAATAAACGAGTTCAATGATACGCACTCGGTTACTAAGGACATTTTTTTAATCACCGTATCATTGAACCACGTTCTACAAGTTTACATTAAAATCAAAAATATTTACCTTAGTCACGTAATACCAGTAATCTTGTTTTTAACCAAAAAATAAATAAAAATAATAAGTGTGATAGTAGTTGTTATCTGGAGAACGCGTGGAGCGCTGTGTATGTAAATAATGTATTTTTCTTATAAACGCATTAAAAATTCGACTTTTAACTCGCTACTGAACTATTAAAAATAACGTTTTCAGGCACTAGTGTTAAAAGTAAGCAAATAATAAATATTTTGTGGAGATCGACTCTGAGTTTTGTTTTCACTTACACTCACTACTCCACTGTGGGAATATGGACTACTACTTTTCAAATAATTAAATGCTGTTTTGTCAATGCTGGTTTTTAATTAATTGCACTTTTCGTGAATAAAAATTGGTTTAAGTCACTTGTAGTATAAATGACTATTAAATTGACTTGACAGCCTTCAAACAAATTTATTTTTGAGGGCAACAGTGGTTGTTATGGAATTATTGACAAATGGAACTGACAGTCAAAGTTTAATTTGAATTTTTAAAATATAAAGAATTATTGAAATTTTTAATTGAGTTTGTAGGAAAAAATATTGTATCCGTGTTAAAAGTGCATTTTGAAAGCACGCATGTGAAAGTTTCCTAGCGTTTCGCTACTATTTTGTAGCAAAAATAGCTATCAAATAAGGGGATTTACTAGTTTTTTAATTAAATCATTTAATCCTAAAAACTTTCAAATTAAAAAAAAAAACATGTTTAGAAAGCAGTTTACATCAACGAAGTACTACAGAATTTGGTGCAGCCAGCGAGAAAAGCGGTGTCAAAGTTTGATCTGTCAGAAACACATTTTGAAAGGACAGTTAGGGATAAAATTGCCTGTAAATCCTATTTGGAGTAAGTAAATGACTGTTTTAAGCACATTTTTGGAATCCTTATCAAAATTTCTATAAGATAACCTAAAAAACTACAAGATTAGGTACAGTCAGGGAGAAAAGCGGTGTCAAAGTTTGAACTGTCAGAAACACATTTTGAAAGGACAGTTAGGGATAAAATTGCCTGTAAATCCTATTTGGAGTAAGTAAATGACTGTTTTAAGCACATTTTTGGAATCCTTATCAAAATTTCTATAAGATAACCTAAAAAACTACAAGATTAGGTACAGTCAGGGAGAAAAGCGGTGTCAAAGTTTGAACTGTCAGAAACACATTTTGAAAGGACAGTTAGGGATAAAATCGACTATAAAACCAACTTATAGTAAGAAAATGATTATTTAAGCACTTTTTTGGAATCCTTATCAAAATTTCTATACAATAACCTAAACAACTACAAGATTAGGTACAGTCAGGGAGAAAAGCGGTGTCAAAGTTTGAACTGCCAGAAACACAGTTTGAAAGGACCAAATCGCCTTTAAACCCCATTTGGAGTGAGAAAATTATTCTTTTAAGGACATTTTTGGAATTCTTATCAAAATTTCTATCCAATAACCTGAAAAAACACTACTAGATTTAGTACAGCCAGAGAGAAAAGCGGTGTTAAAGTTTTAACTGCCAGAAACACATTTTGAAAGGAGAGTTAGGGATAAAATCGACTATAAAACCAACTTGGAGTAAGAAAATGATTGTTTTAAGCACATTTTTGGAATCCTTATTAAAATTCCTATCCAATAACCTTACAAAACACTACAAGATTTGGTACAGTCTGGGTGAAAAGCGGTGTCAAAGTTTCAACTGCCAGAAACACAGTTTGAAAGGACCAAATCGCCTTTAAACCCCATTTGGAGTGAGAAAATGATTGTTTTAAGGACATTTTTGGAATTCTTATCAAAATTTCTATCCAATAACCTGAAAAAACACTACTAGATTTAGTACAGCCAGAGAGAAAAGCGTTGTTAAACTTTTAACTGCCAGAAACACATCAGTTTGAAAGGACAGTCAAGAACCAAATCGCCTGTAAACCCCACTTGGAGTGATCACTGTTTTAAGGACATTTTTGGAATTCTCATTAAAATTCCTATTCAATAACCTTAAAAAACACTACAAGATTTGGTACAGTCAGGGAGAAAAGCGGTGTCACAGTTTGAACTGTCAGAAACACAGTTTAAAAGGACAGTTAGGGATAAAATCGCATATAAAACCCACTTGGAGTGAGAAAATGACTGTTTTAAGGGCATTTTTGGAATTCTCATTAAAATTCCTATTCAATAACCTTAAAAAATACCACAAGATTTGGTACAGTCAGAGAAAAAAACGGTGTGAAAGTTTCAACTGTCAGAAACACAGTTTGAAAGGACAGTCAAGGATAAAATCGCATATAAAACCCACTTGGAGTAAGAAAATTAGTGTTTTAAGCACATTTTTGGAATCCATATCAAAATTTCCATCCAATAACCTAAAAAGACACTACAAGATTTGGTACAGCCAGGGAGAAAAACAGTGTCAAAATTTGAACTGTCAGAAACACAGTTTGAAATGACAGTCAGGGACAAAATCGTATGTAAAGCCCACTTGGAGAGAGAAAATGGCCGGTTTAAGGACATTTTTGGAAGTTTCATCAAAATTCCTATCCAATAACCTGAAAAGACACGACAAGATTCGGTACACTCAGAAAGAAAAGCGGTGTCAAAATTTAAACTGTCAGAAACACAGTTTGAAAGGACAGTTAGGGATAAAATCGACTATAAAATCCACTTGGAGTAAGAAAATGATTGTTTTAAGCACATTTTTGGAATCCTTATCAAAATTCCTATCCAATAACCTCAAAAAACACTGCCAGATTTAGTACAGGCAGGGAAAAAAGCGGTGTCAAAGTTTCAACTGCCAGAAACACATCAGTTTGAAAGGACAGTCAAGAACCAAATCGCCTGTAAACCCCACTTGGAGTGAGAAAATGACTGTTTTAAGGGGATTTTTGGAATTCTCATTAAAATTCCTATTCAATAACCTTAAAAAATACCACAAGATTTGGTACAGTCAGAGAAAAAGCGGTGTGAAAGTTTCAACTGTAAGAAACACCGTTTGAAAGGATAGTTAGGGATAAAATCGCCTATAAAACTCACTTGGAGTAAGAAAATGATTGTTTTAAGCACATTTTTGGAATCCTCATCAAAATTCCTATTCAATAACCTTACAAAAAAATATTGTATGGTATTCATTTAATACTAAAAACTTTCAAATTGAAAAAAAAAATGTTTACAAAGCAGTTTACATCAACTAGAAATTATATATGGAATACTTGGGTGTAGAATGTAATTATCGGACTTAGCAATTAACAAAATGATAGTGTTAACGTTATTTTGACTGTCTTTTAATATAAGTTTTGACCCCGAATAAAGATTGTAAAATTTGATGTTCTCTGAACTCTGAATATTGACAAAACTGAAATGTTATACAGTTTTTCTGGAATTAAACGTTAATTGTATCAAAATGGTTTAACTTACTATTTTGACGCTATTTTTGATCACTTTTTTAAAGGCCACATCGTGGTTCACTATGTTTTGAGAGAGAAATTGTACAAAATATCCATTGGTTATTAATCTTCGTTTAAGAGAGAGGATTTTGCAAATCTTCAGTCTCCTGGTCACTGTCTTGTCAGATTCACGTTTTTCCGACACTCACAAGTTGGTTTTAGAAGACATTTTAAGCTGAGTTTTAGATTTGAATGTGACAGATCAAATGCAGTTAATCGTCGTTAAACCACAGTTAAACTAAACTTAGCGAGTACCGGAAAAACGGGCATCAAGGATGTTTGGGTGAGATGTATATCAGTAGTAGTTGTAGAATTTTGAAGTAAAATGTGAGAATACTATAAATGTGGTGTCTTGTTCTCTACAAGCAACTTTTCTAACTTTCTTCTTAATTTTTCTTTTTTTCTTCTCTAGTAGTCGTGTCTGCATGTTTTATTCTGGTTTAGTTTATCTGTGTTCCACATTTTTGGTGCTGATATTTCTGTTTGTTATGGTTCTTTTAATTCTTGATCGTACCTTTACCTGCACCAGAAAGTAGCTTTACCTGGTTATTTACCAGTAAGGTAAAGTAAAATTAAAAAAGTAGAATTCAGTTTGTAACAAGAAAATATACCAATAAATTTCAATTTTACTAGTAAATTAACCATCAGTATCTAAATGAAATTTGCTTGAAAGATTTTCCTGTCATGGCTGTCATTAATTTCATTTTATGTCAAAATTGTCAAAATAACTGTCATAAATAAAACACGTCTTTTTCAAAAATTGTAAGAATATTTTGACAGTTCTGACATTAGTGACAGGTACCACGAGGTTTTTGGATAATTTAGCTAAGTTGACCACTGTCAAAATAACTGTCATAAATCTCAGATATGCGTTTTGTATCGAATAGTGAAAAAAACTTTTCTAAATCCTGATTTTTGCAACTTTTGAGCACAGTTTGACAGTTAGAGACAAAATTGCTTGTCAAACCCACTTGGAGTGAGAAAATAATTGTTTTAAGCCAATTTGTGGAATCCTCATTAAATTTCCTATCCAATAAGCTGAAAAACACTACAAGATTTGGTACAGTTAGGGAGAAAAGCGGTGTCAAAGTTTGAACTGTCAGAAACACTGTTTGAAAATAGAGTCAGGGATAAAATGGCCTGTAAAACCCATTTCAAATGAGAAAATCACTGTTTTAAGCATATTTTTGAAATCCTCATTAAATTTCCTACTCGATAACCTGAAAAACACTTCAAGATTTGGTACAGTCAGAAGGAAAAGCAGAAAAGCGGTGTCAAAGTTTGAACTGCCAGAAACACAGTTTGAAAGGACAATCAGGGATAAAATCGCCTGTGAAACCCACTTAGAGTGAGAAATTGACTGTTTTAAGCATATTTTTGGCATTCTCATTAAATATACTATCCAATAACCTGAAAAAACACTTTAAGATTTGGTACAGTCAGAGGGAAAAGCAGAAATGTGATGTCAAAGTTTGAACTGCCAGAAACATAGTTTGAAAGGACAGTCAGGGATTAAATCGTCTGTGAAACCCATTTGGAGTAAGAAAATGACTGTTTTAAGCACATTTTTGGAATCCTCATTAAATACCCCATCTAATAACCTGAAAAAACACTACAAAATTTGGTACAGTCAGGAAGAAAAGCAGTGTCAAAAGTTCAACTGCTAGAAGCACAGTTTGAAAGGACAGTCAGGGACAAAATCGCCTGTAAAACCCACTTGGAGTGAGAAAATGACTGTTTTAAGCCCATTTTTGGAATCCTCATTAAATTTCCTATCCAATAACTTGAAAAAACACTATCAAATTTGATACAGTCAGGGAGAAAAGTGGTGTTAAAGTTTGAACTGACAGAAACACAGTTTGAAAGGACAGTCAGGGACAAAATCGCCAGTAAAACACACGGACTAAGAAAATGCCTGTTTTAAGCACATTTTTGGAATCCTCATTAAATTTCCTATCCAATAACCTAGAAAAACACTACAAAATTGGTACAGTCAGGGAGAAAAGTGGTGTTAAAGTTTGAACTGACAGAAACACAGTTTGAAAGGACAGTCAGGGACAAAGTCGCATGTAAAACCCATTTGGAGTAAGAAAATGACTGTTTTAAGCACATTTTTGGAATCCTCATTAAATACCCCATCTAATAACCTGAAAAAACACTACAAAATTTGGTACAGTCAGGAAGAAAAGCAGTGTCAAAAGTTCAACTGCTAGAAGCACAGTTTGAAAGGACAGTCAGGGACAAAATCGCCTGTAAAACCCACTTGGAGTGAGAAAATGACTGTTTTAAGCCCATTTTTGGAATCCTTATTAAATTTCCTATCCAATAACTTGAAAAAAACACTATCAAATTTGGTAAAGCCAGGGAGAAAAGCGGTGTCAAAGTTTGAACTGCCGGAAACACAGTTTGAAAGAACCGTCAGAGACAAAAATGCCTGTAATACCTATTTGGAGTGAGAAAATGACTGTTTTAAGCACATTTTTGAAATCCTCATTAAATTTCCTATCCAATAAGTTACGCTACAAAATTTGGAACAGCCAGGGAGAAAAACGGTTTCAACATTTGAACTGCCAAAAACACAGGATTTGTATAATTTACCAGAAAACTGGTAGTTTTCCGGTCAACTTTTCCTGGTAACCTAAAATATTAAATTTACAGGTAATTTACCCATAACTAATGAATACACAAATCTTTGTATCCTGTCAGAAACCTTAAAGAAAATACATATGGCCCCTCAGAGCCTTCATATCATTCAAATCGTTGATTTCTGATTTTTTTAGAGAGTACGCTGAGACTCTTCTTCTTCTGACACCCAAGACAAAGCAATCTCTCTTCTAACTCTTAAGTTCTTCAAAAACCTAGCTAAGAAGACACTTTAGTGAAATGGAAAATTGTATATTAAGGCGGTGTTTAGTGACAAAAAATAATTTTTTTTTGTCTGAATGAAAAAAAATAAAACAAATAAACTGTCTTGACTTTTATTAGACTAAAGTGGGTATTTGACTATATACTCCAATTAAGGTCACCAAACTATTGAAACAGCACTCAACAAGGGGCAAATTACATTATCACTATGAGTATTAACATCGGTTATGCATTAAAATTTACACAAACAAAGATAACAAACTGATTGTTCAAGTTTTGTTAAGCCACAGTGAGCTTAACTAACACACAAATTTCCCTCAAATCAAGCAAACAAAACGATACTACCTTGGGTAATTCCGATCATTGTAACAAACGAGATATTTTTATTTGTTACAGGTAAACAACATAATTCTACTGGTAAAATACTGCTGATTAAACAAAAACCAGATGCAGAAAGTTTGCTGGTAGAAAGATAAAATCTGTTTTGATTTCAAATTAAGAATGTTAGTGTATAGCAACAGAATGTTATTTTGAAATTTTTTAAACAATAAGTTGTATTACATTGATCTAATTAACAGATTTCTTACAGAGGAATATGAAAGTGCTCAAAACAACAGGATAAAAACAAAGAATATAATTTTAAATTAAACTAATATTGATACTGGTATGTGCGTCAGAAAACTTAATTTTAAAACAGTCAACAAAAATATAGTGAATCTAAATCTAGTTTATCCTGTAATTTCACATTAGGAATTTTGAAAACGTGATTGGTGGCTATTAAAACGGTTTTCATTTCCAACTTACTGATAATCAGTTGAATAGAATGTACTATTCGTTGACTTTGACCTTAATTTTTCAAGGAAACTTGAGCGCTGACCTAAGTTAAACTTAAATTGATGGTGCAAGTGGAAACAGGGTTAACGTTTCGATAAATATTACAAAATATAAATAATTCTTGATTGATCTCTGGAATGGTACATGCTATTTCACTTAGAGACAAAAATGCTAGTTAACGTGAAGTTGTCCATGCAAAACCCTTACCATAATTTTGTGGAATGTACGATCTGCACCAATGAGGCCTACAATATGTTAGGCCTACAAACCTTAGAAAAGTACAAAAACTGAGATGGATTTATTAGTAGTTTAGTATATTTATTGCTCCTTAGAACTTTAGAACAAAACATAAATAATTCTTGATTGATCTCTGGAATGGTACATGCTATTTCATTTAGAGATAAAAATGCTAGTTAACGTGAAGTTATCCATGCAAAATCCTTACCATAATTTCGTGGAATGTACGATCTGCACCAATGAGGCCTGCAATATGTTAGGCCTACAAACCTTAGAAAAGTACACAAACTGAGATGGATTTATTAGTAGTTTAGTATATTTATTGCTCTTTAGAACTTTAGAACAAAACATAAATAATTCTTGATTGATCGCTGGAATGGTACATGCTATTTCACTTAGAGACAAAAATGCTAGTTAACGTGAAGTTGTCCATGCAAAACCCTTACCATAATTTTGTGGAATGTACGATCTGCACCAATGTGGCCTACAATATGTTAGGCCTACAAACCTTAGAAAAGTACACAAACTGAGATGGATTTATTAGTAGTTTAGTATATTTATTGCTCTTTAGAACTTTAGAACAAAACATAAATAATTCTTGATTGATCTCTGGAATGGTACATGCTATTTCACTTAGAGACAAAAATGCTAGTTAACGTGAAGTTGTCCATGCAAAACCCTTACCATAATTTCGTGGAATGTACGATCTGCACCAATGAGGCCTACAATATGTTAGGCCTACAAACCTTAGAAAAGTACACCAACTGAGATAGATTTATTAGTAGTTTAGTATATTTATTGCTCTTTAGAACTCTGGATCTGGAATTTCACTCTCTTAGTCAATTAGCTTCTCAAAATTAATGTAAATTTAATTTTACCTTATATGTTTATGTGACAAAAGTTTTCTGCACATACAGTAGCAATTTTTTGTTTTTTTCTAGTGTATCCAAGGATATCCGAAATTACAAAATTTTAATTATCAATAAATAAATCAACTTTGATGACATTTTTTTGGCACAACAAATTCTGCAGAAACTTTGCTTTGAAAAAGTGCTTTTCTGTTATTCTTAGATTAGTTTCTTTCTTCTTCGTTGAAATGCTTAAAACTTAATTTTATTTTTTTGGAGGTGCTTATAGACTAACAGAAAACACACTCAACTGACATGAAATACAATTTAAGCTGTAATTTAGATAGTTGGGCAGTTACGGACCTGAAAATGTCACTCGGGCTAGTAAATTGAGCTTAAAAACCAGGATTGTACTGGATCATTTTAATAAAAAATCCTTGTATTCATTAAACTGGAGTAAGCAAACCAAAAATAGCAGAAAACACACTTAACTGACATGAAACACAATTTGGCCTACAATTTGGGTATTTGGGCAGTTACGGGCCTGAAACTTTCACTGAGGCTAGTAAAATTAACCTCAAACTAGGACCGTACTGGAACATTTTTAGAAAAATGCTTGTTTTTGTTAAACTGGAATAACCAAATAGAAAATGGCACAAAACACACTCAACTGACATGAATCACAATTTGGCCCATAGTCTGGGTATTTGGGCAGTTACGGACCTGAAACTTTCACTGAGCCTAGTAAATTAAACGTCAAAACCAGGACCGTACTAGAAACTTAAAAAAATCTGTTTTTTGTTAAATAGGATTAAGCAAAAATAAAAAATAGCAGAAAACACACTCAACTGACATGAAATACAATTTAAGCTGTAATTTAAGTAGTTGGGCAGTTACGGACCTGAAAATGTCACTCGGGCTAGTAAATTGAGCTTAAAAACCAGGACTGTACTGGATCATTTTAATAAAAAATCCTTGTATTCATTAAACTGGAGTAAGCAAACCAGAAATAGCAGAAAACACACTTAACTGACATGAAACACAATTTGGCCTACAATTTGGGTATTTGGGCAGTTACGTCCCTAAAACTTTCACTGAGGCTAATAAATTGAACCTCAAACTAGGACCGTACTGAAACATTTTTATAAAAATGCTTGTTTTTGTTAAACTGGAATAACCAAATAGAAAATGGCACAAAACACACTCAACTGACATGAGAAACGCAATTTGGCTCATAGTCTGGGTATTTGGGCAGTTACGGATCTGAAACTTTCACTGAGGCTAGTAAATTAAACGTCAAAACCAGGACCGTACTAGAAACTTAAAAAAATCTGTTTTTTGTTAAATAGGATTAAGCAAAAATAAAAAATAGCAGAAAACACACTCAACTGACATGAAATACAATTTAAGCCATAATTTAGGTAGTTGGGCAGTTACGGACCTGAAAATGTCACTCGGGCTAGTAAATTGAGCATAAAAACCAGGACTGTACTGGATAATTTTAATAAAAAATCCTTGTATTCATTAAACTGGAGTAAGCAAACCAAAAATAGCAGAAAACACACTTAACTGACATGAAACATAATTTGACCTACAATTTGGGTATTTGGGCAGTTACGGACCTAAAACTTTCACTGAGGCTAGTAAATTGAACCTCAAACTAGGACCGTACTGGAACATTTTTAGAAAAATGCTTGTTTTTGTTAAACTGGAATAACCAAATAGAAAATGGCACAAAACACACTCAACTGACATGAAACACAATTTGGCCCATAGTCTGGGTATTTGGGCAGTTACGGACCTGTAACTTTCAATGAGGCTAGTAAATTAAACCTCAAAACCAGGACCGTACTAGAAATTAAAAAAAATCTGTTTTTTGTTAAATAGGATTAAGCAAAAATAAAAAATAGCAGAAAACACACTCAACTGACATGAAATACAATTTAAGCCATAATTTAGGTAGTTGGGCAGTTACGGACCTGAAAATGTCACTCGGGCTAGTAAATTGAGCCTCAAAACCAGGACTGTACTGGATAATTTTAATAAAAAATCCTTTTATTCATTAAACTGGAGTAAGCAAACCAAAAATAGCAGAAAACACACTTAACTGACATGAAACACAATTTGACCTATAATTTGGATATTTGGGCAGTGACGGACCTAAAACTTTCACTGAGGCTAGTAAATTTAACCTCAAACTAGGACCGTACTGGAACATTTTTAGAAAAATGCTTGTTTTTGTTAAACTGGAATAACCAAATAAAAAATAGCTGAAAACACACTCAACTGACATGAAACACAATTTGGCCCATAGTCTGGGTATTTGGGGAGTTACGGACCTGAAACTTTCACTGAGGCTAGTAAATTAAACCTCAAAACCAGGACCGTACTAGAAATTTAAAAAAATCTGTTTTTTGTTAAATAGGATTAAGCAAAAATAAAAAATAGCAGAAAATACACTCAACTGACATGAAATACAATTTACGCTGTAATTTAGGTAGTTGGGCAGTTACGGACCTGAAAATGTCACTCGGGCTAGTAAATTGAGCATAAAAACCAGGACTGTACTGGATAATTTTAATAAAAAATCCTTGTATTCATTAAACTGGAGTAAGCAAACCAAAAATAGCAGAAAACACACTTAACTGACATGAAACACAATTTGACCTACAATTTGGGTATTTGAGCAGTTACGGACCTGAAACTTTCACTGAGACTAGTAAATTGAACCTCAAACTAGGACCGTACTGGAACATTTTCAGAAAAATGCTTGTTTTTGTTAAACTGGCATAACCAAATAGAAAATGGCACAAAACACTCAACTGACATGAAACACAATTTAAGCCGTAATATAGGTAGTTGGGCAGTTACGGACCTGAAAATGTCACTCGGGCTAGTAAATTGAGCCTAAAAACCAGGACTGTACTGGATAATTTTAATAAAAAATCCTTGTATTCATTAAACTGGAGTAAGCAAACCAAAAATAGCAGAAAACACACTTAACTGACATGAAACATAATTTGACCTACAATTTGGGTATTTGGGCAGTTACGGACCTAAAACTTTCACTGAGGCTAGTAAATTGAACCTCAAACTAGGACCGTAATGGAACATTTTTAGAAAAATGCTTGTTTTTGTTAAACTGGAATAACCAAATAGAAAATGGCACAAAACACACTCAACTGACATGAAACACAATTTGACCTACAATTTGGGTATTTGGGTAGTTACGGACCTGAAACTTTCACTGAGGCTAGTAAATTAAACCTCAAAACCAGGACCGTACTAGAAATTTAAAAAAATCTGTTTTTTGTTAAATAGGATTAAGCAAAAATAAAAAATAGCATAAAACACACTCAACTGACATGAGACACAATTTGGCCCATAATTTGGGCAGCTAGGAATCTGAAATTTTCACTGAAGGCACTAAATTGAACCTAAAAACCAAGGCCTTTCTGGAAAATGTATAGAACAAGGAGTTTTTGTTAAATTAGAATAATCAAAGTTTCAGAAAAACGTTATAGACTTCTACGTCGTCACAGAAAGGTAAATATTTTGAACTTGACACATGAAGTGAGAAAATTTTACCAACGTTCCATTCAAAACGTTTCTATAACACTGTTACGTCACTCCATTGTACTTTGATTTTGCCTATATATCGGTGGCGTTCGCTGGTGGACTAAACCCGTGAGGGATGATTAATTAGTCACGGGTAGGTAATGGATGTTATTATCTATTCAATACTAGTGAATGATTAACCAGTCGTAGAAAAAGCGAGTTACTGTAGAATATTTATGAATACTGCCTACACCAAAATAACATAAATTTTAAATTACATTATTTACAAGCTACATTAAAACACAATTAGACATTAATTTTGCTCCTCCTACATCCCACATTAAGTCCAATTCTTAAATCAAATTTTGAATTTTGCAGATATAATATTAGACTCTCCATAACTGGAAATGGCAGGGGGCGTTCTACGAGTTTGTCTAAATCAAAAACAACTGAAAAAATCTGCTTTACTTGATCGAATATGGTCCAGAAGTATTTCCAAAAGTTGGCCCCATTACAAGGAAGCCACTAAAGAGGCAGAAGTCAAAGGGATTCCTTATAGTAAACTGACTATTGGGGTTCCTAAAGAAATATGGCAAAATGAAAAACGGTAAGACAATTTAGTTAAAAATAGAGTTAGACAAAGGTATTACTTTTAAATAGAGTATCCATAACACCAGCAGTGACTCAAACTCTAGTAAAAAAAGGGTTTAAAGTGAGTATAGAAGAGAGCGCCGGAGCTTTGGCTAAGTTCAGAAATGACGATTACGAACAAGCTGGAGCGAAATTAGTCAATAACGAAGAAGTGTTTAGTTCTGGTAAGTTGGTAAACTGTAGTATCAATTTGCAGAGTTTAATTGTGTTTGTGTAGATATCATTCTGAAAGTAAGGCAACCGTTGGACGTGGAAGTACCGAAATTCAAAGAAGACTCGACGCTGATATCCTTCTTGTATCCTGCACAAAATAAAAGCTTGGTGGACAAATTGGCAGAGAGGAAAATAAACGCTTTTGGTAGGTCGTACACACACACACAATATTAAGCAAATATTTGCTGCATTTGATGCGCAAATTTTCGTTTTAGACACCCTCTGTATATAATATAAAAACTATCAATTGTTGCAGCTATGGACTGTATACCTAGGATCAGCAGAGCTCAAGTATTTGATGCTCTAAGTTCGATGGCTAACATAGCTGGATACAGAGCAGTGGTGGAAGCTGCAAGTCACTTTCCTCGATTCCTGTCAGGTATGTATTTGAACTTTTCTTTTTAGTAAACTTCGTTTGTTTCAATGTAAATCCATCTATGGTGGTCCTACAGATTCTGCCGCAGTTGCTGGTATTTCATGTTTTTTTTGCTTTCTGGAATGTATTTTAGAGCTGGTTTGGGCCACCTACTCTCGTTCATGCGTTATACGAGCACACCATCTTAACTTAAGAGTTTCATCTTCTTTCTGAGATTCTATGAACTCTATTTGTTCTCCGCCTAATTTCATTATTCGACATGAGCTCTCTCCTTGATATGCGACAGGCTCTTCTTTAACAGTCCATCTCCACAGAGTCTGTCCTTCTTCTTGTCATTGTAAACGCGGATGAGGACAGCTTTACTTTTTTCATTTCAATAATTTACGAACCCGGTTGCAGATTTCGAGACGACTACATGGTCTGGCACGAGACGGAGTCTTCTGGCTGTCTTTTACCGTCTGCCTTACTAACGAATGCCTTATTTATACCAAATTGGTTCAGTGACGAAATCTATTGTTCTTCGTTTGTTTTCATTTTCCTGCATAGCAGTAGCGGTGATTTATCATTTTTGATTTTTGCAACTCTAGATCCTGATCTTTGTCCCCCTCTCCTATTCGCTTATATTCCGTTTTTGTCAAGTTCATGCTCATACCACGCATTTCTTTGGTAGTGCATCTCGACAGAGTCTGTCCTTCTTCTTGTCATTGTAAACGAGGATGAGGACAGCTTTACTTTTTTCATTTCATTAATTTACGAACCCGGTTGCAGATTTCGAGACGACTACATGGTCTGGCACGAGACGGAGTCTTTCTGGCTGTCTTTTACCGTCTGCCTTACTAACGAATGCTTTATTTATACCAAATTGGTTCAGTGACGAAATCTATTGTTCTTCGCTTGTTTTCATTTTCCTGCATAGAAGTAGCGGTGATTTATCATTTTTGATTTTTGCAACTCTAGATCCCGATCTTTGTCGCCCTCTCCTATTCGCTTATATTCCGTTTTTGTCATGTTCATGCTCATACCCCATTTTTCGTATTCTTCCTGTGGTTTCCTATAAGCATGAGAAATGCTCAGGAATCTTCTTCGCAATTCCTGAGCATTTCTCTCTCCACTTGCACAGCGCTTCTTGGATGTATATTTTGAATAGGCTAGGAGAAAGGCAGTATCCTTGCTTTAAACCCTTCGTGACATTAAAAATACTGGTTTCAATGTAAATTTAGGACAGATAACGGCCGCTGGCAAAGTACCTCCAGCTAGAGTCCTGGTCATTGGTGGAGGAGTAGCAGGATTGGCTGCTATAGCACAAGCCAAATGTATGGGAGCAGTTGTGCGTGCTTTCGATACCAGATCAGTAGTAAAAGAGCAAGTGGAGTCTCTTGGTGCGGAGTTTTTAACTGTCACCATTGAGGTAAACAAACAATTTACCAAAAAGGCAGAGAGATAGAAGATTTTTGTAGGAAGAAGGTGGAGACACTGGTGGGTATAGTAAGGAAATGTCCAAGGAATTTATCGATGCCGAACACGCTTTATTCGCGAAACAGTGCAAAGAAGTTGATATTATCATTTCAACGGCTTTGATCCCAGGAAGGAAAGCTCCGTTATTAATTTTAAAGGTAAAGTCTGTCCCACGGCTACTGGCAGTGACCTAATAATTGTTGTTACACTCAATAAGTACAATAACTGCTGTATAGACACCCCATATAACAAAAAGTTGTACCGTTTGGCCGCTAGAGGTCGTCAAAGTAGACTTTAGTTTTTCTTGAATATCCCAGAAACGCCTCAAACTAAAGGTCTAAAATTTTTACCACAAACGCACCTCGTTGGATGTCTAGTTCAACAAAAACAAAGCTTTTTAAATCACCGGAAAGAAAGGTTAAACTAGGAACCACAAAATATCAAAGAAAATCTTACGAACTAATCTAAGACAGAAGTAAGTTTCAATATGACGTGACAATTAATGTCGTCACTGCCACCTCTTGGGACAGAGAGTATGTCTTTAGATATTATTCTTTTTTTTACAAATAACTTACTTTAAAGGAACATATTGAAAGCATGAAACCTGGCAGTGTTGTCGTGGACTTAGCTGCCGAAGCTGGTGGTAACATCGAAACTACCAAACCAGGAGAAATATACAGTTACAAAGACGTCACCCACATCGGAACTACTGATCTACCAAGCTTATTGCCTACGCAAAGTTCCACATTATACGCCAACAATATTTCAAAGTTCCTACTCTCAATTGGTAAGTAACATCAAGTGATGGAGAAAGAAAAATAACTTGATTTTTTTAACCAAAATAGGTGATAAGAACCATTTCAATATTGACCTCAACGATGAAGTGGTTAGAGGAAGTATTATACTGGATAAAGGGAAGTTATTGTGGCCACCGCCAAAGCCTACAGGACCGCCAACAGCTGTGGTTCCTAAGAAAACAGTGGAAGCTGTTAAGGCTGTTGAAGAAGAGGTTAGTCCGTTTAAAAAGACTTTGGACACTGCTCTAGTAACCACTGCAGGTAAAAATTACGTTAATTACCCTTATTTATAGATAATTGTATATTTCTTATTTAGGAATTGGTAGCATAGTCGGATTGGGAGCTCTTTCACCCAACCCAGAATTTACATCTATGCTCACCGTTTTGGGACTTTCTGGCATTGTAGGCTACCACACAGTTTGGGGTGTAACTCCAGCACTACATTCTCCTTTAATGTCGGTCACCAATGCCATATCCGGTATTACTGCAGTCGGTGGTTTACTGCTAATGAATGGTGGATACGTCCCCTCAAATTCTGTAGAAGTATATGCTTCAGATGAATTTCTATATAGACTGCAACTACAGCGTTGTACATTTTCAGGCTTTAGCTGCTAGTGCCGCCTTCATATCCTTCATCAACGTTTTCGGTGGTTTTCTAGTTACTAAGAGGATGTTGGATATGTTCAGAAGGTTGCGCAGCAATCCTGGTTTGTCACAATTTAAGTAGGAAATTCGTATTTTAGAACTGGAGACCCACCAGATTACAACGTGCTTTATGGTATACCAGCTGCCGTTTTTCTGGGTGGTTACGGTTACGCTGCCATGGCCGGGTTGGCTGAAGTTCACCAAGCAGCTTATTTGGCAGCTTCTTTGTGCTGTGTTGGTGCTTTAGCTGGGTTGAGCAGTCAATCTACAGCCAGACTAGGAAACAATTTAGGAATGGTAAAGTAACACCCATAAATTATCACGTTTAAATTGTTAAGTTAAGTTAAGCGGGTTGCAGAATTTGCGACTAGTACGTTGGTATGGCAGATGGCACGAGACGGAGTCTCCTGACTGACTCTGACCGTCTGCCTTACTAACGGATGTCCACTTTTTTGTCTAGTGCTAATACACTTAAAGGGGAATAATTGATAGTGTCATCAGGTTAGAGCTAAACTACATGGGAATTTTGTCGGATTTAGAGATTTCTAGATAAAATGAAACAAACGTCATCTAAACGTTCTGTCAATAAATCATCTATATAAGAGTTTGAAGGGGCAGACTGGTCCTCGTCATCATTTCCTTGTTGATATCCTCTAAAATCTAATGTAAATCACAAAGGATCACTAAACTTTTGCACGTAGCATACGCTTTTTACTGAACCACCCTGTGTCAATTGCTACGGGCAACCCTTTTGATATATTCACCTCTCAACTAGTGCAAACAAAATTACGAAATCAAAAATTGTGTTCCAAGCATTTCCTGATAATATGATATATGAAATACGTATCTAGATTGGAGTTGCTGGAGGGATAGCAGCTACTTTAGGACAAATAGCTCCTTCTAACGAAGTTTTAGCCCAAATGGTTGCCGTTGCTTTAGGTGGAGGAGCCATCGGCTCTATAATCGCAAAGAAAATTCAAATCACCGATTTACCTCAACTGGTCGCAGCTTTCCACAGGTAAATCATTGGCCAACGATTATAATTACTTAAAAAAAGATTCTCTTTAGTTTGGTAGGTTTGGCTGCTGTTTTAACATGCATCTCGACCTACATTCACGACTTTCCCACTTTTGCCGTGGACCCTGCCGCGAACGTGGTCAAAACGGCTCTGTTCTTAGGAACTTACATTGGAGGTGTAACTTTCAGGTACTTACAGTAAAATATCACCAACACGATTAAAAAAAAACTGTAATCTAGTGGGTCACTTATTGCCTACGGAAAACTTCAAGGATTATTGAAGTCGAATCCATTGCTTTTGCCCGGAAGGCACGCCATAAATGCGACTCTTCTCTTGGCCAACGTTACAGCTGGTGGATATCTATTCTATGATCCGTCTTTAATTGGAGGTTTGGGAGCTTTGGGAACCACAGCAGCATTAAGTGCCACAATGGGTGTAACACTTACATCTGCTATAGGAGGTAAGTTTAGATTTAAATTGTAAAGCCCTTTTAGCAAGTTTACAGTTATATTACAATAATTAAATAGATTGTACTTACATTTGTTAAACGATGAGGGCAGCTTTCTGGAGGTTTTGGCGGTGCGGGTTGCAAAATTCGGGACGACTACATTTTGTGGCACGAGACGGAGTCTTCTGTCTCCGACCGTCTGCTTTACTAACGGACCAAATCGGTTCAGTGAGGAACTCTATTATTGCTTGTTGCTAGTTTTCCGTATTCCTGTATAGCAGCGGTGATGATTTGTCACCCGCTAATAATCGGTATGATGCACTACTTGCATTCTGATTGCAACCTCGTGCATTTTATTATTTGGCCATCCTCGAATATCTGCTTTAAATTAATAAATTTATATTATTTAAATTTCTATCCAAGACACATACAGATAAAACGACATAAACATCAAATCGATATATACTCTCATTATTTTTAGGTGCTGATATGCCTGTAGTGATAACAGTGCTGAACAGTTATTCGGGATGGGCTTTATGTGCTGAAGGTTTTATGTTGAACAATAACCTTATGACGATCGTCGGAGCTTTAATTGGATCATCGGGAGCAATTTTATCATACATTATGTGCAAAGTAAGTAATTTGTTACTTAATGTATATATTTGTTTGCGTAGGAGCAGTTTTCTTTCTTATGCATTTGGCATTTTTTTCAACAAATCTTCATATAGATTCTCCATTTATGGACTATTGGAATCTGCTGCTCTGAATAGATCTGCAAAAGACATGTTGAACCATTCTCGCAGATTCCGCAGCCAAGATATTCTTCTTCTTCCAATTGACCTTATGCCTACAATCTTCCCCTGGATTATCAAGTGGAGTATCTCATATTTTGAACCCTGAATTATGTGACCCAGATAGGTGATATTTCTTCTCTTCACTTCCTAGAACCACCTCCAACTCTTTATTCATTCTGGTAAGCACTTCTGCATTGGTCGTATGCTCCACTCACGATATTCTGAGCATTCTTCTGTAGGTTCACATCTCAAATGTGAACGATTGTTTTCATATTCCTGTATAGCAGTAGCGGTGATTTGTCATCGCTAAAACTAAGTATTGTTACGATTTTACCGTGGGTTCACACAAAGTCAGTTTAACTCAACAATTAATAAATTTATTTACACTCCAAAACACTCCGTACAATAATTAACTCAGCTACTAAAAAACACTACTACAATTCCACAATTATTCCACTATTTAAACTTTACCGCATTCCCAAATTCACTACTACACTACACTACGCCGTCGTCGACACCGCTTCTTTTATATTCGCAAACCACGTTCTAGAATGACCGCAAAACGCTTCGCGATTTGCCTCGAATATCAAAGATGCTTCCAGGTGTCGCTTCCTAACTGTGGCCTACTTTAACACGCGCCCAGCCAGATATTGCGGCGCATCGGTTTCATCGAGTATCGAGCATAGTAGGCCCAAACCGTAACACTGCCCCCTTCTTAAAGCTGATCGTCCCGATCCGCTTCAATCACCGAACGGTCAGCGAATTTCATCTTGCCTTTGGGGCTGCCTTGGACTCTGTATGCGACGTCGTTTAACCTTTTTACCACATTGTAAGGTCCCTCCCAGTGTCGTTGCCATCTTTGATTTAATCCTTTGCTCCTCCTGGGTTGAAACATCCACACAGCATCATCTTCCTTATAATTGCCACCAGTTGGTCTGTGGTCCAGTGTCATCTTCATACGGTCGTTGTTTGGTTTCATCTTCTCTCTCTCAAGTTCCCGAATTGTGATGGATCCCTTCTGTAACGAACACTGGTCACACCGTTTACACCATTCCTCAACGTCCTTTCTGAAGTTAATCCGGTAAAATCGATCTCTTATTCTAGCCAAAGTCTGGTTTACTCCAAAGTGTCCTCCTCCGCGACTGTCATGTAGTTCTCGCAGCACATTCTCTTTGCAGGAATTGGGCACTATTGTTTGGTAAACAAAGCGTTTTCCGTCTGGACTTTCCCATTTGCGAGTAATTAAGTCATCTCGCAGTCGAAGCGAATTCCACTGCAACCAGTAATCCCTTACTGTTGGTCCATATCTGGAAATCTGTTGCCAATCCGGTTTCAAATCCTTCTCCAACCATCTTCTGATTACTTTCAAATCAGAGTCTGAGCGCTGTCCTTTTATTATATCTTCCTTAGAAACGCAAAACACAACAATCAGTTCAACTCTATCAGTACTCTAGTTAAAACAAATTTTTAGGCGATGAACCGTTCTTTACCTAACGTTATCTTGGGTGGTTACGGCACTTCCAGCACAGGAACTGGAAAACCAATGGAAATTACCGGGACGCACACTGAAATCAACGTGGAAGGTGCTGTGGACGCTATAAAGAATGCCAGGAACATCATCATAGTGCCTGGGTATGGATTGTGCGTGGCCAAAGCCCAATATCCCATTGCTGAAATGGTCGAGGTGTTAAAGAAAAAAGGGAAAAACGTTCGATTCGCTATCCATCCTGTAGCAGGTATATGACCAGACACTAAAAGTAATAAGATTACTGTTTGATTATGGTTTTAGGTCGAATGCCTGGTCAGTTAAACGTTCTCTTAGCCGAAGCCGGAGTGCCTTACGATGATGTATTGGAAATGGAAGAAATCAACGATGACTTTGATGGTACTGACTTGGTTTTGGTAATAGGCGCAAACGACACTGTGAACAGTGCCGCTGTCGACGACCCTAATTCGCCTATCGCTGGTATGCCAGTGCTCAACGTTTGGAAGTCTGATCAAGTGATTGTGATGAAGAGGTCCTTGGGTAAGTAACATGTCAGTTTGAAAACGAATTTGTTTTCAATTTTATTCTTGATAAGGCGTGGGGTACGCGGCAGTGGACAATCCTGTCTTTTTCAAACAAAACACTTCGATGCTTCTGGGAGACGCCAAGAAAACTTGCGACGCCTTATTACACAGAATATTACAGGATGAGTAACACTAAAAATACGATATTCAAGAGAATTATAAGCAAATAGAGTGATGGGTAAATTCCCGTTAAAAATTTTACTTTACCATGAAAATTTGACCGGTAAATTACAAATACTGTGTTTCTGTCAGTTCAAATTTTGACACCGCTTTTCTCCCTGACTGTACCAAATTTTGTAGTGTTTTTGAGGTTATTGGATAGGACTGGAGGAATGACGATTTCAAAAATGTGGTTAAAACAGTAATTTTCTCACTCCAAGTGGATTTTACAAGCGATTTTGTCCCTGGCTGTCCTTTCAAACCGTGTTTCTGGCAGTTCAAACTTTAACACCACTTCTTTCCCTGGCTGTACCGAATTTTGTAGTGTTTTTTCAGGATATTGGATAGGAAATTTAATGAGGATTCCAAAAATGTGGTTAAAACTGTCATTTTATCACTCCAAGTGGGTTTTACAGGCGATTTTGTCCTTGACTGTCCTTTCAAACTGTGCATCTAACAGTTTGAACTTTGACACCGCTTTTTTCTCTGACTGTACCAAATTTTGCAATGTTTTTCAAGGTATTGGATAGGAAATTTAATGAGGAATCCAAAAATGTGCTTAAAACAGTCATTTTCTCACTCCAACTGGATTTTACAAGCGATTTTGTCCCTGGCTGTCCTTTCAAACTGTGTTTCTGGCATTTCAAACTTTGACACCACATTTTTTCCTGACTGTACCAAATTTTGCAGTGTTTTTCAAGTTATTTGATAGGAAATTTAATGAGGGTTTCAAAAATGTGCTTAAAACAGTCATTTTCTCACTCCAAGTGGATTTTACAAGCGATTTTGTCCCTGGCTGTCCTTTCAAACCGTGTTTCTGGCAGTTCAAACTTTAACACCACTTCTTTCCCCGACTGTACCAAATTTTCCAGTGTTTTCCAAGTTACTGGATAGGAAATTTAATAAGGAATCCAAAAATGTGCTTAAACCAGTCATTTTTTCACTCCAAGTGGGTTTTACAGGCCATTTTGCCCCTGACTATCCTTTCAAACTGTGTTTATGGCAGTTCAAATTTTGACACTACTTTTTTCCCTGACTGTACCAAATTTTGCAGTGTTTTTCAAGTTACTGGATAAGAAATTTAATGAGGAATCCAAAAATGTGCTTAAAACAGTCATTTTCTCACTCCAAGTGCATTTTTCAAGCGATTTTGTCCCTGGCTGTCTTTTCAAACTGTGTTTCTGGCAGTTCAAACTTTGACACCGCTTTTTTCTCTGACTGTACCAAATTTTGAAGTGTTTTTCAAGTTACTGGATAGGAAATTTAATGAGGAATCCAAAAATGTGCTTAAAACAGTCATTTTCTCACTCCAAGTGGGTTTTACAGGCCATTTTGCCCCTGACTATCCTTTCAAACTGTGTTTCTGGCAGTTCAAACTTTGACACCACTTTTTTCCCTGACTGTACCAAATTTTGCAGTGTTTTTCAAGATACTAGATAGGAAATTTAATGAGGAATCCAAGAAGGTGTTTAAAACAGTAATTTTTTCACTCCAAGTGGGTTTTACAGGCCATTTTGCCCCTGACTATCCTTTCAAACTGTGTTTCTGGCAGTTCAAATTTGACACCACTTTTTTCCCTGACTGTACCAAATTTTGCAGTGTTTTTCATGTTATTAGATAGGAAATTTAATGAGGAATCCACAAATGTGCTTAAAACAGTCATTTTTTCACTCCAAGTGGGTTTTACAGGCCATTTTGCCCCTGACTATCCTTTCAAACTGTGTTTCTGGCAGTTCAAACTTTGACACCACTTTTTTCCCTGACTGTACCAAATTTTGCAGTGTTTTTCAAGATACTGGATAGGAAATTTAATGAGGAATCCAAGAAGGTGCTTAAAACAGTAATTTTTTCACTCCAAGTGGGTTTTACAGGCCATTTTGCCCCTGACTATCCTTTCAAACTGTGTTTCTGGCAGTTCAAATTTGACACCACTTTTTTCCCTGACTGTACCAAATTTTGCAGTGTTTTTCATGTTATTAGATAGGAAATTTAATGAGGAATCCACAAATGTGCTTAAAACAGTCATTTTTTCACTCCAAGTGGGTTTTACAGGCCATTTTGCCCCTGACTATCCTTTCAAACTGTGTTTCTGGCAGTTCAAACTTTGACACCGCTTTTCTTCCTGACTGTACTAAATTTTCTAGTGTTTTTTCACGTTATTGCATAGGAAATTTAATGAGGATTCCAAAAATGTGGTTAAATCTGTCATTTTCTCACTCCAAGTGGATTTTACAAGTAATTTTGTTCTTTTGTCAAACTGTGTGCAAAAATCAGGGTTTAGAAAAGCCTTCTTGCAGTATTCGATACAAAACGTGTTTCTGAGATTTATGACAGTTATTTTGACAATTATGATCCAAAAAACACATGATATCTGTGGCTAATGTCAAAACTGTCAAAATTTGCTTAGAATTTGCCAGAATTACAGTTTAACACAGATGTCTCAGACCCATAATTTTACTGGTCCAATTTGAATTTATTGGTAAAATTCGTAAATTTTCCTCTCACACTAAATTTCACTTTTCTAGTTTTACTTTACCTTAAGGGTTACGGTGAATTTACGCCCATCACTAATATTATAGCAACAAAAGTAAGGCACATTGCCAAGACAAGAAAATTTTAAGAGTTACTTTTATAAAGTCAAGTAAAATGTAACTACACTCCAGTGAGGTTTGGGTTAACCTAACTGTATATAACTCTGTGCCTAAGTAATGGTCATAACTTGGAAAACTTTTGTGTAAACTGTTAATAATGTGGTCATAACCAAAAGCGAAAAAATAAACTGTATTTTAGGTACAAATAGCAGGAAAGAAGTCGAAATTAACTTCTCACCTTTTAAATTCATAATATCAACTAAATTGTTTGTACTACTACTAATACAAGCATTTACTACTTATTTTTTGGTTGCTATTTACTAACACCCGTCAATTAGGTATTTACTATTTAGCTAGATAAATAAATAAAACTTCTTAATTCATACTTAAACATGTAACACATCGTGTATTATAATAACCTTATAAGCATAACTATTATATTTAGTATTCCTTTGTATTTTCAATTAAAAAAAATAAGGAGAAACATAGTCTGAGTTTGTACATTTGTATGTACAGAAATTAATCTCAGGAAGATATGTATTTTCCAGTTGTGTGAATAATTAAGTCAATTTAAGCCTACCCTAATGCGGTATTACACGGTAATCTTACTTAAAAATCACTATTCATCATAAAATGTAATCAAGTGCCATTTTTCTGTATTAGTTATTAATAAAGTGTTACTTTTTTGTGCTACTAGAAGTAAGAAGTTTAGTGTACGCGGGGTGTTATAGTTTTTATTAAACAAAGTAAGCGTAAAATATTTTTAAACAAATTATATTGTTGTATGTTTTTATTTTTTAGGAAAATATTTGTTTTATTTGGCTTTTCTCCTAGTCCTTTTAGCAAGTTAAAATAGTGAAAACTGGTAGAATATTATAATAAGAAAGTAATTTATTATAATATTATAAAACAGAAATACTAAATAATATTATCAGATGATAACTGTGAGTAATTAGACTCACCGCCTTCATCTTTTTCCACAATTTGTTGCACCATTTGTCGTTCTTCATAGTTCTAGAACAAAATCAGAATAATATAAAATATAATAAAAAATTAAATTAAATAAAATTTAAAAAAGAATAAAAATCATATTTAAAAAAATTATTTCCAAAAATTTTCCATAACTTGCTTATTTGACAGTTGACGACCAAAAGTGATTGAAGTGAAAAGATAGCTCAGGTCGTATCCTTTCCAAAAATATGCTCATTTAAATTAATCGGTTGCACCGTTTGACCGCTAGAGGGCGTCAAACTCAAGCTTCACAAACCTTTGTGTAATTTACTCTTTTGCTTTTGCTAACTTTTGCTTTAACCTAAAATAATTCAGTTATTTGAACAGTTACGACAAAAGGTAACTGAAGGTAAAATATAGTCCAGACCAAAGGCTTTTCAATGGTGTATTCAAAAAAGGTCATTGGTGTGATAGTTTGACCGCTAGAGGGCGGCAAAGTCGAGCTTTTCGACCATTTTTTTTTACACAGTTTTCTAGATATTTCCCGAAACTAAAAATTGTTTTTAACTTTTTTGGGACACCCTGTACTCAGCCGCTAATCTGAGAGTCTCTGTATAACCCTGTCATCCATTTTGCCCCAAATGTCACAAATTTGACATTTTTACAAATGACACTTTACGTCATTTTTGTATCATTAACCTGAAGGAATTTAGGCAGTGAAAGTTTATTTTAAAAATTCAAAATTTTTCTCTATCTAAATTCAAAAGTACTAACCTTTAAATTTTTTGACAATTTTTGTGGTTGCGATGCCTATTACCAAAAAAGAGCATTGAACGTAAAAGTTGCATTGCCTGGTAAAAATTTCAGGTCTCTAACTTGAAGCGTTCCTGAGATATTTAGCAAAAACTACAAAAAAACAAGGTTAACTTTGACGCCCTCTAGCGGCCGAACCGAGAGACTTAGCCGTGTTCGCTCAACGTCACGTGAGAGCACCATTCATTAACCTTCTTTTGTTATATGGCTCTTAAATACAGGATGGTTCAAATAAGCGAGTTATTCACGATTTTCTGGATAAGTGCACGAAAATTTTGCTCAAAATAGGAATTTCTGCTCAATTTCAGTGGCGACCAATCAAGACTGCTAGAGCAAAAACAGTTGAGGATCGATACAGACATTTTACATCAAGTAGGCCAAAAATTTGACATAGATTCAAAAAATCAAATAAAAAATGCATCATCCCATTTAAGAAATTATAAGTTTGGTTTCTTGCTCAAATTTGTGACACCCTGTATAATAAAGGTTTTAATTGGTCAATAGGCATTGCCAAACCCTCAAGTTAGACAAGGGGCGTGTCCAGTGGGAGTAGCCTTACTTCCTATTGGTCAAAAAGATTTTTCCAGTTAAATTAACTTAATTCTAATTGATTAATGGGTGTTACAATCTAAAAGTCTTCTGATTGGTCAAAATAATATTTATTTAAGTGTTATAATGTTGTCCGGCGTTTCTACTAAAACAAGAACAATTCTAATTGGTTAGAGAACGTTGTCGTGGACATTAGCGTGCTCTGATTGGTTAGATATTTAGTGGGCGGGGTTTAAAAGAGTTTTAATTGCTTAGTGTGCGTGTCAAAGCAATTAAATCACTCCAGTTGGTTGAAGGAGGTGTTTAATCTTCAGTGGGCGGATTTTGGATTGAATAACGGTTTTAATTGGTCAATGGGCGTTGCCAAACCCTCTAATTAGCCAGGGGGCGTGTCCAGTGAGCTTAGCCTCACTTCCTATTGGTCAAAAATAATTTTCCAGTTAAATTAACTTAATTCTAATTGGTTAATGGGCGCATTGGTTAGGAGCTTGTTCAGAATTTTCAAGAGAAGAGTAGAAGAATGTGTTAGAACGATTGTGCTGGCCAAATACACTTAATTCTAATTGGTTAATGGGTGTTACAATCTAAAAGTCTTCTGATTAGTCAAAAGAATATTTATTTAAGTGTTATAATGTTGTCGGGAGTTTCTACTAAAACGAGAACAATTCTAATTGGTCAGAGAACGTTGTGGACATTAGCGTGCTCTGATTGGTTAGATATTTAGTGGGCGGGGTTACAAGAGTTTTAATTGCTTAGTGTGCTTGTCTAAGTGACAATACACTCCAGTTGGTTGGAGGACGTGTTTAATCTTGGTTTTGAGCTTTAGTGGGAGGGATTCGTGTTAAATAAAGGTCTCTAATTAGCCAGGAGGCGTAGCCTTACTTCCTATTGGTCAAAAAGAATTTTCCAGTTAAATTAACTTAATTCTCATTGGTTAATGGGCGGATTGGTTAGGAGCTTGTTCAGAATTTTCAAGAGATGAGTAGAAATATATGTTAAAACGATTGTGCTGGCCAAATACACTTAATTCTAATTGGTTAGTGGGTGTTACAATCTAAAAGTCTTCTGATTGGTCAAAAGAATATTTATTTAAGTGTTATAATGTTGTCCGGAGTTTCTACTAAAACGGGAACAATTCTAATTGGTCAGAGAACGTTGTCGTGGACATTATCGTGCTCTGATTGGTTAGAGATTTAGTGCGCGGTGTTTACAAGAGTTTTAATTTAATTTAATTAAAACAGTCCATTAGTTGGTTTTAAGGGCGTGTTGAGTGTGTGCGTGACTTGGTTTTGAGCTTTAGTGGGAGGAATTCGTGTTAAATGAAGATTTTAATTGGCTAATGGGCATTGCCAAACCCTCTAATTAGCCAGGAGGACGTGTCCAGTGAGCGTAGCTTTACTTTCTATTGGTCAAAGGGACTTTTCCAGTTAAATGAACTTAATTCTAATTGGTCAGAGAACGTTGTCGTGGACATTAGCGTGCTCTGATTGGTTAAAGATTTAGTGGGCGGGATTACAAGAGTTTTAATTGCTTAGTGTGAATGTCAAAGCAATTCAAACACTCCAGTTGGTTGGAGGACGTGTTTAATCTTGGTTTTGAGCTTTAGTGGAAAGGATTCGTGTTAAATAAAGGTTTTAATTGGTCAATGGGGATTGCCAAACCCTCTAATTAGCCAGGGGGCGTAGCCTTACTTCCTATTGGTCAGAAAGAATTTTCCAGTTAAATTAACTTAATTCTAATTGGTTAATGGGCGAATTGGTTAGGAGCTTGTTCAGAATTTTCAAGAGAAGAGTAGAAGAATGTGTTAAAACGATTGTGCTGGCCAAATACACTTAATTCTAATTGGTTAGTGGGTGTTACAATCTAAAAGTCTTCTGATTGGTCAAAATAATATTTATTTAAGTGTTATAATGTTGTCCGGCGTTTCTACTAAAACGAGAACAATTCTAATTGGTCAGAGAACGTTGTCGTGGACATTAGCGTGCTCTGATTGGTTAGAGATTTAGTGGGCGCGGTTTACAAGAGTTTTAATTGCTTAGTGTGAGTGTCAAAGCAATTCAAACACTCCAGTTAGTTGGGGGACGTGTTTAATCTTGGTTTTGAGCTTTAGTGGGAGGGATTCGTGTTAAATAAAGGTTTTAGTTGGCTAATGGGCATTGCCAAACCCTCTAATTAGCCAGGAGGGCGTGTCCAGTGGGCGTAGCCTTACTTCCTATTGGTCAAAAAGATTTTTCCAGTTAAATTAACTTAATTCCAATTGGTTAATGGGCGCATTGGTTAGTAGTTTGTTCAGAATTTTCAAGAGTATAAAACATAAAGTTACCTCATGATATTCATTAAAAATCATAACTAAAGCATTGCAAGATCTACTTATTAAAAGTTTGTGTTTTTTTTTTGTTTTTCCCTCTTTACTTTTACGTTTGTTTCTAAAGTTTAATTTCATCGTTTATAAGTCAAAAGTTTTTACTTATAAACGGTAATTGGTTTATGGGTGTTACAATCTAAAAGTCTTCTGATTGGTCAAAATAATATTTATTTAAGTGTTATAATGTTGTCCGGAGTTTCTACTAAAACAAGAACAATTCTAATTGGTCAGAGCACGTTGTCGCGGACATTATCGTGCTCTGATTGGTTAGAGATTTAGTGCGCGGTGTTTACAAGAGTTTTAATTTAATTAAAACAGTCCATCAGTTGGTTTTAAGGGCGAGTGTGTGCGTGACTTGGTTTTGAGCTTTAGTGGGAGGGATTCGTGTTAAATAAAGGTTTTAATTGGCTAATGGGCATTGCCAAACCCTCTAGTTAGCCAAGGGGCGTGTCCAGTGGGCGTAGCCTTACTCCCTATTGGTCAAAAAGAATTTTCCAGTTAAATTAACTTAATTCTAATTGGTTAATGGGTGTTACAATCTAAAAGTCTTCTGATTGGTCAAAATAATATTTATTTAAGTGTTATAATGTTGTCCGGCGTTTCTACTAAAACGAGAACAATTCTAATTGGTCAGAGAACGTTGTCGTGGACATTAGCGTGCTCTGATTGGTTAGAGATTTAGTGGGCGCGGTTTACAAGAGTTTTAATTGCTTAGTGTGAGTGTCAAAGCAATTCAAACACTCCAGTTAGTTGGGGGACGTGTTTAATCTTGGTTTTGAGCTTTAGTGGGAGGGATTCGTGTTAAATAAAGGTTTTAGTTGGCTAATGGGCGTTGCCAAACCCTCTAGTTAGCCAAGGGGCGTGTCCAGTGGGCGTAGCCTTACTTCTTATTGGTCAAAGGAACTTTTCCAGTTAAAAGAACTTAATTCTAACCGGTCAGTGGACATTCATTAAAAATCGTAACTAAAGCATGGCAAGATCTATTTATTAAAAGTTTTCTGTTTTTTTTTTTTTTTGCACTCTTTACGTTTGTTTCTTAAGTTTAATTTCACCGTTTATAAGTCAGAATTTTTTACTTACTTGTTTGGCAATTTTAGTTAAAAAAGCGGCAGTTCCAGTTCCAGTTCTCCTCACCAATTCCGATAAATACCCTTTTTGATTTTGTAACAAAATATAGGGTTGGTCAAATTCCACGCACTGACCTGCGTCCATTACGAGAATCTGTAATTGCACACAATAATACTATTTATGTGTTTTTGACTGTGTGAAAGTACTATTTAACCTTATCAGAATCCATTACGGTGTGCAACCTGTGAGCTATGGTGAGAACCGTGCATTCAGCAAACTTGGTCCGAATCGTTTTCTGTATCAGCTTGTCAGTCTGAGCGTCCATATTAGCTGTCGCTTCATCCATTACGAGAATTTTATTATTTCTCAAAATAGCTCGAGCTAAACAGATCATTTGTCTTTGACCTAAACTGATGTTTTGACCGCCTTCCGTCATCATTTTATCTAAACAGGCTGTAATTTGCATTAGCGCGTATTTGAGTAAAGTGAGATCAACCAGCCTTTTCCTTTTGTCAGAGCCTCCTTATCTTCAACGTCCAATAAAGCTGAGAACATTATATCATCATCAAATTCGTTAAATGGGTCCAAATTGTACCTTAAAGTTCCATAGAATAACACTGGTTCCTACAAATCCATATTTAGCATTGCCAGATCTTAAACAAACTATAACAAATTTGTAAACCTGAGGAATTATGGAGATTTTTCTTCGCAAGTCGTGTAAACCCAAAACGCTAATGTCCAAATGATCGATGTATATTTCACCATCAAAATAGGCTAATCTGAAGAGGGTAACTATTAAGGAGGATTTTCCAGCTCCTGTTCGTCCTACTATACCAATCTAATGGTTGGAAAAAACTATTACCACATCAAAAAATGCCAAAATGTCTGTTTTACTGACACTCCCTAAGTTGGATGAACAACTATCATAAGTGTGGCTTTGACTGTTATATTCTTAGAGATTTTATTACAAAGTGATTGTCTCCACGAAGAATTTCAGTAAACGGTAAATAATTTAGAGAAGTTTCTTTTACAAATATTCTCAGAATTTTGAATATTCTCAGTAGTTACTAGGGTTCCCTTACGCCTCTTTTTATTTGTCAGTTTTGACTAAAATAAGTCAACTAATTCTTAGCGAAAAATACATCTAAGCGAATTGTTTTAATTTAAACTCATGCTAAGCTTTTTGAAACTTCTTTTCCACACAGAAAAGCATGAAAATTACATTCAAATCCGCGTTGCCAGAGCCAAAACTCTTGATTCAGTCATTTTGACAACGTCAAAAAGCTCCAGAAGCTTTTAATTCGTGTGGTTAGAAAAACGGTGGACCACTGAACTAGACATGACGTTTAATGACAGGCTTATAGTCACCTGACAGCTGTCACAACCGTCAAAACTCATCATCCAGTGTCGTAAAACTGTAAAATGTTAAATAGTCGCGTTTTTTGATAAATCACGCCGCAAATTTATATTCGTAACTGTGTGAAGTTAAATTTGACAGTTTTGACATTAAGTGATAGTTTAAGACGTTAAATTTGACAGTTATGACACTTAATGACAATTTACAGGGTGGCTTATAGTTAGGTGATACTTGTTATAACTATTAAAACTCATTCAGCAGTGACATGAAACTATCAAATACAAAACAGTTGTACGTTCTATTTACAACTCAATCGAGCTACAAAATTGACAGTTTTGACAGGCGCTCAGTACGCACAAGTCAATACATCACTTTCAGATCAATTGTTCTTTGTTCACAACTCAAAATTTGAGTGTCAAGTCAATATTGATTGATTTTAATGAAAAAACAAAATTTGTAGTCAATTTTCATGAATACAAAGTCAATATTTGGGCTCCAATACAATTATGTAAATGTTCAGGATATTTGAGTAATTTTCAACTCACTTTTACATTTCAAACTTAAAAAGTAGAAACCAGTTAAATGTCATGAAATTGTGTTGAAAGAAATTTTTAAGGTACAAATATTGGAAACAAACCAAAACTCACAAGAGGCTTGACTACCATTGAACTTCTGTACTATTTTCCAGCCGAAAATTGCTTATATCACGAAAATTGACATCAACTATTGGTTGACCATTTTAAGATAGTCAAACTTCATGAAAGTTGACTTAACCTTCAATTTCAAAAAAATCATTCAAATCTTTTCAGCCATTCTGGTTAAAGTCGATATATAGAAAATTAGTCAAGATTTATAAAAATTGACTTACCAGGCTATTTTCAGATATCCTATCCAAGTTTTAAAATTAAAACGTTTAAAACTAGTCAAATATCGTTAAAATTGACTTAACAGACTAATCTCAGCTGTTACACTTAATGTCTAATGTTAAAAATTTAAAAACTAGTCAGTTTTCAAGATCAGCACTTTAAAAACTAGCCAAATACCATAAAAATTTACTAATTCTCCTGTTTTCAGTCATCTCTGTATTTAATAGCAAAACATTGAAAACTAGTCAAAGATAATGAAGTTATGGCACGATAAACCGCATTGCAAGTTGTGTTTGTAGCTTCAAAGAGTTAAAATTAACAGTTGGGACATTAACAACTGTGACACGAAATTACGAATTCAAAATAGTTGTACCACTTGGATAAATATCACACAGCACATTGAATTTCTAGTTGTATAAACCGAAATTTGACAGTTGTGACGTTAGGCGACGTTTCAAAGTGTGTCTTAACGTCAGAAATGACAAATTTGGCTCCGTGGAGCTGTAAATACTACTACTGCTCAAAAAAACACATGTATTTGGCATTTTAGACTTTCAGGCCCCTGGTGAGTGAGCTTTGACAGTTATGACAGCTGTCACGTGATGCAAGCAAAGTATTAAAATGTTCCTTAACGTCAGAACTATCAAATTTGTCTCTATGGAGCTGTAAAGACTACTTACAGTGTGGTTCTTACAAGAAACACGTCTACTTGGCATTTAAGACTTTCAGGTCACTGGTGAGTTTTGACAGATATAACAGCTGTCACGTTACGCAAGCAAAGTATTGAAGTATTCCTTAACGTCAGAACTGTCAAATTTGGGTCCATAGAGCAGTAAACACAACTTAGAGTGCAACTTCTCAAAGAACGACATCTAAATGGCATTTTAGACTGTCAGGTCAGTGGTGAGTCAGTTTTGACAGATCTGACGGCTGTCACGTGATGCAAGCAAAGTATTAAAGTGTTCCTTAACGTCAAAACTGACATATTTTACTACAATAGGCTGGTAAAAACAACTTACAGTGTAACTTCTCAAAGAAACACACCTATTTGGTATTTTAGACTTTCAGGTCACTGGTGGGTGAGCTTTGACAGTTATGACAGCTGTCACGTGACGCAAGCAAAGTATTAAAGTATTCCTTAACGTCAAAACTGACAAATTTGGGTCCGTAGAGCTGTAAAAACAACTTACAGTGCAACTTCTCAAAGAAACCCATCTATTTGGCTATTTTAGACTTTCAGGTCACTAGTGAGTGAGCTTTGACAGTTATGACAGCTGTCACGTGATGCAAGCAAAGTATTAAAATGTTCCTTAACGTCAGAACTATCAAATTTGTCTCTATGGAGCTATAAAGACTACTTACAGTGTGGTTCTTACAAGAAACACGTCTACTTGGCATTTAAGACTTTCAGGTCACTGGTGAGTTTTGACAGATATGACAGCTGTCACGTTACGCAAGCAAAGTATTGAAGTATTCCTTAACGTCAGAACTGTCAAATTTGGCTCCGTAGAGCTGTAAACACAACTTACAGTGCAACTTCTCAAGGAAACCCATCTATTTGGCTATTTTAGACTTTCAGGTCACTAGTGAGTGAGCTTTGACAGTTATGACAGCTGTCACGTGATGCAAGCAAAGTATTAAAATGTTCCTTAACCTCGGAACTATCAAATTTGTCTCTATGGAGCTATAAAGACTACTTACAGTGTGGTTCTTACAAGAAACACGTCTACTTGGCATTTAAGACTTTCAGGTCACTGGTGAGTTTTGACAGATATGACAGCTGTCACGTTACGCAAGCAAAGTATTGAAGTATTCCTTAACGTCAGAACTGTCAAATTTGGGTCCATAGAGCAGTAAACACAACTTAGAGTGCAACTTCTCAAAGAAAGACATCTATTTGGTAATTTAGACTTTCAGGTCACTGGTGGGTGAGCTTTGACAGTTATGACAGCTGCCACGTGACGCAAGCAAAGTATTAAAGTGTTCCTTAACGTCAAAACTGACATATTTTACTACAATAGGCTGGTAAATACAACTTACAGTGTAACTTCTCAAAGAAACACACCTATTTGGTATTTTAGACTTTCAGGTCACTGGTGGGTGAGCTTTGACAGTTATGACAGCTGTCACGTTATGCAAGCAAAGTATTAAAGCGTTTCTTAACGTGAGAACTGTCACAATCGGCTCTATGGAGCTGTAAAGACTACTTACATTATGGTTTCTGCAAGAAACACATTTTGTAATGTTCAAATAGTGCAAATTCGATTGCCTGAATTTTGATGTGCTTTTATTAGCTTTTTCTTAATTATTTTCTCATAAAATCCCCTAAATTTTCTTGGCATTTTCTCCAAAAATAGATTTTTAAGAGTTTTCCATCTTCAGATATTTTGCACATTTTCAAATCACATAAATGACAATATAACGCTCTTCAAACCCAACTTAGCGGTGAAACCAACATCATGGTAAGTCCACATGTGCAGGATTCGCGTAAATGACAGCACTGTTCATAGTTTGTGGTTGGTCAAGAAAAAGCAGACTGTTTTTTTGACCAATCACAAAGCACTCAATGTCCCCTCTACATCAGTTAACGTTTAGCCTAGTTTAGATTAAGTTGATAATACCGCCTTCAGAGGGCGTCAAAGATGAAATTGATTTCAATTATTTGAACGGTGAAACAATAAATATATCGATGAAATTGGTAACTTACCTTTTGTTTAGGTAAAATAGTAATATTCAAATCTTTCAAAACAGGAGCTTCAAAAACGTTATATCTCATGCTGGTGTTGACGAATTCAATTTGTCCTTTTTTTGGCCATGATGGAGGTGGTTTTCTATCCGGCGGCTAAATTAAACATGAATTGGTCACTCTCATTTTGCAAATCACATAAGAGAACCAATAACCAAAAATAAAACTAATTACCGTATATAGAAACGGTTCTTGTTCGATTCTGGTAAACTCCAAAACTCTTTCAACCGAAGTCATTTGATTTTCCAATTCAGCCGATTGTCTCATTCCCCACTGTATCAGACCAGTCAAACTTATAGCTTGAGTTATCACCAAACCCACGCTACTGCCGTGAAAACCTGTAGTTATTATTCGCTTATTATTTCATTAGTTTAAGTTTAAGCGGTTTACATACTTTCTGAATTAAAAACACACGTAAACGTCACGATTCCAATAAAAAAAGCAGTGATCCAGTCTAACCAGAGACTGAAAGCTCTGGAAGTGTACAGGAACATAAACCAAGCACTACTGTGAACGTCTTGCAAATAATCAAACTCCTCCACCAAACTTTTCTCTGCGTTATTAATTCTTATTGTTGGTAAGCCTTGTAAGGTGGCATTCAGGTGGGCAAATACAGGACTTCGGGCTGAAATTTTACTTTGGAAACTGCGCGAAATCTTATGTTTAAGTCAGTACAGGGTGGTTGGTTACATTTGCTCTTATCTTTATCTCATCAACTATTGACTATAACGAAAAATGTCAAATATGAAAGTTATATTCCACGACCTGAAGGTTTCGCAGGATTCACTTTTTAATATGGTGGATCAAAAAAACTGTGTTTTTTTAAATGAATACACCATCATATTATTTGATATTCTGACTATTATTTGCAATATTTTCCATATTTACTGTTGTATACTTAACATCAACCCTTTTCAAACTTCGGAAATTTGGAACTATAAGCTGGCCAGCAAATAGGCCCAACCTAACACTATTGAACACGTTTTTATGGAGAAGACAAACTAGCTATGGAGCTCAGAAGAGAAAATTGCAAGATGTAGAAGCTCTTAATAACGTGAATAATAATTTTGTTCAAGTTCAAACGGAGCATGGTACCAAAAAAGTGTATAGAAGATTAAAAAATTTCACACCTCTAACCTGAAACGTTCCTGAGATGTTGAGCAAAAATGGCAAAAAACGAGAGTCCACTTTGACGCCCTCTAGCGGCTAAATGGGGCAACTTAGACGTGCCCGCTCACCGTCACGTGATAGCCCTATTCATTAGCTTTCTTTTGTTATATGGTGGTTTTGTACAGGGTGCTGTATTTTCGATGGTTTTACGGGGTACAGAGAAAACGGCAATAGATAGAAAAAAAGTAGCATACGTGTTCTGATCTCTTTTTCTGAGCTGAAATGACTGGCGAAAAGTGGGCGGCGCAAACTTCTTTTGTTTCAAAGATACGGGGGGTTTTCGAAAATTGGTAATTTTTGAACCTCTTCAGTATTTCAGTTGCTCTTAAAGTTATCAAAAAAGGAAGAACGGTTCCCGGTAGAAGTTTTCATGTATAATCCAATGGCGTAGTCAGTTTTTTTCTATTCCGTTTAGTTTCTGACATATGACAGTAAGTTACATTTTTTTAAATGGAACATCCTATATATTTTTACGTCATTTAATTCTGTTGATTTTTACCTTTTCAACGGTGTATTACAACATATAAGTTTGTAGAGGTTAATCCTGTTATTTTAAAAAAAGACCTTTGCTAAGCTAAAAAAAGGCCAATATCTAAAATAACAAACAAAATTGGAAATCATATAAACTAACACATCAGAAAATTAAATATTTTTAATAAATTTTATTAGTTACAAACAGTTCTACCGTCACTTTAATAAGAAAAGTGGCCATTTCTATTTTCTACTATTTTTAAGATGGAAGTTGAAAAAACTGTTTATAAACGACATGTAACATGTTAATATGAACATAGCCAAATTTTGTTTCGACTGTGGGAATTTTTATACATATTATTTAGCACTTTTTTGTTAAGGAAACGCTTTTTTTCTAATTACCAAGATTAACGTTTACAAACTTATATGTTTTAATACATCGTTGAAAAAGTAAAAATCAACGGAATTAAATGAACTAAAAATATATAGGGTGTTCCATTTAAAGAAATATAACTTACTGTCACATATCAGAAACTAAACGTAATAGAAAAAAACTGACTACTTCATTGGATTCTACGTCAAAACTTCTATCGGAAAACGTTTTTCCTTTTTTGATAACTTTAATAGCAAATGAAATACAGAGGAGGTTCCAAAATGACCATTTTTCAAAAGCCCCCCGTATCTTTGAAACAAAAGAAGTTTCAGAAAAAGAGATCAGTATGCTACTTTTTTTCTTTCTATTACCGTTTTCTCTGTACCCCGTAAAACCATCGAAAATGCAGCACCCTGTACAGGGTGTTTCAAATAAGCGAGTTATGGACGATTTTTTGGAAAAGTGCACGAAAATTTAGTCTAAATTAAGGATTTTTTGGGCCTACTATACTAACGGCAACCATTTTGGATTTTGCTCAATTAAAGTGACTTTTTAACTAATTTCAACCTGGGAAACACAAATCTAACGTCCATTTCACTCTAACTGGCACCGTTTCGGAGATGTCAATTTATGTCAATTTTGACCCTTTTTAGAGCGTAGCACCCTTGCAAAATCACATTTTGACAAATGACACTTTACGTCATTTTTGTACTATTAACCTGAAGGTATTTAGGCAGTTGAGATTAGTTTTGAAAATAAAAAATTTTCTGAAAAAAAATCAGAAGGTCTCCCTTGAAATTTCTTGACAATTCTAGTTTTTAATTTTTCAAGGTCAAACGGTGCATGATACCAAAAAAATGTATAGAAGGTAAAAGTTGCATCCCATCTAGGTGGTTGTGGAAAAAATTTCAGACCTCTAACCTGAAACGTTCCTGAGATATTGATCGTCAACTTTGACGCCCTCTAGCGGCTAAATGGGGCAACTTAGCCGTGCCTGCTCAACGTCACGTGATAGCCCCATTCATTAGCTTTCTTTTTGTTATCAGGTGGTTTTATACAGGGTGTCTCAAATAAGAGTTATGGACGATTTTCTGGAAAAGTGCACCAAAATTTCGCTCAAATTGGAAATTTCGCCTTTTGAGGGGGGTGGTCAAAGTAAGACGGCTAGAGCAAAAACAATTAAATATCGATACAAACCTTTTACATCAACCAGGCCTAGAATTTGACGTAGATTCCAAAAATCAAATAAAAAATTGGTCATCCCATTTGAAAAATTAAAAGTTTGGTTTGGTGCTCAAATTTGGAACACCCTGTATACTGACGGATTATTAGGACGCAAATATCTACAAGATTCATAGTTGGTAATTTTTTGATAAAATGAAAATTAAACCAGTTACAAAGATGTTAAAAATTCAATGAATCACCCTGTAAACTACTTCATAGTATTGTCAATAACTCGGTTATTTTGACAATTACAGGGTGGTTCAATATAGCAATTTCGAGCCCTTGAAATTCTCTTTTGACCACCCTATATAGCGTTTTTACCTAAAATGCCGAATAACTGAGTTATTTACTGTTAAATCTGAGTTGTTTGCTGTAAAGTTTGAATTTGACAGCCCATAACTCTGTTATTTTGACAGTTTCAAGGTGGTTCAATATACCAATTTGTAGCCCTTGAAATTCCCTTTTGACCACCCTGTATAGCGTTTTAACCTAAAATGTCGAATAACTGAGTTGTTTACTGTTAAATCTGAATTGATTGCTGTAAAGTTTGAATTTGACAGTTTTCACTTTGACAGTCCACAACTCTGTTATTTTGACAGTTACAGGGTGGTTCAATATATCAATTTGTAGCCCTTGAAATTGTCTTTTGACCACCCATTATAACATATATAGTAGAAATATCTCGTTACCGAAAAATTGAAGCAATTTATAAATAATAGTTTTCGAAAAATCCTAATTATTTTGAAAAGTGTTGAAGTTAGGTATATAACATTAAATATGGAAAACATTGCAAATTTTGTGTCATATAGCGTTTAAAAAAAAAGTAAACCCTGCAAAACCTACAGGTCGTGGACTATAACTTTCGTATTTGACATTTTTGAAAAAGTCAATATTTCAAGAGATAAGGGATAAGAGCAAATGTAACCAATCACCCTGTACATTACCAATTCCTTCAAGACGTTTGACGCTTCTGCTGGTTTTTAAGTAAAATCGCCTCAAAAAATAAAAAATTATAATCATTACGGCGACTGGAATTAAGAACCATAAGTTGACGGAGCAGACAACGCAAATCGCTCCCACCAAATTTAGGATAATCTGAAGATTAGCTTGATTGACGTTAACTTGCCAGAATTAACGAGAGCGATTACCTGCATAGTGTCAATAAAAGCTCCAGGTAACAGTTCATCGACTTGTCCCAAGTCCTTTGAAAAACGATTCAAAATTCGACCGGAAGTATTCTGATGGAAAAAAGTCATTGCGGCTTTTACAACGCTTTCAAACATCCGATTGTGCAGTCTGAAAGGTTTAAAACATGCTGAATTAAGAGTTTTCTAGCGTTTTACCATATAGTTACCTGTACGAGGCTCTCATGCAAACCGAAAAGAAATACAAGCTTCTAATTAGAACAATCACGATAGTGGCCACCATGATTGCGGTGTAGATTTCGATGCACAAATCCCTGTCTAAGCTGTTCCAGAAACCCAAAACCTCGGCTCCGCCATGAATTCTTAACTCTTCTAAATTGACCCTATCCAAGGATTACAGAAAAAAAAACTTACTAGTGGCACTAATTCCTTGTAATGCCCAGTAATTTCTAATAATTCCCAATAACTTCCTGAATTAGCACAACTGGAGAGTCTAAAAAACCTTTTTTAATTAAGAAAAGTGAAAATCAGGAAATATGCCTGCAACGATTTAACCGGTTGCTTATTTTAATCGGGACACGCTGTATAGTTTGGCGTTTTTGGATTCCATATGTCAAATTTTAGACATATTTCGTGCATTAATGTCTTTTCTGAGATATTTTATGTGAAATTTGATTTTAATTTAAATACACACATCAGAAAACGTTGTTTTCTTGGTTTTTGTGTTTTGTTGTGTTAAGCAAGGTTTGTTCTAAGAGTGGGTGCAGAAAAACGTCAAAATGTATGATACAGGGTGGTTAAAAAATGGGCACAAAAAATCAGTTCTAAAAAGGACAGAAAGTCTAGTTTTTCAAATTGAACACTCCCTATTCTTACTATTTTATCTGATTCTCTGTTCAAAATTAAGCCAAGTTTGTATTAGGTCACTTATTTAAAAACAATAACTGTCAAAATAACCGAGTTATTGAAAATTAAAGTAGTAGCTGTCAAATTCAATCAAAACTGTCTTTATTGTGAAATAACTCGTTTATTTGCAACATTTTGTATAGACTTTTATATGTCAATGAATAGAAAATAAAATGGGCTTTCCAAAAATATGGCCGCCTGTGTTGATAGTTGCTTGGTGTGGCCGCCAGAGGACTCCAAACCTAACTAAATATTTTCTTTGACTGTTACCACTCTAACTTCTTTGAGTATCTTTTTTTTTTAATCGGGCAGGTACGGCCCCGATATTTGGCACAAACCTACACAGTGATTGTCAAATTTAAGGCCGTAGCAAAACTGTAGAAATACAGTAATATACATTTTGATGGTTTTTGGTGTGGAACTACCCTTAGGCCTGTACTATATGCGTAAAAAGTTTGGTTATAAAATATATTGTATAAGGGCAGGAATTGGCAAAAATGTGACTGTATGTCTTAACGCCTAAAACGGTCTTAGTTGCCAGGAGTATTTTTGAAAATTCATAACTCCGGTTCTGTAATATAGATTTTGATGGTTTTTGGTGTGGAACTACCCTTAGGCCTGTACTATATGCGTAAAAAGTTTGGTCAGAAAATATATTGTATAAGGACCGGAAATGACAAAAATGTGACTGTATGTCTTAACGCCTAAAACGGTCTTAGATGCCAGGAGTATTTTTGAAAATTCATAACTCCGGTTCTGTAATATATATTTTCATGGTTTTTGGCGTGGAACTACCCTTAGGCCTGTACTATATGCGTAAAAAGTTTAGTCAGAAAATATATTGTATAAGGACCGGAAATGACAAAAATGTGACTGTATGTCTTAACGCCTAAAACGGTCTTAGATGCCAGGAGTATTTTTGAAAATTCATAACTCCGGTTCTGTAATATATATTTTCATGGTTTTTGGTGTGGAACTACCCTTAGACCTGTACTATATGCGTAAAAAGTTTGGTTAGAAAATATATTGTATAAGGGCAGGAATTGGCAAAAATGTGACTGTATGTCTTAACGCCTAAAACGGTCTTAGATGCCAGGAGTATTTTTGAAAATTCATAACTCCGGTTCTGTAATATATATTTTGATGGTTTTTGGTGTGGAACTACCCTTAGGCCTGTACTATATGCGTAAAAAGTTTGGTCAGAAAATATATTGTAAAAGGACCGGAAATGACAAAAATGTGACGGTATGTCTTAACGCCTAAAACAGTCTTAGATGCCAGGAGTATTTTTGAAAATTCATAACTCCGGTTCTGTAATATACAGTGCGTTTTTTTTAACGCGCAACATAGGATTTCACGTGTTAAATTTTTAAGCCCATGTTAGACCATGTTATTTTGGAACTAGAGCTCGAATCAGCTAAGAAAAGGCCACAGGCGTCATCAAACGATGATGTCACGATCTCTGTACGTCTCGCTTTAAATATTGCTGCTCTCGTTACTTTCCAAGTTGTTGCAGCCAGTCAGTGGCGTGCTATTATTTTATCAGTAAAATGAAACATTTTCGTCGTTTTTAATAAAGAAAATAAAAGACAACAAGTTTTTCAAAGGAATGGAAACTCCTTCTGCTTCTTTCTTCATAAATTGTAAGACGTTACTGACGATTTCACGGCCTTGGCTGTATATGATAACACCTTTCTTTCCAACCTTTTTGAAAGACATTTTGACAAAATAACGTTTTTTATTCATAACACTATGTGAACTTCAACTGCGACCATCAACAATACAACCAAAACACCAGACTAAAACGGAACCTAACCTAACCCCCTAAGTCTCCCTGTCCGCCACTACATTTTTTTAAACTTGGCAACACCGTTTAGAGTGCCGGCTAGTAAAAGCATATAAAAAGGTCCAAATGTACCTGGCCGCTGCCGCATCTGTTTTAATTGTGTCCAAGTAAAAACCGTACTACGTTGCCAAGTGGCTTTTTGACCGCTTAACAATATATTTTCGGGAATATTTTAATAGGACGCCTCTGATTATATCTAATGCGACGGCAACTGTAGAAGGAGAAAGAAATAGTTTTAAAAACTGCGTCATTGATGATGCGGTGGCCTTTTCTCATCTGATTCGAGCTCTACAAGTATAAAACTTGACGAGCGGCTATTTCGTACCCTGAAGCTTAAGTAAATTTACCAATTCGGCCTAAAAAGTGTTAAAAAACTTGCAAAAAATCATCTTTTTTCGAAAAGGTTTTATCGTTTCATACTCCCTGTATGCATTGTTGTTCTTTGTTGTTTTTGATACTGGCACGGCAGGTAGCAGGTAAAATTTGGCGTAGAAAGTAAAACAGGGTGATCATTAACTTTATATCAAAAAAGTTAAGAACAAAAGAAGTATTTTTATAAGTGAATTGTTCAAATTGACCTCCGTTTGAAGCCAAACAGTATATTCCAAACAAACATAAAATGCCCTTTTGACGTTCAAAAGATGTCGGGTCGTGATGCAGTCAAAATAAGTCACTTTACCTGCTACCTGCCCTGCCAGTATCAAAAACAACAAGGAACAACAATGCATACAGGGAGTATGAAAGGATAAAATCTTTTCGAAAAAAAATGATTTTTTGCCAGTTTTAAATCACTTTTTAGACCAAATTGGTAGACTTACTTAAGCTTCAGGGTACTAAAGACACACCCGTCAAGTTTTATACTTGTAGTTCCAAAATAACATGGTCTAACATGGGCTGAAAAATTTAACACGTAAAATCCTATGTTGCGCGTTAAAAAAAACGCACTGTATATTTTGATGGTTTTTGGTGTGGTTAACTACTCATTAAGTCGATTTTCGCTTGCACTAACTGGCCAACCTAACGCTCAAAAACCATTAGGATAGTGGCAGTGTTTCAGGCAAATTTGAACCGTACGAAAAGTGTCATTTGAAAAAAAGAGTTTTTCAAAAAATTTCCAAGCATTACATCCGTAGTAGGCCTAGTAGATCACGTAACAATGTTTATTCCAGTTTATTTTCCGGAATCAAATTAGCCTTTAACCAGTCAAAAAGTGTTTCTGGTGCTGCCACTAAACCGTAAATAACACGCGTATTTGTAACACTTTGTATATACTTTTTTATGTCGATAGACAGCTAATGAAATGAGCTTTCCATTGACGTATAAAAGTCGATTGGTTAGTGCTACCGTTTGGCCGCCAGAAGGCGTCAAAGTTGACTCATTTTTTATGACTTTTTTTGGAGTTTTTTTTAGTTCAATCGTCAATAACTAGCTTATTTGCCACACTTTGTATAAACTTTTATATGTCAATGGATAGCCAATGAAATAAGCTTTCTATTGACGTATAAAAGTTAATTGGTTAGTGGTACGGTTTCGCCACTAGAGAGCGTAAACATTTTTAAAAATAAAATTACAAAATTCATAATTCTTCGCTGTTTTCCAACAGATTTCATTGAAACTACCAAATCTAAGACATAAATTATTATAGTACTATTAAATATGTCATTCTGACAGCTCAGCACATTATTCCAAATGTCTATCAATTTTCTTACTTCAAAGGCGGTGTCCCATAATTTTTTTTTTTAATTTAAATACTAAATAATAAAATACTCATTCTAAACCCGAAATTAACTGGGTGTCCGTTTTTATAAAAACTGAATTTACGGTGAATTTTCAAATATTCCGTTCAAACTACAAACTTTGTTTTGGTGCTGTCACTTGATTATCATTTGTATCCTGCTCTAATAAACGTAAATTGAAACAGATAAAAAATTGCAACCAGTTTGAAATATCACTGCTAATTTGATGGTTGTAACTATACTTTCTTACCATAAACATAAGAACCAGTCTCCAAAGCTCGCTACGAGTTGTGAACCAATGAACAGCAAAAACATCATAACTGTCGTACAATGATTGCCGCCGGCATGAAAGTATTCAGTGTAGTTTCCAAAAGCAACAGCACCTAAAGTTCGCATTTCCGGCGCAACCTTAGGACCAGTCTAGAAATTAAGTTACTATATTCACTAATAATTCTCGTGTAACCAAACTGTTTACTTTTCTTCCTTCGATATCAATAGCGCTATTGAAGGCGGTACTAGTATGCGAAAGAGCTTTAAGAACTTTTTCCGTTTCTTTTTCTTGTTCCGGCTGGCTAGTCGCTATGTTTGCTGCTTCTTCCAGCAAAACCGCCAAGCTCACCTCGCTACTTTTAATATCATCATAAGTGCCCTGTATCTGAATTGAACCTTCATGAAGGACAATGATCAAATCAGCCCGGCGTAGGTATTGCAGCTGGTGCGTCACCAGAACTACTACTTTGTCTTTTAAGTGACGAAGCATGCACTCTTCGAATAGTTGCTGACCTACCTACGTCACGAATTTTCAACTGGAAATAAAAGAGGAAAATGTGGGACGTACTTGAATATCAACGGCCGATAAAGGGTCGTCAAGCAAATAAATGTCGGCCTCTTTATAAACAGCTCGAGCCAAATTGATTCTGGCCCTCTGGCCTCCGCTTAAAGAAATACCTCTTTCACCAACTATAGTACGATCTCCGTAAGGCAGTAGAGAAAAGTCTCTCCTCAATGCGCACACTCTTATTGTTTGGTAATAACGTTCCGGGTCAAAGTCTTTTCCGAAAGTAATATTTTGCCTTACGGATCCTGAACGAGTTTACCAAATTATGTTTTTGACAGACAAAATCTTATTAAGATTTACCTGCAAACAACCAAGGCTCTTGTGAAGCATAAGACAACGATCCGGTCACAATAAGCTTTCCACTGAACAATTTCAGTTCGCCCAAAATCAAGTTAAGCAAGCAAGTTTTGCCAGAGCCGACCGACCCGACTATCGCCACAAGCTGTCCAGAAGTCATTTCCGTATTCACATTATCCAGGCAGAGATTCTCACCTTAATATCCAGTTGATCCCATTTAGTAGGTTGTTCAATGTTCAATGACATCTGAGTGTTGCGTCCCAATCACCAGCAAAAAACATATGTCGGTGATTAAAGGTGATATTGGTTGATTGTCAAAATGGTTATAGTACAATATTTTTTTAGTATATGACCAACCAATGAAAGTTTATAGGTATACCAACAATTAAACAATTCTTAGAAGTACGAAAGGAAGGAAATGACAAACAGTCATTTAGAGAGCTCTGGCGCTTCCAAAATGGTTCTAGACGCATTTGACAATTTAAAACAATTCTTGGAAGGTTCAAGACACTTTGTAGAGGCCTCTGCTTATTTCTAGAAGGTTTTGAGTCTTATTTAGAGAGCTCTGGTGCCTGAAAAATGGTTCTAGACGAATTTGACAATTTAAAACAATTCTTGGAAGGTTTAAAACACTTTGTAGACGCCTCTGCTTATTTCTAGAAGGTTTTGAGTCTTATTTAGAGAGCTCTGGCGCTTCCAAAATGGTTCTAGACGCATTTGACAATTTAAAACAATTCTTGGAAGGTTTAAGACACTTTGTAGAGGCCTCTGGCACTTTTTAGAAGGTTGTCAGTAGTATTTAGAAGCCACTGGCATTTTCTTAATAGATCTAGAAGCCTTTAACAATTTAAAATAATTCTTGGAAGGTTTAAGACAGTTTTAGAAGCCTCTGCTTATTTCTAGAAGGTTTTGAGTCTTATTTAGAGAGCTCTGGCGCTTCCAAAATGGTTCTAGAGGCATTTGACAATTTGAAACAATTGTTGAAAGGATAGTTCTTGGAAGGTTTAAGACACTTTGTAGAGGCCTCTGGCACTTTTTAGATGGTTGTCAGTAGTATTTAGAGGTCACTGTCATCTTCATAATGGATCTAGAAGCTTTTAACAGTTTAAAACAATTCTTGAAAGCTTAAAAACAGTTGTAGAGGCCTCTGGTACTTTTTAAAAGGTTGTCAGTAGTATTTAGAGACCACTGGCATTTTCTTAATGGATCTAGAAGCTTTTAACAATTTAAAACAACTCTGAGAAGGTCTAAGACAGTTGTAGAAGCTTCTGCTTATTTCTAGAAGGTTTTTAGTATTATTTAGAGAGCTCTGGCGCTTCCAAAATGGTTCTAGAAGCATCTGACAATTTAAAACAATTCATGGAAGATTTAAGACACTTTGTAGAGGCCTCTGGCACTTTTTAGAAGGTTGTCAGTAGTATTTAGAGGCCACAGTCATCTTCATAATGGATCTAGAAGGTTTTGAGTCTTATTCAGAGAGCTCTGGCGCTTCCAAAATGGTTCTAGAAGCATCTGAAAATTTAAAACAATTCTTGGAAGGTTTAAGACACTTTGTAGAGGCCTCTGGCACTTTTTAGAAGGTTGTCAGTAGTATTTAGAGGCCACTGTCATCTTCATAATGGATCTAGAAGCTTTTAACAGTTTAAAACAATTCTTGAAAGCTTAAAAACAGTTGTAGAGGCCTCTGGCACTTTTTAAAAGGTTGTCAGTAGTATTTAGAGACCACTGGCATTTTCTTAATGGATCTAGAAGCTTTTAACAATTTAAAACAACTCTGAGAAGGTCTAAGACAGTTGTAGAAGCTTCTGCTTATTTCTAGAAGGTTTTGAGTATTATTTAGAGAGCTCTGGATCTTCCAAAATGGTTCTAGAGACATCTGATAATTTAAAACAATTCTTAGAAGGTTTAGAACACTTGTCTTTAGAAGGTTGTCAGTAGTATTCAGAGGCCACTGGCATCTTCTTAATGGATCTAGAAGCTTTTAACAATTTAAAACAACTCTGAGAAGGTCTAAGACAGTTGTAGAAGCTTCTGCTTATTTCTAGAAGGTTTTTAGTATTATTTAGAGAGCTCTGGCGCTTCCAAAATGATTCTAGAGGCATTTGTCAATTTGAAACAATTGTTGAAAGGTTTAAAACACTTTGTAGAGGCCTCTGGCACTTTTTAGAAGGTTGTCAGTAGTATTTCGAGACCACTGGCATTTTCTTAATGGATCTAGAAGCTTTTAATAATTTAAAACAACTCTGAGAAGGTTTAAGACAGTTGTAGAAGCTTCTGCTTATTTCTAGAAGGTTTTTAGTATTATTTAGAGAGCTCTGGCGCTTCCAAAATGATTCTAGAGGCATTTGTCAATTTGAAACAATTGTTGAAAGGTTTAAAACACTTTGTAGAGGCCTCTGGCACTTTTTAGAAGGTTGTCAGTAGTATTCAGAGGCTACTGGCATCTTCTTAATGGATCTAGAAGCTTTTAACAGTTTAAAACAATTCTTGAAAGCTTAAAAACAGTTGTAGAGGCCTCTGGTACTGACATTGGCAATTTCAAACAATTCTTGAAAGGTTTAAGACACTTGTAGAGGTCTCTGAACTCTCTGACAATTTAAAACAAGTTCGTTTCAAGTTTTTTCGTAGGTTCTCAATAGCATTTAGAAGTCTATGGAACTTTCAAAATGGTTTTAGAGGCCTCTGACAATTTAAAACAACTCTGGGAAGGTTTAAGACGCTTGTAGAAGCTTCTGACACTTTTTCGAAGGTTGTGAGTAGCATTTAGAGGCCTCTGGCACTTTCAAAATGGCCCTAGAGGGCTCTGGTAATTTAAATCAATTTCTGGAACGTTTAAGTTTAAACCCTGCAGAAGAAGAAGGTATATGACCAACCAATCAAAGTTTATATACCGTTTTTTTACACCATTTTGCTAGTTCGATTTTAATAACGATTTTAAACTGACAATAGCTGATAGTATGATGTTATAAAACGTGACGGATATGACGCAACAGTCAGAAGTCACTGAACAGAGACTATAAATCCTTTAACCACATTACCATATTTTGCAATTCCTCTAAAAATTACTATACGACCCTTATCTTCTGCGTCTGAATTTGTAGCTAAAGACTGGGCAGCCTGTTTGAGATCAGAATCCACATTGTGTAAAACGGTTTTTTTAGAATCGGGACTGGTTTTCAATATTGAAGTTGTATAATCCCCTCTCTCTTTTCTTGTACGCAACGCAACCGTTTCATAGTTAGGGTCTAAAACACTACGATCCCCGATATCCGCTTCTTCAGTCAGCATAAAATTTTGTATTCTGTTGATTGACACTCGAGCCTCAGCTACCTAACAAAAGTACAATAAATATATTCATAACTAAACCCAGTTAATAATTCCGACTTACAGCGTTAAGCCCCAGTGGAAAATATACAGTACAACTAGTCCTAACTATGAGATAGTAACCACCAATAACGAATACTTTTTCAGCTGTAATGTCGTTTCCCAAAAGAACGTAACTTAGGATTGTCAGGAAAATCCCGCTTCGAGCAGTCATCATTATAAACGACATCGTTATTCCACGGATGTAAGACGTTAGGATTAGCATCTTTAGTTCTTGGCTACAAATCATTACAATTATAGTTAGTCTTCTTTATTTCTAATTATGGTCACAATACATTTCCTGTAACTACAAAAAACATACATGAAAACACAAAAAGAAACAGCGTCATTTTAAGATGAGCGTACACCTAATAGTCTCTTACATAATCCCTGATATACAATATGGCTCTAAATTAATTAACATCTGTTTTACCTTTCTTTTAAAAAGTTTCTCATTTCTCTCTAATTTTAAATCATTTTGTAATGTATTAAAAAGCTTCAAACAGGCATAATATGGATTTTTTTCGGTTATAGTTAATCTGTGTATCGGATAATTTACATTTACGCTTCGAGTGTTATAACTATGATGTACCTCCAGATCAAACATACTTTTGTTTTTGAAAAAGAAAACTATACATTCATAAATATATAGTCCCCACACCGTCAGAATGCCATTAGCTTTGAAAACCCCCCTGCAGCTCTCCCTGTATCCCATTTTCTTGACTATTCTATTTTTGTAAAAGAAAAATTTTTTCCATTAAGCATTAGAACCCCAAAATATTATCCCATACTTGAGCACAGATTCAAAGTTTGCGTAATATAGGATTTTTAATGTTCTTTCATTCATTTCATTTATAAGAACGATTTGGTTAAATTTGTATTAAATGAAGTGTATTTTAGAAGTGGTGACTAAAATCTGTCACTTGTTGTGCTTTGTGACATTTTACATAATTGTATACAAGAAGGTGATTCTTCACAATTTCAATGTTTCGCCTAAGGCAAAAATGCTATTGTTTCGTAAAAAGGTAGCAAAATTTAGTAATTTCAATGACCTCTCGCATGATCTGCAAACAATAGCCACAGGGGAGTCTTGTCAGCTTATAGTTCCTATAAGTCAAACAATAAAAGTGACCAGAAAACCATTCACTAAGATCTTCCAGTCACAGTCCTCTCAGTCAGGAAGGTTTTTTTTTCTACATATCTCTAGTTTAACTTTAATTGTGCAATGGTGAGTGATTTTAAGTAGAGTAAAGTACATCATTGTTAAACGCAATTTCAGTATCCATTAAAATTGAGGATGGTGTCACTTTATCATAAACAAACTGTTCAATTTTCCAACAAAGTTGGTAAAAGTTTCCAGCTTGGTTGTTTTCTCTTGTCCGCTTAAGTGTTTCCCTCGCTAATGCTTCTAAATGAATGTCAGCCAGTTTTTTTGGGGTTTCTGACAAAAATTAGAAAAAAATTAGTCTTGGAGCTTTTGTGGTCTGGTTTCAGTCAGAAACAGGTTTTACTTGACAAATAGTAATGTGCTACAGCTTCAAAGTTTTTGTTTCAGATTTCAGATCACTGGTGAGTGAGTTTTGACAGTTATGACAGCTGTCACGTGATATAACAAAAGTATAAAGCGTTCCTTAACGTCAGAACTGTCAAATTTGACTTCATGGAACTGTAAAAAATACTCAAAATGTGGTTCCTCAAAGAAACACATTTATTTGGCATCTTATACTTTCAGATCACTGGGGAGTTAATTTTGACAGTTATGACAGCTGTCACGTGACGCAATCAAAGTATTAAAGTGTTCCTTAACGTCCCAACTATCAAATTTGGCTCCGTGGAGTTTTAAATATCACAAGTTCCAGTATAATTCCTGAAATTAGCAACTATTTCTAATTTTACAGTTTCAAGTCACTAGTGAAAGGGGTTTCGCCAGTTATGACAGCTGTCACGTGACGTAAGAAAAGTATAAAAGCGTTCCTTGACGTCAGAACTGTCAAATTTGGCTCCATGAAACTGTAAAGAATACTTAAATTTTAGTTCCTCAAGAAAACACATTTATTTGGCATCTTATACTTTCAGATCACTGGGGAGTGAATTTTGACAGTTATGACAGCTGTCACATGACGTAAGAAAAGTATAAAAGCGTTCCTTAACGTCAGAACTGTTAAATTTGGCTCCATGGAACTGTAAAGAATACTTAAATTATAGTTCCTCAAGAAAACACATTTATTTGGCATCTTATACTTTCAGATCACTGGGAAGTGAATTTTGACAGTTATGACAGCTGTCACGTGACGTAAGAAAAGTATAAAAGCGTTTCTTAACGTCAGAACTGTCAAATTTGGCTCCATGAAGCTGTAAAGAATACTAAAAGTGTGGATCCTAAAAAACACATTTATTTGGCATCTTATACTTTTGGATCACTGGGGCAGTGAATCTTGACAGTTATGACAGCTGTCACGTGATGTAATAAAAGTATAAAAGTGTTTCTTATGGTCAGAACTGTCAAACTTGGCTCCATGGAACTGTAAAGAGTACTTGAATTATGATTCCTCAAAAAAACAAGTTTATTTGGCATCTTATACTTTCAGATCACTGGGAAGTGAATTTTGATAGTTATGACAGCTGTCACGTGATGTAAGAAAAGTGTTTCTTAAGGTCAGAACTGTCAAATTTGGCTCCATGGAGCTGTAAAGAATAGGTACTTAAAAAGTGGTTCCTCATAGAAACACATCTATTTGGCCTCTTATTTTCAGATCACTAGGGAGTGAATTTTGACAGTTATGACAGCGGTCACGTAACGCAAGCAAAGTATTAAAATGTTCCTTAACGTCCCTTAAATGTCAAATATGGCTTCATGGAGCTTTAAACACAAGTTCCAGTATAATTGCTGAAATTAGCAGCTATTTCTAATTTTATAGTTTCAAGTCACAGTTTTGACAGTTATGACAGCTGGCATGTGATGTAAGAAAAGTATAAGTGTTTACGTCAAAACTGTCAAATTTGGCTCCATAGAGCTCTAAAGTGTGGTTCCTCCAAGAAACACATCTACTTGGCTTTTTTTAATTTCCAAATACTCCATTGTCTGAATTATTGGTTTGATGTGCATTTTCTTCATCATTTTTTTGTATTTTCCTGAAATTTATTAAATTCTCTTGGCATTTTTTCCAAAAATAAATTTCTGAGAATTTATACAACACAACATTACAAAAGGAACCTACACATTGTAAAGACAACAAAAATACCAACATTAAAGTGGCACAAGAAAAACGATAATAATAATGTATAAGCACTGACTGTCCCATAACTAAAAAGGCTCACCAGATGCAGATACACATAAAAATGACATATAGGACGATATCAACAATTTAGTTTGCTGTAACAAACAGCAAATGTTTATACCGTTCGTAGAATACTGACCGTCTCAATCCACTGATGACTTCAATAAAGGGATTTTCCCACGCGTACATTTTAATAACTTGAATAGCTTGTATGATCTCATTCATGTGCCTTACTCTTGCGTCCGTTCTACCGGCCGCTTTCACCCTTAAATATGACGTTGCCAAACTGAGCAGAACTGAAACAACAACAATCAGGATTTCGTTTGGAAAAAAAAGTGAAAAAATACAAACAATTTTTAAATAGGTGCACTTACTTTGTAAGGGCGACACGACGATAACGGCCAACATTCCATACAACGAGGCCATTCCCATTTCCATATAAATGAAAAACGTTATAACTCCACATTGCAACGGAGCTATCCATAGATAATGTAAAAACAAGGGAGCCACATCAAATCTATTGACGTCGTTAGACATTAAGTTTACGGTGTTACCCACAGTTTCACCACCGAGACATGTTAGTTTTATTCTTAAAGCCTTGCAATACAAAAAAATTAATTTAAATACAGGAAAGCATATTAAAAGCCTAAAGAAAAACAAGACTGTAATCACTGAACCAATTTGGTATAAATAAGACTCGACATCCTTTAGTAAGGCAGACGGTAGAAGACTCCGTCTCGTGCCACAAAATGTAGTCGTCCCGAATTCTACAACCCGCACTGGGTTCGTAAATTAATGAAATAGTAAACTGTTTCTAAATTATAATAATCGCGAGTGCCACTAATCTAAGTACAATCTGTTTTATTATTGTAGTAATTTGTGGATGTACAAGTTATTGTTCAAAGTGTTACTTTTGGGGATAATGTTTAAACGACCTATTCCGAAGTACTAAACTGATAAACCGTTCATTTTGCCATTTAATTTTAACTGCTATTTAGTTATTAAATTATATTTTTGCACAAAAAGTTATCCAAATGTGGCACATGTTTGTGAGATTCATCCTGTCAAAATTAAATAGCAAATTATTTAAGAAATACGAATTAAAGAGCGATTGATAATCAAATACTTCACCTTTCTATAAATTAATGAGCAACAAGCCACTCTGACCTGCATACCAACATGAAGCGCTGCCATAATGTAGGGATGAAAGATTCCCACCGTTATTAAACTACATAGCATAATACAACCGGCAAAAAAGTACGCTTCCAGCTTAGAAATCCTGCTTTGGTTTTTAGAAAAATAGTAAAAAGCACGCATTATAAATGTAGGCGGATATTGGCTACAATAAACAAAACACTATAAGGAGTTTATAAAGAATTTTTTACCAACACAACTTACGCTTCCTCACTGTTGATGTTTGCTGCATTAAAATATCTAATAAACAATCCGATAAAAATTGGTTGTTGCATTCTAAAATACAATAATTATCGTTAAATGCTTCTTAAGCTGATCAAAATACACGGCTTACCTAACACACATCTCCATAACAAACAACAGGATACCATAAAAGATTATATCCCACCGAAAGGTTTTTATAATTACTTTAGCTAAACTTGGACATCGACGTTTCTTAGCAGCTTTTTGCACTTCTCTGGTCCAGTTTACGGCAAGTTTCTGGCCCAAAGTGGACGATTTGTGAACTTCTAGCGGTTCAAAGAGATCAAACTCATCCAGGTCACGCTTCCTCCCTATTAAGAAGGTTTTCATGGCGTACCTAAACGTGCGGGACCTTTTATAAATTACACAATTACTACAACCAGCTAAAGTTTGAATTAGTATGTGGAGTAAACTTACCAAAATGTGATGGTAGATAGAAAATTGGCTCCGCGTTTCGGATTTTTAGGCCTATCAAACTCTTCAGAACTGGAACGCATGCTGTCTTCAACTATCCCGAACAAAATGACTAAATAATCAAAGTCAAGCGAACCTTTCTATTGTCAAATGGACTTTGACAACCTTGGTGGTTGCATTTTTGAGTAGGTAATTTGTCAAATTTACAACTTCACCCAAAATTACGGTCCCATGTTAATGAGGCGAAAACTCAAATGAACCCGGAAACCGCATCGACCAGGGAGAAATTTTTTTGTGGATGTTGCGCCAAATCTGAAGATTATAACAGCGATGAGGCGATCTTCGATTATTTTGGGAGGGAGTTTACCGAATACGAGTACGTAGTGGAAAATTTAGCGATTAGACCAGCACCGAAAAAGCTGTTAGACTTGGTGCCAGTACATTCAACGAATATATCTTGCAGAGTAAGTAAAAGTTTCTTAGAACCAAATATTTATAGAAATTTGAAATTTTGGGTTTAAAATAAGTTCGATGCATACTATATTTTGAAAATGTGAAAGTTAAAATTTTCTTATCTGAAATATGAATATGAATCAAGTTGTTAACTTTTCAACATATTTTAAGTTTTAAATGTCAAAAACATATTGGATACATAATCATGAAAAATTCTCGGTTAATCAAGCTTTCAAGTCAATTTTTATATCTGAAATGTAAATTTCATCAAATTATCTACTTTTAAAATCATTCTTCAAGTTTCAAATGTCAAAACATGAAAAAAGCCTTTTTGATCAAGCTTTCAAGTCAATATTCCACCTTGAAACAAAAAATGATTATTTCGTCAAATAATCAAGTCAATTTTCATATCTCAAATGTAAATTTTATCAAGTTATCTACTTTTCAAATGATTCTTCAAGTTTCAAATGTCAAAAGATGAAAAATGCCTTGTTAATCAAGTTTTCAAGTCAATTCTCCAACTTCATCAAGAAAATTAGAAAATGTTGCATTTGGTCCAATTATTAAGTCAATATTCATATCTGAAATGTGAATTCTATCAAATTATTTAGTTTCTAACTCATCTTTCAAGTTTCAAATGTCAAAACATGAAAAATCCCTAGTTGCTAAAATTTTTAAATCAATTCTCCAGATTGAAACAAGAAAATGTAAAAATGTATTATTTTGTCAAATAATCAAGTAAATTTTCATATCCGAAATGTAAATTTCATCAAATTATCTACTTTTCAAATCATCTTTCAAGTTTCAAATATCAAAACATTAAAAATGCCTTGTTGATCAAGTTTTCAAGTCAATTCTCCAGCTTGAACCAAGAAAATGTGAAAGCTCTCTATGTGATCAAATTATCAAGTCAATTTTCATATCTGAAATGTGAATTCTATCAAATTATCTACTTTTTAAGTCATCTTTCAAGTTTCAAATGTAAAAACATGAAAAATCTCTGATTGATCAAGAAAATGTGAAAATTTATTATTTTGTCAAATAATGAAGTGAATTTTCATATCTGAAATGTAAATTTCATCAAGTTATCTACTTTTCAAATGATTCTTCAAGTTTCAAATGTCAAAAGATGAAAAAGACCTTGTTGATCAAGTTTTTAAGTAAATTCTCCAGCTTGAATCAAGAAAAAGTGAAAATGTTGTAATTGGTCCAATTATTAAGTCAATATTCATATCTGAAAAGTAAATTCCATCAAGTTGTCAATTTTCAAGTTATATTTTAAGTTTCAAATGTCAAAACATGAAAAATACCTTGTAAATGAAGCTTTCGAGTCAATTTATTACCTTGAAACAAGAACGTAAACATGTATTATTTCGTCAAATAATCAAGTCAATTTTAATATATGAAATGTAAATTTCATCAAGTTATCTACATTTCAAATGATTCTTCAAGTTTCAAATGTCAAAAGATGAAAAATGCCTTGTTGATCTTTTCAAGTCAATTCTCCAACTTGAATCAAGAAAAAATGAAAATGTTGTAATTGGTCCAATTATTAAGTCAATATTCATATCTGAAAAGTAAATTCCATCAAGTTGTCAACTTTTCAAGTTATATTTTAAGTTTCAAATGTCAAAACATGAAAAATACCTTGTAAATCAGGCTTTCAAGTAAATTTTTCACCTCAAACAAGAAAGTGAACTTGTTCGTTAAATAATCAAGTCAATTTTCATCTCTGAAATGTAAATTTCTATCAAATTGTCTACTTTTCAAATCATCTTTCAAGTTTCAAATGTCAAAACATAAAAAATCCCATTGATCAAGTGTTTAAGGTGGTTTAAGTCAATTTTCCAGGTTGAAACAAGAAAATTTGAAAATTCTCTATTTGGTCAAATTATCAGGTGAATTTTCATATCTGAAATATAAATTACATCAAGTTATCAACTCATATTTCAAGTTTCAAATGTCAAAACATGAAAAATGCTTTATTGATCAAGTTTTCAAGTCAATCATCAGCTTGAAACAATTAAATTTAAAATATAATTTAATGACTGTAATTTTAAGGATTAATTTTAGAAAAAAAGTATAATTAAGCGTAGTTAGGATAAAAAATCATTCATTCTTAATTATTGTAAAAAGTATCAATTTTTCAAATAACTAACCTAATACAAATTTACCCTAATTTTGAACAGGAAATAAGATAAATTCATAAAAATTAGGGATGTTCTATTTGAAAAACTTTGACCACCCCATATCATTATTTTTGACGTTTTTCTGTGGCCACAACTTAGAAGAAAAAACAATTTTCCGATATGTGTAAATTAAAATTGTTTTGAGAACTGAAAATGTCAAATATCTCAGAAACGGATACAGAAAGTTATATAACAGTATACATAAAAATGTCTAGAATTCGACGTAAAATACAAAAAAGCAAAAATATCAGGGTGACCCATTTAAAATTAGCAAGTTGACATCTACTTTAATTCCAAAATTTTCAATTTCTATAAATATTTGAATCTAATAAAGTTTTAATGAACGGTTTGGGTGGCTATTTGATAGAACTTGCAAACAACGAAAATTTTTTTGTAGACTTCAAGCACCGAAAACCCGTCCGAACCTATTCAAGCTTCCTCAGACAACACAATAATGTCGTTGCACCACCAAAACCTATTTCCAACCGGCGAAGGAGACTTTCGCAAATCATTCAGAAGTGCATTGATTAAAGATGTGTCTTCCGATTTCATATCGTTCAAATCGCTAGAAAACGACGGACCATCCATACCTCATCAGAATGCCAAACCAATAACAAAACCTCCGTGTTGTAATGCGCCACCCTTTTCCAAAGATTTTCCACGTTCCTCAGGATTTCGACCGGGAGATCATAGATGCTTCAAAGACATCAACGAATTAAGACAGTCGATTAAAACTAAAGAGTACAGAACCGCAAAACAGGTGAGTAGAACACGTTGATTTTAAGTATGTCTAAATTAAAATCAATGAAACATTATGGATGGGACTTTTCTTCTAGAAAGGTCCTCTCGGATCTGTGCGAGGCAAGTGAGGAATCGCTCAATATCATAAAACCAACGACGTTAGCGAAAACGGTTAAACCAATGCCGACTGAAATTAAAGACACCATAGATAATTTAAGATTCAAAAAACCCAGACCAAATTTTTTACTGAAGCCCGAGAAAAAATTATTTCACACACCGGGGGTATACTTTGCGGAGGTTCAAGAAGACAGCTGGAGTAGTGTAAAACGTAAGAATTAACTTTAAATACTCAAATCACAACTTAAAAAGGTTGTAATATTTAGCCAGAGAAGGATCTGGTACTTCTTTAGAACTCATGAATCGGTCAAACCTTCGATCACAAGAACCTTACACATACTCGGTAGATACTACTGTCCAAACCGAGGTAAACTGGGTTATTTAAAGAAATTTTAAAGCGTTGGCAAGATGAATTTCAGATTTCAAAAAAGTGCTCTTGTCCCAAGAAAGAGAAGAAGAGCCTAAAATGGAAAATCATCATCAACAAACATTCCGACAATAAAAAGTAATGTGGTAGTTATGTATAAATTGTGATAACAAACGCAAATAACATTAACATCTCTTTATTACCTAAGACTAGACAATTTCAGTCATTTTGTGTGTTACTTATGATTAATTAGATTTGTTTGATTTACAACTAGTATTGGTTTCCAACTTACTTGACTCTCATTGAGTTCATAAAAATATCAATTGTAAAACCTCCAAAATTGAGAAAATACTTGGAATACTCGAACTGTTTTTAGTTCTTTTCCTCTTCAAACTACGCCTCTGGTTTTCGGAATCGTCTTTTGCGCTTTTTATGGTTTGTTGTCCGTCATTATCTTTCTGAGATTCTTTTGGATTGGTGGTTGCCATCTCCATTACCACATATCGATACGGATATGGTATATCTGGGTTTTCGTACACGTCCAGAATAAAGTAGCTCGATTCCGCGTAACCATAAACACCAAGAGCCAAAGGAGAATCGTAACTAGAAGAATATATTGAAATGATGCTTTTTCAGTGCTTTGATCGATTTTTAATTGGTTACTGTTTAGTACAAAAAAGCTTTAACCAACCAACCAACTAAGATTTCTTTGTTGTATTTCCTATATTCATTATATTTGCGTCCTCAATACAAGATGTATAGTTCAGAGCATATAAAGGATGTCTCAAAACTCAATCAAAATCATTATTATGACTAGAGTCCCGATTTCTAGGCATTTTACTTTTTGTAATCAATAAAAGCAACCAACCTTTGACATCTAATGTGGATTAATGCGAAAACAAGTCATTTCGTGCTTTTTTTTTTCGTTTTGTGCTTATTTGCTGCTATTTTTTCTATGGTTTAACTAGTTTTTGACAAAACAAGCTGTCCAAATTCTTTCCATATGCTCCTAAAGGCGTATAAAAACACTACAGAAACTCCAGAATGCTTCTCAAGCAGTCGAATGCCTTCCAAAACAGTCAAGAAGCTTCCAGGGTGCGTATTCTTGAAACGAGGGAAGGGAATTGTCAAGAGAAAGACCTGTAGAATGTGACAGAAACCCGTCATTGTTAGCTTCTTATGTCACATTCTATCAACACTTCTCTTGAGAATTCCTTTCCCTGCTTTCAAGAATTAGGGCCCAGAAGCTTTTAGAACACTCTAAAGGCTTCCAAATGATCTTCAACTAGACTAGAAGCTCTCAAACAATTTCAAGACAGTCTAAAAGCTTCCGTATGCTTCTAAAGCAGTTTAAAAGCTTCCATAAGTTTCTAGAACCGACCATAAGTTTTCAAATGCTTTAAAAGCAGTCCAAAATCTTTTTAAACTCTCCAGAAACCTTCCAAATGCTCCTAAAGTAGTCTAAAAAGGTTTTAAAACATTACAGAAACTCCAAAGATCTTCTCAAGCAGTCGAATGCCTTCCAAAACAGTCAAGAAGCTTCCAAAAGCTTTTAGAACACTCTAAAGGCTTCCAAATAATCTTCAACTAGTCTAGAAGCTCTCAAAAAATTTCAAGACAGTCTAAAAGCTTCCGTATGCTTCTAAAACAGTTTAAAAGCTTCCATTAGTCTTCAAATGCTTTAAAAGCAGTCCAAAACCTTCAATGCTTTTTAAACTCTTCAGAAACCTTCCAAATGCTCCTAAAGTAGTCTAAAAAGGTTTTAAAACATTACAGAAACTCCAAAGTGCTTTTAAAGCAGTCGAAAGCCTTCCAAAAGCTTTTAGAATAGTATAAAAGCTTCCAAATGCTCTTTATCTAGTCTAGAAGCTCTCAAATCATTTCAAGACAGTCTAAAAGTTTTCGTATGCTTTTAGAGCAGTTTAAAAGGTTTCAAAAGTTTCTAGAACCGTCTACAAGGTTTCAAATGCCTTAAAAGCAGTCCAGAACCTTCAGTGCTCCTAAAGTAATCTAAAAAGATTTCAAAACACTACAGAAACTGCAAAATACTTCTAAAGCAGGCGGAAGCTTTTCAAAACGGTCTAGAATCTTCTAAAAGATTCCAAATGCTCTTCAATTAGTCTAAAAGCTTTTCCAAAAAAAGTTTTCAAAAAATTCTAGAACCGACTACACGACTGCACCTTCAATTGCTCTTTAAACTGTCCAAATATCTTCCTTATGCTCCTCAAGTAGTTAAAAAAAATTAAAAAGAGAGTATGCAGGGGTTCTAAAGTTAAAAGCTTTTGCGAAATTAAGAGTTTTGTACTTTTTTAAACCAACTACACTTGCAATTATATTACATTACAAGCAAGTATTTATAAAAAAGAAAATAATTACGTCTACGACTATAATGGAAATGACTATGACTATGTTATTTCGTGAAAGTGCCTTAGGTTAATTTTACCTTTCTGGGATTTCAATAATTTCATCTCCACATGTGGCTGAATGTAAACTATACGAATCTGGGTCATAGGTGGGATACATATTCGTATCGGAAATGTAGATATCTGCATCACCCAAACTGGAAAAAGCGATACAGGGTGTCTATTAGTAAAAAGCTGTAATTCCCGAGATGCATGATTGAAGTTATTTCAAACTGTTTGTGATGATCATCTTGTTCTAAAAATTTGATTTTTAAAATACAGGATACTGAAAATTTTACACCGTATTTTGGTTTTTTCGTATTTCCACTGAGGCCCAAGGGTGGTTTATAAAAAATGGAAAATCACAGGAAACTGACAAAAACATGCTTGGATTAGTTTTGTCATTATTCTGAAGGTTTGGTACACTTGTGCCGCATTCGTTTTCAACCTCCATAGAGCGGGAAGAGCGGTTTCGACGTCGCAATGACGTAATTTATCAACTAATGGTTTTCCCAAATTACTTCATTGTGACGTCACAAAAGCTCTGCTCGCTCCATAGAGTTTGAAAACGAATGCGGCCATATTGTATGTATACTGGTCAATATTTGTCTAGGACAGAAATTTCAATATTGATGAGAAATAAAGCTGGTTGCACCGATGCACCAGGAGGTGTTTTGATAATCTGTCCGGACAAAATATTGTTTTTAATACGTCAAATAGTTCAAAAATATATTTTATTTGTCAAAATAACTGTCATAAATCTGAAAAAGACGTTTTGTATACAGGGTGTCCCATAAGTGACACGTCACAGTGACACCGCAGGTAGGTCAGCCAAAGAGGCACCGAACTAGCCTAACATGACCCTAGTAAAAGTTGGATGGTTTTCAAGTTATTAGCAAATTACGATTTTTCATAAATTTTTACATTTTTTAACATTGTTAGTGCCATAATTCTGTTGGAAAGCTCTCAAAGCTTTTTTTTTTTATTGTATGGAATCCTAAATAGTTACTTAAGATGCCATGAGCATGTTTTTGTCAAAAAGTAATGTAAAGTTCCGAAAAATACTGGATAAATCTTGATTTAAATTATCAGCAAAATAAGAATTTTTATTTTTATTTTTTTAGGCTGGTTCGGTGCCTCTTTGGCTTACCTACCTGTGGTGTCACTTATGGGACACCCTGTATAATACTGCAAGAAAACTTTTCTAAACCCTGATTTCTGCAACTTTTGAGCAGTCACAGTTTGACAGTCAGAGACAAAATTGCTTCTCAAACCCACTTGGAGTAAGAAATTGAATGTTTTAAGCACGTTTTTGGACTCTCCATTAAATTTCCTATCAAATAACATGAGAAACACTACAAAATTTAATACAGTCAGGAAGAAAAGCAGTGTTAAAATTTGAACTGACAGAAACACAGTTTGAAAGGACAGTCAGAAACAAAATCGCCTGTAAAACCCACTTGGAATAAGAAATGGACTGTTTTAAGCACATTTTTGGAATCCTTATTAAATTTCCTATCCAACAACCTAAGAAACACTACAAAATTGAATGCAGTCAAGAAGAAAAGCGGTGTTAAAGTTTGAACTGATAGAAACACAGTTTGAAAGGACAGTCAGAAACTAAATCGCCTGTAAAACCCACTTGGAGTAAGAAATGGACTGTTTTAAGCACATTTTTGGAATCTTTATTGAATTCCCTATCCAATAACCTAAGAAACACTACAAAATTGAATAGAGCCAGGAAGAAAAGCAGTGTCAAAGTTTGAACTGACAGAAACAGAATTTGAAAGGACAGTCAGAAACAAAATTGTCTGTAAAACCCACTTGGAGTAAGAAATTTACTGTTTTAAGAACATTTTTGGAATCCTCATTGAATTTCCTATCCAATATTCTGAAAAACGCTACAAAATTTAGTATAGTCAGAAAGAAAAGCAGTGTTAAAATTTGAACTGACAGAAACACAGTTTGAAAGGACAGTCAGAAACAAAATCGCCTGTAAAACCCACTTGGAATAAGAAATGGACTGTTTTAAGCACATTTTTGGAATCCTTATTAAATTTCCTATCCAACAACCTAAGAAACACTACAAAATTGAATGCAGTCAAGAAGAAAAGCGGTGTTAAAGTTTGAACTGATAGAAACACAGTTTGAAAGGACAGTCAGAAACAAAATCGCCTGTAAAACCCACTTGGAGTAAGAAATGGACTGTTTTAAGCACATTTTTGGAATCTTTATTGAATTCCCTATCCAATAACCTAAGAAACACTACAAAATTGAATAGAGCCAGGAAGAAAAGCAGTGTCAAAGTTTGAACTGACAGAAACACAATTTGAAAGGACAGTCAGAAACAAAATTGTCTGTAAAACCCACTTGGAGTAAGAAATTGACTGTTTTAAGCACATTTTTGGAATCTTCATTAAATTTCCTATCAAATAACATGAGAAACACTACAAAATTTAATACAGTCAGGAAGAAAAGCAGTGTTAAAGTTTGAACTGATAGAAATACAGTTTGAAAGGACAGTCAGAAACAAAATCGCCTGTAAAACCCACTTGGAATAAGAAATGGACTGTTTTAAGATCATTTTTTGAATCCCCATTAAATTCCCTATCCAATAACCTAAGAAACACTACAAAATTGAATAGAGCCAGGAAGAAAAGCAGTGTCAAAGTTTGAACTGACAGAAACACAATTTGAAAGGACAGTCAGAAACAAAATTGTCTGTAAAACCCACTTGGAGTAAGAAATTGACTTTTTTAAGCATATTTTTGGAATCCTCATTAAATTTTCTATCCAATAACCTGAAAAAACACTACAGATCTTGTACAGTCAGGGAGAAAAGCGGTGTCAAAATTTGAACTGCCAGAAACACAGAATTTGTAATTTACTGGTCAAATTCTCCTGGTAAGGTAAAATATTTACTTTACCAGTAATTTACCAATCACTACTACTTTCACTGTCTCATTTTAATTGATTCAAAAATGCATCTTTGGAAATACAATATATCACCAATTAATAAGTACTTAACCTGTTAAAAGTATTAAAAAATCATACTTACATAGAGCTCAAATTGAGAATAACAGATCCATATATTTTTATATAAAAGTAGGAAAAGTTTCCCCTTTCGATACCACCCCCAGTGCGGGCTAACAACTTGGGCTGATTTGGTGTGTCCACATTAATTAATTTGCCTATCAACTGAGACATGTCATTTAGTAAAACTGTGAAGTTGTTAATTTAGATTTACTTACAATTATGGGAATAATGCACAGCAAAATGTAAAACAGTTTATACATCATTACTATCTTGGAGATTTAACAGTTCATTATATTTTTGTTATTGTTTTGTTGTATCCTTTCTCCAAAATTAGGTTATTATAACCAACAACAACTCGTCAAAATCAGCTGTTCGGTGTTTTGGAGGACAAACACCTCGCAATATACACACAAAATCCATGATTCACATATCGATTGCTTATCCACAAGCAGCAATTCAAGTTCCTTTATTATTCAAAAACCTTTTTTTGCTACAGTTATTTAAATCAGGATAGAAAACGTGGAATAAAACTGAAATAATGTATAGAATACTTCTAATATTTATAAAAAGTTATAAAGCACAAATTCTCTGAAACATGGTAAATATGACAAAATATTCGAAAATCATCGACTGCACAAATACTATAAACAATTTTAGTGTAAAAAGAATCTTACTTCCAACACTAAAAACTTAATGAAAAATATATAGAATAAGATTAAAAAGTTGAGTCACTTAAATGTACTTCCTTTATAAACTATTTACTTAATAAACTTACTTCCATAATGTCTTTCTTATTAAAACAATAACAAGATCTTACCACACCACAAGCTAACACCGTTCAAACACTCGATACAAATTAGGAAGATTGGCAATTTCCAGAACAGCACCGTTTTCGGCAAAATGTTTAGGAGGTATAAAAAACTCTTTAATAGCCGGATAAAGTACGTACTCCGTGATCCATTCCCACGATTTACCATTCTCATCCACGTTTTTGTTAACGTTCGAATAAAACATTGCCGTTTCTCTAGAAAAAGTCTCGAAACATTCTTTCTCGGTTTCCCAATTTACTTCGGTAGCCAAACGAATCAAGTAGAACGGTAGACTTGCTGGATCCGGTATATAATTATCTTTAATAAATAAAATATTGTTTATAATGTTGTTAGTACGGGGAAAAAAATCAATAATGCATATTAGCATGTTGCCAATTGATTTTGAATACAAGATTGTTTAATATCCTCTACAAATCGGTCTGAATCATGCATTATCACAAATTTAATTACTTCCCTATTTTTGAAAAATATATTTAAATGATATTCGTGATTTAAGTGGTCAACTTCCTAAATATGTAGTTCAACCAAAATTGCAAAAATATGTGACACACTGTTTCGTGACAAAAGTAATTGCAATTGCTAATTCATGTTACAGTTTTTTCAGTAGCTGAATTACTTTAAAGTTCAATTATTGCTTTCAGAGTAATTCTAATTCAACTACTTTATTTTAACTGAAAGGAAAACGGTTTATTTTTATTCTAATTAAGTTTCTCGTGCCTTAATTTTCATTATATTTATAAGTATCAATTATAGGAGAGGTGGGGACAAGACCTGTGAGTCCCTGAAAAAACAATTTCAACCTTCTGTATTTTTCACCCTTGACACAATTCAGCAAATCTAAAGAAAAAAATTGTGGCTAGTTTGTTTGAGACATTTTGTCCTTAAAGGGCTCAGAAGGGAGATATTTGCTTAGAAATGTTTAGTGATCACAAAGTACCTGAATGTCTACTTACAAAACTTAAATCCTCCGTAACTCAACCACATGGCAAAATTCAGGGAAATGTTTAAAGACAAAAATTGAAGGGAATTTAATTTTCTACAAAAACTTAAGAGAGACATTTTGCCCTCAAGGGCGTCAGAAGGGAGATATTTTCCGAAAACTAAAACAACATCTGTGAAACCCTGACAAACAATTTCAAGCTTGTGGATTTTCTTTTCCTTGACAGAATTCTGTAAAAATCAGAGAAAAATTGTAGTTAGTTTAATTCTCCACTAAAACCTTACAGAGACATTTTGTCTTTAAAGGCCTCAGAAGGGAAATATTTGCTTAGGAATGTTTAATGAGCGCAAAGTGTCTGAATGTCCACTTACGGAACCTCGATCCTCCGTAACTCAACCACATGGCAAAATTCAGGGAAATGCTAAAAGACAAAAATTGAAGGAAATTTAATTTTCTACAAAAACTTAAGAGAGACATTTTGCCCTCAAGGGCGTCAGAAGGTAGTTATTTCCCGAAGACTAAGACAACATCTGTGAAACCCTGACAGACAATTTCAAGCTTGTGGATTTTCTTTTCCTTGACAGAATTCTGCGAAAAATTGTAGTTAGTTTAATTCTCTACTAAAACCTTACAGAGACATTTTGTCTTTAAAGGCCTCAGAAGGGAGATATTTGCTTAGGAATGTTTAGTGAACGCAAAGTGTCTGAATGTCCACTTACGGAACCTCGATCCTCCGTAACTCAACCACATGGCAAAATTCAGGGAAATGTTAAAAGACAAAAATTGAAGGGAATTAAATTTTCTACAAAAACTTAAGAGAGACATTTTGCCCTCAAGGGCGTCAGAAGGGAGTTATTTCCCGAAGACTAAGACAACAACTGTGAAACCCTGACAAACAATTTCAAGCTTGTGGATTTTCTTTTCCTTGACAGAATTCTGCGAAAAATTGTAGTTAGTTTAATTCTCTACTAAAACCTTACAGAGACATTTTGTCTTTAAAGGCCTCAGAAGGGAGATATTTGCTTAGGAATGTTTAATGAGCGCAAAGTGTCTGAATGTCCACTTACGGAACCTCGATCCTCCGTAACTCAACCACATGGCAAAATTCAGGGAAATGTTAAAAGACAAAAATTGAAGGGAATTTAATTTTCTACAAAAACTTAAAAGAGACATTTTGCCCTCAAGGGCGTCAGAAGGGAGTTATTTCCCGAAGACTAAGACAACATCTGTGAAACCCTGACAGACAATTTCAAGCTTGTGGATTTTCTTTTCCTTGACAGAATTCTGCAAAAATCTGAGAAAAATTGTAGTTAGTTTAATTCTCTACTAAAACCTTACAGAGACATTTTGTCTTTAAAGGCCTCAGAAGGGGCATATTTGCTTAGAAATGTTTAGTGGGCGCAAAGTGTCTGAATGTCCACTTACGGAACCTCAATCCTCCGTAACTCAACCACATGGCAAAATTCAGGAAAATGTTAAAAGACAAAAATTGAAGGAAATTTAATTTTCTACGAAAACCTAAGCGAGACATTTTGTCCTCAAGCGCCTCAGAAGGAAGTTAATTCTGCTTTAATTAAAACCCTGTCTAAAATGAGGTGCTGTTTTATTGCGAAAGGTCTCAATAAAAATTTCCTCAGTTTTTGTCCCAAACAGGGCCAAATGTTCTGTTTTAGACAAAAAAAACCTGCAAAAGCATTAAAAAAGTTATAAACAACTTACCTAGTAAAATGGGTAAACTTTTTATCATTCCACTTTGATCAATTTCCAGGGAAAAATATTCATTCAACATAGAGCTTTTTTCCACTAAAATCTTTTTGATTTGAGCGGCTAACTCTTCTTTGGGACCGTCTTCCTCGGTCCATCCAGTTTCCGGCAGGTCCAATCCAAGCAAAGATAACTGCTCAATAGACATTGGATTATCAAACCTTAAATTGTTTTCCTGTTATAAAAATACTGAAAAACCTGTAACACCTATACTGGTACCTGTAACAATTGAAATTTTGGAAATTATACAAAATGCACTGATAAAATAGCTCTTCCAGAATAATCTTAGTGTTGCACAGCAATAGTTGTGTATTGTACTGTATGAGGGCCTGTTTGGGATTAATGGAACCCACGAAAACATGTTGGGCAAAAGTTTCGCGTAACGTCCGATGGCAGTTGTCCTCAACTGCTTGTCTTAACTGGAGGACACTAGTTAATTTTGTGTCTACTCTACAATTCAAATGTTTGTTAATACACTCTCATAGTGTTAGTTATTAATTAAATTATTAACTTATTAATAAGACTTTAAAAAACTACTAAAAATTGTACAGAGTGTCCAAATAAGAGTGCTTCTCGGTTTTTTTGACTGAAAGGTTAATCGTAAAGCTTCGGGAAAAAAAATAAAAAAGGTCCCAAAGAACGAGTACTAACAAAATTAATTCCAAAAAAGTGCAATCTCCAAAAATGCCAATACATACATACAATCAAAAAAATATCAAATGCAACCAACAGCATTGAATAGCGTCAAAAAGAAGATAACTAAATACTACATCGGACAGTAAACACCATTTTTCTAGCGTCTTCTATTTCAAGTTATTCACAAAAAAGCTACTTTTAATGATTAATGTTGGTCTTCCACCAGCGCAGAGCAATTTAAATATTTCTTCAAATATCGTTTAATCTGGTTAACAACTTACTTGGTAATTTTCTTAATCAAATGTTTGCTCAATGGTTTCTCACACTTTTTATCTTCCTGAGAAGCGAACAAAGTGTCCTTGCTCCTGCTTGTACTAGGTTTGGCAGCTTTTGCATCAGTTTTTGGACATTCTTGCGTCTTAAATATAGAATGAACTTTGTCTTCTTTGCTGCCAGCAACTGGTACTTCGTCGCTACTTTCATCAATCGCAATAGGGCTGTCTTGTTGACAAACACCTAAAGTTATTAGGTTTGCCTTAATATTGTCAGTTTTGACAAAAGTATTTTGATTTTTTTATTATTGCTTTATATGTGTTTTTAGTAAATTCCAGTCCAGAAACTATACTAAAATGGTTTTATGTCAGTGTTACTATTAATTAATCACAGCTACAGTTGACACATTTTTTAATTATCGTCAGATATCAAAAACAGCAACAGGGAACGGAATTCTCAAGAGAAGTGTTGATAGAATAGTAATACTCCCCAGAAGACCACTGGGGAGTATTATTACTAACCCCTCGACAATGTCCAGTAGTCATTCAGAAAGAACGCGGACAAATAAAGTGTCCAGTTGACATTCTGTAGGAGCCTGACACAAAATTCAGTATAAATTTAGAATATTAATTTAATTTTGGGACACTTGGACATAGAGGAATTGATCTACGACCACTGGGGAGTATTACTAACCCCTCTACAATGTCCAGTAGTCATTCAGAAAGAACGCGGACAAATAAAGTGTCCAGTGGATATTTTGTAGGACCCCAACACAAAATTCAGTATAAATTTAGAATATTAATTTAATTTTGGGACACTTGGACGGTGAGGCAGTGAACTACAAACACTGATGAGGAATATTACTAACCCCTCTACAATGTCCAGTAGTCATTCAGAACGAACGCGGACAAATAAAGCGTCCAATGGAGATTTTATAGGAAAACCACATGAAAATAAGTATAAATTTAGAATATTAATTTAATTTTGGGACACTTGGACAGTGAGGAATTGAACTACGACCACTGGGGAGTATTACTAACCCCTCTACAATGTCCAGTAGTCATTCAGAAAGAACGCGAACAAATAAAGTGTCCAGTGGACATTTTGTAGGAACACAACACAAAAATCAGCATAAATTTAGAATATTAATTTAACTTTGGGACACTTGAACAGTGAGGAATTGAACTACGACCACTGGGGAGTATTACTAACCCCTCCACAATGTCCAGTAGTCGTTCAGAAAGAACGCGGACAAATAAAGTGTCCAGTGGACATTTTGTAGGAGCCCAACACAAAAATCAGTATAAATTTAGAATATTAATTTAATTTTGGGGTACTTGGACATAGAGGAATTGATCTACGACCACTGGGGAGTATTATACTAACCCCTCCACAATGTCCAGTAGTCGTTCAGAAAGAACGCGGACAAATAAAGTGTCCAGTCGACATTTTGTAGGAACACAACACAAAAATCAGTATAAATTTAGAATATTAATTTAATTTTGGGACTCTTGGACGGTGAGGCATTGAACTACAAACACTGAGGAATATTACTAACCCCTCTACAATGTCCAGTAGTCATTCAGTATGAACGCAGACAAATAAAGCGTCCAAAGGACATTTTATAGGAAAACCACATGAAAATAAGTATAAATTTAGAATATTAATTTAATTTTGGGACACTTGGACATAGAGGAATTGAACTACGACCACTGGAGAGTATTACTAACCCCTCTACAATGTCCAGTAGTCATTGAGAAAGAACGCGAACAAATAAAGCGTCCAATGGACATTTTATAGGAAAACCACATGAAAATAAGTATAAATTTAGAATATTAATTTAATTTTGGGACACTTGAACAGTGAGGAATTGAACTACGACCACTGGGGAGTATTACTAACCCCTCTACAATGTCCAGTAGTCATTCAGAAAGAACGCGAACAAATAAAGTGTCCAGTGGACATTTTATAGGAACACAACATAAAAATCAGTATAAATTTAGAATATTAATTTAACTTTGGGACACTTGGACAGTGAGGAATTGAACTACGACCACTGGGGAGTATTACTAACCCCTCCACAATGTCCAGTAGTCGTTCAGAAAGAACGCGGACAAATAAAGTGTCCAGTCGACATTTTGTAGGAACACAACACAAAAATCAGTATAAATTTAGAATATTAATTTAATTTTGGGACACTTGGACGGTGAGGCAGTGAACGACAAACACTCAGGAATATTACTAACCCCTCTACAATGTCCAGTAGTCGTCCAGAATGAACGCGGACAAATAAAGTGTCCAGTGGACATTTTAGAGGAAAACCACATGAAAATAAGTATAAATTTAGAATATTAATTTAATTTTGGGACACTTGGACATAGAGGAATTGAACTACGACCACTGGAGAGTATTACTAACCCCTCTACAATGTCCAGTAGTCATTCAGAAAGAACGCGAACAAATAAAGCGTCCAATGGACATTTTATAGGAAAACCACATGAAAATAAGTATAAATTTAGAATATTAATTTAATTTTGGGACACTTGGACATAGAGGAATTGAACTACGACCACTGGAGAGTATTACTAACCCCTCTACAATGTCCAGTAGTCATTCAGAAAGAACGCGAACAAATAAAGCGTCCAATGGACATTTTATAGGAAAACCACATGAAAATAAGTATAAATTTAGAATATTAATTTAATTTTGGGACACTTGAACAGTGAGGAATTGAACTACGACCACTGGGGAGTATTACTAACCCCTCTACAATGTCCAGTAGTCATTCAGAAAGAACGCGAACAAATAAAGTGTCCAGTGGACATTTTATAGGAACACAACATAAAAATCAGTATAAGTTTAGAATATTAATTTAACTTTGGGACACTTGGACAGTGAGGAATTGAACTACGACCACTGGGGAGTATTACTAACCCCTCCACAATGTCCAGTAGTCGTTCAGAAAGAACGCGGACAAATAAAGTGTCCAGTGGACATTTTATAGGGACCCAACACAAAAATCAGTATAAATTTAGAATATTAATTTAATTTTGGGACACTTGGACAGTGAGGAATTGAACTACGACCACTGGGGAGTACTACTAACCCCTACACAATGTCCACTAGTCGTTCAGAATAAACGCGGACAAATGAAGTGTCCAGTCGACATTTTGTAGGAACACAACGCAAACATCAGCATAAATTTAGAATATTAATTTAATTTTGGGACACTTGAACAGTGAGGAGTTGAACTACGACCACTGGGGAGTATTACTAACCCCTACACAATGTCCACTAGTCGTTCAGAATAAACGCGGACAAATAAAGTGTCCAGTGGACATTTTGCAGGAACAACACAAAAATCAGTATAAATTTAGAATATTAATTTAATTTTGGGACACTTGGACGGTGAAGCAGTGAACTACAAACACTCAGGAATATTACTAACCCCTCTACAATGTCCAGTAGTCATTCAGAAAGAACGCGGACAAATAAAGTATCCAGTGGACATTCTGTAGGAGCCCAACACAAAATTCAGTATAAATTTAGAATATTAATTTAATTTTGGGACACTTGGACAGTGAGGAATTGAACTACGACCACTGGGGAGTATTACTAACCCCTCTACAATGTCCAGTACTCATTCAGAATGAACGGGGACAAATAAAGTGTCCAGTCGACATTTTGTAGGAACACAACACAAAAATTAGTATAAATTTAGAATATTAATTTAATTACAAAAATAATATAAACACCAGTTTTACACTCACCTTCATCCAGTCCATTAACAGTAGTTTTATTTAAACACCGATTTTCAAAACTTTCCTGATCTTGTAAAAACTGTTCATGGTGTTTACCATACTCTTCCTCAGTGAGAGACATATTAGCGTCGTTTTTCTTCACTTTATCGTTGTCATTAATAACTAGATCTTTATGAGAAAAGCTTATTTCAAAGAATTTGTCTAACTTTTGAATGTTTGTATCAGTACGGACCTGCAACAGTTACATTTTTAAAACCAACATTTCCAGACTGAAAAATTGCTAACCGTAAATTTGGGTTGTTCAGTTGGCTTTTTAATAGTGGTGTCCTTTAAAGTTTCCTTAGTTTCAAAATGTAAATTAGGTAGTTTGGACTAAAACACAGTATATAGTTAACACTAATTTTAATAAGTGATTAATTACCTGGGTGTAAAATGCCCTGGAACTGTTTGACCCCAATAATTTCTGTTCCAAACTGTTTGAAATTATTTCAACAATTTGACTCTCATTTAAAAAATGAACCTCGTGCTTTGTTGGGTGTATATTCACGTCAATGTTGTTGGGATCCAACTCCAAATCAAGATAAACAAAGGGATGGCTGTTTTTTGGTAAATAAGTTTGGTAGATAAGGTCTATGCTTTTTTTCAGGCCTTAAATTTCAGGTAAATTAGTAATTTTTAATTATTTTAACACTTTAACATACTTTGTGAATCCACTAGGCGATGATTGATAAACAATAAAAATTGAAATTTTTTGGTAGAGTAGTTTACATTTGTTATTAAACCCTTGCAAGAAAATTGTAGATTATCATCTTTGGTCTCAAATTCCAATAATTCTCTGTGAAAAAGCAATACTTACATATAAAAGCTATTTTCCACACAGACATATTACCTTGCAATAGAACTTCCATAAATTAATCTTATATTTTCAATGTGACTGGATTTGACGGGTGTCCGTAAGTCGTTGTTTTTTCCATGCTTTTTCAAGGCAAAACCTGATGAGACATAACAAAATTAAAAACAATCACAAAATACCGAATAAAACGTACCAACATGAGCGTTGTGTATGGCATACTTGCTCACTACATCAGAAATCTTCTGATACTCTTCCGCAGGCGACCGTAACGCATTCCTTCGCACATTCATATTATAAAACAAATCCTCAACTGTTATAATAGTGCCCTGGTTTCCAGCCACAGCCTTTGGTGGAGCTTTCAACTTGCTGTCGCAATATTCAGCTCTAAACCAATTTCGCTACTAAAAGTGGTTTTCAATCAAACACAAAAAACTTACTGATAAGCGCAAACGTCATTTCGAGTTTTTGATGTTACTGTCAAATGGGCCACGTGAGAAATACTGGCCAGGGCTTCACCACGAAATCCGTAAGTTGATATTTTGTGCAGGTCTTCGAACTCTTTAAGTTTTGAAGTTGTGAATCTTTCGCATACGATTTCAAAATCCTCCTTCCGAATGCCGGTACCATTGTCTTGGATCTATCATAAATCTATTTTATTATCACTAATAATAATTAGCAATAGTGTTTATGATTATAAAAAATTATGTACTGAACTCTCAAGAAAAAAATTGTTGTAGGAGATCATCAATAGATCTCTGATATACAGAGTTAACCCAGAAACTAAAATAAATTATTCTGTCAAGACTATTTTTGTGCCATTTTTGCCTGACCAATGCAGAATACAGTTTCATAATAATTGTGCATATCATTATAATTTTACTTGTGAAAAATGTAATTGAGAAAATTGAAATAGACAAACCTAATTCCTGCTCCAACCACTAGTGATGGGTGATTATGAATAATATAATTGAAATATTTGGATTATGGCAGAATGAGTGATCATTCGATTGTTTTAACTGAGCAATTAAATTATTAGGAAAAGTTTTATTAATTCACTGAATGTCCAAACTTAAGACCAGTGTTACCTAAATGATATAATTTTACCAAAAACATTTTAAACAAGATTTAACTGAAATTGAAATTTCCCACATTTTTTAGGTTTTTTGATTTGATTGAGCTTTAATTCCACTTTCTTATAGTTTGCAAATCCTTTAAGTATCCAGTTAAAATGCTATTATTGCGTCTACTCAAGGTGGATTTGCTGATTCAAATCAAACAAAATTTGAAAAACATGTTAGAATAAGTCACACCAGTTAATCATTCAACTCATGTGCTTTTGAGCACATTTTTTACTTTTACAGCTCCATAGACTAGGTATTTGACAGATTGCAGCATTTTGACATATGGAAGTAGCACCAAAGAAAACAGCTTCCCATCACATTTGTCAAACATCCTGCTCATGAACAGTTTTAACAGACTGTAGAGTTTTAAGACAGGTTTTGTCATTTTATAGCTTTATGGAAAAGATTTTCGCTAGTTTTCTAAGTTTGACAGAGATACAGGTCACCACTGCCAAATTTCTACTCATGGACCTATAAACAAGCATTTAATATGATTTACAACTGTATTAACTACAACCAATTCTTTTAAGCAGGTTTTGTAGTTTTATAGCTTTATGGAGTGGTGGAGATAGGGTTATGGAGCTTATGTGGAGTGGACAGTCACCATCACCATTGTGACAGATTTAAATATGCCCAAAATAGAGGTGTTACCTATCAAAATTTAACTTAGGAAGCTATAAATAGCTATTTATGTAACCAGTTACGAAAAGATCGATTTTGTGTAACGAATGAATTTTTGTAGGGCGAGCGCAGCGAGGTCCTACAATTTGAATGAGTTACACAATAAGACATTTTCGAAACGTGTTGCATACATAATTTTTTCTAATTTTGACCGAAAAGCGGTAAAAACCATCTTTTAAAGTGATTTAACACAAATATTCACTTTCATAGCACCTTGTATAAACAGTGACAACGACATGTTATGATGGATGTCGCCCATATGTTTCTACGGAAATGCATAAAACCAGGGAGTGATGAAATGAACTTTTCATAACTAGTTACATAAAGTGATACTTTATGTAACTAGTTACATAAAGTAAAACGTTTTGTCACTCTAATCAGTTTTGAAAAGTGTCACTTTATATGCCAAAATTAGAAAAATACATTTAACAGAGTTTAACACTAATTTAAATGTTTTTCAAGTCTAATAACTCTTTGGATCCAATTTTGCCAAGTGACAGTTTGTAACAAATTAACTAAATTCAGTCTGAAATATACATTTGTAGGTGACAGATTGAAATATATCCACAATAGACAGTTCTACGTCACAAATGCTAAAAAACCACTAATGAAACTGTAAAATTTTAATTATACAGTGTGACCCATTTAGAATGGAAACACCCCTATAAAATTTTAGGTTATTAACCGATTTCAATGATTTTTTTTTTGAAATAATTAGGAATGAAATGTCTATTACGGGAGAAAATTTTAAATATTTATTTCAGTTTTCAGGTCATATTACAATACTTTTTCTTGATAGAAAATGGAGAATTTTTATTAGCGATTTTTTTATTGAAAAAATTACTACGCCACTGGATCTATAGTGCTTTCAAATAGCTGTGACCAAAATTTCATGAAAATCCATTCATTAATAACAAAGTTATGACAAATTAAAATTCAAAAATCCTCTAAGCTAACGGTCACAAAAGAACACCCTGCATCAACTGTTGCCATAGAAATAGTGTTACTATTTACTTGTTTATTATTAATTATTAATTGATTAATTTCTAAAAATAAAAAAAAAAATAAAAAAAAAAAAATGTTGGTCACAGCTATTTGAAAGCACTATAGATCCAGTGGCGTAGTAACTTTTTCAATAAAAAAATCGCTAATAAAAATTCTCCATTTTCTATCAAGAAAAAGTATCGTAATATGACCTGACAACTGAAATAAATATTTAAAATTTTCTCCTGTAATAGACATTTCATTCCTAATTATTTCAAAAAAAAATCATTGAAATCGGTTAATAACCTAAAATTTTATAGGGGTGTTTCCATTCTAAATGGGTCACACTGTAGATGTTAACTTGTTTTACACTGATTCTATTACTTTTAGTTTTGAACTTTTACAGCTTCATGGAGAATTATTGAAGAAGTAATTGACAGTTTACAACTCGGTTTACAAGTTTATGCCAGATTAATAAACAGATATTGAGAAATGGAGTGTTGTATTAGTATTTATTCAGGTTTAAAAAAAAGTATTCAATAACCATTGGATTAATTATTCCTTATTGGAATTGTATTAGGCAAAAATTTGGATCATGTATTATCTTTTTGAATACAAATTTAAGTTCCTAATTTAGTAAATATAATATTTGTTACTCTTATTTTCATTTTTCTATTGCTTCATCTATAATTCAATTTTAGGTTTAAAACAAGTATTCTTTCAAATCATTCAATTATGAATAATACCCAGCAATTTGCACCCTGATTTGTGACTTATAATTGATCTATCAAATGATCAATCAATTATGAAAATGTATGCCAACACTACCACCAACTGGATAACCTCATGGATAACAAGACGAAAAAAAGGAAGTCCTTAAATTCCTAAATGGTGTTACTTAGTAATATCCAGATACACTGTAGCAACTTTTAAACACATTGTAGGTAACTGCTTTGAGGTGAGGATATAGGGCAGGAACACAGAGTGATTATGTTTACATAATCAGAGTAGACTACAGAGAGTACTACATTGGATACAACAGATAATTTACTTCAGTTTTCTTTAGAAGACACCTGCCAAAAACTGTATAAGTACATTTTAGATTGTACCCAAACTAAAATGATGTATAAATGATTGTATAACTAAAAGACAGCTTACCTGCAATAACTTGAGACCACCATTCTTAACTGAAACTTGAATATTTGTGGCTTTGGCATCCAAACTATTCTCAATAAGCTCTTTCAAGGCATTTGCTGGTCTTTGGATAACCTCGCCGGCAGCTATCCTGTTTACCACTGCCTGTTCTAATTTTTTAATAGGTTTTGGGTCCAACGTACTCATTTTTTTTATTCTAAATTACTTAAAAATTCATAAAAACCTTTGGAAAACCCTAATTTCTCATTGTTTATGTGTGATTTCGCCGCCAAGGTTTTTGAATCTGACAACTAATCTAACATAACCTCACTTAAATTAAACTTAACCTAACCTAGCTTTAGGGTAGGAATGTGCGCTAGCTTCGACAGCTGGATATTGCTGAATTTTTATTTTACAGGCAACTGATACTTTAAAATCCCTTTAACTGTTTTATCTTTAATGGAGAATTATCCACCGAATTAATTGTATTTTTTTATTTGTTATTTTGGCCTAAAATGTTTATTTAAAATATTAGAAAAACATGGAAAACAAGTTCTGACAGATGACAAAATTTGAGGTTAGGTAAAAAAAGTAAAAATTTTGTTTACATCCTTAATATTTTGAAAAATAAGTAAACTCAACTTTTTTAATTAGTTTTACGGCAGATTTCAACTCAACTTGTACAGAGCATCAATTAGAACAATGAGTGTTATGTTTATCAGACATATTTTTAGTAAAAAGTGTGGTCAGGTGTTTCTTAACTTTTTAAAACTCAGGAGTCATGTATGTTGTTTCTTGTAGCTTAGCATGTTTTATGTTGCCTTTTTTATAGTTGCGCCGCAAGGAATTTGATTACCACATTCTCCGATCATTATCTACATCTACATCTACACCCCAAAAGTCAGTATATGTGGTAGATGATGATACTGAAAGTAACAGTACTGGCAGGAGTGGAAATCACTCACCCAGTGTGAATAAATACACAAATAGATCTCACACTTGTGGTGAACTGAACATAAACCATGAAGGTCAAAAAGTCACACTTTGTGGATGGCTTGAGTTTCAAAGAATGAACAAATTTATAGTTTTAAGGGATAGTTATGGTGAAACCCAGTTAGTGATTACTGATACGGTAAAAACTGTTGTATGCTTCTTGGCTACTACTGCTTCTTGGTTTTTCAGAATAAACAAGTTCAAAGTAGTCTTGATAAAATCCCTTATGAGAGTATTATTCAGATTAAAGGCACTGTAAGGGCACGCCCCAAAGATATGATCAATAGCAAGCAAAAAACTGGAGAAATTGAAGTAAAATTTTACAGCACTTGATTAACAATTTGTTGATGACTATCTGTAAATTTGCAGGTGGTAGTAGATGATTTTCGAGTAGTAAATAAAGCAAAAGATGTGCTACCATTTAATATAAGGGAATTTCAAAAAGCCAAAGAGGCTCTGAGAATGCAGTACAGATATTTGGACATTAGGTTTCCACAGATGCAAAGGAACTTAAGAGTGAGATCAAAACTGTTTATGAAGCTAAGAGAGTTTTTGATTGATAATCATTTTGTTGATGTGGAAACTCCCACATTGTTTAAAGCTACACCTGGGGTAAGTGATATTTAGATTTCAACACTTTGTAAATGCATGGAAAAAGGATCTTATAGTTATTCTGGGTGTAGTGAAACTTGAGCCTTAATGTCTATAAAAAACAAACAATATTACTTACTATATTATGCAAAAAGTTTTTCTGTTGTCTTGTGTGTTAGATTTTTTTTTTCAAATTCTACTTATTGTAGGACAATTAATGTGCCATTTAAACTGCTAACAAATTATAACACAGTTGTAAACATTAAATAACAGTTTTGCTAGTTTATTAGAATGATAATTTTAACATCACTTTAGTCACAAAAAAATCCAGGACTCTATTTTGAAACTAGAAGAGAATTGGCAATATTGGGCACACTTTTATCCCATTTTAAGACAGCAATTCAATCATGTACTCACTGCAATCAATAAATCAATATTGGAGAAAATCACTTAAAATATATTATCTAAGGCTGCTTAAATAGAGTAGCCTTTAGATGCTTAACCACTTTGAGAGCAAATAATCAACATAGTATAATGTTTCTAAGAGAAAGGTTATCATTTTGAAAACCTCACTTTTTTGGAGGTTTTTTTAAAGTCTAATGTTAAGTGTAAGTTAGATTAACCTTGGCTTTTGAAAAACACCAAATTTTAGCACAAATGAAACTTTTTCCTGTTCTACTATACTGATTGCCGCAATATTGGATGTAAACCTGTCAAGGTGGTTGTTTTTACTAATTTTGGCATGAAGAATACGAATCCGGTGTCCGTTTTGCTGTAATTGTCATCATTTGGTCACTAACCTTGAAATTAGGGACTGTTTGGCAGTTTTCCAAACATGGTAAACCCTTGAAAAATTACATGTTTAGAAATGACACTTTACGTCGCATTTTCTAGTGATAATTTAAACTAATTAAGACAGTTCAAGACGATTTTTAAAAAACATTTTCCAAAAAAAAATTCTTTGGTTTATACTGAGGGGTAGAAGGCCGATACTGTTTTGTAGGTACACCAAAATGCCTTTTTGCATACAAAATAGTTACCTTGAAATGCCTTTAAAATACCTCACCTTAAAACTGCCTAAAATGCCTCAAACTGCTTTGAAATACATCAAAATACTTTTAAATTATTTAAACTGCCTCAGGATACCTTCAAATGTTTACCTATACATTTGTGAAAAAAAATGTTTGAAATTTGCTGGATATTTTGCTTAAAAACTGTACTTTAAATCTGTAGGGAGCTCAAGAGTTTATAGTTCCCACAAGAATACCTGGTAAATTTTATTCCCTGGTTCAAAGTCCCCAACAATTTAAACAAATGCTCATGGCAGGAGCAGTTGATAGATATTTCCAAATTGCCAAATGTTATCGTGATGAAGGAGGCAGGTAATAAATTCTGCTAGTAATTTGCAAGTAACTAAAAATAAATCTTTATATCTAGGTCTGATAGACAGCCAGAATTCACTCAACTAGATATTGAGCTGTCTTTTACCAGTGTAGAAGAAATTTTACGTTTAATAGAGGAATTACTTTTCTACTCCCTGCCGGAATTTTTTGGTGAAATATCACCGAAATTTACCAAAATGTCTTACGAGGAAGCATTAGAAAATTACGGTAGTGACAAACCCGACATTTCATTTGATTATAAGGTAATAAGTTTAGCTAAACATGGTTTTTAAATAAATAAAATATGAAATGCAAACACTACATTTCAGGATTATTTCAGCTGCGCAATTGCACCGAAATTGTCAGAAATAACCGGCAGTTACTTAGTCAAAGCGACTCGGGTTGTTATTTACTGATTTTCGATCGCGATAGTCTAAAAGGCAATTGCATTTTGACTAAATCTGTCAAAGAGAAAATGCAGAAAGTTGCCGCCCAGTATCCTCACGCTAAGCTGATTCAAAGTACAGTACGAACGAAAGACTGGGTCGATAAAATGTCTAAGGTTTTCTCCGAGGAGGAAGCCATAAACATATTGAAAGCGTTTAATATCGGAGACGAGAGCGTTTTGTTTATTGCGTCAGGACCTCGAGATCACGCGGTGAGTATTAACTGTTTGTCCTTTTTTTTAAATTTTGTTAACTTGATTAATTATATATGCAAAGTTTGTTTCTATTTCTGAATTTACCAACAATTGAAGTTTGAACGCAAACGAAGCGCGCCAATACGACGAATCGAAGTGCTGTGTGACGTCACGAGGCACGTTTCATTCATTGCTTGTTTCTCAATTATTATTGAGGGAAAAATGGTTTGTCAATACTAAGTGACGACAATTTTTTTTGGGGGGTCACTTGTAGGGTCCTGACAATTTTTAGGAGGTTTTTAATACTATTAAGCCTCTCGCCATTGTAAACGGGTTTTTCTAAGGGTCAGGACATTTGTAGAGGCTTCCGGCTATTTTTAACGTTTTTTTGAAGGTTTAAGACACTGGTAAAGTTTTCTAACGATTTTAGAAGGTTTTTGATACTATTTATAGGCCTCCGGCCATTGTAAACGATTTTTCTAAGAGTCGGAACATTTGTACAGGCTTTCGGCTATTTTTAACGTTTTTCCGAAGGTTTAGGACACTTGTATAGTCTTCTGACTATTTTAGGAGATTTTCGATAGTATTTAGAGCCTTCTGGCCATTATAAATAATTTTTCTAAGGTTTAGAACACTTGTAGAGTCCTCTTAATAATTTTAGGACGTTTTCAATACTATTTAGAAGCCTCTGGCCATTGCAAACGGTTTTTTCTAAGGGTCAGGACATTTGTAGAGGCTTCCGGCTATTTTTAACGTTTTTTTTGAAGGTTCAGGACACTTGTAGAGTCTTCTGACAATTCCAGGACGTTTTCAATAGTATTTAGAGGCTTCTTCTCACTTTAGACAATTTTTCTAAGCTTTATGATATAGTAGAGTCTTTTGACAATTTTTAGGACGTTTAAATACTCTTTAGAAGCCCTTGGCTATTATAAACGATTTTTCTAAGGGTCAGGACACTTATAGAGCCTTCTGAAAATGTTTAGGAGGGTTTCAATACTGTTTAGAAGCCTCTGGCCATTATAAACGGGTTTTTCTAAGGGTCAGGACATTTGTAGAGGCTTCCAGCTATTTTTAACGTTTTTTTGAAGGTTTAGGACGCTGGTAAAGTTTTCTAACAATTTTAGAAGGTTTTTGATACTATTTATAGGACTCCGGCCATTGTAAACGATTTTTCTAAGAGTCGGAACATTGGTACAGGCTTTCGGCTATTTTTAACGTTTTCCGAAGGTTTAGGACACTTGTATAGTCTTCTGACTATTTTAGGAGATTTTCGATAGTATTTAGAGCCTTCTGGCCATTGTAAATAATTTTTCGAAGGTTTAGAACACTTGTAGAGTTCTCTGAATAATTTTAGGACGTTTTCAATACTATTTAGAAGCTTATGGCCATTATAAACGGGTTTTTCTAAGGGTCAGGACATTTGTAGAGGCTTCCAGCTATTTTTAACGTTTTTTTGAAGGTTTAGGACGCTGGTAAAGTTTTCTAACAATTTTAGAAGGTTTTTGATACTATTTATAGGACTCCGGCCATTGTAAACGATTTTTCTAAGAGTCGGAACATTGGTACAGGCTTTCGGCTATTTTTAACGTTTTTCCGAAGGTTTAGGACACTTGTATAGTCTTTTGACTATTTTAGGAGATTTTCGATAGTATTTAGAGCCTTCTGGCCATTATAAATAATTTTTCTAAGGTTTAGAACACTTGTAGAGTCCTCTGAATAATTTTAGGACGTTTTCAATACTATTTAGAAGCCTCTCGCCATTGTAAACGGGTTTTTCTAAGGGTCAGGACATTTGTAGAGGCTTCCGGCTATTTTTAAAGTTTTTTTGAAGGTTTAGAACACTTGTAGAGTCTTCTGACAATTCCAGGACGTTTTCAATAGTATTTAGAGGCTTCTTCTCACTTTAGACAATTTTTCTAAGCTTTATGATATAGTAGAGTCTTTTGACAATTTTTAGGACGTTTAAATACTCTTTAGAAGCCCTTGGCTATTATAAACGATTTTTCTAAGGGTCAGGACACTTATAGAGCCTTCTGACAATTTTTAGGACGTTTTCAATACTATTTAGAAGCCTCTGGCCATGATAAACGGTTTTTTTTATAAGGGTCAGGACATTTGTAGAGGCATCCGGCTATTTTTAACGTTTTTTTCGAAAGTTTAGGACACTTGTATAGTTTTTTGACTATTTTAGGAGACTTTCGATAGTATCTAGAGCCCTTTCGCCATTGTAAACGATTTTTTCTAAAGGTCAGAACATTTGTAGAGACTTCCGGCTATTTTTAACGTTTTTTCGAAGGTTTAGGACACTTGTAGAGTCTTCTGACTATTTTAGGCGATTTTCGATACCATTTATAGGCTTCTGGCCATTGTAAACGGTTTTTTCTAAGAGTCAGGACATTTGTAGAGGCTTTCGGCTATTTTTAACGTGTTTTCGAAACTTTAGGACACTTCTATAGTCTTCTGACTATTTTAGGAGATTTTCGATAGTATTTAGAGCCCTCTAGCCATTATAAACAATTTTTCTAAGATTTAGGACACTTGTAGAGCCCTTTGAATAATTTTAGGACCTTTTCAATACTATTTAGAAGTCTCTGGCCATGATAAACGGTTTTTTATAAGTGTCAGGACATTTGTAGAGGCATCCGGCTATTTTTAACGTTTTTTCGAAAGTTTAGGACACTTCTATAGTCTTCTGACTATTTTAGGCGATTTTCGATACTATTTATAGGCTTCTGGCCATTGTAAACGATTTTTCTAAGGGTCAGGACATTTGTAGAGGTATTCGGTTATTTTTAACGTTTTTTCGAAAGTTTAGGACACCTATACAGCCTTCTGACTATTTTAGCAGATTTTCGATAGTTTTTAGAGCCCTCTGGCCATTATAAACGAGGTTTACGACACTTGTAGAGTCCTCTGAATATTTTTAGGACGTTTTCAATACTACTTAGAAGCCTCTGGCCATTGTAAACGGTTTTTTCTAAGGGTCAGGACATTTGTAGAGACATCCCTCTATTTTTAACGTTTTTCCGAAGGATTTCGATACTATTTAGAAGCCTCTGGCAATTATAATTTGGTGCAAACTCCCTAATGAATAGTTCTAATAAATTGCAACATCGTTGTCTTGGAGGCTTAATGACAGTAAAACTTTCTTTCTAATTATCATCCATCTGTACAGTACCTACTCTTAAGTTGAAACAAAATACTGAATAACTGTCGTACTGATCCAGTTTTGTGTTAATTTTAGAGGAACTTATTAGGTAGAATTCGCCTTGAATACGTGCAAATGTTGGAAGAAAAGTTCCAAATAGCGATACGAAAGAATGGTCTCCACTTTTTGTGGATCCTAGACTTTCCACTGTTTGAGTTGAATAACGAATCCGGAATGCTGCAGTCTGCGCATCATCCTTTTACGGCTCCTCACCCTGACGATTTAAGTTTATTGGATGAAAATCCATTAAAGGTAACTCATGTTGTTTGTAAAAATAATTTTAATAATTTTTAACTACGGAACGTTTCGTATTTTTTTATAGGTTAGAGCCCAAGCTTATGATTTGGTACTTAATGGGAGTGAGGTGGGGGGAGGGTCAGTCCGTATCCATAATCCTGTTCTTCAGGAAAGAGTGTTACAATTGCTGGACATTAAAAAGGATACCCTTCAACATATTATTGATATGTTAGGTAAGTCAGTAGTTTTTATGTGGTTCATTTATTCCAGTAAACTTATTGTTTCTATTATTAACGAAATTTGCGAACAATTTAAAGAATTTGCTGTTTGTGATAAACTTGCAAATAATAAAACACCGAGTTCTAATGAATGAATTTGCTGTTATGTAGATGGGAACTGTCTTATTATGGTCGGAGAAAATAGTCATTTAAAGCCGAGGGGTAAACCGCTGAGTAAAATTTTGTACACTAATTTCTTGTAATGCCCAGTAATTCCTAATAATTAACCTAACCTAACCTAGCCTAACAATACCCACTAACTTCCTGAATTATCACAACTGGAAAGTCTAAAAAAATAATTAAACTAAAATTTTTAATTAAAAAAAGTAAAAATAAGAAAATATGCTTGCAACGATTTAACCGGAAGTAGATGTCAACTGCTGCTTATTTTAAATGGGACACCCTGTATATTTGTTCATTTTTGTATACTACATCAAATTCTAGACATATTTCGTGTATTAATGTCATATACCTATTTATATCTGTTTCTGAGATATTTAACATTTTATGTGAAATTTTATATTTTCGTTTTTTAATATATCAGGAAAGGTCTTTTTCTTGGTTTTTGTGTTTTGTCATGTTAGACAAGGTTTGTTCTAGGAACGGGTGCAGAAAAACGTCAAAATATATAATACAGTGTGGTCAAAAAATCAGTTGTAAAAAAAGACAGAAAGTCTAGTTTTTCAAACGGAACACATTCTTATAAGTCTGATTCTCTGTTCAAAATTAAAGAAGTTTGTATTACGCCACTTTTTAACATGATACTTTGAACCACCTGTAACTGTCAAAATAACCGAATTAATAAAGGTTAAAGTAGTAATTGTCAAATTTAGACAAAACTGTCTTTATTGTCACACACAACACTTTGTATAGACTGTTATATGTCAATGGATAGAAAATAAAATAGGTTTTCAAAAAATATGGCCGCCTGTGTTGATAGGTTGCTTCGTTTGGCCGCCAGAGGGCTCCAAAGCTAATGTTTTCCTTGACTGTTACCGCTCTAATATCTTTAAAGGATTTTTTTTTAAATCGGGCTGATACGGCCCAGATATTTGGCACAAACCTAGCACAATGATTGCCAAATCTAGATTAGTAGCAAAACTGTAGAAATACAATCATTAAGGTCGATTTTTGCTTGCACTAACTGGCCAACTTAACGCGCAAAACCCATTAGGATAGTGGCGGTGTTTCAGGCAAATTTGAGTCTTACGAAAATTGTCATTTGCAAAAATAGTTTTTGAAAAAATGTCCAAGCATTACGTCGTGATAGATCTAGTAAGTTACGTGACCGTGTTTTCCTAATTTTCTATAGTCAAATTAGCCTTTAACCAGTCAAAAAATGTTTGTGGTGCATCCTGTCACTAAACCGTAAATAATACACGTGTATTTGTAGCACTTTGTATATACTTTTATTTGTCGATGGACAGCCAATGAAATGAGCCTCCCATTGACGTATAAAAATCGATTGGTTAGCCGTTTGCCCGCTAGAGGGCGTCAACGTTGACCAATTTTTTTGGGGTATCTTTTTATTTAATTCTCAAAAACTCGCTTAATTGCCAGCCAATGAAATGAGCTTTCTAAAAATATCCCTATTTGGGTTGACTGGTTAGACGGTTTGGCCACTAGAGGGCGTCAAATTTGACCAATTTCTTTGGTGCATCCTTTTGTTTAATCCTCAAAAACTCCCTTAATTGCACTACTTTTGGTAAAGTTTTTTACGTCAATGGATTGTCAATGAAATGAGATTTCTAAAAATACCCCAACTGGGGTTAATAGGTTGGACCGGTTGGCCACTAGAGGGCGTCAAAGTTGACTCATTTTTTCATGAAATTTTTGGTGCATTTTTTTGTTCATTCGTTAATAACTAGCTTATTTGCTACACTTTGTATAAGCCTTTATATGTCAATGGATAGCTAATGAAATGAGCTTTTCATTGACGTACAAAAGTTGTTTGATTAGTTGTACGGTTTCGCCGCTAGAGACAGTCAAAATTTTTGGAAAGTAAAATTACAAAATTCATAATTCTTTCTTGTTTTCCAACGGATTTCATTAAAATTATCATCTTATAAGTATTTTATTTATGTTTATATTGTAGATGTATTTTATAGTATAATTTAGACCTTTTTAATTTTATTAATAATATTAATTTAATGCCCAGTAATGCCCACTAATTCCTACAGTTTGTATACCATAATGCCCCAGTGGTTTACCCTTTTCAATTTCTGACTTTAAAATAAAAAAAAAAATTAAAATAAATTAGCCACGCAGTGCAGGGTGTGTGGAAACAAAGACATACAATAATATAATATTTCATATAAACATAAAATTATATGAAATCAAGTGAATCGCAGATATAATAAGTATAGACAAAAGCAGACTATAGGTAGTGGGAAAAAAATTTATATACTCGTACAGTACCCAAAATAGTAGTAATTTCGAGTACATTTTTTCAAAATCTTTCAAAAAAAACGCCTTTATTATCAATAAATTTGGGTGTAGTTATTGCTGATTTGTTACTTAAAGGTTCCGGTTGTCCACCCCATGGAGGAATCGCATTAGGGTTGGACCGGTTACTTTCAGTTTTACTAAAAACAACCAGTATTCGGGATGTAATCGCTTTTCCTAAATCGTTTGAAGGAAAAGATCCGGTAAGTCAAGCACCGTCGGAAGTGTCTAAGGAAACTTTAAGTCTCTACCATATTAAAACCACGCAATAGTTAAGTTTTACATGACAATATATTTCTTCAAGTGTTATAGTAAATAGCGTTTTATTTGTTTTGGTAATTGGGTGTAAACTCGTCCTTATAGTTAAATTAGAAATAGAAATAATACATTTTAATCTATCAATTAAATAGTAATTTGTTTATATCTCAATAATTTTTAATTATCCATTTAACAGCCTGTATCTCCAAAATGTTTCAGTTTCAGAAGAATTTAATAAACAAAAAAGGTTTTGAAAGGCCCTTTCTTCCAGAATCAGAACAGTCATTCATTGTGCCTCAAAAGTGCTTTCTTCACAGATATACAAGGTAAAGCAAATTTCTTGAATTTTACCGCAGTGCATTTGATAGCTGTGATAATTTTAAAACATTCTTTCTTATGTCATTTCATGGGCTTGGTTGATATCTCGGGACATGTTTAGGGGTTTTTCAATTTTTGGGCTACAAAAGGAATTACGAGGTGTTTTTGAGAAAGACGCAATTTTTTATAGAATACGTACGTACAACAGAAATGTGAGAGAGAAAAGCCACATTCCGTATCCTATGACAGACCCAGAATGTGCTTGTGTCTTCCCATCTGACAGTGACCCGTGAGAAGTCCTGTCACACAACTGAGGTCCTTTCTGAATAATTCCATCAGTGACTTCGACTTGTTTCTTGGAAAGAAGCCCATGAGACATCGCGACTGCCGCATGCCTCTGGCCTCCTCCCAAGCAATATCGGATCTCTGCCAGAAGATACGCCAGAAGATACGGTCCACAATGGCGGATCCGACCGCGCCGGCTAGTCCTACAATAGGTTCGGGCCCTACGGGTTTCTCTTTGGAGCCACGAAGGGCCAACCTGTCCGCCTGAGTGCCCTGAAACCCAAGTTAGACGTACCTTGACCATCCGCGTGAGCGACAAGAGTGTTTTCTTACACTCAGACGTCGTTGAATCAGCTTTTAAGGCAGCCCTTGCTGCCTTACTGTCCGTACAGATAAATACATCCTTCCTGCGTAGCGGTGAGTTTAAAATGAACTCCCGCATCGGATGATCGCGAAGATCTCGGCTTGGAAGATGGTACAGTGGCAGCCTAGAGGGAAGCTAGCCTCGTCCCCGAAGTCGCACCATACACACCTGCCCCTGTCCCCGTCACGGTTTTGGATCCATCTGTAAACCAGACGTCTCCATGCGACGGGAGGATAGAGTTTCGAGAGAGAATTCCCAGTTCTCCTTTGGTACTACAAACTTTAGAGGTCCGCTGGACAGAAGCGTCGGAGGCACGCGATCTTACTTCATCAACAGTTCTGGGTACTCCCGAGATGACCCCACGATTCAGCTGAGTCTGTAATCAGCACATTGAGACCTGCCAGTCTGTGGGCTGCCCTGGCCGCTGCACCTTTTTGTATAAAAAGGTGCAGCGGCTCGAGCCCACATAGCCGCTCCAGTGCCTTTGTTGGTGCAGTTTTCATTGCACCTGTAATACAGACGCAGACAAGTCTTTGAACCCTGTCCAACAAAGCTCGTGACTTGGCTGTATCCATAGCTCCGGACCAAACAATCGCTCCGTATGTTATCATCGGGCGAACAACAGCTATCAAAGGTTGGGCCTGGCGAGATAAATCCAGATATCTCAAAAATGGCTGCCCAAATCAACTCTTACCACGTATATACCTTTTTTAGGTAAAAGGCGTTGGAGAATAAAAATCTTACAGGGTTACTCAAAAAAGTTATTATCTGTACAAGGTGTCGCCCTCTACATTTTACAACTGAACTTTTAACACTTTGTATCTCCGAAAGTATCGACTTTTTTTATCCTAAAGAATTTGTGGTAGCATTTTTTCCGCACCTTTCAGGGACCTCCTGTATATTTCCTGCAGATGTAATATTATTTGTGGTTCTGTGGGGCAATCTCTTTATTTTTTATTTCTTCTGTTGATGTAAACTAACCAAAATTTGGTAATCCAACCAAAATCGTGAGTTGGCTTCTTTTGAGTCCTCTGATCATCCTAGAATCTCAAATTAACAAAACACCGGAAATTTCTGCTTACTGCTAAAATATAGCAAATTTTAGGGCTTAATCCACTGTCGGAGACATGCCGATTTGAATTTTGTGAGCAATGGAAACTTTCTTGGACACACTTTCTTCTAGACACCCTCTAGCAACCTTCGTTGATTCCCATCCACCAAGTTCTTGTAAATCCAATATATATCCCCTCCAGCATTAACAAGAAAATTTACCGAAGATCTTCTAACGCAGTGACCAGTATACATATTAGGATTTTCAAGTCAAAGATACTCAACTATTTTTTGAGGTAGTTTAGCGAAGAAATGAATGCCGCAGGGCTGTACTGTACACTTTCCTTTTCTATATGATAGAAACAATCTTCGGTGAGTAACATGGACTGGCATTAACATTGCATACTTTTTAAATAAAACCACAGGATTGACTTCGCCCTCAGATACTATCGCGAACGTCCGTTTCTTGTGGGTTTTGGAGGATCAGCGTGTCCTCTAAAACGTCAACATCTTCCGTGGTCATCTTGGTTAGTTCATTGGTTCGGCAGGCTTCTCCAATTCCAATTAGAAAGGCCACTTTTAACATCAAAAACTCCTTGTCTGGAGCAGAACGTACAAATTCGTTGATTTGTTGTAAATACCTTTGATTTTTTTGCTCTATATCCGACGTTTTTCTTCTTGATAAAGCGCCGTATTTGTCGATTTCCACTCTTTCCTTCAATTCTAAGGTCGCTCGTAACATGGAATATTTTGGCCATAAGGACGAAGCAGAATATTCTGCAGCGAGTTTTGCAAAATATGCTAGCAACACCGTTTCTTCTGCACCTCGAACTTGTACTTGTTTTCGCCACACACAAAACTGTTCATATTCTTTCTCATACTGGACTTTCGATTTTTCCGGAAGCAAGTTCAACCTTATAGTGTTGGTGCAGCCAATATGTTATCAGGAATATCTAAGTTTTGCATGATTTTATTTGGTTGATTTTGTTTTCCCATCGCCTTTGCCAGTGATACGATAAAGCTTTGAATGTAATTTGGTTATTAGCGATTTAACACCGTTCAATCACCGTTTTCGTTTCCGAATTAAAATCAATAAAACTGTTGAAAAAAAATCCACACAGTAACATGAGCAATAGGATCACGACACTTTTCAGGATATGAACTATATGATGATTTTATATTAAAAATACAGCTGCGACTGAAACTCTAATGATACACAAATTTGCGAAACTTGTCAAACTGTAAATTATGCTTTTTTTGTATATGCTGATGCAGCTCCCAACATCTAGCATAATTTAGTCAAGCAAACCACAAATTTAGTTTCTCTGAAGACATTAGATCATCACTTTTGTGTAATTTTAGGCTATTTAACATTTTTTTAAATTTATTTTAAGGGACTTGGGAAAATAAAATAAGCTCTAGCTAGAATGAATGCTGGAAATAGAAAAAATACAATTTTTGTAGACAACAATCATTGTAATAACACAAACATAGGTAATACAAATAAATTGAACATCAAAATGCTTATTAATAAAGAGAAAAACACGTTTAGTTTAATGAACTTATATTCAATTAGTTTAATGTTAATTTTAGCAGATTTATTAATCTAACATTTCAAACCAGAAAAGTAAACTTTTGGTATCAGATTTTTTACATTTCTGATAATTTTAATTTAGTATTGTAACTAATGATAACAGTAAACTTATTATTTTTTATTAACCTCCTGGAAATTGACTAGATTTTAGCTTGATATGGCAAGTATCTGCTTCAGAGAGACAATAAAAAATTCAAATGGCCAATTACACTTGTCACTTACAGTATTAGTATTAAATTCTAGTGTAGTCAGGTAAAATTTCAGGTATTAAATAAGTGCAAAGTTCACTTTCTGAATTGACAAAAGTAACTTTGCTTGCAGTTTTCTCATCGAGCCACCCTTTAATCACAGCCCAACATCCAGAAAACAGTGTAGGTGCATTGATAATCAAACACACACCCAACCTTTCAGGATAGTGGCGACTCAATAGCCAAATTAAATTTTTAACTAACTCATAATCCATAGAACTTAAACCGAAATCTTTTAAATCAAATACAATACATAAATTATCTATAACCTCTTCATAACACTTTTTACAAGCTTCTTCCAGGCAGTAGACAAAAAACTTGGTCAGTTCATCAATGTCTCTTTCTCTGGCATTGTGGTCTTTGGCAGGAATATACAATACAGGGCGTCCTTGCATGTCCCGATGTCGTAGCACTCTGATTTTGTTTTCATCCAAGTGTTTTTTTATAACTGGATGGTCGGGATTCAACTGGGAAACCTCATATTCTCGTCTCCACTTGTTGGTCTTCAGAATGGACTGAAAAGCTTTGTCAACTGTACCAAACGCCCTCAAATACCGTTTCAACGCAAAACCATTTTGGTACTGTTCTGGATCGGCTTCGGCAATGAGTTTAATTCGAGCTTTAAGGTCTTCAAATTGGGCCTGGTTTATTTCCGTGTTGTTGGCCATTTTTTTTTGCTGTACAATGATTGTCACTATGCCAACTGGACCCGATATGGATTTATGCGTTATCACAACAGTGCTTCAAATTGATAACTTTTCTGATAAGATTTAAATAAATGTTTTGTTGTCATTCCCTATTAAACTTATGTAGGCAAGATGGGAAAGGATCAAATTTTAAAAAATGTCATTGTTTTAGTAAGAAATTTACTGTGAACTGGTAGGACTGTACAAATATTTGTATTAATAACGATTTTTAATTAGATTATTGCAATAATTGATGTGGGCTGAATTAAATACGAAACTTGAAAATAAACAATGTCAGTATGACGTCACAACCAGCAAGGTTAGCTGTTTAGTCACAAATGACAGTATTGACATAAAGCATCTATGGAAAAATTTACTAGAGATGGGCGAAAGGATAATACTGCCAATGAACGATTTGAACTTTGTTTTGATTGGGACCAAAAGTGTTTCTTATTAACTTCTTAACTCAGCACCGTAAGTATGCAGAACCGTTTTTGCTTCCAATATACAGGGTGTGCATGAAAAGTATGTTGAACCACTTAATACAATCTTGTAGAGGATGAAATTTCCTACGACTTTCCTTATTTACATTTTTTGTAGCTGCTCAAAAATGTATAATATATTCATGTATAAAACATTCTGTAGTTTACTCTACATGTATTATAATACTTGAGCGTAATTATACAATGATTATTATACTTCCCATTCCTGGCTGCTACTGCTGCTAGAGCTCGAATCAGCTAAGAAAAGGCCACGGCCGTCATCAAACGATGATGTCACGATCTCTGTACGTCTCGCTTTAAATATTGCTGCCTTCGTTACTTTCCAAGTTGATGCAGCGAGTCAATGGCGTGCTATTCTCTGCTCAGTGAAATGAAATTTAATTAACGTAAATAGGTGTAGTTTTTGCTTTTTCATTTCATAAATTGTATTAAAACAGGATAGGTAAGTAGGTTTTATAAAACAAACCAAATACATATACATACATAATATTGACGCTTTGAGAACAAAATTGGCCTAGGTCTCTGGTCCCATTTCTTTAAATATTAATTTAAAAAATAAACAAGAAAACAAGCAAAGGGTAAATTAAAAAAACATACAGTGTGTTTCGGTTAAAAAGATCTGTGCAAATTATTTTTCTGCTGTAGCTGCAGGGTGATGATTGATGAAGAATATTAAATACCAATTAGTTTAAATCCAAATTATATAACTTAACTTAGGGCAATGTTAACCACAAAAAAACATTGTCTTGGGGCAATTAATCAATTATTGGAAGATAAAAATAGGCAGCTGGTTTCTTTTTTCAATTATTCTTAATTTGAAGGTCCTACAGTGCAGCTAGACCTTGAAAATGAAGTCTCAAAGTAACTTTCAGCTTGCCTTTGCATCGTTTTTGATATACAGGGTTTCATGAAGAAGAGGTAATATTTAAAATTTGTTATCTTTGTTAAATTTAATAATCATATATTTTTATAAATTTGATAATTTTGTTTATTTATAAATATAGCTGGAATCAGATGAGAAAAGGCCACCGCATCATCCATGACGCAGTTTTTAAAACTATTTCTCTCTCCTTCTACTGTTGCCGTCGCATTAGATATAATCAGAGGCGTCCTATTAAAATATTCCCGAAAATAAATTGTTAAGCGGTCAAAAAGCCACTTGGCAACGTAGTACGGTTTTTACTTGGACACAATTAAAACAGATGCGGCAGCGGCCAGGGACAGATGGACCTTTTTATATGCTTTTACTAGCCGGCACTCTAAACGGTGTTGCCAAGTTTAAAAAAATGTAGTGGCGAACAGGGAGACTTAGGGGGTTAGGTTAGGTTCCGTTTTAGTCTGGTGTTTTGGTTGTATTGTTGATGGTGGCAGTTGAAGTTCACACAGTGTTATGAATGAAAAACGTTATTTTGTCATAATGTCTTCCAAAAAGGTTGGAAGGAAAGGTGTTATCATACACAGCCAAGGCCGTGAAATCGTCAGTAACGTCTTACAATTTATGAAGAAAGAAGCAGAAGGAGTTTCCATTCCTTTGAAAAACTTTTTGTCTTTTATTTTCTTTATTAAAAACGAAGAAAACGTTTCATTTTACTGATAAAATAATAGCACACCACTGACTGGCTGCAACAACTTGGAAAGTAACGAGAGCAGCAATATTTAAAGCGAGACGTACAGAGATCGTGACATCATCGTTTGATGACGCCCGTGGCCTTTTCTTAGCTGATTCGAGCTCTACATATACATATACAAATTACGAATTCATAACATAAAACAAAAATCCAAAACTTAGTCTAGGAGTGAGCATCCTAATTCTTCTTCGGATAAACTGGCATCACATTCATCATCATCACCAGAATCTTCATCGCTATCATCAGATGAACCAGTGTTAACAGTAAAAATAAGCTGGTCCACTGTATCATCAAAAATATGCTCTTTTTTTATGAGCTCCTCTTCATACTTTTTTACATGCTGGCAAATGTCAAACCACTCTTTTTCAGACACCTCTTGAAATTTTTGTTTTGTTAAAGCTTCGGTATCAGACAATTTAAAAGTGGTATTATGAGCTGCTACCCAATTTTTAACCAAAGCCCAAATTTTTTCTATTCGGTTTAATTCTGGATGGTAGGGTGGTAAACGCAACACAAGATGCCCATGTTGTTCTAACAGCCTATCTAAGTTATATTGTGGAGGAAATCTAAATTTATTTTCTTGTATGATTTGATACAGCTCTGGCTTTGTTAAATGAGGATCTGCTGGGATTCCTTTTTCCACTAGCCAACTTAACATATCTCCTTTTTTAGTAGCCGTTGTAATATTTTTGTTAACAGTAACATTGTGGTAGGCTGCATTGTCTATAATAAGGACTGAGCGGTCAGGTAAATTAGGAAGCAATTGCTTTTTTACCCAAGTCATGAAATTCTCATGGTTCATATCATCATGATAATCTCCTGTTTTTAAACCTAAAAAAAAAAAAAAAAAATCATAGTACAAACATTATGTGTCTTATATGATGTGTAAAATGTGGTTAAACTTATTAATTACTTGTTATATAAACTTATTTTATTTAAGCAGGAGGAAGTACTTAAGTAGGTTTGAGGTGTACATAAATATTACCTGACTTAAATATAAGCAATCCATTTTCAATAAATCCTTTTTCTCCACCTGCGTGCACTATTATAAGGCGTTGTCCTTTAGAAATTGGTTTTTGTAAGCCTTTAAAACTTTCATCATACCATCCTTTGTCATGAATATGACTACTGTGAATGTATGTCTCATCTGTATATACAATATTGCGACCTTCTGAGCGGTATTGCACCAATTTTTTTAAAAAATTTATTCGTTTTAAGCGAATGTCATATGATTCACACAAGAATTTTCTTTTGTCTGGTGTCTTCTGCCACCTACAAAAGATAAAGTTATTTTGATGTACATGATTGCCAAGATGTAAAACATACTTAAATCCAATGTTCTTAAGCAATCGCCCTAAGCTGCTTACACTAATGGATTCAGTCAAGATTTGCTGGTCAATAATTTTTTGCAAAATACCTGTAAAGATAAAAAATAATCCCATTTTAGTCTAAATTTTGTTGTTTTAAATTTTCAATTAACACATTATCAAGGTTTATACATATAGCAAACTAGGCTTACATTTAATTGTAAAAAACATGGTAAGTTCTGCTAGAAAAACTCTGAAGACTCTGTAGGTATACCTAATGTATTATAAACTTACCTTTTAATGTTGGAAGTTTTTTCTCAAGAATATAGAAATCATAAATAATTTCTCTGATTCTTTTGATTTCATCAGGTTTGATGTTATCCAATTTTAATTTTTTAATCTGTCCCTTCTTTGTAGGAGTGTGAAATGATGAGCTTGGCCCTCCCCATTCAACATGTAGTGCTTCTCTAGATATCTTCTGCACAGTAGATCTAGACACCCCTGTAGCTGCTATAGTTCTCTCTCTAAAATGATATTTATTATATTATTCAACGTTTTCGTCGTTTTTAATCAAAGACAATACCTGTAGTTATTCAAAGGAATGGAAACTCCTTCTGCCTCCTTCTTCATAAATTCTAAGACGTTACTTACAATTTCACGCCCTTGGCTGTGTATCACAACACCTTTCTTCCCAATCTTTTTTGGAGACATTGTGACAAATTAACGATTTTTACTTATAACACGTGAACTCAAACTGCGACCATCAACAATACAACCAAAACACCAGACTAAAACGGAAACTAACCTAACCTAATTTTTAAACTCAACCTGTCCGCCACTACATTTTTTTAAACTTGGCAACATCGTTTAGAGTGCCGGCTAGTAAAAGCATGTAAAAGGGTCCATCTGTCCCTGGCCGCACCCGCATTTGTTTTAATTGTGCCCAAGTAAAAAACCGTACTACGTTGCCAAGTGGCTTTTTGACCGCTTAAGAATTTATTTTCGGGAATATTTTAATAGGACGCCTCTGATTATATCTAATGCGACGGCAACTGTAGAAGGAGAAAGAAATAGTTTTAAAAACTGCGTCATTGATGATGCGGTGGCCTTTTCTCATCTGAATCGAGCTCTAGTATCGACATATTCAATCGATTTGCTTTCCTTTCTATCGATTATGGAATACAACCTTATAGTTTGATAATCTTACGACGTCACGTTTGTGTCATACACGTCAGTCAGACGTCAGTGTAAAAAGGATTTTAGAATTTTTCAGACATCAGACATCCTAGAACCACGGGACGGTACGTTGCGGTGCCGAGTTTGCAGGTGGGGCCAAAATACGAAAATACAACCAAAATTCATTGAATTATTTACGAAAAGGTATAGCAAAGTGATATTTGTATTTAGTTGTACCATTTTCATTCCATAAGTGAAATTGTGTTGTTTTAGTGCAGTGAATCAAGGGGTTACATAATTTGTTGAAAAATTTAACTTAAACAGGTTTGGAAAATTGATCTTACTCCAAGATTAGGTAATTCAGGGAAAACTTGAAGTTTTCCAGTTTTTAACACCAAAGTTTTCAGCTTAATTTCAGTAAATTGTCTTCAAAATTTAAGGCAAAAGAGATTGTGGCATTGACATTCAATTTTTAATCTAACTGACCTGCCTACATTAAACTTGATGCCAAAAATACTCAAATTTCACGTGATGCGAACTGTTTGCTTTATTTTTGTAACAACTTGCCAGCTGCTTACCACAATCCACAATACAAAAATTAGCAACCTTTTCAAACCAAATCTGTGACCCTTCTAAACCACTTGCTGCATTTTTAGGTTAAGGTTATGTATAGATTTTTTAAAAGAGCAATGCAAATACTTTCTCTTTTTTGATGCTAATCCAGTGATTGAATTTGCAGCAATCAACTATGCATCGAGCAAGAACTATAGTAAACGCCATCTCAGGGCCCCCTGGTCAAAAGTTTGGTTCGTGGCTTGTCAAAAATTCACCAGCCTGTACCCAGTGTCGAGACTATAGTGTACCAGCAGCTGCCGAGCCATTTTTGAATGGAAGTTCCAGTCAATATGTTGAAGATATGTATAATGCCTGGTTGGCTGATCCATCTAGTGTACATGCGGTAAGTTTAATGCATTCAAAATAGTTGTCAATGCTGTAGGGGAACTATGTAACTTGATAGAGATTTAAACAAGATAGACTTTTAGTAACATAATATGGAAGTCAAAGAATTAAAGAAAAAGGAAATTTATTTTTTACTTCCTTACATAGTTCCACTGTTGGTTCCTTACAAATTCAAAACAATTTTAATTATATTATTTTGTTACTAGCATTTTTCTATACAGCTAGCAACATTAATATTATTTCCTGAGCATGTAAAACAACAACAATTTTATTTCAAGAAATTGTCTTAACTTACTAAGGTTGTTATAATTATTAGGAAAAAACTTGAATTGTTGATGCACCTAAATTTGAATTATTTTGTTTAATGAGAAACTTTCATAGTGTTGTTTTGAATGTTACTGTTTTGAATTGTTTGCAAAGTTATTGGGTATGCTGCAAGGGGTAAAAAACTGTAAAGGAATTAGTGGGTATTACTTGGCAGCATTACTAAGAATTAATAAAGAATTGTGAGCATTGCTGGGGAATTAGTAGGCTGGGCATTAAATTAGTATTTTGAAAACTATTAATAGAATTGGGAACGTCTAAATTCTATTAAAAATACTTGAAACAACTGAACAAAAAAATGCACCAGAAATGTTATAACAAAATGAGTCAACTTTGACGCCCTCTAGCGGGCAAACCTTCCCACTTATTAACCCAAGTTGGGATATTTTTAGAAAGCCTATTTCATTGGCTATCCATTAACGTATAAAACTACTAAAAATGGTGGAAATAATCGAGTTATTCAAGAGTAAACAAAAGGATGCACCAAAAAAGTAATGAAAAAAACTGGTCGACTTTGACGCTCTCTAGCGGCCAAACCGTCCAATCTATCAACTCCAGTTGGAATATTTTAGAAAGCTAATTTAATTGGCTATTCATTGACGTATAAAACTTTACCAAAAATGGTACAATTAAACGAGTTTTTGAGGATTAAACAAAACTTTTTCAACCAAAAAATTGGTCAACGTGGACGGCCTCTAGCGGCCAAAGGGTACCACTAACCAGTCGACTTTTATACGTCAATCTAAAGCTTATTTCATTAGCTGTCCATCGACATATAAAAGTATATAGAAGGTGTTACAAGTACGCGTGTTATTTACGGTTAAGTGACAGGGTGTGCAAGAAACACTTTTTGACTGGTTAAGGGCTAATTTGATCCTGGAAAATTAGGAAAACACGGTCACGTGACTTACTAGATCTAACACGACGTAATGCTTGGAAATTTTTTGAAAAACTCTTTTTGCAAATGACAAAATTCGTAAGGGTCAAATTTGCCTGAAACACCGCCACTATCCTAATGGGTTTTGCGTTATGTTGGCCAGTTAGTGCAAGCGAAAATCGACCTTAATGATTGTATTTCTACAGTTTTGTTACTACCCTAGATTTGGTAATCATTGTGCTAGGTTTGTGCCAAATATCAGGGCCGTATCTCACCGATTTAAAAAAAAATTGTTTAAAGATATTAGAGTGGTAACAGTCAAGGAAAACATTAGCTTTGGGGTCCTCTGGCAGCCAAACGAAGCAACTTACCAACACAGGAGGCCATATTTTTTGAAAACCTGTTTTATTTTCTAGCCATTGACCTATAAAAGTCTATACAAAGTGTTGTGTGTGACAATAAACACAGTTTTGACAACTACTACTTTAATCTTTACTAATTCAGTTATTTTGACAGTTACAGGGTGGTTCAATGTATATATAGTATATTTAAAAAGTGGCCTAATACAAACTTCTTTTGAACAGAGAATCAGGCAGAATTATAAGAATGTGTTACGTTTGAAAAACTAGACTTTCTGTCCTTTTTTAGAACTGATTTTGTGACCACATTGTATTATAGATTTTGACGTCTTTCTGCACCCATTCCTAGAACACACCTTGTCTAATATGACAAAACCCAAAAACCAAGAAAAAAATCTTTCAAATTTCACATAAAATGGTAAATATCTCAGAAACGGATATAGGTAGGTATAAGACATTAATACGCGAAATATGTCTAGAATTTGACGTAGAATACAAAAATGAAAAAATATACAGGGTATCCCATTCTGGCAGGCATATTTTCTTATTTTTACTTTTTTTAATTAAAAAAGGTTTTTGTTAAACTTTCCAGTTGTGATAATTCAGGAAGTTAGTGGGTATTGTTAGGCTAAGTTAGGTTAGGTTAATTATTAGGAATTACTGGGCATTACAAGAAATTAGTGGGCATTATTGGCATATTAGAAATTAGTGTATAAAATTTTACTTAGTGGTTTACCCAAAAATTCATACAATTAACGAAAAATTAAAACTCCCTATAGAAATTTCACTTTATAGACAGTCAAACATTATTCTAGACACTTTTTCAATGAAGATGAAATTAATGCTAATATTACATTTGTTATGAAATGGACATAAACTGATATTGTTTGACTTAAGTTACAGCCCAGTTTGGATACAATAAAATATTTTTTTTTATAAACCAAAACCACCAACTCTACTGAGTTATTAATTTTAATGCTACATAACGCAAAGTACTGTTGTTTGCAAATCTGATAAATAAATAATCAATAATGCAAATTATTTACAGTTGTGGTCATTGATCTTTAATTGACTGATATTAATAACAACACAAAGGCGTCAAGAGCAACATACCCTACAAAATCAGTGCTTTTGGTAATCAATGTCAAAGTCTAGGAATTTGTTTACTGTAAATAGTAAAAATTGTCATATATGGATAATTCCAAACATATTATCAGCTCAATTGAAAATAATTACTGATTGTCTGGTTTATGCGACTGTGGGGCAACCAATATAAAATAATAAATAATATTACTAAAATAATCTTGTTTGTTTTGTGAGTGAGGTTTACATACATATTGACAGATTTGAGCTTTTGAACTCATGAAACAAAAAAATATTACTTAATTTACAGTGTCTGGTTTGTTTGTAACATGATTTTTTGCCAATCCTTGTTGCTAATGCAGTTAGCTTTGAATTTTGTAAGCATTTTATTATTATGGGATTAAATGCAGTTTTGAACACTGTAAAAAAGCTTGTCTATTAGAAATATTGATAATTCATATTTAGATAAAATTTATTGGTTCATTATCTAGTTTCAAATCCATTTTGATGACTATTTTATAATACCTTTACAATTTATCCACTTTTTTAAAATTCATCATGTCATGTTTGTTTTTGCTTTTGAGATTATTTTGCAGTAAGTGTCATTGTGTGTCACTTAGATAAAGATCACATAGTTTACTATCTAGTAAAGAGTTAATATGCTCATTCTGTATCTTGAACACCTTTTCAGAATCATGTTTGATTGGCAAAGTTTGGTTTTGATATTGAAATATGTACGAGGGGTGTGACACTTCAATAATATTTGGGTCACTCACCAAATAATATTAATAATATGCAATAATCTTACTAATCTTGATAATACGACATAATCCAATAATATAGTACATAATGCAATAATACTAATAATAATCTGAATAATACGAATAATACCCCATAATATAAATAATGCAGCATAATCTTGATAATACCACATAATCCAATAATATAATAAATAATCTGAATAATACGAATAATACGGCATAATATGAAAAATCATAAAGCGGTGGGAATTGTTGGTTATTAAGAATAAATATAAACATTTTAAACCAACTAAACCAACTGAAGATTGAAAAGTGTAGAAATAATTATGCAGGTATGTTTTTTTGCTTGGTTATTATAAGGAGCTTTTTGCTCGGCTTGTGACAATAATAAACTGACAAATTTTTTTATTTTATTTTTTTATTCCCTAAGTATTTTGCCAAAATGTATTTATCGTCTTTAAATTAATAATTTATGCAATTACATATTAAATTACTAGCGAGTGAATAAATAAGAAACAACATGGGCAGTATTGAGGAAATTGAAACTGATACATGTTCGAAACAAAAATGAAATAAAAAAATATGACCATAAAAACCTCGATCAAAACACATTCAAAATATTGAAGTGATTGGTTTGCACATCTACGTGAAATCAGTAGTAAACTCGGATTTTGTTATGACAGCTTTATTTACTGATACCATTTTTGTATTCTAAATTATAATCTAAACAATTTTTAACTTACTCGTTTGCGCTTAAACTTTTGCGTTTTTGCAATAATATTGCATCATTAATATAATATGTAATAATCCAAGTAGTAAAGAATAATCCTTAATAATACGCTAATCAAGCAATAATACGTATAATATCAGTATTATTTGGAATAATACAATAATACTGACATAATATCAATAATATTGAATAATCCATAATAATCCGTATATTACCATATAATATCAATATTATTTGGAATAATACAATAATACGGGTATAATACCAATATTATCAATAATATCGCATAATATTGAATAATCTATGATAATCCTCGTATTATATAATATGGGCCCAAATTTAAGAGAGTGTCACACCCCTCGAATATGTAACTAGTTGGCTAAAGCCAGCTTTTTGTTTTAAGGCCACAGGTACAGATGTTATTTTCTGTAATCATTACGAAAAATATGTATTAAAATAAACAGGTCAAAGCCAAAGAATTAAACTATGGAGAAACAGAACCAATACATAATATTCCAAGGGTGGATTTGGCATAACTGGTATTTTAAATGTTCTAAAATAAAATGTTATAGTTTATCTTAAATTAGTTAATAAACACAGAGAAGTTTCATAACGTTATGCCATATTGTTTTTTTTAAATTATTGTAAACACTAAATGTGTCTTCTTATCTAAATCTTATTTTCGAATAGCTTTTGATGAGTCATAGTGAAACTGTCAAAAATTATGAAAACTGCAAATAGTGAACATTTTGAGCGATACACTTACACTTTGATTCCCAGCCTAAAATGTAAATTACCTGTAAAAAGTAATGAAGCTGTTAAGTGTTTTCAGTTATTCTAACTAAACTTTATCTTAACAGGGGATATTATTTCTAGAGGTGTCAGATAACACTTCAAGCATATGTATCAGTTTGTATAGAATTGAAATTGTGTAGTAAAATTATTGATAACATGTGCCACTTAGTTGCGTAATACAAAGAACCATTATTATATTTGAATTGTTTTGTGCCTGATCATGTTGACTATGCAAGGGGTAGTAGAAATCGTAAATCTTCAAAATGTCGATATCATTGGTTACTTTAGATTGTTAACATTATTTGTCAATCTGCTTAACATCTGTTATATCAATACACTGCTTTATCTTATTAATATAACAGTTTATCTTATTTCTGTTTGTCATTAATCATTGTAACTTCCGCCAGTCATATGACCTACTTTGGTAAATCCATCTCTTCAGATACTGGGTTATTTGAATAATCTAGAGATGGGTTGACCAGTAAATAGTAAATTACTGATTACTGGTAAATTACAAACACTGGATTTCTGGCAGTTTTAATTTTGACACCACTTTTCTCCCTGACTGTACCTTTGTAGTATTTTTTCAGGTTATTTGCTAGGAAATTTAATGTGGATTTCAAAAATGTGCTTAAAACAGTCATTTTTTCACTCCAAGTGGGCTTTACAGGCGATTTTGTCCTTGCCTGTCTTTTCAAACTGTGTTTTTGTCAGTTCAAATTTTGACACCGCTTTTCTCACTGACTGTACCAAGTTTTGTAGTGTTTTCAGGTTATTAGATGGGATATTTAATGAGGATTCCAAAAATGTGCTTAAAACAGTTATTTTCTTAGTCCAAGTGTGTTTTACAGGCGATTTTGTTCCTGACTGTCTTTTCAAACTGTATTTCTGACAGTTCAAACTTGACACCACTTTTCTCCCTGACTGAACCAAATTTTGCAGTGTTATTTCAGGTTATTGGATATGAAATTTAATGAAGATTCCAAAAATGTGCTTAAAACAGATATTTTCTTACTCCAAGTGGGTTTTAGAAGCAATTTTGTTCTTGGCTGTCCTTTCAAACTGTATTTTTGACAGTTCAAACTTCACACCGCTTTTTTCCTTGACTGTACTAAATTTTGTAAGGTTTTTTCACGTTATTGAATAGGAAATTTAATGAGGATTCCAAAAATGTGCTTAGAACATACATTTTCTTACTCCAAGTGAGTTTTACGGGCGATTTTGTTCCTGACTGTCCTTTCAAACTGTATTTTTGAGTTCAAACTTGACACCGCTTTTTTTTCCTTGACCACCTAATTTTGTAGTGGGGGTGTTCAGGTTATTGAATAGGAAATTTAATGAAGATTTCAAAAATGTGCTTAAAACAGTCATTTTCATACTCCAAGTGGGTTTTACATGCAATTTTGTTCCTGACTGTCTTTTCAAACTGTGTTTCTAGCAGTTCAAACTTGACACCACTTTTCTCCTTGACTGTACCAAATTTTGCAGTGTTTTTTCAGGTTATTAGATAGGAAATTTAATGAGAATTCCAAAATATGCTTAAAACAGTAATTTTCTTATTCCAAGTGGGTTTTACAGGCAATTTTGTTCCTGACTGTCTTTTCAAACTGTAATTCTGACAGTTCAAATTCGACACCACTTTTCTCACTGATTCCACCAAATTTTGCAGTGTTTTTTCAGGTTATTGGATAGGAAATTTAATGAAGATTCCAAAAATGTGCTTAAAACAGTTATTTTCTTACTTCAAGTGGGTTTTAGAAGCAATTTTGTCCCTGACTGTCCTTTCACACTGTGCTTCTGGCAGTTGAAATTTTGACATTGCTTTTCTCCCTGACTGTACCAAATTTTGTAGTGTTTTTTCAGGTTATTGGATAGGAAATTTAATGAGGATTCCAAAAATGTGCTTTAAACGGTCATTTTCTCACTCCAACGAGGTTTTACATGCGATTTTGTCCCTGACTGTCTTTTCAAACTGTGTTTCTGTCAGTTCAAATTTTGACATTGCTTTTCTTCCTGACTGTACCAAATTTTTTAATGTTTTTTCAGGTTATTAGATGGGGTATTTAATAAGGATTCCAAAAATGTGCTTAAAACAGGCATTTTCTCACTCCAAGAGTATTTTACAGGCGATTTTGTTTCTGACTGTCCTTTCAAATTGTGTTTCTGTCAGTTGAAACTTTGCCACCGCTTTTCTCTCTCAGTGTACTAAATTTTGTAGTGTTTTTCAGGTTATTAGATGGGAAATTTAATGAGGATTCCAAAAATGTGCTTAAAACAGGTATTTTCTCACTCCAAGTGGGTTTTACATGCGATTTTGTCCCTGACTGTCCTTTCAAACTGTGTTTCTGTCAGTTGAAACTTTGACAGCACTTTTTTCTCTGACTGTACCAAATTTTGTAGTGTTTTTTAGGTTATTAGATGGGAAATTTAGTGAGGATTCCAAAAATGTGCTTTAAGCAGTAATTTTCTCACTCCAAGGAGGTTTTACATGCGATTTTGTCACTGACTGTCCTTTCAAACTGTATTTCTGTCAGTTGAAAGTTTGACACGGCTTTTCTCCCTAATTGTACCAAATTTTGTAGTGTTTTTCAGGTTATTAGATGGGAAATTTAATAAGGATTCCAAAAATGTGCTTAAAACAGGTATTTTCTCAGTACAAGTGTGTATTACTGGCGATTTTGTTCCTGTCTTTTCAAACTGTGTTTCTGTCAGTTCAAATTTGACACCACTTTTTTCTCTGACTGTACCAAATTTTTTAGTGTTCTTTAGGTTATTAGATGGGAAATTTAATGAGGACTCCAAAAATGTGCTTAAAACTGTCATTTTCTCACTCCAAGTGGATTTGACAAGCAATTTTGTTCCTGACTGTCAAATTGTACTCAAAAGTTGCAAAAATCAGGGTTTAGAAAAGTTTTCTTGCAGTGTTCGATACAAAACGTGTTTTTGAGATGGATGACAGTTAGTTATCTAAATTATCCTGTAAAAACTATGTGATATCTGTGACTAATGAAAATTTGCCTTGAATTTGCAAGATTTACACTTAGGCCGCATTCGTTTTCAAGCTCCATGGAGCGTAAAAACGAATACGGCCTTAAATACAGTTTTCTAAACAAGACGTGTTTCTGAGATTTATGACAACCAGTGTGAGTCGTGTCGGAAATGATATCTTTCAAGCAAATTTCAATTAGACTCAGAAATGTACTAGTCAAATTTGAATTACTGGTAAAATTGGTAAATGTTCCTACCTATTTTTTCATTCCTTTATCTTACCGGTAAATTTACGTTCATCACTACATAGAAAAAACAGTTTGCAGGATTAAAATTTAAGGGAAAACTAAATTATTTTTCAGTCTTGGGACGCCTTCTTTCGCAATTCACAAAGCGGAGGTCCCGGATACACTCCACCGCCGAGTTTGGCTCAGCCGGGCCGCAACGAAGTTTCACTCGGTGCTCTGATACCGAGTTTGGGTGGTTCTACAGCTCTGAGTGGCGGCATCAGCGAGAAAATGATCGACGACCATCTGGCAGTCCAGGCGATCATAAGAAGTTATCAGGTAAGTTTCGATTGAAACAATTTTTTGGTTTTCCAATGTAAATAAAAGTTTTATCACGGAAGCACAAAGCTTTTGCTTTTACTATAGGAACTTATGTATGTAGGAGCGAATCAATATTCTTAGGTTCTGCTGAAAAGAATGTTAAACTTCACCTTTTTTTTAGATTTACTTTCTATGACTTTTGGAATGTTCCTGAAATTTCTTACTTTGGAGCATGATTTTTTATATTATTATACTCTTGCCCCGCTTGGCAGCTCGCTGGCATAAAATCGCACTACATTTTTGTTATCTCATTAATTAATATGGGTTTTTCGTATATGCAGCGGTTTAGTTGTGTAGGTGGGACTCTATATGGGCGTTTTAACCTAGTTTACACCAGTTTGAGGGTGTGATCACAATTTTAGACTACTTTTATTAACACGGTATCAAATGTTTCCTAAAACTATGAAATATTTGAATTATCGCTTGCCCAATGGATAACAATCAGTAAATCGTACGAAACCAACCGGAAGAAGCAAAAGCTCTTGTCGGATATGACGTTATTTGACAGTACAGGTTATCTGATAAAGTCTGACCAACTATTATCAAGTGACGTCACATCCGACAGATTGACAAATTTGTTATTTGTCAGTCTGTCATAGACAATTTATGGAGTTTTGCCCCTTACTGCCAAGAAAACGGTTCTCTCTTACTCTTTGTTTCGACAAAAAGTATTATAAATTGTGCCAGTGGCAACGCAACACTTATTATTGGTGTACCACTGATTTTTCATAATTCAAACACAACAAAACATTTTAGTTAGTAGTTAATACATTATTTTTTCAAAATGCAATGCATTAGTTAGTTATATTTTTAATGCACAATCCGGTACACAATTGACCATTAAGTTAACTTGAACATGCTGTGTATGGGGTGTAGTGGCAGCTACACATTCTATTCTCTACTAATTTACTAAAAACCTTTTCACGTAAATGTTATCAATTCTTTGTCTCAATTTGAGTTTTTATCTAGCAACGTGGCCACCTGGTAGCCAAGGTGGACCCGCTGGGTATCATGTTTTCCGACCGAAACGCTACTATTAGCGACTTGATGGGTGCTGCACCGTCGGAAGTAATCCGGCAGCACAAGCTAGGTAAATGTGGTTAGCAATCTCATCGAATCGATTAAGCGTTAAGAACCGCATTAATCAAAAACAGTGTCAAGGAAATTTCGATAAAATCAATGTTTTTTGTTTAGTCAAAATTGTGCTTTAAGGTCAATAGCTGTTGTGGTAGGTTTATGTATGTGCCAGTTTATTAATTGACATGTAGATAAGTGTATCAAATTGTAACTAATGCGGTTCTTGACCAAGAAACGTTTGTTCATAAAATCGCGATAACTAGGAAATATTTAATAATTGTGGTCAAAAATGTGTTGACATTTTGCCTAATGACAAGCGCATGCAAATTGGGAACACAATAAAGGCATGATTAAATCAGTTTGAAACATTTCACTGAAAACAAAAATTAGTAAACAGTAATAGTTTTCATATTCATTCTGGTTTTTAATCTAGTTGGGTATGTTTTTAATGGGTCTCATTAGAACGGTCTACCATAGGTATATTATCTTTTTTAAATAATACTGGAAATATGGGTTGTTTTCTAATATGTCGGGCATTTTTGTAGTTTAACAAGTTTAATGTAGTTAATTTCTTCATTTTTATGAATGTTGAGTTCACAACCCATGTTTATGGTATAAAACGTCAAAAACCTTCAATTAAGCTTTTGTTTGCCGTTTTACAGACCGGAAAACTTAACAATTGATGGCAAAAAAACTGTTTTCATTCACTTTATTAGTACCCACAGTAGCACTAATTAGTCCCGGATCAATAGTTCAACTTGTAAGCAATGATTTTCACTAGTTTCTATTTAATCTAAAATAACTAACTGTAAAAGAGTGTTTGATCGTCTTGCAGACGATTATGAAAGGATAAAACAAGTCAAAACTTTGGCCTCCAAATCGAGTAAACATATACTGCTTGTTGCACGCGCTTTTGTTTTTATTGCATGCTTTCCTTGAGCTTTTGTGTAAAGTGCTTTGCCTAATTTAAGTTTATTGACTGATTTTTGCTTCAATACTAGGAGAACAGGTAAAGTTTTCAAACGTAATGAGAACTAACCTTTAATTTTTGCTCAAAAATGTCTACTGTTAGCTGCAAATGTTTTTACACTTATATTAGGGGGACCGGAAAGTCGTTTTCTTACGCTAAATACAAAACACTTGATAAAGATTATCCAAATGAGCAAATGTTTTGCCATATTGTTCATTTGAATTTGAACTGTTAATGCAAACCTCTACAGCGAACAATTGCAGTGAGTTAATCAATCTTTGACTGAAAAGTGGCCAGAGATTCTCCAACACGACAAATCAATACTGCACAGGCAAACCCTAGACAAAATTAATGAACTAGGGTGGGAGGTGCTGCCTCATCCACCATATTCTTCCGATGTTGCACCATCAGATTTCCACTTATTCCGAGTGCTGCAACATTTTTGAAGTGGCAAAACATGGGCACATTTGGATGATATCCAAAATGTCATCAGTGTGCAGATTCTTGAAACGAGGGAAGGGAACCCGCTGTTCTGTCACATTCTATCAACAGTTCTCTTGAGAATTCCGTTCTCTGCTTTCAAGAATTAGGCCCCAGCAAGTATTTTGCCGAGAAACCAATTAATTTGTATCAATCAGGGATTGAAAATGTACTCACTAGATGGCAAAAGGTTATTGAAAACGATGGGAAATACATCATTAGCTATAATGAAGACTGGCTCAAAGAGTATGTGTTTGAATTAAGCGTAAAAAACGACATTACTTGCCGGTCTCCCTGTTATTTGAACAACATTTGTAAGAAAAAAACCTTTTTGAAATATTTTAGAAAATAACACGGGTTTTCATACGGATTACAGTTTGGGAGAGTTGGCCTATTGTCTTATTGTCACCGCGACCCACGGGATCTTTTGTGATCTTTAATCAGACTTTATAGCCCCTTAGTGTCGCTCATTGCTTCTGGATTTGTTGAGCCAACTAGTCGAAAACGCATTCTCGACAGGCCCTCACAGTCACAGCACACAAGCTGCAGTTTTCTCTATTTCTCGGGAGAGTCTGAATTTGTTGCTTTTTCGTCAGCCCCATTAGACTAAGATGCCTACTTAATTGTCAGCAAACCTACCATGATCCTGACGGCCTTCGCATCGTCACCAAGCTGGTCCGCCAACAGTTTGGCTGTTGGTCCACTATTTTTGGGACCCCTTGTCTAGCCATTTCTTAATGGTTGTTTTGGCAATCGGCTTTGCTACCCCACAGAAGCGTTCTGGTCGTATCATTAGCCTAGAGGAGCCTTCACGGGCTGCTTCATCGGCAATTTTATTACTATGTTAGTGTCATTTTTGGTTGACTCCTTAGTTCGTTCAGTGGTTTTTGACAATCCAGCACTAACTGTGACGTTTGTTGGAAACTACAGCTTTTGCAGTAGATCGCAACCGTTGATTTGTTGCAAATGTCTCTACTGTTTAATTTTTTTGCGCAGTGTTCTATCTGTCGCCAGCTTGTCCATAGGAATCGAGATTTGAGTTCGTAGATTCCGACTCCTTCCTGGATTTTTGAGCTGTCTGTGTACCAAACTACATTCGCCTTTAATGGAGGATTAATCTTCCAGTTCTAGAAATGTAGGTCGAGTACTGTTCGACAAAGTTATACTTGGGTATGCTGTTATCCGCGAGCAGACCTAAGATATTGTCACTCTTTATTTACCTTGTCGTGTTCGGTGCCATGTCCACCCTTATTATAATCTGTTTGTCCCAGACCGTGATTCGCACTTGTATTGGTGGTAGATTGAGCCTTCTAGCGCTGTAGTGGGCGTTGTGCGCATAGCTCTAGTTATGCTAGCCTTTGAACGCTACGCAGTTGCATAATTACACATGCCTGCTTGGTTTTCGTCCATACTACTAATCCATACGCGATCATTATTCTTACTACCGCTTTTAGGGTTTAGATCCCAGTTCTTTTCACACATTCTTCTTCATCTACCTAGTGCAATTATGGCCCTGAGTGCGACCTTTTGAACGTGTGATTTCCAAGTAAGTTTCTGGTCAAAAATGACTCCGAAATACTTTACTTCCTTTGAAAAAGGTTATTCTTGTCCATTTACCAGTAGTGGTTTCAGCCCTGTGTACAGCAGTGGTTGTTCCATTTACTAGAAACTGTCTTATTTGGGTTAATTGATAGCTTGTCGTCTTTGCGTCAGTTTTGCACTATTTTGAGTGTCATTTTGCTTCTCTCTGAAAGAGTACTGGCAAATTTGCCTGGTACTACAATAGTAATCTAGGCAATAGAAGCCCTCCGCCGACAGCTTTTTTAGCAGATCGTCCACTAGTATGGCTCATAGTAATGGCGATACACCCCTTGTGGGATTCCCCCCCTCACTACCGGCCCCAATAGTGGTTTCTCCTAAGGTTTCTATTATCGTCTTGTTTGGTAGACTGGATTCTATCCATTTGCAAATTGCCCGGTCTCTTCTATAGATTTTGATACTAGCCTATTTAAATCGTCCCGAGCCAGGTCAATCGATCCTAAGAGGAAAAACCTGTAAGATGTTGTCCCTCATATATCTACTAGCCTTTCTAGCAATTTAAGCATAAAAAAGATAGATTCTGTATGACTAGGGTGCGTGGTCCAACGTCCAAAGGAGATCTTGGGGAGATACAAGACTCTTACTTGTTGCCACAAATTTGGCACAAATCCCCAGGCCAGACATTCCTTGAACTCTGCCAAGGTGTGAAACTAGGGTTTCATGACCTTTTTGCAGCAGGATGAGGATTTAAATGGTTGAAATTGGTTAATAGCCCATCTGGGTGTGTATTCTTGAAACAAAGGATATCAGTTATCATCTGTGAAATGTGACAGGATCCCGTCATTGTCAGCTTTTCCTGTCACATTCTATCAACAATTCTCTTGAGAATTTTGTTCCCTGGTTTCAAGTAGTAGGACCCTGACCTTTGCAGGTGTCACTTTGGCAATTTTCCACTCTTGGCTTTTTGGTCTTTGCAACCTCAATTCAGATGATGGGTCAGGAATGCCAATTATTTGCGTTGCTGTAGGAAAACGTGCTTTCATGAGCAGGTTTAGACTTTTCTCAGCTGTTTTTGTGTATGTGTTGTCGTTTTTTTTTGAGAAGTTCGACCTTATTTGATGTGTCTTTTTTTGCTTTGACTTTGTGAATTTGTGCACATGCGGGGGTGTCGGTTACCCTTTCGCAGAACCCCTGCCATCTCTTTGTTATACTCTATAAGCTTTGACTTGTCCTAGTCATTTTTAGCTTTGCCTTTATTAAATAGCCACCAGACTGTATCACTTGTCTGTTTCCAGATTTTTTCAGGACAATTGTTCTGATAAGCCGTAATTATAGCTTTGCTTGTCAATTGTACGGTTTCTTCTAGGTTTTCCACCCTTGGTTGTAGTACTTGTTGTACCCAGTTTGTGTAGGATATTTGGATTACGGTTTTTCATTCACTTTCCTGGTTTTTTTCTGTAGTTTTCCAAATTGAAACAATATTGTTTTGCATTTACATTGCAAGTTTATTTGAAATTAAAAACGACCTCGTTTCTTTTACGGTTGCAATTATGATAGGTAATTTGCAAGTGTTCTTGTTTGGTCACGTTGTTCCTTTTATCTTCAAACCAAGACTGTTTTAAAATTTGAAGTTTAAGTATTTATCCAAGATTTGGATAGCGCTATAAATTTAGCAGTAAAAAGTTGGTTGTCATTTTGAAATATGTACTGGTTTGTCATAGAGGTTACGTACTATCATATTTTCCCTTCCAATTTGTGGTTATAGTGTCTTCATTTTGCAAACTTTAATGATTTACTGATAATGTATGCACCCAAATGCACAAATCTTCAGCAATAATCAAGTACTTAGTTACATAGAGTACTTAATTGTACTGTTCTTAATACCCTTAAGTAGGTTTTTCTTTATCAAAGTACGTCCTTAAACGTAAAATTAGCAAACTGACCTTAAAAGGGAAACAAACTATTGTTTAAGTCATACATAAAGTTTCAAGGTGTTTTATTTCACTCACACTTATCTGCCTGGTAATTTGTATCTACTTTTAAAAGGACAATTTCAATTAATAAAAGGACTAGACATCCAAAAGAAAGAATCATATTTTTTGGAAGTCTAGTTTATATTTGCTTTGTAAATGTAGAGTGAAGTTATTTTGATGGTTTTAAAATACACTATAGTACGTACATATCAGAAATCTAAACTTTACTGAAACATAAACCATCAAAATGACTTTTGGTTCTGTGATATGCAACTTTCGTCACTGTTTCATGTGTTGTTAATATTGTTTTACCTTATAATACTTAACAAAATTTGGTACAAGTGACTCCGTGCTATTCTATACATGGTACTGCGAGATTTTCTGGATTTAGTAGAGGTGTTGGCAATATTGTTTTTAGATACGGGGCCATCACATTGCCAACCTGGATCCGTTGGGTATCAACAGCGCCGATTTGGACGACCAAACGCCACAGGAACTGATTTACAAAAACTACAATTTCGGTAAGGACTGTTTTCATGTGTGCAGGCGATTAGTTTAAATTAGGAGTGGGTTTAAAAATAGTTGTTTAAATTTTCTGAATAAGTTGGAAGTCTAGGCTCAGGTGAGAGACTTCAGAGACATGTAAAAAAAGTAAGTTCAGTTTCAGTGGTGACTTTTTTTTAGTCCAGCAACTAAAAAAATCACTTGCTCTTGTTTTTTCCCTAAGTTACAAACACATCGCTGTTTTATAACAAGTCTGGATCCTCTATTAACATTTCAATGAAATACTACTTTACACTATTAACTTCACACCTTTTTGTTTTATTAACCAGTTTTCTTTTATTTTGCACAACATATTATTTGCATTGTGATTTTTATTTAATTGCTTTTCCATGTTTTCACTCGTTTTTGCTTGTTTTGTGTTACCTTTTTAGATAGGCCATCCAGAACGTATTCGGAAGAGCTTCGAAGACAGGTTCAACAGTTCATGCGACGTAAGTTCAGTTGATTTTCTTTTTAATTCAAAGTATTTTAGATATTTTGAGGATGTGTTTGTAGGACGTAGTGTAAATATTAGTTGATGTAAATAGGCTTTTCAAGTAAGTATGACGTAGAACGTAGACTAATCGTGAGCGTTGTCCATATAACTAACTAAATTGATTAATGCACTTGTGTTTAGTGTATCAAAACAAAACTAGTTCAGTGTAGATGGTAGTTGAGTTATTACTAGATAAAGCTGCTTTATGCATAAACTGTTGCAATTTAAAAATTTTCCAAATGAAACAAAACAAGCTTAAAGTTGTTGGGTAATATTTTACACAAATAACGTGTTTTTTTGGTCGTTTGCTCGAAATTTAATACAGGGTGGACCACGATGTCCACCTTATATAAATTGCTTAAATCCTACGTAACTATTTGTCTAAATTTTAATAAATAATGTAAGTATACTTGTTTGAATTAATGACAAATTCATATTGAAATGTTTCAAACTGTTTCTTCCCGACTATTGAATATCAAAGCACAAATGTTTCTTACACTTTTTTTGCGATTGTAAACTGATTTATGAAAAGAGTTTACGATTACAAACCACATAGCGTCACTACCAAAATTACTGTATTTTTGTGTCACAAATAGATGAAACCGACATGGACAGAGTATTTAAACTGCCCTCCACCACATTCATCGGTGGTAACGAAAAAAGTCTACCACTTAGGGAAATTTTGCGACGTTTGGAACTGGCCTATTGCAGACATATCGGCGTGGAATTTATGTTCATTAATAGTCTGGAACAGTGCAATTGGATTAGGCAGAGATTGGAAACTCCCGGTTGTATGGACTTGAGCGCTGAACAGAAAAGGTTGATTTTGGCTCGTCTCACCAGAGCTACCGGGTAAGTTTTCTTAATATTACGCGAAACGCCAGTCAATCTACAAATTTTGCGTGCAAATTGAAGTCAGCTGTTTTGTGATGATAGGCACGCGTGACTTGGTTTAGAACTGTCGTCGTTTTATTTATTTGGATGATTATTTCACTTAACCGTGGCTCATAGAGTTACAGATTAAAAAAGTTTTACAAAAAAAAAAAAAAGTAATACAAAATTACTGTGATTTTGATGCTCTTGTGGTATTATTGCCCATAAATGATTAAAAAGTATACTTCAGTATAATAAGTGCAATTTATATTTTATTGTTATATGAGTATGACGTTTATTTAAATAATGGTTGGAAACTATTATCTAAAATAGGATTGTAACGACGACAATTCGGAATTTTTTTCAACAAAATGCATTATTAATAAAAATAATGCATTTTGTTGAAAAAAATTCTAATTATAAAAATAAAAGAATATTAATTTAATTTTGAAACAAATGAACGGATTTTAATGCGGTTTGGACGGTTATTTTGCTTGAATTATTGGCTTTTTGCTTAAGTGAAACAGTTTTGGGGGAATTTCACCTTTAAATGACCTTTTAGGGCAAAAGTGTCTTGATGCAGTCTTGTAAAGAATATAATTCCCTACAACTTTTCCTTACTACACTTTTTTGATATTTTTCAAATAACCAAGTTATGGACTCGTTTTGTTTTTTAAAACAGTTTTGGGGGAATTTCACCCTTAAATGACCTTTTAGGGCAAAAGTGTCCTAAAACAGTCTTGTAGAGAATAAAATTCCCTACAAATCTCCCTTATTACACTTTTTTGATATTTTTCAAATAACCGAGTTATGGACTCGTTTCGTTTTTTAAAACAGTTTTGGGGGAATTTTGCCCTTAAATGACCTTTTAGGGCAAAAGTGTCCTAAAACAGTCTTGTAGAGAATAAAATTCCCTACAAATCTCCCTTATTACACTTTTTTGATATTTTTCAAATAACCGAGTTATGGACTCGTTTCGTTTTTTAAAACAGTTTTGGGGGAATTTTGCCCTTAAATGACCTTTTAGGGCAAAAGTGTCCTAAAGCAGTCTTGTAGAGAATAAAATTTCCTACAACCCTCCCTTATTACACTTTTTTGATATTTTTCAAATAACCAAGTCATAGACTCATTTCGTCTTTTAAAACAGTTTTGGGGGAATTTCACCCTTAAATAACCTTTTATGGCAAAAGTACCCTGACGCAGTCTTGTAGAGAATAAAATTCTCTACAACTTTCCCTTTTACACTTTTTTGATATTTTTCAAATAACCGAGTTATGGACTCGTTTTGTTTTTTAAAACAGTTTTGGGGGAATTTCACCCTTAAATGACCTTTTAGGGCAAAAGTGTCCTAAAGCAGTCTTGTAGAGAATAAAATTTCCTACAACCCTCCCTTATTACACTTTTTTGATATTTTTCAAATAACCGAGTTATGGACTCGTTTCGTTTTTTAAAACCGTTTTGGGGGAATTTCTCTCTTACATGACCTTTTAGGGCAAAAATGCCCTAAAGCAGTCTTGTAGAGAATAAAATTCCCTACAAATCTCCCTTATTACACTTTTTTGATATTTTTTAAATAACCAAGTTATACCCTTGTTTCGTTTTTTAAAACAGTTTTGGGGGAATTTCGCCCTTAAATGACCTTTTAGGGCAAAAGTGTCCTAAAGCAGTCTTGTAGAGAATAAAATTTCCTACAACCCTCCCTTATTACACTTTTTTGATATTTTTCAAATAACCAAGTCATAGACTCATTTCGTCTTTTAAAACAGTTTTGGGGGAATTTCACCCTTAAATAACCTTTTATGGCAAAAGTACCCTGACGCAGTCTTGTAGAGAATAAAATTCTCTACAACTTTCCCTTTTACACTTTTGTGATATTTTTCAAATAACCGAGTTATGGACTCGTTTCGTTTTTTAAAACAGTTTTGGGGGAATTTCACCCTTAAATGACCTTTTAGGGCAAAAATGCCCTAAAGCAGTCTTGTAGAGAATATCATTCCCTACAACTCTTCCTCATTACACTTTTTTGATATTTTTCAAATAACCGAGTTATGGACTCGTTTCGTTTTTTAAAACCGTTTTGGGGGAATTTCTCTCTTACATGACTTTTTAGGGCAAAAATGCCCTAAAGCAGTCTTGTAGAGAATAAAATTCCCTACAAATCTCCCTTGCTACACTTTTTTGATATTTTTCAAATAACCGAGTTATGGACTCGTTTCTTTTTTTTAAACTGTTTTGGGGAAATTTCTCCCTTAAATGACCTTTTAGGGCAAAATTTCCTACAACCTCTCTTATTACTCTTTTTTTATATTTTTCAAATAACCGAGTTATGATGTCGTTTCGTTTTTTAAAACAGTTTTGGTGGAATTTCACCCTTAAATGACCTTTTACGCCAAAAGTGCCCTGATGCAGTCTTGTAAAGAATATAATTCCCTACAACCCTCCCTTATTACACTTTTTTGGTATTTTTCAAATAACCAAGTCATAGACTCATTTCGTCTTTTAAAACAGTTTTGGGGGAATTTCACCCTTAAATAACCTTTTACGGCAAAAGTACCCTGACGCAGTCTTGTAGAGAATAAAATTCCCTTCAACCCTCCCTTATTACACTTTTTTGATATTTTTTAAATAACCAAGTTATAGACTCGTTCCGTTTTTTAAAACCGTTTTGGGGGAATTTCTCAACAACCCTCTCTTATTACACTTTTTTAAAACCGTTTTGGGGGAATTTCTCTCTTACATGACCTTTTAGGGCAAAAATGCCCTAAAGCAGTCTTGTAGAGAATAAAATTCCCTACAAATCTCCCTTATTACACTTTTTTGATACTTTTCAAATAACCAAGTTATAGACTCGTTTTGTTTTTAAAACAGTTTTGGGGAAATTTCTCCCTTAAATGACCTTTTAGGGCAAAAATGCCCTAAAGCAGTCTTGTAGAGAATATAATTCCCTACAACTCTCCCTTATGTTTCTGTAGAAGTAGAAATAAAAGTTGAAACACACATACATATTTTTTAGGTATACTTGGTTCGTCCAACAAGTAACAAAATAAATGTTTCTAAGATTCGAAACGAGTTATCATCAATGTAACTGCAAATATCTCGCGAATACTAAAAAATTCGCATTTTTATAAAGCATATCTTTCTGCTGTAAAACAATCTTATTTCCAAATCCATAACTGTAGGTTTGCTAAGGGATTAAATTAAAAAGTCGCTTATGCCTGCTTTATACCTCCCATTTAAGAATTAAATTAAATTAAAATTTCCACTAAAATTAATATTTAAACTAAGAAATTTTGGTTAGGTTTATACAAATTAATAATTAGAAAAATAAATGACTGTTTTGACTTACTGGACGTTCGACGTTGATGTTTGACGTTGACGTTTATATTGTCATCGTCATTACGCGTGTTTTGTGGATAAAGAAAATTTTTATTAAAATAATTTAAAAAATTTGTTCTTAAACCACTTTTTCGGTAAAAAATCCAATTATGGAAATAGACGATTCAAGTCTAATAGACTACGTATCGCAATAGAAGACAGCAATTTACATCATGAGTGATGACAAGTATGACAGTGATAGTTCCGAAAGTCAACGAATTTAAACGAATTATGCCGAACTTTAATAAGTTAGTTTAGTTTAGTGTAAATTGAAAGTATAAATGGGCTCGCTTGTAAGTTCACTTTCAGCTTTGATAAATTAATTTTAGTTTAAATGAAAGTTTAGTTTAATTGTTAATTGAGAGGTATAAAGCAGGCATTATAAGTTAAAATAAACCATTTTAAAAGTTCCTGTTTTGAAAACATCTATGTGACCAATGGGGTCGTCAACCATAGTGGAATTTAACGTTTAAACCATAAAACGTATGCTTTAAAACGTGCTATTACGTCTTACATTTCAATATTACATTGCTAGTAATTTTACAACAATAAGCTTAAAAGGAACGTTAAAATGAGGCGGGCACGGTGGCATAGTAAGGGGCATTTTAATTTCATAATGTAAACAAAATCATGTTTTTCAATTTAGGTTCGTTATTTACAACATTGACAACGTCGTCCATGTTCACCTTGATGACGTGCAACTAAAGGTATAATAATTAGGGTATAGGTAAAAGTCTAAGATGCAAATTACTCATTGGACAGGTTTTATGAGTCAATCTCACAACAACGGGTTAAATGGCAGTTCTTCCAGCAGAAATTCTTTCTAATCAGAAACTTTCTAAAAGAACTATAAAATAAACATTTGTTATTAAATTACATAATTCAGTCTGTTGATTATTATTATACTTTTCTAGATTCGAATCATTCCTTTCACGTAAATGGTCGTCAGAAAAACGTTTTGGTCTGGAAGGTTGCGAAATCCTAATTCCCGCCATGAAAACCGTCATCGATAAATCCACAGAATTGGGCGTGGAAAGTATAGTGATGGGCATGCCCCACAGAGGCCGTTTGAACGTTTTAGCCAACGTATGCAGAAAACCATTGTATCAACTATTTACCCAATTCGCCGGGCTTGAAGCTGTCGACGACGGTTCTGGTGATGTAAAGTACCATTTGGGAACCTACATTGAGCGGTATGTCTACCACTTTAACTCTTGTTATGATTAAATTGGATTTGTGCAGCTTGAATCGCGTAACGAACAAAAACATTCGACTGGCTGTTGTGGCCAATCCTTCTCACTTGGAAACTGTCGATCCGGTGGTTGAAGGCAAGACTAGAGCTGAACAATTTTATAGGGGTGACGGTGAAGGCAAAAAGGTAATATACATCTTATAGGTAAGAGTGGACCAATTTTGATAGCTTTTCTGTTTTTTTGAAAAGTTCAAACCATCCTAACTATATAAATATAACAGGTTTGCCCCATAAAATGAATTATACTTATTAGACCTCACTCTCTGCAATCTGAACATTCCTTCAATTGAGAACAGCCATAATAACATTGTTTACAATGGTCAAAGCTACACTTGGTACATTTATCTAGAAAAACAAGAAAATTATTAGCTCTGGCAGTATTTTAATTAAGTTTAGTGACAATTTCCCATTGATGTCATATTTTTAAAATCTCAAAAAACAAGATTTATTTTTTGCCAATAACATGACTTGATTACTCAGGTTGTATGTGCAGGGTGTTCAAATAATAGTGGTTTTGGACGTTTTTGACTAAACTGGAAAAAAATTGTTATAAAAAGGGGCTCAATAAATATCGTTAGAAAATATTTTCAGTTTCGGGAAATGTCCACAAGAGCGCGTACAACTTTGATTCAAGATTTCAAGGCGTTGATTAATGTTAAAATGAAGAAAACTAAATATTACATCTGATAGCAAAAACCGCAACTTTCTAGCATCCTTTTATTTCAAGTTACTTAAAAAAAAAACGATTATTTTTTATGATTAATCGTCGTCTCCCAAGTGTGCGGAGCATAAAATGACAGTTTAAAATAAAAGTTCTTGAATACAATTGTACCATTTCGACAGTTTCTTCATTTGTAAGCGGTAGTTTAAGAGAGTTAAGTTAAGGAAAATATTATAAATTAGCACATCAAACGTACGTGACAATTTTTTAATATTTAGCATTTTTCTCACACTTCTAGCTAATCTTATGAGAAACATTTTCTAAAAAGTTAAATAAGGTTTGCAGTCGTAACACGCTTAAGAGAACCTGTCATATTATGCTCTGCTCACTGGGAAGAATTATTAAAAATAGGTTTTTGTAGTGATAAGTAAATTACCGGTAAAGTAAATATTTAATAAGGTAAAGGACATTTAATAAGGATTCCAAAAATGTGCTTAAAATAGTATTTTTTTTACTCCAAGAGGGTTTTACAGGCGATTTTGTCACTGACTGTCCTATCAAACTCTTTGACACCAGTTTTCTCATTGCTTACCAAAATGTGTAGTGTTTTTTTTTCAGGTTATTGGATAGGGGGTTTAATGAGGATTCCAAAAATGTGCTTAAAACAATCATTTTCTCACTCCAAGTGGGTTTTACAGTCTATTTTTTCCCTGACTGTCTTTTAAAACTGTGTTTTTAGCAATTCAAACTTTGACACCGCTTTTCTTACTGATTACTAAATTTATATAGTGTTTAGATAGTGTTTTTTCATGTTATTGGATAGGAAATTTAATGAGGATTCCAAAAATGAGGATAAAACAGTCATTTTCTAACTCCAAGTGGGTTTTACAGGCAGTTTTAGATTATTCGATAGGAAATTTAATTAAGATTCCAAAAATATGCTTAAACCAGTCATTTTCTCACTCAAAGTGAGTTTTACATTCGATTTTGTCCCTGACTGTCTTTCTGTCAGTTCAAACTTTGACACCGCTTTTCTCCTTGACTATATCAAGTTTTGTAGTGTTTTTTATGTTATTGGATAGGAAATTTAATGAGGATTCCAAAAATGTGCTTCAAACAGTCAATTTCTTACTCCAAGTGGGTTTTACAGACAATTTTATTTCTGACTGTCCTTTCAAATTGTGTTTCTGTCAGTTCAAACTTTGACACTGCTTTTCTTCCTGACTCTATTAAACTTTTTAGTGTTTTTTAGGTTTTTGGATAGGAAATTTAATGAGGATTCCAAAAATGTTCTTAAAACAGTAAATTTCTTACTTCAAGTGGGTTTTACAGGCGATTTTGTCCCTGACTGTATTTTCAAACTGTGTTTCTGGCAGTTCAAACTTTGATACCGCTTTTCTTCTTGACTATATCAAGTTTTGTAGTGTTTTTTAGGTTATTGGATAGGAAATTTAATGAGGATTCCAAAAATGTGCTTCAAACAGTCAATTTTTTACTCCAAGTGGGTTTTACAGACAATTTTGTTTCTGACTGTCCTTTCAAATTGTGTTTCTGTCAGTTCAAATTTTGACACTGCTTTTCTTCCTGACTCTCTTAAATTTTTTAGTGTTTTTTAGGTTATTGGATAGGAAATTTAATGAGGATTCCAAAAATGTTCTTAAAACAGTAAATTTCTTACTCCAAGTGGGTTTTACAGGCGATTTTGTCTCTGACTGTCTTTTCAAACTGTGTTTCTGGCAGTTCAAACTTTGACACCGCTTTTCTCTTTGACTGTACCAAATTTTGTATTTTTCATGTTATTGGATAGGAAATTTAATGAGGATTTCAAAAATGAAATTAAAACTGTCATTTTCTAACTCCAAGTGGGGTTTACAGGCGATTATGTCCCTGACTGTCTTTTCAAACTGTGTTTCTGGCAGTTCAAACTTTGACACTGCTTTTCTCTTTGACTGTACCAAATTTTGTATTTTTCAGGTTATTGGATAGGAAATTTAATGAGGATTTCAAAAATGAAATTAAAACTGTCATTTTCTAACTCCAAGTGGGGTTTACAGGCGATTTTGTCCCTGACTGTCCTTTCAAACTGTGTTTGTGTCAGTTCAAACTTTGACACCGGTTTTTTCCCTGACTGTACCAAATTTTGTAGTGTTTTCTCAGGTTATTGGATAGGAAATTTATTTACGATTCCAAAAATGTGCTTAAAACTGTAATGTTTTCACTCCAATTGGTTTTGACGAGCAATTTTGTTCCTGACTGTCAAACTATGCTCAAAAGTTGCAAAAATCATGGTTTAGAAATGTTTTCTCTCAGTATTCGATACAAAACATTTAGAGATTTATGACAGTGGTCACATGACTCTCTAGCTAAATTATCCTCCAAAAACCACGTGATATTTGTGACTGATGTGAAAATTGTCAAAATTTGCCTAGAATTTGCAAGAATTACCGTTTAACACAGTTTTCGAAACAAGACGTATTTATGACAGTTATTTTGGTCAATGAATTAATGGTAAATTACAAATTGTTTAAATAATAATATCTTCAGATTTGCGGCATTTTTCTCACCTCATAAACTTACTTTTCTTAACTTATTATTTGTCATAATTATAAGATTATATATGAGATTAGTGACAAACAGCTGAAAATGTTTTTTTATTTTTTAGAAACGGCTACTTGTTTATAAAAAAAGTTATAAGATTGAAACTCAATTGGCACAAGAATCACTTTGTCAGAAAAATTTCACTTTATTTATTTTATAAAATTGATGAACCAAAATCTCTCAAACAATAAATAACAAATCAAAACATCCTTTTACTCACTCTCTATTTTTGAGGATTTTATTTTGCCAATATTGACCGAAAATTACTTTAATGCCATTAATGACAGTCATGACAGGAAAATCTTTTAATCAAATTTCAATTAGACCCATAAATTTGGAATTTACTGGTAAAATTGGTACATTTTTCTGTCGCACTAATTTTTACTTTACTTTACAGGTAAATTATTGGTCACGGTATATTTACGCCCATCACAACTTGACACAGAAGAATTGGTTTTTGCTGTCTGATGTAGTATTTAATTCTCTCCATTTTGGCATTAATCAACGCTATGGGTTGCATTTGATTTTATCAGTTAGGCGGGAAAATAGTAGGTCTTTGTAAAAAGCACCACCTGTCGATGAAACAAAACAATTTCAAACAATCATTCATAGTGCATTTAATAGGAAAAAACCTGCTCTTTTTAATGGTGCCAAACTAATGGCTCTACGATAAACCGTTTCGAAGTTAACGCAGTTTCTTTTGAGTTATTTAAAGGATTTTATGCAAAGTTGTTACTAGTTTTTTTTGATTGATGCGAAATTTCTTTTTGTTTTATACAGGGTGTCCCATAAGTAATGGTAAATAATTTAATGACGTATTTATGGGGTCAAAATAATTCGATTTAGCACAACTTACCTCAGACAAAAAGTCAATAGAAACAGAAGTACAAGGGTCAAAGTTATTTTTTTAAAATGCATTTTTTCACTTAACAAGAGGTCTCCTTGGAGTTTCTTGCTAAAATTAGGTATTCGAGGGTGCCAAATTTGATTATCTACTCAGTTTTAAGCAAGCTTATAGAGGTCACCATCTAAAACCAGTGATTTGCTTTAAAATCACTCTAACTTTTTTCTGGTAAGGCGAAGTGACAACTGAAATCTGAGTATCGGTTTTCCAATATTTTTTTAACAAAAAAGGTATACTTAGTTGACATCCTTAAGATCAACAGTTAACGAGATATTTGCAACTAAAGTATTCGGTGCCAAACATGATTGCAATTTGTAATCTTCTTGGAGGATGGAACCTTAGATCATGTCTCATTACAAGTGAGAAATTACTTAAGCAAAAATTTTCTGAATCGTTGAATTGGTCGGAGAAGCCAAATATCATGACCAGCACCAAGTTCGAAAATTGGTCCTCCAGATTTTTACCTGAGGCATTTTGTGTATGAAGAAATAATAGATAACTAAGGCAAGTTATTAATTTCAACTTAAAATGCTGTTGAGAGATTTTGGAACAATAACAGACAGTTATTTCAACCAATTTTTTTATAAATGCATTGAGGTCAATATTTTAATTGCAAAAAACTCGAAAACCGTTTGTTTTTGGGATACATACTAGGTATATTTTTTTTGGCAAGAAGGTATTGGAAAACAGATATTTGGGTTACAGCTGTCACTTGGCTATACCAAAAAAAAGTTATGTCGATTTTAAAGCGAATTAATTTGTGCAGGTGGAGACCTCTGCGTGCTGGCTTAAAACTGCGTTGATAATTAAATTTGCTATCTTCAGAAACTCCAAGTTATTCATGAGTAATTAAAAAAGACCATTTTAAAAAGATTACTTTGACCCCCTGTATTTCTGTTTTCGTTGACATTTTGTCTGAGGTAAGTTGTGCTAAATCGAATTATTTTGGCCCCTTAAATCCGCTATTAAGTTATTTACCATTACTTATGGGACACCCTATACTTTTTTCTCATGTTGAAAGTATTTTCGATTATACGATCTATCTGCCAAATATATCATCACTATATTTTTGAGAATGTGTTTTTAATACTTTCGTTATGGATATAAGGTAATGTCTCTGCTACTTCACGGTGACGCTGCCTTCTCCGGACAAGGAGTTGTATTCGAAACTATTGGTTTATCTGAACTACCTGACTATACCACTCACGGTACTGTACATATTGTGGTAAACAACCAAATTGGTTTTACCACCGATCCAAGGTATTCTAGATCATCTCCTTACTGTACTGGTGAGTTTTTTCAGTTGAATTTACTGAGCGACAGTAAATAGCTGATTTAATGTGTCATTTAGACGTGGCTCGTGTTGTGAACGCTCCAATCTTCCACGTAAATGCGGATGATCCTGAATCAGTGATCCACGTGTGCAATATTGCTGCTGAATGGAGGGCCACGTTCCATAAAGACGTTGTTATTGACTTGGTTTGTTTCATGATTTTTCAACCTTCTACAATTATAATTAATTATGTATTGCTTCTAGGTTTGCTATCGTCGTTACGGCCATAACGAGCTTGACGAACCAATGTTCACGCAACCGCTTATGTACAGAAAAATCAGGAGCACCAAGCCTTGTTTAGATAAATATTCTGATCATTTAATAGCCGAAGGTATGGATCTTTAAATTTTTATTTTTTGTCGTTAATTAATTTTTTTAGGAATCGTAACTGATGCGGAAGTTAAAGATGTGAAAGGAAAATACGACAAAATTTGCGAGGATGCTTTGGACAGGGCCAGAAAGGAAACCCACATTAAATACAAGGATTGGATCGATAGCCCCTGGTCTGGATTCTTTGAAGGAAAAGATCCTCTGAAGGTATGTTTAGAATTTAAATACAGGGCAATTCAAATGTGACTCTCACCATTGGGTTCTTGGAACAAGAGATACGAAAAAGTTAAAATTGGGACAAAGTTGCGCAATTCAAAGCTGAACCAAATGCCGTTTTAAAAATGTTGAGTACTTTCGGAGATATTGGAAGAAAACTGAAAATTAGATTTTTTATTTATTTGTAACCTTATTCGAAGAGGTATTCTAGAACTAAAAGCATATTTTTATTGCCACTCTTTATCAGCTTGTTGATTTCAAATTTACCGTTCGACGTTTTTGTTATGGACGCCATACTGATTTCAGTAAACTACGACAACTTAGAATTTGCCTTGTAAATGTCAAAATAAATCACTACAAGCGAAGTTTAATTAATGAGCAGTTGTTAAACTTGTTACACGCAATTGGTTGGCAAAAACCAAAAAAATAACGGACACCAGATTCGTGTTTTCCAAGACCAAGAAAAACCTTCATTTGGACAAAATTGCGGTGCATTTTCCCAAAAAATCGCGAATAACTTGATCATTGGTTTGGTCGCTAGAGAGCGCCAAACTTGATTACTTCTTTTCGGACATTTTCCTAAATATATATAAAATTTTGAAAAATGTCTTCAGCTGCCTTAGTTAGTTTAGGATAAAGTGGACGTTAAGTATCATTAATTTAATATTTAATTGATTTAGTTGTTTTTTTTTTCTTAAAAATACATACAATAATGAGTGATGAGTGATGAAGTGATTGCAATCGATTTGCGTCATCAAAACTGTAGTTTTGAGTATGTTTTCAGTTAACAAAGATTTTGAAGTACGTAACTGTTATGGTTTCAATCGATTCAGTCGAATTTAATTTTTAGATTCATCTACAATTGATTTGCACCATCAAAACAGTCATTTTTACTGTCCAAATCCAAAAAGTGTGTTTTTAAATAAAAATCGATTCTCTGCAAGTTTTAAACTAGTCTACAGGCGATTTGCATCATATTAATACTGCCATTTTGACTGTTCTTTTTTTCAATTATAAAAAAAAATGTTAAAAAATCCAAAAAGAGTTTTTTTTTATAGAAATTGCTTTAATACAATTTTTATGTTATCTACAAGCGATTTGCACTATTAAACCTGTCATTTTAACTGTTAAGTTAAAAGTTTTTGTTTAAACTTTTCAAAAATCTTGTAAAATTTAAAAAGTGTATTTTTAATGATAATTGATTTTATTTAAAGTCATCTACAGTTAATTTGCGCTAATAAAACTAACATTTTGAATGCGTTTTTCAATTTTTAGAGTTAAAAAATATGAAAATCGATTTAAATCGGTTTACTTTGACCTCAGCTAACTGCGGCAGAGCGTTGTAAACACGTTTCAGGGACACCCTGTATACAGGGTAATTCAAATTAGACTCTCACCATTGGGATCTCAGAAACCATAAGAGATACGATAAATTGGGACAAAGTTGCGCAATTTAAAGCTCAACCAAATGTTGTTTTAAAATTTTTGATTTTCCGAGTACTTCCGAAGATTTTCGAAAAAAACTGAAAATTTGATTTTTTGTTTTTACTTATTTCTAACCTTATTTGAAGAGATATCCCAAAACTAAAAGCATCTTTTCATTGCCACTTTTTCCTAGCCATTCGATGATTGATTCAAATTTGCCACATGAGGTTTCGTTTTCTGTCACTCATCATCAACTTTCTTTTTTCTTATGGGCGCCATATTGGATTTTTAGCCCACCAAATAGTACGTTTTATTCTGATTTTAGTGATGTATAATAACGTATGATTTTCTTCATAAATAACAAAATAATTCAATAAAAACTATTTTTACTTTAGTTATTGGCTTTGAGTTAATGGGCCGTTTTAAAAAATGTTATTATTTGACAGTACTTGTCAAACACGATAATTCGGACGATCATTAGAGCGTCAATCATAGTTAAAAATGTATCTAGAAAAGAAACCCCCGCAGAAAATATTATTATTATACAAGCATTGCTGAACTATTTAGGTTAATCAGAAAAAGAGATTTGTTAGCATTATCTCTAACTTAAAAGGCTTATTTATGTTTCCAAGAGAAAGATCATCATTTTAGGAACTTCATTTTTTGCCAAATTTCAATTTTTTATAATGTTAAGTGTCTTGTCTTGTCTGTTAATTGGCTCTGCTCTCAGCAATTTGCCAGTAATGTTAAGTGCAAGTTTATAGTTATTTATACAGTAAGTGACAAACCATTTTTTATTCATTCATATTTATTCGAGTGAATAAACCGGTTTAAGTCACGTGTCTTATACAGTATTTTATTAAATTTCGACTTCTTATATTAAAAAAAAAAAACTAAAATTACAGTTCTATTAAATTTGCACCGCGCCCCGTAGATGTAACATTGATGTTTGTTTGTTTACATCTGTAAATAGGCGAATGTCATTCGGAGTGATTTAATAGTTATTTATTCAGCAAGTGACTTAAACCATTTTTTATTCACGAAAAGAACAAGTAGGTCCACAAGTGTAGCGACTGGCCTAAGCTCTTCGAGTGAATAAACCGGTTTAAGTCAAGTCACGTGTACACCTTTGTGACTAAGTATGTTCAGGCCAATTGCGTGTGACAAGTACTACCAAGTAATCTTCATAAAACGTCTCATTAACTCAAAGCTAACTAAGGTAAAATCTCTAAAAGCTCTAATGATCGTCCGAATTATCGTGTTTGACAAGTACTGTCAAATAATGACATTTTATAAAACGGCCCATTAACTCAAAGCCAATAACTAAAGTAAAAATAGTTTTTATTGAATTATTTTGTTATTTATGAAGCAAATCATAAGTTATTTATTATACATCACTAAAATCAGAATAAAACGTACTATTTGGTGGGCTAAAAATCCAATATGGCGCCCATAAGAAAAAAGAAAGTTGATGATGGCTGCCAAAAAACGAAACGTCGTGTGGCAAATTTGAATCCATCATCGAATAGCTGAGAAAAAGTGGCAATGAAAAGGTGCTTTTAGTTTTGGAATATCTCTTCAAATAAGATTAGAAATAAATAAAAACAAAAAATCAAATTTTCAGTTTTTTTCGGATATCTTCGGAAGTACTCGGAAAATCGAAATTTTTAAAACTGCATTTGGTTGAGCTTTACATTGCTCAACTTTGCCCCAATTTAAACTTTCTCGTATCTCTTATAGTTTCCGAGATCCCAATGGTGAGGGTCGAATTTGAATTACCCTGTATATTGCAGTACATATTAAGTACGAAAATTATCTTAATTTATAGGCGGCCAAAACTGGAATTGTCGAAGACACTTTAGTCCACATCGGAAAACGATTCTCTTCTCCACCACCAAATGCTGCTGAATTTATCATCCATAAAGGTACAAACTTTATTATTTACCTTGGAAGGTAACTAATTTATTCTCTGCAGGTATTGAACGTATCTTAAAATCTCGTATGGAAATGGTGGAGAACAGGATTTGCGATTGGGCCCTTGGCGAGGCTATGGCATTCGGCTCTTTACTAAAGGAAGGAATCCACGTAAGGTTGTCCGGTCAGGACGTAGAAAGAGGCACTTTCTCCCACAGACATCACGTGTTGCACCATCAAACTGTAGACAAAGCCACATACAGGTACTTGTGGTTATTTGGTTTTAAAGTTGAATTTACTATAATATATTTGTTGTTTTTGTAGACCTCTCTGCAATTTGTATCCGGATCAAGCCCCTTACACTGTTTGCAATAGTTCACTTTCTGAGTATGGTGTCCTTGGTTTCGAATTGGGTACGTTTATTACAGTAAATGGTGGATTAAGGTATTTTTAATTAGTGAACTGTTCAAAGGATATTCAATGACCAATCCCAACGCTTTGGTTATCTGGGAAGCCCAGTTTGGAGATTTTTCCAACACTGCACAGTGCATCATCGACACTCTGTTGGCCAGCGGACAGTCGAAATGGGTCAGGCAAACTGGTTTGGTTATGTTATTGCCTCACGGAATGGAAGGTACGTGATTGATATATCCTTTACTGAAATTACTATGTAAAATTTGTGTCATGTTTGGTTCCATTGACAAAACGTGTTTTTTTGGGTTTGGAAAATCGCATATTTTGAGCCAAAATTTGACCTATATTTTAGCAGTGAGCAGAAATTTATTTTTTCTAATTTTGGCATATAAAGTGACACTTTTCAAAACTGATTAGAGTGACAAAACGTTTTACTTTATGTAACCAGTTACATAAAGTATCACTTTATGTAACTAGTTATGAAAAGTTCATTTCATCACTCCCTGTTTTTATGCATTTCCGTAGAAACATATGGTCGACATCCATCATAACATGTCGTTGTCACTGTTTATACAAGGTGCTATGAAAGTGAATATTTGTGTTAAATCACTTTAAAAGATGGTTTTTACCGCTTTTTGGTCAAAATTAGAAAAAATTATGTATGCAACACGTTTCGAAAATGTCTTATTGTGTAACTCATTCAAATTGTAGGACCTCGCTGCGCTCGCCCTACAAACATTCATTCGTTACACAAAATCGATCTTTTCGTAACTGGTTACATAAATAGCTATTATTTTTTATTTATTTACCCGTGTGTCATGCCCCTGTGATTTAGAAGTAGACATGCATTATTGACTTCATCCTTGTCTATTGTTCACTTTCAGAAAGTGTAAATATCTAAGTGAATGTCTTCCAAAAAAAAACATTTACTGATTAGTGCTTCTATTTCAGTCATTGTCAGTTTGAAAACCATCGAAATTTATTTGATTTGTCTACTATTAATTCTTTTCCGTTTCTTTGTGTTGTTAATCATTTATAAAGTTTTCTATTTACCACACCACCACAGTTCTTTTAAGAGCTATTGTTTATAAGCTTTTAACATTCTCTAAGTACTTTCATAATATTATTATTAATATTTTTATTTTTTTTATGTCGGCTGTCACGATCTAACCAAAATTGGCACAATTACTAACCTGTTTTTAAAAAAAAAGTGGGAGTGTCTATTATGGTTTTTATTTAGCCATTTGGTTTTTCGTAAATTCGGAATTACTTACTATTACAGTATTTTTTTAGAAAATGCCTGGAAAAATTCTCCACAGACAAGCTCAGCAGTTAATTCTTAACCTTTGTAAATATTTTCAATTGGGAAAAACCAATTGAGGACCTTTAGAAGCTTTATCATCTGTTCAGGAAAAAAATACGAAATTTTAAGACCTTACATATTCTTACTGATGTATTTTTTTGATACTAGAAGGTTGTAGCTGCTTTGAAAATTTTCCGCAAAACTGTTTATTCGATTCGGAAAAAGCAAGCAAGTAATCTTATGATTTCCTCACCTAGAAAACGTAAATCGAGATGTTATCGACGGGCCAAGACCACTGATTTATCTGAAAGCATTAAAATGAATGTTCGAAATACATTATATGATATGTACAGTGTGCTGCATTTTCGATGGTTTTACGGGGTACAGAGAAAACGGTAATAGATAGAAAAAAAGTAGCATTCGTGTTCTGATCTCTTTTTCTGAGCTGAGATGACTGGCGAAGAGTGGGCTGCGCAAACTTCTTTTGTTTCAAAGATACGGGAGGCTTTTGAAAATTGGTCATTTTGGAACCTCCTCTGTATTTCATTTGCTATTAAAGTTATCAAAGAAGCAAAAACGGTTTTCGGTAGAAGTTTTGACGTAGAATCCAATGACGTAGTCAGTTTTTTTCTATTGCGTTTAGTTTCTGACATATGACAGTAAGTTATATTTTTTTAAATGGAACCCCCTATATATTTTTAGTTCATTTAATTCTGTTGATTTTTACTTTTTCAACGGTGTATTAAAACATATAAGTTTGTAAACGTTAATCTTGGTAATTAAAAAAAAGCGTTTCCTTAACAAAAAAGTGCTAAATAATATGTATAAAAATACCCACAGTCGAAACAAAATTTGGCTATGTTCATATTAACATGTTACATGTCGTTTATAAACAGTTTTTTCAACTTCTACCTTAAAAATAGTAGAAAATAGAAATGGCCACTTTTCTTATTAAAGTGACGGTAGAACTGTTTGTAACTTAGATTTTTAATAAGATTTATTAAAAATATTTAATTTTCTGATGTGTTAGTTTATATGATTTCCGATTTTGTTTGGTATTTTAGATACTGGCCTTTTTTTAGCTTAGCAAAGGTTTTTTTTTTAAATAACAGGATTAACCTCTACAAACTTATATGTTGTAATACACCGTTGAAAAGGTAAAAATAAACAGAATTAAATGACGTAAAAATATATAGGATGTTCCATTTAAAAAAATGTAACTTACTGTCATATGTCGACGTATGAAACTAAACGGAATAGAAAAAAACTGACTACGCCATTGGATTCTACATGAAAACTTCTACCGGGAACTGTTCTTCCTTTTTTGATAACTTTAAGAGCAACTGAAATACAGAAGAGGTTCAAAAATTAACAATTTTTGAAAACCCCCCGTATCTTTGAAACAAAAGAAGTTTGCGCCGCCCACTTTTCGCCACTCATCTCAGCTCAGAAAAAGAGATCAGAACACGTATGCTACTTTTTTTCTATCTATTACCGTTTTCTCAGTACTCCGTAAAACCATCGAAAATGCAGCACCCTGTACAAGGATAGTATGTTAATAATAGTAAAATATATCTACTTTTGTAAGAAACATCTATTAGCATTTCATTGTTTCCAGAGACTGAGATTTTTGGGTTGCATTATAGATTTTTCATAAAAATTTCTTCAAACATATTAATGATAAAGTCATAGAAAAAATAAAATAAGCGTCTAAAATGTTTTCCAGCGAGTTTAAAATAAAATTAGTGGATTGCAACCTGAAAATGAGATATGAGATACTACAGCATCACTCAGAATGTCTTATTGAATTTTTAATTTGTTGTATTTATTTTAGAGAAACATGTAACCATTCAGAACCTAAATCAAGAGCTTAAAGTTAAAGAAATACTACATATTGGTAATACATCTCTGCGAATTTTGGTAAATAAATTAGGTTTCAAGTTTAGACGGAATTCTATGATCCAAACGGAGACTTCTCATAAATAAAAAATGTTATTTCGGTCAAGATATTTTGGATTTGCTGTGGTAAAGGTTGTTTTAGTGCAAATTTGCAGGCAAAGATCTCTACTTTCTGACTGACAATACCCGCAAAATTTTAAACGTGACGAAGCTTTAGACACGCCCTTTTCTATAATATGAACACAACAGGGTCCTAATTCTTGAAAGCAGCGAGCCGAACTCTTATTAGAAATGTTGATAGAATGTGACAAAAGAACCTGACAATCACAGGTTTCTGTCACATTCTCAATGTGTTTCTCTTAGTAACTCCCTTCCTTCATTTCAAGAATACACACCCTGGTTTGTTGACGAAAACTTGATTTGATTCATATGATTATAAATGACGCAGCCTTCGTGACGCACGGGTAAACTCACTCCGCGAGAACAGTATGTAAAATTTGGGTCATGTTTGGTTTCATTGACAAAACGTGTGTTTTTTGGGTTTCTTGGATCCCAAATAGTGGGAGACGGCCATAAGCTCAGGAAATTCGGAAAATCGCATATTTTGAGCCAAAATTTGCCCTATATTTTAGCAGTGAATAGAAATTTCCGATGTTTTTGTCAATGTGAGGTTTTAGGATGGTTAGGGGACCTCAACCCACTATTGTGGTTGGGTTTCCTAACCCATAACCTACTTAAATTAGGCCATTTTAAGCCAATTTTTCCCATTTCAAGGAGTTTTTCGACATTTTTTTTTAATTTTTATTTTTTTATCAGGGCTGAATAAAAGGACGATGGAAGAAAAAGAATTGCCCGACATCGATGGGCTTGGCTAAAATATCAAAAACGATCGTAAATTTACCTAAAAAATATGGACTTTTACGATTTTTACCGATTTTGGAATTTTTGCTATAACCAAATTCAATAACTAGTAGTTTACATCAACAAAAGGAGAAATAAGAAATAAAAAATAAAGAAATTGCCTCACAGAGCCACTAAATACTGAAGGCGAACTCTCTAACGAATAGCAAGGAAATTTCTTTGCTATCATAAAAAAACCCTTCTCTATCATAATATATGGTACTCTCTACGTTTCAATTGGCGAAGATCGGCACTCAACGTAGCTATTCGGGTTGTGTAAAATAGAAAGACCAAATGAGGTCTTGCTATGATTTTATCTCTCTTGCGGCTATGAAATTTTGTATTTGTCAATCTTTCTTTTCCGTCGTCTTCTAAAATTCAAATGTTTTGTTTTTTAACCTTTATGCCCGTCAGTGTCAACATTGTGTCAATAAGGTTGTGTTGGGGACCAATTGATTGTGTTTGCACCCCCCTTTCTTTGTTTTTGAGTTTTTAGTTAAAGTGTTAATGCATCTATTAGTTATTGTTTTTGAGGTGTAAGCTGTTCATTATGGAATGGTTGTGTTATGGCTATATGCGTTCCATCAACACATCCTAAAGTCCCATCCTACTTTCTTCACAAAATGCATAAAAATTGGTAGCATGTTTACAAGCAACAAAAAAACAACAAAAATGGCAACAAAACGGATTATTTTAGAATGTAAACTTTGAAATATATGATTAATTACTGAAAAAGAAAGTAAAAAACGTAGAATTATTCAAATTATTGTCATTGATACTTGTCATTAACCCTGAATACGACGAAACAAGTAAAAGCCCTAGATTTATTACTAGAAATTAGTCAATGTTTTTAGGACCGATAAGTTCCCGTTTTCTGTTGACGGTGTCAGCCGAATGTGATAGAAAACAGCTTAGAGAGTACCAACAGTTAATAGAAAGAAATTTTCTTTCTTGTCTATTTCTATGCGTTTTCTATTTCCTACATCGTTACGGAGTTCGCCTTCTGTTCACGCGGTGTGAGTTTACCCGTGCGTCACGAAGGCTACGTCATTTATAATCATATGAATCAAATCAAGTTTTCGTCAACAAACCTGTTGTCTTCATATTATAGAAAAGGGCGTGTCTAAAGCTTAGTCACGTTTAAAATTTTGCGTGTATTGTCAGTCAGAAAGTAGAGATCTTTGGCTGCAAACTTGCACTAAAACAACCTTATACCAAAGCAAATCAAAAATAACGTTTTTTATTTATGAGAAGTCTCCGTTTGGATCATAGAATTCCGTCTAAATTTTGAAACCTACTTTATTTACCAAAATTCGCAGAGATGTATCACCAATATGTAGTATTTCTTTAACTTTAAGCTCTTGATTTAGGTTCTGGATGGTTACATGTTTCTCTAAAATAAATACAACAAATTAAAAATTTAATAAGACATTCTGAGTGATGCTGTAGTATCTCATATCTCATTTTAGACGCATATATTTTATTTTTTCTATGACTTTATTATTAATATGTTTGAAGACATTTTTATGAAAAATCTATAATGCAACCCAAAAATCTCAGTCTCTGGAAACAATGAAATGTTAATAGATGTTTCTTACAAAAGTAGATATATTTTACTATTATTAACATACTATCGTTGTACATATCATATAATGTATTTCGAACATCCATTTTAATGCTTTCAGATAAATCAGTGGTCTTGACCCGTCGATAACATCTCGATTTAGGTTTTCTAGGTGAGGAAATCATAAGATTACTTGCTTGCTTTTTCCGAATCGAATAAACAGTTTTGCGGAAAATTTTCAAAGCAGCTGCAACCTTCTAGTATCAAAAAAAATACATCAGTAAGAATATGTAAGGTCTTAAAATTTCTTATTTTCTTCCTGAACAGATGATAAACCTTCTAAAGGTCCTCCATTGGTTTTTTCCAATTCAAAATATTCACAAAGTTTAAGAATTAACTGCTGGGCTTGTCTGTGGAGGATTTTTCCAGGCATTTTCTAAAAAAATACTGTAATAGTAAGTAATTACGAATTTAGGAAAAACCAAATGGCTAAATAAAAACCATAATAGACACTCCCACTTTTTTTTCAAAACAGGTTAGTAATTGTGCCAATTTTGGTTAGATCGTGACAGCCGACATAAAAAAAATAAAAATATTAATAATAATATTATGAAAGTACTTACGGAATGTTAAAAGCGTAGAAACAATAGCTCTTAAAAGAACTGTGGTGGTGTGGTAAATAGAAAACTTTATAAATGATTAACAACACAAAGAAACGGAAAAGAATTAATAGTAAACAAATCAAATAAATTTCGATGGTTTTCAAACTAACAATGACTGAAATAGAAGCGCTAATCAGTAAATGTTTCTTTGGGAGACATTCACTTAGATATTTACCCTTTCTGTCCGACTAAAAGGTAAACATTGACCACCCTGTAGATTTTTTTCATTTTCTGTCTCTGGGCTTTTCAACCATGTAGTATTATCTAACTGAGGACAAAAGGTCACATCAGCAAACCTTTCATTATTGTTTAGACTACCGTTTTGCTGAAAAATTCACTATTTTTATGAAATATTTAAGAAACGGTGCAAGATAGGTATAGGGAAGTATTAATAATAATTACTATAGCCTTCTTGCGAGGAATTCAAAAATGAAACAGGGTGTAATCATCGATTTGCATGCAAAGATTAAACTTGCATGCAAGTTGATGTTACCACGTGCAAAATTGAATTTACTGGCACACCAGTTAGTTAGTTAGTTAGGCAATATATTTCATATTTGTTACATAAAGAGATAACAAAAAGAAACTTCATCAATAGGTCCATAACAGGCCACATACAAGATGCTTTACGTGTTTGTACAAAATGTTACACTACCTATATACAGGGTAATTCAAATTCGACCCTCACCATTGGGATCTCGGAAACTATAAGAGATACGAGAAAGTTTAAATTGGGGCAAAGTTGCGCAATGTAAAGCTCAACCAAATGCAGTTTTAAAAATTTCGATTTTCCGAGTACTTCCGAAGATATCCGAAAAAAACTGAAAATTTGATTTTTTGTTTTTATTTATTTCTAATCTTATTTGAAGAGATATTCCACTACTAAAAGCACCTTTTCATTGCCACTTTTTCTCAGCTATTCGATGATGGATTCAAATTTGCCACACGACGTTTCGTTTTTTGGCAGCCATCATCAATTTTCTTTTTTCTTATGGGCGCCATATTGGATTTTTAGCTCACCAAATAGTACGTTTTATTCTGATTTTAGTGATGTATAATAACTTATGATTTGCTTCATAAATAACAAAATAATTCAATAAAAACTATTTTTACTTTAGTTATTGGCTTTGAGTTAATGGGCCGTTTCATAAAATGTCATTATTTGACAGTACTTGTCAAACACGATAATTCGGACGATCATTAGAGCTTTTAGAGATTTTTACCTTAGTTAGCTTTGAGTTAATGAGACGTTTTATGAAGATTACTTGGTAGTACTTGTCACACGCAATTGACCTGAACATACTTAGTCACAAAGGTGTACACGTGACTTAAACCGGTTTATTCACGAAGAGCTTAGGCCACTCGCTACGCTTGTGGACCTAATTGTTCTTTTCGTGAATAAAAAATGGTTTAAGTCACTTGCTGTATTACTAACTATTAAATCACTCTGAATGACATTCGCCTATTTACAGATGTAAACAAACAAACATCAATGTTACATCTACGGGGAGCGGTGCAAATTTAATAGAACTGTAATTTTAGTTTTTTTTTTAATATAAAAAGTCGAAATTTAATAAAATACTGTATAAGACACGTGACTTAAACCGGTTTATTCACTCGAATAAATATGAATGAATAAAAAATGGTTTGTCACTTACTGTATAAATAACTATAAACTTGCACTTAACATTATAAAAAATTGAAATTTGGCAAAAAATGAAGTTCCTAAAATAATGATCTTTCTCTTGGAAACATAAATAAGCCTTTTAAGTTAGAGATAATGCTAACAAATTTCTTTTTCTGATTAACCTAAATAGTTCAGCAATGCTTGTATAATAATAACATTTTCTGCGGGGATTTCTTTTCTAGATACATTTTTAACTATGATTGACGTCCTAATGATCGTCCGAATTATCGTGTTTGACAAGTACTGTCAAATAATGACATTTTATAAAACGGCCCATTAACTCAAAGCCAATAACTAAAGTAAAAATAGTTTTTATTGAATTATTTTGTTATTTATGAAGCAAATCATAAGTTATTATACATCACTAAAATCAGAATAAAACGTACTATTTGGTGGGCTAAAAATCCAATATGGCGCCCATAAGAAAAAAGCAAGTTGATGATGACTGACAGAAAACGAAACGTCGTGTGGCAAATTTGAATCCATCATCGAATAGCTAGGAAAAAGTGGCAATGAAAAAATGCTTTTAGTTTTAGGATATCTCTTCAAATAAGGTTAGAAATAAATAAAAACAAAAAATCAAATTTTCAGTTTTTTTCGGATATCTTCGGAAGTACTCGGAAAATCAAAATTTTTAAAACAGCATTTTGTTGTGCTTTAAATTGCGCAACTTTGCCCCAATTTAAACTTTCTCGTATCTCTTATGGTTTCTGAAATCCCAATGGTGAGGGTCGAATTTGAATTACCCTGTATACATTGTTAAAATCATATTAATAATAAAAAAAAAGTTCTAAAGTTAACTATAGGTATTTTTACATATTCATGTAGTCATCCAGAGTATATGGCTCTAGGTTAATAAGCAATTTTCTAATTTTTTTTTTTTAAATACTGATATGCCTTTTTGTTGACTAACTTGTTGAGGTAGCTTGTTAAACAATTTTACGCACATATATTCTGGACTTTTTTCGCTCAGGTTCAGTCTGTGCCTAGGGTAACAAAAATATTCAGATCTTGTGTTGTAGTTTTGATGCGATCTTAATTGTTGGAAAAGATGTTTGTTTCTATACAGAAACATGAGGCATTCAAAAATATATAATGCATACACTGTCAGAATTCCCAATTGCCTGAAAACATTTCTACATGATTGGTTAAAGTCCATTTTTTTAACTATCCTAATAACCCTCTTCTGAGCAACAAAACAATCCTGAATACCTGCACTTCTACCCCAAAAAATTATTCCATATTTTAATATGGATTCGTAATTTGCAAAATATAATATTTTCATACTTTTCTCACCCATATACTTGCTAATCACTCTAATGCCATAACAGACGGAGTTTAATTTTTTAATTAATTTATTCACGTGAAAAGACCAATCCAAATGCTGATCCACCCACAGACCCAAGAACTTTGTATTCTCTGTTACAGGAAAGCTGTCTGGTTCGAAATAGTAGTACATTAGTCTTTTGAACGTTTATGATTAGACGATTTTTGGCAAACCATTTACTTACTGTCTCCATAAGGTGATTGGTGTCTGTTGAGAGTTGACAAAAATTGCCGTTCGTAATTAACAGACTAGTATCATCTGCATAATTAATTATTTCTTGCTTAGGACTTTGTATCTGAGAACAGATGTCAAAGATGAAAATTACAAACAGGAGTTCCAGTTTCTATTGGCGCAAGTAAATCGTATATGCGTATGTGTAAACTCTCCTTTATTCCAATTTTTCGAGATTTTCCAATGGCCGCTTACGCTTCCATTACAAATAAATACAATAATAAACTTACGTAGTGTCATCATTATTTTTTTGTTTTAGGTCAAGGACCGGAACATTCAAGCGCCCGTTTGGAACGATTCCTTCAAATGTCATCTGACGATCCAGACTATTTCCCACCCGAAACTGAAGATTTTGCCGTTCGTCAACTACACGACATCAACTGGATCATTGCTAATTGCACCACGCCCGCTAATTTGTTCCATTTGTTGAGAAGACAGATCGCTTTGCCGTTCAGGTATTATTTTTACTTAGCTTTATATGTTGTATCATCAACTTATTTTGTCTAAAAGGTTAGTCAACTTTATATTTGGTAATTGGTGTATTTTGTTTTCAGAAAGCCTCTTGTTGTTATGACCCCCAAAAGTTTGTTGAGACATCCCGAAGCCAGAAGTTCGTTTGATGATATGATTGAAGGTAAGTTATGCCATTTATTGATAACTTTAACTGAAAGTTGTGTCTAAATTAAGAGTACCTAGTCGCCGGATTTATTGAAGGAACACTTTTCTATTGACGTTCATAAAAAACTTTTATAATAAAAACAGGTTCATAGAATCACTAAAAAAATATCAGCAAATGTGTGAAAATAATCTGAATTTAAGTTATTAGGTTTTGTGTATAACTTTCGAAAGAGTTCGAAAGCAAACAACAGCTGACCGATTATTCACAGTGATCTGGATTCTAGCTTATTCTAATGGGCTATTGTTATTTGTTATGTCTGTTAATTCATAAAAATAATCAATTTTTGTATCTCCAACAGTTCTCTAGACAATTTAAAAATAAGAATGAAAGAAATCACTTGATTTTGAGCTATATTTTCAGAAAAACATCACAGCAATTATTACTTTGGTAACGAGGTTAGCTTAAGAGTGATTTTAAAACAACTTGTTATACACTAAACACTAAAAAAATTATAGTCTTTGTTCGGTGACTTCTGACTGTTGCGTCACATTCCTCATCTCGTTTTATTAGACAAAGATCGAATAAAAATGTGTGTTTTATAGCAACATACTACTTTAACATTTCAAGAATTGATTTAAATTACCAGAAGCCTCTAGAACCGTTTTGGGAGTACCAAAGACCTCTAAATGCTACTGAGAACTTTCTGAAAACTTCCAGAACCCTCTACAACTGTTGTGAACTTTCCCCAAAACCATTTTAAATTGCCAGAGGCCTCTAAGATCAGTTTGACAGTTCCATAGACCTCTAAGTGCTATTGAGAACCTTCTAAAAAAAGCTTTTCCAGACTTGTTTTAAACAGTCAGAGGCCTCTAGGACCGTTTTGAAAGTTCCATAGACCTCTAAATGCTATTGAGAACTTTCTGAAAAGTTCCAGAGACCTCTACAACTGTCTTAAACTTTTCCAGACTTGTTTTAATTTGTCAGAGGCCTGTAAGAGCGTTTTGAGTATGCCAAAGATTTCCAAATGCTATTGAGAACTTTCTGAAAAGTTCCAGAGACATCTCTCAACTGTCTTGAACTTTCCCAGAGTTGTTTTAAATTGTCAGAGGCCTCTAGGACCATTTTGACAGTTCCATAGACCTCTAAATGCTATTGAGAATTTTCTGAAAAGTTCCAGAGACCTCTACAACTGTCTTGAACTTTCCCAGAGTTGTTTTAAATTGTCAGAGGCCTCTAGGACCATTTTGACAGTTCCATAGACCTCTAAATGCTATTGAGAACTTTATGAAAAGTTCCAGAGACCTCTACAACTGTCTTGAACTTTCTCAGGACACTTTTAAATTGCCAGAGGCCTCTAGGACCATTTTGAAAGTTCCATAGACCTCTAAATGCTATTGAGAACTTTCTGAAAAGTTCCAGAGACCTCTACAACTATCTTAAACTTTTCCAGACTTGTTTTAATTTGTCAGAGGCCTCTAGGACCATTTTGAAAGTTCCATAGACCTCTAAATGCTATTGAGAACTTTCTGAAAAGTTCCAGAGACCTCTACAACTGTCTTGAACTTTCTCAGAACACTTTTAAATTGCCAGAGGCCTCTAGGACCATTTTGAAAGTTCCATAGACCTCTAAATGCTATTGAGAACTTTCTGAAAAGTTCCAGAGACCTCTACAACTGTCTTGAACTTTCTCAGGACACTTTTAAATTGCCAGAGGCCTCTAGGACCATTTTGAAAGTTCCATAGACCTCTAAATGCTATTGAGAACTTTCTGAAAAGTTCGAGAGACCTCTACAACTGTCTTAAACTTTTCCAGACTTGTTTTAATTTGTCAGAGGCCTCTAGGACCATTTTGACAGTTCCATAGACCTCCAAATGCTACTGAGAACTTTCTGAAAAGTTCCAGAGACCTCTACAACTGTCTTAAACTTTTCCAGACTTGTTTTAATTTGTCAGAGGCCTCTAGGACCATTTTGAAAGTTCCATAGACCTCTAAATGCTATTGAGAACTTTCTGAAAAGTTCCAGAGACCTCTACAACTGTCTTGAACTTTCTCAGAACACTTTTAAATTGCCAGAGGCCTCTAGGACCATTTTGAAAGTTCCATAGACCTCTAAATGCTATTGAGAACTTTCTGAAAAGTTCCAGAGACCTCTACAACTGTCTTAAACTTTTCCAGACTTGTTTTAATTTGTCAGAGGCCTCTAGGACCATTTTGACAGTTCCATAGACCTCCAAATGCTACTGAGAACTTTCTGAAAAGTTCCAGAGACCTCTACAACTGTCTTGAACTTTCTCAGAACACTTTTAAATTGCCAGAGGCCTCTAGGACCATTTTGAAAGTTCCATAGACCTCTAAATGCTATTGAGAACTTTCTGAAAAGTTCCAGAGACCTCTACAACTGTCTTGAACTTTCTCAGGACACTTTTAAATTGCCAGAGGCCTCTAGGACCATTTTGAAAGTTCCATAGACCTCTAAATGCTATTGAGAACTTTCTGAAAAGTTCCAGAGACCTCTAAAACTGTCTTGAACTTTCTCAGAACACTTTTAAATTGCCAGAGGCCTCTAGGACCATTTTGAAAGTTCCATAGACCTCTAAATGCTATTGAGAACTTTCTGAAAAGTTCCAGAGACCTCTACAACTGTCTTGAACTTTCTCAGAACACTTTTAAATTGCTAGAGGCCTCTAGGACCATTTTGAAAGTTCCATAGACCTCTAAATGCTATTGAGAACTTTCTGAAAAGTTCCAGAGACCTCTACAACTGTCTTAAACTTTTCCAGACTTGTTTTAATTTGTCAGAGGCCTCTAGGACCATTTTGACAGTTCCATAGACCTCTAAATGCTATTGAGAACTTTCTGAAAAGTTCCAGAGACCTCTACAACTGTCTTGAACTTTCTCAGAACACTTTTAAATTGCCAGAGGCCTCTAGGACCATTTTGAAAGTTCCATAGACCTCTAAATGCTATTGAGAACTTTCTGAAAAGTTCCAGAGACCTCTACAACTGTCTTGAACTTTCTCAGGACACTTTTAAATTGCCAGAGGCCTCTAGGACCATTTTGAAAGTTCCATAGACCTCTAAATGCTATTGAGAACTTTCTGAAAAGTTCCAGAGACCTCTACAACTGTCTTGAACTTTCTCAGAACACTTTTAAATTGCCAGAGGCCTCTAGGACCATTTTGAAAGTTCCATAGACTTCTAAATGCTATTGAGAACTTTCTGAAAAGTTCCAGAGACCTCTACAACTGTCTTGAACTTTCTCAGAACACTTTTAAATTGCCAGAGGCCTCTAGGACCATTTTGAAAGTTCCATAGACCTCTAAATGCTATTGAGAACTTTCTGAAAAGTTCCAGAGACCTCTACAACTGTCTTAAACTTTTCCAGACTTGTTTTAATTTGTCAGAGGCCTCTAGGACCATTTTGACAGTTCCATAGACCTCCAAATGCTACTGAGAACTTTCTGAAAAGTTCCGGAGACCTCTACAACTGTCTTGAACTTTCTCAGGACAGTTTTAAATTGCCAGAGGCCTCTAGGACCATTTTGAAAGTTCCATAGACCTCTAAATGCTATTGAGAACTTTCTTATAAGTGCCAGAAGCCCCAACAACTGTCTTAAACTTTACCAGACTTTAATTTGTCAGAGCCCTCTAGGAACGTTTTGAGTGTGCCAAAGATTTCCAAATGCTACTGAGAACTTTCTGAAAAGTTCCAGGACCCACTACAATTGTCTTGAACTTTCCAAATGGAAAAACACAAATGTATCAATGTTGCCAAATGTTAAAACAGTACATGTAATGCCATAGCATTTTTAAACTGCAAACGCAAAAACACGTCGGTAATAATTTTTAATATAAGTTGTTTAAAAAACGATTTTTGGTTTTTTACGATTACTCACTATTTCCACACTCGCCACATAATACAAGAACAAATAATATTAAGTTAAGAAAATTACCAAAAATAGAAGCAACCTAAACTAACAGTTTCTGAGTAGTTGGGAATTCCGAAACAACTTTTTAAGAGAACCATATAAGAGTGTTATTAAAATTGATATTTTAATTTCTTTACGAACTGTATAATACATTAAATAAGATTTTACAGCAAAGTAATTAATTGGAATAAATGACAGTAATAATATTTGTTCTCCAGGAACCGAGTTCAGAAGAATAATCCCCGATGAAGGTAAGGCATCTCAGAATGCCAGTGGCGTGAAGAAACTCATCTTCTGCTCCGGAAAAGTGTATTACGACTTGATCAAGGCCAACAGAGAGCTGGGAATTGATGATAAAATTGCCGTTACACGTGTTGAACAGGTAAGAGCGAATTACAATTGACTTCTATTCAAAACCTGTTGTAATCTTCCATGAACCATTATTTCAGTTGACTCCTTTCCCATTCGATTTGATTAAACAAGAATGCGACAAATATCCAAACGCCCAAATCGCCTGGGCTCAAGAAGAGCACAAAAACCAAGGTGGATGGACTTACGTTAAGCCCAGATTCGAAACCACTTTGGCTGGCCAAAGAGATGTCATGTAAGTAAACTTGCCCATTACTAATTTTCATCGTTTAAGGTAATTTACCCGCAGGTATCGAATTGAAACTTGGTGTATGTGAAGATATGATTTTTTCAAAGCAAAACTTAGCTTTACTTGTTGGCTGTTTTGAAACGACTTGTGTAATCTAATTTGTTTTTTTTTCTCGTGTGTTCTAGTCCGAGTAAAAAAAGTTGGTTCAGTAGGTTCTTTGGTAAAGATGATGAGCCAAAACCGCAGGAGGCGAAACCTGACGCAAGAGTTGTCAGGTAAAAATCATATCTTCATTTACAGTTATTTATGTTAACTCTAAAGCACCTAGCGCTTCGTATTTTGCTAGCATTCTGTGGCTGTACGTTCTAGCGCTATGTAGCTTTGTTTTTGCTTGTTTCTAGCTGTTCTATGGTCTGTACTATGTTGGGAATTTAATAGTTGTTCCTAAAACAGTGTGATTGAAATTTATATTTTAAATAACAGTTTATTATTTCCATGACTAATTGTTTTCAAAGACTCTCACGTTCAGAATGTGTCTGAAGACTAAATTGCAGGATTTCTTTTGAAATTATACATAGAAGTAATTGTATAATCATGTGGACATGCACTTTTACCATTTCAAGATGAGTTTAGATTAATTCGTAAAGAGAAACTGCAATCATCAAAGACACTCTCTTTATCCTGATACCTTTTGCATTACAGAGTTAGTAGCTTAATTACGCTCTGTCCTAGGAGAACAGTGACATATTGAAATTCACGTACGTCTTAGATTGGTTCTCAAGATTTTCTTTGATTCTTTGTGGTTGCCAGATTGAGCGTTTTTTTCCGGCGATTTAAAAAGCTTTGTTTTTGTTGAACCAGATATTTTTAAAGTGTCGTTGTAGAGCATTTATCTCCTACAAATTAAGGAAAAGAGTCTGGTATTATTAATATCTTTTTTATGAGAGTATTACTCCATCAAATCTCACATAAAACATACTAAAATGCATACAATACATACGTTAATAACTAACTAACGGAAGGACTATTTTAACGTAACAGCAACTAGCTCTGGGACGGACTTTATCTTGGTTTTTGTGTCAGTATTTTAATGGATCTTTAGATTAGGGTGTTTTGTTAAGGTCAACAACCCTATTTTATGTATACAACATTCTAAAGCTTCGTTTAGATTACTTTTTCTGTCAAATTAACCCTTACTTAACTGAATTTGGTTTCTTTGTACTGAACAACTTAGAAGTAGTTTCAGAGAAGGTTAAGCGTGCAAAAAAATCTAAATTCTGTCACATTCCACTACCGTTTCTTGCTTGCTTTCGGAAGAATGCTTCTGCAACATTTATAGGCCTCTTTAAACATTACTAGATTTTTTGCAATGTTTTTACACATTCTAGAAAGTTTCTAGTCCTTTTCCAACAGTCGTTAGACCTTTTTCAACATTTTTAGACATTCTGTAAAGTTACTAGACCTTTTGCAACATTTTTACATCTTCTGCAATTCATCTCGGCCTTTTTAAACATTTCTAGGACTTATTGAAGATTTGGAGAATTTTTAGACATTCTGCAACATTTCCAGATCTTTTTGAATGTTTTTAGAGTTACTGAAACATTTCTAGACTTTCTTCGAAATTTCTAGGCCTTATTCAACATTGCTAGAGACCCTTTCCAACATTTGTAGACATTTTGCAAAGTTTCTAAGCATTTTTCTACATTTGCTAGTCCTTTAGTAACATTTCTAGATCGCACTAAAGGTTTCGAAATATTGTTTAGTGTTTTTAGACATTCTGCAATATTTACAGGCCATTTTGAATGTTTTTATAGTTACTGAAACATTTCTAGACTTTCTTCGAAATTTCTAAGCCTTATTCAACATTGCTAGAGACCCTTTCCAACATTTGTAGACATTTTGCCAAGTTTCTAAGCATTTTTCAACATTTGCTACTCCTTTGGTAACATTTCTAGATCGCACTGAAGCTTTCGAAACATTGTTTAGTATTTTTAGACATTTTGCAATATTTCCAGGCCATTTTGAATGTTTTTAGAGCTACTGAAACATTTTTAGACTTTCTTCGAAATTTCTAGGCCTTATTCAACTTTGCTAGACCCTTTCCAAAATTTGTAGCCATTTTGCAAAGTTTCTAAGCATTTTTCAACATTTGTTAGTCCTTTGGTAACATTTCTAGATCGCACTAAAGGTTTCGAAATATAGTTTAGTGTTTTTAGACATTCTGCAATATTTCCAGGCCATTTTGAATGTTTTTAGAGTTACTGAAACATTTCTAGACTTTCTGCGAAATTTCTAGGCCTTATTAAGCTTATTGCTAGACCCTTTGCAACATTTGTAGACATTTTGCAAGGTTTCTAAGTTTCGAAATTTCTAGGCCTTATTCAACATTGCTAGACCCTTTGCAACCTTTGTAGACATTTTGCAAAGTTTCTAAGCCCTGTTCAACATTTGCTAGTCCTTTGGCAACATTTCTAGATCGCACTGAAAGTTTCGAAATATTGTTTAGTATTTTTAGACATTCTGCATCATTTCCTTTCCTTTTTGAATGTTTTTAGAGCTAGTGAAACATTTGTAGACCTTCTGCGAAATTTCTAGGCTTTATTAAACATTTTTGCAATGTTCCTAAACCTTTTTCAACATTTGCTAGTCCTGTGGCAATATTTCTAGATCTCACTGAAGGTTTCGAAACATTGTTTAGTATTTTTAGACATTCTGCAACATTTCTAGGCCTTATTAAACATTGCTAGACCCTTTGCAACATTTGTAGACATTTTGCAAGGTTTCTAAACCTTTTTCAACATTTGTTAGTTCTTTGGCAACATTTCTAGATCGCATTGAAGCTTTCGAAACATTGTTTAGTATTTTTAGACATTCTGCAATATTTTCAGGCCATTTTGAATGTTTTTAGAGTTACTGAAACATTTCTAGATCTTCTGCGAAATTTCTAGGCCTTATTCAACATTGCTAGAGACCCTTTCCAACATTTGTAGACATTTTGCCAAGTTTCTAAGCATTTTTCAACATTTGCTACTCCTTTGGTAACATTTCTAGATCGCACTGAAGCTTTCGAAACATTGTTTAGTATTTTTAGACATTTTGCAATATTTCCAGGCCATTTTGAATGTTTTTAGAGTTACTGAAACATTTTTAGACTTTCTTCGAAATTTCTAGGCCTTATTCAACTTTGCTAGACCCTTTCCAAAATTTGTAGCCATTTTGCAAAGTTTCTAAGCATTTTTCAACATTTGTTAGTCCTTTGGTAACATTTCTAGATCGCACTAAAGGTTTCGAAATATAGTTTAGTGTTTTTAGACATTCTGCAATATTTCCAGGCCATTTTGAATGTTTTTAGAGTTACTGAAACATTTCTAGACTTTCTGCGAAATTTCTAGGCCTTATTAAGCTTATTGCTAGACCCTTTGCAACATTTGTAGACATTTTGCAAGGTTTCTAAGCATTTTTCAACATTTGCTACTCCTTTGGTAAGATTTCTACATCGCACTGAAGCTTCCGAAACATTGTTTAGTATTTTTAGACATTTTGCAATATTTCCAGGCCATTTTGAATGTTTTTAGAGTTACTGAAACATTTCTAGACTTTCTGCGAAATTTCTGGGCCATATTAAACATTGTTAGACCCTTTGCAACATTTGTAGACATTTTGCAAAGTTTCTAAGCATTTTTCAACATTTGCTACTCCTTTGGTAACATTTTTAGATCGCACTGAAGATTTCGAAACATTGTTTAGTATTTTTAGACATTCTGCAATATTTTCAGGCCATTTTGAATGTTTTTAGAGTTACTGAAACATTTCTAGACTTTCTTCGAAATTTCCTGGCCTTATTCAACATTGCTAGACCCTTTGCAACATTTGTAGACATTTTGCAAGGTTTCTAAGCATTTTTCAACATTTGCTACTCCTTTGGTAACATTTTTAGATCGCACTGAAGATTTCGAAACATTGTTTAGTATTTTTAGACATTTTGCAATATTTCCAGGCCATTTTGAATGTTTTTAGAGTTACTGAAACATTTTTAGACTTTCTTCGAAATTTCTAGGCCTTATTCAACTTTGCTAGACCCTTTCCAAAATTTGTAGCCATTTTGCAAAGTTTCTAAGCATTTTTCAACATTTGTTAGTCCTTTGGTAACATTTCTAGATCGCACTGAAGGTTTCGAAATATAGTTTAGTGTTTTTAGACATTCTGCAATATTTCCAGGCCATTTTGAATGTTTTTAGAGTTACTGAAACATTTCTAGACTTTCTGCGAAATTTCTAGGCCTTATTAAGCTTATTGCTAGACCCTTTGCAACATTTGTAGACATTTTGCAAGGTTTCTAAGCATTTTTCAACATTTGCTACTCCTTTGGTAAGATTTCTACATCGCACTGAAGCTTTCGAAACATTGTTTAGTATTTTTAGACATTTTGCAATATTTCCAGGCCATTTTGAATGTTTTTAGAGTTACTGAAACATTTCTAGACTTTCTGCGAAATTTCTGGGCCATATTAAACATTGCTAGACCCTTTGCAACATTTGTAGACATTTTGCAAAGTTTCTAAGCATTTTTCAACATTTGCTACTCCTTTGGTAACATTTTTAGATCGCACTGAAGATTTCGAAACATTGTTTAGTATTTTTAGACATTCTGCAATATTTTCAGGCCATTTTGAATGTTTTTAGAGTTACTGAAACATTTCTAGACCTTCTGCGAAATTTCTAGGCCTTATTCAACATTGCTAGACCCTTTGCAACATTTGTAGACATTTTGCAAGGTTTCTAAATCTTTTTCAACATGTGCTAGTCCTTTGGCAACATTTCTAGATTGCACTGAAGGTCTCGAAATATAGTTTAGTGTTTTTAGACATTCTGCAATATTTCCAGGCCATTTTGAATGTTTTTAGAGTTACTGAAACATTTCTAGACTTTCTGCGAAATTTCTAGCCCTAATTAAGCTTATTGCTAGACCCTTTGCAACATTTGTAGACATTTTGCAAGGTTTCTAAGCATTTTTCAACATTTGCTACTCCTTTGGTAAGATTTCTACATCGCACTGAAGCTTTCGAAACATTGTTTAGTATTTTTAGACATTTTGCAATATTTCCAGGCTATTTTGAATGTTTTTAGAGTTACTGAAACATTTCTAGACTTTCTTCGAAATTTCTAGGCCTTATTAAACATTGCTAGACCCTTTCCAACATTTGTAGACATTTTGCCAAGTTTATAAGCATTTTTCAACATTTGATAGTCCTTTGGTAACATTTCTAGATCACACTGAAGGTTTCGAAACATTGTTTAGTATTTTTAGACATTCTGCAATATTTCCAGGCCATTTTGAATGTTTTTAGAGTTACTGAAACCTTTCTAGACCTTCTGCGAAATTTCTAGGCCTTATTCAACATTGCTAAACCCTTTCCAACATTTGTAGACATTTTGCCAAGTTTCTAAGCATTTTTCAACATTTGATAGTCCTTTGGTAACATTTCTAGATCGCACTGAAGGTTTCGAAACATTTTTTAGTATTTTTAGAAATTCTGCAATATTTCCAGGCCAATTTGAATGTTTTTAGAGCTATTGAAACATTTCTAGACTTTCTGCGAAATTTCTAGGCCTTATTCAACATTGCTAGACCCTTTGCAACATTTGTAGACATTTTGCAAGGTTTCTAAATCTTTTTCAACATGTGCTAGTCCTTTGGCAACATTTCTAGATTGCACTGAAGGTCTCGAAATATAGTTTAGTGTTTTTAGACATTCTGCAATATTTCCAGGCCATTTTGAATGTTTTTAGAGTTACTGAAACATTTGTAGACATTTTGCAAGGTTTCTAAACCTTTTTCAACATTTGTTAGTTCTTTGGCAACATTTCTAGATCGCACTGAAGCTTTCGAAACATTGTTTAGTATTTTTAGACATTCTGCAATATTTTCAGGCCATTTTCATCGAGTTTTTCAAGATTTGGCAGTCCTTTGGTAACATTTGTAGATCGCACTGAAGGTTTCGAAATATTGCTTAGTATTTTTAGACATTCTGCATCATTTCCTTTCCTTTTTGAATGTTTTTAGAGCTAGTGAAACATTTGTAGACCTTCTGCGAAATTTCTAGGCTTTATTAAACATTTTTGCAAAGTTCCTAAACCTTTTTCAACATTTGCTAGTCCTGTGGCAATATTTCTAGATCTCGCTGAAGGTTTAGAAACATTGTTTAGTATTTTTAGTCACTCTGCATCATTTCCAGGCTTTTTTAAAGGCTGGAAATGATGCTAATTTCTCTTCCTGATATTTAAACGTGACAATCACTATTTTTAAGTTGACAGACCATGATAAGTCCATGCAAATTCAACTTGTAGTGCTAATTAATCTAAAAATGTTTTTTTTTTATTTTCAGCTACATTGGCAGAGCAGTTGCCGCCAGCACAGCCACCGGTAGCAAAGCTCAACATCTTAAAGAACTTAAAAATTTACTTGACGAGGCCACTAGACTGTAAGCAGTTTTCAAAATAGCATTATTTTACTTATTTATTAATACTTGATAGGTATTTTCGAAACGTAGAAATTGTTTTTTCAATAGTATCTACACTTTTAACTGTTTTTTGTCCTCAAGATTAACAAATTTTTAAACTGTAATTGTACGAAACGTACTAGTAGCTGCTATATTCTCGTACATTTGCTACTTACTCACCTAGTTAGGTAAAATGTCGCACCAACTATCAGATAATCAAAGTAAGAAGTAATATGTGTACATAATACGGTATTACAGTAATTTTGTTCTGGTTTGTGTAAATTTAACTAAATTTGATCTAAGTAAGGCATTAAGTTATTTTAGCCGCCGGACTATTTGAAACTGAATTGACGGTTATATGGTATTTCGTCAAGTATTTTAAAATTAATTTATTTATTGTTTTTGAATGAGAGAAATGTGAATGAATTAGTTAAGTATTAAATTTGTTGCAATTATCGCATTGTTTTGTTTTTTACGATCCTGTTCCCTATACAGCACAAACGCAAAGAAGTAAATGTTTAGTTAGCCCTGATACTTCGGAAAATCAGGAAATTGCCAGTGAATTCACCTCCTGATTCTTCTGTGCTCCTGTTAAAAGAAAATTGAGTTTTGTCTACTAGGAAAGCAGAATGCAAGGAGGTAAAGTTGGTTTACTCCTGAAGTTCGAGCGAATCGACTCATTTACTTCTTGATACTTCTATGCCCCTGTTGTTCTTGATACTTCTATGTTACATTTGAACAAAAGGTCTAACAATACTTTACTTGGGCCTTTAATAACTCCGTTATTCAAAAAGTTACGTCGAAATGATACTGAAGGTGAAAGATACTCCAGATTATGAGCTTTCCAAAAATGTGTCAAAACGGGGTTTTAACCGTCATCGTTTGGCCGCTAGAGGGTGTTAAAATCACGCCTATCAGATCAAAACAGTGACTTTGACACTATTTGTTTTACATTTTAATAACTCGGTTATGTGAAGTGTTACGTCAAAGTGACACTGAAGGTAAAAGATAGCTTAGATTATAGGTTTTCCAAAAATGTGACAAAACTGGGTTTTAGCCGTCACCGTTTGGCCGCTAGAGGGTTTTGTAATATTTTTAGACATTCTTTAACGTTTATAGACCCTTTGCAACATTTCCAGAGAGTTTTGAAGGTTTTTAGACCTTTTCTAACAATTCTAGGACTCCCTGAAGATTTCGAAACATTTTGCAAAATTTATAGGCTTCTTTGAAGTTTTATAGATCTTTTCAACATTGTTAGGCCTTTTTGCCATTGATAGAACTTTTTCAACATTTGTTAGACCTTTGCCAACATTTCTAATACTTGCAAAGGGTTTTAAACTTTTTGCAGTATTTCTAGACATTCTGTAACATTTCTAGTCCTTCTTCAGCATTGTTAGATATTTTGTAATATTTTTAGACATTCTTTAACGTTTAAAAACGCTTTGCAACATTTCGAGGGTGTTTTTGAAGGTTTTTAGACCTATTGGAACATTATTAGACATTATGCCACCAATCAAAGAGTTTTGTACTAGGAAAGCAGAATGCAAGGAGGTAATGTTCGTTTACTCCTGATGTTCTAGTGAATCGACCAATTGTCGAGAAAAGTTCATTTACTTCTGTGCTCCTGATAGAAAATCGAGTTTTGTATTAAGGCAGCAGAAATGATCCATTTTAAAAACGGACTTTTAGCAATGTTTCTGAAATATTCTATCTGATTTAAAATTTATAGGCTTTTTTAAAGGTTTATAGATCTTTTCAACATTGTTAAGCCTTTTTGCCATTGATAGAACTCTCTGCCAACATTTCTAACACTTGCAAAGAGTTTAAAAACTTTTTGCAGTATTTCTAGACATTCTGTAATATTTCTAGTCCTTCTTCAACATTGTTAGACCTTTTTTAATATTTTTAGACATTCTTTAACGTTTAAAGACTCTTTGCAACATTTCCAAGGGGTTTTTGAAGGTTTTTAGGCCTATTGCAACATTTTTAGACATTCTGCCACCAATCATAGAGTTTTGTACTAGGAAAGCAGAATGCAAGGAGGTAAAGTTAGTTTACTCCCTGATGTTCGAGCGAATCGACCAATTGTCGAAACAAGTTCATTTACTTCTTGATACTTCTATGCTCCTGATAGAAAATGGAGTTTTGTATTAAGGCAGCAGAAAAGATCCATTTTAAAAACGCACTTTTAGCAATGTTTCTGAAATATTATATCTGATCTAAAATTTACAGGCTTTTTTAAAAGTTTATAAATATTTTCAACATTTTTAGGACTTTTTGCCATTTCTAGAACTGTTCCAACATTTGCTAGAGCTTTTGCAACATTTCTAACACTTTCAAAAGGTTTAAAAACTTTTTGCAGTATTTCTAGACATTCTGCCACCAATCAAAGAGTTTTGTACTAGGAAAGCAGAATGCAAGGAGGTAAAGTTAGTTTACTCCCTGATGTTCGAGCGAATCGACCAATTGTCGAAACAAGTTCATTTACTTCTTGATACTTCTATGCTCCTGATAGAAAATCGAGTTTTGTATTAAGGCAGCAGAAAATATCCATTTTAAAAACGGACTTTTAGCAATGTTTCTGAAATATTCTATCTAATCTAAAATTTATAGGTTTTTTTGAAGGTTTATAGATCTTTTCAACATTGTTCGGCCTTTTTGCCATTGATAGAACTTTTTCAATATTTGCTAGTCCTTCTTCAACATTGTTAGACCTTTTTGTAATATTTTTAGACATTATTTAACGTTTATAGTCTCTTTGCAACATTTCCAGGGGTTTTTGAAGGTCTGTTGCAACATTGCAACATTTTTAGACATTCTTCCACCAATCAAAGAGTTTTGTACTAGGAAAGCAGAATGCAAGGAGGTAAAGTTGGTTTACTCCAGGAGCCTAATTCTTGAAAGCAGAGAGCGGAAATCTCAGGATAAGTGTTGATAGAATGTGACAGAAGAAGCTGACAATAACGGGCTTCTGTCACATTCTGTTGGTCTTTCTCTTGATAACTCTCTTCCCTCGTTTCAAGAATACGCACCCTGATGTTCGAGTGAATCGACTAATTGTCGAAAATAGTTCATTCACTTATTGATACTTCTATGCTCCTAGGAAAGCAGAATGCAGGGAGGTAAAGTTCGTTTACTCCTGATGTTCTAGTGAATCGACCAATTGTCGAGAAAAGTTCATTTACTTCTGTGCTCCTGGTAGAATCGAGTTTTGTATTAAGGCAGCAGAAAAGATCCATTTTTAAAACGGACTTTTAGCAATGTTTCTGAAATATTACCTGATCTAAAATTTATAGGCTTTTTTGAAGGTTTAAAGATCTTTTCAACATTGTTAGGCCTTTTTGCCATTGATAGAACTTTTTCAATATTTGCTAGACCTTTGCTAACATTTTTAACACTTGCAAAAGGTTTAAAAACTTGCAGTATTTTTAGACATTCTGCAACATTTCAAGTCCTTCTTCAACATTGTTAGACCTGTTGTAATATCGAAAAATCATTACTTTACAACTAACATATACAATATAATTACCGGATATGTTAGTTGAAAAGTAATAGTATATTTTCGCATAATACAGGCTATTCAAGCAGCAATCATTAGCACCGCTATTTAGCCGTTTCCAAATTGGCCACCCTTTCGTAAAGACAGGTGTTGTCCGTCTAAATTGAAATTCCCACCCGCCTAGGACATTGTCCAGTTATGTGACGGCTTAATGTGAAAGAAAACCGCAAAACGAAAAGGACACATTCAGCTGGGGATTTTACGGCTCGATGGGGGCAAACCAAAAACTGACGGTCGTATCATGCAAGTTTGACCAGCACACTATTATGACCAATGCTTTGAAAAGATTAGATCATAATAAGAAGAAATGTGTGGTCTTGAATCATTTTTTAAAGTTTAGTAATTATGGCTTGTCTCTTGAAATGCCTAATGCTTTACCTATTTTATTGGTTCTCGGAAATTTAACTATTGTGACCCGGAAACGTCCAGAAGAAAGGACTATTTGCCTTAAAGGCAGCACAAAATCATATTTAATCCTTGTTTTATGTGTCTTTGACATACAAATGTACGTGTCAATTGGCAAAATAGAGCATAGAGCTATTAAACTAAAACCATCACTTTATAGCTTCATAAGTTAAATTTTAACGTTCATTTTAAACAAATTTAAATATGCTACAATGGTTACAACTGTCAAATATACAGGGTCGACAAAATAGTTGCCTGTTTGAGGAATTACACTGGAAGTTGTATCTAGAGCTTCGTCGAGCCAAAATTGACACTCCTGACGTTAAGAAACACTTTTATAATTTTTTTACGTCACGTGACAGCTGTCATAACTGTCAAAATGCGTTGACCAATGACTTAAAACTCTAAAATTACAAAATAGTTGCTTATTTGAGGAATTACACTGGAAGTTGTGTTTAGAGCTTTGTCGAGCCAAAATTGACACTCCTGACGTTAAGAAACACTTATAATTTTTTTACGTCACGTGACAGCTGTCAAAATGCGTTCACCAGTGACTTAAAACTATAAAATTACAAAATAGTTGCTTATTAGAGGAATTACACTGGAAGTTGTATCTAGAGGTTCGTGGAGCCAAAATTGACACTCCTGACGTTAAGAAACACTTTTATAAATTTTTTACGTCACGTGACAGCTGTCATAACTGTCAAAATGCGTTGACCAATGACTTAAAACTATAAAATTACAAATAGTTGCTTATTTGAGGAATTACACTGGAAGTTGTGTCTAGAGCTTCGTCGAGCCAAAATTGACACTCCTGACGTTAAGAAACACTTTTATAATTTTTTTACGTCACGTGACAGCTGTCATAACTGACAAAACCCGTTCACAAGTGATCCGAAACTATAAAATTACAAATAGGTAGTTACTTATTTGAGGAATTTCACTGGAAGTTGTGTCTAGAGCTTCGTGGAGCCAAAATTGACACTCCTGACGTTAAGAAACACTTTTATAATTTTTTTACGTCACGTGACAGCTGTCATAACTGTCAAGATACGTTGAGCAGTGACTTAAAACTATAAAATTACAAAATAGTTGCTTGTTTGAGGAATTACACTGGAAGTTGTATTTAGAGCTTCGTGGAGCCAAAATTGACCCTCCTGACGTTAAGAAACAATTTTATAAATTTTTTACCTCAAGTGACAGCTGTCATAACTGTCAAAATACGTTGACCATTGACTTAAAACTACAAAATTACAAATAGTTGCTTATTTGAGAAATTACACTGGAAGTGGTGTCTAGAGCTTCGTGGAGCCAAAATTGACACTCCTGACGTTAAGAAACACTTTTATACATTTTTTACGTCACGTGACAGCTGTCATAACTGTCAAAATACGTTGACCAGTGACTTAAAACTATAAAATTACAAAATAGTTGCTTATTTGAGAAATTACACTGGAAGTTGTGTTTAGAGCTTCGTCGAGCCAAAATTGACACTCCTGTCGTTAAGAAACACTTTTATAATTTTTTACGTCACGTGACAGCTGTCATAACTGTCAAAATACGTTGAACAGTGACTTAAAACTATAAAATTACAAAATAGTTGCCTGTTTGAGGAATAACACTGGAAGTTGTGTCTAAGGCTTCGTGGAGCCAAAATTGACACTCCTGACATTAAGAAACACTTTAATATTTTTTTACGTCACGTGACAGCTGTCATAACGGTCAAAATACGTTGACCAGTGACTTAAAACTATAAAATTACAAAATAGTTCCTTATTTGAGAAATTACACTGGAAGTTGTATCTAGAGCTTCGTCGAGCTAAAATTGACACTCCTGTCGTTTAGAAACACGTTTATAATTTTTTTACGTTACGTGACAGCTGTCATAACTGACAAAATGCGTTGACCAGTGACTAAAAACTATAAAATTACAAAATAGTTGCCTGTTTGAGGAATTACACTGGAAGTTGTATCTAGAGCTTCGTGGATCGAAAATTGACACTCCTGACGTTAAGAAACACTTTTATCATTTTTTTACGTCACGTGACAGCCGTCATAACTGTCAAAATACGTTGACCAGTGACTTAAAACTATAAAATTACAAAATAGTTGCTTATTTGAGAAATTACACTGGAAGTTGTGTCTAGAGCTTCGTCGAGCCAAAATTGACAATCCTGACGTTAAGAAACACTTTTATAATTTTTTTTACGTCACGTGACAGCTGTCATAACTGTCAAGATACGTTGACCAGTGACTTAAAACTATAAAATTACAAAATAGTTGCTTGTTTGAGGAATTACACTGGAAGTTGTATTTAGAGCTTCGTGGAGCCAAAATTGACACTCCTGACATTAAGAAACACTTTAATATTTTTTACGTCACGTGACAGCTGTCATAACGGTCAAAATACGTTGACCAGTGACTTAAAACTATAAAATTACAAAATAGTTGCCTGTTTGAGGAATTACACTGGAAGTTGTATCTAGAGCTTCGTCGAGCCAAAATTGACACTCCTGACGTTAAGAAACACTTTTATAATTTTTTTACGTCACGTGACAGCTGTCATAACTGACAAAACCCGTTCACAAGTGATCCGAAACTATAAAATTACAAATAGGTAGTTACTTATTTGAGAAATTTCACTGGAAGTTGTGTCTAGAGCTTCGTGGAGCCAAAATTGACACTCCTGACGTTAAGAAGCACGTTTATAATTTTTTTACATCACGTGACAGCTGTCATAACTGTCAAAATGCGTTGACCAATGACTTAAAACTATAAAATTACAAAATAGTTGCCTGTTTGAGGAATTACACTGGAAGTTGTATCTAGAGCTTCGTGGATCGAAAATTGACACTCCTGACGTTAAGAAACACTTTTATCATTTTTTTACGTCACGTGACAGCCGTCATAACTGTCAAAATACGTTGACCAGTGACTTAAAACTATAAAATTACAAAATAGTTGCTTATTTGAGAAATTACACTGGAAGTTGTATCTAGAGCTTCGTGGATCGAAAATTGACACTCCTGACGTTAAGAAACACTTTTATAATTTTTTTACGACACGTGACAGCTGTCATAACTGTCAAAATTCGTTAACCAGTGACTTAAAACTATAAAATTACAAAATAGTTGCTTATTTGAGGAATTACACTGGAAGTTGTGTTTAGAGATTCGTGCAGCCAAAATTGACAATCCTGACGTTAAGAAACACTTTTATAATTTTTTTACGACACGTGACAGCTGTCATAACTGTCAAAATTCGTTAACCAGTGACTTAAAACTATAAAATTACAAAATAGTTGCTTATTTGAGGAATTACACTGGAAGTTGTGTTTAGAGATTCGTGCAGCCAAAATTGACAATCCTGACGTTAAGAAACACTTATAATTTTTTACGTCACGTGACAGCTGTCAAAATGCGTTCACCAGTGACTTAAAACTATAAAATTACAAAATAGTTGCTTATTTGAGGAATTACACTGGAAGTTGTATCTAGAGCTTCGTGGAGCCAAAATTGACACTCCTGACGTTAAGAAACACTTTTATAAATTTTTTACGTCACGTGACAGCTGTTATAACTGACAAAACCCGTTCAGAAGTGATCCGAAACTATAAAATTACAAATAGGTAGTTACTTATTTGAGGAATTTCACTGTAAGTCGTGTTTAAAGCTCTATAAAACCAAATTTTACAGTTGGAACGTTAAGAAAAACTATAATACGTTGCTTGCGTCACATGACAGCTGTCATAATTGTAAAAAGTCACTTAAAAGTGACCTAAACTAGCAGTCAATTTTAAAATGAACACACTGTAAACAAATAGACTCACCAGTTCTATCTAGAAAATTAGAAAAAAATATTGAAATTTTTTTGGCAGAATTCCTAAATATAATAAAATATAGGTGTTTGCATTTGAAAATCTTAAGTTGATGATCATATAACTTATTTTTGGGCTACCCTGTATACATATTTAAAATGGAGATCTTTCATACATTTGCCCCATACATTGCCATACTGTATACAACACTTTATCTATAACAGTGCAGTAACCAGATTCGATAATTGTTATTTACCATCATCAAGCAATGGACCTGGACAAATCAGTTAGTTATTGTTGTTACCGCACACTGTGCGGTAACAGTGTACTTTACCGCACTGTGGTAGATAAAATATTGGACTTTTTACAGGTACCAGACATCCTATACAATACTGTAAAAGCCGCTATAGTGGCTGTCCGCACATAAATACACAATCCCAGGTAGGGTCAAAATGAACAGCTAACTGTACAATAGCTTAAGGATTGCAGTGTTGACATCCTGTATATTTGCCCAGCATTATATTCGAAGATGTGTGGGAGTTTTTCGTCGATTCACCCCTTTTAGCGCGTGTCACCTGGATTCTTTCAATTGTGTCGATCTTCCTGTATGTCTACCCTAATATTGTGTATAGGAGGTCTCGTCCGAAATAACTGTAACTTTATTTCACATTGTGGGAAAATAGGGTCAGGCGCCCTTTTTGATGGTAGACAATAATTTAAAACTGTTTTTAATATAAAATTTTATTGGCGACACGTTTGTATAGCTATTTTATGGCACGAAAACTGCAATTCTTCATGGGTACTTATTCTTGAAAATAAGGATTTTTTTTTTCAAGAAAATAAAGAAAATTTATTTATTTAATTTATAGAAAAGGTACATTTTTGTAGGGATGTCAAGTGTTTACCATTATAGTTAGTTTTAGTAGGATTGTATGTAGTTATTAAGAAAATTAACAGTATTACTTGATGAACTTCAAAGGAGGTGAAAAAGGTGGTACGTGGAGGTAGAAGGTGGGATAAAAGGTTTTTTTTGTTTTTATGGTGGTTGATTGTCAGAGAGACTTTGAGAGAGCTAAAAAAGTCAATTTAAAAAAAAAGAGAAATTCGAGCAAAAATCACACTATTGAAGATCAGGGGATCTTAGAAAGCTTTTTCCTTCCGGAGCTTATTTATTTAAATTTTCTTTATCTACTAGATTATTAGAATGAATGGTCAGGGTGAATCTGATGCCAGTTATGATGATATTATCATGCAACTAGGAGGTGAGGGAGATTTGAGTAAATCTCATCTTCAGGATGATAATAATCATGACAGAACCCATCAATTCAAGAAGAAACGTCATTCAAGAACCCAAGTCATCAAGAGAAAGTGACAGGAACCCTCAATTGTTTGCTGCCTCTGTCACATTCTATCAATATTTCTCTTCAACATTCCCTATTCTGTTTTCAAGAATTAGGGCCATTGTCAGCTTATTCTGTCACATTCTAACACTTTTATCGAAAATTTTGATCCCTGATTTCAAATTAATTAGAATTAGATTCCTGAAAAGCACATAACTAGAGTCCGGATTAAAAAGCACTAAAATTGTGAAAAACGGGGTTAATAAGCAAAATTATTTTCCTCAAAAAAGCTAAAAAAACACAAAACTCTTTCAGAGATCCAAATATTTTTACTTTTTTTGAGTTCTAGAAATTTTTTAAAACTGCTTTAGAAGCATACGGATTTTAGACATAGAGACATTTGGAAGGTTTTTGGACAGTTTAAAGAGCATATTGAAGGTTCTGGAATGCTTTAGAAGCATTTGGAAATTCTTAGACGGTTCTAGAATTTTGTTGCAGCTTTTAGACTGTTTTTATACCTTTTGGAGCATCTGGACTAGTTGAAGAGCATTTGGAATCTTTTAGACTGTTTTAGAAGCATTTTGGTGTTTCTGCAGTGTTTTGAAATCTTTTTAGACCACCTTAGGAGCATTGCAGGTTCTGGACAGCTTTTAAGGCATTTGAAACCTTGTATATGGCTCTAGAAACTTTTAAACTGTTTTACAAACATACGGAAGCTTTTAGACTGCCTTGAATTTTTTTAAAAGCTTCTCGACTAGTAGAAGATTATTTGGAAGCCTTTAAAGCATTCTAAAAGCTTTTGGAAACTTCTAGACTGTTTTGAAAGACTTTCGACTGCTTGAGAAGCATTTTGGAGTTTCTGTAGTGATTTTTTTTTTGTAATTCTAACCATTTTCGAAATATTTTCCAAAAACTACTTTGATGCACTTTTTACCCAAAATTAGTTAAATACTTTAACACCCTGTAGCTTGGTTATTTTTGGGAGTTCAGAGTGGTTCAACCACTCAAACAAATCGTCTTGAACTGCTCTTTTCAGTGGTGTAGAGCAAAAAATTGTATCTAAAAAAATGTGTACAGGGTGAGCAAAAATAATGATCCACTAACAATTTTGTGCACACCCTGTATACAGGTAACTGTATTGAAGTTCAAACGTTACGCTGTTTGGTTTAGTGGTCCATTAGGAACAATTTTGCACTCTTGTAGTTTTTATGTAAATCTACCCGTTTTCGAAATATTTACTAAAAATCACTTTAATTTAGGCGGCGGTCAGTATAGTAGGCCAGGAAAAACCTTAATTTTGACAAAATTTTGGTGCATTTTTCCAAAAAATCGCGAATAATTTGATTATATGAAACGTACCGTATAGACACATTAAATGATCGTAAGTGGCTAATGATTAGAGCTATCACGTGACGTTGAGCGGGCACCGCTAACTTGCCCCATTTGGCCGCTAGAGGGCCTCAGACTTGATTACTTTTCTTCGGACATTTTTCTAAATATCTTAAAAACGGTTTGAGTTAGCAGTGTGAAATTTTTACCACGTATGCTAATTTGTCATTGCAATTGTCAAACACAGCTAATGTCCTCAATTACTTAAGAAACAATTTAAAACTTATTGAAAACAATTTGAAAATTACGTATTGTAATAATAAAATAATTGTAATGTAAAAAATACAAAATTTTGGTTAGAATTTAAAGTTTAGTTTGCCTTTGAAGAGTTCGGGAGGTTTTAAGCCCGATGAACCTGGAAAGTGAGTTTCCATAAGAATCCAATTTCCATTTTCCCTCGTCAGGATGCTGATACTCTTGTGGTGTTTTTTGTACTCCTCCTGATTTGTTCACTTATTTTTGACTGGATTTGTATTGCATTGTGTATGCCATTTTGTAGTCTTGTGTAATTTAACGACGTACTAATATACAGGGTGTCCCATGTTCTATTTCGAGCCTTTTACAATCGCTGAAACACCAAAAATGGCAGAAATATGTTGATGCAAATTTTCAAAAAAAAGTCAAATATCTCGAAAACCGGTTAGAGTTAAGGAAATTTTGCAAGAGACAAAAAAAGGTTCAGAATGACTTTTTGCACCCAAAGGAACACACATTCTTATTTTTTTAGTAAAGTTTCTAGAATAAAGTTATACAATTTTTTTTTGGTTTACCCCGTATGAAGGCAGTTAATAAAGAATAGCAAAATTCTTATGTGATTTTAATAAACCGTAACATTACATTAAAATTACGTTTCGTGATCGATTGGTGCGAAATTCCCAAAGTGACCACCCGAAATTGTCATTCCTAAGCCACTTCCTAATAATTTCTGCAACTGTACACAATACCGTTTCAGTTAAACCCTTTTACCTACTTGTCACTTGTCAGCCCTTACAAATATACGCATTATGAAAGGTTTTTTTCTTGACGGCCTTTGCGTGCCCTCTTTTGTGCGATTTATGATGGATGTCCACCAGCAATAACTGTACACGTATTTGACCGAAAACTCTAATCCCTACTGCAAATACAAACGTTTTTGACCTATATGGAGTTAGGGCTAACATCTGCCACTGTCCCAGGAAGGGTTTTGTGGGATTTTTTCAGAATTTATAATATTAAGTCGTTGCGGGTGTAAGTGAGTAATTTGTTTGGATTGGTCGGGGACTTTTGTGTTGGTTCTGACCAAGAAAAAGCCAGTCATTTTGGGTCAACTTTTGCTAAATACTTAATCTAATCTGACAAGATATTGCGGGGTTTTTAAATAGGAAGAAATTACTTAAGAAATTTGTTTTCTTGTGGGACTTTGCGTAGGTACTAGTAATTTGAAGGGTTTCAATAGTAGGTAATTAACTAAAATTTTAGGTTTTCTGTTAAGTGATCATGTGACTTTGTTCTACTCCCTGCTGAAACGAGAGGGGGTAGCAAGAATGACATCACTTTATATTTTACCTAAATCCTTGGTCTAATTTAAGTAGATTATGGGTTAGGTAACCCAACCAAAATTGTGGGTTGGCTTCTTTTGAGTCCCCTGACCATCCTAGAACCTCACATTGACCAAAACCCCGGAAATTTCTGCTTACTGCTAAAGTATAGAGCAAATTTTGGCAAAAACTCAGAAAGTGCGATTTTCTGATTTTCTTGAGCTTATACAAATTTTTAGAGAGCTCTCAATGGCCGTTTCCCACTATTTGGGACTCAAAAAACCCCAAAAAAGATATTTTGTCGATGATTATGACCCAAATTTTGTTACGTATTGTTATTGGTTCGTAAAGTCACTAAAATACATTTTTTCAGAAATAGAAAGTATAATACACTCGTGTATTATACATAATTTTATACATGTAGAATATATTATTTCTGTCCACATTTGTCATTATATCAAATTATTTTGTTAGTAAATTTACTTATTTATTGAGAGATTATTGTCTAATATTAAGATTAGTCTTATTGCTGCAGAAATAGTGCCTGTTTATTAAATATAATAAAGGAACTATCCAAAAATCATAACTGATAATGAACAGAAACAACAACCTAACCTAACCCCAACCTTAATCAGACCAAAAAGTGACGGTATTGACGTATAATATGTCATACTTGTCATGTCACTCTTAGCTAATATTATACACATTTTATACGTTTTTCACGTAAATACATGTAATGTATTATATTATTTTATACGTCGACATCCCCCAGAAACTTGTGGTTTGCGTTTTAAATTTGATTTTTGACATTTCAACATTTAAGAAATATCATAAACCATAAACGTTTGTTGTTTAATACTTAATTTTATTAAATTTTGTTTTATTATTATATTCAATTATTCAATGATTTAAACAATTTTTTATTCACTCTTAGGGTCGGTATTTCCATCGCCCTATAAAGTATAGCTAACAACTATTTGGCCACTAAAGTGTATTCCAAAGATTAATTGTCGAATAAGTTGTTATTAGGAGAATTTGTATAAAAGGTTTTGTCATTGTCAGATTAGTCTGATTTGTCATTTCTTCGGAATCTCTGACGGTTAATTAAGTCCTCCAAAGACAATTTATTTGAAAATTTTGTTTTTTCTGGAAAGAAAGTATGATGTATTGAAGAGGGTAGGCCTTTCTTTTAATAGAAAAAAATGTAGCAACAAATTAGGATACTATAAAACTGAAAGAAGATTCACATTTATTCTCACAAATCTTCTTCAATGTATCCTAAAAATGTTCCTTGAATTGCTGTATATTATTGTCCGAATGTGTATGCAAATTCTTTTAAATTTTATAAACAGGGTGGTGCAGTTTTAAGTGTTAATAATTCACCATTAAAAAATAAGTTGACATGCATTATGTCATTTCCCTAAAAAACGTTTCCCAAGGAAGATACAGTCCTCCAAAGTCCTTCAAACTCGATTTTTCAGGCTGAAAACAGTCTTTAGTACTAAAACCAGTCTAGATTTATAGAAATGCACGAAAAAAACTTGAAAAGTTAGTCTTCTAGTCAATTTCCATGAATCTAATGTCAATATCCTGTATTTAAGACTGTTTTCAAGACTAAAATGTTCAAATGTGCTTTCCAAATATGAAAAGTTACTTCAAATGCAGGTTTTAAGTTCTGATGTCACTTTTCATTCGTTCACAGTCACTTTTTGGTGCCCAAGTCAATTTTCAAGGTTTAGTTGTGTAAATTTATAGTTAAAAATCTAAGAAAAAGTAGTTTTTCTTGTCTACAAGACAATTTTCCATACTAAAGTCTTTTAATTTGTCTGAAAAGTATGACGACTGACTCCAAAGACAGTTTTTTAGCTTCTCAAGTCAACTTTCAATACTGAAGTCTTTCAATTTGTCTGAAAAGAATGACGATTCCAAAGACAGTTTTTAAGCTTCTCAAGTCAATTTTCAATACTAAAGTCTTTCAATTTGTCTGAAAAGTATGACGACTGACTCCAAAGACAGTTTTTTAGCTTCTCAAGTCAACTTTCAATACTAAAACCTTTCAATTTGTCTGAAAAGTATGACGACTGACTCCAAAGACAGTTTTTAAGCTTCTCAAGTCAACTTTCAATACTAAAGTCTTTCAATTTGTCTGAAAAGTATGACGACTGACTCCAAAGACAGTTTTTAAGCTTCTCAAATCAACTTTCAATACTAAAACCTTTCAATTTGTCTGAAAAGTATCACGACTGACTCCAAAGACAGTTTTTTAGCTTCTCAAGTCAATTTTCAATACTAAAACCTTTCAATTTGTCTGAAAAGTATGACGACTGACTCCAAAGACAGTTTTTAAGCTTCTCAAGTCAACTTTCAATACTAAAGTCTTTCAATTTGTCTGAAAAGTATGACGACTGACTCCAAAGACCGTTTTTAAGCTTCTCAAGTCAATTTTCAATACTAAAACCTTTCAATTTGTCTGAAAAGTATGACGACTGACTCCAAAGACAGTTTTTTAGCTTCTCAAGTCAACTTTCAATACTAAAACCTTTCAATTTGTCTGAAAAGTATGACGACTGACTCCAAAGACAGTTTTTAAGCTTCTCAAGTCAACTTTCAATACTAAAGTCTTTCAATTTGTCTGAAAAGTATGACGACTGACTCCAAAGACAGTTTTTAAGCTTCTCAAATCAACTTTCAATACTAAAACCTTTCAATTTGTCTGAAAAGTATCACGACTGACTCCAAAGACAGTTTTTAAGCTTCTCAAGTCAACTTTCAATACTAAAGTCTTTCAATTTGTCTGAAAAGTATGACGACTGACTCCAAAGACCGTTTTTAAGCTTCTCAAGTCAATTTAATACTAAAACCTTTCAATTTGTCTGAAAAGTATGACGACTGACTCCAAATACAGTTTTTAAGCTTCTCAAGTCAATTTTCAATACTAAAACCTTTCAATTTGTCTGAAAAGTATGACGACTGACTCCAAATACAGTTTTTTAGCTTCTCAAGTCAATTTTCAATACTAAAATCTTTCAATTTGTCTGGAAAGTATGACAACTCATTTCAAAGACAGTTTTTAAGATTCTCAAGTCAATTTTCTATACTAAAGTATTTCAATTTGTCTGAAAAGTATGACGACTGACTCCAAAGACAGTTTTTAAGCTTCTCAAGTTAATTTTCAATACTCAAGTCTTTCAATTTGTCTGAAAAGTATGAACCCTGGTCAGAAAGACAATTTCTAAACCTTTCAAGTCAATTTTCATCGTTTCAAAGTCAATTCACTGGTTTCTAAGTACATTTTCAAGACTAAAGCCTTTCAATTTATCTGAAAAGTATGAAAACTGGTTAGAAAGACAATTTTTAAGCCTCTCAAGTTAGTTTTCACCGTTTCAAGTCAATTTTCAAGACTAAAGACTTTCCTACTACTAGTCACTTAGTCAAAAAAAAAGGGTTTGCGTACAATAAATTTTTATGACAGGTGCCTGAGACAGCCAACAAAAAATTATTCTGAATAACCATCATAAAGAAGACAAGCGTGTATTCTGCCACAAAATGTGACAAAAGAATTTGCAAGAAGACCCTCTATAAAGTGTTTGTCATTTTTCAGCTTCATAACTGTTGATTTATTGCTAAGTACTTCTGTGCTCTACTGCCCCGTTTTCCGGGTACGGTCGTAAAAGGATTGGTCGTAAAAGTCCGAAAGGGTATGTTTTATAGTCAACCATGCCACTGTTGCATCACAACAACCAGCTTGTTAGAGTTTTCATGCTAATTTTCAAATCGTTTTCAATTCCGTTTTGAAACTAGATGACAAAACGCAGAAACGATTGAGATGTGTCATTTGAGTTCCCATGCACTTCTTTCTTCATATCCGTCAAGAGTGTCCACCCCACAAACTGGATGATGGTTTGGCACTCAATATTTCATCAAGCATAGCAAAATAGTTACACTCTGAACGGACTTCGCCACTTGTCCCATTTTTACGCTTCACTTTATAATACATCCACTTCAAAGCTTTCCATTTATTTTTAATTTGCAAAACGTTCTTAGTAGTTACACTTTTCTTTACTAATTTCTCATAAACCAATTGGTAAATTTCTCCATTTTTATACTTCTTGGTATCAAAATACCCATTAATGTTTTGTGTTTGAAAAATTTCCAGTAGAAGTTTTACTTCTTTGTCGAGCCAAACATTTCTGGTAGCCATGATAAGGTAAAATGTAATTATTGCTTACTTTTTTAGTAACAACAATTAATGAAATTAAAAACAATTCAAACGATAAAATTAAAATTTTTTAGTTATGTTCTCTAACTTAAAGAAGTGAAAAATGACATTTACACGTTGACAATACACAATTGTGACGTATTTTTTCGATTTCAAAATTGTTTTTATTTTTAAGGTGTTTCCATGCTATTTCAATCCCAAATACGATCCCAAAAATCGATTTGACCGAGAAGATTGAAACCGAACTGAAAACGAGTTTACAAGGCAAAATTTAAAACTCAAAACGTTTTTAATTTGCATGGAAAAGTAGCAAATTATTAAGTTGTTGTTTTTTTAGTTTTTAAGTATCAAGATTAGGCGATTTGTCCAAAAAAGCCACTGAATAGGACAGTGCCTTTGCTAGTTCTTTTATCAAAGCTTTCATCTTTTTTTATCAAAATACTGAGATAAGATGGCTGGTGAGAGAGGGTGCGGCAGTGTCGCTATCCCCTTTGCTTGAAATTGGTTCCACCCCAACTTATAAAGGGATTTTAGTCCCTACTAAAAAACACCCCTCGAACCCCACCCCTATTCCCTCAGAATATTGGCCACACCCTTGTTTAATGCATTTTTGCCATTCGCTCTAACATACACACCACACGTACAGGGTGTCTCAAATTCGATTATCATGTTTATTATTGAAATGATCAGCACGAACGTTGTAGCATCTTCATTTAAAAGTACAGACATTTGCATATTAGTGCTAAACAGTCTTATAAGAGAATTTAGAGTTAACTTACTAAATTGAAAAAAGTTCAATATGAATAATATGTTGATGAGGGTAAGGTAACTAAAAATTGAAACGTTGAATATCACATATTGCCACGTTGTAGAGGAGCATTTGCATCACATAAATTAGCAAAATAAAACTTTCTGAGATACAGAGTAAAGCTGTTTGAGCTGGATTATCTGACCTTATTGATCATATGGAGTAAACTATTGGAATACTCGCTTTCCTCCATATTGTTCACTTTTAATGGGATGAAGGAAAAAAACCCAGATGGCCGCCATTTCTGAAAATATCCATGACATGAATCACCTGTCAAAGCAAGCATCACATGACACAGATTTGAAACTTTCCACCGTGTATAACTTGGTTATTTCAAATTGTATTATAGGAGCCAATGAATGGAACTATCACGTGACGTTGAGCGGAATGCTTTTGTGATTTTCTTGCAAAGTATTGAAATTAGAAAGAAAAGGGTTAATTAACATTGTTAATAGGGTATTTAAATTTCCAAGAAAATCCAGGGTGTTCCATTGAAAAAAAAAGTTTATGTCAAAAAGAACGTTTTTGCGTCACCCTGTATATACAAGTAAATTGTCATTAAAAGCCCTTTTCTAAATAACAAACTTTTTATTCGAAACATTTTTCTCTGAAATGTATACAGGGTCGGAGAAATTTAGCGTCTAAATAGTTGGGACACAGTGTTGCCAAGTCCAAATAATATAAGTTTTGATATTAGTGACAGACGTGGTTTTAAAGGATATTTTAGGTAGGCAGTCACGGGACTACTGTCAAAATAACTACTGTCATAAATCTCAGAAACACGTTTGATATCCAATACTGCAAGAAAACTTTTTTAAATACGGATTTTTGCAAATTTTTAGCACAGTTTGTCAGTTTTGACGTTAGTGACAGTTGTCACGTGGTTCTAGAACACTATTTAGCTAGACGGTCACGTGACAACTTTAAACATATCTGTCATAAATCTCAGAAACAATAAACTGTACTTCTTGCAAATTCTAGTTAAGTTTTGTCAGTTTTGACATTAGTGATAGATATCATGTGGTTTTAGAGGTAATTTAGCTAGACAGTCACGTGACAACACAACAACAACTATTCAATACTGTAAGAAAACTTTTTTAAACACTGATTTTTGCAACTTTTGATTACAGTTGGACAGTTGTGACGTTAGTGACAGTTGTCACATGGGTCTAAAACACTATTCCGCTAAGATGATCAGATGACAATTGTCAAAATAACTGTGATAAGTCTCAGAAACACGTCTTCTCGAAAACTGTAAATAAACTTGAATCCTTGCAGATTCAAGTCAAATTTTGACAGGTTTTGTCATTAGTAACAGGTTTTAGAGGATAATGTAGCTAGGCAGTCACGTGACCTACTTGGAGTAAGAAAATAACTGTTTTAAGCACATTTTTGGAATCCTCATTGAATTTCCTATTCAATGACTTAAAAAACAGTAAAAAATTCAGTATCCTTAGGAAAGAAAGTGGTGTCAAATTTTGAAAAGCTAGAAACACAGTTTGAAAGGATAGTCAAGGACAAAATTATTGGTAAAACCCACTTGGAGTAAGAAAATGACTGTTTTAAGCACATTTTTGGAATCCTCATTGAATTTCCTATTCAATGACTTAAAAAACAGTAAAAAATTCAGTATCCTTAGGAAAGAAAGGGGTGTCAAAGTTTGAAAAGCTAGAAACACAGTTTGAAAGGACAGTCAAGGACAAAATTGTTGGTAAAACCCACTTGTACTAAGAAAATGACTGGTTTCAGCACATTTTTGAAATCCTCATTAAATTTCCTATTCAATAACATGAAAAAACACTACAAAAATTGGTACAGTCAGGGAGAAAAGCGGTGTTAAAGCTTAAACTGCCAGAAACGCAGTTTAAGGTACAGCCATGGCGAAAATTAAAAGTAAGAAAATGACTGTTTTAAACACATTTTTAGAATCTTTATTGAATTTCCTATTCAATAACCTGAAAAACCTCTACAAAAATTGGCACAGTCAGGTAGAAAAACGTTGTTAAATCTTAAATTGCCAAAAACAGTTTGAAGGACAATAAGAAGCAATGTTGCCTATAGAACTTACTTGGAGTAACACTACAAAGTAAAACACGTGGATTTGGTATTCGTAGTATATAAAATGTTTTACAATCCACATAATAACGGTAGATTATATACAAAATTTGTCAAAACTGGTGACCTGATAATAACAGCGTTGGGAGTATAATATAAACATGTGTGGTAAAACTGAAACTAGCCATAAGAAAGCCATGTAACTGACAGAAAATTATTAATAATTGCATGCTGGAGACAAAGACAAAAAAGCCCAAGTAAGCGGAAATTTAGCTGAGATGTTGTCAAACGTCTCTTTGAATTCTTGACCAAATCCTCCAATTCTTGAAACAATTTTGATAATTGTGTACATTTGTTTAAAACTCAGTGCCAATAGGCCTATAACACAATTATGTAACTAATACAGTGCATGAATTCAGATGTCTGGCAACATTGCCCCGAAGTTGTCGCCTACTACCTATACTGCATATTTTATTAGCTTCCCTGTCTTTGTCTTGCGCATGCAATTATCTGTGTTTCTCTGTCAGATACACAATTTTTTTTGGTGTAACTGTAACTTTTGGTGCACGAGACTGTTGTAACTAAATCACGCTCGAGTGATTTTGCCAAACATCAGGTCGAGTTTTGTACCATAAAGAAAGTATGAGAAACCAAGCGGAAAAATTATCCTGTTCAAAATCTGAGCTCGAATGGTATTTGATAAGACAATTCCATGAATATAATCAATAATATAATAAGACTGCGACTGTCTTGTACTGGCAGAAATACATTTTTCTGGTTCTTTTGATTTTCTGCAGTAGAACTCTAGCCGAAGCGAGCCATAACCAAAACAATACAAACAAAAATCAAAATTGACAGTGCCAGCAAAAATCTCAAGGTGAGACATTGCATTGAGACAATAGAAGTGTAGTGAAAATCCGTGGAAACGATGAAATCAACAGCAAAATTTATCCGATTTTTTTATCCGCTAGCAAACTCCCTTCCTTATTAGCCGATAGCAAACCGTGTTTTGATGACGTATATATGGCAATTTTTGTACATGAGTGGAATTGTCACAAAAAATTAATACAAAAATTTACTTGTTTTAAATATCTCAAAAACCGAATAAATCCATGTACTCTACAAGTTATTTTATTAAAGCCATGTTTACAGGTAATTTTTCTTTTATTTAACCAATTCTGTATCTTTAACTGTTTTCAAGATTTCCACACTGTATGCTAAGTTGTAATTACAAATTTAAATTGTCATTTTTGGCCGCATTCAAGTTCAGACTCAGATTGACAGACAAATTACGTCATCGTGACGCCATATGTTGATTTTGAAAATCAGTAAAATTACAATTTTTAAATTTTTCAATTAACTCGAAAAAGGGCAAAACTGTCAACATAATTTTGATCAGAAGAAAAAGATCAATAATCAGAAAATCTACTTTGTATTTTATTCACTTTTAACATGTTTTTTTAAATTTTATTAAATAACATTTTAGATTAAATAAAATTAACTACTAAACTAAACACAAAACTAACTAAGCAATTTAGAATCTTTATTTGTTAGTAAAAAAATATCCAATGTTATGATAATAAGTAGATAAAATAAGACTAGATACTACAGAAAAATTATATACATTGGCTAGAAAGAGAAGTCCGGGTCTTTTAGTATTGTGTGATTGGCATTAGTCTGGGTCTTTTAATGGCTTCCATCCTGTTTCTTTTTTCTTTTTGCAGCATTGCCAATCGAACCATCAACTGGTAGACTTCTTTTTCCAAAAATGCTACGCGAATAGCCATCTCATCCTCTTTCAATTTACGGGCATCCCGCGACTTTTTGGCAGCTTCATTGTTTTTTCTTCGTTTCTCCAGGTATTCTGGATCGTTCAGTTTCTCTGGATTCGCGGTCACGTTGCGGCTCATGTTTCGATTCCGGTTGTTTTGTCCGGAGGTGCTGGACAGGCATGTTATCATCTGGTTTTTGAATTGTTCGTAAGCAGCTTCCGTGCTTGGATCTAGACTACCGATCAGAGGTAAAGGGTTTGCTCTGGGGGAAGTGAGCACTTTGAAAGGCCGCTGACTGCCGATAGAGGCTGCTTCGGGTGGAATTAAGCACATTTGGTTGCCGTATGTAGCTGGGGTAGCTGCAGGTGGGGAAAATCGTTGGGATGGTGAAAAGTACGGGAGCTGAGGGACGACAACAAGTTGACGATTTGGGTGGTAAAAATGGGCGGGTTGTGACTGTATCTGGTATGAGGGAATTTCCATTAAATATTGAGGGTAAAAGCTGTAGGGATTTGATGGCATTGGGTTAATTAGTCTGGGACAATATTGCATTACATCAGGACGAACTATTTGGAATGGCGCATTTCTCCGTTCATCGTGAGATTCCAGTTTTTGGAGAGAAAAATGCATCTGCAAATAATGACTTAGTTACAAAAAAACAACTACTTACGCTATTATAAAGTATTGTATACTAAACAAACACACAAACTCACTTTGGTATGAAAAACAAACTTCACTAAACCTGGTCTTCTTTAAAGTAACTATAACGTGACTAAAACTCAAAGCAAACTACAACTTTCGTACTAGGACCTATTATCGGTTCGACAGAGAAAAGATAAATGCGCAAAAATTCGCAATGCAAAGACTTAAAAGAAGGATTCAACACCAATAAACTTAAATTTTATAGCCTACCCCCCTAAATAGGTATAATGGTTTTGCACCATTTTACAGTGGGTCCGAAATTGGTTCTTGTATGTATTAGGAACTTACAATGTTTTCATCGATATCTCGGAAACCAATGACGATAAATTTTTTCTAATTACGTTATCGTGTTCTACGTAAAAAAGTGTCCTAATAAAGTCTTAGTTTCAAAACTCTCCTTAGCTTTGTTAAGGAGCTGTAAGCAATTGATGTTAAAATTAAAATTCAGCCTGATTTTGTAGTGGTTTTTTTATGTCATTAGATAGGAAATTTAATGAAAAATCCAAAAATGTGCTTAAAAACGCGATTCGGCCACTCCAAGTGTGTTTGACAGCTGATTTGCAAATTTGCTACGCCAAACCAATTTTTCTTGGAAACGGAAAAGTCACACGAAAATGCCAAATACTATAAATGTACCTAATCAACTCCTTTTTACTCTACACCAGTGGAAAGAGGAGTTCAAAACGGTTCTTTTAAGTAGTTGAATCACACTGAACTCCCAAAAATATCCAAATTACAAGGTGTTCAAAGTTCAAAACCAGAACTTCAGCTGATTTGAAAATCCATGGTACCAAACCAGTCTTTCCTAAATAATTCAAAAACGGTGAAAGTTACGAAAAATTTGTAAGAGACCAAAAATATTTCTATTCAACTCCTTAACCCAGCACCGTAACTTTGCGGGACCGTTTTTACTTCCAGAATACAGGGTATGCAAAAAAACTATGGTGGTTCACTATTTTTGTCACCCTGTACGCAATTTTTAAGATAGAATTTTTTACTGTACACCATTGGAAAGAGCAGCCCAAAACGATTCTTTTAAGTGGTGGAACCACCCTGAACTTCCAAAAATAACCAAGTTACCGGGTGTACAAAGTTGAAAACCACAACTTCAACTGATTTGAAGATGTATTGTACCGAACCAGTTTTTCCTAAATAACTCGAAACCTGTGAAAGATTTGAAAAATTTGCAAGAGACCATAAATGTTCCTAACTAACGTCTTAACCTAACAACGCAAGTTTGCAGGACCGTTTTTGCTTCCAGTATACAGGGGGTGCAAGAAAGTTATGGAGGTTCAATATTTTTGTCACCGTGTACGCAATTTTTGAAGATAGAATTTTTTACTCTACACCGCTGGAAAGAAGAGTTCAAAACGGTTCTTTCAAGTGGTTGAACCACGCTGAACTCCCAAAAATAACCAAGTTACAAGGTGTACAAAGTTCAAAACCACAACTTCAACTGTTTTGAACATGTATTGTACCGAACCAGTTTTTCCTAAATATGATGACTCAAAGCAAGTACCTATAGTACCTAAATTCGGTCCTACAGAGAGAAAATAAATGGCGCAAAATTCGCAATGCTGCCATTTAAAAGGAGGATTCAACACCAATAAACTTAAATTTTATAGCCCACCCCTAGGTATAATAAAACCATTATACAGTGTATCCGAAATTGGTTCTTGTATGTATTAGGAACTTACAATGTTTTCATCGATATCTCGGTAATCAATGAAGATAGTTTTTTTCTAATTACGTTATCGTGTTCTACGTAAAAAAGTGTCCTAATAAAGTCTTAGTTTCAAAACTCTCTTTGTCTTTGTTAAGGAGCTGTAAGCAATTGATATTAAAATTAAAATTCAGCCTGATTTTGTAGTGGTTTTTTATGTCATTAGATAGGAAATTTAATGAGAAATCCAAAAATGTGCTTAAAAACGCGATTCGGCCACTCCAAGTGTGTTTGACAGCTGATTTGCAAATTTGCTACGCCAAACTAATTTTTCTTGGAAACGGAGAAAGTCACACGAAAATGCCAAATACTATAAATGTTCCTAATTAACTCCTTTTTACTCTACACCAGTGGAAAGAAGAGTTCAAAACGATTATTTTAAGTAGTTGAATCACGCTGAACTCCCAAAAATAACCAAGTTACAAGGTGTACAAAGTTGAAAACCACAACTTCAACTGATTTGAAGATGTATTGTACCGAACCAGTTTTTTCTAAATAACTCGAAACCTGTAAAAGATTTGAAAAATTTGCAAGAGACCAAAAATGTTCTAATTCACTTTTTAACCCAACACCGTAAGTTTGCAGGACCATTTTTGCTTCCAGTATACAGGGTGTGCAAAAAAACCATGGTGGTTCACTATTTTTGTCACCCTGTACGCAATTTTTAAGATAGAATTTTTTACTATACACCACTGGAAAGAGCAGCTCAAAACGATTATTTTAAGTGGTTAAACCACGCTGAACTGCCAAAAATAACCAAGTTACAAGGTGTTCAAAGTTCAAAACCAGAACTTCAGCTGATTTAAAAATTCATGGTACCCGACCAGATTTTCCTAAATAATTCAAAAACGGTGAAAGTTACGAAAAACTTGTAAGAGACCATAAATGTCCCTAATCAACTCCTTAACCCAACACCGTAAGTTTGCGGGACCGTTTTTGCTTCCAGTATACAGGGTGTGCAAAAAAACTATGGTGGTTCACTATTTTTGTCACCCTGTACGCAATTTTTAAGATAGAATTTTTTACTGTACACCATTGGAAAGAGCAGCCCAAAACGATTCTTTTAAGTGGTGGAACCACCCTGAACTTCCAAAAATAACCAAGTTACCGGGTGTACAAAGTTGAAAACCACAACTTCAACTGATTTGAAGATGTATTGTACCGAACCAGTTTTTCCTAAATAACTCAAAACCTGTGAAAGATTTGAAAAATTTGCAAGAGACCATAAATGTTCCTAACTAACGTCTTAACCTAACAACGCAAGTTTGCAGGACCGTTTTTGCTTCCAGTATACAGCGGGTGCAAGAAAGTTATGGACGTTCACTATTTTTGTCACCCTGTACGCAATTTTTGAAGATAGAATTTTTTACTCTACACCGCTGGAAAGAAGAGTTCAAAACGGTTCTTTTAAGTGGTTGAACCACGCTGAACTCCCAAAAATAACCAAGTTACAAGGTGTACAAAGTTCAAAACCACAACTTCAACTGTTTTGAACATGTATTGTACCGAACCAGTTTTTCCTAAATATGATGACTCAAAGCAAGTACCTATAGTACCTAAATTCGGTCCTACAGAGAGAAAATAAATGGCGCAAAATTCGCAATGCTGCCATTTAAAAGGAGGATTCAACACCAATAAACTTAAATTTTATAGCCCACCCCTAGGTATAATAAAACCATTATACAGTGTATCCGAAATTGGTTCTTGTATGTATTAGGAACTTACAATGTTTTCATCGATATCTCGGTAATCAATGAAGATAGTTTTTTTCTAATTACGTTATCGTGTTCTACGTAAAAAAGTGTCCTAATAAAGTCTTAGTTTCAAAACTCTCCTTGGCTTTGTTAAGGAGCTATAAGCAATTAATGTTAAAATTAAAATTCAGCCTGATTTTGTAGTGGTTTTTTATGTCATTAGATAGGAAATTTAATGAGAAATCCAAAAATGTGCTTAAAAACGCGATTCGGCCACTCCCAGTGTGTTTGACAGCTGATTTGCAAATTTGCTACGCCAAACCAATTTTTCTTGAAAACGGAAAAAGTCACAAAAAAATGCCAAATACTATAAATGTTCCTAATCAACCCCTTTTTTACTCTACACCAGTGGAAAGAGGAGTTCAAAACGTTTCTTTTAAGTAGTTGAACCAAGCTGAACTCCAAAAAATAACGAAGTTACAAGGTGTACAAAATTGAAAACCACAACTTCAACTGATTTGAAGATGTATTGTACCGAACCAGTTTTTCCTAAATAACTCGAAACCTGTAAAAGATTTGAAAAATTTGCAAGAGACCAAAAATGTTCCTAATTAACTTTTTAACCCAACACCGTAAGTTTGCAGGACCATTTTTGCTTCCAGTATACAGGGTGTGCAAAAAAACCATGGTGGTTCACTATTTTTGTCACCCTGTTCGCAATTTTTAAGATAGAAGTTTTTACTATACACCACTGGAAAGAGCAGCTCAAAACGATTCTTTTAAGTGGTTAAACCACGCTGAACTGCCAAAAATAACCAAGTTACAAGGTGTTCAAAGTTCAAAACCAGAACTTCAGCTGATTTAAAAATTCATGGTACCCAACCAGTTTTTCCTAAATAATTCAAAAACGGTGAAAGTTACGAAAAATTTGTAAGAGACCATAAATGTCCCTAATCAACTCCTTAACCCAACACCGTAAGTTTGAGGGACCGTTTTTGCTTCCAGTATACAGGATGTGCAAAAAAATTATGCTGGTTCACTATGTTTGTCACAATCTACGCAATTTTCGAGATATAATTTTTTACTCTACGCCACTGGAAAGAGGAGCTCTAACGGTTCTTTTAAGGGGTTGTGTAACGCCCTTTTTTACCTACAGGGTATTTTCCAGTCTCTTATCGGTCTGGCTTGACTCGGGCGCCACCTACTAGGTTTTAAAGTGACAATAGGATCACTATTGCCTCCGGGTAGCCCTTCGGGCAAAAAGAATTAAAAGGTAGCAAATACCCCGATTGGGCATTAAGCTACCGAGACGGAAGTCGCCATCTTTGTCCCCCACATTCGCCTACTGCGCAATTGAATAAAACTTCCGAAGTTAGTCGTAAAACAGTTTTTTTTTATATTTGGTGGTATGTGAAGTAAAAACCGCAAAGATTTGTTGTTTTTGTTTGTTTTGCTTTTCGGTCCGTTAAAGGTTACTTTTTGCAAACTTAAATTAGTTGAATTGAGTGGATTTGTGAATGGTGGGCAACAGCAGACTGATTATCGTCACTGATTTTCTGACAGTTTCCGGCCGCCATACTGAACGATTTTTGTCCCCCTCTTTGATTGCTATTGCTCCTTCTTGCTATATTTTTTTATTCATTGGGGCAGCCGTTATACAGTGTAAAAATAAAGTAAAATTATTGCACCAAAGTAGTTTTTCCTAAAGAATTCGAAAAAAGTGAGTAGTATTTTTGTCATCCTGTACGCAATTATATAATAACTAGTTATCGTTTTTAATTAGTGCCAGTTTTGTTATACAATAATTAACAAACATCTAAACTACTACCAGAATATGTAAAAATGTAAGAGAAAGGAAGAATATGTAATGTAAACCAGCTGTGGTTAATTGCCAAAAAAACTGGAAAGAAGACAGACTAAATGCCGAAATATTCTAAATAAGATTTTAGTTCTTTCAGGGTCAGAAAAGGAAAGTAGAATGTGTGTAGACTAAGCTACCTAATGGTATAAAAATTTTGAAAGAAGACTGAGTGCCAACTTCGTTTAAAAATAAGTTCTCTCACTGTTTCAGTGAAGAATGTGTGTTAACTGAGCTGGCTAAGTGCTCAGAAATTTTGAAAGAAGACAGACTAAATGCCGAAATATTTTAAAAAACATTTTAGTTCTTTCAGGGTCAGAAAAGGAAAGTAGAATGTGTGACGTGTGAAGAAGACAAAGTGCCAACCTTGTTTAATAAGAAGGTAGTTCTTTGTCAGTGTCAGATAAGAAGAGTGGAAGATTGGGTACGTTCACCCGACATCAGCGGCTTAGAGGTTAAGTAAGCGGTCCTATTTAGTTTGTTATGACTGCTTATTTAGCTTAGCCGCTGACGTCGAGTGAACGTACACAATGTAGACAGTGTAAGACAGACAGACTAAATGCCAACAATAATTTAGTTCCACCATATCATTAGCTCACTTTTTCTATTTCTTCTTTTCTATTTTTGAGAGATAACGAGTGAATGAATCGCAACATGAATCTAATTCCCTGTATTCAAATAACTAATAATTTCAAATTGCTAATAGGACGCCCTGTATATTTTTCTCTGACCCATGTCTGCAAATCTATGACCTACTACACCATTTCTAATTGTAATTCTGAAGGTATATCAAGTGTAATTTAGTTTAATTTTTAACTTGAATTGGGTTATTTTTTTCATTACATTCATTGTATTATAAAGTATATTAATTTATTAAACTACCTTGGAATTTCAGTTTTGGTAATTTTATTCACAGATAATGTATTTTATGGAATTTCATTTAAATGTTCTGAATTACAGTTGCCTATTCTGAATTACGCTTGATCTTTTCTGAATCTCGGCTTTTTCTGAACTACATTTGGAAATGGTGTAATTGTTTTCGAGATATACAGAAATAAAAGCGGTTTTCAGGTTGCTGCTTTTTCTTACATGAAAAAACACGTCAAAGTCACGTGTTTTAAATACGTGACCTAATTGGTTCTCAAAGTAAATTAAAGCAAAAACTGTATAGCTGCAATCAGAGCTGTCGGTAGATGAATTACTTTAATTCGAAAATGTAGTTCAATTAATTTTAAGTAATTGAACTACTGTAATAAGATTACTTTTCAAAAACAATAATTGTAATTGATTTTTCAATTACTCAGCAAAAGTAGTTGTAATTGGTAATTGATTTTACGATTTGTTCCGTAATTGAACCACTTTGAAAGTAGTTGAATTACTTTCAGAGTAATTGAATTACTTTCAGAGTAATTGAACTACTTTCAGAGTAGTTGAATTACAAATAATGTTAAAGTAATGGAACTACTTGTTTTTGAGGTTAGATACGATTGTTGTGTTTTGCGAGGTCGAGAAGTACCGGTTTACTGAACCGGGTTCAGAGCGGCGTTTTGGTTGGGTAAATGAAAAAATAGAAAAAAGTTAGAAAGTTGCGATTTTTGCTGCTTGGTGTAGTATTTTGTTCTCTTTATTTTAACATTAAACAACGCTATAGGTTGCATTTAATTTTTTTGAGTTAGGCGGTAAAATAATATTTCTTTGTAAAAAGCGCCACCTGTGGACGAAAGAAAACAACTTTAAATAATTATTTATGGAGCATCTAATAGAAAAAAACCTGCTCTTTTCAATGGTGCCAAACTTAATGTTCTACGACAAAGGGTTTCGAAGTTATCGCAGTTTTTTTAAAGCAACCTTTGACATACCCCCACCACTTTAAGTCAAGAAATGGAGAAAGAAGGTTTTAATCAAAGTTGTTGCTAGTAAACGTAGCTTCCGTTTGCAAGTATTTTCAAAGTGCCATTGTATTTGAAATTTTGGAGATATGCACTTTTTTTAAGTTAAAGTTGTTAGTACGCCCTCTTGAGGACATTTCCTGAAACTGAAAATATTTTCTAGCGATTCTTTTGGCCCCTTTTTATAAAAAAAAATATTTTTTTTCAAAGCTCTACGATTAACCGTTAAGTAAAAAAGCCGAGTGCCACTCTTATTTGGACACCCTGTACATTTACTACTGCCAATAAATAAATTACTTTTTAGTAGTTCAATTACATTTGAGTAGTTCGATTACATTTGAGTAGTTGAACTACTGTAATTGTCTATTAATTCAACTACTTTACTGAAGTAATTGGTAGTTCAACTACATTTTAAAAACATTGACTAATTGTAATTTAATTACTTTTTTTGAGTAATTGCGACAGCTCTGGCTGCAATGATTAAAATCAATAGATTGGATTGATTTATCAATGAGGTGCAAACGTGTGTGAAGGTAACAATAGGCAACTGCACGACCCTTTTCCTACCCTAAACATCAGTTTATTGTGACTCATCCACTTGACGGGCAGAATAACGGACTGACCCCTTTTTCAGCCCCCACAGAACAGTTTCGTGTGATATTAAAATGTCCTTTCACCCCTTCCGCTTCCGCAAATCTGTGGCAACCCTGAGGCGGGTCAATAAAATGAGCCTAACGGATCAGAGTCGCCAAAAATTAGAGCAATTTCTCGTAAACTACCTGGTGCAGAAAATGCAATTTAGACGGTCGGTTTCAAACAAAAAGAACAGTTTTTTCGAACTGGAATTGCACCGTTTTTTTAGTTTTTTACAGTCCGAATCGGACCGTTACTTGTCTATTTACTATAGTTTCCGTTACTTTGTCCAGACCCAAAAAATGCCGCCTATTGTCCGTTAGGTTTTCAAGATATTGATCAATTTATACAATTCCTGTAATAACGGAAAAATAAGCGAATTAAGTAAATTAGACAACATTGCTTTGAATGGGCCTCCTATCTATAAATAATATTTATTCTTTATTTTATAAAAAAATTGCCAAATGTCAATTCTCGACAATCCATTAGTATACAGGGTGTCCCAAATCTGAGCAACAAAGCAAACATGATATTTCAAATGGGATGACCAATTTAGTAAAATGTTTGTATTCAATAAATTGTTTTTGCTTTAGCAGCCTCGAGAGCAGAAGTCCTAATTTGAGTTAAATTTTGATGCACTTTTCCAAAAAATTGTGAATATCTCGCTTATTTGAAACATTCTGTATATATACCCCCATATAACAAAAGAAAGCTAATAAATGGGGCTATCACGTGATGTTAAGCGGACAGGGCTAAGTTGTCCCGTTTGGCCGCTAGAGGGCGTCAAAATTGACTGTCGTTTTTTCTAGTTTTTGCCCAATATCTCAAGAACGCTTCAAGTTAGGGGTTTGAAGCTTTTTATCAGAAACTTTTACTATCTTAACAGTTTTTCTGTAACATGCACCGTTTGATCTTAAAAAATTAAAAACTTGAATTGTCAAAATAATTCATGGGTCACACCTAATTTTTTTGAAAAAAAAATTTTATTTTTAAAATTTGAATACCTTCAGGGTAATAGTACAAAAATGATCTAAAGTGTCGTCTTTCTCAAGTTAAAATTGATTTTAAAATAACCAATTTGATTGAGCAAAATTCAATTTAACCGCGCGGTTAGTATAGTAGGCTAAAAAAATCCCTAATTTGGACTAAATTTTCGTGCACTTTTCGTAAAAATTGTTAATAATTTGCTTATTTGAAACATTTTATAAAAATAAAATAAAGCTAGTGAATATCACGTGACGTTAAGCAGATAGGGCTAAGTTGTCCCGTTTGGCCGCTAGAGGGCGTCAAAATTGACTGTTGTTTTTTCTAGTTTTTGCTCAATATCTCAAGAACGCTTCAAGTTAGAGGTTTGCAATTTTTACCAGAAACGCACAACGATAGTGCGCAACTTTTACTATCTTAACAGTTTTTCTGTAACATGCACCGTTTGACCTTAAAAAATTAAAAACTTGTTACTTCTGATTTTTTCTGCCTCTTACAGTTTCTGCTGTTACAACTGCCTAAATTGAATTTACTAAATTTTCAACGTTGTAAAACTACATTTTTAAAGTCTAAGTTGACTAAGTTGGACGAGGTGTCAATTGGCCTTACAGTGTTGCAAGCTCACAATTGCATTATCAACATTACGTGACTTGTATGCTACAATTTCAGCTTTTACAAATAACTGTCTAAATTTAATTTACTAAATTTTCAACGCTGTGTACCACTAGATTTTAAAAGTCACGTGACTGATGTTTTTGACAGGTGTCAACCGGCTTTTACAGTGTTGCAAGTTCAAATTTGCATTATGAAAGTTAGGTGACGTGTCTCTTACAATTTCAATGTTTGCAAATGTCTATTTATGTAATTTACGAAATTTTCAACGTTGTAAAACTAAATTTTAAAAGTCACGTGATTAATTTTGACGAGTGTCAACTGGTATTTACAGTGTTGCAAGCTCAAAATTGCATTATCGAAGTTACGTGACGTGTCTTTTACTGTTTCAGCTGTTACAACGGTCTAAATTTAATTTACTAAATTTTCAACGCTGTGTACAACTAGATTTTAAAAGTCACGTGACTGATGTTTTTGACAGGTGTCAACCGGCTTTTACAGTGTTGCAAGTTCAAATTTGCATTATGAAAGTTAGGTGACGTATCTCTTACAATTTCAATGTTTGCAAATGTCTATTTATGTAATTTATGAAATTTTCAACGTTCGAAAACTAAATTTTAAAAGTCACGTGACTAATGTTTTTGACAGGTGTCAACTGGCTTTTACAGTGTTGCAAGCTCAAAATTGCATTATCGAAGGTACGTGACGTGTCTTTTACTGTTTCAGCTGTTAGAACTGTCTAAATTTAATTTACTAAATTTTCAACGCTGTGTCCAACTAGATTTTAAAAGTCACGTGACTGATGTTTTTGACAGGTGTCAACCGGCTTTTACAGTGTTGCAAGTTCAAATTTGGATTATGAAAGTTAGGTGACGTGTCTCTTACAATTTCAATGTGTGCAAATGTCTATTTATGTAATTTATGAAATTTTCAACGTTCGAAAACTAAATTTTAAACGTCACGTGATTGATTTTGACAAGTGTCAACTGGTTTTTACAGTGTTGCAGGCTCAAAATTGCATTATCGAAGTTACGTGACGTGTCTTTTACAGTTTCAGCTGTTACAACTGTCTAAATTTAATTTACTAAATTTTCAACGCTGTGTACAACTAGATTTTAAAAGTCACGTGACTGATGTTTTTGACAGGTGTCAACTGGCTTTTACAGTGTTGCAAGTTCAAATTTGCATTATCAAAGTAGCGTGACGTGTCTCTTACAATTTCAATGTTTGCAAATGTCTATTTATGTAATTTATGAAATTTTCAACGTTCGAAAACTAAATTTTAAAAGTCACGTGACTAATGTTTTTGACAGGTGTCAACTGGCTTTTACAGTGTTGCAAGCTCAAAATTGCATTATCGAAGGTACGTGACGTGTCTTTTACAGTTTCAGTTGTTACAACTGTCTAAATTTAATTTACTAAATTTTCAACGCTGTGTCCAACTAGATTTTAAAAGTCACGTGACTGATGTTTTTGACAGGTGTCAACCGGCTTTGACAGTGTTGCAAGTTCAAATTTGCATTATCAAAGTGGCGTGAAGTGTCTCTTACAATTTCAATGTTTGCAAATGTCTATTTATGTAATTTATGAAATTTTCAACGTTGTAAAACTAAATTTTAAAAGTCACGTGATTGATTTTGACAAGTGTCAACTGGTATTTACAGTGTTGCAAGCTCAAAATTGCATTATCGAAGTTACGTGACCTGTCTCTTACAATTTCAATGTTTGCAAATGTCTATTTATGTAATTTACGAAATTTTCAACGTTGTAAAACTAAATTTTAAAAGTCACGTGATTAATTTTGACAGGTGTCAATTGGTGTTTACAGTGTTGCAAGCTCAAAATTGCATTATCAAAGTTAGAGCTCGAATCAGATGAGAAAAGGCCACCGCATCATCAATGACGCAGTTTTTAAAACTATTTCTTTCTCCTTCTACAGTTGCCGTCGCATTAGATATAATCAGAGGCGTCCTATTAAAATATTCCCGAAAATATATTGTTAAGCGGTCAAAAAGCCACTTGGCAACGTAGTACGGTTTTTACTTGGACACAATTAAAACAGATGCGGCAGCGGCCAGGGACAGATGGACCTTTTTATATGCTTTTACTAGCCGGCACTCTAAACGGTGTTGCCAAGTTTAAAAAAATGTAGTGGCGGACAGGGAGACTTAGGGGGTTAGGCTAGGTTCCGTTTTAGTCTGGTGTTTTGGTTGTATTGTTGATGGTCGCAGTTGAAGTTCACATAGTGTTATGAATAAAAAACGTTATTTTGTCAAAATGTCTTTCAAAAAGGTTGGAAAGAAAGGTGTTATCATATACAGCCAAGGCCGTGAAATCGTCAGTAACGTCTTACAATTTATGAAGAAAGAAGCAGAAGGAGTTTCCATTCCTTTGAAAAACTTGTTGTCTTTTATTTTCTTTATTAAAAACGACGAAAATGTTTCATTTTACTGATAAAATAATAGCACGCCACTGACTGGCTGCAACAACTTGGAAAGTAACGAGAGCAGCAATATTTAAAGCGAGACGTACAGAGATCGTGACATCATCGTTTGATGACGCCTGTGGCCTTTTCTTAGCTGATTCGAGCTCTACGTGACATGTCTCCTACAGTTTCAGCTGTTACAACTGTCTAAATTTAATTTACTAAATTTTCAACGCTGTGTACCTACAACTAGATTTTAAAAGTCACGTGACTGATGTTTTTGACTAGTGTCAACTGGCTTTTACGGTGTTGCAAGTTCAAATTTGCATTATCAAAGTAGCGTGACGTGTCTCTTACAATTTCAACGTTTGCAAATGTCTATTTAATTTACGAAATTTTCAACGTTCTAAAACTAAATTTTAAAAGTCACGTGATTGATTTTGACAAGTGTCAACTGGTATTTACAGTGTTGCAAGCTCAAAATTGTATTATCGAAGTTACGTGACGAGATTTTTACAGTTTCAGCTGTTACAACTGTCTAAATTTAATTTACTACATTTTCAACGCTGTGTACAACTAGATTTTAAAAGTCACGTGACTGATGTTTTTGACAGGTGTCAACCGGCTTTTACAGTGTTGCAAGTTCAAATTTGCATTATGAAAGTTAGGTGACGTGTCTCTTACAATTTCAATGTTTGCAAATGTCTATTTATGTAATTTATGAAATTTTCAACGTTCGAAAACTAAATTTTAAAAGTCACGTGATTGATTTTGACAAGTGTCAACTGGTGTTTACAGTGTTGCAAGCTCAAAATTGCATTATCAAAGTTACGTGACGTGTCTTTTACAGTTTCAGCTGTTACAACTGTCTAAATTTAATTTACTACATTTTCAACGCTGTGTACCACTAGATTTTAAAAGTCACGTGACTGATGTTTTTGACAGGTGTCAACCGGCTTTTACAGTGTTGCAAGTTCAAATTTGCATTATGAAAGTTAGGTGACGTGTCTCTTACAATTTCAATGTTTGCAAATGTCTATTTATGTAATTTATGAAATTTTCAACGTTCGAAAACTAAATTTTAAAAGTCACGTGATTGATTTTGACAAGTGTCAACTGGTGTTTACAGGGTTGCAAGCTCAAAATTGCATTATCGAAGTTACGTGACCTGTCTCTTACAATTTCAATGTTTGCAAATGTCTATTTATGTGATTTACGAAATTTTCAACGTTGTAAAACTAAATTTTAAAAGTCACGTGATTGATTTTGACAAGTGTCAACTGGTGTTTACAGTGTTGCAAGCTCAAAACTGCATTATCGAAGTTACGTGACGAGTCTTTTACAGTTTCAGCTGTTACAACTGTCTAAATTTAATTTACTAAATTTTCAACGCTGTGTCCAACTAGATTTTAAAAGTCACGTGACTGATGTTTTTGACAGGTGTCAACTGGCTTTTACAGTGTTGCAAGTTCAAATTTGCATTATCAAAGTAGCGTGACGTGTCTCTTACAATTTCAATGTTTGCAAATGTCTATTTATGTAATTTATGAAATTTTCAACGTTCGAAAACTAAATTTTAAAAGTCACGTGATTGATTTTGACAAATGTCAACTGGTGTTTACAGGGTTGCAAGCTCAAAATTGCATTATCAAAGTTACGTGACGTGCCTTTTACAGTTTCAGCTGTTAGAACTGTCTAAATTTAATTTACTAAATTTTCAACGTTGTGAAATTTGAATTTGAAAGTTACGTGATTGATTTTGACAGGTGTCTTTACAACTTTTACAGTGTTGCAAGTTCGAATTTGCTTTATCAAAGTTACGTGACGTGTTTCCTACAATTTTAGCTTTAACTAAAAATAATAAATTAAATTTAAGTAATAAAGGTAAATTAAATTTACACATCTCTTACGGTTGTAAATTAAACTTTAAAAGTCACGTGACTGATTTTAACAGGTGTCAAAAAGCCTTTACTGTTTTGCAAGCTCAAAGATTGGATAATCAAAGTCACGTGACATGTCTTTTACAATGTCAGCTTTAAAAACTGTCAAAATTTAATTTACTAAACTTTCAACGCTTACAACTAAATTTTCAAAGTCATGTGACAGTGTTTTTGACAGGGTGTCAACTGGCTTTTACAGTGTTGCAAGTTCCAATTTGCTTTATCAAAACTACCTGACGTGTCTGTTACAATTTCAACGTTTGCAAATGGCTATTTAATTTACGAAATTTTCAACGTTGTAAAACTAAATTTTAAGTCACGTGACTGATTTTAACAGGTGCCAAAAAGCCTTTACAAGCTCAAAGAATGGTTAATCAAAGTCACACGTGACATGTACTTGTTTACAATTTACAAGTCATGTGATTTTGACAGGTGTAGGTGTGTTAACTGGTCTGTACACTTTTACTTTACTTTACGTAGAATAGTTGCTTTAAGTTTTTGCATATCCAAACCTGAAATACCCTGTATAAACCATCACCCTGTACCTGAAAGTACAGTGGTGCAAATCTATCAAATCTAATAGCGTTTTCAACTTATTACACTAATTTGCACCAGCCTGCACTAAAAGACTGTGTTGGGTTCGACTTATTAAGTGCAATAAGAATTTAATATAAATTAAAATAAAATATAAATTAATTTTAAAAAAATAATTGAAACCTTTCGTTTGGAAAAGAAACTATTAAGAAACTATATTTGATGAATATGCAGTCATTAAAAAAAATTGTCTACTCATACTAGTTGAAGATTTTTTGAAATTTTGCTCTTCACCCGTAGATGAAGATGAAAATAATGACGTTTACAGTTTAGAGATGTACACTAAATATTTTATCTTGGTACGGTTTCCATCAGATTTGCATTCGGTGCAGTCAATAGCAAGTAAGTTGACCTACCCTTGTCCCATAAAATGGACCATCCCACTTGTAAATCAGCAAATTTTATTGGTGGTAAAGGACCCCTTCTTTTGAAACGGCAATATTGCCAATTCTGTGCATTCCTTTTCTCTGCAGAAACGAAGATAAGGGCTTAGTGCGAAATTTTTAGTTTGCGGTGAGCCTAGTCCCTTTAAAGACGACCAGTGCTAGTAAAGTTTGTTTTTGGTGCCAAAGTGAGTTTGTCTGTTTTGCCTGTTTTTTAGTTTATTACAAGGTGAGTTGTTGTTTTAAAGTTCAGTATGAGTGATCACGTTCTATATGTTCTTTGATGAAAATAGTGCGAAATTTCATTTTTCCCACCAAACCTTTTTTGTGTGGTGAGAAGTAGCATCAAAGAAATTCTGTGTGGTATTATGTGACTAAGTGGTTATTTGGTTGCAGATGGATTTTTCTTCCCAAAAAGTGGCCATTAAACTGGAACCTCAAGATGAACCGAGGGATGAGCCAATCCAAATAGTTCGTCCTGATATAATCCAATATTGCCCCAGGCTGAGTAACCCAATGCCCCCAAATCCCTACAATATTTACCCCCCTCAATGTTTAATGCCAATTCCTTCATACCAAATACAGTCACAACCCACTCATTTTTACCACCCAAATCATCAAGTTGTTATCGCCCCTCAACTACCCCTCCCAATTTCACCCCCGCAACGACTTTTCCCACAACTTTCCCCAGCTACAGCGACTCCAGCTACATACGGCAAACAAATGTGCTTAATTCCACCCGAAGCAGCCTCTATCGGCGGGCAGCGGCCTTTCAAAGTCCTCACTTCCCCCAGAGCAAACCCTTTACCTCTGATCGCTACTCTGGATCCAAGCACGGAAGCTGCTTACGAGGAATTCAAAAACCAGATGATGTCACGCGTTTCCAACACTTCCGGCCAAAATAGCCGGAACCGGAACATGAGCCGCAACGTGCCGGCGAATCCAGAAAAACTGAACGATCCAGAATACCTGGAGAAACGAAGAAAAAACAATGAAGCTGCTAAAAAGTCGCGGGATGCCCGTAAGTCGAAAGAGGATGAGATGGCGATTCGCGTAGCATTTTTAGAAAAAGAAGTCTACAAATTAATGTTTCGATTGGCAATGCTGCAAAAAGAAAAGAGAAACAGACTGGATGTCAGGAAAAGACCCAGATTAATGTCAATCCCACAACACTGAAAGACTCTTTCCAGCCAATGTATAGTAATTTATGTCCCCTTTATTGTTAAACCTTTTTTTAAAATCTAGTCCTGTTGTGTATTTATAATTAAATTTTTGTATACTACTTTTCACAAATAAATAGTTTCTAAGCAGTTGGCTTTTTTTTTAACCTGTCTACACTAAAAATGTAGGATTCTCATTCTCTCACAAAAACACTTTGGTTGGTTTTCTCCCAAATCACCAGAAAATTTTATTGAATAAAACAAAAAATCATGCTAAACGTGAAAAAATACAAAGTTTATAAATTTTTTCTGTAACACCCTGAATATTTACTCTAATTATTTGATCGATCAATCAATCAAATAGCTATTTATGTAACCAGTTACGAAAAATTCGATTTTGTGTTACGAATGAATGTTTGTAGGGCGAGCGCAGCGAGGTCCTACAATTTGAATGAGTTACACAATAAAACATTTTCTAAACGTGTTCCATACATAATTTTTTCTAATTTTGACCAAAAAGCTGTGCAAACCATCTTTTAAAGTGATTTAACACAAATATTCACTTTTATAGCACCTTGTATAAACTGTGACAATGACATGTTATGATGGATGTAGCCCATATGTTTCTACGGAAATGCATAAAAACAGGGAGTGATGAAATGAACTTTTCATAACTAGTTACATAAAGTGATACTTTTCGTAACTAGTTACGAACGTTTTGTCACTCTAATCAGTTTTGAAAAGTGTCACTTTATATGCCAAAATTAGAAAAAGGTACTTTATTGTCCTGAGAAACAAGTTGTATTGACAAAGTTGAGAATAATACATGCAAAAATAATAAACAACAATACAAAGTTTAGCATATAACACCAAGTAACAATGCATCTTATAGACAATTAAAATAATACATACACGAGGAATTACAAATCTGCCCAATTGTCGTCAAAAAATGTCTCTATAAAATACAAACAATATTTGTTATCCCCTAAATGTTAGAGAAGTATTCGTTACGCGGACGACACAGTTCTAATTGCAGATAACATAGAGGATATGCTTGGGACTGTCGGGCGCTCAACTAGTTTCGGGGACATAAGTACCCATCATCAGGAGCTGAAATATTGAAAAGTCTAACAAAGATCGCTTAAATTAACCTTGACATACCTAAATTATATATGAATAAGTTAATTTAAGTGATATTTTTTAGACTTTTCAATATTTCAGCTCCTGATGATGGGTACTTATGTCCCCGAAACTAGTTGTGCGCCCCCTTCTAATATTTAGAGAATAATAAATATTTTTGTGGAGAAGGCTGTGTTCTTTCCTCTCATTTAACGCTTTCCCAAGACAAGATGGACTTCACTTTGTGTAGCCAACGTTTCGCAAAGTTTATTTTTGCTTCATCAGGGAAAGCTGTTATTTCTGATTCTGTGTGCTCTTTTTTCGTAATACTAAAACACATTTGAAGACATACACGGGGTTGTTACTTTTATTGTTTTTAAAAATTAAAAACACTACACAAACCTTCATATTATTTACAATTTAAAGTGACAAAATAACATCAATCAACCATTCACTAGAAAGTCAGAGGGCATTCGGTGACGTCATTTAACAGCGTCACATGCTCATCGGTTTGAAAATGTCAATGATGTCACGTGAAGAAGTGTCAAGTTACTTAACAGTAGTGATGGGTAAATTACCGAAAAAGTAAATATTTTACTTCACTAGGAAAATTTGACCAGAATATTATTGGTAAACTACAAATACTCTGTTTCTGGCAGTTCAAATTTTGATATCGCATTTCTCTCTGACTGTACCAAATTTTGTAGGTTTTTTTTCAGGTTATTAAATAGGAAATTTAATGAGGATTCCAAAAATATGCTTAAAACAATCATTTTCTTACTCCAAGTGGGTTTTACAGGCGTTTCCTTTAAACTGTGTTTAAATTTTAGATCACAATTTCAACTGATTTAAATAGTGGTTTTGCACCAACCTAGTTTTTGCTAAAGAACTCGAAAACGGTGAAAGTTACGAAAAACTTGCAGGAAATCAAAATTGTACCTAATCAACTCCTTAACTCAGCACTGTAAGTTTGCAGGACCGTTTTTGCTTTCACTATACAGGGTGTGCATGAAAATTATGGTGATTGACTGTGTTGGTCATCCTGTACGCAATTTTTCAGATAGAATTTTTTGCTTTACACCCTTGGAAAGAAGAGCTCAAGACGGTTAATTTGAGTGGTTCAACCTTCCTGGACTCCCAAAAATAACCGAGTTACAGGGTGTTCAAATTTTAAATCACAATATCAACTGATTTGAAATTTTTTTGCCTCAAACCAGGTTTTGCTAAATAACTCCAAAACGGTGAAAGTAAAAAAAAAAATTAAAGAGTAAAAATGTTCATAAAGATCTACTCAACTTATAAATGGAAGCTTTGCAGTCTGTCAGTGTCGCCACTATACAGGGTATGAATGAAAAGTGTAGTAGTTCAGATTTTTTGGCCACTCTGTACGCAATTTTTAAGAGAGAACTTTTTACTCTACACCACTGGAAAGAGGAGTTTAAAACGGTTTTTTTAAGTGATTGAACCGCCATGAACCCCAAAAAATAACCGAGTTACAGGGTGTTCAAATTTTAAACCACAATTTCAAAAATTTGTTGCAACAAACCAGTTTTTGCTAAATAACTCGAAAACCGTAAAAGTTACGAAAAATGTGAAAAAGACCAAAAACATTCTTAATCAATTCTTTAATTCAGCACCGTAAGTTTGCCTGACCGTTTTTGGTTCCAGTATACAGGGTGTGCATGAAAATTATGGTGATTGACTGTTTTTGGTCATCCTGTACGCAATTTTTCAGATAGAATTTTTTGCTTTACACCCTTGGAAAGAAGAGCTCAAGACGGTTAATTTGAGTGGTTCAACCTTCCTGAACTCCCAAAAATAATCGAGTTACAGGATTCTCAAATTTCAACAACTGATTTGAAAATTTGTTTTCGTTAAAACAAATTTTGAAAAACTGTTCAAAAATTTGAAAAGGAGCAAAAATGTTCGAAAAAAAACTGCTAAACACATCCCTGGAAGTTTCACAGTCCGAAAAGATAAAAACTAATTTCCGATCTTCTGAGATATCCGGACGGAATTGCAGTTTGGAAAATGGAAGCATGGAAAGCAAATTTGAACCTTATTACCATAATAACGTGGTTTTATTATTATATGTTCTTCAGTGAATTAATGTTTAACTTTCTCTTGGTTTAAGGTCTATTTTAGGTTGCACACTTATGATCACAGAAAAACCCATTATCGTTACAACTAGTTTTGAGCGAATTTAGATCATAATGAACAATAACGAATATGTTCTGTAAAAAGACTAATTTAGTGAGATTTAATGTGTTGTAATTAGTTGGTAGCTTCTTTCTAAGTAAACTCATAAATTTTGGTCAAAAGCGACCATATTTTTCATAATTTCACACTATAATCCCAATTATTACGCTTCCGTACCCACATAAATCAAAACAAATTTTTCGGTCAACATCAAAGTGTAGCCTAAACAGATTTTATGAAGGATGATGTAAATTTTCTTCTTTTCTGAACCCAACTGGTTCCTTCGTTGAAAGGCATATTGTATATAGCGAGACAATTTACCTCGTTTCAGTATGCCGGAGGTACACAAATAAACCCACGCCGTGTTAATTACATATTTTACTAGATTAGAACCAAACTTCTAAGATTTTCTTCTTTTTTTTAATATTTATGATTAACTCTTCTAAAAATCGCAAAATGCGAACACTTTTTTAACGTCGAAAGAATTTTTATGGTACCCAATAACTCTCTTAGCCGTCGAAAAGTCTGCAAAAATGGGTTATTTATAGGGTTTAGAAGCACCACGTGGAACGGTAAAGACCTTCATGAAATAACGCCAGAATGAAAGGTTTGTTTTAAAACGTACAATGTAACCCATTTAGACAAAATTGTCATTTTACATTATTCCTCATGGGAAACATTGAAATAGTACAAGAAGTAAACAAAATCTGTTTGCCTTGTAACTCCTTCAATGCAAAAACATCTATTAAATTAGAACATCCAGCCTACTGTTATAATAGTTATCCGGATCAATCTGTTGTAGGTAGGTACCTCCTGGAAGATCTGCTAGATCAGTAGATGCTAGGGTAGTACCCTGGATTGGTAAAATTATAATTTATTACTTTGTGGAAGATTTATTCAAGGTTTTTTACTCACTTTTACAGCAATGCCCCAAAACACGTCAAGTTCACAAGCTCAATCACAATTCACAATCAAATCATCATCCAGAATCAAGTTAATACTTTATCTGAGTTTGTAACGTTTGTGTGTCACGAAATTGATAATAATAGTAATAAATGCTTTATTTGCTCAAATACACAGTATCCCAGTTTTCAGCATTGTCAAGGTACATATAACTATTGCTAAGATAAAATTCATCTAGACACAAATCTAACTAAAAGTAATTGTTTTAAATTTTTAGTTCATTGGGCAGGAAGTTGTAAAGTTTAAGGCTTGCAAATTCTAATACTGTGGATTTCAGATATGCCAGACATTGTATATGTATAGGCCTGGTAAGATTAGGATTCGAAGATCTTGAAAAGAGGCTCTGCAGCTGTCCAAGGGCTCTAGTTTGCCTATAACTCTTATGGTTTTTTTTTGTAAGAGAAAGACCTTTTGCCAGTCTGTCGAATTTCCCCAGAATAATAGGCCATATGATAGTTTGGACTGGAAAAGACTCATATATGCTGTGAGGGAGACTTCTTCGAGAAAGGAGAGGCTTTTCGTCAATTAAACGATGTGGTGTTTCCAGGTTATCCTGCTGTCAGATTTACCTTCATCTGTTTCTGTTTTTTTCAAGGTTGAGGCATAGATTGATGTCAGCAAAATAGGGGTTTAGTTTCCTAACAGTAGAGGCAGCTACTACGTGGAGCTGAGCAGTGTTACAATGATGGTCAAGAAGGGTTGTGTCATCTGCATATTGAACCGATGTCAGATTTGAGAGGTGGCAGGTACAGTTTTTAGACTTGCACGGAGAGACTCAGATCTGCTGCCCGCGATATAAGTATGGTAAGTAAGAAACGCCTTCGAGAGGTCGTAGAATGTGGCCCACCAGAGCCTTCAAGTGGTGGAGTGGATCTTCTTTTCCGAAAGCCAAACTGATGCTCCGAGTAGAGATTATACTTCTCTCCAGGAAAGCGGTCAGGCGATTTAGTCAAATGGTTCCTTCAGTTTAAAAAAAGTGTCTTTATTCTTGAATATTAAATAAGAGAGACAACTTCCTTTATGTGTTTGGCCATTAATATTCCAATACACAACTGTGAAGTTAAGGAAAATTGTAAAGAAATCTAGTTTTGACTGATTTTTCGCCCTGTTGGCGTAAATTTTATTGAGTGAGAAATTCCGTATTCCATAGGAAGGCGTGAGAATCTCACCGAATGTCGATGTATTGCTGGTTGCGTGAAACTATGAAAGAGGCGAATCGTAAAAAAACGTGTTATTTGGCAACATTGCACTTTGCGAACTCTACTCGTTGCTTTACAATGTCTTTGTTGACAACTGCTGAAAGTCATCTACGTCATACACGCGGCATAATCGTCGTTTTAAATTTATTAACGCATTTTCACTATTGACACTTTGTCAATGCAACTTTTCCCTTTAAAACCTGACATAAGGCTTATTTCCTTGAGGGTAACCATGTAACCTGGTTACTAGTGATTAGTCAGGCTATCTTGTTTCAATTCAAGAAAACAAATGAGACACATATTGTAACCAGGTTACATGGTTACCCTCAAGGAAATAAGCCTATTGTTTCAATTAAAATTCGACATTTCTGTTTTTTCCAGCCACAGATTTTAAAAATGCTTTGTTTTCTGATTTAAATGACGTGCAACACTTTATTAATCTTCTGAATTTAAGGATAATTTAGATCTCAGAAACACGTTTTGTACTGAATACTGCAAGAAATTTTCTCTAAATCTTGATTTGCAACTTTTGAGCACAGTTTGACTAAATTGCTTGTCAAACCCACTTGCAGTGAAAAAATAACTGTTTTTAGCACATTTTTGGAATGCTCATTAAATTCCTTATCCAAAAACCTGAAAAACACTAGAAAATTTGGTTTGGGTTTGGGGTTAGATAGAACCGGGACTAAGGAAATGGGTCTGTGATTACTTAGGTCATTTTCATCATCCTTTTCGGAATTAACCGGAATTAATCCTTAACTCGGAATTTAGTTAAATTCCGACTTCGAACTCAGAATTTACATTGTCACATTGCAAAAGCTCTTCAAACCAAATTAGACAAAATTTTTCAGTTTGGCAACATTGCAAACATTCTTCGAAGCAAATTAGTAAAATTTGTTAACTTTGGCTACATTGCAGACACACTTCAAAGAAATTAGTCGGACTTGTCAGTTCGGTTACATTACAAACACTCTTCGAACCAAAATTGTAGAATTTGTTAGTTTGATAACATTGCAAGGACACTTTTGAACCAAATTACCAAATTTTGTCAGTTAGGCAACATTGCAAACAGTCTTCGATCTAAATTAGGAGAGTTTGTTAATTTGGCAACATTGCAAGCAAACACACTTCAAAGAAATTAGTTGAACTTGTCAGTTTGGACAAATTGGAAACACTCTTCAAACCAAAATTGTAAAATTTGTCAGTTTGATAACATTGCATATACTCTTCAACCCAAATTAGTAAAATTAGTTTGGCAACATTGCAAACACTCTTTGATCTTAATTAGAAGATGTATTTGTCAACATTGCAAAAACACTATTCGAACCAAAATAGTAGAATTTGTCAGTTTGACAACATTACAACTAAATTCCGAGTTTGAAGTCGGAATTTAGTTAATTTCCGAGTTCGAAGTCGAAATTTAGTTAATTTCTGAGTTTGAAATAAAAATTTAAGAAAAATAATGTCTGTGGCCCTTCTACGCCTTCGTAATTTTCAATGTTACCAGTGAAGAATTTAATTTTTGTTTGATTTTTTTTTGGATCTGGAGGAGTGTTTTTGTTGTTTTATCACTTGTGTAAAGTTGATATTTAGATTTTGTTTGTCAAAAGTGGTGAGTAAGTTTAAGGAGTCTCTGCGTACTTTGAGTTCGTTGTTAAACCATTTCTTATTCAAGTTGCTACAGTGATATGTTTTTGATTTTAGAAGAAAGCTGCTCTCAAATATTCTAAGAAAAATGTCCAGGAATATATTGAAAGTAGAATCTATATCAGGAGTGATGGCCTGGTGTTCTGACATGCATGTGTCCCATAAGAGTAACCTTCTCGAACAAAAGTTGCACTTTCCTCCCTAGTCGTGTAAATAACTATTTTGTTACTCTGATCTAAATTCCCCTGTATTCTTCAAATGTTATCGACTTGTGCAAATAATAGAATCTAAAAAACGCATGTCAAAGTTCCCGGAATCCCAGTTTTCAAATAGGACCGTTATGGCAAAAACATTTTATGGTACCCCTTTCACAAAAAAATAACATTTTACTGCAAATTCGTCTCGCAAATTTCGAACACTCTATTGCAAGGCTTTTTTTAGCAATAACTCTTCGCAATGCTGTAGAAAGTAGGATTGTAAAAATAACGGTAAAAACCCTAAAAAATGGTCAACATCAGGTACCTAAAAAAGTCATAATGTTTTGACCCGAAATGTTTTTGAACGCAGCGTAACTTGATCGATTGACTTATCAATCTTCATGATCGGTGAGAACCAAACTGACCACCCGAAATCTTATAACTTTTTCCTGTACAATCTTCAATACCGTTTCAGTGTAACCCTTTTATCTACTTGTCACCTGTCAGTGTGGGTTAAGCCTTTTACAAATATACGCATTATGAAGGGCTTTTGACGTGCAATGCCACAAAACTGGCCTTCGCTTACCCCGTCTTTGTGCCGATTATGACCAATAACTGTACATATTGACCAAAATCCTTGGGGTAAATATACGGCAAGCGTTTTTGACCTATATAAAGTTAAGGGACACATCTGCCACTATCCTAGGAAGGTTGCCAAAGCACTGATCAAGTTATATTTTGTTCTGACCAATACAAGGTTATTACTGTTTGTCTTATGTCCGTTTCCCCAACACCAGAGTTTAGATAAGTTTAGTTTAGACTCTGTTATTTTGCACCTAATCTGTCACATTCAAACCTCAACTTAGCTTTAGTTGTACTTAAAAACGATTTGGAAGTGTCGAGGGAAACAGGCAAAAGTCACTGGAATAACTTCATAAGTTATATGGGAGGAACCAAAGTACAACACATTTACTGGCAAATTGATTATATAGTTCAGGGTAAATTTTAGTATTAGAAATGGTGAAAAACGAGAATATTAAAGCTCGGTTTGTCAAGCGCTGAATAAGCGCTAACCTAGAGATAACCCGATGTACTGGTCTGTCTCTCAAATTTGATGCTTTTCGGGGTATTTCCAAAAAGAGCAATGATTTCCCATAGGAAATCAAGGTATATTTTCTTAAGCACATCCTTATTAAGATTTCAACCCAATATACTTCTATTTGAATGGGACACCCTATATATTTATGCAGATTTGGAATAAGCTAAAAATTACCTTTTCCCAAATATATAACACTATTGTCCCTTTTCCACTTTTTTGTGCTTTGACACAGTTTTTGGGAAATATCTTCTGAAGAGGTCTTTTAAGGACCAAAGTTTTCTAATGCAATCTTGTTAAGGATGGAATTTCCTACAACTTTCTTTCGTCGTACACTTTTTTGGTACTTTCCAAATAACCGTGTAACGCTTAGTTAAACTTGGTTAGAGTCTTTTAAAGCACTTTTTGTGCGTTAACACAGTTTTTCGGAAATATCTTACTGAGACAGCCCTTTAGAGCAAGTGCCATAATGCAGTCTGGTAAAGGGTGAAATTTCCTACAACTTTTTAGATTTTTCATATTTTTCTAAATAACTGTGTAACGCCTAGTTAAACTTGGTTAGAGTCTTTTAAAGCACTTTTTGTGCGATAACACAGTTTTTAGGAAATATCTTACTGAGACAGCCCTTTAGAGCAAGTGTGCCATAATGCAGTCTGGTAAAGGGTGAAATTCCCTACAACTCTCCCCTTTTAAACTTTTTTCATATTTTTCCAAACAACCGTTTAACGCCTAGTTAAACGTGGTTAGAGTCTTTTAAAGCACTTTTTGTGCGTTAACACAGTTTTTCTGAAATATCTTACTGAGACAGCCCTTTAGAGCAAGTGCCATAATGCAGTCTGGTAAAGGGTGAAATTCCCTACAACTCTCCCCTTTTAAACTTTTTTCATATTTTTCCAAACAACCGTTTAACGCCTAGTTAAACGTGGTTAGAGTCTTTTAAAGCACTTTTTGTGCGTTAACACAGTTTTTCTGAAATATCTTACTGAGACAGCCCTTTAGAGCAAGTGCCATAATGCAGTCTGGTAAAGGGTGAAATTTCCTACAACTCTCCCCTTTTACACTTTTTTCATATTTTTCCAAATAACCGTTTAACTCCTAGTTGAACTTAGTTAGAGTCTTTTAAAGCACTTTTTGCGTGTTAACACAGTTTTTCGGAAATATCTTACTGAGACAGCCCTTTAGAGCAAGTTCCACAATGTCGTCTGGTAAAAGGTGAAATTTCCTACAACTCTCCCCTTTTAGATTTTTCATATTCTTCCAAATAACCGTGTAACTCCTAGTTAAACTTGGTTAGAGTCTTTTAAAGCACTTTTTGTGCATTAACACAGTTTTTCGGAAATATCTTACTGAGACAGCCCTTTAGAGCAAGTGCCATAATGTAGTATGGTAAAAGGTGAATTTCCCTACAACTGTCCCCTTTTACACTTTTTTCATATTTTTCCAAATAACCGTGTAACTCCTAGTTAAACTTGGTTAGAGTCTTTTCAAGCATTTTTTGTGCGTTAACACAGTTTTTAGGAAATATCTTACTGATACAGCCCTTTAGAGCAAGTGTGCCATAATGCAATCTGGTAAAGGGTGAAATTTCCTACAACTCTCCCCTTTTAGATTTTTCATATTTTTCTAAATAACCGTGTAACGCTTAGTTAAACTTAGTTAGAGTCTTTTAAAGCACTTTTTGTGCGTTAACACAGTTTTTCGGAAATATTTTACTGAGACAGCCCTTTAGAGTAAGTGTGCCATAATGCAGTCTGGTAAAGGGTGAAATTTCCTACAACTCTCCCCTTTTAGATTTTTCCAAATAACCGTGTAACTCCTAGTTAAACTTGGTTATGGTCTTTTAAAGCACTTTTTGTGGGTTAACACAGTTTTTCAGAAATATCTTACTGAGACAGCCCTTTAGAGCCAGTGCCATAATGCAGTCTGGTAAAGGGTGAAATTCCCTACAACTGTCCCCTTTTACACTTTTTTCATATTTTTCCAAATAACCGTGTAACTCCTAGTTAAACTTGGTTAGAGTCTTTTCAAGCATTTTTTGTGCGTTAACACAGTTTTTAGGAAATATCTTACTGATACAGCCCTTTAGAGCAAGTGTGCCATAATGCAGTCTGGTAAAGGGTGAAATTTCCTACAACTCTCCCCTTTTAGATTTTTCATATTCTTCCAAATAACCGTGTAACTCCTAGTTAAACTTGGTTAGAGTCTTTTCAAGCATTTTTTGTGCGTTAACACAGTTTTTCGGAAATATTTTACTGAGACAGCCCTTTAGAGCAAGTGTGCCATAATGCAGTCTGGTAAAGGCTGAAATTTCCTACAACTCTCCCCTTTTAGTTTTTTCATATTTTTCTAAATAACCGTGTAACGCTTAGTTAAACTTAGTTAGAGTCTTTTAAAGCACTTTTTGTGCGTTAACACAGTTTTTCGGAGATATCTTACTGATACAGCCCTTTAGAGCAAGTGCCATAAAGCAGTCTGGTAAAGGGTGAAATTTCCTACAACTCTCCCCTTTTAGATTTTTCATATTTTTCCAAATAACCGTGTAACTCCTAGTTAAACTTGGTTAGAGTCTTTTAAAGCATTTTTTTGTGCGTTAACACAGTTTTTAGGAAATATCTTACTGAGACAGCCCTTTAGAGCAAGTGCCATAATCCAGTCTGGTAAAGGGTGAAATTTCCTACCACTCTCCCTTTTTAAACTTTTTTCATATTTTTCCAAATAACCGTGTAACTCCTAGTTAAACTTGGTTAGAGTCTTTTAAAGCACTTTTTGTGAGTTAACACAGTTTTTCAGAAATATCTTACTGAGACAGCCCTTTATAGCAAGTGCCATAATGCAGTCTGGTAAAGGGTGAAATTCCCTACAACTCTGTCCTTTTAAACTTTTTTCATATTTTTCCAAATAACCGTGTAACTCCAAGTTAAACTTGGTTAGAGTCTTTTAAAGCACTTTTTGTGCGTTAACACAGTTTTTCCGAAATATCTTACTGAGACAACCCTTTAGAGCAAGTGCCATAATGCAGTCTGGTAAAGGGTGAAATTCCCTACAACTCTGTCCTTTTAAACTTTTTTCATATTTTTCCAAATAACCGTGTAACTCCAAGTTAAACTTGGTTAGAGTCTTTTAAAGCACTTTTTGTGCGTTAACACAGTTTTTCCGAAATATCTTACTGAGACAACCCTTTAGAGCAAGTGCCATAATGCAGTCTGGTAAAGGGTGAAATTCCCTACAACTCTGTCCTTTTAAACTTTTTTCATATTTTTCCAAATAACCGTGTAACTCCAAGTTAAACTTGGTTAGAGTCTTTTAAAGCACTTTTTGTGCGTTAACACAGTTTTTCCGAAATATCTTACTGAGACAACCCTTTAGAGCAAGTGCCATAATGCAGTCTGGTAAAGGGTGAAATTCCCTACAACTCTGTCCTTTTAAACTTTTTTCATATTTTTCCAAATAACCGTGTAACTCCAAGTCAAACTTGGTTAGAGTCTTTTAAAGCACTTTTTGTGCGTTAACACAGTTTTTCTGAAATATCTTACTGAGACAGCCCTTTAGAGCGAGTTCCAAAATGTAGTCTGGTAAAGGGTGAAATTTCCTACAACTCTCCCCTTTTACACTTTTTTCATTTCAACTTTTGGTGGCATTTTAATGAATCCTTGCCAATCTGGCCATTTTGGTGTTTCTGAGCTGCTAAAAACTGTTTAAAAGCTTCTAGTGACTTTTTTAAGGATCAGAAGACAGTTTGGAGCCACTAATGCCATTTTGGTGTTTCTGAGCTGTAAAAAAACTTGAAAACGAAGCAGCCTTTATATCACCCAAATAATAGAGAAGTCTTGTCATATTTTAAAAATCACTCTGTAGCTCAGAAACGGGGGCAGCTGTAGAAGGTACGATTCCTCCATAGTTTCTTTCATACAAATCGAGCACAGGTTCGGAAAAACCTCATTGCTCTACCTTTGCTACTTTTGGAGACACCTCGTAAAACGATCAGACTTGAGACACCCTGTACATCTATTAAAACTGTTGATACAAATAACATATTGTGTTAATGATATGTCTACATGTGCTACATTTACGTAAGTCAAAGCACAAGCAAAGTTCTGATTGGCCATGTGATTTTTGACCAATCACAGTCAATTTTACACGCAAGCAAAAGCACGATAATCAAAAAAGTCATGCTTCAGTCCGTAAATTGTGTCAGACATTAGGACTTTAGAATGCAAACACGTGTAGCCAGACTCCTTTACCCTCTCATAAATCAGTGACGTTTCAAAGGGAAAGGTAAACAGAGGCAAATAGATGTAAATTGTGCCTTTACGCGAACGGGTTAAGTTGTAAAGTATGCTTCTTAGAACTGGTCGTTTATCTTATTTTCGGCCCAAAGAGTTAGCAAAATCTGTATATTGGGTTTTCTACTGGAAAGTCTAGGATACTGTTCTATTAGAAGTGATTGAAATGGGATGGCCATACATTAGTTCTGCATTCACAATGAAATTAAAAATAAACACAGTTTTTCAAATTTGTGGTTGTAATGGTTTTTGGTCCTGGTTGTAGAGTTTATTTTCGTAAACCGGCGATTGGACAGTTTTTATCTTGAAAAACCAAGATAACCGAGTAATTGGGAACGTATATGCAAAGTTCAAAAAATCAGTTCAAATTGAAATACAAAAGTTATCCGGGCTTATAAGCTGTGGTCCAATGGAATTTCTTCAGCTTTTCAGTGATATTTAGAGCCCTTTGGCATTTCCAATATGATTTTAGAGGTCTCTGACAATTTTTGGAAGGTTTCCAGTCGAATCTAGAGGCATCTGGACACTTGCAGAGATTTCCGGCAATTCTTAGCAGGTTTGCAGTAATTATTAAAGGATTTTGGGATTCCCAAGATGATTTTAGAGGTCTGATAGGAGGTTTTTAGTAGAATTTAGAAGCATTTGCACCTTGCAGAGAACTCCGGCAGTTTTTGGCAGGTTTACAGTGAAATGGCATTTCCAAGTTGATTTTAGAGGTCTCGGACAATTTTTGGAAGGTTTCCAGTCGAATTTAGAGGCATCTGGACACTTGCAGAGATTTCCGGCAATTCTTGGCAGGTTTGCAGTAATTATTAAAGGATTTTGGGATTTCCAAGATGATTTTAGAGGTCTGATAGGAGGTTTTTAGTAGAATTTAGAAGCATTTGGACCTTGCAGATCCCTCCGGCAGTTTTTGGCAGGTTTACAGTGAAATGGCATTTCCAAGTTGATTTTAGAGGTCTCGGACAATTTTTGGAAGGTTTCCAGTCGAATTTAGAGGCATCTGGACACTTGCAGAGATTTCCGGCAATTCTTAGCAGGTTTGCAGTAATTATTAAAGGATTTTGGGATTTCCAAGATGATTTTAGAGGTCTGATAGGAGGTTTTTAGTAGAATTTAGAAGCATTTGGACCTTGCAGATCCCTCCGGCAGTTTTTGGCAGGTTTACAGTGAAATGGCATTTCCAAGTTGATTTTAGAGGTCTCGGACAATTTTTGGAAGGTTTCCAGTCGAATTTAGAGGCATCTGGACACTTGCAGAGATTTCCGGCAATTCTTAGCAGGTTTGCAGTAATTATTAAAGGATTTTGGGATTTCCAAGATGATTTTAGAGGTCTGATAGGAGGTTTTTAGTAGAATTTAGAAGCATTTGGACCTTGCAGATCCCTCCGGCAGTTTTTGGCAGGTTTACAGTGAAATGGCATTTCCAAGTTGATTTTAGAGGTCTCGGACAATTTTTGGAAGGTTTCCAGTCGAATTTAGAGGCATCTGGACACTTGCAGAGATTTCCGGCAATTCTTGGCAGGTTTGCAGTAATTATTAAAGGATTTTGGGATTTCCAAGATGATTTTAGAGGTCTGATAAGAGGTTTTTAGTAGAATTTAGAAGCATTTGGACCTTGCAGAGAACTCCGGCAGTTTTTGGCAAGTTTGCAGTAATTATTAAAGGATTTTGGGATTTCCAAGATGATTTTAGAGGTCTGATAGGAGGTTTTTAGTAGAATTTAGAAGCATTTGGACCTTGCAGATCCCTCCGGCAGTTTTTGGCAGGTTTACAGTGAAATGGCATTTCCAAGTTGATTTTAGAGGTCTCTGACAATTTTTGGAAGCTTTCCAGTCGAATTTAGAGGCATCTGGACACTTGCAGAGATCTCCGGCAATTCTTGGCAGGTTTGCAGTAATTATTAAAGGATTTTGGGATTTCCAAGATGATTTTAGAGGTCTGATAGGAGGTTTTTAGTAGAATTTAGAAGCATTTGGACCTTGCAGATCCCTCCGGCAGTTTTTGGCAGGTTTACAGTGAAATGGCATTTCCAAGTTGATTTTAGAGGTCTCGGACAATTTTTGAAAGGTTTTCAATCGAATTCTTGGCATGTTTCTAGTAATATTTAGAGGTCTCTGGCAAATTGTGGAAAGTTTTAAGTAGTATTCGAAGGCTTCTGCCATTTCCAAGATGATTCTAGAGGTTAATGGCAATTTAAAAAAAATTCTGAGAAGGTTTGCAAAAGTATTCAGAGGTTTCTGATTTTGAAAATGCATCTAGATATTTTTATCAATTTGGGCAATTTTTTGCGTCCGTGACGTCATCGTAATTTGTTTTAATTTGTAGTATATCTTTTACTGTTGTTAAGTCGTTTTCTCTCTCTATCTCTCCCTCAAGGTGTTATTTTCGAGATATCTTAAGTTAATAACACAGTTATTTCTGCATTTAAAGATTTGAAATTACCAAAACAGGAACCTTCTTAATCAGTATCCTTATCTGTGGTGAAACATGATTGAGACCTGTTTCAAGGAATTTTAAATTCAATGAACGACGGACAGCAAACATCTGGAAATAGATGTAGAGGAGATGCAGTAGACAACAATTCAACAGAGCCACTCGCCCAAGAAACATCGAACTACGCAGACAACAAACGGGGGATGTTGAAGAGAAAGTTGGTTGGTTCCTTACCATACATAGGCAAGGTCACGGATAGGATTGGAAGGATTTTAGAGAAGCACAATGTCAAGACTGTCTTTAAAACGATCCGCACGATACAACAGAGTCTCAGATCAGCCAAGAACAAACGGGATCCTTTATCGGCTTCTGGAGTTTACAGGATCCCTTGCAGCATCCGCATACATTGGAACTAACTAAACGTAGTGTTAACACAAGAATAGCAGAGCACAAGAGAAGTTGCAGACTAGGACAGACCGAAAAATCAGCGGTGGCAGAACATGCACTTTCTAGAGGAAATGATATTTGTTTTGAAGAGGTGGAGGTTTTGGATCGATCACAGCGATACTATCCTAGATTAACTAGAGAAACCATTGAGATCTTTAAGCACGAGAACATCATCAACAGAAAGGAAGAGATCACCTTGTTAGATCCAGAATGGAAACCGGAGTTGCGCCAGACTTTAATAAATACAGTTTTGAACTTGAAAATTGTCTGGGACGTCGTAAAAATGTAAAATTAAATTCAAAAATCCCGCTATAGTAAATGACAGCAGGGACATAAAAATGACATATAACGATCACAAAATGTTGACATGTGGCGACCTCTGTGACTCGAAAGAACTCAAACACTGCTTCACCTTATTACCACTTTAAGACCTATCTAGCTGCCTAAATTGTCCTTTAAGTATTATCTTCTATTTCCATTTTTCTGTAGAAAATTTCTTCTTTTTCCTGTTCCTTAACTTGAAGTTAGACAACCATCAGGCTTAAATCGTCATTATTGAAGGATCAAAATTGAAAAGATTCACACTTCACGGTTGTAAAAAAAAACTACAAGAATTCGCAACAAACTTTCTATTTGCCATCCGTCAACTCTATCCTTTTGAAGGACCATTATTTGTTTCCACTTTCTATTGAACTGCAAACAATACATGGTACCGTTTCTTTGAAATTCGTTTTAGGTTATTTCTTTACGATGGTGCAATTTTTGTTGAGCAACCGCGCTAATAGACACGTTTTTTTGCAGGTACCTACTAAAAAACACAATTTTTTGAACCACGAGATGCTATTTGTAGACAATAGAGTCAAAGGAACCTACTTGAAAGCGTATTTGAAGTCTAGATGTTTTATCTCGGTTACCCTGGTACCCAAGGTTAGAGCAGTGCTGCCAGTGTTAGGTACGTGGTCTCTAGAGGCGGAGCTTTGCTGACCAATCCGCAGGCGATCTTTATAGAAAGGGGAGTGAGTTGTTAGACCAGAAAAGGGTATATAATACAGCTTGCAATTTTTAGGAGAACGACGATGACGCCGACGCCTGGGAAAACATCGTGAACGAACGTGCCAGAAAAATCAACACAGGAAATCCTGCGGCATCTTAACATTAGAAAGGCACCAGGATGGGACGAGATAGAAAGAATATTGTTAACGCAAGGCACTTTCCTGCTGACTGGAAGAGAGCCGATGTTATCCTGTTCCCGAAACCACAAAAGGACCCGCTGTTTCCCCAGAATTATCGGCCCATCATCCTCCTGCCATCCTTGGGAAAAGTGGCAGAAATTATTATCCTCAGGAGGCTAAAGGAGCAAGAAGAGGACCTGCACGTCATCCCCGACGAGCAATTTAGATTCCGGAGGACACTATCAACGGAACTCCAAGTCCTGAGGATGACCGAGTACATCACGGAAGGGTTCAACAGAAGCGACAAGAGCCGTGCTACTAGACGTCTCTAAGGCCTTCGACAAGGTTTGGCACAGAGGACTTCTAATCAAGATGCTGGATGCCAGCTTTTTAGTCGGCCTGGTAAAATTAATTAGATATTTTCTTTCAGCTCGTCGCTTCCGAGTCAAAATCGACAGCGTCCAGTCAAGTTATAGGGAAATGGAAGCAGCAGTGTCGCTGTCGACATTTCTCTATAACATTTATGTTTCAGATCCGCCTAGAACTCAGCGAACCAACTTAGCACTCTACGCGGATGACACTGTGATCATGGTCCGGAGCAGGAGTCGGCCGCTCTTGCTCCGATGCCACAGCATTGGAGAAATGGTGCAACAAATGGAAGATCGACCTAAACGCGGAGAAAACGCAGGCCATAGTCTTCAAAAAGAAGACCAAAGATGAGGATAGAAGGCAACGTGAGGTTAAAAGACATGGGCATCGAGTGGCGCAACGAGGCGACGTATCTTGGGGTCACGATGGACAAGAAACTCACGTGGGGAAGCCACATAGAATACGCCAGACAGAAAGCCAGAGCGACCAGAGCAAAACTGTACTCCATTACAAGCAGGACATCGAAGCTGGCACTTTGGAACAAAGTGCCGTTCATCAAGTCGGTTCTTCAACCGCACCTAACCTACGCTTCAGCAACGTGGGGGTACGCGACCAAAAGGCACCTGAAGAAACCCCAAGCTTGCGCTCAGGACAACGGTGGACGCCCTCTGGTACGTCAGAAACGTAGACAGACAGCGAGATTTGAAGATCACCACCGCAACGGAAAGGATCAAACAGACCGCAGTGAAGATATTCCAAAAAAGCGGAGAGCAGCGAAAATCAGTTACTGCGAGAAGCAGTGAACTACAACCCGGAGCTAGAAGCACCCCACAAACGACCCGTTAATGGTAATTATTAATTAGTTTTTCTTTCTATTTCAGGTAGACGACAATTCAGGACCAACCAGCCAAGAAGAGGAACACAATTTCCCCCCAGACCTTCCCCCCGGATGGCGAGAATTTCATTCACAAAATCTGGGTAGAACCTTTTCGCAGTTATTCCTGTGCTCTGGCTGCACTCCTGGCACTTTCCATCCCCCACTCACCAAACCCAAACTCCCCAAAACTTTAGGATGTAAAAACAGACGGACGGAAAGCTGGATGTTTGGACATCCTATAGTTTGCCAGGACCACCAGAGATGGCCGAGCTGACGAAAAAAGAAGAAACGGAGGACAAGAAGAGAACGCTGAAAAACGCTCCATTGGATGATAGTAAACCATTCCTGAGCGCAATTTCAGAGACAGATTGTTGCAGTAATGTGAAGGTTCCTTCCTCAGAGAAGTTTCCATCTTCAATACCACAACCACCATGCAAATGTTAAAACAAAGACACATGATAAAACAGAACACAAATTACTTAACAAATCTGTAAAGAAAGCCATCCGTAGAGATGAAATCATAAAACATGAAAGTTCTCAGGTCAAGACTGTCCAGGGAAAAGGAAATCATTACAAATATAAAAAAAGAGACACACGGTACAGTCGTATCAGAACCCTAAGCTAATTACACAAGTCATTGAAGAATCTCTTTCTTGGCAATTGGTGGATGCGTTCTAGTACCAGGAGTGACTATAAGTTTTATTACCTCCTTGTGTTTCTGCTGTTTTAATACAAAACTCGATTTTCTGTAAAAAATGTACTTCCTGCCAGGAGCACAGAAAGATTTTAGCATGTAAACTCAGTTTCCTAGTAAATGCGCTTGAGTGTCAGGAGAAACTAACATTTATACCTCCTTGTATTTCTGCTAAAATAGGATTTTCTACCTACCAACCTAAGGTCCTTCCTAGACTAAGTATTTGGAAAAAGTTTCGGGCATCTCTCATTTTGATTAGGTTAGGTTAAAAAAAAGTCAACCCAATTACTTGGACAATGACTTAAAATAACCTTTTCGTTGACATTATATATTACAAAAACTGTAAAATTCCTAGTAAAATGGAAACCGAATTCATAGCCCAAGAATACTCACTAACGTGGAAAGATCACACTCAACACGTCCGTGAATCATTCACTAAACTGTTACAAAACAGTGACTTTTGCGACGTCACCCTGTATGCCGAGGGCCAGAAAATCGGAGCCCACAAGGCATTTCTAACCACATGCAGCGAATATTTCAATCAGTTGTTTGAAGACTTTAAAGAAGAACGTCCCATTGTAGTCCTGAAAGGGATACAATTCAACATACTGCAGCACATATTAAAGTTCATCTACAACGGGGAAGTTAGCATTGATATTGATAAGTTAACCGAATTTCTGGAAGCAGCGGAATTTTTAAAGATTTTCGGACTGATTAAAGGAAAAACGTTCAAAAAAGCAACTTACTGCATGGAAGGAACTGAAAACAGTTGCAACACTGATGAGTTTCTGCCTTGTAAGTGCGGTGAAACGGAAGTTTTAACTCAGGATTTATCCGTTAGTGAATCACAGTTACAGCCTCAAGGAGTTACGAATGGAATTGCCAACGAAAAGAAAAAGAACAGTTACTGTGATACTGACAATAGGAAGAAAGTGTGCAGCAAAAAGAATAAAGAAGCTGTACAGAGAATGTATCGAATTGATATTTTAAGCACAAAGAACGTTGTGAATGATAATTTAAATGAAGCAGTGAAAGATGAAGCAAAAAACACTTCTGATGATAACGTCACAAATGAAGAAGTCAATAATTCTCAATGTTCTATAAAAAAATTTAACAACCTAAGCAATACAAAACCTGTTGATGTTCAGGAGAAAAGAGGCTCAACTAAGGAAAAACGCCGTTCTCAAAGATTGTCAAGCAAACAGAATGAAACATACAATGCAAAGCCCACAATTATCACTGAATCACGAAGAACATCAGAAGAAAGAAACAGTTCTCAAGAATCGACTTTAAGCAATCAAAGTGATGATACTGACTCAGAACTTGAAAGAGACTCGGATCTGGAAAGAGTCAGATCTTCAAGTAGACCAAGTGACGCTTTGAAGATTGGTTACCATCCTGGGGTGATTAATAAGAAATTGATTGAAGAAGCGAAGAAGTCTATGACTGAAGATGACTTAGAGCTTGGTAAGTAACAATAGTGTGTATTTGGTACATTGACAGCCTTCAAATTTATTTATTTTTTAATATCAACCATACACTGTAGAAAAACAGGTGCTTTTTGTTGTGTAGTTCAGAAATTATTTAAGGAATTTTAGGAGAATTCAAGAGAGTGATGAAGAAAAAACTAGTAAATGCACATAAATTATAAACCACACTGTAAGTAGTTTTTACAGCTCCATGGAGGCAAATTTGACAGTTCTGATGTTAAGGAACACTTTTACTTTTCTTACATTAAGTGACAGCATTCATAACTGTCCAAACCTGTTCACCAGTCTCTCTATAAAATAAAAAATTAGAAATAGTTTCTAATTTGAGGAATTATACTGGAAGTTGTGTTTACAGCTCCATGAAGCCAAATTTGACAATTCTGACGTTAAGAAACACTTTTATACTTTTGTTACGTCACGTGACAGCTGTCATAACTGTCAAAACCCATTCAACAATGATCTGAAACTATACAATTAGAAATAGTTGCTAATTTGAGGAATTACACTGGAAGTTGTGTTTACAGCTCCATGAAGCCAAATTTGACAATTCTGACGTTAAGAAACACTTTTATACTTTTGTTACGTCACGTGACAGCTGTCATAACTGTCAAAACCCATTCAACAATGATCTGAAACTATACAATTAGAAATAGTTGCTAATTTGAGGAATTACACTGGAAGTTGTGTTTACAGCTCCATGAAGCCAAATTTGACAATTCTGACGTTAAGAAACACTTTTATACTTTTGTTACGTCACGTGACAGCTGTCATAACTGTCAAAACCCATTCAACAATGATCTGAAACTGTACAATTAGAAATAATTGCTGATTTGAGGAATTACACTGGAAGTTGTGTTTACAGCTCCATGAAGCCAAATTTGACAATTCTGACGTTAAGAAACACTTTTATACTTATGTTAAGTCACGTGACAGCTGTCATAACTGTCAAAACCCATTCAACAATGCTCTGAAACTATACAATTAGAAATAGTTGCTAATTTGAGGAATTACGCTGGAAGTTGTGTTTAAAGCTGCATGGAGAAAAATTTGACAATTCTGACGTTAAGAAACACTTTTATACTTTTGTTACGTCACGTGACAGCTGTCATAACTGTCAAAACCCATTCAACAATGTGATCTGAAACTATACCATTAGAAATAGTTGCTAATTTGCGGAATTACACTGGAAGTTGTGTTTACAGCTCCATGAAGCCAAATTTGACAATTCTGACGTTAAGAAACACTTTTATACTTTTGTTACGTCACGTGACAGCTGTCATAACTGTCAAAACCCATTCAACAATGATCTGAGACTATACAATTAGAAATAGTTGCTAATTTGAGGAATTACACTGGAAGTTGTGTTTAAAGCTGCATGGAGACAAATTTGGCAGTTGAGATGTTAAGAAACACGTTAATACTTTGCTGGTGTGACGTTACAGCTGTCATAACTGTCAAAACTCAGTCACCAGTGAAAGTATGGAATACTAAATAGATGTGTTTCTTTGAGGAATTGCACTGTGTACGTTGTTTGCAACTCCATGTGTTAAAAATATCAGACTTAACGCCATCTAGCTGCTAAACGGGACAACTTAGCCGTGTCTAGTCAACTTCACGTGATAGCTCCCTTCATTAGCTTTCTTTTGTTATACGGTGTGTTTATTTATACATGGTGTTTCAAATAAGTGAGTTATGGACGATTTTCTGGAAAAGTACACAAAAATTTAATCTAAATCAGGGATTTTTTGGGCATACTATACTAATGGCGACCATTTTGGATTTTCTTCAATCAAAGTGATTTTTTTAGCTAACTTGAACCTGGGGAACACAAATCTGACGTCCATTTTGCTCTAAATGGCACCGTTTCGGAGTTGACCTGGAAATTATGTCAATTTTGACACTTTAGGGCGTGGCACCCTTGCAAAATGACATTTTGACAAATGACACTTTAAGTCATTTTTGTACTGTTAACCTTAAGGTATTTAAGCAGTTCAGGTTAATTTTGAAAATAAAAAAATTTCTGAAAAAAATCAGGTCACTCTTGAAAATTCTTGACAATCCTAGTTTTTAATTTTTCAAGGTCAAACGGTGCATGGTACTAAAAGCGTATAGAAGGTAAAAGTTGCATCCTATCGAGGTGCATTTGTGGTAAAAATTCAGACCTCTAACTTGAAACGTTTCTGAGATATTGAGCAAACACTGCAAAAAAACGAGAGTCAACTTTGACGCCCTCTAGCGGCTAAACGGGACAACTTAGCCGTGTCCAGTCAACTTCTCGTGATAGCTCCATTCATTAGCTTTCTTTTGTTATACGGTGTGTTTATACAGGGTGTTTCAAATAAGCGAGTTATGGACGATTTTCTGGAAAGTGCACCAAAATTTCGCTCATATTGGGAATTTCTGCTTTCGATGAGGATGGTCAAATTAAGGCTGTTAGAGCAAAAACAATTGAATATCGATACAAACATTTTACATCAAGTAGGTCTAGAATTTGACATAGATTCCAAAAATCGTTGTTTTGTTGCTCAAATTTGGGATACCCTGTATACTGATGGATTATCTAGGTATAAAGTATATGCAAATATCTACAAGATTCATATTTGGTAATTTTTTCTAAAATAAAAATTAAACAAGTTATAAGGATGTTAAAAATTAATTGAATCACCCTGTAAACTACTCTATTGTATTGACAATAACTCGGTTATTTTGACAATTATAGGGTGGTTCAATATACCTATTTGTAGCTCTTGAAATTCTCTTTTGACCACCCTGTAAGCGTTTTTTACCTAAAACGTCGAATAACTGAGTTATTTACTGTTTTAACCTAGTTGTTTGTTGTATAGTTTGATTTGGACAGTTTTTACTGTGACAGCCCATAACACTGTTATTTTGACAGCTACAGGGTGGTTCAATATACCTATTTGTAGCTCTTGAAATTCTCTTTTGACCACCCTGTAAACGTTTTTTACCTAAACCGTCGAATAACTGAGTTATTTACTGTTTTAACTGAGTTGTTTGTTGTATAGTTTGATTTGGACAGTTTTTACTGTGACAGCCCATAACACTGTATTTTGACAGTTACAGGGTGGTTCAATATACCTATTTGTAGCTCTTGAAATTCTCTTTTGACCACCCTGTAAACGTTTTTTACCTAAACCGTCGAATAACTGAGTTATTTACTGTTTTAACTGAGTTGTTTGTTGTATAGTTTGATTTGGACAGTTTTTACTGTGACAGCCCATAACACTGTTATTTTGACAGTTACAGGGTGGTTCAATATACCTATTTGTAGCTCTTGAAATTCTCTTTTGACAACCCTGTAAGCATTTTTTACCTAAAACGTCGAATAACTGAGTTATTTACTGTTTTAACCTAGTTGTTTGTTGTATAGTTTGATTTGGACAGTTTTTACTGGGACAGCCCATAACACTGTTATTTTGACAGCTACAGGGTGGTTCAATATACCTATTTGTAGCTCTTGAAATTCTCTTTTGACCACCCTGTAAACGTTTTTTACCTAAACCGTCGAATAACTGAGTTATTTACTGTTTTAACTGCGTTGTTTGTTGTATAGTTTGATTTGGACAGTTTTTACTGTGACAGCCCATAACACTGTTATTTTGACAGTTACAGGGTGGTTCAATATACCTATTTGTAGCTCTTGAAATTCTCTTTTGACCACCCTGTAAGCGTTTTTTACCTAAAACGTCGAATAACTGAGTTATTTACTGTTTTAACCCAGTTGTTTGTTATATAGTTTGATTTGGACAGTTTTTACTGTGACAGCCCATAACACTGTTATTTTGACAGCTACAGGGTGGTTCAATATACCTATTTGTAGCTCTTGAAATTCTCTTTTGACCACCCTGTAAACGTTTTTTACCTAAACCGTCGAATAACTGAGTTATTTACTGTTTTAACTGAGTTGTTTGTTGTATAGTTTGATTTGGACAGTTTTTACTGTGACAGCCCATAACACTGTGATTTTGACAGTTACAGGGTGGTTCAATATACCTATTTGTAGCTCTTGAAATAAATTCTCTTTTGACCACCCTGTAAACGTTTTTTACCTAAACCGTCGAATAACTGAGTTATTTACTGTTTTAACTGAGTGGTTTGTTGTATAGTTTGATTTGGACAGTTTTTACTGTGACAGCCCATAACACTGTTATTTTGACAGTTACAGGGTGGTTCAATATACCTATTTGTAGCTCTTGAAATTCTCTTTTGACCATCCTGTAAGCGTTTTTTACCTAAAACGTCGAATAACTGAGTTATTTACTGTTTTAACCTAGTTGTTTGTTGTATAGTTTGATTTGGACAGTTTTTACTGTCACAGCCCATAACACTGTTATTTTGACAGTTACAGGGTGGTTCAATATACCAATTTGTTGCCCTTGAAATTGTCTTTTGATCACCCTGTATACCGTATATAGTAGAAATGTCACGCTACCGAAAGATTGAAGCTTTTATACCGGGAATGTGTTGTCCAGAAGGGAAAGCATATAGAACATCTGTTCAATTAAATCAGATTACTATATTTTTAAAAATTCATATTATTTTGAAAAGTGTTGTTAAATATACAACATTTTTCGGAAAAAAAATGGAAAATCTATTCAAAAATAATTAGTTTTTTAGATGTATTAGATCTCATTAGAATGCATGACAAGTTTGACAATAACAATGACAAGTTTGACAGTTATTTTCCCCATTAAGGAAACTTTTCAAGCATGAAGTAATTTTCCAAAAATTGAAATTCTCAAAAATTACCGCTTTTACATCTCTGCTTTGAATTGCGCCATGTAATATAACACTTATTACATCTTCTTTGAAAATATTTCAGAATTGACCAACATGAGTGATCGATTGGACATGATGGACTTTAAACGTAAGTATTTTTTGGATATTTGATTTTTGTGTAATACTGGGTGAGCCAATCGTGTACAAACTAAAAATTTAAGTTCAGTAAATTAACTTTTCTAGAGGCACTTGGAAGCATAGACGAAGAAGACTTTAATTGTGATATGTGCAATAAGATGTACGGACAAAAGAAAGCAAATGGAACGGCTCCGTTAACCTGCGTGATTTGTGGATTGTCAGTTCAGTTGAAAAGCCAGATGGAAAGTCATTTAAAAAATCATGGAATATTGTAGTATTATGCTGGATATGCAATGGAAGGTAGAAAAACAAACACAATTCTAAAGAATTTTTTTAATTGTCATTTATTCACTTATATGTACAAATGTCGCTACAGTTACTACATCATAAGGCATTGGGGACGATTATTACTAATAATAAATGTGTTAACAGCGATCATTGACACCGACCTACAGATATCAATTACACACCATAAACATTGAACTTTGGTCTTCAATTGTAACATTTAGTCACATTCAAATATTAATAATTTGATTTTAATTTAATATACAGCAGTACATTTCTTATTTTTACTGAAACGTGCTATTTTGTTTCATATAGAACTGACGTAATTGGCGTATAGACATTAGACTAAATTAATATTCTAAAAAACAGAAATAAAGTGACACCAAACAACATTTTTGCTATAATAGTGGTAACATCGCATTTTGCAATAAGATACAGATATGCTGGAATCATCTTTTTACGTCAAACACCAATTAATATTTTAGGCTTCTAAAAATTATTAAAGTAATCCTAACTTCAGTTATTGCTCTTATCTAATATGCTCAGTTTACTCGTTACATACACAAAGTAAAATGGGATGACGTAACAACGTGTTTATGTCAAAACTTGTCTTTGTGACATAGTTACGTCATTTTTACTTTGATTTTTTGTGTAGCACTGCTTTATGTATGTATATTCACAATAATAATTGAAATTCAGTCAGATCAGTTAGTGCCTTTATGTCTTATTTATTATCATTCAGTTCCATTTTCTCTATTTAAAATCATGACAAAAATGCACATTTTCAGTGTTAATATGAGACATTCATTGGGTATTCTGTCTCACTTTAACGCAACTGTTCGTTACAAAGGTAAAAACTAGTAAAAATGTGGATAAACCAATTAAATTGGTTAAGACAACAAATCACAATTTATCAAATGGTTCTTTCAGTTTAAAAAAAGTGTCTTTATTCTTGAATATTAAATGATCGCCAAAGATATGACAACTTCCTTTATGTGTTCGGCCAATATATTCCAATACACAATTGTGAAGTTAAGGAAAATTGTAAAGAAATCTAGTTTTGACTGATCTTTCACCCTGTTGGCGTAAATTTCATTGAATGAGAAATCCCGTATTCCATAGGAAGGCGTGAGAATCTCACCGAATGTCGATGTATTGCTGGTTGCGTGAAACTATGAAAGAGGAGAATCGTCGAAAAACGTGTTATTTGGCAACATTGCACTTTGCGGACTCTACTCGTTGCTTGACAATGTCTTTGTTGACAACTGCTGAAAGTCGTCTACGTCATACACGCGGCATAATCGTCGATTTGAATTTATTAACGCATTTTCACTTTATTGACACTTTGTCAATGCAAACCTGAAATTGTTTCAATTAAAATTCGACATTTCTGTTTTTTCCAGCCACAGAATTTAAAAATGCTTTGTTTTCTGATTTAAATGACACGTGCAACACTTTATTAATCTCCTGAATTTGAGGATAATTTAGATCTCAGGAACACGTTTTGTACTGAATACTGCAAGAAATTATCTCTAAATCTTGATTTTTGCAACTTTTGAGCACAGTTTGACCAAATTGCTTGTCAAACCCACTTGCAGTGAAAACTGTTTTTAGCACATTTTTGGAATGCTCATTAAATTCCTTATCCAAAAACCTGAAAAACACTAGAAAATTTGGTAAAGTCAAGGAGAAAAGCGGTGTCAAAGTTTGAACTGCTAGAAACACAGTTTGAAAGGACAGTCAGGGACGAAATCGCCTGTTTCAAGCACATTTTTGGAATTCTCATTACATTTCCTATCCAATAACAGAAAAAAAAAAACAAAATTTGGTTCAGTCAGGGAGAAACGGGGTGTCAACATTTGAATTGCCAGAAACACAGTGTGAAAGGACAGTTAGGTACAAAATTGCCTGTAAAATCCACTTGGAGTGAGAAAATGACTGTTTCAAGCACATTTTTGGAATTCTCATTAAATTCCAAAACTCCATCTCCAAGTCCAATAACATTAAAAAAAACAAATTTGGTACAGTCAAGGAGAAACGATGTGTCAACATTTGAATTGCCAGAAATACAGTTTGAAAGGACAGTTAGGCACAAAATCGCCTATAAAACCCACTTGGAGTGAGAAAATGACTGTTTCAAGCACATTTTTGGAATCCTCATTAAATTTCCTATCCAATAACATAAAAAAACAAGTTTGGTACAGACAAGGAGAAAAGCGGTGTCAACATTTGAATTGCCAGAAATACAGATTGAAAGGGCAGTTAGGGACAAAATCGTCTGTAAAACCCATTTGGCGTGATAAAATGACAGTTTCAAGCACATTTTTGGAATTCTCATTAAATTTCCTATCCAATAACAGAAAAAAAAAAACAAAATTTGGTTCAGTCAGGAAGAAGCAGGGTGTCAACATTTGAATTGCCAGAAACACAGTTTGAAAGGGCAGTTAGGGACAAAATTGCCTGTAAATTCCACTTGGGGTGAGAAAATGACTGTTTCAAGCACATTTTTGGAATCCTCATTAAATTTCCTATCCAATAACATTAAAAAAAAAACAAATTTGGTACAGTCAAGGAGAAACGGGGTGTCAACATTTGAATTGCCAGAAATATAGTTTGAAAGGACAGTTAGAGACAAAATCACCTGTAAAACCCACTTGGAGTGAGAAAATGACAGTTTCAAGCACATTTTTGGAATTCTCATTAAATTTCCTATCCAATAACATTAAAAAAAAAACAAATTTGGTACAGTCAAGGAGAAACGGGGTGTCAACATTTGAATTGCCAGGAATATAGTTTGAAAGGACAGTTAGAGACAAAATCACCTGTAAAACCCACTTGGAGTGAGAAAATGACAGTTTCAAGCACATTTTTGGAATCCTCATTAAATTCCTTATCCAAAAACCTGAAAAACACTAGAAAATTCGGTAAAGTCAAGGAGAAAAGCGATGTCAAAGTTTGAACTGCTAGAAACACAGTTTGAAAGGACAGTCAGGGACAAAATCGCCTGTAAAATCCAGTTAGAGTGAAAAAATTACTGTTTCCAGTACATTTTTGGAATTCTCATTAAATTTCCTATCCAATAACAAAAAAAAAAAACAAAATTTGGTTCAGTCAGGGAGAAACGGGGTGTCAACATTTGAATTGCCAGAAACACAGTTTGAAAAGACAGTTAGGGACAAAATTATCTGTAAAATCCACTTGGGGTGAGAAAATGACTGTTTCAAGCACATTTTTGGAATTCTCATTAAATTTCCTATCCAATAACATTAAAAAAAAAAACAAATTTGGTACAGTCAAGGAAAAACGGGGTGTCAACATTTCAATTGCCAGAAATATAGTTTGAAAGGACAGTTAGAGACAAAATCACCTGTAAAACCCATTTGGAATGAGAAAATGACAGTTTCAAGCACATTTTTCGAATTCTCATTAAATTCCTTATCCAAAAACCTGAAAAACACTAGAAAATTCGGTAAAGTCAAGGAGAAAAGCGATGTCAAAGTTTGAACTGCTAGAAACACAGTTTGAAAGGACAGTCAGGGACAAAATCGCCTGTAAAATCCAGTTAGAGTGAAAAAATTAATGTTTCAAGCACATTTTTGGAATTCTCATTAAATTTCCTATCCAATAACAGAAAAAAAAAACAAAACTTGGTTCAGTCAGGGAGAAACGGGGTGTCAACATTTGAATTGCCAGAAACACAGTTTGAAAAGACAGTTAGGGACAAAATTGTCTGTAAAATCCACTTGGAGTGCGAAAATGACTGTTTCAAGCAAATTTTTGGAATTCTCATTAAATTTCCTATCCAATAACAGAAAAAAAAAAAAAAAATTTAGTACAGTCAAAGAGAAAAGCGGTGTCAATATTTGAATTAACAGAAATACAGTTTGAAAGGGCAGTTAGGGGTAAAATTGCCTGTAAAATCCACCTGGAGTGAGAAAATGACTGTTTCAAGCACATTTTTGGAATTCTCATTAAATTTCCTATCCAATAACATTAAACAAAAACAAATTTGGTACAGTCAAGGAGAAACGGGGTGTCAACATTTGAATTACCAGAAATACAGATTGAAAGGACAGTTAGGGACAAAATCGCCTGTAAAACCCAGTTAGAGTGAAAAAATGACTATTTCAAGCACATTTTTGGAATTGTCATTAAATTTCCTATCCAAACCCATTAAAAAAAAAAACAAATTTGGTACAGTCAAGGAGAAAAGCGGTGTCAACAATTGAATTGTCAGAAACACAGTTTGTAAGGACAGTTAGGAACAAAATTGCTTGTAAAACCCACGGAGTGAGAAAATGACTGTTTCAAGCACATTTTCGGAATATTCATTAAATTTCCTATCCAATAACCTGAAAACCCACTGCAAGATTTGGTACAGCCAGGGAGAAAAGCGGTGTCAAAATTTGAACTGTCAGAAACCAGTAATTTACTTATTTTATTTACTGTTTTTAGTTTTACTTATTGTAAAACTGCTTTATCGGTAATTTACCCATCACTACAAAAAATGCAAATAACTTTCCTACAAAGCATTTTCTCTGTATTTCCAAATAAGTTTTCACTTTGGTAAGAACATCATGAGACAGCATACAAACACGTCTCACTATAATACTAACAAAAAAAAAATCTATTGTTATATCAATATGTATAAAGAGATTCAGTTCAATATATTATTTATTACTAATACGTAATAATGAAGATAATGTTAACAGGTGATACTCGACTTGAAGGTGCGCAAATTTGTTAAGTTAATAAAAAAGTCAGTTCACAGTTTTTTGAACACATTCTACAAGATATTTTCACAACTGATGTTTCGCATAGCATTATCTATACACTAATTAGGCGGCCTAACCTAAAGTTTAAGGTACAAACTTTAACGTAAATCTATATCTACAAGGAAACTAGAGCTGTGGTGGGAAAATGTTCGTTATTTGTACTACTCAAAATATTCCCTTTCCGAAATTCATTCAGTTAAGGCAGTAGCATTTGCGCCACAGTTTCAATATCAAACCCAATATCATATTTGACGATTTGTCCGACAAACTTCCTGCTCAGTTTATTTTCAAGCCGGATTTCCGTATTGCACCTAAGGAACTCGAGATTGGGAGACGTTTATCCAAAGTTCCCTACCACATGATTCTAAACGCAAATGTAAACAGTAAAAGCAAAAAAAAAAACTTAATTATACGAGTGCATTATTAATCAAAAGAGACCTTAACAAGAATACCATTAATCAAAAATAATTGCAAAAATATATCACTTTGGTTAACACTCTTTAAAGACTGAAGAATAAACTGAGAGAAAAATTCAATTAATAAACTGAAATAAATGTAAAAAACTTTCAATTAATAACGTAAACGTATAATTTTTCACTATCAAAATGCGGCAATCATACTCATACTATATAAATAACTCAAACAAATAATAACAGTACAGTTTATTCGTTAAAAAAGGAAAACGTAAAATTTCCGCAGTCTCATATTGTATTTATAAATAACTGATAAAATGTCAAAGATGTGTATTAGTCTTGACTAGTCAGCAGCCGAGATTTTCGTAGTTTTTTCCTATCCCTATGTCTTTTTTGATGATTATTTTTCAAATAACGGAAACGAATGTGTTTAAGTAGCCCAGGTAAAACTTCAAAAGAACTTAAATCCACCATAAATTTTGCTTTAAAACTTACAAAAGTGATTCAATTGAAAAGGAAGTTTTAAATGGTCTACCCACGGACAAATCCAAAAAATTGACGCGGGCCGTAGCAGAACAATCTTCGAGAAATGAGTCTGAACTACTGACGGGGGACATTAACGAATATTCTGCTCACTGGCCGTTTTATATACTTGAACGTATATAAAAAAAATCTAAGTGCTAAAACCAATCACAATGTTACATAGAACTAACTTGTTCTAAACCCATATTTTTGGGGAGGGAGAAACGAAACAACTTATTACCTAATTCATTTGGTTTTTGCGAAACTTAGTCTCCCCAATTCTCGTCGTCCGTATCCATATCTCCTTCTGCTTCTTCCTCTGAACCTGAGAATGATTAAAATGTCTTTAAAGTTATTGGTAAATAAAGTAGTTGTGAGAAAACGAGAGTTACTTTCACAGTAAATGATTCTATACTCAATTATTTCGAAAACTTTAACTTAAAAAGAACTTGATTAGAGTTTGACCAAATTGCCACTAAGGCCCAGTTGTACAACATTCGAATCTGGGGTGAGACTCTTCAAATTTCGATACAAATATTACGAAATCGACTTAATATAGCTGTTTGTCTCTTTTTTCCTCATGAAATATTTTTCCGTCACTTTTTATTAAGAAGTCATTGAAGTTTAGGTTCTACGAAATTATTTCGAACACCAATTTTATGTCTAAATAATTTTATCCAAACTTCAAATAACCGTCATAATATTGATGTTTTGATCATAATCATAATCTGAAGTGCTGTGAAATATACCTAATCTCGATATCGATCATTCGAGATTTCGCTTTGACAGCAATGCAATTCATATGGAAAAGTACCAGGGTTCTACTGAACCGGTCTTTGAAATGTGATTGTACAACTGGACCTAAGACACCATCAGGTAATAAATATGCAAGTTAATTATCCATTTTCTGAATTTGAACATATCTACAAACATAATACACTAAAACAGGACTAGTTGTAAATAAAATAATAATTTCTCATATGACTGAAGTGATTTGTCATTAATTTGACATATCAAAGTATAGCAGTATCAAAGGAAATAATAATATTAATACGTATACGGGGTGGTCCAGTTTTAAACGTGAATAATTCACCAATCCATAGCCAATTAAAAAATAAGTTGACATGCATTATGTCATTTTCCTGAAAAATGCTAAGGAAAATACAGTCCCTATATACAAAGCGGTTTTTTGTCATAACTGTCAGACCGTTGGAGTAATTTTGATCAAATTTGGAACAAGCACTTATGAAATTAATACTCATTATGAATGACGTTTGCCAAAATTCTCCAGCAGCGTAGATACAGCAAGATGGTTTTCATGTTTTTGCCTTATTTTTTACGTCTCTAGATATTTTTCAAAAATTACAGTTTCTTTTAATTTCATCTTCATTCTCTTATAAAATTCTGATTTGAAACTTCGTTTACGAGATAATTCAGTTATTACGTTCAAAAACCCAATACTAACCCAACCCAACTTAAAAATCGTTTTGGAAACGGAAAATTCACTTAAGAAGCTTAAAAAATTTCATTGTAGCCAGTTTTCATAGTTTCCAGACAAAGTAAAAGACTTTAGTTTTGAAAATTGACTTTCAGAAGCTTAAAAATTGTGTTTGTAACCAGTTTTCATGCAAATCGAGAGACTTTAATATTGAAAATGGACTTGTAGACATAAAAAACTACTTTTTCTAGAATTTTTGACTACAAATTCATACATTTAAACCTTAAAAATTGACTTGAACACCAAGAAGTGACTGAACTAATGAAAAGTGACATCAGAAGCATTTGAAGTAAATTTTCATAATTTGAAGACAAATTTCAATATTTTAGTCTTGAAAATAGTCTTAGATACAGGACATTGACAGTAGATTCATGAAAATTGTCTTGAAAACTACCTTTTCGTGCTTTTTACTTTGCTTTTCTTTTTCTTGGAATTCTGGACTATTTTTAGTGCCACAAAACTGCTTTCAGCTTGGAAAATCGAGGTTCAAGACTATCTTCACCAAGTTATTGACATAGCAAACTTAAAAAACAATTTTTACATTCTCCATAGACTTAAAATGGCATTCCAAGCTTTGTGACTATTAAATCGACTTCTAGACACCTCAGTGCTAAAAATTCGAGTATTTCTTAAAAATCTAGACTGTTTTTAGTGCTTTAAGACTGTTTTCAGTGCCTCAAATCGAGTTTCAAGACTATCTTTACAAAGTTTTTGACTTATCAGGCCTAAAAGCCAGTTTGTACACTGTCCATAGTCTTGAAAATGTTATTTCAAGCTTCTTCCCTATTACATTGACTTCTACACTCATAGATTATAGCATCAAAATCGAGTTTAAGGCTATTTCCAAAAGTTTTTCAGTAATAAAAGTAAAAAATGTTGGTACCAAACGCTACGATATTAGTCTTGAGAACTAATTTTTAGAAATTAAATAGTTCCGCAAATTTAATTTACATCTAGACTTGTTCCAGTTCAGAAAATTGGGTTGTACATCAATTAGTCCTGAAAATAGACTTTTGGACTTTCTTTAGTCCTAGTAAAGTCAGTTCTAGCCTTAAAAGTCAACTTTTAGATTATTTTTAGAAGTAAAAAATGAGTTTCATGCACAATATAATCTTTGTCTTGATCTTCAGACTGTTTTAGTTCTTGAAATCCAGTTTCAGACACTCGACAAGGATGGCAGTGTGAGAAAACGAATTATAAGACTATTCCTAGTAGTAAATAGCAAGTTTTTCAGTAGACGATTCAGTACAAATTTGGACTCTTACACTATAAATCGATTTTTTAAATTGAAATTTGGAGGATTGTATCTTCCTTAGACAAAGTTTTTCACAAAAATGACATAATGCAAGTCAACTTATTTTTCGATTGGCTATCGAATGGTGAGTTATTGACACTTAAAACTGGACCACCCTGTATAAAAGATCGATCAACTATAAATGTCATAAGAACTGTCATCTAAACACAAAACTGTGAGGTCCCAGGTTCTATTTTTTTTAATGTATCATTATGTTAACATTCTTATTCTCTCTATTCAATTTTATCTTTTTTTTTATTATTTTGTCTAGATCATATTTGCTGAAATATTAGATAATTTAGTAAATAATTTTCATTTCATATTTCTTCCAATCGCAGCTAAAAATTTGTCACTATAGGTTACTGTTTAATGGGACTTTGAAGCCTAAATGACAGAAATAAACTCACATAGCTTCGGCAAAACCTACAAAAAGAGTAATTTTCTGAAATATTAAATATCTGTAATTATTAAACCAGAACTTTTTGGGTTTTAGTTGGTAGGGAGATCAATCAGAGTTTCTGATCAGTGGAATGTGGTCAACTGTCAAATTACTACTCATAAAGGTTATGCAAATCAATACTGTAACTTTTTCTGCATCAAAATATACATTTTTTTAAATTTTTCTATCTGGTTTTGATAACTATTTTTGGACATTAATCAATATGATGAAGTTCTAGATTATCACTTTTTTCAACTGCGTTAATCCCAATTTTGTTTATAAAGCTGCTATACTATTTCTAGATTAGTTATTTAACTTTTTGATAAACCCTAAAAGTAAGGTCACGTTTCCCTTATTCAACAAACATAAAACACTAATTTTTCCATTTTTGTATGACATAATAAAAAACATAACTGAAAACACACAATACAAATGGATATGATGGAGGAAATTTTTATTGAAGATGATTTGGACATTTTAGAGTTTGGATTTCCAAGAAAAATGTATAATAGATATGACTATTCTGATGAAATGGACAACTTCACATTTCATACACAATCTGTGTTATAGACGATTTTGATTGATAAAGCCAACTATTGGCCCACAAATAGTCCTGCCAAAAATAGAAAATGACTTGAATAATGCCTCTGATTGGTAAAAATGTTTTTAACATTTTTTCTCTCATTTTTACAATTATATTATAATATGCACTGTGTGTAAAAAACATCATATATAAAAATTGACACATTCTAAACGTTTTAACGTTATGGTTATGTTTTTCCTTATGGAATGATTCACCTTTTCATTTTGATGACATGTATGGTTAACTTGAACAGTTTGGCAGCTAATTAATGATTAAAGAAAATTTTGCTTGACGTGAATGGCCGTCTAGATCACCCGATTTGTCGCCTCTAGATTATTCTCTATGGAGTTATTTAAAAAAAAATAAGGTAATTTAGATGGTTTAAGAAACATAATTATGGATTAATGCAATCTTATAACACGCTCTTTGTCAGACAGTTTCAGGAGCACATTTTCAGAAGTTAATAAAACAAAAAATTTATATTTACTTAAAATTGGAGTTTTTTTAAATAATTAATAGCTGTCAAACCACCAAGTTAACCATACAACATGTTACATCAAATGTAATCAGAATGAGAGAGTGAATAAGAAAATGTCATTGAAATATACTCATTCCATAAGACATAACCTCAATTCACTACCATCTTGTGAATCTCACATAACGGTAATGCGTTACAAATGTTTATATAGGATGTTTTTCCATAAGTTGTATATTTTTTCGAAATAATTCAGGGTTGCCGGACTTTTTACATACAGAGTGTATCTTCACAGGTAATATAATTTTAACTTAATAATTGCAAATAATCAAAAATCCAACATTCAAACAACAACAAAGACAACTATAGTTAACACACAAAAGTTTGGTTAAAGCATATATTTTTCGTCTTAATTTTGCCAAATTATACGAAAGATTAACTAATTCTAAATGATTTGCAACGTTCCCAAAAGCAGAAAGAGTTAACAGTAGTTCTCGTAATTATTTATTAATATTAATATTTGTATTCACCTACATTTTCATATGAATATTATTACGTTATACCTACAGGTATAAAAATTTTAAAATTGTACATAGAAATCCAATAACAAAAATCGAAATACACTTTGGGACATTTGTCAGTGTGCCAAAACGGACGTCATTTGACTGTTACCACAAGTGGTCACGTGATCAACTGTTGATTAATGTCATATCCCTTTTAGTACACTACAATGTTAATATGTAATACTTTTCTCTTCTTATCATGCGATTCCTATGAATAGTTTTGCAATTTCCTTATTTGTATGTAGGCAGCTAAGGCACAATAGAACAAACTATTTCTTCCTTAAACTTACAGAAATACGTTGGTTTCGAAAATGTCAACTATTACTGCGTTATTAGCATAAAGAATGATTTGTCTGCTCTCTTGTGTTAACATTTCACCAAAATATGTCATTACCACTTGTTCAGCATCTCTGTTCATTGTCCAGAGCAATAATATTCATATTTAAAAAACAAAATTCAATGAATCAACTCATCATCAATGTTCCATGAATTTCAATTCAGCATTCAGTGAAATTTGCAAGTTTTCTTCACTATTCTGTCAGAAAGCTTCTTAGTCAAAAGCCATATTAAGTTACTGTACTATTTTAAGGTATTGATTGGAAATTTCCATTTTTTCTCACAACCACTTCAGATCAATTAACCTAAACTTACCCGCACATGCTACATCAATATCAGTATGCAGCCCCTGTTTCAGTTTCTTCCGAGCCAGGGCTTCGAGCTCTTCCTTGGATCGTTCCTTCCGAAACTCGTACACAAGAGGATAAATGTATTCTATTGCTGCTTGGACGTCGGCTACGCTGGGAGCTAAAATTTGAAAAATTGCACAGTAAAAAAACTACTTAATTCTTAGTAAAATAGTATATTATTAACCAAGGTTTAGACAGAAGCTTTTATTGACCGTATGTCAAGATTAAATTAAAAATTAAAAAATTTAAGATATAAGGTTAATAAAAGCTGTCTAAACCATGAATAATATAGCATTTTTTCCACTATTAACAATATTTTTGATGGTCCTTTGTCCAACATGAAGAGACAACCCACCGCCCTCTATACAAGAAAGCCTAAAATGCCACTTTTAATGTCGGCGTTAGCGGTTTTCGTTTTATACACAAACGTATGCAGATGCAGTAAGAAATATGTATTTTTTTAATTGTTTTGTGTAACTGATTGCAAGTTGTGAGTGAAAAAATCAAAAAAATGTTCATTTCTGATCCAGATATGTATAGATAGAGCTTTTTTATACACAATCAAGTCCAGCCTAAACAAATTGGTTAGAACATTTGTCCTGGAAAGTACAACACACAGCAAACTAGTTTAATCATTGTTCAATGTAAGAAAATCTGTAAATCCTTGAAACTAGGTAAGCAAAACTGGTAAATGGTTCTTATGTTATTACTAAGAACATTCATTCAAAGTTGTTTTTGTTGCTCTCACAATGAAGGATGCTTTAAAACGTAACTCACATACCTGTGCATGTAACAAGAATAAGATTACTTTTTTATTTTTGTAAAGCAAAAAACTGACACGATTGGGCTTTTTCCTGAATTGCTGTTACAATGTGGCTTGAAAAACTTACGAACGGCAGCAAACAAAAATAACTTACGCAAATAACCTCAAGTTTTGATTTTAAACCGTAAAAATTCATCTAATGTTCAAAAAACTCAATTTCCACAATACAAACTGTCCAACCACTATTCCCGCCATATTGGAATTTTTGACAAGCACCTTCTAGGCTTTCTAGTATAGTAGGCGGTGGACAACCTAATTTATCTGTCTCTGTCAAGTCAAGTATATTTCATATGTCAGACGTCTTAATGGACATTGACATTATTATTTACCTAGGTCAATAATATTTCCTTTTTTGTCGTGTTTGTGCCAGACTAGAACTAGAGATTAGACTCAATTAGCTCACAATGAGCATTAAGGTAGAGAAAACTAATTTCTCAAGTTACTAATCGGTCAATGTTTATTATGTTAGTAGTGGAAAAATTTACTTATTTAAGGTTAAGATTAGCCAAGACATAAATAATCTTTAGCAATTGATAAATGGCCAAATGACCATGACCTGCAATACTACCTGCCTTAAACATTCTTGGCACCTGTCATTTAGATAGCCAGCTGTGCCTATTCCAAAACAAACTTTTAGGAGTACAAAAATAAATATAGTTCAAAAAATTGAACCAAAAATTGTTCAAACTGAAAGTTTTTATGCAATAATTTGAATTTTTCTGCCCTACAAAGTTAACTGTTACTGGAGCTCATATTTTAAAATAGTTTATACCCCAAGTGGAACCACTTCTACTTATTATAGTTTTTTAAATCTAACTATGTTAGGCCATTGTGATTATATCTAAAATTGATGTTATATTATAAATATGTTAATTTTTTTCAATATGTTTTACAAAAACTGGTGGTGTTCTATTTGTACCACTGCGCTATTAGGAAAAAAAACAAATATATTTTTTATACAAAAAATCCAATTTTATTAAAGCAGAAATGTCAAAAAACAAATACAGCGTTATCTATTTGGTGTGGAACCTCTAGAAACAAATTTTATTTTTGCCCAGACATAATGGTACTTGGCAAACTGAACATACCCAATCAGTACGGACTTGTGTAGTTTTAGTGCTACACAAAGCACATCGTCGTCTTGTACTTCTTTCAGGCGGAGGATATTCAATCGGGCACACTTTTCTTTTCAGAGATACTAAGGTTGGAGCAAGTAAGCCATTTATAATTCCCCGTCTAAAATCTTTGGCTGACATTTTTGGTAAATTCAGTAACTTATATACACAAAAAGCATTTACCACTGACGCATCCAGAAAATAAAAAAATATTCGGTGCCACCATTTATTGCATTGGCGGTTAATTTTATAGCTTGCTAGCAATTGGTCAAATTTGTCCACATTATTCATATTAGCATTGCAATCCGTTAGTGCTGTCAGGCAAGGTACAGCAACTGCTTCTCCATTTCTTTCTTTTCGCATAACTTTGGTGTCATGATCCGGATTATGAAAGTTGGATAATAGATGAACACATCTTTTGTCCTTCCATTTGCATGCCATCAACCCTGAGTCGCTTGTATACCCATCATAGTCACCACGTTTTAGCTCCCGGTCAGATTTAAATTTAGGCATATATTTTCGAGATGTATTTACAGTGCCAACTGAATATATAAAAAAAAATTTCAAACCTTCCATCAGTTCAACACTATTAAAAAAGTTGTCAAAAGTCAATCTGTGGTTTTTTCCTTCCAAACCGTTCATTAGTTTATACAGGGTGGTCCAGTTTTAAGTGTCAATAACTTACCATTCGATAGCCAATCGAAAAATAAGTTGACTTGCAGTATGTCATTTTGGTGAAAAACTTTTCCTAAGGAAGATACAGTCCTCCAAATTTCAATTTAAAAAATCGTTTTATAGTGTAAAACTGAACATTCAAGACGTGTAAGAGTCCAAATTTGTACTGAATAGTCTAAAAACTTGCTATTTACTACTAGGAATAGTCTTATAATTCGTTTTCTCACACTGCCATCCTGGTCGAGTGTCTGAAACTGGATTTCAAGAACTAAAAACAGTCCGAAGATCAAGACAAAGATTGTATTGTGCATGAAACTCATTTTTTACTTCTAAAAATAATCTAAAAATTGACTTTTAAGGCTAGAACTGACTTTACTAGGACTAAAGAGAGTCCAAAAGTCTATTTTCAAGACTTTAATTGATGTACAACTCAAATTTCTTTTTTAAAAATTAGTTCTCAAGACTAATATCTGATTTTGGTACCAACATTTTGTACTTTTATTACTGAAGAAACTTGACTTTTGGAAATAGCCTTAAACTCGATTTTGATGCTATAATTTATTGTATCTATGAGTGTAGAAGTCAATGTAATAGTGAAGAAGCTTGAAATAACATTTTCAAGACTATGGACAGTGTACAAACTGGCTTTTAGGACTGATAAGTCAAAAACTTTGTAAAGATAGTGTTGAAACTCGATTTGAGACACTGAAAACAGCCTTAAAGCACTAAAAACAGTCTAGATTTTTAAGAAATACTCAAATTTTTAGCACTGAGGTGACAAAGCTTGGAATGCCATTTTAAGTCTATGGAGAATGTAAAAATTGTTTTTTAAGTTTGCTATGTCAATAACTTGGTGAAGACAGTCTTGAACCTCGATTTTCCAAGCTGAAAGCAGTTTTGAAGCACTAAAAATAATCCAGAATTCCAAGAAAAAGAAAAGCAAAGTAAAAAGCCCGAAAAGGTAGTTTTCAAGGCAATTTTCATGAATCTACTGTCAATGTCCTGTATCTAACACTATTTTCAAGACTAAAATATTGAAATTTGTCTTCAAATTATGAAAATTTACTTCAAATGCTTCTGATGTCACTTTTTGGTGTTCAAGTCAATTTTTAAGGTTTAAATGTATGAATTTGTAGTCAAAAATTCTAGAAAAAGTAGTTTTTTATGTCTACAATTCCATTTTCAATATTAAAGTCTCTCGATTTGCATGAAAACTGGTTACAAACAAAATTTTTAAGCTTCTGAAATCAATTTTTATCTTTTCTAAGTCAATTTTCAAAACTAAAGTCTTTCAGTTTGTCTGGAAACTATTACAATGAAATTTTTTAAGCTTCTTAAGTGAATTTTCCGTTTCCAAGACAATTTTTGTTGGGTTGGGTTAGTATTGGGTTTTTGAACGTAATAACTGAATTACCTCGTAAACGAAGTTTCAAATCAGAATTTTATAAGAGAATGAAGATGAAATTAAAAGAAACTGTAATTTTTGAAAAATATCTAAGACGTAGAAAATAAGGCAAAAACATGAAAACCATCATGCTGTATCTACGCTGCTGGAGAATTTTGGCAACGAATTTTTTTTATTAATTTTATAAGTGCTTGTTCCAAATTTGATCAAAATTACTCCAACGGTCTGACAGTTATGACAAAAAAACGATTTTTTAAACATAAATTTGAGGGACTGTATTTTCCTTAGCATTTTTCAGGAAAATGACATAATACATGTCAACTTATTTTTTAATTGGCTATGGATTGGTGAATTATTGACATTTAAAACTGGACCACCCCGTATACAACCCTTGAACCCAAACTACCTTCGACGTTTTTGTTATTTTCTTCGGTTTTTCCCACATAAATGTCAAACTTTAGACAATAACCAGATTTGTCACAGAGCATCCAGACTTTATAGTCACGCTTGATTGGCTTCTTGGGCATATATTGTTTGAGAGAACTTCTGCCTTTGAACTTTATCATAGACTCGTCTATGGAAAGCATTTCACTTGGTAGCAAACATCTATTGAAATTATTTGTTAGTTGTTCCAGAAGAGGCCGAACTTTATACGGGGTGGTCCAGTTTTAAATGTCAATAATTCACCAATCCATAGGCAATTAAAAAATAAGTTGACATGTATTATGTCATTTTCCTGAAAAATTCTAAGGAAAATACAGTCCTTCAAATTTCTGTTTAAAAAATCGGTTTTTTGTCATAACTGTCAGACCGTTGGAGTAATTTTGATCAAATTTGGAACAAGCACTTATGAAATTAATACTCGTTATGAATGACGTCTGCCAAAATTCTCCAGCAGCGTAGATACAGCAAGATGGTTTTCATGTTTTTGCCTTATTGCCTTATTTTCTACGTCTCTAGATATTTTTCAAAAATTACAGTTTCTTTTAATTTCATCTTCATTCTCTTATAAAATTCTGATTTGAAACTTCGTTTACGAGATAATTCAGTTATTACGTTCAAAAACCCAATACTAACCCAACCCAACTTAAAAATTGTCTTGGAAACGGAAAATTCACTTAAGAAGCTTAAAAATTTTTATTGTAGCCAATTTCCAGACAAACTGAACGACTTTAGTTTTGAAAATTGACTTAGAAAAAATAAAAATTGATTTCAGAAGCTTAAAAATTGTGTTTGTAACCAGTTTTCATGCAAATCGAGAGACTTTAATATTGAAAATGGACTTGTAGACATAAAAAACTACTTTTTCTAGAATTTTTGACCACAAATTCATACATTTAAACCTTAAAAATTGACTTGAACACCAAAAAGTGACTCTGAACTAATGAAAAGTGACATCAGAAGCATTTGAAGTAAATTTTCATAATTTGAAGACAAATTTCAATATGTGAGTCTTGAAAATAGTCTTAGATACAGGACATTGACAGTAGATTCATGAAAATTGTCTTGAAAACTACCTTTTCGTGCTTTTTACATTGCTTTTCTGTTACTTGGAGATCTGGACTATTTTGAGTGCTTCAAAACTGCTTTCAGCTTGGAAAATCGAGGTTCAAGACTATCTTCACCAAGTTATTGACATATCAAACTTAAAAAACAATTTTTACATTCTCCATAGACTTAAAATGGCATTCCAAGCTTTGTCACTATTAAATCGACTTCTAGACACCTCAGTGCTGAAAATTCGAGTATTTCTTAAAAATCTAGACGGTTTTTAGTGCTTTAAGGCTGTTTTCAGTGCTTCAAATCGAGTTTATCTTTACAAAGTTTTTGACTTATCAGGCCTAAAAGTCAGTTTGTATACTGTCCATAGTCTTGAAAATGTTATTTCAAGCTTCTTCACTATTACATTGACTTCTACACTCATAGATGCAATAAATTATAGCATCAAAATCGAGTTTAAGGCTATTTCCAAAAGTCAAGTTTCTTCAGTAATAAAAGTAAAAAATGTTGGTACCAAAATCAACTTTTAGATTATTTTTAGAAGTAAAAAATGAGTTTCATGCACAATACAATCTTTGTCTTGATCTTCGGACTGTTTTTAGTTCCTGAAATCCAGTTTCAGACACTCGACCAGGATGGCAGTGTGAGAAAACGAATTATAAGACTTTTCCTAGTAGTAAATAGCAAGTTTTTAGACTATTCAGTACAAATTTGGACTCTTACACGTCTTGAATGTTCAGTTTTACACTATAAACCAAATTTTTTAAATTGAAATTTGGAGGAAAAGTTTTTCACCAAAATGACATAATGCAAGTCAACTTATTTTTCGATTGGCTATCGAATGGTGAGTTATTGACACTTAAAACTGGACCACCCTGTATAGTTTATCAAAGTGCATTGACTTGCGGTCAGGCATCAAAGAATTGTCATTTAGATGGATATTACCTAATAACCATCCAAATCTTCTCAACGGCATAAGAACACTTACGTATTCATCTCGTAATTCTGGGCAACTTGACCAATAATCTTTGTAACTTGGCATGCGCTTGATACCCATCAACAAATTAATTCTGAGAAAAGCTCTAATTTCATTTTCGTCAGTACTTTTGTAAGATTTACCAGCTGATATTTGCCTTTGTATACTTATACTCTGCGTATAAGTTGGTTTGAAAGACTATGTGACCAATCAAATTGTCGGTAAAAAATTGGCAGAATAGTTTATAAGGTGTAAGGTTTTCCATGTTTTTTATGAATTCAGGAACTCCACTTTCACTTGTAAAGGGCAAAGGTGGCTCTAGTTTTTCCAATTTTCCCCATTTAGGCGGTTCAAAACTTGACAGATCGGGTTTGTTTAGTTTTTCTCTAAGCCTTGAAAGAGGGACGTCATCTTCAGAGTCATCACTAAAAATAATTGCATTTTTAGTTTGGGCTATTATTTCATCGGTATCTGTGAGATTTATTTCTTCTTCAAATTCCTCCCTACTCATGCCAACTATCTTGAAAGGCCAATCTTCGTCATTATAACGTTCCATTTCCTAAAACTAAATATCTGTGATTCCCAATTATTTTTTGCAAGTGACGCAGTGGTACAAAAATCATACCAGCACAAAAACTGTAATAAATTGAAAAAAATATTCAAAACCAATATTTTTTACCTGTTTCTTTCCTTGTAGGTTGTATCTTACACTTTCCACGGGAAATTAACTGATTTATCACGAAAAAAACGTTTAAAACGTGCAAACAGCTTTGCCGGAGCGAAACATGTTCAAAAATGTAAAAAAATTTTGAGCACAGTGTGTCAATTTTGACATTAATGACAGTTGTCACGTGATTTTAGAATACTATTTCGCTAGACGGTCACGTGACAATTGGCAAAAATAACTGTCATAAATCTCAGAAACACGTTTTATATCCAATACTGCAAGAAAACGTTTCTATACCCTGATTTTTGTAACTTTTTGACACAGTTTGTGAATTTTGACATTAATGACAGTTGTCACGTGGTTTTAGAATACTATTTAGCTAGACGGTCACGTGACAATTGTCAAAACAACTGTCATAAATCTCAGAAACACGTTTAATATCGAAAACTGCAAGAAAACGTTCCTAAACTCTGACTTTTGCAACTTTAGAGCACAGTTTGTGAGTTTTGACGTTAGTGGCAGTTGTCACGTGATTGCAGGACACTATTTAGCTAGACGGTCACGTAACAATTGTCTAAACAACTGTCATAAATCTCAGAAACACGTTTTATATCAAATACTACAAGGAAACGTTCCTAAACTCTGACTTTTGCAACTATTGAACACAGTTTGACAGTTTTGATACTAATGACAGTTGTCACGTGATTTTGAAATACTATTTAGCTAGACGGTCACGTGACAATTCCTCTACTGACGCATAGATGCCGCTGAACGCAGTGGTTCATAAATCAAACCGTTACTACACTTGGAAGTTTTAATTATTTCCGTGGTCTAAATATTATACCACCGCACCTGTTGGGTTTGAAATAGGGTGGTACGATTTATGCACCAACGCTTCGGTAAGAGTTTTAAAACACTGCACCTTCTACACCCTGTATATTTTTTTTTAGGAACAGTTTTACGTACCAGTGACTGTGACACTGCCAGTAGAAAAAATCTTTAGCGTAGCCTTTGGACTTTGAAGCTTGTAGGTCACTCCTGGATGTAGCTCAGGTTCATAGCTGGAAATTGAACAAGATCAGAAACGACTTTCCCTGTAATTTATTGAATTAATTAAATGTTGAGCATCGCTGTGATTAAAATGCAAAATACAAAGAATATAATTAATTACAGAATCAATAAAGCTGCATATGTATGAATTAATGTAGGTTGGTTTGATAACATTGTATACCGGAAAGGATTGCTTTTTTGAGATATAAAGTGCCTGAATGAGAGCATATTGTTTGTAAATTGTATATTAATGTTGAAAATGAGGAATATAGCAAAACCAATCTAAAATGTCTGTCCCAAAAGGTGCATAATTTACTATCACTCTATTTTCTATGGAAATATGTTTTTTTTATCTAACACTACCAGCATGGAAGGAAAGTACCTAGGCCAGTCATTACTGCATTTAATTAATATGAAAGTTTACTTTTTCTCTCAACTTTTTTTAACTGTTAAGAAATAATTATTTGTATAGTTTAATAATTACTAAGAAGAATTATTACACTTATATAATAATATCGGTATTATTGTCCTTGAAACCTTGAATATCCCACCACAATAATTAATTCCATTCAACAAGTTTTTGAATGTTACAATACATACACAATCTTAGGCGTAACGCATACATACACAATGAATTAAAAACCATTTAGTGCTTGCAGTGCCCCTTAATAACGTTATTGAGAAATTAAAATTAATCCTTACCATACTTCAAGATTATACAAATTAAAAATATACTAAAGTAAGTTCTAAGCGGTGACCTAAATAAAATACAGCTATACTTTGCAAACATCGCTTGAAATCACCTATTTGAGACCCCCCATTTACCGGTTCGGTCACATTCTATCATTTCATAACCCTTTATTATTCTTTTTTTACTTTAAACACTGATATGTCTAGACACACGACGTTTCCGGAATTCGAACTGAAATATTGTACCGAGTGTCTCAATACTGCACGTGGCTGTACTTTGGAAATTATTCATTGTAGATTGTAGGATATCAGGAAAAAAATTATAGGAGCAGGAGAAAGTGTTGAAATATAAGTGCATTTCTGCTAATTATATTAAATACTCTTTAATATAAAATTTATTTATTTTGGAAAAAAAAACAACTTTTATTGTCATTTAACCTAACTCAACCTAACCTAGTGACCTAATAGGTATTTAGCCTAACAGTTTACCCTTGTTTTTTTTCATCTATTTAATCGACATTAATCATTAAGGCGTTCCTGAGATATTCAAGAAAAAGTAGAGTCAAATTTGACACCCTCTAGCGGTTAAACGGTACAACTTAGCTTGGTCCTGTCAACGTCACGTGATAGCCTCATACATTAGCTTTCTTTTGTTATATGGCGTGTCTATACAAAATGTTTCAAATACGCGAGTTATGAATGATTTTTTGGTAAAGTGAAAAAATTGGGATTTTTGGACCTACTATACTAACAGCGGCCATATTGAATTTTGCTCAATCAAAGTGATCTTTTTTTACTAATTTTGAACGAGGGAACACGAATCTGACGTCCATTTTGCTCTAACTGGCACGGTTTCGCAGATGACCTTAAACTATGGTAATTTTGCCAGTTTTTGGAGCGTGGCACCCTTAAAAAATGACATTTTGACAAGTGACACTCAACATCACCTTTTTACCATTGCCCTTAAGCTATGTAGGCAGCCAAAGACATTTTCAAAATTCAAAAATTTTCTGAAAAAATCCATGGGGTACCCCTGTAAAAAATGTCAGAAATTCAGTTTTTTTATTTTTCAAAGTCAAACGGTGCGCTGTACAGAAAAATGTCATACTTAGTAAAAGTTACCTAAATCGGAGTGTAAACGTCGAAAAAATTTCACACCCCCAACTCAAACCGTTTTCGAGATACTCATGAAAATATCAAAAAAATAATATTGAAGTTTGACGCCCTCTAGCGGTCAAACGGTACAACTTAGCTTGGTCCGGCCAACGTCACGTGATAGCCTCGTACATTAGCTTTCTTTTGTTATATGGCGTGTCTATACAGAATGTTTCAAATAAGCGAGTTATGGATGATTTTTTGGAAAAGTGCAGGAAATTTTGACTCAAATTTGTGATTTTTGGACCTACTATACTAAAAGCGGCCATATTGAATTTTGCTCAATCAAAGTGATCTTTTTTTACTAATTCTAAACTGGGGAACACGATTCTGACGTCCATTTTAGTCTAACTGGCACTATTTCGGAGATGACCTTAAACTACGATAATTTTGACAGTTTTTAGGGCGTGGCACACTTAAAAAATTATATTTTCACAAATGACAATCAACCTAACTTTTTTTCCATTATCCTAAAGCTATGTAGGCAGTCAAGAACAATTTTCAAAATTCAAAAATGTTCTGAAAAAATCCATGGGGTACTCCTGTAAAAAATGTCAGAAATTCTGTTTTTTTTATTTTTCAACTTTGACGCCGTTTGACGCCCTCTAGCGGTCAAACGGTACAACTTAGCTTGGTTCGGTCAACGTCACGTGATAGCCTCGTACATTAGCTTTCTTTTGTTATATGGCGTGTCTATACAGAATGTTTCAAATAAGTGAGTTATAGAGAATTTTTTGAAAAATGTCCTAGAAAATAAGTTTTTCTGAGACTGTCTGCGTAGATTACTGAATAGCTGCCTCCATTTTGGTACTATTCAATTCAAACTTAGTATGGTAAATTTTGATTTTGGAAACATGATTCTGGTGTCAAAATGACACAAAACGAAAATAATTGTGTTTGTAAAATCAAAATACACAAAATTTTAAATTACAGCTGGAAAAAATTCGAGAAATTTGTCAACAAACGTCAAAAAATCACGCACAGGGTTGCGTTCAGTCATATCGCCGGTGCACACTCCGTGAAGTCATTTGACAGTTTGTCACGTGACACCGGTTCTTTTTTTAAATATGTTAATCAGTAGACACATTGTCAAATTCGGACGTAGAGTTAGTTCTGAACGTAATCCTGCGCCAGTCCTGAACCAGCACGAATTCCCATTCGTAAATAACATAAGTCAATAAAATCAAATTTCCATCTCGCTCAGTTCATATGTAATAGAAAAGGAACGACAATTATTACGTCACTAGGCTATAGAATGTATCTTAGTGACGCACCCTTGTAACAACAAACGTCATATTTAATGTTAATTTAAGAAAACATAAATTTTGAGAAAATGTCTGTCAACATGGTCTTCTATTAATTTCTCTGAAATTATTTTACTATTTTTGCTACAACTTTCTAATGAAATTATTGGGACACCTTGTACTGAACAGTACCACAGGAATTTTATTGATACCCTCACAATTAACTAGTTTCGATTGGAAGTTGTTATTTAAAATTTACGATGCTGAAAGGAGACCCAGTCGTAATGTTTACTGACCTAATTAAAGCGAAAATTTAAGTCGCTTCCACTTATCAGTATTGTTACGAAAGTTTAAGTGAAATAATTTAGTTAATGAGTCACTATAAACGAGGAAGTTCGTATTAAAGCATCCTATCACATTTTTGATGGAATAACGCTTTTATTCACATCCTTTATAGTTAATTGAAGCACTAATCTACATAATATTGTATAATTTTTTTCCTACAATGTTACTGTTGCCAACTATACTGGATGATGTTTTGTTCCAGGCCAAGGCAAGTTTAGTAACAGACTTTTACTAAACTTAGATACAACTGCCATTAACAGAAGTTGTATGACCTAAATCTGGAGAATGGGAGATTACCAAAAATCCTAGTTAAATCCAAGCAAAATTTACAACCATAAAAGTTTAGTTTTGCTTATTGCTTTTAACTCGTTTCTAGACCTACTCTAGACTTTAGACAAAATATGTTTCTCCTATCATACTACCAAACTCGCCATAAAGGTCAATACAAACAATCTTGATTACTCAAAACAAGCAAAGTATCCCATTTATACTTGAAATTGTATGTTGCATTTTAAAAGGTCAACCTTTTGACTATTATTTAGATTGCAACAAGTTAAACAATAACTCATAATTTGGAAAAAACTTTCTTTAGCCAATTAAACGACACTTGATTCCCCACTATTGTGATTATTTACAGTATGTTTGATAGAATAAATACAGGTTGTCTTTGAAACCACAAGTAACTGACGGTATCAAAATAAGTTGATGTAACCAAATCTAGTTAATGATCTTCATCTGTGACGCCCTCTATTGCAGTAATAATCAACAAGCGTTGTTCAGGATCTTTTTGGGACACGCTGTACGTTAGTTAGGTACATCCTCCAATATCGGGCGCAGAGAATCAAGAAAGCAACCACTACCACCGATATACAGTTTTACGCATAAATGGCTAGCTAATGTTTGTCTGCACCTGAGTTTTCACGGTGAAAACCATAATTTTTTGACCCAGGGTTGTGGATAATTTTTACGGCTCATCACCCAGTGCAGCAGGCCGTAAAATAACTGAAATCCTTAGCTTCTCTTTAAACGTAATGATTAATCAACCTCATCACCCATAAACCATCTCATACAATGTGTCTTAAATAAGTTTGTTTTTGAAACATTGCAAAATAGACAGCAAGAAGAAGTTCGCTTAATACACTCAACAGCTTTTCAGTCGGTTTGCACAAGGACGTGGAACGTAGAGAGTTCTGTCCTTGCTGCGTCTGGGAGAAATGTCCTTCTGGGTCTTCCTGAATTACTCCTACACTCTTACTACAACTAAAAAAGTCTAACAATAGTAACAACACATGGTGATCAGACATTGAGGAGACAAACAAACAAATAATAACAGCAATGAAAGAAGCGGAAAACAAGTGCAATCGGTTGGAGTTGGGAAGGAAGAGAAGTTGAGTGATAGTACTAAGAAGTTGATGGAAAAAAGAAGAAATCTAACACAAAACAATGCCACTCAGCTAAGAGAAATCCACAAAGAAATATCAAAAGCTATCCGAAGAGATGTAAGGCTACACAAAGCAGAGGAAATAACTAGGGTGATAAAGGAAAACAAAGGAATGAAAGTGCTTAGGAAAAATTGTCTTAGGGAAAGAAAGAATTAAGTAAGATAATTGGCAATAAGAATAGACAAACCACAGAAGACATCCTAGTAATCACTCAAGACGAAATAAACAACTGTTTAAAAGACATGAAGAACAATAAATCACCAGGAGATAACGATGTTAGCACTGAAAATATAAAACGAGGAGGATCAGCACTAGGAAAATACTGTGTAAGCTATACAACGCTTGTTTAAGTAATTCCATAACGCCTGATCAATGGAATAAGTCCATCATAATACTTTTACACAAGAAAGGAGATATAGCCCAAATAGAAAACTACAGACCAATTAGCCTGCTATCGCAGGTATATAAGCTGTTTATGACTATAATCACCTAAAGGCTGACAGCTAAACTCGATCTTTACCAACTTATTGAGCAGGCAGGATTTCGTAAGGGCTATGGCAGAAATGATCATCTTGCATAGAGTTTAATAAACCGTTAGTTCTCGCTTTTGACAAAATAGACTACCATAATATGCTTAGTGCCCTCGCTGATTGCAGAATATCGACATCATTAAGCAATTATACAAGAACGCAAATGCTGTTATTAGACTTCATGAAGATACTCTTAGCTTCCAAACAGAAAGAGGTGTGCGGCAAGGGGATGTCATCTCCCCCAAATTATTTACCAACCTTTTAGAGTACATGTTCAAACGCACAACCATCGAGAACCTCGCCATCAACATTAATGGTGAAAAAGTTAGTCACCTTCGCTACGCTGATGATGTGATATTAATTACCAATGATCTCAAAAAAGAGCAAGAAATAATCAACTGAGCCTAGCATCTCATAGAGGCTGGGCTGAAAATCAATATAGGCAAAACAAGGTTCATTGCCAGTGAAAACCTAACAGTGAACTACTTAAACATTGAGCAAGTATACTCCTACAAATACTTCGGTCACAAGATTCGATTGGGAAGGGATCAAACCTGCGAAATTGGCAGAAGAATAGGCCTTTGGAAGATTAAGCTACATCTTAAGATCTGATTTTCCCATGTGTCTTAAGAAGAAAGTCTTCGACCAATGTATTTTACCAGTACTAACTTACGGAGCCAAAAACACTGACTCTAACAAAGAACACCGCGAACAAAATAAGAGTAGCGCAAAGAAGCATGGAAAGAATAATGTTAGGCTTATCCCTGAGAGATAGAGATCCAAACACAGAGGTGAGAAGCAGAAGTGGAGTAACAGATGCCATCACAAGAATATCGACTCTATAATGGAACTGGGCGGGTCACCTAGCCAGAATAAACGACGACAGATGGACTAGAAAAATAACTGAATGGAGACCGCGAGTTGGTCAGATGATCTGAAGCGCATCCAAACCAACTGGTTAAATGCAGCACAGGATAGAGGGAGATGGAAATCTTTACGAGAGGCTTATGTCCATTGAACTATGGCTTGGTTACTATCCTGAAGTTGTGTCATTTATTCAAGGAAGTTTACAAATAGGGCCCTATCCAGTTTTTGCCAGACCACTCTGTACATCTGTCAATCACAACAAATAACAAAATTCCATAATTTATGGCAGTGCCTAATCAATTTTCAGTCAGCTACAATTGAAAGTAAACGGTTCGAAGCTTCTAGGACCATTTTGAAAGTTCCTTAGACCTCCAAATGCTACTGAGAACCTTCTAAATAAAAAGTGCCAGAATATTCTAAGTAGTCTTAAACCTTCCCTCCCAGAGTTGTTTTAAATTGCCAGAGGCCTCTATGAGCATTTTGAAAGTTCCATAGACCTCTAAGTTCTACTGACAACTTGTCAGATGCCTCCAGAGCTATTTTGGTAAGTGCCAAAGCTCTCTAAATAACACTGCAAACCTTCTAGAAATCGCCAGAGTCTTCTACAAGTGTCTTAAACCTTCCAAGAATTATTTTCAATTGTCCAAAGCTTCTAGATCCATTAAGAAAGTGCCAGTGGCTTTTAAATGCTACTGAGAACCTTCCAAAAACTGTCAGAGTGAGAGAACACTTGTGCGTTCTAAACCTTGTATAAGAATTGGTTGAAATTGGCAGAGGCCCCTAAATACGACTGAAAATGTTCTAAAAATTGCCAGAGGCATCTAGAATAGAAAAATAGTATGTGATTGGTCAAAAAAACAGCTTTCAGCTTGCTGTTTTCTCCTGACCAATCACAAACTACGAACAATGTAGACACGCACATTTGGACTTATCGTAATGCTAAAATTTTACAGTTTCTACTTTAACGGAGTGTCACTCGATTATTTTGAGGGTTACGAGGTAACATAGAAACAAATACAAATTGTCTGAACTTAGAAATTTCCATTTTGACAGTCCCTAAATTGGTTATTTTGACAGTGACAGGGATTTGATGCAATAAATACATTTTTGCCTTTAAAGTTGACCTCTTTAGTTATACAGGTTGTCTAAAGTAACACACACACCATAAATGAAAAAGTATTGATGTTTCTGGAGCACTTTAATGTCCCGATTACAACGTTGCCCAATCATTTCTAGTTTCGCAAATTTTAGTGGACATTTTATTGTTAATTCAGCAATGCAAATGATTTGATAACGTAGCAGCAATTTCAAAGAGACTATATCCGAAAAAAATCTGTGTTGCCAAATAGTCAGATTTGACACCGTTTGCAACTTCAAGCCCAGCTTAAGTTAAGCATGGTCCAGACTGTGACTTTTTGAACTGTATTGTACACAGTCTGAACCACACTTAACTTAAGCTTGGCTTAAAGTACCACGGTGCAAATGGGGGTAAGTGAGTCAAATCTGTTTGTTTGACAAGGTTCACATTGTAAAAAACTGTACAGAATGTGTAATTACTATACCGACGTTGCCGGCTTTAAAGTGAAAAATAAAATATCTAAATTATATTTAGATTTTTGTATTTAGGACGTTGTCTTCTGTTGATTTTGATTTTTCAACATGTCAGTACATTATACAGTGTGAGATTAATAAACAATTATTGCAAACTGAACAGTAACCATGTGAACGACTTAGGTTAGGTTAGGACTTCTTTGATGGTAATTTTTTCTAGTTCCAGGGCTTTCTCAGTCCAGTTTATGTTGTTAACACTTTTAACTATGAGAATGGTTTATCAAGGTTGTAAACCTAGTCAAGCAAGTTAAGGAACAAAAACTGGACGTAATAAAGATGTAAACTCAGACAAAGCTCTCCACTTTCAAAGTAGTTAATCCTAAGACTTGGCTTATGTTACTGTATACTTACTCTGCTTCCCTGTGTCTTTCGGAAAATGAATTGATCCTAATTGCAAACGGCATTGAACAGGTCCCCAATACGTTCACAACTCTATAGTTATTGAATTTAACGTTAAATCCTAGTTTTTGTAGACACCGTGCAAACTTTCGGGCAGCTTGTTTGGCCGCGTCCTCACTGGTAGCGCCCGTACAAGTGATTTTCCCGGACGACCAAATACTGGCGGTAGTATAGGGACGGCGCAATTTCATCGTAATCATACCATTTTCCTTACGGTACTCAACGTTCGTGCCGTTTAAGGCGATTTCTCTAAGATTTAAATGGCATCGGACACTAAAACTACACACTACATTATTTATCACAATGTCTATTTCGGGCTCCGCGTCTTGTGGCTGGGTCGGTTCTTCCGTCTCGTTCTTATTGTCCTGCTCCACCAACAAGTTGCCGGGTTCTTCCTTAATTTCGAGGGTTTCGTACTGTGTTTGAGGAATCATAGTTTCGTATCTGTTTAACGTTTGGTGTTGATGATGGCTTAAACTTGCGCCGTTTGTTAGAGATTTTAGAGCATTCTTCTGAACGGCAGTAGCCATTCTATGATGCTCAAACTTTCTTACAGGTTTACCTCTGTAATTTAAAAAACATACATTAATATATGAGGATTAGTTGACTCCAGAGGGTTCATAAACCCACAAAGTTGATTACAACATACATACAGTAACAAAGTCAAAGCATTGCTTTCTGGCAGGTTTACAGTCATACTACAGCAAATTTAGTAGGAATTTAGAGAGATTTTGGCTAATAATGAATCAACTAAAGCTAAAAATGTTTCCGCAGGATGCCAACTAAAGTTGGTATTCTCCCCTTTGCGAAGGGTAGAGGCTGTAACAACTAGATTGCAGTACCGGTTCTCATAAGTTTAATCATTTTTTGATATGTTAACTTTAAAGTTTTTCATTTTGATAACGCATATGGAAGGATTGTGATTTCTCCACAATAAGATTATTCTCTCTTTAAACTTACTAAACTTTGTTTTTTTGAAATGTTTTATCCTAAAAAACTCTGTGGTATGGCAATACTTATTATATTTTTCCTCGTAATTTTCAAGGAAATTTGTTGTGCCAAGTTTAACAATAATATTATCAACAGCCATAAAAAAATATAGGATTCAATTTACATATGTGTAATAGTTTCCATGTTGCTTTAAGGTTTTCCTTTAAATTAAACATAATAATTGTTGTTTAGCTGCAACAAGCAGTAATGTTTCATTATTCGGGTCCCATAAAAACTCAATTTATTAATAGTATTTAGATCAACAAACAGCTCCTTATGTATTCCCATATTAGCTCCTATAATCGATCGCTTTCAAGGTATTACAAAATTGTGGAACATATTTCTATTTTGTCAATGTTTAATTTTTGGACAATTTTTACTCAGAAGCATGCTGAGTACTGTGATTATGTTCTGTGTGTAACGTTTAATTTCAACAAGTTTATAACTTAATAAATGGAGGTAAATAAATAAGAAATAGGTGTAGAGCTATTGTTTTATGATAATGGTTGTTCCAATATTAAATCAAATTTTTTATCCAAACTCTACTACAACAAACTCTCTTCCTTCATCAATTTAATAACACTGTAAGTAAGTAGTTTCTGAGGTCATAATATGAATTGTCTTTGTTAGTCTCTGTAACCGATATTACTGAGGATTCTAATAGCCCTCCTTTGCAGGGCAAACACTCTCACTGTATCAGCCGCATGTCCCCAGGGGCCTAATTCTTGAAAGCAGGGAACAGAAATCTCAAGAGAAGTGTTGATAGAATGTGACAGAAGAAGCTGGCAATAACGGGCTTCTGTAGGTATTTCTCTTGATAACTCTCTTCCCTCGTTTCAAGAATACGCACCCAGGCTAGAATAGCATAGGAAATTTTAGAGTGCACACAAGCAAAATAAACCGTCAAAGCTGCTTCTTTTCAGATTGTGGAGGCAAGTGTCCGCAACGCAAAAACACCCGATGCCACACTGGTGCATACATCAGCCAGATGTGGTTTCCATGAGAGTTTTGAGTCAATTTTAACTCCAAGAAATTTGATAAGATCATTGGGAATATTATTGGTGGCACGAGTAGACAGAATTAGCTTCTGATTCTTTGCATCATTCATGCTCAACTGGTTGGCCACAAACCAGTCAGTGACAATAGTTTGAGACTCACTTAGATGACTATTCAAAGAATCGATATTTGCAGCCTTTCTAACTATGGTTGTATCATCTGCGTAAAGGACAAAGTTTAGCTTAACAGTGTTTCCAACTGCAAATCAAAGGTCCAAGTATTGACCCTTGAGGCACTCCATAGTGTACACGACAAAGTTTGGATGACTTTAAAGCAAGAATATTAGATGAAACGCAGTCAAAAGCTTTCATTAGATCGCAAAACAAAGTCCCACAATAGTCATTTTTCATTTCGAAATCCGAACTGACATTCAGTGAAAAGCTTGTGACTCTCAAAAAAGTTGCTAATTCTGTTACTAAGTGCCTTTTCAAGTTTAAAACTAGCAAGCACAACTTATTCTGGTTATTTGACGGGTTACTACGATTACTGTACGATAATTTGTTCAATAACAGTTCCTGAACGATTCAGAATTATAAACCCAAACAAAGCTATTGGCGTTTCAAGATAAGAGATACTCCCTCTGGTGATCAGTTATGAAAACAGTTTCGGGCATTCTAGCTGTCATTTCTCTGTTTGTTTACATTGATTTTGGTTAGGTTAGGTAAGTTACAGTGTGTCATATTATTTATCATGTTAGGTTAGGAACGGGTTGCCCGATTTTAGTTCAAATGGCGCTGCGATCTTAACTTGAAACGCCAATAGAAAATCAAACTATGTGATTGACTGAAAGTGTTTAAAATATGTCAGTTTTCCAAAACAACTTACATAGAAAGTACTTGTACCCACTACATTGTAGACCACTTTTTTGTAGAGAGATTCAAATATTATTAACAAATGGAGCAAACGTCTAGGAATTGCTGCAATATTAAAAAGACAAACTAAACAAGTTAATTTGGTGTGATTTATGGTGGTATTCAATAAATAACATTAAATTTTCTGTTAGGAGTATTTCTGTTACAGACTTAAGCAGGCATTAACCTGTGACAATACTATGACGAATAGTTTTCTTATAAAACATATTTACAAGGTATTTTAAGTTTACACCTTAATTTGTTCTGATACTATTTGTTAGTATTTGTGTTAAAAACTGCAATGCAATTGTTATTTTAAGAATTGATTTACTGTGACATATACAAGCAACCACAGGTCTAGTTGTATATTGAAATATGTGTCTTATCTGACGATTGCCTACTAAAAACATTCTAAAGGGCATTGATCCTGCCTATAAAAAAATGATAACAGGAAGGGCTACTTACTACAAAGTAGGTACTGATACCATCATAACAATGCAGGTGATTTTTTTTATTTCCCCTTATACAGGGTTTTCCATAAGTAATGGTGTATTTATGAAGTCAGAATAAATTACTTTGGATGAAAAGTCTATGATGATAGGTCAAAGTTATTTTTTTTTAATGCACTTTTTCCAATAACACTCAATTCACTAGGAGTTTCTTGCTCACAAATCGGTATTGGATGGTGCCAAATTTGATTATCTACTCAATTTTAAGCCAGCTTGTAGAGGGCACCATCTACTCTACAATAAATGATTTGCTTTAAAATGGCTCTAACATTTTTCTGGTAAAGCAAGTGACAACTGAAAACCGAGTATCTGGTATTTTCTTAGCAAAAAAGATATACTTGTTTGCAATTAAACTAGCATTACAAGGTGCTTGTTTTATGAGCCTCCACCATGAGGAATTAGTTGACTACCTCTTTGTGCTGGCTTAAAATTGAGTTGATAATCAAATTTGTTAATCTCAAAAACCCCTGAATATCAAATTTTACCAAAAAATTCCAAGTTGTTTGTGAGTTAGTTAAAAAAATAACTTTAATCCTCTGTATTTTTGTTCTGTTGACTTTTTGTCATTTATTATAAATTATTTTGGTCCCAGAAATTTACCATTTAAGGTGAGTTTATAAAACTTTAACTAACAACTAACAATTAAGAACTAGCAACTAAAAACTAGAACCATCATACCGTTTATAAAACCAACTAAATTGGTCTTGAGATTTGTGCTTGTGGATATTTTCATTTTTTGTCTTGACTTAAATCCAGAGTACGTCAAGTAAGTATTCAACTCTGCTTAAGTTAACTATACTGATTGAAGTAAGTAATGTAAATCGTGTATTTATAATGACATTTTTAAATTACTGCAGGTTCAAAAATTTGAATTTATTTACAATAAGCAAGATCCAGGCTTTAAAACTAAAGTCATGAAAGAGACGTGGGAAACTATTGGGATAATACTTAATGGTGGACTGTCTTAAGGAATAAGTTTAACACTGTAAAGAGAAGTATCAAGGAAATCCCTTCTGGATAACCAAAACAAAAACGTCAAAAAGGAAAACGTGCCCCTGCCACTTTTTGTTTTTCAACCAACAATTAAACTAAGAAGTTAAAAGTTGAGCAACTCTTAGTTGTAGTTGTTAGTTCTTAATTGCTAATTTAGCTTTTATAATATAAACCAACACTCATGATTCCTATATGTAAACTTTTTAGTTTTCTAATTGTTAGTTTAGTTGTTAATTTTTTTTATAAACTCAGCTTTACTTATGGGACATCTTGTATAATTCAGACTTGAACAGAAGTTTTATTGGGCTTTTGTAACCCAACTTATTTGTGTCCCAAAAATCTGGAATTTGTAAAGTTAAGTGAAGTTTTACCAAAAAAAGTTTGTTGCTTTTTAGTAGAATATTTTACTACTATTATAGCAGATTTCATTTGCATCCTACTTTAAATTTGACAACTAAAAGGTGTCTCAAAAGAAAGTTTATATACCTATTTAGTAGATCAATTTGAAAATTTATTTCTTAAAAGTAATGTTCCCAAGTGCCAGAGGCTTGACTTGGTAAATCTGTCATTTGAGCGCTTTTTATCGTTTACCAACATCTTGTTTGTGGATAAAGCTCATTTTTATCTTAATAAACACGTAAATAAGTTAAACACCCCTTTATCCCAAAGGGAGCATACAGTAAATTCAGAGTGTTATGTGGGGATGTTAGAAGACTTCTAGAAGAAAAAACATGGTTTCAGCAGGAGAAAACAACGTCACACACGACCAATACGTCTCTGCCAGGAGTTTGTGAAATTTTCTCAGGCAAATTGATCTCCAGGAGAGATAACACAAATTGACTCTTATAGGGTTATCTTAAATCTAAAATTTATGCCAATAAACCGACTTTCCTGGCGCATTTAAAGGAAAATATCCGTCACGAAATGGCAACCATCACTAGCTCCACCTGTCATAAGTAATTTTACTATTCAATTAAATGAGTGGTATAAACGTGAGGACCAACATTAGGACATGGCTTACTTTTTCTTTAATCAATCCACTAAATATAAACTTGCTTTTGAGACACCTATTCAAATGGTTCAATACAGTGTTCTGCAAAGGAAGTCCTTTGCAAAAACCTCTTACTTAGGTTTATTTGTTATTCAATCAATATGAAATTGAAAAATTACATTATTGCATTTCATATCTGTTTGTTGAATGACACATCTAGCTGGCACTGTTTTCAAAAAATGGCAATCAAAATTATTGAAAAAAAAATATGACAAAAGGCTGTCAGTGCTTTTCTTCAGGTTAAAAAAATGTTAGTACATTTTTCACAATTTTGAAGAAAAATATGTACTTTAAATGCAAATTAACATTATCAAATACCTTATAAAAAACTAAGATAGGAATGTGCTCTTTCAATACAAGTTTTCTAAATTTAGAAAATTTTGTTTTATGACAGCCATTTTAATGAAAATGGTGGAGATTAGATTTGTCCTTATTATAAGAAATCTTTTTTATAATCAATGAAACTAAATCTAAAAATGCAATAAAATGCAGAGTTTTCCATTAAAAAAGACGATTTCACCACATCACAATTTTCTGTGATACTCTGTCCTGTGTCCCTACCTGTAGTTCTTACCATTTAGACTATATTTTAGAAACTTAACCTTTTAATTCTCTCTTTAAAAGTACAGTTACACAACATTTCAAAACAAAACAAGCCAAATAAGTAATACAACAGTAAGTTAAGTAACATAATTCAAGTCCTATTAAAATGACTATTTTACTTCCAATACTTTAAAAAACAGTTTCACTGAAAGTTGTACTTTTATGAAGGAGTTTACAATAAAATTATGCATGTATTTAGTTATAATGTAAAAATATGTTCACATTTTTTCAAATTATTCAAGTGTGTAATAGCAGTGTAACATGAACTCTTCCTGAGACACTCTTTGCATTTCACTTTTGCCATACACTCTTTTATCTGGGTTTTGTCTTATTCTGTCTCTTTAATTGCTAAACTTTATTAATTAATTAGGAGTAGTTTACAAAAAAAAACTTTTCATTATCCCTTTGAATGCTCAGTTTATGGTTCATTAACCTTGCTAATTTGCCAAATTATGTTCAACATTTTCTAATTGATTCTAAACTTTAATTAGCAAGTTTATGATGACAAGTACAACACACTTTAAAAAATTAATTTATTGTTAGCCCTCTTCATTATTTTGTTTGCCTCAAGTTAAAATTACTTTTCTGAAGTTTTTCTTTTGCTCCCTTACCTGTATGCTTTTCATTCAATTGAATGCTATTAAACTGATAATGTAGCATATTCGGATTAGTGTAACAATCAAAGCCCAAGCATTTTGATGTGACAAGAGAGTATTTGACTCAGTTCTGGTGTATTGTTAAAAGCTGATAGCCACTTTGATATTTCCACAACAAGTTTTGCATGAACACCTTATCAACATTATGTGCAATACAGACTGATGTAAGACATAGGTGTAGTTTGTTTTGTGAGAATTGTTAAAAAAAATATCATAATTACTCTTGACCAGCAAGATTTCTTTCTGTGCATTTACATCTATCTAGTATCTAAATAATAAATTAATTCTTAAGTGTGAAAACCAACAGGGTAGATCAGGTCAAACAACACAACACCTCTAAAGATATTAAATGGAAAACTCTAATATGGGAGGAGCCTTTAAAGGATACATTTTTTCTAAAATTAGATCTGATAAAATAATCCCCTAAAGTGCACGAAACGAAGCCCCAAACCCTCTGCCCGAAACCAAAAGAAAAAACAACGTGATTTGCTCTGTTTTGGGCCCTCGTTGTTTCAAAAAGGGTTCTTTGTAGCCCACACGCACAGGAAGTACAAAAGCTCTAACTAAAAACGTACTACAGACACAAAGGGCATGCAAACTTACCTTATAGCGGTAGTTTCTCACAGGAACGGTAATAGGAACGATTATCAAATACTAAATTGCAAATTTAATGGAGTATTTTTATTTTTATCGAGAAACTAATCCCCCTCACACAGTAGAAGCCATGACACTACTCTGCTGACCATTCAAGCTGACTGACAGAAAACGCAGAAATGGATTCAATTTGACAGAGTTTTGACTTTTAAATGACGCCATATGATTCGTTTGACACTATTGACAGGTATTAAATGAATGCTAGACATAATGCGTTCAGATGTTCAGAATAGCAGTACTGGTGTAATCTACGCAAAGCAGTCACACATTAATTCCTTTTTAAAAGTTAAAAAATAAATAATTTTTATTATATATTCTATTGTATATTAATAATTTGTGTATCAAGGTCTGAAAGAAGAATGTTATGCTTCCGGACCAAATAAGTGTCGTATTCCTTAGTGTGTTGTGTAGGTAGTCAGTGTTGTCCTTATTTCGACCTGTGGTACAAACAACATTTTACGCAGAAATGGTCTTTGGATGGAAAAATGTATTTTGTCGCCCGTTGCCCTAAAAAGCGTAGGGTCATTTCCGGCATGGAAAGCAAAACGTAAAGAAACATTTCGTTAATATTAAGACGTAAAATGCTAGATGAAAAACTAATCAAATCGTAAAAATAAAGTACATATTCAGTATAACTCTTCGCAAATTTATAACCGAACAGTCTTGTTAAATAAGTGAATGCCAATTGCCAAATGTCAGATAAAAGAAATATGACAGCTGACATTTCATTTGCGCATTCGCGTTTCAATTAAAAAAAATAATAATTTTTTTAATTAGAATAATCAAAACAACTAATAAACAGAATATTTTATAGATTAGATTTTACCTTTCTTGATTTGTATTTAATATGATCAATAAAGAACCTTATTAAATTGGATAAAAGCTAATTGCAGGCTATCGGATAGGTCAATAGAGGTCAGCCCCTCATAACCTAACTTTTAGTTTTTACAAAAAAACTGTTTTGTTATAATTTAACAACAAAATTGTTAAAATGACCACAGTGAGTGACTTAAAAATAGCAGTAATCTGCTCAAGCAACATGAATCGCAGTATGGAAGCTCATGCTTTCCTTGCCAAAAAGGGTTTCCGAGTAAAGTCGTTTGGTACAGGGGAAAAGGTGAAAATCCCCGGCTCCTCAGCGGATAAACCCAACATTTACGAGTTTGGCACATCCTACGCCGAAATATACCAAGATCTTTTAGAAAAAGACAAGTCTTTGTATGTATATTAATTTCAACATTTGTTTGCAGCTCAGTCATTTCCTGAAATTGTTTAGATATACTCAAAATGGACTGCTTCACACATTAGACAGAAATAGGCGGATAAAAACTCATCCGGAAAAGTTTCAAGAGACCAAAGAAAAATTTGATATACTGATAACCTGTGAAGAAAGAGTGTATGATCAAGTGTTGGAATTTATGGAAAGTAAAGCTCCATCAGACAATTCAATAGTTCACGTTATTAATATTGATATTCAAGATAACCTAGAAGAGGCTACAATAGGTGCATTTTTAATTAGCGACATGTGTATGCATGTAAGTATAGTAATTTGATTAGAATAAATCAGACATAGAGCAAGAGTAAGTTTTATTTATTTCAATTATTGCAGCAGCAAAAGAGCCTTAAGTTTGGGGATTATTTGTTATTCATAAACTCCCTTCTAAAAGAAATTTTGCCACTTTTTGTATTTTCTACTGTTTTAAACTAACTTTAAGTAATAATTGTTTACTTACACAGATTGCCACAACTGAAGATCTAGACAATGATATTGAAGAAGTCCTTCATACTTTTGAAGAAAAATGTGAGAGACCTATATTACATAGTATTGTATTCAACTAGTGGTATTTTTTTGCTGTATTTGCCAACTTGCATGTTTGAAACATCTAATTTCCAGTAACTTAATACTACTGGAAATTAAAATGTTTTCTAAAATTTCAGTCATCTGGTGAATTGTATTATAACTGTATATTATAATAATTCATCATTTGATTAAAATACAAATGACAGCTTATGACGATTGGCAAATATTATATTATCTGAAAGTTTTTTGCTAAAAGTGTTTTACTTTGGTAAATGTGTAATATATTGTAAGGTATATTTTTTGCTGACTTACTAGACATTTAAGGACAAATATATTTAAGTTGTAAGAATATGAAGTTTTAGTTTGTTCCCCCAATTTATCATGTAAACATTTAAAATTTTATGTGCATTTAAATGCAGCTTATTGTCTATTTTTTTTTAATCTTATTGTGGTAATCATGACCATATAAGAAGGCACATTATGGCAGTTTACGGGGCATTTTTAAAAAATGTACTAAAATAGCCTTAAATAGTGTGGCCAAGGGAAAATGTTGGAATAAATTTTCAGCTTTCTAAATTCACCACTAGTGGTATATACTAAAATGAAAAATGTCCAAAAACTCTGAAAATTTAAATGGAAAGGTATAGTAAAAATCTCATAAAAGTAGTCCCCTATTATCTACAAAGAATTTTCCTATTTAACTTCTTTTTTTATCTCTTCAAATAAAGTGGTGGGAGTAGTCCAAAGTTTGCTTTGAAAGGAATGAAATATCACGAAAACGGCTAATCGTAGAAACTTCGTTTTTGCGGCATTTTAAAGAGCATTTCGTGTACTGTATAGTGTCCCAAAACAATGTTCCATTAAGTTTTCGGCCCTTTCGATAGAGGGCGTTTTTACAAATTGTGTGGGTATTAATGTCTACAAATAAAGGGAGACAGAAATGTAACAATACTTTTAATAAATGAACGTATAAACGGATACAAAGGTGTGAATTAGAGTTTTGCGACTATCTGATGAACGCTCAAGTCTCTGACAGTCAACAATCACCAAACGGTTGCTGAACACGTCACTGGATCAAAGTCGATAGATGAAAGTACAATTTTTGTAAAAACGCCTTCTATCAAAAGGACCGAAAACTAAATGGAACATTGTTTTGGGACACTCTACAAGACAGAAAATGCTCTTTAAAATGTCGCAAAAACGAAGTTTCTACGATTAGCCGTTTTCGAGATATTTCATTTCTTTCAAAGCAAACTTTGGACTACTCCCACCACTTTATTTGAAGAGATAGAAAAAAAAGTTAAATAGGAAAATTCTTCGTAGAGAATAGGGGATTACTTTTATGAGATTATTACTAAACCTTTCCATTTAAAATTTCAGAGTTTTTGGACATTTTTCCTTTTAGTGGTACCGAAACGCTCCATAGCGGTGGATTTAGAAAGCTGAAAATTATTTTCAGTATTTTCTCTTGGCCACATTTACTAATTTTTGTAAATAATAAAAGCAACCAACCTTTGACATCTAATGTGAACGATTTATGCAAAAAAGCGTCATTTGACAGATTTTGTTGATGCTTTTTTCTTCGTTTGTATGGCTATTTTTGTATGGTTTAACTAGTTTTTTACAAAACAAGCTTTTCAAGTTTTTAAAAATAAACTAAACTAATAACTGACAAAAAAATGCTATATTGAAGGCTTCTGAACGACAAAAACATGTTGCAAAATGCATAAGTATAAATTTACAAATTTAAACTGACCAAAAAATTTCCAAATACTCCTGAAGAGGTCTAAAAAAATGTAAAAACATTACAAAACACTATAAAACCTCTAAAATGCCTTGCAAAGCTTACAAAGCAGCCTCGAAGCTTCCAAATGCTTTTCAGTTTATCTACAAACTCTCAAAAGCTTCCGTATGCTTCTAAAGCAGTTTAACAGCTTTCAAAAGTTTCTAAAACCGTCTACAAGCTTTCAAATCTCTTAAAAGCCGTCCAGAACCTTCAAGGCTCTTTAAACTGCCCAAACACCTTCCAAATGCTTCTAAAGTAGTCTAAAAAGGTTTTAAAACACTACAGAAACTCCAAAATATGTCTAAAGCCTTCCAAAACAGGCAAGAAGCTTCCAAATGCTTTTAGAACACTCTAAAGGCTTCCAAATAATCTTTAACTAGTCTAGAAGCAGAATTTCAAGCTTCCGTATGCTTCTAAAGCAGTTTAAAAGCTTCCAAATCTTCAAATTCACATGTCTAAGAAGTCCAGAACCATCAATGCTCCTAAAGTAGTCTAAAGAGATTTCAAAACACTACAGAAACTTCAAAATGCTTCTAAAGCAGTCGGAAGTCTTTCAAAACAGTCTAGAAGCTTCCAAAAGCTTTTAAAACACGCTAAAGGCTTCCAAATAATCTTCAACTAGTCTAGAAGCTCTCCAAAAATTTCAAGGCAGTCTAAAAGCTTCAGTATGCTTCTAAAGCAGTTTAAAAGCTTCCAAAAGTTCAAATTCACATGTCTTAATAGCAATCCAGAACCTTCAATGCTCCTAAAGTAGTCTAAAAAGATTTCAAAACACTACAGAAACTTCAAAATGCTTCTAAAGCAGTCGGAAGTCTTTCAAAACAGTCTAGAAGCTTCCAAAAGCTTTTAAAACACGCTAAAGGCTTCCAAATAATCTTCAACTAGTCTAGAAGCTCTCCAAAAATTTCAAGCCAGTCTAAAAGCTTCAGTATACTTCTAAAGCAGTTTAAAAGCTTCCAAAAGTTTAAATTCACATGTCTTAATAGCAATCCAGAACCTTCAATGCTCCTAAAGTAGTCTAAAAAGATTTCAAAACACTACAGAAACTCCAAAATGCTTCTAAAGCAGTCGGAAGTCTTTCAAAACAGTCTAGAAGCTTTCAAAATCATTTAGAACAGTCTAAAAGATTCCAAACGCTTTTCAACTAGTCTAGAAGCTCCCAGAAGATATTAAAGCAGTTTAGAAGCTTCCAAAAAATTTTGTGAACCGTGTAAGAGATTTCAAATGCCTCTAAAGTATTCCAGAACCTTCAATATGTTGTTTAAACAGTCCAAAAACCTTCCAAATGCTCTCAAGTAGTTCAAAAGACTTTTGAAAGTTTTCAAAACAGTCTAAAATCTTCCGTATGCTTCTAAAGTAATTTGAAAACTTCAAAAAAATGTCTAGAAGTTTTATTAAATTTCTAGAATCTCTGAAAGAGTTTTGTGCTTTTTTACAGATTCTTATGCTTTTTTGAAGAAAATAATTTTGATACCACCGTGACCTTAATCTCGATTTTTAACGAGTTGTGTGTATTGTTATGAGTAAGGTCCGGATTAAAAAGGACGTTGTGAAAAAAAGCAAAAGTGATGGAAAAATTACATTTATAAAATATAGCAGGCATCGAATTTATCTTAATTCCAAAACCAAACTTCTATAAATATTCGGTCATAATACACTTTAAATGAACGGTTTGGGTGGCTAACGTATTATATCCTGGATAAGGTATAAAACCTGCATTTTCTTTAAATTGGAAGACTTGAAAATGGAGAGTTTAATGGGATAGATTTCCAACAACTTGATAGCAAAATAATAATAAATAACTGCAATAATTTAGTACTTTGTATAAGTTCTTTATTACAGTTTCAGCAATTTTAATTAAAACTGGAAACTTGACCTAGTAGTAATAATCACCAAAAGTGTCTCAATTATTAAATTTCAATACAATTAGAAAGAAAAAAATCACGAAAACTGCAATGTTAAATCTGGCTGAGAAAAATTTTATTTGTAAAATATTTTAGAACAATAAATCTTACAAAAATAGTTAATAACCCAACATTTGTAAAGACTACAATATTTTCAAGTTTAAAGAACTGAGACATTAAGGAAAGTAACAAATTGAATCGGTTGTCCAAAACTAAGATTTTTTTCCCGATTATGTATAAACGTAAAGCACCGAGGTTTAATTTAAGTCGTATTTATAAATTAATGTTGATCCAAATGTGCGTACACTCTCCTGAGTTTCTCTTTTTTCTTTTTATTCCGATGTTTATTTAAGGTTTTCCACGGTTTGGCGTCTACGTTTTCCGCTGACCCCCTAAAAAAAAAAAACAAGGGTAATAGAAAAAACACTGCATTTTTGCCAGCAAATGTAGATTTGACATTTTTTATCATTGTTCTGATTACTTACCCTTGCTGAACAGGCGCTCCCGTTGATTTTCCCGGAACACCTTTTTGATGAACTCCTGACGTATCGTCAGTGAAAAATGTTTTGTCTATGTCTTCTGTTGTAACTTTACTTGACTAAAAATAAAGTTACAAGTTTTGTTTTTTTGACCAAAAGATTACATAAAGTATTACATCTAAATAGTACAATTAGAACAAATTTACCGCAATTTTTTTCTGATCATTACTTACCCTAATTGCTCTAGCTTCCCTAGGAGGAAGCACTCTATTTTCTAGGCCCGTTTTCTGCTTTTCGGGCCATGTATGATACATATCCTGCTCAACATTAGGGGGGGCGTGACAATATAATAATCGACCGTTCATAAAGTCTTTCAGAACATACCTTGCTGCCCTTGCGTTATCTGGTTGACCGTTAGCAGTCATAAATCCTCTATTATCTAGTAACAAAATATAATTATTGAATTCCCTTTTTTGAGTACGTAAATCGTAGTAAAGTACGATTAAAAGCAGACGAGAATGTGTAGTGTTAACTTTTATTTTTATATTCAGTAATCGTTTAGGGTTTCTTCCCAGAACTGCCTGTGTGTTATTTGGCAAACATTGACTCAATCAGTTGATCGTAAAATGCTGTCAACCGTCAGACAGCCATTGACAAAAAAATGCGTCACATGAGAGTCATCTACGTCACACACAAGCAGCAAAACCGTCAATTTGAATTTATTAACGCATTTTCAAAGTCCTGTAAATTATCAAAATACATCTTTTTTTTGTCAAAAAAACTACCAATTCCGTCTTTTCCGACTAAGGTTACTGATTTATATGCATTGAAACGCAGTTTTACGTTATGTGGGATTAACCCGATATCAGAAGTTTATTTTTGGAGAAAATGTATGAGAATTCAAGAGGATGATGAAGAAAAGGCTAATTCAAAAGCAACAATTCATTTACGACAACGGAATTTGGACTATTTGGAAATTGTAAAATGCCAAAGAGATGTGTTGCTTGGAGCAACAGCACTGTAAGTAGTCTCTGGAGCCAAATTTGACTGTTCTGAAAACAAATGTGTAATACATAATCAATAAAATATCGGGTTACTCCAAGCCTAATCTTAAGGGTTCTTTTAAGAAAATCGTTATAATGTATAGCTACCACTAGATTTATGATCATAGGAATCCCTAATGGGGCTTAAGAGCGATACAATCGACATTCTCTGTCGGGCAGCACAAGAGTTCAGTTCAGATATTGTATCGGATCCCTTTGCTTTCGTGAATATAATATTTGCGAGGAAATCAAACGACTATTATTTCGTAAATTACCCATTTGTCTAACAAATGAGCAAAGTTAGGACACCAGGTAAGTGCGGACAAGACACTTCCAAGAGTTATAAACAATATTTTTTCTACACAAAACTCCATACTTTATTTATTTTGCAATTCAGTAACCTTCTTTCCTCTAAAGCGAAAGAGGATGTCGACAAAGTGCCAAGAAATAGAACAATTACAAGAAAAATATGACACCTTCAATGTCCATAAAAAAGTGAAAGAATTTACAAACAGACACAGAAAACATCAAGGAGCAATCTTAAGGGACGATAACAACGAGATGATTATAGGAGCAGAAGCTAAGCTTGCGAGATGGAAAAAATATATTGCTCCCCACCACCAATAGATCATATATTGAATGAAAGAGCTCCAGAAACATCCAAAGACGAGGTTGTTCATGCATTAAAGGCACAAAAAAACGGAAAAGCTACCGGTCCCGATAAAATCAACGTTGAAATACTTAAATTAATTGCAGATAATGAAAGTAAAAGCCTAGATTTAATAACGGCATTATTTAATAAACTATACAGCTCAAACAAGATACCGTCAGAGTGGCTAAAATCAACATTCGTAACCCTGCCAAAGAAACCCAACGCCTCACAATGTGATGACTATCGGATGATAAGTTTTATGTCCCATGTCCTGAAAAACTTTTCTTACAATTATCCACACGCGAATCTACAAGAAGTGCGAATATCAGATGGACAACACCCAGTTTGGATTCCTAAACGGACTTGGAACGCGTGAAGCACTCTTTTCCCTAAATGTCATGACACAAATGTGTAGAGACATGAATGTGAATGTATTTGCATGTTTCATAGACTATCGAAAAGCGTTCATCATCAGAAGATGATCGAAATTCTAAGAACAACCGGAGTTGACGAACAAGACCTACGTTTCATATCAGAACTTTATTGGCATCAATCTCCACTCCTGTTTAATCTGAACTCAGAAACGATATTTAGAGAGGCACTGGATGGAGTGCAAGGCGAAATCAAGATCAATGGAACGCCAATAAACAATATCAGATACGCCGATGATACGGTTATAATAGCCAACGATGTACCAGAACGGCAAAGCACCATAGTTTCCGTGGTTTACTATAGCAAGATGTTTGGATTGTATCTCAATGTCTCCAAGACCAAACTATTGGTCTTTTCTAAGACTAATAAATGCACACCTGCGTGTCAAGTGACCTCAATAAAATATTTGGGAGCTAACATCAATAGCCAGTGCGACCCGAAAAGGGAAAAACTTTCAAGGATTGAGCAAGCGAGAAAAATCTTCATAAGTATGAAATAATTTTTTACAAGATCAGATGCTACGTCTTCTTTGTTCTACTCTATGGATGTGAAAGCTGGACACTAAATCCACAGACCGAAAAGAAAATAGAAAAGTTTTCGAAATGTACGTGTATAGACGGATGCTGCGAATTTCGATGAAGTACTCCAGCGCATGCACAAACTCAAAAAGAACTACTGAGCACCATCAAGGAAAGAAAAATGCAATACCTGGGTCATGTGATGAGAAGTGATAAATACGAAATACGACGCCTCATAATGGAAGGCAAAGTACAGAGGGAAAGATCAGTAGGAAGACGCCAGAACTCATGGCTAAAAGATTTAAGGAGATGGTTCGACCGCTCGTCTGCAGAAATCCTCCGTGCTGCAGTCTCCAGAGCTACAATTGCCATTTGGATCGCCAACCTTCGGCAGGAGAGGTCGTGATAAGAAAAACCTTCTTTATTGATGACTTTGAAATTCTATATACCACAGAACAAGCAAAACACCATCTTTAATGAGTAAGACAGCTGCAAAAGCAATCGTGCGCAAAATAGATACTTTGCACGCGCGAGTAGAAAAAACACTTTTATACTTTTCTTACGTCACATGACAACATCTGAAAGTATACGATGTCAAACAGATTCATTTTTTTTGAGAAATTGCACTGTAAGTTGTGTTTACAGCTCCATAGAGCAAAATTTGTCAGTTCTGCAACATTTACCTCAAGTTTCACCTGACTATAAACCACGCTGTGAAGTGTCATAACTGTCAAACTTAACGTCTTAAACTGCCAAAAATATCTCCACAGAGTTACACAAATAACAATTTGCTGATTCATCAAACAGACGCGACTATTTGACATTTTACCCTATTTCTACAGTTTCACGGCGCTGTCTAATGAGTTTTAACAGCTGTCAGGTTTATAGTCACCTGACAACCTGTTATTAAACGTCATAGCTAGTGTAGTTCGTCAGAGTAGTCCACGTTTTTCCAACCACACAAATTAAAAGCTTCTTGAACTTTTCGACGTTGCCAAAATGATTAAATCGAGAGTTTTGGCAACGTTGATTTGAATGTATTTCTCCAAGTGAAACAGTTGTCTTACAAGTCTTTAAAACTGATATGTTTTCGGTTTGTGAATGTTTGGAGTGAGTTGAAAACGCCAAGATCACTCGTCCAAAATACCATTACCTGAATTGTTGCAAAGCCATACTTTTCACTTTATTTTCGAAATCTAAATGAAATATTAAGCAAACCATTTTTTATCTATGCTGTTAGATTAGAAGGTTCAGTACTATCACGTGAAATCAGTTGCTACTGTTTTAGAAATTATCCTAAAATAAAATTATCCGGAGATGAAAGTACCGGTCCATATAATAGCTTATTAATTATTTTGTTAATAAAAGTGTATTCCACAAAATAATATTCTCTTGTAAATTTATTTGTGCCAAGTTTGATTGTGGTAAAAGAAAACATTCTCGGTAAACTACTGAGAATTTAACGATTGTAAAAGAAAATTCTCGATGATAATTTACCGTTTTCCGTTCTTCATGAAGAAAATTACCTTGTTAAAGGAACAGTAAATTAAAGAAAAAACGTAAATTAATACTTACAAGCATAAGCATTCAACAATTCCTCAGCTGTTGGACTTCGATCTGGATCTTCACCCTCTAACGGTTTAGGTAACATGATTCCATATTTATCTTCGATGATATGTCGCGGAATCAACTTGGACACTAAATTAACCGGCGGTACGTGATCTCTCATCTGGTCAATAGGCAAAATTCCATTCAAGATCATTTCCGCTTTGGTGAACACAAAACTAGGCATCACCAAACCAGGACAATCGCACAGCATCAGCTCCTTATCCAAGTATAAAGTCTGGAAGTGTTTGGTTTTGCCAGGAGTGGCGGACACTGACACTTTTTTGGCCAACATTAGACAGTTTATTGTAGAACTTTTGCCCACGTTGGGATACCCAACAAGTCCGATAGTGGTGACTCCCTCTGTGACTTTAGGGCCAGTGTGAATTGTCTGAAAGAGCTCTATTAGTTCATCTCTAGTTAGAACTTGAGGGTTGTCCATGGCTTCCTGAACTTCATCCCTAATACTGGTGTTGCCTATAAGTTCTTCAATTTTGCATAACAAGTTTTCTAACACTTCCGCGTTTTGTTCTACTGATTGTTCCAGTTTAGCTATGTTTTCCTTTACTTCGCTAATTTCTGGTTTAGTTTCTTCATTAATCTCCGGTTTCTCTTCTTCATCTTCTTCCGTGGTTTCTAGAGTGGAAAAGAATACAGCCTTGATTCCCGCCAAATGGAAATACTTGGCCCAATGTTGACGTTGCGAGTCAGTGAGGAAATCAGCTTTGTTGATCAAAATCATGTTGATTTTATGTTCTGAAACCTCTTTAACGTATTTTTCCAAGTCTTCACAACGGAACAGTAATGGATTCCTAGCGTCTACTATTTGAATCACAACATCACTACGTTCGACTACTCGCCAAAGCTGACGCCAGAACTCCAAGTTTTTCTCGTACGGAGTCAATAATAAACCTTCCTCTTCCTGTAATCTTGCTAAGCTTCTCCGCCATTCCAAAAAACTGTCCTTCTCGTTTCGATCTAACTCTGAAGTGGACATTTCCGGGTTCCACGGCGGTCTTATTGAGAAAAAATTGTCTTATGTGCAAAAAATTGGGTAAACGAGTTAATTTAAAAAAAATACTCTCTCCTTACCTTCTAGGTATTTTGAGTGACTCCTTAAACTTCTCATGCGCTTCGCCGGCCTTTTGAAACTCGTCATCAGTCAATAAGCCAACGTTCGAGTGAGGATTGATGAATTTAATGTTCAATTTTTCAGCCTGAAACTCTGTTCCTGCCAGTTCAGCAGTAGAGAGGAATTCTTGAAATGAAGATTCCTCGGTTACTGATTGTAAGTTTAATCTTCCCCATTCGTAACCGTCCTCTAGCTCAGTTGTGTGAAGCTGAAAATAAATATGTGTTTAACCAATTGAAGAATTTAGTTTTAAACCGTTGTTATGTCATATAATGGATGGTTAATATGGTTTTGTCTTGACGACTAGACGTTTCTTTGCTACTGGGTTAAACCAAGTATTGGCGATTTATGTTTACCGTAAAATTTGAAGTTTTGGCATTCACAAAGTCTGATCTAAGTAGTGGTTCAACTGGGAACATAAATATTACATGTAAAAATCAGACCAATCTCCTATAGTGTGTGCCCATGGGACTTTAATTATTTATACAGGGTGGTCCAGTTTTAAGTGTCAATAATTCACCATTCGATAGCCAATCAAAAAATAAGTTGAATTGCATTATGTCATTTTTCTGAAAAACGTTTCCTAAGGAAGACACAGTCCTCCAAATTTCAATTTAAAAAATCGTTTTATAGTTTAAAACTGAACATTCAAGACTTGTGAAAGTCTAAATTTGTACTGAATAGTCTAAAAACTTGCTTTTTCCTATTAGGAATGGTCTTATGATTCGCTTTCTCAGACTGCCATCCTGGTTGAGTGTCTGAAACTGGCATTCAAAAAATAAAAAAAGTCCGGAAATCAAGACAAAGACTGTATTGCTCGCTGTATTGTGCATGTAACTAATTTTTTACTACTAAAAATAATATAAAAGTTGACTTTTAATGCTAGAACTGACTTTACTAGGACTAAAGAGAGTCCAAAAGTATATTTTCAAGACTTTAATTGGTGTACAACTGAATTTTCTGGACTGGACAACAAGAAACTAGACTAGAAGTAAATTAAATTTTCGGACTATTTTATTTCTAAAAATTAGTTCTCAAGACTATTATTGTAGCATTTGGTACCAAAATTCTTTACTTTTATTACTGAAGAAACTTGACTTTTGGAAATAGTCTTAAACACGTGGAATAAGCACTAAAAGCAGTCTGAATTTCTTAAAGATGCTACAATTTATTGCACCTATGAGTGTAGAAGTCAATTTAATAGTGAAGAAGCTTGAAATAACATTTTCAAGACTATGGTCAGTGGACAAACTGGTTTTTAGGCCTGATAAGTCAAAAACTTTGTAAAAATAGTCTTGAAACTCGATTTGAGGCACTGAAAGCAGCCTTAAAACACTAAAAACAGTCTAGTTTATTAAGAAATACCCGAATTTTTAGCACTGAGGTGTCTAGAAGTCGATTTAATAGTGACAAAGCTTGTAATGCCATTATAAGTCTATGAAGAATGTAAAAATTGTTTTTTAAGTTTGCTATGTCAATAACTTGGTGAAGATAGACTTGAAACTCGATTTTCCAAGCTGAAAGCAGTTTTAAAGCACTAAAATTAGTCCAGAATTCGAAGAAAATGAAAAGCAAAGTAAAAAGCACGAAAAGTTAGGTTTTCAAGACAATTTTCATGAATCTAATGTCAATGTCCTGCATCTAAGACTATTTTCAAGACTAAAATATTGAAATTTGTCTTCAAATTATGAAAACTTACTTCAAATGCAAATTTTAAGCTTCTGATGTCACTTTTCATTAGTTCAGTCACATTTTGGGGTTCAAGTCAATTTTTAAGGTTTAAATGTATGAATTTGTAGTAACAAGTTCTTGAAAAAGTAGTTTTTATGTCTACAAGTTAATTTTTAGTATTAAAGTCTCTCGATTTGCATGAAAACTGGTTACAAGTCTTTTAGTTTGTCTGGAAACTATGAAAACTGGCTACAATAATATTCTTTAAACTTCTGTGTAAAAGTGAATTTTCCATTTTCAAGACAATTTTTAAGTTGGGTTAGTTTTGGGTCTTTGACCGTAATATCGTGTAATAAAGTGCTTGTTCCAAATTTGATCAATATTGCTCCAACGGTCTGACAGTTATGACAAAAAAACCGATTTTTTAAACAGAAATTTGAAGGACTGTATTTTCCTTAGAAAGCACTTTTCAGGGAAATGACATAATGAATGTCAACTTATTTTTTAATTGGCTATGGATTGGTGAATTATTGACATTTAAAACTGGACCACCCTGTATAAAACTTTTGGAAATGATTTCCTACTTAGACTGAGACAAGATAATATTTGCAACATGTAATCCTAATGAGAAAGCTTTCACTATTTCTGGAAAAACTTTCTAGAAACTAGAATTCCTTAAACATGTGTAAGATTTCTAGATAACTTTGTAATGACTACAAATCACTATATTTAATTTCCTAAGATGTCACTAAAAACTAGAAAGCAGGTAGTAAGTCTGTACATATTTACTATGACACAAAGTGTTTACAAATTTTAAAATGAAGTCCTAGAGAATTATTGTATATGCTATACTACGGCCGATTGCAACAACGTAGTTAAAACTAGCTTAAGGTAAGTGCAGAATGTCACACTTTGAACAAAGCTTAGATTAAGGTGTACTAAAATATATTATACAATAAACCATTATGTATTTTACAAACAAAAATATTGCATGGCAGCAGATCACGACAAACAACGTAAACTGGCATATTTTGGAATATTTTAACTGCACAAAGTAGTTTTAAGTATCTTAGGTAGTCTTTACCATCAACCCTCTGTATATTTTATTTAGGTCATTCCAGAATAATGTATTTTTGCTTCTATGGGTATTACACTGTATATGACAATTGTTCAACATGTTTTGGCATGAATTTTGAAACACTACCTGCTGCCTTCTTAAAAATAGTTAATTACACACATTTTGTACACTCAGTTATACCAAAAATGTTGTATTGCATTACATTTTAATTTAATTAATCCACACTTGACTGCAGATACAAAATGATAAATGAACAATTAAGTGTAAAGTAGAAAGCTTTTAATCATTATTTTTCAGAAAAAAATGGGTATTTAATAGACATTAGGTACAAAACTTTCAAATATTTAAGTAACTTTAAATTAGTAATTCAACACCTTTGATTGGCTTTTGTGGCTAAACTACCTAATTAAATAATTTCACAAAAATTTGAACTGTTGAATAAACTGAATAAACTAAATTTCAATCCAGGAATTCTGAACTTTTGTAACAAGGAGGGCTGGACTTCTGGTGGGGAAAACGTTTTAAATCGTTTGGCTGCGATTGTGAAGTAAACTGTCCTATTTTAAGACAATCCTTGCTATTTAAGCAAACACAAAAACTGAGATTTGGGACAATTAGAAATTTGCTAAACTACTGAAATGGTATATTACTTGATATCAATCAGGTAATAATAGCAACCAGGAATACCTATACAAATACTCAGATGCAAAATTTCAAAAATGTGATTCAACTAATATATACGGGGTGTCTTTTTAAATATGTGGCAATCACTTAGGAGAGTATAAATAAGTAGGAAAAGTCAAAATAATATGGTTTTTAAGTTTTTAACTTCCTAAGTAGGGGGGGTTTGAACAGAGTCAAATTCTGATCTACCAAGCCTTCTATTCTCTATTAGCTTTTATTAAGAACCAGAAAATGATTAGATAGCCCCAGCAGATAATAACAACTACTGAGTGTGTGTGATTGGTCAAAAAAAGCAGCATTTAGCTCACTGCTATATACCACAATATCACACACTACAAACAATGAGGTGAATTACTCAAATACTGTACATGTAGACTTTTATTAGGGCTATGACACTTTTTATAACTAAATAATGGACTTTCTATCTGATCTTCAACTATGTTTCTTCTCATTTAAATTATTCACTAGCTTGCAAATCTACAAGGTGTAGAACAGCCAATTGAAGTTGTTTTGAAAAAAAATATCACACAGTGATTAAAAAAAAATGCAGCTCCAATAGACCTGAAATTTTTAGTTTGTATAGCTTGTTTTGTAACTTGTTTAACAATATTGACTAATAGGCAGTATAAGCAATAAGGATAAAGAAATATTTCAAAGGGCTAGTTGGTGCAAATAGTTGTACCTTAGTAAAACAATTATAATACATATATTCACACAAAACAAGTAAAAAATTAAAGGTACAAGTAGAAATCAAGCGATAAAAATAATTATCAATAAGAATCAATTTGTTATTAGTTATCTTGCAAAAAATTGCAAGTGCAAAAGTTCAAGTTGAAGACAAATTTCACTTACCATAGTGTTGTCAGACACCATTTTTCGTCCCCGATTATTGGCAAACCTGTCTTTTATCAGGGATCGTCCTAAAGTGGAGCCCCCCGCCTGTCCCGACTTATTTTTCTTGCCCATGTTTCCAAACTTTCCTGTTCAACATGAATTTTTGAACCAAAATAAGAGCTAAATTCAATTTTCAGGTTAGATATAATAAAACGCATACGTTTTGAATACGTTTTTCTTTTACGTCATCGATAAACAAAGATAATGAGATCCGTAGCTGTGGAATAGAGTGAAATAGTTGATAGGCCGTAGGTGGGAGAAATCGTAGCTGGTTTCATTTAACATGATGCGTGTTAGTGGCAACGCTGCGTTGATTAGCACAAGGCTAAAAATTTAAATAGTATGGTAACATACAAAGATCACGTGGATTTTATGTAGTTATGTAATCACAATGTCATGTGATTTTTAGTTAGACTTATGCCATTAAATGGCAGATGACGGAATTGACGCTGCTAGTACTAACCTAACCCAACTTTCTACTTAAAAAAAATATTGTTATTTATTGTTATATACTTTAAAAGGTGGTTTTAAGCTTGTTTGTCCTTAAAAATTGATTGAAATTCTATTTACTATAAATAAAATGCACAAAGCAAGAGTAAAAATGAAAAATCTCTTGTTTCTGATTGCATACATCATCTCTGCACTATTAGGGGTTGAATCTCAAAAAGTATCAGTTTGGGGCCCAGGATTGGAACCCAATAAAATTGTAATGCCAGCAAGATATTTTTTCGTTAAATATGCTGAGAACAATAACAGGTGAGGCAGAACGTTATAATAAAGCACTACTGCTACACATTCTTGGTTTGTAGTATACCTTCAAATATTCAGGATAAGTTTGAGATAGTGATTCAGGGAACGACAACTTTAAATAAACCTTGTCGTATCTGGTCCAATATATTGGACAGGAAGGATGGTTCCTTAATTGTAAGATATAAAGTGTATGAAACTTGTACATCAATTACAATTGATGTGAAATATGACAATCATCATGCTGCTGAATCTCCTTATAAAATTAGTGATTTTGTACAACCAGAAACTTGTTATTGCCCTAAAGATAGCGCAACAGAACTACTTCACAACTGGCATTGTGATGCTATTCCACCTCAAATTCCAAAAAGCCTCCAGAATTTCAAAAGTATCAACTGGGATGTATTGAGGTCTAAAGTAAGTTTCTGTTCATTCTTTTTTTGCATAATTTTGCTTTGATTATGATTCTCTACAGGTGATTAAACAGTTTGATAAACCACATGCAGTTAGTCTCTGTCATTATGTAGTTAAAGATAATCAAATCTACAGGAAGTGTTATGGGAAACATGTGGGTTTTAATATGTTCTCTGACAGTATTTTATTGTCATTAGCAAGAAAAGTCAAACTACCAGACTTGGAATTTTTTGTTAATCTTGGTGATTGGCCTTTGTCTAGTAAAAATTTAGATGATAAGTATCCAATATTTTCTTGGTGTGGCAGCACTGATTCCTATGATGTTATAATGCCTACTTATGAAATAACTGAAGCTTCTCTAGAAAATATGGGCAGGTTGTGTAAATAGGATTTGTTGTTAAATTGCTTCAATTTAAAAATTTTTAGAGTGATGCTGGATATGTTATCTGTGCAAGGAAATGTGATTAAAAGATTTGAGGATAGGGAACCAAAATTGTTTTGGCGGGGGCGTGATTCAAATAGAGAAAGATTAAAACTGATTAGTTTAGCTAGGAAGCATCCAGATTTGTTTAATGCTTCATTGACCAACTTTTTCTTCTTTCGTGACGAAGAAGATGTTTATGGGCCTAAAACAGATCATGTATCATTTTTCAGATTTTTTGATGTAAGTTGGTTGCTTTAGATTATCTGATTTTTTCAAATATTATTTTCAGTACAAGTACCAGTTGGCTATAGATGGTACAGTAGCACCTTATCGAATGCCATTTCTACTTGGAGGAGGTTCACTCATTTTCAAGCCACACTCAAAGTATTTTGAGCATTTTTATAATGATTTAGACCCCTATGTTCACTACATTCCTGTGAAATCAGATCTGTCTGATTTAGTGGAGAAAATTATGTGGGCAGAACAAAACCCAGATAAAGCTAAAGCAATTGCTCATAATGGACAACAATTGGCTAATGAGAATTTATTGCCACAGCATATATTTTGCTATCATCTGCATTTATTGAATTACTTTAGTACCATAGTATCTAGTGATGTTAAAGTACTTCCCGACATGGAAATTGTAAGCCAAAAAAACATTCCTTGCGACTGTAATGACTTAACAAAATTTAGTAAAGAGGAGCTTTAAACTGAGATATTTGTTGATTACATAATACATTATTTATTTATCCTCATCTTCCTTTGCATATCCAGTCTTTTCAATGTTTGACATAATAAGCTCAATTTCATGTAACAGCTCACGTTTCACTGCATCAGGAACTAAAGAGCGTGCTTTAGGTGTTACCATATGAATGAGTTCGTCTACGGTAATATTTGGGTTGTCTTGATTGCTTAGTAATTTTCTGCACGCCAATCTTACTTGGTCTCTCCAACCACTCTCCATAAGTCTTGTATGGACTAATTCAGTCACGCTAAAGTTTAAAGAAGTATTAAATATGGAATTTATAGTTGGTTTGATATTTTACCGATCCAATCCGTTATTAACGTCTAGATGCATGTTTGCTCTAGAATCAAATTGTTGGGGCATAGCACTGAGAACTTGTTTACAAGCTTTTATTATTTAAAACTAGGTTAGGTCACTGACAAATAAACAAACATTTGATATATGACTTTAAATAATATTTTTGACAGGGGACAGACACAAAAGAGCAAAAGGCAAGAGCGTTTAGTAGTGTCTTTCTCATTTTATTTCATTCTGACAAAACGAGATAGTTATAGTCGTTCTGAAGGAACTGGTAGGATGTAGACATTTTTTCTAGCATGAATATGGCAACATTGGCAAGTAAACGGACTAATTTCCCGACTGTCACTTTTTTTGACACTGCCGAGTAACACCACATTTTTACCCAATCACAAAGCGTGATTTAACGTAGCCATTTGCGCCCAACGTTGCCGAAGTGCTAATTGACATTTCGTAGAAGTCGCCATCGACAAAGTTTTGAAGTTTGTTTTCAAAATCAAAATTTCATATTGAAATTTTACTAGTTACATATCGTGTTTCTATGTGATCTAGTTTACCATTAAAATGAAACTACGCTGAAATATTGTTGTAGTTGATTTGTTATTATGTACGACTCGTTCTTCCGTCTAAAAACCAATGTGTAAAGCGTGTCTAATAAAGTGTTTGATTAAGTTGAAAAACTATTTAAAATAAAGACTGTAATTTTGGTTTAAAATGAGTAGCAATTCTGAGGAAGAGAAAGAGTCGCAAAGGGCCCTTCCTTTAGATTTGGCTTGCAGTCAAATAACCACTGTGCGACCCATGGAATCCAACAAAGCCCCTCTGGTGGTCACCAGCCAAGCCCTCAGGAGTGTTAGGGTGGTAACTCAAGGAGTACCCTCAAGTAACAATTCGGTGTCTGTTGGTCCAGCTATAATCACAAATTTAGTGCCTGGAGCAGTAATAAAACAAGGTAAATTAGAGAAAACTATTAGGTTGTTTAGTAATATGTTATGGAAAGAATAGTTGTGAAAGTCTTTTAACTATGAAGCTTCTAACCTTGCTGTTATTGTATTCTGTTCAGATTCAAACAGGGCTCATATTGCTAGCATAGTAGGAGGCTCACAGGTCCAGCCTCAGGCTTCTGGCAGCTTGTCTATACATAGATCAGCTCAACTGACTCTTTCCACCACTCCCATTGTAGCAGCAACTAGTCCTGCAGGCACTTCATACCATGTGCCAAGAGGTCCAGCTGTTGTGGCAAATTTAGCAGCACCTAGAAGTAATGTAACAACAATGAGAACTCCTCTGGTTGTTACAGCACAGAATACTGCAGGTCATACTTTTGTTAGACCACCAAGGTAGGTACTTATTTAGAAATATTTTTAGTTTTATTTATGGGACAACAAAGTCATGTAATTTTTTGTGTTTTGTGGTTATTGTTTATATGCTATCCAAATGTGCAGATATTTACCCAGATGCCACACATGTGGGCAGTAATGGAAGTTTTCTATTGACATTTTTGCCAGGTTTATTTTAGTATTTGAATCTATGTGGACATGGTACTAAATTCTTACACATGTAAGTTTATTTACTCTTTAGTTGTTATGTCAGAAAATCAGGGTAGTTGACCAAATCCATAAACTTTACTAGAAACAGTGGTAAGAACTAGGTAAAATACAGATAAAACTTCCAAAGTGTCTTCTAAATTGCATTTTTGTTTAAAATATTGATTTATTATCAGAAAAGCCTTATGCCATGTGACAAACAGGGTTTTAATTTATCCTGTTGCCCTTCCTCTGGAACTTACTTAAAAAAATGAAAAGTCACTTGGTTTTTGTTAATATTGTTAACAACTTTGTTTACTGGTTTGAGCATTTAGAAGGTTTGATATTGCAACATCTCAATTGGGAAAGTTTGATGTTATAGTCAGTTGATGCTGTTTGATTTTGCATTAGTATACCTTCAGGGATGTAAAATTTTTGGAAAATTAACATTATGGAAATTTTTTCAGAAAATGTTCAGTAATATTCCAGAAAAATTGAAAAATCTTAAAATTCTAAAATAATTCTTTTTTTACATCTTGTACTTGTACTTGTACTTGTACTTGTACTTGTACTATTAACTTAAAGGTATTTAGGCAGTTGAGGTTAATTTTGAATATAAAAAATTTTTACTTGAAATTTCTTGACAATTCTAGTTTTTAATTTTTTAAAGTCAAACGGTGCGTGGTACTAAAAAAGTGTATAGAAGGTAAAAGTTGTATCCCATCGCGGTGCATTTGTGGTAAAAATTTCAGACCTGAAACGTTCCTGAGATATTGAGCAGAAACTGCAAAAAATGAGCGAAACGAGACAACATAGTCGTGCCCGCTCAACGTCATGTGATAGCTAAGTTCATTAGCTTTCTTTTGTTATACGGTGTGTTTATACAGGGTGTTTCAAATAAGCGAGTTATGGACGATTTCCTGGAAAAGTGCACCAAAATTTCGCTCAAATTGGGAATTTCTGCTTTCGAGGAGGGTGATCAAAGTAAGGCTGCTAGAGCAAAAACAATTGAATATCAATACAAACATTCTACATCAAGTAGGCCTAGAATTTGATGTAGATTCCAAAAATCAAAAAAAATATAAGTTTGGTTGGTTGCTCAAATTTGGGACAACCTGTATACTGATGGATTATCTGAGAATAAAGTATATGCAAATATCTACAAGACTCATATTTGGTATTTTTTTATAAAATGAAAATTAAACAAGTTACAAGGATGTTAAAAATTCATTCAATCACCCTGTAAACTACCCCATTGTATTGTCAATAACTCAGTTATTTTGACAATTATAGGGTGGTTCAATATACCAATTTGTAGCCCTTGAAATTCTCTTTTGACCACCCTGTATAGCGTTTTTACCTAAACGTCGAATAAGTGAATTATTTACTGTTAAAACTGAGTTGTTTGATTTGATAGCCCATAACACTGTTATTTTGACAGTTACAGCGTGGTTCAATATACCAATTTGTAGCCCTTGAAATTGTCTTTTGATCACCCTGTATAGCATATATAGTAGAAATGTCACGCTACCGAAAGATTCAAGCTTTTATACCGGGAATGTGTTGTCCAGAAGGGATAAATTTATAAATAACATTTTTTTCAAAATTGATATTATTTTGAAAAGTGTTGAGGTTAAGTATACAAAATTTTTCAGAAAGTTTCCGGTAATTTTCCGGAAAAAATTGGAAAATCTAAAAATTCCAAAATAATTCGTTTTTTAATTAATTGTACAACAATCCAATATCAATTCAAATAAAGTTTAGTGTACCTTTAATCATTTACCCCTGTTTGCACCGTCGTTTTGTAAGCCGTGCTTAATTTAAGTGTGGGTCAGATTGTGACAGTACAGGTGAGAAAAGTCACACTCGAAACCACACTTAACTTAAGCTATGCTTAAAGTACGACGGTGCAAATGGCGGTTAGATGTCTTAAATTATCTCATTAGAATGCATGATAAGTTTGATAATAACAATTACAAGTTTGACAGTGGTTTTCCCTATCAAGGAAAATTTTCATTTAAGCATGAGGTATTTTCCGGTAAATATCTAAAAATGGAAATTTTCCGACTCGAAAATTACCGCTTTTACATCTCTGCCTGGTATACCTATATCATACATTTAATTTTACCCCTCATGGATGTACAACTTACTGATATTGATAGTAAATTCATGTTCTAAATGGTAAATACAAAAGTGATTATTTATTACTTTGGTCTAAAAGCATTTTAGATAACAATGAGGTAGTGAAGGAAATAAAAAGTTTCAAATTTCATAGCAACATTTAAAATGCACGCCAGATATGACACTTTTGTGTTGTCAGTTTGTCAAGTTTTACTTATTCAAATTAATTTTGACAAATTGGAAACGATAATATGCAGTTTTTATTTCTCTTGACTTGACTTTGAGGTTATTGTCAACATGGTTGTGTTTATATGTATGTTTACTCTTTTGAAAACTTTCAAATTTTCATAATTCTATTATTGCATTAATAAAAATGGTCAAAACAAAACAATCAACACAGAAACAAAAACTAGTTTCAATAAGTAAAAGTCAATCTCATAAAGTGAATAAAAATATAGCCTAAAAATGGCCGCTTTTGGCAATCAGCATCAAAAGATGTTGTCAATCTGTCAGTTACACGGTTCGCCAATAATAAATCTGCTGAAAGTCGTCAAACTCCTGTAAATTACCAAAATACATTTTTTTTTGTAATTAAACTACAAATTCTGACATTTCACACTAAGCTTCCCGATTTATACAGTGTGTCCTGTTAAGACAATCACTCTCAGGACTGGGTCGTTCCAAGGATTTCCTTTCTTGAACCGACGACATAATTCTAGTGATTTGTCTAATTGCAATATTATGTCATTGAAACTCTGTCGAGAGTGATTATCTTGATTAATATCCATTCTTTCAAATAAAAACTACAAAAAAAAAAGATTCCAGGGATGCCAAGTTATTTTATAAATGGAGAAATAACTAAACCTAAAACAAAACTAACTAACTACTTTACTACAGTAACTCTTCTATTCAGACACTAACAGGGTAATTGTTTGGCGCTCAATGTTTACATACATGACTACCACTACTGCTAAATGAAGAGATCGAATACCAGAAACGATTGCAGATATATGAACTACTGTCTATATTAGCCTAAAATTAAAATTAAAATTCCATAATAACTATACTTAAACCTAGAAAGATGTCAATGAAGAAGGTTAAAATACAGTAGATATCAACCTAGTTACAGACTTTCAATTTAAATAACCTTAGCTATCCCACTTTGTTTAACTTTTCTCTAGATGTAGAACCAATTTTCTTTACATTGAAACGCAGTTTTTACGTTATGTGGGATAAACAATTCAATTCAAGGCGAAATTATTGCGGTATTCGAGCCTGTAGTCAAAATAACCAATTGCGATGGGTTACCAGAACAGGAGGAGCAGTTGGGGGAAAACAAGCTCTTAAATGAACTTGAAAAGACCTGGAAACATCTGTCAACACCACAACTGAAGAAGGCTCGGAAACTGATTTTGGACCATGGTAGCATATTTGGAACACCGAACAATATGGGAAAACTACCATTGTAAAACACCGAATTAACACCGGCAATGCACAACCGATTCGACAACCACCTAGGAGACTACCAATAGCCAAACAACAGGAAGTGCAGGAATTAGTGGACAGGATGCTTGACGACGGAGTTATAGAAGAATCCTGCAGCCCTTGGTCATCACCTGTTGTTCTGGTCACTAAGAAAGATGGATCAAGCAGATTTTGTGTAGATTACTGAAAACTGAATGACGTGACCAAAAAGGACAGCTATCCACTTCCCCGTATCGACGACACACTGACGACTTTGGCAGGATCCTGTTGGTTTTCTACTTTAGATTTGAAGAGTGGGTACTGGCAAGTTGGCATTGAGGAGCAAGACAAGGAGAAGACTGCTTTTTCTGCTGGAAATGGGCTGTACCAATTCAATGTGATGCCCTTCGGACTTTGTAATGCTCCTGCTACGTTTGAAAGACTAATGGAAATTGTGCTTCGTGGCCTTAACTGGAAGACTTGCTCGGTTTATCTGGACGATATCATGGTGATGGGAAAAACTTTTGAAGAACATCTGGACAACTTGCAAGAAGTATTTGCTAGAATAGGTGGTGCCCATCTTCGATTGAACGCCAAAAAGTGTTGGTTCTTCCAAAAGCAAGTCGAATTCCTTGGGCATGTGGTGTCGGTCGACGGAATCCAGACGGACGACAAGAAGATCCAAGCAATTAGAGAATGGCCAGTACCGAAGGATAAACACGAACTGAGAAGCTTTCTAGGACTTGCCACCTACTACAGACGGTTTGTGGAGGGATTTGCCAACATCGCAGCTCCGCTACATCAACTTACTGAGGACAAAACACCCTACTGTTGGAACACCCAATGTGATCAGGCGTTCAGAAGGTTAAAAGCATCACTTTGCTCCAGTCCCATCCTCAGTTATCCACAACCAAAAGAAGTTCATTTTAGACACAGATGCCAGTAATTCTGGTATTGGAGCTGTATTGTCTCAAGTCCAAAACGGAGAAGAACATGTCATAGAATACTTCAGTAGGAAACTTACCAAAGCAGAACGGAACTACTGTGTTACGAGAAAAGAGCTACTGGCAATAGTAAAATCAGTCGATCACTTTCACAAGTACTTGTACGGACAGGAATTTTTGATAAGGACTGACCATGCGGCACTCAAGTGGCTCCTCGGAATGAAACAACCGGAAGGACAAATAGCAAGATGGCTTGAAAAACTCCAGCAGTATAATTTCAACATCAAGCATCGACCCGGAAAGCTGCATAATAACGCAGATGCTCTATCAAGAAGACCTTGCGCCGAAGATTGCAAACATTGCCAGAAAACGGAACAACGTGAAGGAGTTGTGTCCATCAGAATGGTTCAGCTGAAGACCGATGATGAATGGAGTCCCGATGAGATTAGGAAGGATCAACTAGAAGACAGTGACATAGGCCCATTGTTGTTGAGAAAGGAACAAAGCGAGCCAAGACCAACATGGCAAGAAATCTCTAGCAAAGGCCTGACGTTCAAAGCACTTTGGGCTCAGTGGGACTCGCTTGTGGTTGAAGGCGGCTTGCTAAAAAGAGCTTGGGAGAGTGCCGATGGAAAAGAGATAAGGAAGCAGCTGGTAGTTCCCAGAGGAAGGGTCGACCACGTACTGGAGGAAATGCACAATGGAAAGACTGGTGCTCATTTGGGAGTAAATAAGACTTTGGACAAAATCCGGCAACGCTTTTACTGGGTGAACTACTGCCAAGACGTGAAATCATGGTGTCGACAATGTTCCATTTGTGCAGCTAGCCACGGACCACAGACGAGATCCCGGGGACCTATGAAGCAGTACAACGTAGGATTGCCGTTCGAACGTTTAGCCATAGACGTCGCTGGACCTTTTCCGGAGACCAACAGAGGCAACAAGTACATTCTTGTTGCCATGGATTACTTTAGCAAATGGCCTGAGGTGTTTGCAATTCCAAATCAAGAAGCCAGCACGCCAGTCGCTGATATTCTCGTCGAAAATGTCTTCAGTAGATTTGGTGTGCCGTTGGAGTTACACTCTGATCAGGGACGAAACTTTGAATCCAAGCTCTTTCAGAGGCTCTGTGACCTGCTAGGCATTAGGAAGACCCGAACAACGCCGCTTCATCCTCAGTCGGATGGAATGGTCGAGAGATTTAATAAGACCATAGAGCAACATCTCTCAAAGGTTGTTGATCAGCATCAGAAAGATTGGGACCAGCATATTCCGCTCTTCTTGATGGCTTATAGAGCAGCAGTCCACAACTCAACGGGACAGTCACCATCTAAAGTTCTGTTTGGTCGAGAACTGCGACTTCCATGTGATGTGGTGTTCGGATCTCCAACAGGCCAAAGCACGAACATTGAGAACTACGTTGACGAGTTGCAAGACAGATTACTGAACGTCTATGATCTGGTCAGGGAAAGTTTGAATCTAACTAGCGACAAGATGAAAGCTCGTTATGATCTGAGGGCCAATTCGGGAGGGTTCCAGAAGGATGATAAAGTTTGGTTGTTTAACCCTCAGAGGAAGAAAGGCAAATCACCAAAATTAACACCTGTTTGGGAGGGACCTTACAATGTGGTAAAAAGGTTAAACGACGTCGTGTACAGAGTCCAACGCAGCCCCAAAGGCAAGATGAAAATTGTCCACCTGGACAGACTCAAGAAATACCAGGGATTAGATGAAGCGGATCGGGACGATCAGCTTTAAGAGGGGGGCAGTGTTACGGTCTGGGCCTACTATGCTCGATACTTCTTAACGGGCGCTCGCTTCGGGATGAAACCGATGCGCCGCAATATCTGGCCGGGCGCGTATTAAAGTAGGCCACAGTTAGGAAGCGCTACCTGGAAAATTCTTGAATGGTCAAGGCAACCCGCGAAGCGTTTCGCGGTCATTCTAGAACGTGGTTTGCGAATATAAAAGACGCGGTGTCAACCGGAGTAGTAGTGAATTTGAGAACGCGGTAAAGTTTAAATAGTGAAATAGTTGTGGAATTGTAGTAGTGTTTTTAATAGCTGAGTTAATTATTGTACGGAGTGTTTTGAAGTGTAAATAAAGTTATTAATTGTTGAGTTAAATTGACTTTGTGTGAACCCACGGGAAAATCGTAACAATATCAATACTAGGTTATTCAATTCAAATAACCTTAGCTATCCCACTTTGTTTAACTTTTCTCTACATGTAGAACAATTTTCTTTACATTGAAACGTAGTTTTTACGTTATGTGGGATAAATAATTCAATTTAGATTAATGACTACTTCTTAGGCTTATATTAATTATTAAAGTTTCATGACAAAAAAATCAAAATAAAGTGTTTGGCAATGTAGAAAGCATTTTGATTTCTTTTCCAGTGTATTTAGTTGAAGGTTGGGAAAAAATTACATGTGGTTACATTTTTCTTCTTTACAAAAATCCTCATTTTAGTAACTATTTTTGTGTGTTGTTTTATTTAGAACTCTCAGTCCCGCTCAAGGAACGACATGGTTAAGTGCAAACACGACCAACGGATCACAGGTAAAGGTGACTCCAACAGTTCTGACTACACCAGTTAGGGCAACAACTATCACTGGTAAACCACAAACGGTTGCGCGGCCTCAACTCACGCAGCCTATGCCTAATATCAGATCAAGTACAATTCTGTCAAATGCAATAACGTTAGGATCAGCGGTAAGTACTATGCTAGAATTATACTTTTCTAAAATGATGATCTTTTTACATCTTTGTTTCTCCCAGTCAAAAAAATTTTAGCAAAATTGGCTGGTCTTTTCCGTTAATTAACTGCAGTTTCATGCGTGAAAGTACTACTTTCCGCACTTGTTAGGTAAATAACTATTAGAAAGGCTTTAAAAGTGGGTACTACTACCCAATGCCGAATAATTGACTCTTATTTCACCAACACTTTTAAGAAAATGTTGTTTAGTAAAACCAAAATGACTACATTTATGAAGGAACACAATGAGATATCAAAGTAATGTATGCTGAAACAGAATTGTTATGTAGGAATGTACATTTTGCAAAAAGAATTATTGGACCAAATTGGAGAACATTTTAAAACTTGCAGGGTCATTTCTGCCTTGCAAATATGATGCAAAATATTGGTTTTAAATGGAAATAAACCAGTAACCATTTTAAATAGCCGCAGAAAACTATCTCCAACTGGAAAATCAGTCAGTAATTTTAGTAAAATATCAAAAATGTTTGTTAATTATCAAGTACTTAAAGATACTTATATACATTTTCAGTGATTTTTCCCTAAATACAGATTTCAGAGAATAAGCAATCTTTATTTAACAAAATAATCTTCTATAGTGTAGGGTTCTAATTCAATTAGTAATTTTTTTACTTCTTTTTTGAAACTTTTGTCCGTCAATGTGTTCAGCCTGTCTGGTAGGTTGTTAAATAGGCGAATACACATATATTTTGCATTCTTCTCAGTGAGTGTTAATCTATGTTTTGGACAGTTTACATCTTTTTGTCTTGTGTTGTATGTATGATTGATTTTGATGTTAAATAGGTTTTGGTTCTTTTTAAGAAAGATGAGACACTCGTATATATAAATTGCATAAACTGTCATTATTTTATTTTTTTTAAAGATGGATCTACATGAATATTTGTATTTCATTTTGAACATTAATCTAATTGCCCTTTTTTGAATTACAAATACATTCTGTATTGAAGTATTTCTACCCCAAAACATAATTGCATACTTCATAATCGATTCAAAGTTGGCAAAGTACAATATTTTAAGGGCCGCCAGGTTCAGATACCTGGAGACAATTCGAATTCCATAGCAAATTGAGTTTAACCTGCCTAGCAGAACATTTATGTGATCAGACCAATCTGTGTTCTTGGCTAGTAATTGGCTCCTGCCAGTGAGAAGGTGTATTTCATTAGGTTTCTCAAATGTACCTTGTTTTGTTGAAAAAATAATCACACTTGTTTTTTCTATATTTAAAGGCTAATTTATTTATTTTTTAAACCACTCAGAGGTCCTAATAAACAGATCTTTTCCAGACTGAATTAAAGTGCTGATTTCCTTTTGACCTACAAGTAAATTTGTTTCATCTGCAAAGTTGACGATTTTTTCATTTTCTTTTGCTATCAAGCTGTGATTTATGTTTATATGTAGTTTTTTAGCTCTAAAAATAGAGACAGAAAAGACACAAGATTTCCACTTTGGTTAGGAGTGAATGATGATTGGTGAGTGAACGTATATACTTCTAGTTTTTGATCAATGAATTCAAGATTAGTCATTTCAAATCGCGCCATTTTGACAGAAGGTATAACGCAGAAAAACGTGGTGTTTGGTAATAGAGAGATTGGCTAAAGTTAAATAGTGCCCCTGTATGTATGTGACGTCAACAAATACATAAATTTTTCAGTTACATTGAGAAGATTAAGGAAAAACGTTGGATTATTACAAATATTTGAGACATTTCTGAGTGTTCAATTAAAGTGCCTCCGCTCCAACTGGAAAATCCATCAGTAATTTTAGTAAAATATCAAAAATGTTTGTTAATTATCAAGCTGTGATTTATGTTTATATGTAGTTTTTTAGTTCTAAAAATAGAGACAGAAAAGACACAAGATTTCCACTTTGGTTACAAGTGAATGATGAATGATGAGTGAACGTATATACTTCTAGTTTTTGATCAATGAATTCAAGATTACATTTCAAATCGCGCCATTTTGACAGAAGGTATAACACAGAAAAACGTGGCGTTTGGTAATAGAGAGATTGGCTAAAGTTAAATAGTGCCCCTGTATGTATGTGACGTCAACAAATACATACATTTTTTCACACTGCTCATTATAAATGTATATAGTGCTAAAGCTTTTCAGTTACATTGAGAAGATTAAGGAAAAACGTTGGATTATTACAAATATTGAGATTGAGGAAATTGCCAACAAGCTAAAAAATAAACATAGTAGCGGGATAGATGACCTTCCTACAAGCATAGTAAAACTGGCAACACCTGTGCTAAAAAACATATTGTCATATTTAATAAATAACTCGTTCAGTGCTGGAATTTTTCCAGACAACCTCAAAATGGCATTGATAAAACCCTTATATAAGAGTGGCGATCCTGAAAATCTAGACAGTTACAGGCCTATAAGTTTGTTACCTAGTTTTTCGAAAATCTTTGAATTTGCAATGAATACTAGATTGATTGGCTTTTTGGGGGAATGTAATGCTTTCAGTAATTGTCAACACGGATTTATTAGAGATAGATCAACTCAAACGGCTGTTTTCGAATTTATAGGGCGCATATTAAGTTACCTAGAAAAAGGGAGCTTGCAATTGGCATGTTCCTTGATTTATCTAAGGCTTATGATTGTTTGAATAGACGTATACTTATTGAGAAACTGGAACTGTATGGTATTAGGGGCAACGCAAAGAATTGGCTGAGTAGTTATTTAACAAACAGAAAACAATGTATTAGCGTAACTAAAAATGGAATAACGGAACGTTCCGCTATTTTGCAGAACGATACAGGAATAGCGCAGGGTAGTCTTTTGGGGCCACTTCTGTTTATAGTGTTTGTTAATGATCTGCCTTCCATAATTGGAGATCCCTCTCGATACATTGTAAGTTTTGCAGACGACACTAACTTGCTTACAGGGTGTAAACATTTGGATAGCGCAATGTTGAAATCAAGAACTTTCTTTGAAGCGACTGGCGACTGGTTTTCAAAAAACAAACTTATTCTGAATAAAGAAAAAACAAATGCCATTGTTTTCAGAACCAAACAATCGACAACCGCTAAACCAGAAACTTTTAAAATAAATATATCCGAAAGTGTAAAATTTCTAGGTATTTACATTAATGAATTTTTAGATTGGTCAGTCCATATAAACGATACTGTTAAAAAACTAAATTCAGTTTGTTATGGTGTGCGGGTCATTGGCAAATACATGGAAGAGAAAATACTGAAAATGGTGTACCTGGCAAACTTTGAGTCTGTTATGAAGTATGGTATAATTTTTTGGGGACGACATTCACTGATACAGAACGTTTTTGTAGCACAAAAACGTGCTGTAAGAATAATTAAGAAAAAAAAGTTCCTGGAAAGCTGTAGGGGTGAGTTTAGGAGTCTGGGTATAATGACAGTACATGCAATTTATGTGTATGAATGTCTCCTATTTTACATTAAGCATAAGGATCGTTTTGACATACAATTCCAAAATAAGTGTGAAGCCAGACGATTAGGTCCTCTATCCGGCTCACAGACTCAAGCTTACAGAAAAGTGTCCACAGTATATGTGCTTAAAATTGTTTAATGTACTACCATCACAGTTAAAAAAAATTAAGGTTTTTAAAGTGTTTAAAAAACGGTTAAAACAGTACCTGGTAGAATTGGAGCCATATAGCTTAGAAGACCTATGTAACCAGTTGTAAATTTGTGTCGTGTACAGTTTATTTATGACGTCATTTTCATTTCATGTTTGTAAAACATTACTTGAAAATAAAGATTATTATTATTATTATAATATTTGAGACATTTCTGAGTGTTCAATTAAACTGCCTCATAATACTTGAGAGTGTACACCAAAATGTATCGGCGATCTACCACTCGGTTTTATGCTTCCTTTATGGTTATTTCCAGGTGCATCCATTCAAACCCGCGGCTGGCACTGTACACATAGGAAATACGGTGACATTAGCGCAAATGTTGCCACCACGTACACAAGCAGTCGTATATACTGCAAACACAGGCGCTCAGTTTCCCCCCACCGCGAGGATAACCATCACGTCGCCAGCTCAGAGCCAGGCCCGACCCCATAGACCCATGGTACTCTTAACCGGTTTTTGATGTTGGTAAAACTAATTGCGATAATTGTAGAGTTCTATTGTAAGCGGGACTCGTTTGGCTGTGCCGATATCTCAGGTTCAAGCTGCTCAAAACACCCGAATGGTTTCTCCGGCTCAAGCTGGAAATCAGCGAATACCGGTTGCGGTCACTAGTCAGCCTCAGCCAGTATTGGCCACTGCTACCAGATTAATTACCACCACTCAGCCTTCGGCTAATGTGGTAGGTCGAGTGGCTGTCAATCCTTCAACGGTAAGTTTTACTGATTACATTAAAAGCGTATTTTATAACCAGCAACCAGTATTTGACCGATTTTTTTTTAAACTTCTAAGGGAAAATTAAAATGATATCCTTTTTAGATAACTGTATGTATATAAACTAGGCTTAAGACGGTTGATTTTGATTGATGGTTTACAGGCGACTGGTAGCGTAGCAAACACAGGCAACATCCTCACAACCCAAGCCCGAATTTCTACTTTGTCCACATTGAATCTGCAGTCCATAATGGTGGCCAATGGCGGCGCGACCAGAGTCCAGCAAACTACGCAAGGGCCTAAGGTCATTGCACAGCCTACAGGTAGGTCATTTTGTTAATATCTGGTCTATGTCATCCATCATATCATCATCCAAATTTGAATCTAAAATTAAAACTTTAGTGAGTGGTTTGCCGATATTTGTACTGAGTATATTTTTCTATTATTCTTCATAGGGAGGAGCTTGTATAACTGCATGTGTGCAGTCAATTGCACTTATTATCCCAAAAAATTCACCGTTGCACTGTTTTACTGTATTTTGTGCTTCTGTGGTCGGAAATTGTATGATATAACTTAAATGATTAATGATTACAGATGTGACTTGTTTTAAATACTTGGAGAGAGTCTGTTTCATACACCCACACAGTTTTAATAACTTCCTTGAGCCAATAAGTGTAAAGTTGGTAGGATTCTGTGAACTTTACAAATTGCAATTTCTTTTCCTTGTATTCTTAAATGTGGGGATGTTCCATCAACCACATCCCCGCGATAATTGGTCTACACCATTGACATACTCTTTGGAATATTTCTGCAGTCAATGTGAATGGATTTTCCAGTATCTCTAAAAAACCTCCGGCTTACTGGCAAGTTGTCTGGAAAGTGCATGATGGAAAATAAAATCAAATGTGTACTTCTAATGAAATACTAGATTCCTCATTTTATTTAAAATAAATAACTATCCTAATTTTACCGGAAAATGTTCTGAAAAACCAATAAGTTGTGATGCGATTTTGGTTGTTATACTATAACAATATTATAACAAGATCCCCAACAATATCTTAATATACTTAACAACATTAGGTGGCCACAATAGTAGCACCTCTTGTTAATACCTTTGTTAAGTAAAAATAAGACTAAATTAACAATATTGAAAACTAATGGTCACAATAGTAAGGTCGTTCACCGGAATCTTGCATTGAAAGTGGCGACACTTTCGGTAAAATTATGGATTATGGCACTAAACTGGTCAAAAATCAAAACCTCCCGCTTGGAGAATATTATTATACAGGGTGGTCCAGTTTTAAATGTCAATAATTCACCAATCCATAGCCAATTAAAAAATAAGTTGACATTTATTATGTCATTTTCCTGAAAAGTGCTTCCTAAGGAAAATACAGTCCTTCAACAAATTTCCAAAACAAATTTCTGTTTAAAAAATCGTTTTTTTTTTGTCATAACTGTCAGACCGTTGGAGCAATATTGATCAAATTTGGAACAAGCACTTTATTACACGTTATTACGGTCAAAGACCCAAAACTAACCTAACCCAACTTAAAAATTGTCTTGGAAACGGAAAATTCACTTAAGAAGTTTAAAAAATATTATTGTAGCCAGTTTTCATAGTTTCCAGACAAACTGAAATACTTTAGTTTTGAAAATTGACTTAGAAAAGATAAAAATTTCAGAAGCTTAAAAATTGTGTTTGTAACCAGTTTTCATGCAAATCGAGAGACTTTAATACTGAAAATTGACTTGTAGACATAAAAACTACTTTTTCAAGAACTTGTTACTACAAATTCATACATTTAAACCTTAAAAATTGACTTGAACCCAAAATGTGACTGAACTAATGAAAAGTGACATCAGAAGCTTAAAATTTGCATTTGAAGTAAGTTTTCATAATTTGAAGACAAATTTCAATATTTTAGTCTTGAAAATAGTCTTAGATGCAGGACATTAACATTAGATTCATGAAAATTGTCTTGAAAACGAACTTTTCGTGCTTTTTACTTTGCTTTTCAGTTTCTTCGAATTCTGGACTATTTTTAGTGCTTCAAAACTGCTTTCAGCTTGGAAAATGGAATTTCAAGACAAGTTTACATTCTTCATAGACTTAAAATGGCATTCCAAACTTTGTTACTATTAAATCGACTTCTAGACACCTCAGTGCTAAAAATTCGGGTATTTCTTAATAAACTAGACTGTTTTTAGTGTTTTAAGGCTGTTTTCAGTGCTTCAAATCGAGTTTCAAGACTATCTTTACAAAGTTTTTGACTTATCAGAAATTGAAAATGTTATTTCAAGCTTCTTTACTATTAAATTGACTTCTACACTCATAGGTGCAATAAATTGTAGCATCTCTAAGAAATTCAGACTGTTTTTAGTGCTTTTTAAGACTGAAAAATCGAGTTTAAGACTATTTCCAAAAGTCAAATTTCTTGAAAAATGTTGGTACCAAATGCTACAATAATACGTCTTAAGAACTAATTTTTATAAATAAAATAGTCCGAAAATTTAATTTACTTCTAGACTTGTTATCCAGCCCAGAAAATTGAGTTGTACACCAATTAAAGTCTTGAAAATATACTTTTGGACTCTCTTTAGTCCTAGTAAAGTCAGTTCTAGCATTAAAAGTCAACTTTTATATTATTTTTAGTAGTAAAAAATGAGTTTCATGCACAATACAATCTTTATCTTGATTTCCGGACTTTTTTAGTTCTTGAATGCCAGTTTCAGACACTCAACCAGGATGGCAGTCTGAGAAAGCAAATCATAAGACCATTCCTAGTAGTAAAAAGCAAGTTTTTAGACTATTCAGTACAAATTTGGACTTTCACAAGTCTTGAATGTTCAGTTTTAAACTATAAAACGATTTTTTAAATGGAAATCTGGAGGACTGTATCTTCCTTAGGAAACCTTTTTCAGAAAAATGACATAATGCAAGTCAACTTATTTTTTGATTGGCTATCAAATGGTGAATTATTGACACTTAAAACTGGACCACCCTGTATTTATGGCTTAAATTACAGGTTCTAGGTTGCGTCTCGACTAACGTCTTCGTCTAATTTCTGTATTTTTTTACGTCTTTTGAGATTTTGTCGTGTTTCTCGTCTTTCTACTTCGTCGTTCGTCGTTAATTTACTGACGCTATTAAGTGAATATAATGAAAATAAAAGCGAAATTTAAAAATCAGAAAGGCGTTGTTGGAATGTTTTTTCAAGTTGTGTTTGACGCCGCAAACGCTATTTTGCTATCGCATTTTGTTTTCTTGAAGGTTGCACATTTTAAATTTTTGACATTTTGGACCAATCTAACTTCGTTATTATAAGAGATTAATAACTTGAGAAATTAGATTTCTCTGCCTTCAGTCAAAAATATAGTCTAATCTCTCTTGTAGTCTGGCACAAACACAACAAAAAGGGAAATATTATTGACCTAGGTAAATAATAATGTTAATGTCTATTAAGAGATTATGACATATGAATTATATTTGACTTGACAGAGACAGATAAATTAGGTTGTCTCTCAGGTCCCGTAATCTCGAGTATTCTGAGTTACTTCAAGATTCAGATTCCGGCAGAGGGTGCTGTACGCAGGTGTGTTTACATCAAGATACTTTTGAGGTTAAAGAAAACAAAACAAAACTGTGTAAACAAATTTATGGTAACTGTTGTCTTCATGTGGCAGAATAAGCTGACAATGACACGTTCCTGTCACATTCTACAACTCTTTTACTTCTCTTATTTCAAGAATATGAACCCTTATGTCTTAAATCCCTCGTCGTTTAGCTCTAGAAATCTCTCTCTAATTTTTGGAATACATTTTTAATGATTCACTATTTTTTCTCGCTGACTTAATATGAAATGACTTGATTTTTTTTAAATTAAATTTTTAACGATTACAAAAGGATTCCCAACAACGTAATGAAGTTCACTCCCTACATAACTAATACTATACTATAATAATAACATTTTTAGTTTATAATAATTGAAACTCTGTTCTTCTTACGTTCTTCATCAAACTCTCATAATAACAAAACTACAAGGACTTGTCAAAAATATTAAAAATTTAAAATTTGCTAGGAACAAGAAAACAAAAGACAGCAAATTTAGGTGTGCGGCACCGAACTTCTTAAAAAAATTCCCCGACAAGAAAAGAAAAAGACAATCAAATTAGACTACCCTGTACACTTGAAAAGTACTTCTTTGTGAAATGCACATTAAAAATGTTAACATCAAAGATATAATGTGAGTTTAGCTAATTAATCGTCAATTTTATAGGTTTAGAGGCTCAAAATTATTTTTGATATCTGATGACTATAAATCCATTTACTTGGAAGATATAAAATTTGAATTGAAATTAAAATATTACATAAAAGTTTATCCATATTAGGGTTCTTCTAAACTTTATAAACTTAGTCTTTATTTTCAGCTAAATAAACAAAAATGTGCAGTATTGAATGTTTAATGTGTTTCTAGCAAAAATCCATTTGACCCAGATCTCATCACAGCAGCTTAAATCTAGCACGCCAACTATAGCAACAACGTCAGCCCGAACGAGTAAGTTTCAGACTTTTCAGCGACCAAAAAAAACGTCACGTATATGTTGACTCAATTGTAGTAAATGTGCCAGCGTCTATAGTTGCGCAAAGATCAAATTCGAGCGGCCCTCCACAAGCCATATCAATAACAAAAGTGTTCAACACCAGTGAGAATCAAGGCCAGCCCACAAACGTGTTTATCCATGCGCCGTTACAAACTCAAGCTCCCAGGCATCCTTCTCCTAGTAAGTAATTATTATTATACTTAAATAACAGAATTGCAGAACTGTTTTTAATGTTTTTGTGTAGTAGGGTAATTGGTTTACTGGTTCCTATATTTTACTCAAAAAATGCAGTTACTCTGCATAACACCATAATTGTATTTAGTATAAACAGTTTGCACTAAATTTGTTTATGGTTATGACTTTTCAGTTGTGTATTAAAAAAAGGACTAAAAGTCATCGTTTTCTACGGAAAATTGACGTCACGCAAAAACGGCTCCTACGTCACGAGGCACGTTTCGTCGCCTAGAATTCTTACATTTATTGTAACCTACGTTGCATACTTTAATAATTTTTGTAGTTTTGAATATGTTCTCTTATTAGAAAAAGTTTACAACTGCATTAAGTGTCTTCAAAATGGATAAAGACGGATTTGTAAAAAGCTCAATCTGATAATTCCGCATTTCAAAGTCTTGTAAATTTTCGAAGTAAATTAATCATAAATTAAGTCGTTTTGCTGATTTCCTGATTTATTTTTGAGCATGCTTTTAACCCCAATTTTTCAAGACTTTCTTAAAATTGTCAGAGGGCTCTACAAGTGTCGTAAACTTTAGAAAATTTGTTTAAAATGGCCAGAAAGTCTTTACATACTATAGTAAATCTACTAAAAATTGTTTAAAATGGTTAGAGGCCTTTATAAACTTTAGAACAATCGTTTGTAATGGCCACAGGTCTCTAAATACTAGCGAAAACCTAAAAATTGTCAGAGGCCTCTTTAATTGTCCTAAACCTTGAAAAAATTGTTTAAAATTACCAAAAGCCTCAAAATACTATCGAAAACTTCATAAAAATTGTTAGAACTCTACAAGTGTCTTAAACCTTCGAAAATTTGTGTAAAATGGCTAGAAGTCTCTAAAAATGTTCTAGCCATTAGAAAAACCGTTTATATTTTACCAGAGTAATAGAGAACCTCCTAAAAATTGTCAGAGACTTTTACAAGAATCTTAAACCTTAGATTAATTGTTTAAAATGGTCAGAAGCCTCTACAAGTGTCCTAACCATTAGAAAAATCGTTTATAATGACCCGAGGCTTCTAAATACAATTGAAAACGTCCTCAAAATTGTCAGAGGCCTTTACAAGAGTCTTAAACCTTAGATTTGTTGTTTGAAATGAGCATAAACTTCTAAATACTCTTGAAAACGTCCTAAAAATTGTCAGATGTGTCCTAAACCTTCAAAAATTCATTTAAAATGACCAGAAGCCTCTACAAGTGCCCTAATCATTAGAAAATTTTAATGGCCAGAGGTTTTTACATGAATCTTAAACTTTAGACCTTAGAGAATTGTTGAAAATGGGCAGAAGCCTCTAAATAATATTAAAAAGGCCTTAAAAATTGTCAGAGGAAATTACAGGTGTCCTAAACCTTCGAAAATTCATTTAAAATGGTCAGACGCCTCTACAAGTGCCTTAACCATTAGAAAATTTGTTTATAATGGCCAGAGGCTTCTAAATACAATTGAAACCCTTAAAAATTGTCAGAGGGTTTTACAAGAATCTTAAACCTTAGATTAATTATTTAAAATGGGCAGAAGCCTCTAAATATTATTGAAAATGTCCTAAAAATACTCAGAGGACTCTACAGGTATCCTAAACCATCGAAAATTTGTTTAAAATGGCCAGAAGAAAAATCGAAAACGTCTTAAAAATTGTCAGAGGTTTTTACAAGAATCTTAAACCTTAGATTAATTGTTTAAAATGGACAGAAGCCTCTAAATGATATTGAAAATGAATGTCCTAAAAATAAAATAGTCAGAGGATTCTACAGGTCCCAAACCATCGAAAATTTGTTGAAAATGGTCAGAGGTCTCTACAAGTGTCCTAACCATTAGACAAATCATTTATAAGGGCCAGAGGCTTCTAAATAAAATCGAAAACGTCTTAAAAATTGTCAGAGGTTTTTACAAGAATCTTAAACCTTAGATTAATTGTTTAAAATGGGCAAAAGCGTCTAAATAATATTGAAAACGTCCTAAAAATTGTTAGAAGAAATTTCAGGTGTCCTAAACCTTCAGAAATTCATTTAAAATGACCAAGAAGCCTCTACAAGTATCCTAACCATTAGAAAAATCGTTTATAAAGGCCAGAGGCTTCCAAATACAATAAAAAACCTTCTAAAAATTGTCAGAGGTCCTAAAAAAATTGTTTTATAATGTCTAGACGCGCCTCTAAATAGTAAAATTTCGTTACATCTACGAATATCCTAAAAAGGTGGGTCCTTTCTAGGTTAAAAATTTCAGCTATTTACATATTCTATCTGAAACTTTTCTTTGTTTAACAACACTGACGAGTATTGACAAACCATTTTTCCATCAATAATAATTGAGAAACAAGCAAAGGGAGTTATTAATAATCACATTTAAAACAGGCAACATTTCAAGCGCTTCGTGGCCGAACTGAAACGTGCTTCGTGACGTCACACTGCACTTAGATCTTAGACATTGATGATAAACTCATTATGCCTTGTCAGATATAGAAAAAACATTGCAGAATCGTTTTTTATATGTGATTATTTATACAGTGCGTTTTTTTTAACGCGCAACATAGGATTTCACGTGTTAAATTTTTAAGCCCATGTTAGACCATGTTATTTTGGAACTACAGGTGTAAAACTTGACAAGTGTGTCTTTAGTACCCTGAAGCTTAAGTACAACCACCAATTCGGTCTAAAAAGTGTTTACAAACTAGCAAAAAGTCATCTTCTTTCGAAAAGATTTATACTCCCTGTATGTATGGTAGGTGTTGTTTTTGATACTGACAGGGCAGATAGCAGGTAAACATACATACAGGGAATATGGAAAGATAAAATATGTTCCAAAAAAGATGACTTTTTGCTAATTTGTAACACTTTTTAGACCGAATTGGTGGTCTTACTTAAGCTTCATGGTACTGAAGACACATCTTCCAAGTTTTATACCTGTAGTTCCAAAATAACATGGTCCAACATAAGCTTAAAAATTTAACACGTAAAATCCTATGTTGCGCGTTAAAAAAAACGCACTGTATAATGTTGACCTTAATCTTTTTTCCGGTATTGATCAGGTAAAATCAACAATAAAACCTTTCAAGTATGGTGTCAGCCTGTCATTCAGACGACGTCAATTAAAATTTCAAATTTAATGAAGTATTTTAAGGTTCAATTTCGGAGATATTTTTTGTTTAAAAGTCCAGTACCAAGTTCTGAATTATCTTCAAATTATTTGTATTGAAACGGTTCTAATTATCTGTCAGGTCCACAAAATACAACCGGGCCTGTTCCTCAGCAAACAGTAGCGTCAGTGCCTTCATCAACTGGCTCAGCTTACGCGCTCACGAGCCAAGAAGCGAACAGTTTCTACTACGAAAACTCGGCTGCGAGCGGCACGTTTCAACGAGCCTTCGTTAGCCAGCAGAGTGCCTCGTTCGTTGCCCAATCTCAGGCACCGACACAACAAATCGTCCGACCTCCTATTACTGTTAATAATCAGCAGTTCCAAGGTAAGGCGGAAATCTATTTTTACGAAAAACCGCTAAAGATTGTAATATTTTAATTTTCATAATTATCAACTTGAGGTTTTTTTTTTAAACAATTCAGGAATGAGGTACAGTTCCGTTATGGTGGTTGAACCGAACAGAAGCCAGCCAAACACTTCGGTTCAATTTCAATCAATTGCCTCATCAGCATCGGTGTCCGATCAGCATTCTCAGTTGGACCAACAGTCTCAATCACAGCTCTCTCATTCACAAAATAAGGTAAGTCTATTTACTGATATAACTGCTTCAAAAATGGGTAATGAAGGATCTTTAATGTAGTGGGGGAAAGGAAAAATGCAGATGTAGTATATTCAACAATCAGTTCAATAAGAATAATAGTCTTTATTTAAAAATAATGCTTTACAAACATGAAATAAAAATGGTGCCTCTAAATGCCACTGGCAACCTTCTAAAATGTACCATAAGCCCTTACAACTGTCTTAAATCTTTTCAGAGTACTTGTTTTAAATTGTCTTAGATCTCTAGAACCGTTTTGAATGTACCAAAGACTTCCAAATGCTACTAAGAACTTTCTGAAATGTTTTAGAACCTTCTACAACTGTCTTAAACCTTCCCAGACTTGTTTTAAATTGTCCGAGCCCTCTAGGACCATTTTGAATATGCCAGAGACCTCTAAGTAATACTGACAACCTTCTAAAATGTGCCAGAGACCTCTACAAGTGTCTTAAACCTTCCAAGAAATGTTTTATATTTCAAAAACTTCTAGATTCGTCAAGAAAGTGCCAGTGGCCTATAAACCTTGAATAAGAATTGTTTAAAATTGCCAAAGGCTCCTAAATACGACTGAAAACGTTCTAAAAGTTGCCAGAAGCCTCTGCAAGTGTTCTAAACCTTCTAGCAATTGTTTAATGGTTGGTATATAAACATTATTTGGTTGGTCATATTGTCACAATAAAAAATAAATCAAATTTATTTCACTTGAACGGAAACATTAAAAAATGTGGAATTTATATTACTTGATAAGTATATCAAATAAATTTGATTTATTTCCTTCGTGACAATATACTATATAATTTATTGTAGCCCCTGCCTTAAGCTATAACCTAATGGCGTTTTCGATTGATCAGTTTATTGCAAAACAAATGTAGCTTTATCCTGTTCTGTCTAATGTCATTGAAATAGTAAAGCAATACACTAGTTTTGCACTAAAATTGCCAATCGAAAACGCCTAAAAACTATAATCATTTTGACAATCATTCAATATCACAGTCACTGAACAGACTATACTCGCGACTCGTTGAGCTACTTGAAAATAGGTTAAATAATGCACACAATTAGCTATTGGCAAACAATAACAATAATAAATGGGTATTTGGTTTGTGCAGAAAAGCTTTTGTGCTTTGCTAAACAAAAATACACAGAAGTGGGGAATCTTAAGTAGTCTTCTCAGGATCCACATTTTGAAGGCCTCTATCCTTTGAAGGGATTTGACCTTTAGTAACCAGGTTTCCACTACGTATAACAGTGTAACACTTCACCACAGAAAGGCGGAGTCCCAGTGGTACCTCTTGTCGCAAAAGGTAGGTATTGAACTTGATAAACGTGTTTCGAGCAGTGGCTATGCGTACTTTTATCTCTTTGTCGTTATCCCATTTGTCGTTCAGTGTTGTACCCAAGTATTTGAACTTATTCACCCTCTCAATCTGGTTATTGTCGATATAGAGTTCTTTGTTGTCGTTGGGTTGTCTGCTCACTATCATGATGTTGATATTAAGGCTAAACTCCTAGTCTTTTGCGTCTATGGCATTTAGATCTTCAATGTTTTCTACTAGGATCACCGTATTGTTAGCGTATCTTAAGTTATTGATGGGAATACTATTCACATTTATTTTTCTTGAATTATCCTCTAGTGATGGTAACTCTCTTAGCTATAGTTATGTTGTCTGTTTGAGGCGAATCATAAGTTCGTAGTTTTGCTGTTTGATTCCAGTATAGTTTGTGTATTATTTGAATATCTTTCTCATCGATGCCAGCTTCACGTAGGATGGGTATTAAAAGGTCGTATTTTCCGCTTCAATATCATTTGGCAGGAAGGCGGCCTCAGTTAGATGTGTAAATTTTTCCTTTCGAGAAATTCTAGTTGCATCGGCGTCCCCTGTCCTGGGAAAAGGAAGCCCCCGCTGACTGAGGAGCGCTCTTGTCCTCCATTTCTTCTTTCCTTGCAAACTATAGCATGCCCAAACAATGTTTTTACATCCTAAAGTTTTGGGGAGTTAGGGTCTGGTGAGTGGGGGATGGTTTTCCCCCTTTGCGTAGGCAAAGTGGGGGAGGTCGTGTTTTACGTTGTCGAATGCCTTTTTATAGTCGATGTAGCATACAAAAACGTCTTTTCATTGGTCATAGTATTTCTATGTAAGCTGCTGCTAAACCATATTTTGGAATCCAAACCAAAGAATAGCCATTTAACAAGAAGGGACAGTTGAAAATAGAAAGTGAATTAGAGAAAGATGGACTCTTCCTGTCGAAGTTAAAAGGACAATCGACTAATATCGGCTTTGATTGTTAAATATTGGCATGGTTTCATTAGGTTGTTGAACAACGTTGCCATATCTCAGAGCACATCAAATATTTGTGTTAGAACCTCAGTTAATATTAGTTAATAAAGATTGATATCTTGGATTAAAATGCGATCTTAAAACACTTTAACTAAAAAGAAATAAACAATGATTATAAGGAATAAAAAAGTTATCTACAGGGTGGTCCAGTTTTAAGTGTCAATAATTCACCATTTGATAGCTAATCAAAAAATAAGTTGACTTGCATTATGTCATTTTTCTGAAAAAGGTTTCCTAAGGAAGATACAGTCCTCCAAATTTCAATTTAAAAAATCGTTTTATACTTTAAAACTGAACATCCAAGACTTGTGAAAGTCCAAATTTGTACTGAATAGTCTAAAAACTTTTTTACTACTAGGAATGGTCTTATGATTCGCTTTCTCAGACTGCCATCCTGGTTGAGTGTCTGAAACTGGCATTCAAGAACTAAAAAAAGTCCGGAAATCAAGACAAAGATTGTATTGTGCATGAAACTCATTTTTTACTACTAAAAATAATATAAAAGTTGACTTTTAATGCTAGAACTGACTTTACTAGGACTAAAGAGTCCAAAAGTATATTTTCAAAACTTTAATTGGTGTACAACTCAATTTTCTGGACTGGACAACAAGTCTAGAAGTAAATTAAATTTTTGGACTATTTTATTTCTAAAAATTAGTTCTCAAGACTATTATTGTAGCATTTGGTACCAACATTTTTTACTTTTATTACTGAAGAAACTCTTAAAAAGCACTAAAAACAGTCTGAATTTCTTAGAGATGCTACAATTTATTGCACCTATGAGTGTAGAAGTCAATTTAATAGTGAAGAAGCTTGAAATAACATTTTCAAGATTATGGTCAGTGGACAAACTGGCTTTTAGGTCTGATAAGTCAAAAACTTTGTAAAGATAGTCTTGAAACTCGATTTGAGGCACTGAAAACAGCCTTAAAACACTAAAAACGATTCTAGTTTATTAAGAAATACCCGAATTTTTAGCACTGAGGTGTCTAGAAGTCGATTTAATAGTGACAAAGCTTGGAATGCTATTTTAAGTCTATAAAGAATGTAAAAATTGTTTTTTAAGTTTGCTATGTCAATAACTTGGTGAAGATAGTCTTGAAACTCGATTTTCCAAGCTGAAAGCAGTTTTGAAGCACTAAAAATAGTCCAGAATTCGAAGAAAATGAAAAACAAAGTAAAAAGCACGAAAAGTTCGTTTTCAAGACAATTTTCATGAATCTAATATTAATGTCCTGCATCTAAGACTATTTTCAAGACTAAAATATTGAAATTTGTCTTCAAACTATGAAAACTTACTTCAAATGCAAATTTTAAGCTTCTGATGTTACTTTTCATTAGTTCAGTCACATTTTGGGGTTCAAGTCAATTTTTAAGGTTTAAATGTATGAATTTGTTGTAACAAATTCTTGAAAAAGTAGTTTTTATGTCTACAAGTCAATTTTCAGTATTAAAGTCTCTCGATTTGCATGAAAACTGATTACAAACACAATTTTAAAGCTTCTAAAATTTGTATCTTTTCTAAGTCAATTTTCAAAACTAAAGTCTTTCAGTTTGTCTGGAAACTATGAAAACTGGCTACAATAATATTTTTTAAACTTCTTAAGTGAATTTTCCGTTTCCAATTTTTAAGTTGGGTTGGGTTAGTTTTGGGTCTTTGACCGTAATAACGTGTAATAAAGTGCTTGTTCCAAATTTGATCAATATTGCTCCAACGGTCTGATAGCTAAAACCGATTTTTTAAATAGAAATTTGAAAGATTGTATTTTCCTTAGGAAGCACTTTTCAGGAAAATGACATAATGAATGTCAACTTATTTTTTAATTGGCTATGGATTGGTGAATTATTGACATTTAAAACTGGACCACCCTGTATATCTGTCTTTCTTCAACCTCTTAAAGGTCTCTAATTCACGCCATGTTCTGGCTTTCTAGGTCTCTCTGCTTACATCACACGGAGTCCCAGTGCTGAAGTGCTTTTGCATTCAATTTGAACCAAAAAACACATTTGTAATACAACTTTACAACATTTCAGCACTAGCATAACTGCATATTGATAATTTGGTTCATATTCAACCTGTCTGCAATGACAAATATCTATAATAAACAATAACAAATGAAGTAATGATAAAGTTATAGTTAGATTTCTTTATATTAACTTTCCTTCGGATATAATTGAAACGACGTCAACGAAATATCTTTCTCTCTTCGTTACATAACCAAAGCATTTAAACAGAAGGTGCAAGAGATGTTCTGAGCATGACCACCTTTGTCACAAACTGTCATTACCACGTTGCTACTTCAAATTGTTACAACCGACAACATGTTTCCTACCAAAGGCAAACTGAAGTCCGCCAAAAACATCCCTCCAGCCGGCGTTCCGATCTTGTTAAATGACTATTCTTTGACACAACTTTCTTTCGCCAGACTTTTTTTCGAACGTGGCATAACTTGTTGATAATTTCTGAGAGTATTACATTGATTTAAAAAGTTGATTAACCTAATATTTATTGCAAATTTCAGTACTAAACGAGTTATTTATTAGATACGATACAAAATTTGTCAATGTTAGTACTTAAAAAAAAAACAATTCAGCAAATCTACGACAGTTAAAATGCTTTAAATCGAAAGTTAAGTAGTGACACAATTTAGTATCTTTTGTTACAAGTTCTTCAACAAAAGTGTCCAATAAAATTTCTGTGTCTATGCAGATTACGTCATCACCGAGACCCAGTATTTTACGAAAACGCGATCACGAAGGTTCTCCATTAAAAGCGGCAAAGAACCTCGCATCCGCCCTGCAAACGTTAGGCCAGCAAACGTCACAAGCGCCCGCGTCTCCTCCTTCACCTCCGCGGCCCGACTCTCGAGGTAATGGGCATAGTTCAGGCAAGTTTAGTAGGTTTTATCTGACGGAATTGTTGACGTATTTGGTTGGTTATTGTAGGGGGAAGCACGACGATATCGGCCACGTCCAGTCCAGGTTTACCGGAAATAAACGAGGACAGCAATCTCGTGCCAATGAATCTGAAAGATGACGACGAGGAAGAGACCAAGCCGCCGATCGAAATGAGTCCCAGGAAAAAACCTAGAAAACAACAACTGTAAGTAGCTTTTTTTTTAAATGCTCCTTTAGAATATTTTTTAATTTCAAAATATTAAAGAGCATGATTGCCTCTTTACCCACACAAATTCCCAAAGTTAACAAATAATTCCGAAAAATACAATTAGTGTTTTAATTAATTTACTGGAATTATGCAGTGCGTTGTGTTAACTATGATTGTGGACTGTGCTTGATATTTTCTTTGTGGTGTAGGTATCTGCAGTCTCAATGGAAAAGGTAAAAGTAAGGAATAAAATTTGCTAATGATTTAAGGTATGCTGGTGAAACTAAGAAAACATTAAAGTTAGGCGATTTTAAGGTACTCTTCATGATTTGAAATGGTGTCTAATTTTTTTTATCAACACTGTACAGGGTGCTGCATTTTCGATAGTTTTACGGGATACAGATAAAACGGTAATAGATAGAAAAAAAGTAGCATACGTGTTCTGATCTCTTTTTCTGAGCTGAGATGACTGGCGAAAAGTAGGGGGCGCAAACTTCTTTTGTTTCAATGATATGGGGGGTTTTCGAAAATTGGTAATTTTTAAACCTCTTCTGTATTTCAGTTGCTCTTAAAGTTATCAAAAAAGGAAGAACGGTTCCCGGTAGAAGTTTTCATGTAGAATCCAATGGCGTAGTCAGTTTTTTTCTATTCCGTTTAGTTTCTGACATATGACAGTAAGTTACATTTTTTTAAATGGAACATCCTATATATTTTTACGTCATTTAATTCTGTTGATTTTTACCTTTTCAACGGTGTATTACAACATATAAGTTTGTACAGGTTAATCCTGTTATTTTAAAAAAAGACCTTTGCTAAGCTAAAAAAAGGCCAATATCTAAAATACCAAACAAAATCGGAAATCATATAAACTATCAGAAACAATAAACACATCAGAAAATTAAATATTTTTAATAAATTTTATTAAAAATCTAAGTTACCAACAGTTCTACCGTCACTTTAATAAGAAAAGTGGCTATTTCTATTTTCTATTATTTTTAAGGTGGAAGTTGAAAAAACTGTTTATAAACGACATGTAACATGTTAATATGAACATAGCCAAATTTTGTTTCGACTGTGGGTATTTTTATACATATTATTTAGCACTTTTTTGTTAAGGAAACGCTTTTTTTCTAATTACCAAGATTAACGTTTACAAACTTATATGTTTTAATACACCGTTGAAAAAGTAAAGATCAACAGAATTAAATGAACTAAAAATATATAGGGTGTTCCATTTAAAAAAATATAACTTACTGTCACATATCAGAAACTAAACGTAATAGAAAAAAACTGACTACTCCACTGGATTCTACGTCAAAACTTCTACCGGAAACCGTTTTTCCTTTTTTGATAACTTTAATAGGAAATGAAATACAGAGGAGGTTCCAAAATGACCATTTTTCAAAAGCCCCCCGTATCTTTGAAACAAAAGAAGTTTGCGCAGCCTACTCTTCGCCAGTCATCTCAGCTCAGAAAAAGAGATCAGAACACGTATGCTACTTTTTTTCTATCTATTACCGTTTTCTCTGTATCCCGTAAAACCATCGAAAATGCAGCACCCTGTACAAAATCAATGTAATAATTATTTACTTTGGAAATGGATTTTAAGAGTAACAGAAATTTATTCAGTTCTTTTTCCACCTGAAAACATTTCTACAAAAATGCTTAGACATTTTCGTTTACCGAGAATGTTTCTCATTTAATGCCCTTCGCAAGAGAATAAAGTTATATCTACAATGGTAAAATTATATTTTTGTTTGTTTTGGTTTTTGAAATGGTAACAACGATAACAGAATCCCTATCTTGTATGTCATTGTTCATACGTCCCAGATACTAAAGCATTTTGTCATCAAATATTTATCATCTGGCGACTCAGATTACATCTTCTCCGGATAATACCATAGCTTTTTTGGCTCATCATGCCCCACTCCTCTATTCTTCAAAAATGCTATCAGTTTATGGTAAAAACTGAGATCTAAATTGTTCTTAACGTTCATCCAGTAACGTTCTTTTGAACATGGAATATTTTGGTCACAAAGAACTGGTCTGCTGTCTTTTGTATATCCTCAGGGAGAAGCTCAAATTCAGCAAGATCGACCAAATCACTTAATGGAATGGCTGGACATTATTTAAAAATTTAACTTCACCTCCAACTCTATTCTAACGGTGACACTCTACCAGTTAGTTTGATTCAGGGGGGTGGAACTTTCATGGATGGCTTTGTAACATAAAAAGCATGACGGCCCGCTCAAACTATGCGTTGTCAAATTTACTCATTGGCCAGCAACGTCGCAATTCAAGTTGAAATGTGCCAATGTCAATAACTTTGGGACTTGGCTTTGAAAGTTTTGTGTTTTGTTTCGTTCTTCAAATATTCAAAATAAAGTAAAACCGTTGTTCTTCCACTGTATTCTGCAATTAGTTCGTGTAAAATTAACGCAAGAAAGAAGAACCAGGAATAAGGACCAAGTAGGATGGGTTTTTTGAAAGATATAACTGGCTCTGAGTAGACTCTTTTTTTAGTTCAAACTTGTTGAATTATGTTCTAACTAGGCCTGTTTTAAGGATACACCATTCAGAATTTATCCTGTGGTGCGACTATGTCTATTGAGATGATAAAACTGATGAAAGATCAAATCCTGAATGCAGAATGGTCTAGCAGTCAATTGTTAGTGTTTTGACTGTGTTTCTGAAAGAACGAATGTTACAGCCAAAATATCATTATAAAGTTAACTTTAAATAAACTCTCTCATTTTCCTCATTTCTGTCGTCGTCCACTTGAGGATCTGCTTAGGTATTCTAATATCTTCCATCCTCTCCACATGTCCATACCATATTAGTTGTCTACGTTGGATCTCTTCTACTATAGTTGTCTCTACCTTCATAATTTCCCTAATTTTGTCATTCGTTATTTTTTCCAATTTTGACCTTCCTGCTTATCTACGCCAAAAGTTCATTTCTAAAGATGGTAGCCGGCGCTCTAAAGTTGTTAATTGCCAGGTTGCACATCCGTACAGCACTATACTTTTGAATATTGAGTGGTATAAGAGGTGCTTCTTTTCTCGAGAGCTACATTTGGACCACAGGATCGAGTTCAGGTAGCCTATCACCTTTTTCCCTTTTACAATTCGGTCCTCTATTTCTTTCTCTGTACGACCTCCGCTATTAATTTTTGTCCCCAGGTATGTATATTCAGTACAGCAGCTTATCGTTTCGTTTTCTTGTGAGTGAAGGTCGTCTCCAATACATAAATATTTGGTTTTGGAACGGTTTACCGACAGCCCCCATTCTTCATACTCTTTTAATAGCTTTCTTGTCATATACGCTAAGTCCTCTTTGTCTTGCGCGATAACAACCTGATCATCTGCAAAGTGCAAGGTGTATAAGGTTCTATCACTTTATTTGTATGCCCATCCCACTACATGATGCATCGCCTCACCTCTTTTTGTCAATCGGGGTAATCCATGCTTCTTTTCATTTAGAGGGAATTCTTTCCCCGTTAATATATCTGGTAAACAGTTCCCTTATATGCTTTATGAGTTTTGCTGTTCCAAATTTCAGTAATTCCGCTGGTAGCTTTTTTATTTTTCATCGATTCAATTGCTTTTCGTCGTCCACTCGTGGGCCTTGTGCTTGATACGCTTTTGGAGAGTTTGTAAGATATGGCACTCTATCGTCTTTGAGTTGTTTTGAGTAATGTTGTACCATTTGTTCATCTGAATTGGTTGGAAGTTTACTTTATTTACGGTGTTGGACTTTAGGATTCTGATTAATTTCCAGGTTTCCGATGATCTTGTTCCTCCTAGATAGCTGTTCACTTCAATACATTTTCTTTCCCAGGTGTCCCTTTTGTTCTTCTTTATCATTTCTTAAATTTAGTCTGTTCTCTCTTGTAGGTGGTACTATCATCTAGGTCTCTCGTGTTTAGCCATTTCTGATATGCTTTTTGCTTTGTTGTTCTTTGAGGTTGTAGTTCTTCATTCCAGGTTATGTTATTATGTTTTTTAAAGGGAATTTCGATTCACGCTGATCTCCTAGATCTGTTGCCCCTAGATTATCAGATAAATTTTCAAAAGTAATCAAATTCAAATGGTCGTTTGACATGTTTTAATAAGGGATGCCAAGAAATTTTTACGAACTAAATTTCTAAACCGTTACGATTCAAATTAAAATAGACTAGGCAATCTTCTGCCCTAACTTATTTACAAAATTTAAAACTAATAATATTCTACTTGCCAGAATCGAAACTTGAAAGTCTTTATGGGTACCCACAGTCCGCAGTTTCGATCACCAGTGCAGATTACCTCTAGTAGATCTTTTCTTTGCTTGTGTGTCGGATTCTTCTCTGCTGTCAATTCAGTGTCCAAACATCTCTGAAGAGATCATCAGTTGCCTGATCAGGACAAACTCCTAAAAACTTCTTTATTTTGGAAAATAGCTCAAACGTAAGCTGTTTCCAAACATCTCCTAACCAAACAATGTGTTTCCAGCCTGTTTAAAGGTTTCGACGACCTAGAGGAGGGAACAACAAAAATAAATACTCGTAAGGTTGGAGAAGTCTCTAGTCTTACGACGGTGGGTCATGGTGCGAAAACCCTAACCATAAAATAGCTTGCGTCAAGAATAGTTTGCCCGTTCGACACCAGATGGCACTTAGATTGTTTTTGTGTTAGGCAACAGACATAATTGTGTATTGTTACCGGATAATGTTTACTGGTGGTAAAATTTTTTAAATAAAGTTTAATTTATGTGTAGAAAAACAATTTGTGCGTAAAACACTTTTTTTTCACCGAAAATGGGCGTAATCTTCTTCTTTCAGCCCTTGATACTTAAATAACTAATTAAAAACTGAAGGACACCATTATTACGTGGCATTTTTTGGACTATTTTAGTACTGGTAATGACAACGATGAGAACCACGATGATATGCAGTTTATATCAGAAAGTAATGCGGTGAAAAAGGAGTCGTACGATTCGGACGCGCCAAATTTGGATTCAACGCCGAAAGATTCGGGGCCGGACCTTTCGAGACTAGCTACTGTACGTTTTTTTATTTATTTTTACACTGTAAAATTACAAAAAAAATATATTCACTTTTACAGCTGCGTAAACCTGCAACGGCTACTTTACTTAACGGTTACCGTCAAACTTGGAAAGCCACCCACAATCATTATCAGAGATTCTCTGACGTCAGGCCGAAGGACGAACGACGGCCTACTATAATCGATTTAGCTAATCAGAATCGCGTACTCGAAAAAGTTAACGGCTGGAAAATCTACCATTTATCGACGCAAATGGAAGACTTGGTAAGTTTACGTTAGTTTGTGCATTAAATTGTTGCAGGTCAATAGAATGTGTCGGTTATTTGCAGGCCGAACAAGAACAGTGCGTGTACGACCAACTGACGGATCTTCTGAAATTCACGGAATCTGAGGAAAGTTCGAAACAAAACGACAGAGAAGTCAACCGAGTGAATGAACTAATAAAGGTAAGTTAATTAATTCATAAAAACAGTGTTAGCCACCTATTAGATTAAAATATTTAGGTAGTCGTGGGATGAGGAGGTCAACAGAAACACCATGCGATGCGACGTTTCGTGATCGAATTGTCACTTTTTCAAGCACAAAGTGGCAATTAGACTTTGGAATACCTACTACAACAGCTGAGTGCTTGAAAAAGTGTCAATTAGATCACGAAACGTTGCACCACAGTAAATTGGGTGTTTCTGTTGAACCTAAGCCGTATTTTAAAATTATTTTTATCTTTTTGTCACACCTGGTTTAACCGGAATTAGATGTCACTTTGCATATTTTAAATGTGACTAGAGATGGCCCAAGGTAATTTTGTCCACGAGGAATTTACGGGAAAACGGTAAATTGAATCCTCTGGTTTGGAAAACCGGACATATCCAGTTTTGGAAAAAAAATAGGATTGTTGCACTCTCTAATCCTCTACAATATCATACAAAAATAACGGAACAAAACCCCTCAAATCAAACTTAAATTTGCATTTAAAATATAAAGTAAAATGATACGAATGTAAAAACTTCATTCTTGACGTTTGTCCTATCAATAATGGAGTGTATTATTATTGTTTTATTTTTACTGTCACTTTATTAAACGCAATTTGAATCATTTTGGTTCTAAAGGTAAAGGGTAATACTGATACTATTGCTGTGTTTCGGAAAGTGTTATGGAAGAATAAGGTGGTGAATTTCCAAAGTTGCTCTGAGACAGAATTCAAGACGAAACCGTAAATGAAAATCTAGAGAACGACTCAATATGTTTCGTTGAAATTTGGAGTGTACCTTAGAATGGGTCCAACCAAACACTCTATTTTAAATTATTTTGAACTTTGCGGGGTTGTCAGATCAGTCGGAAAGAACACCAACTTTTGAATTCCTCCTATGAAGGCTAGTAGTTAATGTTAATAGTTCCCTATACCTATCTTGCACCGTTTCTTAGATATTTTGTCAGCAAAACGGTGGTCTAAACTTTAATTAAATTCACAAGTCCCGAAAGGTTTGCTGATGTGACCTTTTGTCTTCAGTTACACAATACTACAGGGTTGAAAAGCCCAGAGAGAGAAAATGAAAAAAACCTACAGAGTGATCAAGATTTACCTTCAAGTCGGATAAATAGAAAAACTGCCAAAGGTTGGTTTTTTCAAACGCAACCACCAATGTATTATGGTTTGTAATAAAAGAACATTAAATTTAGAACAATTCTATGTATACTCTTCCTATACCTAACTTCAACCGTTTCTGACTTATCAACAGTTTTTCAAAATCGTACTCCATACTAATCTGAATACGGACACCTTCTTGTGCTAAGTTTGAACTAGCGTTGAATTTGACAAATATCTGTCACAATATGTTGTAGTTATGGAATCGATGGAACTAGTCATTATGACCAAGCAAGTTTCCGTATTCAGATTAGTATGGATTACGATTGAATGCGCCCTTTAAGGAAAAACTGTTAATAAGCCAGAAACGGTTGTAGTTAGGTATAGGAAATGTATACATGGATTTATTTTAAATTTAATGTTATTTTATTACAAACCATAAAACACCGATGGATCCATTTAAAAAAAATACATTGACCAAAGGTAAATATTGACCACCCTGTAGGTTTTTTTCATTTTCTGTCTCTGGGCTTTTCAACCATGTAGTATTGTCTAACTAAATACAAAAGGTCACATCAGCAAACCTTTCAGGACTTGAGAATTTAATTAAAGTTTAGACCACCGTTTTGCTGACAAATTCACCATTTTTATGAAAAATCTAAGAAACGGTGCAAGATAGGTATAGGGAAGTATTAACATTAATTACTAGTCCTCTTGTGAGGAATTAAAAACAAGGTGTTCCATGTGAAAATCAAAAGTTGGTGTTCTTTCTGACTGATCTGGCAACACTGTTAAGTCCAAAATATTTTGGAAAGAGAGTTTGGACTCAACCTAGGCTACACTCCAAATTTCAGTGAAAAATATTGTAACATAGAAATTACGCTATGTTCCGTTACCAAATATTGCTTCGGTCTCCCCCAGTACAATGTCTGTGTAAGCAAGATCGGCGAATTGAGGTCATGATGTGGGTATAAAATACAGCACCAAAAGCACGTACAAATCACCGAACTCTGGGGTCTTCCCTGACTGATCTCTGGGTTCGTCTGGGTACGCCTATTGTGCAACGCAACGTGGAGCGGTAGGTGAACAAGTGCCACACCCGAGTATCAGCCCTAGCAAAGGAAATAGTGTAGGCGTGCAGCAAGAGTTGCCTCACCTACTTACCTCCCTTTGCTAGAACCATAACGTCTTTACCGGCCCGGTGAATGCCCTCGGACACGAGTCTAGGGTTCATTCATCCCCGATAAAGCGTTTGCCCTCCGTGAACCTCCCATCAACTCTGACCATTATCCCACATCATGCTCTTCGCCATCTTGGCGATCTGGGGGTAAGATTATTGTACCTATTGTTTTAACTACTCAAATAAAGTGGGTTACCTGGGGAAATCTGAGTTTTTTTCCCTTTGGCTACCCCTTAACGTGACAATATTGAGTTGTTCTCTAGGTACTTCTAATATACTATCAGCGTGAATCCCCCTGTATTGCTTACTATTTCATTAGATTCCAAAAATAAACTGAAAAGTATGGTTTTGCAACAATTCAGGCAACGGAATTTTGTGCGAGTGGTCTCGGCGTTTTAAATTCCCTTCAAATGTTTACAAAGCGAAAAAATATCCAGGCTCTGAAACATCTTTTCCGCGCGAGAAAGTCTGAAAATTACATTCAAACCAACGTTGCCAAAGCCAAAACTCTTATTCAGCCATTTGGGCAACGTCGAAGCTTTTAATTTGTTTGGTTGGAAAAACGTGGGCCACTTTGACGAACTGAACTAGCTATGACGTGTAATGACAGTGTTATAGTCTGCTGACAGCTGTCAAAACTTTAATAAGTTTGTGCCGTAAAACTGTATATTGTAAAATAGTCGCGTCTCTGTGTTCAATCACACCAAAAATTGTTATTTGCAACTTTATGGAGCTAAGTTTGCCAGTTGTGAGCTTAAATCTAACACTTTTACGTGACTTATAGTCTAGCGTTCAAGAGTGCACACACAGCACTCTTGAATTTTTGATTCCCACATAACAAATAAAGTATATTCATGTGAAAAATACATGCCAGGCATATGACTAGCCGCATATAAATTTGAGAATACGCCTGGCATATACCCGGCTGCTGTACAAATTTAACTTTTTAAATGTTCTATTAAGTATATGCTAGGGGTAGAAATAATTTCAATTAGCCGTATACTAATGTTTTTCGGCGTACAAGTAAACATGTGCTACGATGGTTTGGCAATTCAAACAAGATTATGGGAAAAATTCGATCTACAAAAACAAAGGTTTAATTTTTACTTTGACTTTTCTATTCCTTTTACATTTTTCTTCAGTCTCTTTCATTTCATGCTGTATTTTTTTTATCATGTTTTGGAACACCGCCCGGAACTCCTTTTCCAATAGGGACTGCACTAAAGCTTCCCGCCAGTTATGTACAACTAAAGCGTTAACTACAGATGTTCCCATCAATAATTCGATCGCAACTTTGTGATACCATCTTACTGACTTCCTGACAGGCGAAGAATACGCGGCCAATTGGTCGGACAAATCAATTCCGGCTTTTCCTGCATTATAATCTATAATGCATTGAGGCTTTTGGATCTCTTCGCGCTCTCTGTTCAACTTGCCAGTATTAACAATGTCCAATGTGTGATAAGTAGAGCGCATTAAAACATCTCGTTTGTCTTTCCACTTAGAAACCACGACTCCATCTTCATTTTCTCTTCCTATTATTTCTCCTTTTTTTAGCTTTGCTGATACCACTTCTTTTGGTAGACCTTTTCTGTTTTTTCTGGGAGTCCCGACCGTGTGGGTTCTTCCACTTAAAAGCTGTTTTGCAAGAGGAATACTCCGTATAGAAATTGTCGTTCACAACAACTCTTCCTTCGTCCAAAAAATCTTGGCACAGATTTATTACCGTACTTGTCGGTAGAGATCCTTCCTTATCAGCGCTTTTGCCTTGGTAAATAGAAAATGAGTATGTATATCCGTTCTGATCGCACATTTTAAAAAGTTTGACTCCATATTTATGGCGTTTTCCAGGAATGTACTGTTTGAATTTTAGGCGCCCTCGAAAGGGCATCAATTGCAATAATTCTTCCTGGTTGCATTACTAGTTTGTATCTCAAATTGAAGTGAGAAATGAATGGGTCGATTTTATGAAGACGATTATTGTCAGCTGCGGAGTCTTCCTTATTCAAAAGATGCCAAAACCGTTAAATCTGTTTCGGGACATTATTTTGGAACTAAATTATTTTTATATATGGACTTTGTGCTCCAGTAAGCTTCAATATTCGGATACCGCACTAAGCCCATGTAGAGCTACCGAGAAATCTTATTTCTGCAGTGGTTACAGGTTTCGAAAGTGACACTCGGCTTTTTGTCTTAGGTGTGCCTAACCTGTTGGGCATTCCGATTTGTCTTCACAACTATGGTTTCCAACAGATCTTCAGTCAAGAACAGAAAGTATGCTTCTATCTCTGAGAAACTAGAGGTTGTAGGCAAATTTGTTTTCAAGCTGTTTCCAGTAACTTTCTTCCATTCAGGAACTACTGCCGTATTGAAACCGATATTATCAGAAACTTGTACATCGACTGGAACAAGGCCTGGAAAACAAAGAGATAACATTGGGTGCCTTCTTGGATATAGAAGGTGCTTTTGATAATACCTCTTTTAAATCAATCATCACGGCAGCCAAAGAAAGAGGACTTGATGACACCTGCTGCAGGTGGATCAAGGGCATGCTCAAAAACAGATTGGTACACTCTTCACTCATGGGTGAAAGTCTTTCAGTGCAAGTAGCTGGAGGATGTCCCCAGGGTGGTAACCTATCGCCTATCCTATGGAACCTTGTCGTTGACGGACTGCTCAATAAGCTGAGCAGGGAAGGCTTCCATGTTAATGGATATGCCGACGACATAGTTATCATGGTGAAAGGGAAGTTCACAAGTACAGTACGGGAAAGGATGCAGATGGCCCTAAATACTGTAGCAAGATGGACTGCAAGTGAAGGGCTGAATATAAGCCCCACAAAAGCCACCATCGTCTCATTTACCAGAAGGAAAAAATTGGATGGAATTGGACCAATTTATCTTCATGGTGAAGAGTTAACATTCAAGGGAGAGGTTAAGTATTTAGGAGTCATCCTAGACTCAAAACTAACCTGGAACCAGCATCTGGAAAAGGTCATAAACAAATCGGTAACCACATTTGCAATGGTTAGACGAATGTATGGAAAAACATGGGGTCTCAGACCTGGTATGGTGCACTGGGTGTACACCAGGGTGATCAGACCAGCAATAACTTACGCAGCTGTAAGCTGGTGGCCAAAAGTCATGCAAAACACTGCGATACACAAACTAGAGAGGATTCAACGAATGGCCTGTCTAGGCATAACTGGTGCAATAAAAACCACTCCTACTGCGAGCATGGAAGCTATATTAGACCTGCCTCCACTGGACCTAATAATTTTAGGGGAGGCAAGATGTGCTTACCAAAGGCTCCGGGACTTGATTGACCTGCCGGGGAACATAACAACGACAGGTACAACATCAATTTGGAACACAGTAAGGGATCCAATTCTTGAAATGAGATCGGATTACATGTGTCCTAAATATCACATTCAGAGGAAATTTGAGGTAATACTGGATCAAAAATTCTGGGTAAATAATGCGAAAAAACTGACCCAGGACTGTCTAATATGGTTCACAGATGGATCTAAACAGGAAAGGGGAAGTGGTGCAGGAGTTTATGGCGAGAGACCTAAGGTAAGCATCAGCATACCACTAGGAAAACACGCCACAGTTTTTCAAACGGAAATATATGCTCTGTTATGGTGCATAGAAGAAAACATTAGAAGGACTTACAAAAATAAGCAAATTCTAATAATAACTGATAGCCAGGAGGCCTTGAAAGCACTGCTTACGTGCAAAACATCGTCAAGACTGGTAGATGAGTGTCTACAGAGAATTACGGAACTGGCAGAGCATAACAGGGTAAAACTTGTATGGGTACCAGGTCACTCAGGCATTCCTGGAAATGAAAAAGCAGATGAACTTGCCAGGCAAGGCTCAAATGCAAACATGATTGGACCAGAACCATCTGTAGGCATACCTAGATGCTCAACAAGACGGGTCACTGGAGAATGGATCAACACAAAACACCTGGAACGCTGGAAGACGTACCCAGGAAATAAGCATGGGAAGCAAGCTATTGCAGGACCAAATAAAAATAAGGCTCAAGAACTGCTAAAGTACAGCAGGAAAGAACTGAAAGACCTAACAGCGCTTCTCACAGGGCATGGACCTGTGAGACAACACCTGTCCACCATGAAACTATTCGATGATAACCTGGACTGCAGACTATGCGGGGAGGAAATCGAAACGTTTGAACACATCATATGTGAATGTGAAGCACTTGGTCAAAGGCGACAAACAATCTTCGGGAAAACTAAGTTAGTACTGAAAGAGATACAAAGAGCACCAAGCAAGGACCTTCTTCACCTCGTACGGGAAACAGGGATAATGGACTGGTGTAACTAAAGTACCACAAACATGGGGACAGTACAATAAGCCATTAGGCTTACGTGCTATCTGGAGCGGACAGCCGACAGACCCATGGAGAAAGAAAAAAAAAAAAAAAAAAAAAAATCAGAAACTTCATCCATGTAAAGATCTTCTTCAGAAGAACTGTCTCTTGAAGGACTAGATGGATGAGTGTGAAAGTCGGGATCCCCGATGCTATCATCACTGTCAAAATATTCTTTGAATTCGTTTTCTGACTCGGAAGAGATTGCCTCAGTTTCTTGCAATAACTCTAGATTACTCAATGGTTTCTTATTACAATCCATATTCTTGGAAATCACTAAAATCAAAACTACCGTCTTACGAAAGATAAAATCAAGTTAAAGTGGTTTACTTACCCGAGAGTATTAGTTTGGATTAAAAAAACACAAACAAAAAACGCAAACGTCAGTAAAAATAATTCGAAAACTTCTATAATGCAGGCGCTTTACTCGGTCCGGAACAAACTAAAAACTACACACGATAAGGCGCAATCGCAACCGTTAACGCTTTTTAGGCGCCCAGAAACATGTGCCTTACGTAAAATGGGAGAAATAATGCTTGTCCGCCGGCTGTACAAATGGCAAATTCTGAATGACAACTTCACTTACATCCCACCTGTGCAGCCGGCTGCCAGTACAAAATAATGACAAAAATGACCTACCAATTAAACATGTGTTTTGTGTTTTTTGGTTGTATCACTTTGGGATTAAATGCACCCCAAGAACTAGGAAGTACTTTCTGGTAGTGTGTTCGTGTTAAACTGCGTTTCGTTTGTTTCTGGTGAAAACCGGCATAAATATGATTTTTTGTTAATTAATTTTGAATCGACCATCTTTTTCCGCTCTTTCTATTCTACTGGTAGACTTTTATTATTACGCATTCTAGTTTAAGGTTGTCTAGTCAAAGACAAGTTTTGTTTCAGCTTTATTCCTCTACTGTTACTATTCTAAACCATTTTTATTACCAACAGGGCAATCTTCAGCGAATCAAAATCATCAACGACGGCATGACGGACGCGAAATGTCAAATCATGAAAGTGTTCGACCACCAGCGTCACGTCAACGACATTTTGAGTCGGTGCGCGAGTAAACGGAATTTCAAAAAACGGGAAAAATCGTAATAGTACTCGTGATGTATTTTTGTGTATGTATATTTCAGTTTTAAGAACTACAAAGTAGTTATAGATGCAATCTTAACATAGAAAAGTTTTTATAAAGCATTTTTTCAGAGAATCTATTTAATAATTATAAATAAGGATAAGCGTATTTTTAGGAGAGGACTGTAAGTAAAGTGGCGTGTTTAATATAAGGAATTTTAATAATTATTGGGTTCTAATTTGCTTCCCACCTTTTTGGTTGACATGTAAACGCTGATTATTTTTGTATTATTTTATTAATAAATTTTTAATTACAATTATGAAGACCATTTCCTGGGACAAACTTTCATTTATAATTCACTATTTAAATACATAATAAGGAGTCAATTCACACAACAAAGTCTTTTTCACGAAACTCACTCCAATGTGTCCATTACGAACTAAGCAACAAAAAAACTTATCATTTTCACATTCCTCCTCTACCCCTTCCACCTCGGCCTTTGCCTCCTGATTTCGGTCCTCCGCGTCCTCTTTTGGCTCCACGATTTCCACCACCTCGTGGATTTCCTCTTCCCCCTCGGCCCCGACCGTGAAACTCTATATTAGGAGGCCCGTTCCAATTATCCTCATTATTTCTTTGATTAAAATTGGAACGTCCACCTCTAAAGTTACTGCCTGGGTTGTTTCTTTGCCAACTATTGTTTGGAGGTTCTGAAGATATGTTTAATTAATACCTTAATTGATTAGTTTCTGCAGAAAAACTCACCTTCTTCATAGTAATCATCTCGGTAATCTTCACCGTAATCATCGTAGGAATCGTTGAAATCTCTCTCCATTGGCCCAGCGTTATTTCTGTAATCTTCATCTTCGTACCTGTCGAAATTTGATTTTTCCATTGGGTGTCTCGGTCCAAGAACGCCCATTGGCGGTCTTAATGGAGTGTCTAGCAGACTGATTGGTCCACGACGAATTGGGCTATCCAATAAACCGGGTCCGCCCATTGGTCGGTTTAGATTTGAGTTAAATAATGGACCCCGTCCACCTAACAATATGTCAATTTTTATTTAAAGAAAAAAGTTACATTTTCAAGTAAGTAATCCCAATTAACCAAGTTTAGAATGAATTAACCATGACCAATTAACCATGTGCATGTGCACTCCGAAATTTAGAACCAATTAACCATGTGCATGTGCACTCCGAAATTTTGAGTCCAAAAATGCATGTTTTCATTATAAATTTTTGCAATTTTTGTAAAAACGCCCTCTATCGAAAAGACCAAAAACTAAATGGAACATTGTTTTGGGACACTCTCCAGGACAGAAAATGCTCTTTAAAATGCCGCAAAAACGAAGTCTCTACGATTAGCCGTTTTCGAGATATTTCATTTCTTTCAAAGCAAACTTTGGACTACTCCCACCACTTTATTTGAAGAGATAGAAAAAAATATTAAATAGGAAAATTCTTCGTAGAGAATAGGGAATTACTTTTATGAGATTTTTGCTATACCCTTTCCATTTAAATTTTCAGAGATTTTGGACATTTTAGTGGTATCGAAACGCCCCTATCGGTGGATTTAGAAAGCTAAAAATTATATCCAGCATTTTACATTTACTAATAAAAAAATGTTTCGTAGCCATAGTTTTCGAGAAACAGCCGCGTGCACGGCTTATTGGGACACCCTGTACAGGGTGCTGCATTTTCGATGGTTTTACGGGGTACAGAGAAAACGGTAATAGACAGAAAAAAAGTAGCATACGTGTTCCGATCCCATTTTCCTAGCTGAGATGGCTGGCAAAGAGTGGGCTGCGCAAACTTCTTTTGTTTCAAAGATACGGGGGGTTTTCGAAAATTGGTAATTTTTGAACCTCTTCTGTATTTCATTTGCTATTAAAGTTATCAAAAAAGGAAAAACGGTTTCCGGTAGAAGTTTTGACGTAGAATCCAATGGCGTAGTCAGTTTTTTTTCTATTACGTTTAGTTTCTGACATATAACACTAAGTTATATTTTTTTAAATGGAACACCCTATATATTTTTAGTTCATTTAATTCTGTTGATTTTTACTTTTTCAACGGTGTATTAAAACATATAAGTTTGTAAACGTGAATCTTGGTAATTAGAAAAAAAGCGTTTCCTTAACAAAAAAGTGCTAAATAATATGTCACAGTCGAAACAAAATTTGGATATGTTCATATTAACATGTTACATGTCAAAAATGATAGTTGTGTGCAACATCTGGTGACATCTGTACTCAACTCTCTGAGTTAGAAAGTACAGATGGCGTTCCAAAATCTAGGAACAGCACCATTAATGCCGCATCATTCGGTAAACACCGATCTGATTGGTTGAAAATGGTGAGGTTTTGTTTTGTTCTGTACTTTCTAACTCAGAGAGTTGAGTACAGATGTCACCAGATGTTGCACACAACTATCATTTCTGGCATCCAGTTGACTATACTGGAACGAAGGTTTTGTTCTTTGGTTATCAAGCCCTATAGCCTCTCTGATGAGCCGTAATACGGCGAAACCGGTCAGAGGATTGGGATTGATAAACAAAAAACAAAACCTCACCATTTTCATGTTACATGTCGTTTATAAACAGTTTTTTCAACTTCCACCTTAAAAATAGTAGAAAATAGAAATAGCCACTTTTCGTATTAAAGTGACGGTAGAACTGTTTGTAACTTAGATTTTTAATAAGATTTATTAAAAATATTTAATTTTCTGATGTGTTAGTTTATATGATTTCCGATTTTGTTTAGTATTTTAGATATTGGCCTTTTTTTAGCTTAGCAAAGGTTTTTTTTTTTAAATAACAGGATTAACCTCTACAAACTTATATGTTGTAATACACCGTTTAAAAGGTAAAAATCAACAGAATTAAATGACGTAAAAATATATAGGATGTTCCATTTAAAAAAATGTAACTTACTGTCATATGTCAGAAACTAAACGGAACAGAAAAAAACTGACTACGCCATTGGATTCTACATGAAAACTTCTACCAAGAACCGTTCTTCCTTTTTTGATAACTTTAAGAGCAACTGAAATACTCAAGAGGTTCAAAAATTACCAATTTTCGAAAACCCCCCGTATCTTTGAAACAAAAGAAGTTTGCGCCGCCCACTTTTCGCCAGTCATCTCAGCTCAGAAAAAGAGATCAGAACACGTATGCTACTTTTTTTCTCTCTATTACCGTTTTCTCTGTACCCCGTAAAACCATCGAAAATGCAGCACCCTGTACAATAACAAAACTAGAAAATTTAAACTCACCCATGGGACCATCTCTATGCATTGGACCGTCCCGTTCCATTAGATCATCTCGGTCAAACAAATTGTTTCGACCTAAATTATTGTCCATTAATCCTTTAATGCCCATTGGACGATCCGGTCCGCCCATTCCAGGCCGCCCTCCAAACCGCCCAAACTGATTCATCGGACCCTGACTTCTCATATCAAAGTCGAGATTGGGCGGCGGTCGGAAGTCCAGTTTCGGTTCGGCATTTCTCAGATCGGTGTCCCCGAATACTCTCATATCACTATCTAAAAGATTCCATAACGTTATTTACTACCAAAAACTGGGTGGTCCTCAGAACCTCAACCGGGACAGTCATTTTTTTGCGGTTTGGACTATCATTGAGCTTAATTTATGTCAATACTCTGACTTAAATGCACCGCCTCTGTATTATAAAGGATGGAAAAGAAGCAGTCCCCAGTTGATCAATTATTTTTTTTGGTTTTGTTTTAACATAAGGAAGGGTTGCTTAGGTCAATATCTCGGTTCCCCAATTAACATCCTGTGGCTCAAGAAATATCGATTTATCCAAAAAATGCGACATATAGCAGCACCCAATCTCGAATTAAGGCAGTAGCTTTAAACTGTCATTTTTCAGTCAAGTGTAGGTCCCATAGTAGGTGTTGCATAATTTTAAGTTAACTCCCTTGATCAATAGAATCATACAGGGCGTTTAGAGACAGTTAAATTGGAAAATTTCAAGTTTCCCTCACTGTCGCTGGACACCCTGTAAGGTCTTATCATTCTTATCAAACATGGGGCTTGTCCTGAAAAGTACTCAGATTTTCGTAATGTTGCCTTTTTTGGATAAATCAATATTTCTTGTGACATGGGAAGTTAATTTAAACGCTCAAAAACGTCCCGAGATATAAACCTAAATAACACTTACAGCATAGTATGACCCGTGCTTAAAGGACCAGAAGCTTCTAAAAGCCATTTTGTATTGTCAGAAGCCTCTACAAGTCATTTTTAGTTGGCAGAAGCTTCTACAAGTCATTTTCAGTGGCCAAAAGCATTTTAAACTTTCTTAAGCTTGTCAAGACTGTTTCTAACGGGCCAGAAGCCTCTAAAAGCCATTTTGTATTGTCGGAAGCCTCTATAAGTCATTTTTAGTTTGCCAGAAGCCTCTACAAGCCATTTTTAGTGGCCAAAAGCATCTAAAACTGTCTTAAGCTTGTCAAGATTGTTTATAAAGAGCCAGAAGCCTCTAAAAGCCATTTTGTATTGTCAGAAGCCTGTAGAAGTCATTTTTAATTGCCAGAAGCCTGTAAAAGTCATTTTTTACTTGGCAGAAGCTTCTACAAGTCATTTTCAGTGGCCAAAAGCATCTAAAACTTTCTTAAGCTAGTCAACATTGTTTCTAAAGAGCCAGAAGCCTCTATAAAAGCCATTTTGTATTGTCAGAAGCCTGTAGAAGTCATTTTTAATTGCCAGAAGCCTGTAAAAGTCATTTTTTACTTGGCAGAAGCTTCTACAAGTCATTTTCAGTGGCCAAAAGCATCTAAAACTTTCTTAAGCTAGTCAACATTGTTTCTAAAGAGCCAGAAGCCTCTATAAAAGCCATTTTGTATTGTCAGAAGCCTGTAGAAGTCATTTTTAATTGCCAGAAGCCTGTAAAAGTCATTTTTTACTTGGCAGAAGCTTCTACAAGTCATTTTCAGTGGCCAAAAGCATCTAAAACTTTCTTAAGCTAGTCAACATTGTTTCTAAAGAGCCAGAAGCCTCTATAAAAGCCATTTTGTATTGTCAGAAGCCTGTAGAAGTCATTTTTAATTGCCAGAAGCCTGTAAAAGTCATTTTTTACTTGGCAGAAGCTTCTACAAGTCATTTTCAGTGGCCAAAAGCATCTAAAACTTTCTTAACCTAGTCAACATTGTTTCTAAAGGGCCAGAAGCCTCTAAAATCCATTTTGTATTGTCGGAAGCCTCTAGAAGTCATTATTAGTTGCCAGAAGCATCTACAAATCATTTTTAGTTGGCAGAAGCTTCTACAAGTCATTTTCAGTGGCCAAAAGCATTTAAAACTTTCTTAAGCTTGTCAAGATTGTTTCTAAAGGGCCAGAAGCCTGTAAAAGCCATTTTGTATTGTCGGAAGCCTCTAGAAGTCATATTTAGTTGACAGGAGCCTCTACAAGTCATTTTTAGATCCCAGAAGCCTCTACAAGACATTTTTAGTTGGCAGAAGCCTCTACAAGTCATTTTTAGTGGCCAAAAGCATCTAAAACTTTCTTAAGCTTATCAAGACTGTTTCTAAAGGGTCAGAAGCCTCTAAAAGCCATTTTGTATTGTCGGAAGCCTCTATAAGTCATTTTTAGTTGCCAGAAGCCTCTAAAAGCCATTTTGTATTGTCGGAAGCCTCTAGAAGTCATTTTTAGTTGCCAGAAGCATCTACAAATCATTTTTAGTTGGCAGAAGCTTCTACAAGTCATTTTCAGTGGCCAAAAGCATTTAAAACTTTCTTAAGCTTGTCAAGATCGTTTCTGAAGGGCCAGAAGCCTGTAAAAGCCATTTTGTATTGTCGGAAGCCTCTAGAAGTCATATTTAGTTGACAGGAGCCTCTACAAGACGTTTTTAGTTAGAAGAAGCCTTTACAAGTCATTTTTAGTTGCCAAAAGCATCTACAACGTTCTTAAGCTTATCAAGACTGTTTCTAAAGGGCCAGAAGCCTCTAAAAGCCATTTTGTGTTGTCGGAAGCCTCTATAAGTCATTTTTAGTTGCCAGAAGCCTCTACAAGTCATTTTTAGCGACCAAAAGCATCTAAAACTGTCTTAAGCTTGTCAAGATTGTTTCGAAAGAGCCAGACGCCTCTAAAAGCCATTTTGTATTGTCGGAAACCTCTAAAAGCCATTTTGTATTGTCAGAAGCCTCTAAAAGTCATTTTTAGATCCCAGAAGCCTCTACAAGACATTTTTAGTTGGCAGAAGCCTCTACAAGTCATTTTTAGTGGCCAAAAGCATCTAAAACTTTCTTAAGCTTATCAAGACTGTTTCTAAAGGGCCAGAAGCTTCTAAAAGACATTTTGTATTGTCGGAAGCCTCTATAAGTCATTTTTAGTTGCCAGAAGCCTCTAAAAGCCATTTTGTATTGTCGGAAGCCTCTAGAAGTCATTTTAAGTTGCCAGAAGCATCTACAAATCATTTTTAGTTGGCAGAAGCTTCTACAAGTCATTTTCAGTGGCCAAAAGCATTTAAAACTTTCTTAAGCTTATCAAGACTGTTTCTAAAGGGCCAGAAGACTCTAAAAGCCATTTTGTATTGTCGGAAGCCTCTATAAGTCATTTTTAGTTGCCAGAAGCCTCTACAAGCCATTTTTACTGGCCAAAAGCATCTAAAATTGTCTTAAGCTTGTCAAGATTGTTTCTAAAGAGCCAGAAGCCTTTAAAAGCTATTTTGTATTGTCGGAAACCTCTAAAAGCCATTTTGTATTGTCAGAAGCCTCTAAAAGTCATTTTTAGATCCCAGAAGCCTCTACAAGACATTTTTAGTTGGCAGAAGCCTCTACAAGTCATTTTTAGTGGCCAAAAGCATCTAAAACTTTCTTAAGCTTATCAAGACTGTTTCTAAAGGGCCAGAAGCCTGTAAAAGCCATTTTGTATTGTCGGAAGCCTCTAGAAGTCATATTTAGTTGACAGGAGCCTCTACAAGACGTTTTTAGTTAGAAGAAGCCTCTACAAGTCATTTTTAGTTGCCAAAAGCATCTACAACGTTCTTAAGCTTATCAAGACTGTTTCTAAAGGGCCAGAGGCCTCTAAAAGCCATTTTGTGTTGTCGGAGACCTCTAAAAGCCATTTTGTATTGTCAGAAGCCTCTAAAAGTCATTTTTAAATCCCAGAAGCCTCTACAAGACATTTTTAGTTGGCAGAATCTAAAACTTTCTTAAGCTTATCAAGACTGTTTCTAAAGGGCCAGAAGCCTCTAAAAGCCATTTTGTATTGTCGGAAGCCTCTATAAGTCATTTTTAGTTGCCAGAAGCCTCTAAAAGCCATTTTGTATTGTCGGAAGCCTCTATAAGTCATTTTTAGTTGCCAGAAGCCTCTACAAGCCATTTTTACTGGCCAAAAGCATCTAAAATTGTCTTAAGCTTGTCAAGATTGTTTCTAAAGAGCCAGAAGCCTTTAAAAGCCATTTTGTATTGTCAAAGCCTCTACAAGTCATTTTTAATTGCCAGAAGCCTGTTAAAGTCATTTTTACTTTGCAGAAGCTTCTAATAGTCATTTTCAGTGGCCAAAAGCATCTAAAACTTTCTTAAGCTTGCCAACATTGTTTCTAAAGGGCCAGAAGCCTCTAAAAGCCATTTTGTATTGTCGGAAGCCTCTAGAAGTCATTTTTAGTTGCCAGAAGCCTCTACAAGTCATTTTTACTTGGCAGAAGCTTCTACAAGTTATTTTCAGTGGCCAAATACATCTAAAACTTCCTTAAAATAAAACCAAAAAAATTATTGACTATTTGAAAATTTCACTTTTTTGCACGCACTTCTTTCACACCCTGTATAAGACAGTTAGAGAGATTTAAAGCAGAAGTTTTCCTTCAGTAAAAAGCCAATAAACCAAGCCAAATGACAGTCCAAACTGCATTAAAATCTGTCGATTCGTTTTGAAATGGCGAGGAGTTTATATTATTACCTCCTTTGGGATTGAAAACTCTCATATCCTGATCCATCAAACGAGCATCATCGTCATCCATACTGTGATCGTTATCGTCAGGAAACCGACTATCTGTGTCATTGTGGCTGATATTGTGCATGTTTTCAATCTCCTCGTGGTTAGTGTCCCTCAAATATTCATCTTCGTCTGGGTCTCTAATAGGCATGACATCATGTAATTCCTCAATTTCCCCAGAGTCAATAAATTTCTGGAGAACCTCTGGACCCTCAGATATAGCTTTTTCCAATCTGGAACCAGCTGAAATGTGTCGTTGATTTAGTGAAAGCAGTTTTCTTGCCAAAGTACCATCTACTTACGTGTTACTGGGATTAGTTTTCCGTAAATAATAATAGCGTTTGGTGTGATCTTCTCGAGAGGAACTACACCAGGAGTGTTTTCTGAAAATTACACGTTATAATAGATTTTTTTTTAAATGAATAAATGTTACTAACCAGGTGTTAAAGTTTCATTCCATTGAGCTTGGAAATTTCTTGGAATGGGTTTACTAAACGGAACTTTTTTCGGTTTGGACTTCTCCTCATTAACTAAAAGACTAGAATCTAGATCGAGACCTGGAATGGCAGTATTTTCATCCCCGATCAAAGCAGTAATTTCCACCTTGTCCTCCGGACCCATTCCAGGTATAGCAGCATTATTCAGATCATCTACAAATTATCACCAGAGTTACGTTTGCGTGGAAAATATAGTAAGGAATTATAAACCTCCTATATCCACATCTTCAAAGCCGGCAATACCAGTCGGTTGAGTATTAAGATTGTATTTGTCACGCATTTGGTCACCTGGTCGATTTCTCGTCCAAAATTTACTGGTGTGATCGTTTGATCCGGAACATAGAATGTGACCCAGAGGATGCCACGCTAAAGTCCAAACTATACTGTCGTGTGCTTGTTCGATGGCACCCATTTCTTTGTCAGCACTATAAGTATCCAATTTGGTACTCCAAGTTGAGTAAAATTGAACATTTTACGTACCCAACGTGCCAAAACACGATAGCACCATCAGAACCGCCGCTAGCAAACAATCCTTCATGTATTGGATGCCATGCTACGCTAGAAGCCTCCTTTTTATGTCCCCTAAACGTCTGAACTTCTTGACTAAGGTTTCGTAAATCAAACAATTTTAACAAATGATCCCTGGACGCTGTGATTAACCAATTTCCATTTTGGTTCCATTTTAAATCCATCACAGTAGATTTGTGAGCGTGTCTGCAATACACTATTTTTAGGACACTGCCATTATAAGGTATAGGCGGACACTTACAAAGTTGCTAACGACTGTCCCGTTTTTGGATCCCACAGTTTAATGGGTTGTTGGTTATCTTTGCTTCCGGATACAATTAAACCTTTTTGAGGGTGCCAGTGGACGCATTTCACATCAGCACCGTGTCCTTTAAACAGAGAGGAGTGTAATAATACAAACGTGAATTAAAGTTTTCTTCAAATGCAATACAAAGTAATATTAATATTTAGGCAGCTTGTGGTTTTATTCTTACAGATATTATTGTACAAAGTAAAATACTATGGCAAAGGCAAAAAAACTTATAATGGAACACCTTTTCTGATTACCTAGCTAGAATTATTCAGGGTTTCAGAAATAGTTAGACGCATTTTGTATCAGTGTTGCCAAACCGTCCGAATAGTATCAAATTACTTTGTAGGTGTCAATTTTGTTTCTTTCACACCATTTCAACTGAATATTGACTTTCCTTTGGGTCCTAACACCACTCTGCTATTTAAAGTTTTTAAAGTGAAAAGAAAAGATTTTTTCTCTCATTATTTTATTCATTAAGTACCCATCCGAAATTTTTATTAAGATAACACAGTAGTAATTCACTTATCAATAAAGTGTATACATTTTGAACAAGCTAATTGAAGCTACAACGGGTACTTACCTCTTAGCACTCGTTCCTCGTGGTACCGCAAAAAATCCCATATTCGAAGAGTACCGTCGTCTGAACACGTTACAAACTTCGTGTCGGAGGGACTAAAGCTAAATACAACATAGTTTTCGTCACAATTCAGTTTATTTACATTCATATAAATCTAGTACTGTTCAAATATTTGATATACAAATAACAATATCGTCGAACAGTAACCAAATAAGTCACACATAGTTAAAGCAGAATATAGAAAACTCAAATATGTTTTTGTTTCTTGAGTAAAATAAGTATAGTCGAGAACAACATGTATTCAAAAGTTTATGAAGAAAGAATGTTACCAATCAATTGCGTATTTTTTCTAGCTGCTAGATAATTTGTACCTACATAATTCTTAAAAGAAAGCCCAAAAATAACTGAGTTATGATCATAAGTCTCTTGCTGTGCCAAAAGAACCTTTATGGAAACTACAATTTTGAATTTTGTGGAGAAATCTGGCAACTGCGCTTACAGTTTTGTGTGACGGTTGGATAGAGGACTTAAAGAGGATTACAGTGAGTTTTTACAGCATGCTGAACGCCCAAAAATAACTGAGTTATGACTATAAGTCTCTTGCTGTGCTAAAAGGATGTTGATGGAAACTATGTTATTGAATTTTTTGGAGAAATGTGGCAACTGCGCTTACAGTTTTGTGTGACGGTTGGATAGAGGACTTAAAGAGGATTACAGTGAGTTTTACAGCATGCTGAACGCCCAAAAATAACTGAGTTATGACTATAAGTCTCTTGCTGTGCTAAAAGGATGTTGATGGAAACTATATTATTGAATTTTTGGAGAAATGTGGCAACTGCGCTTACAGTTTTGTGTGACGGTTGGATAGAGGACTTAAAGAGGATTACAGTGAGTTTTACAGCATGCTGAACGCCCAAAAATAACTGAGTTATGACTATAAGTCTCTTGCTGTGCTAAAAGGATGTTGATGGAAACTATATTATTGAATTTTTGGAGAAATGTGGCAACTGCGCTTACAGTTTTGTGTGACGGTTGAATAGAGGACTTAAAGAGGATAACAGTGAGTTTTTGAGTTTTTACAGCATGCTGAAAGCCCAACAATAACTGAGTTATGATCATAAGTCGCTGGCTGTGCTAAAAGAACGTTTATGGAAACTAAAATTTTGAATTTTCTGGAGAAATGTGACAACAGCGCTTTCAATTTTGTGTGACGTTTGGATAGAGGACTTAAAGAGGATCACAGTGAGTTTTTACAGCATGCTGAAAGCCCAAAAATAACTGAGTTATGAGCATAAGTCTTTTGCTGTGCTAAAAGAACGTTAATGGAACCCACATCTTTGAATTTTCTGGAGAAATGTGGCAACTGCGCTTTCAGTTTTGTGTGACGGTTGAATAGAGGATTTAAAGAAGATTAGAGTGAGCTTTTACAGCATGCTGAAAGCCCAAAAATAACTGAGTTATGACCATAAATCTCTTGCTGTGCTAAAGGAATGTTTATGGAAACTATATTTTTGAATTTTTTGGAGAAATGTGGCAACTGCGCTTACAGTTTTGTGTGACGTTTGGATAGAGGACTTAAAGAGGATCACAGTGAGTTTTTACAGCATGCTGAAAGCCCAAAAATAACTGAGTTATGAGCATAAGTCTCTTGCTGTGCTAAAAGAACGTTAATGGAAACCACATTTTTGAATTTTCTGGAGAAATGTGGCAACTGCGCTTTCAGTTTTGTGTGACGGTTAGATAGAGGACTTAAAGAGGATTCCAGTGAGTTTTTACAGCATGCTGAAAGCCCAAAAATAACTGAGCTATGATCATAAGTCTCTTGCTGTGCCAAAAGAACCTTTATGGAAACTACAATTTTGAATTTTGTGGAGAAATCTGGCAACTGCGCTTACAGTTTTGTGTGACGGTTGGATAGAAAACTTAAAGAGGATTACAGTGAGTTTTTACAGCATGCTGAAAGCCCAAAAATAACTGAGTTATGAGCATAAGTCTCTTGCTGTGCTAAAAGAACGTTAATGGAAACTATATTATTGAATTTTTGGAGAAATGTGGCAACTGCGCTTACAGTTTTGTGTGACGGTTGAATAGAGGACTTAAAGAGGATTACAGTGAGTTTTACAGCATGCTGAACGCCCAAAAATAACTGAGTTATGACTATAAGTCTCTTGCTGTGCTAAAAGGATGTTGATGGAAACTATATTATTGAATTTTTGGAGAAATGTGGCAACTGCGCTTACAGTTTTGTGTGACGGTTGGATAGAGGACTTAAAGAGGATTCCAGTGAGTTTTTACAGCATGCTGAAAGCCCAGAAATAACTGAGCTATGATCATAAGCCTCTCGCTGTGCCAAAAGAACCTTTATGGAAACTACAATTTTGAATTTTGTGGAGAAATCTGGCAACTGCGCTTTCAGTTTTGTATGACGGTTGAATAGAGGACTTAAAGAGGATTACAGTGAGTTTTTACAGCATGCTGAAAGAACAAAAATGACTGAGTTATGACCATAAGTCTCTTGCTGTGCTAAAAGGATGTTGATGGAAACTATGTTATTGAATTTTTTGGAGAAATGTGGCAACTGCGCTTACAGTTTTGTGTGACGGTTGGATAGAGGACTTAAAGAGAATTACAGTGAGTTTTACAGCATGCTGAACGCCCAAAAATAACTCAGTTATGACTATAAGTCTCTTGCTGTGCTAAAAAGATGTTGATGGAAACTATATTATTGAATTTTTGGAGAAATGTGGCAACTGCGCTTACAGTTTTGTGTGACGGTTGAATAGAGGACTTAAAGAGGATTACAGTGAGTTTTACAGCATGCTGAACGCCCAAAAATAACTCAGTTATGACTATAAGTCTCTTGCTGTGCTAAAAAGATGTTGATGGAAACTATATTATTGAATTTTTGGAGAAATGTGGCAACTGCGCTTACAGTTTTGTGTGACGGTTGGATAGAGGACTTAAAGAGGATTACAGTGAGTTTTACAGCATGCTGAACGCCCAAAAATAACTGAGTTATGACTATAAGTCTCTTGCTGTGCTAAAAGGATGTTGATGGAAACTATATTATTGAATTTTTGGAGAAATGTGGCAACTGCGCTTACAGTTTTGTGTGACGGTTGAATAGAGGACTTAAAGAGGATAACAGTGAGTTTTTACAGCATGCTGAAAGCCCAACAATAATTGAGTTATGATCATAAGTCGCTGGCTGTGCTAAAAGAACGTTTATGGAAACCACATTTTTGAATTTTCTGGAGAAATGTGGCAACTGCGCTTACAGTTTTGTGTGACGGTTGAATAGAGGACTTAAAGAGGATAACAGTGAGTTTTTACAGCATGCTGAAAGCCCAACAATAATTGAGTTATGATCATAAGTCGCTGGCTGTGCTAAAAGAACGTTTATGGAAACTACATTTTTGAATTTACTGGAGAAATGTGGCAACTGCGCTTTCAGTTTTTTGTGACGGTTGGATAGAGGATTTAAAGAAGACTACAGCAAGTTTTTACTACAGTAAAGACTAGTTGACATCTGTCAAAATTAATCACGTGACGTTTAAAATGTGATTTAAAATTTAGAAATTTGATAAATTAAATTTAGACTATTTTAGACAGTTGTAAAAGATGAAATTGCAAGAGACACATCACGTGACTTTGATTATGCCATTTTAGAGGTTGCAACACTGTCCAAGCCAACTGACACCGGTTAAAAATAGTCACGTGACTTTAAATAGTAATTTAAATGTTGATCGTTTGTTAAATTAAATTTAGACAGTTGTAAAAGCTGAAATTGTAAAATACATGTTACGTGACGTTAATAATACAATTTTGAGCTTGCAACACTGTAAAAGCCAGTTGACATTGTCAAAAACAGTCACATAAACTTCAAAACGCAGTTGAAATTTTAAAAAATGTTAAATTAAATTTAGACAGTTGTTAAAACAATTTGCGTTTCAAGGTAAGAGATACTCCCTCTGGTGATCAGTTATGAAAACAGTTTCGGGCAGTCCAGCTGTCATTTCTGCATTGATTTTGGTTAGGAATTTAGCACTGGTTTCATAAATCATCATTTTGACACCTGTCAAAAACCGTCATGAGGCTTTTAAAATGTAGTTATACGTTGAAAGTTTGGTAAATTAAATTCAGACTATTTTAGACAGTTGTAAAAGTTTAAATTACAAGAGACATATCACGTGACTTTGATTATGCAATTTTAGAGCTTGCAATACTGTAAAATCCAGTTGACACCTGTCAAAAACAGTCACGTAGCTTTTAAAATGTAGTTTGTACGTTGAAAGTTTGGTAAACTAAATTTAGAGAGTTGCAAAAGCTGAAATTGTCAAAAACAGTCACGTGACCTTAAAAATGTAGTTTAAATGTTGAAAAATTGGTAAATTATTATAATAATTTGTAATGAATATTGTTTCACCTCAATATCATGTAACAAAGATTTTACCATAATAATTACATGTGCCTGTACTCTTCTGTTCAATTTTCAGTCAATTTTGTTAATACACTACATTTTGAAATATACAGACAATGCCTCAAAATACTCTCAAATGCCTTATAAATATCTCAAAATACCTCGTAATACCTCAAAATGTTTCGTAATAATGGGAAAATGCCTCATAATACCTACACCAAATTACTTCGGCGATCTACCTCTCGGTTAAAATGCTTAAAAAAATGCAATATAGGGAAAGTTCTAGGGGAGTTTTTAAAAAGAGAGTATCTTAACTGTCTATGGTCTTAATGATTAACTGTAATGTGCTTTTTGCAGCACAAGGATGAATTTGAATTAAAAGTTCAACACATCATATCATACACGAAATCTAAATGGAGAATATCCTAAACATAGATTAACACTTACAGAAAAAAGTCCGTTTTATATGTGTCTTTGTTTGTATAATTGTTTCCCCAAAAGTGTGCAATAAGAAAAGGTTCAAAACGAAGATTAAAAAAATGTTATTAGAATTAGAGCCTTACTCCTTGAGTGCTTCAATATTGGATTGCAAACAGAAATATAGCGGCATTTTATTTTCTTTTTGACGCTATTTATTTTGTGTTTCAGTGTATAATTATTGTAACACAATTGTAAATCAAGAAAGACGGTCGATTGTGTTTCAATTCCAATTAAGATCACTTTTCTGTTTAAATAAGCCGCTTCTACAAATAATTAATTTTGAAATGTAACTGCGAGAACACATCAGTATAGGTACTACGTTAGGAAATTTTATGTAAGGTTCAAAATAAAAAAGTTATATTCTTTAAATAATTTACTGACAAACACTTTTACAAGATGAAGATCGCTGGACAGTCACTATAGAACCTGGCGTTGAATTCTTTCTCCCTCTCGTAACAGACGGACATAGTTCCCAAGAATTGACGGTATAATAAAATATTTGGTCGAAAAGTAGTAGTCCATATGCACACAGTGGTGTAGTGAGTGTAAGTGAAAGCAAAACTCAGAGTCGATCTCCACAAATATATATTAATAAAAAGTTCTTATCTGCCTAACATGTTTCGGGTGTATTCAGACACCCATCTTCAGAGGCTTAACTAGATCACTAGTCTGCTGGCTGTCATTCTACAAGGGGGGACAGCAGAACCCAGATGTACTTAAGGTGATGATTGGTTTTTTATTCTACACAGGGGAAAAAAAAACTTGATCAAAACCCAGTGTTGATGTCAAAGAGAAGAAGAAGTCGGTTGCTTGGTTTTTTATTCTTGAAGGGGGAAAAAACTTAATCAAAAGCCAAGGAAGTTGAATGATGTCAAAACTGCATGTTTATCTAAAAGGAGACCAAGTAGACACGAAAGGGACGTCACACAACAAAAACCGCGGTGGTGTGAAGTCTTCATGTACACCTGCACCCAAGCCATGAAGCCCCGCACGGTCACACTACCATAGTGATAAAAGGGAAAAGTCCCCCTTTTTTAAATTTTAACTTGTTCAGTGTCCACCGCGGTTTTTGTTGTGTGACGTCCCTTTCGTGTCTACTTGGTCTCCTTTTAGATAAACATACAGTTTTGACATCATTCAACTTCCTTGGGTTTTGATTAAGTTTTTTTTCCCCTTTGAGAATAAAAAACCAAGCAACCTGTCATCTCAGAACCAGAACTGGGTTTTTTGATAAAGGTTTTTTTCCCCTGTGTAGAATAAAAAACCAATCACCACCTTAAGTACATCTGGGTTCAGCTGTCCCCCCTTGTAGAATGACAGCCAGCAGACTAGTGATCTAGTAAAGCCTCTGAAGATGGGTGTCTGAATACACCCGAAACATGTTAGGCAGATAACAACTTATTAATAATATATATTTGTGGAGATCGACTCTGAGTTTTGCTTTCACTTAAAATATTTGGGTTATTGAGGGCGCAATTTCAATACCACAACTTATTTAATTTAAACATTTATTTACTCAAAAGATATGAAAATATTTATGTTGTTTTAAGATATAGGTGCCATTTACTGACATAAAGAACAGATTTCCTTGTTCAACGTTAATATTAAAAAATATGTAAAAACTGTTTAAGGAGTACCTCTGTAGCTGTGCTTTTAAGTATTTTTTGTAACATTGCTTTTATATTTTGTGTAGTTTCACTCAATTTATCTTGTATTAAAATAATCTTTTTAATTAATAATTAGCACTATTTATGCATATTAGATTTATTTCATTGGGACTTAGGATAGGAATGGGACTAGGTTCTTTATTAACTTCAATCATTTATTAAAATCGTCGATAGAATTCTTCTTCCATATTTGATTTTTTAAGAAAATGTGTTTAGTGCGACGGTAAATTTTGTTCCAATTATTTTATTTATTTTTTTTTAATAAAAAGTGTCGAGAAATTCGCGAAAAGGCTCTTGAAATAACAACGCAAATCCTCGAATCTAAATACTCTGGCAAGTTATGGCCGGGGTAGAAAGACTCCAGGATTCGACTCGTAAATTAGCATGAAAAACGAATTTATTCCAAAAAAAAAAATACATTTCGTTACAATATCACAGTTATAAAGTATTATCACAGAACGTTTAGTCATTCAACCTGATGTTCCTTTATTAAACAACTTTTTTTATCACATTCTCTTAAAAACGAATCGCACTAACGTAGGGGGGAGGGGGAGGGGATGCGGATTGATTTTTGTTTTTTTTTTTTTATTATCCAAAACAACGGCTTTCGATAAATATACAAGTCTGAGCAAAATGAAGAGAAGTAGTAGATACCTTATGCCTCGGAGCGCTTCTTTGTGCGCCTGGAACACCTTGACGTTGTTCATGTTGGACTGCCAGTATTTTACGAAGCCAGCGTGGTCGCCCGTTACCATCCAACTGTCGTTGTGACTCCACACCATAGTTCTCACCGGACTGTCGTGGGCCTAAAACATAGAAAATACGTATTGTAAAAGTATGACGCGAAAAAAACAAAATCTTGAAATACTTTTTTATTTTCCAGTTAACAGTAATAAGTATAATAAAGCTACTAACAATGTTATAACACTTAAAATAAAAATCTGGTCTCTTACAGTTACAGTATAGTCTATTTAAAAACTAGGAGTGATTACGAATTCAGCAGAAATCATAAATAAACGGGTCAAATAACGCCGGCTCCTCCACCATTTGAATTTTCAGGTTAATCACTGTCAATCTGATTCTTTAGCATTCTAAAGTTTCTTGTTGCATCAGAGTCGTTTAATTATTATTAATGTAACGGGATTATTATGCGATTTATAATAGTCGTGGACGAGACGGTGTTAAATCGCTAATAATCGAGTTACATTCAAAGCTCTATCGTATCATTGGCAAAAGCGATGCGAAAACAAAATCAACCAAATTGTATGTCATTTAATTTTTGTTGTCCGCATTAAAATCATGCAAAATTTAGATATTCCTGATAATATTTTGGCTGCAGCCAACACTATAAGGTTGAACTTGCTTCCGGAAAAGTCGAAAGTCCATTATGCGAAAGAATATGAACCGTTTTGTGTGTGGCGAAACCAAGTACAAGTTCGAGGTGCAGAAGAAACGGTGTTGCTAGCATATTTTGCAAAACTCGCTGCAGAATATTCTGCTTCGTCCTTATGGCCAAAATATTCCATGTTACGAGAGAGTGGAAATCGACAAATACGTTTCATCAAGAAGAAAAACGTCGGAGAGCAAAAAAATCAAAGGTATTTACAATAGAACAGAATTTGTACGTTCTGCCCCAGACAAGGAGTGTTTGATGTTAAAAGTGGCCTTTCTAATTGGAATTGGAGGAGCCTGCCAAACCAATGAACTAACCAAGATGACCACGGAAGATGTTGACGTTTTAAAGGACAAGCTGATTGTTTTACTATTCCCGACTCCAAAACCCACAAGAAACGGACGTTCGCGATAGTATCTGAGGACAAAGTCAATCAAATCCTATGCTTTTATTCAAAAAGTATGCAATGTTAAGGCTAGCCCATGTTACTCACCAAAGATTGTTTCTATCATATAGAAAAGGAAAATGTACAGTAGAGCAATAGCTCCCTAGAAAATCCTAATATGTATACTGGTCACTGCGTTAGAAGATCTTTGGCAAATTTTCTTGTTAATGCTGGAGGGGATATATTGGATTTAGAAGAACTTGGTGGATGGGAATCAACAAAGGTTGCTAGAGGGTATCTAGAAGAAAGTTTGTGCAAGAAAGTTTCCATTGCTCGCAAAATTTAAATCGGCGATGTCTCCGGCAAAGGATTAAGTCCTAAGGAACCGGATGAAATGGAGAGGAATCCATACTCGGCCATTAATCAGCCTTCAGAAGACATAAATATGATCGTGGACTCCAAAGGCAGTGGAGTATCCGTTAAGTTTGAAAACTGTCAAAACATTGTTTAGAATATTCATGAAAAATCGTTGTAATATTATTCTGTTATCGAACCTGTTGTCCTTCGTAACTAACGTATTATTAGTAACTAAATCAAACTATTTTTTGATCTCAGATTTATAATACTCATGTGACTAGTAGTTTAGTTTGACATACAACAATAAACCTCAAAAAAACTAGAAAAAAATTCTGAGATTTTTTGATGATTAAGGAGATCTAAGGATATTTGAAAAGATCTGGGTAAATCTAAGGAGATTTGAGGAGATTTTCTGGGGGAGGCAATCTTTTGACCCAAATAATGCGCAGTGAGTAACCCCTCTGTTTAAGATTGGCATTCAACTTTTATGTTAGTTAAACTTTCAATAGAAATTAATGCGTTCTGACAATCGACTAATATTGGCTCGATGAATATCAAAAGTTTCATTGATCATTCAGGTTGTTGAAGAACATTGCCATATCTCAGACCACATCAAATAATTGTTTAAAAGCATCAGTTTAAAGCTAATAAGGATTGATATCTTCCAATCCAAATTTATATTATATTTGAAATTTGGATGCATTTTTATTTCTAAATAAAATAAGATAAGAGACAACCGGCAATATGTGTCCTACCAAAGGCATACCGAGGTCAGCCAAAGACATCACCCCAATATCAAAGGAATTATGCCGGCTGTCCCTTCTTGTTAAATAGCTATTCTTTGCTGACACTACAACTTTATTTATCTAACCTAAACATCAACAAACTGCCAATGTCACCCAAACCTCTAAAAACATGTTTTTGGTAACTTTTGCTTGTGTATGTCAGGCTTCTTCATTCACTCCTCCTAGTTTTTAAATAGACTATAAGCAAGATTAAATATCCTGTATATCATAGATTAATCTATCGTTTTGATAGGTTGTTTGGATGTTGCCGTGTTGACAAATTCGTCCTTTAAATCTCACATTATGTATCTGCCATTAAGCAATAATTGTTATAAATATTTTTGTGAAAATTTAATTTTCAATGTTCATTTTATTGCTGCAGTACGAAAGCTTGACATCTGTACATGGAAAATGTAGCAATATTAGGTAGCAAATAGATTTATCTTATTATATGTTCCTTATCTGACAGTGGTCTAAATATCTAAACAAAACTGAGGTAGAAACCTGGACGCTCACCAAAAAGACTACCAGGAGAATTGTAGAATTGAGAGAAAATACCGAGTCAACAAATTAGCAACACAGAAGTGATGCGACGGATGAAGAAAGAACCAGAGCTGTTAGATACCGTAAAATAGCAGAAACTGCAGTATTTCGGCCACATAATCAGGAACTACAAGCTACAAGAAATAGGAGAGCACCCGATCAAAAGAGAATATATTGGTTGGCAAATCATAGAACGCCATCATTCCAACGGATAGGCACTTCAGAAGAAGAATTAGTGTTAATGTCTACTCTATTGTTATTCCAAGACGTGAAATTAAGAAATTTTTGATAATTGGTAAACATACAATACAAAGTAAAAAAGAGAAGAAATGTCCAAACATACAATCCGAAAAAGTCATTAAAACATGCTGTCAGAAAAATCGAAGCATGGGAAAGAAACAGTATATCTACATAAAAGAGCAACAACTTTTCCCTTCACTTGGCATTATTGTAATGGACAGTGGTCGTGGACAAAGTATAGTATTATCTTCGTTTTTTAGGGCCATTTCAGGGAAGATTTGCGTCCTTCGCCTGCGGCTCGTGATGTAAACATCTCTCTTAGGAATTAATGGCTATCATAAAAAGCTCCTTGAATAATATACACACTTAATTAATTTACGGATGAAAAAACCCAGATCTACTAAAATCACATTTACTCTTTATCCACGTTTCTTCAAGAACAACTGACTTGAATTGAAATGTTTAATATTTGTGTTCTTTACAACTTTTATTCCTTCAGATTGATTCGCTTTTTGCTGAGCTGGTTGATAGTAGACTGTAACTATATTAAGTTGGCATTTTCAAAACTGATATCTGTGGAGTTATCCATGTGGAGCTATTAAGAGAAAAGTCTGTAGAATCTGACAGGAACCTGTCATAGTCAGCTTCTTCTGTCACATTCTAGCAACACTACTCTTGAGACTTCCTATGTTCAAGAATTAGGTCTCTGAATACAAGATCTCAATCTTTCGAATTGTCATTCGAACCTTTACAATGGATTCCGATACTAAAACTAGGATGGACCGTTTCGTTAAATTATTGGAAGCCCAACAGCTAGAAATGCTACAACAGGCACAGGCATACCAAAGTCAGATAAGGGAGCTTATTACATGTCTTCAAGAGAAGGGAAGAAACACACCTGCGACTTTAGACGTCAATTCGTTTAAGTAAATTTATTTACGGGAGCTGGTTGCCCGTTTTCAGAATGGTTTGCCAGACACAAGACTACGTTTGACGGAACCTTAACGCCAGTATAGTCAAATCGAGAAAGAAGCTCTTGCCTTGATTACTGCAGTGGAAAGGTTTCATAAATTCTTGTGGGTTTATTCTGCAAACCGATCACCGACCGTTGCTTGCCTTATTCAATACGAAAGATATAAAGGGACCCAGGCAGCGAACGTCCGCGCGTTTCAATCGCTGGGCATTAAGAATGATTGGTTATAATTTCGACATTGAATATGTGAAAACCGAAGAATTTAGTAAAGGGGATGCCCTATCGCGGTTAATTGATGAATCAAACAGGAACTCAACTGACTCGGAAATAGACTAGGAGAATAGAAGGTGGTTATTGCTGTAGTTCAAGCTGCTGATAAAGAACTAAGTGGTATCGCTCTCGAAGCTATGGGATCCGCAACGCTGGAGGATCCTGTATTTCGAAAGATTTCTGATCGAATAAAAACCGGATGGAACAAGGCAGACTCTAATGATACAGATCTTCGACCATATGTGCGTCACGCCGAGTGCCTATCCATTGTCAATGATACCATTATGTTGATGGAACGAGTAGTTGTTCCTCCTCCGCTTCGAGAATGTGCACTTAAGCTTTTACACCGGGGCCATCCTGGAATCATCATCATCATTATTTTTGGCCAGGAATTGACAACGACACAGAACGAATAGTGAAACAGTGCTTCAGATGTGCCGAAACAGCAGCGGCTCCATGTAAGGAACCTTTGAACCCGTGGCCAGACACAAAAAAACCTTGGTCTAGAGTTTACATGGATTTCGGAGAGCCTAAAAGGGACATGCATTCCTAGTGGTTGTTGACAGCTTCAGTAGGTATACGGATGCCGAGTGGATTACTCCAGCTTCAACGGCAGCTACGGTAAAGTATCTACGCAGCATTTTTCGCCATTTAGGAGTACCGAAAACAATTGTTACCGACAACGGAACACAATTTACGTCAACTGAATTTGCATCTCGATCAAGAATGGTCTCAATGATAAGCCAAACAGCTTGGATTTGGTTGTTGCGTCATATAATTATATGCCCAGTAGAGAGTTGAACAAACAAACTCCAGCAGAGGTATTTTTTGGCCGCAGGCCAAGAATTCCAATGGATGTTTTCCGACCACGGACAGCTCTTTCAGCAACTCACGCACAAGTAGTGATGAAGAGACAATTTGATTGTCGTCATGGAGCTCGTAACCGTCACTTTGAACAAGAGAAAAATGTAATGGTTGAACTTTGGAATGGTGAGCGGGTAAATGGGGTTATTTGCAATATTATTGGTTCGGCTTTAGCAACGGTAAACTATTACTCGCCATTTTAACCAACTGTGGTAACAACATCCAAGTAGACAACCCTCCCTACCGTTTCAGGAAGTGACTGGATTGCCGGAGACTAATCGAATTCAAGACGACAAGACTCGACTGGATAATCTTCGGTTAGAGTGCGTACAATCCAATTCTAATGGCAATGAAGTAGTGAATGACAGACTGACATGACTTAGTGGACATTTAAAATTTCCGAATTTTAGATCCGTTTTTCGTCTTAATGGTCAAATCTACGGTATTGAAAAAATTACAAGTTGATAGCCGAAAATGTGCTCTACAACTTTTATCTAAAGCGTTTTTCCATGAAATGAACCGTACAGGCGCAAAAAAATCAAAACCGTTTTCACATGTTAATCTCCTATGTCCAGGGTGCTCTTGGACACCTGGTATAGTCCGTCGAGAAATTATCCGGAATTTTATAGTTTCTCCTTATTTTAATATATAATATAAGTTGGCCCAAATAGTAGGTTCTGGCCAAAATTGTATGGCAACCGCAATTGGCAAATTTTGTTGATTCTCAATAAGCTGAGATTTTGTGAAATAATGTCGCAAGTAGAAAAAAGAAAACAGGTGGAATATTTGTATAAAAAAGGCGTTCAAAATGTTAAAAAATTAGTGCAATTAACGCTTTAGTGGCCTTAGGGCGACAAAATCCGCGACTAGGCTTTAGAAAATTGGCTAACGGATTCGGAAATCAACGAGGAATGAAAGTGTGTCCCAAAACTGTCCGCATATCACTGAAAAGGCAAGGCAATACACATCAAGAAGGCCGAAAAGAATTCCTGCAATGACATCCCTACAAAAGCAAAGAAGAATGGATTTTTGTCAACGTTTTCGAGAAGATAACTTTAGTAACGTCTTTATATCTGACGAAAGTTGTTTCCAACTTGGTGCAAATCATCTAAGAATCCTCTCAAGAAAAAAAGTTACTCTTCAATGTTCTAAGTTCCCCATTAAAATAATGGTTTGGGGTGCCAAATCTCTGCGTGGTGCTACTCCTCTTTGTATAGTTGATGGCACCGTTAATAGTCCAAAATATTGTGTATGTGGCTAAATATTGTGTATGTGTAAGCGGCTCATGTTTTGTACTCAGAAGGGTGGCGTTTTCAGCAAGATAATGCAAGATGCCATACTTCTGCCTATACTCAAGCTTGGATGCAAGAACACCAAATTGCAACAATTCCGTGGCCAGCAGCTTCCCCAGACCTCATTTTGCCTCATTTTAATATTCACATAATAAAGATGTTCAAAGGAAAATTATAATTCAGTTTTAATTTTTCCGGATATTTCAGAGAGTCCTCATTATAATATCCATAAGTATGGCTTAGAAAAAGTCCAAAATAAAATGCTAAGATATATAAATTACAAGAAAACAGGTACATATCAATTTCATATTCCTAAAGTAGACATTCTAAAGAGACATAATTTGCACACCTTAGAAAGTCGTAGATCTGTGGCATATTTGTTGTTTTTACACAAACTAGTTAATAATCAAGTTAGGGACCAATGTGATATTTTGAATATAGATTTGAATAGATTTAGAAAGATGATTCAAGAAATGCTGTAAATTAGTGGCTTGTTACTTTGTATATTTGCTATGTTCATTAATAATTGTGTTTAACCAACCTACCCTATAATTGGATGTATTTCTGTGGGGTATGTAATTAAATAAATAAATAAAACACTCAACATAATAAAAGTACATACCTGTAGAATAGTTTCGAAATTAAAGGTTAATCCATTCCATAGAGTAAATTCTCCGGAACTTGCACCGGTAACTAATCGCCGCCCTTCAGGAGTCCAGGCCATACAAAATATGGGACAGCGCATCTTATTGGTTGCCGTTTTAACAAATCTAGTGGTTACACAATTGATAGGATTGTCGGGATAGGACGGAGGTGGCATGAGATCTGGATAATACATTGCGTCCGGTTGTAAAGCGCGTCGGTCTCTATAATCTCGCTGCCAGATACGATTCTAGAAAAAAAAAACAATAGTACAGAATGTAGCTGATTAGAAACTGCGGAAACAGGCGCAATATGTCGACTCACTTCTAGTTCCTTAATAACAGCTGCATTATAGTCGACCGTTTTTCTCATTACAGACTTCCTTAGGCGTTTTCCATCAAAATCCTCTAAGGTCATATTGCCTAAAGGTCCAGGCAACGGTTTCATAAAAGGTTTAAATGGCTGACGATTGTGATTGTAGCCTGCAAAAAAAAGGTTATGTTGCATATCTGAATCACAAAAATGATAAATCAAAGTTAACACTCAGAAATAAGAACATTTTCTTTAATATCCTATAGTTAGATATGATTATCTTGGGCAAGAAAAGATTGGTTGAGAAATGAAACTTGATGCTCTTAACTCCATCTTTGGCTACAAAACAGAAAGTGAAAAAAAAAGCCAATTTTTTAAACATGAAGGGTAATTCTTTTTTTTTTTTTGACTAAATTTTTAAACTCACCCTTTGCTTTCCACAAGGATGTTTTAATTGTTATTTTGGTGTAACATGTTTGCAGACGGAAATTTCTTTCCTGTTTCTAGTTAATTTAAATGCACTTCAAAATCTCCGTTATGTTAAGATACAGAAACCTTCTGTCTAACCAGTGAAAATTATTTATTTTTCTGGAGTGACATTATGTGGTTCATTTTGATTGATTAGACGTTGGGTTGCAGTAATCTAAATGGTGCTTTATGGCCAACTTGTCAAATACTAAATAAAACAATATACACTTTTGGCAGAATATATTTCAATCTCAAATATTAAGAACTAGCTGAACTACCCAAGCAAATTAAGTTTTTTTTTCCAGTTTTCATAAATATTGTGTTTTATACAAAAATAATTAAAAGTGTTGTTAGATAGGTACCTGTATTAAAAGAAGTATTATTTAAAATAAACTGACTTATGAGTTGTCACAGTAAAATCATCAACTTTAAGTGCCCTTCTGTTGGTAACTTTTTGTAGGTAGCAACATATGGAACCAGACCATGATATCCAAAAAAAAAATTCAGTATGTTGTGCAATAATATAAAAAAATTAGATAAGATAATCTTGTAGAAGGAGGAAATATTGATCTCATTTTTAGAAAAAAAACTGCTTCAATGAGACTTACATTTCAACCTCTTGACACCATGTAAGAACATAAATATTCAAGTCAAAGTCAAGTAAATATTTTACTTTACCACGAAAATTTGACTGGTAAATTACAAATACTATGTTTCTGGCAGTTCAAACTTTGATACGGCTTTTCTCCTTGACTGTACCAAATTTTGTAGTGTTTTTTCAGGTTATTGGATAGGAAATTTAATGAAGATTCCAAAAATAGGCTTAAAACAGTCTTTTACTCACTCCAAGTGGGTTGACAAGCAATTTTGTCCCTGACTATCAAATTGGGCTCAAAAGTTACAAAAATCAGGATTTAAAAAAAGTTTTCTTGCAGTATTTGATACAAAACGTGATTTTGAAATTTGACAGTGGTCATGTTACTGCCTAGCTAATTTATTTTCTAAAAACCACATGATACCTGTTCCTAATGTCAAAACTGTCAATACTTTGACTAGAATTTGCAAGAATTACTGTTTAACACAATTTTTGAAACAAAACGTGTTTCTGAGCTCTATTACAGCTATTATCAATATATTCATAATTCATAGTAAGCTTAAGAAGGTTTCAGAGGCCTCTGGCAATACAAAATGGCTGTCAGAGGCCTCTGGCACGTTAAAAACAATTCATAGTAAGCTTAAGAAGGTTTCAGAGGCCTCTGGCAATTCAAAATGGCTGCCAGAGGCTTCTGGCACGTTAAAAACAATTCATAGTAAGCTTAAGAAGGTTTCAGAGGCCTCTGGCAATACAAAATGGCTGTCAGAGGCCTCTGGCACGTTAAAAACAATTCATAGTAAGCTTAAGAAGGTTTCAGAGGCCTCTGGCAATTCAAAATGGCTGCCAGAGGCCTCTGGCACGTTAAAAACAATTCATAGTAAGCTTAAAAAGGTTTCAGAGGCCTCTGGCAATTCAAAATGGCTGCCAGAGGCTTCTGGCGACTATAGTCAGTAAATTACTGGTAAATACAAATTGTTTAAATAATAATATAACTTTGACAGAAAAGTTTCATTTATTTCTCAAAATCTCTAAAATAACAAATCAAAACTTTATTGTGACAATATTGACCAAAAATGACTTTCATGAAATTAATAACAGCCATGACAGGAAAATGATCTTGTTCAAGCAAATTTCAATTTTCAACCTGTAAATCTACTGGTCAAACATGTATGATAGAGAGAATGTAACTTTCTTTTTGTGTAAAACTGACATTACTTTGTATGTATGCAGTTGCATATGGAACTTGCTACAGACCAAAAGCTCCAGACAATCATTGTTTTGAATTCAATCTTGAAATAAAGCAGGGGTAGCAGATTTTTACCTTGTACACTAACTGAAATAAGTAGGTACTTTATGAAATTGAAAACAAAGAATATGCATAAAGAAATAATAAAATATAAAAATGAGAGGAATACATATTTTAAACTGCATATCTGTAGTATGAACCAGAATGAATTGGAACAATAATTACATTTATTCTACTTATTGTGTGGAAGAATGGCATTTCAAATTGTCAACATTTTATGTTTTATTCATATTTGAACTAATAAACATCAGTAAATATTTCAATTTAGCTACTAATGTGTGCTTTAGACAGAGTATTTGTGTGTATTTATGGAAGGGCTTAAAAAGCAAAAATGTTTGTTTATTTTAATGTCTTCATTGGATTTAGTGCTGTTTGTTTTTTAAAATAAATGTTTTTTTGTTATCTTGTATCTAAAGTGAGAACTGTAGTGATAATGGGTGGGATTGAGATTTTTTTAAAGCTCCTTTACCAAGAAAAACTAGACTTTTTCTGTCTTTGTCCCAGTTTCATCATTATCTAAGTTTTTCTGTTAGTTACATGATTTTCCTATGGCTGTCTTACCACACCTGTATAATTTCAACTTTAAATTGACATAGTTATATAAATCTCAAAACAGTAGATTTCTATTTATGAAAACCATCAAAATTATCTCCAGAAAGCAGTAAAACCACAACACACTCTAATAATCCAGGAAAATCAGTTCCAAAGGTATTTTATAGCTTTATGAGTGGAATTTTGACATTTGGGCGTCAGTTACAGTCCTCTCCTAAACCTGGAAACTGTTAATCCCATAGAGGTACAAAATTGATATCAAATTATTTTAAAATTGAACTTGTTCTATTTCTGTTGATTCTTTTTTTGTTTTTATTATATTATTATGATTTAATATCACTTGAAACATGGAACAACAAATCAAGAACAAACAGGGTCCTGTATCCTGTATATATCAATTATATTAAATATTTAATAATTAAGTAGATACACCAATGTTGATGCATTTGACAAATATGGCAAAGTTTGTTTCCCTACCTATGTCAGTGACAAATAATTGAGCAAGCAAACAGCAACCCTTTAAGTAAATTGCTGAATTTAGACTTGTGGAGTTGTATGAATTAGGTTTCCTCCAGGATTTCTTAAATAAATTTTAATCTTAAGAAGCTTTGACACTGACAATTGATTTCTTTCAGCTAAGCAATATCTAGATATTTGTTTCTGAATATATTTTAGTGTTAAGAGTCCACTGGATACATTTGTATCTCAACAATGTTGTACAAGATGCTATACTGCTAGTTGTATTACAGGGCAAATAAAATATGTTTTGTTGAGAGTATAACATTGTTGAGAAACAAATGTATCCAGTGGATACCTTTAAAGATAAGAGTAAAAATTATAGATGAATGTTCAATAATAATTATGAAACTTACCCATGTTATGCTGTTGCATAGGCATCAAATTATTTGGGGGTTGACCAGGTGGCCCAACCATATTTGGAGGGGGCAACGCCAAATTAGGCGGAGGCTGAGAAAACTCCATCATTTTGAGTGTAAACGTTCGTATTTATTCAAGTTAGCACAATAGGGATTAAAAACTATGCCCATACAAAAATATGTCAAAATAACCTAAACAAAACGCCGACGGTAGCCATTTTTATCCATGAACAAACCGATTATCAAATCATTTGAAAGAACCGAATCAATTAATTAGTTGCGTAAAAACAAATAGTTCATCGTGGATTAAGCTAAATTAGGTGAGAAAATTGAATTTTAAATAAACTGAAACCGTTTAGAGAAAATAAAAACACGTTGATCCGCGACCGCCACATTCACGACTTTGTTTGTAAATGACAGTAATGACGCTTCTTGACAGCGATAGTGATGCATTTTTGACAATCGACAGCCTAGCACGTTATGCAAATCACTGGGGCAGTAGAGTACGTTCCGTTTTTGCTTTTGTTTTCAAAGCCAGGACTTTCAGTTCTCTACTACTATATTTTTAATCAAACAAACTGCAATTATAAAATACAACTTTAAGATTTATTTATAATCGGTTATTATACTTTTTTGCACGATTTAAGCTGTCTACAATTTTAACTAAACTAGACAAAACCTGTTTTTTATTATGTAATGAACCAATTTCCCCAAGTACAGCTGCGATTTTCTTTGATTCGGTCTCAGATAATTTATCCTCACTATTAACGTCGATAACGGTTTTGCAGGAAGTATCAGAACTTATTTTTGTTATTCTCACACTTTGATATAATGATATAACTTCGGCTTCCGTTTGATTGAACGAGTCCTCAGTCGCCATTGTCACTTCAATGGATTTCTCCTTTCTTGTTCGCCTACAAAAAATAATTTCTGAAATGTATTCCAGTTATTATTAGTTGGTGGTTACTTGTAATCAAATGTCTACTTCTTTCCCATTGTCTTTAGATACTCTTTAATAAATAACTGTTGCTCCGCCGTACTATTGGCAATAACAAACCTTTTCAGTTTCTCCTTCTTCACAATCTCTAAAAGATTTCTTAAGGCCTCTTTCATAGTTTGTCCAGTGTGTAATAAATGTTTTCCAGGATCTGGGATCACTTCCAGTTTTTTGGGAGCAGTTGATAAAGGTTTTTTCTTTGTTTCTTGTTCTGGAGGGAGATCGCAAAAATAATTGTCTGGAATGGGGCATCCAGCTACTTCTAGTTTCTGTTTGGTTTTGGTGATATAACCGTCTGGTTTTTCTTTGTAGATGAGTTCAAAATTTCCGGTACTGGCTTGTGGGTTTCTTGCGCTGTCTATTACCACTAGAAAAGTTTGTTCATTTTCAAAGATTAGACTCCCAGTAAGATGAAACTCTTACCTTTGATGACATCCTCCAACACCTCAGGGCACAATTTTGCTGTTACCGGAGTTGAGGCATAAAGAGCTGGACTTGAGTTGATCTCCAATATCCAAGGTTCAAAAGTTTCAGACAGCATGAAATCAGCACCGTACAATTCAAAACAGTTACGTCTTCTATCGATCTTATCTCTATGAGCAATCATTGCGGCGATGATGCATTGTTTCATACCGACATAAATGACTTTTTCAAATGTATCTGGGTAACCAATATCAGAGAGATAACTCTGAAATTACATAAATTTAGTGAGGGAAGAGCATGAATAAAAGTCGAAGCCAAACCTTGAACTGTTTGGAATCCCACATACCGTAAGATGGTATGAGAGGGTCGTTAGTTCCTCTATGTAGGTATTTGGCCTGCACTGAGTTGTTGGTCAAGTGAATTGATTCGTGTAACTTGCGCAGGTTGTAGGTTTGGGAACTGAATCGCAAGTAGCAAACCCTAGAAAATTTGTCTTATTAGAAGTGCATTAGTTTAAGGTAATGTCCGTACTTATACATCCAGATAGTTAAAGGATAAGCGCTGGTAACTAGAAACCACTGTCTGATATCGAACTTTGTGTCATGAATTAAGAAGGGCCTTTCTGAAATTATTAAAAAATAGTTTACAAATTATTATGCTTAGATGGGTGAGACAAAAGAATCTCCCCAAAACTCCAATGTCTCTGGAAAACATCTTCAAACAACTAATTTGAGATCAATAGGGAATAAGTATAATATAGCAGGTTCAGTCATTTTCGCTTTGCTGATGATGCTGGTTCTTATAAATACAAATCTAGAAGAACTACATTAAATAATAACTATAAATAAGTTTGAGCATCTAGTCAAAAACCTTCTAAAACAGTCCAGAAGCTTCTACAAATTTTAGAACAGTCCAAAAGCTTCGAAATGCTCTTAACTAGTCTAAAAGCTCTCAAAAGATTTCTAAAAGCTTTCGTATACATCTTAAAGCTAAGGTCTTCAACACTTGTATTTTTCCTGTTCTGACATATGCAATGAAAACGACCACATCAACCGTAAAAGCCTCTAACAAACTTCGAAGAGCACAAAAGGCAATGGAACAGATTATGCTGGGAGTATCACTTTGAGACCTCCTAAGAAACGAAGACAAATGAGCTTGGAAGATGTAGTGAGGCGCATTGCCACTCTAAAATGGTGTTAGGTGGGACATATCGCTAGGCAGGACAACACAAGAAGATGGACAAGACAGTTACTACAATGAAGATCCAGGCTTTCCAAGAGAAGTATTGGACGACTACAGAAAAGATGGATTGACGACATCAAGGAAAGGATATGAAGAAACTGGTACCAAACAGTACAAGATAGGTTGGATTGAAGAAAACAAATGATGTCCAGGAGCGGACAAGCAAGAGAAAGAGGGAGATAGAAATCGCTTAGTTAAATCCACATTTTGAATAATAAACCAACCAAAGTTACATCAGATGGTGTTACCAACATCAGTTTCAGAGCATATTTACCAATATATTTCTGAATCACATATCGTCTAGTAGGGTTTTTCTTTACAACATCCAAAATGTAGCTCAGAGTTCGGCAAATGTGAATTCCTTCTCCCCTGCTACTGTTGGTTGGCTTCAAAATCCAGATGTTCATATATCCGTCCATGTCCAAGCATGGCATATATTCTCGAAGTTGATTAAGAAGGTAATTAGCTCTTCGTACCATGTCTTTTGTTTCTAGAATAATAATTTAATAATACTTATCTAATAAGACCAACACTGCATTTCATTTTTTTCTACTAAATCTAGTCGTACCTTGGGAAGGGTGAATGCTTTTATCCGGAAGTTTAAAGTGATGTCCAATATGGACCGTTTTGTAAAACTGCTCCAAAAATTCGTGCCATTCAATTTCCAAAGCTTCAGGCATATCCTCGTCTATATCTTTATGGTTTTGAATTTTCACGTATTTATAACACTCGGATATGGCAAAGTCAAACACCATCATCTAAAAACAATTCCACCAAAACCATAAATTCAGTCTTTTTACCTTGGGAAAGTTTCACACTTACTGGTATTTTCCCACTGTCACTAACAATTTTACTCTCACCAGTTATGTTGTTCCTTACCACCCATTTCAATAAAGAACAAGCAGCTGTAAGACCAAAATCTTTGAGGAAAGATTTAGTATCACCACCTTTGGTTAATAAATAGCATCTAATAAACAGATAATTTTTAATACTGAAAATAAAATTAATTTAAGAAAATTTGCCTTGGATGGTTAATCCGTGCAACTCCTGGGATGTTAAGCCATTGAGATTCGCGGGCTGCTTGACAAAGTCCTTGTTTGCTAGTATAACTAAATGATTCCCTTCTGAATCTGTTAATCAGCGTTAACTAAAATACTCAATTAAATGGTAATTCAGATGAAAATTGTGAGCAAAACCTTGACGTTGTCCGAGCATTCCTTGAAAGCGTCATAGCTGTGGTCCCAATACAAATCAACCTAAAAAAGCCCTGAATATATTACCAAACTATACTTCCAATTGTGCTCAAAACCTGGTGATCCTTAAGTAACTTTGATTTTATAATCTTCTTCACTGTGTCTGCTATGCCTTTGTTTCTGGATAAATCAACCAACTCGCCTACGCTGAGTTGAAGGTATTTTCTAATGTCTTCGTTGATCCGATCTCTACACAAAGAAAACAAGATAATGTAGAGTAATGGAAAAGAGTAGTATAAATGAGCAAATAATCAGTTTTTGAGAAGCTTTGCGTTATCTTCTGACAACACTTGAACCAACATTTTTGTTTAAAAAGTCACAATTTGCAACTATAAGAAGTTTCATGTAGTCTTCAACCAAGTTGAGGTTATCTACAGAGGGATATGTATATCTACAGTCTTCAATGTTTTCAAAATTTGGTTCAAATTGCGGTAAATAATCTACTGAAGGTTATAATAATATTAAATCGGTACAATTTTTACGCACACATGGTTCTGTAATGTTTGTTTACGCCCATGTTTCCATATCGGAAACAATAACTTTACGCCCTAGGACTCTTCCATCAATTTTATGCCCCGTGTCACAGGACAACAGGCGGTAAAGTAATACCTTTAGCCTCTCACGTAATCTTCTTCTATCAGTCCTTGATACATAAATAACTATTGTCTTATCTAGATCAACGTAAATCATCTTCATGTGGACTTTATATATTTTTTAAGTTATAGCAAGATTTGACAGTTCTCTTAGGAAAATTTGATATTTTTTAGTTGGCTCAAAGTGATTTTTAAAAGATTTTACATGTTTCAACTGCTCCAGGGGTTTTAACATTGTTTTGAGTGCATGTAAGACCTTTTGCTCCATTTCCAATTGATGGTCACTTTTAGAAGGTTTTAGATATTCGCAGTCTTTAATGTCCTATTCATATTTTTAGTGCAAAACAAATCATTTTAGACGGTTCTTGACATCCAAAGCGTACTTAAAAAGCATTTTTTAGGAGTTTTTAAGTTCATCGTCATCTTCAATATTCTCATTAGTAAGTTAGGTTAGCACATCTTCCCATTCTTAGCTCAAAGTAATTCATCGTCAGAAAGTTTTACATGTTTCAAGTATACCTACTACATTTTCGAAGGTTTTTGAAGCTTTTTCCTTGTTATGTCAAGTTATACCATAAAGATTTTCTCTATTCTTTCCGTCCTCTTCTTCTTTCTTCTTTTTAAAGTGCCATCTCCTCTCAGAAGGTTGGCTATCGCTACTTTTGATGCTGCAGCTCTTAGACAACTCAATGGAACTACATTTGTACCATTTTCTCAAGATAATCTTCTTCCACTGCTTCTTTTTCCCTGTAATCTTCTCTGCATAATATTCCGCAACAATTCATATTTCTCTCCCAGCATAGTGTGGCCCAGATATTGTAACTTCTTTATTTTAATTGTGTTTAATATTTCCTTTTCCTTTATCATTCTTTCCAGTACCTTCTCATTTGTTACCATGTCTACTACTTAGCTTATTCTTAAGATTCTTCAATATGACCCCATCTCATACGCTTTTACTTTCCTTAACAGTTGTTCCTAAGTATTTGTACTTTCTCTACTAGTTTTTTACTAAAACTGATTTTGTAATGATCATAAAATATGACCTTTTTGTATAATATGGTGTCATCTGCATACAGAATATTGTTAATGGGTATTCCGTCCTCTACACCTCTACATCCTCTTTAATCGGTTCCGACACATTTAAATCGGCTTCAGCAGGTTTTATATTGTCCAATCGTTTTCTCCATGACATCTTCTTTACTGGATATTAATAGATAGTTTGATCCATTCTAAAACCATCAATCTTCATATTGTTCCAAGTTGCCAATGTCTTAAAGTATTAATCTAAATCGCTTTGTCTAGGTCAAATTGCATAGAACTCCAAAAGAAGTCACATAGTTTTAGATTTCTCAAGTCTTCTTGAAATTCCCTTAAGGAAATTATATCCAGAAGGATATTTCAAGGATTAACGATTTTCTCCATATTCCAAGCCACTATTATCACTTTTCTCCACGTCTCAAGCCACTAAAGTGTTATATTTACATGGTTCAATCAATGGCATTTTTCATGACAGTGCAGTGATCTATTCCAAAGGCAAGTAAAAAACTTTCCAGATGTTCTACTTGTTTAAGTCCTCCAGTGTCTTCTTTAGAAAGTTATAGGAAAGTTTGTCGTGATATTCTCTTTAGAAAATGCAACATCATATTATCAGAAGGCTTTACATGGTTATAGTACCTATCCATAATTCAGTTGGAACATGATGTTGAAACTACCTTTTTTCCAAATATCATTGTCACTTTTGTGATGTTCAGTTATTTTCTTCATGATACCTTCACTATATTTAGTGTAAAATTTGTTTCAAAAGATTTTACATGTTTCGACTCCTCCCTTATCAAGCTACATCATCTCCAAAAGTTTTATATTTTTGCAAAAATATAGATATCTTTCTTGTAAAATGTAGAGTTTTGATTGTAACATAACGTAAATGATGACGTACAACCAAACTTATAGTAGATGAACCGTTATTTGTCCTAAAGATGATATACCTACACTAACCTGTAGTTTGGATGATACTTCTCAATCCACCCTCTTTTGATTAAAGCCCTCCTAACAGCCGGAAATTGTCCCTTTATCGTAAAAGTTTTTTTCTCTCTTATGGCTCTATCGACTTCATCTTTGATGATTCCTAGAGGATTGTATACTTCTCTAGGTGGTGCTATAGATCCGCTTCTGTTGGACGATGTGTGTGAAGATCTGAGAAGAGTGGGGCTACAATCATTAAATCTTAACAGAAAGTTATTAAGTAAACTTTGAGGTTATACTTGGTTTTAACTTGGGGAGCTGTGGAAGGTTTAACTGACGTACTAATGGCGTTAGGTTCTGTAGGAAATTTCAAATTTGTAACAGCTAAAGTAGATTTTTTTGGTTCTGAAGATGGTCTAACTGGTTCGGCTCTAATAACATTAGGTTTTAAGTTTACTGGTTTTGCTGATGATGGTTTTGGTGTATTTGGGTTAGTTTTTACTTGGTTCCCTTTTTTCTTAAGTGGAACTGTTCTTTCTGCTTTTTTTTTAACCTCTTCCTGTTTCAGTCTGTTGAGTTCTTCTTGTTTTTGATATATTCTTTCCAATTCGTGCTCAACATTAGTATAAACTTCGTTTTTTGCACCAGTCGAGTTGACTAGATTTATGCCATTTTTGAGGTCGTTGAATACTTGAGCCATATCATAGACAACCTAAAGTTAGTTTAATATAATTACTTACTGAAATGCAATCAAATTGACTAACCTTTTCAAGAGTGATATCACCTTTCCTCCCATATTTCAAACTAGAGTTGGTGCTTTTGATTGTTACAGACGATCTAGTCTTGGCCAAGGCTTGTTGTAATTCACCTTCAATGGCAGTATAACTATCGACATCCTTAAAAAAATTGTATTTTTTTTAACAATTTAACAGTAAAAAAATTTACCTGATGCTTGGACATTGTGTAGCAAATTGGTTGTACTAAGAATTTTTTGATAAAAAAGGCATGATTGTTATATTTTCATGCTTATAACACGCGGAATTTAGATTTTAGGAAAATTTAGTTTGCTGTTTTGATGGTTAATGTTGTGTCAGATTTGGTTGACAGTTTGTAGGTTTGCAGGTCTTATGCAGGTTAATATAATGCGTATACCATTAAAGAATGCTAAAAATGTTAAATATATATTCATCAAATCAAAAATTTTATTCTTCTCCGGTCTCCGCCATCCAAGTCCCTAAGGCCAAAAACCATTCCCTACGATTTACCATCATTCAGTTGTGTTCGGAAATACATATTTACTGACTTTTCCATCAGAAGGTTACAAGTATTTCATTATACACTTTTTCTCAACCAAAAAGTTGTCACACATTTTGCACTTTTCTGAATATGTCTTCTTAAGAATATATTTATATTTCACAAGACAAAACCTTGTTTGTTGTTTTCACAAGTTTTTTGTTTCTTTCACGTTCCTTCAAAACTTTTTCTAAGACTTTAATTTTCAAAAGGTTTCACATTTTCTTTTCTTCAACACTAATTTTTACCTGTTTTTGGTCTATTCTGAAAAGATCTTCAAAAAGCTTTATTATTACCTACATGTGTCAATTCTCTAATATTTTTATTAGAATGTTTTTTAAGAATTTGTCTCTATCTACTTCAAAGTAAATTAATAGAAATAGATGTTGTCTCATATATTTTTAAGTTTCCATCAATAAGGTCTGGATTTGGAGAAAGACCTCTTCTAAAAAGTGTTGATCATCTTTAAGAGATTTTAGACTAATTAGTTGCTCTAGCTCTTTAAGTTTAAGGATTTCCTTCTTTCTTTTTACTGTTTGGCCAAGTGGTAGCTGTAAATAAGAAAAAGCTGTAAAGAAGTCTGAATTTGCCTCATATTCCTTAGGGTATTTCTGCTGTTGTGAGAGTATTTCTACTAGTTTTCCTACTTTCTATTCCTGATTCCATTGACCTCCTCCAAATGGCTAAAATCTCTTCCATACATCTCCTGGGAGGCCCAAGAAGATGATAATAAGATTCCTTTTGTAGATCCCCAGCTTTCTCAAGAGGCATATCATAGAAACGTTTTTCCATAAAGCTTCAAAATCTTAATCTCTGTTGATAAATTGTGTACTACAGCATTTTCTTCTTAATCAAGATGGTCATCATTTCCAAGTCGTTTTAAATGGTTTGTAGGTTTCCTTAAAATCTTAATCCAGTACCTCAAATTCAAGATTTTGTCCTGCTTAAGAAAAACAAGGTTTGAATTAATTAGACAGAAGTGAGTATAGAAGAGCTTATCGAATGGTTTTTAGGTCCAAACAAAGCCAAATGGTGCTAGTAGTTTGTTGATAAGGAAACCCATGTAAAATCATTGAGTTTTACGTGCATCACCTTATTAAGGTCTCCTATTACATAATTTATATACATACAGGTATATTCGACTGTTGTCTTGCAAACTGTGTGAACTTATAATTGGTTTAGTTGGACGCAAATCAATAATTACCCAGTTCAGTTGTTCTCTCCTGTCTTACAAGAATTAAATGAGTAACTAAATCAAAATATGTGTTTTAGTGATATTTATCTATGTTTAGTATTATTTGCACTATTTGGTCAGGTAAGAGAGTTTTAAATAGTGAAATCTAATAGATTTTTGTACTACTATAGTTTATGTAAATTATTGGCCAATTAATTGATTATGTAGTAAGTACGATTTTCAGATTTTATAATAAAAAATTGCCTTGAGTTAAGAAGTTACTTGAGAGTTGAGAAATTAAACTAGTTGTTAAAGCGCACTTTGGAGCATCCTGCTGTGTAAATGCTTGAAGAGGCCGTTTAGGCCAAAAAAACCTTAATATAATCTTGTAGAGAATAAAATTGAATAAAATTTGCTTCAACTTTCGTTTTTAACACTTTTTGACAGCTTCTCAAATAACGGAGCTACGTTCAGTTGAAAAATCAAACTAGTTTAAAAAGGGCACTTTGGAGCATCCTGTTTTTTTGCCCTTTAACTCATCGAGGAGGCCCTTAAGGCTAAAAACACCTAAATATCTTGTAGAGAATAAAATTTTCTACAACTTTCGTTAATAAAAAAATGAAAACGCTTAGGTTTTGTCTCTGATGATTAATTCAAAAAGTTTTTTTTTTTAAATGTACGCCCATTCAAATGATTTACCAATGTTTAGGAAAGACCCTATATAATTGAACAAATTAAAAAAACAATAATCTAACTTTTTAGTGTAAATGCGAGAAATATAAAATAACAGACCAAATCTACATGGATGTTAAAATTGGAGAAGTCTATCAGGGACGTATCACATTGGGATTATTTGGAGAGGTCGTTCCAAGAACGGTAAGAAACTTTAAGCATCTCGCCCTGTATGGAATTAATGGAAGAGGATATAACGGAACTAACTTTGTGGTAGCTATCAGGAAAGTTATGATATTGGGTTGGTTTTCACATTATTAGAAAAGAAAAGAATTACTTTTATTATTATTTAGGAGGAGATGTCGTTTTTAACAATGGAACTGGTTCGATAAGCATTTATGGAGAATTTTTTGAGGATGAAAGTTTTGAAATCAAACACGAGTCTAGTGGATTATTAGTAATGGCTAATGCTGGAGGTGTGTTGTGTCAAAATAACAACAATTTTACGTTTATTTTGTATACATTTTAGTCCCTAATTCAAACGGTTGTACGTTCTTTATTACGACAATGGCAACACCATGGCTTAATGGAAAGTATGTGGTTTTTGGAAAGGTAGTTTGATTCTTATTTGTAGAGTTTAATGTTTTGACTAAATGGTTTTACTAAGGTGTTGAATGGTAATGAAATAGTTCACAAAATTGAATACCTAAAAACTGATTACAACGATCGAATCTTGGATAACGTCCAGATTATTGATATTGGAGAGATCCAGTTTACACCATACTACGAGGATCACAAAAATTATGAGTAAGTGTTTAACAATGAAGTAATTTGTTATATTAAATTAGGAAATTTTTAGGTTAACCTTTTGGGCGTGGATTAAAGCTGGATGGTTTCCTCTTAGTTTTTCTTTTGGTATACTTGGATTCTTTCATTATTTTATAGCTAAGCTAAACACATTATAATCTGAACAAATGAATACACTGCTATTATACTATAAACCAGTTTGTATCAAGTGTATTAAACCATTAATAAAATACTAATAAACTATAATTACTTTAAGAATCTAATCTCTTGATTATCTTAATCAATTAATCAATTTGGATGATAGTTCAATATATTTTGACTCGTTGGAACAAGGCAGTTTTAACCTTCTCTTCACTAAAAGTTATCTTAATAATTTGGTAAATGATTCCAGTATCAAGAGTAACTAGAATAAAAGTCTCGTCCTTGTACTCCTAATAAAAAGTCCCACCCTCCTTAAAACTTGGATTTTCTACCAGAAGCACAGAAAGATCTGGAAGTAAATTAAGATTTCATGACTATAATGCGCTCGAATATCATAAGTAACTAAAATATACCTCCTTGCGTTTCTTCACCCCTAAGACAAAACCTCAATTTTCTGTAAAAACTGGATTTTCTTCCATAAGGAGGTAAGTTCAGTGTTTTTGACTATTGTTGGACGAACTTGAGAATCAGGAGCAACTATAATTTACTTCGATGTGTTTCTGCATTTTTAATACAAAACTTGATTTTTTGTCAAACTTGGAATTTGTACCAGAAATTAGATTTTTTATCAGGAGCACAGAAACAATTAAATTAAGTTTTTCTGACAAATGGTAGATGATTAAAAATGGTGAGGTTTCGTTTTTCGTTTATCAATCCCAATTCTCTGACCGGTTTCGCCATATTACGGCTCATCAAAGAGGCTATTGGACTTGACAACCAAAGAACAAAACCTTAATTCCAGTATAGTCCACTGGATGCTAGACATAATAGCTGTTTTTGCTGAAGGTTTTTTTCTTTGGTTATCAGGCCGTATAGTAACAAAAAACAAAACCTTACCATCTTTAACCAGTCATATCGGTTTTTACCGAATAATGTGGCATTATTGGGGCTGTCCCTAGATTTGGGAACGCCATTTGTAGGTTCTGACTGATAGAGTTAAGTACTGCTGTCACCAGATTTTGCACAACTGCTTTTATGATAGGTAGATGAGCTCGAGTATCAGGAGCAACTGCAAAACCTCCATGCGTTTCTGCATTTATTGAACTAATCTTGATATTTGTGAAAAATTGGATTTTGTACCAAATATTGTCACACCCGTGTTCGTAGTTACGGCACACCCAGTAACCAGCATAGTCAGCAAGGTTAGCATAATGAGGTCGCTGACGAACATAAAAGATGCACTGTAGCTCGACTAAATCACCGAACTCTGGAGTCCTCCTCAGGGGGAGGATTACTGACTGATCTCTGGGTTAGTCTGGGTACGCCTCTTGGTTGGTTGGTTTCTGGTATTTTGGCTCTACCTACTAGGGTATTTCGCCAGCTCGAAACGTAAGAGGCTCAGATAGTCGGGCTAGAGCCCCTGAGCCCCAGATAGCTACAAAAAGGTCTAAAAAATCGCTTAAAGGCACGATCCCAGCAAAAGATATAGTCATTCCTCGTGGAAACTATAACCGTCACTTTTCTTCCCTCCGGAGCACAGAAGCATAAGGAGGTAAATCAATTTTTTTTGACGATTGGTGGATGAGCTAGAGTATCAGGTGTAACTAAAATTTACCTCCTTGCATTTCTGCACTTCTAATACAAATCTTGATTTTATGTGAAAAATTGGTCTTTGTAGCAAAACTTGGGTTTTCTATCACTTGCACAAAAGAATAAGGAACTAAATCGAGTTTTCTTGACAATTGGTAGATAAGCTCGAGTATTAGAAGTTACTAAAACTTGCCTCCTTGCGTTTCTGTATTCTTAATACAAATCTTGGTGTTCTGCGAAAAATTGGATTTTGTACCACATAATAAGTTTCTATCAGGAGCAATAAGGAGGTAAATCAAGTTTTCTTGACAATTGGTGGATGAGCTGGAGTATCAGGAGTAACTAAAATTTACCTCCGTTCCTTCCTAATTCCTAATACAATTTGTGATTATCTGTAAAAATTAGATTTTGTACCAGATATTGGATTTTCTATCAAGAGCACAGAAGCATAAGGAGGTAAATCAACTGTTCTTGACAATTGGTGGATGATCTCGAGTATCAGAAACAACTAAAATTTACCTCCTTGCAATTCTGCACTTCTAATACAAATCTTGATTTTATGTGAAAAATTGGACTTTGTAGCAAAACTTGAGTTTCCTATCAGTAGCACAGAAGAATAAGGAACTAAATCGAGTTTTCTTGACAATTGGTAGATAAGCTCGAGTATTAGAAGTTATTAAAACTTGCCTCCTTGCGTTTCTGTATTCTTAACACAAATCTTGGTGTTCTGCGAAAAATTGGATTTTGTACCACATATTAAGTTTCTATCAGGAATACAGAAGCATAAGGAGGTAAATCAAGTTTTCTTGACAATTGGTGGATGAGCTGGAGTATCAGGTGTAACTAAAATTTACCTTCTTGCATTTCTGCACTTCTAATACAAATCTTAATTTTATGTGAAAAATTGGACTTTGTAGCAAAACTTGGGTTTTCTATCACTAGCACAAAAGAATAAGGAACTAAATCGAGTTTTCTTGACAATTGGTAGATAAGCTCGAGTATTAGAAGTTACTAAAACTTGCCTCCTTGCGTTTCTGTATTCTTAATACAAATCTTGGTGTTCTGCGAAAAATTGGATTTTGTACCACATATTAAGTTTCTATCAGGAACACAGAAGCATAAGGAATTAAATCAAGTTTTCTTGACAATTGGTGGATGAGCTGGAGTATCAGGAGTAACTAAAATTTACCTCCTTGCCTTTCTAATTCCTAATACAATTTGTGATTAACTGTAAAAATTAGATTTTGTACCAGATTTTCTATCAAGACCACAGATACATAAGGAATTTAATAAAAAATTTTTGACAACTGGTAGATGAGCTCGAGAATCAGGAACAACTAAAGTTTACCTCCTTGCGTTTCTGCACTTCTAATACAAATCTTGATTTTATTTGAAAAATTGGACTTTGTAGCAAAACTTGAGTTTCCTATCAGTAGCACAGAAGAATAAGGAACTAAATCGAGTTTTCTTGACAATTGGTAGATAAGCTCGAGTATCAGAAGTTACTAAAATTTGCCTCCTTGCGTTTCTGCATTCTTAATACAAATCTTGGTTTTCTGCCAAAAATTCGATTTTGTACCACATATTAAGTTTCTATCAGGAGCACAGAAGCGTAAGGAGGTAAATCAACTTTTCTTGACAATTGGTGGATGAGCTGCAGTATCAGGAGTAATTAAAATTTACCTTCTTGCCTTTCTAATTCCTAATACAAATTGTGATGTCTGTAAAAATTGGGTTTTGTACCAGATATTGGATTTTCTAGCAAGAGCACAGATACATAAAAAATTTAATAAAAACAATTTTCACAACTGGTAGATGAGCTTGAGTATCAGGAACAACTAAAGTTTACCTCCTTGCGTTTCTGCACTTCTAATACAAATTTTGATTTTATGTGAAAAATTGGACTTCGTAGCAAAACTTGAGTTTCCTATCATTAGCACAGAAGAATAAGGAACTAAATCGAGTTTTCTTGACAATTGGTAGATAAGCTCGAGTATCAGAAGTTACTAAAATTTGCCTCCTTGCGTTTCTGCATTCTTAATACAAATCTTGGTTTTCTGCCAAAAATTTGATTTTGTACCACAAAATAAGTTTCTATCAGGAGCACAGAAGCGTAAGGAGGTAAATCAACTTTTCTTGACAATTGGTGGATGAGCTGCAGTATCAGGAGTAACTAAAATTTACCTCCTTGCCTTTCTAATTCCTAATACAATTTGTGATTGTCTATAAAAATTGGATTTTGTACCAGATATTGTCTATCAAGAGCACAGATACGTAAGGAATTAAATAAGGTTTTTTTTTGACAACTGGTAGATGAGCTGGAGTATCAGGAAGTTTACCTCCTTGCATTTCTGCACTTCTAATACAAATCTTGGTTTTCTGCGACAAATTGGATTTTGTAGCCAAATTTGTACTTTCTATCAGGAGCACAGAAGCGTAAAGATTTAAATGACCTTTTCTTAATAAATGGGGGATGCGCTGGAGTACCGAAATTAATTAATATTTACCGCCATGCCATTCTGCATTCCTAATACTAAACGTGATTTTCGTTCATTTTGAGTTTGAGTATCAAGAGTGACTATAAAATTTATCTAAATTTGCTTCTTTGCGTTTCTGCACTCCTAATATATTTTTTTTGTAATAAAGCCTGTTTCCCAGGGTTAAAAAAGGGTAATTGGAAAAAAAATACTAAAGCTTATTATGTGATAAATATATTTTATGATTAAACAGAATCGAACTGGCTCTCGAAAATCTTTACACGTGTTTGACCACCAGTTAAAAATATTTTGTACACTGCCTAAAGGAAACGTAACAATCTTGAATATCTTAAAACGTACATACTGTGGAAAAATCAGTTTAACAGAGTGTTACCAATCAGAAATCAATAAATACATGATTGTTTTACATTGTTCCGAAACAATTTTTGTGGGCTTGTTTGTACTAAGATAGCCGTTTAGTCGTAACTTTAATAATAAACGTACATAATAATAATAAAACCAGTCTCATATTACAATACATAATGACGATTATTTACACTTAATTTTCGATTGACCATGCTAAACAAAATGGACAACATCTAGTAACAATACAGTGACTCTAAACCTATTATTTATGTATGTACAGGGTGGTTTTTTTTTAAATTTAGTAAAGCTAAATACTGGCATTGCCAGTGTCCTTCGGACACACAGTAAATTTAACACAGCAATCGAAAGTGATTCGGTATATTCAGAAATTTTTAAGACAAATTTCTGAACACAAAGATCATTCAATACAGGATAGTACTCTTAACTAATAGTTTGCGTTATCTTAAATCTTGTATAGTACAAATTTAACGTTAAAAAGAACCAAAACGTATATTTCATTGTTAAATACGCCTTTCTAATTACACAGCATCTATATACGTAAATAATATTATAATAGTTTATATATCACAGTATGCATTGCCCCAACCGTAATTCGACAAGGAAATTTATTCAAAAATGCTATCTTTAAAAGGGAATAGTCCAGACGATATTCCATATTATTTAGACTTATGGGTACAAATTCTGAAGTTAATGGAGTTTGTCTTAAGATTTCGACATTGAAGTCCTTGTGGTAACTTCAGCTTTTCGCCTGTTTGGTGTAACATACAGTGTTAATCGAAAATTACCTGTCAAAACTTCGGAAATTGTCCCAGATACATATCGACCGGACTAAAAGGACTAATTCAACATCCGGTAATGCACGATCAGTAAAAAATGCAAATAAATAAATCCCAATCTAGCACAACCCCTACACTAATAAGGTTTGAAATGTGATAACTACAACTTTGATTGATTCCAATACAGAGTTTCGTTAAAGATATGTATTGACCCTCTATAAACCTCTCCAGAGGGAAATTGAGATCGGAAACTCGCACTCACGTCAGCAGTGGAATGTAAAAATAACTGCTACAATATTTTTAAAATGCAACTATTCATTTACCTTCACTACACCATTTATGGTTAAATTACGCTAATTCTGGCCGAAAGTATAAAGTATCCTTGTCATAGTAAAGACTAGTCGAACATAGGAACGGGTCGCCTAATCCAGAGAAGGTCTTTTAGGCGGCTAGGCCTTCTCTGGACGCGGACAAAATGTCTTCTCGAGGGGCTTCTGCGGCTTTTCTATCAAAGTGCAAGTCCCATAGACCGGGCCTCGGGTCCGGTTCGCTAGGAGGACGATCCGGTGCCCGTTCCGGTGAATTAAGTTGTGGCCTAGAACCTTCAGGTGGAGGATACCCAAAACCTAACAGACCGCCGTATTTTGCTGAAGGCGCTAACCCGTTTTGTGCTGGACCTACTGATGACATCTCGTTCAGCTGAAACAACAAATAATGTTAGGATCATTTTGTTTCACCTGTAACATTGTAACAAACTGTGATGATGAAATTTGTAATGTTTGAGTAGGTGACATAAATATATTTCCGTCATTCGTAATGTAGTATGTAGCTGCTAGTTGATTTAGAAACCTCAAGCCAGGAACTGGTGGAGGATATTAGAAAAGGTTTATGTTCAGGAGTGGACGAAAAGTGGCTGAGAGAGAACAAGAAGAAGAAAAGCTGATTTTGAATACTTACTTTTATAAAATGGCTTTTTGTGCAAGTTCCACATCTACGGACATCTACTAAAGTTTTGGTTTCATTTGTACTCAGAAGATTGTTGTTTTTCAAAAATGGAAGAACGAAGTTAGAGTTGTGTTTTTTTGCAAGGTTTATCACCAACAGAGTTATTTTGTACACTATAATCATCCCTATCACTTTGCACCATTAAACCTTGAGTTGCAGACATGGCAAAACCAGATTAGTAAATGCAATACGTTCGGGAAGACCAAAAGAGGCTACTACTGACGAAATCATCCAAAAAGTGCGAATGTTAGGTGAATGGAGATTAAAACTCACTGACATTGCTGACACTGTAGGAATGTCTACACAGTGGACACATGATATCTTTTAACCAAGTTTTTGGACTCCTCTAACCTAAACCAAAACTTGTTTCGTTAAACAAACGAATTCGAATATAGACAGCATAGACTTATTGTGTTAGATCTAGAGAGCAATTCCAGCAAATATCCATTACGCCTCTGTTACTCTAAGAAGCTTGTACAATCTTAAACCTAGTTTCTCATCTTAATATGAATATGGTGTTATTACATAGCCTTGAAAAGAAGAAAAACAAAAAGGCGTGTTACGACGAGGAATGTAAGTTATTGAACGCCCAAAAGAGCAATACCAGAGCAGTTATGTTGCAGATTCTTCGGAGGCAAATATCAAAAAATTCAGAGAACAGAGAAAGGTCAAAGTTGGTGGTGAATCTGTGCCAAATTCTATTCTTACGTCTCAAAGTATCTGTCACAAAAATCTAAGGTTCTCCTCCGGTACAGAACGGTTATTGGACCACCTATCATCATGTATGGATGTGAAACATGGACACTGACTAAAGAGAGTGAGTATAAATTACTGTGTTGCAAACGGAAGAGAAGAATCTTTGAAGCAAAGATATCGCATAAGAACTAAAGCAACTCTACCAAGACCTTACGTTGGGTTGGACATGTACAAAGACAGTCAGATGAACGCTTAATAAAACTATGTAGTGTGGCAAAGCAACACTACACTACAACACTAACCTGGACACTGACAGACTCGTTGCTGAAAAGGATAGAGACGTTTGAAATGTGGACGTACAGAAAACTACTTAAAATTAGTTGGGTTGAGAGAATAACAAACCAGGAAGTGTTGCGACGACTACATAAAACAACCGAATTAGTGATCACAACAAAACAACGAAAACTTGAACATTTTGGACACATTATGTGACATTCTGAGAAATACGCTTTGCTACATCTGATAATCCAGGGGAAAATAATGGGAAAGAGAAGCGTGGGAAGGACAACATCATGATTGTGGAACTTGAGAGTGTGTAGTAAATAAAATCATGCTGCTTATCTACTGTCATGACTTGTGAAGAAAATGATCGTGACGGTCATGATACCTGAAGAAGGAAAGGCAACTGACAACATCAAAAGCGAGTTTGAAGCCATGGGATATGGAATGGATACCCACTTAATGAGGAACCGAGAGGAATGGAGGCAAATTGTCCGGTCAGCCAAAACCCACCAAGGGTTGTAGTGCTACGGAGTAAGTAAGAAGGTAAAGTGTGGGCCTATTGAATGGCATAAACGTCTATACTTATTTTACCAACTATATTGTCCGAACTGAACCAATTTGATATAAATAAGACTCGACATCCGTTAGTAAGGCGGAGACAGTCAGAGAAGACTCCGTCTCGTGCACACCAATATAGTCGTCCCGAATTCTGCATCCCACACCGGGTTCGTAAATTATTGAAATAGTAAATCATTCTTAAATTGTAATAATCGCGCCAGAAAGCTGTTCTCATCGTCTAACAAATGTAAGTATAAACTGTTTTATTATTGTAGTGTTTTGTGTGTTGTCTCGTTTCAAAAATGGGTTACTTTTTGCTTCTTAAAGTTAAAATGTACGTACCTTTTGTTGCATGCCATTAAGGAAAGGAGCCGGAAGGTACGGGTAGAAGAGATCGGGCCTCCGTTGCAGAAATTCGGAATCCTTGGGAGTCATGGGGATGGGCGGTAGGTCTAGAGACATGCGACGACCTCGTCGAGACGCCCCGTTGCTCCACATATGGGTACCCATGTGAACCTGAAACGACCAAATTCCTCCATTACTTCCACGACTAGTTTATACTAAAATAGTCTCTACAGCAATCATATAACTTACCCGCACATAGCACACTTACAAAAAATTAGTCAAACACCCTCAACCCATGAATAACTGAGTGAAACCACAATTAGTCGCGTTAGTAAGCAAAAGCACGTAAGACACATACCTTGAGATTTCCTTTTGTGGTGAAAGCTTTCTGGCACACGGTGCACCTAAAGGGTTTGTCGCCGGTGTGCGTTCTCATGTGTATCTGCAACGCAGAGCTCGACGAAAAGTTCTTGTTGCACACATGACACAAGTGCTTACTGGATTGCAAGCCTGGAAAGACACACACCACACACGTGTTAGCCCACAACCATCAGCTCGTATTAGTGCAAGCAAAATGATGTTAAAAAATTGACGTTGATTTCAACACAATCATATAATATGTACAAATTTACTGTTATTTTCAATTCGGTCCCCTTTTTGAAAAGTATAATGTCAGTTTTATTCTCCTACAAAAAATAGAAAAATCTGTTTTTTTTCTAAGCTAATTAATATTACTGAACAAATCTAACCTAACCTAACCAAACTTAAATTTTAATTAAACCAGCTGAGTTAGGAATTGTACAGGGTGAGTCAAGGTGAGGGTGAGAAAGCGACACTTTTTTGATATTTCCTAAACTTGTCAAATATAAATAATTTTTTCCAAACATACCAAATTTTCCACAACTTAATATTTATAATTAATTTTAATATAATAATTATTAAAACTGATTATTTATTGAGTTACCTAGTTTCTATTACCAGGTACTAGGAATTTATTAATACAACTAATGTCATAATTTCAAATTAATTAAATTTGTTGAAAAATATTGTAAATTTAAGGTTCCTTTTAAAAGTGCAATAAAATATACCGGATTCTATTAAAAAAAAAAACATTAGTTTACCTGGTATTTCAATTACAAGTCACCCTGTATATAGACAGCTGTGACTAAATCAACAGAAAATATTATTGAATAAAATAAAAAACCATGAGAAAAGTAAAAAATAATTTTAAATTAAACTAAAAAAATTTTAAATGTTTAATGGAACAAATTGTATAGTTTCTGATAATTTGACAGATTTGATTCCAAAAATTGACATTATTTGGTTGGCATTCGAGTTGATGTTCCGTCCAGCATGTGCAGAGCGAATTTGAGGTCACGATGGTAATTTAACATATCAATATATTGACCAACTGTCAAATTACGTCATCGTGACGTCAAATGATGATAACGTTCAGTCCTTTCGATTATTGATGACAAAACTGTGTTGTTTGTGTGTGTTACAATTTTTACATTCCGTTAACTCGAAAACGGTCACATTAAATGTCAAAATATTATAATATATTTTGAAAGTAGGAGAAAAATATCTAACAAATAATCAGAAAATATAAAGGATGTTCCATTCTCTACGGGACAGTTTCTTTTAGTTTTCTTGTTCAATTTGAAAAAATGTCTGATTTGAAACTTCGTTTACAAGATAGTTCAGTTATTATGTTCAAAAACCCAAAACCAACTCAACCCAACTTAAAAATTGTCTTTGAAATGGTGAAAAGTGACTTTAAAATTGTTTTTGCAATCAGTTTTCATAGTTTTCAGACAAATTGAAAGACTTATTTAGTCTTGGAAACTGTAAAAATTGACTTGAGAGGCTTGAAAACTGTCTTTGTAGTCAGTTTTCAGATAAGTGGAAAACTTTAGTATTGAAAATTGACTTGCAGAAATAAAAAACTACTTTCTCTAGAATTTTTGACTATAAACTCACACATTTGAAACTTGAAAATTGAGTTAGGCACCAAAAATTAACTCTGAACTACTGAAAACAGTGACAAAAGAAGTTTTCATAATTTGTAAACACATTTCAATATTTTAGTCTTGAAATTAGTCTTAAATACAGTATATTGACATTCGATTCATGAAAATTGACTTGAAGACTAACTTTTCTAAAGTCTTTTTATTTTGCTTTTCAATTTCTTAGCACAATAGGTTATTTTTAGGCTTTTAAAACTGCTTTCAGCTTGAAAAATTGAGTTGCAAGGCTATCTTCACCAAGTTTTTGACATAGCAGACTTAAAAAACACTTTTTTGACATTTTCCTTTCAGTGTTAAAAATTCGAGCATTTCTTAAAAGTCTAGAAGGATTGTAGTGCTTTAAGGCTGTTTTCAGCCTGAAAAATTGAGTTGAAAGGCTCTTCACAAAGTTTTTGACTTATCAGACCTGAAAGCCAGTTTGTACACTGTCCATAGTCTTGAAAATATCATTTCAAACTTCTTCACTATTAAATTGACTTCAACACTTTTCCAAAAAATTGGAGCATTTCTAAGATATTCGGACTGTTTTTAGTTCTTCAAGACTAAAAAATCAAATTTAAAACTATTTACAATAGTACAAGTTAAGCTTCAGACTCTTTGGCACTAAATGCTCTAAATGTTTGATTTTGACTTCTCATTACCGCTAATTTGAACTTAAAAATTGAGATATTAAGATCTATTATATTGAGACACCATGTCTTAGATAGGAATAGCACTTTAACTAATGAATTGCATCTTAAAACACTAAGTAATTTTTGGCTGTAAACTCACTATTTGCACTTTAAACAAGGTTTGGTGAAATATAATCAAGCTTACAAAAAAATATCATTTAAACTAACTTAAAAGAATGGATTCCCCAAGGCAATAATCACAATGATAAATCCAGTATGCTGACATAAAAAAATTATCTCGCTAAAATTTGCTTTTGCGAAAATTCACGGAATGGATATGAACCATTGTGTTGTATGTAAATTAGAGGTTGAAACGAAACGATATAATTTCCGTTCTCATTGCAAAATAATTCCAATTATCTTGATTAAAAGTTACGCCAATATTAAATTCTTTTGGCCGTATAACGCATACAAAATTTGCTCGCAAAAATTAAACATTTTCTGAACTTACTAGGCGGTCGTTTAGGAAGAGGCAATTCCGTTTCGGTTGGTTCCCTTTTCACTTGCGACTGTTCCTGTTTTGGTTCCTGAAGCTGAGCAGAGAGATGAGGCATTTGGGGCTGAGATACAGGAGGTACAGCAGCCGGCTGCTGAACCTGCTGCCCCTGATCGCCATCTTCAGAGTGTTCTCTTTGAGGCATACTTGGAGGAAGCGGCGTCGAGTCGTCCCCACTCAACGACGGAGTCTTATTCTCAAACATGTGTTGGGGCATGTCCCTTATCTTGTGCGTGAGCATGTGTTGCTTCATATTCCCCTGAAACAAATAATACATCATCAATTTTGTAGTTAGACCAAATGGCTTGCGATTAGGTGAGCGGTTCAACAATATTAGCGGGGGATTTGGGAACAACCAGAGAGCCTTAGCATATACTAAAACTTTTTTAAACTTGGTCAAATAGCTATATGCTAGTGCTATGCAGGGGTTTGAAAGGTTACTTGGCTTACCGCCAGTTGCATCCAAGTCGAGGCGTATCCGGGGCTCATCGGTAAAGGGAAAACTGAAGGAATGTTGTGGGAAGCGGGGTTTCTAGTTCGAGCCTTCCAAGGCTTTGCGTCCTCCAGGATACGCCTCTGCTTGTTGCATTCGCAACCCTCCTGAAATTTACAGTTTTTAGTCAGCCGACGATTACCTAAAATGGTTTCATATAAGTATGTCAATTAGGATTACTTCCAAAATTTCGAAATTTAATTTATGAAAGTATCTTAAAATAGCCTTCTATGGATATTCTCTATCCATCAATTCTGATAGTTCACAGTTACGTTGTATATACTGAGTGTCCCACGACGAAAAAAATAGAAGAAAACAGTTGGAGTTCCTAGAACTACAAGGTATCACCAATTTTAGTTTTTCTTCTATAGGGCTCTTGAGGAAAGAGTTGGTTAAAGTCTGGCAAAAATGCGTAGTTTGAAGTTTAGTAACATCCAGTCTTAAAATTTCATACATAGAATTATAAAAAAAACAAAATTTTGGAAAAACATTCTGAGCTTATGTAATGAGATAATTCCATGTAATTGACATTTTGTCATTACAACTTTTTGCCCTGCAAAATATGACAATGTCACATTCAAAATTTGACAATTCGGTTTTTGGCAGCCGAAAAATTTAAAAATTTTAAAATCCTCATTAAATTTCCTATCCAATAATCTTGAAAAACGGTATCAAAGATTGAACTGTTTGAAAGAACAGTCAGAGACAAAATCGCTTGTAAAACGCACTTGCAGTAAGAAAATGATTGTTTTAAGTACATTTTTGAAATCCTCATTCAATTTCCTATCCCATAACCTGAAAAATACTACAAAATATAGTACAGTCAGGGAGAAAAGCGGTATCAAAAATTAAACGGTCAAAAACACAGTTTGAAAGAACAGTCAGACACAAAATCGCTTGTAAAACCCACTTGGAGTAAAAAAATTACTATTTTAAGTACATTTTTGAAATCCTCATTCAATTTGCTATCCAATAACCTGAAAAACACTTCAAAATTTAGTACAGTCAGGGAGAAAATCGATATCAAAGATTGAAATGTCAAAAACACAGTTTGAAAGAACAGTCAGACAAAATCGCTTGTAAAACCCACTTGCAGTAAGAAAATGATTGTTTTAAGTACATTTTTGAAATCCTCATTCAATTTCCTATCCCATAACCTGAAAAACACTACAAAATTTAGTACAGTCACGGAAAAAACGGTATCAAAGCTTGAACTGTTAAAAACACAGTTTGAAAGAACAGTTAGCGACAAAATTACTTGTAAAACCCACTCGGAGTAAGAAAATGACTGTTTTAAGTACATTTTTGAAATCCTCATTCAATTCTCTATCCCATAACCTAAAAAACACTACAAAATTTAGTACAGTCAGGGAGAAAAGTGATATCAAAAATTGAACTGTCAAAAACACAGCTTGAAAGAACAGTCAGAGACAAAATCGCTTATAAAACCCACTTGGAGTAAGAAAATTACTGTTTTAAGTACATTTTTGAAATCCTCATTCAATTTCCTATCCAATAACCTGAAAAACACTTCAAAATTTAGTACAGTCAGGGAAAAAAGCGGTATCAAAAATTGAACTGTCAAAAACACAGTTTGAAAGAACAGTCAGACAAAATCGCTTGTAAAACCCACTTGCAGTAAGATAATGATTGTTTTAAGTACATTTTTGAAATCCTTATTCAATTCCCTAACCCATATAATCGAAAAATACTACAAAATTTAGTACAGTCAGGGAGAAAAGCGGTATCAAAGATTGAACTGTCAAAAACACAGTTTGAAAGAACAGTCAGAGACAAAATTGCTTGTAAAACCCACTTGGCGTTAGAAAATAACTGTTTAAGCACATTTTTGAAATCCTTAAAAATTTTCTATCTAATAACCTGAAAAACACTAAAAAATTTGGTATTTTTCACAATTTCTTTTGGATATTTCTGAAAATCAGCGGAGTTTTTAAAATTTTAAAACAGCATATTATTAAACTACAAATTGCGCAATTTTGTCGTTAGTTAACCAACTCTGTATCTCTCACTGTTCGCGAGATCTACACACTTGTAATGGTTAAAGTATTTTAACGTGGAAACAGTTTAATTTTGAAAATTTTGGCAATGTCGCTCTGTTTAACAGAAAGTCATTTTGGCCCTCAGTAATACCGTTACACTTTTTCCAAACATCCTAAATCTGTTTTTGGGTTACAAAAACTGAAAGTTTGACAACGTTGTACTATTCCTCAATCTGGTTTGTGTACTTTTGTAACATTTGTTTTTTACCCTTTAAAACGCCTTTTCTACTTGCAAAAAGTAAAAAAAATCTTTCAAATGACTCTTATAACTAATGCAAAAAAATGTGTACACACAAAGTAAACCTAACTTTAAATTTTTGAAATTTAAAAAAATTGTGATTGTTGCCCAAATACCAGGTTTCATAATTTTTGTCCCTGTTTCGTGGAAAAGTAACATTTTGGCAACGCCGCACTATTTTTTATAAAGGTGACCAAAAATCTACAGATTTACTGTCAATTTAGTTGGATTGTGCCAAACTTCAAAGCTAGAATTGCAGTTTTCCCATACTTTTGACACCTTGACCATCTGATGAATCAATAAGCAGAAACACGTGTCGTCAGGTTATCATCCTGTTATACTTTCTGCTTTATACGACTGACCAACCTTTTTTAAATATCAACAAACCATTTTTGAAAGAAACTGTTTAAATATGGTTCAAAAGTAAATTCCTGGTACATTTATAGGCTTTCTTGATTGAGCATGTAGACACCATATGGCGAAGAGCGAGAATGGAAATAAAAGGACATCAGGAAAGTAAATTCTTGACAATTCCACAAAGGAACAGCCTAAACTCAAGTTCAAAAGCATCGTACCTGAACAAGATCGTTATTAATCCCATTTGTAATTATCGCAGCAGATAAGAATGTAGTTAATGTACGCCAGACTATTTCTGTTCATCGGGATGAATAATAACGGGCTTAAAAATAGTACCGAAGTTCAAGAAAGCTGTTAGAAGAATGTGCCATTTACATAGCGGTTTTTAATCGAAAACGAATATACGCGCAATAAATATTGAATAATTGCAGACGAAAATAACGACACCGAATTCTGAAGAATCCGTCTGCATTTTTCACGGCAATCACTTCGGATCTTAATGACGACAAGTTAAAAAGTGCATTTTGACATAAAAATAAGAATCTTCATCAAAAATAGACCACTTTGGACGTGCGACATAACTTAACGCCTCTGGCCGTTTGCCAACGGTTAATTTGAGATATCTCCGAGTCTATTGTGTAGAATAACATTTCAATCATTTTTACAAAATAAAGTCTGGAATATATTATTTGACACTTTTTAAACGATCGATTATTTATAATCAACTTATTTTTCACTCCCTACCTCTACAAAATGAAAAAAGACTTCTGTAACATACCTTACATTAGATGGTAAATTGCAGGTAAATGTCTTTTTAGAAAGGGGAAACAAGGTAAACCCATGTTATGGTCTTAAAACATTAAAAAAAAAAAACTAATTAGGTGGCTAAAACTGTCATTAAAATCTATCTGAGCGAAGCTTGAGGCGATGGAGAAGTTTATGTAGTGGGAAGGGCATACAAATAAGTGATGACAGAACCTTATACATCCTGCACTTTGCAGATGATCAGTATGTTATTGCACAAGACAAAGAGGACTTTATGACAAGAAAGCTATGAAGAATGGGAGCCAACAACAAACCAAATATCTATGTATTGGAGACGACAAAGATCACCTTCACCCACAAGAAAACGAAACGATCAGCTGCTGTACTGAATATACATACGTGGGGACAAAAATTGATAACAGAGGCCGTACAGTGAGAGAAATAGAGGACCGAATTATAAAAGGGAAAAAGGTGATAGGCTGCCTGAACTCGATCCTGTGGTCCAAATGTATCTCTTGAGAGAAGAAGCACCTCTTATACCACTCAATATTCAAAAGTATAGTGCTGTACGGATGTGAAACCTGGCAATTAACAACAAACTTAGAGCGCCGGCTACTATCTTTAGAAATGGACTTTTGGCGTAGATCATCAGGAAGTCGAGATTGGAAAAAATAACGAATGACAAAATTAGGGAAATTATGAAGGTAAAGACAACTATAGTAGAAGAGATCCAACGTAGACAACTAATATGGTATGGACATGTGGAGAGGATGGAAGATACTAGAATATCTAAGCAGGTCCTCAAATGGACGCCGACAGAAAAGAGGAAGACCCAGGGCGACATGGACCGGCGGAATAGAGAAAGCTATGTCTGATTGGTGACTGGGAAGACAGAAGAGGCTGGAGGCTAGGAACCGGAAGGCGCAAGACCTTACCTCATTCTGGAAAAAGCAAATCTACTAACTACATATTTAAATTAATAAGGGATCAGGATGATCCTTAAAGTTACAATTTTTTGTTAATGTGGTGTCTTTTTTCATTTTGTATTTTCTACACCTTTACTGAGAGATTATGAACTTTCAATTGACTCCTACCTTTGTTGAAAATCCCCTGTCGCACACTGAACACTTGAACGGCCGCTCTTTAGTGTGGCTTCTATAGTGAATTTCCAACGCCGAATTGCAAGCAAAAGTCTTGAAGCACAAGTTACAGGTGGTATTGCCTCGTCCTGTAAACACATCAGCTTCATACAACCATACCATCCATTCAACATTCAAAAGAAATGAACAAATTTTAGTATAATCACTAGCAAATACTAACCCAAACTAGCTCCAGGCCCCACGGCCAACCTTAAAGGGCTGAACGACGTTGAGGTCAAAACCGAGGACGTTAGTGAGGACAGCGCTGACGTCATCAATGGTGTTGAGGTCTGGGAAACTTGAGGCAGCAAACCGAATGCAGAAAATAACGAAGGCGGACCCGGACTTGGCCCAGGACTCAATGCGTTTTGATTTGGTTTTGGTGTTAAGTCCAAAGCTCCCATTGAGTTGCATTCTGATGGGCTGGGACTGCCAGCTTGTTGTGAGGATGGAGGCCTGGGAATCTGTACAGAAATGTCAATTAGAGCAATACAATGGTTCACTTTACAAGAGGAGCTAGTATTTGTTAGACTGCCATTTTGAAGTATTTAAGAATTTTGTTCAAGCATCAGAATGAATTGAGCAGAAGCAAGTTACAATAAAAGAATATTTTTACAAACATTTTTTGAACAAAATGCATATACATTTGATCAACGATTGACTGCAAAAAATATCTAAAAAGAGAAGATCAAAAGAAAATTATGGCATTACAGTACAGCAAACACGAAAACAGGTAAATTCTTGAGTTCGCAAGAGAACGCTAAAAACTGCCAGAAAAACAGTTTAAAAGGACAGTCAGAGACAAAATCGAATGTAAACTCACTTGGAGTGAGAAAATGACAGTTTTAAGAACATTTTTGGAATCCTCATTAAATGTCCTATCCAATAACCTGAAAAAAACACTACAAAATTTTGTACAGTCAGGGAGAAAAGCGGCGTCAAAGTTTGAACTGACAGAAATACAGTTTGAAAGGACAGTCAGAAACAAAATCGAATGTAAAACTCACTTGGAGTGAGACAATAAATGTTTTAAACACATTTTTGGAATCCTCATTATATTTCCTATCCAATAACCTGAAAAAACAGTACAAAATTTGGTACAGTCAGGGAGAAAAGCGGCGTCAAAGTTTGAACTGACAGAAACACAGTTTGAAAGGACAGTCAGAGACAAAATCGAATGTGAAACTCACTTGGAGTGAGAAAATGACTATTTTAGGCACATTTTTGGAATCTTCATTAAATTTCCTATCCAATAACCTGAAAAAACACTACAAAATTTGGTACAGTCAATGCGAAAAGAGGCGTCAAAGTTTGAACTGACAGAAACACAGTTTGAAAGGACAGTCAGAGACAAAATCGAATGTGAAACTCACTTGGAGTGAGAAAAAGACAGTTTTAAGAACATTTTTGGAATCCTCATTAAATTTCCTATCTAATAACCTGAAAAAAACACTACAAAATTTTGTACAGTCAAGGAGAAAAGCGGCGTCAAAGTTTGAACTGCCAGAAACACAGTTTGAAAGGACAGTCAGAGACAAAATCGAATGTGAAACTCACTTGGAATGAGAAAAAGACAGTTTTAAGAACATTTTTGGAATCCTCATTAAATTTCCTATCCAAAAACCTGAAAAAAACACTACAAAATTTTGTATAGTCAGGGAGAAAAGCGGCGTCAAAGTTTGAACTGCCAGAAACACAGTTTGAAAGGACAGTCAGAGACAAAATCGAATGTGAAACTCACTTGGAGTGAGAAAATGACAGTTTTAAGAACATTTTTGGAATCCTCATTAAATTTCCTATCCAATAACCTGCAAAAACACTACAAAATTTGGTACAGTCAGTGAGAAAAGCGGCGTCAAAGTTTGAACTGACAAAAACACAGTTTGAAAGGACAGTCAGAGACAAAATCGAATGTGCAACTCATTTGGGGTGAGAAAATGACTGTTTTAAGAACATTTTTGGAATCCTCATTAAATTTCTTATCTAATAACCTAAAAAGACACTACAAAATTTGGTACAGTCAGTGAGAAAAGCGGCGTCAAAGTTTGAACTGACAGAAACACAGTTTGAAAGGGCAGTCAGAGACAAAATCGGATGTGCAACTCACTTGGAGTGAGAAAATGACTGTTTTAGTCACATTTTTGGAATCCTCATTAAATTTCCTATCCAATAACCTGAACAAACACTACAAAATTTAGTACAATCAAGGAGAAAAGCGGCGTCAAAGTTTGAACTGACAGAAACACAGTTTAAAAGGACAGTCAGAGACAAAATCAAATGTAAAACTCACTTGGAGTGAGAAAATGACTGTTTTAGTCACATTTTTGGAATCCTCATTAAATTTCCTATCTAATAAACTGAAAAAAACACTACAACATTTTTTACAGTCAGGAAGAAAAGCGGCGTCGAAGTTTGAACTGACAGAAACACAGTTTGAAAGGACAGTCAGAGACAAAATCGAATGTAAAACTCACTTGGAGTGAGAAAATCACAGTTTTAAGAACATTTTTGGAATCCTCATTAAATTTCCTATCCAATAACCAGAAAAAACACTACAACATTTGGTACAGTCAGTGAGAAAAGCGGCGTCAAAGTTTGAACTGACAGAAACACAGTTTGAAAGCACAGTCAGAGACAAAATCGAATGTGAAACTCACTCGGAGTGAGATGATGACTCTTTTAAGCACATTTTTGGAATTCTCATTAAATTTACAAGTTTTGGTTTTCGTTGGATAATTAAGGTGCGGCTATAAATGGATGAACAATTTCTTCTAGTAACAGTTTGTCAGATTTGAATAAGAAAGTATGCGTCAGGATCTTGTATTTTTTTTGTTATTTATTACAGAAATTTGTTAATTCACTTTTATACGTGTATTGTCTCTAGTTAATCTACAATGTCAGTTTAATCTTAAATGATTTTCTCGTTATTAACTTGTGCGTTGACATACATTGAGCAATGTCGACAAACTATACAAAGTCTAAATTTAACTCCATGGAGTTTCTTTGAAACAGCTTTTAACAAATATTCAAAATATGTGTTTTGAACGTTACAATAAGATAATTAATGAACTTAAGAGTTTCTGGTAGATGTAGTTTGTTTAATAATAGCACTTTTGGAAAGGTTTTTAGTATCACTTAAGTTAAACAAAAAAATTCGGACACTTGTACCAAAAGCTGCCACGTTTGGACTCTTCGAAGGTTTAGAGCAGTATTTGGGAGGAGGAGGAGGAGGAAGGGCTTTTGAAAGGTTTTCAACAGTATTTAGAGGGCAAAATTGAACACTACAGGCCCTAACAGAGTCCTAAACATTTCCTAAACAATTTGGAGGAGTCTAAAAATTTAAAGAAACTATCGGAAGGTTTATGATCTCAAAAGATGCCTCAGCTTCTGCTTCTTCAAAGGTTTAGAGCAGTATTTGGGAGATTTTTAGTACTGTTTAGAGGTCTCTGACATTTTCCAAATTATTTCTAAGTTTCTGACAATTTGAAAAACTCTGGCAGCTTTTGAGAGGTTTTCAACAGTATTTAGAGGGCAAAATTGAACACTACAGGCCTCTGGCAATTTAGGACAACTGTAAAAGCCTCTGGCGATTTTTAAGAGTCCTAAACATTTCCTAAACAATTTGGAGGAGTCTAAAAATTTAAAGAAACTATCGGAAGGTTTATGATCTCAAAAGATGCCTCAGCTTCTGCTTCTTCAAAGGTTTAGAGCAGTATTTGGGAGATTTTTAGTACTGTTTAGAGGCCTCTGACATTTTCCAAATTATTTCAAGGTTTTTGACAATTTGAAAAACTCTGGCAGCTTTTGAGAGGTTTTCAACAGTATTTAGAGGGCAAAATTGACACTACAGACCTCTGGCAATTTAGGACAACTGTAAAAGCCTCTGGCGAGTTTTAAGAGTCCTAAACATTTCCTAAACAACTTAGGAGTCTAAAAATTTAAAGAAACTAGCGGAAGGTTTATGACATCTGAAGATGCTTCTGGTAAAGATTTTAGATTTAGGACCCTTAAAAAAAAATTGAGAAGAGTAAGACTTTCTAAACTTTTGTTTTCATTATAATATTAAGTACCGATTTTTCATTTGAACTATATCAGTGGTACAATCCTCATTAAATTTCCTATCCAATAACCAGAAAAAACACTACAACATTTGGTACAGTCAGTGAGAAAAGCGGCGTCAAAGTTTGAACTGACAGAAACACAGTTTGAAAGCACAGTCAGAGACAAAATCGAATGTGAAACTCACTCGGAGTGAGATGATGACTCTTTTAAGCACATTTTTGGAATTCTCATTAAATTTACTATCCCATAACCTAAAAAAATTCTACAAAAGTTTGGTACAGTCAGCGCTATACTATTTTCTTATTTTGATTCATGAGGATTTAAAATTCACTTTGAAACTAATAAAAATAAATTACAATATAAAGAAAAAAGCAAAAAAATAATTCTCATAGATTGTATAACAGAAGAAATGACAAAAACTTGTCTGATCACAACTACCATAATTATTATTAAAAACAAAAAAATTGCATTAAAAGACTTACCTGGACGGGTGTTGAAGTAATTCTACTGTGAGGGTGTGGTGAGTGCACCTCCGCACTTTCTCTACTGGTAACAGATCGACTAGGGCTCTTCTCTCCATTTTGAAGATTAGGTTGAGGTGACATTGCCCTGTTGCAAGTGAGATCTTCTGTAGAACAATTCAAATCATTGGACGCGTTTGGATTGATATGGTTATGGCCGCTAGAGGGCGACGCCGAAAACGCAGGCATATTCTGATTATCCGTGGTGCTGCTCATATTATCGTCGTCCTCGTCCTCGTCATCCATGCTTTCGTGTTCGGATCGACCGTCCTTGTCAAATTTCATATGAAAAGGCATTCCGGGATTGCCTATGGGTGATAACCCCGGAACTGGAAATCCCTGACTGAGAAACGGGTGCATGCTTGGAAATGCGCCTGGAGATGGAAAGTCTTTCACTTCGGCCGCTTGGATTTGTTCCGGAGTTAAATCAGTCGGCTCTCCGGTGTGAAGACGGATATGTTGTTGGAGCACCAAAGCGTTTGTGAACTTCTTGTGACAAACTGGACATTGATGCAAAACTCTCATTGGAGGTTTAGCTCGGTGAACCCCCATGTGAGTTTTTAAATTTCCTTTCGTTGTAAATGCTCGCCCGCATATTTTACATTTAAACGGTCGTTCCCCAGTGTGAGTCCGATAGTGCATCTGCAAGGCGCTTTTACATGACAACACCCTGTGGCATATCACGCACTGATTTGGATCGGTTAATTTATGTTCGATGTTGTCGACAAGTTGTTGCAATTTGCTGGTTTCTGAGGTTTTGGTCACTTCGATCAGACTTTCCCAGGAATTATCATTACTGCCAGGTCTTGGAAGTAAGTTAGTGTATATTGCCGGATCCTTGGTTATATCATGTAAAGGTGTGGTAGGAAAATGTCCTAAACTGCCTGACGAAGTACTGCTTGGTGGTGAGCTTTGGTGTCCGAAAGAAAAGTTAGCTGGAAGTCTTTGTCCTGTCGCTATACTCAAAGGTGTGGTCATCACGTTGCTTCTACTGCTTGATAAATTTTCAGGCTCGTCTTGCATTTCAGATCGGTTGTCGGGACTTCTCGGTTCTGCTTCATCGTTAGTAAACCTACTTTCATTGCTGCATTCTTCAAAAACCTGTGGAGAGTTGTACCTTTCTGGTTCGTGATCGTTGTCACTCGGTTCTTGCTTAGGAGTAATAGCTCTTATATCGCTCTTTTCCTCATCAGTAGGTGGTTTTCTTTCATCTTTCTCACGCTCAGGCTTCACATCACGAGGGGGAGGGGAAGGGCTTCTATGAGGTTTTCTTAAATCGGCAGGTCCTTCCTGCTCTTCTCGTTTAATAAATAGTGGATGGGGAGGAAACATCCTGTGTGGCGAGGCCTGTAATCTACTGCTGATCAATTCAGGTGGTGGTGGAATTGAAGGTCGATAAAGCGGTAAAGATGTGGGTGGAAATGGACTTGGACCGCCTGGAAATCCTAGATGAGGAGGATGAGGTGGTCCACCCGGTGAAAGTGAGGGTTGGTGACCTAACTGAGCTAGTAACGGTGGATGATACTTATCGAGATGCTCAGGAACTGGATTGGGGTTCATTTTGATATGTGGAAACTTTGCACTGTGTCTCTGGAAATGCACTTTCAAGTTACCTTTTGTGGTAAATCTGCTACCACAAACATTGCACTTGTATGGTCGTTCTCCTGTATGAGACCGGATATGGATTTGAAGAGCGGAATCAGACCCGAAGACTTTCCCGCAATATCTGCATCGGTGCTTAAAAAAAGGTTCGTTTCTACCTTTAGAGTCATATGGAGACATTGAACCTTTACTTTTCCTAAAAGCTAGTTCATCTGCCAGATTAGTGGCTAGCAAACCTTGACTGGCGTTATCTAAGACTTCTTGCGCTCTCTTTTGAAGCATTTCTAAAGTGTTTGGTTCTTCTAGCATAGGAGGATCGTTACTATGAGTGATTATGGTTGATGCTAACGAAGATGATATAGAACACATAGGAGGTTGCATCTGTAGAGGTAGATTTGCTGAGTGATTAATTTCAGGTTGAATATGATGAGGCGAAGCTGGTGGTGTCCTCGTTGGTGGTTCTACAGCTGATGGAGGTATTGAAACTGGGGATGGTTCACGCGACTCCATTTTAACTTGTGGAGGACTTGGAGATACTGGAGAAGGTTCAGCCTCGATGTCTGAAGGTGGTGGTGATCCGCATTGTTCATCCTCTTTAATTCTGTCTAATTGGAGTTGTTGCTGTAACTGGTTGATTAGCTGTAGTTGCAGTACTTGTTGGTGCTGTAGTGTGAATAAGGTGGATTGCAGTACTGCTAATTCCTGTAAAGCAGCCTGGTTGTCGGTGTTGTTGGCCATTGCCGTTGCAGCAAACTGCGCAACTGCAACTTTCGTGTTTTGTAAGGCTTCTAAAGTGACATGTCCAGGTGCTGCTGGAGGTACAGGTAGTGGAAAACCGACTCGATTTGCTTCTTCAGGTGAGCTCTCGTCGACGCTGTTATTATTAGCAGCGTCTTGACGGTGGCGTCGCATTCTTTCGAGTCGCTTTCCGCCCGGTTCTTCTTCATCTTCGTCGTCCTCCGACACAACCATATCTTCCGGATCGGAATGCGCGGGGTCTCCGTGTTTAAGCGCCTTTTTGTCGCACTCGGCTTTATGCGTTAAATATTCCTGCAACTCCGTGAACTGTTCTTGGCATCGTTGACACATGAGCACCTCGGGCAAATCCTGGTCGACGACGAGGCCATCTGAAACCAAAACGCCGGAATAAAGAAAACGGGCAAAAAGGCGACGGAGGAGCAGGCACGTCTGCTCGTTCGTATACATCGCGCGATTCTAAGCGGCCGGGGTGGGAGCCCGACTTACATAGGCCAGATATTATTAAATGAGATATGAAAGGAGTGGGAAAATATGTAGGGGCCCCCCAGAGCAGGCGCAGAATATGATAAACGACCGGGTCGAGGACCAGCCACGACACCGGTTATGACAGCTAGGCGGTCCTTCGGGATCATAAATAAAATTCACTTGTTGGAAAAGACCACGCCCTATATATGGTATACGCCCAGAAATTTCATATCTATATGAAGCATAAACCCAACAGTCGCAGTTAAGGCCCGATGCCGTTAGGGTAAACGTATTGGGGGCCCTTCGAGCCGAACTGAAGCGATTTTACGGCAGAGCTCCGCTGGCGACGGACTTCGTTCTGATTTTATCGATTGTTGGGCTAAGCCTTTGGCCTATTTTCGGATTTACGCCGATATCTTTAGATATACGGTCTTGTAGAAAAAAAAGTTATAAAATTTAACTCATCCCTACACAGAAAAGATCAGAGAGATATGTACGCCTAGAATCTGAAAGCATATTGTTTTAATGCTGGGCAAAAAGTTGTTTACATGAAGATTTATCTATATTTTTGTTCCTAAAAGCAAATTTTCTTTGTTATTGCAGTATACACAGTATTTTGATGATCTCCTTAATTTACTATCATATCGACGTCTATCTCAGTGTTTTCATTCTTCACATACAGAGAAGTAGCACAAATTGGCTTTGGCACGTCTGGCCTATTCTCGGATTTACGCCGATATCTTTAAATATACCTACGATCCTGTGTAAAAAATGTAACACATCCCTATACAAAAAAGATCTAGATAGTACACCTAGAATCTGCAAAGATGTCTATTATGTCAAAACAGGATATTTGGCAAAAAACTACAAGCATAATCAAAACCAAAACTGTTCTGAAGATACACACGAATCTGAAGCAGAATCTTGATGGTCTTCTTAATTTACCATTAAATGACCCAATAACGTAATTTTGTTCATGAAGAATTTACGGAAAACGGTAAATTATACAAAATTTTCTTTTACAAAAATGTTCTCAGAATTTTCTTTGTTAAATTGTCAGTAGTATACCGAATATATTCTCTAACGCGTTTTTTCAATTGTCGGTTGCGAAACCTTTGCAAAGCAAAACAATGTCAGTTGTCAAACTGTAAAACACCTTTTCCGTGGAAAAATTTGAAAATTACATTCAAATCAACGTTGCCAAAGCCAAAATTCTTGATTCAGTCAATTTGGCAACGTCAAGAAGACTGGGCCACCACTTTGACGTACTGAACTAAACTAGCTTTAATGACGGGCTGATAGTCACCTGACAGCTGTCAAAACTCATTAAACAGTGCCGTCAAAACGGTAAAATGTCAAATAGTCGCATCACTTTGATGAATCGTGCCTTAAATTGCTATTGACAGTTGTAAAGTTAAATCACAGATTAGGATGTTATAAAAAAATTTAAATTTGACAGTCATGACAGTTAATAACCCTCTACAGCATGGCTTATGCTCAGATCACAATTGTTATAATTTTTGAAACTGATTCAGCTGTTGTATTTACATCTCAATAGAGCCTTCCATTTGACGTTTGTAAAGTGACACTAACGTACCTACAATTGGAATATGGAGATGTGGTGTTATTTCTTTGATAAGTCGTATAGAAAATTGTATTTATAGCTCCATAGAATGAAATTTAACAGTATTAACAGGCATTTTGATATGTTTTTTATGTCAACTGTCAGGTGACAAAATTCGCAATGGTGACGCAAAATTACTAATCCAATAATAGTTCTCAAAGGAACAAATCTATTTGGCATTATATACCTTGAGGTCACTCAGGTCCTTATGACACTGCCACTTATGACAGTTGTCACGTGATGCAAGCAAAGTATAAAAGTGTCTCTTCACGTCAGAACTGTCAAATTTGGCTGTCAAACGACTACTTATAGTGTGCAGTGGCATTTTATAATTTCTAAATAATTCAAATTCCATTAAAATGTTGCTTTTGATGAGCTCAGTCTTTTCTTCATCAGTTTCCTAAATTCTCCTAAAATTCCTTAAATCCTGTTGGCATTTACTACGAAATTCCTGATGATTTTCCATTTCTATGAGTAACACAAATAATATTCTTTTGAACTGCAGTTTTGTGATAAAAATCTTAAAAATTCTAACTTTTAAATCCATCCTGTATTGATCCAGAATTTTGGTTAAGTTGAGATCAATTTTTGCAAGCAAAGAGGTGCAACTCTGCATATTTAATTCAACCTGTGCGGGCGTAATATAAAAGGTTGAACTGAACTAGAGGCGGGTTTGGTGTTTACGACCACTAACCAAAAATAGAATTTCTGTGTATAAATATTTATGTTCTTTCTCGGTGGAATCGAAAATATTACGCCGGGCTTTAGTTTAGTTTTGGTTTTCGTTGGATAATTAAGGTGCGGCTATAAATGGATGAACAATTTCTTCTAGTAACAGTTTGTCAGATTTGAATAAGAAAGTATGCGTCAGGATCTTGTATTTTTTTTGTTATTTATTACAGAAATTTGTTAATTCACTTTTATACGTGTATTGTCTCTAGTTAATCTACAATGTCAGTTTAATCTTAAATGATTTTCTCGTTATTAACTTGTGCGTTGACATACATTGAGCAATGTCGACAAACTATACAAAGTCTAAATTTAACTCCATGGAGTTTGTTTGAAACAGCTTTTAACAAATATTCAAAATATGTGTTTTGAACGTTACAATAAGTTAATTAATGAACTTAAGAGTTTCTGGTAGATGTAGTTTGTTTAATAATAGCACTTTTGGAAAGGTTTTTAGTATCACTTAAGTTAAACAAAAAAATTTCGGACACTTGTACCAAAAGCTGCCACGTTTGGACTCTTCGAAGGTTTAGAGCAGTATTTGGGAGGAGGAGGAGGAGGAAGGGCTTTTGAAAGGTTTTCAACAGTATTTAGAGGGCAAAATTGAACACTACAGGCCCTAACAGAGTCCTAAACAATTTGGAGGAGTCTAAAAATTTAAAGAAACTATCGGAAGGTTTATGATCTCAAAAGATGCCTCAGCTTCTGCTTCTTCAAAGGTTTAGAGCAGTATTTGGGAGATTTTTAGTACTGTTTAGAGGCCTCTGACATTTTCCAAATTATTTCTAGGTTTCTGACAATTTGAAAAACTCTGGCAGCTTTTGAAAGGTTTTCAACAGTATTTAGAGGGCAAAATTGAACACTACAGGCCTCTGGCAATTTAGGACAACTCTAAAAGCCTCTGGCGATTTTTAAGAGTCCTAAACATTTCCTAAACAATTTGGACGAGTCTAAAAATTTAAAGAAACTATCGGAAGGTTTATGATCTCAAAAGATGCCTCAGCTTCTGCTTCTTCAAAGGTTTAGAGCAGTATTTGGGAGATTTTTAGTACTGTTTAGAGGCCTCTGACATTTTCCAAATTATTTCTAGGTCTCTGATAATTTGAAAAACTCTGGCAGCTTTTGAAAGGTTTTCAACAGTTTTTAGAGGGCAAAATTGACACTACAGGCCTCTGGCAATTTAGGACAACTGTAAACATTTCCTAAACAATTTGGAGGAGTCTAAAAATTTAAAGAAACTATCGGAAGTTTTATGACATCTGAAGATGCTTCTGGTAAAGATTTTAGATTTAGGACCCTTAAAAAAAAAATTGAGAAGAGTAAGACTTTCTAAACTTTTGTTTTCATTATAATATTAAGTACCGATTTTTCATTTGAACTATATCAGTGGTACAAAAACTTCAGAAGAATCAATCGATAACACTCAACCAATTGATCAATGAATATATGTTCTCACACTATGTGATCGAAAGCTAAATGGTTTTTCTTATAATTGTACCCAACGATATTGCTGCTTCTGTTTGGAACGTTTTATCTTATACAAAATAAAAACATAAATTGTAACATTCTTGAGTATTACACGTTGTATTTACTCTGAAATGTAGTCCAGCAGTCTGGCTTCTGGATGATGTTTCACTTCAGTCTGGACGATAAACCAAAATCGTCTATTTAAATTAAACAGGTCGCGGTTAGAATGTGTTCCTGTCAACATCCCAGCTGGTTGGGTGTTCCGTTTTGGGGTGAAAGTAAGATGCACGTGCCTAGACATAACGTCTATTTATGACGACCGGTTAAATTACCTTGACACTAACAAATACAGCTGACGCAGCATCGTGCACAATGTAGAACTTTCCTCTAAAAATAAGCCAGCGTTTTCGTTTTCCGTGAACACGTAAACTCCAGAGTAAAACATAATCCGTATAATGCAGACATCCAAATAAATAGGATTTGTTCGCTTCATTACCGCTTTTTATTTTAGGATTTTGGTTACGAAAGTGACATTTTTGTCCTCCCCACAAAATCTTGTCTAATCTGTTGACTGGGTGCATCTGCACAATTTTAGGTAAGGAATCCGCTACCTGGCGTAATCCCTAGCAAATTTTGGGAAGGACAAAAGGATGCAACGACGACAATGACATAAATATGGGCGCTATTTGTCTTCGTCATCAGTACACGTTTTCGGAACGATTCACAATGTCCCGTCCTACCTGACCGCATATAAGTATATCGTATTACGTGTGGCTCATATCTGGATTGTCCTCGAACAATTTGTTGCGGTATAGAACTGAGAGGAAAGGAAATACTTTGGGTTATTGCTCGGCGTTTTTCATCCTTTTATATAGAACCTCACGACTGCTTTGGGGACAATTCACAAACTTATAATCGCTTCATAATAGGGCCTATTTTGTGTAAGGCGTATTTTAGTTTGAAGGACAATATTTTTACTAAGGTTCTGAAGTTTTAGTTTTACATATACAATAGTCAAGGAAATTAGACATTTAAAAGCTCCTTTATAATTTTTTTTTTCAAAAAACGAAAATACCAAATTGAATTGTAAAACCCTATCCAGGAAACTTCACTTAAATAAAAAATAATACAATTTTTATTTTTTGAACATTTTTGACCGACAAAATATTCTCTAGTCTTCAAAGTACTGTATAAAACAACAAAATATTATGATCTGTTTCAAGTCATTTGGTCTCTTCCAAAATGTCCCTAACTCTAAACCATTTCAGGTACATTCGACGGAAATTGCATCCAAATTTGGAAAATACCATATCTCTGTAATTTTTTTGGTTTTAGCGACTATAACGTTGAAGTCATAACTACTCGTGCACATATACTACCTTATTGTTGGAAATTATTAGCAATCAACATTTCAACTGAATGATTTGTTAAAAATTCGATGAGATTTTGATACATGGTTGAAAATAAAATAGTATACAAACCACGGTAGAAAGTTTAATTTCTGTCTCGAGATAAAGTTCACCTCGACTTCGTCTCGGCAAACTACCTAATCTCTCGACAGAAATCAAACACTTTCCACCTGAGTATGTAATATTTCGATCTTGGCTAACCGAAACAAAGAAAACTTGATATTTTTTAAAGTTAATCCAATTTGATTATTCCAATTATCCATAATGTATTCGAAAAGAAAGAAAAGCAAATCCGGCATTTCCATTTTTCCACAAAGCCAGAGACAAAGGCGAGCGTCGGAAAGCTCATGCAAATGGCAACCAAAAGACAAAGACTATACACAAAAATATCTTTTTCTACATAATAATAACATTTTAATTTCATCCCAGACGCCTTGCGTCCTTGAAGAACCAGTCGTCGCTTCTTTGGGGTTATAAAACTCGAAAACGGAAGATTGAGGGAAATAAACGAAACATGTCCCCTCATTAAAATAAACACGCGGAGCCCCGAAAAACGCGGTGGGGCCCGTCCTATATAATATATTGGGTAAGGACGAGTTTTATTTATAATCTTTCATTTATATTTGGAGTTAAAACGTGCCTTTCCACAAGCGGCACTTTATCGAAAAAACGGGCCTTGTGTTTAAACTGGTTTTTGATTCATTTAATATTATGCAGTGGCATTCTGTTTTAGGTTTTGAAGAATTTTTAAAAGTAAATTAAATAAGGTATGTTGATTTTATATTATGTCTTTGATATGCACATTTTTTGGGTAAAAATTCTGGATTGTTTGTATATAGCCTATTTTATTTACTTTTAAGGAAGACAATTTAAAAAATCTTTCTTTTAAAAGGCTCCAATAAACTAATTCTAACAATCGTTTTGCCCTGATCAGGGAGTACCAACAAACCAAACAACCAAATTTAATAAAATGAGAATTCTAAAAAAATCACATTAATCATAAACAACACAATTTTCCTTTCTAGAACCATAAAATTGCAAAAAAGATACAATAACCGTTTGGAAAAATGAACCTAAAAACTGAGCATTTTCTAATCTACATATAAGAACCTCATTCTTATTAAAAGTTGTAAAAATTTCACTAATAATGATTTTTAACAATTTCTTTTTCTTTATGAACTAAGTAGATAACATTTTAGTAAAAATGTCAGTGGCATGTAAGTTTTTTTTTAAATTTTATTTGTAAGACGGTAAGGATTTCTCAGGACGCCACTGAAAGTCACTAACAAAAAGTTTGAATTAAAATATTTTGATAAAAAAACAAGAAAAAAATATTTATTTTGATAAAAATATTTTATTGAATAAGATAACGATCATGGCAAAGGTGAAAAAAATACGAAGTTGATAAATGTTTAATGGAACGCTCTGTATATGTTCTGATAAGTTGATAGGCTTTTTTCTTCTGATTCCCAAAATATAGATAAAGTCGACACTTGGTTTAGCCGTTTTCGAATTATATAAAATTTGTGATTTTATTGTGTTTTAATATCACAATTGTCATAGATTTTGATGATTTTTTGATTTGTTGACAGGTGTTAATTTAACTTTACAGTGTTACCAGCTGGGAATTTAAATTGTCATGATCACGTGATGGTTTCAAGGTTAAAAAAGACATTTTCTGGGTCACATGACTGTTGTTGACAGACGTCAAATTGACTTGACGGTGTTGCCAGCAACAAATTTAAATTGTCACGATCAGAAGACGTGCTTTTACAATTTCAGCTTTCCCAACTGTTTAAATGTAACTTTTACAGACTGTTCAAGAGTAAAGATGACATTTTTTTGGTCACATGACTGTTGTTGACAGACGTCAAATTAATTTAACAGTGTTGCCAGCTACAAATTTAAATTGTTCCACGATCAAAAGACGTGCTTGTACAATTTCAGCTTTCCCAACCGTTTAAATGTAATTTACAGATTTTTCAAGGGTAAAAATGACATTTTCCTGGTCATATGACTGTGGTTGACAGACGTCAAATTAACTTAACAGTGTTGCCAGCAACAAAATTAAATTGTCACGAGTAGAAGACGTGCTTTTACAATTTCAGCTTTCCCAACTGTTTAAATGTAATTTACAAACTTTCCAAAGGTAAAGGTGACATTTTCCTGGTCACATGACTGTTTTTGACAGACGTCAAATTAATGTAACAGTGTTTCCAACTGCAAATTTAAATTGTTACAATCAGACGGGACGTGTTTCCACAATTTCAGGTTTTCCAACTGTTTAAACGTAATTTACAGACTTTTCAAGAGTAAAAATGACATTTCCCTGGTCACATGACTGTCGTTGACAGACGTCAAATTAATTTAACAGTGTTGCCAGCTACAAATTTAAATTGTCACGATCAAAAGACGTGCTTGTACAATTTCAGGTTTCCCAACTGTTTAAATGTAATTTACAGACTTTTCAAGGTTAAAGATGACATTTTCTGGGTCACATGACTGTTGTTGACAGACGTCAAATTAATTTAACAGTGTTGCCAGCAACAAAATTAAATTGTCACGAGCAAAAGACGTGCTTTTACAATTTCAGTTTTCCCAACTGCTTAAATGTAATTTACAAACTTTCCAAAGGTAAAAATGACATTTTCCTGGTCACATGACTATTGTTGACAGATGCCAGTTTAACTTAACAGTGTTTCCAACTGCAAATTTAAATTGTTACAATCAGACGGGACGTGTTTTCACAATTTCAGGTTTCCCAACCGTTTAAATGTAATTTACAGATTTTTCAACGGTAAATATGACATTTTCCTGGTCACATGACTGTGGTTGACAGACGTCAAATTAATTTAACAGTGTTGCCAGCTGCAAATTTAAATAGTCACGATCAGAAGATGTGCTTGTACAATTTCAGCTTTCCCAACTGTTTAAATGTAATTTACAGACTTTTCAAGTTGATATTTTCTGTCATTAATAAGAAAGCGAATGTCACGATAACGTTATTTGACAGTTGGTCACTATATTGTTTTGATAAACAACGTTATCGTGATTGCCAATTTGCTTTGCACACTGGATAGAACATCAAATTGAATATTAACGACATTTAGTCTCTTTGATTATTCATGACAACTGTGATTTTCAAAAAACAATAAAATCATTATTTTTAAACCAAATGTTCACTTATTATATTATTATTCACTTATTTTTAAGAATCAGAAGAAAAAGATCTATCAACTCATCAGAAAGTATTATAACATATAATTGTTCGAGATATTTTTCGAGATTTTCTGTATTTTTTGGTTTTACTGGCAAATTGTCTCAAACTATATAAAGCCTGTTTGAAACTTTTTTCGAAAATGTACAAGGTGCCCCAGTATATGAACTAACTTTTAGTAATAAATCACTGACAATTTTTTTCACTTAGAATGTATTTAGAAACTCATCTTGTGTGTTTCATCATTTCCGCTGCATGCATCTGCATTGTTTGGCAATGCATCAAACAGTGCGTGAAACTTTCACTAACAAAAATATTCCTGAGCTGCTTAATTGGCAAAGAAAAACAAAAATTTCTTCACTCTGAACTGAAATTTTAATTTTTGTTGCTACAATTCTCAAAAAGATGATTTTAGAGAAATTCTCATAATTATAAAGATGTTACATTTAGATGCGTCTAATTTAACGTAGCCAGATCCCCCTTTTCTCTTTCTGCGTTCAAAAAAAAAAAAAAAAAAGGGGCGACAGACAAATGGGGACCAAGTTCAGCGGCACGAGCCCGATGTTTCCGTTTTCATAAAGCTGGAAACAGCCTGTTGTCATATGTGCGACTGCTCTGGATTCCACTAATTTAAATACACGCGCGCTTCCGCACTAAAAAACACGCTTATTATTGTTTTTCGTACATAAATGGGGGTTTTCTTCCAACCCCAGTATATTGACGTTCGAATTAGGATTTTTTTTGTTTACTTTTTATATCCGCAAAGGGGCGAGACGCGTCGTTTAGACGGTTAAATATCAAATATGTATATGCTGCCGGATGTCGCGACGAAAGGTTTCCGAGATATTGAATTTCCCTTCTCCGCAGTCGTTTTTAGGGTCGACGAAAAGGGACTAACATTCCCATAAATAGTTTAGATTTTATAATTTTTGAAAAACTGAAAAATGTTGCTTTTTTTATAAGTTGCAAGAGAAGGGAATAAAATCAGTGCAAATCATATCAAAAAAGTTGTTTTACTTTCTGGTTTGTCTAAAGCAGACAGAAACATGTAATCTGCAAAAAACAGCTGCTTTTTTGGCCAATCACAATCAACAATACTGTGATTTTTGAAAATGTGTCATGTGTTGACAGTTTGTATCTATGGAGTGAAATCTTTTAAAAACCCAGTTTATACAACAAAATTTAATTTTAGTAATTTGTTTTAACAAAATTTAATTTAATTAAAAAAATAATTTAATTTTAGTATTAGTAATAATATTAGTATTAACTGTAAAAATGGTAGGTGTTTATAAATAATGATAAATTTACGGGTTATTACGTGACATATAGACTGACAAGTGCCAGACAGTAAATTTGTAGCTTGTAGGGCAATCCCATTTCTTTAAGCTGGAACCCAAAACAAAAACAAAAAAGTTAATAAAATCACGTGAAACTTATCATTTTTGTGATAATATTCATCTGTCAAAGCTAGGTTGTCAATACTGCAGGTGCAAAAAATACAAAAAGATTTAATTTTAGTATTAGCCATAAGAAATTTCGGTTTTTAAGTAAATTAAATTGTTACTAATACTAAAATTAAATTAATTTTTTATAAACTCCCTCGGTCATAAGTAGAGTCCGGATTAAAAAGCACTAAAATAGTGAAAGAAAGCACAAAACTCTTCCAGAAATGCATTTTTTACGTTTTTTGAATTAAGGAATATTTTAGACTGTTTTGAAAACTTTGAAAATAATTTTGAATTACTTAAGGAGCATTTGGAAGGTTTTTGGGCAGCTTAAAGAGCATATTAAAGGTTCTGAAATGCTTTAGAGGCATTTGAAAATTTTAACGCGGTTCTAGAATTTTTTTGGAAGCTTTTATACTGTTTTGATATCTTCTGGGATCATCTAGACTAGTTAAAGAGCATTTGGATTTTTTTTAGACTGTTCTAGCTTCTAGATTGTTTTGAAAGGCTGTTTTAGGAGTATTTTGGAGTTTCTGTAGTGTTTTGAAATCTTTTTAGAATACTACTTTATAAGCATTGAAGGTTCTGGACTGCTTTTAAAGCATTTGAATCCTTTTAGACGGTTATAGAAACTTTTGGACTGTCTTCAAATGTTTTGAAAGCTTCTAGACTAGTTGAAGATCATTTGGAACGCTTTAGACGGTTTGAAAAGCATTTTGGAGTTTCTGTAGTGTTTTGAAATCTTTTTAGCATACTACTTTACGAGCATTGAAGGTTCTGGACTGCTTTTAAGGCATATGAAACCTTTTAGACGGTTCTAGAAACTTTTGGACTGTCTTCAAATGCTTTGACAGCTTCTAGACTAGTTGAAGATCATTTGGAAGGCTTTCGACTGTTTGAGAAGCATTTTGGAGTTTCTGTAGAGTTTTGAAATCTTTTTTGAATAATACTTTAGGAGCATTGAAGGTTCTGGACTGCTTTTAAGGCATTTGAAACTTTGTAGAAGGTTCTAGAAACTTTTAGACTGTCTTCAAATGTTTTGAGAGCTTCTAGACTAGTTGAAGATCATTTGGAAGACTTTCGACTGTTTGAGAAGCATTTTGGAATTTCTGTAGTGTTTTAAAACCTTTTTAGACTACTTTAGGCGCATTTGGAAAATCTTTGAACAGTTTAAAGAGCATTTAAGGTTCTGGACTGCTTTTAAGGCATTTGAAACTTTGTAAACGGTTCTAGAAACTTTTGGATTGTCTTTAAAGGTTTTGAGAGCTTCTAGACTGTTCTAAAAGCTTTTGGACTGCTTTAGAAGCATTTTGGAGTTTCTGTAGTATTTAAAATCTATTAGACTACTCTAGGAGCATTTAGAAGGTTTCTGGAGAGTTTAAAAAGCATTGAAGCTTTTAGACTGCTTTTAAAGCATTTGAAACCTGATGGAGGGTTCCAGAAACTTTTCTAAGCTGTTAAAGAAACTTTTGTAAGTCTTGAAATCTTTTCAGAGATTCTATAGATAAGTTGAAAAGCATTTGGAAGCTTTTAGACTGTTTTAAAAGGCTTTCGACAGCTTGAGAAGCATTTTGAAGTTTCTGTAGTGTTTTGGAATGTTGTTACATTTTTTTAAACTACTTCCGAACATTTGGAAATAATTTGGTCAGTTTGAATCTGTAAATTGATACTTACCAATTTTGCAACAGATAATTGGTATGTTTTTTGTCTCTCAGAAGGTTTCAATATCTCAATATAGCTATTGCAAAGGTAAATTATTAACCTATTCAAAATAAAATAATACAAAAATAGCAGCAAATAAGCACAAAAAGAAGAAAAAAGTAAAGTAAAATAAAATAGTTCGTATTAAGTTCTTGAATTAACTAATTTGCCTAAGTACTTATTAGTTCCTAGAGTTTTTTACGTGATATATCTGGCAAAAATCAAAACGCTTTTTGCCCGATTAAGCTCAATATTGCATTGATGTTTTCTTTGTTTTTTGTTAGTTTATTATGCGTTATTTCAAGCTTTCAAATCAGATTTGAAGTTTAATTATAATGAGGATGTTATTGCTTAATGCATAGATATCAGTATAATAGTAGGTATGTTCGTAGAGAGAATCTCCAACTAGGAATCAGAGAAATAGATACATCCATTGGCCAGAAGTCAGAAAATGTCATAGTCACGTGAGCATTCAACCAATGAAACTTGACATTTACTGTTTCTGAGTTGGAAACCAGTCAGAGATTGCCTCTGCGAACAAATCTATTATTTAGTCTCTCATTTCTGACATTCTTCTCTTTGGTTGGTTTGGTTTAATAACAGAATGTAACTTTACATAACTTTGTTTAGATGCCAGATATGTTCAGGCCTCACTGACGTTTTTTCTTTATCTAAACATCGACTATTACGAATAAAAATATCAAAAAAACTGGTGATTCCCTCGAGGATCGATCGAAGCACCAAGAACAAAAACCGTAGCAGAAATTCCGAGCTCTTGTCAAATGATCTGAGTTATGTAGCAGGAGATCTGGCAGGCTCGCCTTTCAGTATTCAAGAAAAATAAATCTCAGCGTAATTAGTGTTTTTTTTTTGTTTTAAAAACAATGGCCAACATATCCCCGTCCTCGTCTGTTCCACGACGATCTTGTGCCACTCTTTCCTCGTCGCGCTTATGCTTTTGTTTTGTTTCAATAGCCTCGTATATATTAACGAATCCGCATTTTCGCATTAGGTACCCACGACCCTGTTGATCCTTTTTGTTGTTTTTTTTTCGGGAAAAAAGGATTTCAAACCGTTTCGCCTGCATAAATTACGGGAAGAATTAAGGGACGTTATAAAGACGCTCTTAGACGTCGTAACACGTGGAACACATCTTAGATTTATTTGCACCTAATATATTACAAATTATTGTGTTTATTCTGCTTGTTCGGGTCTTTTCAAAAGTTTTGTCAGCTAATTAATTTTCCGAAACGTTGGTTTTTATTTTTGGCCGCCTGCTTGGAATCTTTTGTGCTTCACCGTTTACGCCTCTGATCTTGTTGCGGACCTCATTTATTAATGCCTTCAGAATTTAAACGTTTATAATTTAGTGACTCTATTATTGGAAAAAATTTGCTTTTCTGATACTTTATTAGCTAGTACTTTTATAGACCATCAACTAGTTCATGTCAACTTTCATTAATATTAATTTTCCTGTTGACTTTTTAATCTTGAACATTATCATCAAAAACGCATTAAGTATATGTCACACGTCGAAACGTGCAGGGCAGATGTTCCCTTCAAAACCTAAAATTATACCATGAAAGCATCGACGATCAATTGCAGTTATACACTTACCTACCAGCATATTGGTAAACGGTATTTGGGGAGAAGCACACGCCAAAGTCGTTAATTCCAATAAATCACCAAATTGCGGGGGTGTAATGCAGTTAATAGCCGGTCAGTTGCGCAACTGTCACATAATCTTATATGACCCATTATTTTGAGCTAGCTATAGAGCTTCCCCTTATGGGTCCTCCCGAAGGGAGGAAGACTAATTCATATTTCGACTCGGTGGTTCAATAGGTCAGTAGTAATACAGAAGTATCGATTAGCGATCACTCTAGTACAAGAGATTGTCTTAATCTGGATTTTTAGATTGACACACAAAAACTGGAAGAGTCGAGTGATTAGGTAAGTCTTTCTATGGAAAAATACCTTAGCAGAAAATCTTTCAGCCCTCTTAGATACTTCGTAGACAAGAGTATATTGGAGAGCATAGTACAGGGTGGTCCAGTTTTAAGTGTCAATAATTCATCATTCGATAGCCAATCAAAAAATAAGTTGACTTGCATTTGTTATTTTTCTAAAAAACGTTTCCTAAGGATCATACAGTCCTCCAAATTTCAATTTCAAAAATTGTTTTATAGTGTAAAACTGAACATTCAAGACTTGTGAGAGTCCAAATTTGTACTGAATAGTCTAAAAACTTGCTATTTACTACTAGGAATAGTCTTATAATTCGTTTTTTCAGACTGCCATCCTGGTCGAGTGTCTGAAACTCGATTTCAAGAACTAAAAACAGTCCGGAAATCCAGACAAAGATTGTATTGTGCATGAAACCCATTTTTAACTTCTAAAGATAATCTAAAAGTTGACTTAAGCTAGAAGTGACTTTACTAGGACTAAAAAGAATCCAAAAGTCTATTTTCAGGACTTTAATTGGTGTACAACTCAATTTTCTGGACCGGAACAAGTCTGGAAGTAAATACAATTTTGAACTATTTCATTTCTAAAAATTAGTTCTTAAGACTAATATCGTAGCATTTGGTACCAAAATGTTTTACTTTTATTACTTTACTTTTTGACTTGAAGAAACTTGACTTTTGGAAATAGTCTTAAACTCGATTTTTCAGTTTTAAAAAGTACTAAAAACAGTCTGAATTTCTAAAAGATGCTACAATTTATTGCACCTATGAGTTTAGAAGTCATTTTAATAGTGAAGAAGCTTGGAATAACATTTTCAAGACTATGGACAGTGTACAAACTGGCTTTTAGGCCTGACAAGGGGGAAAAAAAGTCGTAAAGATAGGTCGTAAAACAATCAACAACAACAAGATTTTTAAGAAATAATTTTTAGCTCGAATTTTTAGCACTGAGGTGTCTAGAAGTAAATTTAATAGTGACAAAGCTTGGAATGCCATTTTAAGTCTATGAAGAATGTGAACATTGTTTTTTAAGTTTGCTGTGTTAATAACTTGGTAAAGATAGTCTTAAAACTCGATTTTCCAAGCTGAAAGCAATTTTGAAGCACTAATAATAGTCCAGAATTCTGAGAAAATGAAAAGCAAAGTAAAAAGCAAGAAAAATTAGTTTTCAAGATAATTTTCATGAATCTAATATCAATGTCCTCTATCTAAGACTATTTTCAAGACTAAAATATTGAAATTTGTCTCAAAATTATGAAAATTTACTTCAAATGCAAATTTTAAAATTCTGATGTTACTTTTCATTAGTTCATAGTCAGTTTTTGTTGTTTAAGTCAATTTTTAAGGTTTAAATGTATGAATTTGTAGTCAAAAATTCTAAAAGAAGTAGTTTTTTTATGTCTACAAATCAATTTTCAATATTAAAGTCTCTCGATTTGCATGAAAACTGGTTACAAACAATTTTTAAGCTTCTGAAATCAATTTTCAAAACGAAAGTATTTCAGTTTGTCTGGAAACTATGAAAACTGGCTACAATGAAATTTTTTAAGCTACTTAAGTGAATTTTCCGTTTTCGGTCTTTGAACGTAATAACTGAATTATCTCGTAAACGAAGTTTTAAATCAGAATTTTATAAGAGGTAATTTCTTTTTCATCGTGAACAGTGAAATTTAAAAAAAAACTGTAATTTTTGAAAAATGAGAGACGCAGAAGATAAGGCAAAAACATTAAAACCATTTTCCTGTATCTACGGTACTGGAGAATTTTGGCAAACGTCATTCATAATGAGTACTAATTTCATAAGTGCTTGTTCCAAATTTGATCAAAATTGCTCCAACGGTTTGACAGTTATGACAAAAAAACGATTTTTTAAACAGAAATTTGAAGGAATGTATTTTACTTAGAAAGCATTTTTCAGGAAAATGACATAATGCATGTCAACTTATTTTTTAATTGGCTATGGATTGGTGAATTATTGACATTTAAAACTGGACCACCCTGTATATAAAAAGAAAGCCAAAAAATGGGGCTACAAGGCATTCGTTCTTTGTGGACACGATGGAGTTGTTTACAACTGGGAGCAGTCAATTTACCCAGTGATTTACAGGATGTTGTTGTCAGTGGAAATGTTGTAATGCGTTTAGCCCCAAGAAATAATTTCCAGAAAATATCCAGGCAAAACAGCATCTCTTTAATTGTTGAGCTACAAAAACAGCATAAGCATGATTCTATATAATTTTTTGGCGTAAAACAAATTTTTGTGCAAAAATAACAGAGGAATATGTTTTTTGGTATTTCTCAATACAATAATAACTATACAATAAGAGAAAGAAGGTGGTTGGAGTGGGAGTAGGAGGAGAGTGGAATGGACTGGAGGAAAGTGGTGGAAGAAGATTAGAAGAATTTCACCAATCAAAAATTACAAGAGTCTGTGAGTTAAATTAATCAATAAATTATTAGTTGAATGACATTTCGATATACAGTGTGTATACTTATGTACGTATACTTACTGTAATACTTAGCCATTTTCGGTTACCGAAAGTAAAAGTGAAGAATTGGTTGGACAACAAATTTTGCTCACTGGACATCCTTCAAGTAGCTAATAATTTTCAGAAGAAGAAATTGTCAAAAGAAGGTTTAATCAACTCGACAAATAATACATTAATTTTGCACTTAAATAAATTTTAAAAAATTTGCAGAAAAATAGAAGTACTAACTTAACAATTAAGAGGAATCTTAAAGAAAACTCCTTGGTGACTAATATGGTTGATAAAAATCACAAAAAGTGAATATCTTTATCGATTGTCCCCAACTTCAGAAAGTTTTTGATTTTTATAGTTTCTTATTCTGTAAATCTTATTGCCTTCAACTTATCAGGTTTTGGTAATGGATGGTGATAGATGTACTGCGACCTGATTAGATCTATTGTACCCCATCTTCTGCTGCTATCTCAAGGTTTCCTTGTTCATAGCAGCCCCTCAAGATTTAGTTCTTTAGGAGTTTCAGGATTTTGAGTGGGTCTGTTCGAAGTATTTCTTCCACAGCCAGCTGGTGTAGATGCTCCTTTTCGTGCCAGAGTATCTGCTTGTTCGTTACCCTCTACTCCGACGTGCCCCGGAACCCAGAGGAGGGTTACCTTGTTGTTCCTTCCTAGATTATTGAGCTTTCCTAGGCACTCCAGAACCATCATCGAGTTGATGATATAATTTCTATTTTTTCAAACAGTTTAAATTCTCGTATTTCATATTGTCGACATGTAGGTGATAGTGTAAGGTTAGATTAGTAGAGAACAATCTATTCAAATTTAAATCCTTCCACATTGAATACAAACAGTTTCAAACTTCAAATTTTGATTGAAAATGTTTTTGTTGCAACCTTAACATTAAAAAAATAGTGAATATATTCTAACTTAACCTTATAATTTACATTTGAAAGAACATTTAACTTTTGAGACGTTTCATGTGAGTTAATTTTTATCCTGTAACCGCTTTGACCATACTTGTCAAATCATCAAGTCACGTGATTTTTTTTCTGGCCATAGGAAAGCTATGTAACTGACAAAGAATCAAAGGTAATTACATACGCGAGACAAAGACAGAAAACCAAAAAAAAAGTTAAATTTTTTAACTTTTGAATTAACAAATATTATATCCATGAAAAATAGTAGTTTTTCTTAAATATTTGACTATAATGTGTCAATCTTTGATTTACTAGAAAATGACCATTGCAAGAAGTTCTTTAATTATTTATATGGATGTCAATAGACCATTTCAATTTCTGGTTTTCAAACATTATTTTTTTTACAAAATAATAACAAAAATATGTGTAAACTAAACGTAATGAAGAGCTTGGGTGCTATTTTCAATACACCCTGTAGAACTAAAGAAAGAATAGGCGCTAAATTATAAAAATCTTGTTTTTTGGAACTTTACTTAAAATCGATCAAATACAGGTTGCTGTTCAATTAGTGGTGCAGTAATTGTAAAGTCAAAGAACTACCAAATGCACTAAGTTGAAATTTGTTAACTTTCTGATAGAAACAAGAAATTATTTTGTCAGTGCATTATCGCAAAGAGTTCTTAAAACTAAAGAACAAAAAATGAAATACATTTGCAAGAGATTATATAAAGGTTTAAGATAGTGAATAGACTGTCAGCAAAGAAACTTCCTTAATTTTATAGTAGGTACAATTTTAATAAATAATAATTATAAATCAACATTAATTAAGGAATGAAAGTAAGCAAAAAAGGAAAAATTTTTCTCAAGGCAGGTTGGCAAAAAAAAGCCGTCCGAATCAATTTAAAATTAACGTGGCAGGCAATATCCCGTATAGGTACTACTTGTTTCCCTTTAGTTATCGCCCATAATGGAAATAAATTTTAATTTAATCGCCATCGGGCTTTGTTGGGAGGAAATTATATTTATGCGGTACGCACCCGACACGTATATAAACCTTTCGTTAAAACAGAATTCTTAACACAAAGTACAAGCCATTCAGATAGTGATTTCGACCTTGGAATGGGTGGCACCGGTCTCGGTTCAAGGCGATCCCATAACCTGATCAATACATTTGCACTCGCCAACGGGCCTCGAGTTAATGATCAATTCTGTTTAATTAAAATTAAAATACGGAGGTGCAATGGTACCGATATGCGAGCTTGACCACCGCCGTCTTCTGTCTGGTACCACGCAAATTACGACGTACACGTACCGTAACTTTGGAGGACATATTGAATTCCTTCTGCCTGTTATCCACCATATCAACATACACAGTTGCCTAATAGAAGCACAACATTCCGTATTGTTGCTCATTTTGATTTTTCAATTTTAAGGTTATGGGGTTTAGATGTCTGGAAGAGACTTGAAGAGATCTATCTCCAGCAGTGAAAAAAGTACGGTTTATGAAGAAGAAGAAGAAGAAGAAGGTTGTTCTTGTCAATTTTCTTCACCTTTCTTTAAGATGTTCTTAAAGACCTGGTTTGTCTGACCAGATAAATGTAAAATTTTTAAAATGTGTTTTTTTTTTAATTCTCATGTATCAAATTCAACAATTTCTTTAGATTTCTTTTGAAATTTCTTATCCAATAACCTGAAAATACACTACAAAATTTGGTACAGTCAAGGAGAAAAGCGGTATCAAAACTTGGAAAGTGCCAGAAATACAATTTGAAAGGACAGTCAGGAACAAAATCTCCTGTACAACTCATTTAGAGTAAAAAAATGACTGTTTTAAGCACATTTTTGGAATCCTCATTAAATTTCCTATCCAATAACCTAATAAAATGCTACAAAATTTGGTACAGTCAAGAAGAAAAGCGATGTCAAAGTTTGGAAAGTGCCAGAAATACAATTTGAAAAGACAGTCAGGAACAAATTCTTTTGTAAAACTCATTTGGAGTAGGAAAGTGACTGTTTTAAGCACATTTTTGAAATCCTCATTAAATTTCCTATCCAATAACCTAAAAAAATACTACAAAATTTGGTACAGTCAAGAAGAAAAGCGATGTCAAAGTTTGGAAAGTGCCAGAAATACAATATGAAAAGACAGTCAGGAACAAAATCTCCTGTAAAACTCATTTAGAGTAAGAAAGTGACTGTTTTAAGCACATTTTTGAAATCCTCATTAAATTTCCTATCCAATAACCTAAAAAAATACTACATAATTTAGTACAGTCAAGGAGAAAAGGGGTGTCAAAGTTTGTAAAGTGCCAGAAATACAATTTGAAAGGACAGTCAGGAACAATATCTCCTCTAAAACTCATTTGGGGTAGGAAAGTGACTGTTTTAAGCACATTTTTGGAATCCTCATTAAATTTCCTATCCAATAACTTAAAAAAATACTACAAAATTTGGTACAGTCAAGAAGAAAAGCGATGTCAAAGTTTGGAAAGTGCCAGAAATACAATATGAAAAGACAGTCAGGAACAAAATCTCCTGTAAAACTCATTTAGAGTAAGAAAGTGACTGTTTTAAGCACATTTTTGAAATCCTCATTAAATTTCCTATCCAATAACCTAAAAAAATACTACAAAATTTGGTACAGTCAAGAAGAAAAGCGATGTCAAAGTTTGGAAAGTGCCAGAAATACAATATGAAAAGACAGTCAGGAACAAAATCTCCTGTAAAACTCATTTAGAGTAAGAAAGTGACTGTTTTAAGCACATTTTTGAAATCCTCATTAAATTTCCTATCCAATAACCTAAAAAAATACTACAAAATTTGGTACAGTCAAGGCGAAAAGCGGGGTCAAAGTTTTGAAAGTGCCAGAAATACAATTTGAAAGGACAGTCAGGAACAAAATCTCCTGTAAAACTCATTTGCGGTAATAAAGTGACTGTTTTAAGCACATTTTTGAAATCCTCATTGAATTTCCTCTCCAATAACCTAAAAAAATACTAGAAAATTTGGTGCAGTCAAGGAAAAAAGCAGTAAACTGAAACACAGCATTTGTAATTTACCAGTAATTTACCCATCACTGATTATTTGCAACTTTACCTTAAAAGCTTTATCTAATCATTTCGATGCTGTTAACTATGGTTATTAATAATTATTAATTATTATTGTTCCTAAACAAAAATACAAAGGATCGGAAATATTTAGCAAATAGAAAGCTTCCTCCATCATACGGCATGAAGTAGAGATTGGCAACCCTTTAGAGTCACGTGGCTTTGGTAAAAGTACCATTTTTCGACGTTGAAATTGGGAAAATTGATAGAAACTTAGCTGATGCTTTATGGATTGAAAGTTCTGTAAATTCACGAAAACACACTCAGATACTTATAAATCTCAATTTGATAAGAGGTGGTACATACTCAACATTCTCGAAAAGTATAAAAGTTAAAAAAAAGGTTTTACAAATTGAAATAATTTATACAGCGCCAAACAAGTAGAAAGCGGCACTTTCAAAATTAATAAAAGAAGATAGAATGTTTTAATAATGCACCAAGTTTCGACGCGATTGGTTCTCCATCAGCAGAGCTGCATCTTGAATTTTCTGTACCTGCAACTATACAGTTAATTACAGAAAACCCATATTTTACAACATTTTTAGAATCTATACACAAAAAGTCTCTACACTGTAAAATGTGATAATTTCTGTTAAAAAATTCAGTAGTGTAAAGAAGGCAATGTAATTTTTTTGATATTGAACAAAACATGTATAATTCCGACACAGTTTGGCAAACCTTGAAAACTGAGTCACATTATTATAAATGCTGGCAACATATTTGTTTTATTAAAACGAAACAAATAAATTATCAGAGAGGAAAAAATGATTTACTGATGCAACCGAAACGTTTTCAACCCACTGGTATAATGATTAATAATTTAAAATGGTTTCAGAGTGATTGAAGATAAATTTAGAAGCGTGTTAAATTTTCAAAAAAAGCTTCACTATAGTAGGTATATTATTTTTTACACCACGTCGGCCTGAGATTGTATCTAAAAAGAGACCTACCTGTACCTCTGCGCAACTTATATTGCGTGATTTCCTGCTTTTTATAATATACGAAATCCTACGGTGTGAATACAGAACTGTATTTAATTTAAATACAACAATAAATTGCTTATAACAAAGCAATGCTCGCGTGTAAATATAAACGTAACACCGAAGCAACAATGGGGAGGCTACCAAATACGGAATTTAAATCAGATTGAACTGGTCACGATGGCGTTTAAATGGTTTTTGATTAAAATTCCAAAAAAGTCTTTAAATACCTTTAGGATTCTCTAAATGAACTTATTCCTATTGTTTTATTAGGCTTAGGTTTGATTTCTTCATATTAGTGTAATAAAACTCTCATATAGTTGTAATTTTCTTATAAGAAAGCTGTTTTATAAAGACAAGTAGTCTCATACTTTCGGCTTTACAGTGTTTTGCTTAATATATCTATGCATATTTGGATCCCTTCCACACTTAAAGGTCTGGTTTGTCTGACCAGATGGTTCGTACCGTTTTCGGTGAATGAGTAGTAAATGTACGCGGTTTTGTATGGTCAATACTTGGATCTTTGTTATTTATTATTTATATTAATGACTTAGCAGCAGATTTTGTCCTTTACGCAGATGATTCAACCATAATTAGAAAGGCTGAAAATGTTGATTCTTTCAATGGTTACCTAAGTGAGTCTCAAACTATTGTCACTGACTGGTTTGTGGTCAACCAGTTGAGAATGAATGATGCAAAGAATCAGAAGCTAATTCTGACAATCTTATCAAATTTTTGTCCCTGTCCAAATTTTGCAGTTTTTTCAGGTTATTGGATGAGAAATTTAATGAGGATTTTAAAAATGTGGTTAAAACAGTAATTTTCTTACTGCAAATAGGGTTTCCAGGCGATTTTGTTCCTGACTGTCCTCTCAAATTGTATTTCTGGCACTTTCCAAGTTTTGACACCGCTTTTCTCCTTGACTGTACCAAATTTTGTAGCGGGTTTTTAGGTTAGGTTAGGTTAGGATGGGAAATTTAATGAGGATTTCAAAAATGTGCTTAAAACAGTCACTTTCTTACCGCAAATGAGTTTTACAGATTTTGTTCCTGACTGTCCTTTCAAATTGTATTTTTGGCACTTTCTAAATTTTGACACCGCTTTTCTCCTTGACTGTACCAAATTTTGTAGTATTTTTCAGATTATTGGATAGGAAATTTATTGAGGATTTCAAAAATGTGCTGAAAACAGTCACTTTCTTACTCTAAATGGGTTTTACAGGGGATTTTGTCCCTGACTGTTCTTTCAAATTGTATTTCTGGCACTTCGAACTATAACACCGCTTTTCTCATTGACTGAACCAAATTTTGAAGTGTTTTCTCAGGTTATTAAATAAGAAATTTAATGAGGATTTCAAAAATGTGCTTAAAACAGTTACTTTCTTACCCCAAATTGTGTCTTACAGTGGATTTTGTTCCTGACTGTCCTTTCAAACTGTATTTCTAGCACTTCAAACTATGACACCGCTTTTCTCCCTGATTGTACCAAATTTTGAAGTTTTTTCAGGTTATTCAATAAGAAATTTTATGAGGATTTTAAAAATGTGCTTAAAACAGTAATTTTCTTTCTCCAAATGTTTTCCAGGCGATTCTGTCCCTGACTGCCCTTTCAAATTGTATTTCTGTCAGTTCAAACTTTGACACCGCTTTTCTCCCTGACTACATTAAATTTTAAAGTGATTTTTTAGATTATTGGATAGGAAATTTATTGAGGATTTCAAAAAATATGCTTACAACAGTCACTTTCTTACTCTAAATGGGTTTTACAGGGGATTTTGTCCCTGACTGTCCTTTCAAATTGTATTTATAGCACTTCAAACTATGACACCGCTTTTCTCCCTGATTGTACCAAATTTTGAAGTTTTTTCAGGTTATTCAATAAGAAATTTTATGAGGATTTTAAAAATGTGCTTAAAACAGTAATTTTCTTTCTCCAAATGTTTTCCAGGCGATTCTGTCCCTGACTGCCCTTTCAAATTGTATTTCTGTCAGTTCAAACTTTGACACCGCTTTTCTCCCTGACTACATTAAATTTTAAAGTGATTTTTTAGATTATTGGATAGGAAATTTATTGAGGATTTCAAAAAATATGCTTACAACAGTCACTTTCTTACTCTAAATGGGTTTTACAGGGGATTTTGTCCCTGACTGTCCTTTCAAATTGTATTTATAGCACTTCAAACTATGACACCGCTTTTCTCCCTGATTGTACAAAATTTTGAAGTTTTTTCAGGTTATTGGATAAGAAATTTAATGAGGATTTCAAAAATGTGCTTAAAACAGTCACTTTCTTACTCTAAATGGGTTTCACAGGGGATTTTGTCCCTGACTGTCCTTTAAAATTGTATTTCTAGCACTTTCCAAATTTTGACCCCGCTTTTCTCCTTGACTGAACCAAATTTTGTAGTATTTTTTTAGGTCATTGGATAGGAAATTTAATGAGGATTTCAAAAATGTGCTTAAAACAGTCACTTTCTTACTCCAAATGAGTTTTACAGGAGATTTTGTTCCTGACTGTCCTTTCAAATTGTATTTCTGGCACTTTCCAAACTTTGACACCGCTTTTTTCCTTGACTGTACCAAAATTTGTAGTATTTTTTTAGGTTATTGGATAGGAAATTTAATGAGGATTTCAAAAATGTGCTTAAAACCGTCACTTTCTTACTCCAAATGAGTTTTACAGGGGATTTTGTCCCGACTGTCTTTTCAAATTGTATTTCTAGCACTTCAAACTATGACACCGCTTTTCTCATTGACTGAACCAAATTTTGAAGTGTTTTCTCAGGTTATTGGATAAGAAATTTAATGAGGATTTCAAAAATGTGGTTCAAACTGTCATTTTCTCACTATGAGTCGGTTTGACAGGCAATTTTGTCGCTGACTGATGTTTAGAATAATGGGATTAAAATATTTTTTCTAATTATTTTTAATTTCTTACCTTGCGTGTCTAATACATAAAAAGCTATTAAATTATTGAGTAAAGTAAAAACGTGCAAGGTTGCATAATTGAGTATTTTTAAGGAAAATGATAAATATAATAAAATAAATGGACGATAGACATGAGGAAGGAATTAGCAGTGGTAGCTTCACTAGACAGATAAAAGCTAAAGTACCTGGTTTGACGGCAAATGGAAAAGATCATGGCAAAACTGTAACAGCAATAACGAAAGAACTAAAAGCTCTTAAGCTTGTATCTATTTGTACAATACCGGTATTAAATGTCCAGCCGACGACCATATTCGCCATCAAAAACTGGTTCTGACTTCTAAATAAGAGCAAATCCCACTAAGGACTATCGGGTTGGTTGCATTTAGCAAAAGCGGCGGGTTTCAGATCTAAATTTAACGGGTATGTATTTATTAAGCAACGTATAACACACCGGGGATTATTACCCAGCCAGCTTCTATAATATACTCGACTGGTAAGGTAATAAAGCAGCTTATGAAGGAGAGACAAGCAAAGGTAGACAGAGGCGGGACTCGACCGTGGTAGAGCCAATCTAACTTCATCATAACTCGTCGACTCGACCAATGGGAGAATGGAATTCCTCTTTGACCACTCATATAAACTACCTGTGTCAAGTAATATACATACATATAAGCTGTAAACGGAAAACGAAGGTAACGAGTTTCGATTTAAACGTCCACTCGAGATTTTATGCACGCGCGGGTTTCAACTGCGCCGGTTCGGACATGTCCTCTCTGTGTATAGGTTTATGTCCTTCTCATTGATTGGCAAAGATTTTCTTTGACTTTTTTTTTTTTAATTAAATGTCTACTACGGTGGTCTGCTGTTTAATCTGTCATTTAATGGTGGAATATTTATGCTTTAGGTTAATGAAATTTGATCTAGCGTTTTTCTAGGTAGTTGGATATGATGGTCATATCGCACAAGATTTCGTAAGAAGGAAGAAGTTGGTTTGGAAATACTTGGCACATGGGGTTTTCAAAAATCAATTCAAAAAAGTTAACTTTTATTAATTTAGGCTAATTTTTGTTAGTACAAATCGTGACAACAAATTTACTTGTCACTCTTGACAGTTTTAATAACTTTGAAACTGGTTCAAGTCAGGAAGGTCACTTTGACATGAATTTCATATAAACCGATCTTTGAACTATGTTTGAGTTTGTTTTTTGCTCATTTAAAGAAAAAAACCATCTTAAATGGGACACCCTGTATATTATTAAATATTTGGATTCTACTCAAAAATCCAAGCATATTTTATAAAGCATAGACTACACTTATGTTCAACTGCTTCTGCGAAAATGGCATCTGTATAAGTTGGTCATATGTATTAACATAAAATAATAAATAAAATTTTTCAAATTATCATAAAAACTGCTTAATAACGACCTGAATTTACTTTGCTTTTTATTTATAATTTTATGTTAATTCGTATGACCAACTTATGTAGACGCAATTTTCTCTAAAACAGTTGAGGATATGCTTCCAAATCCAAATCCAAATATCCAAAAACAGAGTATTCCATAAAAAAAAATTCCCAAAATCGTTTTTTTTTCTTTAAATAAAAAAAAACTAGTCAAATATGCTAATATGTGGTTTTTGTTTCATTCTGATATCTTTAAAAACAAAAAACTTACAGCTGATCAAAATGTTACCAAAGTTAATGAAACGCACTGTACAACAGGGCCCCAAAATCAAACTTTGATTGGTTAGAAACAACGTTTATCTACGATTGGCATGGTAATGATTCACTACATAGCTCACTTTAAGTAATGTAATGAATGATTTTACCACACTAGTGTGGTAAAACAATTATTAGCATGCTAACCGCAGGCACTAGCTTTTAGGGCCCCCTTTTCAACTTTTTGTTTATGATTTTCGAAAAAAAAAATGTTTATACATAAGTTGTAGAATTTGTTTTGAACGCAAATTACTTGAATTATACAGGATGTCCCAAAAAAGTGTGACAGACCAAACTTATGTTTTTTTTTTTTTTAAATAGAACATTCTGTATATTATTCAACTGTTGAATAGAGCACGTTGAGACAATTTCAACGATATATGGTTTGTTAGATTTATCTCCGATAAATGTATGGCTGTATCAGGAGAAAAGTTAGCCCTGGAAAAATTGGGCATATCACAATTTTGTGGAAGAGACTATGACCACTGGAAGTTTAAGATGGAAACTATTCTAGACAGTAATGATGTCTAGAAATGCATAGAAAATGAAGAAATGGATCCAAATGAAGAATATTAATACAGTGCATTGTCAATTTCCACTTGGAATATGTCAAGGACAAGAAAACTGCTTATGGAATGTGGAAGGCTTTGGAAGCTGTGTTTGCAATTATTTTTGAGGAATAAGCTATTATCAATGAAACTATCTCAAGATGACTTGTTGGAAACTCATTTTGTGAAGTTTGAGGAAACCATTCGTGAGTTGAAGTCTTCTTCTTCTTCCAATGCGTATCCACTACTGGATGTTTGCGATAACATTTTCCATTTCTTCCTTATTTCTTGCGGTGTGTATCAGCGACTGTACATTGTTCAGCCCTGTCCACTGTCTGATATTTCGCAGCCAAGACATTTTTTTCCTTCCGATCCCTCTCCGGCCTTCGATCTTGCCTTTAATCAATAGATGTCAGAATTGATATTTCGTGTTTCGCATTATATGCCCCAGGTATGCCGTTTTTCTTTTCTTAATCGATTCAAACAGTTCACGTTGTCTGTTGACTCGTCTTAGAACTTCTTCGTTTGTTAGTCTAGCCGTCCAGGGTATCTTCAGGATTCTGCGATACAGCCACATCTCGAAAGCCTCCAATTTGTTGATTGCAGCCGCCTTCAATGTCCAACCGTAGAGAAGCACCGACCAAACGTAGCATTTAGTGAATCTGAGCCTTAGGTTAAGGTCAAAATCGGAACAGGTAAGCACTCTTCGAAGACTTAGGAATGCCTGTCGAGCTTGTTCAATGCGACATTTTATTTCCTTGTCTGATGTCCAGTCTTCGAAAAGCCAGATGCCCAAGTATTTAAATTTATCTACTCTGGGCCTTGCGTTAAATGTTATGGTGGAGTTTCCAAACATATTTAGGTTTCTAGAGATAATCATAAACTTTGTTTTTTTGGTGTTGATATTTAAGCCCATTGATTTGCTCTGTTCTCCTACCTTGTTGACCAGTTGTTGTAGGTCGTGTATGTTATCAGCAATTAAGGCCGTGTCGTCAGCATAGCGGATGTTGTTGATCCACACTCCATTGACTTTGATTCCCATTTCCACGTCTTCCAGGGCCTCTTGGAATTGAAGTCAGTGGGTGCCAAATTAGAAGAAACCCACATTGTTTGCCACCTTTTGTTGACGTTGCGTAAATATTATTATCCATTTGTTACTGCCCTTAAAACTTTGGAACTAAACAAACTAACATTAGAGTTTGTTAAAGGGAAATTGTTGGATGTTAAGATAAATACAAATTCTAGTTCAGCTTTTAATACTCGTGGAAAGCAATCAGGATCAGGAAAATTTGAAGAGAGGGCATAGTTGGACTGAAGAGACTGGTCAAAATATGGGTCAGAGACAACTTTAAACTCAACTGTTATACCTATGGAAAGGCTGGACAAAAAAGATCAAATTGCTGGAAAAACAACAATGGGGGTTCTCGACAAGGTCATAATGCGGTCAGAGCTGTCCAGGACCAGGAAGAGGAGGATGGTTTTGCATTCCTGACCTCTACATGCATGGTGACCAGTGAAGAAGCTGCTCTAGGAACTGTTAAATGGTTCTTGGATTCTGGAGCGACTGTTTTTGCAACAGAGATAGGAAATATTGAAGGAATGTTAAGTAAAAGTATAGTATCAGTCCTTTCAGCCCAATATTTCTACACGAAAGGGCAACACTGGTTCCAGGAAAGGTAGTAAGCCCCAACATTGTGACATAAAATTAAAAAATGCACCGGCATACTCGTACCTGTCCGAGCTGGCGCGTTTTAATCTAGCCAGACACCCCCGGTCATAAAAAAGATATCGGAAAAGGGCGAGGTCCGGTTATTTTATAGCTCATATAGTCGCGATGCACACAATGAAGACGACCCACCAATCGCTAATAAGCCCATTACTTTCGTGATATCATAATACGCCGCCCAGCCCTAAAGGTTAACATTAATTAAAACATATATCAGAGGGGCACCGGCTATTTTATGTATTTATGACCCTTTTACGTTCCATACCTTGTCAAATCAAGATTTATCGTCGCGAACTTTATTGACTAGGATGGAAGTATTTTATCGCCTAGGCCCAATAAATGAGCATGCAGGCTTTTTACTCAGAAATGCGCCATTATAAAGGGTGTGCTGATGCCGATGCGGCTTAAATGGTTTTTTTACCATCCACAGCCAACGGCAGCAGCTAAAGAAATAATAACCCTAGTTAAGTTATTCATGGTAGCAATGCGCATCGAAGCCAAGTGATTTGCCCATCATAAACCGATTCGGTACGGACGGAACGTCCATTTAACTTATTGTTTTCCATTAACGACCAACAGAGGCGTATGAACTATCTTCCAAGAAGCTTCACAGTTACTGAATAATGACTTTGCATTAAAAATCATCCTGGTCTGAAATGTCGGAATTTGTAGTTTTTTGGTAATTTACAGGACTTAAATTCAAACCGACGGTTTTGCCGCGTATATGACGTAGACGACTTTCAGCAATTTTATTGGCCAAGGCTGTCTGATGGTTGACTGTATCTTCCGATCAGCTGATTTATAACCTGAAAGTAAACAATGTTGCCAAATAACACGCTTTATAGCACACGACAACTTTTTTATTTCACTGCACAAAAAGTAATTTCATGTCAATTTGACATACTGTTATTGTTAGAAACTTAAAAACTGTAAACACTGAGATGCTTATAGAAATAAAGACCGTCTTTTATCGTTTCTAATTTGTCAAGATTAATTTGGTTCGGTAAAAGTTTACAAACTGGCAACACGAAAGTACGAAAGCGTAGAAGGGCCACAGACGTTATTTTTCTTAAATTTTTACTTCAAACTCAGAAATTAACTAAATTCCGACTTCGAACTCGGAATTTAGTTGCAATGTTGTCAAACTGATAAATTCTACTATGTTAGATCTACTAATTAAGATCAAAGAGTGTTTGCAATGTTGCCAAACTGACTAATTTTACTAATTTGTTTTGACGAGTATATGCAATGTTATCAAAGTGACTAATTCTACAATTTTGGTTTGAAGAGTGTTTCCAATCTGTTCAAACTGACAAGTTCAACTAATTTCTTTGAAGTGTGTTGGCTTGCAATGTTGCCAAATTAACAAACTCTCCTAATTTAGATCGAAGACTGTTTGAAATGTTGCCTAACTGACAAAATTTGGTAATTTGGTTCAAAAGTATCCTTGCAATGTTATCAAACTAACAAATTCTACAATTTTGGTTCGAAGAGTGTTTGTCATGTAACCAAACTGACAAGTCCGACTAATTTCTTTGAAGTGTGTTAGCAATGTTGCCAAAGTTAACAAATTCTACTAATTTGCTTCGAAGAAGGTTTGCAATGTTGCCAAACTGAAAAATTTTGTCTAATTTGGTTTGAAGAGCTTTTGCAAGTGACAATGTAAATTCTGAGTTCGAAGTCGGAATTTAACTAAATTCTCTGTGGCCTTTCTACGCCTTCGTACGAAAGCGGGCCTAGAAAAAGCTGAATGGAAGTGGCTCCTAATTGGTTGAAAACCGTCTACGTCATATCTAGCGGACGTTTTAAATGTTAATATAAAATTTGAATCTTTTTATTTAATTCTCGTTATGTTAGACTTAGTATTTTGAAAAATAATAAAATACGTATTTCATATCTTTTTGCGTCCTAATCAAATATGAGATTGGTGGTGAAAAATCTGACGATTGGTTTAAAAAATTGTTTATTATTACTGACGTAAACGAACTTGCAATAAGCAAAAAATACCTTTCTCTATTAATTAAATTAGGAAATAAATCAGCAAGCGCTTTATCGAGACACCATAATTTATTGGATTCAACTTATTATACACGGTTTTATCATTAATCTAACATGACCAAGTGATGTTAACTAATGTTAATTAGCTAATGTTTCGATTGTGATTAAGCGACATTTTATAGTGGTCGTATTATATTAAAATTTTTATAAGAATTCCTTAAATTTTGCTATATTTTAGCTGATCACATGCTAGACACTATAACTGACAGGAAGACGTAATATGTAATACTCAAGATGACTTACGTATTTAAAAATTTTTCGTTCTGATCTTAAAACTGACTTTCAGTTCGTTTTTTTCTGTACTATAAGTTAGGACATCTGTTATGCTTTTCTATTAAATTTTATTTGATTTTCGCTGTTTATTTTGTGTACTGTAGGCGTTCTGGTTTACTTTGTATGTTACATAATGGATGACATTTTTGAAATTATTCTCGATTCCGACTCGGAAGATGATGACGACTTGGATGATTTGCTGCTTATGCACTTGAATAATGAAAATAATATTTTCCCATCTCTTAAGGTCTTCACATGGATTTTGTCCATACACTTTCCTTGCCAAATGTAAATCTAAAGTACATTTTGAAATCTTATTATACTATATGTTTGAATGAAGTGAATTTTACAGACAATCTGGTCTCTGACTGTTCTTTATACAACTTTGATACTTTTTCTGCATTTGGGATCACAGGTGCATCTTGAAAATATTTTTAAAAGATACCTCCAATATCTTGGATTCTGGATTATCCCAGAATCACAAATTTGTTGAAAGTGGATACGTTACGTCACAATTCCATTAACTCATCTTCAAATCAATTTTTCTTCTTCTTCTTCTGCTGCGTGTCCATGTTCATGTGTGTTTTCTCTTCAATTTTATTTGATTTTTGCTGTTTATCTTGTGTAAAATAAACAGAAAAAATCAAATAATATTTTCCCATCTCTTAAGATCTTCACATGGATTTTGCCCTTGCACTTCCCTTGTCAAATGTAAATCTAAAGTACATTTTGAAATCTTATTATACTATATGTTTGAATGAAGTGAATTTTACAGACAATCTGGTCTCTGACTGTTCTTTATACAACTTTGATACTTTTTCTGCATTTGGAATCACAGGTGAATCTTGAAAATATTTTTAAAAGATACCTCCAATATCTTGGATTCTGGATTATCCCAGAATCACAAATTTGTTGAAAGTGGATACGTTACGTCACAATTCCATTAACTCATGTTCAAATCAATTTTTCTTCTTCTTATTTTCTTTTAAATTTTATTTTTGCTGTTTATTTTGTGTACTGTAGGCGTTCTGGTTTACTTTGTATCTTACATAATGGATGACATTTTTGAAATTATTCTCGATTCCAACTCGGCAGATGAAGATGATGATTTGCTGCTTATGCACTTGAATAATGAAAATAATATTTTCCCATCTCTTAAGGTCTTGACATGGGTTTTGCCCATACACTTCCCTTGCCAAATGTAAATCTAAAGTGCATTTTGAAATCTTATTATACCATATGTTTGGTTAGAAAAATGACATGAATCATAAAACATTGATTATGACGTACACGTTATAGTAAAGTTACGTTACACCGCAATACGTTATTTTTGCATGTGCAGGTGGTAAAATAACGTATTACGTATAAGGTTTTGCTAACACTTTGTATACCGAGTATTTACGACAATTTTAGATAATACTATACTGATACAGTCCGGCTTATAGAATCAAATGACAATAGTAGGAAACATCAGCTGAACTGTTGCAATTACGGCAAAATTCGACACTTTGAAGGGCATGAAATGCTAGAGCTTAAGGGTGAAAGTGCCCTTAATGAAGCCGTCGTTATAATTAATAATTCGGTGCGAGGGGTCAGCTTCCGTACACCGAAAATTATTATCCGTAACTAAAATCTTTTCTATTGTTGGCTAAAGCGGGGGTGGATGCGGAATTATTATTGCGGACACGTGTCCATTTGACCAGTTTCTCTAAGGTAGTCCACGCTTGGACACATGTCAAGCAGCTGCAGTTTCTTTTGTCGCCCACGCGCCGAAGCTGCCTAATTTACTTCCACTTCAATTCGCCTCCCCAAAAATGTCACACATCTGGAAATAACATTTTTGTTCGACGATTTGTGATTTTCGTTTAATAACAGGCTTATCTTACCTGGTGTAATCGAAAAATTTTCGTAAGTAATGGGTTTTGATTGTACGGTATATGATCGAGATTATTGTTTTTTTTTTTTGGAATTATTTGTTTGATAAACTGAAAGGTTAAATCGATATAGTTAATATATCACCTATTTTAAATGCAGGTGAAAAAACACGCTTTTCTCGATTTTATTGCGTAAAAAGTGCAAGTAGCAGGAAGTAACAAAAGGTAAAGAAAACTGTAAAATCTAAAAACTGTGACGGTAAATTACCGGTAAAGTAAATATTAATTATTTTCAACCGGGTATGTAATAACGTTAATTCTTATGTGTAAACCAGGTGGAAAGATGAAAATTACCTGCTTTTACTTTCCACCCGGGTGGAAAGCACACACTTTCCACCCCGGTAAATATCACCAGTCTTTTATTGTGGTTGAAGTCATAACTACTTGTACCTATACTACCTTATTGTTAGATACTATTAGCAATCAATATTTCAACTGAATGATTTATTCTAAATTTGATAAGATTTTGATAAATGGTTGAAAATAAAATAGTAAACTAACCACGGTAGAAAGTTTAATTTCTGTCTCGAAACAAAGTTACTACCTAAATCTTGACAGAAATCAAACACTTTCCACCTCAGTATGTAATATACTATACCAGGAAAATTTGACCGGTAAATTACCAGTAAATTACAAATACTTTGTTTCTGACAGTTTTTCAGGCTGTTGGAGAAGAATTTAATGACGATTCCAAAGAAGTGATTGAAACAGTCATTTTCTCACTATAAGTGAGTTTTATAGGCCATTTTGACATTGACTGTTCTTTCAAACTGTGTTTCTGGCAGTTCAAACTTTGACACCGCTTTTCTTCCTGACTGTACCAAATTTTTTTAGTGTTTTGCAGGTTCTTGGATGGTAAATGTAATGATTACTAAAATGTGCTTAAAACTGTCATTTTCTCACTCGAAGTGGGTTTTACAGGCAATTTTGTCTCTGACTGTCCTTTTAAACTATGTTTTTGCCTGTTTAAACTGTCACAATGTTTGTTTTAAAATTTTTGGATGAGCAATTTAGTGAGGAATGCAAAAATGTGCTTAAAACTGTCATTTTCTCACTCCAAGTGAGTTTTACAGGCGATCCTGTAAAACTAACCTAACATCCCTGACTGTCCTTACAAACTGTGTTTTTGGCAGTTCAAACTTTGACACCGCTTTTCTCCCTGACTGTACCAAATTTTTTAGTGTTTTGCAGGTTCTTGGATGGTAAATGTAATGATTACTAAAATGTGCTTAAAACTGTCATTTTCTCACTCGAAGTGGGTTTTACAGGCAATTTTGTCTCTGACTGTCCTTTCAAACTATGTTTTTGCCTGTTTAAACTGTCACAATGTTTGTTTTCAAGTTTTTGGATGAGCAATTTAGTGAGGAATGCAAAAATGTGCTTAAAACTGTCATTTTCTTACTCCAAGTGGGTTTTACAGGTAATTTTGTCTCTGACTGTCCTTTCAAACTATGTTATTGCCTGTTTAAACTGTCACAATGTTTGTTTTCAAGTTTTTGGATGAGCAATTTAGTGAAGAATGCAAAAATGTGCTTAAAACTGTCATTTTCTCACAGTTTTACACACAATTTTGACCCCTGTTCTTTCAAACTAAATTTCTGACAGTTCAAACTTTGACACCGCTTGTCTCCCTGACTGTACCAAATTTTGTAATATTTTTCAGGTTGTTAGATAGAAAATTAAATAAAGATTTCAAAAATATGCTAAAAACTGTCATTTTCTCACTCCAAGTACGTTTGACAAGCAATCTTGATCCTGACTGCAAACTGTGCTTAAAAGTTGCAAAAATCAGAGTTTAGAAATATTTTCCTGCAGTATTCGATACGAACGACGTGTTTCTGAGATTTATGACAGTGATCACGTGACTGTCTAGCTAACTTATCCTCCAAAAACCACGTGATATCAAAATTGACAATATTTGCCTAGAATTTACAATTTGCAAATTGTTTAAAAACAATATTATCTGCAGATTCCCGTCATTTTTCTCATCTCAAAAACATATTATTTGTCGTAATTTAAACGAGAAATTGAACCGTAGCAGGTTGACGTTTTACGTTGACAGATGACATAGATGTGGACTGAGTTAACTACGACGTCATCAAACTCCAAAAAGTATGGTCGGATTTACATTTCATCACAACTTGCTTTTCTGTCTATTTGAATTCTATTTTTTCCTAACTATTCTGAAATTTTTTTGCCAATAATGTTTAGCTCTAATTGTTTTATTCCCCTTTCCTTAGTGTGTTTTCACTAGTTACATATTTAAAACTATCAGAAGAGGGGAAGAAGAGTCATTTCTTAGTCATAACTAGCTGTTCATTTCGGGAACTTAGTATACATTCTAATAACATTCTTTGGTTGAGTTATCGTGTATGTGCAGATAACTAGTAATTTGATTGATTATTAATTACTTGATTTTGAAGATGCTTTCCATAACTTTTACTTTTACTTATCTTTTGAATTACTTTGTATCTAATCTCTTATCTTGAATCAATTTTGTGTAATATTGATTGCTTTGATTAATTAACTTAAGTATTTCCTTGTTAGGTAAGTTTGTTTTGGCACTTTTGTCGCTCTTTGATTTTTTGACTTGATCACCTGTTTAATTGTGCTATTGAGTTGGTTTATGCGTTTCTTTTTTCCTTCCTTTTTTGTGACCGATCTCTTTTCAGTGATAATGGATGGTTATTTAAAATACGATTTTATAAGACTGTACTACAGTTTTCCGCTAATAAACAACGGTTCAGCTGTACCAAGTTCCGTTTGAGACTACAGAACTGAACAATGTTAGCACGTACTATACGTTGTTAGGTATCTGAATAGATCAGACATGTTAATCGGTTGTTTGTAATCAAGATGTAAGTTGGTCGGCTTCCTGGACAATAATTTAATCATTGCCCGTTTCACGGGTCACCCATATTGAATCCTTTATCGTTAACCAGGACAATCATGTCCGGCGATAAGCGGGAGATAATCGAAAGAGTTAAAGGAACTGTTAAGATTGAATACTCAGTGTTCGCATCCAACGATTACCATATAAATTGTCAATTAAAATCCAATCAAGCTACTCGGCGATCTAAACCGTTCAAACATTATTGATTAGGTTTTTATTGGGCAAGGCTTTAGCATAATGAAGTAAGCTAAACTTGACCAAGGCAGAGGAGCGTGGGCCGCGACACCGCGACCATATTCACGATTCCGCAATAATGTTGATGTAGAATCGGTTTCGTATCGATGGAACCGTGCTGGATAACGATTCTCCGCATTGTAATGTCCGCATTTAACAAGTCTCGATAACGCTCAATAGTATGGAGCGCACACAGGCCACGGCTTGATAAATAAATCCCCATTGGTGGAACAGTTCGCGATAACGCTATAACATCATCTATTTGTAACCGAGGATGCCGCGAATATAGCAAAGTTAAAGCTACTACAATTACATGAGATGCCCATTACTGATCTCTTATCTTAAAAAATTTTATTACCTATGCCGCTTTTTTGGTTTCGCTCTTTTCCGAACCGCTTTATGGCGTATTGTACTGCTCTGCAAACTGCACTTATAAATCGATACGCACTTAGCCAGGTATCGCAAATATTCACTTGACATTCAGTGGTGGTTTTATAAATTATTTCTAGTCTCCAATTTGTTCAATAGTAGTCAAGAACCTTTCTAATTTACACCAATAGATCCTATATTGTCATATCAATAACAAATGTATTCAGTGATTTTCGATCGGTTGGACAAGACTTTGTTTGCACACATCTGTTATTTGAAATCATTGAACTCTTTACTTTCGCTGTCATTTATGTCAAATAATAGTCTGGCAATATCAATTCAATATTCCTTCTAACGTCTATAATAAGATATGTCAATAAATCATAAGATAACGAGGAGGAAGAAAAAAGAGGAAGAATAACGTGTTCAAGATTTACGACACTTCCTGAATGGTAAAAGTGGATTGGTTCCTAGAATTTTGACATTCAAACCATGAAATTGATTTGCTTTCACTTAAATTTTTAAAATAATAGTTTCTTGTAAAAAATTGTAAAACAGAGTTAATGTTTTACTTAAACTTCCAAAAGTGTTGTTAACTCTTATTCGGTTTCGTTGTTTTTTAGCCAGGAGTAGCCAGCCGGAGCCAGGAAGTCTTCATCGGGGGCCATGGTTCTGGAGAGTTAATGTTAACTTCGGGTGTCCCTCAGGGCTCTGTTCTTGGACTTTTGCTGTTCTTGATATACATTAATGATATTGTTTCGCTTCCATTAACGGACAATTCACTGTTTTCGCTGATGACGGCAAAGGAGCGCCGATTCATTGACTGCCGCTATTGATGGGGACCTCTCCATAATCAAACATTGGTGCAATTCCAACTTACTGTCATTAAATATCAGAAAGACCAAGATCCTACATTTTGGATGCTCATTGCAGGAGATTTTTGTTGAGGGTGAGCCTTCTTGGTCTTATTATTGACGACTCGCTTCGATTTGCTGAGCATGTGGACGGTCTGTGCTCTAGACTGGCCTCGGGTTGCCATGCATTGAGAGTGATCTCTGGCAATCTGGATTACCATGTAGCTAGGAATGCATACTATGCACTGATTGAGTGCCATCTCCGCTACGGCATAGCTTTCTGGGGAGTTTGTTCTCGAAGCCGCGTCAATTCTGTGTTTCTCCTGCAGAAGCGAGCATTGAGGTGCTTGTGTCGTGTTGGATACAGGGCCTCATGTAGACTCCTCTTCATTGAACATGGTATCCTCACCTTGTGCTGCATTTTCATCTTAGAGACGATTTGTCTTGTCCGTGGCAAGTTGTCCGAGGGCTCCGGCTCGATGACTCTCAGTAGATTCGTTGTGAGGCTTCCCATTCCTCATACGGAGAAGATTAAGTCGTCGCTTATTTACGGTGGCAAAAGACTTTTTAATCACCTTCCTCTCCTGGTGAGAGGCCAGCCATCTGTGCATGGATTTAGGCGTGAGACTGAGAGGTTTTTTCTTGTACTATTCTCTGGACGAATTCTACTCCAGTTCTTAAGGCGCCTTGTTCTGCCATAAATTGACCAAGCAGCACTGTTTGTGTTTTTGATCCTCTTTCTCCTCTCTTATACAGGGTAACTGCCTTTTTGTTTTGTTTTTATTCTAATAATTGTAAGGTGTAATTATGTGTGATTCATATTCTTATGTGTAGTGTTAAAAATGTATGTTCTTTTTTTGCTGTTTTTGTATATGTTTTCAGGGCTTTGTCAATGACTTTAAGTTTCCGACAATAAAGCTACTTTTTATGATTGATTGATTAAAGTATACGCTCTAAACAAAACAATTCTGGATTTATAGGTTGACTCAACACAACATAGCACAATACAATAGTATATTACTACAATAATCATTTCCAAGACAAAAATTACATAGACAAAACATATTACAATACGCGGACGATACTGCACTTGTCGTACATGACAAAACTACCTCAAAAGCTGCAGAATGACTTAGATTATGGAAATGTATTGAGGACAAACGCTACTAAAAAACCAATAATACATACAGACTGAACAAATTGCACTAAAACTAATTACAAAAATTAGACATCCCAATAATCCTTTACATAATCCATCCAACGAACTCCTTTATGGACAAACGACAAAAATTTCAGAAAGACTGCTACAAATTCAAACTAAATGGAAAAACTACCCTAACAACTGGACTATACTTGACTCTCTTTGTCTAGGAAGACCAACGAGACATTTCCGATTTTCCTTTCCCTCATGTAAAGTTAATTTTGATTTTCTTTTGTAAATATTACTGTTAATTTTTGTTCTCTATAACCCCACAGCTATAACGCAATTAATAGGTTTTTTCTTGAGTATTTTTTTTTTCTTCCCCAATAGGTTTAAGAAATTGTCGAGTTTAAAACGAAAGAAGTATAAATAATCAATTTTTGAAAATTTGCAATACATTTTGTAATCGTCAAACTAGCGAAAACGTCTAGAGATATTGACCAAAAGACTTTAGATTTAGGGTTGGGTTAAGTACACAAAAAAATATGCTCAAAATGGCGATAGACAGAATTTTTCATTTTTTGACACACCATGTATACAGTTAATTTGGAAAACGGTAATACTGGGTACAGTGGTACTAAACATACAGGAAACCAAAAAAAAATCTAAATACATCTACGATTTCTATACTTTAAGGAGATAACATCAGTGGTGTCTCGCAAAAAAGTTTTTCACAACCAGTGAATGTACATGTAATAGTAAAAAATTATTTTAATTTTATTAGTTTAAGCAGCAGTATATCATTACTGTGGTCTAGTTTTTCTTATCATTTTAAAGCGATTTTCGACTTTAAAAGAAGAATACGCCACTGACTAAAAAAAAAACGACCACAATGAATTTTATGTCCCTTGTGTGGAGAACGATAGCAATAAAACGCCCTAAAACTAGCCTTCGACCATAATAAACCATATTTTAGCACATACTGTGAATAGTAAAAATCAAAAGTGAAATCCGAGAAAATATATAAAACTGGACTGCTCCCATTATTTATCCGTTTTTGCACCTGTTTACGGTCTTAAACCCGAACTTTATGACACCAGCACGTTTGCTTTTGTTCACTGTAAAAGAATGCTCCTAAATTGTCCAAAGATGACACTGAAACGCTCTTTTTTCATTAGCAAAGGGTTGCTCGTAAATCTACCACGTCAGACGTTCTAAGGGGTTTTCATAAAAATAGAGCAGAACACCAGGTTTCTTTAATTTACTAGCCAGTTTTGAGAATTTTCTTTAAATTTCTAACACTACTACTTGAATTCTTCAAGCCTAAATGCAGCTAAAAGGTTTTAATGATGATTGTTGCGGGGGACAACTGAAAATGACTTACTGCCTTTTATGATAGCTCAAGACCATCCCTAATGGATTTCTTGGGTAGTTGAGAGCAGCGTTAAACTAGGCAAGTTAGCCTTGTAACATTTCAATTTAGTTAAAGTGATAATAAAGATAAATTGGTTAATAGTGTGGCGGAAAAAATCCTCTCTAGCTGTAATCGCGGTTTTTACTGAGCTTTCTACAGCCAACGGCAAATAAACGCTGATTGACTGCTTTTTTAAACAATCTGCAGCAATTACTAATTACAAGACTCTTTAACGGGCACGGTGTGAAATCTATTTTTCTACTAATTTTATGATAAAATTTTATAATTAAGGCATTTAAATACAGTTTTTTCTTAATCAATTATTCATCACTAGAAAGCCAAAGAATCATTCATTACCTTGATGCATGGCAGATTTAATGGTTTTATTGTGATGATACGAATCTGCTAAGGCGTATTAATCATTTTATTCTACAATCGTGGTTCAAACTTTGGCACCACTTTTCTCTCTGACTGTACCAAATTTTGTAGTGTATTTTCAGGTTATTGGATAGGAAATTTAATGGGGATTCCAAAAATGTGCTAAAACTGTCATTTTCTTACTCTAAGTGGGATTGACAGGCGATTTTGTCTCTGACTGTCCTTTCAAACTCTATTTCTAACAGTTCAAACTTTGACACTATTTTTATCTCTGACTGTACCAAATTTTGTTGTGTTTTTTCAGGTTATTGGATAGGAAATTTAACGAGGATTCCAAAAATATGCTAAAACAGTCACTTTCTTACTCCCAGTAGGCTTGACAGGCGATTTTGTCTCTGACTGTCCTTTCAAACTCTGTTTCTAACAGTTCAAACTTTGACACCACTTTTCTCTCTGACTGTACCAAATTTTGTAGTGTTTTTTCAGGTTATTGGATAGGAAATTTAATGAGGATTCCAAAAATGTGCTAAAACAGTCACTTTCTTACTCCCAGTAGGCTTGACAGGCGATTTTGTCTCTGACTGTCCTTTGAAACTCTGTTTCTAACAGTTCAAACTTTGACACCACTTTTCTCTCTGACTGTACCAAATTTTGTAGTGTTTTTTTCAGGTTATAGGATAGGAAATTTAATGGGGATTCCAAAAATGTGCTAAAACTGTTATTTTCTTACTCCCAGTAGGCTTGACAGGCGATTTTGTCTCTGACTGTCCTCTCAAACTCTGTTTCTAACAGTTCAAACTTTGACACCACTTTTCTCTCTGACTGTACCAAATTTTGTAATGTTTTTTCAAGTTATTGGATAGGAAATTTAATGAGGATTCCAAAAATGTGCTAAAACAATGATTTTCTTTCTCCCAGTAGGCTTGACAGGCCATTTTGTCTCTGACTGTCCTTTCAAACACTGTTTCGAACAGTTCAAACTTTGACACCACTTTTCTCTCTAACTGTACCAAATTTTGTAGTGTTTTTTCAGGTTATTGGATAGGAAATTTAATAAGGATTCCAAAAATGTGCTAAAACAGTCACTTTCTTACTCCCAGTAGGCTTGACAGGCGATTTTGTCTCTGACTGTCCTTTCAAACTCTGTTTCTAACAGTTCAAACTTTGACACCACTTTTCTCTCTGACTGTACGAAATTTTGTAGTGTTTTTTTCAGGTTATAGGATAGGAAATTTAATGGGGATTCCAAAAATGTGCTAAAACTGTTATTTTCTTACTCCCAGTAGGCTTGACAGGCGATTTTGTCTCTGACTGTCCTTTCAAACTCTGTTACTAACAGTTCAAACTTTGACATCACTTTTCTCTCTGACTGTACCGAATTTTGTAGTGTATTTTTCAGGTCATTGGATAGGAAATTTAATGAGGATTCCAAAAATGTACTTAAAACAGTCATTTTCTTACTCCCAGTAGGCTTGACAGGCCATTTTGTCTCTGACTATCCTTTAAAACTCGGTTTCTAACAGTTCAAACTTTGACACCACTTTTCTCTCTGACTGTACCAAATTTTGTAGCGTTTTTTCAGGTTATTGGATAGGAAATTTAATGGGGATCCCAAAAATGTGCTAAAACTGTCATTTTCTTACTCCAAGTGGGATTGACAGGCGATTTTGTCTCTGACTGTCCTTTCAAACTGTGTTTCTGACAGTTCAAACTTTAACACCGTTTTTCTCCCTGATTAATATGATAACCCGGCGACAGGTGTTTCTATCGTTATTATATCGTTGGCTTCATCAGCAATTACTCCATATTGTTAATTGTAAATCCAGGTTTGTAACAATGCTGTCTATTGTGCTTCAATCCATGTTAGACCCTGTCAAAGTGTATCCTTAGTTTTATGATGAGGCGTAAGGGTTTGTGGTCCGATTTGATCAGCAGCTACACAGTGACACTAAATGTCTTCAGATGATTATATTCTGCTTTTAATCAGAAAACCATCATTACTTTCAAACAATTTCTGATCAGTGATTTTGGAAGGAATAGGGAAGGGTTTGGGAAAGTGATCGCCAACCTTCATTAAGAAAGCCGGCATATGAAGAAGAAGATCTTTGGTCATGTTCTCTTTCTTTTAAAAAAACATTTTGTAAAGTGAAGCCATGAAATGTACTATATTGAAAGATACAAATTTAAGCATTCCTTATACTGTGAGAGCTATATTATAGAACGGACAGAATAATGTATTTAGCAACACATTTTATTGAAATTTTAATTTTTTTTACAAGTACCTTCCTATAGTATAACATAATATAATACCTAAATCAGCTAGAAAATTAACGATTTTGATAAAAGCAGGTTGCTTTGCTATAAACGAAACGATTCAGTACATTATTATGTATCATGTGAGATCTTACAAAGTGAACATGACATGAAAAGAAGGTTATACATTCATAATACACACTTAATTGGGTTATTTTCTGCCAGCTTGAACGTTATAAACTTTTTCTTGCAGCATTACGCTTTCCAATAATAAAGTCCGAAATATGTTCCTCAAAAGCGCAATTTCTCTTTCCATTTAGTAGATACAAGCACGACGATTTCAATTATCCGTTCAGAAGTCTTCCAGACAATTAAAAGACTATATAAAAAGGAATAAATCCGATCTGGCAAATTGCTTGTCACGGCGCAATGATGTTTATTCGCCATGGAGCTATTAAAACATTAATGGCGCGTACTATAATTGTAATGACATGAGTAGCTTAAGAATGCACTATCTCGCTGTTTTGGCACAACATCTACGCGATTAAATATCAACTATTAATTTAAATTTAGTTAGTTACTCATCTATTCGTGCATATCAAAATAGATTTAGATTAATTTTCTGCCTAGTTCATTTCATTGTCGTGCTTTCTTCCATGCGCCTCAAGAATTTGTTGGCACTCTCTCGTTTGTAGATTTGCATTGATAAAAAAGTTTGAAACTACACAGAGTGTATGCCTCCCACTTGGTAACCTCCATCGAAGGAGGTAGAAACCGCCATTAGACTTAATATTATTCAAACGTTAGCTAGTTATAGCATTATTTTATCCGACGCGTTCTCATGTTCTGTAAAAGGGATCGTTTGAATCAATGAGAATCATTTACAATTACAAACTTTTAATCTGTTACAAATAAGGCAGCACACAGAGAAACGAGCGGATAATACGATTCGTACTGTTCTCGGTACGGATTTTTCTAGCACGGCACTACTTAGCAAAGCAACTCTCGGTTAATTAGTGAAGAACGGAGATTAGGGTGCACCAGTTCAAATAAATTTGCTCGTCGGTTATCAGGAACGTGTTGGAGGCGCGATGTCTCCGATGATATTTTCGTATGCGCTTTCTGAATTAATTTCATTCCGAGAAACTCTCGGGAATGATTTTTTTAAGGCGATTCAGCGACCGTGAATTACAATTTTTATCCTCCACGAAGTCCGGTTGTTTGTTGGGTTACCTTCTAAAATGCGTTTTCATCCACCCACCAACATATCTTCAGCATCTGCTCAAGAATTTTACTGTTGATGAGCAGTTTAATGACGGTCCATGTTAATAAGACGAGTGTGATTTTTGATCGTTTTACCGGATTGCTTTGTAGTAAATATCTGAATATTCCCTACTAAACAACTCATTAAAACACTCGAATTATCCACCATGTCTTGACAAAACTGTCACAATGGACGATAACATAAGAAACACTTAAATATAAAAACGTAAAGTTAATTTTTTCAAACTTTGAAAAATATTATGTTAATTATTATTTATATTAATATTATGATTCTTATGTTAACGTTGATTGTGACAGAGACAAACCGTTTTTAGTTTTCGACAAAATGTCAAATTTTAAGACATATTACTAGACGTACGTAGTAAAATATAATAATATACAGTGCGTCCCAAATTGGTTAAAACTGTCATTTTCTTACTCTAAATAGGTTTTCCAGGCGATTTTGTCCTTGACTGTCCTCTCAAATTGTATTTCTGGCAGTTCAAACTTTGACACCGCTTTTCTCCCTGACTGTACCAAATTTTAAGGTGTTTTTTCAGGTTATTAGATAAGAAATTTAATCTCAAAAATGTGGTTAAAACTGTCATTTTCTTACTCCAAATGGGTTTCCCAGGCGATTTTGTCCTTGACTTTCCTTTCAAATTGTGTTTCTAACACTTCAAATTAACTATAACACCGCTTATCTCCCTGACTGTACCGAATTTTAAAGTGATTTTTCAGGTTATTAGATAAGAAATTTAATGAGGATTTTAAAAATGTGGTTAAAACTGTCATTTTCTTACTCCAAATGGGTTTTACAGGCTATTTTCTCCCTGACTGTCCTTTCAAATTGTATTTCTACAAGTTCAAACTTTGATACCACTTTTACTACCTGATTGTACCAAATTTTCTAACGTTTTTCTAGATTATTGAATAGGAAATTTAATGATGATTTCAAAAATGTATTTAAAACAGTAATTTTCTTACTCCAAATGAGTTTACGGACGATTTTGTCCCTGACCGCTTTTCTCCCTGACTGTACCAAACTACATGTATTGGGATCTCAGTATGGGATCGTGGAGTCTTTTGGTCGTTGGCTATTAATATGGCGATTATAATTTTATTAGCACCTTGTCTAAACAATTGGATAGATGACAGGCCAAACCACTTCCTTAGATTTTGCATCCAAGAGTTTCTTCTTCCACCTTGCCCTGAAGAATACTGAAGGCGATATTTGTCGTGCCTCATCAAATAACCAAAGTATTCCACTTTCCTTTTCTTTACCATGAATGTGACTTCTTGCTGTTTGCCAATTTTTCTGAGTACTTCTTCGTTTGTGACGTGATCCTTCAGAGAACACGCCGATATAACCACATTTCAATGGCCGAGATCTTTTTTATAAGTTGTTCTGTATTTACATAGACCAAGATCGTGAATATCTAGTAGTGAGACGTTTGTTCCTGTAAATATGTTTTGCATTCTAACAAAAGTTGATCCTGGATTTCATTTCTATGGTCATGTCCCATTGACTGTGGACAATTGTTCCTAAATATGTATGGTTTTCAACGAACTCTATGAGTTGTTTGTTTTTGAGATATTTTTATTTTTAGTCCGAATTCCTCGGATATATCTTTCTGTAATAAGATCTTCAAGACTACTAGCTATGATGGCAGTATCGTCCGCGTATCTAATGTTATTGATGAGTTCTTCATAAGGCGCCTCCTCAAAAATAGTTCTGGTTGTAATTCTAGTATCTTGACCTGTAGTTTTGTGCTTAAAACCACTATATTATATAATTCATATCATTCAGAAATTGCTCCCTCACATACAGTTGTTGAACCTCCAGTATAGCATCCAAACTATCACAACTTGTGAAATTAGTCAAACTTATTGTTTTTTTTTTCACAGTCCATTACTTAATTATGATTTTCTTATTCCAGGACTTTTTTAAGTCTAAAAGCAAGCTTTGCGATAAATGTTCACAATTTTCGGACATGATTGGAAGAAACTGACATACTACGCCCATGTATAGAATGAATATTGCACCTGGAAGACAATATGATATGCGGCAAACTCTTTATAAGTGTTACCAACTTAAAGACTTGAAAAACTGCACAGTCAATGACACGCTATCATTAGCATATAGATTGCGGTTTTCAATGGTGTTGCCAACGTTGCTCGTAATTTTCGTAATGAAAAAGATGCGTTTTTTATAAACGAAACGACGTGTTGTCCGTCAATAGTCGACACATTTTACGATACATTTATGACTGTTAATTAACGCGGTTGTTTTAACGCGTAGTTCCGACATACGATAGAGGCCCTCCATCTTTAATAGCCATCGGCCAAAGAAATTTCACGCCGTGTTTCGAGTCTATCTAACACCTTGTATTGAACGCCGTAGGAAGGTAAGGCTGAAGGAAAAAAACAACTGTTTAAGCTACCTTTAACTGGTAATAGTTTTCAGCTTTTTCCAGTCTTACTAATTTCCGTTCGCTTTCTCAGGAGCTACTTACAGTTAATGTTCTTTTCGAATCGGTTGTTTATGGAACGATGAAAGCCCGATAGGTGAGATAAACACTCATCACAGGTTGATCATCCGGTGTTTGTAAACATGTGGAGAGATCTATGCACTCTACACGCGGTTCTATCTAGACGGATTCGATGCGGTCAAGGCTGCGAAATGGTTTGACAATGTTTTAGATGTTTAAAAATAAACGAGATTAGCCACTGTTTGCTTTTGCCAAAAGTTTGTTCGTCATACCAACCATAATTACTGATCACACTTTTTGTGTTGCATGCATTCCTTAAGAAAGTCGATCATTGCAGCACTTTTATTCGCCAAGCAATCAATTTCTGTATTTGCTTCTGAAATTACAGTATTTTTTGGCATTTTTTCAAGAAAGATGGTCATACAAACTTATATACAGTGCCTTATCCAAAAATAAGTTCCTAGACTCATAATAGTTTACAAGGAAATAATCTCGGAAATATTTCAGGTCAAAAATGGTCAAAGTTTCTCAAGGTTTCAATTGGGAAAAGCTTCCAAAAAACAGAATTAAATAGGAAGACGATTTGACAATCTTTCTCCATTCCGACCTTAAAATGATACAACAATTTTGTATGAAATAAGCACAAAAACTAAAATCGACTATTTTTCAAAAAATATTGCAGATCATCAATCAAGTTTTCAATGTTAATTTCTAAATTATTATAACTAATTATGTGTATTATTTTTTGTTTTGTCATTATAAAAATATGTTATTAAAACCATAAAGTAACATTAGTTATCACATTATAATAAAATAGGTTTTGAATGGTAAATATCTTGCACTTTCTCAACTTAGTGTGTTCTATCAATTAAGTCATTGAAATAGTTATTTACCTAACAAGTGCGGGAAGTAATACTTTTCTGCACGCTGATTGCAGTTAACCAAACGACGCAAAGCAGATTTCGGTCCGCTATCGAGTGCGGAAAAGACACTTTCCGCACGTATTAGGTAGAATATTTTTCCTATACATCTGCAGAAAACTACAATGCGAACATTAGCAATTATTAGTGTTTATGTCATGATCTATGTAGATGAAGGGGTTACAATAGAAAACCAGTCACGTTAATATTTTGTCAGTTTAGATTTGAGACGTCAAAATATTTTTTCTACAATTACTACCTACCATACTATTCAGGCAAAACGTAAATTGTAATACATTAACAAGTAGTTATTAAACTGAGCATGAATATAACGCTAAATTAAACTATAATAATTCAACGAAAGACATTAAATTGTCAATGCTACCAAAATACTTTACCGCACTAGAGCGGAAAAGTGCTACTTTTGCCATAAAAAATCATGCGGCAAAGTACACTTTTCCAAACGGTGCATTTAGAGGTACAAGGTGCTGAAATTGACAAAAAAAATCAATTTTTGCAAATATCTCCGAAACCTTTTATCGTACCGAAATTTTAGTACAGTACAGACAACAATCTTATCCAAGTTTAGACAGTTAGCAACATGTCTAGCTGATTTTCTACATTTTTAGAAGTTTTTAAAGATAATCTAGACTTTTGACAACATGTTCAACTAATTTTAGATCGATGTCAATGTTTTGAGATGGCTCAAAATGTTTAGAATTTTGTAGACACTTTCCAGCAAAGTCTAGACATTTGACAACAATCTTATCCAAGTTTAGACAGTTAGCAACATGTCTAGCTGATTTACTACATTTTTAGAAGTTTTTAAAGATAATCTAGACTTTTGACAACATTTTAAACTAGTTTTAGATCGATGTCAATGTTTTGAGATGGCTCAAAATGTCTAGAATTTTGTAGACACTTTCCAACATAGTCTATACATTTGACAACAATCTTATCCAAGTTTAGATAGTTAGCAACATGTTTAACCAACCGTTTAGACAATTTTAAACATTTTCAGTTAAGTCTAGATGATTTTGAACAGTTTTTGATTATTTTCAAGATAATCTAGACTTTTGACAACATGTCCAACTAATTTTAAATTGATGTCCATGTTTTAAAATGCCTCAAAACCTCTAGAACTTTGTAAGCACTTTCTAACATAGTTTAGACACTTGACAACAATCTTATCCAAGTTCAGATAGTTAGCAACATATTTAACAAACTGTCTAGACAATTTTCAACATTTTTAGACAAGTTTAGATGATTTTGAACAATTTTAAAAGCTTTCCAGGATGATTTAGACTTTTGACAACATGTCCAACTAATTTTAGATTGCTGTCAATGTTTTTGAGATGGCTCAAAATGACTAGAACTTTGTAGGTACTTTCCAACATAGTTTAGACATTTGACAACAATCTTATCCTAGTTTAGACAGTTAACAATATGTTTAACAAACTGTCTAGACAATTTTCAACATTTTTAAGCAAGCCTAGATGATTTTGAACATTTTTAGAAGCTTTCCAGGATGATCTAGACTTTTGACAACATGTCCAACTAATTTTAGAATGCTGTCAATGTTTTGAGATGGCTCAAAATGTCTAGAATTTTGAAGGCACTTTCCAACATGGTTTAGACATTTGACAACAATTTTATCCTAGTTTAGACAGTTAGCAACATGTTTAATCAACCGTTTAGACAGTTTTAAACATTTTCAGGTAAGTCTAGATGATTTTGAACATTTTTAAAAGCTTTCCAGGATGATCTAGACTTTTGACAACATGCTCAACTAATTTTAGATTGCTGTCAATGTTTTTGAGATGGCTCAAAATGTCTAGAACTTTGTAGGTACTTTCCAACATAGTTTAGTCATTTAACAACTATCTTATCCAAGTTTAGATAGTTAGCGACATGTTTAACTAACCGTTTAGACAATTTTAAACATTTTCAGGTAAGTCTAGATGATTTTGAACATTTTTAAAAGCTTTCCAGGATGATCTAGACTTTTGACAACATGTCCAACTAATTTTAGATTGCTGTCAATGTTTTTGAGATGAATCAAAATGTCTAGAACTTTGTAGGTACTTTCCAACATAGTTTAGTCATTTAACAATTATCTTATCCAAGTTTAGATAGTTAGCAACATGTTTAACCAACCGTTTAGACAATTTTCAACATTTTTAGACAAGTCTAGATGATTTTGAACAATTTAAAAAGCTTTCCAGGATGATTTAGACTTTTGACAACATGTCCAACTGGTTTTAGATTGCTCTCAATGTTTTGAGACAGCTCAAAACGTCTAGAATTTTGTAGGCACTTTCCAACATAGTTTAGATAATTGACAACTGTCTTATCTAAGTTTAGACAGTTAGCAACGTGTTTAACAAACTGTTTAGACAATTTTCAACATTTTTAAGCAAGCCTAGATGATTTTGAACATTTTTAAAAGCTTTCCAGGATGATCTTTTGACAACATGTTCAACTAATGTCAGATGGTTGTCAATGTTTTGAGATAGCTCAAAATAGGCACTTTCCAACATAGTCTAGACATTTGACAACCATCATCCAAGTTTAGACAGTTGGAAAAATGATTTTTTGGATCACCTTGTATAAGGGAGGATAAGAAGAGTCACTATGAGGATCTTAGAGATACAGATTTGGTTAGGAGAAAAGTTGCTTAATAAAATGACATTTCGGTAAAAACATCGACTTCTTTTTCAGTTTTTGAGATATTTTGAAAAAGTGAATTTTTTTGGTTTTATTTTTTTGTGAGGTTAATATTGGACATAGACCAATACTAATTATACTTTTCCAAAACTACTTTTTTAAAGCTAATTCCCTCGTTTCTTTTTTTTTTCACAAAGAAAATGCTGATTTAAAACAAGAAAAGTAAAAATGTTTAATATTTTGCAATAGATTTTGTCTTTAATCGCTAAAAGGGCAAGATAGCTTAAAACTATTTACTAGAAGACTAGACTAAAGCTATTCTGGATCACACAATAATAAGCAAATTTTTTTTTTTTAACTTTACATAAACGCTATTTAGGACATAGGAGAATAATACTTTTTAAACGTGATTAAAATCCAATTTAAAGAAACAGCCGCTCAAAAAAAAAAAAAAAGCAAAAAACTCGCTGTTTCATTCTTTTTGACAAGCAGTTTGTTTGAAGTAGTACTTTTAAAAAAGACCATTTGCATCAAAGTCGGTAAATATGTTTACCAAATGACAAATTTGTAGCCTTTTTTCTAATATCTCTAAACTACATAACAATTGAATTTAAATAACACTAAGCAACCAAAAGTTTATCATTTTTGCCATGAAACAAATAGGATACGACCTTTGTTTATGATGTTTCAACTTTGAATTAATCACTAATTAGTATCATTATATCGCATATATATTGAAAACAAATTTTCATTCGTCAGAAAGTAAACCGTAGATTAACTAGCATATTTGTAATGACAAGTATTAATTGTTGTTAATTATACCTTGATCGACAAATTAAACGATTTTTTTGCCGTGCATCTTTTAATTGCACCACATTGTTACGTGTAATTTTTATAATTGATTTAAGAACTTATTACAATACGCTTTTAAACTGATATATTATTAGCGTGGAGGTATAAAAAATTTGCCGCAGCCTTTTATTGTTGTTGTGAAGGTCTTTGTTAAACGCTACCTCGTGCATCAAATTACATTTGTTTGAAACTGTTATGGAAAAATGAAATGATTGTAAGTCGTTAATGGCTCTCATCCTATCGTCTTTATTATGTTTAGAAAATGGTAATTAAAACTTGACATTCTATTGAATTTTGAATATGGAAAGCGTATACAATCAGAACAATGTACAATGTAAAATAAATAACTTTTAAATGAACAAATTAATACACCTTTTAAAGAACCTGTAGTGTCGTTTAAATATAGACAGAACGTTTCTAAAATAACTCAAGACATTAAAGGCCTACTATAAAGCACAAGATCATAATCTGAAACCCATAGTTTATGCATTATTTTCACTTTACCGCGTAATATCTACATTTTTATGGTTGTTTCGATTTTAATGGCGTTTATACTTTGCTTTAGTTGCTTAAAATGCCACACGCAAATACGGCCGCAAACCGAATTATGGTTTTTTGCTCTGCACCACAAGAACTAGTATTGTTTGTATTAAGAAATGAAATACGCCTTTCAAACTTATGTGCAATGTTCTTATTAATCGAAATAGAGTAATTTCTAGTTATAAATCTAAAATTGCATGTAAGTTTTAGAAAAAAATAATAATAATAGACTTTCCTTTTGTTTGCAATCCCACTTAAATAGGTCATTTAGTTTTCATCTTTTTGGACTGTCGGCCGCAATGTCGATTTGAACACTCACCTGAAAAAGAAAACAATAATAAGAAAAAGTGTTCAATACAATGTAAAACAGTTAAGTAAAGACGGAAAGATTAAACACTGACAGTTTGAAGACATAAGTCAAAATTCTACTGATAACCGTAAACTGGCATTATCTACTAATACACTTAATGTGACTAAAAAATGTTGTGTGTTTCTTTACATCTTTCAAATACACTTTATCTTGCTTGCACATGTTGAATCCAATGTAACTAACCCATGATGTCACATGAAATTTTTTAAACCGCAATAACGGAAGTGGTAGAAAAGTGAATATGATGCTGGTCCTAAAATAGTCTAAATCTAATTTTTTTAGATCATTTAGGTCGAAATATTTAGTGTATGATTAATAATTTGGTTCAGGAAGATGAGTAATTGTAAAAATCATTTTTTGCATGAAAGACAAGAACTCCTACACAATAGAAATGTTCTTTGAACTCGGAAATTAGTTGCAATGTTGTCAAACTGACAAATTCTACTAATTTGATTCAAAGTGTATTATCATTATTATCAAACTGACAAATTCTACCAATTAGGTTTAGTAGAATTTGTCGAGTCAAGTAGAGATAGGCAGTCCTGGATATTTTCGGATTTCTTCTCTTTTTGGTTTCTGGTAAAAATATGACGTATTTGGCATTGAGAATATTGACATTTGGTGTCCTGTCAAACTGTCAATGTTGTCATTCAATTCAAAATTCACTGTTGTTGTCTTCGTTCTTTGCTGACTTAACTAACCACCGCATACTTATTTACTAATTTTATTATTGTTATTATCGATGTTTTGGAGTTTCAAGTTAACTATATGGAAATCAACAAACACAACAAAAACAAACAATATAAAACGTGCATTTTGAGGTTATGTGTTGATTAATTTCAGTCTTCTTCTCCTCTTTTATGTTTTTTCTCGATGACGTTTCTTTCTTACCAGAAAACTTTCTAATTTTGGAAAATTTCCTCTGTAGAAAGTTTTTGCGTGCCCTACTCTAGTTTGTTGTCAATGTTGTCAAATTCAACTAATTTGGATCGAAGAGTGTTTGAAATATTACCAAACTGATAAATTCTACTTATTTGGTTCGAATAGTTTTTGGAATGTGACAATGTAAATTATGAGTTTAAAGTTGGAATTTAACTAATTTCCGAGTTCAATGTCAAAATTTAGTTTATTTTCGAGTTTGAAGTCGGAATTTCAGAAAAAAGTCTTTAGCCCTTCTGCGCTTTCGTACAAAAAAGTGTTAAAATTAACAATAAATTGAATTTTTGTAGAGGAAACGACTGGTAGCGCTTATTTCATTGGCTATCCATTGGCATATAAAAGTTTATACAAAGTGTGGCAAATAAGTTAGTTATTGACAAAAAAGTCATAAAAAAATAGTCAACTTTGACGCTCTCTAGCGGCCAAACCGTCTAACTTATCAACCCATGTTGGGAACTTTTTAGGAAGGTCTTTCCATTGGCTCTCCATTGACGCATAAAACTCTAGCAAAAATAGTGCAATTAAGCGAGTTTTTGAATACTAAACAAAAGGATACACCAAAAAAAATTGGTCAAAGTTGAGGCCCTCTAGTGGCTAAACGGTACCACTAACCAACCGACTTATCTACGTCAATGGAAAGCTCATTTCATTGGCTGTCCATCGACATATAAAAGTATATACAAAGTATTACAAATACTCGTGTTATTTACGGTTTACTGACAGGGTGCCCCAGAAACACTTTTTGACTGGTTAGGGCTAATTTGACCCTGGAAAATTAAGAAAACACGGTTACATGAGCCACCAGGTCTACTACGATGTAATGCATAGAAATTTCTTGAAAAACCGATTTTGCAAGTGACAATTTTTGGTAAGGGTCAAATTTGCCTGAAACACCACCACTGGTTCCAATGGGTTTTGCGTTATGTTGGCCACTTAGTGCAAGCGAAAATCGACTTTAATGATTTTATTTCTACAGTTTTGTTACGGCTCTAAATTTTACACTCACTGTGCTAGGTTTGTGCCAAATATCAGGGCCTGACCGATTTAAAAAAATCTCTCAAAGAAGTTAGAGTGGTCACAGTCAAGAAAAACGTTTAGTTAGCTTTGAAGCCCTCTGGCGGCCAAACGAAGCACCCTATCAACACAAACGGCCATATTTTTGGAAATCCCATTATATTTTCTATCCATTGACATATAAAAGTCTATACAAAGTGTTGCAAATAAACGAGTTGTTTGATAATAAAGACAGTTTTGACTGAATTTGACAGCTACTACTTTAACCTTCAATAACTCGATTATTTTGACAGTTACAGGGTGGTTCGATGTATCAATTTAAAGAAGCTTTTAGAACAAACCTTGTATAACACAAAAACCAAGAAAAAAACGCTTCTTGATATGCATAAATTAAAATTATTGTTTTGGAAACTGAAAATATTAAATTTCACATAAAACGGTAAATATCTCAGAAACGGATACAGAAAAGTGTACGACATGAATACACGAAATATGTCTAGAATATGACGTAGAATCGAAAAATGCAATAATATACAAGGTGTCCCATTTAAACTAAACTCGTTGCACGCATATTTTCTTATTTTTTTTAAAGGGTTTCTTTAGACTCTCCTGTCGTGGTAATTCAGAAAATTAGTGGGTGCTGTTAGGTTAGGTTGGAGAGTTATTAGGAATTACTGGACATTAGAAGGAATTAGTGGACATTATTGGGTAAGATGGTTAAGCGATTTTAAAATTAGTGGTACAAAGTGATAGCAACAAAGGTGTGAACATTCTAGAATAACAGTATTGATCTGTGCCATGCTGCTAAAATAAAAATGATCTACTTGAACGAAATAGAAATTAAATTACTGTAATGAACGTTTACTAGAATGATCTTTTCCCTTATGTAACGAGTCTGACAGTACATTTCAATTCAAAATGCCTAAAGCAAAACAGTTGTATGGTACTGTTGTGTTTCTTTATAATTTGAAGCTGTAGTCAACTAAATAATAAAACACAAAATACGTAGAAAAACATTGAACTAAATCGAATCTCACTAAAACGATAACATAAGCGTGAATAATGATATTTAAATTGAATTTAAACACAGTACCTCCTAAAGCAGAATTTAGGAATGACACTTTGAAAATACCAATTCGTTACAGTTGTCTAAAGCGTAAAATACAGACACCCAGAGTAGGTAATTTTAATTGTAGTGACAGAACGTACACATGTCCAAGTTGAATTATTGGCCTGGCTCGTTGGCCAACTTAAACAAACGCTTATATCCGTCATATTGAATTAATACCATGCAGGTATATATCCATACAAAAACACAACACAGCAGCGTGTAGTAAGTGAATATTGCAATTGTTATTCCAGGCACATTGGTAAGTTATAAGCATCAATTTAATACGGGCTATGGGTTGTCGCCGTTTTGCGTTTTTATGAATGTCTACAGGATCGAATTTAAAAAATAACCACTCACACATTTTTATGCTAACCTGTATACTACACTTTAAAAATAATAACAATGCAAAATTGCAAATAATCGAAGAACGATATCTTCTAAAAGTAATTTTAAACGTGTTTCTCGAAACGAAAAAAATTAAATGCCTCTCTGTACGATCGCTGTGAGAATCATCATTATCTATGCTCATTGCGATCGATGTTAGATTTGAAAGTTTTTTTGTGTGTTAATTGTTTCAAAAAGTGTGGGATTCAATTTGCCCTCAAATTGGTTTTGTAGTATTCAAAGTTCACCAACTTTAAGATCATAAAGGAATCAAGATGATATTGGAAAAAAGTGATGATTTAAAACCGATTACATGCCAATCATATTGGAGTTTTAATTTTAAACATTTTATGGTTGATTTGGTGAAGTAACTTTTCTCACACACCAACAGGGTAAAATGTCTAGTTTTAATACAAAACAAAGCCGGTTATACAGCAAACAAAGACGACTTTTATGACAGAACAAATCTTAGTAATCATGCAAAACAGACCGTATAAAATTGATGGCGCTCAGTTGATCAGCTTCATATGACATCTTATTTCCCTAAAACTTTTTATGAGAAGAATGGAAGCGGTAGACAGAAGCCGGGTTATAAAACAACACCCATAAATATTCGATACTCGGTTGAACATTGACATACGCATGCCGACTCAAATTTTATTAATGCCATTCCGTCTTTGCAAAGCGGCTCTCGAAATTATGATTGCACATGATATTCTTAATCAGAAAACTTGAAACTTTTCCAAGTTGGAAACGCTACATTTAGCACATTGGTTCTTCTCGAGATCTTTACTGTAAACAAAAACTTTACCTTTGGGGAACGACAACCATATGGCCCGAAATTAAATCTCTGTTTTGGTTCGGTTAGGCACGAGACAAAATCCGAATAGACCTGGAATATTTGGAAATGTGACACACGCTCGGTTTACTTTAAGAGGGGCGAAAACGGAAAAATTACTTCCTCGTGCCTACCGTTCCCTACGTTGAAATCGGATTATTACTTTTCGGAATTTATGAGGTTTTAAATTTTGGGAACTTCCAGAGAAATTAACGGCTACGGGGGTGATAAACGCATGACATATGGCCCGATGTTTTCAAATAGAAGGGTTTTTAGTATTTTTAGTTTCCTAGACGTGCCACATTTAATCATAGAACGGTATTCAGGACAAAGATTTAGTTTCTTAACTTTTTATTACGAAATTGTCAGTAACCAAAACCGCATGAATATTGTACATTTTTCACATTTTATTTGCATAGGAACATATTTCATCTCTGAAATTGTCATCCAGTAACCAAAACCGCATGAATATTGTACATTTTTCACATTTTATTTGCATAGGAACATATTTCATCTCTGAAATTGTCATCCAGTAACCAAAACCGCATGAATATTGTACATTTTTCACATTTTACTTGCATAGGAACATATTTCATCTTTGAAATTGTCATCCAGTAACCAAAACCGCATGAATATTGTACATTTTTCACATTTTACTTGCATAGGAACATATTTCATCTTTGAAATTGTCATCCAGTAACCAAAACCGCATGAATATTGTACATTTTTCACATTTTACTTGCATAGGAAGATATTTCATCTTTGAAATTGTCATCCAGTAACCAAAACCACATGAATATTGTACATTTTTCACATTTTACTTGCATAGGAACATATTTCATATTTGAAATTGTCATCCAGTAACCAAAACCGCATGAATATTGTACATTTTTCACATTTTACTTGCATAGGAAGATATTTCATCTTTGAAATTGTCATCCAGTAACCAAAACCACATGAATATTGTACATTTTTCACATTTTACTTGCATAGGAACATATTTCATCTTTGAAATTGTCATCCAGTAACCAAAACCGCACGAATATTGTACATTTTTCCCATTTTACTTGCATAGGAACATATTTCATCTATTTTTTTTCTAGTAAAGTAATACTGAACGAACTTCTTATCATCTTGAAGATTGCAGGCCACTTTTATGAACAAAAGACACCATTTGGGTCCATTAAATTAGTTGTAGCTTAATCCTACTAGTTCGACTCAACCCTAGAAGTAATAACCTCAGTGTTCAGTAGTTGATAATCAAAAATTGATCTCTCGATGTTCTTCTTGAAATAGGCTTTCAGCTTGTTTTTCCAGCTTTAGGGAGTTCCTTGCGACGTCGACATCCAGCTATCCCTCCACCTCTTTGGTGGTCTGCCTGGCGGTCTTCTAGAGTGTGGTCTTCCGTCTTCCATTCTGTTGATATGTTGATTCCACTCTCGCCGCCTCTGTCTCGTCAATCTTACAATGTTCTGTATGTTCCTGTTCCTGCAGATTCGCCTTATTTCTTTCTTCTGGTGTCTGCCGTGGTTCTGCTGGTGTCTGCCGTGGTTTCTGTTGCATATGTTATTGGCGTTACGCATGATTTATATATTCTGGTTTGTGCTTCTATTTTCAGAAACTGGTTTCTCCATATAATGTCTTTCAAACATCCGGCTATACTAGAGGCCTTATCTATTTGATTCTTTACCTCAGATCTCCTGTCTTGGGATTCCTCTAAGTATCTGAAGGACATCACCTGTTCTACTATTTTGTCGTTAACAGCTAGTTTGCATCTTCTAGGTTCTTTTGCTACAACTAGAAATTTTGTCTTGTTTATCGCAATCGACATAGTGTAGCGTTTCGCTGTCAGGTATAATTGATGAAGTAGTCTCTGCAGCTCATCTTCGTTTTCTGATATAATTACTGCATCATCCGCGTAGCACAGCATTGTTAGTTCTGTAACCATGCTCCGAGTTTTTAACGTCTTTTATTAGTATAAAAGTTAGTATAATATGCTGATGATGCTTTTAAAACGACCACAATTAGTCAAGTTTCGATACAATTTCTACTACTTTTAAGCTTAAAATGGCTTTTAAATAAGATTCTGTCCATCCAACCCATCTTTTTATACACTTTTCTCATCTTCACAGCTTCTTTGTTTCTTACATATTACGTATAAAGCTATGAAATCCCGTGAAAAGCAAACAAAATCATTCCAAATCAATGCTCTAGAGTCTAGACAAAGATAGTGTCAGTGTATCAAAAACGAATGTAACGATATTTGATAGTTGGTCACAAGATTAAGGACCATTTGCACCGACATATTCAAAATCACCCTAACCTATAAGTTTTCATTTGACTGTGACATTTTGCGTATGACTTGTCACAGTCAAAGCACAACTTAGCCTAAATGAGACTTCACCAATTTCCTGATTAAAAAATAACTGTTAAGTGACGTCACATCGGTTTTGACATATTGACACATGTCACTTACAAAGTTATGCTTCATCTTTGTCTAGACTCTAGAGCCCTGATTTTTTAACTCTTTTGTTTCAAAAGAACTCAAAAATAAGTTAAATACGTTTTAGACAATATTGAGATGCATAGTCTAAAATTACTTTTGAGTATACAGGGTGGTTCATAAAAGCGTGGCAGATCAAATATTATTTTTTTTAAATAGAACCCTCTATTTTCTCTATGAAATTTTAAAAATTTGTTTTTGCTAATAATGTCATATACCCAAACCTAATAAAAATTTAAGTTTTTACTATGCTGGAAAATTGTCTGTTTCGGCATTTTTTCTAAAGGTAGGTTAGGTTAGGTACTGATATAATACTGATATTTGATGCAAACTTTCTACAGGGATGACAAAAAAATTTATCCAAATAAATTTGCGTTAGATGCTATTTTTAATTTTTTTCAATATTCTTTGACTAATTTTAAAAAACTAAGAAATCTCGATTTTCTAAATGGAACACCCTGTGTATTTTATTTTCGTTTAAACACTTCAACTTTTATTATGTAGGTCATATTAGTATGTCTGCGATTTATTTACATTTTTTAACTTTTACCTTTGTTTTTTGTTATACAGGGTGTTTTTTTCGTATCTTGCTTCATTTTCGAGAAAAAAAAAATCCTTGCATGCCCTTAAACAACATAAAAAATAAATAAATAAAGCTTTTGATTATTAGTTTATTTTTGTTTATTTTTTATGTTGTTTAAGGGCATGCAAGGGAATGTTTTTTATTTTTTTTGAGATAAATTAATTGAGATTTTGGAAACTATAAGAGATACTCAATCAAATGCAGTTTTAATTATTTTGAGTTTCCGAGTATTTCCAAAGATATCTCAAAAAACTGAAAATTTAATTTTTTTTTCTATTTATTTATTTTTCTATTTTTAGCCGACTAAATAGTGCATATTATATTTATATAACTTAGGAATTGCTTCATAAATATGACAAAATAATTCAATAGAAACTGATTTTACTTTAGTTGCTTTTTTTGCTCATAATTTCTGACATGTGTCGTCGGCATAACGCAGGTTGTTGCTTTCCACCAATTAAAATAGTTCTTCTATAAGTCACTCTTAATTGCCATCTTTTAGCAAACGGAAACAATGCTACCCGAAAAAAAGGATATTTCGTTCGTCACCATATTGTGCTGACATGACAAAAAATAAAGTGACTAAACCAAAGCTGGCAAACATAATTAGTAAATTTTGACACAGTTAATTGAAACAGTTTTTAACATTACGAAGCAATTTAAGTAGACGCCACCCACTGTCTGAGTGGTGTCTATTATTTCCTGGCCAAATGCCAGGCACCTTTGGATATGATATTTATCTCCCGACATCGATTCTGTCACTTTACACGTGGCTTGCGGTCTCAACAGTTCTTTATGCGAAATTAAAAGTTGTTTTTTAATTTCTGTTCCAAAAATAAACGTTCGGTCTAAATAAACTTCCAAACCGCGCTTTCTAAACACCACTAAGGGCACGTTTAGATTTATGAAGGTCTATTTTAGACGATAGCTTCTTCACACGCTATAATGCTGATAAAATCGTTTTTCGTCTAATTTCCACTAAAACCTCAATTCGTACTATCCAATGGGATTAACTCAATTCACGTTGAACACAATCCACCATAATTCTTTACTCCAGAGGACACTTGCCAATCCTTGAATGGGATACGTTGAAATCATTAAGTGGTGGTAAACGGGGGGCCCAAAAAACGAAATTAGTATTCGCCGCGCCCCATTCAGTTTACTAATTCTGAAAAGACCGACCACCGCGGTCTGATGTCTCGAATTCCGGTTCAGCGGGCCCATTAAATTAAAGTGTTCAAGTTGTAATTTTGCCCGTAAACCGAATGTGACAAAGTCAGAACGCGACGCCTAAATTTTGACTGACGCCTCAGCTTTTCTTGTTTTGGAAAACGTTCTTGTTGGCTTTTTAAGCAGAAGCTTAAGATGCAAAATTGATATTCAAGTTCCTAGCATTAAGAGTGTAATCAATATCCAATATTTTGAAATTTTAGTTTTAAGTAACGCAGTCACCACCCAAAATGTGAGTTGAGTTTTAGTTAGTCGATTAGCAGCATTTAAATTCTATTTTTATTTAAAATAGAACATTTCTGCCAATAGTTCTGATTTGTTTTTGAATCCATTTTGTAGTAGTAAAGATTATACGAGTAGTCCCATGTAGTTTGTTTAACTTAAATATTGAGAACATAGTGAATTAACAGGAAAACTTAATCAAGTCAACCTTTTGTTGACCTATTATAGTATCAAGACCAGGACAACACGTAAAGCAGTCTAGAACAACATTTAAACATCGGCAGAACAGAGAAGTACCACCTAATTAACCAACACTGAACAATAATGTATTTGCTTAACAACCACTTAGGTGTTTAATTGATTTTACCTACGACCTCAGTGTAAATAGCTATTTACGCATAATGAACCTCTTTACGCACAGTTGTAAATAAAACACACAGCTGTAAAAAAAGCGCACAGTTTTAAGATGGGCTACAAACTATCGCTCTAATGCTGGGAAAAATTGATTTTGTTTACATTTCTTCCTTTATCAGAGTATATTAGATGGATATCATCGCGTAATGCATACAGTTTTAAGTAACTACCACTTCGTTTAGAATATTATCTGCAATAGCAAACACATCAAGTAATATTACTGAAAGTTTTCCCTTTCTTCTTATTAACAGTAGTCACCGTAAATAATTATTTAAATAACATGATTTCTGATTTTTTTTATTACGATATTATTTTTTTCTTTAGTGGCATATTACCTATGATTAGTACAAATATGATGTCAATACGTTGAAAATATACTTTTTTAATGAAAAGTTACTCTGAATTATATAAATTGCGAAAACATGACTTTCCATTTGGTCGTAGGTAAAGTACGTAATAGTACGTCACACGTGCTCTAAGGTTCGATTTCTTACGTTACGTAGGTTACGATTTCTGTGACTGTGATTCTGCCAAAAATTCAGTTTTAAGAAATTTTTGAGATTACAAAGATGAAACTACTGACTGAATGAAAGAATTATTCGAAAGAAAAAATTAGAAGAGCAAAACATACCCTAACCTAACCTAACATACCATGAAAATGTTTTCGATATTTTAGTGATTGAAAAAATTGTTTTTGACAATGTCAACTGTCTTTTACAGTTGTTTTACAGTGTTGCAAGCCAAAAAATTGAATTATCAAAGTCACGTGACGTGTATTTTACAATTTAAACTTTTACAACTGTTTAAATTTAGTTTTTTCAATTTTACAAAGTTTTAACTGCGTTTTGAAGGTCACGTGACTGTTTTTGACAATGTCAACTGGCCTCTACAGCGTTGCATGCCAAAAATTGAATTATCAAAGTCACGTGACGTGTATTTTGCAATTTAAGTGTTTACAACTGTCTTAATTAAATTTATCAATTTTCCAGAGTCTAAATTGCGTTTTAGTAATCAAGTGACTGTTTTTCATAATGTCAACTGTCTTTTACAGTAAGGCAAGCTCAAAAATGTAATTATCAAAGTTACGTGACGTGTATTTTGCAATTTAAGTGTTTACAACTGTCTTAATTAAATTTATCAATTTTCCGGAGTTTAAGATGCGTTTTGAAGGTCACGTGACTGTTTTTGACAATGTCAACTGGCTTCTACACCGTTGCATGCTCAAAAATGCAATTATCAAAATCACGTGACGTGTATTTTGCAATTTAAGTGTTTACAACTGTCTTAATTAAATTTATCAATTTTCCAGAGTTTAAGATGCGTTTTGAAGGTCACGTGACTGTTTTTGACAATGTCAACTGGCCTCTACAGCGTTGCATGCTCAAAAATGCAATTATCAAAGTCACGTGACGTGTATTTTTACGCACTCATACAATTAAACACTCGCCGCTACGCGGCTTCGTGCGTAACCGTTAACCATATTGTGCGTAAAATGCGTCTTACAGCACTAGTTACGTAATATACTATTTAAGGGTTTAATTTAAATAATGCAAAAAGTTCAAGATGATATGCGTCCGCAAGTGCTTTGTTCTAGACTTTTAATACAAAAAAATGTCATATGCGAGACAAGAACAATGCTGTTTGTCATTTCATAGCTCGATGGAGAAGATTTTAATAGTTTTCAAGTTTATGACTGAAATGTGTTCAAAATTGTTCAATTTCTACTCATGGACCTATAAACAAGCATTTAATATGATTTAAAACTGTATTAACTATATCAGTGCTTTTAAGCAGGTTTTTGTAGTTTTATAGCTTTGTGGAGTGGTATTTGACAGTTACCACTATTGCGACCGATTTAAATATTTCAAAATCGACGTATTACCAATCAAAAATGTAACTTATGAAGCTATAAAGTGTATTTTACTTTGGTTGAACACTAATTTCCCAGCTAAACGCTTTTCAAGTGATTATTTTAGTTTAATAACTTTATAGATCACATTTTGTCAGCACACGTTTGTAACAGACTCAATTCGGTCCGAAACACACATTTGTATATCAGTAAACTGTCAAAATTGTATTCACAGACCTATAAACAAGCATTACCTATGATTTGAACTGTCTTTAAGCAATGTTTTATAGTTTGATAGCTTTATGGAGTTGTATTTGATAGTTACGCCGTTGTGACAGATCGAAATATATCCACAATAGACAGTTACACGTTACAAATGCCAACAACTCATGAAACTATAAAAAGCATTTGCATTTGCAATTGTATTGCTTTTAAACAAATTTTGTATTTTTGTAGCTTTACAGAGCGGCATTTGACATATTGAAATATGCTGAAAATTAACAGATACACGTCTTAATATGATTTAAGACTGTATTAACGATATCAGTGCTTTTAAGCAGGTTTTGTAGTTTTATAGAGTGGTATTTGACAGTTACTACCATTTTGAGGTATGCGTTGAATTTGGGAAGAAAAAATTCATATTTTGTTTTTCTCTAGGTTGCACCGTTTTTGAGTAAAAAAAAATATACATAGTCCAAAAGCTATTGTATAAATTCAATTTAAAATCATAAATTGTTGAACACAAAATTAAATTCAACAAATCTCTTGACAAAACTAATAATTTTCCAAGCGAACGTATTTTTGAAAATTACCAAAAATTTAAGATGTTTGTGGTGTTTAAAGAAATTGTGTTTTCTTCGTTGATACCGATTTGAGTAGAATTTTCACACGTTAGTAAAACAATTACATTTACACACCAATACCAGAGGTGCATCATTTTTTCTTTGTTGGTTGTGGATGGTACATTAGAAATTTTGTGAAAATTTGCATGGTTAGGTGATGAGTAACGCTCTATTGATTTAAAATAGTTTCATCATTGCCACTTGTAATCAAAAAGTAGCAGCAACCTTCTATTTTAAATGGAACACCCTGTATCATATTATTGTAAATAAGACATGAATTGCGTGCAAATGTGACAAACATGTTTTAGATATACCTAAACCTTACCGATTTCAAAATAAACACAAATCTGTGAAACATTTTTACTTTTAGGGCAATATCTTAATTAATTAACTTTAAGGTTAAAGTACATTAATTATATTTGTCCCAGTTTTGTATATTTACAGTAAATACCATAATTCTTCACAATTTAAGGTTTATTTTGAAATCTATAACATTTAGGTACTTATATGAGCATGTTATATAATTGTAATACAATTTTAATGGCCTTTCATTTACAGTAATACAGGGGGTTTCATTAAAAAAACAGAACTTTCAATGTTTTTCACAAAAACATTAGTTTTCAGTCACTCTGTACAAGTTTATAATAATAGATAGGCAGCCATTATTAAATTATGAAAATGTTTTCTTTCTACAATGTAAAATACCCGAACAAGAACAGTATTATTGATGGTTTTCAATACAAAATTCAGTAAGATAGTCATAAAGTTGTAGTTGCAAAAAATGATTAGAAACAGATTGTGATTTGAACTTAAGAAGACTAGAACTTAAGAAGGCTAGAACTTAAGAAGACTAGAACTTAAGAAGATAAGAATCTACAGGGTGTTCCACTCAAAATAAATAACAATCCAGCAAATAACGTCCAGATCTCCATAAAACGTCTAAAATACTATCTACTGTCAAACACCCTGTATGTGTTTTTTTTTGTTAGATATCAATTTTATTTTTTTAAATTGAGCAATCAATAGAACACGAACCATTGAATTAATGTTTATATTTGGCTCATACTAATTGCTACTCTATAGCAAGCAAAAAACCAAATTTTCGAACAGTTTCCCTGAAAAACATCAATGGACATCTGGTGTCAATCAAATGTCAAAAACTTCTAGTTATCAATCCAACAGTCGTCAACTTGTTTTTAAAGCAACTTTTTTATTATCTTTGTGATTTATTTTTTGTTGTCCTAACCTAACATCATCACTATCAAGTACACTAATTCAGAATTCAAAATTGTCAAGTAAACAGTGTTTCATCACTTTTTAATGCTGCGACAACGTTTCGCCTTTAACTTAAATAAAACAGTCAATTTGTAGTTCGGTACCATTAAAATTAATGGCAGACTAGGCGGTCATTAAAAGGTACTTGACGTGAAATGACATCGACGTAACCACTAATGAAGTCACCAGATAAACGGACAACAAAGTGGACGCAACGATAGTTTGAAAAACATGCCTTATGTTTTATTGATTTTCATCTACTGGACTGGATTGATTTGTTAGTGAGAACATGCAAGAACATTCCACCGAGTTGGTGGGACGTTTGATGATCAATTGAATATTGTTGAACCAGTTTAAGGAATCAATAAGGCACATGTAGGATAGCGATGAGGAGCGAATCACTTCGATTTCAGATTATCGAGAAGTAGTCGTGACGGTGATTTTTAAGCAGCGCATGTGAACTCGAGAAAGTTCGTGGCTGACGAGTACGTTTGTCATTCAGATTACATCACCGGCGACAGAAATGTCAATGAATTGATTTATTGATGTCACGACCCAGTCACTTCCATAAATAAAACATTTCTTTTATAATTGCGAATACCAGGGGCGTTTTTGCAATTTATGATGAGTGCAAACTTTTTGACTCCAGCAGTTCAACCAGCTTTGATATTATTTCTCAGAAAATGTGTTCTCTAGTAATCGATTCGCATTATTGATACCAACATATGGAGCGCAGACGGAAAGTACTTATATACCTTAATAAGAGATAAGCTGTCTTAAATAATTCATACAATGTTCCTTGATAATAGCTGCTAAGTTGAGTCTCGTGCCATCTGTAGCATTAAAGCAACATTTTTTCATTTCTAAACTATTAAAAGCGAAAGCTTTATTGATATTTATCTCAACGAACACACCTTCAGACTAACGGTTCGTAGTTATCTACACAACATTCGTATATGGGGAATACCATACATCACCCGAAAAATAATTTATGATTTTTACAAGAATTAATTGATGATATTAATGGTTCGATTAAGGCAGAAGTGAAAAATGTACGGTAATTTATTTCTTTCAATGTTACGGATACTCAGTTTCGTGGTGCGTAATGTGTTTATCGAGTCGATAGATTTTAATACTGATATGCGTGGAATTTTTCAACGTAAACAGAATTAATGAAGTTTGTTCGTACAAATTTTTTTATATTTCTGCCAGAGATGATACAGTGAGAAAGAGAGAATTAAAGTGTTTTTATTTTCATATATGCTTTAGCTAAATTATTTTAGTTTCAAATGATTTCACCATTGTCTACAGCTACTTATTGGTACTTGACGAAAAAAGTAAGTGGCATTCTGAGAAATATTTTATAGAAGTCAAAATCTGCTAAAACCTTCCTTTCAGTAAAATTATTATCTAGCCAATTTTCTTTATTTTTAAACACAAATTGTGAAGAAAAAGATTACTGTTAACTGAAACGTGAGCATGTTCTAAAAACACTTTTCTAGATACATAAAATTATCCAAAAAGCACTATACTTATAAAGCAAACTGATTTCAAAAAGCCGTGGATTGGGATAAATCAAAATATCTAAGTTTAAGCCTTAAAGATGAATTTACCTAATTTTGGCTGAGGCTCAACACAACATATCTTTACTTCCAAAAATGAACATTTTCTGAAAGCATATTAAAAAATTAACTTTTCTGAATTATTTCATTGATATCTAGGAAGATATCAACTATAGAAACTTGTTTAAATACCTAGACAGAGCCTGATCAAACCTGGTAAACTGAAATATTTTCTGAAGATGAAATTGCAGAAATGTTTTTGCAAAATCAGTTGCTTGGGAGATTTGGATTGTTTCCCCATTTTTAATTTCATTAAAAACGCTTATAACCTTGTTCTTAACAAGGCTTAAAAATAAGTAAATCCGAAACTAAAATAATGGTAGTTAATAGACAAGACAACAATTCTGCATAAATATGAGAAGTTGCAGACTATAAATAATTTTAACTGTCTTGATTCCTTAATTACCAACAACTGGGAAATGAGAAAGCGAAATGCGCCGTTGTCTTACTATGGCAATATCAGCGACTATCAAGTTAAATAAAATATGGAAAAACATATCTATCGACGGAAAAAGAGATAAAAGGGTTTATAGACGTACAAAGCTGCTAACCAGAATAAATCGCATATATCTGCACTACTTTTGGGGATATATCTAGAATATTAAGAAGAATGGAACAACTAATCATAGAAGAGAAAGTAGAAGGCAAACGCCCAAGAGACAGATGTCCAATTGAATGGGTAGAGCAAATAAAACTCTTATAATATGAGACTGCATGAAACAAAGAACTACACCAGATATGCAAGCATAGAATCAATTGCTGAATCAGATATGAATGGTGCCATTACTAAAGATGGACAATTTTCAGAAAATTATTTTTGAAGAAAATGCAAAGCAAATTTTAGGAGAATTCAAGAGAATGATGACGAAAATGCTAATAAATGCACATCAAAAACAACAATTCAGGCAATTTTGTCCATTTGGAAATTATAAAATGGCAAATACCTGTGTGTTTTTTGGAGAAACCACCCTCTAAATCGTGTTTACTGCTCCATAGAGCCAAATTTGACAATTCTGACGTTAAGGAACAATTTTAATGCTTTTCTTACGACACGTGACAGCTGTTTTAACTGTCGAAACCCGTTTATCAGTGACCTGAAACTGTATAAAATTAGAAATAGTTGCTAATTTGAGGAATTACACTGGAAGTTGTGTCTAAAGCTTCATGGAGCCAAATTTGACATTTGGAACGTTAAGGCGCTTTCTTTCGACCCATGATTTCGGATCCAAATGCGTTATGATCTAAAAGTCACGTGACACCATAATTATAAAAATCACACGGAGGTCACGTGACTTTTCAACTCCTCCAGCTGTCCAAACTCTCTCACCAGTGACCTGAAAGTATAAAATGCCAAATAGATCTTCTTTGAGGAATTGCACTGCAAGTTGTGTTTACAGCTCCATGGAGTCTAATTTGGCAGTTCTGACGGTAAGGAACACTTTGATCCTTAACCTCACAACTGTCAAATTTTGCTCTATTTATTCAATGGCGCTCCAGCCCAAATCGGGGCTTGGCTTCCTCTATTTTCTTCCTCCAGCCATCCCTGTCCTCCGCGGCCTTTCTCCAGTTTGGAGTTCCGAGCATGGATCGAGCGTCCCCCTGGATTTTGTCTGCCCATCTCGCCCCTGGTCTTCCAACCGGTGTTTTACCTTCCAGTTTTTGGTTGAAAATCCTCTTGACTCTTCTATCCTCTGCAAATGCCCGGCCATTTAAGTCTTTGTAATCTTATTGTTGTCGCTAGGTCTGCTTCTACGAAGAGCTGGCAGACCTCGTGGTTGTATCTTAATCTCCACTGTTCGTTTTCTTGGACCGATCCATATATTCCGCGTAAGATCTTTCTTTCGAATGCGCTCACCATTGTTTCCATAGCATAATTATAAAGTTTTAGTTTGGTTTTCCTGTGGATATTCCCTGATCTGATTATGGCAGAAATGTGATATACTTTATTGGCATTACTGATTCTTCGTTGGATCTCCTTCATCTCGTCCCGTTTGCTGGATAGGTTCCAGCCTAGGTAGGTAAAGTCATTGACCACCTCAAAGTTTTAGTCGCCTATTGTCATGTTCTTCTCCTCCTAGTGCTTCGGGTCTGTATTAATACTTTGGTCTTATCTTCATTCACTTTTAGGCCCACTTCTTCAGCCGCGCCTTCTAGTTGTATGTAGGTTTCTTTCATTGATGTTAGGTTTCTTCCAAGTATGTTTATATCATCTGCATAACCAGCTAGTTGGGTGGATTTGTGTATCAGCGACGCGTTGGTGTCTACCGCGGTTTTCCTTACTGCGTATTCTAATGCTAGATTAAAGAACATTGGGGCGAGTCCATCTTCCTGCTTGAGGACTTGGTTTATTTTAAATGGATCTTCACCCGGCTTTCAGAGCTCTCCATTGTTAGTCTTACTAATTTTCGTGGTATGTTAAGCTTTTCTCTGTTTATGCTGTCGTATGCCTGTCTGAAGACCACGTAGAGTTGGTACACATCAATGTCATATTTCCAGCATTTCTCCAGAACTTGTTTTACTGCGCATAATTTGTCTGTGGTCCATCTTTCCTGGTCTAAAACCCCCTTGGTATTCGCTAATAATGTTTTCGGCTAGTGGTTCTAGTTTGTTTCAGAGGATGGTTGGGAAGACTTTATATGTTATGTTTAGTAGGGATAATTTTTACATTCTAGCTTGTCTCCTTTTTTGTGGATTGTACAGATGATGCTGGTTCTCCATTAGGTCTGTTACCGCTTTTGCTAGTGGTGGTCCTCCATGTTTTATTAATTCTGACGGAATGTTGTCCATACCTGGTGATTTGTTGTTATTTAGCGACTTGATTGCTTTTCTCACCTCTTTTTCAGTTGGGGGGTTGTTGTTCGAGTACTCTTTGGTCTTTGTTGGTGGCAAATTTTGCTCTATAGAATTATATGGTACAGGGTGATTGGTTATATTTGCTCTCGGCCGGAAGACGAGATTTCAAATGCATACCCCATTGTATTATTTGATATTCTGATTCCGGCTAATATTCGCAATATTTAACATTATATACCTAACCTCAACACTTTTTAAAATTACAAATTTTTCTGGAATTTCAAAAAACTTTCCGCCCAAAATCTTAACCATACTAAGCTCTTATTCATGTTCAAATTAGCATGGAGTTGTGCAGACGACACCGGTTTTCTAGTGCTAATTAAAAATCATAAAGCAGTCAAACTGCATCTATGTATCATTCGCTGGTTAGAAAGACATCAGCCATAAGACACGGACATAAAAGCCTAAGTGCAACTGTTAGACGACATCCCAATTCAAACGGAAATAACGTCACGTTAAAACGAACCGATAAATAAGAAAAATTATTGCTATTGCCGCAGCCAGTTCTAAAAGCCTGCGTCTATTTATTGTAATGGGCAGTCAAACTCGTTTAAATCATATTAAACGAGATGGTTGAGTTCTATGAAATTTTTGGACCCGATCCAAATCTGTGTGTAATGCTTCATATTCGCCGACGCGACATTTATGATAAATAAACCGGGCGTGCTAATCGAGTTTCGACCATTTACAAAATAGCGTATTTCCACATTATTAAATGGGTGTGACTGACGCTTATTAGGCGGGGATGAAATTTTGATTAATGTTTTTCCATTATTTTTAGCCACAATTTTATTACATACCATAAATAAAATTATATTTGGCTGCCTTTGGCAGGCTGATGACGACTGCTGAATCAATGGACGGACGATTCGAAGAGGATATCCTAAAACTGGATCCAAGACACCCAAGACAGGGCAGGGGCCTAAAGCAGGGAAATTCTCGTGTTGATAGAATGTGGCAGAAGAAGCTGACCATAACAGGTGTTGTTAATTCGTTATCAAATGGATGTTTCAGTGTTTCCTCTTCTTCTGATGAACAAGTCATGGAAATTATCCATGCTATTGAGCGGCCAAATCGTGCTAATCACAAAAATATCTGTTCGATTCTTATCAGTTCCACAATTTGATAGGTCGGAAACCCAATTAAATTTCTTGAATAAATAAATATATGGGACCGATAACTATTGAACCGATAGAGCTTGATGTTCAGAAACCGGGCATAATTGTCTTGTCCATGTTTAGCAGTGGACAAGACAAGCTGCTATATTGTGATCAAAAATCACTGTAATTCTCAAATAGATAGATACTAGTATGCCTGACATGCGTTAAAAAAAAAACAAATTTCTACAAAATGAAGAAAAACATTACGTAACTACGACTTTGCAAAACTTTCTCAATGAGACATTTTTGTCGATCCGTTAGAAATGATTCTCAAATTTGGAAGGCCGTAAATACGTTATTTTCTGTACGATTTTGACAAAATTTCTGCACATATTGTATAGAACAGTCTCAACCGTCATTCTGCAGCAAGAATTTCTAATGTGTCAGCAAAGTTCTTTGTACGATATGCATATCTTATATCGGTCAGCAAATTAGCTACACCGTATGAAAGGACCGTCAGAGACAAAATAGCTTGTGAAACCTACTTGGAGTAAGAAAATTTCAGTTTTAGGCTCATTTTTCGAATCCTTATTAAATCTCCTATTCATTAACCTAGAAAAATACTACAAAATTTGGTACAGTTAAAAGCGGTATCAAAGTTTGAACGGCTAGAAATACAATTTGAAAGAACAGTCAGGAACAAAAGTGCCTGTAAAACACACTTGGAGTAAGAAAATTACAGTTTATAGCACATTTTTGGAATCCTCATTAAATCTCCTATTCATTAATCTAAAAAAACATTACAAAATTTGGTATCGTCAAGAAGAAAAGCGGTGTCAAAGTTTGAACTGTCAGAAGCACAGTTTGAAAGAACAGCCATGGACAAAATCGCTTGTCAAGCCTACTTGGTGTAAGAAAATGACTGTTTTAAGTACATATTTGAAATCCTCATTGGATTTCCTATCTAATAACCTGAAAAAACACTACAAAATTTGGTACAATCAAAGAGAAAAGCGGTGTCAAAGTTTGAACTGTCAGAAACACAGTTTGAAAGAACAGCCAGGGACAAAATCGCTTGTCAAATCTACTTGGTGTAAGAAAATGACTGTTTTAAGTAAATTTTTGAAATCCTCATTGGATTTCCTATCTAATAACCTGAAAAAACACTACAAAATTTGGTACAATCAAAGAGAAAAGCGGTGTCAAAGTTTGAACTGTCAGAAGCATAGTTTGCAAAGACAGCCAGTGACAAAATCGCTTGTCAAACCTACTTTTTAAGTTCATTTTTGAAATCCTCATTGGATTTCCTATCTAATAACATGAAAAAACACTACAAAATTTGGTACAATCAAAGAGAAAAGCGGTCAAAGTTTGAACTGTCAGAAGCACAGTTTGCAAGGACAGCCAGGGACAAAATCGCTTGTCAAACCTACTTGGTGTAAGAAAATGACTGTTTTAAGTACATATTTGAAATCCTCATTGGATTTCCTATCTAATAACCTGAAAAAACACTACAAAATTTGGTACAATCAAAGAGAAAAGCGGTGTCAAAGTTTGAACTGTCAGAAACACAGTTTGAAAGAACAGCCAGGGACAAAATCGCTTGTCAAACCTACTTGGTGTAAGAAAATGACTGTTTTAAGTACATTTTTGAAATCTTCATTGGATTTCCTATCTAATAACCTGAAAATACACTACAACATTTGGTACAATCAAAGAGAAAAGCGGTGTCAAAGTTTGAACTGTCAGAAGCACAGTTTGCCAGGACAGCCAAGGACAAAATCGCTTGTCAAACCTACTTGGTGTAAGAAAATGACTGTTTTAAGTACATTTTTGAAATCCTCATTGGATTTCCTATCTAATAACCTGAAAAAACACTACAAAATTTGGTACAATCAAAGAGAAAAGTGGTGTCAAAGTTTGAACTGTCAGAAGCACAGTTTGCAAGGACAGCCAAGGACAAAATCGCTTGTCAAACCTACTTGGTGTAAGAAAATGACTGTTTTAAGTAAATTTTTGAAATCCTCATTGGATTTCCTATCTAATAACCTGAAAAAACACTACAAAATTTGGTACAATCAAAGAGAAAAGCGGTGTCAAAGTTTGAACTGTCAGAAGCACAGTTTGCAAGGACAGCCAGGGACAAAATCGCTGGTCAAACCTACTTGGTGTAAGAAAATGACTGTTTTAAGTAAATTTTTGAAATCCTCATTGGATTTCCTATCTAATAACCTGAAAAAACACTACAAAATTTGGTACAATCAAAGAGAAAAGCGGTGTCAAAGTTTGAACTGTCAGAAGCACAGTTTGCAAGGACAGCCAGGGACAAAATCGCTGGTCAAACCTACTTGGTGTAAGAAAATGACTGTTTTAAGTAAATTTTTGAAATCCTCATTGGATTTCCTATCTAATAACCTGAAAAAACACTACAAAATTTGGTACAATCAAAGAGAAAAGCGGTGTCAAAGTTTGAACTGTCAGAAGCACAGTTTGCAAGGACAGCCAGGGACAAAATCGCTGGTCAAACCTACTTGGTGTAAGAAAATGACTGTTTTAAGTACATTTTTGAAATCCTCATTGGATTTCCTATCTAATAACCTGAAAAAACACTACAAAATTTGGTACAATCAAAGAGAAAAGCGGTGTCAAAGTTTGAACTGTCAGAAGCACAGTTTGCAAGGACAGCCAGGGACAAAATCGCTGGTCAAACCTACTTGGTGTAAGAAAATGACTGTTTTAAGTACATTTTTGAAATCCTCATTGGATTTCCTATCTAATAACCTGAAAAAACACTACAAAATTAGGTCACACACATACAAAAACTGTCAGAAACACACTTTGAAATGACAGTCAGGCACAAAATCGCCTGTAAAATCCACTTGGACTGAGAAAATGTACTGTTTTAACCACATTTTTGCAATCCTCATTAAATTTCCTACTCAATAACCTAAAAAAAAACACTACAAAATTTGGTATTTATATGGTTTTTACTACGCTACCCTCAGTCGAAATGAGTTAGTTTAAATTAGTAAAAATTTGGTGCACACTGTTACTTTTAGGTTGTACCTCCTCTTAAGGAGGCTTTTAAGGGCAAAAACACCTCAATACCATCCTAAAAAGTATGAAATTTCCTACAACTTCGTTGATTTACATTATTTTGTAGCTCTTCAAATTACGGAGCTACTCATATAGCTTCTCTATAGTTTACATATTCTATTTATGACATGGTGTCTCTAAAAGGTCTGTAAAAATCCTATGACATATTTCTGACATCAAAATAAGCCGATTTAAAGCAACTTACCTTAGTCCGAAATTGCTCCGTTTTCGAGATACAGGGTGGTAAAAATAAAAAACAAAAATATTTTTATTTTATTTATTGTTCATTCATAGCATATCTGGTAGCCAGAAGTTTTTTGAGATGCAAAACCCGAATTTGGACAAATTTCAGGTGATAGTGTTTCGGTACAGTATCATACACTAAAAACCGAAATAACTCAATAACGGTTTACATTAGGTCTGTTCGCAGAACGAATCTCCAACTAATATAATCAGAGGAATATGTCCAGCTATTGGCCATTACCCTTAAAATGTCAATGTCACGTGAGCATTCAACCAATAAAAGCCAACAATTTTCGATTTTCAGTTGGAAATCAGTTTGAAATTGCCTCTACAGACATACCTATTAGCGGTTGTTAGCAGGAGTACCTTTTTTGCTTTAAAATGTTTAAAACATCATTTACTTAAAAAATAAATAAGAAAATTACACCGAAAAAAAATTTACGGCCCTATTCCTGTTTGCAATACATGTTTTGTTTTTTTTATGGTTGCTTTTAAAGGTAAAGAAATTCTAGTTAAATCTAGAAAATTTTTGATATGTGAATATGCTTATAAAACAGATCTTTTCAAGTCCTGACACTGTTAGTTGCATGAAACTGTTTCTGGTGTTTGTTTGACCATATTTTAGTGTTGTTTCTATAGTAAACCAAGTAACCAAAAAAATTAAGTTTTGTACATGCAATTTCGATAAATTAGTTTGTTCTCATTCGCTTCGACAATGAAATATCATCAGTACAAATCGGTGAAATAATGGAAAGCGCCGTTTCATTTTGTAACGTCCAGTGGAACAATTGATTGGTGGACTGACTATGAATATTTAATAAAAATGTTGTGGATCCGCTTTTAATAGGTCCGCGCAACTCCGATATAGCTTTTCCATTAAGTAATTAGCCGCATGAATTTAAAAGTGATTTACCAACAAACATATTTTCGTGTTCCGACGCTATTACACCCCAGTTTTATTACTAATTGTACACATCGCGTCGAATCGACATGAAAAGCCCTATAAATATGTATCATTTCGCTCCGCGCTATATTTTATATAGCTTCGCTGTAATGAATATAGTTTTATATTGAACTTTGTGTACCTAGCAAATGAAACCCTTCTAGTTTGCTTTTATTATTCTCTAACAGGAAATTAATGTAAACTTGACCCAGGTATAGCTCTATTACCTTCAGTGACAAAACTTTGAATGGACAAAATGTTACCTGAATGAACCTATTATGCTTGTAAATGGGTCTCGATGAATTAAAAAAAGGCTGGATTTTTAAAGTCCTAATTATAAAAACAGTAAGAATCTGGGAATAGGCATTAATTAAAGGAAAAGATTTATGCGAACGTCAGAAATAACCCACGCCGAACCGAATACCCGATAATATCAAAAGCAGTAAAATGCGGGCATATTTAAAGTCAGCTTTCAGATTTGTATCGCCAGATAGGCTCTTCCATATCCATGGTAATGGATAGGTCTAAGAATATAAAAGACTATTATCTTAAACTGCACAACATTAGTTCACGCGTCTTGTATTGATTTTTGTTTTATAATGCGTTTTGTTTTAGAATCTTCGTTAATTAGTAGGTCAATTTTGTTTGTCGTGGTATTAAGGTTTATGATGTTGAATGATGAATTTAATCAGAACAAATTTCATTTTAGTATACAGTATCTGTAAGGAAATAGTTCCTTATAAACTGTAAAGAGAAGGCAAAAATGTACCAACAAAGTTTCTTTCCCATTTAGTCAATTGGGCTGTTTCCAAGAGGATCTAATTTAAGATGTACAAGCACGTGGAAGCAGGTCTGGATCACACTGTATATTCTTGCACCTTATCAAAATATGATGTTTATAGTAAAACATAACTAATCCAGGATCATTTGCACGGAATTAACAATCTAAATTTTCATCTTTCAATGGTCTTTCAAAGAAACGGTTCACTTGTCATTTAAAAAAATGGAATATGAAAATGATTGATTTCTGCATTGCCTTTGAGTAAATGGTATGTTAGCACATAAAAGCAAATATGTGCTTATTAAAAAAGCAGAGATAACTTGAACTCTCTTCGTCATACACACTGCTGGAGATAGGTCTCTTCAAGTCTCTTCCAGACATCTCTATCCTGCGCTTTTTGTGTCCAGTTCTCTTCATTGGCCTACCCAATTTTCGTTTATTTTCCAAAGGTTTCCATTTCAATACTCTAGATGTCCATCTAATTGTTATCCATTCTTCAGCCACTTCAATCTGGCTATTCTTTCGGTTTTATCTAGAGTCCGGATTTCTAGAAATTTTGCTTTTCGTAAATCATAAAAGCAGCCAACTTTTGACATCTAATGTGAACGATTTACGCAAAAACATGTCATTTGGCAGGCTTTTTTTGCTTTTTTCTTTTTTTTGTGCTTAATTTAGTTGTTTATGCTTATTTGCTGCTATTTGAAGATTTTCAAGCTATATTGAGATATTGAAGGCTTCTGAGAAACAAAAACATAGCAATTATCTGTTTGAAAATGGGTATTAATTTACAAATTTAAACTGACTAAATAATTTCCAAATGCTTCAAAGTAGTCCAAAAAAAAACATTCCAAAACACTATATAAGCTCCAAAATGTCTTACAAAAGCTTACAAAACAGTCTTGAAGCTTCCAAAAGCTTTCAGAACAGTCTAAAAGCTTTCAAATGTTTTTCAACTTATCTATACAAGCTCTCAAACGATTTGAAGACAGTTTAGAAGCTTCTGTATGTTTCTAGAGCAGTTTAGCAGCTTCCAAAAGTTTCTAGAACCGTCTAGAAGGTCTCAAATGCCTTAAAAGCAATCCAGAACCTTCAGTTTCCTCTTTAAACTGTAAACACTTTTCAAGTGCTCAAGTGAGCACAAATCTGGTGTCTGTTTTGCTGTAACTGCCGCCATTTTGTCACTGACTTTGAAATTAGGATATTTCTTACAGTTTTCAAGACATGGCACCCTTAAAAATTATATTTTGACAAATTACACTTTATGTCACATTTCTACCATTAACCTTAACTAACTGAGGCAGTTCAAGACAATTTTCAAAAATCAAAAATTTTCCAAAAAAATTTATAGGGTTACCCCCTTTAAAAATGTTAAAAATCTAGTTTTTTATTTTTCAAGGTCGACCAGTGCGTTTTATGGTAAAATGTTATATTTAATGAAAGTTGCGTCTCTCTAAGAGGCATACATGAAAAAAATGTCACACTGCTAACTCAAACCGTTTTCGCAATATTTAGAAAAATGTCCGAAAAAATGTAATCAAGTATGACGCCCTCTAGCGGCCAGACGGGGCAAGTTAGCGGTGCCCGCTCAACGTCACGTGATAGCTCCAATCATTAGCTACTTACGATCATTTAATGTGTTTATACGGAACGTTTTAAATAATCAAGTTATTCGCGATTTTTTGGGAAAATGCACCGAAATTTTGTCCAAATGAAGGTTTTTCCAGGCCTACTACCATGACCGCCGCCTGAATTAAAGCGTAATATTTCGAAAACGATTAGATTTACATAAAAACTACAATAAAATGCAAAATTGTTCTTAATGGACCACTAAACCAAACTACGCAACGTTTGAACCTCAATACAGGGTGTGCACGAAATTGTTAGTGGGTCATTATTTTTGCTCACGCTGTACACAATTTTTTAGATAGAATTTTTTGCTCTACACCACTGAAAAAAGAAATTCAAGACGTTTCTTTTGAGTGGTTAAACCTCCCTGAACTCCCAAAAGTAACCAAGGTACAGGGTGTTCAATTTTTAAACTAATTTTCGGTAAAAAGTGCATCTAAGTAGTTTTTGGAAAATATCTCAAACACGATTAGATTTACAAAAAAAAAACACTGCAGAAACTCCAAAAAATTTCAAGGCAATCTAAAAGCTTCCGTATGTTTCTAAAGCAGTTTAAAAGCTTCCATAAGTTTCTAGAACAGTCCATAAGTTTTCAAATGCTTTAAAAGGAAACCAGAAACCTTGACTGTTTTTTTAAACTTCCAAAAGCTTTTAGTGCAGTTTAAAAGCATACAAATGCTGTTCATCTAGTCTAGAAGCTCTCAAATCATTTCAAGACAGTCTAGAACCTTCTACAAGGTTTTCAAATGCCTTAAAAGCAGTCCAGAACCTTCAATGCTCCTAAAGTAGTCTAAAAAGATTTCAAAACACTACAGAAACTCCAAAATGCTTCTAAAGCCATCGGAAGCTTTTCAAAACGGTCTATAAGATTCGAAATGCTCTTAAACTATAGTGTAGAAGCTTCCAAAAATTTTCAAAATAGTCTAAATTTTCCAAAAAATTATAGAACTGTCTAAGAGTTTCCAAATGCCTCTAAATCATTCTAGAACCTTCAATATGCTCTTTAAACTGTCCAAAACCTTCCAAATGCTCCTGAAGTAGTTAAAACAAATTTTGAGAACAGAAATTTCCAAAACAGTCTAAAATCTTCCGTACGCTTCTAAAGCAGTTTAAAAGCTTCAGTTCTAGAACTTGAATTCAAAAAAGTAAAAAAATTTGCATCTCTTAAATAGCGCTTTTTTACAGATTTTTATGTTTTTTTGAGAAAAATTAATTAGCTTTTTAAGCGCTTTTTTTCACGATTTTAGTGCTGTTTAATCCGGACTCTTGTTATATCCGTTATTCTGGTTCTTCTTCTAACCTCTTTGTTCCTCATACAATCTATCAAACTGACCCCCAGTTCCTTGAACTTGAACTAGAATGATGGAAAGTAAAAAAACTCGGTAAAAAATAATGAGATGTTGATATAAAAAATTTGTTGTTTTTTGGTTTGAAAATGAAGTTCTAATTTGAAATATGTTTGCTTGATTACTTTATTATCGACTTTTGTTGCTTAAGCATTCAAAAGCCTATACATATAACACAAAAAAACATTGTTAGTACTTATTAATATTATTACTTATACCTAATTAAAAATTAGATATCCAGGAGATACAAAAAAATGTAGTTATTTAGCTGTAGAAACTAGTTTTTAGACACATTTCCATCGTTCATCCAACTAATTTCTCATGCAAATAATAGGAAAAACGGTAGATTATATACAAAAAAAAACTAGAGAACGGTAGAAGAACGTGATAGACGTGGCAACGTTGGATTTTCTAATTTATGAGTCGCATATAAATTATATTGTCTGTGACTTTTTATTTTTTGCGGAACACAATTGTAATTTATATTTGTCGGGGATTTTTTTAAAACAAGCCATTATTTCAAAAATTTTGGGTTATTGTCTTCCAGGGATTTGGCTAATGAGGCTCGCAAGATAAGACGTAAACACGGTCCTTAAACTTAATGACCTCGAAGCTCTTTATACCGAAAACATTTGACCGAAGTCCTTCCGAAACACTTTGTATAGGTACGGTACAGCGGGTTTTAAGGAGGCTGACATAATACGGACCGGGCGACACTAATAACTCGAAAATACGGGTTGGATTTCATCCCATTCAAGCTTTATCATTTGAAAATCTAAAATAAATGCCCTTATTATATCCAAAATTTGTACACGCCTCGATGGAGACCTTTTAAAAATTCGGCTCTTTGTCGTCGGTCGCAAGGCATTTGATATTTTGCGACAATACTGGATGACAATGATACCACAATGTCACATAATGGGACTCGTTCTTCAGGTTTTAGAAGGCTATATGGGATAACCGATGCGACAGGGAGTGTTATTTTTGGAAGAATGTTTGACAATGCTTTAAGAGCTTATGTCAGTTAATGCACCAGTCGACAGCCTAGAGCAATAATTGGCTTAAAGACCATCTTCCTATAACTTGAGTAAATTTTTACTAGTCGGTAGTTTTTTTTGTCTTGTAAAAACTTTGATAACAAGCTTATTTATATTATAATAAGTTGGACTAGGTACTTTAATAGTATATTATTAAACAAGGCTTAGACAAAAGAGAAAATCCCGAGGAGCGAAGCGACGAGAACTTAAATTTAACAATTCTCAAGACATTAAAAGAGCTTCAAGACTATATAGTTTTTGAACATCAGTTTTGACAAGCTTAAGACAATAAGACAGTTATTAAACTTAGCAAGGTAATTATGACAATTTGAAGACAATAAAACGAGCTTCAAGACACTTGAAACGTCAAATTTTGGCAAATTATCGAGAGTGAAACGTTTTGAACATCAACTTTGACAATCTTAAGGCAATTAAAGTGTTCCAAGACAGTTTTTAACCTTACTACTAGTACTAGGAGTAAGATAGTTTCAAGACAGTAGCAAACAGTCTTAAAAATTCAGTTTTTAAAACAGTTACAAGGCCAAGACCCAATATTTAAATTTGAAGTTCATGAAATTGTCTTTTGACCACCCTGTTTAGTGACTATATGGTAGTAAATACGTCAAATAACTGAGTAAATCAATATTACAAGGTGGACTCAATTTGACAGTTGAACAGGCCAAAAACTGAACTTCTAAGACAGTTACAGGGTGATTCAATATATCAATTTATAGCCCTTGAAATTGTCTTTTAACCACTCTATAGTAAAAGTGTCAAAGAACTAAGTAAATCAATATTACGGGTGGATCAAATTTGACAGTTTAACAACTGAAACTCAACCTCAATGACAGTTACTGGATGATCCAATATATCAATTTGTAGTTCTTAAAATTGTCTTCTGACTACTCTAACAAGACTCATAAATTCGAGCATAAATTACAATATTTTATTTAGAAATTAAAAACTATTTTTATTTTTAATCTATTAAACTATGGGTTGTGAAACATTTCCTGGCAGTTTAAATTTTAACAACGCTTTTCTTCCTGACTGTACCAAATTTTGTAGTTGTTTTCGAGTTATTGAATAGAAAATTTCATAAGGATTCCAAAAATGTGCTTAAAACTGTTGTTTTCTTACTCCAAGTAGGTGTTACAGGCTCTGTACTTTCAAACCGTGTTTCTGACAGTTCAAATTTTGACACCGCTTTTCTCCTTGACTATACCAAATTTTGTAGTGTTTTTTCAGGTTATTGGATAAGAAATTCAATGAGGATTCCAAAAATGTGCCTAAAACAGTTTTTTTCTTACTTCAAGTGAGTTTTACAGGTGATTTGTCGCTCTGTTCCTTCAAACCGTGTTTCTGACAGTTCAAAGTTTGACATCGTTTTCCTCTTTGACTGTATCAAATTTTGTAGTGTTTTTTCAGGTTATTGGATAGGAAATTCAATGAGGATTCCAAAAATGTGCTTAAAACAGTTGTTTTCTTACTCCAAGTAAGTGTTACAGGTGATTTTGTCGCTCTGTATTTTCAAACCGTGTTTCTGACAGTTCAAACTTTGACACCGCATTTTTCCTTGACTGTACCAAACTTTTAGTGTTTTTTTAGGTTATTGGGTAGGAAATTCAATGAGGATTCCAAAAATGTGCTTAAAACAGTTGGTTTCTTACTTCAAGTGAGTTTTACAGGTGATTTTGTCGCTCTGTTCTTTCAAACCGTGTTTCTGACAGTTCAAACTTTGACATCGTTTTTCTCTTTGACTGTATCAAATTTTGTAGTGTTTTTTCAGGTTATTGGATAGAAAATTCAATGAGGATTCCAAAAATGTGCTTAAAACAGTTGGTTTCTTACTTCAAGTGGGTTTTACAGGCAATTTTGTTGCTCTGTCTTTTCAAACCCTGTTTCTGACAGTTCAAACTTTGACACCGCTTTTCTCCTTGACTGTACCAAATTTTGTAGTGTTTTTCAGGTTATTGGATAGGAAATTCAATGAGGATTCCAAAAATTTGCCTAAAACAGTTATTTTCTTCAAGTGGGTTTTACAAGCAATTTTGTCGCTCTCTTCTTTCAAACTGTGTTTTTTGGCAGTTCCAACTTTGACACCATTTTTCTACTTGACTATACCAAAGTTTGTAGTTTTTTCAGGCTATCGAATAGAAAATTTAATGAGGACTTCAAAAAATCGTGGAGATGTGTGAGATCGTGGAGCTATTTTGACATTTGTCACGTGACCGTGTAGCTAAGCAGTGCTCTAAAATCACGTGACAACTGTCACTAACTTGACAACTTGCACTATTTGTTATAAAACGTGTTTCTGAGATTTATGACAGTTATTTTGACAATTGTCACGTGACCGTGTAGCTAAGTAGTGCTTTAAAATCGCGTGACAACTGTCACTAACGTGAAAATGCTCAAAAGTCGCAAAAATCAGAATTTAGATAAGTTTTCTTGCAGTATTTGTTATAAAACGTGTGTCTGAGATCTATGACAGTTATTTTGACAATTGTCACGTGACCGTGTAGCTAAGTAGTGCTCTAAAATCACGTGCCAACTGTCATTAACGTCAAAACTGTGAAACTGCTCAAAAGTCGCAAAAATTAGAATTTAGATAAGTTTTCTTGCAGTATTTGTTATAAAACCTGTTTCTGAGATTTATGAGAGTTATTTTGACAATTGTCACGTTACCGTGCAGCTAAATAGTGTTTAAAAGTCACGTGACAACTGTAATCAACGTCCAAACTGTCAAACTGTGCTTAAAAGTTATAAAAATTAGTGTTTATGGTAAATAAGTTTTATTGCAGTATTTGTTATAAAACGTATTTCTGAGACTTATGACAGTTATTTTGGCAGTTGTCAGGTGATTTCTTAGCTAAATTGTCCGCTAAATACACGTGATATCTGTCACTAATTTCAGAACTGTTAAAATTTTACTAGAATTTTCAAGAATTACAGTTATAAACACAGTTTTCGAATCAAGACGTGTTTCTGAGATTTATAGGACAATTGTCAAGTGAACTAAATAGCTAAATAGTGATCTAGAATCACGTGACAACTGTCACTTGCATCAAAACTGTCAAAGTGTGTAAAAGCTGCAAAAATCAGGGTTTTGAAAAGATTTCTTGCAATATTCGATATAAAACGTGTTTTTGAGATTTATGACAGTAGCCACGTAACGGTCTATCTAAACGATCTACTAAAACCACGTGATATCTGTCACTAATGTCAAAACTTAGAAAACAATTGATAAAAAAAAAATCTGTATTTTTGACTTAAAATATTTATGATTTATAACTAATATTATTATATCATATTGTAATTCTTAGGTTAGGTTAGTGTTTTTTATTTGCTTAAGATGGGGGATTTTGTGCTATTTTTTCAGTAATTGAAGATAGGCAAAAACAAGCCGCTAAAACACTGATTAGATTAAAATATATGAAGTCTCATTAGCTAAATCCCTCGAAGACAATAACCCAAAATTTCAGGAATAATGGCCTGGTTTAAAAAAAAATCCTCGACAAATATAAATTACAATTGTGTTCCCCAAAAGCTAAAAAGTCACAGAGCAGACGATATAATTTATAAGCGGCTCATAAATTAGAAAAGCATATGCTGCTCGAGCTTATACGTGAATTTCGAGTTAACAAGAAAGAAGAGTCATGTAAATTTAAATAGCAGTCCCCGGGGGAACGGTTTCGGTGTATCAAAATTTAGGGTATCAATAACAATAAACAGGTGTGAGAGCCGGAAATGGCGAGGGTGTGTTTTTTGTACGTATTCAGACAGGTGGTCTCAAACTGAAATTTGTTTACGCTTTTTAAAAGTAATTTTCGTGGCAAATCATTATCAACCAGCGAGAATCTCTAAAAGCTTCTGTATAAAATAATACAAGCTAGTAGCTCGTAAATTCGTCTCTATCGATACATCGGGCGTATAAATGTTGTTCGCTGGATCTGCTCTTAGGAGCAATTGAACTTCCTTGTTCTTGGCCATTTTTAGCGTGCGATTCTTATCACACAAAACGCTATTAAAATACTTTCCGTAGGAATATTCTAATGCACGGAACTGCAATTTGTTATTTTTTACCAAATGCAAATCACGAACCTTTCGACAGGTGTATTTATGCGTGTATGGAGACCGTGAGACCTACAAAACTGTCTTCGTAAAGAAGACTCGTCTCTTGTCTTCAGTTGTTTTCGGGTCATTCTCAACATTAATTGAGCTTTCAGAAATTTTATCTGACAAAAAAATTAAGTCTGATGTCACAAAAATTCAGTCTTATTGACAAAACAATGAAATAATATAAAAGGCACTAATGAAAGATACAACCAGTACAATTTAGAACTAACGGATTGTATAAAACTATAAAACATGTTATAGGATTCCATTAAATACACAAAAAAGTACCTAAAAACAAAATTTAAAAAAATATATATAAATTCTCAACGTTGTAATGTGACCTAGCCTAACCTAACCGATGTGAAAATAAAATTATAAAGAACGACAGAAGGTAAATGTATCTACCAATTAGTTATTCTACCAACAACACCAACAGAACCAACAATTTTATTATTAATTTGAATTATTTTAGAAATAAAAAATACTTCTATAGCTAACATTAGTAATACTCTAAAGCAGGCATTACACGAAGCAAATATTTGCTACAGTTGCTACGGAATTTATTTGTGCAAATTTTTGTTTTGAACAAATATTTCCTCAAAATCTGTTTGCTAAACGAGTAGCGATTGTTTGACAAACTGGACAGCAAATATTTTTCAACAAATAATCAAATATTTCATGATTACACGGACAAGCAAAAATTTTTATTGATTTTAATCAAATATTTTCGTTTAATGCCTGCTTTAGTAAAATGGAATGTGTTTTGAAGGTGATCTTTGCTTTATGTCGTACTTACATGAAGTAATTTGATTGTATTGACAGTTTCAATTTTGACAACGCTTTTCTTCCTGACTGTACCAAATTTTGTAGTTTTTGAGTTATTGAATAGAAAATTTCATAAGGATTCCAAAAATGTGCTTAAAACAGTTTTACGTCAAGTAAGTTTTACAGGTGATTTTGTCGCTCTGTTCTGTCAAACCGTGTTTCTGACAGTTCAAATTTTGACACCGCATTTTCCCTTGACTGTACCAAATTTTTTAGTGTTTTTTTAGGTTATTGGGTAGGAAATTCAATGAGGATTCCAAAAATGTGCTTAAAACAGTTGTTTTCTTGCTTCAAGTGAGTTTTACAGGTGATTTTGTCGCTCTGTTCTTTCAAACCGTGTTTTTGACAGTTAAAACTTTGACACCGCTTTTCGCCTTGACTGTACCAAATTTTTAAGTGTTTTTTTAGGTTATTTGGTAGGAAATTCAATGAGGATTCCAAAAATGTGTTTAAAACAGTTGGTTTCTTACTTCAAGTGGGTTTTACAGGCAATTTTGTTGCTCTGTCTTTTCAAACCCTGTTTCTGACAGTTCAAATTTTGACACCGCTTTTCTCCTTGACTGTACCAAGTTTTGTACTGTTTTTTCAGGTTATTGGATAGGAAATTCACTGAGGATTCCAAAAATGTGCTTAAAACAGTTGGTTTCTTACTTCAAGTGGGTTTTACAGGCAATTTTGTTGCTCTGTCTTTTCAAACCCTGTTTCTGACAGTTCAAATTTTGACGCCGCTTTTCTCCTTGACTGTACCAAATTTTGTAGTGTTTTTTCAGGTTATTGGATAGGAAATTCAATGAGGATTCCAAAAATGTGCTTAAAACAGTTGGTTTCTTACTTCAAGTGGGTTTTACAGGCAATTTTGTTGCTCTGTCTTTTCAAACTCTGTTTCTGACAGTTCAAACTTTGACACCGCTTTTCTCTTTGACTGTATCAAATTTTGTACTGCCAAAAACGCTTTAATTTCGAGATCAGTGACAAAACTGCGGCAGTTACAACAAAACCGACACTGGATTCGTGTTTTTCATGCCAAATGTAGTAAAAATGACCACCTTGACACGTCTAAATCCAATATGACGGCGGACAGTGTAGTGGGCCAGGAAAAAGTCTGATTTGTGCTAAAATTTGGTGTTTAAAATAATAAAATAAAATTTGACTGAAAACTGGGGAGCCAAATTTAATTTACTTTCACACCAGTTTGTATTGGAGCAAGGAAAATTATGTATGTGTAAATTCTCCTTAAGAACTAATATTTTAAGAAAAATGGTAATTTCTGGGAAAGTAGTAACTCTCCTGTAGGATTTTGAACAAATACACACCTGACTAAAGAAAGACTGACTGTATACAGCTATTAAGTATGTGGTTTTTGATATTAGCATTTGGTAGAATAGTAAATATTAGGAAAAAGTGGACAGACAGTTGCATTTATTTAGTAGGTATGTTTAGAAAAAGAAATAAGATGATAGATAAGTTGTTAGATTAGTTTATAATTGAAAAATCTAATTCTATTACTGTCAAATTGAACTAAAAAGTATGAAACACTTTTAAAAACAATAATTGATTTCTCCACTACTAAACCTAATTTTAGATTTTATTTTCAACCATTTATAACGTTATTTCTTAGGTTTATAGGTAGAAATGGCTTGAAGTGATTTGAACATGACAACAGGGGTTGAAACGTTCGTTCTACCGATATTAAAATAATATAAACAGACACATACAATATCAAAAGAAGACTTAAAAAGGCATTATAACCTTGCACCGCAGCCCTACAACTGACACACGTCCAATTAGTATATGTTTAATGCCATCTGGACAAACTTTAAATCTGAAATGTTAACGTCAGTTTCACAAAGTTGTGCTCTTGGCCGGTTTCATGGCTGCTCCCCGACCTGTCCGATTGATTTTGATCTTCTTCAGGTTATTACGCCTTTGTTCCTTCTGTTCGTATGCAAACGACGTTGCGACCGAAGACGGACGTTTTCATGGAAGCCGTTTTCGCTTAAAATAAAAATCGAGTAAAATATGTGTTCCCTTTTAGACCGAAGATAGAAAATAATAGCACTTCTTTCATTATTTCTCTCTAATGGCGTACGCGAAACAATCGCGTAAATGGATTAGAACGTTTGGTGGAAAAATCACCAATACGAAGCTGAAAGTATAATCAAACCAGGAGTATATTTTTATCAGATCGTTGTTGTTAAATCGGCAAATCGACAAACGATGGAATGAAAATAAACCGGTGTTTTTCTGCGATCTAGCTTGAAAATAATATTGCTATTGTTTATGCCATTTGTCGTATATAATGCGTTTATCGTGTTTGCAAATTGTCGCAGATAACTAAATACATACATGACGGTTTAATCGCGCGGGCAATTTACGGCTGAAAAGTAGAAATGCAAATTAATACTACAGTTTTCCAGTAGCCGTAAAATTAATAGAAAAAATAGTATTATTTTCTATCAATTGACATTTAATTTTCACGTTAAATCAAGAGATCCTTATATTATTACAACTTACTAAATTAACTGAATATAGTTTGGAACTTTTCTCAAATTACATTCCAGATTATGATACGTAGAAGTGTACAAGGTGGACCATATTGGTGATGAATACAATATAATAAAAATACTAGAAAATTCTTTTCTAGGAGACTATTTCTTCAAAAGTTGCTCCCAAGGCGACCCATGGTCGAAAACGAAAATATTTACAAAAAACCATATTATTATTTCAACAACACCCTGTATCTCAAAAAAGGTTTATAATAGAAACTTTTTTCCAATTTTTTGATGCACCATCTCTCCTTGCACACAGACACCCTGTATAACTCACCTTTCACTACCACTACCACTGCCAAGTGAAAATATTTAATGACGGTAGAATAATCGGTCAAAAAATGGTAAAATTCCATTTTTCTACCAATTATTCTACCGTATTAAAAAGTAAACAATTTATATAAAGGAAACAAATTTCATTTTACATTATTATACAGGGTGTTTTATACAAATAACTGTCATACATCTCAGAAACACGATTTAAATCAAATACTGCAAGAAAACTTATCTAAACCCTGACTTGTGCAACTTTTCTACACAGTTTGACAGTTTTGACGTTAGTGACAGTTGTCACGTGGATCTAGAACGCTATTTAGCTAGATGGTCACGAGACAATTGTCAAAATAACTGCCATAAATCTCAGAAACACGTCCTGTTTCGAAAACTGTGTTAAGCTGTATTTCTTGCAAATTGTAGTCAAATTTTGACATTAGTGACAGATACCACGTGGTTTTAAAGGATAATTTAGCTAGGCGGTAGTCAGGTGACAATTGTCAAAATAACTGCCAGAAATCTCAAAAACACTTTATATATGAAATACTGCAAGAAAACTTTTCTAAACACTGATTTTTGCAACTTTTCTGCACAGTTTGGCAGTTTCGACGTTAGTGACAGTTGTCACGTGGTTCTAGAACGCTATTTAGCAAGATGGTTATGAGACAATTGTCAAAATAACTATCATAAATTTCAGAAACACTTTATATATGAAATATTGCAAGAAAACTTTTCTAAACCCTCATTTTTTCAACTTTTGAGCACCATTTGACATTTTTGACGTTAGTGACAGATGTCACGTGGGTCTAACACACTATTTAGGTAAGACGGTCACGCGACATTTGTCAAAATAACTATCATAAATTTCAGAAACACGATTTACATGAAATATTGCAAGAAAACTTTTCTAACCCCTGTTTTTTGCAACTTTTGAGTACCGTTTGATAGTTTTGACGTTAGTGACAGATGTCACGTGGGTCTAACACACTATTTAGGTAAGACGGTCACGCGACAATTGTCAAAATAACTATCATAAATTTCAGAAACACGATTTACATGAAATATTGCAAGAAAACTTTTCTAAACCCTGTTTTTTGGAACTTTTGAGCACCGTTTGACAGTTTTGACGTTAGTGACAGATGTCACGTGGGTCTAACACACTATCTAAGTAAGACGGTCACGCGACAATTGTCAAAATAACTATCATAAATTTCAGAAACACGATTTACATGAAATATTGCAAAAAAACTTTTCTAAACTCTGTTTTTTGCAACTTTTGAGCACCGTCACCGTTTGATAGTTTTGACGTTAGTGACAGTTGTCACGTGGTTCTAGAACACTATTTAGCTAGATGGTCATGATACAATTGTCAAAATAACTATCATAAATCTCAGAAACACGTATTGTTTCGAAAACTGTGTTAAGCTGTATTTCTTGCAAATGGTAGTCAAAGTTTGACATTAGTGACAGTTATAACGTGGTTTTAGAGGATAATTTAGCTGACAACAGACAGTCACGTGACAACTCTCAAAATAACTGCCATAAATCTCAAAAACACTTTATATATGAAATATTGCAAGAAAACTTTTCTAAACCCTGATTTTTTTCAACTTTTGAGCACCGTTTGACAGTTTTGACGTTAGTGACAGATGTGACGTGGGTTTAACACACTATTTAGGTAAGACGGTCACGCGACAATTGTGAAAATAACTGTCATAAATCTTCGAAACACCAGCAGGAATTAATTTAGTCTCTAGCTCTTCGAAGATGAAATCTGTTGGACTTGGAGCTTTGCAGCGTTCCCAACTAGCTTGCTTAAGCAGCAACAAATGTTTCCAATTGGTACCTGGTTGGAACTGCTCAATGTAGATTACACCTTCTGTAGCATTAGTCGTCGAACAACAAACGACACGGAGAAAATTATCGTATTTCTGACTAACTTTCTTCACAAGGTGAATCAACTGTTTGGAGCTTTCTGTAAGCTATTCTTCTATCAGTCCACAACTTTGGCTTGGCAAGAAAATCAGATATAATGTCTGACACAATTCTAAAAATTATTATCAAAAATTGACATCTCTACCTGAATATCCATGACATCCCTTATAAATTTTAATTTAGATATTTTTAAGACAATACATTTTTCATTAAATTGAACAAGTATGTTTTTAAACCAGACCAGAGATTCTACTTAGGAATCGTTTTTCAGCAAAATGGCATAATGCATGTCAACTTTAAGTGGATTATTTAAAAGTAATTACGTCTGTTTCATCGACTTACAGAAGGTCTTTGATAAAGTCCAATACGATAAACTCCTGGAAAACTTACTGAGGACGTGAAGACGCATGAATTCTTCAATAAGGGAATATACAAATTCCGGAGTCGAAGAGCGTGATTTGCCAACCTTAAATATGACAGCATGAAGAGAAAAAAAAATCCGTTATACATCTTTAATAAAACTATTAAATCACACTTCTCATAAATCTAAGTTGGCAACTCTTGTTTGGATTCCTGTTCTAATTAATTATCATCGACAACTTCCTCTGAGCCAATTAAACGTTAACGTCTTTATATCACCCCCCAGAAGCAAATTATGCCGCACGCCAACGGATTAGCACGTGCAATATAAATTATCCAAAAACGAGCGTTACATATTAAAAATGATTTCCAGAAGATACGAAGAGCGGCATAATTAATCCTCGGCTGGCATAATAAATCGCGGCACCGGCGAAATTGGTACTTGCCTAAGTAACGCCGAGTTGTAAATTGGTCTTCTTCAAGCTTAATGAGGCTGGGATGATGAATGGCAAAGATATATTAATTAATAATGGCGACGAAAAGTCTCAGCAAATTGACGGGAAGTACTCAATACTTATGTCCCAGAATATCAAGTTTAAAATTGGACTTTACCAATATGACTAAAAATTAGTAATCGCGGACAACTGCCACGCAGGTGGGCCCCTATCTTCATCCTTGTCACCCCGATGCTACTTTCTGTTGAATACTAATATTAGAATGGTAATAAGTCTTTAGCATGCAGCCGCGCCTTGTCACCGTCTCATTCCCTAACATTTGTCTACTTATTAAGTTGTAACATATTCATTTTGGATTCTTACATGACACGTATCCTAGTGGCGATAATTCACTTATGGTGTATGATGGATCATGTTTGGGTTTTTCTTCATTTAGAAGCTATTTTTTAATGCTAAAATAGATGCGGAGGCCTACTATATAAGCACCAATAAATGTTAAGATTGAATCTGTCAGTTTTTTATAATAATAAAATTGTGCAAGAGCACTAGGTTTTTAAGGTAAAATTCCACATTGCAAATTTTCTTCGTACAACAGATTTTGCGTATCAAGTTACTCTTAATGTGGTGTTTCAAATTAAGATCGCAGCGCCCTTCACCCTCCAACAATAACGTCTGTTACAGCATTTCTAACCTGCCATTTTTGTTGTTAATAGTAGTAATTTTAGTGGTTTGGTGAACAATTCTTCTTCTTCTTATTCATATTTAAGATCTCGCGATCTGTTAGTTTTGCAGGTTCCTCTGGATCAGTTCCTGGGAGGTGGACTGCCAGCTGTCCTTCCATCTCTTAGGTGGTCTTCTGGGTGCTCTTTTCCTTATTGGTTTCCCTTCAAGTGCGATGCGTGGGAGTCTTCCCTCTTCCATTCTTCTCACGTGAGTGTACCGATATATTTTTCTTTGTCTCCTCCATCTTACGATGTCTTGCACCCCACATTGTTCCCTAATGTCAGTGTTCCGAATTCGGTCTATTCTTGTTTTTCCCATTATAGTCCTGAGCGTTTTCATTTCGGCTTCTCGAAGCATTTTTTTCGTTTTGTTGGTTTCTATTCCGTATGTCCTGATACAAGTCTTATAGATCCTGACCTTGCTATCCTTTCGCATGTATTCGTTCTATCTTAAGGAACCCGGCATGGCAGACGCTTTGTTGATCTGGCTTCTTCACTGGGTCGTTATAACTCGACAGATCCATACCCAGATATTTGAATTGTGAGACTTGCTCGATGATTTTGTCCTGAACTACCAGCTTACATCTTAGCGGATCTTTATCAAAGGTTATGCTTTTCGTTTTTTCTATAAATATGGTCATGTTCAACGTTTGGCTAACCTGGCAGAATTTGTGTAGTTGTCTCTGTAGATCGTTTTCAGTTTCCGCGAAATAGCTGCATCATCGGCGTAGCATCATTCTTTTATTCTGTCCCATTCGGTATCCCATATTTAGTGATGATACTTCCTCTATAATTCTGTCCATTAAGAGATTGAACAGAAATGGGCTAAGGCTGTCACCTTGTCTGATGCCTCCTGGTGTCGGTATCTCTTCCGTATAAGTGTCTCCTGCCTTTACTTTAGTCATGTTGTTCATATTGAGACTGCGGACTGCTCTTACAATGGTGGGCTAATAAGATGCAGCTACTGGTATTTATCTCCTCTCCTGACATGTCCCAAGTATTGAAGTTTGCTTTTTTCAATAGTTAGTGTCGATTATTTCTCTTTCTGCATCCTCCGCAAAACTTCCACTCTCTCTGTCCACGAAATTCTTATTATTCTACGATACATCTCACATTTCAAATGATTCTATCCTCTTGGTATCTATCTTTTTCAGTGCCCATGCTTCCATTCCATAGAAAAGAACCGACAACACGTAACATCTCACAAGGCTCTGATCCTGATTTCTTCAAAGCTATCGTTATTTTCTTTGATGGTAGTTCCCATGTAACACGTTGAATTTTTTGACCATGTACTGTTATGTCAGGGATGATTTAGATACTACCATTTTTTTTGTTTTGCTGATGTTAAGTGAGAATCCGTATCTTTCACTGTATTCTACTGTTGTGTTAATTATTATCTGAAGATCTTTTGGAGTTTCTGCAATTACAACCGTGTCATCGGCATAATATCATGTTATTTATTTGCCGGTACCTTTCTCTGAGAGTGCTCTGTTTATGATGTCTTCTGAGTTGACTAAGATTGGTGGAAGTATACATCCCGCTCTTACACCTTTTGTCTCTTGCTCTATTCGAATATTCGCTTTTTGGTTATAGGAAATCTTGGAAATAATCTTGATGTCTGATATGATATGATACTTTATCAAACGCTTTGTTATAGTCAATGAAGCATTTATCTATTTTGATTCATATATCTAAACATCTTTGACACATGACGTTCAGTGCAAAGTTTTGGTCCAATACAGACTGTTTGTGGTAAATTCTTTTATCATCTATAGAGGGACTCCTAAAATATCGAATAGAAATCGAAATCATATTAGATGTTAGTAGTAGTAGTATTTTGTTCCAAACATTTCAGGGGAAAGAATTACTGTTTTGATATTTAAAAAAAAATAAAAATAATTAAGAAATTGTAGTTTTGTTTTATGTCCGTCGATTCGTGTTTTGTTTCAATTAGAAATTTTTATTACTGTGTTTAGTTTAGTGCCCTGAGGATGCCAAAATAAAACACAAGTATAATACACTGGATCACAAAAAAAACAACAATTTTCTTTATATTAACAATGAGAATGGCTACCAAATAGGTATAGATAATTCAAAATGTACCTAGAATAATATTTAATTTTGTCATCTAATTCAATTGGTATAGCAAACGCGTTATAAAAACACATTTTGTTTCCTCTTGCAGATTAGATTACAAACAGATTTATTCGAAACTCTCTAATTTCATAAAAGCATTTAAACGTGAACGAACCTTGGAAGACGGGCGACTTATTGGAAAATGGAATCAAGATTTTTCAAACACCAACATAATTTCCTTCGATTTCTTTGCATTTTCCATTTTCCCGTTTTGAGAGGTTTTTAATTCAATTTATCCCGGATAAGGTTTCGATTTAATTACAAGGGGCGGGTCGTATTTCGCCCCCGGGTGGGAAGTGTCTTATTCCTGAGCTTATTGAATATGGTAATTAATTCTTCGAAGCTTTATATGACACGTAATAAATCCCGATTCGGCCTGGATCTAAATTTAAAATATTAAACAAACAAACCCGGGTAGAACTAATTAAACGAAATTTCATTTTGCATATTTCGAAAATATACAAAAGTTGTTCTCCGATTGGCGGACAGTTCATAATTTAAATATTTTATTGCTGTTAAAACAAACAGGCCCATATTCCAGAAGTTTTGAAAACCATAAAAACTAATTATTATTAGAACGACGGGACCGCAAGCACATGCTGCTGGCTGACTATAAAATTATTAACTTTTAACAGTCAGGGAGGTAAGGAATTCCCTGGTTTGTTTCTATTTCATAGTATTCACTTTTATTTCTTTGTTTTCTTAGACAGTATAACTTGGCTGTTATCTAGTGACGTTATTGTTCAATAGATACAATCACTATTTTATTAGATTTACGTAACAAGGAACAAAACAAAAAACGACACAAAACCAATTCAAAAATGTGGAGAAAGAAAAGAAAGCAACTGATTCACTTATTGTCATTGTCCTTATCACTATTAGTGTCAGTAATGTACGGTAATGTCAGTAGAAATCCAAAATATTGCTAGACTAACACTTAAAAATCAATGTTGCCAGCAAGTGTTGGTTCTCTTGGCAGGTAGGGTTGAAATTAACATGGTGCAATCAAACTAATTTCAATCATCTAAAAGTTAGACAAAAAAATAATGCAAAAAACCGAAATTGTCTATGTCAAATCAGGGCTGTCTCAAATATTTAAAAAAAGTAGAAAATTAAGAGAATCTCTTATAAAGTGCTACATTGTGATATGCATATGGTCATTCTGCTGTAAAGTCTAGAATTTTTGAATTGCAACTATACAAGCTAAGCCAGCTTTTAGTTGATTGAAGTCACCTGAATGGAAGCTGTTTTCTGACTTATAATTGAAAAGTGCCAAAAAGCAAAATAATCCATCCAAATCACTCATCAGTAATATTTTTCAATTTCACTCTGTTACTTAAAAACGAAAAGGATTAATTTTGTTGGCGCCTTGATTAACTGCACACAATGTTGGAAAAAAGGCAAATGTTGTTACTTTTTTAACATTCATTATATTATGATAGCAGCCGTTTTTGTTGCGTTACATTAACCTGATTTGCATTTTGACCAAAGAACCCATCCGGGGGGTGTGAAACTTGAATAATATTGGGACCTTTCATGAAATAATATTAATAATATGCAATAATAATAATAAAATAATCTGAATCAAGTAATATCGTGGTGACAACCTCGTATATAACTCATGCCGTTTTAGTGAAATATATAAGAGTTCAAATAAAAAAGTTACAATCATTCAAAAATGGAAAAAATGCGATTTTTGCAAAAAGTGTAAATTTGGCAATTTTTTATTTTGTTCCAGGAAGGTTCCAATGCACAGAAAAGGGCATATTTATACTAAAGGACCTTAAATTAAGTGAAACAAGTACAAAAAAGCACCAAATTTTTTCAAAAAAAACTAAAAGTATGGGGGGGTATTAGAAGTTATTTTTTACTACCTACTGGTTGAAATTCAATATCTCGGTAACATGAATAGCTAGAGAGGCCAGTTTTAGCTAATTTTGTAGTATTTTTTATCCTTTTTCTAATGGCGTTTTAGTGAAGAGTTAAAAAAAAAAGTTTTTTGATTTGAAAATTAGCATGGAAAAATACTAAATCATTCAAAAATGGAAAAAATGCGATTTTTGCAAAAAGTGCAATTTTGGCTTTTTTTTTATTTTGCTCTAGGAGGGTTCCAATGCACAGCAAAGGGCATATTTATACTAAAGGACCTTAAATTAAGTAAAAAAGTATAAAAAAAAGCGCTTTCAAAAATAATAATTTTTCAAAAAAATTAAAAGAATGTATTAGAAGTTATTTTGTATTACTTTTGGAAATTCAATGTCTCGCTAACATGAAAAGCTAGAGAGGCCAATTTTTGCTCATTTTGTATTATTTTTTATCCTTTTTCTAATGCCGTTTTACTGAAATATATAAGAGTTTAAATAAAAAAGTTACAATCATTCAAAAATGGAAAAAATGCGATGTTTGCAAAAAGTGTAAATTTGGCAATTTTTTATTTTGTTCCAGGAGGGTTCCAATGCACAGAAAAGGGCATATTTATACCAAAGGACCTTAAATTAAGTAAAACAAGTACAAAAAAAGCGCTTAAAAATTATCATTTTTCCAAAAAATGAAAAAATGGGGGGTATTAGAAGTAATTTTGTACTACTTTTTGAAATTCTCTCGCTAACATGAAGAGCTAGAGAGGCCAGTTTTTGCTCATGTATTTTTTATCCTTTTTCTAATGACGTTTTAATGCAATCTATAAAAGTTCAAATAAAAAAGTTATCATTCAAAAATGGAAAAAATGCGATTTTTGCAAAAAGTGCAATTTTGGCAATTTTTTTATTTTGCTCCAGGAGGGTTCCAAACACAGCAAAGGGCATATTTATACAAAGGACCTTAAATTAGGTGAAACAAGTACAAAAAAGCACCAAATTTTTTCAAAAAAACTAAAAGAATGGGGGGGTATTAGAAGTTATTTTTTACTACCTACTTTTTGAAATTCAATATCTCGGTAACATGAAGAGCTAGAGAGGCCAGTTTTAACTCATTTTGTAGTATTTTTTATCCTTTTCCTAATGACACATCCCTCAAACCTCACTTACCAGCAAATGATGTGTTAACCTTCTTAAAGACATCAGTTGTAAAATTTAAAAATTGCTTCTGCTGTAAAGACAACACACATGGTTACCACACTCAACGTCGGAAGATGATAAACTAACAGGATCGAACATTTTAATAACTCCAGTAAATAAATAGACAACGATCCACTGAACGTTTATTGCTCTTTTCGAGAAAAAAACCGTAAATATTTCGACAATGAAGGCAACTGAGGCCCTCGTTGTTCAGTAAACTGTAAAATTAATATTATTGTCGTAGTCGGTCTGAAAACATATAACATATGGTGGCGGCAGTCTACTGTTTAACGTATTTTGTTTTCAGTCAAGTTCGTATTGATTTTACTTAATGAAATGGTAAATCAATTGGTCTTTTGAGGCAATTTATCAAAGCGATTTTGTTTTATGGACCTGTTCAACTTCGCATCTGTTCTACAACACACCATATGGTTGACAGAAAGGATAAAAGAAACCTTGGTATTTTTTAATTCAAATTATTACAGCCTGACTCATATGTGTTTATCAATTATTTTTTGCATAGATATCATGAATCCTGACCTGCCTCAAGCAAGAATAATTCTCCCATCCTTTTGTCGTTCTAAAAATGGCCAAAACAACTTGTTTCCTTCTTTATGGTGTATGATCAACTAAAAAGATAACCATCATTTGTGCATCATAAAATCCTACGCTGACCTCCCATTCATCCTCACTAATTGGCCGATTTGATCCCCGGACCAAAGATCGAAAATTTTGTCCGACTGCCTCCATTTTGACCACACAATTTAATTGTGTTTTAATCTTTTATCTGAGATGGCCGATTAAAAATTGATGATGTCATATATCTTTCGATATGGAAATTTGTTGTGGCAGTGAACCTGTTTAATTTGAATATATATGCACAGTCTGCGCTCGCACTGATTGGCCTTCATTAAAACTAATACAGTCTACACGATATTAATATTCGACTTTAATGGCGTGATTATTAAGAATGCACTCAAAACTAAGGTTAGGCTTTTATTCAAATTTATGTGGTCCGTTTATTTTTTTTTGCAAAATTTTTTTGAGGACTTAATGGAGACTTAATCACTCGACGACCACCCTGGAAATTTGATTACTACCACCAACCTAAAAATGCATATATTTGTTTTCCACATTAAGAAAATTATCAACGCAAAAAAGGGGTTTTGGTAATTTATTCAGTTTTTGTAGGCTCTAACCAAAGAGGATCTCATTTTAACCTCTGGCACATTATGGCGTACAAACTGTAGGAAATAGTGGGCATTACTTGGGAATTGGAACATTACTAAAAATAAGTAGGCATTACTGGGCATTAAATTAGTACTATTAATAAAATTGATAAGGTCTAAATTATATTATAAAAAAATATCATACAATATTATTTTCTATACATCTACCATTGAAATATAAACCTAAATAAAGTTTGATAATTTTAATGAAATCCGTTGGATAACAAGGAAGAATTATGAATTTTGAAATTTTACTTTTGAAAAATTTTGACAAAACCGTAAAACTAATCAAGCAACCTCAATAAAAAGCTCATTTCATTAACTTTTCCATTGACATATAAAAGCTTATGTAAAGTGTAGCAAATAAGCTAGTTATTGACGATTGAACAAAAAAATGCACCAAAAAAGTCATGAAAAAATGAGTCAACTTTGATGCCCTCTAGTGGCCAACCTATTAATTTTTAGAAAACTCATTTCATTGGCTCTCCATTAATGTATAAAACTTTACCAAAAGTAGTGCAGTTAAGCGAGTTTTTGAAGATTAAACCAAAGGATGTACCAAAAAAGTGATAAAAAAATTGGTCCAAATAGGGATATTTTTAGAAAGCTCATTTAATTGGCTGTCCATTGACGTATAAAAATCTATCAAATATAGTGCAATTACGCGAGTTTTGAGAGTTAAACAAAAAGATATCCTACGTCCTCTAGCGGGCAAACGGCTAACCAATCAATTTTTACACGTCAATGGGAAGCTCATTTCATTGGCTGTCCATCGACATATAAAAGTATATACAAAGTGCTACAAATACACGTGTGTTATTTACGGTTTAGTGACAGGATGCACCACAAACATTTTTTGACTGGTTAAAGGCTAATTTGACTGTAGAAAATTAGGAAAACACGGTCACGTGACTTAGTAGATCTACCACGACGTAATGCTTGTAAATTTTTGAAAAACTGTTTTTGCCAAAGACAATTTTTGTAAGTGTCAAATTTGCCTGAAACACAGCCACTATCGTAATGGGGTTTGCGCGTTATGTTGGATAGGTAGTGCAAGCGAAAATCGACCTTAATGATTGTATTTCTACAGTTTTGCTACTACTCTAGATTTGGCAATCATTGTGCTAGGTTTGTGCCAAATACCAGGGCCGTATCTGCCCGATTTAAAAAAAAAAACTTTAAAGATATTAGAGCGGTAACAGTCAAGGAAAACATTAGTTTTGGAGCCCTCTGTTTTTTATCCATTGTCATATAAAAGTCTATACAAAGTGTTGTGTGTGAACATAAAGACAGTTTTGACTAAATTTTTACTACTTTAATCTTCATTAAGGTTATTTTGACAGTTACAGGGTGGTTCAATGTATCAATTTAAAAAGTGATTTTTTTAAAAATAAGTGTCTTAATCAGACAGAATTATAAGAATGTGTTCCGTTTGAAAAACTAGACTTTCTATCCTTTTTAGAACTGATTTTTTGGCCACACTGTATTATATGATTTGACGTCTTTCTGCACCCATTCCTAGAACAAACCTTGTCTAACATGACAAAACACAAAAATCAAGAAGAAAACCTTTCCTGATATGTATAAATTGAAAATGTTTTGAAGACCAAAAATATCAAATTTCACATAAAATGGTAAATATCTCAGAAAAGGACACATATAGGTATATGACATTAATAAACGAAATATGTCTAGAATTTGACGTAGAATACAAAAATAAAAAAATATACAGGGTGTCCCATTTAACATCAGTTGCAGTTGATAGCTACTTCCTGTTAAATCGATGCACGCATATTTTCTTATTTTTACTTTTTTTACTTAAAAAAGGTTTTTTTAGACTTTCCAGTTGTGGTAAATCAGAAAGTTAATGGGTATTGTTAGGCTAGGTTAGGTTAGGTTAATTATTAGGAATTACTGGGCATTACAAGAAATTAGTGGGCATTACTGGCATATTAGGAATTAGTGGATAAAATTTTACTCAGCGGTTTACCCCTCGTTTAGAACCTTAGAGCTATTCAGTATCAACACTCCAAAGAGAATAAAGATTAGCAAATATTTATGGGACTACATTAGATTTTATAACATTACCTACAGTACTACACCCTGAAATGTCCACTGGAAAATTTGTGGGTAGTACCGGCAAACAAAATTTGAATACTTTTTGGAGCCCATTGGCAGAGAAGCTCAATGCTTTAGGTGCAGGCTCAAAACCACCCATTAAATGTCAGAAGGTGAGTTTTTAAATGCTCATAGATAACACTTAAAAATTCTAATAATCTTATAATTATTCAAAAAAAAATAAATAAATAATACCTATATAATAACAAGTGTATCCATAAAGTATATAAAATTTTACGTATAATTGTAATAAAAATGGGGGTTTTCAGTTGAAAAGTGGTACTTTCCCACAACTGTAGTTAAAAGCCGCTTTCAGCAACAAGAAATTTTCCAATAATTTGGTAAATCAGTAATGTTTTACATACTCAACATTGTTAATAAGGAACTAGAGGTAAATTAGGTGTCCCAGTTATTCTTTGATGTATCTAAGGATGTAGTTTTTTTAAACAAAATGTTGCTAGAATGGGAACAAGATTAACTAATCCATCACAAAAAAATCATCACTCATAAGTGCCAAACCATTAATAAAAACAGCTACAATGTCAATTTTTCATCATCCGGATTAGTGTCATAATTTATTTGGGCGCTGTGGCAAATAAAGGGACGCGCCCATTAGCCGTGGGCATAAAACCATAATAAACGATCCATATCGCCATATTTAATGTTACTTTAAATTTGCTACAATACAGCAGGGCCAGCTGCCGAGCATCAAAGATTTTATCAAATCGTATATCTTGTCTTTTGGGGCATGTGTCATCAGATTTGGTCGTTCGCAGCCCGTGATATATAACGGAAATGTGTCATGAGATATGTTGACAACGTTAATGAGATTTCATTAATAATTTTAAGTGTTATGTTTTCATATACTTTACCCTTGAACTGCGGATGTTGTGGACTCACCTGGAAAAGAAAAAAATAATAGAGTACATTCACACACATTATTAGTGAACGAAACCAACAAAAGAATAGAGAAATACAAAAAAATTACCACGAACGCAAAAATAAGCGGCTTAATGCCCCCTGGCGTACCAGGGGACTTTATCAAAATTCGATTTTAATACCGGGTGCTCTCTATCCGGACGGGCACACACACATTTTTATTAAAAATTTATTCTATTTCCTAACAGTGTTTGCATTTGCTCCGGTGCTATCAAACCTAACAAAAAAGTATTACGGTTCGGGCCATTCATGTGCCGTGGCCCGTGAAATCGCGCCGTAGAACGAGGGATAAGGCCCCTTGCGACATATTAGCCGCTTGTCATATTGTTTACATTATCTCCTTATTGTGTAACTGTACCAGTTGGATGGAGATGTCATTTAGGGCCTCCCCAGTTCAGGATCACGGACAATATAAAACTAGACTGGAGCCTAATTCAGTTTTGATGTTGTTATATAGAGCAAGTTTTTAGGGCACTGACACGACACTAAATTGGGTTAATACATAATGTGTTGGTAAAATTTGTAGTCTCAAATTTTACCTCTCTGTGTCAGTCTCAAAAAAGGTAAAAAATTGTCCATTTTAAAATGTAGAGTAGTAACAAAACTAAAGGTTCAGAAAATAGTAGTAATTTGTCAAAATAACATCCTAAAAAATAAAGACTAAATAAAAAGCTGATTTGATTTGTTATGGATTGTTTATAAACTTTGTTTTAACAATAATAAAATAAATGAAGTAAAAGTGATTCTTGTGTGTTGTGTTGTGATTTTTTTATGAGTAAAAAGTAGCCTTTTTTTAATAGCATTTTAAGTTAGTGACTTTTCTTTATTAACTCCTTTTTAAATTATGACAAATAATATGTTTTTGAGATAAGAATATAAAGACATTATTTAAACAATCAGTAATTTACTGACAATTATCAAAATAACGGTCGTAAGTCTCAGAAACACGTCTTGTTTCGAAAACTGAGTTAATCAGTAATTCTTGCAATTTCAAGGAAAAATTTTACCAGTTTTGACATTAGTGACATTTATCACGTGGTTTCTGAAGGATAATTTAGCTAAGCAGCCACCTGACCACTGATAAATCTTAGAAACAGGTTTGGCATCGAATACTGCAAGAAATTTTATCTAAACCCTGATTTTTGCAACTTTGGTGCAGTCAGAGATACAGTTTGAAAGAACCGTCAGGGACAAAATCGTCTGTAAAATCCACTTGGAGGGAGATAATGACTGATTTAAGCACTTTTTCTGAATTCTCACTAAATTTCCTATTCAATAACCTGAAAAACACTACAAGATTTGGTACAATTAAGAGGAAAAGCGATGTCAAAATTTGAAAGAACAGTCAGGGAGAAAATCGCCTGTAAAACCCACTTGGTGTGAGCAAACTACTGTTTTAAGCACATTTTTGGATTCCACAATGAATTTCCTATCTAATAACCTGAAAAAACACTACAAAATTTCGTACAATCAAGAAGAAAAGCGGTGTCAAAGTTTGAACTGCCAGAAACACAGTTTGAAAGAACAACCAGGGATAAAATCGATTATTAAACCCACTTGTTGTGAGAAAATGACACTTTTAAGTACATTTTTGAAATCTTCATTAAATTTCTTACCCAATAACCTGAAAAACACTACATGATTTGGTACAGTCAGAGAGAACAGCGGTGTCAAAGTTTGAACTGTCAGAAACACAGTTTGAAAGGACAGTCAGAGGCAAAATCGATTTTAAAACCGACTTGTAGTGAGAAAATGACTGTTTTAAACACATTTTTGACATCCTCGTGAAATTTCCTATCCAATAATCTGAAAAAACATTACAAAATTTGGTACAGTCAGAGAGAAAAGCGGTGTCAAATGTTGATCTGCCAGAAACATAGTTTGAAAGAACAGTCAGGGACAAAATCGCTTGTAAAACCCAATTGGAGTGAGAAAATGACACTTTTAAGCACATTTTTGGAATCCTCATTAAATTTCTTACCCAATAACCTGAAAAACACTACATGATTTGGTACAGTCAGAACGAAAAGCGGTGTCAAAGTTTGAACTGTCAGAAACACAGTTTGAATGAACAGTCAGAGGCAAAATCGATTTTAAAACCGACTAGTAGTGAGAAAATGACTGTTTTAAACACATTTTTTGAATCCTCATTAAATTTCCTATCCAATAATCGGAAAAAACATTACAAAATTTGGTACAGTTAGAGAGAAAAGCGGTGTCAAATGTTGATCTGCCAGAAACATAGTTTGAAAGAACAGTCAGGGACAAAATCGCTTGTAAAACCCACTTGGAGTGAGAAAATTACTGTTTTATGCACATTTTTGGAATCCTCATTGAATTTCATATCCAATAACCTGAAAAAACACTAAAAAATTTGTTACAGTCAGAGAGAAAAGCGGTGTCAATGTTTGAACTGTCAGAAACACAGTATGAAAGAAGAGTCAGAGGCAAAATCGATTTTAAAACCCACTTAGAGTGAGAAAATGACTGTTTTAAACACATTTTTGGCATCTTCATTAAATTTCCTATCCAATAATCTGAAAAAACATTACAAAATTTGGTACAGTCGGAGAGAAAAGCGGTGTCAAATGTTGATCTGCCAGAAACATAGTTTGAAAGAACAGTCAGGGACAAAATCGCCTGTAAAGTCCATTTGGAGTGAGAAAATTACTGTTTTTAGTACATTTTTGGAGTCCTCACTAAATTTCCTATCCAATAACCTAAAAAAACACTAAAAATTTGGTACAGTCAGAGAGAAAAGCGGTCTCAAAATTTGAACTGTCAGGGACAAAATCGCCTGTAAAACCCACTTGGAGTGAAAAAATTACTGTTTTCAGCACATTTTTGGAATCCTCATTAAATTTCTGAAACAGGTTTAACTTAAAAAAAAACACTTTTTTTTTGAAAAATAATTAACAAATACTTTTTCAGGTTAAAAGGCGAGAATCGCAAAAAATAACTTGAAATTACTTTCAGGCACAAAAGATTCAAGGATCTTCATAAGTTACTAAACTTGTTTGGTAACTTATGGTTGTTTAGAACCTACAAAGTAGACATACAGATGGAAGATATTATAATAGTTGAAGCAAGAAACTGTTTAAAAATTGATTTCTTGTAAGCAATCAAAAAAACAATAAAGGTTTCTTAAAGTAAAAATTTACTAACAGTGGTTACTAATAATAACACTGCAAAGAACTATAAATATGTTATATTAGATAACGAATCCAATAGTAACTATTACAAATCTTAAAATTAGACAAAAACGACTTGTGACACGTAATAAATCTATATTAACTGTGCTGAAACTTTGAACGCAAACATCTCAGAGAAGACCAATTATTGTACATAAAGAGATCAAAATTTTGATCTGGGGACTATTTCTATTCAGAAAATCATATTTAAACAACTTTTTTGAGAAACAAAAACATACATTTACGACTTTCTGTAGAAATTAAACGAAAAAGAATGTACTGAAATACCTAACTTTCAAAACATTATAGAAGACAGTTTACGGATGGGAAAGTTAATAAAAATCAAAGAAATAATAACGTACCTATCACAATAATAACCTTTTGGTTTTATCATTTTCTAAAACACATTTCTCCACATACAAAAACCAAGTAAAGCAGAGACTGTTTGTCTATTAAAGTGAATTTCACTAAAAACAAAATTTAAAACAGTTTTATCCCCGAAATTCCCAAACACATTTACATTATGAAGTAGCACTTCCAGTTCCTATATCAAACTGTAATATAGCAGGGTTGAAACCCACCCATAAACAGTAAAAACAATACCACGACTCATACCCGTTGACAGATTATAACCATGACAAGTCTGGCACATTTATAAATAAATCAAATGTTTATTTCACACCCCATTAAAGCGTGTTTATTAAAATAGGAACGGAACAGTAATCTTTATAGGGATGTTCTGGTTTTTGTACTCGAGTCGAAGGAAGTACGCTTTTAGGCGGATGTAGGGCATATCGAAAGATTATTTTCAAGTATCACGTTTTCTCACTTTCCTATATTTTTTTCGTTTCCCATTAACTCTGCAAATTTCAATTCAATCCGAGCGTAAAAATTTAAACTCAAATCGCCTGATAAATTATCAACTTAGTTAGGGTTAGTTGAACTTGTCCTATCTATAGCCGCTTTTCATAATAAATGTATTTTAATTCTAAACATGGCGTAGCCACTCACTGTTATCAGAACGAATGTTTTATTTATTAAAATTACTCGTCGGAAATATTATTTTATAGATATGTTTTACTAGGTAACTCTATAGGACACGTTTTGGTGTTTTCCATGCAAATTAGGCTTGCCTTAAACATTTAATATTTAAAGCAGGTTTCTAGAGATAACAGTTATTTAACTAGGATTTTATGTCATTAGCCGTATATACTTTGAAGGAAATACGCCATCTTATCGTTGACGATAAGTGAAGGAATTCTCACACTCAAAAGCAGGTTTCAATTAACTGATGATGAGAAAGAAGAAGCTTATTACATAAGCTACACTGTTGTAGAATTCAAATCTATGTCAATTTAGCAATCCTAATGTTTTCATAACAATATCTGAAAACCTAAAGCATTTCATCCTTACTTCATAAAAAATATCGACTAACCACCGATTTGAGATCGGAGCTTGGTATTCTGGTAATATGCTACTTACTCGTGACAAATTAAAAATAATTAAAAATATTAAATAATGTCGCAAGATTTATTGTTCAAGATTAACAAAATGTGTCCGTAAATCCCCTTTTATGCAAAACGTCGAAAATTCGTTGCGGTTTGGCAAAGTGGTGACAAATTTATTACTTTATAGAATATTACTAGTGTGCTCGGCCGACCGTGGTTTCCTTCGAACAGGTTTTTTTATATTTCCGAAAATAACAGACATTCTTTGACTTCAATGAGTATTTTGGAAGAAAATTGGACACGGTTAAAGACACTGATTTTTCGGACCCTTTTGTCAAACTTGCTGGGTACTTTCACGACATGTCGAATTTCTAGAGCAGTTAAACAGCAGGTGTTCGAATATAATTTACGAGCAGAAATTTGTCATATACACCATAATGCACCAATTACAACTAGAAAATATTAGTTAAAAATTTTCTCTCTTTTTCTTCTTCTCAGCCCGTATTTATCCACTCTTGGATGTAGGCCTTTCTATTTCTAGCAGTCCGGGTCCAATTCCTTCCTGCAACATTCTGGATATTGTCTCGCCATCGTCTCTGGGCCTACCAATGCTCCGTTTGGTCTTTCTTGGGCGCCAAACTAGCATCCTATGTGCCTACTTGTGGTCGTCCTGCCTTGCCACATGATCAGCCCTTTCAGTTGTGCCACAAGCCTTAGAACATCTGTCACTTTAGTTCTTCTACGAATTTCCTCGTTGCGGATTCTATCCTTTAGAGTGATTCCTATCATAGCCCTCTTCATTGCTGGATGGGTGGTTTGCAGTTTATTGGCAAATTGCCATTGTCTCTAGTCCATATGTGAGAACCGGCATCACGCAGGCATCAAACACTTTCCTTTTCAAATTTATAGGAAATTCACTAGATTTAAGGATAAATCCTAGTCTGCCAAAGGCTGCCCAGGAGAGGCCTATTCTTCTTGCGATTTCAGAAAATTGATTTTCTTTGCCAAGTTGAATTTTGTGGCCTAAGAAAACATATTCCGAGACAACCTTCAGGGGTTGGTCGTTAACGGTCACCTGGATGTCTTCTGTACTCATGATCTTTGTTTTGTTCAAGTTTATTTCAAGTCCAATTTGCAGCATGTTTTTAAGGTCTTTACCTGTGTTGGCCACGACCACAATATCGTCGGCAAATCGTAAATGGTTTAGACGCACTCCATCGATATTAATCCCGTTCTCTTGCCAGTCAAGCTTTTTGAAGACTCAGGGAGTCCTCCTCCAGGACAAGGGTAATATGTTTTGGTGAGAAAAATGTTTGGAATACTGTCGGTTTTTAACTCATCATCTATTTTTACATGAATGGAAGCGTTATTATAGATTTGTTTGATGAGGTTTGAGTATCTAGAGTCGATCCTTGCATTGTCTAGGGATTCTATAATTGCCCAGGTTTCGACAGAGTCAAAAGCCTTTTGGCAGTCGACGAAGATCAAATGGAGGGTTATATTATATTCTGTGTAAAAGTTAAGAATGTAGCAAATAAGTAGGAGAATTAGTTTTCGAGATATCCTAATATATATTACTGTGGTTGAAAGTAGCTTTTACCTCAAAGTTTCTCATAATCACACTATTATTTAGTTTAGCTAAATAGCTTTCTATTTTTTGGGTACAATTTAGATTCAACAAATCCGAAAGCTAGTTATTGCATACTGAATCTTAGCAGAAATAAACTCAAATAATTTAGAAACGTTGCATGTAAAAATTGCTGTAACAAAGGTTTGTTTGAATTGGTTTCCAACTGAAAATCAGAAAAATGTCGATTCTCATTGGTTGAATGCTCTTGTGACTATGAGGTTTTCTGAAATCACCAATGACTTTTCTCTGATTATTAGTTGGTTATTCTCTTTATCAACAAACCAATCAACGTGTACAATTTCTTCTTTCTTCGTAAAAATTGATGATAACCAAACCGGAATTTTGAAAAATCAAGTTTTAAGGGAATAATAACAAAGAGTTTAGAAGAGGAGAAGAAAGAAGAATTTACACCTCCATCAAGCTGACCTTGACACTTTCTTGACTGTCAAGTTCGGATTTGGTTTAATGTCAAAATTAGCTTCATGGAGGTATAAATTGCGAATTTTGACTGGATACCTTTAAAAGTGTCACTAGACACAAAAACATTCATTTTATACTTCTATGAAGCTAATTTTGACACTGTTGACGTCAAATTAGTGCATGGTGGTGTGTTAAGCAGCTGACACAACCGTCAAAATTTGCCTCGTGGAGGTATAAAGTGCACTTTTCTACTGGATATCTTTAGACACAAAAATGCATGTTATACCTCCATAAAGCTAACTTTAATAGTTTTGACTTTGGGCTGTCAATTTAAAGTATGACCGTGTGTCAAACGTCTGTCACAACTGTCAAACATCAATTCATGAAGATATAAGGTGCTTTTTTTTAATAAATACAATTTGAAATGCAACTAAATGCAAAAGCATTCATTTTCACCTCCACAAAGTGAAATTTAGGAGTTTTGACGTTGGACTGTCAATTTAGTGCATGGTCTTACGTCAAACATCTGTCACAACTGTCACACATGGATTCGTGGAGGAATAAACTACTTTTCTTTACTAAATATTATTTGAAATGCAACTAAATACAAAAACAATCATTTTTATTTCCACAAAGTGAAATTTAGAGGTTTTGACGTTGGACTGTCAATTTGAAATATGGGCGTGTGTCAAAAAGCTGTCATAACTGTCAAACATAGATTCGTGAAGGTATAAACTGCTTCTTCTTACTAAACACTATTTGAAATGCAACTGAATACAAAAGCACTTATTTTCACCTCGACAAAGTGAAATTTAGCAGTTTTGACGTTGGACTGTCAATTTGACGTAGGGTCTTGTGTCAAACATCTGTCACAACTGTCACACATGGATTAGTGGAGGAATAAACTGCTTTTCTTTATTAAATGCTATTTGAAATGCAACTAAACACAAAATCATTCATTTTTACCTCCACAAAGTGAAATTTAGGAGTTTTGACGTTGGACTGTCAATTTGACGTAGGGTCTTGTGTCAAACATCTGTCACAACTGTCACACATGGATTAGTGGAGGAATAAACTGCTTTTCTTTATTAAATGCTATTTGAAATGCAACTAAATACAAAAGCAATCATTTTTATCTCCACAAAGTGAAATTTAGGAGTTTTGACGTTGGACTATGAATTTGTCGAATGGTGTCAAACAGCTGTCATAACTGTCAAACATAGATTCGTGGAGGAATAAACTGCGATTCTTTATTAAATGCTATTTGAAATGCAACTAAACACAAAATCATTCATTTTCACCTCAACAAAGTGAAATTTAGCGGTTTTGACGTTGGACTGTCAATTTGGAATATGGGCGTGTGACAAACAGCTGTCATAACTGTCAAACATCAATTCATGGAGGTATAAAATGCTTCTACTTACTAAATACTTCTTCTAAATGTTGGTACAATCGACTACCAAACACTCTGTATAAGGCTTGACTTTAACACAAAGTAATCCAATTAAATAGCAAATACTTCGCTGTATTGATAAAATAAAAAATGTAACTGAAATCTGGAAAACGGTACGAGATTGTCAGAAAATGGGGGTTTTAAAATGCAAAAAGTATATAAGGTGTTGGCATAATTGAACTTCATTCATTCAATCGTACCTGCATACGTTCTTCTTAAATTAAACACTCAGTCTAACCTACCATTCCTGTTATACTATCTCGATTAGTATAGTTAAAAACTACACACTTTTTTGAGTTCTTCTATGCAAATTTACAAGTTGTCGGTGTAAACCTCTAAATCTAAATGCTACATGAAAAAAAAACTTCTATTATTGATGTTGAATCGCCTTGAGTTCTCCACCAATCTATTTTTGTGGTTTGGTCAGTATAAAAAAATCACAACATATCATAATCACGCTATAATTAAACAAAACAAACCTTCACTTTCCAATCCGGCTTCCACAAGAATAAAAATGGTACAGCTAGCAGTTTGATGTATGTTTGAAATAGTATATATCCTTAGAAGCAGTTATTATATTATTAGTTGATGGAAAGGCAACCATTGTTTCAATATGATAAACGATACTCAAGCAGTAATAAAATACTATATACCGCTATGAATAGTAGGACAGTTACAACTTACACAGACGACATACGTTATAATTAAATATTCTTGTCCACGATATACACTACTTGATGTTATGTGACAATATGCGGCATGATACGCTTAAATTATGACTGAATTCACTCACAAGTATCTTCGCGGTACATAATGCATTAGAAAGTGCAAATTTCCGAGAACTAATATTTTTTAGGTTTTAGTTAAAATTGTCTAAAAGCAATGAATTACCTAGTCGGCGACCTCAATAAATATCACCTGCTTGCTCTAAATTATGACAAGATAAAAGAGACAGGTATGTTGTTGCCCACTTTTCGTCCTTGACTGAAAACCGATGTCCGACAACGAAATTTAAATGGCAAACCAATAATGTCGATTAAGAGTTTGCCTCAAACTTGTTTTTCGCATTTTTGCTTTTGAATGAATTCACTTTTTAGTGTTTCTACTAGTGAATTTTTATCGGTTTTATAGTAACTGCCAGTTAGGCCGACCGGCAGTAAACCGCTTCACTTTATGCAAGTCGTAAAAACGGAAAAAGGCTTTATGCATTTATTTATTTGTTTATTTGCAGTGTAAATATGCCCTTTTTTTGCTATTAAAGAGAAAATGCAGTGGTTGTTTAGTGTTAATTTAGTAATTTTTATATTCTGTAAGAGTGCAAAAGTTTATGCAAAATTGTCTCAAGATAGTGAATTTTGTAAATTTGAGTGTTTAATATTTGCAACAATTCATGGGCTTATTTTATGATCAAAAACAGTTATTTTTCTATCTATAGCGATATGAAAATTTGAAAATTCCACAAAATATCACTAATAGAAATAAACAGACTAAACAAAGATGGATTCAAACTGTGTTTTTCTAGCAACTCAAACTTTGACACCGCTTTTAATCCTGGCTGTATCAAATTTTGTAGTGTTTTTTTCGGGTTATTGACTAGGAAATTTAATGAGGATTTCAAAATAGTGCTTAAAACAGTCATTTTCTTATTCTAAAGGAGTCACGTGAATGCCTAGCTCAATTATCCTCAAAAACCAAATTTGTCTACAATCTGCAAAAATTTAACCCAGTTAAATGTTAAAATAACTGACAGGATAGTGTTATTTCTGCTAAATAGTGTTCTAAAATCACGTGACAATTGTCACTAACGTCAAAAATATCAAACTGCTCAAAAGTTGCAAAACTCAAAAGGTTTAAAAAAGTTGTCTTGTAGTATTTGATATGAAACGTGTTTCTGAGATTTAAGACAGTTATTTTGACATTTGTCACGTGACTGGCTATCTAAATTATCTTCTAAAACCACGTGATTTGATATAATGGATGTCACTTTGAACACTTTTTAGTGTGATCACGTTTACCTAATTATTGCTGTGCTCCAGAAAATTTATATTGTTTATTAAAATGATATTTTTATCTATCATTCTTTCCAGAAATAGGTGGTTATTTCACTCAAAACTTTCTGCATTTTTTAAATATAAATGAAATACTATGAAAAAATCTTAGGGACTACCTTTTGTGTTCAGACAGATGGTACTATTGATGGGCTGGCATAAAACTGAAGATAATCAAATTTGTCACCCTCGAACAGCTCAAAATACCATATTTTAGCAAAAACCACCAAGTGGTTCGTAAGTTATTTAAAAATCAGTCAATATCTCGAAAACTGAACCCCAAAAATTACTGAGAGTCGTGAAGAATATTCAAGTGAGCAATAATATACAAAGTGTTTTATCCGAGGGGTAAACCCCTGTAGTACAATTTTGTCCACTAATTCCTTGTAATGCCCAGTAATTCCTAATAACTCCCAATAACTAACCTAACCTAACAATACCCACTAATTTCCTCTGAAATACCACGACTGGAGAGTGTAAAAAAACCTTTTTTAATAAAAAATATGTGTGCAACGATTTAACCGGAAGTAGATATCAACTGCTGCTTAGTTTAAATGGGACACCTTGTATATTATTGCATTTTTGGATTCTACGTCAAATTCATTAATGTCATACACTTTTCGGTATCCGTTTCTGAGATATTTACCGTTTTATGTGAAATTTAATATTTTTAGTCTCCACAAACAATAATTTTACTTTATGCATATCAGGAAACGTTTTTTTTTTGGTTTTTGTGTTTTGTCGTGTTATACTAGGTTTGTTCTAACAGTGGGTGAAGAAGACGTCAGTTCTAAAAAAGGACGTTTTCCAAATTGAACACTCCTTATTCTTATAACTTTGTCTGATTCTCTGTTCAAAATTAAGGTGAGTTTGTATTAAGTCGCTTATTTGAAAAATTAATTATTTAAATTGATACATTGAACCACCCTGTAACTGTCAAAATAATCGAGTTATTGAAGATTAAAGTAGTAACTCTCAAATTCAGTCCAAATTGGCTTCATTATCAAACAATTTGTTTATTTGCAACACTTTGTACAGACTTTTATATGTCAATGGATAGTAAATATAATAAGCTTTCCAAAAATATGGCCGTTTGTGTTGATAGGGTGCTTCGTTTGGCCGCCAGAGGGCTCCAAAGCTAACTAAACGTTTTTCTTGACTGTATCCACTCTAATTTCTTTGAGGGATTTTTTAAAAATCGGCCAGGTACGGCCCTGATATTTAGCACAATGAGTGTCAAATTTAGAGCCGTAGCAAAACTGTAGAAATAAAATCAATAAAGTCGATTTTCGCTTGCACTAAGTGGTCAACATAACGCAAAACCCATTGAAATAGTGTTGGTGTTTCAGGCAAATTTGATCCTTACGTAAATTGTCATTTGCAAAATCGGTTTTTCAATAAATTTCTATGCATTACATCGTAGTAAACCTAGTAACTCATGTAAACATGTTTTCTTAATTTTCCAGGGTCAAATTAGCTCTAACCAGTCAAAAAGTGTTTCTGGTGCACCCTGTCTGTAAACTTTGTATATACTTTTATATGTCGATGGACAGCCAATAAAATGAGCTTTCCATTGACGTAGAAAAGTCGGTTGGTTAGTAGTACCGTTTAGCCACTAGAGGGCGTCAATTTTGACTAATTTTTTTGGTGTATGTTGTTTAATATTCAAACACCCGCGTAACTGCATTATTTTTGCTAGAGTTTTATACGTCAATGGAGAGCCAATGGAATGACCTTTCTAAAAAGTTTCCAACATGAGTTGATAAGTTAGACGGTTTAGCCGCTAGAGAGCGTCAAAATTGACTATTTTTTATGACTTTTTTCGTGTATCCTTTTGTTCAATCTTCAATAACTCATTTATTTGCACCATTTTTAGTAGTGTTTTATACGTCAATGGATAGCCAATGAAATGAGCTTTCTAACAGTCTCCCAATTTGAATGGATAGGTTAGACGGTTCGGCCGCTAGAGGGTGTCAAAATTAACTAATTTTTTAATGATTTTTTTGGTGCATTCTTTTGTTCAATCGTCAATAACTAGCTTATTTGCCACACTTTGTATAATCTTTTATATGCCATGATGGGTTAGGGGTACGGTTTTGTTGCTAGAGAACGTAAAAATTAAAAAAATTAAAAATTACAAAATTCATAATTTTTCATTGAATTCCAACGGAATTTATTGAAATTACCAAACTTTATTTATGTTATTTGTACACCATAATACACTAGCGGTTAACCCCTCAGTTTTATAATAAAGAAAGTTGATTAATTTCATAAATCGAAAAGTGATACATAAAACGTTAATGCAATTTGTATTAACTTGTAATACTTATAGTAATGACATCGCATGTCTTGTAAAATTCCTGATTTTTCTAAAATATAGTTTTTGATACGCCACTGAACTATGGCTTTTAGCAATATTGGCTTTTCACCATTAAAATAATATTATTCAATTAATATTAACTGTTAATAAATGAGGTTAAAAGGGTAATAAAAATAGCGGTGGTTATATGACTTTTTAACGTTCACTGTCTACACACGCATGTTAATACAAAATCACGTTGACAATATTCCACATTTTTATCGCAGAAAAAGTCGTTTTAAGTAAATGTTTTGGTTTTACGTAACTGGAGTGCCAATAATCCGGTTGAATGTTAATTTCAAGTAGCTGAAGAAACTGATATGACAAGGCTAGAAAACCGTGACTAACAAAACTTATTACACTACCTCAAACAAAACCAAAAACCACTGATATTAATCCATCTCTGATGACATCCTCTTTATTTGGTTTACTTTTTTTACTATATTCCATGCTTAGCCGCCCGGTTCACTACAGATGAATGACTCGTCCGATATCATCGGGCTGCGGTTTCAGATTTCATTCATAAATTTAAAAATCCATTCTTAACTTTAAAATAGATGCCGAGTCATATACCTACCTGACGATTCCGTTTTTTACTGTCATCCAAAGACAAAAAGTTTACAATGATGATTGCGCCTTCTCTTTAGTGTCACTTTTTACAGGACCGAAGCACCAAGCCCTCCCAAGATTGGTTTACTTTTAACCAATTAGCTCTGCAAGCAATGAATTGCTTTTGCAAAGTTCCACTGATTATTCTACGAGTTATGCGAATTGAAGCAATAAGGGTTGAATTGAAGGGAATGAAAACCGGATGTTGAATTCAGTCCGACTCTGTAAATTATAGACCGCATGATGATGGATCCAAGTCGAAATACGTTACGTAACAAATCGATTCGTTAGGCCTTCGGGCGGACAACAAAAAACGGCGGTCTCGGCTCTTAAGGCAGGCGAAATCTCATCTAAACACCTTAACTACCGAATTACCCCAAGAAGTTTATGCTAATGGAATAAGTTTGCTCAGTCATCTACGTAAGGGCGGTCGAGTCGTTTGTGTAATAAATCAGCCCTTCATCTTCGGAGACAAATTGTTTTTTTTTTTTACCGAAATCGGAAGAGGAGGTGCATCCAACTTTACATTTAAGTTTCCTGTTCTGTTACCTAATCGACTTCATTTTTTGCTCAACCTTTGTTTAAAAGACGTCTCAAAGTTTTCAAAATTTTTATATGTTCTCATGAGAGTTCGTCGAAGCCAGATTTACGACATGATTTTTTACATCAGGAAGCTGTTTAATTTCTTAAGTTACTTATTTGTAGTTAGAAGTTTGTTTCTTCAGCTCACTTTGACTTGTAGTGTCTCTGGTTAAAAGAAATTTTAACTTAAATGCCTCAAACTGCCTTGAAATACATCAAAATGGCTTTAAATTATCTAAACTGCCTCAGGATACTTTTAAATGTTTACACATTTGTGGCATTCTTAAATTTAGTTATAAGTCCCTTGGTATTGAGATAATGATAAATCTTGATGAAATACACCCTTGAAATGAAATTTTTTTGTGGTCACGTGACAGTTTTTATGTTGGATTAAGTAGCATATCTGCTTTTACAATTTGTACTTGACTTTTGACTAGTGTCAAAATGTCATAAGGATTAATGATTCAATAAAAATGACTTCCTCAGGTTACGTGACTGTTTCTTCAAATTTTAAAGACCCAAAAGCTTAAAATTGTTTTCTTAAAGGTCTCGTGACAGTTTTTAGGTTAGGTTAGATGACAACGTAAAGGTTTTACCAAATTTTTGACACTTGATTTGACGTTGTGCCGAAAGCTTCAAATTGACTTTCTAAGGCCAGGTGACTGTTTTTCCAAATTATGACAAACAAAAAATATTTTTTGTACGGTTGTCGGAAATTACGGGTTATATTTTGACGTTTGCACGAATCTTCTAACTGTCATAGTAACCAAGTTAGCACGTGTCAAATAAAGACACTTATCATTTAAAAGAAACAGTTGAAAAATTGGTAATTTAAATTTAGACAGTAGTAAAATTGTAAGAACTTAGTCACGTGACTTGATAATTAAATTTTTGAGCTTGCAACATTGTAAAGGCCAGTTGACATTGTCAAAAACAGTCTCGTGATTTTCAAAATGCAGTTTAAACTTTGAAAAATGATAAATTAAATTTAGACAGTTGTTAAAACTTAAATTGCAAAATACACGTTACGTGACGTTGAAAATGCAACTCTGCATGTTATTGCAACACTGTAAAAGCCAGTTGACATATGTCAATATTAGTCACGTGACCTTTAAAATGTGGTTTAAAATTTAAAAGTTTGGTAAATTGAATTTAGAATATTTTAGACAGTTGTAAAAGCTGAAATTGCAATAGACACATCACGTGACTTTGATTAGGCCATTTTAGAGTTGTCAACACTGTCAAAGCCAACTGACAGCTATCAAAAACAGTCACGTGACATTAAAATGTAATTTTAATGTTGATCATTTGGTAAATTAAATTTAGACAGTTGAAAAAACTTAAATTGCAAAATACACGTAACGTATCGTTGATAATGTAATTCTGAGCTTGCAACACTGTAAAGGCCAGTTGACATTGACAAAAAAACAGTCACGTGACCTTCAAAACGCAGTTTAAACTTTGGAAAATTGGTAAATTAAATTTAAACAGTTGAAAAAACTGACATTGTAAAATACACGTAACGTAATGTTGATAATGCAATTTTGAGCTTGCAGCACTGTAAAGGCCAGTTGACATTGTCAAAAAACAGTCACGTGACATTCAAAACGCAGTTTAAACTTTGGAAAATTGGTAAATTAAATTTAAACAGTTGAAAAAACTGAAATTGCAAAATATACGTAACGTAATGTTGATAATGCAATTTTGAGCTTGCAACACTGTAAAGGCCAGTTGACATCTGTCAAAATTAGTCACGTGACCTTTAAAATGTGATTTAAAATTTGGAAAATTAGTAAATTAAATTTAAACAGTTGAAAAAACTTAAATTGCAAAATACACGTAACGTATCGTTGATAATGCAATTCTGAGCTAGCAACACTGTAAAGGCCAGTTGACATCTGTCAAAAAACAGTCACGTGACTTTCAAAACGCAGGTTAAACTTTGGAAAATTGGTAAATTAAATTTAAACAGTTGAAAAAACTTAAATTGCAAAATACACGTAACGTAATGTTGATAATGCAATTCTGAGCTTGCAACACTGTAAAGGCCAGTTGACATCTACCAAAATTAGTCACGTGACCTTTAAAATGTAGTTTAAAATTAAAAAATTTGGTAAAATAAATTCAGAATATTTTAGACAGTTGTAAAAGCTGAAATTGCAAAAGACACATCACGTGACTTTAATTATGCCATTTGAGAGCTGGCAACACTGTCAAAGCCAACTGACACCCGTCAAAAACAGTCACGTGGCATTAAAATGTAATTTAAATGTTGATCATTTGGTAAGACAGTTGTAAAATCTGAAATTGTAAAATATACTTTACGTGACGTTAATAATACAATTTTGAGCTTGCAACACCGTAAAGGCCGGTGGAAATTGTCAAAAACAGTCACGTGACGTTGAAAAAATCATAAATTAAGTTTAGACAGTTGTAAAAACTTTTAAAAAAGAAAGGAACAAAATACAGACAAAATTCAGTTCATTGTTAACTTTTCGCTATATTGAACTGCTTTATTAGGGTTAATTTAGGTTAGGTTTCTATGGTGAAAGGATTAACTAGGTTTTCCTATTATACAGAGTGTAGAAAATAAACGTGATTAGATTTAAAAGGTAATCTGACACAGTGAGAATAATAGTTAACATGCGGCTTCTTTTTAATGGTACATGGAGCTTAGTAATAACTTAGTAATAGTTTCTTCCATCAACCACAAATTTTGCTATACTAGAAAATCTTCCCTTCTATTATGTAATAGAACTATAAAAATGGTTTAATAAGATAATATAAAGCTTTCCCGTAAAAGATAAAAAGTGAGTTTTATCGGAAACATTTCCCCTAATTATTCTCGTAATTCCGGCTGGTTTAGATCCCTCTAAAATGTAACTCTCCCTCGAGGAATTCCAATATAGCATACAAATTAATAACGGTGTCTGAATTTTAATTCGTCGATATTAATAAAGTCGCCATTTTGAAACTGGCAGTTTTACCCCCCTCTCCCGTCCCGGCCAATAATAATCTCATTAAGTGGGGCGTCTACGTTGGCAGGCCAAGCGTAAAGGGTTAAAAGGGCTAAAACGGGTTGAAGAATCGGACCCTCCGGCACATGTACCGTACGTATGTAATAATAAGGTTGGCAATTAATCGGTTGGGGCGCTTTGAAATTCGATTTTTCCGACTGGTATTTGCGTTCTGAGGGGGGCAAAATGGGGGGCCGACACGTTAAAAGACACGGGACAAGCGGGTCTCTTCCCCCTTCATTCCGTTACGTTAAAGCGGGAATTTTGTCACGATTCATTTAAGCCAAAATTTTAAATTGAAATTTGCGAATTTTAATGTGCGCGCTTAATAGATTGCAACGAATATTTTATTGGCTTTTAGGAGGGTTATTGTTTCATTTAATCAAAATGTCATTTAGAAGGCTTAATAGGAGATTTTTATTAGTAAGAAAAACTACGCAACAGATGATTGTTTTCAAAGTAGATAGAGTGTTAGCATTTAGAATTTTTGGTCACTGTTTTACAAACTCTAAAATAGAATATTGCACAACTTTGCCTTTTAAATCACCCAATGGAGATTTTTAAAAAAAGATGTTTTTGCAATAAAATAAACTTAATAATAATTAGTAAAAAGTAATTAAGTAGTATAGTTAATTCTTTGTTAATACTTATAAAGAAATCACTTAGTGGTGAAAAAAAAAACACCTAAAAGCAACATTTTGTTATTACTGTGATTAACTTTGTCTATTATTTTCAATTAATTAAGTTAAAATTTTTATATAAAACAGTATATTACGTAACTAGTGCTGTAAGAAGCATTTTAGGCACGATATGGAAAAAGTTACTCCCATGAGTGCGTAAAATGCCTTAGAGTACGTGTGACGTACTATACTTTACCTACGACCAAATGGAAAGTCCTGTTTTCCCAATTCATATAATTCAGAGTAACTTTTCATTAAAAAAGTATATTTTCATCGTATTGACATCATATTTGTACTAATCATAGATATTATGCCACTAAAGAAAAAAATAATAACGTAATGGAAAAAATATCACAAATCATGTTACTTAAGTAATTATTAGTGTTGTTTTTAAAATAATAATTTATGGTGACTTTACAGTTATTAAGAAGAAAGGGAAAACTTTCAGCAATATTACTTGATGTGTTTGCTATTGCAGATAATATTCTAGACGAAGTGGTAGTTACTTCAACCTGTATGAACAATGCATTACGCGATGATCTCCATCTAATATACTCTGATAAAGGAAGAAATGTAAACAAAATCAATTTTTCCCAGCATTAGAGCGATAGTTATTGGCCGATCTTAAAACTGTGCGCTTTTTTTACAACTGTGCGTAAAGAGGTTCATTACGTAACGGAAAACCAAAATGCGTAAATAGCTATTTACACTGAGGTAAATTCTTAAAACTTTCTCCACTTTTTCCTCGACTTACGACGAAGTTACTTTTCCGTGATATTAATGGCGGATTGAACTGACGTTATTAAGGAAACTCTATAGACTAATTTGTAATTTGACTGTGACAGATCGTGTGCAAAATGTCACAGTCAAATTAAAACCTAACTAGCAGAATTGTCATAACCATCTTAGTTTTTAGGATACTATTATAGGTCACTATCACTTTTGAGGTACCCCCTGTATCTCAGGCATCTTTAAACTTTTTAGGTTAAATCTGATACTTTTCAAGTTTGTTATGTTTCTTTGTTTTATAGCTTCAGGATACCGAATTTGACAAGTCAAGTCAAGTCAAGATTTTATTACTTTTGAAGTATGTTTACTTTAATTTACCAATTTTTTTACGCTTAAACTACATTTTTAAGGTCACGTGACTGTTTTTGACAGACAATGTCAACTAGCCTTTACAGTGTTGTAAACTCAAAATTGCATTATCAACGTCACGTTACGTGCATTTTGCCAATTTAAGTTTTTTCAACTGTTTAAATTGAATTTACCAATTTTCCCAAATTGAAACCACATTTTAAAGGCCACGTGACTAATTTTGACAGATGTCAACTGGCCTTTACATTGTTGCAAGCTCAGAATTGCATTATCAACGTCACGTTACGTGTATTCTGCAAATTAAGTTTTTTCAACTGTTTAAATTGAATTTACCAATTTTCCAAAATTTAAACCACATTTTAAAGGCCACGTGACTAATTTTGGCAGATGTCAACTGGCCTTTACAGTGTTGCAAGAACATGCAGAATTGCATTTTCAACGTCACGTGACGTGATTATTACCACTATCTAAATTTAAATTACCAATTTTTCAACTATTTCTTTTAAATAATAGGTATCTTAAATTTGACACGTGCTAACTTGGTTACTAAGACAGAGTTTTAGGCAACTGCACAGAAAATACCTTTATCTTTGTCAAAATTTGAAAAAACCGCCACCTGACCTTAGAAAATCAATTTGAAGCTTTTGGGTCTTTAAAATTTGGAAAAACAGTCACGTAAGTCTAAATAATTTAAAGGCATTTTAAGGTATTTTAAAACAATTTGAGGTATTTTAGGCAGTTTTAAGTCATTATCACTATGAGGTATTTTGAGCAATAATGGAAGCATTGTGAGGAATTTTAAAGGGAGTTCAATGGATTTTGTATGCAAAAAGGCATTTTGGTGTACAAACAATTATCAATATTGTACTCATGAAGCTATAAAATGCAACCAAAGTGAAACTGATGAGTAATTGCTGAAGTTTTTGGCTAACAAGATGCTTCAAAATGGACATTTTGAAAATTAGTTGCTAATTAAGCCATTTTGCTTGCAATTCATGCTGGAAGTTCTTCTCCTAAAGTCACCGTAATTTACTTGCATAAATAAGTAAAAATTTATTTCTACGATGTTACAATTTTGGTTACAATATTGAGATTTTTAGGGTGTATAAATTAAAAAATTGACGAAAATGCAAGAGTTGGAATCACTTCTTTATTAAGTATTATTATTAATATTTTTGAATTGCATATAGTAGAACAAAATAATTTATGGTATCTAAAAAAAAATCATAAAGAATGCAAAACTAAATTAACTGTGCAATGAATATTACTTCGGATAATCATCTTCCGATGACGGTTCTCGACAACATTTTTTTTTTTTGGTCAAATTATAAATATTATTTGTCCATAAATTGTGCGTAATTTGTTCTTATTACGGCAATTTCAAGAGTTTATTTGTGTCGCCAACCGCGAGGAATTTGGAAAATTGAACTTCTCGGAACGCGCTTTCGACTTCAAACGTACCGTCAAGACGACGCACGTATACGACGGCCCTTTTGCCAATCCAAATCTGTTGGAAAGTTTTCTTGTCATATTTTTGATTCCTTTTATTGTATTTGTTTACTTTGGCCGTACAGGAAAGCAATAAAATATTCGATTATTTGAGAAGCGTTTAACATACAAAATATCTCCAAACAAACCGAATTGGAACTAAACAACCAAAAGTCAAAAAAATATACACGAAAATAATCGTACAAGCTGTGTGTTGAAAAATCTACTGATTAAATAAATTATAGTTAACTGCGGTCATTTTACTTGGACTTTCATAAATATGGTGTTTCTGTCAATATTACCAGTAAAACCGTAGGAAACGCCACTGGACGCAGAAAAACCAGTGTAATGCAGCAATTTATTATATTAATTTATCGCTGAAAGTAACGTTCACCAGATTCATAACCGTTTAGTTATGGCAGACAGAAAAAAACTCACTACTCGGTAGTCTAATTGATGATGAGTGGCTGTCGCACAAGAACAAAGAACCATAATTTGCTGTCAATTTCTGGATATATTGACGTCAATAATTATGCGGCGGTCACTTTGATCCTGCCACATTTCGCCTCTTCTTATGCGCGGAATTCCGGAATGCTTTTTATTAAATAATAATTCCTCAATGTTGTCATCCAACTGGGACGGTGGTCTGAAATTGTGCCGCTATAAGGTCGTGTTTTTGCCCTTGAAAATATTATGGTCGTATTATCAGGGTCGGATTTAGGTCGGAAGGCGCCACAGTTTTAAATTTGCGAAGAAAACAAAAAAAAAATAGACCAAATTTGGAAAATTAGAGAGTATTATCCAAATTGTACTTCATTGAGATTCATTAATTGGAAATGGTCACTCAGTGGACCAGATTGAGAATTGAGATTGAGAATTGAAACATTGTCAAACAGGAGAAAGGAGCATGATTTAACCCAACTTGATAATATTATAAAACCATTATTTAACTGTTCTGACCGAGGGGTAAACGGCTGGGGCATTATGGTGTACAAACTGTAAAGAATTGTGAGCATTACTGGGCATTACATTAGTAACTATTATATAAAATATTTTTTTCTATACATCTGCCATTCAAATTTAAACATAAATAAAATCAATAAAGTTTGGTAATTTCAATGAAATCCGTTGGAAAACAATGTACAACTCTGTAATCATACTTTTAAAAATTTTGACGCTCTCTACCTGTCAATCGGTACCACTAACCAATCGACTTTTATACGTCAATGGAAAGCTCATTTCATTAGCTGCCCATCGACATAAAAAAGTATATACAAAGTGTTACAAATACGAGTGTTATTTAGGGTTTAGTGACAGGGTGCACTAGAAACACCTTTTGACTGGTTAAGGGCTAATTGACCCTGGAAAATAAACTGAAATTCCGCCACTATAGGTTTTGCCAAGAGGTAGACCCCCGATCATTTTTTGTACACCAAAATGCCGTTTTGCATACAAATTACCTCGAAATGTCTTTAAAATACCTCACAAAGCTTCTATTATTGCTCAAAATGCCTCATAGTGATAATGCCGTAAAACCGAGGCGTAGATCGCCGAGGTAATTTGGTGTACACACTCGAGGTATTATGAGGCACTTTTCTATTATTACGACACATTGTGAGGTATTACGAGGCATTTTGAGATATTTATAAGGCATTTGAGATTATTTTGAGGCATTGTCTGTATATTTCAAAATCTAGTGTATTAATATAACAAAATTGACTGAAAATTGAACAGAACAGCATAGGCACATGTAATTATTATGGCAAAATCTTTGTTACACAATATTGAATGGAAACAATATTCATTACAAATTATTATAATAATTTACCAATTTTTCAACATTTAAACTACATTTTTAAGGTCACGTGACTGTTTTTGACAGCTGTCAACTGGCATTTACAGTGTTACAAGCTCAAAATTGTATTATTAACGTCACATAACGTGTATTTTACCATTTCAGCTGTTACAACTGTTTAAATTTAATTTACCAAATGATCAACATTTAAATTACATTTTAAAGTCACGTGACTGTTTTTGACAGGTGTCAGTTGGCTTAAACAGTGTTGCAACCTCTAAAAATGGCATAATCAAAGTCACGTGATGTGTCTCTTGCAATTTCAGCTTTTACAACTGTCTAAAATAGTCTAAATTTAATTGACCAAATTTTTAAATTTTAAACCACATTTTTAAGGTCACGTGACTAATTTTGACAGATGTCAACTGGCCTTTACAGTGTTGCAAGAACATGCAGAATTGCATTTTCAACGTCACGCAACGTGTATTTTGCAATTTAAGTTTTAACCACTGTCTAAATTTAATTTACCATTTTTCAAAGTTTAGAGTGCGTTTTGAAGTTCACGTGACTGTTTTTGACAGCTGTCAACTGGCTTTTACAGTGTTGCAAGCTCAAAATTGTATTATTAACGTCACGTAACGTGTATTTTACAGTTTCAGCTTTTACAACTGTTTAAATTGAATTTACCAAATGATCAACATTTAAATTACATTTTAAAGTCACGTGACTGTTTTTGACAGGTGTCAGTTGGCTTGGACAGTGTTGCAACCTTTAAAATGGCATAATCAAAGTTACGTGATGTGTCTCTTGCAATTTCAACTTTTACAACTGTCTAAAATAGTCATATATAACTATGAGGCATTTTGAACAATAATAGAAGCATTGTGAGGTATTTTAAAGGCATTTCAAGGTATTTTGTATGCAAAAAGGCATTTTGGTGTACAAAAAATTAGCGGCGGTCTACCCCACAAGATTAGTTATACGGGACTATTTTTTCATAACAAAAAAATTCAGCAATTTGCCGGTGCAATAGCTTTTAATCAGAACTTGATTTTTAAAGTTACTCAAATCTCAAAAAATGTTTTTTTAGGGTTAAAATTGGAATTATTGCTTCTTAGTTACAGCGGATTCTTTTTGACAATCAAAATTTGATTTGTAGTTCATTTAACTTTCTCAAAATAACAATTAACTTACTAACTCAAAATTTCACTCAAATATCTGCTTGGGAAGTTTACATTTTAAATATGTTAGAAAGCGTAACTTTTACGCTTTTTAACATTAATTTCCGAATTAATTCCAGTGATTTCCAACTCAAAAATGATACCCTTAAGTCAGTATATTAAAGTACATTAAGCAAACTTTGTCATTAAACTGAATATCTTGACAAAATAGCCTAAAATGGCCAAGATACACAAAGCTTACTGGGATTACAACAGTCGAGTAAGACCGAAACCCTTAGTTGAACTAATGATCGTCTTATCTTTTGAGAATCGCATGACTAAACCTCTAAATATTGACTTAAGTTTAATTTTTGTACTTAATTGATTAATTTACTTAATAGAAAAAAAACTCTTATGTATAGCAGTCCTAAGCTGAGGCAGAACTTGGCTGTTTCAGAGATTTTAGATCTTTGAGCGCCATGCTCTTTAAGCTAAGCTGACGACAGTGTGCAAATAACCAAAAAAATAATGAAAAAACTAATGAGAAGGCTTTAAGGAAACAAATTAGACCAAAAAAATAGAAAAGCATGGGATTTACCAGAAGTGTGCTTTCAATAACGTATAAAATTACAACCTCACAGGCAACTGATTTTGAAAATAAGCCTTGAAACTTTCAACCATTTTGGAGCTTCTTTTTCAAAAATGATTAACTTGGAACTTCAGATTTCAACTTTCTGTTCTTCTGTGTCACTAATCACTTTGGTGACCCTACTAAAGCTGTCCTATTTAGTAGCACAGAAATCATTGGTGAAAATCAGCAACTAAAAACCCTCGTGTTCATAACTCAGGCGATTATCATTGAAGAATTATTACAACGTAACCTAGATAGCTGGAGAACGTGATATCAGATGACACTAATAAACCGAAGAAAGCATTGAATCGTATCTAGCATTAACGATCTTCATATTCCACGTCTGATCCAGAGTAGCCCGGAGTAATTTTAATATTCAATTGCAGAAATATGAGCGATAAACGCAGAGCTATGCTCACGATCGAACTTTTGGATTTATCAACCAACAACCAGATGTAACGTAATACCCCTGACTCTGACCATAATGCGATCTACGACGGATAACGTTCTCGTACACCTGGGCGGGTTTTTTTCTCTTCTCTTTTTAAATATTCTAAACATTATGCTTCGTCTTCCTTAATATGAATATTATTTAATCAGAGATCGTATCTGTCTTCAGATTAATAGTGTTGACGGCGCGACAAAAAGGCCGGTTGTTGTTCGGCTCAAGAGATTTTTCAACTGTTTAATGGTGCTGGTTTGGATTATGGTTTGTTATGCCCATTAGGTGCTCTTTGCTTTATTAACGTGAATGGTGTTTATGATTTGAGAGGGTATTCGGAGAAATTCAACGAGTTTCAGGTGAATTAGAACTTGAACAGATGACCTATTCGTCAATTTCCAGTGCAGATGGTTTTGTTTGGAAATTTCAACTTTAGTTAATGGATTATTTATATTTTTTACACTTACTAGAAGTATTATTGTTCTTTTGATGTCATACTATCATCTTTTACAATCGACCACTCAGCTGAATGGTATCAATCTTTAGATATAGTGATGGGCGTAAATTGGCCGGTTATTTGCCGGTAAGGTAAAGTAAAATTAGAAAAGTAGAATTCAGTGTGACAGGAAAATTTACCAATTTTACCAGCAAATTTATGGGTCTATTTGAAATTTGCTTAAAAGTTATCATTTTCCTATCATGGTTGTCAAGTAACCTTTTTTTAAAACAAACTAAAAATGTTAGTTTTTTATCACTTTTCTTTATTATGACCAATAATTTGTTTTTGATATGAGAAAAACGACGCAAATCTGAAGATATTATTATATAAACTAACTTCTAATTTACCAGTAATTTACTAACAATTGTCAAAATACTCAAAATAATTTTTATAAATCTCAGAAAAGCGTTTTGTTTCAAAAACTGTAAGAAAACTATGTTAAACTGTAATTCTTGCAAATTCGAGACAAATTTTATCACAGATATCACGTGGTTTTTGGGGGATAATTTAGCTAGACAGTCACGTGACACCGTTAAAATAACTGTCATAAATATTAGAAACACGTTTTGAATGGAATAATGCAAGAAAACTTTTCTAAATCCTAATTTTTGCAACTTTTGAGCACAGTTTAACAGTCAGGAACAAAATTGCTTGTCAAACCCACTTGGAGTTAAAAATTACAGTTTTACGTACATTTTTGGAATCCACATTAAATTTTCTATCCAATAACATGGAAAAACACTACAAAATATGGTACACTCATGGAGAAAAGTGGTATCAAAGTTTAAACTGTAAGAAATACAGTTTAAAATGACAGTCAGAAACAAAATTGCCTGTAAAACACACTTGGAATGAGAAAATTACATTTTTAAGCATATTTTTGGAATCTTCATTAAATTTCCTATCCAATAACATTAAAAAAAAACTACAAAATTTGGTACAGTCAGAGAGACAAACGGTGTCAAAATTTGAACTAACAAAAACACAGTTTGAAACAACAATCAGAGACAAAATCGCTTGTAAAACTAACTTGGAATAACAAAATGACAGTTTTAAGCACATTTTTGGAATTCTCATTAAATTTCCTATCCAATAACATTAAAAAACACTACAAAATTTGGTACAGTCAGAGAGAAAAGCGAGGTCAAAATTTGAACTAACAGAAACACAGTTTGAAAGACCAGCCAGAAACAAAATCGCCTGTAAAACCTACTTGGAATGAGAAAATGACAGTTTTAAGCACATTTTTGGAATCCCCATTATATTTCCTATTCAATAACATTAAAAAACACTGCCAAATTTGGTACAGTCAGAGAAAAAGGCGGTGTCAAATTTGAACTCACAGAAACACAGTTTGAAAGAACAGTCAGAGACAAAATCGTTTGTAAAACAAACTTGGAATAAAAAAATGACAGTTTTAAGCACATTTTTGGAATCCCCATTATATTTCCTATTCAATAACATTAAAAAACACTGCCAAATTTGGTACAGTCAGAGAAAAAGGCGGTGTCAAATTTGAACTCACAGAAACACAGTTTGAAAGAACAGTCAGAGACAAAATCGTTTGTAAAACAAACTTGGAATAAAAAAATGACAGTTTTAAGCACATTTTTGGAATCCTCATTAAATTTCCTATCCAATAACCTGAAACAACACTACAAAAATTGGTACAATCAAAGAGAGAAAAGCGGTGTCGAAATTTGAACTAACAGAAACACAGTTTGAAAGAACAGTCAGAAACAAAATCGTCTGTAAAACCAACTTGGAATGAGAAAATGGCAGTTTTAAGCACATTTTTGGAATCCTCATTAAATTTCCTATCCAATAACATGAAACAACACTACAAAAATTGGTACAATCAAAGAGAGAAAAGCGGTGTCGAAATTTGAACTAACAGAAACACAGTTTGAAAGAACAGTCAGAAACAAAATCGTCTGTAAAACCAACTTGGAATGAGAAAATGGCAGTTTTAAGCACATTTTTGGAATCCTCATTAAATTTCCTATCCAATAACATGAAACAACACTACAAAAATTGGTACAATCAAAGAGAGAAAAGCGGTGTCGAAATTTGAACTAACAGAAACACAGTTTGAAAGAACAGTCAGAAACAAAATCGCCTGTAAAACCTACTTGGAATGAGAAAATGACAGTTTTAAGCACATTTTTGGAATCCCCATTATATTTCCTATTCAATAACATTAAAAAACACTGCCAAATTTGGTACAGTCAGAGACAAAATCGTTTGTAAAACCAACTTGGAATAAAAAAATGACAGTTTTAAGCACATTTTTGGAATCCTCATTAAATTTCCTATCCAATAACATGAAAAAAACACTACATAAATTGGTACAATCAAAGAGAGAAAAGCGGTGTCGAAATTTGAACTAACAGAAACACAGTTTGAAAGAACAGTCAGAAACAAAATCGTCTGTAAAACCAACTTGGAATGAGAAAATGGCAGTTTTAAGCACATTTTTGGAATCCTCATTAAATTTCCTATCCAATAACCTAAAAAACGCTACAAAGTTTGAACTGTCAGAAGCACAGTATTTGTAATTTACCAGTAAACTGGTCAAATTTTTCTGGTTTTTCTGATTATTTACTTTAACCGTAGTTTAGGATTTATCCGGAAATATTCTAGCATAAAGACAAGGATAGAATTTAGATCTCCAACATGTTAATCTTTCTTTACTCAGTTATATTTTAAATTTGGTTTTCAATTATTTTGATTGTTTTTTCCAACTAGAACTAAATTTGTCAAGAAAACTTTACATTTACTTGTATTTACACACATTAGGTACTTTTATTTTTACATACATTCACTTTTATTTGGTACCATTGTGCCTATCCTGCAAAATGTATGAAGTAAGAAATAGCTTCTAAAAAACAAAACAATATTGTAGAAGTGACTAAGAAGATTATTTAAAAATAGGTAAGTATTTTGTTTCATACATTGTTTACATAACAATTTATCTCGTTTTATTTTTTGTTGTTTGCGTTTCACATTAATACAATTTTTTGTGAGTAGTAATTGAAAAAAATTCCAACAAAAACTCCAACAAAATTCGTTAGGAACGGTAGGAAATGTGCTTGTAAACGTCGTCCATTATTCTCCAAGAGACCTTTTGATCAAAATAAATAGGCAAACCACAATAAATAATTTGAGACCACGACTTCGTAGTTTGTGTATAGTATAGGAAATGTAATTTAGGAAAAAATTTATTTTCCAAATTTTAATGTCCTTACTTTCCACATGTACAAATAGGCAATCATATCAACAAGTGGACGATTATAGGATGATTGTGATTACTGAGTCAGTTAGTATTACAATATAGGTATGATGCATTTAAAAATGTTATGAGGTATTATTTATGTTTTTTGAATGTTTTGTAAGACTAATTTTGTAGTAAAAAGCTGTAACGTACAAGCATTTTTCTTCAGTAGGTAATTTTGTTATTGAACTTTAAGAAAATGTAAAAAAATTTAAAAATGTTGTTTTCTTTTTCAAATTATATATGGATAAAATGAAGCTTTTTTAAGTTTTCAAATGAGGAAAAGAGTGATAAATGCATAGTTTTGATAAAAATACCTTATAATGTGTAACTGCGACATCATGCTTTAAGATTGCGTCAAAATATCTCACGATTTAGCAAAATTGCTTGAACTATCTCTCAAAGCCTTGATCATGGGTTTAAAGCAATCAGTATACAGAATTATTCAAGGGATTTTTCAAATTAAAGTAAAGTGTTGTGCAATTTGGGGTGGATTGAAAGAAAATGTTTATGAAGTTTTCTAATCTAAAAAAAAATCTGAAAATATTCGAAAAAAAGCTGAAATCTATAGTAGAATAATTCTGACGTTATTGAGAAAGGTGTTTTAAAACAAATTCATTTTTTCATTGGCATTGTTTTTTTCCAGGTTTTTCCACTACAAAATGGAGGAGTTTGTCTGTTTGTCTACTTTGAAAATTACTTTTACAAGTACATCAGTGATAATGTTTGATGTGTATTTGTTTATTTTTAAAATGAAACGGGGGTTACTGCCGGAATACCTGTGTAGAAAAATAACAACCTTTTCTGAGGTCCATAGTTACAGTACAAGAAATTGTGATGATTTTATTATTTTGAGACATTGTAATACAGATCAAGCCCTAAATTCGCCTTTATATAGAGGACTTCTTAATTATAATCAGCTACCAAAATGTATAAAACAATGTAATACTGTGAGAATGTTTAAAGTCCATCTACGCGAACACATTGTAAATATGTCCGCATTTTGAAAATATTTAGAATTGTATACCTATACTTACTGTTCTGTGTTTTTTGTATATAGCTATTAGCTAAATAAACAAATTTATTATTATTATTATTATTATTATTACATATGATCAATTATTGTCACTGAATAGTAATTTTGAATCACGACAACAAACAAAAAACCAACAAAAACAAAGTTTTTACGACAAAAACGTACGTTGTTGTCTTAATACAATTTCATCATACAAGATTTTTTGCACCTTCATTCTTCTCCACACTATCTGATGTATTTAAGTTTCTAAAAATATTATTTTTTTATAGTCTAGACATTTAATGAATTTGATTTTATTTGGCAAACTCATATGTGTCATTAAAGCATGTTTGTAGAAGATTTTTTTTATATTTTTACATTTAAAATATGATTTTGATATTAGTGTACAGAGGTACAGAGTGTATCATTTAGAGGTAGAGTAGAAGAAATACTAGAAAAAACTGTTAATATTATCTAAAAGTTAAGAATTACCTAAAAATTTTCTTATCATTATTTATTTAAGGGAAGTTAAATATCGCTATTTTTGTACCTACTTCTTCTTCCTTAGTAATTTGCTAATATTTTGTCTTAGAAAGAGTTGGTTGTGGATGATTAGGATGAGTGTGTTTAGCATATAATTGATGGTAATCTTCATTTATTCAATTTCAATATCAAAAATCAAAACATGACTGTAAAACGTCTTGTTCTTACTAAAATACAAAACTTATATTTTTAGAACCAGATTGTAAATAATTATTTTTTTTTAATTAGTTTTATGGTGTCGAAAGTTAAATATTTAACAACTATGGAAGTAAGAACTGTTTTTAATACATTTAGGATTTTTTAGGGATATTTAATAACAGTAACTAATATCAAAAGTCTAGTTTTCCACATATGAGAAATGCATAACATCATTATTCACAATTTTAGTGTTGGAAGGTAATTATTTTTTGGCCATTCTCAACAAGTGCTTCAATAAGTTTTAATATTTTTTTTTGGATTGAATTTAATAAACAATTGTTGTTTTAAGTTGCACGATCAAAACGAGGTTGGTGAGCTAACGCGGGAACGATAAAACAGGTGTCGTCCGCATAAAGGTAAGTCACAAAAGTGGACTTACCGATAGCAGAAGCAGTGGGAAAACTCGGAGAAGCGACGGCAGCAGCGGTGTCAGCGACGGCTGAAGCATTGTTTTCTTCATCTTCGAGCAATCGGATTGGCCGAGCTTGTTTTCTTCGCGACATGTTTTCCACTGCACAAGACACTGTCACGGTCCTGGATCACTCAACATATCGCACTCATCATCAGTTATGATAAAATAGTCGGGGATGATTTGGCAAGTACGTGGGGTAGCGTGTTCGACGTCGTCGTCGCGGCGTCGCGATGCTGTCTAAACGAAACGACGTTACGAATGGTGGGGACTCGATAAGGGCGGCGCGACCGAACCACCCTCGTAAAAGGTCGGCAGGGGTCGTGTCGCGAGTTGGCGTATTGCAATTTTTGATAGAAGATCATCCAGCACGGCACAGTTCGGAAAATATCACTGCGAAGTTTTCTGATTTTTCTTCTTTTTTTCCAGGTGTTTCAATGAGTTCAGAGCCGGCCAGAAGTGACTGTATAGCCCCCTGTTCGTACGGCGTGCGGTATTTGACTAAGTCACGATGATATTTTCAGGCCGGCCCAGTAAGCACCGCCCCTCTCGGATTACCTGGGAAGGGGGCCGTGGACTGGCTCATTCAAACCGAGAATTGCTTACCTCCCGATTCATAAATCACTGATATTCTCGGCACTCATTTTTTATTCCAATTAAACAGATTCATATAATAACAACATCTTTATCGCTGTTTCTGTCTCTATCTTACAGGTTTCGGATTTTCAAAGTGAGTAAACACACTCACGTTGATGAAAGGTTGTAAAAAAATGTTAACCAACATTGAAAACGGTAGTAAAAACACCGTGAATGTCCCGTAAAAATGTCGCTTGATAAATAGTTATTTTCCTAACGAGTGCGGAAAGCGATTCTTTTACGCACGCGATTCCAGTTGGCCGCAGTTCGGCCAAGCAGTCGAGTGGGGAAAAGATGCTTTCCACAAGAGTTAGGAACAATTTTTTTTTCTAAAAATGATCTATAATTCTTTCTTTAAAAAAAAATAGTTAGCTTATTGTAGTAGCAGCTGGTTAAATCAAAATTTTTTCTAGTTTCGTAGTAATCTTTGAAACACACCAATTTGAAAATAATACATATTCCTTGTTGTAGCATCCTGTTGATTTTTGACAGTAATAAATTTAAACTTTTATAGCGATTGATACGACGAATTACTGCATTTTGCAATATATTTTGGCAGCAAATAATACTCAAACTGATGTATGGTTCATTTTTTTTCCCGTGGCGGTTACGTCATCAATTGCTCCGCCATATTGAAATTTACGCACGTCGTTTATTACAAGCTATCCATCTTTCTAATCACCTGTTTGGCCGTTGCCGTATTGACAAATTCCTCCTTTAAACCTCACAATAAGTATCTTTCATTAAGCAATTATAAATGAAAATGAGAAAACATTTGCATGTGGCAACAGAGGGCACAGACGGCTAAACTTTCTAAACAACATTTTGAGGTTAGGAATTTTAAAAAGTTCAAAAACAGCAAAAACTACAAACAGAAAAAATAAAAACTTAGTTTAGGGTTGTCTAAGTTTATTAATTAGTGTTTGTTGTTATTAAATAGTAAAATTTAAGATTTTTCTTCACCAAACTGGAAAACTTGCAACAATTGGTGGTAAACAAAGGCGGAAAGTTCCAATCAAACTTTGGCTTGGGAGCAACAACCACAATCAATTTTAATTATGTGGAAAGGACATCACAGATAGGTGCATTCAAATGAGTCATTAACAGTCCAATACCAACGTTTCAAGAATTATTCCATAAAATTTGCAAGAAAGTAAAGGCAATGTGTGTATCCTGGAGACTATTAAATCCTTGCAGTTTTGTGAGGATCCTAAAGCAGTGTTTTAACTTATAACAGAATTGTTGGTGTTTTAAGAACTTGCTTCTTGGTTTTGTGATTTAGATTGCTTATTTATTTCCTTTTGTAAATTTACCCAGCATTAAATACATATCATTTTGGTTTTGTTGTGTGATTTACTTAACATGTTTTTTCAATTTCAGTTCAATTTATTGTACCTAAGAGCAGGTAGGTACCTCAGTTAAAGAAATTATTTAATTTTATGATTGTTTATGAAGAAAACTAGACTTCTTCTTAGATAAAAAAAGAAACTTTTTAAAGATTTTATTTGTATATTTCATAATGTGTAAATAATACAATTAAAATAGTAATTTAACCTACTATCTAATGTAAAAGTATTTAACAGTAGTTCTAATATACCTGAAACTTACTAGAAATTTGATTTTTCAACACTCTGCATATGGATTTTGACAACACCATAATAACCACAGCTTCAAACACCTTTTGTTTAGAGTCTTTTAGAGCTATTGATAATGGGACTTTTTAAATTTGGACCCTTTCAAAGCACTATAAGCAAACTCCAGATTAGGCAAATAAAGGTACCTGAAACATAACCTATTTAGTATTAGCAACTCATTAATACCTCTACCAGAGTTCTTTTTATAATATTAGGTAAATCACCTTGTCAGCTTCTGCTAAATACACCTTTACTCTATATCCATGTTTCTTCAAGAACCACTGGCTTGAATAAACTTGGTTTTTGTAGTGTTATAATTAAAAATGACCGCAAGAGGGCCAGTCAGATTGTCAGAGGTCATACATCAAGATCAACCTGTTTAAATTTGTCTTTCTAACGGAAACAATTTGTTTTGGTTGTAATTTCTGTGCTATTTTGTGCAAACCAGACAGTGGTGGTAGCTGCTTTACGTTTCCCAACCCTTCTAACAACCCTCTCCGGTCCAAAAAGGATTTTGAGCTTTTTGTTGATTTGGACAATGCGAACAGTATAGAAGTGTATCACACATAAGTTTAATCGTTATTAGAAGTGCGCAAATTAAGGTATTTTCTCAATATTTATACAACATACCTAGTTTAGGTATTACTGATATATTATGCTTAATTTAGTTTCGATCCAGGGTTTGTCACAAACACACATCCAGTAATTGATCCAGTCGAACTTGAACTGAAAAAATGAGTGCGGAAAAAACTAACTTCAAAAAAGTCGTTTTCAAAATATCCTGTTTTGTTTAATTAAATTTCATACACCCTGTAGATCGGTAACGAACTTTTTATCATAAAATGGCCGGGGCAATCACCCCCTTCAATATTGCCGTGTCCTGTATGTTTGAATGAAATTTTGACTGGACATTAAGTTTAGTTCATATTTGTGTGGTTCTCAATACAATTTCTACTGCATTTTTCCCTATTATCTTCAATATTTTATCTTCCATGAATTGCCCGGTAAACCAGTCATTTTCTAGAACTTTACCAATGTCTGACATTTTCTCTTTAAAATGGCCTTTGATCGGTTCTAAGCCTTTCAAGTGGGAAGCATCAATGCTTTTCGTCGAAGTGTTTACCCTACGAACACAGTGTAAAAAGCTAATTACGCATAGTTTTCCGTTGCGTAATAACCTTTTTTACACACAATTGTAAAAAAGCTCACAGTCTATATTTGATTAGGACGCAAGAAAATATGAAATACGTATTTTATTATTTTCTAAAATACTAAGTCTAACATAACAAGAATTAAATAAAAAGATTCAAATTTTGTAGTAACATTTAAAATGTCCGCAAGGTATGACGTAGACGGTTTTCAACCAATTAGGTGCTAGAAGGCTTGTTGCCAGTTTGAAAACTTTCACCGATTCAAATTAATCTTGACAAATTAAAAACGATAAAAGATACAATACAGTTTTTTAAGTTTCTAACAATAACACTAGACTAAAAAGACATTATGTCACATTGACATCAACTAACTTTTTATCCAGTGAAATAAAAAAGTTGTCGTGTCGTTCTAGAAAACGTGTTACTTGGCAACATTGCAGTCTGCGGACTTGATTTTGAGGTTATAAATCATGCTGTCAACTATCAGACAGCCATAGCCAATAAAACTGCTGAAAGTCGTCTACGTCATTTATGCGGCAAAACCGTCAATTTGATTTTATTTACGCGTTTACAAAGTCCTGTAAATTACCAAAAAACCTTCTTTTTTGTAAATAAACTACAAATTCCGACATTGCAGACTGAGATTTCCGATTTATATGCATTGAAACATAGTTTTACGTTATGGGGAATGAGCCCGTTCAGAAAGAGTCAAGGGTAATTTAGAACAGTTAATTGTAAATCAGAAAATGTAATTTTTTTCATAACATTCGTTGTAAAAGTTGTTTTTACCATATTTGTTGTTATAAAGTATATTAATTTATTAAAGTGCCTTGGAGTTTCAGCTTGGAATTGCCTTTGAATGTTCTGAATTCATTATTCTGAATTACTCTTCAACTTTTTTGAATCTCACTTGGCCTATTTTAAACTATAAGAATATGATCTGAATCAGATAAAATGATGTTACTAAAGAAAAATCATAATCCAAAATAGAATCGGTTTGAAGGTGCTTTAAAAGAAATTCCCTATGGAATATCAGCATAATGTTCCCGGCCGGAAAAAAACCCTTACGTCCCTGAGGGTTACCCCCGAGTGTAGCGGGGGTGGCTTTCGCCAGATACAGTCACACTTTCATGTTTACATTGGTATAAATAGATGGTTTTGTCCGAGGCAGTGGTTCAATATACACTTACCCATTTATTAATATTGGGGGACGGCTTTAATACGCTTCGCACTTCCCTTTTTGCCTTTTGTGATTCAGATTTTATTAATATGACGACAGTTTCCAATTTATCTAAGTAAACACGGGGGTCGAAGATAAAAGCTGTCGGTGATTTACAAATTAAGTGGAACATCTGATTAAGTCGGGGTGGATCAGTGAATTAAGGATCGCAAAATTACCATCTCTTCTGTTTTTTTCCAAGTATATCCATAAGCCTCTTGGACCGGAAAATATTTAATAAGTATCCATAATTTATAAGGACGGTCGCCGATTACGTACGGACTTGTTGTTTGGAATGTGTTTTTCGAGCCATTCAAACAAGAATTATGTCATGCCTCGGCGGGAATATCAGCACCGGCTGATCTCTAAAACACAGGTGTTCGCGCTTCAAATCATCATAACCTTCAGATATGAGCAGATTGGTGTGACAAAAACGACGAAATGCTTCCCTTGTGCGAATTTTACCGCCTGTTACTTCCACTGCATCTTCGCCTGAGAAATATTTTGCGGAGATAAATCTTGAGCCGCCATTTAAGCGATATAAAATATCACCTTGATGCTTTTTCTAAACTGGCATTTTAGCCTTTTAAATATTATTCATGCGAGTCGTTTAGTAGTCTCAAGACTTCTTAACTGATAACCATCAAAGGAGTGGAATATCGCTCTTTAGATTCAAAAAAGATTAACAACCGAATTATTTCAATTCTTAAAGTTAGTAGTTTATAAAAGATTTATTAAGATGATTCAAAATTTAATTTTTCAAAAAATACTCTGAACTCAAGAACTCTCTGTTAAGAAGTTATATGTGGGCCATTTGAGAGAAAATACTAAAATTCTCCATTCATTAAATGTATAAATTGAAAACAGTTATGCATTTTCTAAATCTCATCTAAAAAATAATATCATTTGACTCATTGTTATGGTCAATTACTTTGGTCGCACCAACTATCTCCTCTTACGTCTTCATCTGCTTAGACCAAACCAGGAAACCCATTCACCAGTTTTGGTGGAATTAGTAGAAAATCCATCATTGATGCAGATTGAGAAATGAATGGTATTTTATGACTTTTGATTTTTATTCTTACTGCCAGAGAGAAATGATTCTAGAGAAAGTTAATAATGAAATTCAGGGAGTGGCTTGTGGAATCTTAGTCCTTTCAGGGTACGTTTTCTTGAAACCAAGGGAATGGAGTTGTCAAGGAAAAGGTCTCTAGAATGTGACAAGAACCACCATTGTCAACATCTTCACTCACATTCTCTCAATGCTTCAACTTTCAATGCAACTTTAACAGCCCACATTTGAGATATGTTATGTTATACAATAAGTGAGTGTACAATTGCTGGCCTACACTGCGACCGTGAGTCTATTGTGGCTCACACATCAGCTCACTCTGAATATTTAGCTCTTCCAGAAACCGGATGATCTTTCTGGACAAGGTCTTGCCCAGATCCTCTGGTAGGAGCGCCTCTGTCCAAAACCGAGAGACCTGGATCTGGTGAGACCCGGACAGCAGCAAAGCAGGTGCACTGCCGAGTCGTCGTCTTCAGGTGCGCTGCCGAGTTGCAGGAGATTATCAGTCCTAGTCTTCAGACGATATCAGCCTCATGAGTCACACACTGAAGATATTCCTTAAGATTATCCACTACAGAATATCAAGAAAGTGCGAAAGAAACATTGGATCCACACAATTTGGATTCAGACGAGGTTTATGGCACGAGAGAAGCATTAGTACTGATGCAGAACTGCAACGTTCAGAGAAAGGACATAATGCTGTGTTTCATGGATTATGAAAAGGCGTTCGACAGAGTCCAACATCATAAACTGATCCAAATCCTAAATAGATGGGACATAGACCAAAAAGACATCCGCTGCATTCAAAGCCTATACTGGAACCAAATGGCTGAAGTCAGAGTTGGTAACGATCTCACAGAAGCAAGACCAATTTGTAGAGGGGTCAGAGAAGATTGTGTTCTCTCCCCACTTCTCTTCAATTTATATTCTGAAGTCATCTTTCAGGAAGCCCTAGAAGAACGCAACGTGGGCGTTAAGGTGAATGGTGTATGGGTCAACAATATTCGTTATGCGGACGACACAGTTCTAATTGCAGATAACCTGGAGGATTTGCGGAATATGCGACATCGAAATATAGGAATATTAGACACCATTAAACGTCGAAAAACAGCATATCTGGGACACCTAATACGCAACGAGAGGTACCAATTCCTGCAATTGATAATTGAGGGAAAGATTGAAGGAAAGAGAGGAATCGGCAGGAAAAAGATGTCATGCTCCGGAACGTTACCCAGAGGACAGGACTGAGTGTAATAGATAGAGTGGACAAATGTGATCGTAAACATGCATTAATAAACACGCAGCAGAAGAAGAAGAAGTCTTGGACGAGTTCTTCATACATTCTTAGCTAGCATTCTAGCTGCCGTGCTTGGAAGGATGTTGGAGGTGTCTTTAGCTCGAACGTTGAACAGGCCTGTCTTTGTATTGAAGACATTTTATGAGTTGCAGTGTTTTGTAGACTTTTGTTGTACCAGACTAAGACACCGTAGCGTAGGTCAGCATGGGTCTGACGATAGTAGTGTAAAACCAACACCATCTGTATGGTACCCACACCCCACAGATACTTCTGCATCTTCATAGAGAAACCTATGCTTTACTGACTAGATTTTCCAAGTTTCAGGTCAGAGTTCTGTAGAGACTACCAGATACTTCCTGAGTCGCAAACGGTATTGCTTCACCAGATAAGACAGGTGGCCAAAAAATTCCAATCTCCTGCTCCTGATGAATCGTATTATAATTATTCCTTCTCGCACCAGCTTTGGGTCATATTGAGCACTCCTTGTATTCTTGGCATCTACTTGCCTGTAATGAAGATGGTCAGATCGTCAGCATAAGCTTGAACCTCTACGTCCCACAGTGAGAGTGTGATCAATAGGTTGTCCACCAGGAAACACCACAACAAGGGAGACAGAAAGAGAGGTCTATGTCCAAGTGTGAATAAATAACAGCTGACATAAATGTGAGAAGAAAATCACTGTGACTCTTATAACTTATTTTTATTCTTCCAACATTTTCAAAAATTAAGAAAGAAAAAGTAAGAAACAACCTGATTCAATCATTGCACTACCTAGTAAGGCCGCATTCAAATAAACGAATGAAATCATATGCACATTAAATACAGAAGTTGATAGGATGACAAGCGGCCAGGGCACGAACAATAAAGGGATTTTAATACCGCCACTGGTCCCTCAGAATCTCTCCAATAAATCTGTCATCGGTGACGGTTTCGCGGACATGCAAATGCTCGCATATATGATACATCCGAACATTTTTCCGTATTATTTTTCAGGTCGCTTCGTGACGGTTGTCCGGGCCCTGCCGATGGATGCCTGGATAGGTTTAATAAATGGACGCCGGCTCGCATAAAGGAGCTACCAGACAATTCCGATGACAGATACATAATATTGTTATGGAAATATTAATATAGGATCGAGAAGAAAGGAAGCATAAATCTAAGACGGGTATATGATGACGCGGTGCAACTGTTTGAGGCTTTGCAGATGATTTCTGGTTTGTTCACAGTTGGCTGATGGGCATAAATTTAGTGACTATTGTTTTTTGTGTTACGCTTCTGCTTCTTTTGACTTTGGCCGTTTCGATCTTCTCGCTGTTTTTCTTTTTTACTCGGCTGGTATTCACATAACTTATGTGTTACGTGTTATTGCAGAGGTTAGATCTGCTCTATATAAATAAGGTTTTCATCTTTGCATCATTTTGATCAAGTGTGATGTCCCACTTTTTTGTTTTCAATTTGTCAGCAAAAGGCAAACTTTTGTTATCTTAGTGGCATTTAACACTTACGTATAAGCTTTATGGTCTTAAATATGGTTTTAAGTTATTGAGTAGTCTAAATTTTTTTTGCAATTAGATAGTTTTGTTGGAACAGGCTTTGATGCGAAGATTTCGTAATTAAATGCTGGTTCTGTGTCCAGGATAAGGAGGGCCACTCTATGGGGATCTTGAAAACTCTTAGAGAGATACAGAGTTGGTTAAATGGTAGAAAAGCTGCGTAATCATGGCCATTATAAAATCAAATTTAGAAAATGTCCCATATTTTATTTGTGACGTTAATATTGAACCTAGAAATCAAAAGTAATAACACTGCTCTTCAGCAATTTTTCTAGCTCTTTAAATTGGCATTATCACTTTTTAATTCCGACGTTTTGTTTTTGCACAACCATTATCAATCTATTTTTTTTAAACGCAGTTTTGATTTTTTTATAATTATTTATAATATTAGTTTCTGAAAGCCCAGTTTAATCATATTTCAATTATGTATGACACTTTATGGTTTAAATGCGTTTTACTCTGCTTTTTGACTTTACATTAGAAATGTCTTATTACGAGTTTGACAATTATTTTTTAATTAAAAATTGTCTATGTCAATAAATTGTTTCGGTTATTTAGATGGTTATTATTAATTTAAACTTGAAAATTAGACAAGGAAAAACAGTTTTCTCCCCCCCTTAAATTAAGTGAAATAGGCACAAAAAAAGCACAAAAAGGGGGGATATTAGGTTTTTTTTTAAGTACTTTTTGAAATTCAATATCTCGGTAACGTGTGGAGCTAGAGAGGCGAGTTTTGGCTAATTTTGTAGTATTTTTTATCGTCTTTCTAATGACGTTTTAGTAAAATCTATAAGAGTTTAAATAAAAAAGTTACAATAATTCAAAAATTGAAAAAATGTAATTTTTACAAAAAGTGCAATTTTGGCAATTTTTTATTTTGCTCCAGGAGGGTTCCAATGCACAGCAAAGTACATATTTATACCAAAGGACCTTAAATTCAATATCTCGGTAACGTGTGGAGCTAGAGAGGTGAGTTTTGGCTAATTTTATAGTATTTTTTATCCCTTTTTCAAAATTTTCAATTTTTATTTTTGTTCCAAAAGGGTTCCAATGCACAGCAGAACCTTAAATTAAGTAAAATAAGTACAAAAAAACACTTTAAAAATTTTAATTTTTCAAAAAAATTGAAAGAATGGGGGGGTATTAGGGGTCTTTTTTTAACTACTTTTTGAAATTCAATATCTCCGTAACGTGTGGAGCTAGAGAGGCGAGTTTTGGCTAATTTTGTAGTATTTTTTATCCCCTTTCTAATGGCGAGTTTAAATAAAAAAGTTATAACATTTCAAAAATTGACAGTTTTGGTCAAAGTGAATTTTTGGCAAATTTTTATTTTGCTTCATAAGGGTTCCAATGCACAGCAAAGGGTATAATTATACCAAAGGACCTTGAATTAGGTGAAATAACCACTTTGAACCTTTTGAAAATTGCAAAAATGCCATTTTTTGTCAAAATTTGACAAAATTTTTTTTTGCTCCAAAATGGTTGCAATGTAGGTTGCAAAGGGTATATTTATTCTACAGAACATTAAATTAAGAAAAATAAGCACAAAAAAGCATTTTTTTTGCATTTTTCAAAAAAGTGAATGGATGGGGTGGGGTATTAGGGGACTTTTTTAACTGCTTTTTGAAATTCAATATCTTGGTAACACAAAGAGCTAGAGAGGCGAGTTTGGACTCATTTTGTAGTATTTTTTATACCTTTTCTAATAGCGCTTTAAGTGAAATTGATTGGAGTTCAAATAAAAAAGGAACAATCATTCAAAAATTGAAAAAATTACAATTTTGAACAAAAGTGCATTTTTGGCAAATTTTTATTTTGCTTCATAAGGATTCCAATGCACAGCAAAGAGCTTATGTATACCAAAGGACCAAAAATTAGGTGAAATAAGAACAAAAGAGCAGAATGGGGTGGTATTAGGATACTTTTTTTACTACTTTTTGAATGTGAATATCTCGGTAACATGAAGAGCTAGAGGGATCAGTTTTGGCTCATTTTGTAGTATTTTTTATCGCCTTTCTAATGGCGTTTTAGTAAAATTTATAAGAGTTCAAATAAAAAAGCTACAATTATTCAAATATTGAAAAAATGTAATTTTTACAAAAAGTGCAATTTTGGCAATTTTTTATTTTGCTCCAGGAGGGTTCCAATGCACAGCAAAGGACATATTTATACCAAAGGACCTTAAATAAGGTGAAATAAGTACAAAAAAAGCACTTGAACAACACACAAAAATTGAATGGAAGGGTCTTTTTTAACTACTTATCTACTATCTAACGTATTCATTTTTACTTGTCAGATGTGTCACATTTAAAAAATTTGCCATTCTATTACATTGTTGTCATCTTCTTTCACTTTGAATTTTGCTACTCGTTGATCGTTTCGTTGTATATCGCCTTAAATAATGCGTTTTAGAAAGTCACAAGAAGTCAAAATTTAGTTGAACCGATAAAGTAACTAATCGAGCAATCAATCAAATACATATTGCCAGTATTAATAAGCGATATAACGTAAATGGTCATCGACAGGTAAATTGCTTTCTGTGAGGCCGTATTGCTATAGGCAAACAATAGTACAACATACGGATATAAATTTATTTATCAGCCGGCAAATGGCAGCAAACAAAGTAACTTGAGTTTTTACTGCTTATGTGGATTGTACCAGATGTTTGCAGCTGGTATTAAAGAAAAGCGAGCTGGGTTATGAAGTGCTTCTGTCTTGGATTAGCTATTGTATGTTCTAAACGTATTGAGCGACGAATTCAGCATTTCAATAGTTATTTATCATATTAAGTTAATTAAAGAAGGCACTAGTGTTTGAAAGTATATTATTGTATTTATTAAGCTTTTATCAAACCAAATCTACGATATAATGTGAGTTAACCACACTTACTATTTTAAAATATTAAAAATAACCCCTTTAATAACCATTATTAACAGAAAAGTGGCAAAAATTTATTGTTACAACTTTGCTGAAATTATTTAGGTTTTTCATGATTTTGTTTGTCCTTTCTTTTATAGTACCGATACAACTCTAAATTGGCAATAATTATAATAACTTTTTAATTAAAAACAGCTCTTTGGAAAACCTTTGAGTCGCCAAAAGTGCTTAACTAAACTTTTTGTTAGGCTACAATGCCAATATTGAAGTGAAAAAAAATTAGTAGGTATCCGATTTCAGTTAATATTTAAAGGCGGAAAATGGAAAGGGGCAAAAAGCCAAACATGGGAGTGTCAATACATCACAATAGATTTTTCAATTTAAAAAATGATTACGAACAGGGAGGGTGGATAAGAAATACCCTATACATTTTTACCCGTGATAAATGTCACTATCGACGTATACATATAGAGAGCATGTCAGTAAAGTTAAGACTTGATTGACATTGATTACGGCTTTTATAGACGTCTATCTGGTGCACTAATTAATCTCCAAGTTCATAAATAAAACTGGCCTTTAATTGCTCTTTTTTGCGTTCACTGGTCGAGTTTGTTTAACAATTTTGGAAGTAAATTTAGAAAATCCCGGTATTTATGGTCTACTTATTTCACTTTTCGGCATGGATCAAAGAAACTTAGCTCAGCGATGCGCACGATATTTGGGTACCAGGAAAATTATAATCTTCCAAAAGGTGGCGAAGTGGCGGTCCTTTTTTGATACAAAATATTTTCAGACAGGATTATCCCCTTATTATTCCTCTTTACAAATATGTTTGTAAACTTCTTAGATATAATCTCACCTAAAAGCCACAAGAAAGTTTACCACTACCTAAAGGTGAAATTAACAAAAACACATTATTAAAACACATAAAATAGCGAACAGAGTGATTTACTCGACATATAAAACACATTTTTCCACTTTAAGGTGATTTCTTAAAAGGTCGCTTAAGACAACAATGAAATATACACCCCAAACATGTACCACAGGAATTATCCAAGTGTATCACCTTACATGCGTGGGAGCTTAAGCTTTGATAGCAATAATAATAAGCAGGTGTTCTTTCAATGAGTTTTTTTATAAGGCAACAATGGAAATCGCATAATTATTGCGTCATTATGGCAATGCCTTAAAGCGACAAGTCGTGTTCTATTATAAACGATATTTATACGCATTAATCGGATTTGGTGCACTTCAAGTAATTTTCATATAAAGTAAGGAAATCGTTGGTCGTTTAATTTATCTAGTCACTTTTTTTTTAATGGAAAGGAATTGTTCAAACAGTTTACAGTTACTTGACGAGGAAATACTTAAGTTTTTTCCTTTTGTCATCAATTAATCAAATAATGGATTTAATAGAATAAATAATTCAATAGAAGTTCAAACAGTGAATTGTTGAATAAAGAACAAGTTATTACTTTTTGGAAAATTGCTATACAAAACTGAATTTCACAAATTTTATTGTATCAGTTATTAACAGGTTTTTAAAATTTTCTTTTCATCACTCGGTATAGTTAAAAAGGGTGGACCAGGTTTTACGTAACAAAGTGTCTAGTTGTTTTAATATTTTAAAATATGTATGTCTGTAATTCTAAATAACTTGTTGTAAAACTTTTGTAAAGTTCGATTACATTTTGATGTAAATGATTCTTTTATTATCCATCCTGAAAAGTATTTCAATTTTTCAATTTTCAATTTCAATTAACTGAATTTAAAAATAAAAGAACCTATTGAACTAAATTGATATTACTTTAACAGTTTTGACTTTAACAGTTCAAAACTTAGTTACTGAGGCTATCAATTTGATTATAAATATGTGGTCCAGTTTTAAATGTCAATAATACACCCCTCGATAGTCCATAAAAATATAAGTTGACATGCATTATGTCATTTTCCTGAAAAATGCTTCTTGATGAAAAAGGAAAATACAGTCAAAGTCAAATTTTAGTTTTTTTTTCTCATAACTGTCAGACCGTCGCAGTTACGGATTACGTTCAAAGATCCAAAATCAACCCGACCCAACTTAAAAATTGTCTTGGAAACGGAGAAAATTGATTTAAGAAGTTTCCGGATAAACTGAAAGACTTTAGTCCTGAAAATAGACTTTAAAATTGTGAAAATTCTTTGTAGTCAGTCGTCATACTGTTCAAATAAATTAAAAAACTTTTGTATTGAAAATTGACTTGTAGACATAAAAAACTACTTTTCCTAAAATTTTTGACAGCTATTTCACACATTTAAACCTTGAAAATTGACTTATTGGACACGCAAAATGTTTTCACGTTTTCATGTTTTCAAATTTCAATATTTTAGTCTTGAAAATAGTCTTAAATAGAGGATATTGACATTAGATTTATGAATATTCACTTGAAGACTAACTTTTCAAGTTTTTTTAATTTACTTTTCATTTTCATAGAATTCTGGACTATTTTTAGTGCTCTAACACTGCTTTCAGCTGGGAAAATAGAGTTTCAAGGCTTACGTCACCAAATTTTTGACATAGCAGACTTAAAAAACTATTTTCATATTCTTCATAGGCTTAAAAATGTCACTTCCTTCTTTGTCACTATTAAATTGACTTCTAGACACCTCAATGCTAAAAATTTGAGCATTTTTTAAAAATCTAGACTGCTTTTAGTCTTTTCAGGCTGTTTTCAGCCTGAAAATCCAGTTTTAAGACTAAGTTTTTGACTTATTAGACCTGAAAACCAGTTTGTACATTGTCCACAGTCTTGAAAATGTAATTTCAAGCTTTTTCACTATTAAATTGACTTCTACACACATCGGTGCAAAAAATTGCATGAATTTCTAAGAAATTCGGACTGATTTTAATGGTAATGGTAATGGTAGGTGTGGATGGTGACAGATGTACTGCGACCTGATTAGATCTATTCTACCCCATCTTCTTATGCTATCTCAAGGTTTCCTTGTTCATAGCAGCCCCTCAAGATTTAGTTCCTTTAGGAATTTCAGGATCTCGAGTGGGTCTGTTCGAGGTATTTCTTCCACAGCCAGCTGGGGTAATCCCAGTGTGTTTAATCTTCTGTGGCGTACAACATAACACTCCAGCAAGATGTGGTGGTTCTTCTCCGCAAAACCTGCAGGTACTGTCCTCTTCTAGGTCTAGCTTCCTTATGCGTTCTCTGAGTCGATAATGACCCGTTAGAAACCCCGTTAATGCCTTGAGACAGCTTTTCTAGGCACTCAAGAACCATCATCGAGTTGATGTTAGATGAGCTCAACGCTTTGATGGCTGCTTGGCTATCCGAAAGGATCGCAATTTCCTTGTTCCGGTATTTCTTGTCGAGGTTAAACTGAATACACCTTTCTATGGTGTGAATTTTCGGAGGTAATATCCCTAGTGCATTTAATTTTTCCGGAAAAATTCGGAAAAACAAGTTTCTAAGTAATTTGTTTTAACAAATAGCATGAGCGAGAGTGGTTTTAAAAATCCTCGTCTTCGACTCGGATGATAGAAACGAGTATTCCAATTTTTCCACAGGAAAAATTAGATGCACGAGGGATATTTGGTAAGATTATTTATATAACTAGATAGTTAAATAAACATTTTATTTTAATTAAAACAATAAGAACAATAATTAATAAGAACAATAACTTTCAAGCTAGAAAGGGTAACACTATTCTTTATGTTGCTGTGAGGAGTGTGCAATTTTTTCGAATTTTTTTCCGGAAAAACTGCTGACAGCTAAGTTGACAGTTGTTAAGTGATTTTTCCACTTAAAATTTACATTTGTTATACTAATTCTTGATAGCGATTGGTCAAAATTGATAGGAAGGAAATAATCATTAAAAAAGTCTGTTATGTAAATATGAATCAAGTTACCTTCAAAATAAAGCATCCAAATGCTCATTTTCGTCAACTTTAACTGTCCGTTTTTTCCTACTAAAACTGTAGGTATTATTTACTTTTTTGTAGATATTAGAGAACGTACGATCTGATGGTGTAAGTTAATTAAGATACAGAGCGAAGCAATGGTTCCTCAACTAATTTTAGTGATGGCTTAATAATTTTTTGAAGTGGATTGTGCTATATGATTTAATAATTTCGCTTATTGAGGAACAAGCAAAGATTTCAACAATACAATTTATCGATAGTTCTACAAACTGAATGGTCGTGACAGTAAAAATACATGCATTTAATTTAATTTATCCTCGTAAATTTAAATTGAACTAATGTGCTATGTAACGATGTTACGCCTAAAGTGAGTTAGCTCGTGCAAACATGTATACATTGACGAAAGTTTATTTATAAAACAACAAAACCGCTTCGACCGCTGCACGATTTTCCGATTTATACAATACCAATTAGGCAGTGAACAGAAACGGATGGACACAATATTATTCCTGGTCTGATCCCGATTTGAATGTCTTGAGGATAAAACTAAACCGACCCGATGCAAACCAAAATGAATCGTTATTTCCATTGAAAACCGGAACCCTTAATGCATCAGGTGAAAATAAAGCCGACGTAGCTGGATTTATGCGTAAGAGATAGTTGGCTTACAGAAAACCAGAGGTAATAAAATCCTGATGAAATATCATTTGATTCGAGTGTCGAATAACAGATTAGTTAATTTGGGAATTTAATGGTTCAAAGTTGCGCGTTTCGAAGTTTATGGGCAAAATTTGATAATCCTTATTCGGATCGACTCTCGAGTTATTTCCAATTAAATTCACAAGTAAAGCTCCGCATTTCGAACATTAATAGTATCCGGGTAGATTAATGAAGTTGTTGGACCTTACTCCACTACTAACTTAACTAAGATTACAAAGTTCAATCGTTTATTTCATTCAACCCTTGCCACCCTTATTATTATTGGTATTATAGACCTAAGCTACCATACTCTAAATAACTTAATCAGATATACGTACTTTGAATGCTAGATCGATGGAGCAAAAATCATACTTTTTTCGAACAGCAACAACTTGCTTAGCAGCTGACCAATTGCAAAGCATCTTTGAATTCTAAACTAAATAAATCATTTCTCTATAACAATATTCTGCAGTTTTAAAAATTCTCTTTAATAGGTGTAAATCAAAATAATGTCAACTTTAGTAATAATAATAATAAAATTATCTTTCAAAAGTAAGTAAATTATCAGCTCATTACATACGAGAATAATACTATATAATCCTAGCAAAAAGTTGATATAAAACTCTGTATTTAGCTCCAAAATCCACTTTTGGCTTCGTTAATTAAGGAGCTACAAAAAAGTATAAATAAGGGAAGTTGTAGAAAATTTCATCATCACTTTCACTTCATATAAACTGCTCGTCAAAATGAATGGGACAGTAAAATTGTTGGTCATTTTTGAGCGGCTGTTTCTTTAAATCGATTCTCACGATTTAATTTTTTTTTTTGAAAATTAATGATATTTTCTTCCACTTTCTGGTGGCCTAAATAATCTTTTTGAAAGTTTTCACGAATCCGAGTATACAGGGTGTGATTGAGGTGTAGTCAAAAAATGAAAAATTTGGTCTAACGCCATTTTTCGCAAAAAAATGTTTTATTTTTCAAAATAACCTTAATCGAGTCTTGTAGTCAATATCTCTAGAAGTTTTCGCCATTTTGGTAAGGGCCGTTTACGAATTTTATAGAAAAATTTCAAAAATGGGGTTATTTTTACTTCTTACAAAATCTTTTGTAGCAGAGCAAGGTTACACTTAAAACTACCCAATATAGGTAAAAAGCTTAAGCTGCGTTATACAAGGTGACCCAAATAAAACTTTGAAAACTAAATCATATTTTTATCATAAATCTTGGCCTGTTCGGTGATTTTAATGGAAAATAATGATATTGGATAAAAATCCAAGAGAAGAGGGACCCCACCCTCCCAAAGTTATTCAGACCAATCTGTCTCTCATCCTTCCTCCTGAAAACACTGGAGAAGATGATAGATAACTATATTAGAACCGAGATACTGGAGAGGGTGCTTCTGTACCCCGGACAGCACGCTTACAAAGCGGGAAGATCAACAGAAACCGCTCTTTTCGTGTTGACCGAAAACATCCAAGAATCACTCGAGCACAAAGAAATGGCTACATGCGCCTTCTTATACATAGAGGGAGCATTCGATAACACTTCACACGAGGCCCTGACAAACAAGGGAATAGACAGAACCACATCCAGGTGGATGTGCCAAATGCTGACTACAAGAACCGCTGAAACAAACGTGAACGGGAACAACTTTTAGATCAGCACAAATCGAGGATGTCTACAAGGAGGGGTCCTATCACCCTTAATGTGGAGTCTGGTAGTAGACAAACTTCTCGGAATTTTTACCGGGAACGGAGTAACTTGTCTTGGCTATGCTGACGACATAGTCATTATGGCCAAAGGCAAGTTCGAAGGAACTCTCTGTGATCTCGTAGAAAGGGAGTTAGAAACCATCAGAAGATGGTGTTTATCAGTGGGACTGAGAATCAACTCATCAAAAACCACAGTTGTACCTTTCACCAGGAGAAGAAGACTTCAGCACTTGAGAAATATCCGCCTCAACGACGAAAACTTAGAATGGCGGCAAGAGGTTAAGTATCTAGGACTTACCCTAGATTCAAAACTTATCTGGAACCGCCACGTAGAAAATATTGCCAACAAGGCAAGGTCATCACTGACGGTGTGCAGGAACATTGCGGGAAAGACGTGGGGTTGTAACCTATCAATACTGCAATGGATGTATACCATGATAGTGAGACCTATGATCACATACGGCGCAGTAGTGTGGCACAGAAAAACAGTGCAAGGCAGTCTAACTTGCCACAACAAGGAAAACATTAGAAAAGGTGCAGAGACTTGCATGTGTTTACATAACAGGAGCAATGAGATCGACCCCCACGGCAGCACTAGAGGTAATTCACACCGCTCCACATCATGGTGAGAAGAACTGCTTGGGGAGCACATCTCAGGTTGGATCACACCTCGCCGATCTCCCAACCGACGAAATCATCAGGAAGTTTAGTTTCGAAAAACCATTTTGAACGGAACCCATGGGCCAGTTCCTTAGCATTTTTCAAGCAAAAATTCACGCCACAGAAAGGTGTATTCAGTTCAACCTCGACAGGAAATACCGGAACAAGGAAATTGCGAACCTTTCCGATAGCCAAGCAGCCATCAAAGCGTTAAGCTCATCTAACATCAACTCGATGATGGTTCTGGAGCGCCTAGGAAAGCTCAATGATCTAAGAAGGAACAACAAGGTAACCCTCCTCTGGGTTCCCGGGCACGTCGGAGTAGAGGATAACGAACAAGCAGAAACTCTGGCACGAAAAGGTGCATCAGAGCCACTGATCGGGCTAGAACCATGCTGCGGCCTTGGAAAAACATATGTCCAGGAAGAACTTAATAAAGCTGAAGAAGAACTGAGAGCAAAGCACTAGCAAAGACTTCCACCTTTTTCTCCTTGGCAATTTTAACCGAGCAAGATCGAAGACACTGATTAACCTCAGCAAAATTAGTCTCAAGGCATTAACGGGATTTCTAACGGGTCATTGTCGACTCAGAGAACACCAGAGGAAGCTAGGCCTAGAAGAGGACAGTACCTGCAGCTTCTGCGGAGAACCAGAAACACCCCACCCCATCCTGCTGGAGTGTTATGCTGTACGCCACAGAAGATTAAACACACAGGGATTATACCAGCTGGCTGTGGAAGAAATACCTCAAACAGACCCACCCAAGATCCTGAAATTCCTAAAGGAACTAAATTTTGAGGGGCTGCTATGGACAAGGAAACCTTGAGATAGCAGAAGAAGATGGGGCAGAATAGATCTAATCAGGTCGCAGTACATCTGTCACCATCCACACCTACCATTACCATTACAGACCCTACAAAATTTTACCAGTGCAAACTTTAACTGATGCTCAAAAAAAGCAAAGGCTAGACTTTTGTCAGGATATGCTTCACAGCCTAAATGAAGATCCCGATTATTTGATTGAGTCTTCCACGGCAGAAATTTTCAATAGAAAAAATAGAAGATCAGTCCGGGGAAAATCAGTACTGTAGAAAAAGATTGGTAAAACAAATTAAAAAATCAGGAAGAAAAACCTTAAATGTTGGGTGCAGCAAAAATAATGTTATTTGGCCCATATTTTACGATTATAATCTAACTGGAGTTGCCTACCTAGAAACATGTATCCCAATGGTGGGAAACAATCTTTTACACAATTTTCAAGAAATTGGAAGATTTTATTTGGATGCAGGACGGCGCGGCGCTCCTCCCCATGATTTTAATGCCGTTAGAAAGCATTTAAATAATACCTTTTCATTTGGATAGGAAATAATGAGATTATCAGATGGCCCCCTAACAGTCCGGATTTAACTCTTCTGGCGCTTTCTAAAAAATATAATAAACCACAATAATAATAACACTATTCAAGAAATTAAACATTATATTCAATTAGAAATAAATAAACTTAATAACAATATTAACGTCATTTAGGACGTTTTTTCTAATCTCAGGAGATGCTATAGGTTATGCTTCGAAAATAATGGCGGTCACTTGGAACATCTTTTATAAAAAGGTGTTTGACAGATATTTATAAGTTCGTTTGTTGTGTGTTAATTCTTAAATGTATCATCCGCAACACTGTTTGCCGTTTTCATGGCTACTTTGTGTTCACATGTTCACAATACCGTAATTACATTAACTAAATTTTGGATAGCCTCTTAAGGAAATTTTCATATATAACTTTTTTTTCTCTACCAGCAATAATAACTATAATAAGGGATGGGTAAAATTTATTGTGAATAACCCGTCAGTACTTTTTCTTTTACAAGAATCTTCTTCTTCTTTCTTCTTCTCAGCTCGTATTTATCCACTCCTGGATGTAGGCCTCTTCCAAACCCCTCCACGCCTTTCTATTTCTAGCAGTCCGGGTTCAATTCCTTCCTGCAACATTCTGGATATCGTCTCTGGGGTCTACCAATGCTCCGTTGGTCTCTCTTGGGCGCCAAACTAGTAATCTATGAGCCCACCTGTGGTCGTCCTGCCTTGCCACATGACCAGCCCATCTCCATTTCAGTTGTACCACAAGCTTTAGAACATTTGTCACTTTAGTTCTTCTTCGAATTTCTCCGTTGCGGATTCTATCTCCTTAGAGTGATTCCTATCATAGCCCTTTTCATTGCTCGTTGGGTGGTTTGCAGTTTATTGGCAAATTTGCGGGTAATTGCCATTGTCTCTAGTCCATATGTGAGAACCGACATCACGCAGGCATCAAATACTCTCCTTTTCAAATTTATAGGAAATTCACTAGATTTAAGGATAAATCCTAGTCTGCTAAAGGCTGCGCAGGAGAGGCCTATTCCTCTTGTGATTTCAGAAGATTGATTTTCTTTGCCAAGTTGAATTTTGTGGCCTAAGTAAACATATTCCGAGACAACTTTCAGGGGTGGCCGTTAACGCTCACCTGGACGTCTTCTGTACTCATGATCTTTGTTTTGTTCAAGTCTAATTTGCAGCAATGCTCGATGAAGCTCGCGAAACATGTTACAAGGATAATCAATTAAAATCAATCTAAAACGTTAACTACAAATGTAGCACATCGAAATTAATGCTTTACACTGACGTTAATCTGAAAGTTATGTTATAGACCGGGAAGAAAAAAACCGACCTAATTACTACCAAACCTGACAAACACGAGTATGATAAGATGATTTCTATTCCACAAGCATAAACTCGACCATAACCATATTTCCCAGGTGCGCTGTTGCAGTAATAATTTCCGCGAATCTACAGACCAAGATAGGCATAACACATATTCGCATATCTGTACGCGGAATATACTGTTACAATGGGTTCTCGCAAAACCAGGAAGCAGGCCCATACTTAGCCAGCATTAGTAAATTAATTACATATCTCATAAACCATCTCGATTTAGGTTGGCGATGCGTTCGTCAACAGTTTTAATAGTTTATTGGAATTTCCTCGACATAACGTTTCTGTGCAATAATCGTATGAGTACACGTGCGTATGCCACATTTGGTGTTTCTGTTTTGAACCGACCTAACTAGAGACTGAAGAAAAATCGTTATTGGCTCGAAAAATTGCTTTGATCCAAATTTGCGATGATACCTTTTAGGCAAACCAGTACTATTGATTAATGTGCCGGTTTGATATTGATGAGATAAGATTGAAACGGTATTTAAGACTTGCAATCCTCGATGGAATTTAAAGCGATATTAAAAGTAGGTTTTGTTTGAAATAATTAGCGACGTGAGTAATTAACATTCTGCATTTAAATGCAGTCCAATTTCGTAAAAAAAAATACTTTCTAATTATATCTCGGTTGCCTTGGTGTTGTTTGAATCTTTCAATCACTCAACTCGACCAATCAAACAATAAGTCGCTCGATATTAATCACGGCGTTTATTCTGAGACATCAGTTGCATGTATGTAAAACAACGAATGGTCGATTAAACACGCTGAATTATGTGTGGTCTGCAAATATAATAACAAATGACGTAACAGATATCAACTGCCACCGAAGTATGCAGACATTGTTGGCCGCGTTAATTAGCCATAACAGATCAACATTTCAAGCGAGAAAATAAGAAGCAGAGAAGACAAAACTGTCCGATTACATAGGAGAGTTTTCGCCACAGTACCAATATCACCAATTATGTACTAAAAAGTAAATTCCTACTATTTATGTACTTGACTTCCTGAAGAAGTTTGATATAAACAGTTCAAACTGGAGCCTTAATCTATTTGGATCAATTTCCACGTCTTATTAAACTAGTAATAGTACAATTGAAGGGCTTAATGTGGAACAATGACAAGCCTTAAAAAGGTAAAAATGAGATATTTGACTATGATAAATGATGATACTTGTCAACAATATTAATAAAATTACTGCAAGCTTTAGAAAAATCAGATTTCATTTAAAAAAATGTGGCTTATCATTGTTTCACATTAAGCCTATCTCTTCCAATCTCATTTGTCTTCTTCTTCTTCTTTTGCATCCACTCCTGGACATAAGCCTCCCCTTGCTGCTTCCATCCGGATCGGTTCATTGCCATCTGGTGCCATTTCCATCTCTTTTATATCGTCGATCCATCGTTTCTGTGGACGACCAGCACTTCCTTTATGTTGGACACCACTGTACTATACGTCTTGTCCATCTGTCATTGTCTTGTCGTGCCACATGCCCTACACCCAACGGCATTCACATAACACTTACAAACGGCATTTCTGACGTGCGATATTGTCACGTTTTGGGGGTAGCGCAGGAAGAGAAACAACAAACGTAGCTCAAGTATGTCTCCTTTATTTGTATACTGACGATGATGCCTAACTAAATCTTACTCCCAGATTAAGAGGGCCGCTAGTACCGCTACAGGCGGGACGCCCATGGGACTCTCTCTACGAGGGGGTGCGTGGGGGTGTGTGTGTGTGTGAGTGTGCGTAAGGCCTCCTGATGTGCCGCCAAGCGGAACCCGCTCGATACGAGCAGGGAACCCCTATGTCCGACAAGCCCTAACGATTTACTTTATGCACAGCAAGCCCCCTTGGAGTGTCGCCAAGCGAAACCCGCTCGATACGAGCAGGGAACCCCTATGACCGACACGCCCTAAAGGACTTACTTTAGGTACTGAAAGGGTCAAGAGTCCCGACGGTCACCACTGGGTTGCGTAAGGACTCTAGTCTGTTCAGCCTGGATTTCCAAGAAGGTATCGAGCCGTCCGGGCACTAGGAAGTTCGGACTGATGCTCGATAGACCGACCCAGAGACCAGTAATCTTCGATGGCTTGAGACGCTGATTAAATACTCGTCTCATGACCCCAATTTGCCGGTCTCGCTGATTCGGCAGTGCACTGGGGGAGTCCGGGGCCAGACTAGGTAACGGAACATGGTGCAACTTATGTTATTCGTGACAATATGCTCTATAACATCGTCGACTTTTGTTCTTCTTCTAATTTCCTCGTTCTGTATATGATCCTTTAGACTTACCCCAACATAGTTCTTCATTGAGTCATTGTTTCCGTACCATAAGTCAAGACTGGCAAAACAGCAGCCCATGTTAGTCAAATTGATTTTCTTTACCCAATGTTATGGTGTGTCCTAATTATATGTTGTTGACTTTCTCTATTTGTTGTCGCCGGGATCTGGAGTCAACCATTATAGTGCTGGTTATTATTCCAGAAGAGGAAAATTTCAAAACGAATCGTCAGTGCTCTTAGCTCAGATTCTAAGTTTTGCAAATGTGCATTAAAATGTCTGTTCTTTTGCTATAAGTGTAGTAGAAGGGAGACTTGGAGGTGCTTCTTCTTATTTGGTCACCCTTTTCGGGTATCATGCCGTCATGAATTCTGTGAGATCTTTCCATATTGGCTTTGAAACATTCGTTGACTGGGTTTCCCTGACAATGTGGTTCACATATCTGATTGGTAAACTACCTCGGCCTCTTGTTCCTTGACCCTCCCTTGGACGGTGAGTTTTTTCAATCCGTTATGTCCAAAAACGGATGTTATTTGCTCAGAGATTTGATGATACCAACAGCACATTTCAAAAGCATCGATACCACGTTTATCGGTTTCCTTGAGTGCTTAGCACTCTGATGCATACATGAAAACTGAGAATACTGGAGTTTGAGATACAGATCATGGTAAGCTTTGCCATGACTTCTTTTGCAACCGCTGACCGCCTTTGACTTCCAGTGTGCATCTCCCTAAATTCGTTATAAGCGGTCTCAGATACACAAATTGATTAACCACAGCTTTACCATTTATTCCCTTGGTTTCTTGTCGGTCGATAATCATTATTACCCTGCCTCCTGACTAGCCATCTCGACTCGCTGTAACAGTTCTGTTAGTTCTTGCTCGCAAATAAAGTGGTATCGTCAGCATACCTAAGATAATTGAGTGTTCTTCCGCCAACAGAAATTCCTTCCTTCTCAGTTTTCTTGATACTATACTCGCCATAAATGTTCAAACAGAAGTGGACTTACAACACATCCCTGTCTTACACCCTAACCTAACCTAACAAATCTTTCAATAGTTTGACACATTTTTTTGTAGTGCTCATTTCCACATGTCCTGACATCTAACATAGTCAAAGGCTTTGCTGTAATCTATGAAATACACATAAGTAGAAGTAGGGACATTAAATTCTCGAGATTTTTCTATTATTTGTCTATGTTGAGGATCTGCTCTCTGGTGCCACGACCAGGAGCATATTTATCAAGTTTTGCCTCCATGACATAATCAATATATTAACCGAATTAACAATTTTAGAGCAGTTGGCATTAATATATTCCTTGTCAACGTGGTCGCAATTTGGAGACAGCAAATAAGAAGAAAGTTCTTTCCGGTCCAAAGACTTGGTTATCTGTATTCGTTTACGGACAGGTCGCCAGGTATATTGGCCATTATTTATTACCCTTTCCACAGACAATCTGATATTATCACACAAAATCCTAATCAATGTTAATTTATAGCGGTCCACTCTCAATAAACATATGAACCCTTTGTTTCACCAATCCCTTTGGTGACCGGGACCGAAAAATGACAGTCATTAAAAACGGGAGGTTTAAAATTTCGTGGCGTCATTTTACCCACGAAATTATTTTTTCTTTCTAATTTAACGAGCTATGATTACCATAAACGACCATTTCTAACCATTTTGACCGTATAAAAAACTAAGAGCCAAACCATGTCGGTTGTCATTTTTAATATGGCGGGTTGTTTTTGTTTGTAAATTATTATTTGGGGCTTGTCTCTTTATTGTTTCTGAGAGTAAACGTTTTCTGATAACCCATTATTGGGTATCTTCTTTTTTTTTTGTTGTATGTTTATATTATGTGACATTGACAATGTAGCAGACTAGAACATGCCAGTTCTGTGCCTTGTATTTAATTATCCAAGTTATACAGAGTTAGCCTACCAAACTGATTAATAAAATGTATTAGAATGAAAGGTTAAGTGCTATATTTTAAAAATGTTTTCATTTTTCTTTGACTTTCGGTTCACCCAGAAGTAGATACTTGTCAACTTGCTAATTTTAAATAGGATCGAAGAGGTGCACAATAAGGAAAAATGGCTGATACTGACCAGAAGATCATCGTTTGCAGTGTTGTCACAAGTTTCCGCTGAAAAGTTGCCATATTTCTGATGACCATGTCCGTCAACGACCCAAACAAATGGTTATTAAGGGAGATTGCCCCTGAGCCTGTTCTGGTTCTGGCTAAAGTTAACTGGAGGTTACGTGCAAGTCCTAGGAAGGCTGACGGTGGTATGTGCTGGGTGAATTGGTCTACCAAAGTCCTAAATGTTAATAGGTTATTGCTGATGAGCCGAACGTTTACTTGGCATACTTTTTCGTTTGAAAAGTTATGTTAGTGTCAACAGTGCCCCTACTGGGATAAATTGTCGGCTAACTCAACCCAATTTGAGTTTATTGTTGTTGTTTTTTGGACTCCCTGTATACGTTCAATCGTGTTGCAGTTTGCAGGAGATGAAAGCAAGACGAATATTTTTTATATTTTTTTAACCGGAAAAAATAACCGAGATAATATCTCGAAAACGGTTAGAAAAACGAAAATTTAGCAAAAGATCAAAATTGTAAAAGTTCTGGCTAAAGTTAACTGGAGGTTTACGTACAAGTCCTAGGAAGGCTGACGGTGGTAACCTAAGTCCTAAATGTTAATAGATTATTGCTGATGATCCGAACGTTTACTTGGCATACTTGTTCGTTTGAAAAGTTATGTTAGTGTCAACAGTGCCGTACTGGGGTAAATTGTCGGTTAACCCAACCCAATTTGAGTTTATTGTTGTTGTTTTTTGGACTCCCTGTATACGCTCAATCGTGTTGCAGTTTGCAGGAGATGAAAGGGCAGTTCAAGACGAATATTTCGAGCATATTACTGTCGCAAAAACCGGAAAAAATAACCGAGATAATATCTCGAAAACGGTTAGAAAAACGAAAATTTAGCAAAAGACCAAAATTGTAAAAGTTCTGGCTAAAGTTAACTGGAGGTTTACGTACAAGTCCTAGGAAGGCTGACGGTGGTAACCTAAGTCCTAAATGTTAATAGATTATTGCTGATGAGCCGAACGTTTACTTGGCATACTTGTTCGTTTGAAAAGTTACGTTAGTGTCAACAGTGCCCGTACTGGGATAAATTGTCGGTTAACTGAACCCAATTTGAGTTTATTGTTGTTGTTTTTTGGACTCCCTGTATACGCTCAATCGTGTTGCAGTTTGCAGGAGATGAAAGAGCACTTCAAGACGAATATTTTGAGCATATTACTGTCACTAAAACCGGAAAAAATAACGGAGATAATATCTCGAAAACGGTTAGAAAAACGAAAATTTAGCAAAAGATCAAAATTGTAAAAGTTCTGGCTAAAGTTACCTGGAGGTTTACGTACAAGTCCTAGGAGGGCTGACGGTGGTATGTGCTGGGTGAATTGGTCTACCAAAGTCCTAAATGTTAATAGGTTATTGCTGATGAGCCAAACGTTTACTTGGCATACTTGTTCGTTTGAAAAGTTATGTTAGTGTCAACAGTGCCCGTACTGGGATAAATTGTCGGTTAACTCAACCCAATTTGAGTTTATTGTTGTTGTTTTTTGGACTCCCTGTATACGCTCAATCGTGTTGCAGTTTGCAGGAGATGAAAGAGCAGTTCAAGACGAATATTTTGAGCATATTACTGTCGCTGAAACCGGAAAAAATAACCGAGATAATATCTCGAAAACGGTTAGAAAAACGAAAATTTAGCAAAAGATCAAAATTGTAAAAGTTCTGGCTAAAGTTACCTGGAGGTTTACGTACAAGTCCTAGGAAGACTGACGGTGGTAACCTAAGTCCTAAATGTTAATAGATTATTGCTGATGAGCCGAACGTTTACTTGGCATACTTGTTCGTTTGAAAAGTTACGTTAGTGTCAACAGTGCCCGTACTGGGATAAATTGTCGGTTAACTGAACCCAATTTGAGTTTATTGTTGTTGTTTTTTGGACTCCCTGTATACGCTCAATCGTGTTGCAGTTTGCAGGAGATGAAAGAGCACTTCAAGACGAATATTTTGAGCATATTACTGTCACTAAAACCGGAAAAAATAACGGAGATAATATCTCGAAAACGGTTAGAAAAACGAAAATTTAGCAAAAGATCAAAATTGTAAAAGTTCTGGCTAAAGTTACCTGGAGGTTTACGTACAAGTCCTAGGAGGGCTGACGGTGGTATGTGCTGGGTGAATTGGTCTACCAAAGTCCTAAATGTTAATAGGTTATTGCTGATGAGCCAAACGTTTACTTGGCATACTTGTTCGTTTGAAAAGTTATGTTAGTGTCAACAGTGCCCGTACTGGGATAAATTGTCGGTTAACTCAACCCAATTTGAGTTTATTGTTGTTGTTTTTTGGACTCCCTGTATACGCTCAATCGTGTTGCAGTTTGCAGGAGATGAAAGAGCAGTTCAAGACGAATATTTTGAGCATATTACTGTCGCTGAAACCGGAAAAAATAACCGAGATAATATCTCGAAAACGGTTAGAAAAACGAAAATTTAGCAAAAGACCAAAATTGTAAAAGTTCTGGCTAAAGTTAACTGGAGGTTTACGTACAAGTCCTAGGAAGGCTGACGGTGGTAACCTAAGTCCTAAATGTTAATAGATTATTGCTGATGAGCCGAACGTTTACTTGGCATACTTGTTCGTTTGAAAAGTTATGTTACTGTCAACAGTGCCGTACTGGGGTAAAGCGTCGGTTAACCCAACCCTATTTGAGTTTATTGTTGTTGTTTTTTGGACTCCCTGTATACGTTCAATCGTGTTGCAGTTTGCAGGAGATGAAAGAGCACTTCAAGACGAATATTTTGAGCATATTACTGTCACTAAAACCGGAAAAAATAACGGAGATAATATCTCGAAAACGGTTAGAAAAACGAAAATTTAGCAAAAGATCAAAATTGTAAAAGTTCTGGCTAAAGTTACCTGGAGGTTTACGTACAAGTCCTAGGAAGACTGACGGTGGTAACCTAAGTCCTAAATGTTAATAGATTATTGCTGATGAGCCGAACGTTTACTTGGCATACTTGTTCGTTTGAAAAAGTTATGTTAGTGTCAACAGTGCCCGTACTGGGATAAATTGTCGGTTAACTCAACCCAATTTGAGTTTATTGTTGTTGTTTTTTGGACTCCCTGTATACGCTCAATCGTGTTGCAGTTTGCAGGAGATGAAAGAGCACTTCAAGACGAATATTTTGAGCATATTACTGTCGCTAAAACCGGAAAAAATAACCGAGACACTATAATTTTAAAAATGTCAATACAATTAAAAAAAAAGTCGAATATCTCAAAAACGGTTAGAAAAACGAAAATTTAGCAAAAAACCAAAGTGGTTTAAAATTGATTTCTGCACCTAGTCGAGTAGGTTCACACCAGTACCGCCTACTTATAATGAGGTAAACGCAATCAAATTTTTTAGACACTCTGTGTGTTTGTGCTATGTTGACGGGGTAATAAAATTAACTAGTTAATAAACATTACAAATTCGGACCGCAATGCCCTGGAACTAATATAAATTAAAGTAGACCCTTAATATTTCTTGGCGGATTGCAAAGTTTGGGATCGGAAGCTTTGTATTGCGTGGATTTGGTCGTATATTACACCTCTCAAATCCGAGCACAATTGCTCCTAACAATGTATTATTGACCTTAAGCCAGGCGTAATACTTTGAGTCATCCCGGATTTCGGAGCCCTCATACTAGATTGCAAATAGTAGCAAAACAATTTCCGGCAAGTTTATATTAAAATCTGGTTTGGATATCGAAAGACAACATTTCTTCAATGAAAGAGGACCACACCGGGAATTGTAGCATTAATGACCCAAAGGCTATGGTTAATTTATGGCGTTCCTTCTAGACAGGTTAACTGAGCAATTTGAAAACGAGACGGATAGACACAATTTTTTTTATCTCAAATATTCGGTGTTTCTTTAAAATAGACAATGGGTTTTCGATTAAAACCGGAAAACAACACTTTGAAATTCTGGTTAAATTTATGCTTTAATTTTTGTTATTTTACAAGTAAAATGTCAATATACATAAACAAAAAAAGTTTTATTAGATTGTTTGCATGACCTTTAAGAATCTTTTAAAAAAATAGGAAAATAATATGCAAGCAGTTTTGTTTTATCTGATTCGTCCTCAAGTGGCGTAATCCTGCCAGATAATTTCCTAAAAAGTGACATATTCTAAAAGATTAAAAACTTTATACTATCAATCAGTTTCTATGTCATTTTGACGTATCTGTCAAAACAGTTAGATTCAAAGCGATCATTGTCCTACTATCCTAAAACCTTCTAAATGCTCCTAAAGTTGCCTAAAAAGATTTCAGAAACTTTCCAAAGCATTATAGAAACTCCAAAAGCTTTCAAAACAGTGTCTAGAAGCTTTCAAAGGCCTTTGGGAGAGTCGAAAAGCTTCCAAATGCTCTTCGTGACTTGTCTACCATTTTGGACGTTTTTAGCAAAATATTGCCCTTAAAAGGGTCTACAAATTTCAAACTGATGTGATTTCATTCCTTTAGCAAAATTAAGTTTGAAAGTCACTTTGGCAACACTGTGAAAATGTAATTCTTGTTGGCTTTAACGAAATTGGTCGATTTGGTATCATTGCAATAATTTCGTATTAAATTAGAGCAATGGTCAGTTTGGCCACACTGTAGAAATTGAATTGTGTTTTTACGAAAATAATCGATTTACAACATTACAATAATTTCGAACTAAACTAGAAGAGTAGCCAGTTTGGCAACACTGTGGAAATGTAATCTTTGTTAAGTTTTAAAACATTTGTAGATTTGATAACATTTCAATAATTTCGAACTAAATTACAAGAATTGTCAATAAGGCGAGACTGAAAAATTTGGTCCACTTGGCAACATTGTTATAGTTTCAAAATAAATTAGAAAAATTGTAAATTTAACAACACTGTGGATATGTGATTATCGTTTGTTTTTACGAAAATGGTCGATTTTGCAACATTACAAGAATTTGAAACTAAACTAGAAGAATTCTCAGTTTGGCAATACAGTGGAAATGTAATTGTTGTTAAACTTGCAATATGGCAACACCGCAATATTTTCGTACTAAAATAAAAAAAAATCAGTTTGGTAACACTGTAAAACTGTGATATTGCATGTTTTTACGAAGATGGTGAATTTGTAAAAATTGCTATAATTTGGTACTAAACTAGAAGAAATATCAGTTTGGTACCGCTCTAAAAATTAAATTATTGTATGGTTTTACAAAAATGGTTGGTTTGGCAACACTACAATAATTTTGAACTAAACTAGAAGAGCTGCCAGTTTGGTAACACTGTGGAAATGTAATCATTGTTAAGTTTTAAAACATTGGTCGATTTGATAACATTTCAATAATTTCGAACTAAATTACAAGAATTGTCAGTAAGGCGAGACTGAAAAATTTGATTATTGTTGTTTTTTACGACGTTGGTCGACTTGGCAACATTGTAATAGTTTCAAAATAAACTAGAAAAATTATAAATTTAGCAACACTGTGGATACGTGATTATCGTTTGTTTTTACGAAGATGGTCGATTTTGCAACATTACAAGAATTTGAAACTAAACTAGAAGAATTCTCAGTTTGGCGATACAGTGGAAATGTAATTATTGTTAAACTTGCAATATGGCAACATCGCAATATTTTCGTTCTAAAATAAAAAAAAATATCAGTTTGGTAACACTGTAAAACTGTGATTATTGCACGTTTTTACGAAGATGGTGAATTTGTAAAAATTGCTATAATTTGGTACTAAACTAGAAGAAATATCAATTTGGTAGCGCTAAAAATTAAATTATTGTATGGTTTTACAAAAATGGTTGGTTTGGCAACACTACAATAATTTTGAACTAAACTAGAAGAGTAGCCAGTTTGGCAACACTGTGGAAATGTAATTATTGTTAAGTTTTAAAACATTTGTCGATTTGATAACATTTCAATAATTTCGAACTAAATTACAAGAATTGTCAATAAGGCGAGACTGAAAAATTTGGTCCACTTGGCAACATTGTTATAGTTTCAAAATTAATTAGAAAAATTGTAAATTTAACAACACTGTGGATATGTGATTATCGTTTGTTTTTACGAAAATGGTCGATTTTGCAACATTACAGGAATTTTGAATGAAACTAGAAGAATTCTCAGTTTGGCGATACAGTGGAAATGTAATTGTTAAACTTACAATATGGCAACATCGCAATATTTTCGTACTAAAATAAAAAAAAATCAGTTTGGTAACACTGTAAAACTGTGATATTGCACGTTTTTACGAAGATGGTGAATTTGGAAAAATTGCTAGAATTTGGTACTAAACTAGAAGAAATATCAGTTTGGTAGCGCTCTAAAAATTACCTAAATTATTGTATGGTTTTACAAAAATGGTTGGTTTGGCAACACTACAATAATTTTGAACTAAACTAGAAGAGTAGCCAGTTTGGCAACACTGTGGAAATTTAATCATTGTTAAGTTTTAAAACATTTGTAGATTTGATAACATTTCAATAATTTCGAACTAAATTACAAGAATTGTCAGTAAGGCGAGACTGAAAAATTTGGTAGACTTGGCAACATTGTTATAGTTTCAAAATAAATTAGAAAAATCGTAAATTTAACAACACTGTGGATATGTGATTATCGCTTGTTTTTACGAAAATGGTCGATTTTGCAACATTACAAGAATTTGAAACTAAACTAGAAGAATTCTCAGTTTGGCGATACAGTGGAAATGTAATTGTTGTTAAACTTGCAATATGGCAACATCGCAATATTTTTGTACTAAAAAAAATATCAGTTTGGTAACACTGTGAAACTGTGATATTGCACGTTTTTACGAAGATGGTGAATTTGGAAAAATTGCTATAATTTGGTACTAAACTAGAAGAAATATCAGTTTGGTAGCGCTCTAAAAATTAAATTATTGTATGGTTTTACAAAAATGGTCGGTTTGGCAACATTCCAATAATTGCGAAGTAAACTAGAAGAATAGTCAGTTTGACAGTACTGTGAAAATGTAATTATTGTTGGGTTTTATAAAATTTGTCAATTTGGCAACATTGCTATAGTTTCGAAATAAATTAGAAAAATTTCCAATTTTATAACATTGTGGCAATGTGATTATTACTACTATCGTTACGAAAATGTTCGATTGGGCAACATTGCTAAAATTTCGTTGAAATTAGTTTGGCAACCTTGTAGAAATGTAATTATATTAGGTCTTTTGCCAAGTTTCCGTATTTCCCGTTGCTGAGATATTCGACCTTTTTGTGGATATTGCAGCAAAATTTTGAAAATTTCTTATCTCAGCCATTTTAAACGTTTTAGTGACCGTTAAAAATCTCAAAATATAGCATACAACAGTGACAATTAATAACAAACGTTGTCTTAAATGACACATGATAATCGTTTCTCAATTTAGTTTCAAAACAGAATTGAAAACGGTTTGAAAATTAGCATGGAAACTCTATAACAAACGATAGTCGTTGATAATGTTATTTCAATAAATTTGTTCCTATTAAATTTGACCTAATTGCTTATACAAACCTATTAAATTTCAATTCTTAGTACAACTATCTGAATAATAAACTACGACACGTCATTACGACATAATCATGTCAATTATTGCAGCTTAATAACACAACTACTGTTTTTCGTATACTACATTATTTTAATAAGGCAATTACATTATAATTGATCGCCATAACTTTTTTTGGAACATAACAATACGTTTCAAATTAATTACTCTAATATGGCTTAATTATATCCTGATTACGAATGGTTTATTTAGTAGACTTGAGGCCCAATTTATCAAATTGATTAGTTTATTGTGCAATGGTCACACGTGGAAGGTCTTCTTCATCAATGCATGTTTAAACATTATTTTGCAGAATCAATGAGCTGACAACTGGCTACCAAGAAGCAAAGCATTTAACAACCTAATTTAAAATTTAATTGATAATGTTCCTCATTAACCACCGTTTGAAGCGGCCAGGAATTATGTTTTTTGCTAATTCGCAGGCATGATGTAAAACAGACACAAATTCCCTATAGGAAAGTTACGATCGTTGGCGAATGAAAACGGCTTATACGGGGTAATTTATTTATTGGTATTGTCGGTGAGCTGGCTTTTGCAAGATTATCAAAGGCATTTTATGCATTCTCGCGGCTTTTTTATATTTGGCGTGCAAAAATGAACGACCCTGACTTGGCCGGTCGACTTATTATACAAAGGATCTGGAACCATGAAGGTATTTCGATAGCCTTTAGTCCCTTTGATTGTATTCTCTTAATGATGAATTTGGTACATTTTATTGTTAGCAATTAAACGAGAACCAACGCTTAACCTGTTGAAACAAATTTTAAATTAATACTAAATTAAAAAGCAAGAGTGATATTTAGAGTTAGAAATAAAATTGATCAATTTACAATGGGGCACAAATTCGTGTGTATGAATCCTGAAAATGGTACGAGCTACAAAGTTGGTTAAATTAAACAATCTAATCATATCCTGCCAAAATATCCGAAAAAAAAAACCGAAATTTTGAAATATGAGACAATAAATATAAATGACACATAATGAGTTTTCTATAACGAGGCAATATCATATTTTAGATCCAATACTTCAGGTTTTAGCTATCATTTCTTTAAAATCGTTTGTAGTCTTATGAAGAGGCTTGAAATAGGTGATTCCTAATTAAATATTTGCAAGCAAAACCATCAGTGTTTTCTTAAAGAACTTAGGGTTATAATTGCAAAAAAAATATGACATTTGCTTGTTTATTATGTTACGCTCTGTTATATTAAAGTGTGGTTAAAGAAAAACCCTCTATATAGAAAATTGACAAAGAAACATTGATAATTGCATGCCCAAGATAGGACAAAGAAAACCAAATAAAAAGCCTAGAATACAAAAAATTTCCAATTTAAGATCATGGACTGGCTTACTTACATAATTTTGTAATTAGACTATTGGACTATTCCTAATTATTTCGATGAATGGGTGTTTACTGTTTGGTTTGCATCTATTTTTAACAAAATGAATGAATATTTGTTTAGCTGTTTAGCACTCGAATTTTACTACAATTTTTTAATGGCCGCGTTTATAAGAACAAATCGAAAAATCAGACTGTATTATTTAATTTATGTGTAAAAAGTTATGTGTAGATTCCGGATTTTTAGGAATTTTGATTTTTGTAAATAATAAAAGCAACCAACCTTTGACATCTAATGTGAACGATTTACGCAAAAACACGTTATTTGACAGATTTTTTTAATGGTTTTTTTGCTTTTTTCTTCTTTTTGTGCTTAATTTAGTTTTTTGTGCTTATTAGCTGCTATTTTTTGTATGGTTTTAAGATGCATAGGCTAATTTACAATTGCAATAGCTATATTGACAAAAACATACCAATTATCTGTTTCAAAAAGGGTAAGTGTCAACTTACAAATTTAAACTGAAATAATTTCCAAATGCTCTGAAGTAGTCTAAAAAGTGTAAAAACATTCCAAAACACTAAAGAAGCTTCAAAATGCCTTGCAAAAGCTTACAAAATAGTCTAGAAGCTTCCAAAAGCTTTTAGAACAGTCGAAAATCTTCCAAATTTTATCTATAAAAGCTCTCAAAAATTTCTAATACAGTCTAAAAGCTTTCGTATGCTTCTAGAGCAGTTAACAGCTTCCTAAAGTTTCTAGACTGGTCTACAAGGTTTTAAATGCCTTAAGAACAGTTTAGAATCTTCAGTGCTCTTTAAACTGTTCAAACACTTTCTAAATGCTCCTAAAGTAGTCTAAAAAAGCAATTTGAACTGATTATGACATGAAGAACACGAATCTGGTGCCCGTTTTGCTGTAACTGCCGCCATTTAGTCACTGACTTTGAAATTAGGACTTTTTAACAGTTTTCAAGACATGGCATCCTTAAAAATTATATTTTGACAAATTTTCCAAAAAAATTTGTAGGGAACCCCTTTTAAAAATGTCAAAAATCTAGTTAAAGGTCGACCGGTGCGTTATATGGTAAAATGTTATATTTAATGAAAGGTATTGTTATATAGGGGGCTTTGAGGAGCATACATGGTAAAAATTTCACACTGCTACCTCAAACCGTTATCGAGATATTTAGAAAAATGTCCGAAGAAAAGTAATCAAGTCTGACGCCCTCTAGCGGCCAAACGGGCAAGTTAGCGGTGCCCGCTCAACGTCACGTGATAGCTCTAATCATTAGCCACTTACGATCATTTAATGTGTCTATACAGTACGTTTCAAATAATCAAGTTATTTGCGAATTTTTGGAAAAATGCATCAAAATTTTGTTAAAATTAAGGTTTTTCCTGGCCTACTATACTGACCGCCTCCTGAATTAAAGTGGTTTTTAGTAAATATTTTCAAAACGGTTTGGATTTACATAAAAACTACAAGAGTGCAAAATTGTTCCTAATGGACCACTAAACCAAACTACGTACCGTTTGAATTTCAATACAGGGTGTGCACAAAATTGTTAGTGGATCATTATTTTTGCTCACCCTGTACACAATTTTTTTAGATACAATTTTTTGCTCTACAACACTGAAAAGAGCAGTTCAAGACGATTTGTTTGAGTGGTTGAACCACCCTGCACTCCCAAAAATAATGAACTAAAAGAAAAAAAAGAAAGTATTGAACTAATTTTCGGTAAAAAGTGCAGTGCAGTAGTTTTTGGAAAATACCTCAAAAACGGTTAGAATTGCAAAAAAAATACTACAGAAACTTCAAAATGCTTCTCAAGCAGTCGAAAGTCTTTCAATACAGTCTAGAAGTTTCCAAAAGCTTTTAGAACGCTTTAAAGGCTTCCAAATGATCTTCACCTATTCTAGAAAAAAATTCAAGGCAGTCTAAAAGCTTCTGTATCCTTTTTAAACAGTTTAAAAGCTTCTAAAAGTTTCTAGAACCGTCTACAAGGTTTCAAATGCCTTAAAAGTAGTCCAAAACTTTCAATGTTCCTAAAGTAGTCTAAAAAGATTTCAAAACACTGCAGAAACACCAAAATGCTTCTAAACCATTCAGAAGCCTTTTAAAACAATCTAGAAGCTTCAAAAAGCTTTTAGAACAGTGTTAAAGATTCCAAATGCTCTGCAACTAGTCCAGATGCTCCCAAAAGATATCAAAACGGTCTAAAAGCTTCAAAAAAAATTCTGGAACCGTCTAAGAATTTCCAAATGCCTCTAAAGCATTCCAGAACCTTCAATATGCTCTTTAAACTGTCCAGAAACCTTCCAAATGTCTCTATGTCTAAAATCTTTCGTATGCTTCTAAAGCTGTTTAAAAGGTTTAAAAAACTTGTAAAACTCAAAAAAAAGTAAAAATATTTGCTTCTCTGAAAGAGTTTTGTGTTTTTTAACAGATTTTTATGCTTTTTTGAGGAAAATAATTTTGCTCTTTAGGCGCTTTTTTTCACGATTTTAGTGCTTTTTAATCCGGACTCTAGTTATGTGAAACACACTAAATATGTTAGTTCTATTTTTTCTTTTATGTGGTGTGACATCTTCTCTCTTATTACCCATCATGGCTGGATCCTATCGACCTTGGTATCTAATTTCCATTGTTCTGATATTTTGATCGAATTATTCACCGTGCACGTCGATAAATGTGCCCATCAAATTCTCCAGAAAAATGGGTAAAAATGGGGAAGGGAAAAAGTGAATTTTTAAAGACATTGTTCGTTATTTTGACGCCATAAAAATTCCAAAACCACCCTTAACTTAAACTTAGCGTAAAGTATGACAGTACAAATGGGGGTTTGTCATATTTTCTCTGTAAGTAAACACTAAAAAAACAAGTTTTCTGGAGTCTTGTATGGTACCTAATACATTGGCAAAGATTTTACTATTGGCACAATAATGTAACTAATAAGAATCACTCTAAGAAGTAGTCCTCCCAACTTAATGTAGGGAACTTCTTCAGAACTGGAAGCTAATCAATGAAATAATATAAAAGGATCCACAGATTTGGTTAAAACAATCCATGTGTCTTTTCCTAGGTTCTCGGAGAAGAAAAATTTCCTTAAAAATATAACCATTTTATAAATCACCCTGTATACGAATAATAGCTTTTTGATGAATGATGAACGTTTTTTTATAGGTATGCTAACCAAATGTGTTGTGTTTTTCCGGTGGTAATATTCAGTACCGATTGGCATTACGTTATTTTCACAGCACCGCAACCAGTCTGACATGTCAGGCACATAATTTGTATATAGAAACCACATTTAAATGAAGCCGCATTAATCAGAAGTGATTTTATGGCGAGAGTTCACGTAAATTGACAGTTTAGTTGCCTGTCTCTCGCCTTCATAAAACATTCTCTAAATGGATTTGGCTCTTATTAAAGTGAAACAAAGAATATATAAATTTACCTTGTTTATCAATATAAACGCACCGGATGAATTTCAATGTAAACGATAGTTAGCTGACATTTGCGTGTATAATGGTAAACAGAGTGCGCGATTTTGAGTGGTCACCTCCAATTCGATATTCTCAATAATAATAAGAAAATAAATCTTTACGGGTCGGATGGTGCCCGAAAACTGTACATAAATCTAAATTATATCTGTTCGGGTCCTAATTAGATAAAGTTTCGTAGTCCTGGGCCTGCCAGTGACACAAAGGCAGACCTGGGGCAGGACTTGTCTCCGAATTTCTTTGTACTCGGGCTAACCAATATTTATTGTATCGATACTGTCATAAAACTTTTCGAGAGACGCGCATGAGAACTGGTCGGCCCCGTCGCTTTGCCGAAAAGGTGAGGAAACTTAAAAATTTTAGCGGATTTTTTTTTGTTTCTCATTCTGTTTGTAAATTAAACCCTTTTTTTCTACAAACACGTTAGTTTATCCAACACATGACAGTCAGACAAGTAAACTATCAAATAACAAACTAGTGAGTTATGGATAACTCACGTTCATATTTAAAGTAGTAGTATTCTATTTATTTATTACTATTACAAGCAGAATTCACAATGACCACGTACACATTACAGCTTTCGATCGGATAGAGTTCTATCCACTTGAAAAACCCCGATTTGTACGCTTAAGATCGAAACTTTGATCGGACTACTGAAGCGGATCGACAATCATGATTTTAGTGATGTGTACAGGTTTGAAAACCAATCCAGATTGAAATGACAATAATGATATGTGATATACAGGGTTTTTCAATGAAAAGTAGCCACCCTGAATATCTTCCAAAATAATTTCTCTGTTAAAAAATGCTAAGACACGTCATCAAAGATTGCAAGGGGGACATCTTTTTACGTAGGATTTGAATTTCTGCCATCAGCCCCTTTGCCGCCATAGCCACCCCCACTAAGTTTTCAAATGGCACCATACTATGTGTGGCACATCGTTGGAAAGGGTATTTCATAAGGAATTAATTGCACTATTTTATTTGTACATTTGCTTTGAATTGAGATTTTTGTTAACTGCAGAAATAATAGCAAATAGCGGTTATCATTTAATTAATGGCTCAAAATAACCTCCGTTAACTTCCATACAATAATACAAGCGACTTTGGAAGAGTTCGCGAACATTTGTGAGGACTTGCGGTGTCAGTTGTCGGCATTCATGTATTATTCTCTACCTAAGGTCTGCAATATTGACCGGCTGTGTTGCATAGACTTTAGATTTTAAATGCCCCCATAGAAAAAAATCCAACGGAGTGAGGTTGGGTGATCTCGCAGGCCATTCCATGGGACCACGTCTACGAATCTATCTTCCAGGAAATCGATTGTTCAGATATTCTCGAACGGGAAGTGAATAGTGTGGAGGTGCACCGTCTTGTTGGAAAATTATTTAATTTTCAAATAAATTTTCATCATTTTCTAGTAGCTCTGTTATGGTCGGATCAACCGTGGTGTCAAGAAGCTCAAGATAAGTAGCGCCATTCAAATTACCGTCAATAAAAAACGGACCAACGATGTGGTCTCCTAAAATACCTGCCCAAACATTAAGTTTTTCTGGATATTGGGTATGGGTTTCCCTAAACCAATGTGGAATCGTGTCTGACCAATACCTACAGTTATGCCTGTTCACTTCTCCATTCAAAAAAAAACATACACTCATCACTGAAGCAAATATTGTACAATAAGTTCACGTTGTTTGTCAGATTAGTAGACATAATTTCACAAAATTGTAGTCTTCTATCATGTCTTCGTTTGAAAATTGTGTTTTTTTAGAACGGCTTGTAAATTTAAAATGAATATAACTGTCACAGCACTATCCCATACTAACCTCACTTTCGGTTGTAGTTTTTCTTAATACTCAATATTATAATTTAAATATTTTAAAACCTCTCAAAAAATTGTTAACTATTAAGACATGACAGATTGCCAGGAATCCCAGGAGACTATTCCAAGCACAAGTAGTATTAAGAAAAGAAATGTCTGGACCAGTGGTGAAATATGGTTTTTCTTGTCTTTTATCAAAGAGAAAAAGGTACTGGGGCTGATGGATGGAAAGCGAAAAATAAAATTTGAAATAAAGAAAACAAAACACAAGACTATATGTGCTGTTAGTTACTGTGGGTTCATGATTATATTCTTCTCCCTTGAGATCCATTTCTAGGTTGAATAATCCAACCGACAGAATACGAAAAAGACAGGATTGAATCATGGTCATTATAATCCGATCGTAGAATCGGATCGAGTTTTACACGATTTGTACGAGGTCATCAACGCTAAGGATTTATTCGAATTTGAAGACATTGTAAAATTAATTAGTATATTGGAACCAGACTCACGTTACCGAGATATTGAGTTTCAAAAAGTACTAAAAACAAAACCCTAATACCCCCCAATTCTTTAAATTTTTTTGAAAATTTTAAAGTGTTTTTTTTTTGTGATTATTTTACTTAATTTAAGGTTTCTTAGTATAAATATATTCTTTGCTGAGCATTTTTATTTGAACTCCAATCAATTTCGCTAAATCGCCATTAGAAAAGATATAAAAAATACTACTAAATGATTCGAAACTGGCCTCTCTAGCTCTTTGTGTTACCGAGATATTCAATTTCAAAAAGAAGTGAAAAAAGACCCCTAATAATTCCTCATTAAATTTTTTTGAAAAATTGAAAATTTTATAGTGCTATTTTTTGCACTTACTTCACTTTAAGGTTTTTTAGTATAAATATGCTCTTTTCATTGGAACCATTTTGGAACAAAAATAAAAATTGAAAAGTTTGACAAAAAATGACATTTTTCAATTTTCAAAATTCAAAAGGTTCCAAGTGGTTATTTCACATATTTCAAGGTCCTTTGGTATAAATATACTCTTTGCTATACATTGGAACCCTTATGAAGCAAAAGAAAAATTTGCCAAAAACGAACTTTTGACCAAAACTGTCATTTGAAAAAGGGTGGATGAAGCTGTTCGTAAAAAAAACCTTTGAAAGAGGTCAGGTTACACCAAGTCTAGAAAAAAATCCTCCCCCTTACTATTACTAGTGGAAATGTGCAACGCTGTCAAACCGGGTTCAAGAAAACGATATAAGACGTTTAACATGAATGGTTTAATCAATAAATAGCTAAAAAATTAGTAAATTAAATAAGTATTTCTAGTTTTTACTTGCAAAGTTACTATCTATAGGTATAATTACTGTTGACAATGCTAACCTTATTAGTATCCGATTAGTAAAAGCGGCAATATTTACTTTTGTTTTAATGTATTGAAAAAGATGCATGGCTTAACCACGGATAAGTTTGAATTGTCAGAAAGACAGTTTGAAAAGACACTTAAAGAGAAAATTACCTGTAAAACCCACTTGGAGTGAGAAAATGACTGTTTTAAATACACTTTTGGAATCCTCATTAAATTTTCTATTCAATAGCATGAAAAAACATTACAAAATTTGGTACAGTCAGGGAGAAAAACGGTGTCAAAATTTGAATTGCCAGAAACACAGTTTGAAAGGTCAGTGAAAGAGAAAATCACCTGTAAAACCCACGGAGTGAGAAAATGACTGTTTTAAACACATTTTTGGAATCCTCATTCAATTTTCTATTCAATAGCACGGAAAAACACTACAAAATTTGGTACAGTCAGGAAGAAAACCAGTGTCAAAATTTGATTTGCCAGAAACACAGTTTGAAAGGACAGTCAAAGAGAAAATCACCTGTAAAATTCACTTGTAGTGAGAAAATGACTGTTTTAAACACATTTTTGGAATCCTCATTAAATTTTCTATTCAAGAGCACGCAAAAACACTACAAAATTTGGTACAGTCAGGGAGAAAAACGGTGTCAAAGTTTGAATTGCCAGAAACACAGTTTGAAAGGACAGTCAAAGAGAAAATCACTTGTTAAACCCACTTGCAGTGAGAAAATTACTGTTTTAAACACATTTTTGGAATCCTCATTCAATTTTCTATTCAATAGCACGGAAAAACACTACAAAATTTGGTACCGTCAGGAAGAAAACCGGTGTCAAAATTTGAATTGCCAGAAACACAGTTTAAAAGGACAGTCAAAGAGAAAATCACCTGTAAAACCCACTTGGAGTGAGAAAATGACTGTTTTAAACACATCTTTGGAATCCTCATTAAATTTTCTATTCAAGAGCACGCAAAAACACTACAAAATTTGGTACAGTCAGGGAGAAAAACGGTGTCAAAATTTGAATTGCCAGAAACACAGTTTGAAAGGACAGTGAAAGAGAAAATCACCTGTAAAATCCACTTGGAGTGAGAAAATGACTGTTTTAAACACATCTTTGGAATCCTCATTAAATTTTCTATTCAATAGCATGGAAAAACAAAATTTAGTACAGTGAGGAAGAAAAGCGATGTCAAAATTTGAACTGGCAGAAACAGTTTTGGTAAAGTGAAATATTTGTGTAGTAGTAGTAGTGTTTCCTTTCTTTGTTTATTTTTTGCAGTACAGTCTCATTAGACACACAAGATCCTCAGAATTCTCCTGTATACACACATTTCAAAGTATTTTTTGGGTCGCTTCTGTCCATAACTCTACTCCGTAGAAGAGTGTCGAGAAAACGTAATATCGAAAGATTCTGACTTTGATGTTTAGGTCCAAATTGTGGCTGTGAAAAATGTTTACATTTTGATAAAGGTTTGTCTTGCTTTTTATATTCTGCATTTAATTTTTTGATAGTGATCCTATTGCTCATTAATTATCGTTCCCAAATAAGTGAATTTGGACACTCTTTCTACTGAACTGGATCCTGTTCATCAACTCTTGCCACCCAATTGACTGTCGGCAAATACTACAGTGTCGTCCGCGTATCGAATGTTATTAATACGTTCACCGGTCAGCAGAATGCCTTTGTCGATGTTTTCCAAAGCTTCAGTAAATATTTCCTCCCAGAATAGGTTGAAGATCAGAGGAGTGCGATTACATCCATGTCTAACTTCAAGACATTACTCTGTTCCTCTTTTTGATGGCTTGTATAAATTCCTTATGATTCTAATGTCATGTGTTCCAGTGTTTTTCAGCACTTGTATCATCTTTTCGTGCTGTAGCTTAATGAACGCTTTCTCGTCATCAATAACTGCCTAAACAGGTTCCTTTATGAAACCAAACTGTGTATCCGCTACTTTCTCCTCACATATTCTGTAGATTCTTTAAATATCTTATAATTTGAAAAAGCAGCTTCAATAAGTTGCTCATTCTTCTTTGGTAGTTATGAATTCGGAGACCAGCCATTCCTTTGGAATATCTTGTTAACATTTGTTCAGATTTGCCATCAAGGAGTTTAAAAAATTACGATTGTACTCCATCTGGCTCTGAAGCTTCTGATGTCTTTTCAGTCAATAATAATTAGTTTTCTATAATAGTTTTCTTTTTATATGTTCCTTCTGTTAGTTAAATTAAATTTATCATATTTACCTTGTAGTTCTTCAATTTTTTGACATCTTTCTGTTTTGCTTCCCTGATCTTGATTGATTGTGGCATGGTTCTTATGTTTTCTACTTTCTTCCATTTCTTTTGTCATCCACGATTTTTTGTTTTTATCATTACTCTTAAGCATCCCTGAGATGTAGATGGAGTTTCTTGGGTTGAAACTTGATCTTTTAATACAAAATGATCTTTTTTTGAAAATATGTCAATATTCTGGAAAATCAGCAAAATATACATTTTTCTATTTTGTGCCACACCAATATTGTTATAATTATGTATCCATGATACTTCTTCTTGAAATAGGCTTTCCGTCCGTTTTTCCAGCTTTAAGGAGTCTTCTAGAGTGTGGTTTTCTACCCCTAAGTACCTGAATGACATCACCTGTTCTACTATTTCATCGTTAACAGCTAGTTTGCATCTTCTAGGTTCTTCTGCTACAACTAGTGATTTTGTCTTGTTTATCGCAATCGAGATATTGTAGCGGTTCGCTGTCAGGTAGAATTGATGAAGTAGTCTCTGCAACTCATCTTCGTTTTCTGATATAATTACTGCATCATCCGCGTAGCACAGTATTGTTATTTCTCCTTTGTTAGTTCTGTAACTATGCTTCGCGTTTTCTATGTCTTAGCATTATAAAAGCGATTATTTTGGTTCGTTCACTTATGAAAACTTTGTCATGACTGAACATTACATTAAATGTATTATTCGACGTCTAAATTTATCTCTAAACTTATAAAGGTCTAATTCATGTTAGCTATTGAAAGTCACCGAATAGACAGAAAACACGATTCTCCATGTATCCCTGAATAAGCAAATTAACTATGAGCATTAATTCAGCTCTACACGGGATAGTTCTACCTTTCCGGACACAAATTCAATCCGAATATCGGTCGCATTTGTCAAGTTACCTGCACCTGACACCTTCTGGTCACATTGTGCCGTCCAATGAATCGATTCATGCCGACAATATTACAAAGTACACGTAAAGCTAGATCTGAAGCATCGAGATGTGTTTTAACTGAACGAACCAGCCTTTAGCGTGTATTTGCCTAAAATGGTCACGGAAAATACTTGACGTTTAAATACATGATTGATTAGAGTCTAGGCATCAAAGTCGGTTTCCAAGTTCCAATATTTGTTATAAGAGTATATAAACGTAAATTTTTGTGAAATCTGAAACTTCAATCTAGCTCTAAACACACGGTTCACACGTGCTAAATAACTCCGTAAATCCAGAGAATTTATAATATCGTCGGGAATACAATAATGCATTTACCAGCCTCCATGTTTGCTAATGAACTATATCTCTAAAAGCACACACATAAGTACAAGCTGCCTGCATTGTGCAGAAACATAAATCTGCTAGTATTGCTTGTTATATCCGACCGCACAGCGTACCCTCTCTGTGTATTGAAGATAATTAATCCGCCATGTTTCGCATATAATATTGTTTCGGCATAATTACCATACGTGTTCTTGCGCGCTATGGTCGCTGAAAGTGAATTATGCGAGTAAGGCTTTTACGGTAAATCACCTTACCAACCGGTAGTTATGCTTAATTAGAATATACGAGTTTAATTCGAGTCGAGCCACCGTTTACGGCCGTTCTTTATCGTCTCCCGCGCATTATTCTTCCCGTATTTCCCGTACGGTAAAAATATGCAAAAATATTTTTATGTTTCTCCTATACATTATGAATTAATAATACTTTGCAAACCACAAGCAACCAAATTAATACAATAAAACTAACTCAACTTTCAAAAGTTTTGGAAAGTCTCGCATCTGTTTGAAATCGATTCTTCCAGTGTTTTCTCATATTGATATAATTTTATTGAAGAATTTCTTGTTGCATTAGCACCGAACTAGCTATCATTTGAGCAACCTTGTTTTGTGAAGAAATACTTTCTTCAATATATCCCTCTGCAACCGTCGAACTTTTCCACTTTCCATGTCGTTTTAGAGTCTCAAATGTAGCCCCTGCTCCAACAAGAAGAGTAGACGATGTGCGCCGCAGACAGTGGCTAGTGTACGACTCCGGATGATCCAATTTTAAGTACTTTGCTATAGCTGTAGGTACACTGCCTATCGTATTCTTACCCACTGGCTGTACTATACAGCAACCTTTACGATATGTAAGAAAGAATCTTCGCTCTTTTATTCCTTTAGGTCTTAGTGCTGCATATCTTCTTATCATACTTAAAACACTTATGTCTTCCTCGTCGACAATAGAAAAACTTTTTGAAGTAAATATTTTAGTTTCTGGCACTTTTACAAATATATCCACCCCTTTAACTCATCTCGTCTTAATCCACCAAATAAACCCATTACCAGTATTACCTTATGTAGCAGATGAATGTCATCAGGAGCACTTTCCAGAAATTTCTAAACTTTTCTAAAACTTTGGATTTTTTTGGAACATATCCCTTTGACTTTACCTTCAAAAATGATCAGACGTTGGAATTGAGAAATGTCTATATTTTCATGAACGATCAGCGTAAATCTAAAAATTGAGTAGTTGGTCCATAGTGACTTAAGAGCGAGGGGTAAACCGCTGGGTCATTATGGTGTACAAACTTTAAGAATTAATGGGCATTACTGGAGGTACATTGGTATTTTGAAAACTATTAATAGAATTGGGAACGTCTAAATTATATTAAAAAAAAAATTCATAAAATAATTTTTCTATACATCTATCATTGGAATTTAAACATAAATAATGTTTGGTAATTTTAATGAATTTCGTTGGAATACAATGAAAAATTATGAATTTTGTAATTTTACTTTTAAAAATTCACGTTGTCTAGCGACAAAACCGTACCCCTAACCCATCAACTTTTATATGTCAATAGAAAGCTTATTTCATTGGCTATCCATTGGTATATAAAAGTTTATACCAAGTGTGGCAAATAAGCTAGTTATTGACGATTGAACGAAAGAATGCACCAACAAAGTCATGAAAAAATTAGTCAATTTTGACACCCTCTAGCGACCAAACCGTCTAACCTATCCATTCACATTGGGAGACTGTTAGAAAGCTGAATTCATTGGCTATCCATTGACATATAAAACACTACTAAAAATGGTGCAAATAAGCGAGTTATTGAAGATTGAATAAAAGGATGCACGAAAAAAGTCATTAAAAAATAGTCAACTATGACGCTCTCTAGCGGCCAAACCGTCTAACCTATCAATCCATGTTGGGAACTTTTTAGAAAGGTCATTCCATTAGTTTTCCATTGACGTATAAAACTAACACAATATAAGCGAGTTTTTAAATATTAAACAAAAGATTCCCCCCAAAAATTGGTCAAGGTTGACGCCCTCTAGTGGCTAAACGGTACCACTAACCAACCGACTTTTCTACGTCAATATAAAGCTCATTTCATTGGCTGTCCATCGACATATAAAAGTATATACAAAGTGTTATAAATACGCGTGTTATCTACGGTTTACAGACAGGGTGCCCCAGAAACACTTTTTGACTGGTTAGAGCTAATTTGACCCTGGAAAATTAAGAAAACACGGTTACATGAGCTACTACGATGTAATGCATACAAATTTCTTGAACAACCAATTTTGCAAATTACAATTTTTCGTAAGGGTCAAATTTGCCTGAAACACCACCACTATTTCAATAGGTTTTGCGTTATGTTGGCCACTTGGTGCAAGCGAAAATCGACTGTAATGATTTTATTTCTACAGTTTTGCTTTTGCTTGCTAGAGCTCGAATCAGATGAGAAAAGGCCACCGCATCATCAATGACGCAGTTTTTAAAACTATTTCTTTCTCCTTCTACAGTTGCCGTCGCATTAGATATAATCAGAGGCGTCCTATTAAAATATTCCCGAAAATAAATTGTTAAGCGGTCAAAAAGCCACTTGGCAACGTAGTATGGTTTTTACTTGGACACAATTAAAACAGATGCGGCAGCAGCCAGGGACAGATGGACCTTTTTATATGCTTTTACTAGCCGGCACTCTAAAAGGTGTTGCCAAGTTTAAAAAAATGTAGTGGCGAACAGGGAGACTTAGGGGATTAGGTTAGGTTCCGTTTTAGTCTGGTGTTTTGGTTGTATTGTTGATGGTCGCAGTTGAAGTTCACACAGTGTTATGAATGAAAAACGTTATTTTGTCATAATGTCTTCCAAAAAGGTTGGAAGGAAAGGTGTTATCATACACAGCCAAGGCCGTGAAATCGTCAGTAACGTCTTACAATTTATGAAGAAAGAAGCAGAAGGAGTTTCCATTCCTTTGAAAAACTTTTTGTCTTTTATTTTCTTTATTAAAAACGAAGAAAACGTTTCATTTTACTGATAAAATAATAGCACACCACTGACTGGCTGCAACAACTTGGAAAGTAACGAGAGCAGCAATATTTAAAGCGAGACGTACAGAGATCGTGACATCATCGTTTGATGACGCCTGTGGCCTTTTCTTAGCTGATTCGAGCTCTACAGTGTTGCAAATAAACGAGTTGTTTGACAGTTTTGACTGAATTTGACAGCTACTACTTTAACCTTCAATAACTCGAATAATTTTTTAAATAAGTGACCTAATACAAACTTAAAATTATTGTTTTGTAGACTGAAAATATTAAATTTGACATAGAACGGTATAAATATCTCAGAAACGGATACAGAAAAGTGTATGACATTAATGAATTTGACGTAGAATCCAAAAATGCAATGTATAAGGTGTCCCATTTAAACTATGCAGCAGTTGATATCTACTTCTGGTTAAATCGTTGCAAACATTTTTTAATTACTGGGCATTACAAGGAATTAGTGGACATGATTGGCATATTAGGAATTAATGTACAAAATTGTACTCAGCGGTTTACCCCTCGGTTAAGAGTATATTACTACAGTAATTCCAAAAATTCAAATTTCTATTAATATTGGGTCCTAATAAACGGTTTGTTATGGTTGGTATTCCTTATTTCCTCATTCATAACCCAACACTTGTGCACCAACCCAAATTCATTTTTGAACTTTTTCTGGCAGTTATAAAAGGGACTTTAAGACTACTTTCTAAAAGTATTTATTGAGGATTGTAAAAGTAAAATCAATCAGTTGAGACAGCTTAATAATACCAGAAAATTTCTACTTTCTTGAAAGAAAGTAATTGGCAAGTGCTGACCCGTCTCTTACTAAAGACAGGCGATTGTACAGAATCATTAGGGGGGGAAAGGGGGATCAGGTTATGACCCCGTCCAGGCAAACGCGCTCTCTCGTGCAGTTTCCAGTCTATCATTATATAAATACACCACTGGGAACCGACATATTCAGTTCGGCCTGTCACTCATTTATCTAAGACACCCCAGTATTTAATCACTGCGATCATTATTCCTTGTTCTCGTGCTTCGAGGAACAGATACATAATCGTTACTAGCCGATTACGATCCGGGGATCATTATTATTATTATTATTCCCCATACGTTTGCGAAACACGTAATTACCCCTCAGGAACCGTGTGTAGGAAAGTTACTTCATCTATATGTGATAGTGACATTATACAATTTTTACAACAAAAAAAGTAGGTATTATTTAGTTTATTTTTAAGTGCGGAAAGTTATACTTTCTCGCCTAACCTCCTAACCTAACCTAACCTAGACTCTCCTAGACTGATTGCAGTTTTGAACAGCTAAGTTTTGACGGTGAAAACAATTTACTTTATTCCCGTTTGCTCTAAACCACGTCAATCTGGGTTATTGTATCCGTTACTTTAAAATGGTTCATAAGGTTTCAAATCTGGTCACCTGGGAGGTAAACAAGTTAATTTTTGACACTGAAAATACTCAATAAAACACGATTTTTAGACTAATTCTTACTGGATGGTGTAAAACTGAACATTTAAGACTTGTGAGAGGCCAAATTTGTACTGAATAGTCTAAAACCTTGTTATATTATTACTACTAGGAATGGTCTTAAAATTCGTTTTATCAGACTGCAGTAATCCATTGTCGAGTGTCTGAAACTGGATTTTAAGCACTAATAACAGTCTGGAAATCAAGACAAAGATTATTGCGTATAAAACTCATTTTTTACTACTAAGAATAGTCTAAAAGTAAACTTTAAGGCTAGAAGAGTCCAAAAGTCTATTTTCAGGACTTTAGTTGGTGACAACTCAATTTTCTGGACTGAAACAAGTCTAGAATTCAATTAAACACTGGAAACAGTTTAAATTAAATTTTAGGACTAATTAATTTCTAAAAATTAGTCTTTAAGACCAATATCTAATATCGCATTTAGTGCTAAAAGTTTTTACTTTCATTACTGAAGAGCCTGAAATTTTTTTTCATTCTTAAAGCTCTAAAAACAGTCCAATTTTTTGCATCGATGAGTGTAAAAGTCAATTTAATAGTGAAGAAGCTTGAAATGAAATTTTTAAGACTATGGACCGGTCTGATAAATTAAAAACTTTGTAATAAATCGTTTTCAGGCTGAAAAGAGACTTAAAACACTAAGAACCGTCTAGATTTTTAAGAAATGCTCGAATTTTTAACACTGTGTCTAAAAGTCCATTTAATAATGACAAAGCTTGAAATGACATTTTCAAGCCTATGGAGTATGTAAAAATCGTTTTTTTAAGTCTGCTAGGTCAAAAAACTGGTGAAGATAGTCTTGAAACTCGATTTTCCAAGCTGAAATCAGTTTTAAAGCACTAAAAATAGTCCAGAGTTCTAAGAAAGTGAAAAGAAAAGTAAAAAACTTGAAAAGTCATCAAGTCAATTTTCATAAACCTTATGTCAATATCCTGTATTTAAAACTTTTTTGAAGACTAAAATAATGAAATTTGTCTTCAAATTATGAAAACTTACTTCAAATGCAAATTTTAAGCTTCTGATGTCAGAGTTAATTCTTGTACAAGCTAATTTTCAAGGTTTAAATATGTAGTCAAAAATTCTAGAAAAAGTAGTTTTTCATGTACACAAGTCAATTTTCAATACTAAAGTCTTTCAATTTATCTGAAAATCATGACTACAAACACAGTTTGTAAGCCTCTCAAGTCAATTTTCAAGACTAAAGTCTTTCAATTTGTCTCAAAACGATGAAAACTGGTCACAAAGAAAATTTATAAGCCTCTTAAGGTAGTTTTCAAAAATACAGTCTTTCAATTTGTCCGGAAACTATGAAAACTGTACAAAAACATTTTTTAAGCTTCTTAAGTCAATTTTCACCGTTTTCAAGACAATTTTTAAGTTGCTGTGGGTTATTTTTGGGTCTTTGAACGTAGTAACTCAATTCTCGCAATCGAAGTTTCAAATCAGAGTTTTATAAGAGATTTTTCTCTTTCAACTTGAACAAGGAAATTAAAAGAAACTGTCATTTTTGATAAATATCTAGTTACGTAAAAAATAAGGTGGAAAAATGAAAACCATCTTGCTGTATCTACGCCACTGTACAATTTTGACAAGCGTCGTTAACATCACATAATGAGTATTAATTTTATTCATCAAAATTTGCTTAAACGGTGTGTCAGTTAGGACAGAAAATCGATTTTTTTCCTTAAATTTCCTGCTTCCTTAGGAAGCATTTTAGTAAAAGAAAAAAAAAGTAAATTATTGATATTTAAAACTTGACCACCCTGTATATTTTGCATGACAGATAATTCAAAAAAACATTGAGCCACAATTTTTTGATTATTTTTTTTGCGACATGTGTATCGGTTATCTGAATACAAAATGTACGTTTTTAATTATATTTTTATAAACATTTTCTTGTTTTAAAACATTACAGCATCTGTTACTTTGTTTTTGTCATTATCTGCACATCCAACCAATAGTACACTTTGAATCAATTTTAGTAGCCTGTTAGAGAAGTCCCGATATGAAATCCATTGAACATCTATGATATTAATTTGAATAGGAGGTCCAAAAATAGGTTCTGCCACACACAGCAGGAGCTGTTTATCGTAATGCCCACTTTTATTGGGTTTTTGTTTTGAAAAAAAAATGTATGGAATTGAACTTTAACAAAGGATTACCAAAAAAAAAATGTAAATCGTTTAATTAGTGTAAACGTTACAAAAATTTGAACTTTACCACATAATCCGGTTTTGAAAATATTTACTACTGGTTCAAAAATAGCAAAATTTGTTGATTGTGGAAAGTTTTTCGCTTTAATTACTCATAATTACTTAGGCGAGTGTTGTTAGAAAACATAACACACGTATTACATTACGGAAAAATGCTAATTACATCACGCTTTCTTGATCTAATTAGGCAGATTTTCATAACTGAAAACAGCAAAACAATTCCTAATTAGCATCAAGTTTCATTCTAGTCCCTTCAACAATATTTTATCGTTAGCTAATTAAGAAATTTTCACCGTTCTAAAAACGACGTAACTTAATCTTTGCCCTCCCCATTCTTACAAACGTAATCTCAGTTGGAATTTGAGTCAAAGGCCACAAATAAGCCAATATAGTCACGTCATAAATACCTAGAAAGTCCCGATAGGGTATTTTGCTGATACAGAAAACTTTCCAGATAAAGAACACATTGTTCTCGCCGATGAAATAGTAACCTTACGGCCTTTCGTGGGATTTACTCCTGCAAAACACACTAAACACGTCCGGGATAACCAAAAGTCGGGCAATAACGCCAAATTCCATCAACCATAAAGGGAGATTTAATTGCAGCTTCTTCGCCGTGATTGGAAACATCGAAGGGATATAGAACTTCTGACTAAGACCGGCCAAAATCAGATAGGTTTTTTACCCTGGGGAATCTGATAATTGTTGACTTATAGTCGGGGTCTTTCCGAATTATTTCCTTTTGCCATTTAGCTTGCGATCTAATATTGATGTACCTCATTAACGCTTATAAATCTGACATTTGATATGGGGCAGCAACTGCCGATACGGTCTTCATTAATTAAAAAATACGGTTTTTTCTTTTAGTTTGAGAAGATTTGTGTTAAAGGGAACTTGTGATTTTATTTTATCAAATCGTCGAGACAGTAGAGACGTGCCCGGATCGAGACAGAACTGAGGTATAATTTCCAGGACACATAAAGAGAATACACTGATGTCCGCACTATCCAACCCCTTGGCCTCCGGGGAACTCTAAAGAAATAGTCGATCTATGACTTTCCGATTTGTAACGTCGTCAACAAGAAGTTCATGGAAAGTTGGAAACTACCGGCGTCGGTGTATGTTTTATATTATTGCTCTTCTTGTTGGCTATGACTTTATCGATTTATCATTCCAACTTAGATCTAGCCAGGCAAAGATAATATCGCCGGGTAAATGGAGAAGGGTTGCGCAAGTTACCATTTGTTGTTCATTAGTTTATTTCATTTTTCCTTTAATCCCTTCAATACTAGTTTTCCAATGGTTTGATTGACACTATAATATACTATTTTGCACGACTGTCCAAATCATGGAATTTATCACTATGATCCTCATAATTGGACAACTAGAGTTGCCAGATCCAAAACATTCTGATTGACCAAAATCTTGACCAAAATTGAGGGCTGGCAAGTGTCGGACCATATTTCTATGTCAGACCACCGTTGGGGGATCTCAGGACCACTGTAAAATCCCGCGATCTGAAGAGGACGGATGTAGCTCTCTACCATCGACTTTTAAAAGGAGCTCTGCGGGAAACAGGGATCCTGACTCCTTGTAGTAACGAAGAACTGGAAAGGTACACGGTATCTATCCAAAACAAAATTGTCATTGCCTAAATGAGGATGGTTGACAGAAGGAGCAACCAATGATGGTGCCCTGAACTGGGACACCTCAGAAAGACAGCGAGTCAGCGAGAACGACCTTTAACAAGGCAAAACGAACAAAACTCAAAAAGGACTGGGAGATATATCAAGCCAACCTCAGAGAGTTTAAAAAAGTCTGCAGACAAAAGCAAAGAGTAGCCTGGAGAGTCTATTGTGAGGCAGTCGAAGACTTCCTACAAGTCTCTAGGTTACAGAAAGCACTCCTAAATAACCACCACAAGAGTATCGGCATCCTGACGAGGGAAAATGGCGACAAGGCTGCCAACCTCCAAGAGAGCGCTGAGATTCTTATGGAAACTCACTTCCCAGGTTCTGTCTTTCCTGGAACGACGAACTGGACGGAATTACCAACAACACCTTCACAATACGACTGTGCTAGTGCAGTAATTGATGAGGTCAAAATAAGGTGGGCCATATCCGGTTTTTCCCCCTTCAAGTCACCAGGATCTGACAGTATAAGACCAGCCCTACTTCAATGGGAATGGACATTCTTATGCCGCATCTGGTTGGAGTATTCAGAGCCTCTTTAGCTCTGAGATATATTCCCAGTAAGTGGAGAGAAGTACGAGTGGTATTTATACCCAAACCAGTTAGGATGGATTACACCTTACCAAAAGCATTCCGACTAATTAGTCTCACATCGTTCTTCTTAAAAACAATGGAGAGGCTTTGCGAACGGTATATAAGAGATGAGGTGCTGGTTTATAACCCAAATCAGCATGCATATACTCCGGGTAGGTCCACTGATTCGGCCCTTCACCACGTGGTTGGTAGAATCGAAAGATCATTGGACAATAAAGAATCCACCCTGGGTATATTAATAGATATCGAGGGAGCGTTTGATAAAACAACCTTTCCGACAATTACCCAGCAACTTAACTCCAGGAATGTGGAGAATCGATACTTAAGATGCTCTCCAGCAGAGCAATAAGGATCAATGTAGAAGACATCACAGTGAGAGGACTGATCATAAAGGGATGTGCACAAGGAGGGGTCTTATCACCCCTTCTTTGTAACATAGTTCTGGATACACTAATCACCTCAACAATAATGGACTTTACACAATTGCATACGCAGATGACATAGTTATCTTGCAGACCGGCAAATTTTTGAACATACTGTGCGATAGAGCGCAGGATGGGCTCAAATTAATAGAAACATGGTGTAAGGAACACTCACTGTCGATCAATCCCGACAAGACTGAGATGGTCCTTTTCACAAGGAAAAGAAGTTTGAGTGACTGAGGTTTTAAAACCTCTCGAAATCTTCAAAGGCAAACTAAACTTCTCTGAAGAGGTGAAATACCTTGGTATTACCCTCGACAGGAAATTAACCTGGAACACTCATCTACAAAGCAGAACAAAAAGAGCATATGTGGCTTATGAGCAATGTCGGAAGACAGTGGGACATTCACCTTGCATATGGTCACCCGGATCTACACTGCAATAACAAGACCTATGTTAACGTACGGAGACATTGCATGGAGACCAAACGGAACTGGCTGGTATCTCAATGGCCACGAAAGAACTAACCAGAAAAGGTATTTCTGGCTGCTATGCTATCACTCTGGGTGACCCTGAGAAGCTGGCGCCGAAGAAATATTTGGCGATGACCAGGAAAAACCTACGTTTAACAGTAGGATTTCTGACTGGTCACTGTCAACTAAGGAAACACCTCCATACTATGGGGCTAGTGGACTCTACGCAGGATGTGTGAACAGGAAGATGAAACTGTCGGGCATGTCTTATGCGAGTGCCCGGAGTTATCGTCAATAAGAGACTGTGTGTTCGGTGAGTCTTGGCCTACACCTGCCGACATTAAAGAGATGTCCCCTAGTGACCTGTCCACCTTCCTGGGAAAGGCAGGATGGACGGTGACCTAGGTGGATAACTAGGGAGGATGTAAAATGGGTCACATGTGGCCTAAGTGCTGTGGGTCTACACCCCCCCTTCCCCACTCTACAGATAAAGATCTGGCGAACAAAGTGTCCTAACAATGTCGAAGTTTACCGGCTGTCCAATAAACAGTTTGCAAAATAATGGCCATGTAATTGCCATGCCTTGAAAACAAAAAATAATAGAATACTTTTCAAAAAATATTTGAATTAGCCATATAATTCTTTAAAACTTCAATAATAACTGAGATCCCAATGGTGAGCATCGAATTTGGGACAGACTGTATGTATATTCATTGATTGGTCTATGATGCACCGTTTCGACTGTCTTCTGCAGGAAAGTTAGTACATTCAAATCAAGCTGCATGATGACAACTGTCTAAAAGAGTATAATGACATTTTTGAATGTTAGTTGACTACTTTGATAGGCTAGTAAGTATTTTGTTTTTGTCGGGTTAATCTGTAGAGGTAGTAACATTCCGAAATTATCTTCTCACCTCCAGCGATACTTTTTTGTTTTATCTACCTGGATTCTTTTGCTACCAATGGAGCATCCCGGCAATTAAAATATACAAGCGTCCGAATTACTAATGATATTACTTTTTTACGGTGGTAGGCGGCAAAAAGAAAAATGTGGAAGCGAGATGACAATGTGTTAAATTTGGCGGCAAGAAGTGGCCGCAATGAAAATTATCACGGCCTTAAACATTGCCGAACACGGCTTTTTCCTTGTCATAGCTATTGACACGAATCTTAATAACGACAGTTCGAACACTTGCTGTCGATCCCGACTCGCTTTTTCTACTCTTATTTCGGTGTTATGGAATCCGCAAACAGGCACTTATATATTGTTAAAATAATTGGAATCACTTCTAACAGCTTTGGTGTCTACCGCGAGGTGATCGGATCATAATAATGAATCAAGCTGGACCTTTTGCTCGTAAACATGTCGACCGACTGTTATAAAAGACTTTTTTAATGATGTCGAACTGGAAAACCACGGTTTTATAACCCCCGATATTTTATCATTTTAATTGACAAATTATGCAACGTTTACCAACATATTCGTCGGTGTTCTCGCACCTTTAACATTCCGCCAACGGAGGAGTTTCGATTCCCGCAAGGAAAATAGCTCCTTCTATATTTCCAGTTTATTACCCTAATCAAATCAACTAAAACGGCAAAGCAAGGTGCGAATAAAAAGAGATAGGGCCTGTTCCTCCTTCGCATATAAAACGAATCCCCGAGCCGTTTTGTCGGCAGTTTATGCTCGGAAATGCAAAACCCCGACTGTTTTACATTTCAGTAAGCTCATATTTAATGGCAGACTCTGTGAACTATATTCGTTGGATCGTGCCGCATATGCTACCCCTCTCGGTATCGTAGATTTAGAACGACTTAGATTTCATGGAGAAAATGAAATTACATTCCCCTTTAAAATATGATGAGCTCTCCCGATAATGAAACCAAGCCAATCCGGAGCGTCTTTGAGAGGAAATTCTAGTCGCGTAGAGTGCTTCGTTTTAAATCACATAAATTAAACACTTTTAAGCCGTATTTATATACTTATTAAATTTATTGTAAATATTGTCACACCCGTGTTGATCTTTGCCGGTTTTGAGACGAAAGAATACAATTTAGCACAGATTGACCACGACCGGGCCAATTTCAGCGTCCAATGTGGTCCTAACAGACGTAGAACGGCTCAAAAGTAACAATTATGCAGCCTAGAACAACACCAGAATCGACCTTTGCCGGTTTTGAGACTAAAGAACAACTTGGCACAGATTGACCACGACCAAGCCAAATTCAGCGTCCAATGTGGTCCCAACAGATACGGTGCACACCCAGTAACCGGCATAGTCAGCAATGTTAGCATAATGAAAAGATGCACCTGGGGTCTTCTCCATAGGGAGGTCACTGATCTCTGGGTTAGTCTGGGTACGCCTCTTGTGCAACGAAAGTGGAGCTCTCTAGGAAATCAGCCCTAGTAAAGGAATTAGTGTGGGCGGGTTGCAAGAGCAGCCGTTCCAGCTTACCTCCGTTTATTAGTACCAAAGCCAGTTAGTCGACTACTACTGAGACTAGGGTTCTATTCATCGGGGGAAGGGAATAATATAATTAAGAGAAAGACCTGTCGAATGTGACAGAAACTCAATTCTCTTGAGAATTCCGTTCCCTGCTTTCAAGAATTAGGCCCCAGTAGTCACAGCCCAGCTCTGCCCCTGACGCCACGACCCTCCGAAAAATGAAGGTGTTGAAGATTTTGAAGGACCAGTTTACATCAGACTCGCATTTGCCTGAATCAAATAGGGTAAAGTCAACCCTGTACCTGGACCTGGAGGACGCCCTAAAACAGTCTTTGCCGGGCAGATGAGCACAATAACATGTGCACAAGCATATTGTTCATTTGAGTGGCCATTGGACGACCTTGTTGCGTCTATCAACAAATTCGTCGAAAGAAGCATCTCCAGACGTTAAGAAGTGTACAGATGTGCCAAACGAGCACGCAAAAGACAGAAGATGATGAAGCTAAGGGATTGAGTTTGCCGCTCAGCGAGTACAGTGCCAAGAAGAGGCACTCTGAGAAGATGAAGTCCAGGTGATGCGTTTCCGCCTAGATGATGGTGCCCAAAGGAGTGTACAATACAATCTGCAGTTGACGCAAATTTTGGTCAAAAAGGAGAGCATGAAGATAGACGCAACACAAAGTTAAAAGGTGACCCAATGAAAGGATCAATTATTCTTTTGTGTCTGAAAACGTTATCTAGGAATCGTGAAGTAGTTTTAAAAGAAATGTGTATTTTTTTTTTAATAAAGTTTTTCCCATACTCTCCCTAACAAATAAGCAACATTAATTTAAGATTCGTATGAAAATAAGGATAGACGAGAAGTTGATTTTGTAATATAGAATTTTAGTCTAAAAAATAAATCAAATGTATCAAATCTTGCCTAATAACTACTGGAATCAACACCACTCAAACCTACTATCGACTATCTAAAGAAATGTGTTTTTAGTGTCACGTGCATGTCACGTGGTAACTGTCAGTTATGTTAGTCTATGTAAATGGAGTTCTAGCATCACGTGGCAAATGTTAAATATGTACGTCAAAAATTGTCAAAGCTTCTTATAACCAACAAGTTCCAACAATCAAAGTGCTTTGAAGTGTCAGAAATATTTTCAAGCTGTATAGGAATAATTTTGACAGTTCTCACGTGACTGGCTTAGTCAATAAGACTTTTGTGTCACGTGGTAACTGCCAGTTATGTCAAAACTGTCAAAATGTGCTCAACAGAGACATGATGCTGTAAAAATCAATATCTTCACAGTTTCCTTATAGTGCTGAAGAGAAAATGTAGTTTTTATCCTCATGGTAGTTATTGTGACAATTGTCATGTGACTGTCCAATTAAATGGAGTTTTATTATCACGTGACAAATGTCATATACATCAAAAATTGTCAAAGCGTGTTCCAACTAACGGGATTCAAGAATCAAACTACTTTAAAGTGTCAGAAATGTTTTCAAGCTTTATAGGAATAATTTTGACAGTTCTCACGTGACTGTCTTAGTTAATAGGGTTTTAGTGTCACGTGGTAACTGTCAGTCATGTCAAAATGTGCTCAATAGAGACATGACGGCTGTAAAAATCAGTGTCTTTACAGTTTAATTGTAGTGCTGAAGAGAAAATGTAGTTTTTTTCGTCATGGTAGTTATTGTGACAATTGTCACGGGACTGTCTCAGTAAATGGAGTTCTAGTATCACGTGACAAATGCCAAAAACGTCAAGAATTGTCAAAGCTTGTTATAACCAACAGGCTCCCTCCAAGAATCAAAGTGCTTTGAAGTGACAGAAATGTTTTCAAGCTTTATAGGAATAATTTTGACAGTTCTCATGTGACTGTCTTAGTCAATAAGGTTTTAGTCTCACGTGGTAACTGTCAGTTATGTCAAAACTGTCAAAATGTGCTGAACAGAGACATGATGGTGTAAAAATCAATGTCTTCACAGTTTCCTTATAGTGCTGAAGAGAAAATGTAGTTTTTATCCTCTTGGTAGTAATGTGACAATTGTCAGGTGACTGTCTAAGTAAATGGAGTTCTAATATTACGTGACAAATGTCATATACATCAAGAATTGTCAAAGCGTGTTCTAACTAACGGGATTCAAGAATCAAAGTACTTTGAAGTGTCAGAAATGTTTTCAAGCTCTATAGGAATAATTTTGACAGTTCTCATGTGACTGTCTTAGTCAATAAGGTTTTAGTCTCACGTGGTAACTGTCAGTTATGTCAAAACTGTCAAAATGTGCTGAACAGAGACATGATGGTGTAAAAATCAATGTCTTCACAGTTTCCTTATAGTGCTGAAGAGAAAATGTAGTTTTTATCCTCTTGGTAGTAATGTGACAATTGTCAGGTGACTGTCTAAGTAAATGGAGTTTTAGTATTACGTGACAAATGTCATATACATCAAAAATTGCCAAAGCGTGTTCTAACTAACGGGATTCAAGAATCAAAGTACTTTGAAGTGTCAGAAATGTTTTCAAGCTTTATAGGAATAATTTTGACAGTTCTCACGTGACTGTCTTAGTCAATAGGGTTTTAGTGTCACGTGGTAACTATCAGTTATGTCAAAACTGTCAAAATGTGCTCAACAGAGACATGATGCTGTAAAAATTAGTATCTTCACAGTTTCCTTGTAGTGCTGAATAGAAAATGTAGTTTTTATCCTCATGGTAGTTATTGTGACAATTGTCACGTGACTGTCCAATTAAATGGAGTTTTATTATCACGTGACAAATGTCATATACATCAAAAATTGTCAAAGCGTGTTCCAACTAACGGGATTCAAGAATCAAACTACTTTAAAGTGTCAGAAATGTTTTCAAGCTTTATAGGAATAATTTTGACAGTTCTCACGTGACTGTCTTAGTTAATAGGGTTTTAGTGTCACGTGGTAACTGTCAGTCATGTCAAAATGTGCTCAATAGAGACATGACGGCTGTAAAAATCAGTGTCTTTACAGTTTAATTGTAGTGCTGAAGAGAAAATGTAGTTTTTTTCGTCATGGTAGTTATTGTGACAATTGTCACGGGACTGTCTCAGTAAATGGAGTTCTAGTATCACGTGACAAATGTCAAAAACGTCAAGAATTGTCAAAGCTTGTTATAACCAACAGGCTCCCTCCAAGAATCAAAGTACTTTGAAGTGACAGAAATGTTTTCAAGCTTTATAGGAATAATTTTGACAGTTCCCACGTGACTGGCTTAGTCAATAGGGTTTTAGTGTCACGTGGTAACTGTCAGTTATGTCAAAACTGTTAAAAGGTTCTCAACAGAGACATGATGCTGTAAAAATTAGTATCTTCACAATTTCCTTGTAGTGCTGAATAGAAAATGTAGTTTTTATCCTCTAGGTAGTAATGTGACAACTGTCACGTGACTGTCTAAGTAAATGGAGTTCTTAGTATCACGTGACAAATGTTATATACGTCTAAGCTTAAACACTCAGTCCTCATACTATGAGTTACGAAACAAAGAGTGATTTAAGTGGCTTCTCACTACAACTAGATTCGTTGTCCAAGAAAAGGTCAAAATGGCTTCGCCGAAGGTACAACTGGAAACGCGATAGAGGTTATCAAAGCTAACCCAATTTTCCACAAAAAAGCAAAAAAAAACAGAAAATGGTCTTAAAAACTAAATCCACAAGAAAACCAAACTGAGTAGCTGGAGCTAGCAAAGTGAAGCTAACCAATTTAAATCAAAGGCAAAAAAAAACTGCAATGAAAGAAAAGAAAGAGCTTACCAGAGTTATCATTAAAAAAATGTAAAAAAGAATATATAATCCAGAAACAAAATGAGAAGAGGCATTACCTCAAACTTCATGAAGTTAACAATTTACCAAAACCGTAACAACTGTATTAGTTGGTTTTTATTGGAATATGGGTTTAAAAGAAGACATACAGCGTACAACGCACAAAATGAAACCACCCTCTTGCTGGTTTGAATACATCTAATATATTTCATAGTGAGTATGTATATCAGAAAAAGTACTCACTCAGGTTCAACAAAAAAGGTGTGTAGTATTGATTTATCCTTATCTGTACCTGAACATATAAACATACTGTTGAAAAACAATATTTTGTTTTGTATATTTCTATACTCCCACTCAAAACAAAAATTCTAGTCTAATTAACTATCTATAGTTAAACCAGCTTTATAATTTTTAATCTGAGGAAAAATACAATGATCCAACATTTGTTGCTAAGAATTGGGGAAACCTCAGAAAAACCCAATTAGATCATAATAATACAGTTTTAACAATTCAAATCAACTGTTTAACTTAATTAATAATATAATTTTTTAACTTTAATAAACAAAACAAAAACTATAATCACAATGTGAACAAGCATAAATCAATCAGTTATATCAAAGTTTATCTTAAATTCATAATATTAAATTGAATTCATTTCTCAACTTTTGAAACTGTACTGCAGGAAGTGGCTTTGTAAATGGATCAGCTAGTTGTTTATCTGTAGAGATATATTTAAGCATTATTTCCTTTTGGGCTATTTTATCCCTAGAGAAATGATATTTTACATCAATATGTTTTGATCTTTTGTGATCTGTTGGATTATTTGCGATAGCAATGCATCCATTATTATCTTCAAAGATAATTATTGGATTTAAAATTTCCAACTTTATGCTGTTTAAAAGACTTTTCAACCAACAAGCTTCTTTAATTCCCTCATAAAGGGCCATATACTCAGCTTCAGTAGATGAAGTTGCTACTGAGTTTTGTCGCTTGGTATTCCAGCATATTGTATTTTGATCAAACAGTTTAAAGATATAGCCAGTGGTGCTTTTACGATCTAACTGATCATTTGCCCAATCAGCATCAACATATCCATATAAAATATTTTTAAAATCATTTCTTTTATATACTAGCTTTAAGTTTATTGATCCTTTAATATACCTTAATATTCGTTTAAGATTTTGCCACAGCTCTTTATTGTTTTTCGTTTGGTAACGACTTAAAATATTTACAGCCATACATAAATCTGGACGAGTACACAGCATTGCATACATCAAGCAACCTATAAGATTTTTACATGGTGCATCATAAAACTCATCTTTATTTAATGCTACATAATCTAACTTTGTTGGTAAAGGTGTATTTATTGGGTTACATTCAGTCATATTAAACTTACTTAAAACACCTTCAAGATAGTTAGTTTGATCTAAGGTAATTATGTTGTTTATTCTATTGACTCTTATCCCTAAAAACATTTTGATCTCTTCCAAGTCAGTCATTGAAAATTGCTTTTGTAAGTAATGTTTAAATTTGTTTAAAATATCAATTTTATAAGTCACAATTATGATATCGTCAACATAAAGCAATAGATAAATATTTTCAGAGATGTTTCCTTTATCTAAAATATATAAACATCTATCGACAGATGAACTTTCAAAACCAAGTTCTTTTATTAGAGTGTCAAAATGTTGGAACCAACAACGGGCTGCTTGCTTTAGTCCATAGAGCGCTTTATTTAATTTGCATACATGATTTTCTTTTGCTTTAACACCTTCAGGTATCATCATATAAATTTCTTCATGGAGTTCGCCATTTAGAAAAGCGGTTTTTACGTCCATTTGGTGTATTAACAGGTTATACTGATTTGCAAAAGCCACAATTATTCTAAATGTTGTAATTCTAGCAACCGGTGCAAAAGTTTCAAAGTAGTCTAAATAATACTGTTGACTAAAACCTCTTGCTACCAGCCTTGCCTTATATCGTACAGAATTAGCATTTCGTTTTATTGCAAACACCCACTTACAACTGACAATATTTTTGTCATTTGGACGAGGTATTATTGTCCAAGTATTATTTTCAATTAGCGATTTATATTCATCATTTATCGCTTTCTCCCACTGATCTCTATCATCGCGGTTTTTTACTTCCGCATAGGATTGTGGTACATCGCCAATTACAGATTGAGCACTTATATAACAGTTGTTTAATATGCTGTCATTTTCATTATAAGAGACAATTGGTTTGCCTTTGAGTCGTGCACTTCTCCGTAAATTGGGTGTGTCCGGAAAAGAGTTCGTACTAATAGTTATGTCATCTGATTTTGAGACATCAAATTTATTAGCAACTTCTATTAAATCATTGCTTTCATCGACATTGATATGATTTTGTTTCTGTCTTTTGACAACTAAATCATTTAGATCAGAATCATTTTGTGAGGTAGGCCTTGAAGTTTTGAAATTTACTTCATCGACAATAATGTCACGAACTATAACAAAGTTGTTCGTTTCCACATTTAGTACCTTATAGCCACTAGGCGTATAGCCTACAAGAACACCTTTATATGACTTCTTGTCAAATTTATTCTTTCTGTTCTTGTCATGAACATAGACAGTAGACCCAAAAATTTTTAAATGGTCTAGCTTTGGCTTTTTATTGTGCCAAAGTTCAAAAGGAGTTTTATTTGAAGAAAGAGACTTAGTAGGTGTTAAATTCAGTAAATAAGCAGCAGTTAAAACTGCTTCACCCCATAACTCCTTACCTAATTCAGCTCCATGTATCATAGCACGGGCTTTCTCTGTTAAGGTTCGGTTCATGCGTTCAGCAACCGCATTTTGTTGAGGCGTATATGGTACGGTTAAGTGGTATTGAATGCCTTTTGTCCCACAAAATGATTTAAACTCGTTAGACAGATACTCTTTTCCATTGTCACAATATAAATATGCCAATTTTAAATTAAAGTGATTTTCACTCTTTGCCAAAAAATCTTGAAAGGTGTTAAAGACTTCACTTTTGGTTTGAAGTAAATAAACAACAGTATAATGCGTAAACTCGTCAATAAATGTTACAAAATAATTTTTTTCATCAATGGTTGATGGTGTTATAGGGCCACATACATCAGTATGAACAATAAATAAAGGTCTTGTTACATGACTTCTATCTCGTGTTTTTGAAAAAGGCAATCGAAATTGTTTACCATAAATGCATGCTTCACAAAGTTTATCTGATGGGTTAATATGTTTAATTGGTTCCATATTTAAGAATAAATTATTTCTTTTTATTTCAAGAAATTTTAATTTATCAATATGACCCATTCTTGCATGCCATAACTGGTAAGTTGCATCTAATTCATTTTTGTCGTTAATAACTTGGTTACAGCTTATGTTATTTATAATGAAATCGACAACTATTAGATTTTGTTTTGACTTACCAGTAAGTAAAATAGCGCCATCCTTTCTTACTGTTACTTGTCCATTTTCACTAAACAGAATACTCATCCCGGCTTCCTGAATTCGTCGAACAGATAGTAAGTTGTACGGAATATCAGGTACATACAAAACATTTTCCAGTGTGCCAGAAACTCCCAGATTGGTAATGACGTTAATTGATCCTCGTTTCAAAGCACTAATGCTCTCATTTTTCTTTGCAATTGAAATCTTGAGAGGTACCGGCAAATCTACAACAGTGGAGAAGTAGTCTAAACTATTGACTAAGTGATCCGTTGCGCCGGAATCTAATAGAAATGTAACTTCCCTTGAATTAGTTCTGTTATTGAATTCAGAAAATGTAGTTGCAGCTCCAAAAACAAAGCTGCCACTAGTTCCGGCCGATAGGGTATTTTGAGCCACCCTTTGAGGACATTCATCCGGTACTTGTAACGTTTTCTTGTAGTAATAGCAATTTTTCTTCTCGTGGTTTCTTCTGCCACAATGATCACATTTCATGGATTTTGAATGGCCATCATATCCTCTTCTCTGATACTGAGTTTTAAAGGCTCTTGAAAATTTCTGCTGATGGGTTGATTTAAACTTCTTCCATTTTCCTTTGCTACCACCAGGTTTTTGATTTCTTTTTGTAGAGTCTGTACTTGATAGAAGCACTTTTCCACTGGTATCCATTTGTTCGTTATTAAGTTTTACTTCATAATCCAGCAAGCGAATTTTAACGAAACCTAGGCTTAAGTTTTCGTCCGACATTGTTTGAATTGCGGTGACCACTGAGTCATACGATGCTGGTAGAGTTAACAAAAGTCTCGCTACCTTACTCATTTCATTTAGCGAAGCTCCAGCTGCTTGTAGCTCAACTATCATTTCATCAAACAACATGAAGTGATTTGCTAAAGGGGTATCTCCACGATACTTGAAAGTTAGTAGCTTCTTTTCCATTGCTAGTTGTGTTGCTAAACTTTTCCGGTCATAGATAGAGTCCAATTTTTGAACTATTGCTTTTGCTGTTTCACTTTCAGTCGCAAAACTAAGCATTTGATCACTTAAATGTTCGATAATAATGCCTTTAGCAATACGCTCCGATTTCTTCCATTTTTCGGTAAGCACATCAGGTTCTTCATCGTCGAGAACATTTAATGCATTTTCTTCTGCTAGGAGGGCACGCACTCGAAATTTCCATACAGCATACTTTTCACCATTAAATGGTTTAATATTTCGCTTTGTCAACTTTTCACTCTCCATTTCAACTTCACAACACTAACTCACTACACCAGCGCGACTGGGCCCATAACCTATTGGAATATGGGTTTAAAAGAAGACATACAGCGTACAACGCACAAAATGAAACCACCCTCTTGCTGGTTTGAATACATCTAATATATTTCATAGTGAGTATGTATATCAGAAAAAGTACTCACTCAGGTTCAACAAAAAAGGTGTGTAGTATTGATTTATCCTTATCTGTACCTGAACATATAAACATACTGTTGAAAAACAATATTTTGTTTTGTATATTTCTATAGTTTTTAAGGGTCAAATAACTTCCTTTTAACTTTTTTTTTAAATCAAAATATTGCAGTATATTACACTAGTATCTCCTCATTAACCTCATTAATGTCTTATTTTCTACAATTAATTGAAACTTTTACATATTGGAGTTAATTTAGTGTTCAGTCTTATGGATCACCGATGACAACACCCTAGTTTTTTCCCAGACCAACCCACGTACAAATAAAACAAGAAACAACTTATTGAAATAGTACGTCGCAAAGTCAAGTACAAGCAAAATTATCACTCGGATAACAAGCAGATCAATTTCGTATAGAAAAAAGTGTCGGAATTGAACAACAACTGGGATGAGCGTTCGTGTTCATGGAACCAAAGCGGGCGGAAAATCGAACAAAAACCAATGTCGCTGAATCTAGCCTGCATGTTCATGAGTTCACGTGTAAAAATCAGTTTGTGTTTTGTATCTTGTCGCCGTAAAGTAACCCCAAACGTTCAGGTTTTCTTATTGATGTTAAAAATACCCATCAGTTAATGTTGATTAAAGTTACATCCGATTAAGACGATTTACGCCAAACGGTAGAACAAAATGGCGGACGCGTAATTAAGGCAAACGTCCGAACGTTGAATTAAAAATAAAAAGACATCGCTTCACTCTTTATGTTTAAAATCCTAAAATCTCTTTTAAAACCGAGTCCATTTATAAATTAAACGAATCATCCATCTGCCCGATTTCTAATTAACAGACCTTAATGAACTAAAAGCCGCACGAACGTCATTTTACTACCTTTCCAAAAAGATGCTCTCTTTTCTGTACCCGTTGATCATCTTTTGGAATTGAATTAATTAACTGATTAAGCTTTTAGTTACCTATACAGTTGGTTTTGTTCTTGACGATTTTCACTTTATTTTACACAAAGTGTTGGTTGTGTTATAACTCAAATTTTTCTGTTGAGCCTCTGAACCATTTGTCTCCAAGTTTATTATATTTTAGTACCTACCCCATGTTTTATAACCAAATCTGTCATCAAAGAAACCATTTCCAGACGTGTCCTTGGTATATTTTTATTTATTTAAAAAATATGTCCTCTTTATAAATCTGGGAACATAAAGGAAATTTTGCATTGTTGTAAATTAAATACTTTACTTACAGTATACAGGATTATTCACGTTATTTGACAAGGAAGATTAAACTATTTTACCTACGACCTTAGTGTAAATAGCTATTTACGCATAGTTTTCCGTTACGGAATGAATCTCTTTCCGCACAGTTGTAAAAAAGCGCACAGTTTTAAGATCGATCAGAAACTATCGCTCTAATGCTGGGAAAAATTGATTTTGTTTACATTTCTTCCTTTATCAGAGTATATTAGACAAAGATCATCACGTAATGCATTGTTCATACAATTTGAAGTAACTACCACTTCGTCTAGAATATTATCTGCAATAGCAAACACATCAAGTAATATTGCTGAAAGTTTTCCCTTTCTTCTTAATAACTGTAATGTCACCATAAATAATTATTTTAAGAACAACACTAATAATTATTTAAGTAACATGAATTGTGAATTTTTTTTATTACGTTATTATTTTTTTCTTTAGTGACATAATACCTATGATTAGTACAAATATGTTGGCAATACGTTGAAAATATACTTTTTTAATGAAAAGTTACTCTGAATTATATGAATTGCGAAAACAGGACTTTCCATTTGGTCGTAGGTAAAGTATAGTACGTCACATGTGCTCTAAGGCATTTTACGCACTCATGGAATTACACACTCGCCACTACGCGGCTTCGTACGTAACTTTTTCCATATCGTGCGTAAAATGCTTCTTACAGCACACGTAACGTAATATACTATACTTTAAAAACATATGATAATGATACCGGTTGTTCCAAATTCAGAAAACGTATCAAAGTTCTGTTTATTCAAATGAAACACTTAGTATACTACTTTATTTTCAGATTCTATGTTAAAAATTAAAGATAATTACATTGAGGTTTGATGCAAATTAACAAAACTAAAAATATATTGTATATGTAGTCAGTCGTCATAGTTTTCAGATTGAATAGCTTTAGTAATGAAAATTGACTTGTAGACATGAAAAACTACTTTTTCTAGAATTGTTTACTACAAATTCACACAGTTAAACCTTGAAAATGAACTTGGACAATAAAAAGTGATTCTGAACCAATGGAAAGTTACATCAGAAGCATAAAATTTGCATTTAAAGTTAGTTTCATAATTTGTGAATATTTTAGTATGAAAATAACCGTAGAATCTGATTGGCACCCAAGGGCCGCCAGGGGTCCTGTAATTTTCTACACCCTGTATGTATATAACAGGAACTGATCGAGCGGCTGGTATGGTAGGAAAGAGGACTGAACAAGCGGTAGTTTTAGTGGTTTACGCACCCTGTAAGTCAAAAAATGGCGAAGTTATTCAATTTTGGAAATGAAAGTGTCCCTTTCGAAAGGGTCGGTCAGTGCAACTGGTTTTTGTCTAATTTGCATCTTATAAACGGTTAAAATTTCGAAAATTTTGTATGAGAGCAAATTTGTTCATACCTAACTGTGGAAACTGGTTATCCAACTTTAAATACGCTTCTAAGTCGCGAAGAGACGTCAGGGGTCCACAAACAAACTTGACCTTGTAATTTGCCACACCCTGTATACATTTCAGATTAGTATGACAGAAAAGAGGACTAAAAAAGCTTTATTTTGAGTGATTTACGAACCCTGTAAACCCCCCGTATCTTTGAAACAAAAGAAGTTAGCGCAGCCCACTCTTCGCCAGTCATCTTAGCTCAGAAATAGAGATCAGAACACGTATGCTACTTTTTTTCTATCTATTACCGTTTTCTCTGTACCCCGTAAAACCATCGAAAATGCAGCACCCTGTACGTTGGAATCAAAGAACCGTACAACTGGTTTTTATCGAATATCTAGAAAACGGTTAACAATATGAGAATTTTTCAGGAGAGCAAAATTGTTCAGAATTAACCGCATAATCTGAATATGTAACTTTACAAACTCTCCAAAGCCGCTGAAGGAGGTCAGGGACGGACAAACAAACATCCCTGTAATTTGTCACATCCTGTGTAAATTCACAAGAACCGAGCGAAAATTTTAGGACCTAGTAACACCTACGGCCTGATGACTTCGTCAACTCCGGAACTAGCCAAACGCTACACCCATGCTCAATCCCTAAAGAGATGGGATGGCATCAAAGGATGCAGTCTTGCCAGGATCACCCTGGGGATATTTGGCGATGACCAGGAAAACCCTACGTTTAACAGTAGGATTTCTGACTGGACACTGTCAACTAAGAAAACACCTCCATACTATGGGGCTAGTGGACACACCTCTAGGCAGGATGTGGGAACAGGAAGATGACACTGTCGTCAATAATAGAGTGTGTGTTTGGTGAGTCTTGGTCTACACCTGCCGACATAAAAGAGATGTCCCCTAGTGACCTGTCCACCTTCCTGGGAAAGGCAGGATGGACGGTGACCTAGGTGGACAACTAGGGAGGATGTACAATGGGTCACATGTGGCCTAAGTGCACTACACTCACCTTCCCCACTCTACAGTTTGTAAATGCAATTAAAAACATAATTACTTGGTTTAAAAAAAAAAGGAGTGGAATACAAATTGGCGCAAATTGACGTCACTTATACCATTAAACTATAAAGCGAAATGATTGATCGACACAGGGAGATGGACTAAATAAAATTTTATTATCGGCTTAAGGCTGTGTTAACTGAACACCTCTATACCGCCGACAGGGGTTCGGGCTCTCCCTCAAATCCCGCTGTGAACCTCGTCACATTCCATTCCATATACAGATTTATATTTTATAAGGGGACAGAGGATTACCAGATATTTGCAATTGACGGATTTAATTTAGTTATTACGAAGGATAAATGGATTTTGTCACTGTAAATTTTCGCTTAAATTAAATTTTCGGCCTGTAAGGTTTTACATCGTTTATTGAGTATCGATCCGGAAGAACCCATTACCGTCAAATTATCTAATTCTTTGTTAAATATTTCCATTTCAGCACCGCCCATTACGATTATGCGAACGCGTTCTTTTAATTAATACAATATTCTTTGCGTGAAATTGGGTTTGTCCACTGGCAGCAATAAAGACCCTTACCTAATAATAATATCTCGCTTTTAAGGGCTACCGTCCCTAGACTACGATTTAGGACGTGATTTACTGGTCCAGAGGACTGTTGGTAATTAAAGTTACGTTAAAATCTCATTTGCGAAGGAGCGCTTAATTTTTATGTCGCGAAATAATGGCACCTGTATGTTACACTGTTCTCCAAATAAACTTTCAGATTTGTGCTTACCTCTGACGATAAAAAACCTAACAGCAGTAGTAATTGTTTATAAATGGTGGTTTGTACACGCACACATGAAAAACTGATGATAAACTAACTGAAGCAAAGTAAGGTTATATAGAGCTTTGTCCAAAATGCCGCTCATGTTTAGTGAAAGGGAACAAATCTTAATTTTTTATTTCCAGAAGTAAAAAGTGGCTTAAAAAACTTTATTACTGCTTAAGGTTGTTTCCAGTTAAGTTTTTGTTTACTGTTACTGTTATCACATTTTAAAGAGGATTAGGCGCTTTAAGCATTTTGAAATATAACGTACAAAGTCTAAGCCTAAACCCTCTAAATGCTACAGAAAACTTAAAGTTCCATGGTCCTCAACAACTGTCAAACAACAAAATCTTCAAGAACTGCTCTAAATTGCCAGAGGCCTCTAGGACCATTTGAACAGTTCCATAGACCTCTAAATGCCATTGAGAACCTTCTTAAAAGTGCCAGAGGCCTCTACAAGTCTCTTAAACCTTCCCAGACATGTTTTAAATTGTTAGAGTCTTATTGGACCGAAAAAGTGTGCTAAACGGCTTTACAAGGGTCTTGCTTATCACACTTGTTTTAAATTATCAGAGGCCTCTAAATGCTACTGATAACTTTCTGACAAGTTCTCTAGCCCTCTACAACTGTTTTAAACTTTACCAGAAATGTTCTAAATTTCCAAAGACCACTAGGAACATTTTGAACGTTCCATACACATATAAATGCTATTGAGAACCTTCTTAAAAGTGCCAGAAGCCTCTACAAGTCTCTTAAACCTTCCCAGACGTTTTAAATTGTTAGAGACTTATTGGACCGTTTTGATATACCAAAGACATCTAAATGCTGCTGAGAACTTTCTGAAAAGTTTTCTGGCCCTCTACAACTGTCTTAAACTTTACCAGAAATGTTCTAACTTGCCAAAGGCCTCTAAGACCATTTTGAAAGTTCCATAAATATCTAAATGCTATTGAGAACCTTCTAAAAAGTGCCAGATGCCTCTACAAGTTACTTAAACCTTTCCAGACTTCGAAGAAATAGTCCATTCTAGCTCAAAGAGACTATTAGCAAACAATACAGAGTTTTTTGGGTAAAAAACTCAAAAACATCTCAATTTTGAGACTTTGATTTCGAGTTTTTAACAAAAAAAAAGACTTCCTAGAATTATTCTATTGTATATAAGTCTGTATTAGTTGATCATATACTATATAATTTATTGTAGCCCTTGTAGCCTAAAACTATAATCATTTTGAAAATCAATCAATATCACACTTAATCACCGACGTACGTTTTTCAGCAGTCACAAACAAACTATAATAATCATTTCCCATAAGGTACACTACTTTTCTCCCTGACTGTACCAAATTTTTTAGTGTTTTTTCATGTTGTTGGATAGGAAATTTGGTGAGGAATCCAAAAATGTGCTTAAAACAGTCATTTTGTTACTCCAAGTGGTTTTACAGGCGATTTTGTCCAAGACTGTTCCTACTAACTGTGTTTTTGACAGATCAAATTTTGACACCGCTTTTCTTCCTGACTGTACCAAATTTTTTAGTGTTTTTTCATGTTGTTGGATAGGAAATTTGGTGAGGAATCCAAAAATGTGCTTAAAACACTCATTTTGTCACTCCAAGTGGGTTTTACAGGCGATTTTCTTCCTGACTGTCCCTACAAACTGTGTTTCTGGCAGATCAAATTTTGACACTACTTTTCTTCCTGATTGTACCAAATTTTTTAGTGTTTTTTCAGGTTGTTGGATAGGAAATTTGTTGAGGAATCCAAAAATGTGCTTAAAACAGTCATTTTGTCACTCCAAGTGAATTTTACAGGCGATTTTCTTCCTGACTGTCCCTACAAACTGTGTTTCTGGCAGATCAAATTTTGACACTACTTTTCTCCCTGACTGTACCAAATTTTTTAGTTTTTTTTTCAGGTTATTGGATAGGAAATTCAGTGAGGAATCTAAAAATGTGCTTAAAACAGTAATTTTGTCACCAAGTGGGTTTTACAGGCGATTTTATCCAAGACTGTTCCTACTAACTGTGTTTTTGACAGATCAAATTTTGACACCGCTCTTCTTCCTCACTGTACCAAATTTTTTAGTGTTTTTTCAGGTTTTTGGATAGAAAATTTAGTGAGGAATCCAAAAATGTGCTTAAAACAGTAATTTTGTCACTTTAAGTGGGTTTTACAGGCGATTTTGTCCAAGACTGTTCCTACTAACTGTGTTTTTGACAGATCAAATTTTGACACCGCTTTTCTTCCTGACTGTACCAAATTTTTTAGTGTTTTTTTCAGGTTGTTGGATAGGAAATTTTGTGAGGAATCCAAAAATGTGCTTAAAACAGTCATTTTGTCACTCCAAGTGAATTTTACAGGCGATTTTCTTCCTGACTGTCCCTACAAACTGTGTTTCTGGCAGATCAAATTTTGACACTACTTTTCTCTCTGACTGTACCAAATTTTTTAGTGTTTTTTCAGGTTGTTGGATAGGAAATTCAGTGAGGAATCCAAAAATGTGCTTAAAACAGTCATTTTGTCCCTCCAAGTGGGTTTTACAGGCGATTTTGTCTAAGGCTGTTCCTACTAACTGTGTTTTTGACAGATCAAATTTTGACACCGCTCTTCTTCCTCACTGTACCAAATTTTTTAGTGTTTTTTCAGGTTTTTGGATAGAAAATTTGGTGAGGAATCCAAAAATGTGCTTAAAACAGTAATTTTGTCACTCCAAGTGGGTTTTACAGGCGATTTTGTCCAAGACTGTTCCTACTAACTGTGTTTTTGACAGATCAAATTTTGACACCGCTTTTCTTCCTGACTGTACCAAATTTTTTAGTGTTTTTTTCAGGTTGTTGGATAGGAAATTTTGTGAGAAATCCAAAAATGTGCTTAAAACAGTCATTTTGTCACTCCAAGTAAATTTTACAGGCGATTTTCTTCCTGACTGTCCCTACAAACTGTGTTTCTCGCAGATCAAATTTTGACACTACTTTTCTCCCTGACGGTACCAAATTTTTTAGTTTTTTTTTCAGGTTATTGGATAGGAAATTCAGTGAGGAATCTAAAAATGTGCTTAAAACAGTAATTTTGTCACTCCAAGTGGGTTTTACAGGCGATTTTGTCCAAGACTGTTCCTACTAACTGTATTTTTGACAGATCAAATTTTTACATCGCTTTTGTTCCTGACTGTACCAAATTTTTTAGTGTTTTTTCAGATTTTTGGATAGGAAATTTAGTGAGGAATCCAAAAATGTGCTTAAAACAGTCATTTTGTCACTCCAAGTGGATTTTACAGGCGATTTTCTTCCTGACTGTCCCTACAAACTGTGTTTTTGACAGATCAAATTTTGGCACCGCTTTTCTAACTGAGTGTACCAAATTTTGAAATGTTTTTCAGGTTATTGGATAGAAAATTTAGTGAGGATTCCAAAAATGTGCTTAAAACAGTAATTTTGTCACTCCAAGTGGGTTTTACAAGCGATTTTGTCTCTGACTGTCCTTTCAAACTGTGCTTCTGGCACTTCAAACTTTGACACTACTTTTCTCTCTGACTTTACATGATTTTGTAGTGTTTTTTACGTCAGAGGATAGGAAATTTAGTGAGGATTCCAAAAATGTGCTTAAAACAGTAATTTTCTCACTCCAAGTGGGTTCTACAGGCGATTTTGTCTTCGACTGTCCTTTCAAATTGTGTTTCTGGCAGTTCAAATTTTGACACCACTTTTCTACCTGACTGTACTGAACAAACTATAATAATCATTTCCCATAAGGTAAAATTTTGCACACAGACAATAGTTTTGCATAAAACTAAATATGATCTATGATTCTTAAACGTTTACTAAATAATGTCAATCTTAATATAGCTTTGAATGTTTTGTCAACGGTTTACAATGCTTTTTCGACTACTGAAAAAACTTTTTTACTTTGAAAGTACCTCATGTACGCTTCCATTTCAAAGCAGAAAGTGGTTATTCGCCGCACGTGCACAGAAAGTGAATCATTTTCTCTCCTAGAGCGTTTTCGCTTTCTACTAACAATCTACTCACCAACTTTTTCGGCGTTTTCATAACAACGCTTGACATACCTGTTTGAAATAAAGCCATTCCGTCAAAGTGATTTATCGGTGACAACGAATTCGAGCTAGGAAAATAATGTGAATTGTCCTTCTACTCCACCCCACAGCAATAAAATAGTAAATAAAATAGTATACAAACCACGGTAGAAAGTTTAATTTCTGTCTCGAGATAAAGTTCACCTCGACTTCGTCTCGGCAGAGTACCTAATTTCTCGACAGAAATCAAACACTTTCCACCTCAGTATGTAATATACTATTTCATGTTCAGAGCATTATTTGATTGTCAAAACTGATATTTATCTCTTCCAATTAAATTGCATGGAGTAATTCATTTATCGATCTTAAGATTGATTCTAGTTAAGAGTTATTTTTAACACAACAAACAAGTTTTGGTAACCTGAACAACTTGAAAATTTACTGAGTGAATTTTTCCGAGGGTTTACACTGCATATTTGCGAATAAATGGATTCCGGATTTCATTTAGGAACTTTTTTACTTTTTTGTGGCTCAAAGTGTTTTTCAAAAATTTTGATTTTTATTTCGAAAGAAGTTAGCTTAGTTAGTTAGTGTGTACGTTATCAAAGGAAATGAACTACGTTCAACAAATTATAACATTTTGAAATACATTTTTTATGTGTTTGTCTTGATAAACACAAATTGATAACTAAATCACACGATGAAAAAAGAAAAAAAAAACTCCAATGAAGTGAGGAAGCATTATTCAAAGTTCAAAGCACAGCAAACAACAACAAAAGGTTAAAAGGCACTTACCAGCTTATTCCGATTCAGCGAAATCTGTTTCGTGCCGGACCGCAGGGAAAATATCGGCTTATATCCTGCATACGTCCACACTCCGACTCAATTTTGGTGTCCTGCTCCGTCGTCCCGTCATAATCTGATTCTCCTGGGGAACACTCGCATAAATATTTTATGGATTTACGTTGTTCGGTGCATTATACTTATCTTGTTTGCTATTTGATCTGGTGCGGCTCAGACTGGAAACGGTATTTGCCACGTCTTCCTTTATGCCAGCTTCGGTTTTCCCATAACGACAACCCCGTTTCGATTCGCCAAAACGTTTGCTTTTACGTCTTTTAGATAGTCAGTTATCTACTTATTTTTCAGTTTATTCAAGTATTTTTTTTTATTCTGCTAGTGAACAGAGTATAGGGTCAATTTCGACAGATGTGGTAAAAGAAAAACAGATCATAGGAAAACTGTGTAACAGATAGAGGAAGATTGATAATTGCATTAGCGACACAAGAAAGACAGAAAACTAGAACTTGAAGACTTGAAAAAAAAAAAGTTTATGACCAAAACTGTTTCTGTGTACATTTGCTATAAAACTATTTGTTCTTCGTTTAGTTTTGGTAGTCAAATTGCCTCTACGTTTCGACATCTCTTTAATTTAGTGATTTTAATCTGTCAACTAGAAAAATCTAACATAACCACAACAACAAGACAAATAACAATACAGTTTCTAATGTGTCGAGTTGCCAATAGATCCATATCACAATTACACACCGTGTTCCAAATGCTAACTAACTTGAAATTTGGTGCAATGATCTATGTTGATTAACCACATTTTGTTATGGTAATGACTAATAATTAAACACATTCAATCGTTTATTACATTATTTAATCTCTACTCGGAGGAAATCTGTAAAGAGGCCCTGCTGAATGGAGAACGAATGAACAACATGCGATACGCAGATGATACAGTAGTTGTCACAAAATGAACGACTTCCAAGAACTTATGAACAAAATAAAATGCGTCAGCAGTAAATATGTCTTACAAATTAACATTAATACAAGCAAATTCATGGTAAGCAGTAGAGAAACTTGTGGAAGATAGGGCTTAACGAACAACACCACACCAATAGACAAAGTAGCACGTTCTCCTATGACTAATGATAATTGAGACCACTTACAGGAGATTTATAGTTTAAACTGAAACTTTGAAAATTCACCACAAAATAAGACTTCTCCGATGCTATATTTTCCTTTTCGATGAGATGAAATCAGGGACATTAACCGAGGGAACACAAAGAAAACTCAAAAATGTGGCTTTACAGGAGGATACTGAGAATATCATTGGGTGGACAGAGTGACCAACAGGGCAGTGATGGAGAGAATGTAGAAGAACTAGGAAATAATGAACACCATCAAGAGAAGAAAGCTTGAGTACCTCGAACATATTAAAAGAAACGAAAGAAAATATGCACCAAGCCAAGTTTATGGCAAAAGGCCACCAGGAAGAAGGAGAATATCAAAAAATGATAACACACGTATTACATTTACAAGTTCGGTTGCAATTCTGTGTAACAACTAAGATATTCTGAAATTAGATCTGTGAATTAAGAAGCAATTATAGCAATAAAAAAGGGAGAGGGCATTGCTTGTGGATCAAAAAGTTACTCAGCAACCATTATTCCGTTCAATTTGATTAAGATGGATCACTAAATTGGATATATTTTGGCAATTTTATTCAAAACGCCCCAGAAACGTATAGGCCTCCTGTATGGGTTCGTCACGTCCCGGTTGTTGGTAGCTACAGCAGTCCAGTGACTGTCCCAGGAATGTTGTCCGCAAACGAGTGAAGGCTGGAAGGAAGAGGAAGAGTCGGCAGGACTCTTCCAAGCATCGTCGACAAGTAGGATCTCCGCTGTCTCAGCTCAGTCAGAAGGCTGGTCACCGTCCTTAAGTTCTCTCTGCTTAGTTCCAGCATGTATTTCGTATTTTTGAATGAGTTCTTTGGCCTTCCTCATACCTATGGTCTCAGCGTTCTCGAAACAGCTGCTGGGCTAAAGATTTTAGCGACTGGATCACCCTGCTATTGGCGATGCCCACAGTTGGCTCTGGACCAACAGGCACTTTCTGAGTGCCCAGTTTTGCCAGTCGATCCGCCTCTTCATTTCCCGGAAAAGCAGCATGTCCCGGAACCCACACAAGACGTATCTCGTTCTTTTGGGCAAGCTTTTCCAGGGTTGTTTTGCACTCCAGAACCAATTTGGAGTGCACTACCTCAGCAGTGATTGCCATGATGACACCTCTGCTGTCAGAACAAATGTTAATTGTGGCTTCGTGTCGCAGACAGGATAGTAGTTCTAACCCATAATACAGGATCGCAAGACCCTCAGCCTGGAATGTATCATAAAAATAGCCAGTTTAAAAGAGAAGTTAAACTAATTTAAATAAACAATGCTATTAAGCAATTTTCTGATTACTTTATAGTTACAGATTAAAAACAGACACGAGTTTATGAGTTGAACTTTTAACCCACCCATCGAAACGTCGGTTCTCCCGCGCAAATGGAAATCCCAATAAGTCACGACGAAGACATCAAGAAATCAGTAGCGACCGCAAAGTGTCAATGTATTCAAACAGCAGCCAAGCACGTACGTCTAAACAGTTATGTTGTGCCGATATGATCATAGGACATGCGAGCGATAAATATGAATGGCTTCGTGTGAGAAGAACGCCAACGGACCTGGCTTTTTGCGGATGCCACCGAGACGATACAGTGTTGATCTATCAGAAATGACTGGGTATTTGATATTGGCATTTCTTGGAAATAATTCACTTTCTCCAATTCCTAATACTGTTCAGAAACAATATAAACTGCTAGTTAAAAAGAACGGGACAGATAATTTTTTGATCTTGTTTGAGCGGCTGTATCTTCAAATTGAGTCACTCAATTTTAATATCTTTTTTTTTGACGATTAAAAAGCATTTTCTTTCTGTTTCTGAAGACCTAAATAATCTTTTTGAAAGTTGCCACGGATCCGAATATACAGGGTGTGACTGAGGTGAGTGAAAAATTATTAAAATCGAGTAAATCAATTTAAAGAAACAGACGCTTAAAAAAGACTGTCCCATTCGTTTTGACGAGCAGTTTTTTAAATAAACTGCTCACCATGTCTACCGGGACAGTAATTTTTTGGGTCATTTTTAATACCTCGCCATTTCGAAACAATTTTAATGCGGTTTGGACTGTCATTGGGCTTGGTTTCTTGGCTTCTTACTGATGTACGTAAATATTTTAAATTTGACAAATGAAGAAGCAAGCGTTATAATATCACCCTGTATTGCACTCGACGGATGCAATTTCCAATCTAGTACTCGAAATTAAAGTAACTTTCCAAACGAACTAAAATATTTTTTATATTTTGACGGTTGTCATAGTTAAAAATAGACTAAAATTAACAATTGTTATAAATGCCAAAAATGCACTGAAGAAGGTATAAAATGCATTCAACCAAAGTCACACTGATTTTGTTACTTTTCAAATATGTTTCGCTGTTTTGTACTTCAATGGGATTGAATTTGACAGTTTCTAGGTTTAGAACAGAAGAAAAAACATAGCTGTCACCTGTAACTGACGGCAGAAAGTCATAACTGTTAAAAATTCTACTCATAAAGTTATAAAGTATGTTTGGTACTGCTGGTAATAGTTTTACTGGTTTTTAAGAGTATCTGGTGGTTTTACAGCTTTTTGGAGAGGATTTTGACGGTTGTCATAATTAAAAATAGACTAAAATTAAATCAGAAACAGACAACCAAGTGTTATAAATTCCAAAAATGCACTGAAGAAGGTATAAAATGCATTCAATCAAAGTCACACTGATTTTGTTACTTTTCAAATATGTTTCGCTGTTTTGTACTTCAATGGGATTGAATTTGACAGTTTCTAGGTTTAGAACAGAAGAAAAGACAGAGCTGTCACCTGTAACTGACGGCAGAAAGTCATAACTGTTAAAATTCCACTCATAAAGTTATAAAGTATGTTTGGTACTGCTGATAATAGTTTTACTGGTTTTTAAGAGTATTTTGTGGTTTTACAGCTTTATGGAGAGGATTTTGACGGTTGTCATAATTAAAAATAGACTAAAATTAAATCAGAAACAGACAACCAAGTGTTATAAATTCAAAAAATGCACTGAAGAAGATATAAAATGCATTCAACCAAAGTCACACTGATTTTGTTACTTTTCAAATATGTTTCGCTGTTTTGTACTTCAATGGGATTGAATTTGACAGTTTCTAGGTTTAGAACAGAAGAAAAGACAGAGCTGTCACCTGTAACTGACGGCAGAAAGTCATAACTGTTAAAATTCCACTCATAAAGTTATAAAGTAGGTTTGGTACTGCTGATAATAGTTTTACTGGTTTTTAAGAGTATCTGGTGGTTTTACAGCTTTATGGAGAGGATTTTGACGGTTGTCATAATTAAAAATAGACTAAAATTAAATCAGAAACAGACCACCAAGTGTTATAAATTCAAAAAATGCACTGATAAAGGTTTAAAATTCATTGCATACAATGTCACATTGATTTTGTTACTTTTGGAATACTATGAAATTGAATTTGACAGTTTAGAATAAAACAAAAGACAGAGCTGTAACTGACAGTCATATGTTATCTGTCAAAATATGACGTAATAATGTAATAGAAAGGAAAATCAAGGTAAATATTTTAAATTTGACAAACGAAGAAGCAAACGTTTACAAAATACATTTAAAACGATTTTGAATGTAATGTTCTATTAACTGTTACGTCACTTCATTTTCCTTTGATTTTTGCTATATATTGGTGGTGTCCGCGGGACGTAATGACTCTCATTACTCACGTCAAATTTAAAAGTATTCAAAACTAGTAGTTTAGTAAACATTCATGGAAAAATATCCTTTTTTATAGAAAATATTAGTCTGCGTTGCGAAAACAAGAGTTTTACACTTAATGGTAAGTAGAGGCATTTTACGCACTCATGGAATTACGTAGCTTTTTCAAATCGCACGTAAGATACTTCTTACAGCACTAGTTACGACTCACAGTGGGGCAGCAAGCCTACAAAGTAGTCAAAATTAAAAATGAAAACAGCGTATACACTGGGTATTTCTTATTATTTTATTTTATTATTATTTACTTACTGTAGTTTGAATAATTTTACTGCTATTGTTACTCCTTCATATTGTTTTTAGACTGTTTTTTTTTAATTTTTTTCTACTATCATAAGTATAAAGATTCAAATTACGTTCACATAAACTTTTTAGAGTTTTTGAAGTAAAATTATTCTAGATGAAAAGGTTTTGTTGTGTTTCATAGTAATACAAGCTTCAGTTTCAATATTGTGTGCAGATTTAGGAATTGTTTGGGATTTTTTTGCACTTTTATTCCTTATTTAGGGTGTTTTGTATTATACACATATCCTACATGGCAAAATTGTATGCCTGGCAGTTACTTTCAGACAGGGGTATATTCTCAAATATATGCCAGATAGGTGCCCAGTATATGAAAGTATATTTCCAATACGTGCCTGGCATATTTCTTTGTCCCTTTAGTTCATGTGCCGGGCATGTTTCTCAGGAATCTAATAATAAAAATTGTATTTTTTTGTAATTTCAGTAATTTTTGTAGTTTTTGTTTGGTTTAGCGTTGTAATCTTCTTGTGCTTGAATTACCTCAACGGCTGAATGAAAATGTAAGGTTTTAAAATAAGACATATCACTTTTCTTATATCCATTTATAGTTTATACTCTATTTCCATAATTTTCATTCAATCATTCAGTTTGAAATAGTGTGTTGTTACCTTGTAACAATTTTACGAAACAGTTTTCAATTTATAACAAACTATACTATAGAGACCAGTTTTCTCTTCTCAGACATACCCCTGGCATATACTTATTGGAATATTTAAAAAGTTAAATTTGTACAGCCGGGTATATGCCTGGTATATTCTCAAATTTATATGCGGCTAGTCATATGCCTGGCATGTATTTTTCACATGAATATACTTTATTTGTTATGTGGGATACATGTAGAAAAATCAAAAGTACCAAGACCCGGAATAAAAATAACTGTTACTGGTGCTAATATTATTCAATTATAATTGCAAAACAACAATTAAATTTCTTGATACTTTTTGAAAAGTCTTCCGTTTTTAATTTGAGCTAGTGCACAATTGGACAAAATCGTCAAGTTTTTTGTCATAATTAAAATGCAGTTAGAAATCAAAGTATGTAAATACCATACAAACAGCATTTTTTCTCACCATTGTAAACATTAAAACACCGGCCTCATTCCTAGACATAAATTTATCGAATTCGTCACATATACATTGTATATTTAAATAGCCGCAGTGATATATGACTCTAAGAATGCGATAGACAATTATAAGTTCTATTATTGATATTCTTGGCGTGTCGTTCGGGTGCTGTTATATGTATAACGCACGAGTATCTATTTATTGTCATACGTACTGTGGGAAGAATGACTGTTTAAGCATTGATGCATTAAACGGACAATACCAAGCATTAGTACTAGGTATTTTGTGCACCAAAAGAATGCGAGAATCGAATATAAATTCAAAATTGTTTTGGATTTCTCCCACGGAACAGAAATAAATTTTTAGTGATTGATAATGTTTGAAATTTTCTGTTTCGGAAAACGGAAATTTATGTCTATTATAAGTAGAGTGTTGTCACACAATTACCGAGTTTTTGTATTCAGGCAGTATAGGCTTGAAATTCTGGGAAAATTAAGTAAATTCCTGGGGGCAAAACACCTTTTAATATTTTAACTAAACAAGCTGAAAATCGCTACACCTAATTATAACGCTAAGTTGCCGACTCATTTCTAGTTCAATAATTTACAACTTAATTCAAAAGGGCAGAGTGACAGAACCCCATCGCCACCCCCCTATCATCCCTCGTGACATGTCGTTTTAATATTCAGATTGGTTACACCTTTTATGTGTATAGGAAATAATTTCGAGCTATATTTACCCTGATCCCGACCCCTGTTTGTTTTTACACTTGTCTCTTTGATGCAGACATTATTAGACGACCAAAACGGCACTGCAGATATAAATTGAAATTGTATTCAAATTATTCCTCAAAGATAAACAAAAACGAAACAGGGGGTTTTAACATATTTTACTTTTACACCAGGAGGGTGAATTCAATAAGCTTTTGTGTTGTTCTTTAGTTAGTCGGACGTTAATATGACGGTTTTCCGTTTACAGTTTCCTTTTCCAAGTGCAACAGCAAAACGTCTAAACGCGAAGGGGCTGCTAAACTTTAATATAAAGAGAAGAAGAATATACTCGTACATAGCAAATAGATTATATTTTTTGGATTGAAAAAACTACTAAATACTAAATGTACACTAAATACTAATGTACAAAATGCTAAGTAAACCAGTATTAATGTATACCTCTTTGAACCAAATTCTTGTTTTGTTAGGTTTAGTTGGTGAATGGGGGCAATCTGTCAGAATGGCAACATTTCAAACCTAATTATTAAAATCTGTCAGTTTCGCAAAATTTCGAATCAAATTGGTAGGATTTCTCAGTTTGGCAACATTTCAAAACAAATTCTGGTTTGGTCGGTTTTGATTAGTGACCAACATCTTTCGAAGAAAATAGGTGATATTTGTCAGTTTGCCAAAATTTCAAACCAAGTTTTGGTGTGGCTAGTTTTGGTTGGTAAATTTGGTGTCATTTCCAACATCTTTTGAAGCAAATTTTTGGAATCTGTCAGAATGGCAACATTTCAAACCTAATTATTAGAATCTGTGAGTTCAATAGGGAGGACTATGGCTCAGACGCTACAACTTCAAACTATACCGACTTTTTGATGAGCCAGATATCGTCCGATCGATCAATCATTAGCAGACTAAGATGGCTAGAACACGTAGTTAAAACGAAGCCCTCAAAACTCCCCAAAACTTTAGGATGTGAAAACAGACGGACGAAAGCCGGCTGTTTGGACATCCTATAGTTTGCCAGAAGTACCAGAGATGGACGAGCTGACGAAGAAAGAAGAAATGGAGGACAAGAAGAGCGTCAGAAGAGCCCCTCCGTCAGCGGGGGCATCCTTTTCCCAGGACAGAAGATGCCGATGCAACTCTGGGAACTTCCCGAAAGGGAAAATTCCTGGACTTGTAGCGACTTCCTCTTCCAGACCTATCTTTTTGGTCTACAGCGGTGGGAGGGTAAAAAGCATTAGTTTTTTGCTTGACCCATCTATCTGAGGCCGCATTCCCAGCCAATGAATATTGGCGCGAAACCTAAGAATGTTGGGAAAAACAAGAATGGAGAAAGATTCAACTAGGGTTGTAATGCATGATGAGAATTTGGATTATTTGCAAATTATAAAATGCCAAGTAGATGAGTTTCTTGCAGGAACCACAATGTAAGTAGTCTTTACAGCTCCATGGCGCCAAATTTGACAGTTCTGACGTTATGGAACATTTTTATACTTTTTTTACGTCATGTGATAGCTGTCGTAACTGTCATATTTTACATGTACACCAGAAGGGTGAATTCAATAAGCTTTTGGGTTGTTTTTAAGTTAGTCGGACGTTAATATGAGTTTTCAGTTTCCTTTTCCAAGTGCAACAGCACAACGTCTAAACGCGAAACGGGGCTGGTATACTTCTAACACGAAACGGCAATCAGTAAATTAAAATTTAACGCTAATCCTAGGAGCCTTAAAATAAAACATAAACCGAGGACATATATCCTGCTAATACAGCTGCCGCTATTAAAATATGCAAATGAAAACTGCGAATTAGTCGCACCATAAAAATCAATTTGATAGAAAGCGTAAAAAGAAGCAGCTGGCCTGCCACCTCCCCTAAAATAATCGTTGCGACAAGTTGATGAATAAAGTGTTGGACTGGATAGAAAACCAATTCAATACCATACAAGTGTACACAAATAGGGTCAATTAGTTATCCCGATTGAACATAAATGTCGCAAATATGATGATTTTAACTAACCTAACCTAACTTAGTTGTTATGACAGTTAATGACAAGTTTGAAATTGTATTTAGTTAAATTGTGTTCTTGTAGTTTTAGTTTTCAGCTCCGACGTTTTGTTTTTTAGATACTATCATCAATTTCAAGTTTTCCTGTGATTAATATTTAAATTTTTTTTCTTTTTAACGATTCTTTTTTGCGTATCTTAAAACACTCCAGTAAGATGTGGTGAGGTGTTTCTGGTTCTTCTCCGCAAAACCTGCAGGTACTGTCCTCTTCTAGGCCTAGCTTCCTTAGGTATTCTCTGAGTCGACAATAACCCGTTAGAAACCCCGTTAATGCCTGAATACTAATTTTGCTGAGGTTCATCAGTGTCTTCGATCTTGCTCGGTTAAAATTGCCGAGGAGAAGAAGATGGAAGTCTTTGCCAGTGCTTTGCTCTCAGTTCTTCTTCAGCTTTATTAAGTTCTTCCTGGACATGCTTTTCCAAGACCGCAGCATGGTTCTGGCACAATCAGTGGCGCTGATGCTCCTTTTCGTGCCAGAGTATCTGCTTGTTCGTTACCTTTTACTCCGACTTGCCCTGGAACCAAGAGGAGGTTACCTTGTTGTTCCTTCCTAGATCATTGAGCTTTCCTAGGCACTCCAGAACCATCATCGAGTTGATGTTAGATAAGCTTAACGCTTTGATGGCTGCTTGGCTATCGGAAAGGATCGCAATTTCCTTGTTCCGGTATTTCCTGTCGAGGTTAAACTGAATACACCTTTTTATGGCGTGAAATTCCCCTTGAAAAATGCTAGGAAACTGGCCCATGGGTTCGGAGTATTTGGTGCGTAGACTTCTGCTCCAGTCCCCTCGGGAGTTTTAGATCCGTACGTATACAATATTATGGTATTTTTTCCCAATGTTTGAATGGATTCTCTGCTCCAGTCTCTCTTGGTGCTCAGTTCCTGTCGAAATTGTTTTTCGAAACTAAATTTTCTGATGATTTTGTCGGTTGGGAGGTCGGCGAGGTGTGCACTGCCAGTGGGTAGTGAGTCCCTTGCACTGTGTGCTCTCCGTTTAAATCCGGCCTTATCCATCCTGAGATGTGCTCCCCAAGCAGTTCTTCTCGTGAAGTCGAGAATTACCTCTAGTGCTGTCGTGGTGGTCGATCTCATTGCTCCCGTTATGCAAAGACATGCAAATCTCTGCACCTTCTCTAATGTTTTCCTTGTTGTGGCAGGTTCGGTTTTTTTGTGCCACACTATGTGATCATAGGTCTCACTATCATGGTATACATCTATCCATAAATTGTGCTGACTAAAGTAATACAACATCCTTCCTCCAAACTTTCTTCGCGTGTCAATAATTTTGGGATCGGAAGGAACGTTTCGAACATATCGACAAGCAATAATCATCGATAACAAATGGCAGTAGAGACGCATAAAGCGTCGGATTGGCAGTAGAGGAGATGCGAATATTACTCCAGAGACCAGGCAAGATATGAGAGTCCTATCTCGTGTTTGGGTGTATAAAGCCCGATGGATGAATCCTGTCAGGTAAGGAACATAATCGTAATGTTGCTGGTCGGTGCGTTTCGTTAAAAGCTCGCCGGACGTAAAATAGGAACAGAATTTTATGAAGTAGGCTTTTAGGGGATATTTCTGTTATTACCAAAATTGTCTAGTTGGATAAAATAAGATTTTTGGAACAATGTTAGTATAAGTAACTTGTAAAGTATAGTACACGAAATTACCTAGTAGTAACTGCCAGATTCGTGCGTAAAATGCTTCTTTCCACACTAATTATTAATTGTTACTGCTGATCACTAATGCTTCGAACTGTTTGGTATTATTCCTGCTCATCGTGATAGCTGGAGTTGGAAAAATCAGTAAAATGCAACCATTTTCCCTCCACTTCAATCAAATATTCTGGCTGGCAATAAAAATAATTCCGAGCGAGTGGAAATAAATATTCGTTTTTTTTTTACACAACGACGAACAAAAGGGGGACGGAACGAGAATTATAGCGAATGTCCGGCGGTCGCCTGATCGAAGAACAATCTAGTGTCTGTCAATAAATGCCCCCTGTCCGCCGGTTTAGTAATATTTCCCTTGGGTCATCTGTGACGTATTGCACTTTCGCAAAACGTCACTACTTTGAATACGGAATCGGTCGCCTCTAAAATTGCAAAGATTTATTGTTAATAACGGATACAGTCCTAAATTTTTATGGACTTTGTTTCGTTCAGGGAATTTGGGAGTTTTTCGGATTGGGTCTCGGATAAACACATTTCCAATTCACCAGAAATTTGTTCCAAACCTAACTAACATCATACCGTAATACAAACAAGTTATTTATAGTAAAAAATATTGTATAATTTTTAATACATTTATTTGAATGTTTCATGTAACAAGAGCAATTTATTAACAATCTGTTGCCTCAGCAATTGACTTGTAACCATATTTTTGATGATTTCTTATTGAAAATTTATTATAAAATGTAGTTTATTACCTCAAAAATAGCTTCACTCACTTGAGTACTGAGCCACAACCATAAAAACATAACCTACTCCCTTTTTTTGCATATTAGAATGATGTTAGTAATTCTCTCTCTCCAGTACAGTTAGCACATGTTTGAAGCGTCGTGAAGATCGTGTTTTTAGCAGTTTTCCTCTCTATCTGACGTGCTTCTAATGCTGTCTTGGAAAGATTTTCCTGTCAACTGCTTCACCTGGTCCAGCCATCGTTTTGGAGAACATCCTCTAGGTCGCGTTCCCTCTACCTTCCCTTGGACCATAAGTTTTTCGAGATTGTCATCTTTCCTCCTGCTGACATGTCCAAAATACTTGAGAATCAGTTGTTTGATTTTAGTGGACAATCTGACAAGAAAAAAGTTCTTCGAGTATGGATATCTGTCCAGGGAATCCTCAGTAGTCTTCTCCAGACCCACATCTCAAACGCATCCAACTTGGCTATGTCTGCGGCTTTTAAGGTCCAGGATTCTGCTGGGTATAGCGTAATTGGAAAAACGAGGGTGTTTAGTAATTTGTATTTTGTTGTGGTTGTTATATGCCAATCTTTCCAAATTTTGTTGAGTTTGGTCATGGCCGTCTTGGCAAGAGCTATCCTTCTGTTGATTTCTTGACTTGATCCGCTATTTCTGCTGATGTGGGCACCTAGATAAGTTATTTCCTCCACGTTCTCGACATCTTTAATATTAAGCATTTCTTCCATGCTGTGCGTGCGATCTATTAACATAAGTTTCGTTTCCTGACGGTTCAGTTGTAGACCGAACTCCAAGCTCACTCTTTCTATAAGCGCTCAATAAGACTCCTGCTCATCTTTGGCGATGAGTGTGGTGTCATCAGCGTAGCGGAGATTATCCATTCTTCTGCCACCCATGATAACTCCTCCTTCCCAGCCGTCCAAGGCTTTCCTTATGATATATTCTCCATATACGTTAAACAATAAGGGTGACAGAACACAACCCTGCCGTACACCACGTTCCACGTTGAAAGGTTCAGAGGTTCTTCCATCCACCTTCATTAGTGTTATGTTATTGTTATATAGTTCTTTTAGTAGGTGAATCAGATGCCGCGGAGTCCCGATTTGCGACAGGACATCCCAAAGTCGTCTCCAGTTGACACAATCAAAAGCCTTGCTGTAATCCAGGAAACACAAGTACGCAGTTTTGCCATATTCTTTTGTTTTTTCAATGATTTGCCGCACATTCATAATCTGGTCTCTCGTACCCTTTCCCCTCACAAAACCGGCCTGTTCTTGTGCTATTTGCCATTCTAAAAAATGTCTAAGTCTCTGCAACAGGATCCTGAGCATGACCTTGCTTGGATGGGAAATCAGTGCTATAGTTCTATAATGATTGTAACATACCTAACAACAACAATACCTTTCGCGGGGAGGTGCTTAATCATTTCTGCATTGATGTCATCTTCTCCTGGACTCTTATTGTTTTTTAGATGTCGAATCGCATGTCCTACTTCACTTCTTAAGATGTCGGGCTCCTGCTGCATATCCTTGATTGAAAGCGAAGTTTCGGGCTGTTGTTCAGGTTCTACTTCTTTGTATAGATTCATACAATGTTGTCGCCAAACTTAGATGACGTCTCCTATTTCAGTTACCACTGTTCCATTCTCGTCCTCTATCGACCACGATTTGGGTCTGAATTCTCTTGTGATCTCTTTAATACATTTAAATAGGTCACGCGATTCATTATTCTTAGAGAACTTTTCTATGTCGAGACAAATGTTCTGTAAATGTTGGTTCTTATCTCTTCTCGTCAGTCGTTGTATTTCTCTGTTTAAATCTTTATACTCAGTTTTCTGTTCTTCAGTACTTATACCTGCCTTTCTAAGATTCTTTCTCCTTTGTACCATGATCCAAGTTTCGTCGGTCATCCACTGTTTGTTTTTTACATATTGTTACGGTCTGGGCCTACTATGCTCGATACTTCTTAACGGGCGCTCGATGCGCCGCAATATCTGGCCGGGCGCGTATTAAAGTAGGCCACAGTTAGGAAGCGCTACCTGGAATATCCTTGAATGGTCAAGGCAACCCGCGAAGCGTTTCGCGGTCATTCTAGAACGTGGTTTGCGAATATAAAAGAAGCGGCGTTGACGACGGCGTAGTTAGTTAGTAGTGGTGGTAGTAGTGAATTTGGGAACGCGGTAAAGTTTAAATAGCGGAGTAATTGTGGAATTGTAGTAGTGTTTTTAGTAGCTGTGTTAATTATTGTACGGAGTGTTTTGAAGTGTAATAAATTTATTAATTGTTGAGTTAAACTGACTTTGTGTGAACCCACGGGAAAATCGTAACAATTGGTGTCAGAAGTGGGATCAGACTTTAGTGCGACGTGAATTGGAACTAAACTTCGGGTTAGAGACTTGTGTTCAGAACCGGACTAGAGATTTTCGGAACAGTGGTGTGTTAAATTTATTTTATGCCAATAACAAGACGTCAAAGTGCAAACATGGAGGCCCAATTTGCAGCTATTATGGCAATGCTTGAAAAACAAGAAGAGAAACAAGAAAGAATTCGACAACAAGACAAGGAAGAACAAGAAAGGATTCGACAACAAGAGAAGGAAGAACAAGAAAGAATGAGACAACAAGATATAGAAATGCGTCAAGAAGATAGAGAGCGGCAAGAAAAGGGTAACGTAGAAATATTGAACGTTCTAGCGGGGACTAAAACAGAAATCCAAGAGTATGTAACCGATAGTCTCAGAAAGATGGAGAGTGATGTTCAGTCAAAATTAAACGATGTTCGGGAGGACATGAATAAAATTCAGAACGATGTTCGGGAGGACATTAATGATGTTCGAGAGGACATTAATAAAATTCAGAATAATGTCGAGATAAAGCTACGCGACTTAGAGCAGAAAATTGACAGCAGAGGAGCCAGCTCTACAGTGATCACCGGAAACGGGCTCAACAAGATCAAGCCTCCCACATACGACGGTCAAACTTCATGGGCAATGTACCAACTCCAATTTGAGGCCGCTGCAAATGCAAATCGATGGAGTAACGAGGAAATGGCTGTAGCACTAATAGTGGCATTACGAGGACCTGCATTGGAGCTGTTACAGACTCTGCCTATCGCCCAACGAAGCAACTATGAAGCATTAGTAGCTGCATTAGAACGTCGTTATGGGGATCAACATAAGAAAGGCCTGTATCGAACGCAATTAATGGCAAGACAGCAGAAAATTGGTGAAAATCTAGAAGAGTTTGAAACCGAAATTCGTCGCCTTGTGCATCTGGCTTACCCAGCCGTCCCGGATGAAATCCAAGAAGAACTTGAAGCACAGTATTTTGTAGATGGGATTCGAGATCCGGAGGTAAAGAAATGGCTGAAGATGTTCAAAGGGAGCAACAACAGCGAATTACTGGTTCGAGCGCTGGAAATTGAAGCTGCGTGCAATGATTTAAAGCCAGAGCCTATTCAAGAGGAAGGAGTACCGCCAGCCGATCATGTTGCTACATCAATAAATAAAATTGAATCAATGTTCGGCCAATTAGTGCAACAAATGGCAGCATTAGGAAATGGTCAGTCCAGACAGTTAGAACGGTCACGTCCGATCACGAGAGTGGAGTGTTATCGATGCGGACGTACGGGACACATTAGAAGGAATTGCAGACAGCGGTCTTGTTCTCCAAACCCACAGTGTCGACGAAATCAGGACATCAGAACAAATCACCGGAACTCCTCTGTTAAAAGAAATATTACATGTTATATTTGTGGACGTAAAGGACATTACCAATGGAATTGCAGACAGCAGTCTCGTTTACCGACCCCGCAGAACTGGCGTAACCAGGAGCAGGAAATGAAGAATCCGGAAAGACATTTACCGCGATATGTAGAGGATCGTCAAGCTTTGGATAGTGACTTAAGGTACCGGAAAGGACAAATTCATAATGGTTGGAGGATTGGTCAAATCGCGAAGGTGACGGATAAAGAGGCTACAAGAAGAATGAGGAGCAGCGTTTCTAAGGAAGACATAATAAAAGGACAGCGCTCAGACTCTGATTTGAAAGTAATCAGAAGATGGTTGGAGAAGGATTTGAAACCGGATTGGCAACAGATTTCCAGATATGGACCAACAGTAAGGGGTTACTGGTTGCAGTGGAATTCGCTTCGACTGCGAGATGACTTAATTACTCGCAAATGGGAAAGTCCAGACGGAAAACGCTTTGTTTACCAAACAATAGTGCCCAATTCCTGCAAAGAGAATGTGCTGCGAGAACTACATGACAGTCGCGGAGGAGGACACTTTGGAGTAAACCAGACTTTGGCTAGAATAAGAGATCGGTTTTACTGGATTAACTTCAGAAAGGACGTTGAGGAATGGTGTAAACGGTGTGACCAGTGTTCGTTACAGAAGGAATCCATCACAATTCGGGAACCTGAGAGAGAGAAGATGAAACCAAACAACGACCGTATGAAGATGACGCTGGACCACAGACCAACTGGTGGCAATTATAAGGAAGGTGATGCTGTGTGGATGTTTCAACCCAGGAGGAGCAAAGGATTAAGTCAAAGATGGCAACGACACTGGGAGGGACCTTACAATGTGGTAAAAAGGTTAAACGACGTCGCATACAGAGTCCAACGCAGCCCCAAAGGCAAGATGAAAATTGTCCATCTGGACAGACTCAAGAAATACCAGGGACTAGATGAAGCGGATCGGGACGATCAGCTTTAAGAGGGGGGCAGTGTTACGGTCTGGGCCTACTATGCTCGATACTTCTTAACGGGCGCTCGCTTCGGGATGAAACCGATGCGCCGCAATATCTGGCCGGGCGCGTATTAAAGTAGGCCACAGTTAGGAAGCGCTACCTGGAATATTCTTGAATGGTCAAGGCAACCCGCGAAGCGTTTCGCGGTCATTCTAGAACGTGGTTTGCGAATATAAAAGAAGCGGCGTTGACGACGGCGTAGTTAGTTAGTAGTGGTGGTAGTAGTGAATTTGGGAACGCGGTAAAGTTTAAATAGCGGAGTAATTGTGGAATTGTAGTAGTGTTTTTAGTAGCTGTGTTAATTATTGTACGGAGTGTTTTGAAGTGTAATAAATTTATTAATTGTTGAGTTAAACTGACTTTGTGTGAACCCACGGGAAAATCGTAACAATATGTTTGTGCGTTGAATTGCTGTAATACCCGTGTTATTTAGAGTTTGTCAAAGTTGCTTTAAAGCTTTGCCACATTTCATCCGCGTTAGACAGATTTGTAATTCCGCTCGGGATTTCACTTCTAATTCTTGTTGTAATTACGGAGATTAAAATACAAAAAAAAGTAATTAAAACAAAGCACAGTATATGAAAAGTATATATTAATCTGAAAAGACAATGCATCATTTTCTACAAAACTAATATGGTTTTGGGTCAGCAAAACACAAGATCTCAAAAAAGGTGACAATAATAAATAATAACGCATATACAGGGTGGTCCAAATTGATTGTACTTGAAGGGTAAAAAATATATAAAAAATATACACAAAAGTGACCCCTTTCGGAGCTAGCGAACCCTAAGTATATGCCCCAAGAAAAAAAATTGTCTTAATAAACTAAAATATAACTTATTATGAAATTTGGTATGCTTGTTCATCATTTTGAAGTAATCATTTGGCGTTTTTTTTCAATTTTTTAAAATAATCTGGATAGATTTTTTTATTATGGAGAAGCGTATTTAAATGACGGTATCTGAAAAACTAGGCAAAATGAAAAGAAATGTTCAGACAAACTTTGCTTAGGAAAAAGTATGGGTTATCACATGTGCCTCATCAGAACGATCTAAAATTACAGTTTAAAGAAATTTAAATTTTGTCCAGATTATTTGAAAAAATTGAAAAAAATTCAAAATGACCACTTCAAAATGGTTGAACATGCATGCCAAAGTTCATTTGAGTAACTTTTTTCGTCTAGGAAATAAAAGTAAAAAAATGGTTTTAGTGGCTCACCTTTAAGTTGCTCTAACGCCGCTAGGGGGCACTTTTCGATTACAGTTTATGACACTTTGGAGTACTTTCCACTCTTGAATTAACCTACAATCAATTTGAACCACCCTGTATTATCAGTTGGAGACTTATTTCTTAAAAGATTAGTGTTCTCTTTAACTACCGTCCATATTGCAGTAGGTTTGAAAGTACTACCTTTTAATAAGCAGTGTATGCAAAATTTTTCTGTACGTACGAATAAATGTTTTTCCTACGATCGTGCGGAAAATCTCAACTGACAACCCACCTGCAAGAAATTTAATTGGTTTTCTATTTTCTACCCCTTCATCTACAAATAGCATGACATAAACACTAATTGTAAATTGCTAATGTTTTCATTGTAGTTTTCTGCAGGATCGTAGGAAAAATATTGTACCTAATACGGAAAGTGTCACTTACTGCACCTGTTAGGTAAATAACTATTTATATAGTACCAGACTGCATCTGCAAAGCATTTTTTATTATACTTAACAGAAAATACTACATTTTCAACTGTTTATAAAATACAGTAAATATGATATTTTCGGAACAGCGCACGGAAATTTTTTCCCGATCCCTCTTTCCGTGCGCTTAATAATAAACATAGATATCCATGATACTAGATATCCTATGGCAACCCGAAGAAAAAAAAGAAACGAGTAATGTGTCTACAGCAACGATTTATTTATTAATGACAAGTTTTATTTTCTGTCAGTGAAAATTAAGTATTTATGTATTTATTACATTTTGCAAAAATGAATTCAGATTGTGAAGAAAATCGGGATATTCCCGAAAATATCTTACAACGAGCGGCAGAAGTGAGTGCAGATTTATTACCAGTGAAATCCAGGTTGAGATATGAACAAGAATATAACAGTTTTACCGAATGGCGGACTCAGAAACGAATCAAAATTGTGAGTGACGATATTCTTTTAGTATATTTTTCTGAAAAAGCCAACACTATGAAATCCTCCACTTTATGGAGTCGATTCTCTATGTTAAAGAGTTGTTTGGCAATAAAAGAAAATACTCACCATCAATATCCAAAAACGATTGCTTTTTTGAAACGACAAGCTGTAGGATATATACCAAAGAAATCCAAGATTCTTACAGCAGAACAAGTAACCAAATTTTTATGTGAAGCTTCAGATGGAGAATATCTACTAGCAAAAGTAATTTTAGTGTTTGGCATCTTCGGTGCATGCCGCAGAGATGATTTAATACGTTTGAGTTTAGATGATGTGGAAGATAATGGGCGTTTCCTTGTCGTGTTCTTACGAGATGGAAAAACTCACAGGTCAAGAAGTTTTACCATTACCAATGAAAATTGCAAATTCGATCCCTGTACCGTAAATACGCAGATCTCCGCCCTAAACATATGGAGAGTAGAAGATTATTTGTTGCATACCGAAACCAAAGATGTTACGCTCAACATGTTGGGTGCCATACTATCAGTGGTATTCCAAAACTTATTGCAAAATACCTAAAACTAAAAAATCACGAAGAATATACCGGACATGGGCTAAGGCGCTCTTGTCGGCAACCATGTTGGTGGAAAACGGCGGTGATTTGCTCACTTTGAAAAGACACGGAGGATGGCTTTCTTCCAATGTAGCAGAAGGATATATAGAAGAGTCCATACAAAGAAAAATTGAAGTATCACGGAAGTTGTTTAGCCCTTGTAACTTGGAAACTACAACATCTGTAACAGTCAATCAAGAGAACCAAAGCACACATGAACACTCCGCTTCAACATCTTTAGCTGAGTCTTTAGTTCAACAAAAAGAAATGCAAAAGGGATTGAGCTTCAACAATAATACGAATTGTACAATAAATATTACTATTAATAATAACGGTTCTGTCCAAAAGTAATTTTCTTAGAATTACCTACTTGTATTTTTTTTGTTAATTTGAGTTGTATGTACTTACATTTTTACTGTTTTAAAAATAAAAATAAATATTCCCGATTTTCTTAATAATTTTTTGCGATATTTTTTGTTTATGTTGATTTCAGGTACCTAAGTATAATAAAAAATATCGTTCATTACTCGTCCAGAAATGGATTTTCCGTTCTTCGGCTGCGCCTCACACGAGAATTTGTCACGCGCGCACGGAAAAATCCTCATTTCTGTACTGGTAATGAAATATACTATTTACCACCTTTGGCTGCAACTGCAATCGCGTACGGAAAAGATTTGATTTGCGCACTTGTTATATAACTAATTTCTATATCAAAATGAATCTTTTTTAGTATAGAAACAGTTAAGTGATATCTCACGGCTGGCAAGAATGCAAGAAAATCGCTTAGCATATTTATCGAGAACAATGAGGTGAGCATCGCACTCGTGGCGTAAATTTTCTAGAACTATTCACGGCCGACTCGATATAATTCCGTGGCGTATAAAACCAAAAAAAAAAGGAATCGAAAATATATATTTGTATGCGATTTTTTCGTCACCGTCCTCGTTGGTATTTCATGTTTATATTCGCCAGTGTCGGGCATAAATATCAACCTTTTTCAGTCGGCCGTCCGTGCTCCGAAGATATGCGGACGGCGCGCATCTTTATTGCCACAATTAGAGGACGCTCCGTTGTGTCATCGCCATTACTGCCCAAAGCTAAATGAATATTATACCTCGTTGTATATTATGTGACATAAACAAGGCTTCAATTAAACCTTTACGGCGGAACGTAAAAAGTTAATGTGCGCTTAAGGGATACAACCCCTTTTAACTTCCAAATTTGTCCTAACGGTAAATATTATCTGCTTACCCATTATCCTAATGAGAGCATATTATTAGCTTTAATTGTAGACTTATTTCACATATTTATTATTCAAATAAATGTTCTTTGTACGAAAATCGTCTATTATTATATTGAGGGTGTATGGAAAATGGCGCCCAAGTTCTTCAGTACGTCGTGGGAAACCACAAACCAAAAAAAAAAAAATTAAAAATAGAATATTATGACCTTTAATAGAGTTATCAAATATGAGGAAGGCATTAAGATCAATGGAGAGACCATCAACAATTTAAGGTATGCGGACGATACAGTTCTCATAGCAGATAGTGCTGAGGGATTACAGGAATTAATAGACCGAGTGGTGGACGCATGTGACATATTATATGAAATTAACTGCAAGAAGACCAAAATTCTTATAGTTAGTAAAAACGATGAGGCGCAGTACCACCAATTTAGGACCAATAACGAAAGCTTGGCAACAGCAGATACAATAATGTATTTGGGCTGCTGTCTGAACAAGGAACTCACGGGATGCCGCATAGAAAAAGCCAGAACTGTTTTCAACCGCCTTAGAAAGATCCTATGTAACATGCACTTGAATATTGCTATAAGAACACACAGGTCCTAAAGTGTTACGTATTCTCCACGCTTCTATATGGCTTGGAAGCCTTTGAAATGTGATGCTACCGCCGCATGATCAGGATCTCATACACTTACCATGTCACAAATAACACCGTGATGAAAATGGCGTATCTTGGGCATGTGATAAGTGGCGAGAAGTATCAACTTATACTGACTGACTGACTAACTGACTACACAAGTCAGTGCTAATAATCGAGCATTTCTTAAAAATCTAAACTGTTTTTAGTGCTTTAAGACTGTGTTCAGCCTTAAAACGCTGAAAATTAATTTGAGAAGCTTAAACATTGTCTTTGTAACCAGTTTTCAAAGTTTTCAGACAAATTGAAAGACTTTAGTCTTGAAAATTGACTTGAGAGGCTTAAAAACTGTCTTTGTAGTCAGTTGTCACAGTTTTCATATAAATTGAAAGACTTTACTATTGAAAATTGACTTGTAGACATGAAAAACTACTTTTTCTAAAATTTTGGACTACCAATTCACACATTTATACCTTGAAAATTGACTTGGTCACCAAAAAAAGTGACACCAGAAGCTTTAAATTTGCATTTAAAGTAAGTTGTCATAATATGAAACCAAATTTCAATATTTTAGTCTTGAAAGTAAATTTGATTTTCATTTTCTTAAAACTCTTGGCAATTTTTAGTGCTTTAAAACGGCTCTCAGCTTGAAAAACCGAGTTTCAAGACTATCTTTACCAAATTTTTGACATTGTAGACTTAAAAATGTCATTTCAACCTTTGTCACTATTAAATTGAGTTCTAGACACGTCAGTGCTAAAAATTCGAGCATTTCTTAAAAATCTAAACTGTTTTTAGTGCTTTAAGACTGCGTTCAGCCTTAAAACGGTGAAAATTAACTTGAGAAGCTTAAACATTGTCTTTGTAATTAGTTTTCAAAGTTTTCAGACAAATTGAAAGACTTTAGTCTTGAAAATTGACTTGAGAGGCTGAAAAACTGTCTTTGTAGTCAGTCGTCACAGTTTTCATATAAATTGAAAGACTTTACTATTGAAAAGTGACTTGTAGACATGAAAAACTAATTTATCTAGAATTTTTGACTACAAATTCACACATTTCAACCTTGAAAATTGACTTGGACACCAAAAAAAGTGACACCAGAAGCTTAAAATTCGCATTTGAAGTAAGTTGTCATAATATGAAACCAAATTTCAATATTTTAGTCTTGAAAGTAAATTTTCTTTTCATTTTCTTAAAACTCTTGGCTATTTTTAGTGCTTTAAAACTGCTCTCAGCTTGAAAAATCGAGTTTCAAGACTATCTTTACGAAATTTTTGACATTGTAGACTTAAAAATGTCATTTCAACCTTTGTCACTATTAAAGTGAGTTCTAGACACGTCAGTGCTAAAAATTCGAGCATTTCTTAAAAATCTAAACTGTTTTTAGTGCTTTAAGACTGTGTTCAGCCTGAAAAATGTAGTTTCAAGACTATCTTCACGAAGTTTTTGTCTTATCAGGCCTGAAAGCCACTTTGTATACTGTCCATAGTCTTTGCAGCTGTCTGCACTGTAAACTTAAATTGACATTTGTCAACAACAGTCGTGTAACCTAGAAAATAACGTTTTTAACCTTCAAATCATCTAAATCCATGGCGATTGTGATTCTAAAAATCACAACATTTATATGCCATTAATTCCAAAACGTCTAAACTAGACGTCAACTTATTATATATTTTTGAATTAGAAAAAATAACCTACAATTTTTTATTTATTTTTTTTTTTCATTTTTGTCATGGTCTCTTATTTTATTCATTAACACTTTCTTGTAATTTAGAAGCCCTAAAGCTTTTGTATTCACTTTTTTGTCCTCTCTGCAAAAATAAAGTCGCCACAAGCTGTCTAAATATACGAACCCACCTTGTACTTCATTCAGATGAAATCGGAACTTATCTACTTTTTAATAATTTCCTTTTTAAGGTATTTATGGGATTTATTGAGTTTTTTTTTTAAAACAGACCGTACTGAAATATAACTTTTGTTAGCATTATTCAGCACTTAAGTGTTAATATTTGTAATCCAATCGTTTTCATTCAAACGCCATTAGCAAAGACATGTGAAAAATACTAAGAAATAGACCAAAACTTGACTAATCGTTAAAATATTCCAATTCAAAATCCATCTTATGTATGCGTTAACCATTTTTCACAAATTGAGAAAAAATAAAGTGTTTCTTTGTCACATTTTGTATAACGACGATATTGACCAAAAATGGTAAAACTAAATTTATGCGGAAACTTGATTTTTTGTCGACGGTAATCAACGAGAATATAGTGACATCAAATTGAATAAGCACTTGGGGTGTTGACGGAAAAATCAATCACTTTAATATAGTCAGCATGAAGCACGTCAAATCGCGCCCTATAAATTATTTTTTCGACACCTATTGAAAGTGCATCGACAGGTATGACAAGGTACAAGCAAGCTAACGAGTAAGAAGTCAACAACATAAGTGCCGTCGGCTTGTTATTATCTTTTCCCAACACGGCAATCGTGGAGAAAAAGAAGTTGAGCCGGCCATAATCCGGTACGGGTACGGTCGACAGACATGCGAGAGTGTGTCTTGCATTGCATATTATAATGGTTTTTGATCATAAAGAGAGAGAGGTTTCCAATGCCTGAATGCGAAAAACTCAAACATAATTAATTGTCGTTTGTAACCAGGCTTTTTTAAATACAATGGAATTTTTATATGCATTTGGTGGTTGTTTGCTGGTGAAAAGCTCCCTTGGCTTCGATCACGCCGATCTATAAGGAACGGTTCTCGATCGCGGTGGCTAATCGTAATCGAACGCATCAAAATGGTGCTATAACATTGTGGCTAATATGGCTTACTTGCGCTTTCGCTTTGATTTTTCTTTTAACCTTTGGTGATAGCAGAATACTCGGTGGTCTAATAAAAATAAAGTACCAAACTATGGTTCGAATAGCTTTGATTAAAAGTTTAGTTTAAACTTAGATTACGATAAAAGGATGTTTCTCGTGTTCTCACTACACCGATTATTTACAAGTCGAAATGTTATTGTTTCAAAATACTAATAATAATAATAATTAAAATTAAATTATTTAGCATGAAGCTATAAAAATAAACACAATGATATAAGGTAAGTAAATATAAAATACAAAATAAAATGGACAAATGCGAACCTGTCCATGACAAGTCGCGATTCGCGAGATAAAAAATAAAAACATGTAACAAATCAAGCTAAATCCCTCAAACTACAACATGTTGTCTTAAAGCCGTTTTAAAAGTATTATGACAGTTTTTTACCACATAGGGCAACATATTAAATTCCTGAAGGCCTTTGTACCATACTGAATTGAACATTTGTGTTGTCCTACAATTCCCACTCAAAATAAAATCAGATCAATTGCTTGAACTCTAACTGTGGACGTTCTTAAAAAATTAGATCCGTTTGCATATTTAGGGTGGTAACAGTCCATTTTCCAACTTAAACACAAACACGTGGACGGCAAACGCAATCATTTTTTTCACCCAGAAAACCCATTACACAACCCATCCAACTAACTTTTCTACGAACGTACAAACATGACCAAAATAACAGACAGACTTATACAACTACAAAACAAATGGAAAAATAATCCAAACACTGTGTATAACAAGACAAACCAGAAAATCCCGTTACCTCTTTCCCACTGCCACCCTACTAGAACACTTTAACTAAGACAACTTTTTTTTTTGTAAGTAAATTGTAAATAATTAGAAATAAGTTAACATGCATACTTAAACTATAAAAAAACTAGAAACTGATAAAAATTTACGAAAATTTATTTGAAAATCAACTAATTTTCCAACAAGACGGTGCACCTCCACACTATTCACTTTCGAGAATATCTGAACAATCGATTTCCTGGAAGATGGATTGGTAGACGTGGTCCCATGGAATGGCCTGCGAGATCACCCGACCTGACTCTGTTGGACTTTTTTCTATGGGGGCATTTAAAATCTAAACTCTATGCAACACAGCCGGCCAATATTGCAGACCTTAGGCAGAGAATAATACATGAATGCCGACAACTGACACCGCAAGCTCACAAATGTTCGCGAACTCTTCCAAAGTCGCTTGCATTATTGTATGGAAGTTAACGGAGGTTATTTTGAGCCATTAATTAAATGATAACCGCTATTTGCTATTATTTCTGCAGTTAACAAAAAATAAATACAAAACGTATTTTTTATTTTTTTTGGTCTCAATTCAAAGCAAACGTACAAATAAAATAGTGCAATTAATTCCTTATGAAATACCCTTTCCAACGATGTGCCACACAGGGTATGGTGCCATTTAAAAACTTAGTGGGGGTGGCTATGGCGGCAAAAGGGCTGATGGCAGAAATTCAAATCCTACGTAAAAAGATGTCCCCCTTGCAATCTTTGTTGACGTGTCTTAGCATTTTCTAACAGAGAAATTATTTTGGAAGATATTCAGGGTGGCTGCTTTTCATTGAAAAACCCTGTATATACAGGGTGGTCCAGTTTTAAATGTCAATAATTCACCAATCGATAGCCCATCAAAAAATAAGTTGACAAGCATTATATCATTTTCCTGAAGAACGCTTCCTAAGGAAGACACAGACCTCCAAAATTCAATTTTAAAAATGTTTTTTTTTGCTACAACTGTCAAACCGTTGGACCAATTTTGATCAAATTTCGAACAAGTACACCGAAAATAGTCAATAACAGGATTTTTTGACTAATGTTTACTGGCGTTCAATTTTTTAGACTATAAGTAGTGTAAAACTGATCATTCAATTCACACTTTTTTTTTATTCAATTAAACACTGGTAACAGTCCGAATTTTCGGACTAATTTTATTCTACAAATTAGAGTTTAAGACTAATATCGTAGCATTTAATGCCAAAATTTTTTACTTTTATCAATGAAGAGTCTGAAACTTAACTTTTACTATAAAAAATAGTTTAAAATTTTTCAGTCTTAAAACACAGTGAAGCGTCTAGAAGTCAATTTAATAAAATTAGTTTTTAAGTGTGCTATGTCAAAAACTTGGTGAAGATAACCCTGAAACTCCATTTTCCAAGCTGAAAGCAGTGTTAAAGCTCTAAAAATAATCCAGAGTTCTAAGAAAATGAAAAGCAAAATAAAAAAACCTGAAAAGTTAGTCTTCAAGACAATTTTCATTAATCTAATGTCAATATCCTGTATTTAAGACTAAAATATTGAAATGTATTTTCAAATTATGAAAACTTACTCCAAATGCAAAATTTAAGCTTTTGGTGTCACTTTTCATTGATTCAGAGTTACTTTTTGGTATCCAAGTCAATTTTCAGGTTGAATTGTGTGAATTTGTTGTCAAAAATTTTGAATAAAGTAGTTTTCATGGCTACAAGTCAATTTTCACTACTAAAGTTTTTCAACTTCTCTGAAAACTATAACGACTGACTACAAAGACCTCAAGTCAATTTTCACCGTTTTTAAGACAATTTTTATGGTTGGGTTGTTGGTTGTAAACAAAGTTTCAAATGATAATTTTATAAGAGATACTTATTTTGTCAAATTGAACAAGTAAAGTAAAAATAAAATTGAAATGTTTGAAAAATATCCAGTGACGTAGAGAATAAGGCAGAAAAATTAAAACCATCTTTCTGTATTCACACCACTGGACACAGGAGACAGTTTCGACAAACGTCATTAACATCACATAATGGGTATTAATTTCATATGTAATTGTTCTAAATTTGATTAAAATTGCTCTAGCAGTCTGTTATGACAAGAAACTGAACATTTATGGACTGTATTTTCCTTGGGAAACATTTTTCAGGAAAATGACATAATGTATGTGAACTTATTTTTTGATGGGCTATCGAATGGTGAATTATTGACATTTAAAACAGGACCACCCTGTATATAAGTTTTCATGCAAAATTATTGGTAATTTTTATGCACTCGTGCAATTACCCCCGATAATCTTTGGGAAATGCTTAAATAAAAAAAATAGGAATTTATATTTACCTTAGTTAGCTGTTTTTAATTTTTTCTTAAATTTTTGCACATTTTTTGGATGTTAAAAAATGTATCAAAGATGAATACGTTCACTTACGTAATTAGTCAAATTTTGATAAATCCGTAGTAGCAATTGATAGTTCCACAACATTGAAGGAAAAATTGATAATTGCAAACATAATTTTTGTTTTTTGAAAGTTATTTTAAATCTGAGTGCATTAATGTTATGCCTAATAAATGCTTTTTCTTTAAGTGTGTATTAATAGCTAGCTATTTATGTAACCAGTTACGAAAAGATCGATTTTGTGTAACGAATGAATGTTTTTTTGAAAAATTTTCGTAACTCTAAACCTGTTTTCAAATTATTCAACTTTTCTTTTTTTTTGAAATTGCATAAAAAATTTTAAAATTTCCTTTCTCCGTTATTTTTTGGGTTTCAGCGACTGTAAAAACCCAAAAATGGTTGTCTTGAACTGCTCTTTCACCTCGTGCTAATCGCAACACTATTGAATATACAGGGTGTTCAAAAAACAAAAAGAAAAACAGTTACATTTTCAACATTTTGAAAGTTCCATGTCTCCGCTGTTTTTGGGGTTTCAGTGACTGTGAAAAGCTCAAAATATTCGTCTTGAACTGCTCTTTAACCTTAGTCTAACCGCAACCCGATTGGAAATGGAAATATACAGAGTGTTCCAAAAATAAAAACAGTTAAATTTGAAACTAACGCTCTGCCAATTGTGACCGCGTTCACCTGGTTTTAAATGGGTGCAAACCCAGTTCACTGGGTGCAGAAAGTCATTCTGAACATTACTAGTCTTCACATCTCGAACCATTTCCGAAATATTAGACTTTTTAATTTTTTTTAGGAAATATCATCAAAATTTTGTTTAATAGTATGAATTTTTTATATTACATATAAAACTAAATATTTCCGTTTGGTTAACTTTTTTCGGAAATAAATGGACTTTCATCGTTATTCCCCTTAGATCTTCATATATTTTATAAATTTTCTTCATAGACTTATTTTGACCTAAATTTACCACCTGTCTTTCTTTTTTTTTTCAAAAATTGGTCATTTTTTGGATCTAATTTAGTCATTTTTAAATCGCCCGCCAAAATGAGTTTTTTTTACAAACAACAAATAGCATTAAAAATTGAATAATGTTGGAGTTTAAAAACCTTGTGTCAAAGTCATTTCAGGAGTTTTGCATGAAATGATGATAATGTAAAATATAATAGCTGGTACATAATAATAAAACATAAAACACACAATAATCCTACAGAAATACACTAAATAAGCGCAAATAGGTTTATCATCAATATTTCCCAAACTTTCAGTTTTAATAGCTATTTATGTAACCAGTTACGAAAAGTTCGATTTTGTGTAACGAATGAATGTTTGTAGGGCGAGCGCAGCGAGGTCCTACAATTTGAATGAGTTACACAATAAGACATTTTCGAAACGTGTTGCATACATAGTTTTTTCTAATTTTGACCAAAAAGCTGTGAAAACCATCTTTTAAAGTGATTTAACACAAATATTCACTTTCATAGCACCTTGTATAAACTGTGACAACGACATGTTATGATGCATGTCGCCCATATGTTTCTACGGAAATGCATAAAAATAGGGAGTGATGAAATGAACTTTTCATAACTAGTTACATAAAGTGATACTTTTCGTAACTAGTTACGAAAAGTAAAACGTTTTGTCACTCTAATCAGTTTTGAAAAGTGTCACTTTATATGCCAAAATTAGAAAAAACAATTTTATTCTAATAAATTACAAATCTATAAAAAAATTAGTTTTTTGGATAGTTTATCTGATAATGATCCTTTCCGATTTATTGACTTTTGCCTGAATTCTCTTCATTTATGTTACAGGGTCATATCAGGTGTTCCAGAGCAACATGGACATTCATAAATGCAAAAAAAATTGATAAAAACGGATTTTGCATGTTAACCTCCTATGTTTTCCTGACCAAGCTGTATTAGCTACAATAAAAACAAAAACACATTTTTCAAATTTTAAAAAAAGAAATACTCTTTTGAATTGCAATATCTCGGAAAAGGAGGAGTTTTGGTTTAATTTGCAGTCATTTTCATCCTTTTTCCAATGTTTAGAGAAGAGTTCAAATAAAAAAGCAACGGCCATTTAAAAAATACAAAATGACAATTTGATATCAATCAATTCTGTATACCCTCTAAACAAAATGAAACAAGAACTGGAAGTATTGACCGCGACTAAGAATCTATATAATTTTGACATATTTTCAGTCTGAGGAACTCAACGGAAGTTCAAATTAGACATTTTCTATTAAACAACCCAGGCAGAAAATCGTAAAAACCCAGAATAGACACCCTAAAGGCGTTCAATAAAATAATTAATAGGAAGCCCCAGGGGAGGGCTGCAGCAAATCCTTAACGCCGCTTATATTCAAATTTCCGACGTGCGTATTCGGCGCGTTTTCGACATAGCAGGATTATGTCGTTTAAAGCGATTAACTTAATGTAGACATCCGGGGATATTAAGCGAAATTGATTTGTACGTAGGTGCACAAGAGGGCGGAAAATATTTCGCACAGAATCGATAGAAAACTCCAGCTTCAATCTCCCAAGTTGTAAGGACTATCGAAGGAAAATGTTATCATCATATTTCTTGTACTTCCGCCACCCTCCAGGTCGTCAAAATAAATATGAAATAAGAAGCAAAGCCACAAAGCATAATATATTGCCACTTATTTCCCCTCGATATGATGTTTCACCAATCCCATTCACCTGTAGAGTGTGGCAGTCGTCAGGAAATATTTTCTATATACTGAAGGGCATAGAGTATATTCCTTTACAATATCTGTTTTCTTATATAAGTTGGCTTAACAAGTTTACAGTTTAATTTGCAATGGAAGTAACGCTGGAAGATACTACACTACAATCTAAATTATTGTAAAATAAGATTTGTGAGCTAAACTGGTGAAACTTATAGGATAATTCTCAAGGAATGTGCGTTGTCTTCAGCCTAAGGCTGGTTAGACACCTCAGAACAGAAAAGTGATGGAAAGAAACTGTCGAAAATGATTGAAAGCATTGACGGACTATAACATCATATTACGGCGAGTTGGGGGAAAATGATAAGTGGGCTGTCAGCTAGAAGCAACAGGGGAATATCCACCCGTGTGCCATACTTACCGTTATCACGATAACATCATTTTTGTCAAAGCTGATGTATAGACTTTATTTTCTCCGGGAAAGTTTAAAAAGATTGAGGGTTTATTGAAACGAAAAGTGTAGTAAGGAAATATGAATAGGATTTATTTTTTCGTGTGAAGGATATCATCAACTATTTCTTCGTATTTACTAAGTAAATGATTTTTTTAGATTGTACGCAATGGTTAAGGACCATAAATATAGTGAAATAATTTTACAAAAATAGCCATATACCAAGTGTATTAGGTACTTTAAAATACAAAATTGTTTTGTAATTAAAATACCAATAGAAGCAAATTTAACTATTTTTCTTTAAGTAAAGAAGCAGTTTTAAACACACATTTTGAGCGTTTTGCAGAAAAACCCAAAAATGGAAGAGCTACGGAATTTTACAAATTTTAATTCAATTTTCAAAAAAAAAGTAAAAAAGTAAAAAAAATCTCAGAAATAGGAAAAAGTTTCTGCTTACAGTGTTTATACTCACTGAGAACAGGATAAACGCGGTCACAACTGCCAGAGCGTTAGTTTCAATTTTTTTTGAAACGTTTGCTATTGTGATTTTTGTTTTTTGAGCACCTTGTATATGTTCAAACATATTGCGGTGAACACGAGCGGAAAAATCAGCTCAAGAAGAACAGTTTTAGAGTTTTATAGAAAAACCAAAAAAAGCTTATGAGTCTGATTTGCGTGTAAAACTAGACACAAGCAAACCGTACTATACTGAAAGGTTCTATAGGTTCTATAGGAAAAGGTTCCCTCTGTAGAATAGTGAAAACAATGGATTACTAACGTTAACATACATTTTGGGAAGCTTATGTCCCTGATTTCTGTGGAAAATCAAACATTTACGACTTTCCGAGATATTTTCAGCCAGATTAAGCAAACCGTACTATACTGAGTGTCCAAATTTGGTTCTAATATAGTAAATTGGTTGGTTCCCTCTGTAGAATAGTGAAAACAATGGACTACTAATGTTAAAGTACTTTTCGGGAAGCTTATGTCTCTGATTTCCGTGCAAAATCAAACATTTGCGCCCTTCCGGGACATTTTAAGCCAGATTAAGCGAACCGTACTATACTGAGTGTCAAAATTTGGTTCTAATATAGTAAATTGGTTGGTTCCCTCTGTAGAATAGTGAAAACAATGGATTACTAATGTTAAAATACTTTTTGGGAAGCTTATGTCCCTGATTTCCGTGCAAAATCAAACATTCACACCTTTGCGAAATATTTTAAACCATATTAAGCGAACCGTACTATACAAAGTGTCCAAATTTGGCTCCAATATAGTAAATTGGTTGATTCCCTCTGTAGAATATTGCAAACATTGGAATACTAACGTTAAAGTACTTTTCGGGAAGCTTTTGATTCTGATTTCCGTGCAAAATCAAACATTCACACCTTTCCGAGACATTTTAAGCCAGATTAAGCGAACCGTACTATACTGAGTGTTCAAATTTGGTTCTAATATAGTAAATTGGTTGGTTCCCTCTGTAGAATAGTGAAAACAATGGATTACTAATAAATACTTTTTGGGAAGCTTATGTCCCTGATTTCCGTGCAAAATCAAACATTCACACCTTTGCGAAACATTTTAAACCATATTAAGCGAACCGTACTATACTAAGTGTCCAAATTTGGCTCCAATATAGTAAATTGGTTGGTTCCCTCTGCAGAATACTGAAAATAATGGACTACTAACGTTAAAGTACTTTTCGGGAAGCTTATGACCCTGATTTCTGTGTAAAATCAAACATTTGCGCCCTTCCGGGACATTTTAAGCCAGATTAAGAGAACCGTACTATACTGAGTGTCCAAATTGGGTTCTAATATAGTAAATTGGTTGGTTCCCTCTATAGAGTATTGAAGACAATGAACTACTAACGTTAAAGTACTTTTTGGGAAGCTTATGACGCTGATTTCTGTGCAAAATCAAACATTCGCGCCTTTACGAGACAATTTATGCTAAATTAAGCGAACCGTACTATACTGAGTGTTCAAATTTGGCTCTAATATAGTAAATTAGTTGGTTCCCTCTGTAGAATATTGCAAACATTGGAATAATAACGTTAAAGTACTTTTCGGGAAGCTTTTGATTCTGATTTCCGTGCAAAATCAAACATTTGCGCCTTTCCGAAACATTTTAAGCCAGATTAAGCGAACCCTACGCTACTGAGTGTCCAAATTTGGCACTAATATAGCAAATTGGTTGATTCCCTCTCTAGAATAGTGAAAACAGTGGATTACTGACGTTAAAGTAATTTTCGGGAAGCTTATGACTCGGATTTCCGTGCAAAATCAAACATACGCGCCTTTCCGAGACATTTTAGGCCAGATTAAGCGAACCGTACTATACTGAGTGTCCAAATTTGCCACTAATATGGTAAATTGGTTGGCTTCCTCTGTAGAATATTGAAAACAATGGATTATTAACGTTAAAATACTTTTTGGGAAGCTTATGACCCTGATTTCCGTGCAAAATCAAACATTCACGTCTTTCCGAGACATTTTAAGCTAAATTAAGTGAACCGTACTATACTGAGTGTCCAAATTTGGCTCTAATATATTAAATTAGTTGATTGTTTCTGTAGAATATCGAAAACAATAGATTACTAACGTTAAAGTACTTTTCGGGAAGCTTCTGAATCTGATTTCCGTGCAAAATCGGACATTTATATCATTCCAAGACATTTTATGCCCGATTCAAAGACATTTAACCTAACCGTATTGTACTGTATGTACTGTGTTCAAATTTGGCACAAAAATAGTAAATTGGTTTGCTTGCCTCTGTAATAGAAAAAGAAATAGAATATGTTCAATCCTGTTGCAGTTAGCACAAGCAATTTGAAGCTTTTACAGTCACTAAAACTCCAAAAATGGCGAAATTTTGAGACACTTTTTGAAAAAAAATCGAATATCTCTGAAACGGCTAGAGTTACGAAAATGTTACAAGAGACCATAAGTGTTTAAATTGCGGCTGCTGAATTCTAGGTTTTAAAAAACTGTTTAAATTTTGTAGCCGGGACACCCAACTTGTATTACTTCAGCTTACCACATAAATGATACTTTGTGGTTTTATGCAGTATTTCAAGCTTTATAAACCAGAACATCAAATCGTAACATAACTAAACCTCTAAACATTCGTTTGTCAAAATTGACATTATTTTTTTCATTATCAACTGTTTTTTTTTTTTTTTCATTAAAACAGTACATAATTTGGATTTCATATTTGACAAATACTATAAATAAAACATTCCAATTTTATTGATCTGTTAAGTGAGCTAAACTGTTTTGTCCTCCCAAAGAATAATGAGAAAAGAAACATATTACTGGTTCAATAATTGAATTTTTTGCTTACGTACCACCATAAAAATGTGTAAAAATGTACAATTTGGCTTTGGAATACGACACATTATCATAAATTTTACCCAATAAAACTCAATTAAGTGAAGACAATACTTTGTCTGGCATTAAAATTATGAGTCTTTGTCGTTGAAATTTTCAAAAAATAACGTCATTGCGGCATTTTTATAGACCGTACTAAAGTAAACCACTTTATGGCTTTTCCAGTTTTTGGGGGCGAGTGTTTATCAGGTGAACGCCGAAGGATCGAAATAAGAAAACAACGACACATTTGATTTGAAACTGTCTCTACAATAAAAGCCAGACACAAAACAGACTTTGGGCGTAATTAAAGTCTTGATCTAATGCAGACTGGGCTTTCGCTCGAGTATTGTTTGAAATGTTTGAAAAGTTAGGATTTACGGGAAACTTCGTAATGTCCATGCATTAATCCAGCAGTATTATAAAATAATTCGTAATCGTAATTAACTATCTCGGCTAAATATTTATATATGCTTGCGAATGAAACCAACATTAATTACCACGCCAACATTCTTTCTAGTTTTGTAAACAGTAATTGCAATAAATATGCTTGGTTTTGGTTAATGCAGTCTAATTATTTTTCAGACGTACACTATTATGCAAATTTAAAATTAGTTTTCTGTGTAAAGTAAAAAGTAACATAGAAACATGTTTATAGGATATGAAAATTATCTTTACATAAAGCAGTTTTTATACAAGAAAATTTTAAAGTAAAGCTATAATAGAAGGAAGGAATATATATTTTTCAGGCCATCCAACAGATTCAATACAGGAAGTGGCAATAATAGTCCCAAGGCGAATACAGGGATGTGTGGGGCTACATACCTGTCATCTCCAGAATAATGACTATGAGAATTAGTGCTAAACCATGCAATCTAAATATAGTACAAGTTTACGCCCCAACATCAACTAGCTCTGAAGAAGAAATCACACAATTTTACATCAATCTCGAAAGAACTAACTATACGTCAAATACCCAGAAAGGAGATAACATTTGTTCAGGGCGACTTTAACGCAAAAATCGGACAACCCAAGAAGACGCACATATTAAGCATCTCATCGGGAGCTACAGACTGGGTGTAAGAAACGAATCTGGTCAAAAACTGGTGGAGTTCTGCTTGGAAAATAACATGACTATCACTAACAGTCTGTTCCCTCACCATCCAAGACGTAGATACACGTGGACATCCCCAAACGGTCAATATAAAAATCAAATAGATTATATATTAGTTCATGCTAGATGGAGAGCAAGTATTAATAATGTCAAAACCTTACCTGGACACGAGTGCGGAAGTGACCACAAACTCCTTTTAGCAAAAATAAAAATACATATCTCCGCTCATAGAATGAAGAAGAAGACCCCCTGGTTAAAACCCGAGGATATGCATCAATTTGAGCAAGAATTAGAAGTGAATCTAGATCCACTCCCGAGCGGAAACACAAATCTGTCTAACGCGGATGAAATGTGGCAAAGCTTTAAAGCAACTTTGACAAACTTTAAAGAACGGGTATTACAGCAATTCAACGCACAAACAAATGTAAAAAACAAACAGTGGATAACCGACAAAACTTGGGATATGGTACAAAGAAGAAAGAATCTTAGAAAGGCAGGTATAAATACTGAAGAACAGTGAACTGAGTATAAAAATTTAAACAGAGAAATACAACGACTGATGAGAAGAGATAAGAACCAACATTTACCTCGACATAGAAAATTTCTCTAAGAATAATGAATCGCGTGAACTATTTAAATGTATTAAAGAGATCACAAGAGAATTCAGACCCAAATCGTGATAGATAGAGAACGAGAATGGAACAGTGGTAACTGAAATAGGAAACGTCATCCAAGTTTGGCGACAACATTGTATGAATCTATACAAAGAAGTAGAACCTGAACAACAGCCCGAAACTTCGCTTTCAATCAAGGATATGCAGCAGGAGCCTGACATCTTAAGAAGTGAAGTAGAACATGCGATTCGACATCCAAAAAACAATAAGAGTCCAGGAGAAGATGACATCAATGCAGAAATGCTCAGGATTCTGTTGCAGAGACTTAGAAATTTTTTAGAATGGCAACTACCACAAGAACAGGCCGGTTTTGTGAGGGGAAATGGTACGAAAGACCAGATTATGAATGTGTGGCCAATCATTGAAAAAACAAGAGAATATGGCAAAACTGCATTCTTGTGTTTCCTGGATTACAACAAGGCTTTTGATTGTGTCGACTAGAGACGACTTTGGGATGTCCTGTCGCAGATGGGGACTCCGCGGCATCTGATTCACCTACTAAAAGAACTATATAACAATAATATAACACTAATGAAGGTGGATGGAAGAACCTCTGAACCTTTCAACATGGAACGTGGTGTACGGCAGGGTTATGTTCTGTCACCCTTATTGTTTAACGTATATGGAGAATATATCATAAGGAAAGCCTTGGACGGCTAGGAAGGAGGAGTCATAGGTGGCATAAGGATGGATAATCTCCGCTACGCTGATGACACCACACTTATCGCCAAAGATGAGCAGGAAATGTCGAGTGTTATTGAGTGAGCTTGGAGTTCGTTCTACAACTGAACCATCAGAAAACGAAATTTATGTTTATAGAGCGCACGCACAGCATGAAAGAAATGCCTAATATTAAAGATGTCGAAAACGTGGAGCAAATAACTTATCTAGGTGCCCACATCAGCAGAAATGGCGGATCAAGGCAAGAAATCAGAAGAAGGATAGCTCTTGCCAAAACGGCCATGACCAAACTCAACAAAATTTGGAAAGATCGGCATATAACAACCACAACCAAATTAGTAAACACCCTCGTTTTTCTAATTGCGCTTACGCAGCAGAATCCTGGACCTTAAAAGCCACAGACATCGCCAAGTTGGATGCGTTTGAGCTGTGGGTCTGGAGAAGACTACTGAGGATTCCCTGGATAGACCGCAGAACTAACGTATCTATACTCGAAGAACTTAACATCCAAGTTAGATTGTCAACTAAAATCAAACAACTGATTCTCAAGTGTTTTGGACATGTCAGCAGGAGGAAAGATGACAATCTCGAAAAACTTATGGTCCATGGGAAGGTAGAGGGAACACGACCTAGAGGACGTTCTCCAAAACGATGGTTAGACCAGGTGAAGCAGTTTACAGGAAAATCTTTCCAAGACTGCATTAGAAGCACGTCAGATAGAGAGGAATGGAGGAAAACTGCTAAAAACATGAGACTAACATATGATCACGACGCTTCAAACATGAAGCTAACGAGTAGAGAGAGAGAGAGATAATAGAAGGTAAACCATCCACAGAAGACAAAGAAGGTAAAAAAACAAAATAAAAATGTTTGATCCAGCCAAAAAATTAGGTATTTCTTAGTATTAAAGCGCAAAAATGGTTGGGAAGAGACTAGATATTTTTAAGACATTTGTGGGATCTTATCGAAGATCTAATTAGAGTGGACTGTATTCGTATTAATAATAGTAGTTTGTATGCGTTTTAAATAAATTTAATTAACATTTTATGCTTTAGTAACTTTTACATGTGTTCCCGCACACACGGTGTATATATTCTGACAACTGACGTTTGCAAGTGTCTATCAGTTCTGTCACGTCACAAATAGAAAGGGGCAAAATATCGATAGATTATACATATCGGCCGCCTTGAAATACCCTTATTTCAACGTCTAAATGTACAACAAACATTACAAACATTGAAGCATAAAGCTCAAATATACTTAAAACTACTAACAACTTTGAACGTAGAAATAAATGCCAATATCAATTCTCGATTGGTAAAGGACAAATTTTCGTTATTGACCGTCGCACTATGCCACTTTTAGTTTTCACAGACACAACACGCACTAAGTCGTCACTTCCAGGATGAACGGCAAGGATGCGTCCTAATGGCCATCTCATGGGTGGTTCATTATCCTCCTTCATCAAAACTAGCGTTCCAATTCGTACGTTCTCCTGACGGGTTCTCCACTTCGACCTTTGTTGTAGGGTATTTAGATAATCTTTGCTCCAAACTACCCAGAACCGTTGAACTAACTGCTGGAGTTGTTTGAAGTGTCGTAGTCTATTACTTGGAGTTGTAGTTTCGTCTGATTGGGGGACGGATATCAAACTGCTTCCAATCAAAAAATGCCCAGGTGTAAGCGCTTCCAAGTCCGAAGGATCGTTGGATAAAGGAGTTATTGGACGGGAATTTAATCTAGCCTCTACTTGAGTGAGCAGAGTGTAAAAATTTTCGAAATTAAAATGATTTTCGCCCATTACTCTTTTTAAGTGATATTTGAAAGATCTAACAGCTGACTCCCAGATACCTCCGTGATGCGGAGATCTGGCCGGTATAAAATGCCATGTAATCTGATGTTCAGAAAAATATGAATTGTACTGGTTTGATACAGAGTCTCGAACAAGTTGGGAAAGTTTTTGAAGCTCGTGATTAGCTCCTACGAAATTCGTTCCGTTATCGCTGAAAATGTGACTTGGCAAACCACGGCGAGAGGAAAATCTTTTAAAGGCGTTCAAGAATGAAACTGAACTCAGATCACATACTAGTTCCACATGAACTGCACGAGTCGACAAACAAATAAAAATACACAAGTAAGATTTAATTAACACTCTGTTTCGAGTTTTACCGTCCTTCAGCATGTAAGGTCCAGCGTAATCAACCCCACAACAGGCAAAAGGTCTTGATGGTGCGACACGATTTGTAGGCAAATCGCCCATTAATTGTTGAGCTTCAACAGGTTTAGCTCGAAAACAAGAAACACAATTACGCAATACTCTGCGTACTTCATGTCGTCCATTTAAAATCCAAAACTTTTCTCTAATCTGTGTTAAAATGAATTGAGGACCTGAATGTAAGAATTTATGATGATACGATTGAATTAACAAACTAATAAACCAATGTTTATTTGGCAGAATCAGTTGATGTTTGCGAGCATAGCTTAGATGTGAGTTTTCAAGTCTACCGCCTACTCGTAATAGTCCTTGATCGTCAAGAAATGGGTTCAAACTTATAATTTTACTGTTTTTGTGAATCATACGATCAACTTTTAAGTCATGAATTTCTGAGTCAAAACGTTCAGCTTGGATAATTTTGCATAATTTTAGCACTGTCTCGTTGAGATCGTTTGATGTAAGAGGACCAGTGACTCTAACTTTTCGTTTGACATTGTTAATAAATCTAAATACATAACTATAAATTCGCACTAACTTAGTGAATGAAGACCATTTAAAAAGAATTTCACTAGGATCAATTTTCTTTTCTAAGAGCGGGAAAGATACTGTAACATTTTCCGTTCGCGCTTCGTGTATATTTATGGTAACTGCATGATTATTAGGCCAGCAGCTGCGCGGTTTTTTCAAGAATGCCGGACCATGCCACCAAATATCTTCTTGACTCAATTGTTCGGGACTGGTGCCTCTAGAGACAATATCAGCGGGATTGTCATGTGAGTTGACATGCGTCCAGGTAAACCCATTGGTCAACCGTTGAATTTCACCTACGCGATTAGAGACAAACGTTTTCCACTTACTTGGGTCGGAACTTAACCAGTCCAACACAATGGTGGAATCACAGAACAACACTATCTCAGCGGATGAAAGATCTTTAGATAAAATTACTCGTTGTATCAATTGCGATAATAAAAGCGCTCCGCATAATTCCAAGCGCGGTAATGAGACTGAACTTAATGGGGCCAAACGGGATTTAGCACACCACAAATTTGACACGAAGCTTTCTTCATCTTCAACATTTTTTGATACGTAGTAAATACACGCTCCGTACGCAGATTCCGACGCATCGCAAAAACCACACAAAAAAGATATATTGTAACGCCCTATGCAGCGGGGAATTCGTATATTATTTACGGCTTCCAATTTTTCCGCAAAGTCTCTCCACTTTGAAGCAATGGTCTCTGGAACCTCAGTATCCCAATCTAATTGAAGTTTCCAAACTTCTTGCAGAATTAACTTTGCTTGCACTATTACTGGGCTGATTAATCCCAATATATCATAGAGTTGACCGATACTCGATAATAAGGTTCGCTTAGTTATTTTATTTGTATTTAAATTTACAGTAAATGCATAGCCGATCATATCACTTACTGGGTTCCAGACAGTTCCCAGAGCTTTAGTTTCATTTTCTCCTCGAAAACAAAAAGATTCTTGAGTAACATTGGACGCGTTTTCATTGAATTTATGATCATTTGACAGCCATTTTCTGAGTTTAAATCCAGAACGTTGTAGAACAGAGTCTATTTCGTCTTTTAAGCGCGTTAAATGATTTATGTCGCTATGGCCGAAAATTAAATCATCCATATAAAAACAATTATTAATAATTTGGCTTACTTCGGGATTACATTCCTTCACTCTTTGGCCAATTTCATGTATAACACGAGTGGCTAAAAACGAAGCACTTGCTGTACCATATGTAATGGTGTTAAGTTGAAAATGTATAATTTCGTTCGTTTGATTATCACGCCAAAGAATTCTTTGAAAATCCCGTTGTGATTTATGTACTAAAATCATCCGGTACATTTTCTCTATATCCGCTATAACTAAAATTGGGTAAGTTCTCATACGTAAAACTATGTCGATGATGTCGGGCTGAACTTTCGGACCTACTTTTAAGACGTCGTTTAAGCTTAAACCGGTCGATGTTTTTAAACTAGCGTTAAAAACTACTCTGAGTTTTGTCGTCGTACTCGATTCGCGCAATACGGAATGATGACTTAAATAAACGATTGGACCGTCAGAATTTGTAGAGTGGGGATCTATACGCGACATGTGTCCTAGAGACTCATACTCGTTTAGGAACTCGGTATATTTTAATTTTAAGTCGGGATTTCGTTCTAACCTACGCTCTAGTGACATAAGACAATTTTTCGCAATTGAGTATGACTCTCCTAGGTCGGTATAATTTTCTTTTAGTGGTAACTTTACAATAAATCTACCGGCAGGATCAGTTTCCACGTTTTTTCTGAAATGGAGTTCGCAATCTAATTCTTCATTAGTTAATTTATTTAAAGAGTTGTCTACATTTTCAATTTTCCAAAACTGATTTATTACGTCATTTATTTCTTTATCGGAGAACTCATTAACTGTCAAAAAACAAGAAGTGGAACATTGTAAATTTTTCATATGATTATTGGGTTGAACGCTAATTGGACCAGCTAACACCCAGCCAAAATTAGTATTTTGTAATATCGGTAAATTTGGACCTAGTAGCAATTTCCCTGAACTAAGAGTGCGATAAAATATTTCAGCTCCTATTAAAATATCAACAGGTCTTGACTCATTATACCATGGATCTGCCAATTCAATATTTGCTGGAATATTTAAACAGGACTGATCAAATGTTATTTGAGGCAAGTCTGCAGTTATTTGATCAACTACTAAAAAATTTATTTTTGAATGAAAATGACCATTTTGTGATTTAATTGTACTGTAGGTTCTTGCTACTATGTTCGAAGCAGATTTATTTATTCCTAAGACTGGAATGTTTACCTTGTCACTCTTTAAGCCTAAACGCTCCACTAGTTCTTTAGAACAAAAGTTGGATTGGCTTGCTGCATCCAATAATGCTCTACATTGAACCCAAACATGATTTGAACTTAGAACATCTACAACTACTGTGGCTAACAGTACTTGTGATTTAGGACTTTGTGTTAAATTTACCTTTGGTACTAATTGATGACTACAAGCAGCAACATTTGACAACTCAGTTACAGACAAGTCATAACCACCTTCAGGTTGATTGATTATTGAAGATGTCATTTCAGGATCAGAATTTGTTACCGTTACATTACAAGTATTATTGTTGCCTGAAAATGACCTTGACTGTGATGTTGTTTGTACAAATGAACTAGAATTATTTGATCTAAAATTTGGATCATGTAAAACTGAATTGTGTTTGTTATTGCATAACCTACAACCTCTTCCAGTGCATACTTCTGAGTTGTGGCCATATTTAAGGCAGTTCGTGCAAATACCAATTTTCCTTAATTGTTGATATCTTTCTCGAAATGAAAGGGCTAATAGCTTTGAACACTTATAGGTAAAGTGATTTATTTCACGACAAAAAGAACACCTTTGTGTGTTTGATTGAGGGTTACGCCTGGTCTCACTTTTTAAAGATAACTCTTTAGAGTCATTTAACTCCAAATGAGCCAAAACTTTATTGGGAACTTTGTTTTGCCTATCTAAGTTGTAGCTATTACTTATAGTTTCCAACACTTGACATTTATTTTTTAAAAATGTTAAAAAATCATCAAATTTAGGAGACTCTACTTTGTTAGACTGTTCCCATTCTCTTTTCGTATTATTATCTAATTTTTGAAGTACCAGAAATATTAATAAGGTGTCCCACTGATCAACAGGTTGATTTAAACTTGCTAAGGCTCTTAGATTACACATTAAGTGATCAATTAGTCTTCGAAAAGCTTGATGTGATTCTTTTAAGATTGGTGTAATATCAAATAAATTTCGAACGTGATTATTTATTAATAATCTCTTATTTTCATAACGCTCTTTTAATAACAAAATTGCCTTTTCATAGTTGGCTTCACAAATTTCTAAAGACTGTAAGATTTGCATGGCTTCACCTGACAGACAAGACTGCAAATAATAAAATTTTTGAATGGTTGCTAATTCTGCATTGTTATGCACCAATGCTTGGAATATTTCAAAAAATTGTAACCATTTATCTATAGAGCCACTAAATTTAGGTAGTGAAATAGCCTGGAGCTTAGTTGTGTTATTACTTGCTTGATTAGTTGGAAACATAGCATGCTGCTGACACAAACTAGAAGGAGTAGAATTATTTATATTGACTGTGCTGTTTTGATCATGTGATTCTATTAATTTTGATGCTTGTGCTACTGCACTGAAGTAATCCTCTTCAAAGAATTGCCTCTCACTTTCTTGGCTTTCATCTAATATTTCTAACCTCGATTGAAGCTCCTCAAACTCTGCCCAAGTTGCTTCAAGCTTACTGATTCGTATTTTTAAACTCATAATGTCTGGATTGTGACCATTGACATATGAACAAAACCTTGTTAAAGTAGCCTTTAACTGACCTCGCCTAAGTACTAACTTTTTAATTTCCATGATACTTTGACCTGCTAAGTCTTGTGTTTGAGAATCCATTATGTTTGTTTGTTTTTCTTTTTTAATTTATATTGACAAGTTTTAATAATTGAAAGAACTAGTTTTCTGGTACACTTCATTCAAGTAGAGGCTTTGGACAATATGATGGGCATGCATGGATTGATTAACGGTGTTTGGTGATTGATTTATGGCAAGTTTAAGTTTAAGGATACGACCTTACTTGTATTTTGCTTTGGATTCCGCTTCTGCTCCTAGTACTACGAGTACTACGTCCTTATACTTGAAGAAAGTCCAAATGTAGGATTGTAGATGAGAAATGTATGTATCCAGCAGGCAATTTTCCTTCTGGGGCACGCTGGGGTCAATGACCTTTACGTATTTTCGAATATTCGCTCGTAAGGACCAAAAATGTGGGATCTTATCGAAGATCTAATTAGAGTGGACTGTATTCGTATTAATAATAGTAGTTTGTATGCGTTTTAAATAAATTTAATTAACATTTTATGCTTTAGTAACTTTTACATGTGTTCCCGCACACACGGTGTATATATTCTGACAACTGACGTTTGCAAGTGTCTATCAGTTCTGTCACGTCACAAATAGAAAGGGGCAAAATATCGATAGATTATACAACATTAGTCTTCTTCTTTATCATCGTTCTCTCATTATTGAGAACAACTTGTGAAGTTTTTTCTTTCTCTCTCTCTCAAACATTTCCTGTCCTTACGCAGTTATTAGTGTTGTATCGTCTGCATATTTGAGATTTGTAATCTTTTTATCAATTGAGATTTCTCTTTGCGTCTTGAAGTTTCCAATGAATCGTCGAAAGACGGAAAAATAGTAGGTCACAAAACATACTTACCATCAAACACAAGAAGTTATAAAAGAAGAAGGCATTAAAGGAAGACAAATTTCTCCTGTTGGCAATCGTAAATCAAGGACGAAGCTCTTTTCATTATTAATATTATCGTTCCTCTCATAGACCGGAAAATATTTTTCCATTACATTTTTTATCGGCCAATCAATTTCGGAAGCCCGATAAATCAGAGTTTGAATCTCGATATGCGGGGCCGTTCATATGTGCAGCAAACCGGAACGTTTCGGCCATAACCTTTCAACTTTTTATATATAAAAGCTGCAATAAAATTCACCTTCCTCAATCGGAACCGATCCATCAAACGATATTATCGGTGGGGTTATTATAAGTTTTTATGCCTCCCTTTTGCTCTACTTAAAAAAAAACCGATCACTCATATTAGATCATGGTTCGATGCGATAATATGACATCCAAAGCACATCATTAGTCTGGCTTAATAATAGTTTTCATAACGAAACACGCGGTGTGTAAGACATCTTTTAGGTAACAATTGAGGCGTTTAAAGAAGACAACGTTGGCTGATCCAATTCGGTCGATAAAGCCTAACTACTTCGCATTGTGTTATGGAAACAATACCAATACACTTTGGTGATAACGAGAGGATTGTATGCAATTGATTATCAGATTTGTAGAGACAAACTGCCGCCCACGCTTTGCAACGGTTGCTACTCAAATTATTTTATAATTAAGACATTGTGTCTTTAATCGAAATTGAGAACCACATGAACCGTTTGAACGGGAGTTTGAATTTAATTATAATGTTGTGTTAGGTTGGGTAATTTGATTACAACGCACCAGAGCCACTATTAATAATACATTTTTGTCTACTCCTACGGATAAGTAGGCAATTGCCAACGGTGGACGAATACAGAATCCTAGACTTCAGTCACAGGCAATCTTCAGCGTGAGATATGAAATAGACCAATTACAGCTAATCTTAAACGTAAACGTGATAGGTCCTTTTTTGAGAATAAATCTTTGGACCGCAAAATATTGTTAAATTCTTGTTACTTTTGTATGTTTGTATTGATGAAGGAATTACAAGATCAATTTGCAGAAAACACATTAAAGTTAAATCTAATCGGCGATACATATTAAAATGGTGATCTAGCCTTAAGCGCAATTTACAAGACCAAACGTTCGTTTTATCGGCTGGACATGCGGAATTTGTTAAATTTTAATCGGTAGCGTAACGTATTTCATGTATTTCGAATTAATTTAAACGATCCAAATTAATTTTCCGTTGCTTTATGAGCCACCTGCTTTTTGCACCTCATTGTCCGGTCCGAGCAGGAGGTGCCAAAACATTTTGTTTTTAAGTATCGCCGACAAGTTTTTGATGTAAGGGAATTTATAAGGTGCTGCACTAATCGGGCTTCGTTATTAATTTGTCAATGAGAACAGCTCGGAAACGCTCGTTAAATATGTCTGATCAATTAATTATGATGTTATAATGAGCAAGAAATGTGCAAGAGTTCGGGGAATATTGGCTGGAAAGGTGCACTTTTTTACCATACGTGTTTTTGTTTATTTAATTGTCCAAATCTAAGCATTACACAGGGTAGTGTTAAAAATTGCTCCCAAATTCTTCAGTACATTTTTGGAAATCCTTCCAATAAAATAAACTTGACGATAATGTTCGGAGATACTCAGTGTGTACGGTGTGGAATCCTGAATAATGTTAAAAGCCAACAAACCTGCGATTATTTATCTTTGGTATTAGATTTTTTTCCTTATCCTAACAGAAAGTATTTTCAATTTAATGTCCGTGACAAAGAACAAGAAACCATTAAAAAATGTTCAGTCGCGAAAACTTGAAGAGGAGGAGAATTTTAAATAACTCAAGAGGATGATAAATCAGGAGCTTCTAATGGTTCATTGTAAACTGTTCAGCTATACCACAAGTATATGGTGAAGCGCAAGGAAATACATTAGACACCTTGGTAAATTTTTAAAATAGTACAAAACAAAGATGATCCTTCAGAAGGAAACTTTATTGCTACCTGGATGTCAAACCAAGAAAAAAGTAACAACGCAGAAGAAAATAATTACCAATCATTCGTTAAGAGCTACAGCAGGGTTCAAGATGGCTAAGAAAGACATAGAAGAACAACCACTAATCAAAATATCCTGGTCATTCCAATGAAAAATCGATGGATAGTACTAACAGTCATCTTTCATGCCAAATAATATGAATATTAACAACATGTAGTCATCACACATCTATAACCAAAGGCTATTGTGAAAATGAAAGTATCATTCAGCCATTTCGTAGCGTCACAAACCTTCGTGGGTTTGCCTTTACAACTCGCCTTTATTTATCCCTGTCCAACGCAACCTCCTCTCCGATATTGTTCCTCCATCTGAGCCTTGGTGTTCCTAAAGGTCTCTTTCCTTCTGGGTTTTCCTACCATATTCTCTTGATAAGACGTTCATTTGGCAATCTCTCTACGTGTGTCCAGCCCATGATGATGATATTGATAGATGGGCTCCCTTCGGAGAAGACACTTTGTGACCCATCACAAGCTACTTCAGTTCGGTGGCCCTGACAAAGCCGCAAAGCCTCCTTGGCCGGGTACCTTGAATATCTAAGGGGTTGATAACCCTCTTACCCCAAAGCTCCTTTCTGATCGTCGCAAGTGCCGGGCACTGTGTGAGAACGTGTATCGGTGTTTCCTCGTCTTCCAGACACATGATTCCGGATTCTGTGACAGACCCAGAATGTGCAAGTCCTTTCTGGATAATTCCATCAGGGACTTCGACTTGTTTCTTGGAAAGGTGCCCATCCAGTCAAGCTCATCTGAGCTTTTATAATGTTCTGGAGCTCCTCATTCGTTCTTATTCGATATTAACCCATTTTCTTATCTACTATAGGCCCAAAGGTTTTACCCAAGCGTCATAGCACTACAGTTTGTTCTGCTTTGTCATTGTCCCTCTTTCCGAACAGTACATAATAAATGGCTTCATTACTGCCGAATATATTCTTTTCTAGCCTACCTTCTTGGTCTCTTTCTCTCTGTTCAGGAACATTTCTTTCGTTTTAATCATACTGCTTCCTACTGTGTCAATATTCTTTTATTTTTGAATATTTTCAGACCAATATTTGTTTATTTGATAGTTATGTTCAGCACTATGTTTTAGTTTTAGGGCATAGTTGATGGGGAATGTTTCATTGTTGTTCTTTCCTATCCTAACTTTAGCTTTAGAGTTTTCTACGCATATCTTGGTTAACTTGACGATTTTTTCTGGTACCGCTATGCCTTCCAACGCCTGGCAGATACCTCCTGGTGATACTATCGTATACTTGTCGAAAAGCTACAGACAGTTGGAGAACCTCTCTGTTGAACTCCCAGCTTTTCTTTAGGAGCTGTCTTATGGTGAATATTTCATTTGTTGTTGGTCTCTTAGATCTGAACCCGCATTGGTAGTCCCCTAACTTGTCTTCTGCATATGGGGATTGATAGCATCTTGTATGTTATATTTAACAGGGTTAATCCCCTATGGTTTTCACAGGACAGCACGTCTCCTTTCTTATGAATGGGGATGATGATGCCCTCATTCCATTCTTTTGGTAGGGTTTTCCATATTATGTTTTTTAGTAGCTCTAGTATGGCAGTATACAGATGGTCTCCTCCTTATGTTATGCACTCTGCCGTTATAGAGTCTTTTCTAGCGTGGGTTCTGGTACGTTTAGCAGATTTCGGAGAATATGTATGTAACCTTTCCTGAGTTTCGATTGTTGATCCTGCCTTCTTTCCTACATTCTCTGTTGTTTTGTTGTAAGCTTCTCTGTTTTTCCTTCTTATCATCCTTCTTGTCACCGCTCTGAGGTTGTTGAATCTTTCATCCTTTGTATTGTGGGCTTCTTTTTGGTGTCTAATGCTCTTTGGCATTCCTTGTCATACCAGTGTTTTCTTCTTTTGTTGCTTGTGTTCTCGCATAGGACTTTTTCTGCAGCGTTGATTAGTATTGTTCTCATCTGATTCCAGTGTTTCTCTACATCCGACGTGTCCTGTGTGACATTCTTTTTGGTATTTATGTCTGCATGTTTTATCCCGGTTTAGTTTATCTGTGATCCACCTTTTTGGTGCTGATATTTTTGATCGAAAATAAAAGTACGCAGAGGCAATTATTACTAGTTTCCAACTCATAAACAGTAAATGTCAAGTTCTCACATGCCTACATGCCTATGACATTTTTCGACTTGTGGCCAATGAATGATCTCTCTGATTAATAGTCAGAGATCCTCTCTGCGAACAGACCTATTATTGTATTTTTAATACAACTTTTATAACAAAAGTTTAATCAGAGACAACGATTGGAAAATCTTCCATAGATATAACGTATGAAGCAATAACGAACAGGGCAAACTCCAATCCACAAAAGAATTTTCCGCAATATTTCCTGAGTCAACAAAAAAATGTCTCCGATATGAAAAAGCCTTTTTCAATTTGTGTAATATGTTTATGATATCCCCGGGCTGACCCTCTGCCATCCAACATATTCTTATAGGTTATCGAAATAGTGCGTGGGTGAACATTAAATTCCAAGCACAAGAATACTGACACAAAAAATTAAGCTTGGAATTTTGTTAGTCACTTGTGATTCGTCTATTTGATTGAAAATGAATTATTGGTTGTGATTTACAACTTAATTTGTTTGAAATTTTTTGACATTGAATCGTTATTTTCTAGTAACACCTCCCGGACTAAAAGAGATGTAGAATATAGATTATTGAATGAACATTTACGACTTTATAGGCTGACCGGTCGTGTCATAACTCAAGCTGATAGGTTTACCTCTTAGGTGATTAGGGCCATCTTTCTTAGATATCGCCCTACCGTCAAAACCTACTGAAATATAGATACGCGAATAAATGTCAGAGGGATATATACGACCAATATTTTTTGAAAAACGTATTAGTTCACGAGATTTATGGAGTGAATTACCTTGGATTCCACCTCACCACTAGATTCGAGAATACTAAATCAATTCCATATATTTTAGTGGTCGAGTACTTCTAAAACTCAAAAAGAATTTTATAATTTTCAGTTCCGGTTTAATAATAAAAAAAATCGTGCCCAGTGGGGTTCTCTTTAAAAAAGCATTTGTTCGTGTAATATCTCATACGTGATCGGCTTGACAACGGTTCAAATTGAAAACACGTGTGCTTCTTATACAAAAATTGACCATTAATTTGACCACCGTATTCGAACATCTTCTCGGAAAGTTTTGAATAGAGTTTTATGAAAATGGGCTTTATGTTAATCGTTATTGCTTGCCGACTAAAAATATTATGTATGTATAGGAATTTTAATACGCCGGTATGTATTGTCTAGCTGAACTTTTAGAGAATACCAAATATAACTTAATAAGGATCTTGATGCACGCGGTGATTGTTTTTCAGTTCGACCCAACCATAGTCTTATAGGTATAGAAATAAACACCAACAAAATAAAGTTCATGATAATCAGTAAAAACCAAAACTTTTAGAAAAATTCAACAATTAAATCTAATTAGGCACGAACATAAATGATAAATGGGACTATTTTGTAGAGATCAGAACACTTATTGAAAAACCCAAAACAGCAGGATCAGGATGGAAAAGATCTTTTTCTACTCCTACACGGATATTCCTTAACAGTTCTTTGAACGAATATAGAATCCTAGACTTTCCACAACTGTGCGATATGATATAGACCCATTGCAGCTAATCTTGAACGTAAACAAAATGTCAAAAAGTTATTTGACAATTGGCATCAACACCTTGCATTTTGGCTTATCCTTTGAGGCAATGAAAAAGTCGTTTAAGTTTCAGTTAGTGTTTAATTAAAAATATAAATAAAAATTAATATGAGAAAGCAAATGATACAAACTACTGTAAAACTCGGGTGAATTGTCTATATTGCCTTCGTCCGATTCAGAATTTTCGTCTTTGTGCGATAAGGACATCTTATTCACCCTTGTTGTACAATATACTATTAACATCCTCGACTTGCAGCTTACAGCGAAAATTTGTCTAATGCGATGCTACTTGTTTTCGATCCCTTTTTATGGAGGCCTCCTCCAAAAAGTTTGAGGCATTTGAAATATGGCTGTATCGAAGAATCCAACAAATACCTTGAACAGAGGGAATAACCAATACGGAAGTGCTGAGAAGAATGGAAAAGGAAGAAGATTCTCCAAAGCAAGGTATATGAGTGGACAGAAGGAAAGTATCCTGGTTGAAAAGAAGGTGGTTTAAAACAATCAAAAACAACAAAGTTGGAATAGCCAACATCCGGAACGGATAGGCACTCTAAAAAGAAGATATTACACACACCGGTGTGGGAAGAATTTCATTACTGTGGATAGATTAGTTATGATCTCGAGACAAGAATAAAACTTGGCGAACGAAGGAAAAAAGTGAAGAATATTGGTTCTGAAACTGTACTCTTAGGATATGTTGTAGAACAACCTAGACAAAAGAATAATGTGAGGTAATAATGAGTGTGGATGGTGACAGATGTACTGCGACCTGATTAGATCTATTGTACCCCATCTTCTTCTGCTATCTCCTTTAGTTCCTTTAGGAATTTTAGGATTTTGAGTGGGTCTGTTCGAGGTATTTCTTCCACAGCCAGCTGATGTAATCCCAGTGTGTTTAATCTTCGGTGGCGTACAGCATAACACTCCAGCAAGATATGGTGGGGTGTTTCTGGTTCTTCTCCGCAGAACATGCAGGTACTGTCCTCTTCTAGGCCTAGCCTTCTAGGTGTTCTCTGAGTCGACAATCACCCGTTAGAAACCCCGTTAATGCCTTGAGACTAATTTTGCTGAGGTTAATCAGTGTCTTCGATCTTGCTCGGTTAAAATTGCCGAGGAGATCTTTAGCCTGCCGCAGTCCTGGAAGTTTTTGCCAGTGCGTTGTTACTTACTGGACATATGCTTTTCCAAGGCCGCAGAATGGTTCTGGCCCGATCAGTGGCGCTGATGCTCCTTTTCGTGCCAGAGTATCTGGGGTATCGGAACTCAGAGGAGGGTTACTTTGTTGTTCCTTCCTAGATCATTGAGCTTTCCTAGGCACTCCAAAACCATCATCGAGTTGATGTTAGATGAGCTCAACGCTTTGATGGCTGCTTGGCTATCGGAAAGGATCGAAATTTCCTTGTTCCGGTATTTCCTGTCGAGGTTTAACTGAATACATGTTTCTATGGCGTAAATTTCCGCTTGAGAAATGCTAGAGAACGGGCTCATGGGTTCGGAGTATTTGGTGCGAGGCCCGTAGATTCCTGCTCCAGTCCCCTCGGGAGTTTTAGATCGGGTGACAGAAGGTTAGTGGATGGCTCAATGATGAATAAAACCAAAACTCTCTCTGTGTTGTTCCAACGTCTCATCTGTAGCAAATAATTTACTTTGACACCTTAGTCATTCAACAACAAATTAATTTGTTGATCAAAGAGACGGAACAGACAGAACAGCCCTGGTACTGGTCTATGAATTCCGATAAACGCTTACAATAATTCAAATTTAACCATTAATAATTTCAATAAGTAGTTTATTGTGGTACATTGCTATATGTGTTCCCAGTTCTCTTGTATGACATGGAGGCGTGGACGCTCACGGAAGTAATGCTAAAGTTCAGTAACAATAGAGTTTTCAATCGCATTTCAAAAACTATCAAACGGCGAAAATTAGAATATTTTGGTCATATTCTGAGGCACCCAAAAAAATATGAAATGCTACACCTTATTCTAGAGGGAAAAATACCAAGCAGGAGGGACTCAGGAAGGAGGGCATCGTGGCTAAAGAATTTGAGGCAGTGATATGGGCAATCTACAGTACAGCTTTTCAACATGATAACCAACGATCGTTGAACGGTCATGGTAGCAGAAGACGAGAGAGTTTGCTGTATTTTAGTTCATTGTTGCTTTTTATTGTTAGAATAAATGTAGAGAAATATTAACGTTCACAAAATTTTAGAGGGCAAGAAATGAGGACAGGAAGTGAGGGCGGAAAGTGGAGCTGTGTAATACACTTCCTAACCTTCAATAAAGTTACTAATGACAGCATTGTATGTAAGGTAGTTAATATAATTGTTTATTTGCAACCATATATGTAATGCTGTCATTACTAACGTCATTGAAGGTTAGGAAGTATCATATTGCGCACCTCTACTTCCCGCCCTCTAAAATTGTGTGATTGTTAATATTTAAAAAAAAAAATGATGATTGAATCAAAATTTTTTAATGTCAGATAAAGTCGGATCGATATTCAGTTCGCAAATAATAAATTGAGAAAAATGTCCTGGATTACAACTTAAATCGTATGCATTCTAATGCCTATAATACATTACAATGCTAAAATTAACATGATCTAAACTAAAACAAACTACTTATTGAAATTAATGGTTACATTTGAATTATTATAAGTGTTTATAGAAATATTTAGGTCAGTACCAGCACTGGCGTCTCCAACAGTTGTCTCTTTGGTCGACAAATTAATTTGCTGCTGAATGACTGAGGTTTGTGAACTACTTGCAACAGCTTCAGAAGACATGGCACGTTGGGACAGCATAACGGCAGTTTTGGTTTTATTCTCCATTGAGCTATCCACATAACCTTCTGCCACAGTACTAGATTTTCATCTTCCCAGCCTTTTTAATTGGAGTACATTTGCTCCACTGTTGGCAAGTAACGTGTCGGCGGTTCTTCTTAGAGCGTGGCCTGTACAGCCTTTCGAGTTCTCTAAATTGGTCCAAAAACTAAAAAATAGCAAAATCATGAAAATTTGTTCAAAAACTAAAAAATGAGCAAAATTATGAAAATTGATCAAAACATGAAAATTGGTTCGAAAACTAAAAAATGAGCAAAATTATGAAAATTGATCAAAACATGAAAATTGGTTCGAAAACTAAAAAATGAGCAAAATCATGAAAATTGATCAAAACATGAAAATTGATCCAAAAACTAAAAAACAGCAAAATTATGAAAATTGATCAAAACATGAAAATTAGTTCAAAAACTGAAAAATGAGTAAAATCATGAAAATTGATCAAAACATGAAAATTGGCCCAAAAACTAAAAAACAGTAAAATCATGAAAATTGATCAAAACATGAAAATTGGCCCAAAAACTAAAAAACAGCAAAATCATGAAAATTGATCAAAACATGAAAATTGGTCCAAAAACTAAAAAATAGCAAAAATATGAAAGTTGATCAAAACATGAAATTTGGTCCAAAAACTAAAAAATAGCAAAATTATGAAAATTGATCAAAACATGAAAATTGATTCAAAAATTAAAAAATGCGCAAAATCATGAAAATTGATCAAAACATGAAAATTGGTCTAAAAACTAAAAAATAGCAAAATCATGAAAATTGATCAAAACATGAAAATTGGTCCAAAAACTAAAAAATAGCAAAATCATGAAAATTGGTTCAAAAACTAAAAAATAGCAAAATCATGAAAATTGATCAAAACATGAAAATTGGTTCAAAAACTAAAAAATAGCAGAATTATGAAAATTGATCAAAACATGAAAATTGGTCCAAAAACTAATAAATGAGCCAAATCATGAAAATTGATCAAAACATGAAAATTGGTCCAAAAACTAAATCGATTTCTATGTATTCTCTCAAATTTATGTAGTCTCGAACGATCTTCACCCATATTGGATCAGTAATGAGAAATGATCTACTTGTATATTGTGTTTTGGAATCTGGAATCTCAACCGAAATTTTTTCTTCAAAAAAAGTAACAGCCAACATTTTCATTTTCACTAATTCGTCCGTCCGACAAGCTCCAGATACACCTATTATTAATGCGACCTAAAACAATAAGAAGAATATAATACCATAATAACTGTGCACTTGTATAAGCTCAAACACTATTTTTTTAAAATACCTATTTAAAGATCACAAATATCTTACCTTTATCGGTAGAAGATTATTTGGAGCTTTGTTTAAAAAATCCTCTATATTTTGACGTTTTAGAAAGGCCAGCAGTTTCCCATGTTTTGAAATATCAGTTTTTTCTTCAATTTGTAGCATCGTTCGTATCATACTGTACATTGTCCACAAAGTGGACGGCTTCTTTTGTCTGGATTGTTCTCCAAAATATGCTAAGAGTACACTTTCGGAACTGGTATTCTTCACCTTTTTTTCTTCGCACCACTTCCTATATAATTCAATAGCTTTTAGGTAGTGATGCTTACTTTTCTCTGGCACCAAGTCGTCGTATTTCTGGCGGGGTACACGTCAATTCTTCACCGGAGGACATTTTTCTCAACTTATTAATCCGGAAATGAATATCGATCTAACTTTTTCTGACATTTATTTATATTGGTGAGTTGTTTACCACATAGCTACGGTAACAATATACCTGATTGATTATTCTGAGAAAAATGTCTGTTTGGTAGTTTTTTGTTAAATGTAATATTCTAGATATGTTCAGAATGAAACAATGATTTGTAAATTTTGATAGAAATATGATGGTTGTAAATAAAATAGTATACAAACCTTGGTAGGAAGTTTCATTCCTGTCTCGAGATCCTATCTAACTAATCTCTCGACAGTAATGAAACTCTTCCCACCTCGGTGTGTAATATACTATTTAATAAAATTTGTAAAAATTGTCTCTTCGTGCTTACTCATACACAATCATCTTACAAAATTGTATACTTTCAAGTAGGAGCGGTAGCAGAAGGGCAAAGCGGCTTACACCCATATGGAGATCAGATTGCCCTTACGCTTAATCCGTTAATAGAACGACGTAGGGCGTACGTCCACCGGCGTCATTTCACGCCCGACGCCCTCGTTAAAAAAGAAGCCTATCACGGATTAAATATGAATGAAGGGCCAGATTTAAATACCCTTATAAGTTTAAATGACCGAATTAATATTATGGAAAACTTGGTTTTTATACCGGTATTTTGTTAGTGGTACACCTGGTTTTCGTGACTATCAAAAACCACTTTAAAACGCCATTTTAATTAAAACGTACTAAAATCCAGTAAAACTGGACATTTACAAGCACGAAAAAAATAAACCGTCAATTAAGCGTTACAGTGTCATCGGAGCCCGATAACATTATAATTAAAAGCATAATTTAAGGGTGAGCGTTACACTTATAACAACCAGATAGTGGAATGATTAATTTCACGGCATATCTTCATCGGGTATCTTTGGTGGGTTTTGGGGGCATCGATTTATTTCGTAGCATTTGCATTCAACCCGCTCACCATAAGTCATATGTATGAGCGAGCGCGATGTCAGTAGTCACCTGCCTCTTTCCCACCCACGTGCTCGTGCTCGGGGGGTACAGGTGGATGTTACTTAGCACTTTATCAGCCGTTTGTGCACCTTACGCGCCTTTGACCACGATTACCCGAAGGGGCACCACAATAACCCGGAATTATTTGTCTTTGTATTTGCTATCAACTTGATATATCCGACTGTTCATCACACCTGCAGTTCAGGCACCGGTTTTTAGTAACACGATCAACTGTGGTTCAATCACGTGAGTTTTTGGTTCAGTTATAAATTTGAATATTAAAACCATATTTTATAATGAACAGAATTTAAGTGGAACCCACTGTTCGTATACTCCTTATCATTTTTGACATACTTAATCTAAACCTACCAAAAACAGTAAATTTTACACCATTTTGGTGCACCTTACCATAAAATCGCTAATAACTCGTTTAATTGCTATCACGTGACCCGGCTAAGTTGTCCCATCTGCTAAAGTGAGTCAAATTTGATTGTTTCATTTTGTACTTTTTTGTAAATATCTCGAAAACCATCCAATTTACAAATTTTAATTTTTTTGCAAAAACGTGTCTTGACAAGATCTTTTATCATATTTACATTTTTTTTTATAAAATGCACTGTTTGATTGTAAAAAAATAAAATTCAGATTTTTTCTAATTTTTCCTGGAGGGGGTACCCTATCGAATTTTCGAAGAAAAAATAAAAAATTCAAAATCAACTTTGACCGGGTAAATACTTTTGGGTTGATGATCGAAAAGTAGCTTATGGTGCCAAAGGGGGATTACGGCCCTTATAAGGGAGCCACGCTCTGAAAAGTACCTAAAAAGGACAAAAATCAAGGACATCACAAAAATGGTACCAGTTAGCGACATTTTGACACCGGATTTGAGTTTTTGAGGTACAAATTAGTCAAAATAACAGGAATTTCATTTAGTACCAATATGGTTCTTTACAAGATAACTTTAATCTAAACCTACCAAAAACAGTAAATTTTACACCATTTTGGTGCACTTTACCATAAAATTGTTAATAACTCGTTTATTTGAAACATTCTGTAAAAACACACCATATTACAAAAAAAAGGTAATTAATAGGGTTATCACGTGACGTTGAGTGGACACGGCTAAATTGCCCCATTTCACCGCTAGAGTGCGTCAAATTTGGTTGTTCCATTTTGTACTTTTTTGTAAATATCTCAAAAACCGTATAACTTACAAACTTAATTTTTCTCAAAAACGTTTTTCGATAAGACGCAATTTTAATCATATACACAATTTTTTTTATAAAATTCATGGTTTGGCTGTTAGAAAATAAAAACTAATTTTTTCTAAGTATTTATGGGGGGTCCGCGAATTTTTGAAAAAAAAATCAACTTTGACCGGGAAAATACCATTAGGTTGATGATCGAAAAGTAGCGTAAGGTGCCAAAGGGCAATTACGGCCCTTATAAGGGAGCCACGCTCTGAAAAGTACCTAAAAAGGACAAAAATAAAGGACATCTCAAAAATGGTACTAGTTAGCGACATTTTGACACCGGATTTGAGTTTTTGAGGTACAAATTAGTCAAAATAACAGGAATTTAATTTAGTACCAATATGGTTCTTTACAAGATAACTTTAATCTAAACCTACCAAAAACAGTAAATTTTACACCATTTTGGTGCACTTTACCATAAAATTGTTAATAACTCGTTTATTTGAAACATTCTGTAAAAACACACCATATTACAAAAAAAAGGTAATTAATAGGGTCATCACGTGACGTTAAGTGGACACGGCTAAGTTGCCCCATTTCACAGCTAGAGTGCGTCAAATATGGTTGTTTCATTTTGTACTTTTTTGTAAATATCTCGAAAACCGCATAACTTACAAACTTGAAATTCTTTTCAAAAACGTTTATCGATAAGATGCAATTTTTATCATATACACAATTTTTTTATAAAATTCACGGTTTGGCTGTTAGAAAATAAAAACTAATATTTTCTAATTATTTCTGGGTGGCCCGCGAATTTTTGAAAAAAAAATCAAAATTTTGAAATAAACTTTGACCGGGCAAATACCTTTAGGTTGATGATCGAAAAGTAGCGTAAGGTGCCAAAGGGCGATTACGGCCCTTATAAGGGAGCCACGCTCTGAAAAGTATCTAAAAAGGACAAAAATCAAGGACATTTCAAAAATGGTACCAGTTAGCGACATTTTGACACCGGATTTGAGTTTTTGAGGTCCAAATTAGTCAAAATAACGGGAATTTCATGAAGATAGTACCAATATAGTGCTTTACAAGGTACTTTAATCTAAACCTACCAAAAACAGTAAATTTGACACCATTTAGGTGCACTTTACCATAAAATTGTTAATAACTCGTTTATTTGAAACGTTTTGTAAAAACACACCATATGACAAAAGAAAGGTAATTAATAGGGTTATCACGTGGCGTTGAGTGGACACGGCTAAGTTGCCCCATTTCACCGCTAGAGTGCGTCAAATATGGTTGTTTCATTTTGTACTTTTTTGTAAATATCTTAAACAAGTGATAGTTTTATCACGTGTGGAAAGTGCTTTTCCCGCACTCGATTGATGCCCACACTCGCTATGCTCGGTTAGACAAATTCAGTCAGCGTGCGGAAAGTATCACTTTCCTCACTTAATTTTTCTGGGGTGCACAAATAAGTAACAAACGCCACAAATGCGTATTTTTTTAAATTCGATTAAATTTGTCGGCCTTATTAGTATTTTTTTGAAATAGTTAATTTTTGGGGTATAGTAAAACCTAGTTTTGAAAAAATTAGAACCTCCCTTATTCTATTGGTCTTATATGATTTGAGTGCTGTGCTCATAATATTACAGCCAATATGTCGTATATTTACGGGAATTTGTCCAAAAAAACTGGCCAAATACAGTATAGCATAGTTTTGTTTGAATTTGTCATAATTCAAGTTGCAAAGTTTCCTTTACTGGGAACGCACATCAGCTAGTTTTGTATAAAAAGTAAATTTTTATAATTAAACAATTACAGTTTCTCACACAAGAGTTAAAACTAGCACTATTAGAAGTAGAGGATGAATTACATGATAATTTGCTGTAAGTCAAATATAATACACACTTTGACATATGTGTTTAAACTACGTGTGGGTTAAATCAACTTTCAGAACTAGACAAATCTTCAGATGAGGAAGACTATTCGGAAGATGTAGAGAAAAGTTTTGAAAGTCAAGATACCTTGCAGGTTTTTTCGATATTTATGTGAAGAAGAATGATTTGCATGATGATTCTGCCCATGAAAGTGTGGCTTCTAAGAAGCAGAAGCTTTTAGATGAAAGTCAAATCATCGAGAAGCCGAACTAGAAAATTGGGCAATGTTTACACCAAAACCATTTACAGTGCAATTAATATTTAAGCATGTTAAGTATTATAGCATTTTTTAGTAATTTGCATCAGTTATTTTGAATATTTTTTTGCGTATTTCAATGACCAACCAAAAATGGATAATATCGACCGTCGTCGGTAAAACTTTTCCAATTTTCATAACTAAACCCTTCAAAGGCATAAAGGAATTTATTCCAATCTTGTACCTACACACCCCTAACAGGAGCGATTTAAAGAATAATTTCCGTTGAATATGCCCCTAATGATTACCGACAGACGAGCGGCGATGTTCATTTGCAAATGACTTCATTTCAAACTTCTCTCGAACCCATCAATTCAAGCAATCTTCGTATTAAAAGGGTAGCCTGAATATGTCCCGATCGACGCAATAATACGAATTTAAGGGTATAATTTTGACAGACATTGGGGGTTGATTCGGCGGAAGAAAAGGACCACCGGCAAACAGTCGTTCTTTAATTTAGATGTCCGTCCGTCGGGGATGGAACAAAGCAGTTTGGGTTTTAAAAGAAAATATTTTAGTTCCTGGCTTGATTGAAACGTTTCCTTTTTTATTTGTCTTTCGACTTGAGAATTTTTAATAAAATTCTTTAAACAACCATCCAGGTAATTACGATGTGGTATCAGTACTAATACATTGTGTAAACCCTTAAACAGCTTTAAGTCTGCATTACAAAATATATCCCTACGGATAAATGCATAATTAATTCAGATCCCTTCCATATTAATCAGTTGATGAGTTAGTTCTCCGAATCGGAATACTAAACCCCTCAATTATTCAAAATTTTGTCTGTGCACTATTCGTAATTTTCTACATAGGTACAGAATTGAATGCGGGGATCCGAATGTTAATTTGCGGTGGGGAACGTTACAGGATAGAGTTAAAATCGTTTATGAGTTTAAGTTTCTACGTGTATTGCGCAGTTTTGCTGTAAATTATGTCTTTTGCCATGCAGAATTAAAGTTTATTAACCTGACCGACTTGGCAAATCAAATACAGTTTTTTACTTTAACCCTGTAAAATGGTATACTTTTAGATTTTAAATTTAAATCTCAGACGGAAATCAAATTTCTTCTTCCTATACTTGAGCGCCTCACTTTAAAATATTCATAGTAAACCATAAAACGAGAAGGATATTTCCTCATTTCTGCTCCGGAGAGCTTTTCCTTAATAACTAGGTTAACACACCAAGTGAACGTTTTGCAAATCAAGCCATTTCATTCGGAAGACGTTCATTTTACTTACCACTTTGTATTTAAGTATACAGAATGTGATAGTCTTCTGCCATTGTCAATCTGTTCAGTCCTGTTGTATCTTTTGTGAAACCTTCTTTTAAGAATTCTGTTCCCTGATTTCAAAAGTTACACTAGTCATTTCGACCAGGATTAAGTACTTTATTTTTATATTATTCAAAAAAATATTTTTTTTGTTTTGCTTATTGGCTTTGGCCATAAGAACTAGAAGACCATAATGACAATTTTTTTACTAAACATTAAGAAATAAATAATTACTGAAAGTATTCAGAAGGTATAAATATTTCATTTTCTTCAAAGTTTTAAAAGACTTTGAAAAAGGTTTAATTGAAACAAAAACAGACATCAATGTGATTGAAATTTGGGCATTCATAACAATCCACTTTAAAAATTAAAAAAAAAATGTGAAATCACATTAGAAATATTACAGGCTTTCTTAGAGAATCATAAAGCTGTTAAAATAATTTATAAAATACCAGAGGCTTCTAGAATCACTTTAAAATTGCCTAAGGCCTCCAAACAGATATGTAAATTTCAAAATTATCCATAAGAGACAAGAAGAGAGAATTATTAGGAATTAATAGGCTAGACAAACCTGGCAACAAACTTTGTCAGTAACGTCACAGCGTAACGTATATGTTTCACCATTTTTTCACTTTTTTGTTTGTCACTAAAATTGTCAGTCTCCTAAAACAATTGTGACGTCATTCATCAGTGTCTCACATGACCACTTTATCAAAAAGGCTGATAGAAATCTTGTGACTAACAAGCCCAATTACACCAACCCAACTTAAAAATTGTCTTGGAAACAGTGAAAATTTACTTAAGAAGCTTAAAAAAATATCTTTGCAGCTAGTCTTCATACTTTCCAAACAGATTGAAAGACTTTAGTTTTGAAAATTGACTTAGAAACCAGGAAATTTACTTTGCAACGATGAAAATTGATTTGAATGACTTAAAAATTGTATTTGTAACCAGTTTTCATAGTTTCCATGCAAATTAAAGGACTAGTTTTGAAAATTGACTTAGAAACAAGGAAATTTACTTTGAAACGATGAAAATTGATTTGAGTGACTTAAAAATTGTATTTGTAACCAGTTTTCATAGTTTCCATGCAAATTGAAAGACTGACTTTAGTTTTGAAAATTGACTCGGAAACTGTACAAATTGACTTGACTTAAAAACTGTTTTTGTAGTCAGTTGTCACAGTTTTCAGATAAGTTCAAAAATTAGTATTGAAAATTGGCTTGTAGAAATCAAAAACTACTTTCTCTAGAATTTTTGACTACAAACTCACACATTTAAACCTTGAAAATTGACTTGGACACCGAAAAGTGACTTTGAAGCAATGAAAAGTGACATTAGAAGCTTAAAATTTGCATTTGAACATATTTCAATATTTTAGTCATGAAAATAGTCTTAAATACAGGATATTGATGAAAATTGACTTGATGACTTGGTTTTAAAGTTTTTTTACTTTGCTTTTCATTTTCTTAGAACTCTGGACTATTTTTAGTGCTTTAAAACTGCTTTTATCTTGGAAAATCGAGTTTCAAGGCTATCTTCAACAAGTTTCTGACATAAAAAACACTTTTTACATTTTCCCTGGACTTAGAAATATCATTTCAAGCTTTGTCACTATTTAAGTGACTTCTAGACACTTCAGTTTTAAAAATTCAAACATTTCTTAAAAATCTAGACTGGGTTTAGTGCTTTAAGACGGTTTTTAGGCTAAAAAATTGAGTTTTGCAGGATCGTCACGATCTTCACAAAGTTTTTGACTTATCAGGTTTGAAAGTCAGTTTGTACACTGTCCATAGTATTGAAAATGTAATTTCAAACTTCTTCAATATTAAATTAACTTTTACACTCATCGGTGCAAGAAATTGAAGGATTTCTAAGAAATTCGGATTGTTTTTAGTGCTTTAAGACTAAGACAGACTCTTCAGTGATAAAAGTAAAAAATGTTGGCACTAATGCGACAATATTACTCTTGAACACTAATTTTTGGAATTGAATTGAATTTAATTTGGACTGTTACCAGTGTTTAATTGAATTATAGACTTGTTTTAATCCAGAAAATTGAGTTGTACACCAATTAAAGTCCTGAAAATAGACTTTTGGACTCTCTTTAGTGTTAGTAAAGTCATTTCGAGCCTTAAAAATCATCTTTTAGACTATTTTTAGTAGTAAAAAATATGTTGTATGTGCAACAATCTATCTCTTGATTTCCAGACTGTTTTTAGTGCTTGAAATCCAGTTTCAGACATTCGACAATGAATTGCAGTCTGAAAAAATGAATTTTAAAACTATTTCTAGTAGTAAATAACAAGCTTACGAGACTATCAAAAAAATGAAAAAAAAAATATAGAAAAAAAAATACAAAAATGAAAGAAAAACAAAAAACTTAGATATTAATTATTAGTTGGTCTTATATGTAGCTTGTCTTAGTATACTTGTGCTCTGTGTATATTTGTATACTGTTTGGCATATATTTATTTCTACTTTTGTGTCTACACTCCAGTAAAAATTAGTTCAAAAATCCTGTTTTTTTTGTCTATTTTCAGTGTCAAATATTGACTCGTAAACTTCACAGATGACTTGATTGATGATTTTAAAGTAAAAATGCAATAATTCAAGTAGATATATGTGTCAATTTTACATAATACCCAGTGAGCGTAGAAAATAGACCGGAAAAAGAAGACTCCCTATATTGACGCCTCTAAACAATTTTGACGAATATCATTCACATCACATTCTCTCTTGTCCTTTTTGCTCTCGGGAGAGCATGGTGACATCATGTTTCTATTGCTCGGATCGTATTTCTCCATCCTGCTCTGTCCTGAGCTGCAAGAGAAGCTTCTTGCAGACCGTGACCAATGATTTCTTTGGTTTGATCCACCCAGCTCATCGGAGACCTTCCTCGTGGTCGTTTACCATGAATCTTTAACATCACATAACGAATATTAATTTTAGTACTTGCTCCAAATTTGATCAAAATCAGTCCAACGCAACGGTCAGAAACCAAAAAAACAATTTTTTAAATTGAAATTTGGAGGTCTGTTTCTTCCTTAGGAAGCGTTATTCAGGAAAATGACATTTTTGATGAGCTATTGATTCCTTTGCTAAATATCAACAAAATCTTCTACAGGTCCTTGAATCTGATTCAAATAGTTCCTAGAGTAATTAGCCATTCTAAGTGATGATTCGGGTTAAACCCGTCACCAAGAAGGAAACTTGCTCACCGTTATTAATGCATTGACAATTTTATTGTGTTGCCGTGTTGGGCGGTCCCAGCACTTTGAAATCCGCTGACCGATGCAACTTCCTCTGTTTCGGTAATTGCCACAGGCAAATGTGAATATCGTGTCGCGTTACAGTCAACTGAGACATTTCCCCTAGCAAATTCACGTTAAGAATGGTGATTAATTAAAATCGGAAGCCTGCTATTTCCTTTGGTATTAGTAGAGGACACTAAAACATCGCAATTACTACAAAAAAAAAATGAGATACTACTGGAATTTTGCTGTAATAGGTAAAAACAAAATTGAACTCAAGGAAAGGGAAAAAAGAGCTACTACAATATGTAAAAATAGCTGTCGACTCAAATATTGTGTTTTAGAGAGTGGGTATATGAAAAAAGATCCCAAGGGTAAAGCCAGTGATTTTGGACAGTGGAAAAGTGAGTGCAACCGACCCCGGGGACCGGCAAACACCCTCCAGGACAAGTTATTGAATATTCGTGTCTACTGCGATAAAATCGGTATCGGTATCCTTTTTATGCAAAGAATATCCTGTTATGCGGAGAATTATTTATGAGTGCTGGAAAATATATACTAGGCGGCGGTTTGAAAGGAAAATATTCAATAAAACTTTTACTGGGGCTTCCGCAATTGAAATTGTTGACGCAAATATTGCATGCAGCAGGGTGAAGTCGAGTTCAAATAGGAAAGGAGCTTTAAGGGATTTTATTTTTTAGTTCGACGTAGTCCATAAAACTTTACACTTACACTTCTTCGATTACGTCTATCGGAACTTTTGACGGATTGATTTTAAACTCCTAAAGGCGGAATCATAACTTTTCGGATCGAATATTACGCTAAGCCTCGAGGGTGATATCAATAAGTCCGCCAGAAATGGATTTTTCATCCTTGGATAAATGGCCCCTCGGACTTTGCCACCCTAGACAATTCACCTATATAAGACAGCCAAATCGATATTTATATTTATGTCTTTATGGCCAGACACTTTTTGTTATTCTCAACTGATCTGGACTTTTCTTAAAAACTTTATCAGTTAATATGTTTAATGTAGCAGTTTGTCAGTTTTTACAATCTTTACGATATTAGCCGTGACAACCGTGTCCCACCAACCATAAAACTAAATTTGTTACTTACAGGGAAGTATCTCTTATCTTGAAACACCAATAGTTTCTGAGATAGCAATGCTAATGCATCAAATTTGTAACCTGTATAAACCGTACTTCAAAAATGCAGATTTTTTTTTTTATTGATTGTTTTCTAAGTTTGGTATTGACAATTCCACTCATGTACAAAAAATGCCATATACAGGGTGTCCCACGACGAAAGACATCGATTGATATTGGAAAAAGTATAAATAGGAGAGTTTTGAAAATTTGGCAGGATACTGATGTGGGCATGCCCAATCTAGCTAAAATATTTAGTGCACTTCCGTTTATACCGGAAGTCGATCACAACTTTCTCATTTTAAATAGAACACCCTATATATTATTAATATTTGGATTCCTCAAAAAATTCTGACCAACTTTTGTGTACAATGCCCTATGCCTATCTCTAGCCGTTTTCGAAATATTTAATGTTTTTCCAAAAAATTGACAGTTGCAACGCTCAACATATTTTTGTACTCTGTCAAAACTGTATTTTATTTTGCAATGAAACTTTGGGTTATTGTAAGTAAAGGATCGTTTTATTAAACTGAGGGTGCGTAATGACTCATTTGCATACAGGGCCGTCAAAAAAAAATCATAAACTTGCCACTAAAAAAAATAAAAAATTTCAAGTTTTTTAAATAGAAACCCACATTTTTTATGACGGAATCATTTTGAACATTAAAAATTACTATAAGTTTCAATTTACTTGCCTATACCTAAATCCAACCCATTTCGTTTTATTTGAGAATAAACATTTTTTATTATTAAAACTCCAGATTTCTTGAAAATTTCTCTCCATAATTACGTGTGGATTTATGTCACACCAGTAGTGTGAATTATGTCTATTGAACATTCCATTTTTAGTGAATTTGGCCTCGTCGCTCTAAATAATATTATTCAAAAACAATTCTTCTCCATAGTGACTAGTCAGCAAAAACTCACTAAAAACCACTGTCTTCGGAAAGTCAACCTCTTTTAAGTGTTGCACTAATTTAAATGAAAAAGGGTGAAATTTATGTTTCTTCAGGATCCTTTGAATTGAGCTTTTGGATATGCCTGATTCTACAGAAACTTGTCTTATTGACGAAGTTGGATTTGCAACAAAATAGTCCAAAATTGCAATTTCTATATTTGTATTATTAAGGATTGGTTTTGTTTTAATAGCTTTTCTCTTCACAGATCCCGTATTCTTAAAATTTTCAATTATTTGCTTGACAGCTTTTGGTGATGGCTTTCGTTTTTCTGGATAAAGAGCGGCAAATACCTCACATGTTCTACTCACAACTTTATCACATTCTCCGTAAATAATAAACAGATTTAAGTAATCTTGGTTTGAATAACGTAACCGCGACGGCATATTTGCAGTTGTCAAAACACTCAAAACTAGTGTTATTAACATGCTCTGCAGGTCTCCAATATCACCGTGTGTCAAAAGCATAACCAACTGGAATACCAGATAATCCCAACCGTGCAGCATAACAAAAAAATGTTTATTCTCAAATAAAACGAAATGGGTTGGATTTTGGTATAGGCCAGTAAATTGAAACGTATAGTAATTTTTAATGCTCAAAATGATTCCATCATAAAAAATGTGGGTTTCTATTTAAAAAACTTGAGATTTTTCATTTTGTTTAGTGGCAAGTTTATGATTTTTTTTTGACGGCCCTGTATGCAAATGAGTCATTACGCACCCTCAGTTGCAAAATTAAATACGGTTTTGACAGAGTACAAAAATATGTTGAGCGTTGCAACTGTCACTTTTTTGGAAAAACATCAAATATTTCGAAAACGGCTAGAGATACCATAGGGCATTGTACACAAAAGTTGGTCAGAATTTTGTGAGGAATCCAAATATGTAATAATATATAGTGTGTTTTGTTTAAAATAAGAAAGTTGTGATCGACTTCCGGTATAAACGGAAGTGCAACCATCTTGAAAATATTTTAGTTAGATTGGGCATGCCCACATCAGTATCCTGTCAAATTTTCAAAACTCTCCTATTTATTCTTTTTCCAATATCAATCGATGTCTTTCGTCGTGGGACACCCTGTATACGTGATCAAAACACGGTTTGCTACTAGGCTAATAAGGAAGGAAGAGAGTTTCCTAGCGGATAAAAAAATCGGATAAATTTTGCTGTTGATTTCATCGTTTCCACGGATTTTCACTACACTTCTATTGTTGCAATGTCTCACCTTGAGATTTTTGCTGGCATTGTCAATTTTGATTTTTGTTCGTATTGTTTTGGTTATGGCTCGCTTCGGATAGAGTTCTACTGCAGAAAATCAAAAGAACCAGAAAAATGTATTTCTGCCAGTACAAGGAAGTCGCAGTCTTATTATATTATTGATTATATTCAGGGAATTGTCTTATCAAATACCATTCGAGCTCAGATTTTGAACAGGATAATTTTTCCGCTTGTCTTCTCATACTTTCTTTATGGTACAAAACTCGAATTACAACAGGTCTCGTGCAGTTACATCAAAAAGAAAGTGTTCTAAGACAAGCACAAAAATTATCCGGCTAAATCTGAGCTCTTATGGTATTGCCCCCGAATACTGTAAGAAAACTTTTCTAAACCCTGATTTGTGCGACTTTTGAGCAAAAAATTTTTGACGTTAGTCACAGGGTTCTAGAACACTATTTAGCTAAACAATCACGTGACAATTTTGACTATTTTTCTTTGCAAACTAATAATAATTTAAGATTTAAAAACTTTCACTGTTGGATGTACATACACTCCGAGTGTGGCTTTTACAGCAAGCCTAAGTAGTTGAATCGTCAAGGGACAAATTCTAGCTAAAACGTATAAGCTGCACCCAAAATAATAAATTGTCCTAATTCATCACAAGGCAGAAACCGAGCCTTTGCGAGCTTTTGTCTAGGCTACTAAATATAGACTAGACAAAACACACTTATTTTATCATACATCAACGTACCTAGTCTCCGTTTCCCTAAATATGTAAATAGGAATATTATTTTCCCCGGGCTTTTAAAGGTGCAACATAAATTACTAACGATATTTTAAATAAGCTTGCACACATGGTGCTAATGTTTTCGGTGGCATTTAAGTTGTAGAAAAGTGTTTGAAATTATTATAACACAGAATGAATATAAATAATTTAATTTTTTTAAAGATATTTTGGAAGAATTAAAACGTTAATTGAACTAATATCGCAAACATCATCCAAACCGCATCACAAAGAAACTTATTCTAAAGCATTGCGGCATGAAGAGGGTGGTTTTCTTAGGTGTCCGAGAGAGTTTGCGGCAAACACTGCGAATCACTCGAAATCCACAGTGCGGGAAATTGGAGTCGTATTTAATGTTGTTATTCGGATTAGTTTGCGTTGTTATCTCTCTCTGCCTGCTAGGCAGAGGCTCTTAATCTCTCCCGTTGAGTCGCAACATCTTTTCACCAGTCGGACATATTGGTATTGTTTATCATCCAGAAAAGTTAAAGATAACAGTCTATGAGGATTACGGCGGGAAATTGCTTCGGGATTTGCTTTATTACTGTTTCACTTTGGATTATGAAGTAAACGAACCAATGCGATCTTTCAGTGAGATAAACACTGAATTGTGTGTTCCAGAAAGCAGCTAATATTTGAAACTAAGAAGAAAATGTTACTTTTGTAAGAAATACCAGTAAATATGAAGACACATAAAAAGTCGTAGATGAACGGATCGGTGACAGTTTAAATTGAAATGTATAGCCGCGATGGGCCAGGGACTCTTTCTTTTTAGACAAGTGATATTAGTTGATGTATCACGGTCACTTCGTCGAGGGATTCGATGACCCTCGCCCGAAAAAAACTAATGTAATAGTTTTATTACGGCTGAAAAAATGCTACGGAAGATACTCCAGAGACATAAAAACGTCCCCTTCCACGTTCCTATTTTTTTTTTGTTTGAACGAGGGAAACATCAGGAAGGTGAATGATAACTTCTGCTTTTTATGTAGAATCTAACAGATGTTGAGACTTAATTTCAGTTATTTTCGTGTCATTTGTTCTGGAAGTGATAAAAATAAATTGCAGAAGTACAATGTTTATTTTTAAACATTTCCTAGTCAGCACCCACCCCTCACACAAACTCATAATGAGGGCATATATTTTGTTTCCTTAATTTTCGACTTAAATTCTCTTGATTTAAGGATTTCGTCTATTCAGTTGTTTAAAAATGCAGTGCTGCATATTTTCCAATTTGGAAACCAGGTTTGTCATAAAATTCTCTAAACCGAACCTGTATCTATACAAATAATACACATGACATTACGACTGTCATTTTAGAGATGTAAACTATCAAATAACACACTGTGTTCACATTGATATTGAAATTAAAGGAAAATGCTAACGAAATTTCGATGCATTAGAAGCTTGTATTCGTTCACTTAGTTCTCTATTTCATGTCGTTCTTAGACTTTTTTGATTTGTATTCCTGTGATTTGCTTTTCAAAAAATTTGTTAGTTTGCCATATTTTGAAATGTCGATTTTTTATAAATTTGGTCCATAGATAAATAGATAGATAACAGCTTTTATTTAAAACAAATAATTACAGGGTAATTATGTTTAAACACGTCAAAGAAGAAAAAAGTATCTAGTATCAGTGGATAGATGTATACATATTTCACTTATTGCTAAGAACGGTGCACTTTTGCGCACTAACTTACCCAAACCTCGTGTTTCTCGAAGCTTTCTAGGTAAAGTATTAAGCATTTTAATGAAAAATATGTACACTGTTTTTCAGTTAAAAGTTAACTTGTGTTGGGGAAGGTTGTACTCATTCTGACTGCCTCTTGTGTTGTGTGAGTGATTGACTAAGAAACGTTCAAATAAATTTGGATTTCATTTTAAAAACAATATGTGTTCAAAAATAGATATTGGTGGCAAAGTTAGAAGATCATTATTTCTAAATGCATTTCGACAAGTAGTTAACGGTGGCGACTTGGTGATTATTCTTAGTGCGACTTTTTGGTTAGTGAACAGCAAGCTTATGTTAGTGCTGTTTCCCCAGAATATGATATTGAATTTAAGCAATGAATACACTGTTCCATAATAAGCAATTCTTAATGTGTCTAAGCTACAGTGTTTAGCTAAAATCCTCAAAGCATAGCATGCCGATGATAGCCTGGTGCTCAATCCGTCGACATGATAACTGTACGTCAGGCCAGCATCTACCTGCAGCCCCAATAGTTTGGTATTATTACTTATAGGTACAGTGTTAGTCTTGAGAGTTATGCTTTCTGGAAGTTCCACCAAATTATTACTCGTTTTGAAAATGATACACTGGGTTTTATCCATATTTACAGTAAGATGGTTCTGACTAAACCACCTCTCTATGTGCTCGAAATGGTATATACAAAGTTCTTCAAGAGAAACAAATGTTTTTGCGTGCATTACCAAATTGGTATCATCAGCATAACTGACCAGGCGACCGTTCTGGAACACAACATTTAATGAAAGTGGACCTAGAATGCTACCCTGCGGTACTCCGCGAGTGATACATAATTTGCTAGATTTGACTTGCTCTTGGTGAGCATATAACTTAACACTTTGCGTTCTATGCATCAAATATGATTCTAGCCAACAATAAGCAGCACCTCCTATTCCGTTATTTTTCAGCTTTTCTAAAATAATGCTGTGGTTCAAGCTATCAAAAGCCTTTGAGAGGTCTAGAAAAAGTCCACAGACCTTCTCTCCAAAGCCTCCATTGTAGGTTCAATAAATTCATAAAGTGCGGTCTCTATTGATCTTCCCTTCATAAAACCATGTTGAAAATTATTTAGTAAATTATTGCTAGATAGATACAGCATTACTCTAGTGTACATGGCTTTTTCGAATAGTTTGGCAAACGATGATTGGACACTGATAGGGCGGTAGTTTGATACCATTTCTTTGTTTCCTTTCTTAAAGATCGGGGTAACTACGGAATGTTTTAGATCTTCAGGAAATAAGCCATTTTTTATGGACATGTTTATTATATGTTGCAGAGGGGAGCATATTTCATTTATAATTTTTTTTAGCAGGAAAATTAAAGGCATTTATAGGTTACTGAGATACAAGAAGCTTTGATTTAATTCAGAGAGTTTATTAATCATTATCTCATAAAAAACCACTTGTTGGATAAAACATTGTATGCCACTCATGTGTTATATTTTCTTGAGAACTTATAGCATTCGGCCTAACGGAAAATCAAAATGAACTTTTAGGTTATGTACACGTGTATATTACAAATTCTTTACAATATTTACAATTCACAAATAATATACAGGATTTACAAAAAAATTACAAGTTGCCAACCAACAAAGGTTGCAAAAACAATTATGAATTTTAATTGAAACTGAAAGTCAAAAATTAATCGGGGGCAATACCACAAGAGCTCAGATTTAGCCGGATAATTTTTGTGCTTGTCTTAGAACACTTTTGCCATTTTGCCAAACAGGTCGAGTTTTGTACCATAAAGAAAGTATGAGAAGACAAGCGGAAAAATTATCCTGTTCAAAATCTGAGCTCGAATGGTATTTGATAAGACAATTCCATGAATATAATCCATAATATAATAAGACTGCGACTGCCTTGTACTGACAGAAATACATTTTTCTGGTTCTTTTGATTTTCTGCAGTAGAACTCTATTCAAAGCGAGCTATAACCAAAACAATACGAACAAAAATCAAAATTGACAGTGCCAGCAAAAATCTCAAGGTGAGACATTGCAACAATAGAAGTGTAGTGAAAATCCGTGGAAACGATGAAATCAACAGCAAAATTTATCCGATTTTTTTATCCGCTAGCAAACTCTCTTCCTTCCTTATTAGCCGATAGCAAACCGTGTTTTGATGACGTATATATGGCATTTTTTGTACATGAGTGGAATTGTCATTATTATTCTCCATCAAATGGATATTTTACCAAAATTGATGTATTTATTTAGTCGGTTGGTTAACACGTTTGTTGGGTTCTCAATCAAACTAGGAAAACTCTTGGGGGATGATACACCCCCACTCTGCAGGTCTCTGTAAAGGTCAAAAACTCCATTATAGTTGATAGGGCATTGGAAAAATATGTGATTCAAGTCCTCGATTGCTCCGCATTCACAAAATGGAGAATGTTCCTTAGTCAGGCAATGTCCTGTTTGCATTCTTATAATGGTTGTGATATTTTTTCTGTTTTTATATTTTATTTTTTTGAACCAAGGCAGTCGGTTTAAGGCATCCTTCTTTCCCACATAATGTATCCCTTTTATTTTAAAGCCACTTTGCATCTCATTCCTTTCTCTATCCATCAATTCTTGCCTTGTGTAAGGCAAGATATGTCTTATGTCCAGGTCTAATTGCTTAGGAATATTAAGGTTTCTCCCTGAATTTGCCAATTGATCGACTTTTTCATTCCCATTTATTTTGGAATGTTATCTTTTTATGAAAATGTAATTTATGAAATCTTAGATCCTGCATCTCTTGCTTCAAAAGTCTTTTGGTTTTTAAAGTGATATGATCATTCTTAGGGTTATTGTCATCCAATTTTTGTATGTCACTCTTGGAGTCGGTGAGATATAAGGCCTTCTTCTTCTTCAGTGCATAGTTAGCAGCCTTATATGCTATTCCAAACCAAAAAGTAAACAAACATATAGGTTATGTTCTAAAAACTAAATATGAACGTAGTTTAACCTTCTTGAACTGGCAATGTTGGTAGTTCAGCTTAACCTTAGTTTGGCCTAAAAAGTTTAGCACTCTGGGTAATGTACGACACACGTCTAGTGTTAACCGGTGTTTAACTGCTGTTGAACGACAACCAGGCCTAATAGGCCTTTATCTACAGAACTTATTTATATACAGGGTGGTCCAGTTTTAAATATCAATAATTCACCAATCCATAGCCAATTAAAAAATAAGTTGACATTCATTATGTCATTTTCCTGAAAAGTGCTTCCTAAGGAAAATACAGTCCTTCAAATTTCTGTTTAAAAATCGTTATTTTTGTCATAACTGTCATACCGTTGGAGCAATATTGATCAAATTTGGAACAAGGACTTTATTACACGTTATTACGGTCAAAGACCCAAAACTAACCCAACCCAACTTAAAAATTGTCTTGGAAACGAAAAATTCACTTAAGAAGTTTAAAAAATATTATTGTAGCCAGTTTTCATAATTTCCAGACAAACTAAAAGACTTTAGTTTTGAAAATTGAATTAGAAAAGATAAACATTTCGAAAGCTTAAAAATTGTGTTTGTAACCAGTTTTCATGCAAATCGAGAGACTTTAATACTAAAAATTGACTTGTAGACATAAAAACTAGTTTTTCAAGAATTTGTTACTACAAATTCATACATTTAAACCTTAAAAATTGACTTGAACCCCAAAATGTGACTGAACTAATGAAAAGTGACATCAGAAGCTTAAAATTTGCATTTGAAGTAAGTTTTCATAATTTGAAGGCAAATTTCAATATTTTAGTCTTGAAAATAGTCTTAGATGCAGGACATTGACATTAGATTCATGAAAATTGTCTTGAAAACGAACTTTTCGTGCTTTTTACTTTGCTTTTCATTTTCTTCGAATTCTGGACTATTTTTAGTGCTTCAAAACTGCTTTCAGCTTGGAAAATCGAGTTTCAAGACTATCTTCACCAAGTTATCGACATAGCAAACTTAAGAAACAATTTTTACATTCTTCATAGACTTAAAATAGCATTCCAAGCTTTGTCACTATTAAATCGACTTCTAGACACCTTAAAAATTCGGGTATTTCTTAATAAACTAGATTGTTTTTAGTGTTTTAAGGCTGTTTTAAGGGCCTCAAATCGAGTTTCAAGACTATCTTTACAAAGTTTTTGACTTATCAGGCCTAAAAGCTAGTTTGTCCACTGACCATAATCTTGAAAATGTTATTTCAAGCTTCTTCACTATTAAATTGACTTCTACACTCATAGGTGCAATAAATTGTAGCATCTCTAAGAAATTCAGACTGTTTTTAGTGCTTTTTAAGACTGAAAAATCGAGTTTAAGACTATTTGCAAAAGTCAAGTTTCTTCAGTAATAAGAGTAAAAAATGTTGGTACCAAATGCTACAATAATACGTCTTGAGAACTAATTTTTAGAAATAAAATAGTCCGAAAATTTAATTTACTTCTAGACTTGTTGTCCAGAACAGAAAATTGAGTTGTACACCAGTTAAAGTCTTGAAAATATACTTTTGGACTCGTTCTAGCATTGAAAGTCAACTTTATATTATTTTTAGTAGTAAAAAATGAGTTTCATGCACAATACAATCTTTGTCTTGATTTCCGGACTTTTTTTAGTTCTTGAATGCCAGTTTCAGACACTCAACCAGGATGGCAGTCTGAGAAAGCGAATCATAGGACCATTCCTAGTAGTAAAAAAGTTTTTAGACTATTCAGTACAAATTTGGACTCTCACAAGTCTTGGATGTTCAGTTTTAAACTATAAAACGATTTTTTTAAATTGAAATTTGTAGGAATGTATCTTCCTTAGAAAACGTTTTTCAGAAAAATGACATAATGCAAGTCAACTTATTTTTTGATTAGCTATCAAATGGTGAATTATTGATACTTAAAACTGGACCACCCTTTATATTTGATTTTTTTAGTAAAATTTCATATTCCAATTTGCCTTTTCCCGGTCAGTTGAAGAAAAAAACTCGCTCAAGACATTTGGATTGTTGCCATATAAACTGGTTTCAGGACGGACCTTATATCATAGCCAGCAAAGTGTGGACGTCAGACCTGTTAAGTTATTATTATAATTACTTTTAATGCGGCGGTATCATGTTTCCGTGGACATGTTTATTGTTTTCGAGTCGCGGTTTAAGATACGACTGTGTACCTTTTTTCAGCCTCGCTAAAATAAGAAAACCGACAATATTTTGCCCATGCTTTTACGACCAATATTCCCACATCGATCGAGTGAAAAATTATTTTCAGATTATATTTTGATGGTTTTTGAATATCCTCTACCAACGCAAATTAGCATCCTTGATACATCTAATCAGTCACTACCAGCATACAATGACCTAATAATCTCAACGCTTTACAAATACACAATCCGAAATAAACGGCATTCCATCAGAGACCAATCGCGGGTTAATAGGTTTTCAGCATCTGTTTAAATTTCTTCTGTATATTTAAAATCATAAAAATCAACATTAATGGAAATCAATCAAAAAGCGCTCCGATCCTCGTCCGTGTATTTATTCAAAGAACCGATTATATCTTAACTGCTTGTGTTATGAAGTCGGTAAATAGACTCGAAAGGAATACCTACCACAAACACGAACCTTTCAAATGCTGAAATGTTTGATAAACATTCAAAAACATATGGATTTCTGGATTAAGTCTTTGATTTGATCGGAACGGGGTTTCATTTGTACCGACTGCAATCGTGCCGGCTTCTGTTGGTGCATTCGGGCTTTATCAGTAGCGTTTCAAATTATTTCACACCATTAACTAGATTGATCTTCAAATATGTAATGAAAACGCACACAGATTTCAATTTCACAGTCGCGTACTTCAGAAGGAGATACACATTTACACATTGATTTACATTGGAACCTTGCTCACCATAACTGCTAGAGTCGATTAAATAGGATTTCGTGAGAAACTTATTTTTGGTTGTCAAATTAATAGAATTATTTTTTGCCATTTTTCGAAAATTTGGAAAACATCAGACACTTTATTTTAAACATTTATTGCTTCTTAATTAATTCAAAGCCAGTTTTGAAACTGAAACATTATTAGAGCACGTTTTTACGTACAGGGTGATAGCTAACACCATAACCACCTTTTGATCTGACAGCATAAATTAAAATAGCAGAGGTATTTTTTTCTGAATCGCCAGAATTTGATGTCAAAATTGACATATGTCTCCTGTATTTTATTTGCTTAAATTGAAAATCTGTCACACTTTCTACTATTACATATTTTCTTGCGGTTATGTTAGTTAATACTGGAAAACAGATTTTTTTTTCGAAAAAATTGAAAACAGTTATAATGTTAACAGCTACATTTTAACTCCAAATGTCAATATTGCACACTAGATCCTTAATAACGATTATGTATAGTTTAGATATGAAAATTGATTTAGCGAGCAATTTTTAGTCAGTTTTCAGTCGAGCTAATCTAATTTAAGGTCGAAACGTTGAAAACCAGTAACATTTTCATTTTATGAAAATTGGCTTACTGAACTATTTACACACTAGTCAATTTTCAAAGTCAAAATCTTTAAAAAGTAGTGAAATATAAGGAGCACTGATTTAACGCCCTATTTCCAGTCGTTCTAGTCAATTTTCAAGATTAAAATATAAGAAATGGTAAATTTTATGAAAATTGACGTACTGAACCATTTGCAGTTATTCTAGTCAATTTTCAAAGTCAACACGTTTAAAAACAATCTAATTGTATGGAAATTGACTTACCGGAGTATTTGCAGTCGTTTTAGTATATTTTTCAGATCAAAACTTTAAAAACAAAAGTCTAGTATCATGAAAATTTGCTCTCAGTCGTGCAAGTTAATTTTCAAAGTCAAAACACTAAAAGAGGACAATTATAATAAAAATTAATTTATCCGGCTATTTGCAGTTACCCTAATTAATTTTCAAGACAAAAACGTTCAAAAACAGTAAATAATAATAATAAAGTAAGTAATTTTATGAAAATTGACTTACTGGACTATTTCCGGACACTCTAGTCAATTTTCAAAGTCAAAACGTTTAACGCACGGTTTCCAGTAATTCCTGTTAATTTTCAAGATCAAAATATTGGAAAATGGTAAATATTTTTGAAAAATTGTCTTACTGGATTATTTGCAGTCATTCTAGCCAATTTTAAGGTCAAACCGTTTTAAAAACAGCACAATTTTATGAAAATTGACTTAGTGAACTTTTTGCGGTCACTCTAGTCAATTTTCAAAGTCAAAACCTTCAAAAAAAATAGTCAAATATAATGAGCACTGACTTAACGTGCTATTTCCAGTCATTCTATTCAATTTTCAAGAAAATATTGAAAAATGGTAAAATTTTATGAAAATTGGCTTACTGAACCATTTGCAGTTATTCTAGTAAATTTTCAAAGTCAAAACGTTTAAAAACAATCTAATTGTATGGAAATTGACTTACTGGAGTATTTGCAGTCGTTTTAGTTTAATTTTAAGATGAAAAGTTTTAAAACAAAAGTCAAATATCATGAAAATTTGCTTGACTTACTGTTCTCAGCCGTGCCAGTAAATTTTCAAAGTCAAAACACTAAAAAAGGTCAATTATAATAAACATTTATTTATCCGGCTATTTGCAGTTACTCTAGTCAATTTTCCAGACCAACACGTTCAAAAACAGTAAAAATTTATGGAAAATTGACTTACTGGACTATTTCCGGACAATCTAGTCAATTTTCAAAGTCAAAACGTTTTAACGCACGGTTTCCAGTAATTCCTGTTAATTTTCAAGATCAAAATATTGGAAATGGTAAATATTTTTGAAAAATTGTCTTACTGGATTATTTGCAGTCATTCTAGCCAATTTTAAGGTCAAACCGTTTAAAAACAGTACAATTTTATGAAAATTGACTTAGTGAACTTTTTGCAGGTCACTCTAGTCAATTTTCAAAGTCAAAATCCTTCAAAAAAATAGTCAAACAATCATGAGCACTGACTTAACGTGCTATTTCCAGTCATTCTATTCAATTTTCAAGATTAAAATATTGAAAAATGGTAAAATTTTATGAAAATTGGCTTACTGAACCATTTGCAGTTATTCTAGTAAATTTTCAAAGTCAAAACGTTTAAAAACAATCTAATTGTATGGAAATTGACTTACTGGAGTATTTGCAGTCGTTTTAGTTTAATTTTAAGATGAAAAGTTTTAAAACAAACGTCAAATATCATGAAAATTTGCTTGACTTACTGTTCTCAGCTCGTGCCAGTAAATTTTCAAAGTCAAAACACTAAAAAAGGTCAATTATAATAAACATTATTTATCCGGCTATTTGCAGTTACTCTAGTCAATTTTCCAGACCAACACGTTCAAAAACAGTAAAAATTTATGAAAATTGACTTACTGGACTATTTCCGGACAATCTAGTCAATTTTCAAAGTCAAAACGTTTTAACGCACGGTTTCCAGTAATTCCTGTTAATTTTCAATATCAAAATATTGGAAAATGGTAATATTTTTGAAAAATTGTCTTACTGGATTATTTGCAGTCATTCTAGCCAATTTTTAAGGTCAAACCGTTTTAAAAACAGTAAAATTTTATGAAAATTGACTTAGTGAACTTTTTGCAGTCACTCTAGTCAATTTTCAAAGTCAAAATCTTCAAAAAATAGTCAAACAATCATGAGCACTGACTTAACGTGCTATTTCCAGTCATTCTAGTCAATTTCAAGATTAAAATATTGAAAATGGTACAATTTATGCAAAATTGGCTACTGAACCATTGCAGTTATTCTAGTCAATTTTCAAAGTCCAAAACGTTTAAAAACAATCTAATTGTATGGAAATTGACTTACTGGAGTATTTGCAGTCGTTTTAGTTATTTTTAAGATGAAAAGCTTTTAAAACAAAGTCAAATATCATGAAAATTTGCTTGACTTACTGTTCTCAGTCGTGCCAGTTAATTTTCAAAGTCAAAACACTAAAAAAGGTCAATTATAATAAACATTTATTTATCCGGCTATTTGCAGTTACTCTAGTCAATTTTCCAGACCAACACGTTCAAAACAGTAAAAATTATGAAAATGACTTACTGGACTATTTCCGGACACTCTAGTTAATTTTCAAAGTCAAAACGTTTAACGGACAGTTCCAGTAATTCCTGTTAATTTTCAAGATTAAAATATTGGAAAATGGTAATATTTTCAAAAATTGTGTTACTGGATTATTTGAAGTTATTCCAGCCAATTTTTAAGGGCAAACCGTTTAAAAACAGTAAAATTTTATGAAAATTGACTTACTGAACTTTTTGCGGTCACTCTAGTCAATTTTCAAAGTCAAAATCTTTAAAAAATAGTCAAATATAATGAGCACTGACATAACGTGCTATTTCCAGTCATTCTAGTCAATTTTCAAGATTAAAATATTGGAAAATGGTAACATTTAATCAAAATTGACTGACTGAAACATTTGCAGTTATTCTAGTCAATTTTCAAAGTCAACACGTTTAAAAACAATCTAATTGTATGGAAATTGACTTACTGGAGTATTTGCAGTCGTTTTAGTTAATTTTTAAGATCAAAACTTTAAAAACAAAAGTCAAATATCATGAAATTTGCTTGACTTACTGTTCTCAGTCGTGCCAGTTAATTTTCAAAGTCAAAACACTAAAAAAGGTCAATTATAATAAACATTTATTTATCCGGCTATTGCAGTTACTCTAGTCAATTTTCCAGACCAACACGTTCAAAAACAGTAAAAATTTTATGAAAATTGACCTTACTGGACTATTTCCGGACACTCTAGTTAATTTTCAAAGTCAAAACGTTTAACGGACGGTTTCCAGTAATTCTGTTAATTTTCAAGATTAAAATATTGGAAAATGGTAAATATTTTTCAAAAATTGTGTTACTGGATTATTTGAAGTTATTCTAGCCAATTTTTAAGGGCAAACCGTTTTAAAAACAGTAAAATTTTATGAAATTGACTTACTGAACTTTTTGCGGTCACTCTAGTCAATTTTCAAAGTCAAAATCTTTAAAAAATAGTCAATATAATGAGCACTGACATAACGTGCTATTTCCAGTCATTCTAGTCAATTTTCAAGATTAAAATATTGGAAAATGGTAACATTTTATCAAAATTGACTGACTGAAACATTTGCAGTTATTCTAGTCAATTTTCAAAGTCAACACGTTTAAAAACAATCTAATTGTATGGAAATTGACTTACTGGAGTATTTGCAGTCGTTTTAGTTAATTTTTAAGATCAAAACTTTAAAAACAAAAGTCAAATATCATGAAAATTTGCTTGACTTACTGTTCTCAGTCGTGCCAGTTAATTTTCTAAGTCAAAACACTAAAAAAGGTCAATTATAATAAATATTAATTTATCCGGCTATTTGCAGTTACTCTAGTTAATTTTCAAGACAAAAACGTTCAAAAACAGTAAAAATTTATGAAAATTGACCTTACTGGACTATTTGCGGTCACTCTAGTTGATTTTCAAAGTCAAAACGTTAAACAAATAGTCAATACAATATAAACTGAGTTATCCGACTATTTTCAGTCATTCTAGTCAATTTTGAAGACCAAGAACCGTAATATTTTATGATAATTGGCTTACTGGACTTTTCCCGGTCACTCTAGTCAATTTTCAAAGTCAAAATCTTTTAAAAATAGTCAAATATAATGAGCACTGCTTCAACGCGCTATTAAGACTCACACAATAGGCAACTTGGAGCTTATGAAACTAGTAAAGGAGTAAGTTTGCAAAGGAATTTTTTGATGTTATTCAGCATCAAATTCCCTATAATTCACACAAAAAATGCCGTCTATAACTATTCTGGTTCGTGAAATCTCAGTCAAGTAAAAGTGCTATTTTTCAAGTAAAACTCAGAAAATAGACAATTTAAGCTAACAAAATCTGGTGAATTTAGCAAATTGAATTTAGGATAAGTGATTTAGCATTAAATTCTCTACAACTTACACGAAAAATGGCGTCGATAACTCTACTGGTTCCTGAAATATCCTAATTCAAGTAAAAATGTGAGTTTTTAACTAAAACTAACACAATAGGCAACTTATGAAAACTTGTAAGGAGTAAGTTCGCAAAGGAATTTTTGGATATGTTATTCAGCATTAGATTCCTTACCATTCACACAAAAGTGGCGTCAATAACTATTCTGGTTCGTGAAATATCCTCAGTCAAGTAAAAGTGCTATTTTTTTCAACAAAAACTCAGACAATAAATAATTTAAACTTGCGAAAACTGCTGAAGGAGTAAAACTTAGCAAAATGAATTTAGGATATTATGTTATTCAGCATTAAATTCCCTACAAGTTACACAAAAATTGCGTCTATACCTTTACAGGTCCCTGAAATATCCTAATTCAAGACAATAGACAATTCAAGCTTTCGAAATCTAGCACACTTTGTTAAAATTCACATTCTCTTTATAATTATTAATAATTCCTTAAATTTTAATTCTCTTTAGTTTAGTGCTTTTTTCCTAAATTAAATATTTAATATTCCTAAAATAGTTAATTATCACCAAATAACTCACTTTAATTTCATAGCTACATTGTTAACTGTGAGTATCAGGTTCCTTTCTGAGTGATAAGCTGTTTTATTATACTTTGGGTTAGAAAACTATCAGTACATCTGAAGGTTTCCGATTTTAGTTCCTGCTCTTAAAAGTCGGTGGGGCTTTGAACCCCTGAGACAAATGTTTGACTAAACAAAGTTTTGTCTCTTAATTTGATTTTACTATTTTTTGAATATAATCTCATGTTCTAACCAACTTTTACTTGTAGCACTAGGTCTCAGAACAATACTTAATCATTATCATCCTAGAAATATTAGAAATTGGTAGGCTGGATAATTTATTAGATGATTTAATTCTCAACGTTTTTGAATGATCAATTTGAGTACGTATATCTGTGTTTTTGCTAATCTCTGGGAAAATCCTTAATTGTTTATTTATTGTACCAAAATACAAAATGTTAAATGGTCAATTATTCTTCATTATTAGCGGGTACGCCACTGTTTCCTATTAAATCCTTGACGCGTTGCGTTTCAAATCCCAATAAAAGATAAATCAAGTTAATAAGTGTTACCTGCTCGTACTGACTTATTTCAACTCTCACGTAGTAAACGTCAATAATACAATAATAAAGCTTAATTTAAGACGTAAATATTTAATTGAACTATTTTTATTATACTTAATGGTTAGAGTAATCAGAAATACGATTTTAAAACCAGGAAGCCGTAAGTCTCTTCGGTATTGGATTTATCTGCTTATAAACAGTTATACGATATAAAAATTTAAGCTTTTGTATACAGAAAATGCTCACCGCTGATTTTCAGCTGTCTCGTCGTTTTACTTTATTCGTTTTATTCGGGAAAAAGGGCAAAATCAAAACCTCCCCTGAGGTTTCAACAGGATATAATACAAAAATGGTTTTAATAATTTAGTAGCACTCAGACAAGGTCCAGTCATGTACGACGTCTCTGCAATATTCAGTTATGTGTCTTTTCAGTTTTTTACCTAATTTAGCTTTCACAGGGGCTTTAACCGAACGAACTTTTTGGTTGGGGAGTTTGGGATAATTTACTTGTAATTTTTATGTGCCGACTATGTTGAAATACACCTTACACAGCCTTGCAGTTGAATAAATAATTTATTAAATCATAAAGGGGAAATAATATTCGTGATGAATATAAAACAATAATAATTTAATAACATCGTTAAGGTTGAATCGTTAATACCAGGAATCAGATTGTAAAAAATCGTGATGGTATACATAGATGACCAAATGGTAATATTTGTATCTCATTAATATTAATATGGAATATATTGTGTTATACGGCATTTATCAGTGACATAGTAGTGCATGAAATATGCCTTTATGTCAGCTACGTTCATTGTGAATTCCTGCCGCTCTACAAACATTTATTCGTGCTGGATGTAAATGTTTATTAAATTTGTGCTACATTAACATTAATATCTGCATTTACCGCTACGGTGGTTTAACTGAAAGCTATATATCGTGATTATTGTAGCAAGCAGCAGTGTGAAGTTTCCTACATTATTGCATTCCCTGTAGAATTTGGTAATAGGGTTTGGATAAACTAAAATGTCCTTTCAGGTCCGGTGTTATTGGCTATTTATACGATCACGTAAAACATTCACGATTGTACAAATGCAAGATAGAAAAGGAATACAGGTACTAATTTGTTTTTGTTACACAACAAATTATTTTTTAACAAACCATAGCAAATTACGTCACCTGTTTCTGTGTATATTTAAGGATATTTCCATTGTTGTACTTGCAAGCAGAAAATTGAAAGATAAAGTTATAATTTAATGATTCTAGAATTTCGACCAGTCATTTGCCTAACACTGCTTTTTTGCCTAACATTAATAAATTCGTCGCAGAAGATAAAGATAATATAGACTGAATCTAGGTTTGAATATTGAAATAAATCTAAATACAGGGTGCCCGTTTTACAAGCCTCAGAGAGATACAAGAAAAGTTTAAATTGGGGCAAAAATTGAGCAATTAGGAGTCGATTAAAATGCCGCTTTAAAAATTTAAAAATTCTAAGTACTTCCGGAGATATCCTAAAAAAAACGTTATTTGGAAAGTAATTTTTATTTTTTTACTAATTTATTTGATAAGATAACTGAAAACCAAAAAGACACTTTACCATTGTCACTTTTCCTTCTTCCACAAGAAACAGCCACAAACACTTCCTTCAAAAGTGATGTGATTTAGCTTCAATCTGCTTAACATAGACTATCACACCACAAATTTTCCGATAGAGCAAATAAACATGTAGCTTTATTTAAAGTATTCAAAACGTGTGGTGATAGAGCAGGTCATGGATTTCGACTACATGGTCTGCAAGATCTTCAGAGGACGAAGTTTGGAGGAAGAAGTCAAACGAAACGCGAATGAAGCTGCATCAATTTCCGGCCATCTGACAAGCATTTGGAGAAACAAACAGATAAGCATTCAGAGTAAGTCACGAATTTAAAAAAAAAAAACGGAATAGGAGGTGCTGCTTATTCTTGGCTAGAATCATATTTGATGCATAGAACGCAAAGTGTTAAGTTGTATACTCACCAAGAGCAAGTCAAATCTAGCAAATTATGTATAACTCGCGGAATACCGCAGGGTAGCATTCTAGGTCCACTTTTATTCACGATATTTCTTAACGATCTTCCATTAAATGTTGTGTTCAAGAACGGTCGCCTGGTCAGTTATGCTGATGATACCAATTTGGTAATGCACGCAAAAATATTTGTTTCTCTTGAAGAACTTTGTATATACCATTTCGAGTACATAGAGAGGTGGTTTAGTCAGAACCATCTTACTGTAAATATGGATAAAACCCAGTGTATCATTTTCAAAACGAGCAATAATTTGGTGGAACTTCCAGAAAGCATAACTCCCAAGACTAACACTGTACCTATAAGTAATAATACCAAACTATTGGGGCTGCAGGTAGATGCTGGCCTGACGTACAGTTATCATGTCGACGGATTGAGCGCCAGGCTATCATCGGCATGGTATGCTTTGAGAATTTTAGCTAAACACTGTAGCTTAGACACATTAAGAATTGCTTATTATGGAACAGTGTATTCATTGCTTAAATTCAATATCATATTCTGGGGAAACAGCACTAACATAAGCTTGCTGTTTACTAACCAAAAAGTCGCACCAATAATAATCACCAAGTCGCCACCGTTAACTACTTGTCGAAATGCATTTATAAATAATGATCTTCTAACTTTGCCAGCAATATCTATTTTTGTACACATATTGTTTTTAAAACGAAATCCAAATTTATTTGAACATTTCTTAGTCAATCACTCACACAACACAAGAGGCAGTCAGAATCAGTATAACCTTCCTCAACACAAGTTAACTTTAACTGAAAAACAGTGTACATATTTTTCAATAAAATGCTTTAATACTTTACCTAGAAAGCTTTGAGAAACACAAGGTTTGGGGAAGTTTAAAAAGGATTTGTTTAATCTTCTCGTTTGCATCGAACCTTACAATTTTGAGGAGTTCTTTCAAAAAGTGCAACGTTCTTAGCAATAAGTTAAATATGTCTATCTATCCACTGAAACTAGATACTTTTTTCTTCTTTGACGTGTTGAAACATAATTACCCTGTAATTATTTGTTTTGAATAAAAGCTGTTATCTATCTATCTATCTATCTACAGTGCGTTTTTTTTTAACGCGCAACATAGGATTTCACGTGTTAAATTTTTAAGCCCATGTTAGACCATGTTATTTTGGAACTACAAGTATAAAACTTGACGGGTGGCTATTCGTACCCTGAAGCTTACGTAAATTTACCAATTCGGCCTAAAAAGTGTTAAAAAACTTGCAAAAAATCATCTTTTTTCGAAAAGGTTTTATCGTTTCATACTCCCTGTATGCATTGTTGTTCTTTGTTGTTTTTGATACTGGCAGGGCAGGTAGCAGGTAAATTTGGCGTAGAAAGTAAAACAGGGTGATCATTAACTTTATATCAAGAAAGTTAAGAACAAAAGAAGTATTTTTATAGGTGAATTGTTCAAATTGACCTCCGTTTGAAGCCAAACAGTATATTCCAAACAATCATAAAATGCCCTTTTGACGTTTAAAAGATGTCGGGTCGTGATGCAGTCAAAATAAGTAACTTCACCTGCTACCTGCCCTGCCAGTATCAAAAACAACAAGGAACAACAATGCATACAGGGAGTATGAAAGGATAAAATCTTTTCGAAAAAAATGATTTTTTTCCAGTTTTAAATCACTTTTTAGACCAAATTGGTAGACTTACTTAAGCTTCAGGGTACTAAAGACACACCCGTCAAGTTTTATACTTGTAGTTCCAAAATAACATGGTCTAACATGGGCTTAAAAATTTAACACGTAAAATCCTATGTTGCGCGTTAAAAAAAACGCACTGTATAAAACTTAAAAGAGCCGATACATCAAAAAAAAATGTTCAGAACAACAGAGATGAAAACGATACGCGGAATAACAGGCCTTCTGGATAAGAAAAGGAACGAAGACCTAAGAAGACAAACTGACACCAGTGATATCGTAAGATGGTGTAGACCTCGACGAAGAGACTGGACAAGAAGATCATCAAAAAGATGGAGAGACAGCTGACAGTAGACTTCACAGGGGAAATATCAGTGAACTACGGGCGGTACGCCTTCTACAAGTAGAAGAAAAAGAAGAAACAATGTGGCAGGTGAATGACATCTATCAATTTGGACATATTCCAACGATTCAGAAAAAAATTATGCAACTTTGCTAATTTAAACTACGATGTCAGATCAGAATTAACCTAGTTATTGTGTATTAGCTATAATGTATTAAAACACAGATACAAATCCTCAAAATACACTTTTTACACCAATATTTCTTATTATTAGCGTCGTTTAACCCACTTAAACAGTTCTGTATTGAGACTTCTCTCTCTCCATTATCCAGCCTACGTTCTCTACCATCGAGTTCATCACCGACATCACTAATTGGCTTTGCCCACCGCATTGTTATAATCTGACGCGAGACATAATTGTATAAAGATAAATCCCTTTGTTCTACTACATGTGTGGCTTTTACGTTTTGTCTGCAAATCTCAGTTCGTGTAAATACTGACTTACCAGTATAATTCCTGAAAGGCAACGGTATTTTAGTGGTATACATTTCAGTTCTGATTATACTTACTATATCAAAATTTGGTTTGGTTACTATTTATTTGTGCAATAATTTATGTTTGTGACACATGTATTATTAAAACTAATAAATCAAATTGAACTGCGTGCGAAGCAATTTTTGAGCAAATAACGGTAAAACAATATTGGAGAGAGACGCAGCTCCTAAATCTAATCAAAACTGATTACTATGATGTTTTGACTCCGCATACGTTCTATTTGTTCAATGCAATGCTCTGATTAAAGCCTTTGTGCATTAACACATATGCAGGGAGGTCACCAAAAACAATACCGTAAATAGTATGCTACATTCTTGTTTACTCATCAAACTATTCGTAGAAAAACTTCTATGGTAGTTATTTTTTCTACTAGCATGCAGAATTTTGTACTTTTGAGTGCAGAAAGTTAGTTTATATACCAAATAGGCGTTATGTGACTTCCTTACGCCCTCAGTGATGTTATGAATTTATATTGTTAATTAACTTGTCCGTAAAACTCATTCTCATTCTCATTAAGGTTGCATTTTTTATAAATTTTGAAGTTTTACTTTAAGTTAAAAAGTTAAAAATTTCTATTTGATCGTAAAGCTAGAGGCTTCTCCAGCCTTACGAGTATTTATTTTTCTTGTTCCCTCCTTTAGGTCTTCGAGGTTTTTTAATTTTAAATTTAAATTAACTTTTATTTTATGAATAGTTTTAGACCAGGAGCGAAACTAAATTAAAAAAAAAATTATTGAAAATCAATAAGATTGAAAAAAAAAACTTCAAAAACTTGTCAAGAGAAAAAATAGTAAAAGGAAAAGAAAAAAACTTGGAAGAAGCTCTGAAGAGGCTGAGAAACGTGTTCTACAGGTGGTGTCTGTCTCCAAGTTTGTACTTCCTCCAGTAATTCAGACATTTGAACCAAAACCTTTTAAGAAGCTGGAAGGGCGTTGTTTGGTTAGCAGATTTTTGGAGCTATTTTCAAAAAGAAGAAGTTCGGGGAGTTTGTCCTGATCAGGGTCCTAATTCTTGAAAGCAGGGAACGAAAATTTCAAGAGAATTGTTGATAGAATGTGACAGAAGAGGCTGACAATGACGAGGTCCTGTCACATTCTAGAGACCTTTCTCTTGATAACTCCCTTCCCACGTTTCAAGGATACGTACCCACCCAACTGATTGTTTGGAGCGATTTTCACTGAATTGACAGCAGAGGAGGATCCAACACACAGACAAAGAAAATATCTACTACAAGTGATCTGCACAGGTGATCGGAACTGTGGACTGTGGGTATTGTCTTGAAAATAAGGATTTTTTTTTTCAAGAAAATAAAGAGAATTTATTTATTTAATTTATAGAAAAGGTACATTTTTGTAGGGATGTCAAGTGTTTACCATTATAGTTAGTTTTAGTAGGATTGTATGTGGTTATTAAGAAAATTAACAGTATTACTTGATGAACTTCAAAGGAGGTGAAAAAGATGGTACGTGGAGGTAGAAGGTGGAAAAAAAAGGTTTTTTTTGTTTTTGGTTGTTGATTGTCAAGAGAGACTTTTAATGAAAGCTGGAAAGTTAGTTTTCTAAAAAATTCGAGCAAAAATCAGCCTATTGAAGATCAGGGGATCTTAGAAAGCTTTTCCTTCCGGAACGGAAGTTACTGAGTGTAATACCGAGTGCTACCAGCAATTGTACCGTCTAGTCCACGTTATGACATGGAGCAGATTGTGATAAAGGACCTATTCCAGAAGTGGTTAAATCGATAACCGAGGAGGCCTCGCGGCTGTTACCGAGGTACAGCCTTTGCAGTTAAAAATCCACCTCAACGGAAAAGAAGAAGATTGGTCAACTGACGGTTTATTTTGGACAATTTGGACTCTTTGACGAAGAGTATTAGTTGTAAGTAGTTTGTAATTTTTTGTATTAAAGATATTTGTAGTTACAATGATATATTTAGAAGCAGGATTTTTAGGTAGAAAGTAAGTTAGATAGGTTTAGTTATTTACCTTAAAAATAACTTGGCATCCCTATAATAGAATTTTTATTCAAGCTTATTTATTGAAATTTTCTTTATTTACTAGAATATTAGAATGAATGGTCAGGGTGAATCTGATGCCAGTTATGATGATATTATCCTGCAACTAGGAGGTGAGGGAGATTTGAGTAAATCTCATCTTCAGGATGATAATAATCATGACAGTATCCATAAAGACTTTCAAGTTTCGCTACTGGCAAGTAGAATATTATTAGTTTTAAGTTTTGTAAATAAGTTAGGGTAGAAGATTGTCTAGTCTATTTTATTTTGAATCGTAACGGTTTAGAAATTTGGTCCGGAAAAATTTCTTGGCATCCCTTATTAAAACATGTCAAACGAACATTTGGATTTGATTACTTTTGAAAATTTATCTGATGATCTAGGAACCTTAGGGACCTCACCTTTGGATACAGGGGCAAAATTAAATCGGGGTTCGTTAAGGTTAAGGGATAACAGAATTCACGATACCATATTCAAAAATCCTAAAACTTAAGTATTGAACGTCAAGGAGTTTGACACATCTTAATTTATCACAAATGTTTTTTGGGATCCTCTTCAAAAAATTTGGAAAAAAATTTCAACTTTAAATTTAGAAGTAAATGATATAACCGCACGTAGAAAAAATTTTGTTCCTAACACTTGTGGAAAGCATCTTTTTCACACTGGACTGCTTGGCCGAACGACGCGTAGCAACTACGCTGCAACTGCAATTGCGTGCGGAAAAGTATTGCTTTCCGCACTAGTTTGGAAAATAACTATATGTAACCGGTTAGGTTAGGTTAGTACAAGAGCTATTTCGATATATGTATTAATAAATTATAATAATAAAATATTACTGATGCTCAGAATTTTTTGGTTGAAGCTAAAATTGTGATAAAAGCCATGATGTGTTTTGCAATTATCCGAAAAATTCAATGTTTTACACCGTATTTTCATTTGATGTTCAATTAATAAAATATATGAACGACTCATGTAAATCCTCAAATATTTTCTGCAGAACAAAAATATTGCAAGTTAATAAAAATTCATATGACATTGAATGATAATAAAAACTCTAAAAGCGATGAAAATGTTAACCAGAAAAACCTAAAATTTCATTATTCCTGAAGTTGGTTTTCTTTTGGGAATTTTTATTTAGGAAAATATTAACTTTAACAGAACATTCTAGACAGTAAGTTAATATCAATGGTATTGTATTTTGATCTATACAGGGTGTCCCACGACGAAAGACATCGATTGATATTGGAAAAAGTATAAATAGGAAAGTTTTGAAAATTTGGCAGAATACTGATGTGGGCATGCCCAATCTAACTAAAATATTTTCAAGATGGTTGCACATCCGTTTATACCGGAAGTCGATCATAACTTTCTTATTTCAAATAGAACACCCTATATATTATTACATATTTGGATTCCTCACAAAATTCTGACCAACTTTTGTGTACAATGCCCTATGCCTATCTCTAGCCGTTTCCGAAATATTTGATGTTTTTTCCAAAACAGTGACAGTTGCAACGCTCAACATATTTTTGTAATCTGTCAAAACCGTATTTCATTTTGCAATGAAACTTTGGTTTACTGTAAATAAAGGATCGTTTTATTAAACTGAGGGTGCGTAATGACCTATTTGTCGTACAGGGTCGTCAAAAAAAAATCATAAACTTGCCACTAAAAAAAATGAAAAATTTCAAGTTTTTTAAATAGAAATCCACATTTTTTATGACGAAATCATTTTGAGCATTAAAAATTACTATACGTTTCTATTTTCTTGCCTATACCTACATATACCCATTTCGTTTTATTTGAGAATAAACATTTTTTATTATTAAAACTCCAGATTTCTTGAAAATTTCTCTCTCTAATTATGTGTGGATTTATGTCACACCAGTAGTGTGATTTATGTCTATCGAACATTCCATTTTTAGTGAATTTGTCCTCGTCGCTCTAAATAATATTATTCAAAAACAATTCTTCTCCATAGTGACTAGTCAGCATAAACTCACTAAGAACCACTCTCTTCGGAAAGTCAACCACTTTTACGTGTTGCACTAATTTAAATGAAAAAGGATAAAATTTATGTTTCTTCAGGATCCTTTCAATTGAGCTTTTAGATATGCCTGATTCTACGGAAACAAAACAACAAACAAATGAGTCATTACGCACCCTCAGTTTAATAAAACGTTCCTTTATTTACAATAACCCAAAGTTTCATTGCAAAATGAAATACTGTTTTGACAGAGTACAAAAATATGTTGAGCGTTGCAACTGTCACTTTTTTGAAAAAACATCAAATATTTCGAAAACGGCTAGAGATAGGCAATAGAAGCATTGTACACAAACGTTGGTCAGAATTTTGTGAGGAATCCAAATATGTAATAATACATAGGGTGTTCTATTTAAAATAAGAAAGTTGTGATCGGCTTCCGATATAAACGGAAATGCAACCATCTTGAAAATATTTTAGTTAGATTGGGCATGCCCACATCAGTATCCTGCCAAATTTTAAAAACTCTCCTATTTATACTTTTTCCAATATCAATCGATGTCTTTCGTCGTGGGACACCCTGTGTAGTCAATCCATCTAGTCTAGTTGTTCAAAACGGAGTAATAGAAATATTAATAAACCAGACACAATTAATATGCTTGCCTTTAGTTAAGTTATACCTGTTTCCTCGACACTTCAAAGTCGTTTTTAAGTACAACTTAATCTAAAACCAATGTTGAGTAAATGGACATTAAAGAGTTAAATTTTGTGGGTTTAAATAGTTGACCCATCCTGTATAGACAATTAAATATAAAAACATAAAACAATAATGACTCGTAAAGCAAGAAATAATTTATTGCATCGGCATTGTTTATTATTTGGTCCGATTATTCCGTTTCTAACTATAATGAGTTGTAATTGAAGGCTTTGTTTATTACCGTTTGTCCGCCGTGTTTCATATTTATTTATGTAAGCGCATGACCACGGGAGCTTGTCTATTTAAATGTAAATTATTGTATTTAATTCATAATATATTCATGCACACTAGGGACCGCGAATAATGAATGGCGACATATTTCAAGAAACCATACTTTCTAAACGGCTCGATCGGGGATTGAGTTAAATATTACTGATTGTTGTTAGTTCGACCTGTTTTATTGCAACAGGAAAAGAATGTTTCGCACGGTAATGAGTGGAACTCTAGTACGTTATTATGGCAACAACCTATCTTATAAAATTTCCTATTCAATTTTTCTAATTACTCCTATTGAAACACATTCAAATATTTTAAGATAGAATTTCTCACGTTCTGTTTTTAACTTAGAAAGCATGTTTGTTTACTTTTGTAATATTGCCTAAACATATCAGTGTATCCACTAAGCACATGATCAAAGGGTACTGTCTTCTTCTTCTCCTTCTTCACTCTCTAGATATTCATGAACAAAGGCTTCTTCCAGTGATTTTCATGCCGATTTTTCTTGTGTTTTTGATTCTCTTGGACGCCATAAGTGTTTTGGTCCATTTTACGTTCTTCTTAGCAAAATGACCTCAATAATCACAGATGTTCTTCTCATTATCTCCTCTTAGACCAAAGGCGGATTTCCATTGAAGCAACTAGGGAAACCTAATTGATTGCTACAAGATCTACTATCGATTTTTTAAGTCTCATGCTACAAACTGATTTCGTTACAGCATGCGACCTACCTACCTACCTAACGGATTCCTTCAGTTTTCAAGTCAATTTGAATTATTTTCCTCAGTTGATAATTTTTTTTCATCAACTTTTAAAAACAAAGAAAAGGACGTATAATTAGTCTATTATGTTTTTGGAGAAGATCCACTTTTCCATTTCCTATATCTATGAAAGGTAGTTCATACCATTTTCACTTTGTCGTTAGTCTCTTTCCCAATAGTTTTAGCTATTTTTCGCCACACTTTTAGCTATTTTTATTATCTTGAATGTATTGTTTATACACATATACAATTACTCTGTGTTATAGTTTGAGTTACCTATATCCCACAAAATAAGATTTTTCGACTAAATTACGGGTTTTCTCCATATTCCAAGTTAATATGTCGCATCCTACTTTGCTAGTGAACCCATTTGTGATGGAAACGCTTGCGACCTGTTGCAACTGGCAAATTTTGCCGCAAGCCACATGCTGTCAAATGACGGGCAGTTTTATCACATGCGACCATGGTTGCTTCAGTGTAAAACCGCCTTTACTTCAAGCATCGCTCTTTCTATTGCTTTTTGACAGACCAGAAGACGGTTGGTACTTTCTGCTGTCTCGTATGTTGTTACTGTGAAAATACACGCATCCAAAACTTTCTGTGTTACATTGATTGGAATAGTCGGACTGCGAAAGATATAGCCAAGCTTTCCATTTGCTATCCAGGTGAGATTGATTCTTCGGGTGATCTCTGATGTTTGATTTTTTCTTTCAAGTTGGATGTTGTGCCTTAGATATATGTGTTCTTTGACAATTTTCAGATCCTGCTTCTCGATGGAGCCCTTCATATTGTAAGGGTCATAATTTTATAGTTTTTTGAAGGTTCATTCGGAGGCTGTAGGCCTTGGGGAGCATCTTTGAGTTTCTGAATCATCGTTGTGTGCAGATGGTTGAGGAGTTTTCCGTCTATATTGATACATCTCCCCTCCCAAGATAAACATTTAAACACATCCTCCAACGCTAAGGAAAATAACTTAGGTGAGATTGTGTCTAATGCATCTTCTGACGGGAATCTTTCCAGTGATCCAGTCTTCATTAATTTTCACTTGTAGAATGTCATTTTTGTATATGTATTAGAGTAAGTTGGCATATCTATAATCCACGCGAGCTCCGTTTATCGCACTCATCTCTGCCCAGGGGGCCTATTCTTGAAAGCAGGAAACGTCATTCTCAAGTGTTGATAGAATGTGACAGAAGAAGCTGACAATGACGGGTTCCTGTCACATTCTACAGATCTTTCTCTTGATAATTCCCTTCCCTCGTTTCAAGAATACGCACCCAAGTTTCGATTGAGTAGAATGGTTCATGGTGTTGAAGCCTTTTCTAAATCCGACCTGTTCGATTGGTTGGTAAAAATCAAATTTCTGGCTCAGGCGGTTTGTAATGATTTTCGTTAACGTCTTGTAAAGGACAGATAACAGAATGATTGACTTGTAGTTCTCCATGATGGTATTGTCGTCTTTCTTGAAGAGGAGAATGCATTGTTCCAGGAATCTCGAATCCTACCTTCTTCTAGGCATTGGTTAAGTAGGATTGTGAGGGTTTTTTTGAGTGTTTTTCCGCCCATTTTAAGTGGGGTTCTCTTGGCTCTTTACAATTTTTGAGTTGTTTCAGGGCTGCTTCTAGTTCACTATTATCGACAGGTTCCAGATCTTCTAATCCCACATTTATAACAGGGTACGTAAGTAGTGTAACATTCTTTAAATCGAAACATGATGATTTGACGTAATTACCGTTCGGAGAAAGTGTGAAAGAAAGAAAAAATGTATTTTTTTAAATTTTAGGAAAAAGTTTTGATGAATCAATCGATGTTTTTCTTGGTAAAACATCCTGTAGATCCAAAGAGTGATGCGTAAGCATAAAGCAAACAGTTGCCTTACTATCAAAAACTTCAAGTCATTTTGACAAGAATCTATTTTTACTACTAAAAATAGTCTAAAAGTTCACTTTTAAGGCTAGAAATGACTTTACTAAGACTAAAGAGAGTTCCAAAGTTTATTTTTAGAACTTTGATTAGAGTACAATTCAATTTTCTGGACTGAAACAATACTAGAATGGAATTAATCAGTTAAAACAGTCCAAATTAAATTTTCGAACTAATTCGTTTTTAAAAATTAGTTTCCAATACTAATATCGAAGAATTTAGTGCCTTAAAGTCTGAAACTTGACTATAAATAGTTAGTAACTCGACTTTTCAGTCTTAAAGCACTAAAAACTGTCTGAATTTCTTAGACATACTCCATTCTTTGCACCAATGAGTGTAGAAGTCAATTTAATAGGAAGCAAGCTGGAAAAGACATTTTCAAGATTATGGACTGTGTCCAAACTAGCGTTTAGGTCTCATAATTCAAAAATGTTGTGAAGATAGTCTTGAACCGTCCTAAAGCACTAAAAATAGTCCAGACTTCTAAGAAAATGAAAAGCAAAGTGAAAAAAACATCTCACTCAATTTTCATGAATCTAATGTAATTTTCTTGTATTTAAGACTAATTTCAAGACTAAACTATTGAAATTTGTCTTCAAATGATGAAAACTTACTTCAAGTGCAAAATTTAAGCTACTGAACCCACTTTTTCAGGGTTCAGGGTCACTTTTTGATATCCAAGTCAATTTTTGAGGTTTAAATGTGTGAATTTGTAGTAAAAAATCCTAGAAAAAATAGTTTTTTAGCTCTACATGTCAATTTTCAATACTAAAGTCTTTCAATTTATTTGAAAACTATGACTATTGGCTACAAAGACTTAAAGTAGATTTTAAACAATAAAGTATTTAAATTGGTCTGAAACCTATGAAAACTGACTAAAAAAACAATGTTTAAGCTTCTTAAGTCAATTTAAGATAATTTTTGTTGGGTTGGGTTTTGGGTCTTTGAACATAATAACTCAATTATCTCGTAAACGAAGACATACTTTCTTTTTCAAATTGAACGAGGAATGGTGAATTATTGATATTTAAATCTGGACCACTCTGTTTGTTATGTTCATAATTTAGTAAATGTACTGTAAAGTATACTGAAACGTTTTTAGGAAAAAAATGTTGATTTTAGTTATAAATAATGTCATAACTTGTAAATTCCAAAAAATCAGACTTGGGGGCTTTTGATATGGTGTCGAACTGAAAACAAAAAGTTCTCCATTTGTTTCTATAAGACTATAATAACAATTTACTATCAAGCTGATTGTCCTGAATCTGCTTCAGTGATTATTTAGAACCAACCTTCTGAACGTAGCTTGAGTTTAAAATGGAAGAAGCTTCATAAAGCTATAGTCTCTTTTGGTTGGTATACGCTGAACAACTTGAAAGAGGAATATGAATCATCTGTCGTTACTAAAGAGAATAATCCAGGCGACGCGTTTTCTAGCTCAGTTCAGAAAAATAAAAATTTTTATTATGAAATAAAGAACCAAGAAAAAAATCCTTTTTAAGAATATTTATGACAGAACTAGTATCTTTAAAGGTGACTCCCTTACATTACGTTTAATAAATAAATTCAAAAATTAAATAAAACATCGAGTACAGGGACACATTCTCATCAAATGTATCTCTTAGCATCTGGTCGACGTATTAGCAAATTAAAATAATCTTATTAAACGTGGCTTTTCGGTGAGTAATACGGTAGCACCATTAATGTGGCAGGGGGTGGAGAAATTGAACAGTTGCCTCATATCATAACTAAAAGGGAAAAGGAACCCCGCTGGGTCTCATGCTGGGTCTTTGCAACCGAGACAAATCAGGCCGCGCACCGGTCACAAATGACTTCGCCACACGAGTAGTCGTTTTTGGTGATGTTAATGTTCATCTGGCTGATTATTTGTTGTTTATTTTAGTAGTCGGGTTCAGCGTCTACGATGATTAAGTTGCTCTTTATTTTATTGCTTCATGGCGTATCGTTATTTTATCTCGAATCTAGAAGAGCTCAGTAACTAAGACATTTTATTATAGAGTGACCAGTAAAAGCTTAAGACCAGTTTATTTCTAGGAAAATCGTTTGTTGCTCAACTTTCTACTAGATATTGTTGTATACCAACTCGTCCACAGGTGAAGAGATTAACATGGGAAAACGGTTTTCTAGAAGTTCTAGAGTGCATCTTCCGCTATCAACCTGTAATTTTTTCAATACTTTTCACTACATCTCTTTGCCAAACTTGATAATTTAGTAATCATTTTCAACTATTACCCACCTAAAGCAAAGAAAATGATTCGGAAAGCTGATAAAGAAACTAGTGGGCAAAATTGTCGTAAGTCGCACCATTACGAGCGTTGCCAAAGCTACCCCGATCAGGGTAGATCTACCGCATTTCCAATAACTTCACCCCGCTCGCTCCTTCCATCAAAATCTACCCCGTTATTAAATGGAACAATCAAGAAACAAAAAAAAAATAATAATAATATTGCCTTTTTGTATTCTTTAAAAATGCGCCGATAAATATAATATGATGAACCACACTCCGACTTCGACCAATAAGCAATGTTGCCAGGTCTACCGTTAAAACGGTATATCTACTGTTTTTGTAGTTCTTCTACCGTTCTCCTGTTTTTTGTATATTATAATCTACCGTTTTTAATTAGTAGTACCGTAGTTATTGCCATTATATTGGTTGTGAAACTGTTGTTATAATTTTTCAGTTTATTGAATAGGAAATTTAATAAGGATTCTAAAAATGCGCTTAAAAGTCATTTTCTTAGACCAAATTATTCTCTAAAACCACGTGATGTCTGTCACTATTGTCAGAGAATTGTCAAAGTTTTACTAGAATTTTTGCAAGAATTACATTTTAACACAGTTTTCGAAACAAGACGATTTTCTGAGATTTAACAGTTATTTTGACAATTGTTACTTCATAGTCCAGCTAAGTAGTCTTCTAAAATCACATGACAACTGTCAATAACGTCAAAACTGTCAAACCATGCTCTAAAGTTGCAAAAATCAGGGTTTAGAAGCATTTTCTTGCAGTATTTGGTATAAAACGTGTTTCTGAGATTTATGACAGTAATTTAGACAATTGTCACGTGACCGTCTTGCTAAATAATGTTCTACAATCACGTGACAACTGTCACTAACGTCAAAACTATCAGATTATGCTCTACAGTTGCAAAAATCAGGGTTTAGAAACGTTTTCTTGTAGTTTTTGATATAAAACGTGTTCTTGAAATTTATTACAGTGATTTTGATAATTGCCAGGTGACTGTCTAGCTAAATAGTGTTCTACAATCACGTGACAACTGTCACTAACGTCAAAACTGTTAAACCATGCTCTAAAGTTGCAAAAATCAGTGTTTAGAAACGTTTTCTTGCAGTATTTAATAATAAAAAGTATTTTTGAAATTTATGACAGTTATTTTGACAATTGTCACGTGACCGTCTTGCTAAATAGTGTTTCTACAATTACGTGACATCTCTCATTAACGTCAAAACTGTCAAACCATGCTCTAAAATTGCAAAAATCAGGGTTTAGAAACGTTTTCTTGTAGTACTTGATATAAAACGTGTTTTTGAGATTTACGACAGTTATTTTGAAAATTGTCAAGCGACCGTCTTGCTAAATAATGTTCTACAATCACGTGACATCTGTTACTAACCTCAAAACTGTCAAACTATGCTCTAAAGTTGAAAAAATTAGGGTTTAGAAACGTTTTCTTTTAGTATTCGATATAAAACGTGTTTTTGAGATTTATGACAGTTATTTTGACAATTGTCACGCGACCGTCTTGCTAAATAATGTTCTACAATCACGTGACAACTGTCACTAAAGTCAAAACTGTCAAATTATGCTCTACAGTTGCAAAAATCAGGGTTTAGAAGCGTTTTCTTGTAGTATTCGATATAAAACAGGTTTTTGAGATTTCTGACAGTTATTTTGAAAATTGTCACGTGATCGTCTTGCTAAATAGTGTTCCACAATCACGTGACATTTGTCAATAACGTGAAAACTGTCAAACCATGCTCTACAGTTGCAAAAATCAGGGTTTAGAAGCGTTTTCTTGTAGTATTCGATATAAAACATGTTTTTGAGATTTATGACAGTTATTTTGAAAATTGTCACGTGATCGTCTTGCTAAATAGTGTTCCACAATCACGTGACATTTGTCAATAACGTGAAAACTGTCAAACCATGCTCTACAGTTGCAAAAATCAGGGTTTAGAAATGTTTTCTTGTAGTTTTTGATATAAAACGTGTTTTTGAAATTTATGACAGTTATTTTGACAATTGCCACGCGATCGTCTAGCTAAATAGTGTTCAATCACGTGACATCTGTCATTTACGTCAAAACTATCAAACTGTCCTCTAAAGTTGAAAAAATTAGGGTTTAGAAACTTTTTCTTTTAGTATTCGGTATAAAGAGTGTTTTTGAGATTTGTAATTTTGACAATGGTCACGTGACTGTTATCCTTTAAAGCCACGTGATCTAACAATTATTATTAAAAAAAAATAAAAATCTGTGTTTTTGAAGTACGGTTTTTATATTATTTATGTATAGCAACAATCAATGATTACGACCCCCTGTGTAATAATGTAAAATGAATGAATTTGTTTTGTTCTACCGTTATCTACCGTTTTTTGACTGATTATTCTACCGTCAGCCTTGCCAATAATAACAAACCGAAACGGTGTGAACTCAGCCAGGAGTAGGAGTTCATCCTAGTCTCTTCTGAAGATGATCGTCATTGTTCTTAAAAAAAATTATATGATAATTAAATATATATACAGGGTAATTCAAATTGTCGAATTTGAATAACCCTGTATATAGGTAATATAATAATTAAATATATACTACTATCAATTTTTGAATCTACCCTGCAAAATGTCTGAACTGCCCCACTGTATTCAACACATTTATCACTGGCAACACTAACCATAACCTTTAATCAGTATCCTTTATCTACACAAATTTGCTTTTCAGCTAAATTTTTCAAGCAAACGTGCTTTCTAATATGAATGTTGATAAAAATTACCAAAGAATCATCTTCAGGCCTGTACGTAAAACTTGAACAAATATGGAGTGTTAATAACCGAGAAATCATGGAACTACTACCTAAATAAACCATTGGTTTTTCAGTAGAGTGAGAACTGGTCACAAATCACAACCTACATCAAAATAGGACTTGCTGCAAGATCAGCAGAGAAAACCTGCAAAAATGGGAAATGCTACCAGAGGACGAAGACCCTCAGTGTTTTTGCGAAGAAATCCAGAACCCTGCACCAGAGGACATGAGACCTAATTTCAGCAAATGCTATTAGAGCCGCAAAATTTTGGAAGGACATAGAGTGATCCGGACACGCATACAAAAAAAAATGGATTTGTAGACAAATCACCTTTAGAATAGCGGACAATATCATCCAGAACAAGAAAAATTTGCAAACAACAACAATATTGGTGGAATCTTTCGCTTAATTTTGGGTAGCTCCATTGTTGAAACCTTTTCAATAGTAGAAATTAATGGATAATGTAATTGCGTTAAAAAAAGTTTCTTAAGTTTAACTGTTTTGCCATAAGAGGATGTCAATTTTTACCTTACTTTAGTACTCCTTTAGTTAATACCTTTTTAAATTTAATAAAGAAAAAAAAACTTTTAACGCAAAAAACATTTGCATTAGAAAAACTGGAAGCAAGCTGACAAAGTAACTACGTTCCAGTGGTCATCTAAACAAATTACAAATGATCCGTAATATCTTTTTCATACAACAATTCGAACCCATTTTATGGTTAGTTTGATGCGCTGCACTGGGGATCGGCATTTTTATTATTATACAATTTGTTAGCGATTGAACCATCCCATCGACGAACAAAAGTAAACAGCGGCATTGTATATTATTTTATTAAATCATTCCTTTATTAAAAAAAAAAACCGGATATCCCCGCATTTATGTTTATACCGGAACCGAGCGACTCGTTTTGTTCGATATCGATGCTGCTGGATGTGCAAGGCCATTTTGTCAGGTGTAATGTACAATAGTGGGTGCCGCACTTGTTTAATTTATTATTCTATTATTGTTTGATATGATAATTTGTTTAATATGTCGTGCAGTTATAATGCGCAATAGTTTCATCCCAACGATTCTAATGCCGTTAATTTTCAGTGCGACTAAACCGTATAATGCGCGTCCTTTTTTTATTCATTGTTATTATGCATAATTTAGTGCGCTTATCTGATTAATTACACCAACACATGTTTGTGTATTCAGGATATTAAAAGTTTTTGATAGTTGTTGGCTATTGTGAAGGATGCCACGTTTATCATCTTCATCCATCACGATTTTGGTTTGATTTTTATTTCATACACATAATATGAACCTAATTATCACTTTGTTATCATTGTTGATTATATCATGTGTGCTTACAGAACAGTAGGTGGGTTATGGTATATCAATTCTTCTTCTTCTTCCAATGCGTATCCACTAATGGATGTTTGCGATAACATTTTCCATTTCTTCCCTATTCCTTGCGGTGTGTATCAGCGACTGTACATCGTTCAACCCTGTCCACTGTCTGATATTTCGCAGCCAAAACATTTTTTTCCTTCCGATCCCTCTCCGGCCTTCGATTTTGCCTTCAATCAATAGATGTAAGAATTAATATTTCGTGTATCGCATTATATGCCCCAGGTATGCCGTTTTTCTTTTCTTAATCGATTCAAACAGTTCACGTTGTTTGTTGACTCGTCTTAGAACTTCTTCGTTTGTTAGTCTAGCCGTCCAGGGTATCTTCAGGATTCTGCGATACAGCCACATCTCGAAAGCCTCCAATTTGTTGATTGCAGCCGCCTTCAATGTCCAACCTTCCATACCGTTAGGAAGCACCGACCAAACGTATTTAGTGAATCTGAGCCTTAGGTTAAGGTCAAAATCGGAACAGGTAAGCAGTCTTCGAAGACTTAGGAATGCCTGTCGAGCTTGTTCAATGCAACATTTTATTTCCTTGTCTGATGTCCAGTCTTCCCTCGCGTTAAATGTTATGGTGGAGTTTCCAAACATATTTAGGTTTCTAAAGATAATCATAAACCTTGTTTTTTTGGTGTTGATATTTAAGCCCATTGATTTGCTCTGTTCTCCTACTTTGTTGACCAGTTGTTGTAGGTCGTGTATGTTATTAGCAATTAGGGCCGAATCGTCAGCATAGCGGATGTTGTTGATCCACACTCCATTGACTTTGATTCCCATTTCCACGTCTTCCAGGGCCTCTTGGAATTGCTTCCGAATATAAGTTGAATAGGAGTGGAGACAGCACACATCCCTGTCGTACCCCCTTTCTAATCTGTATGGCGTTGGACATATTATTGCCTAGTTTGATTTCCGCTGTTTGGTTCCAAGTATATCAGTTGGTAAAAGCAAAATTTGATTGGGGTTTCTGAACTTCATTATTCCTTATATAGTAATTATTGTGATTCAGGTCAGAAAAACCACAGTGTGTTCAACTTTTTAGACGTATCAAACTAAACTCGATTTTCCAGCCTTAAAGCACTAAAACAGTCCGAATTTCTTAGAAATGCTACCATTTTTTGCACCGATGAGTGTACAAGTCAATTTAATAGTAAAAAAACTTGGAATAACATTTTCAAGACTATGGACAGTGTACAAACTGGCTTTCAGGCCTGATAAGTCAAAAACTTTGTGAAAATAGTCTTGAAACTCGATTTTCAGGCTGAAAACAGCCTTGAAGCACAAAAAAAGTCTGAATTTTTAAGAAACGCTCGAATTTTTATCTCTGTCTATGAAAAACGTAAAAATTGTTTTTTAAGTTTACTAAGTCAAAAACTTAAATATATATATTTTTGATTGTCTTGAAACTCGATTTTCCATGTTGAAAGTAGTTTTAAAGCTCTAAAAATAGTAAGAAAATTAAAAGCAAAGTAAAAAGAGCTTAAGTTAGTTTTCAAGTTAATTTTCATGAAGCTAGTATCAATATGTATTTAAGACTATTTTCAAGACTAAAGTATTAAAATTTGTCTTCAAATTATGAAAACTGAATTCAAATGCAAATTTTAAGCTTCTAATGTAACTTTTCATTAGTTTGGACACTAAAAAATCATTTTTAGTGTCTAAGTCAATTTTCAATAATAAAGTCTTTCAATTTGTTTGAAAAATATAAAAGCTGGTTACAAAGACAATGTTTAGGCCTCTGAAGTCAATTTTTACCCTTGCAAAGTCAATCTACCTACTGGTTTTTAAGTCAATCCTACTAAGACAAAAAAATGTCTATTTTCAGGACTTTAATGCGTGCAACTCAAGTTTTTTGGACTAAAACAAGTCTAGAATTCAATTGAACACTAGAAACAGTTTAAATAAAATTTTCAAGACTGTGGACAGTGTACAAACTGGCTTTGAGGCCTGATAAGTCAGAAACTTTGTGAAGATAGTCTTACAACTTGATTTTTTTGGCTAAAAACAGCCTTGAAGCACAAAAATATTATAGATTTTTAAGAAATACTCGAATTTTTTAACTGAGATCTGAATGTCAATTTAATAGTTACAAAGTTTGGAATGATATTTTTAAACCTATGCAGGATGTAAAAATTGTTTTTTAAATCTGCTATGTCAAAAACACGGTGAAGATAGTTTTGAAACTCGATTTTCCAAGCTGAAAGCATTTTTAAAGCATTAAAATAGTCTAGAATTCTATGAAAATGAAAAGCAAAGTAAAAAGAAATTGAAAAGTTAGTTTTCAAGTCAATTTTCATGAACCTAATGTCAATATGCTGTATTTGAGACTAAAATATTAAAATTTGTATTCAAATTGATTATATGATTTATAATGTATAATTTTAAAAAAGTCACGTGACCGTAACATTGCCATTTTAACGTTAAAATTAGTCACGTGACGTGACTTTGAAAATAGCCGTGTACTCGATGCTTGAAAATAGTTAGGTTACATGCACGATACCGTTTTAAAATGGTCACGAGATATTTGAAATTACATTTGATGATTGAAAACAGTCACGTGACTTTCAGAATTCCATTTGGATGTGTCATGTGGTCTTAGAAAATGTCTCTTTTTGGTTAAAAATAGCCACGCGCTTTCAAATTATAATTTAAAATTGTAAAAAAGTAACTTAACTTTGATTGCCATTTTAACCTTAAAAAGAGTAATTTTGACATTAAAAACAGTCACGTGACCCTCACAATTCCATTTTGACTTTAAAAGTGTTCATGTGATCTTTGAAATTTGTATTTGATGCTTAAAAATAGTCTCGTTACGTTTAAAATTAAATTTGATGATTTAAAACAGTCGCATGATCTTCAGGATACAATTTTTGTATTAAAAACTGTCACGTGACTTTCAGAATTCATTTAACTATAAGAATGTCACTTTATCTTTAAAAACAGTCACGTAAGTTAGTTTTCAAGTCAATTTTCATAAACCTAATGTCAATATGCTGTATTTGAGACTAAAATATTAAAATTTGTACTCAAATTATGAAAACTTACTTTAATTGCAAATTTTAGGCTTCTGATGTCACTTTTCATTAGTTCAGAGTTACTTTTTGGTGTCCAAGTTAATTTTCAATTTGTAGTCAAAAATTCTAGAAAAAGTGGTTTCTCATGTCTGCAAGTCAATTTTCAATACTTAAGTCTTTTAATTTGTCTGAAAACTGGTTACAAAGACAATTTTTAAGCCTTTAAAGTCACTTTTTACCATTGCAAAGTCAATTTACTGGTTTCTAAGTCAATTTCCAAGACTAAAGTCTTTCAATTTGTCCGGAAACTATGAAAACTGGCTACAAAGACATTTTTTAAGCTGCTTAAGTGAATTTTCCGTTTTCAAGACAATTTTTAAGTTGGGTTGGGTTAGTTTTGGGTCTTTGAACGTAATTATCTCGTAAACCAAGTTTCAGAGTTACTTTCTTTTTCAACTTGAACAAGGAAATTAAAAGAAACTGTCACTTTTGAAAAATATCCAAAAACAAACGTCATTAACATCACATAATGAGTATTAATTTTATAAGTGCTTGATAAAAACCCAATTTTTTTAAACTGAAATTTGAAGGAATTGAACATAATGAATGTCAACTTATTTTTTGATTTACTATCGAATTTAAAACTAGACCACCCGGTATAAAAAGTACGTTTTAAAAAATTGTAAGCTGTTTGAAAAGAGAGTATAGAGAACTGACACTACTTCCACTTGACCAGACAAAATTTGTTAAAAACTGGGATTGAAGACTCAAAACATGTAAAACCTTCTAAAGATGATTTGGAAGGAGATTTTAAGAAAAATCCAAGAAATCTGACAGATATTAATAAATTCACTTGTACTATAATAATATGTAAAAATGAAAAGTACTTATAGATATTACGAGTATTAGAGGGAGAAACTCTATCTATATCCTGTCTGTCTGATACAACTGCAATACGAGTTCTATGCAATGCACTTATCTGACCCATTTAAATTACATCAAACGTTTGGAAGTCCTAATTTCTATAATTATTGACAAAATGAGAATGCTGCGTTAGTCCAGCCAATTTAGTTGACTAAATTTGCGAAAGGGTTTTTCCTAATTTTCAAGCGGACAGCTGACGAAGCCGGTGTATAAATAGGATTTGTCCAGCGGACGCTCTGCCCTTACTTGCACCCATTAACGGCTACAAATGGCAAATCTCTCACTACACGATTCACACATTCCCAAAGAAGCTCCGGATAATCCGTATTATCTCGCAAAAACTTTAACATATTATACACCTTCTGTTCCATTAACGCTATCCGGGGCTCGCCCTTCTGTTTTCATTTTATAAAAGGAAATTTAATTTACCCGGCCCTTATTCGGTTTCATTGTATTCGGGCGACAACGTTGATTAAGTCATTTTTCTACAAGAGGGTGTAAAATTTTAATTTTTAGGTAATAAATGAAATTAAACTTTGGGTGTGTCATCAACTTTTTGTTTGGAAACAAAATTTCAGCATATAGATTTTGTAATAGCTACAACAAAGACCACCCCATACTCTCACCCTTAATCTTGGAATAAATTCTACTTTGGCTCTTAACATTCTACTCTCGAACGGTATTGTTTAGTTTTATTGTGCATGTTTCACCTTAACGTATATAAATGGCTTTAGGAATAAAATTATACCGATTGTTTTATTTTATTGGCTTTCTCTAAGAAATACGTTTTCGGTGGGATTACTATCGAAACTGAATTAACTAAGTGAAACTGTAACATCTTCTAACACTGTTTGCTTCCCTCGGAAATTAGAACCAAAAAAATGTCCTATCATACCATACCATAGGATGTTGTGCATCAAAAAATAACCCGTTTGCTATATGTACTGTGTGTATTGTTTAAGAAATCCAAAGATAAAAGTACGGGGCATTCTATTTGAAAAAGTGAGATTTGGTATAATTACTCCGTTGATCACCCTGTAAGTGCTAATTCTTTACCCAAAAACGCGCATTTTAGATTTTTAAACGAATTTTTACGTGAATCGTCACGTGACCTTAAAAATATTCACGCTAAAAGATTATTTTAACCTGAAAAACGGTCATGTGACTTTTCTTATTCAAAACAGTCACGTGCCTTCAAATTATTTATAATTTAAAAAAAATCACGTGATCCTCACAATTTTATTGTGACTTTAAAATGCATGCACGATAACGTTTTAATTTTAAAAACGGTCATGTGACCTTCAGGATTCCATTTGTACCTTAAAAACGGTCGTGAAATGTTATTTTATCGTTAAAACAGTCACGTGTCTTTAAATTATAATTTATAATTTTAAAAAAGTCACGTGACCTTAACATTGCTATTTTAACCTTAAAATTAGTTACGTGACCCTCATAAATCGAAGAAAAAAATCCAAAGATAAAATTACGGGGCATTTTATTAGAAAAAGTCAGATTTGATATAATTATTGCGTTGATCACCCTGTAAGTGCCAATTCTTTATCCAAAAACGCGCATTTTAGATTTTTAAACGAATTTTTACGTGAATCGTCACGTGACCTTAAAAATAATCACGTTAAAAGATTATTTTAACCTGAAAAACGGTCATGTGACTTTTCTTATTCAAAACAGTCACGTGCCTTCAAATTATCATTTATAATTTTAAAAAAGTCACGTGATCAAATGCATGCACGATAACGTTTTAATTTTAAAAACGATCATGTGATATTTAAAATTAAATTTGATGATTTAGGTCACCTGACCTTCAGGATTCCATTTGTACCTTAAAAACGGTCGTGAAATGTTATTTTATCGTTAAAACAGTCACGTGTCTTTAAATTATAATTTATAATTTTAAAAAAGTCACGTGACCTTAACATTGCCCATTTTAACCTTAAAATTAGTCACGTGACGTGACCCTCATAATTCGAATAAAAAAATCCAAAGATAAAAATTCGGGGCATTTTATTAGAAAAAGTCAGATTTGATATAATTATTGCGTTGATCACCCTGTAAGTGCCAATTCTTTACCCAAAAACGCGCATTTTAGATTTTTAAACGAATTTTTACGTGAATCGTCACGTGACCTTAAAAATAATCACGTTAAAAGATTATTTTAACCTGAAAAACGGTCATGTGACTTTTCTTATTCAAAACAGTCACGTGCCTTCAAATTATCATTTATAATTTTAAAAAAATCACGTGATCCTCACAATTTCATTGTGACTTTAAAATGCATGAACGATAATATTTTAATTTTAAAAACGATCATGTGATATTTAAAATTAAATTTGATGATTTAGGTCACATTACCTTCAGGATTCCATTTGTACCTTAAAAACGGTCGTGAAATGTTATTTTATCGTTAAAACAGTGACATGTCTTTAAATTATAATTTATAATTTTAAAAAAGTCACGTGACCTTAACATTGCCATTTTAACCTTAAAATTAGTCACGTGACCGTCATAAATCCATTGTGACTTTGAAAGTAGCCTTGTACTCGATGCTTCAACTAGTTAAGTTACATGCACGATACCGTTTTAAAAGTTTTAAAATGGTCACGTGATATGTGAAATTATATTTGATGATTGAAAACAGTCACGTGACCTTCAGGATTCCCTTTGGATGTGTCATGTGGTCTTAGAAAATGCCTCTTTTTCGTTAAAAACAGCCACGCGCTTTCAAATTATCATTTAAAATTGTAAACAAGTCACGTAACTTTAAGATTGCCATTTTAACCTTAAAAAGAGTAATTTTGACATTAAAAACAGTCACGTGACCCTCACAATTCCATTTTGACTTTAAAAGTGTTCATGTGATCTTTGAAATTTGTATTTGATGCTTAAAAATAGTCTCGTAACATTTAAAATTAAATTTGATGATTTAAAACAGTCGCATGATCTTCAGGATACAATTTTTGTATTAAAAACTGTCACGTGACTTTCAGAATTCATTTAACTAGAAGAATGTCACTTTATCTTTAAAAACAGTCACGTAACCTTTATGATTTGAAGCCCTTAGAAATATCATTTTAACCTCAAATCGACTTACTTGATTTTTTAAATTAAATTTGACGATTGAAAATCATTAGGCTCCCATTTCGACCTTAAAAAATCACAGTCACGTGACCTTAAAATGTTAGCGAGGAGGCATGTTTTGTAGTGAAACTTTACCAGTGCCGTCCATGCAGCCATGTTGCAATATGAGGTTTAATAGAAGAAAATGGTACGCCACTGCTTTTTCATAAGATATAAATCAGTTTTGAATTTCTCATTCAATTTACAAAGAAAAAGCTCTCCTGTCACTTTTCGGTACAGCGTTTCGATTTCGAGTAAAAAATACCTAAAACTCGATAATTATTGAAACGTTTCAAAAAGTATTTCAGGCCATTTCTGCATACTCGATCATCCAACACTAAAGATAGTCAAGTAAAATGCGATCTATCCTTTGTTTGAGTTAATCCATTGCCTAAAGAGATTAATATTCTATCTATCTTTCGGTTAATTTGTTAAATTAATGTTATTAGCGTTCTGCCTAACCAAAACAAATAAGTTTTTAAATCGACTCTGTTGTAAGATTATCGTTAAATTGAATTTAAACTTTGTCCTAGCAAAGATCTACTGAGAAATTCACTTCATACATAGTAGTAACCAGGGTGTTGCAGCATTATCACTTACTAAATCTCTCTCTTTTTAGTCGTTAGCTTCATATTTGAAGCATCGTGATCTTATGTTAGTCTCATGTTGTGTTTCTAGCAGTTTCCCTCCATTCCTCTCTATCTGACGTGCTTTTAATGCTGTCTTGGAAAGATTTTCCTGTAAACTGCTTCATCTGGTCCAGCCATCGTTTTGGAGAACGTCCTCTATGTCGTGTTCCCTCTACCTTCCCTTGGACCATAAGTTTTTCGAGATTGTCATCTTTCCTCCTGCTGACATGTCCAAAATACTTGAGAATCAGTTATTTGATTTTAGTTGACAATCTGGATGTTAAGTTCTTCGAGTATGGATACGTTAGTTCTGCGATCTGTTCAGGGAATCATCAGTAGTCTTCTCCAAACCCACATCTCAAACGCATCCAACTTGGCGATGTCTGTGGCTTTTAAGGTCCAGGATTTTGCTGCGTATAGCGCAATTGGAAAAACGAGGGTGTTTACTAATTTGCATTTTGTTGTGGTTGTTATATGCCGATCTTTCCAAATTTTGTTGAGTTTGGTCATGGCCGTTTTGGCAAGAGCTATCCTTCTTCTGATTTCTTGACTTGATCCGCCATTTGTGCTGATGTGGGCACCTAGATAAGTTATTTCGTCCACGTTCTCGACATCTTTAATATTAGGCATTTCTTCCATGCTGTGCGTGCGATCTATTAACATAAAATTCGTTTTCTGATGGTTCAGTTGTAAACCGAACTCCAAGTGCACTTTCTCTACTCGTTCAATAAGGCTCGATCCATCCTTCTGCCACCTATGACAACTCCTCCTTCCCAGCCGTCCAAGGCTTTCCTTGTGATATAATCTCCATATACGTTAAACAATAAGGGTGACAGAACAGAACACTTCAACATATCAAGATAAAATTATGATACAAGTAAACATATTACTAGCGTTTTAATCAACATTGACAAAATTCTGAATCGTTAAACTTCTTACTTTTTAAATTACGTAGAAAGAACAAGACAGACTGTCTGCACAGGCAATACCCAAATTCGACCGTCAATTTATGCCTGTCATAGAAAGGAGGTGCAACCAATTAATATTTCGGGCTACCTGTGTTTTTTCAGAAGCCGTATAACCACATCATCAAAAAAGTCCTAATAATAAGGGAATCGTCCCTCGTTCGTCCTTCCCAATTAGGATAAGGCGTTATTTAATTTTACACTGCGTTTGTGTGGGGCGGCACCAATTCAAAAAGGAAAACTGCAAATCATCAAATATCGATAATATTATAAGTTGTGGTTTTGGCAGGTAATCGAAGATAATAATAAATGCTGCGTTTTTAAAGCAGAAAAAGTAAAAATTTCATTATTTGGATTGTTTTACGATTGGACTTTGATATATGTAATAGGCGTGTCTTAAGATTCCCACAATTGGAATAATCGACGTACCGTTACCGAAAGTTCTTTCCGGTACTATTACACTTTTTAATAGCTTTTAGTTTTGTATGTTTCACAATCAACAACATATGAAGTAAAGAAGTTTGTTTTAAACAGATTACCAGCACCAATTTGCGGTCACTTTACCGGAAAAAATTGTAAATTAAGACAGGGGCTGGCAGGCTAAATCTACGTGTACTACATTTTACCATGATGCATTAACGTCGCTCCTAACTTTCGATACGCGTACTGATTCTTAAAAGTACGTAAAAAGAAAGCATACTTATAAGTATCCATAAAACAGCGATTAGGAAACTGAAATTAATGCAAATAAAATGTAAAACATGTGAAGCTCATTACGTCGAATTGCCGCCATTAAGCCGCCGATCTCATAATTCGATACATTGTTCCGCTATTGTTCGCAAACGGTAGCTGTTATTACACCTTTGGAATTTTTAATTCCGTACCGTTATTCCCGGATAACTAAATTTAGTCGGTTTCTTGAAATATCGATCGTCTCCGAGTTATCTTCATATAATTAGCAGACAATGGACGTTTGAAGATCTGCGTGGATAACACAGTACGAATTAGCAATTCTAAACAATTAGCTTCATCGAGACATGCTGATATACAAGGTGTTCTTCTATAAATGCGTCATATTTCAGGGTGTGGTAGTGTATCAAAAAATTTGCTGTACTACGCTTTGCTGTACTGGTTTGTATAGAGGTTTATTAGTTATTTGGGCAACAAGCGAGGACAGTGCAACCATTTACTCCTGCGAACAATAATAAATTACTTCCGCTCTCTTGGAGGTGAAAAAGTGACATTTTCATCCTTCAAATGAGGGAGGAAAGTTTTTTTCTATGGAGGTCATAGAAAAAGTTGTTTGGTAACGGATAGTTTGAATAAAAAATAGTTATTTGTTTTACAAGGCGAAAAAGTAGCACATTTACGGCCGCAGCGCTATTCAATGCCGAGTCGAAGACGAGGCCATGAAGAAAGATACCTGTTTTGTTGCTATGATTACGATCTTAAATAGACATCTTAAATAAGCCAAAATTGACATCTAAAAGTTTCGTCAAATTTATAAGTTGTTTCTTCATGATGGAGACTATGGAGAGTGACGACGATGTACCACTAACGCCTCCGGAGGTGCGAGAAGCAGCCAGGAATGTAGAAATTAATCTCCTACCAGAAAAATCGAAGAAAAAATATATGAAGACACATACTGCCGATTTATGGATTTCCGGATGAACAAGAACATCAGTTCGTTTTCAGAAAACGTGTTAATCGCATATTTTGCTGAGCTGTCTCAAAAACTAAAGTCTTCTACATTGTGGAGTGTATATTCTATGCTCAAATCCACCGTAAGCACTCATCATAATGTAGATTTGGCAAAGTATTTGAAACTAAGGGCTTTTTTAAAAAGGTAGAAAGATACCAACCCAAAAAATCTAAGGTGTTTGAGAAGGAAGAAGTTATTAAATTTTTATCGGAAGCTCCAGATGCCAACTATTTATCAACCAAAGTAAGTTTCAGAACTTTGGATCGAATTTTAAGTGAATAACCAAGTATTTTTGTCTAGGTTGCGGCGGTTCTTGCCATTGCCGGAACATGATGTAGACGAACTTGTGCGAATGCAATTAGATGATATTGAAGATATGGGCAATAAGCTATTAGTTTCCCTTCCTGATACCAAAACGAAGAGACCGAGATCTTTTGTGGTATCAGAACACCTGGACATGTATAGAAAATATGCTTCTTATCGTCCTTTTGGATTTGAAAGCCGAAGATTTTTCTTCAGATATTGAAGGGGTAAAGCATTAAAACAAGTTATTGGAATTCATAAATTTGGTGCTATGCCACAAGAGATAGCAACTTATTTAAAACTACCAAATGCTCAGAAGTACACTGGACATTGATTAGAAGGACGTCTGCTATTGGGCTTGTTAATTCTGGAGTTGACATCACAATGCTAAAAAGACATGGAGGATGGAAGTCCACAAGTGTTGCTGAAGGCTACATAGAGAATTCAGTCGAAAGCAAAAGTGTGATTAGTGAAAAAATTCTAGCGAATATTCCCACCTGCAGTGACAGTGGGAAGAGAAAAGATGAAACTTCTAGTTCATCGGTGTATATTCGGAAAAATAGTTCTAACGAAGTGAACGACAAATCAATAATAATAGAAGGATGTTCTCATTTTACTGTTAATGTTTATAAATAATTATATATACTTTTGAATGTTTGACTCCAAAAATGTTATAGTGTTTGGTGTTTTTTCTTAATAAATGTTAAATTTTATGTTGTGTAAACGATGTCATATTTATATTGTCCCTGCGCCAGGTAAGCGGCACTAAAAAAAATTTTTACTGCCTAGGCAGTAAAAGTGGTTGCTTACAGCCTGTCGTTAGGCACTAAACTGACAGGCTTACTGACAATCGGCGAAAAATTAATTTTTTTAATAGATTAAGAATGTCTTGAAATTGTCAGAAACAAGCAGTGTCGTAACGTTTTTTTCAATATTTTTTTGATGAGGATAAACCTATATTCTGTTTCTGGACAATAAAGTAAGTAATAAACATGCACTACTTTCTCTCATTTGAGAATAAAACCCACAAATAATAGCACTGAATGAAACATGGATGAAAAATGGACACAATATTATCAGGATTGATCGGGAAGATGGATACGGTGGTATTGCCATACTGGTCCAAAAACATATATCTCCTATAAGAATATCAATGAGACCTTAATTCTCACCGACTCCAAGAGTTCCATACAAAAAGTGGATGACAATACCATAAACCCTAAAAATGATCATATCACTTTAAAAACAAAAAGACTTTTAATTGAAGCAAGAGATGCAGGATTTGAGATTTCTTTGGCTTGAATATCAAGCCATTCCAAAATAAAAGGAAATGAAAAAGTGTATCAATTGGCAAAAATTAGGGCAATCAACTAGACCTGGACATAATCTTGCCTTACACAAGGCAAGAATTGATGGATAGAGAAAGGAATGAGATGCAAAGTAGCTTTATAATAAAAGAGATACATTATGTGGGAAAGAAGGATGCCTTAAACTGAGTGCCTTGGTTGAAAAAATAAAATATAAAAACAGAAAAATTATCACAACCATTATAAGAATGCGAACAGGACATTGCCTGACTAAGGAACATCAATTTAGAATTGGGGGGACAGATTCCCCATTTTGTGAATGCGAAGCAATCAAAGACTTGAAGCATATTTTTCCAATGCCCTATCAACTATGATGGAGTCTTTAACCTTTATAGAGACCTGCAGAGTGGGGGTGTACCTAGTTTGATTGAGAGCCCAAAAAACATGTTAATCAACCGACTAAATAAATACATAATATTTTATGAAATATCCATTTGATGTAGAATAAGAATGATAATAATGGCGCAAAATAATATATTTACTAAATACACCATAAATAAAAATCATCTTACAATTAAACTTAAATGCCTTTCCTATATTGTTTGTAGATAAGATTCCTGAGCCCATTTTGCTTTCAGCCAGTAGTTGTGTTATCCTCCTTTGTTGTGTTGTTTTTCTAACGCTTAGCACCATACGCTCCGCCCATATCAAGGAAGAAACAAAGCTCAGAAACCACTCAAGACATCCAATTGATTTGGAGAGATACTGAGGCACCAAGAGGCCTGCCTGGGGAGAGCCTAGAGTCAGAAAAATCCTGGGCAGAAAGAAAAAAGGGAGCAGAAGCCATATTTCCCTAAGATAGGGGATGCAGGAAGGAAGGAATATCATATTATTTATTACTGGAAAATGTGATTGAATGAAATCTTTTTTTGATGGTTTTGAAAGTAGGTTATACTACTTATGTTATTGTATCCACTCATTCCCCTACCAAAATGGTAGGTGATAGAGATAATATAACTGACGATGAAGATTTCCTAGAATTAGTTAACATAGTGCAACAGAAAGGAACAGCCTCAACACTTAGCAGAAGCCATCACTTTGTGAAATGGAGCCACAAGGAATTCCTTGCGAGATTTTGCTTATCAAAAAATGGTGTAAGATTTTGCATTCAATACACAATTTAATTGCCCATCCAACTGAAAGGTTATCATATATTTGTACTTAAACTGATTTGATTGTTATAGAGATCTAGGGATTAAGATAGTATGATTGTAGACAACTGATCTTAAATGCTTTTCCTATATTGTTTGTAGATAAGATTCCTGGGCCCATTTTGCTTTCAGCCAGTAGTTGTGTTATCCTCCTTTGTTGTGTTGTCTATCTAACGCTCAGCACCGTACGCACCGCCCATATCAAGGAAGAAACAAAGCTCAGAAACCACCCAAGACATCCAATTGATTTGGAGAGATACTGAGGCACCAAGAGGCCTGCCTAGGTATGGCCTAGAGTCAGACAAATCCTAGGCAGAAAGAAAACCAAGGGTTTTCAAATTTCAAATTGCCCCATAAAGAGAGCAGAAGCCATATTTCTCTAGTTAGATAGGGATTCAGCAAGGAAGGCTCCCAGAAACTTTACTATGCTCTAATTTACTGGGATTGACCTGCCATGAAAGGGGACGTAAAGTAAATAAGTTGGTGTACAGGTTTAGTTTTAATCAATTCTCTGAGCAGTATGTGCACAATAACAATAATAACAGTATTCCATACTTGTGGGGTTATTCCTTCCACTTGCCATAGAGAGCCATTAGAGAATATAATTTATTGCTTTCAGTAGCTTACGAAGGCGTAGAAGAGCCACAAACATTTTTTTTTAATTCCTCGGAATTTAGGTAAATTCCGACTTCCAACTCAGAATTTACATTGTCACATTGCAAAAGCTCTTCAAACCAAATTAGACAACATTTTTCAGTTTGGCAACATTGCAAACATTCTTCGAAGCAAATTAGTAAAATTTGTTAACTTTGGCTACATTGCAAACACACTTCAAAGAAATTAGTCGGACTTGTCAGTTCGGTTACATTACAAACACTCTTCGAACCAAAATTGTAGAATTTGTTAGTTTGATAACATTGCAAGGACACTTTTGAAACAAATTACCAAATTTTGTCAGTTAGGCAACATTGCAAACAGTCTTCGATCTAAATTAGGAGAGTTTGTTAATTTGGCAACATTGCAAGCAAACACACTTCAAAGAAATTAGTTGAACTTGTCAGTTTGGACAGATTGGAAACACTCTTCAAACCAAAATTGTAGAATTAGTCAGTTTGATAACATTGCATATACTCTTCAAACCAAATTAGTAAAATTAGTCAGTTTGGCAACATTGAAAACACTCTTTGATCTTAATTAGTAGAATTTGTTAATTTGTCAACATTGCAAAAACACTCTTCGAACCAAAATAGTAGAATTTGTCAGTTTGACAACATTGTAACTAAATTCCGAGTTTGAAGTCGGAATTTAGTTAATTTCCGAGTTCGAAGTCGGAATTTAGTTAATTTCCGAGTTCGAAGTCGGAATTTAGTTAATTTCTGAGTTTGAAGTAAAAATGTAAGAAAAATAATGTCTGTGGCCCATCTACGTCTTCGTAGTAGCTCATTAACTCGCACTTTGATGGATTCTATAACAACACTGTAAGATATTACTTACTAACATAACCAAGATTTTCCACGTGAACAGGAATTCAGTCAGATTTTCCTTCTGCGACACTCTTTATTACCTAAAAAATGAAGACAACTAGATTTGTAGGAAATAGTGTCATGTTTTTAACACTGGGAGTGGAAATAAAGCTATTTTAATTTGTCCTGGTTAAAGGGTGAAAGATCAGCAACGAAACTGCATAAAAGCGAGCACAAAAATGATAAATCTTGTGCAGTGAAACAAAAAGTGTGTTCGAGGTCAAGTCCGCCCGCGGTTATCATCCTGGAACATGGAAGTGCTTTATGGAAACGGACGTGTCCGGTTAGGATTAATGAGGACGTATCTCAGAGAGAAATGGGAATTTATCGCGGCGCGTACGCCCGGTTTATTAAGATTTATACAGGGCGCAAACCTCCGCTCCACCATCTGGAAACATTTTCTAGAAATATTCAACATCCCCATGAAAATTGGTTGACCTCCAATCGTACTAACACATCAAATTATAACCCATATTATTACTAGACTAGCAAAAACTTCAATTTATGATTATTATACCGATCTAACAGGACATAATCGTTTCCAGTGATTTTATAGGCTTTATGAATTCCGCGTATAATAAAAAGTAACGAGAGCTTGTTTGGCTCATCTCTTCCTGCATTGTAGTAGACGTCATAAACAACAGAATACTGTTTCCATATCTAAAATGGGATTTATTTACCGTACCGCATCTTGACTACTGCATAACGGATGCCGATGCTCATATATGGGTTATATTTTGCCCATTAGGTAGTAGAAAGTTCGGCGACATCGAGAAAAATATACCTGTTTTGCTAATTAGGCCAAAATTAATATTTTATTAGTCAATAAAACAGGTAATGTTTAACCTAATTAGTGTCATTACCAATACAAGCAAAATCTTTGATAATAATTTAATTTTGTGTGATAAAGCGCAGTCCTTCGTTGAATTGGTGGTTATACTTATTAAGTTAATGAGGACGACAGTGAGCAGGTAAAAGAACGGCTTGGATGGAGATATGGATATTTTATTTTGCGAGTGGCAGAAGTAACAAAGCTCCCTATCTCGGCCATAATTTGCGATGCTATGAGAATTTATGGATCTTTATTTCGTGAGCCAATTAATTAATTCCTATACCATTTCGTTGTTGAGATACAAACAGAATCCGGAGGTAATTAAATTAGAAATATAGCGTGAGTCAGGTTTGCACTGTTCAAATTCTAACGTTGTTCATGTTAAAAGACGTTGTCCAGGATTGCAAGCCTAGGTGTGGGAAACAAATTTACAGTTGAACCGTTATTATTACTTTTTCCAAAGAACAAAACCAATAACCAGTGGCATTGTTTCGTGATAGCCATGTTTTAAATTGACCGGTTCGTCATGCTCACGAAACTGCGATTCCTCCACTTTCTTGTACGAAATCGAAGTCTAGACAATAGGCGGAAACACTTACTAGCGCTTTCTGCCAATACAAACATTAATTAAATGCTATTTCTTAATTCTCGCAATGAAGCACAATGATCCCCTTTTATTACAAATCGACAAAAAAGAACTTTTTACCGGAATGATATTTCGTGAACAAAATTTACATCAGTCCAATTAGTTTCTGGTTTTAATGGTCAAAAGGAGGATATGTGTACTTAGTTATTTATAACCACAATTGTTTATAACCAACTATTATAATAAACTCACAAAATGTGTTTTTCGACGACTTACTTTGAAAGTACCTCATGTACGCTTCCATTTAGAAGCAGAAAGGGGTTATTTGCCGCGCGCGAGCAGAAAGAGAGATTTTCTGCTCTAGAGCGTTTTCGCTTTCTACTAACAATCTACTCACCAACTTTTTTCGGCGTTTCCATAACAACGCTTGACATACCTGTTTGAAATATCCACATTCCGTCAAAGTGATTTATCGGTGACAATGAGTTCGAGCGACGAAAATGATGTGAGTTGTCCTTCTAATCCACCCCACAGCAGTCGTCGAAAAAATATCGTCTATATTTCGAGCCAAAAGTACTTTTGCCGCTTTTACATGATTGCAGCGTTCGGCTTCGCCTCAAGCTGCAAATTTCATGTGCAAGCGGCAAATATATACTTTCCGCTCTTAATATAGAATATACTATTTTCAATTAATACAGTGTTTTTCAATGAAAAGTAGCCACCCTAAATATCTTCCAAAATAATTTCTCTGTTAAAAAATGCTAAGACACGTCAACAAAGATTTCAATGGGGACATCTTTGCCGCCATAGCCACCCCCACTAAGTTTTCAAATGGCACCATACCCTGTGTGGCACATTGTTGGAAAGGGTATTTCATAAGGAATTAATTGCACTATTTAAATACGTTTTGTGTTTATTTTTTGTTAACTGCAGAAATAATAGCAAATAGCGGTTATCATTTAATTAATGGCTCAAAATAACCTCCGTTAACTTCCATACAATAATACAAGCGACTTTGGAAGAGTTCGCGAACATTTGTGAGGACTTGCGGTCTCAGTTGTCGGCATTCATGTATTATTCTCTGCCTAAGGTCTGCAATATTGGCCGGCTGTGTTGCATATTGACTTTAGATTTTAAATGCCCCCATAGAAAAAAGTCTAACGGAGTGAGGTCGGGTGATCTCGCAGGCCATTCCATGGGACCACGTTTACCAATCCATCTTCCAGGAAATCGATTGTTCAGATATTCTCGAACGGGAAGTGAATAGTGTGAAGGTGCACCGTCTTGTTGGAAAATTAGTAGATTTTCAAATAAATTTTCATCATTTTCTAGTAGCTCTGTTATGGTCGGATCAACAGTGGTGTCAAGAAGCTCAAGATAAGTAGCGCCATTCAAATTACCGTCAATAAAAAAACGGACCAACGATGTGGTCTCCTAAAATGCCTGCCCAAACATTAAGTTTTTCTGGATATTGGGTATGGGTTTCCCTAAACCAATGTGGATTCGTGTCTGACCAATACCTACAGTTATGCCTGTTCACTTCTCCATTCAAAAAAAACATACACTCATCACTGAAGCAAATATTGTACAACAAGTTCACGTTGTTTGTCAGATTAGTAGACATAATTTCACAAAATTGTAGTTTTCTATCATAGTCATCTTCGTTTAATTCCTGAACCAATTTTACCTTGTATGGATGAAAATTGTGTTTTTTTTTAAATTATCCATACACTGCTTGTCGAAACACCCGATGCATGGGAAATTTGATTTAAAGACTGAGTATTATCCATTGCAACGTGTCCCAAAACAGCAACTTCAATTGGTTCATTAACAATTTGTCTTTCAGGTTGATGTTTTTTGTTTGTCACTGAACCAGTTTCCATGAATTTTTGCATCAACTTTAAGACATACTGATGACCAGACATAAAGATGTCCCCCTTGCAATCTTTGTTGACGTGTCTTAGCATTTTTTAACAGAGAAATTATTTTGGAAGATATTCAGGGTGGCTACTTTTCATTGAAAAACCCTGTATAGTTTTAGTTCGTTGGGTTATTAAATAGTATATTATAAACCTAGTAACCAAAATGCCACTTTTAATCTCGTGACAAAAGGTTTATTAGGTTAGAAACAATTCGCTAAAAGATTAAAAGAAAGACACTTTGGTCACGAGGTTTATATGCAATTTTATGCAATTTAGAATGCGAAAAACTAAAAATTTTAATTAACAAAACTAACAGAGGATTACTGATTGACAGCTCGTTATACTGATTATTGTCATTGATTGTTTTTGGCATGGTGGATTTACTCAAATTATTTAATATAAATTATACAATTTATTGTACATACTCTGTAAGTGTTGCTACGGTTTTGTTACTTATTGGATAGAACATTTAATGAATATTCCAAATTTGTGCTTAAAACAGTCAATTTTGTCCCTGACTGTTCTATCATACTGTGTTTCTGGCAGATCAAACTTTGACACCACTTTTCTCCTTGAATTTACCTAATTGGGGTGGTTTTGATGTCATTAGATAGGAAGTTTAATGAAGGTTTCAAAAATGTGCTTAAAACAGTCATTTTCTCACTCCAAGTGGGTTTTACAGGCAATTTTGTCCCTGACTGTCTTTTCAAACTGTGTTTTTGGCAGTTCAAACTTTGACTTTGATGATTTTGTAGTGTTTTTTTATGTGTAGATAGGAAATTTAATGAGAATGATGAAATAAAAACTTGTTTCAACTTATTTCATCAATTCTACATCTTCCTATATCTTCAAAGCTTGTTTAGATATTATTTTATATTATCTACGTTTTATTGAACCAATAACGATTTTATCACATTTATTGTTTTACATATTGAATAAATACACCAAATCGAAATACATATAAATAAGATTAACATGTTAGTAAACCAACTTACATCTGCTAACTGTACGTTTTACAGTAGCTTGCTTCACATAAACCTACGTTAAATATTCCGTAAAATATGCTAAAACGTCAAAACAAATTTTACAAATAGAGTCATAAAAACTTATATCGGAGAGTCAAAAACCGTGAAAACCCATGTTGAATTAAATTTAATGAATTCACTAGGTCGGTATTCTAATTTGTGTATTTGCCTTTGCCTGTCCAAACGAAAATTTATCGTCCTAATTTTCATAATTTAGGCATATTACTTATTCTTATTTAAATAGGCCTGTCCGTATGTGCCATTAAAGTTTAAACACCACTAATATTTTATAAGGCTTAACGGGCTAAACAGCGGAAACATTTTAATATAATAGTGATGAAACTGTAACGATAAGAGAGGTGAAATTAGTATATTGATAGGGTAGATAAATTCATGAACGTAAAACCGCCTGTATTTGTTTGTAATGGTTGATTTACAATGCTCCAAAGCAACATGAAGCGTAAGTAGCAGTGACAACATACCTGAAATGTCTACAAGAAATAGAAACGATGCCGGTACGAATACCGAAGAAATCTGGTTCGTTCCACCTGTCTTGACAAGTTGCGTGTTGCACCTAAAGCTTAAAATAATTAATAACCCGCTAACGATGCAGTGAATAATTTTAATAAATTGCCACCCAAAGGCGAACCTCGGCTTATAAAGCCATATGGTAAGACTTTAATTGCTTACAAAGCGTGGATCGCTTAATCACTAGACGCCGGCTTGGATATAATAATATTAATAACACGCGACAGCCCATTACCTTCACAATTAATAAAGACGAGATCTTGTTGATGAAAATGTCTTCCTGGCAGGTAGCATTAATATCAACACTTCAAAGAGGCTTTGCTTTAAGATGTATTCCTTTCTAACTAAATTTATCCCTACTATTTTTGTATTTCATCTAGTTGATATTTCTTCATCTTGTATTTTAAACAGTATATTTTATTTTATTTAGTTGATGATGTCATCATCATCTTTTAGCGCTACAACCCTGGGTGGGTCTTGGCTGACTGCACCACTCTCTTCCAATCAGTTCGGTTTTCCATCAATCTACCATAGATTGATGGTGTCATGATTATAATCATCCTGAAGATGAGATTTACTCAAATCTCCCCCACCTCCTAGTTGCATGATAATATCATCATAACTGGCATCAGATTCACCCTGACCATTTATTCTAATATTCTAGTAAATAAAGAAAATTTAAATAAATAAGCTTGAATAAAAATTCTATTATAGGAATGCCAAGTTATTTTTAAGGTAAATAACTTATCTAACTTACTTTCTACCTAAAAATCCTGCTTCTAAATATATAATTGAAACTACAAATGTCTTTAATACAAAAATTACAAACTACTTACAACTAATACTCTTCGTCAAAGAGTGCAAATTGTCCAAAATAAACCGTCAGTTGACCAATCTTCTTCTTTTCCGTTGAGGTGGATTTTTAACTGCAAAGGCTGTACCACGGTATCAGCCGGGAGGCCTCCTCGGTTATCGATTTAACCACTTCTGGAATAGGTCCTCTATCACAATCTGCTCCATGTCATAACGTGGACTAGACGGTACAATTGCTGGTAGCACTCGGTATTACACTCAGTAACTTCCGTTCCGGAAGGAAAAAGCTTTCTAAGATCTTCAATAGTCTGATTTTTGCTCGAATTTCTCTTTTTTTAAAATTGACTTTTTTAGCTCTCTCAAAGTCTCTCTGACAATCAACCACCATAAAAACAAAAAAAAAACATTTTTTCCCACCTTCTACCTCCACGTACCACCTTTTTCTCCTCCGTTGAAGTTCATCAAGTAATACTATTAATTTTCTTAATAACTACATACAATCCTACTAAAACTAACTATAATGGTAAACACTTGACATCCCTACAAAAATGTACCTTTTCTATAAATTAAATAAATAAATTTTCTTTATTTTCTTGAAAAAAAATCCTTATTTTCAAGACAATGGAAACAAAAGGGAACAAAAGGGATATCCATTTTTTGGAGGTCTAATTTAATGTTGTCTCTCCAACGCATTCTGGGACGCCCGATTGGTCTTTTCCTGTTGGAATTCCACACCAGTCTTACAAGTTTTTCGTCATCCAGCCTGTGTACCTGGCCTGCACATCTTAGCCTTTGGGATCTCTTGAACAATATCACTATCGTTGTAGATGTCCTGTACTTCGGCATTCGTCTTCTTGGGATATCAATTTGTGGTCAGATCATGATGGGGTCCAAAGTTTTTCTTCGTTTGTTTTGGTCATTGTCCACGTTTCGCATCCATATGTTATTATCGACCTGACAACGGTTTTATAAATTTTAATTCTTGTTTCTTGTTCTTGTTATGTTTTTTGATTTCATAAGATTGTTTGCAGATTGGATTCTGCCCTTGATTTCTTCAGTGACGTCGTTATCCGATTTTGGCTCCAAAGTATTTGAAACGTTCTACCTTTTCAGAATTAAAAATGTTGACGTGACGTTTTGTCCTATTCTATTTCTTCGTCCCATTCTGGTAATACGCATGTATTTGTTTTTTTCTTCGTTCACTTTTAATCCCACCGCCGTTTTTTCGATCTTATTGAAAATGTCTTAGTTGTCTTTTTGTCTTGTTAGCAATTCGGATTTTATTTCTGCTGATCTCACGGCTTTCTCTAAGACAAGGTTAAAAAGTAGCGGTGTAGGGCGTCGCCTTGTTTAAGCCCACCGTGTATTTCAAAACTACTGGATAGACTGTTATTTACTTCGTACCTTAGATATTCCGCCCTTCATACAAACTTTAGTCATCTGAATGAGATTCTTTGGTATAGAGAATTCTGCCATCGCGTTCCAGATTTGGCTTCTCTCTATGCTATCGTATGCCTGTCGGAAGTCTATGAAGAGGTTATGTGTATTATATTCCCATCCTTTTTCTAGGAGTTGCCTCAGTGTAAAGAGTTGGTCTATTGTTGATCTGTTTGTGTTAAATCCGGCTTGGTACTCTCCCAGGAGGTTTTCTGCATATGGGGTTAGTCTACTTAGTAGGAGGTTTGATAGAAGTTTATATGCAGTGTTTATAAGTGAGATTCCTCTATAGTTGGAGCATTTTAATTTGTCCCCTTTTTTGTAGATTGGTATGATGATGCTTTCTTTCCATCTTATTGGTATTTTTTCTTCTCGCCATATAAGAGTTATTACTCGGTGGATTTGGCGATGTAGTGCCTCTCCCCCATATCTTAAAAGTTCTGCCGGTATCTCGTCCGAGGCAGGTGCCTTGGAGTTCTTTAGTTTATTTAGTGCCTTTTGGGTTTCCTCGTAGGAGGGTTCATTAACTGGTAGGTCCACTGTGCTGTATGTTTCTTCTTTGTGCGGTTTTTCTTGTTTCACGTTTAGAAGGTCTTTAAAATATCCTTTCCATTCCTCAATTAGTTCTTCGTCATTGACTATCATGTGCCCTTGGTTGTTCTTCAGTGTTGGTATGAATCTTCTCTTCTGCCTAGTGATTGCTCTGCAGAATTCTCTGGGGCCTGGTTTGGGGTAATCTCTTTCCATTGCTTCATACTTCTGTCGTTCATATATTCTTTTCTTCGCTCTTATTAGTTTTCTTGTTTCTTTTCGACAAATTGCGTACTTCTTTGTACTTTCGTTGGTTTGCAGTTGTATCATTCTCTTCCTTTCTGTTTGTCTTTTTCCTACCTGTTATTGGCATTTCTCGTGGAACCATGTTTTTGCCCTCTCTCTTTTACTTTTTCCTACGTCCCATAGTTTTTCAATTTCACTTTCACTACCTTCTGTTTCATAGTTTAATGTTTGCTTGAGTTTTTCTCTATATTGTTGTTGTTTCGTCTCATTCTGCAGTTCGTCTATGTTCCATTTTGGGGTTGACTTGGTTTGGTTCTATTTGTCCGTCGATATTCCAATTCTGACTCTTGCGCGGACTAAGTAATGGTCTGTGTTCCCATCTATTCCTCTTAGGCTTCTTACATCCAATATGTTGCTTGCGTGACCAGCATATGGTCGATCTGGTTTCGGGTGATGTGATCATTTTTTTTTCATTTTGATGTGAACATGGTTGACTTTATCATCATGTTATTAGCTGCAGTTGTTTCTATTAACCTTTGACCATTATCATTGGATACATTATGGAGGCTGTGTTTGCCTATTGTTGTTCTTAAGTTGGCCTCTTTGCCTATCTTGGCGTTAAAGTCCTCACAGACTAGTTGCATGTCTTGTTTTGGCATTTTATCTATAGTTTTTTCTAAGGCATCGTAGAAGGCATCTTTGGTAGCTTCATCCTTCTCTTCAGTTGGTGCATGCGCTGAAATGATCGAGGTGTTGTTCCATTGTCCTTTAAGTCTGATGTAGCATATTATTTCACTTATTGGTTTGAAATCCAGTATATTCTGGACTAGATCTTCTCTAATAACAAAGCCCTAATAACAAAACTAAGCCCAACCTAAATTAAGTGATTCAGACTGTTACAACGCACGTGAAAAAAAGTCACATTCTGAACCAGACAAATAAGAGTTACACTCATATACGAGAAGGATACCATCGCAACTTCAAAAAATATTTACAATGAGAGTATAAGAAGATATGTTATGATGAGTGGAATAATAATATATAATAATAGTTTTTGTTTCTAATTTGCTCTGTTCAGCCCTTTAACAAAATTTGAAAATTGGAAAGTTTTGTTAAAGCTTGAAACACTTGGTATACTAAACAAACAACTTGGGATGTTAAACAATATTAATCACAAAAATACTGCCCTACATTGTCGCATACAATTTGACAGCACACCATGAAACTCGTATTAAAATACCATCCTGTTGATTTTAACTACTTGTGGTTGTTGGAATCTGTTATGCTTTTTTTCAATGAACGTAAATGCAACATTAAACACATAAAAATAAACCTAAATAAAGAAGATAATTTTAGTAAAATAGACTAATTTTTTCACAATTAAATGCTGCATTTTCTGACATATTCAAATTAATCATAACTTGTACATAACGTTGAAAAAAATTAACCAAAACTTATTCTTACGTCCATTGTGAAAAAGCATAATTGCTCTCTCGTTGGAGATGTAAAGGCTTCTTTTAGATACACCATATAAGTCAGTTATGGAATGTTTTTATCAATTCAGCTAACAATTATTTAATTTCTAAAGGCAATGTTTTCAGCCTTAGTATAAAGATAAGCACTAAAATACATGCAGATTGATAATCGCAAAGTTCGTTATTCGAATAATTTACTGGTGACCGGAAGAACCTTGCGGGGTTTGTGGGAGGTCATACCATACCAAAAACGCCCTGTATAATGTAGATTTATATACGATAAAACTCGAATACTTAATGACAGTAGGTACATTATCATTAGTACAGGGTTGCACTTTAAATTTGTTAACAACATAGTCTGTTGAGTGACTAATTTTTGAAAATTCTTTTCTGACTGATGTTAAATGTCGGTCTTGTCTAACCAAACTAAAACACTTTTAACAAAACTAGTGATAATCAACCCATTTTTTAACTGGACGGTATCGCATCTCATCCATCTCCAGTGAGTGTTAACACACATGTATCCACATAGGAGACGGTAAATCACCATTTGTCAAAAACTATTAATCTAATGTGTTCGTCCCTTGTTTCAGGGACCTCGCCCTTGATTAATGATATTATAATGGTAGATATTTGGTCTCATATGCCGTTCGGGAATATGAAACATCATTTTTCATCGGCGGTGTGGCCTGGCTTGACGCTCCAATGTTTATTTCGGACCGACGGCCATTAATAAAGTGTACAGTGATGTCCCTTCGGGATAAATGAATACAAGAAAATTTATATTAACCGGCTTATAGAACACTTGTCTCAGTTAGTTTAATTATTTTAATGTCACGTATAGAAGCATTTTTATTTTAATCATAAATTTAACTTAATGGTAAATTAAAAAATATTAACTAAAGAATAAGGTGAGATAAGTTACTTGAAACAATAATAGGGGATATTTGAATAGGGACACTAACTGTAAATATTTCCACAACTGACACAAAGAATCTTTGATCTACTTACTTGAATTTGGCAAAAATTAATACAATCTGGAGAGATCTAAGGATAAGCATTTCCAATCCAATATAAAAACTTCAAACAGATGGCAAAAAGGATGATCTAAACACATAAACATCAACTTCATAGTACCTGCAAGGTTTTTGATTGGATAAGTATTGAAATTAAATATGTAGACAATAATGAGCCTGTATGAGGCTTTATTTCTTCTTTTTCTTCGTCTGACTAGAATTGCTCCTGCTCCTTCTCATTCTGTTTCTGTTGTTGTTGTTGTTAGTAGGTTTTCCTTCCATCTTTTTTTTTTTGGTCCTCCTGTTGGTCTTTTGCTGTAAGGTTTATAATTTTTGCAGATCCACTCCATTCTCTCAACATGTTTTACCCATTTGTTGATGCTCTGGGTGTTACCTTGTTCCCGTATGCTCTTATTTGTTTGTCTGTCCCTAAGTGTTACCCCCTTTACTTATAGTCTTCATTTTCACGTTACCCATTATCTGTTTTGTTCTTTTTATGTCCGCTCTCTGTGGTCATGTGTTATTGGTGCATATGGTTTCTCTCAAGCATCCGCTAACTTGCGTTACTTTCATTGCCTGCCTTTTTGCCTCTGTTATGTCCCTGTCGCTAGTAATCTTAGAATTGATTCTAAGATAAGTAGATAAGTGTCATAACCTGCTCTAAGCTTCTGCCGTCCACTTCCAGTTTACACCTTCGTGGGTCCTTACTAATCACCATACATTTTGTTTTTCCCGCAGAAATCTGAGCAGTAGAAGGCTGTCTTTCCATTCTTCTCGGATTTTCCCCGTTGTTATTACGTTCTTAAATAATTTTAGTAAACCCAGTGTCATGGACTAAATGAGAAGTACTTATCACTTCAGAGCTCATAATGTATTCCATTGAGGCCCGGTGCTTTTCTGTTCTCTAGTCTTTTTATTCTTGTAGTTTTTGTGTAATTTCTGTTCTGTTAGCATTGTTGTCTGCAGTATTGCTTTCTCTATTTTTTTTCTACTTCCTCGTACAGATTGGTAAAATATTTGGACTATTGTTCCTAGGTGATATCTTCTTTGTCTCCGTATTTTTGTCCACACTTTTTTCTGAGATCCATATAAGTCGTTTTCCATATTTTCGTGAATTTCTTCCAGTGTTCTTGATTTACTCTGTTTCTTATCCGGACGTATTCTTCTCCTCCTTTCTTCTTCTACTCTTCCGTGATTGAGTAACGTCGAACCATCTGGTTTTAAATTCACGTTTGTTTTTTCTTTTTCTTTTGCCTAGAGCGTATGCCGGTGCCTGTTAAATACTACCTTTGACAATTTCAAGACTTGTGAAAGTCCAAATTTGTACTGAATAGTCTAAAATGTGCTTTTTACTATTAGGAATGGTTTTATGATTCGCTTTTTCAGACTGCCATCCTGGTTGAGTGTCTGAAACTGGCATTCAAGAACTAAAAAAAGTCCGAAAATCAAGACAAAGATTGTATTGTGCATGAAACTCATTTTTTACTACTAAAAATAGTATAAAAGTCGACTTTTAATGCTAGAACGGACCTTACTAGTACTAAAGAGAGTCCAAAAGTATATTTTCAAGACTTTAATTGGTGTACAACTCAATTTTCTGGACTGGACAACAAGTCTAGAAGTAAATTAAATTTTCGGACTATTTTATTTCTAAAAATTAGTTCTCAAGACTATTATTGTAGCATTTGGTACCAAAATTTTTTACTTTTATTACTGAAGAAACTTGACTTTTGGAAATAGTCTTAAACTCGATTTTTCAGTCTTAAAAAGCACTAAAAACAGTCTGAATTTCTTAGAGATGCTACAATTTATTGCACCTATGAGTGTAGAAGTGGACAAACTGGCTTTTAGGTCTGATAAGTCAAAAACTTTGTAAAGATAGTCTTGAAACTCGATTTGAGGCACTGAAAACAGCCTTAAAACACTAAAAACAGTTTATTAAGAAATACCCGAATTTTTAGCACTGAGGTTTCTAGAAGTCGATTTAATAGTGACAAAGCTTGGAATGCTATTTTAAGTCTATGCTATGAAGAATGTAAAAATTGTTTTTTAAGTTTGCTATGTCAATGGTGAAGATAGTCTTGAAACTCGATTTTCCAAGCTGAAAGCAGTTTTGAAGCACTAAAAATAGCCCAGAATTCGAAGACAATGAAAAGCAAAGTAAAAAGCACGAAAAGTTCGTTTTCAAGACAAATTTCATGAATCTAATGTCAATGTCCTGCATCTAAGACTATTTTCAAGACTAAAATATTGAAATTTGTCTTTAAATTATGAAAACTTACTTCAAATGCAAATTTTAAGCTTCTGATGTCACTTTTCATTAGTTCAGTCACATTTTGGGGTTCAAGTCAATTTTTAAAGTTTAAATGTATGAATTTGTAGTAACAAGTTCTTGAAAAAGTAGTTGTTATGTCTACAAGTCAATTTTTAGTATTAAAGCCTCTCGATTTGCATGAAAACTGGTTACAAACACAATTTTTAAGCTTCTGAAATTTTTATCTTTTCTAATTCAATTTTCAAAACTAAAGTCTTTTAGTTTGTCTGGAATCTATGAAAACTGGCTACAATAATATTTTTTAAACTTCTTAAGTGAATTTTCCGTTTCTAAGACAATTTTTAAGTTGGGTTAGATTAGTTTTGGGTCTTTGACCGTAATAACGTGTAATAAAGTGCTTGTTCCAAATTTGATCAATATTGCTCCAACGATTTGACAGTTATGACAAAAAAAAACGATTTTTTAAACAGAAATTTGAAGGACTGTATTTTCCTTAAGAAGCACTTTTCAGGAAAATGACATAATGAATGTCAACTTATTTTTTAATTGGCTATGGATTGGTGAATTATTGACATTTAAAACTGGACCACCCTGTATATCTTCGATTATTTCTAAATTATGGCTGTTTAGTTTTTCTGTTAATCTGTTTTGGTACAGTTTAGTAGTCTCTTCATTGCTTATAGTCACTGGTCTGAAACTACATTGGCTGATGGCAGAGTGCGTACATCCGTTATGTGTTCAGGTTGTATTTCTCTATTTGTTATGCTATAGTCGATCATGGAGTTGCGTCCTTTGGCATCTGATCAAGTGATTTTGTGTTGTATAGAATGTTCAAAATATGTATTATTTATTCGAAGAGTATTTATCAGGCAGATTCAAATTACAGATTTCCATTAGTCGTTCTCCGTTTTCGTTAAGCGTCTCTTCGTTGAACTTTTGTTTTACTCTATCCAAGGGGGCTATTCTTGAAAGCAGGGAACGGAGCTCTCAAGAGAAGTGTTGATAGAATGTGACAGAAGAAGCCTGACACTGGAGAGTTCTTGTCACATTCTACAGACCTTTCTCTTGATAACTCCCTTCCCTCGTTTCAAGAATATGCACCCTCGGATGTATTACCTACTCTCTTAATAAATGTTTTTTCATCATTTTTTGTTGTGCCTTATGGCCTGGCAGTGTCTTCTTTTCATTTTATGATATCCGGTACATATACCGAGATAACATTTGTATATTTTTATGTTAGAGAGATTGTTTTCGAATTTTTTGTGTATCAGCAATTATACGCTCCCCTGAACTCTCTTTCCTTTGTTGACTCTGTACAAGAGCATGCATTTGTCAAGGTATATGCTTCTTTTTATACCAGGTGTCCAAGAGCACCCTGGACATAGGAGATTAACATCGGAAAACGGTTTTGATTTTTTTGCGCCTGTACGGTTGATTTGATTGAAAAATCGTATTAATGAAAGTTGTAGTACCTATCACGGACTAATTTTCTGTATTTTTTTCAGATCTCTAACTTGAGCCCTTTCGTCGTAAAACACGAACAAAAATGCGAAAATTTAAACTTTTTACCTGCACTGTATAAGCGGTTGTCGAGCAACCGTACCAGCAACAATGAAATGTTTACCCGTTGCCTGACAACCGCCTATACAGTGCAGGCCAAAAGTTTAAATTTTCTCATTTTTGTTCATGATTTACGACGAAAGGGCTCAAGTTAGAGATCCTAAAAAAATACTGAAAACTAGTCCATGATAGGTACTACAACTTTCATTAATACGATTTTTCAATCAAATCAACCGTACAGGCGCAAAAAACTAAAAACCGTTTTCCCATGTTAATCTCCTATGTCCATGGTGCTCTTGGACACCTGGTTTATATTATATAGGCCGGTTTAGAACGTCTTTCGATGTTGTCCGACACCTAATTTCCAGCCTCTTCGGTCTTCACAATCTCCAGGTGTTAGATTTCTCTCACTCATGCATTTATGCATGGTTTTCTGCCACTCCTGTTTTGGCCTTCCTCGTTTTCTTCTGCCTGTTGGTTGCCAATGAAGTACTCTTTTTGTTGAGTACTGATATGCTTCTTTTTCCTTTTCTTTTTGCTTCATTCAGGGCGCAGATTTCATTAATTTTTTGGAATTCTAATTCTTGAAGTATTTCCTGGTCCCTCTTGTTCCAGGAAGCAATTTTCCATGTACCAAACCTTATCATATCCACTCGCGTTATCCTACGTTAATATTCTATCTATCCGGTTTCCAGGCCTCTTTTCGGTTTTGTGAGCCTTTTATTGTTTTATCTAAGGTAAGTTGCTAGCCTTGCCTTTGAATCTTGCTCCTATGGATTGAGTGGCTGTTAAGCCACTCAGTCCATCCAATAGGCGGAGTTAGGCTTTATTTCTCAGGGCAAAACTAAAAAGTAGTATTTTATTAATTCTTAGATACAAGAAATCCAATACTGTTTTTCTCTCTGCAAAACTAGAGACCACAATACAAAGTAGGTCCACATTTAAACTATCCATGGTGATTTTAAATTTAAGCATGTAACTACCCCACACAAAACCCCTAGTGACTCGTTACACTAAGCGATTGAGCCATGTTCAAGATTTGCTCAAAACATTCACTTGTATATTTAGGCTTAGAGTGTACTCCGTTTCCTTTACTATTATAAGAAGATTTCTCATAGGAACAAGAGAAAATTGAAAAGAAGTAGTCCATATTCTCACAGTGGAGTAGTGAGTGTAAGTGAAAGTAAAAACACAAAGTAGATCTCCACAAAATTTTGTGGACTAACAAGAGAAAAGCAACAGAACAATTAATAATACTTGTTCAAAAAACATCATCACATCATGTTTAAAAACATTTAAGATATCTATCCATTTGAATAGTTAGTTTACTTATTATGTATACCTAATTTTCTTCTTTAGCAAATTTCAGTCTGTTGGTAAAACCCATCCCATGTTAATCCCCTATGCAGATCATGCAAATTAAGTTTCAATAATAATAAAACTGCTGATACTGTAGTAGAAAACCTTGTTTCTGTGTTTTGTTGTATCGTTTCTAATTTGGAAACCGTTGATGAACAACGCCATTAGAAACTGTTTATTCTCTGACGAAATTTGGATATGACTTGTGACGTTACAGTAGTATAACGTGATTTTTTCAAATCAACACCAAAAAGCAAACAAAAATCTATTTCCATATTCGCAACAACCTGCACGCATGGTCACTCGTATGATATACGTAGTATTCCGGACGTTTTGCTTATAAACACCTAAAGTCCTGATGCGTGTATATTCCTATGATTTGCATACAATATGAGCGCGATCGTAGGCGGAAGCAAGCCGCCCCCCTGTCAGCCCTAATGATAAATTTTCGTTTACGTTCCTGTAACAAATTATAAAAGCACCAACCGCGTTCATGTTTATTACACCGACTATCATATCTTCAATCTACTGCCCGTTTATTACATACATATCTAGGTTTTGTAAGACTTCACGCTTGAAGTTGTTACACGGCTGTCCTGCTCCAACTCATTGAAATCGGTTTGAAAAAGAAAAGGAGAAGCTATTCAGATAAACCAGCCGGTTGTTTAGGAAAGGTAATTTATTAAAATTAAATATCGCAATAATATGGACGATGGTTTTCACGTTACACCAATCTGGTTGCGCTATTTTAAAATGCTTACTTCAAAGATGGTAGATACTCTGACTAATTATAAGGTAATTAGAATCGCATTAAGAGTAGTCTAGTCTAATGGTAAGTAATGGAACTACAAAGGGTTAATAACATATAACAAAGCTAATATAACAGTTTTAAAGTTTAGTCACGTCAAATAAGTCAGTTTAAGTTTTGTTGAATTGCAATAAATTGCGAAAATAGTCGAAATCAGAAATCATCCTCTTTTGTCCATTATAGACCAAATAAACGTAAAAATAAGAATTAATATCAACTTTAGGAAGGGGTCTAGGCCTACGATCAGTTGAGACTATTTAAGCAGATTTAGAGTTTCCAGTAAATTGCCATGCTTCCAATACGAAATGAGGTATCAAATAGAGGACATCCCGGTTGTCAACCTTGGACTGAGTAAGCAGCAGGAAAAATACGGAAGAACTCAGGAAGGAACACGTATTTATTTATATACACAGATGGCTCTAAAAATACGACAGGACAGAATACGAAGTGCACTGTCCTAGTCTAAATTATAGCTTCTTCTTCTCTAGACTGGCCAAGGAACTGGAGAGAGACTGTGGCAATACATGAGGGAATCATGTTCACATTAAAGAAAAACCTGAACAAAGGTATTATGCACGAACTCTCAGAGTGCCATTGCGAAATGGAGAAGATGAGAAATGAATGCAAGCAGCGATCATATAATGTTGGAAACACGTAGGCTTCTGATGTAGGCGTGGGTGTCTGGTCACACGTCACGGAGACTTGCGGAGTAGGTGGGAATGTTAAACATCCCAAGAAAAATGGAAATATGTAGCTATCGCCTGCTACCAGAAATAAGAAGAAGTCACGACGAGTTGTGGAGAGACTCCTTCTAGGTTCAGGCCAGACATCATGCTGCAGCAGGACAGAGCTTTCCGGAGGTTCCGTGGTTTAATGGGATTCCGTATTCACATAGAAGAAACATTACAACAGTCATAAGAATGAGAACGGGATACTGCTTGACAAAGCAGTTGTTCAGATTGGGAATAGCGGACGGTCCAAGCTGTGAGTGCGGCCAGGATCATATCTTCCTGGAATACCCAATAAACAGAGATCCAAGCCATGATCTGTATCAATCTTTAATAGCGAGGGGGTTGTTGGTCTCATTCAGATTCAGAGACGTGTTGGCCAATATATCACCCTACATAGACAGAGTTCCCAACACCTTTATGCACAAGAACAATATTAAGTTATAAAAATGCACGGGAACTCGCCGACCTGTAGGTAGACACTTTTAAAGAGAAAAAACCTGCAAGTTGCTCAAAATGTCATTTCTTAAAACAGTACACATTTTAACAAAAATAGATATAAAGTATATGGTACAATTATTTTGTTTGCTAAGAGTGAGGCAACTACCTGAGATCGCCCTGACCACCCGAGTAGTTACCAAGTAGATTTGAGAGTCCTTTTGCTAACCCCTTTTCACCAGAAGAGGAAACCTCATACACAATCACAGAACTGGAAAATACAGAATAGCAAATCCTTACTTGACAAAGAGAGCTAAAGTTCAGAATATGACCTAGAATCAGGCAACCCTCTGGACAACCGAATGTGCTGGCAAATTGTTCTCGACAAAACAGAAGCCATTGAAACACAAACAAGCAAGTTTTGTGGAAAAATAAAATTTGTATGGGTTTTTCTAAAAAATGTAGGATTAAATTTTTGTTTTATAGTTTAATAGTTCCATTTTATTGATTTTTTCTAATTACGTCATCGTGTTCTAGGTAAAGTAGTGTCTTAATAATGTCTGAGTTTCAAAACTGTTTTTGGCTTTGTTAAAGAGTGTGAGTAAAATGCAGCCTCTGACGTTTTCCCAATTTTCCGGAAAACGGAGAATAGTATATTTCATTACCAGTACAGAAATGAGGATTTTTCGGTGCGCGCGTTCTTCTTCGGCTGCGCCTCACACGGGAAGTCATGCAAGAACGGAAAATCCATTTCTGGACGAGTAATGAACGATATTTTTTATTATACTTAGGTACCTGAAAACAAAATAAACAAAAAATATCGCAAAAAATTATTAAGAAAATCGGGAATATTTATTTTTATTTTTAAAACAGTAAAAATGTAAGTACATACAACTCAAATTAACAAAAAAAATACAAGTAGGTAATTCTAAGAAAATTAATTTTGGACAGAACCGTTATTATTAATAGTAATATTTATTGTACAATTCGTATTATTGTTGAAGCTCAATCCCTTTTGCATTTCTTTTTGTTGAACTAAAGACTCTGCTAAAGATGTTGAAGCGGAGTGTTCGTGTGTGCTTTGGTTCTCTTGATTGACTGTTAGAGATGTTGTAGTTTCCAAGTTACAAGGGCTAAACAACTTCCGTGATACTTCAATTTTTCTTTGTATGGACTCTTCTATATATCCTTCTGCTACATTGGAAGAAAGCCATCCTCCGTGTCTTTTCAAAGTGAGCAAATCACCGCCGTTTTCCACCAACATGGTTGCCGAAGAGCGCCTTAGCCCATGTCCGGTATATTCTTCGGGATTTTTTAGTTTTAGGTATTTTGCAACAAGTTTTGGAATACCACTGATAGTATGGCACCCAACATGTTGAGCGTAACATCTTTGGTTTCGGTATGCAACAAATAATCTTCTACTCTCCATATGTTTAGGGCGGAGATCTGCGTATTTACGGTAAATTGTACAGGGATCGAATTTGCAATTTTCATTGGTAATGGTAAAACTTCTTGACCTGTGAGTTTTTCCATCTCGTAAGAACACGACAAGGAAACGCCCATTATCTTCCACATCATCTAAACTCAAACGTATTAAATCATCTCTGCGGCATGCACCGAAGATGCCAAACACTAAAATTACTTTTGCTAGTAGATATTCTCCATCTGAAGCTTCACATAAAAATTTGGTTACTTGTTCTGCTGTAACAAACTTGGATTTCTTTGGTATATATCCTACAGCTTGTCGTTTCAAAAAAACAATCGTTTTTGGATATTGATGGTGAGTATTTTCTTTTATTGCCAAACAACTCTTTAACATAGAGAATCGACTCCATAAAGTGGAGGATTTCATAGTGTTGGCTTTTTCAGAAAAATATACTAAAAAAATATCGTCCCTCACAATTTTGATTCGTTTCTGAGTCCGCCATTCGGTAAAACTGTTATATTCTTGTTCATATCTCAACCTGGATTTCACTGGTAATAAATCTGCACTCATTTCTGCCGCTCGTTGTAAGATATTTTCGGGAATATTCCGATTTTCTTCACAATCTGAATTCATTTTTGCAAAATGTAATAAATACATAAATACTTAATTTTCACTGACAGAAAATAAAATTTGTCATTAATAAATAAATCGTTGCTATAGACACATTACTCGTTTCTTTTTTTTCTTCGGGTTGCCATAGGATATCTAGTATCATGGATATCTATGTTTATTATTAAGCGCACGGAAAGAGAGATCGGGAAAAAATTTCCGTGCGCTGTTCCGAAAATGTCATATTTACTGTATTTTATAAACAGTTGAAAATGTAGTATTTTCTGTTAAGTATAATAAAAAGATAATTTAATTTGGAAACCGGAAATAAGTTTCACATAAAATTCTCTAAAACTTTCCCCATGTAACCGAATCTGTTAGCTCTTACGGTTACAGAGATTCCAATACATTTGGGACACACTGTATTTTTATCATAAAATGTGTGCAAAATTTCCCTTATTAAAAGTAGTGTTTCATATTATCGCAAAATTTAAAATTTCAGTATTTTAGAGCCGTTTTGCGACTTAACAACACAACACAGTTTTACTACTTTCAAATCGAATGATTGCGCTACCTTTGTAACAACAATAGGATTTAAACAACTGTCATGTGAGCCAGATACTCTCTAACCTTGAGATTCAATATGAAATATCGTACTCTTTATAGCCAAAACCATCATAATCAATATTACATTGTAACAATATCATTTCCATCCTTTTGAGGAACAAAACTGAAACCGAATATAGATCGATTTCAACGCAAAACGCGAAACAATTCCCACAAACTGGCGACGATTATATTGTTGTACAAATCCACGGTTACGAATATGATCCCGTTTCCTTCCGTTTAAAATCGTTAATTTTTTTCGCTTCACACGGTATTGTTTCACATAATTTCCTGTATTAGCAGGCTTCGCACTCATCCTCACCAATATGAACCGGTAATTGTTTTATGACACTTGTAGGGTTATAAGTGAGCATTATGTGCAGCGGGGTGAAACAAACTTTGTGTATTCTTTACGGTTTAAAACTGTAAAAACGATGAAAACCACTAAGTCATAAACACACGGAGTAGTCAAAGCTAATTTGCTAAAATACCGCTTCGCGCAACTTTCCATCCGAATAAATCCAACTGGGGGGAAAATTAGATTTCAAAGGTGGATCGTCCACGCATTTACTAATTTATGTTCACCATAGCGTAGTTGAAACATTGAGTTATTTGGCGTATTCATCAATTATTAAAGATAATGCAAATCCGAACCTTTGAATTCCAAATTCCGATTTGAGACTAGCTACCACTGATTAGTTGAACTGTTTAGAGCTTCGATTGATAAAACCAATTTAACTAAGTTCGGTTTTAATTGGGTTTTAATTAGAGTTGCACAAAACTAGAACGGAACAAAAAAAGTTTTCTAAACCCTTAAAATCATACAAAAAATACGTTAAGTTTAACACCCTGTATTTTTTTAAAAAAGGATTCTTATTGGTTTATACAGGGTGATTCCAAAGTTGGTGCTTTCCTTTCACCTGCGAATAGGGCTTCAAAAAATAAGGTTTTTTTTCCTTTGACGCTTTTTCGAAATATGAATAATAACGAAGATACAGGGTGTAAAAGTTTTACTGAAAAAATAATAATTTAATGATTTTGGCCAAACCACTTGAAGTAATTAAACAAAATTTTGTAGGTGTCAATAGCTACGTGGAAAGGAAATTTTCCAAGAAACAACAATTTTCTTGCGTTTACCAGTGGCGTGCGTATAATTTTTTCAAAACATTTTCAAAAAAAAAATATTACCCTACTGGTTTTTAACAAAATAAAATTTATTATTAAATTCCTTGTTCAATTCTAAAAATAAAACCCCTTCTATTATTTTTTGCTACGACGCACCATTTCCCAGTAAAAAAAATAAAAACCGTCTTAATGCGTGCCTAAAATTAAATGCTGTTTTAATTTAAAATGTCAAACTATTAAAAATTAGTTCAAATGCGGCTGAAATCTTTTGTTTTTGTTTATGTCTGTTGATAAGGAATAACCTGTAGTTAGTTAAAATTAAATTTAAGTTTTTTATTTTGTTTTTTTTCAGTAAAACTTTGACACCCTGTATCTTTGTTATTGTTCATATTTCGAAAAAGCGTCAAAGAAAAAAAAACTTATTTTTTGAAGCCCTATTCGCAGGTGAAAGGAAAGCACCAACTTTGGAATCACCCTGTATATTGCAAACCAAGATAATTTATTGACATACAATACGACATTAAATTTCGACTACTTAAAAGTGAGACGCCTTATACAGGATGGCCAAGGCAAGAATCCACTGCATAAAGATCATCAAAAACACAATATTAAATTAGGAAAAAGTTTCATTATTAGGCTTTTACAAAAATAAAGTGTTGGTTTCAATTTAATTAAAGTGAATTTTGGCATTTTTATTTATTTTTAAAGTTATTTCAAATCATATAAAAAATCCGTTTTCTTTGTATCTTTTCTAGCTCTACAATATAGCGTTTATGAGACAAAATATTTATAGTTTTAGACAAACTTTCATCAATTTTTGTTTTTTATATGGACCGAAGAAAAACTACATCATGGTTTATATTTTACTCAATAGCTAAATATGTTTTTTTTATATCAATCACTTGTCAAATTCTTGGCACATGCAGGTATGCTTTGATTGTGTGGTTCTTCTAAGAAACACATCTACTCAGACTTTGACTTGGCGACAGCATAAACTTCATAAACATCTACTTGACATTTTATAATTTCCAAATAGTTCAATCTGCATTGCTTGAATTGTTACTTTTGATCATTGATTTGTCTTTACTTCATCATTCTCTTAAATTCTCCAAAAATAAATTTCTGACAATTTTCCATCAGGAACAGGAATAATTTCTTTAGTTAACATTATGTTTTTTTTCAAATGTTTAATAATAATATTTTTACTATTTACTATTTATGAATAAGTACTAACACTCATTACCAACCCGTGAGTAATGAGTTATTATTCTACCAGACAGAACAATCAGCGGGTGATGCCCACTGTCGCATTGACTGCTAATAATTTTTCTGTGACGTGTTATCTTATAGAATACCCTGAAAAATAAGTCGTATTTAAGGTATACTAATCTATTCGTATGTAATGACAGCTAATACTCACCAAGAACAAAGTTTCCGACACAAGCCAATGATGTAATATTAAATTTGTCAACGACCGTCCAATATTCCAAATTGCAAAGCACTGCTGTTGACCACCCAAGTAACAATTTTAAAACACTTTACAACGATACTAGAGAAGTAAAATATAAAACCAGAGATTACACTTGTTAGTCTAGAAAGACCTTTTGAGAATAGCAAGAAACCGAGTAACCTTCCAAAAACCGTGTTTATGAAGGTATCAAGATCATTTGTCACAATGTCTTCTTCTTCTTATTCATATTTAAGATCTCGCGGTCTGTTAGTTTTCCAGATTCCTCTGGATCAGTACCTGGGAGGTGGACTGCCAGCTGTCCTTCCATCTCTTAGGTGATCTTCCGGATGCTCTTTCACTATTGGTTTCCCTTCAAGTGCGATTCGTGACAGTCTTCCCTGTGTGTTATTTGTGTTTCAAGTCTTTCCTTCAAAATGCCAGTAAATAGTTTCATGCTTCTGTTCAGCAGCGTTATGTCCCTCCGTAGGTATTTCCGATGTTTCTAAAATTTTGTTGTAGAGGATTTTGAGATGTTTTCCTATTTCAGATCAGGCATATTTCAGAAGTTCGTTTGGGATGAGGTCTGTCCCGGGAGCTTTTCTGTTTTTAAATTTTTTGATTTTTGCCATTACCTCTTCTTCGCTCAGTCAGTGTTATAGAGTTTCCTGAAGTATTTTTCCCATACATCTTTGGTGACACCTTTTGTTTGCACAAACTCATTAATTGGCTTTTTCCTGTTCTTGAGCATCTTCCAGACTTTCTTTCATGCTCCATATAGGTCGTGATCCATATCGCTTGTAAATTTTGCTCAGTAATCTCGTTTTATGGCTTTGATTGTGGCATTGACTCTGTTTCTCACTTCTGTATATTCGGAGTGACTTTTTAATAAATATTAAAAAAAAAGTGTGAAAACCACACTGGTGTGTAATGTTACACCCAAAATCATACAGGAAAACGAGCTAGACTATCCACAAATTGCTCGTTAAGATAATGCTCGAATTCATAAAGAAGACAAGACTAATGAGCAATAAAGCGTGGGAACACACAATAAGTGTAGCAGCAAAAACCGACTGCAGAAAAGAAATACTTCAACTTGTAAAGTCATTTATCAAAACACTTACCTCAAGTTTTAATATACTTACGTATCACCCCCTTAACCTTTTCCCCCAGTTATGCGGTTTTAACACAGTAAACACCAAAACCTCGCCGCCAAGTAGTAACAAACGGGGTGGCATGGCGTGAGAAATGAAGCCATTCCACGCATGCAATAATAATAATGATAATAGACACATCAAAGTTGTGGGAAATCATTTTGGCCAAAGCGGTTTAATTAATAAAGTCGCCCGTTGCTTGCATGTCTAATCTTGAGGGTTCAATTTTGTTTATTATTGGTTTAGGTGTAGGTGTTGCTTGGTGTAGGAGTTAATATCTGCTTATTTGAATTGGTTAAGGAAAAGCCCCTTATCGATAGATGTGTATGTTTTGAGTAGAATTTAGTTTTAGAGCTAGAGCACACATACAGAGTGTCTTGAAAATTATATTTTAAACTCTTAAAACCGTTAAAAAATAGTATTTAAAATAACAGCTCAACTACTTTTTCCTCTATAGAGAGGCAAAGTTGAAAGTACTTCTTCTTTAAGTGGCATTTCTCAGAAAGTTGCCTATCATCATAGGTATTCTTCCTCTGCAGATTCTTAACAACAAAGAAACAAGAAGACAAAATTCTATTTAAAAAAGTCCAAGCAAAAGTCAGGAGAAAGATCACACAGAAGAAAAATAAATCTTGAGAAAAAAGTGTACAACAATCCAAACCTACGGAGGAAAGAAAAGCACAGAAGGCTGGAAAATAGTAAAGATCCCCTATTTCATTACAAAATTGGGACAAATACTTTAGTGAACTAATGCAAGAAGATGCACTATACGAACACCTAGCAAAGTTATTCCAAAAATGCATTAATACTGGTGAGGTTCCAGAAGTATGGGAAGAGTCATATCTAAGCCGAAGAACAAGCTGGATTCCGTACAGGAAGATGGATTTTTTCTGTGGACACTTTCTGTGTAACACAAATTCTACATTATACTTCTATTCTAAGTTCTAAATTAAACTATGAGAAGCCCTGGAGATAACAAACATCAATATAACGATAATCAAAGTCATTAAGAAAATATACAAAAATTCTCATATAAAAAAGTTGAAAACACATTTTTCAACGATTTCTTTATAAACCAAAGCTTAGAGCAAGGTTCTTGTTGACAATTTTCAAAATATTTTTAGAAAAAGCGTTGCTACAATGGAAACGTAAATGTAGTTAATGCTAAGCTTTGCAGACGATCAAGTGGTAATGATGCAATACCGACAAGAATCAAAGAATATAGAAAATCGTTATGGAATGCTATCAAAGATAGAAATCCCCAAGAAAGGAAGGCAATATCTAAGTTAAACAGTGTTTCAAACCGTATTTCAAACACCAATAAACATCAAATATACAAAACTATTATAAAAAGTATCGTCTTCTAAGGAAGCCAAGGATGACAGCTAAAGGACAGCATCGTATGTACCCTCAAAGCTAAAGAAATGGATTTCTGGAGGGGTGATGCACGAAAATCTAGACCGGAATGAATAACTAAAAATTCGATAATTCGAGAAATCATGAGTGTAAAAAGACAATCGTTTACGACATAAGAACACAACAGCCACAAAGAATGTCTAACAAGAGACTGCCAAAACTGATTCTAAATTGGAAGACAAAAAAGTTGAAGACCAAGACAAAATTGGAGAGGGGATAGACAAGGAAATAAGGGAACGGGAACTGGAAAAGGATCTTTGGTTGGAAGAAATTCACTTGCATATTATTCTGCAACAATACATATTTCTTTCCCATCCTCATGTGTTTCAGATATTGCAACTTTCTTACAATGATATTGCAATCTCTACCCAACTTGTCTTCTTAACATCCTTCTATAAGACCACATCTCAAATACTTCCAGTGGATCACTTATTTTACAGGAACACTGAGAAAACGTAGGGATCTCAATGCTCTCATGACACGACAAGTTGTAAGTTACTTTATTACCAGTAGGTCTGTGCAAATACTGCTATTAAATTTTGCCATATTTATTAGACAAGATAACCAATTGCTGCAAAGTTTATCTAACATTGTATTTAAACTAGATATGCTTGCAACGATAATCAAAACAACTACTTATTTATATCGATTTTTCATAATAACAGTACAATAAACTATAATCTCGGTATTTATATTTAATCACATTAAAGACCACATCTTTTCATTATTTTTAACGACTCCCCGTCACATTATTAAAGGAAAAAATCCCATACACATTGTTTTTATCGGATTTTATCTAAAGCCGCAATTTTAGTTAATGGCCGACCAGATACCCCATCGGTTTGTAAGGAATCCGCGAGGAACGCATATATCTTAAACGACACCTTCAGAATGTTGGCGAGAGGTAGAATATTCTATATAATATGCGGCATTCAATTCAAATTTTGTGAGAATCGAGTTGTGGCATTTTTCGTTTCTTTTCGTCGCTTTATGGCTATTTATATGCCTATGGTAATACCACTTTTGTTCGACTTTTTTACTTAAAAAACCGGCACCGACCCGGTCGCGTTAAAACCATACCTCAATAATTTTAATGGCCATTGTGGTGCGACTTTAAATTAAAGATGCCAACCGTAGATAACAGTGTTCGGAAAATATTGCTCGCGAAATTCAAACAAAAATTATGCGCATTGAACGGATATAAATTTTGTTTGATGTCAATGCAGATCTTGCTCGAATGTGGCTGTAGATTAACTGGTTATTGAGGGTCTAGACTAGACATCATTTCAAGGATCATAACAAATTACAGTGTGGGTATCTTGAAAACTGTTATAACAAAGTTTTAATAGGGAAAATTTCTATAAGACATTATATCAAGAAACGATTCCAAAACCACTAGAGATGCATGACAGTTCTTAATGTAGAATCTGAGAAAATGCCCGATATCATCACAGAAGAAGTTCATTTAGCTGAATTCCAAATGAAGAACAAAATAGAACACCAAGAAATGACGGTATCACAAGTGAAATGATTAAACAACAATGGAGTCTGTGAAAATTCTCTTCAACAAATGTCTGACACAAAGTATCATCTCAGAAACATGGCAGAACGCTCAGATGATCCTATTATATAAAAAGGGTTAAGTTACACGGACACAAGCACAAAAACACGATTGGATGACAGATGAGATATTGGCGCTGTTTGCCAGAAAGTCATTTGATCGAGGATAAGAACCGCTAAGAATGAGTGGCTGAAACAACAGTGTGAAGAATTAGAACAACTACAAAGAATACACGATGACTTTGACCTACACAGAAAGATAAAATAGACGGCAGCCTTTTTGCCGATGAAAGATCTGCTGTTGAAAATGAAGACGACATAGACCTCTTTGGACCTCCCATCACAAAAGAGGAAAATCCAAAGATAGAAAGGCGATTGGCCCAGACCGCATACCTGTAGAGTTGCTCAAACTATTGGACGACAAAAACATCACAGTTCTTCAGACAAGGGTGTGTTCTTTCCCCACTTCTCTTCAATTTAAATTCTGAAGCCATCTTTCAGGAAGCCCTAGAAGAACGCAACGTGGGCGTTAAGGTGAATGGTGTATGGGTCAGCAATATTCGTTATGCTGACGACACAGTTCTAATTGCAGATAACATGGAGGAGAATTTGCGGGATATCCTTTGATGATGAGAAGGGGATAAGTTACAAATTACCGCCTGTTTCTACATCTATACAAACTGTTAACAAAAATAATAAGAAATACAAGCAAATTAGATGCTTGCCAATCACCTGAACAGGCTGGATTCTGCAAAGGCTTCAGTACAATCCATCATATTCACTCAATCCAATCATTGATAGAAGATTCCGAAAAACTGTGGGAAATTTTTGAAGCCTTAAATAATACAAGGGTTGATTCAAGGTATAAAGACCTGCTTTGATTATAAAAATAGCAGAGGACGTAGAATCCAACAAAATTTCTATAAAAAGGCGAGTTAGACAGGGTGACACTATCTCTTCAAAGCTATTGCCCTTTGGATTGGAAGATGTTTTCAAGACACTGGAATGGAGCAGAAAAGGCATACAAATTGATGGCAAAAACCATCTTCGCTTTGCGGTCGATCTGGTTGTCATAAATCAGGATGTTGGAGAGTTGCAAGACATGATGGAAGATCTCAAGATGAAAGCAAAGAAAATAGGATCAACCATGAATTTGAGCAAGACAAATGACTAAAATTGAAAATGTTGCTGTACGTCGTGGAGATCACATCATAGAAAAATTTGAAGAGTCAAAAATTGGGTCAACTCATCTGCTGAAATCAATAGACGGGTTCAGCAAACATACAGGATAACTGTAATATATAGACTAAGGATAATAGTTATTTACATTACTAGTGGGGTATGAGCATTTTTATAGTCACGAGTGGGAGTGTTGCCACGACGAGGTCGTAGACCGAGTTGTGGTGATCACACGAGTACGTTAATTTGCCATACCCCACGGGTGATGTACAACATTTTATCTACGACCATCAGAAGCAGCGTAAAGTAAGAAAAAAATTAATATTTTGTGCAATGTGAACTATTTAGGAACGTCTCGTATATGCTTGCTACGGGTAGTTATTTGTTACCCTTAAATCTTGTCATCTACGCTGTACTGTTTTGGTGTTGTTGCTATGGTGGCCATTTGTTTCCACATATCACTTAAGCGACAATTTAACAGTGTCAGTCACAAATTTTTAAAAGTGCATTTCGTTATGAACATGTCTGAAGAACTTCCGTCAGATATTGAAGAAGCTGCCGCAAACGTGGTATCTGGCTTGTTGCCTGCCAAGTCAAAGGAGAAATATGAAAAAATGTATCAAAGTTATGTTTAAATTCAATAAACAATTACAGCAGAAATTTTCATTTAAAGTTGTTTTATCGCACTAGTGCGATAAAATCGATTATTATCGCACTAGTGCGGTAAAATCGCTCATTACGTAACTCAAACTGAGCTATGTAATGAATGATTACCATGCTAGGAGTAGATAAAAATATCTTAATTAATCAGAAAATAAAGCTTAAATAACGCAAAGAACCATTGAAAGATTTATGTTGGGAATAAGTCTTGGAGACCATTAGAAGGAAGACTGATAGAGACTGGCATCAGATGGCACACAACAAGAAAACATGGACGACGGAAGGGGAGGCCTATGTCCAGGAGTGGATCACGAAAAGAAGAAGAAGAATACACACAACAAAACACCATGAGAATGAACAATCTCCATTAAATCACCTTGTTTAAAACAAAATTGGTAGCAGATTGCTAAAGAGAATAATGGTCGGGATGAGCGAGCTTAATACATCCTTTGTTCCGTAACTGAAAGGGTTATAAGGACATTAAATCAATTTGAATAACTGGAGCTTATATTTTGTACACGCACAAGTAGTCGATTCGGAGTGCACAAAAGCCATTCTAGTATAAAATAGGGAAATTCGCCGAATTACATGATAAATTAACTAATCTCTTTCCCTCTCGGCTTTCAATTTTAAACAATGCAGACTAATGAAATTAAGTTTCGGCAACGGGTTGAATAGTAATAAATTTATATGTACGTGGCTCGGTTGCTAAAATTAAAAGAAAAGCTCCGAAACGACGGCGCAAAACGATGTATAAACACCCTGGGAATTAAAAAAGGCCGGAGATGAATAAAAATTGAGGGTTTAAAAGGTTTATTTATTCATTTTCGGGGACTGTCTGAATACTAAACTAACAACTATAATGTGGGTGGGTTTGAAAGATTCTCGAATGTAGATTAAAAAAAAAACTAATAAAAATGGTGGAAATGAAACGTATAAATCACAAACATAATAAAGCCGCGTGTATCGTTTATATTTTGCGAAGCGCGACAATATCAATACACTCCATAAAGGTTTAATTAAAAAGAGTTGCAATCAAAACGCCACGGCAGTTTGTTTTGTAAATTTGTTGGGATTTAAAATGGAAGTAGTTTTCAAACATTAAAAATGTCGAAAATATTTTATACGTCCGCGGAAAATTTAAAAGGTTCAGAAGTTTTATTTTTTTTCCGTTGATACCGTGTATTATTCAAATTGCTGGTTTCGAGTTTTGCCCGTAAATTTTAAAACGTTTTTTCATGTCGCTTTTTTTGTTATACAGATTATTTTCAAGCAATTTTGAAAATAAAAAAGGTGTGTTTTGGTTTCACACTGATTAATTGCAGTAATAGTATTTTACAATACGAGATAGAAGAATAGTATATTCTCCAATGGGCGTGAATAATACCCATTGTACGCGAGAAGACTATACTTCTTTCTACTGGACTTATCTAGTATTAAAAATAATATTAGTTAGGAAAATCGAGTAAAAAATAGTAATACTTAATGTTTTTGTTCGTTGGGGGGTTAAGAACCAATTACAAATATCAAAATTTCAAAAATGGGGTTATTTTTACTTCTTTCAACAGATTTTCATGGTCCAGCCCTGGACATAGGCCTTCCCTTCCGTCTTCCAAGCTTCCTTGTTGTGTGCCATCTGATGCCAGTCTCTATCAGCCTTCTCTCTCCAGCCAACGTTTCTGCGGTCTCCATTGTACGATGAGCTTTGTCCATCTGAACTCGTCTTGACGTGGGACATGTCCAACCCAGCTCCACTTCATCCGAGCTATTGTTGATATGACATCATCTACTCCTGTTCTTCTCCTGATTTCTACGTTCTCTACATGGTTTCTAAAACCTATTCCCAATATCATTCGTTCAGTGGCTCTTTGCGTTATTCTAAGTTTATTGAAACTTCTTCTGAGGTGATATCGGCCATTTCTTCAGATTCCACATTAAGAATTCTTCTGTGATTTCCGATTTGTTTCTTGGTATAATATCTTGTAGAAGTTTTCGATAATATTTATTAGCTCACTCTTTTCTTCTGCTTTGTTTACGTTGGTGTCTTTTAATTATTTTCAATAACTGTTTTTATCAATTCTGTGTTCTCACATTATTTCTAGTTTTCTTCCTTATAACCTTATTCAGTTCATTATATTCAGGTGTGACTTTCATTATTTCCCTTCTTTTATCCATAAGGTCTTTTGTTCTTTTACTAATTTTTGTTTGACTGGATTTTTTAGCTGTGGAACATATCTTTCTCGTAGCTGTTTTCATCTGACAGCCTACTTTCATCCAATCGAAGTTGCTGATTTAGAATTAATCTCAACTTTTGCTGTCACCAATTTGTGATTGCTGCCGGTGCTGAATTGATTTAAGACTAAAACATCCCTCTGTAATAGTGAATTATTATTAATTGATTAATATTGTGATTTCTTTGAATAAACAAATTGAAAATTAGACATAATTACGTTATCTGTTATGAGCATAGTGTAAATAAATACAATACATTTTGGGGGTAATACCACGAGAGCTTTAAAATTACCAGCATGTTTTCCATAATTTCACTAGTCCTCTAAGACGAGGAAATTTTGTAAGGAAAAGTTACTAGAAAGGAACTAAGTTACTAAGAAAAGATGTTGTTCCTAGGAAGGAACAACAAGGTAATCCTCCTCTGGGTTCCGGAGCACGTCGGAGTAGAGGGTAACGAACCAGCAGATACTCTGGCACGAAAAGGAGCATCAGCGCCACTGATCGGGCCAGAACCATTCTGCGGCTTTGGAAAAGCATATGCCCAGGAAGAACTTAATAAAGCTGAAGAAGAACTGGGAGCAAATCACTGGCAAAGACTTCCAGGACTGAGGCAGGCCATAGATCTCCTCGGCAATTTTAACCGAGCTAGACACTGATTAACCTCCGCAAAATTACTCTCAAAGCATTAACGGGGTTTCTAACGGGTTATTGTCGACTCAGAGAACACCTAAGGAAGCTAGGCCTAAAAGGGCACAGTACCTGCAGGTTCTGCGGAGAAGAACCAGAAACACCCCACCACATCTTGGTAGAACACACTGGGATTATACCACCTGGCTGTGGAAGAAATACCTCAAACAGACCCACTCAAGATCTTGAAATTCCTAAAAGAACTAAATCTTGAGAGGCTGCTATAAACAAGGAAACTTTGAGATAGCAGAAGAAGATGGGGTACAATAGATCTAATCAGGTCAGGCAGTACATCTGTCACCATCCACACCTACCATTACTGGAAAAGAAAGTTAGATGCTTCCCAAAAACATTCTTCCGCCCAAAATTTCATTTCAAGAAATAACAATTAATAAATTTATAAGCATTCGAAGCAGTTCAGGTACAGACCCTGTATAATTTAACAACATTTCTTCTTTAATGCTCTAAAAGAGTTAACTAGATCTGTTGTAGTAAAAAATGTGTGTTTCTTAGTTTTTTTCATAAAAGCTGATCAAAATTAACAATTTATTGGGCACAATGTGCGACAAGTTTTGGTATTTAAAAGTTAACATTTTAGGTTAATTTTATGATTATTTAAAAATGAGTTTTGAACAAATTTATTTGCAGAAAACATGTGTTGCCATCTGTGAACAGTAGGGAAAACTGTATCGAGTTTTTTTATGAAGGGAAAGAAGACGTGCTATCCGATATTGATACAGTTTTCATCCCTTTTCCCCCATTTTTACGATTGAAATCTGCCCTTATACCCGATTGTACGCTTCATATGCCGTTTGACAAACATACACACCGGCAAAATTAGAGGAACGATCAAAATTTAGACTTAGTTTAACAATAGCATTAACACAGCTCGATTTTGATAATCTTTTTTATGAATTGTAGCTTGATTCTTCATCTTATTACGGTTTCTAAATGGTATGTCATATACAGGGACGAAAAGGAAGTAAGAAATTTTCTGTGCTATTTGAGACACCCTGTGGAGAGAACAACTGAAAATTGAAAACAGTTTATAACATCAAATTGTAGCCCGTTATTTTCTGAACATTTCCCTTTTTTATTCCCTCTGATATCTCAATTATTAAAAGAAATACAGGGATTCGAAGAAAATGTGGATATTGATCTTATTTTTCCACACGTTTTAGAGGTAATCTATTGCCATGGTTTCCTAATCAAATTTGCTATACGTCATTGGTTCTTGTCAAGCGAAAGTCAAGAAGAACATTCATCATTTTGATTCTTAAATATCCAACATGGGTGATACGGCTTCTACTGATGTGGCAAAGTTAGAGCGATTTTGCTGACATGTTAAGAAAATCAAAATCTACGATATATCGTAATGTAAGACATTGGAGACAAATGGGAGGTGAGAAAAGGAGGTAAAGGAAGAAAACGGTCAACCACGGCTAGAGATGACAGATTCATAGTCTTGCAAACATTATTGAATAGGCGTAAAACAGTACCGCAACTAAGAAGCGAACTGAAAGAAGAACAAGTGCTCGGACCATTAGCAGAAGGTTTAAGGAAGTTGGAAATCCTATGGAACTAAGAAAGCTCCATTACTCCAGCGACGTCATCGTATGGCCAGACTAGGCTTTGCTAGGGAGCACGAAAATTGGGAAAATGATCAGTGGGCCAATGTTTTGTTCACAGATGAGAGTCGATTTTGTGTTAATTCCATCGACGACAAGGAAAGGTTATATCGCCGCCTTCGAGAAGAAGAAGATGAAAAATTTAATTTTACTCCCACTGTCTCCTATGGTGGAGGCTCAGTGATGGTCTGGGATGGAATATGCTTAGGGGCACGAACAAAGTTGGTGGCTGTTAATGAAGCTTTAAATACAGATGAATACACGTGATGTTCTGCAAGAGCATATCGTACCATTCTCCCCCCATATCACAAGGCTCGTTGTGTCTCCGACTTTTTGAATGTCGTCGGAATAAGAACAACGGCGCGGCCGGCATGTTCTCCAGACATTAATCCGATTGAACATGTCTGGGACATGTTAGGTAGACGATTAAGGTCCATTACTCCTGCAGTTCAAAATCCCAAACAAGTAGCAGCTGCTCTGGTTGAGATTTGGGACAATCTGCCTCAAGACATAAACGATAATGTCTTCAGAAGCATGAAGGATGCCGGTGTGTGTACATTTCTGTTGGTAATGCATCTAGCAATCACGCTTTCAGTAGAAGAATTCAAATAAAAGTTAAGGAGAATAAACTTAACTGGCTTAACAAATACGGTGTTGATTGGCAGTGAGAGACAAGCAAAAGTAAGCTGACTTTTTGACCAGCACCATACCGCTTTATTTCCACCGATCGGGCGGTTTTTTTCGATTCGAAATAGGCCGTGTCACCGAGTCATTAAACGAAACAAATTAAATACGTTTAAAGTAAAAACAAACGTGAAACGACCGGCGCTCTCTTTATAGCTAAACATTTTTACTAAAAAGAATGCCACCAATGAAATTTATAATCCTCGCCATATATCGTTCGTGGCTGAACGACTGAAAAAAAGTCCGGTGTACATAGTTTTTCAAAACATCTTGAGCCGCTGTACAGTTGAGCAATGACCATTCCGTGGACAATATAAGAAACGAATAAGAATAATATTTCCTTTTAGAGCTGTACCGCAAAAAGATGGCCACACACGTCGCCCATTAATTCAATTATTGTTGGCGAAATGCGCATTTGAAAAATTGCCACGTACACGTAATTATTTAGCCTTAATTACCGATTTGCAGATTTTAAATGCCACTCGACTTTTTCCTACGCCATGTTGCTACATCTTTTTTTTGGTTAAACATTCGAAGGCGCTATGGCTTAATGATCATCACTTACGGTATAATATTGTTCATTACGTTTAGGTCTGCTGTACTATTACTTTAAATGTCTCACTTATCACAATTTGAGACACCCTGTAATATAAATTAGTGATATACATGTATGGTCATTATTTTCAAAAAAACAGTTAGTAGGTATTGTCTGGCTATAGACTTACATTTTCAGAACAAGGAGAAATGTTTGGAATGTTTTGATCGTGAATGTTTATCATTTTATCAATAACGCTTCTCAACAGCATCCTCAAAGCCTTCACTAGGACTTTGTTAGAGGAAATCAACAAAACTATTCAAAATCAGCAACGTTTTCGAAAAAAACAGGTCTACCATTGATGCTATCTTCATTGTGAAGCAAATAACAGAAAAATCTCTAGAGTTCAATAAACCAGCTTAGTGCTTTGTCGACATGACTAAAGTTTTTGATTGGCGGACATCATTGAAATACTGCGAGAAAGGGAAGTGAACCAGATGATATTAATAAAACTAATATACGAGATTAATAACCACTGTCGGACTAGTATAAAAGTAGGACATCTATTAACTGAAGAAGTGCAAATATACACATATTCAACATGATAATGGACAAAATTGTTGGAGATCTACATAAAAGAGCAGGATACAAAATGGGGAACACTTACTTCAATGTTGTCTGCTATGCAGATGATGCGGTGTTCATTGCGGATTATGAAGACGATTTTCAGAGATTACTTTACTCTTTTAATCAATCAGCAAAGAGCAAAATGGAGATTGACCAGAAAATTGTAGGACAAGTAAATCTGTTGTAAAAAAAATGAAAATAATAAGAAGTATACACGGAAAAACACTACACGACAGAATCAAAAACGAAGACCTTAGACAACAGAGCGAGATACAGGACATAGGAAGGTGGGTAAGACAGAGAAGAAAATACTGGAATAAACACACGTAATCAGAATGGAAGACAACAGACTTGTAAAAATCGCAAAATCAAACAATCCTATGTTAGAAAACGAACCCAAGGCAGATTTCCAAAAGGCTGGAAAGAGTGCTGGACATCAACGTCCGAAGAGGCATAATAAGACAAAACAGGCATTAGCCTACCTATATGGTCACCCACATTAGAAAGAAGAAGAAGAAGAAGTCGTTAGTTTTTGTATCAAAAACCTCGTCATATCCAGAAAAGGAAATAAAATTAGGAGTTTGGCAATTTTTTAAGTTACGTTTTGTGTAGTAGACCCCTGACAGCTGAAAATGGTTGTTATTGTAGCCTGATCTATTCTGAGAATTGTTTGAATTGAATTGTAAGTTTTGTTCGTAAATACCTGGCGGATCTGCAAACGTTACCTTTTGACTTTTAATGAAAAATAATTCTGTTAGACATTCATCATGTACACGGCCACAATCGATTTATTTCAGTGCATTCAGAAGAAAATTGTCTAGCGATTCCTAATCGATGAGTTCTGATGAATCATCATCATTAATTATTCTATCATTTGTATAATTTGCAAAATGTGTGCAAGAAGTAAAATGGTAACAACAAAAACAAGGAAAATGCTAAAAACGACTTAATGATGCTCAATTACAGTTCTACATAATATGTAAGTTGTTTTCCTAATAATAATATGTAAATACATGCAACAAGCCTTTACAGAAATCCTACTAAAAATGTACTGTTTTTTGAAAAAAATTTTCTCCTGTTTTGACTTTCAACTCAACTAAATGTTTTTTGACTCATAATGAAGGTCTCGACCAAATATTCTTTTGGACAACCCTGTATAGTTGTTTTAACAAAAAAAGTTGTGTCTTTGATAGTTCGAAGAAAATACTAAACTAAAGCTGTGTTTACGTTTTCTGTCCAATTTTTATTCACTGTGTCCCTTAAACCTGAAAAGCTGCCTTATTTGACAAACATGATATAAACTTTCATATGTCGATGGATGGAATGAAATGGGCATTCTAAGTGCAATAATATTTCAATTGTTAAATAATTTGGTCGCTAGAGTTTCAAACTTGACCAAAGTTTGCTGTTCAATTTTTATGAAACCTGAGAAATTGCTTTATTGGACACATGATATGTATTTTGATATGTCGATGGATAGCCAATGAAATGGGTTTTCAACCGATCTATGCAACTTGGGTTAATATCCTGTACAACAAAAATTCAGTGACTTTGAAAATACAAAGTTAAACTTTTTTTGAAAAAGTAGCCTTTTATAAAAAAATTGCATTTTGAGCTTTTTGGCCCTTTTCTTTATTATCTCATGTTTAAATTATGACAAATTATATGTTTTTGGGATAAGAAAGATAACGAAAATCGGAAATAATTTCTAATTTACATTTGCAAACTGACAATTGTCAAAAAAACTGTTATAAATCTCAGAAACACGTCCTGTTTTGAGAATTGTAAGAAAACTGTGTTTTAAACTGTAAATTTTGCAAATCCTATAGGCAAATTTTTGACATTAGGCACAAATATCACGTGGTTTTAGAGAATAATTTAAGTAGGATGTCACGTGACCACTGTCAAAATAAATGTCATCTCAGAAACACGTTTTGCATCTTTAATACTACAAGAAAACTTTTCTAAACAATGATGCTTGCAACTTTTAAGCACAGGTGTCACAGTCTGTTTAAAAGGAGAGTCAGGTACAAAATCGCCTGTAAAACCCACTTGTAGTGAAAAACTAACTGTTTAGAGCAGATTTTTGGAACCACCATTAAATTTCCTATCCAATAACTTCAAAAAATACTACAAAATTTGGTACAGTCATTGAGAAAAGCGCTGTCAAAATTTGAACTGCTAAAAACACAGTTTGAAAAATAGTCAGGGACAAAATCGCCTGTCAAACCCATTTGGAGTGAGAAAATTACGGTTTTAAGCATATTTTTCGAATCCTCATTAAATTTATTTTCCAAAAACATTAAAAAAATTACACAATTTAGTAATCAGTGAGAAAAGCGGTGTCAAACTTTGACCTGCTAGAAACACTGTTTGAAAGGATAGTCAAGTATCAAAACGCCTATAGAACCCACTTGGAGAGAGAAAATTACCGTTTTAAGTACATTTTTGGAATCCCCATTAAATTTCCTATCCAACAACTTGAAAAACACTAGAAATTTGGTACAGTTATTGAGAAAAGCGCCTGTCAAAATTTGAACTGCTAGAAACACAGTTTGAAAAGCAGTCAGGGACAAAATCGCCTGTAAAACCCACTTGGAGTGAAAAAAATGACTGTTTAAAGCGGATTTTTGGAATCTCTATTAAATTTTCTTTCCAACAGCATGAAAAAACACTACAAAATTTGATACAGTCATTGAGAAATGCGCTGTCAAAGTTTGAACTGCTAGAAACACAATTTGAAACGTAGTCAGGGACAAAACCGCCTTTAAAACCCACTTGGAGTGAGAAAATTACGGTTTTAAGCACATTTTTGGAACCCCCATTAAATTTCCTATCCAACAACTTGAAAAGCACTACAAAATTTGGTACATTCATTGAGAAAAGCGCCTGTCAAAGTTTGACCTGCTAGAAACACAGTTTGAAAAGTAGTCAGGGACCAAATCGCCTTTAAAACCCACTTGGAGTGAGGAAATTACGGTTTTATGCACATTTTTGGAATCCCCATTAAATTTCCTATCCAACAACTTGAAAAGCATTACAAAATTTGCTACATTCATTGAGAAAAGCGCCTGTCAAAGTTTGAACTGCTAGAAACACAGTTTGAAAAATAGTCAGGGACAAAATCGTCTTTAAAAAACACTTGGAGTGAGAAAATTACGGTTTCAAGCACATTTTTGGAATCCCCATTAAATTTCCTATCCAGCAACTTGAAAAGTACTACAAAATTTGGTACATTCATTGAGAAAAGCGCCTGTCAAAGTTTGAACTGCTAGAAACACAGTTTGAAAAATAGTCAGGGACAAAATCGTCTTTAAAAAACACTTGGAGTGAGAAAATTACGGTTTCAAGCACGCTTTTGGAATCCCCATTAAATTTCCTATCCAGCAACTTGAAAAGTACTACAAAATTTGGTACATTCATTGAGAAAAGCGCCTGTCAAAGTTTGAACTGCTAGAAACACAGTTTGAAAAATAGTCAGGGACAAAATCGTCTTTAAAAAACACTTGGAGTGAGAAAATTACGGTTTCAAGCACATTTTTGGAATCCCCATTAAATTTCCTATCCAACAACATGAAAAGCACTACAAAATTTGGTACATTCATTGAGAAAAGCACCTGTCAAAGTTTGAACTGCTAGAATCACAGTTTGAAAAATAGCCAGGAACAAAACCGCCTTTAAAAAACACTTGGAGTGAGAAAATTACGGTTTTAAGCACATTTTTCGAATTCTCATTAAATTTACTTACCAATAACATGAAAAAAATTACAAAATTTAGTAATCAGTGAGAAATGCGGTGTCAAAGTTTGAACTGCCAGAAACACTGTTTGAAAGGACAGTAAGGGACAAAAACGCCTGTAGAACCCACTTGGAGTGAAAAAATGATTGTTTAAAGCAGATTTTTGGATTCACCATTAAATTTCCTATCCAACAACATGAAAAAACTCTACAAAATTTGGTACAGCCAGAGAGAAAAACGGTTTCAAAATTTGAACTGCCAGAAACCCAGTATTTGTAATTTACCAGTAATTTACTGGTAAAATTTTCCGGGTAATACCGGTAATTTACCCATTACTAGATTTTTACATTTTGGAATTAAGCTATGTTTCAGTACCTAATGGTAATCAGAAAAAAGCTTCAACTAAAATATGCAAAAACCTAATATGGCGCTGATATAATGGCAATGGTAAAGTGTCATTAATTTTCAGTTATCTCATAAAAAATTAAGTCAAAAATACCGAAGGTACTTTGTGATATTTTGTTGAATTCCGAATTCTGCTACTTGGCTCCAATATAACAACTTTTATATCTCTTCAAATAACCGATTTCCCCATGGTGGGACGCGAAAAACGGACACCCTGTATAGCAATGAGCTTAATGAGCAGTTCAAACTCAAGTTATACTCATAATTATTGTTCTGTAGCTTCTGTGGAGAGTGAGCAAGTTTCAAGTTTCTTTTACAGACGAGATTTCTATAAATTCTTTGTGTTTTATTGATTAAGTTGGATTTTTACTATCAGTTATTGTTGGACATGTGGAGGGCAAAAAGGTTAGAAATATTAAATCATAGTGCATAATCGGAGCAATAATTAATTATGCGTGTAGTGTTGAATGAAGAGTAGTATTCCTAACACAAAAATGCCTTGAATAGTCCTCAAACATTCGTTCTAAAGTAAAGAGTTAGAGACCAAACTTAGCAGGATTTGAAAACCTGTTTTTCAGTAAACTCTTTCCTTCAGTACCAACAAAATACAAAGCTAAGAATAATCAAATTATATACTATACAGGGTGGTCCAGTTTAAGTTTTAAGTTAATAATTCACCATTTGATAGCTAATCAAAAAATAAGTTGACTTGCATTATGTCATTTTTCTGAAAAACGTTTCCTAAGGAAGATACAGTCCTTCAAATTTCCATTTAAAAAATCGTTTTATAGTTTAAAACTGATCATTCACGACTTGTGAAAGTCCAAATTTGTACTCAATAGACTAAAAACTTGCTTTTTACTATTAGGAATAGTCTTATGATTCACTTTCTCAGACTGCCATTCTGGTTGAGTGTCTGAAACTGGCATTCAAGAACTAAAAAAAGTCCGGAAATCAAGACAAAGATTGTATTGTGCATGAAACTCATTTTTTACTACTAAAAATAATATAAAAATTGACTTTTAATGCTAGAACTGACTTTACTAGGACTAAAGAGAGTCCAAAAGTATATTTTCAAGACTTTAATTGGTGTACAACTCAATTTTCTGGACTGGACCACAATTCTAGAAGTAAATTAAATTTTCGGACTATTTTATTTCTAAAAATTAGTTCTCAAGACTATTATTGTAGCATTTGGTACCAACATTTTTTACTTTTATTACTGAAGAAACTTGACTTTTGGAAAGAGTCTTAAACTCCATTTTTCAGTCTTAAAAAGCATTAAAAACAGTCTGAATTTCTTAGAGATGCTACAATTTATTGCACCTACGAGTGTAGAAGTCAATTTAATAGTGAAGAAGCTTGAAATAACATTTTCAAGACAATGGCCAGTGGACACACTGGCTTTTAGGCCTGATAAGTCAAAAACTTTGTAAAGATAGTCTTGAAACTCGATTTGAGGCACTGAAAACAGTCTAGTTTATTAAGAAATACCCGAATTTTTAGCACTGAGGTGTCTAGAAGTCGATTTAATAGTGACAAAGCTTCGAATGCCATTTTCAGTCTATGAAAAATGTAAAAATTGTTTTTTAAGCTTGCTATGTCAATAACTTGGTGAAGATAGTCTTGAAACTCGAGTTTCCAAGCTGAAAGCAGTTTTGAAGCACTAAAAATAGTCCAGAATTCGAAGAAAATGTAAATGAAAGTAAAAAGCACGAAAAGTTCGTTTTCAAGACAATTTTCATGAATCTAATACTAATGTCCTGCATCTAAGACTATTTTCAAGACTAAAATATTGAAATTTGTCTTCAAATTATGAAAACTTGCTTAAAATGCAAATTTTAAGCTTCTGATGTCACTTTTCATTAGTTAAGTCACATTTTGGGGTTCAAGTCAATTTTTAAGGTTTAAATATATGAATTTGTAGTAACAAATTCTTGAAAAAGTAGTTTTTATGTCTACAAGTCAATTTTTAGTATTAAAGTCTCTCGATTTGCATGAAAACTGGTTAGAAATACAATTTTTAAGTTTCTGAAATTTTTATCTTTTCTAATTCAATTTTCAAAACTAAAGTCTTTTAGTTTGTCTGGAAACTATCAAAACTGGCTACAATAATATTTTTTAAACTTCTTAAGTGAATTTTCCGTTTCCAAGACAATTTTTAAGTTGGGTTAGGTTAGTTTTGGGTCTTTGACTGTAATAACGTGTAATAAAGTGCTTGTTCCAAATTTGATCAATATTGCTCCAACGGTCTGACAGTTATGACAAAAAAAAAACGATTTTTTAAACAGAAATTTGAAGGACTGTATTTCCTTAAGAAGCACTTTTCAGGAAAATGACATAATGAATGTCAACTTATTTTTTAATTGGCTATGAATTGGTGAATTATTGACATTTAAAACTGGACCACCCTGTATAATGGAAGTGTTATTTCATTACTTATTTCATAGTTAGCAGGACAATTACATGCAATGCAGTACAGATAACTAGTGCAGTATAAAGGATACTTCGTGGAAAACGCTTACTTACTTCCCACTAAGTAGTTGAGTTTCCTAAGGCCGTTGCCGGTAATTAGTCTCGAATAACAGGTCGGCGGTCGGGGGTTGTTTGCAAAGATGTGAACAAGTTTGCGTTTAGTTTGGAAAGTTTCAGTCCCTGGAAAGTGTCGGATAAAGGTGTTGCGGCCGCCATGAGGGAACTGTTCGAAAATGCCAAATTTTCAGACTAAATCAGAACTTCTAGGTCTGATCTTGCAGGCCCACAATTAAAACAACTTTGCATAATTCAGCTGCAAAGATTTTCTGACACGTTAATGTGTATAACACAAAATGTGTATAATATTCGTCTTAAATTTCCCTAACCCAACTCGCTAAACGCCCGGGGCCTCAATTATCAAACTTCTTAAATTGCTACTAAAATAATTTTAATTATTATGAGATCAGATCTGTTTTTCGTTCTAATTAATAGCTCCAGTCCGTTAAAACAAGGGTCTTGTATAGGTAGGAAGGGTAGTAATTAGGCGGAGGCCTAAAACGTATCAAAAGTTCGAACGTAATTAGATATGAAAAACTGCTCGTCTTATACAGGGTGTCCCTGAAAGGTACGGAAAAAATGCTACCACAAATCATTCTTGAAGCTTAAATATGATAACCTAACTTACCTCAGTCCAAAAGTCGATGATTACGCAGATACATGGTGTCAGTGCAATTTTTAGTTTTAGTTTTTCCAAAATAGAAAATTTTTAATATTTGGTGTATTGTCCCAAAATTTAGAAAACAAAACACAAAAAGAAGGGTTTTGTGATGTAAAAAATTCAAATCTAGTACACAGAGAACTAAATAACTTTTTTGGGAAACCCTGTATTTAATTTTTAATAAAATGTTTTATTCTTTTACCTAAAAAATCTGTATTTAATATTCAGAAGATGAATTAAGGAGATGTATTCAAACTGGAATTGAAAAATGATGAGAAGAGATTAATTTTTTAAAACGTATTAGTCTTTGTAGACACATTTGTTGAAGATTTTTTTATTAAATTGTTTAAATTTTTGTTTGCTGATAAATCTCTTATTAGGTATCATTTTTACTAAATAATAAAATTACCAAAGCCTTTAAAGTACTAGATTTTTTTTACTTTTTAGTGACAAATTTTAGTGTTTAGTGAGTTAATTTAATTTATTACAATAATAATTTAGACCGGGTCATCATGAAGTACATTTTTTTAAATTCAGATATCTCAAAAACGGTTGCTCAAGTCAACTCTTACCAAGTAAACCTTTTTTAGGTAAAAGTTAAAAATCTTTATTGAAAAACGATATACAGGGTTACTCAAAAAAGTTATTTTGTTTTAAATGTGTACAAGGTGTCGTAGGTGGCGCCCTTTTCATTTTACAAAGGAAATGGGAGCAGATTTGAATTTTTTACACCACAAAACCCCCCTAAAGATATGCCGTGTTAACATTGACATTGATTAGATCAAAAACAGTGATTTTTCTGACATTTGTTGCTTTACCTTTGAATAACTCGGTTACTTGACAACTGACGTCAAAACGACACTGAAGAGAAAAGATAGTCCGGACTATGACGTTTCCAAAAATATAGTCATTTTAGTTGATTCAGTTTTACTACTAGATGGCGCCAAAAGTCACTAGAACAAAACGTATTGACACTTGTTGCTTTGAATATCTCAGAAACTATTGGTTTTTTGTATTGCACTTTACGGGTCACTCTGCCCATGCGCAGTCCACTCAGTTAAAAATATACAGGTTGTCACATTTTGCAAGTCCGAATTCTAATGTAAGTTTCCCAAAGTTTGCACAATTTTTCAGATATCAATACTTTGAATCGAATTTGATTTTTGACAGTGTTTTACCTAAAGGCCTGAGGTGATGTATTATGTCGTTACTATAGAACCATTCCAGTTCAATTAAATGCAGCATTTGCTTGAGAAATTGCCCTGCAAAGTAAATATATGGGCCACTGAACCCATTGACACGAAATTTGAGGTTATACGAACGAATTTTGAGAACTATCAAGAAGTTTACAAGATATTTAGAGGCAATAGAAAAAGTCTTTCTTTGACGATTTTATATGTTTTTAGAGGCTTCAGGCATTTTAAAAGTAATTTTAGAGGATTTCTATCTTTCTAAAAGAAATTTAGAAACACCTGGACTTTATAATGGACTGGTGAGTTGTTTACAAGATATTTAGAGGCTCTTAGCGATAGCAAAAGTTTTTGTTTGACGGTTTTTAGAGGCCTCTATTATTCTTTCCTTTCTATTATTCTGGATCCAACTGTCAAAGTCCAGTGTCCAGTCCTGAATAAAGAATCTTATTTATCACATTTTTGCTCTATTTTTTTCTAAAGCAATACCAAAATTGTTGCGATCTTAGTAGGTTGGTCGTATTTAAAATCCAAAAAAAAAACGAAAATTTGTTTGATAACATAACTAAAAATAAATAACACTTTACTATTGCCAATTTTTCTCATCTACAACGTGATAGTATCATATTTGACATCCGACGTTTCAGTTTTTGGGTACCATCAACTTTCATTTCGCTTATGGTCACATATTCAATTTTTACTTTTTTGAAAAGAACCCTTGTATTTTAGATAGTAATTGACAACAACAAATTTTGAATAATGCAAATTTTGTGTCAATAATTTAAGAAACGGTTACCCTTTTTTAAGTGTTACTTCTTGAGGATATTCTAGAAATGTTCTGCTTGCAATTTGGTCTTTCAATTGACTAATTTCAGTAATCTACTGAATTTTAAAATGTCATTTTCCTAGTCTAAAGTTACTGAGATTTTTCCAAAAATGCTCTAAATACATTTTAAAATAGCCGGTAATTATCAAAATAACAGTACTATAATTTGCAAGAATTACAGTATAACACTTTTTAAAAAAAAAAAAACTTTCTGACTGTTAAAAAGAGGCGAAGAGTATATTATGCTTTAACCAAACTTTGTTGTATATTGAATGATTTTTGATCTTGAAAATTCATTAGGTTATTTTTAAGAGCAAAAAAAAGAGGTTTTCTATAAAATATTGGCTTACCAGGTGGTTCAATCAGGTTTATAAAAATGCGGACATCAAAAGTTTTCTGAATTTTGTAGATTTCTGTGAAGCTTGTCAAACATTGTTTGGAAGTTCAGTAAGTAGATATTCATAGATAATTTCCAGAAAGTGAAAAAAAACACACTAAAATGATGGAACAATTCAAATTTTTAGTGATTCTAGCTTTTGTGTATGTAAACATAACAATCAATCAAGTTAAATTAAGATTGGCAGTAACTTAAGTTATTTCAGATATTCTGAAAGTATACTTTTCAGAGAGAAAGTAGAATTCAGACAATTTTAAGTATGTTGTCAAGTTACGGATTTTGATAAAACATTAAAATCCCTAATATTTTTGAATGAAACATTTTAGGTGATTATTTGCCGAAACGTAAAATTTACTATTCTTTCAAGTTTATGATCAAACTTTCAATGAATTTTAACGAGGTTAGGTTAGGTTAAGTTAGGAAATGTTATCTGAATTAATCTTTTAGTAGTTTTACCTCCCTGAAAGAAGGTTTTCAATATTTCAGTGCATCTCTAACTTCATTCTATAAAGCTCAATTTTGCTTATAAGGGTGTTTCAAAAATGCCATTAAGTTTTGATATCAAAAGAGGCTCAATCTACTGAATTTTAAAATGTCATTTTCCTAGTCTAAATTTACTGAGATTTTTCCAAAAATGCTCTAAAAACATTTTAAAATAGCCGATAATTATCAAAATAACAGTCATAAATGTCAGAAAGACGGTAGCAAAATTTGTTTGACAGGTTAACTAATCGGTAAATGAGATAATGGTGGTACACAACACATTAGTCACAATTATTAAAGCTGGATACACAAATTCAGGATTAAAACAAAAAATTGGTGCATACATTTGTAAATATTATATTGAAAAATGTTCTTTTCATCAAGGTTACTATGTGAAACAATCTTAACAATTTAAATATGACATTGATTAACAACGACATATCTGAAATTTAATTAGCCAGAACCCAAATAGTCCTTTTCGTATAAATCAAAGTGTATTCCCACACGTCAGGTTTGTGAAACAGGTAAAAAAGTTTTACAACGGCTATTCCACTTTAACGTTCATAGAAGTGATGGAAACAAATAAGCATGAATTAAGAACTTACGTGTTTTTTGTCAAAATGTAATTTCGTTCAGTTAAAGCGAAAGCTTTGAAGTATAATAATATGTACGAGTACTTCCTCCGGCCGGCAAGTTTAATCTAAATAACTTAAACCAGGTGTCTCGTAAACTACAAACGTAAAATACACCAACACAAAACAGATTCATTTCGCAAGACGATATTTATTTTCGCCTTGATAACGTGTAATAAGGTTTCCCACCCGGCACATAGCTTTCCCTAAAGTTATGAGCGAATATAAGTGGAAAATTAGAATATCTAAAGCACTTTGCTTTGTTCCCTTCCGTATTAAAACGTAACCTTATTTATTAAACGAGCAAACTAAGCTAGAATTAGCATTAAATTTCCATTCATCAGCATGACATGAAGTTATCAGTAAATAAGCTAGACCTCCCTCTACTTCGCCACTTCCCTTCAGTTCCCACCCCCCAACGTCATGATTTATTATTTCCTAACTTGCTATCAGGATATTTTGACAAATTTTCTTGTTTTTTCAATTAATTACTTATCACAAAACGTACCAAAAATTATGTGTAAAAAGTGGTTGAAGTGGTAGAAAATTAAAAAGTATTTACAAATTGGTTCCAAAAACTGCTCTTTGCATGAGTTTGTGTCGTTGAGATATTTTAGCAAGAAACTTGCTTCCTACAAGCTTCACTTGAGAAAACAATGAAAATTGTTGAAAATATAAAGTAATTTTGCGTAAAAATGCATAAAAGGAAGCTTTCTAAAACTCGATTGGATTATCATATGAATTGCCGCCATAATAATCATTATTTAGTTAAACAAAATCGCTTTTTTCCCTGAAAAAAATGTTCTCACTGCAAGTGAATTTGACAAGCAATTTTGTTGTGGTCACGTGACTGCCTAGCTAAATGATATCTGTGACTAATGTCAAAACTGTCAAAATTTCCAACAATTACAGTATAACACTTTTTGAAAAAAAAAAAACTTTCTGACTGTTAAAAAGACGCGAAGAGTATATTATGCTTTAACCAAACTTTGTTGTATTTTGAATGATTTTTGATCTTGAAAATTCATTAGGTTATTTTTAAAGCAAAAAAAAGAGGTTTTTTATAAAATATTGGCTTACCAGATGGTTCAATCAGGTTTATATTTTATATTCTGAATTTTGTCGATATCTGTGAAGCTTGTCAAACATTATTTGGAAGTTCAGTAAGTAGGTATTCATAGGTAATTTCCAGAAAGTGAAAAAAACACACACTAAAATGCTAGAACAATTAATTTTTTTAGTGATTCTAGCTTTTGTGTATGTAAACAATCAATCAAGTTAAATTAAGATTGGTAGTAACTTAAGTTATTTCCCATATTCTGAAAGTATGCTTTTCAGAGAGAAAGTAGAATTCAGACAATTTTAAGTATGTTGTTAAGTTCCTAATTTTGATAAAACGTTAAAATCCCTAATATTTTTGTATGAAGCATTTTAGGTGATTATTTGCCGAAACGTAACATTTACCTTTCCTTCAAGTTTGTGATCAAACTTTCAATGAATCTTCACGAGGTTAGGTTAGGTTAGGTTAGGAAATGTTATCTGAATTAATCTTTTAGTCGTTTTACCTCCCTGAAAGAAGGTTTTAAATATTTCAGTGCATCTCTAACTTCATTCTATAAAGCTCAATTTTGCTTCTAAGGGTGTTTCAAAAATGCCAGTAAGTTTTGATATCAAAAGAGGCTGTTATTGATACATATTTTGTCGTAAGATATAGAACTCATTTTCTTATGAACTAAATTAAATACTACGTAGTATAGTAAGATTTCATTGAATTTACTCGATTTATTTCAACAAAGTAAGAAGTTAATAATATTCATTTAGATTACTGTAAAAATGACAGCAAAAATATCTTTACCAATCTGAGATATTATTTAAGTCACTATCTATTCCCTCCAAGACCATTTCAACAATTAGCTTTTCAATCGAAATCGTTCATAAAATGTAAAATTCTCCATTTTATCAAAATAATCAATTGTCATCTGAACACCAAAATGGTATTAGTGGCTCCAAAACTGTTTTCTGAGCCTTAAAAAAAGTCCTAGAAACTTTTAAACAGTTTTTTACAGCTCAGAAACACGAAAGTATTACCAGTGTCTTTCAAACTGTCTTCTGAGTCTTGAAAGTATTACAAGAGGTTCTCAACTATTTTTGCAAGTCAGAAATTGATTTTTAAAATCTGACTAGAAGTTTGAAAAATGTTTTCATTTGCTTAGGCTCTGAAGGTTGAGAGAAAAGTTTGAAGCCCTCTAGCGGCCAAACGCCTTAACCTGCCAACCAGTGTTTTCATATTTTTAGAAAGCCCATTTTATTGGCAATCAATTGACATACAAAAGTTTATATAGTGTGGACCAAATAAGCGATTGAATGAAACACTGCACTAAAAAAGTGGAAAATAAATTTCGTCCACTTTGACGCCCTCTAGCGGCCAAACTGTCAAATCAATTAACCAAAGTTGTCACATTTTTACAAAGCCCATTTTATTGGTTATCCATCGATATATGAAAGTCTTCACCATGTTAGTCAAACAAAAAAGTTATTTAGGTTCAAACAAGAGAGTGCATGAAAATTGAACAGAAAATATTGGTCAACTTTAACGGCAAAACTGTTCAACAGGTCAAGCAAAGAAGTTATATTGTTGGAAAGCCCATTTCATTGGCTATCCATCGACATATAAAAGTCCCCACATTATGTGTCAAATAAGACAGTTAAGATCACGTGATCCAGAAAAAATGGTTGGGTAATGATGAAAAAATCACGTACTTTTTTTCAATTTAAACGAAAAAAAAAACGGTCTTTTTGGTGAATTGTGTGTGCGTGTGTCACGTGACCGTGACAGAACAAAAAAATTAAAAAAAAAGTGCAAATTAAAATAGCCAGTAAAAAATCACGTAACCTTAGAAAAACTGGTTAAATCTAATTTTTTTGGTAATTCTTAAAAAATGAAACAAAATAATGGGAAACCTCCAATTTCACCCAAACGTTACTCGTTTATTGGGAAAAATATAAAAAAATTGTAAAAGGTTGTAGGAAATTAAATCCTAAACAACATTGTATTAGTGCATTTTGGCTCTAAAGGGCCCCATTAGGAAGATATTTTGTAAAACCTGTGTCAAAGTACAAAAAATTAGTTTTAAAAGACGCTAAATAGGTTATTTGGAAAAATATCAAAAAAGTGAAAAAGGGGAATTTCTAGGTTGTTTTTCAATTCAACTCAAACATAGTGTTATATATTTTTGGAAAGGTAATTTGTATCTTATTCCAAATCTAAAAAAATATATAGGGTGTTCCATTTAAAAAAAATGTTTGTTCGGTTCATATCTTAAAAGCGATGCCAAAAAAAAATTTTGTAGCTTTTCTGCATTGCCAATGAGAAAGAAGACAGAAATAATTGGTAATTAAATTACTTTTTAAAATTATTTTCAATTAATAATTGAATTACATTCATAAATTTTAGAGTACATAAATGGTAATTTTAATTCAATTACTTTTCTTGAGTAATTTGCTCTGCCTAATCGTACATATTTTAACTTCCTGTACTATTGTGAAAAAGCAAGCATTTTAGTGATATTTTATGTAATTGTTATTTGTTGAAAAAGTTTAATTGAAGTAACACATGGAATCAAAAAAATAGCTTTCCATGGAGATGCATAAATAAAGTTTACGAAACGTCGGCTAAACTATCAAGTTTGATTTCCAATACATCTCCAACTGTCAAAAATAGAAAACATCAGCTCAAATAGTAAAACCATAAAGTTACCAGTTACCATTCTGAAATTTAGGTTAAAATAAGAATTTTGTTTTTGGGTTTCAGTTTTCCATTTAATTTCTCTAAACAAAATACACAAGAAGATCCAAGAAAAATTTATATGTTTAGAAAAACTATTACAAACCAAGAATGACAATAATTATTGCAAAAAGTGGTAAACCACTTCTTTTACTTCAACAGTTCATCTTAAAGCAAGAAGTGAACAGTTTATACAGAAACAGTAAGAGAAGTCCCAGACAAAAACTATCAAAATGAACTAAAAAATTGGATCAGAACTGAATAGACAGACAAAAACCACACTAATGAAACTGTCATTAAAATGTATGTTCAATATGGAAAAGGGTGTTTAGGTGAGTTAGAAAGTAGTGTTTCCTTAGCTAAACAAATTAGACTTGTTGTGTTAAACTGTTTATTAAACACTAATACAAATAAATTATTATTAATAGATAGACACAGTTAAAAAAATAAATTTTGGCCCTAATTTTAGGTTTTCTTATTTTACAATAACTTGGAAAGTAAAACTTTTAATTTTTACTAAGATTCTTTTTAAAAATTGAAACCTTCTCATAATAGTAACTACTTTTTGTCACACCTTTCTGGGTAACATCAATGTGGAATTCGTATATTTTACTCTGACATTTACTAAATTTCTTTTGTTTCCATCGATAAATTACAGGAATCATAAAGTTACACTGTCTAAGGTAACGAGCGTTATAAATAGATTAAAACGAAACAATTAAATTGCGTTTAGAATATCTATTGACAGTTAACACTGTTGTAAAACGAAGATTTATACGAACACAATTTTTAATGTAAATATGATTGAAATACGAACTACAAAGGAATGTAGGTGGTCCCGATTTAGACTGGGGGACGTAACAGTGAACAAACCGTTACCTAGAAAAAGATGAAGATTTACCCGTCTATTATAAAAACCAAAGTAACATTAAGCAGAACAATAAAATAATGGCCCGGAGATTTATTTTTGTTGGGAAATTTCAGTGGCCTCATACATTCGTTTTCGAGATTTCTTGAGAAAAGCAGTATCCCATTATAAATTCAAAAGTACACAGGCGTAAAATGAACTCATAAATCTACAAAAACGGAGAAACAAATAGAAAATTTACAGCTCGTCTAACTAAACAATTTCTCAAAAGTTTAAGTCAAAGTGTGAACGCATCTGACTAGTTTAAAGATTTTGTTGTAAAGGTATTCAAAATTATTCCGATCGCATAAAAGAGAATTATTGGTATTTCGAAAACGGCCACCTTATTTGTATGCCATCGTGAACTGTCCCAATATAAAATGCTGGTGTGTTCATATTTGATGGTCGTGTCCGATCGTTTGATTGACAAACTCCAAACTGGTTGGGATTTTGCTTCGTGTATGAATCATTGATCAACTGGGATTTTTTCAGATATATTTTGGGTCGTTTTAATAAAAACAAAGGAGGAACATTCACTGAAATACACAAAAATGTTTGTCCGTATAATTCCTTGGTTATATTTACACATTTAATATAAATCGCACGTTTTTATTAATTAATACTGCAGTGATGGGTGAATTACCGGTCAAGTAAATATTTTATTTTAGCAGTAAATTACAAATACTGTATTTCTGGCAGTTCAAATTATGATACCGCTTTTCTCTCTGACTGTACCAAACTTAGTAATGTTTTTAAGGTTATTGGATAGGAAATTCAATGAGGATTCCAAAAATGTGCTTAAAACAATCATTTTGTCACTGCAAATGGGTTTTACAGGCGATTGTGTCCCTGACTGTCATTTCAAACTGTGTTTCTGTCAGTTCAAAATTTGACACCGCTTTTATCCTTGACTGTACCAAATCTTGTAGTGTTTCTGAGGTTACTGAATAGTAAATTTAATGGGGATTCCAAAAATGTGCTTAAACAGTCATTTTCTCACTCCAGGTATGTTTTACAGTAAATTTTATCTCTGACTGACTTTTCAAACCGTGTTTCTGTCAATTCAAAATTTTGATACCGTTTTTCTCCCTGACTGTACCAAACTTTGCAGTGTTTTTAAGGTTATTGGATAAGAAATTTGATTAGGATTCCAAAAATGTGCTTAAAACGGTAATTTTTCCACTGCAAATTAGTTTTACATGCAATTTTGTCCCTTAGTGTCCTTTCAAACTGTGTTTCTGTTAGTTCAAATTTTGACACCGATTTTCTCCCTGATTGTACTAAGCTTTGTAATGGTTTTAAGGTTATTGGATAGGAAATTCAATGAGGATTCCAAAAATGTGCTTAAAACAGTCATTTTGTCACTGCAAATGGGTTTTACAGGCGATTGTGTCCCTGACTGTCATTTCAAACTGTGTTTCTGTCAGTTCAAAATTTGACACCGCTTTTATCCTTGACTGTACCAAATCTTGTAATGTTTCTGAGGTTACTGAATAGTAAATTTAATGGGGATTCCAAAAATGTGCTTAAACAGTAATTTTCTCACTCCAGGTATGTTTTACAGTCGATTTTATCTCTGACTGACTTTTCAAACCGTGTTTCTGTCAGTTCAAAATTTTGATACCGTTTTTCTCCCTGACTGTACCAAACTTTGCAGTGTTTTTAAGGTTATTGGATAAGAAATTTAATTAAGATTCCAAAAATGTACTTAAAACAGTAATTTTTCCACTGCAAATGAGTTTTACATATTTTGTCTCTTAGTGTCCTTTCAAACTGTGTTTCTGTTAGTTCAAACTTTGACACCGATTTTCTCCCTGACTGTATTAAGCTTGGTAACGTTTTTAAGGTTATTGGATAGGAAATTTAATGAGGATTCCAAAAATGTGCTTAAAACAGCCATTTTCTCACTTCAAATGGGTTTTACAGGCGACTTTGTACCTGACTGTCCTTTCAAACAGTGTTTCTGTCAGTTCAAATTTTGATACCGCTTTTCTCTTTGACTGTACCAAATCTTGTAGTGTTTTTAAGCTTATTGAATATGAAATTTAATGACGATTCCAAAAATGTGCTTAAAACATTTATTTTTCCACTTCAGGTATGTTTTACAGTCGATTTTATCTCTGACTGTCCTTTCAAACTGTGTTTCAGTCAGTTTAAATTTTGACAAAGCTTTTCTCCCTGACTGTACCAAACTTTGCAGTGATTTCGAGGTTATTGGATAGGAAATTTAATGAGGATTCCAAAAGTGTGTTTAAAACAGTAATTTTTCCACTGCAAATGAGTTTTACATGCAATTTTGTCCCTTAGTGTCCTTTCAAACTGTGTTTCTGTTAGTTCAAATTTTGACACCGATTTTCTCCCTGATTGTACTAAGCTTTGTAATAGTTTTAAGGTTATTGGATAGGAAATTTAATGACGATTCCAAAAATGTGCTTAAAAAGGTCATTTTCTCACTCCAGGTATGTTTTACAGTCGATTTTATCTCTGACTTACTTTTCAAACCGTGCTTCTGTCAGTTCAAAATTTTAACACAGTTTTTCTCGCTGACTGTACCAAACTTTGCAGTGTTTTTAAGGTTATTGGGTAGGAAATTTAATGAGGATTCCAAAAATGTGCTTAAAACAGCCATTTTCTCACTCCAAACGAGTTTTACAGGCGATTTTGGTCCCTGTTGTCCTATCAAATTCTGGTTCTGTCAGTTCAATTTTTGATACCGTTTTTCTTCCTGACTGTACCAAATCTTGTAGTGTTTCTCAGGTTAGTGGATATTAAATTTAATGGGGATTTCAAAAATGTTCTTAAAACAGAAACTTTCTATTCCAAGTGGATTTTACAGGTAATTCTGTCCCTGACTGTCCTTTCAAACTGTGTTTCTGTCAGTTTGAACTTTGACACAGCTTTTCTCTCTGACTGTATCATGCTTGGTAATGTTTTTAAGGTTATTGGATAGGAAATTCAATGACGATTCCAAAAATGTACTTAAAAAGGTAATTTTCTCACTACAGGTATGTTTTACAGTCGATTTTATCTCTGACTGTCCTTTCAAACCGTGTTTCTGTCAGTTCAAATTTTGACACCGTTTTTCTCCCTGACTGTACCAAACTTTGCAGTGTTTTTATGGTTATTGGATAGGAAATTTAATTAGTATTCCAAAAATGTGCTTAAAACAGTAATTTTTCCACTGCAAATGAGTTTTACAGGCGATTTTGGTCCCTGCTGTCCTTTCAAATTCTGGTTCTGTCAGTTGAAATTTTGATACCGCTTTTCTTCCTGACTGTACCAAATCTTGTAGTGTTTCTCAAGTTATTGGATATTAAATTTAATGGAGATTTCAAAAATTTGCTCAAAACACTCATTTTCTCACTTCAAATGGGTTTTACACGCGATTTTGTCCCTGACTGTCCATTCAAACCGTGTTTCTGTCAGTTCAAACTTTGACACCGCTTTTCTCCTCGACTGTACCAAACTTTGTAGTGTTTTTAAGGTTATTGGATAGGAAATTTAATGGGAATTCCGAAAATGTGCTTGAAACAGCCATTTTCTCAATCCAAATGGGTTTTACAGGCGATTTTGTCCCTGACTGTCCTTTTAAACTGTGTTTATGTCAGTTCAAATTTTGACAATGAGAGTGGTCACGTGACTGCGTAAAATGTGATAACTATCTAAATTTGTCTAGAATTTGCAAGAATTACAGTTTAACACAGTTTTCGAAACAAGACGCGTTTCTGATATTTATGACAAGTATTTTGGTAATAAGCGGTAAATTTCTGCTAAATTACTAATTGTCTAAATAATATTATTTTCAGATTTATGTAATTTTTTCATTTCATATTATTTTTTGTCATAATTTAAAAATGAAGTAATAAAGAAAAGTTTTTAGAAAATGGTTGGTTGTTCGTAAAAAAGTTAAAAGATGAAAAGTCATTTGATTTGGTACCTACAACAAACACTTTGTCAGAAAAGTTTTACTTCACTTATTTTATTAGCGATAAACCAAAATAAATAACAAATCAAAACAGTCTTTTATTGTCTTTATTTTGACAATATTGACCAAAAATGACTTTAATAAAATTAAAGGCAGCCATGACAGGAAAATGATCTTTCAAAGCAAATTTCAATTAGATCCATAAATTTACTGATCAAATTGGTAAATTTTCCAGTCACACTGAATTTTACTTTACCTTACTGGTAAATCATTAATTAATAGTTACGGTTGTGTAATATCCTATTCTTAGTACATTTATCGACAGATAAGAAAATAAGTGACAACTTATAGTAATAACATTTTAATATTGCAAACAGTGACTTTAAAACACTCTCACGAATTTCATTACAAGAAACATTAATATCCAGCTTCCTTTTGATATTCCCTTGGAATGTTCTCAGGTAGATATTTATTATCAGTAAAATCTATATGGCTCTGTCATAAAGTGATACCTAAAAAAAATATTTATCTCTCACCAAATCATTTTATAGCATCACAACCACATAAAGTCTGCCATAACGAGGGGGGTAATATTTCATATCGGGTCCGAACACAAATTATATTTGAAATTTTTACGCAACCTGGTAATAAACATATTATTACTCATAAAAAAAATAAAAGAAAAACACTAAATTTTTCTGGTTAGAGGAGTGATATTAAATCCAATTAAGTATTTAATTAATTGACATAAAACGGTCAGGGAGTTGGGAGTTATTATGTTCGGGAATAACGAAAACAATGCAAATACCTGAGGACCGAAAAGGCCGAATGTTGCCTTCACGTCACGTCAAAATAAAGTACGTTCAAAAATGGAAACAATGAGACAGGTACGGTTTGTGAGTCTGAACTTGATTTCTACTAGCTGTCATTTAGGTGAAACATAAAGTTGGATGATCGTTCTGGTTTCGGTTGCTTGTGCCTTTTGTTTCGTGCTGAAAAGTGAATAATAACTTGTTATGCCTGCTTTATTGCCTCAAATTAATAATTGGTGAACTACACTGTTATTAAAGTAAAATTGTGTTAAAGTCATGCAATATACAATATTTACACTAAAATTAAATTACTTATGCTTTAATTGAAATTACACAACATATTATGCTAATTCTTTTGTTGTTAATCCTGTAAGCTGGGTTTGCAGATGTCACTTCTTATATAACTTTATTCATGAGGTAGCATAGAGATAGCAATTCTGATTACAAAAACTGGATGAGTTTGAAGCAAATTTATGTCGAATCGAAGTCGTGCTGAACTGAACAGGAATGTAACTAAAACGAATTAAAACTCAAAGAAAAACGCATAAAAATTTAGAAAACTCAATCCATCATTACAAAAGAATGAAAGCAAGAAAGTTTCATTAAAAATAGGAAGATAAAAGTGACATCAATCAAAGTTGCCAAGAAGTCTGACCTGGCATTTATTGAAGATATTGAAGATAACATCAAATAGATACTTGTACTAGAAAGAATATTGGACTTTTCAGCAAACTGGTAGAAGAAGCTCGAGATGCAGTATCTCAATGGCTGTGATATTTTTAATGATGATTTGCAATTTACAAAAGGACTTTATTAATGGACAGTTACAATGGTCAGATATGACATTTAATGCAAGACAATTTCAGAAGTTGTTACGTGCAAAACTGGTGTTTTTGTGTTCTAAATGTATTCTTACTGATGATTATTATCATCATGAAGTAGAAGATGAGATTCACCCTTCTTTCTCTATGATATCACTAAGTCTCAAAAACCTCATTACTGAACCAGTTTTCACCCTTTCGCGGTTTGGAAACCAATCTGGAGGCCTCCTACGCCACAACCTCCGTCTCAGAACTAAACTTCTACTCTGGAGAGTTTTTCTGAGTCTCCGACTATTCTCTGGCAAAGCTACTTTCTGTCCGCAGTCTTTTTGAGATCCACTCTGAGTCTCAATAATGTGTTTTAAAATATTTCCAACAAAAATTGACTTTTTCGGCTTTTTCGATAGTCATGACACTCAACAACTCAAAAACAAAAAATACGTTATTTCCCACCATCTACGTCCAAGTTCATCAAAAAAACTATTAATACTAGAACTAACTTTAATAATAATAATTTTCTTTATTTTCTTGAAAACTAGTTATTTTTATGACAGTTTATAGCAAAAATCAGCCGTTTACTGATTTACAATTTGACAACCCTGCCGCTAATTACAAACTTGGTAGCGATTTGCTATGAAATCACGTGTGTTGTCGCACTTTTTTTAAGAATCGATCACGTGACAGTCAAGTATTGTGGATCAATGTTTTCAAATAGATTGTTAAATAGAATTTGATATGGAATGACAAGAAGATGAGAGATTGTAACTTTCAAATTCATATTGTGCTTTGCAGTGAATGTGAATCCACTAGATTCTGTTGAAGCACAACAGAATTTCTAGAGTCCGGATTAAAAAGCACTAGAATCGTGTTGAAAAGAAAAATTATTTTCCTCAAAAAAGCGTAAAAATTTGCACAAAAACGCTTTAAAAACGCACAAAATCCTTTCAGAAATTCAGAACTGCTTTAGAAGCATACTGGTATACGGAGGATGTTGGACTGTTTTGGAAATTTTCAAGATTTTTTTAACTATTTGAGAAGCATTTGCAGTAAAGGCTTTAGAGCCATTTGGAAACTCTCTCGGTTCTAGAATTTTCTGGAAAATTTAGACTGTTTTGAAAGCTTCTAGACTAATAGTTATAGTTGTAAAAGCTTTTGGAAGCTTCTAGAGAGTTTCTGTAGTATTTTGAAATCTTTTTACTACTACTTTAGGAGTATAGAAGGTTCTGGTTTGCTTTTAAGAAATTTGAAACCTTGTAGACGGTTCTAGAAACTTTTGGACGCTTTTAGTTCCTCTAAAAGCATACGGAAATGTTTTGAGAGCTTCTAGACTAGATGAAGAGCATTTGAAAGCTTTTAGACTGCTCTAAAAGATTTTGGAAGGCTTTCCACTGCTTTAGAAGGATTTTGGAGTTATTTCTGTAGAATTTTGAAATCTTTTTAGATTACTTAAGGAGCATTTAGAAGGTTTCTAGAGAGTTTGAAGAGCATTGGAAGTTCTGGACTGCTTTTAAAGCATTTGAAAAGTTATGGGCGGTCCTAGAAGCATGGAAAGTCTTAGATTGCCTTGATATTTGATTTTTGAAAGCTTCTACCCTAATTGAAGATCAATTGGAAGCCTTTAGAGCGTTTCTAAAAGCTTCCAGACCGTTTTGAAAGGCTTCCGACTGATTTAGAAACATTTTGGGGTTTATGTAGTGTTTTGAAATCTTTTTACGCTGCTTTATTGAAGGTTCTGGACTGCTTTTAAGACATTTGAAACTTTGTAACTGCTCTAAAAGCATATGGAAACTTGAAATATTGAAATATTTTGAGCGCTTTCAGACTAGATGAAGAGCATTTGGAAGCTTTAGACTGTTATAAGAGTTTTTAGAAGGCGTTCCACTGCTTTAGAAGGATTTTGGAGTTATTTCTGTAGAATTTTGAAATCTTTTTAGGTTACTTGAGGAGCATTTGGAAGGTTTCTAGAAAGTTTGAAGAGCATTGAAGGTTCTGGACTGCTTTTAAAGCATTTGAAAACTTATGGACGGTTCTAGAAGCATGGAAAGTCTTAAATTGCCTTGATATTTGATTTTTGAAAGCTTCTAGACTAATTAAAGATCAATTGGAAGCCTTTAGAGTGTTTCTAAAAGCTTCCAGACCGTTTTGAAAGGCTTCCGACTGATTTAGAAACATTTTGGGGTTTATGTAGTGTTTTGAAATCTTTTTAAGCTACTTTAGGAGCATTAAAGGTTCTGGCCTGCTTTTAAGACATTTGAAACCTTGTAACTGCTCTAAAAGCATAGGGAAACTTGAAATGTTGAAATATTTTGAGAGCTTTCAGACTAGATGAAGAGCATTTGGAAGCTTTAGACTGTTATAAGAGTTTTTAGAAGGCTTTCCACCGCTTTAGAAGGATTTTGGAGTTATTTCTGTAGAATTTTGAAATCTTTTTAGGTTACTTGAGGAGCATTTGGAAGGTTTCTAGAGAGTTTGAAGAGCATTGAAGGTTCTGGACTGCTTTTAAAGCATTTGAAAACTTATGGACGGTCCTAGAAGCATGGAAAGTCTTAGATTGCCTTAATATTTGATTTTTGAGAGCTTCTAGAGTAATTGAAGATCAATTGGAAGCCTTTAGAATGTTTCTAAAAGCTTCTAGACCGTTTTGAAAGACTTCCGACTGATTTAGAAGCATTTCGGAGTTTATGTAGTGTTTTGAAATCTTTTTAGGCTACTTTAGGAGCATTGAAGGTTCTGGACTGCTTTTAAGACATTTGAAATCTTGTAGACGGGTCTAGAAACTTTTGGAACCTTATAACTGCTCTAAAAGCATACGGAAACTTGAAATGTTTTGAGAGCTTCTAGCATGAAGAGCATTTGGAAGCTTTAAACTGTTTTAAAAGTTTTTGGAAAGCTTTCCACTGCTTTAGAAGGATTTTAGAGTTAATTCTGTAGAATTTTGAAATCTTTTTAGACTATTTAAGGAGCATTTGGAAGGTTTCTGGAGATTTTGAAGAGCATTGAAGGTTCTGGACTGCTTTTAAAGCATTTGAAAACTTATGGACGGTTCTAAAAGCATCTTCTTAGATTGCCTTGATATTTTTTGAGAGCTTCTAGACTAATTGTAGATAATTTGGAAGCCTTTAGAGTGTTTCTGAAAGCTTTTGGAAGCTTCTAGACTGTTTTGGAAGGCTTTCTACTGTTTGAGAAGCATGGAGTTTCTGTAGTGTTATGAATTTTTTTTAGGTTACTTTAGGAGCATTGAAGGTTCTAGGCTGCTTTTAAGACAACATTTGGAACCTTGTAACTGCTCTAAAAGCATACGGAAACTTATTTATTAAACAAAGTTAAATTTAATTTTCTTATTTAACAGAGTTAAACCGGACATTTCGAAATAAAAGTCAACTCCCTTATGATTATTTCAGAGTTAAAAATACAAAAAAATGCATTATCACGCCAATTGCCACCGGATAAAAAAGGGCCATATATTGCAGTCAATATAATATGCTCGTTTTAACGTTTTGACAAAGGACGTGCTGAGTTGCACATTTTAGAATATTCAGTGTCACGGTGGATTTAGTATATGACGATAGTTCCTTTCATTCTTTCAGCCCCGGGTTAAGCATGAAAAATTATAAAATTACTTTTTCGTTCTTTTAATTTTCGTATATGTAATAATATCCGTCCTTAATTATTGTTCTTTTGCAGCAAACCAAAAAGAATAAATAACGTAGGAATTCTAAGTAGTTGCCTAAAGGAGTCTCAGGTCTCGTGCCATTAGGCGGATATAAACAAACCGCGCTTCTAAATGAGACACGAAACAGATGCCGAAATATATAAATTCATCTTCATCAGTCGCATTAAAAAATGTTTTCGTTTCCCCGAAAGTCCCAAACGTACGGCAACAAAAGTTCCCTAATTTAGATAAAAATAAACCGAAAACGAAAATACGTTTTATCCAACCCTCCCCCGAATTTTTTCCAAGTAATTTAAACTTAAATAATGCCCGAAAAGAAATTAAAAAGAACGTTCAGGTTTTAGCTAATATTAGTTTTTAACTTCCTGTCGTTGAGAAATTTAATTAGGGATTCGATGTCTTGCCTTTTCAAACTAGTTACTACTTAACGAATACAGTATATTTGGGGTGGGAATAACAATAAAACACCTAAAGTTTTAAAATGTATTCGATTATTTTACTTAATCATTGTAACGTTATGGATTAAAGATATATTCTATATGTTTGTTGAGACGAGTTACTCATTTTTCATTTTTTTATATTTTTCCAATATGGAGATGATTATTACCAACAAAATTCTGGAATGGCAATGGGTTCTCCATTGTCTCCAATATTAAGTAATATTTTTATGGAACATTTCGAAGAAAATAACATTAATAATTTTAATTATAAACCAACAATCTGGTGGAGATATACTGATGATGTTTTCTCACTATATCCATTCGGTAATGATCATCTCAAACAATTTCTAACTCACATAAACTCAATAAAACCCACAATCAAATTTACAACAGAAACTGAACAAAACCACGAACTTCCATTCTTAGACATTCTAATCAAAAAAGACATAAACAAATTTGAAACAAAAGTATACAGAAAACCAACTTACACAAATAGATATTTAAACTACAAATCCAATCATCCAATAATGGTAAAAAAAGGTATTGTAACAAGTTTATTTGATAGAGCAAAAATTATTTGCAATAATGAACAATTTAATAAAGAAAAATTATTCATTAAAAATATTCTAAAAGAAAATTACTATCCTGAAACATTTATTAATAAATGTTTTAGGGATTTAGAACATCCAAAACAATCTGGAAATCAAAATCAAATTTTACCTTTTACTAACCTTTTTATTCCTTACATTCCTGGTATTTCTGACAAAATCAAACGAATAGCTAAAAAATATAACATCAGAACAATATTTAGAATTCAAAACACATTAAGATCACACTTAACCAAAACAAAACCTCACAATAAAAATGAATCTACAAGAAACGTGATATATAAAATTCCTTGCGAATGCAATCAATTTTATATTGGTGAAACCTCCAGACCTTTAAAAAAACGTATTAAAGAACACCAAAATTATTTAAAAACTGGAGACTTTCACAAATCTAATATATGCCAACACGCGTTTGATAATGACCATAGAGTCAAATGGAATGAATGTAGTATCATAGACAAAGAAACTTTTTCAAAAAGACGTAAAATAAAAGAAAGTGCATATATTAGATTAAACCATGTTGCTACATCCTCTATTAATATTGACCAAAATTGGTTAAATATTCTAGAGGAGGAGATAACACTTGGTCATATCAAACAAAACTGAAATTTCTTGTAATTTTGTTTTCATTATAAAACCCACCTTTCACTACAACAATAGATAACCTTTCCTATTGGAATGACAAAAGTCAAAATTTATGTCAATTTTTATTGACAAAACCCTTCTCAGAGTTCCAAATTGAATATTATCAGGTTCAATATTTATTAAGTTATTGTTTTCTGTGTTCTGCCGTTGTGTTCTTTCTTTTTTAGATTCTCTGAAGACGGTGGTAGATTTTCCACCGAAACGTCAGCGTTTTTAGGTAACAAGACCGAGCCTAAGTCAGTGGTCTTGTGTTGGGACGACTAGGTTAATGTTATTTTCAACTTAGTTGAAAATAGTGCGAAATTCCATTTTCCCAACAAACCTTTTTTGTGTGAGACAGAAGACCCAATAAACAAAGAAAAAAGTTATGGATTAAAACTAGTATAATACGTAACTAGTGCTGTAAGAAACATTTTACGCACGATATGGAAAAAGTTACGCACGAAGCCGCGTAGCTGCGAGTGTGTAATTCCACGAGTACGTAAAATATCTTAGAGCACGTGTGACGTACTATACTTTACCTACGACCAAATGGAAAGTCCTGTTTTCGCAATTCATATGATTCAGAGTAACTTTTCTTTAAAAAAGTATATTTTCAACGTATTGACATCATATTTATACTAATCATAGATATTATGCCACTAAGGAAAAAAATAATAACGTAATAAAAAAAATCACAAATCATGTTACTTTAATAATTATTAGTTTTGTTCTTAAAATAATTATTTACGGTGACATTACAGTTATTAAGAAGAAGGGGAAAACTTTCAGTAATATTACTTGATGTGTTTGCTATTGCAGATAATATTCTAGACGAAGTGGTAGTTACTTAAAACTGTATGAACAATGCATTACGCAATGATCTCCATCTAATATACTCTGATAAAGGAAGAAATGTAAAGAAAATCAATTTTTCCCAGCATTAGAGCGATACTTTGTAGCAGATCTTAAAATTGTGCGCTTCTTTTACAATTGTGCGTAAAGCGCGTAATGCGTAATTAGCTATCACTACTGACCTACGACCACTGAGGTCGTAGGTATGGTAAAATTTCTTAATTTAGCTCCGTTTGTATAATGACAGCTTGGCCAATGTTTTGGAAACGGACATTAAAGATCCTCTTTGTATTACTTTCATTTTCTAAATTATATTGAAACTACAAATCTTTACTGCCAGGACGTTTTATTATAAAAACCAAAATTTGGTTCACATTCCTTTGTGTTTCCTCTGTGAGTTTCGAGGGGAAACGAATCCGTATCCGGCGCAGTGAATCACAGAGGGTTGACACTTTTTAATGTTTTTATTTTATCTTAAAACTAAACAAACGGCAAAAGATCGACAGTCCCGGGACGTCGTCCCATAAATCTAAAGTGTGATTGTCGCAGTCCTTTTGGCGTGGCGTCTCCTCAGCGGCCACAAAATCGTGGTCCGGGCCTCTTTTTAGCGCTGTCACACTAAATCATGAACCTGGGCGCCACTCACCTGGGATTTCTCTTATCTGACTGACATTAGAAAGAGATTTCACTAGAAAGAAAAGGTCCATAAAATACAATATTACTTTATTAATTTCAAAGTAAGGATTGACAATTATTTACTTGAAAGTTACAACGTGACAAGCCTTATACTAAACCAGCACCGCAATTAAAACAAGAGATCAAACGTATTTAATTAAAAATAATATCAGCTCGTTTTCAGGTAAATAGGTACATCAAGTAATAACCGTAAATATCAACCTCATCATAAAAATTCTTAAACGTGAGAGTTACATAAAATTGTCATCGTATCGAAACCAATTAAAACCTGATACACGATAAATTTATTATTATAGGCTTGTTAGTTACTGTCCAGAAAGTAGGTCAGAAAAAGGGTTCACAATATACAGTGTGTTCAGGATAAGGAGGGCCACTATATCTTGAAAACGGTTAGAAATACAGATTTGGTTAAATGGGAGAAAAGTTGCGTAATCATGGCCTTAAGAAAAGACACATTAGGAAAACATCAACTTTTAGATTTTTACGGATGCTACTAAGGATCAACAGAGTTCTAAAGCTGGAGTGGGAATCTACAGCAGAAACCGAATAGGCATCTCCAGGGGATGTAAGGATATGTACTGGGGAGATCCTGGCCATTTGGAGGACTTTGATGGCTGATCCTGGAGACGATCATGTAACATACCTTGTCAAGCAAAGTTTCGGCAAACTACATAGGGAGGGATTTGACATCGATCTGGCCTGGATTCCTGGCCACACCTGGATTGAGGAGAACGTTATGGCGGACTACCTGGCAAATAAAGGGAGATCTTGTGCTAATAAACTCGACTTTCATCTAGGATATAGGAAATATCTCCCTACAAATAAAAAGGAAATATGGGAGCGTTGGACTGAGTTGGTGGAGAGGCCATTGATAATTCCAAGGTTCTCGAGGAGAAAGCACCTAAACCGTCTACGTAGTGGTCACTGTCTTTCTCCGGTACATCTCCATAAGATTGGAATTAAACCAGATCCACTGTGTACCTGTAATCAGAGGGGAACAATTCACCACCTCTTGTTTGAGTGCCCTCATAGCATTCTGGAGAGAGATCGACTTCAGGTTTCCAACCCCTGCTGCCCACAGGGGCACCTCTTGGGGTGTCATCTATTCTGCTCTACCCGCTTCTTACCGCCTCCCACAGAGTAAGCTTTCAACTTAAGTTGTAGTAGTAGCACTGCATGTTTGGCTAGTTGCACCTGTGATTTACACACTTGGTGGTGGCATTGCCTGCTTCGTATGGTGCATGGTTTTGATTTTGTATATCATGAAATGCTGATGTGTTTTTTTGCTTCTTTCCAAGTTGCGCAGGGATATGAGGTAACTCAAGCTCGTCTTCAGCGACGAATCTCGGCTGAATAGACCTGGCAGCTGAAGACCGTTAAACCAACAAAAACTTTTAAAATAAAATAGTAGTATTCCTAACAAATGTGCAAAGTAAGACCGGGATTACATAACTTTATAGTCATAGTCATAATCATAAACTTAATTTTGGTTCATAACAACATATATAGTAAACCAAATCCTAAATAAAGTCCTGGTTACTTGTTTACTATGTGTTGTAATGGACAAAAATTAAGTTTATGATTACGACTATTACTAAGAAGTTGGGTAAACTCGCCCTAAGTATTTTACGCACGATGGCTGGATATGCACGAACGACGAAGTGAGTCGAAGAGTGAGTGAAGAGTTGGGGCACCAGAGAAGTGCGGACAAGACACTTTGCACAAGAGTTAGGAACAATATTTTTTCTACAAGAACTTTAGACTTAATTAACTTTTTTGCAACATTAATGTAAATTCCGCTTTGACACACGCTTGTCACATGCACAGTTTTTTTTGTCACATTTTAACCTTAACCTGTCATTGTAACAAGATTTACGACTGGTGTTTCATCTAATATACTTTGATAAAGCAAGAAATGAAAACGAAATAAATTTTCTGCAGTCCTCCTTTACATTGTAAGCATAGTTTAGCCTTTTTTTTAATGATGTGGCTGATATCAGTAATATCGGTTACAGAGACAACTGCCGATTTTATTTTTCAAAATTGAAAATTTTGACTGTATATTCACAATACATTTATCAATGTCTCTTACATGTTAAAAATTATGAAAATTCATACAACACACACGAAAGCATCCATTACCATCATACGAGAGCCAAAGGGAATATATACAGGGTAATTCAAATTCGACCCTCACCATTGGGATCTCGGAAACTATAGGAGATACGAGAAAGTTTAAATTGGGGCAAAGTTGCGCACTGTAAAGCTCAACCAAATGCAGTTTTAAAAATTTCGATTTTCCGAGTACTTCCGAAGATATCCGAAACAAACTGAAAATTTGATTTTTTGTTTTTATTTATTTCTAATCTTATTTGAAGAGATATTCCAAAACTAAACGCACCTTTTCATTGCCACTTTTTCTCAGCTATTCGATGATGGATTCAAATTTGCCACACGACGTTTCGTTTTTTGGCAGCCATCATCAACTTTCTTTTTTCTTATGGGCGCCATATTGGATTTTTAGCCCACCAAATAGTACGTTTTATTCTGATTTTAGTGATGTATAATAACTTATGATTTGCTTCATAAATAACAAAATAATTCAATAAAAACTATTTTTACTTTAGTTATTGGCTTTGAGTTAATGGGCCGTTTCATAAAATGTCATTATTTGACAGTACTTGTCAAACACGATAATTCGGACGATCATTAGAGCTTTTAGAGATTTTACCTTAGTTAGCTTTGAGTTAATGAGACGTTTTATGAAGATTACTTGGTAGTACTTGTCACACGCAATTGGCCTGAACATACTTAGTCACAAAGGTGTACACGTGACTTAAACCGGTTTATTCACTCGAAGAGCTTAGGCCACTCGCTACGCTTGTGGACCTAGTTGTTCTTTTCGTGAATAAAAAATGGTTTAAGTCACTTGCTGCAAAGTAACTATTAAATCACTCTGAATGACATTCGCCTATTTACAGATGTAAACAAACAAACATCAATGTTACATCTATGGGGGGCGGTGCAAATTTAATAGAACTGTAATTTTAGTTTTTTTTTTTTAATATAAGAAGTCGAAATTTAATAAAATACTGTATAAGACACGTGACTTAAACCGGTTTATTCACTCGAATAAATATGAGTGAATAAAAAATGGTTTGTCACTTCCAAAATAAATAACTATAAACTTGCACTTAACATTATAAAAAATTGAAATTTGGCAAAAAATGAAGTTCCTAAAATGATGATCTTTCTCTTGGAAACATAAATAAGCCTTTTAAGTTAGAGATAATGCTAACAAATCTCTTTTTCTGATTAACCTAAATAGTTCAGCAATGCTTGTATAATAATAACATTTTCTGCGGGGGTTTCTTTTCTAGATACATTTTTATCTATGATTGACGCTTTAATGATCGTCCGAATTATCGTGTTTGACAAGTACTGTCAAACAATGACAGTTTTTAAAACGGCCCATTAACTCAAAGCCAATAACTAAAGTAAAAATAGTTTTTATTGAATTATTTTGTTATTTATGAAGCAAATCATAAGTTATTATACATCACTAAAATCAGAATAAAACGTACTATTTGATGGGCTAAAAATCCAATATGGCGCCCATAAGAAAAAAGAAAGTTGATGATGACTGACAGAAAACGAAACGTCGTGTGGCAAATTTGTATCCATCATCGAATAGCTAGGAAAAAGTGGCAATGAAAAGATGCTTTTAGTTTTGGGATATCTCTTCAAATAAGGTTAGAAATAAATAAAAACAATAAATCAAATTTTCAGTTTTTTTCGGATATCTTCGGAAGTACTCGGAAAATCAAAATTTTTAAAACAGCATTTGGTTGAGCTTTATATTGCGCAACTTTGCCCCAATTTAAACTTTCTCGTATCTCTTATGGTTTCTGAGATCCCAATGGTGAGGGTCGAATTTGAATTACCCTGTATAGTAAACAAAATCCTAAGTAAAGTCCTGGTTACTTGTTTACTATGTGTTGTAATGGACAAAAATTAAGTTTATGATTACGACTATTACTAAGAAGTTGGGTAAACTCGCCCTAAGTGTTTTACGCACGATGGCTGGATATGCACGAACGACGAAGTGAGTCGAAGAGTGAGTGAAGAGTTGGGGCACCAGAGAAGTGCGGACAAGACACTTTGCACAAGAGTTAGGAACAATATTTTTTCTACAAGAACTTTAGACTTAATTAACTTTTTTGCAACATTAATGTAAATTCCGCTTTGACACACGCTTGTCATATGCACAGTTTTTTTGTCACATTTTAACCTTAACCTGTCATTGTAACAAGATTTACGACTGGTGTTTCATCTAATATACTTTGATAAAGCAAGAAATGAAAACGAAATAAATTTTCTGCAGTCCACCTTTACATTGTAAGCATAGTTTAGCCTTTTTTTTAATGATGTGGCTGATATCAGTAATATCGGTTACAGAGACAACTGCCGATTTTATTTTTCAAAATTGAAAATTTTGACTGTATATTTACAATACATTTATCAATGTCTCTTACATGTTAAAAATTATGAAAATTCATACAACACACACGAAAGCATCCATTACCATCATACGAGAGCCAAAGGGAATATATATACGGACTTTTGTAGAATTCATAAATTGAAAACTGGGATATCTTATTACGGTCCTAAATTCTTCAATCTGTTGCCATCTCACATAAAATTGTTACCTTTTCTGCAATTTAAAACAAAAATTAAAGAATATTTGATTGTTAAATCATTCTATTCTATCAATGAATTTCTTATTAATGACTTTTCTGATTTTTCTCATTAATGACTTTTCTTTAGCTATAAGTATTCACATAAATGAAGCATTATATAGATTTAATATTTTTATATTATCAAATTCATTGACTATGACGTGTGTAAACCTTTTGTGTAAGCACGAATAAATTTTGTTTGTTTGTTTGTTTGTTTGATAACTTTCCCATTTTTTCCCAACACGGTAGTTATATTTTAGGTTGTTAATGATATTATTAATTTCACGAAGCCGTTCAGCCCTGGTATGTAATTTCCTTACATTCAATAAACTCTTCTTATGTGCTACTAGAGATAATAATTAATTTCTAATTTTGGCATATAAAGTGACACTTTTCAAAACTGATTAGAGTGACAAATGTTTTACTTTTCGTAACTGGTTACGAAAAGTATTACTTTATGTAGCTAGTTATGAAAAGTTCATTTCATCACTCCCTGTTTTTATGCATTTCCGTAGAAACATATGGGCGACATCCATCATAACATGTCGTTGTCACAGTTTATACAAGGTGCTATGAAAGTGAATATTTGTGTTAAATCACTTTAAAAGATGGTTTTTACCGCTTTTTGGTCAAAATTGGAAAAAATTATGTATGCAACACGTTTCGAAAATGTCTTATTGTGTAACTCATTCAAATTGTAGGACCTCGCTGCGCTCGCCCTACAAACATTCATTCGTTACACAAAATCGAACTTTTCGTAACTGGTTACATAAATAGCTATTAGAGCATTGTACTTTTTGGTACAATAATACTATTAAATTAAAAATAATCATATCTTGGTAAGGAAGCAATTGTCATTTATAGGACATTTTTGACTCAAATTTACCTAAAGAACACAAAGGGACACCCTGTATATCCAATAGCAAATAACTGTTCGTAAAGAGAGTCATTACGTAACGGAAAACTATGCGTAATTAGCTATTTACACTGAGGTCGAAGGTGAAATAATTTTTCTACGAGCGTGCGTGAATGATAACATTTCCGCACTATTTTTGTTCGCGAAATATAGACTTTCCCTCACCAGGGTGGGAAAAATAAATTATATTATTTTATTTATGATATTTTTAATTGGTATTCCATATAATAATTGTTCATTTATTATTATTAGTAAGAAGTAGATTAGAAGTAATGCATCACATCAATAACCCATTTATGGTAATCAAGTTTGTAGATGCTGAAAATGAAAACGCTCGTAGAAAAAATGATGCTCCTATCACGTGCGTAAAGTGCCTTTCCCGCACTCGACTGAGGCCCAAACGAACGTAGCGGAGTGGGATGCGGGAAAGTATCACTTTCCGCACTTGTTAGGAAAATAACTATTTCAAATCCGTAATAGGACATTTTTTTATTATGGTCAAAAACAGAGTAAAACGCCTTTAAACCATAGATCGTCATACATCTATGGTACATGTAGAAAAAAATTAGGTTAGGTTAGGTTAGGAATGAAAAACTGATAATGCCACTTTAAAAAGCTTTATTAAAAGTTGCTGTGAAGAAGTGTCATCAGTTTTGGTCTAGCTCCAATCTCTAACAGTTTCCAAGATGTCCTTATCCTGGACACACTGTATAACCTAAAAATTGTGATTAAATCACTTAATAAGATAATATCTGTAATTCTTCTTGATGGTACCTTGTATAAAAAGATAAAACCTGATGACCCAGTAGAAGGTCGTTCATAAAACGGTACCGCATATTACAATAGAACGATTCCACGTATCATTGCAACGTGTTGTGATGCCAGTTGCGTGCCAAGAGGACAAACATAACAGTCGATAAACAAGGAGCGGCATGCAAATATTAAAAGAAAAATATGTCATTCATATTTTCGCACGGTCCTGATATTTACGAGCGCATACCGGTTGTCGGACATCGCGTTGTCATATTAATATAAATGAATATCGGTTGAATGGCGGTGCATATAAATCGATTAGATTTACAGTAATCACTAAACTAGGACGTTTTGAGGCCAATGCGGCCATATCGCAACTCATAACAGGTACGGGAGATAAATTATTATTGTTTATGACAGTTGGACTTAACGCCGTTCAATCAAAAAGTAAAAGTTATCTTGAACCTTCAAGAATTTCAATTTCTACAGAACGTTGATTCATTCTCGTTTTCACGACATGCCACTTTTATTCTAAATCAATAAAAGTGTTAATAATTCCTTTAATTAGACATTCGACTTAATTTTAATGTTAATGCGCTAAAAGGCTGATTTAGCTGATTCCAAAAAATTTCCCTAAATTTTATTAAACATTACTCATAATTTATAAATTAGAGCCAGTTAAACAAAACAATCATATTTTTTTATTATTTTACTAATTTTCCATATACAGGGTGGTGCAGTTTTAAATGTCAATAATTCACCAATCGATAGCCCTTCAAAAAATAAGTTAACATACATGATGTCATTTCCCTGAAAAATGCTTCCTAAGGAAAATACAGTCCATAAATGTTCAGTTTAAAAAATCGGTTAAATTCGGTTAAAAAATCTTAATCAAATTTAGAACAAATACATATGCAATTAATACATATAAAAGATGGTTTTCATTTTTCTGCCTTATTCTCTACGTCACTGGATATTTTTCAAAAATTTCAGTTTTTTTGAGAAAATAAGTATCTCTTATAAAAGTATTATTTGAAACTTCGTTTACGAAATAATTGAGTTATAACGTTCAAAGACCCAAAACCAACCCAACCCAACTTAAAAATTGTCTTAAAAACGGTGAAAATTGAGTTTAGAAGCTTAAAAAATTTCTTTGTAGCCAGTTTTCACAGTTTCCAGACAAATTGGAAGATTTTAGCCTTGACAATTGACTTGGAAACTGTGAAAATTGACTTGAGAGGCTTAAAAACTGTCTTTGTAGTCAGTCATTATAGTTTTCATCAGATAAGTTGAAAAACTTTAGTAGTGAAAATTGACTTGTAGCCATGAAAAATTACTTTATCTAGAATTTTTGACTACAAATTCACACATTTCAACCTTGAAAATTTACTTGAACACCAAAATGTGACTCTGAATCTGACATCAAAAGCTTAAATTTTGCATTTGAAGTAATTTTTCATAATTTGAAAATACAATTCAATATTTTAGTCTTGAAAATAGCCTTAAATACAGGATATTGACATTAGATTCATAAAATTTGACTTGAAGAGTAACTTTTCAGGTTTTTTTTTTACTTTGCTTTTCATTTTCTTAGAACTTAGGACTATTTTTAGGGCTTTAAAACTGCTTTCAGCTTGGAAAATTGAGTTTTAGGGTTATCTTCACCAAGTTTTTGACATAGCAGACTTAAAAAACAATTTTTACATTTTCCATAGGCTTAAACATGCCATTTCACTCTTTGTCAGTATTAAATAGACTTCTAGACGCTCCACTATGCTTTAAGACTGAAAAATCGGATTTTGAAATATTTTTTATAGTAAATAGTATATTCTATATTAAGAGCGGAAAGTATATATTTGCCGCTTGCACATGAAATTTGCAGCTTGAGGCGAAGACGAACGCTGCAATCATGTAAAAGCGGCAAAAGTACTTTTGGCTCGAAATATAGACGATATTTTTTCGACGACTGCTGTGGGGTGGATTAGAAGGACAACTCACATCATTTTCGTCGCTCGAACTCATTGTCACCGATAAATCACTTTGACGGAATGTGGTTATTTCAAACAGGTATGTCAAGCGTTGTTATGGAAACGCCGAAAAAAGTTGGTGAGTAGATTGTTAGTAGAAAGCGAAAACGCTCTAGAGCAGAAAATCTCTCTTTCTGCTCGCGCGCGGCAAATAACCCCTTTCTGCTTCTAAATGGGAGCGTACATGAGGTACTTTCAAAGTAAGTCGTCGAAAAAATAAGTTTCAGACAGTTCATTGATGAAAGTAAACAATTTTGGCATTAAATGCTACAATATTAGTCTTGAACACTAATTTTTAGAAATAAGTTAGTTCGAAAATTCGGAGACCATGATCAGTTTTACACTACGTAGGTATAGTCTAAAAAATTGAACACCAGTAAACATTAGTCAAAATATCCTGTTTTTTGATTATTTTCAGTGTACTTGTTCCAAATTTGATTAAAATTGGTCCAACGGTTTGACTGAACTTTGGATCTTCCTTAGGAAGCGTTCTTCAGCAAAATGACATAATGCATGTCACCTTATTTTTTGATGTGCTATCGATTGGTGAATTATTGACATTTAAAACTGGACCACCCTGTTATTTCTTAAAAAAAAGAAGTTTTGAAAAAAACTTTGAATGAAAATTGTAGGTGTTCATATGTACTAAATTTTGCAACACCAAACTATTATTCAGGGTAACTCATAAGTGAAATAACAGTTAAAACAACACTCTGTATATTTTATAGCATATTTAAAAAGTACATTAAATTTACAATATTTTTTATATTACATGTCATTGTCAAATATTAATTATTTTTCGAAATATTCAACATTTTATAAAACGTGATATTTAAATAATCTGTATCTAGTTGTTATTACGTGGTACTAGGTATCTGTTGGGTCTAATGGTAGTCCCTACGACTACTGTCAGTGCTACTGTCATAATTTCAAATTAATTAAATTCCAATGTGTTCAAATGACGGTCAATTTACAATTATTGTAATCGTCTTATATATCGTTTTCCATAATATCTAATAAATTTTGTTTGGAAATTGTATTAAACCCAATCAAGGTGCGTCATATCGTTTGATTTGATTATCTGCTATGATGTTTGCCTAATTCAAGTTTCTAATTATGACTGACGGTAGTCGAAAGTACTATCATTGGACACATCAGATACCTAGTACCAGGTAATAGAAATAACTTTCTATTATTTAAATATCAAGTTTTGGAAAATGTTGAATATTTCGAAAAAATATATTAAAATATTGCAAATTTAATGTTCTTTTTAAATATGCAATAAAATATACAGTTAAAAAAACGTTATTTTACCTAGTACCTCAATTATGAGTCACCCTGTATAACAGTTTGTTGTTGCAACATATAGAACATAATATTCATACCTAGAATTATTATTCAATTTTTTTCTTGTTTAGGAAATAATAAAGAGGTGTCGCTTCCCAGACTCACCCTGTTCAGGGTGGTCCAGTTTTAAATGTCAATAATTCACCAATCCATAACAAATTAAAAAATAAGTTGACATTCATTATGTCATTTTCTTGAAAAGTGCCTAAGGAAAATACAGTCCTTCAAATTTCTGTTTAAAAAATCGTTTTTTTTTTTTCATAACTGTCAGACCGTTGGAGTAATATTGATCAAATTTGGAACAAGCACTTTATTACACGTTATTACGATCAAAGGCCCAAAACTAACCCAACCCAACTTGAAAATGGTCTTGGAAACGGAAAATTCACTTAAGAAGTCTAAAAAATATTATTGTAGCCAGTTTTCATAGTTTCCAGACAAACTGAAAGACTTTAGTTTTGAAAATTGACTTAGAAGAGATAAAAATTTCAGAAGCTTAAAAATTGTGTTTGTAACCAGTTTTCATGCAAATCGAGAGACTTTAATACTAAAAATTGACTTGTAGACATAAAAACTACTTTTTCAAGAATTTGTTACTACAAATTCATACATTTAAACCTTAAAAATTGACTTCAACCCCAAAATGTAACTGAACTAATAAAAAGTGACATCAGAAGCTTAAAATTTGCATTTGAAGTAAGTTTTCATAATTTGAAGACAAATTTCAATATTTTAGTCTTGAAAATAGTCTTAGATGCAGGACATTGACATTAGATTCATGAAAATTGTCTTGAAAACGAACTTTTCGTGCTTTTTACTTTGCTTTTCATTTTCTTCGAATTCTGGACTATTTTTAGTGCTTCAAAACTGCTTTCAGCTTGGAAAATCGAGTTTCAAGACTATCTTTACCAAGTTATTGACATAGCAAACTTAAAAAACAATTTTTACATTCTTCATAGACTTAAAATGGCATTCCAAGCTTTGTCACTATTAAATCGACTTCAAGACACCACAGTGCTAAAAATTCGGGTATTTCTTAATAAACTAGACTGTTTTTAGTGTTTTAAGGCTGTTTTCAGTGCCTCAAATCGAGTTTCAAGACTACCTTTACAAAGTTTTTGACTTATCAGGCCTAAAAGCCAGTTTGTCCACTGACCATAATCTTGAAAATGTTATTCCAAACTTCTTCACTATTAAATTGACTTCTACACTCATAGGTGCAATAAATTGTAGCATCTCTAAGAAATTCAGACTGTTTTTAGTGCTTTTTAAGACTGAAAAATGGAGTTTAAGACTATTTCCAAAAGTCAAGTTTCTTCAGTAATAAAAGTAAAAAATTTTGGTACCAAATGCTACAATAATAGTCTTGAGAACTAATTTTTAGAAATAAAATGTCCGAAAATTTAATTTATTTCTAGACTTGTTGTCCAGTCCAGAAAATTGAGTTGTACACCAATTAAAGTCTTGAAAATATACTTTTGGACTCTCTTTAGTCCTAATAAGGTCCGTTCTAGCATTAAAAGTCAACGTTTATACTATTTTTAGTAGTAAAAAATGAGTTGTATGCACAATACAATCTTTGTCTTGATTTCCGGACTTTTTTTAGTTCTTGAATGCCAGTTTCAGACACTCAACCAGGATGGCAGTCTAAGAAAGCGAATCATAAGACCATTCCTAGTAGTAAAAAGCAAGTTTTTAGACTATTCAGTACCAATTTGGACTTTCACAAGTCTTGGATGTTCAGTTTTAAACTATAAAACGATTTTTTAAATTGAAATTTGGAGGACTGTATCTTCCTTAGGAAACCTTTTTCAGAAAAATGACATAATGCAAGTCAACTTATTTTTTGATTAGCTATCAAATGGTGAATTATTGACACTTAAAACTGGATCACCCTGTATATATGGAACATTTAATTAATCTCATCTTGTTGCACCATAATTATGACTTCTTATTCATTTATTTTCCTGCCTTCAAATGCTATTTACTCTTCCAATTTCTCGATATTCTCTGGTCTGGTTTTTTAAATGTCGCCATAGAAAAAAAGTTTAATGGCCTAAGTTCCGGGGATCTGGTGAGCCAATCAATAATTCAATGTTTCATTCAAATGTTTCATCCAGATATTGTCGGACTTCTACAGCATAATTGGCATTTGCACTTGTTGAAACTATAAACTTTCACAATGCAGCAAAGTATCGCTTTCGTCTGAACATTTCTGAACATTGACAAAACTGTTCAAGAATAGCATATTCTTTGACGACAAAGAATATCGTAAAGATGAGAATTCCTAATTATAGAGGAAGTATGACTCTCACAGTTGAAAGCGCGAATAGACTAAGAACTATCTAAAATCATAACTCAGAACGAGAAAATTCGAAAAAGAACAAAAGTCGACGATGTTATAGAGCACATCGCACGTCATAAATGACGTTGGGTGGGGCATGTGGCACGACAAGACAATGACAGATGGACAAGACGTATAGTACAGTGGCGTCCAAGGCAAAGAAGTGCTGATCGTCCACAGAAACAATGGATCGACGATATAAAAGAGATACCGGGAAGGAAATGGCACCAGATGGCAATGAAAATCCGTCCAGGAGCGGATGCAAAAGGGTTGCTGAAAGAAGAAGAAAATAAAGAATGGTTCTCGTTATGATCCTGATAGGGACAGAGCTACTTTAGGGATGCGGAAAATACCCCCTTTACCCCCCTAATCAGTTTACCAACCCGCAACTGTCCAGCGTGGTGAAGTATGATCCAAAATTTCGTAAATCAAGCCAAACCAGAAATTTATTACTACCCCAGGAGAGACTGATCAACTCAGAATCTCACACTGTCTTATCAGTCAGCCCTACTGATTCTGGGCGGGCAAACATTTCACTAGGAAATTAAAAAACAAATACAAAAACATCCTTATTTCGACTATAATACATGCACGATGAGAATAGAAGAGCCCCTGGGTTATCCGAAACAATGATTTTAAAATCTGGTCACTTACTTCATTGGCGTTGGATTTTTAGTTAACACAAGAATTTAACATAAGGTGGGCAAACTTTATGCCATATCCGAGAGAGTCAACATGATAATAAAATTTAGCAAACGTTACACAATGGAAATAATAAATGTATATGGCCCGACTGGTATTTCAGCAGAACAATCTTTGAAGATATATCTACCGCAAAATAGCATAGAAAAATCACACTTCGGAGTGATAATAGGAGATTTTAATGCAAAAGTGACAGAGGTTTGTCGGATGCTATATGGACTAGGGGAGAGAAACAACAGAGGAAATTAGTTGTTAGAATAATACAATTTAACAAAAAATTAGATTGATTTTTTCAAATAATAGTAAATGCTCCAAAGACGTCTCAGTTTGAAATAAAGTCGTTTGTTTTAACATTGATACCAAAATCGAAATAAATAAGTTAATCAAGCAACCTAAATTTACAACAAGTAAAAATGTTTCTCTTTTTTGACTGAAATTGGTAACTACTAAACATACTTTACTTTCTCCTTATTATTTTTCATTGACAGACTGTGTCAAGAATAAGTTGAAAAAATAAAGTAAAGTGGTCCTAACATTTTTGTATTGACAAGCCATTTATCACATTAACAGTCCATATTATATTAGACGATATTATCACACTAACTCCAGTCACTACAACCATTAATCAAAGTAACCCCGTAAATCCTGTTTGCCCGAGGCACCCTTTTGCGCAAAATTATCGGTTGCATCGGCGACGTCACTTTTCATAATAACAGAGACTGATACGATCTAGATGGGCTGCTTGTTTACACATTGTATTATATGCTCGCATTATGTGTTATTAAACGCCCCATTATACCTTATTACATATACGTCTGAGCTTATCTTAATCTGCGTTACAAACTTCCGTTAAATTGTTCCGCGCAATGGGGCTGACGTTAGATTTTATGATAGTTATGATATACATTTTTAGTAGTCACATTTAGTTTATGTTGATTTACTTACTATAATTTCCATACTTTTGAAAAACGGCTTAGGTAATCGTAGGATGAGGAGGTTAACATCCAATTAGAGAACGGATAAGTACAGAATACTAGACTTTCCGGAACTGTGCGATATGAAATTAGATCAATCACAGGCAATCTTCAGCGTGCGATATGAAATAGACCAATTACAGCTAAGGAAAAGTTACTTTTCCGCACTCATTTTATTTAAAAAAAAATTAAATCAAAAAACCATAAACTGTATAGGTATATGATTTCTCAATTAAGAATACACTTTTAATCATCTTTGCAAACAGAGGCTTTCATTTTAGTAAATTTACTATACATTGTCGTTCAATTTAATAAAAATTGATATTTGTAGGAAAAATGTTCGTTTGGGCAACTGATGCAGTCTCGTGCGGGAAAATACCACTTTTTGCACTTGTTAGGTAAATAACTATATTTAATTATAAACAAAAAATGTTGTAAAATAAGAGTTACGTAACCGTTTTTGTTTAAAAAGATATGTTTAAAGGCACGTAACTTTTTTTAAAGTGAAAATGGTCACGTGACTTATTTAAATTTAAATAAATTTAAAATAATTTAAATTAATTTGGAAACTGAATAATTTACTTAGAAACCTTGAAAACTGTCTTGAAAGTCCATACATTTGACTATTAAGCCAATTTCAACGATATCTACACGTTTCCAAACCCTAAAATACCAAAAATTGACTTGTGAACTCCCCCCATGATTTACTTGGAAACCTGGAAAACTGTCTTGAAAGTGTTCATAAATTTAACTACTGAACCAATTTCAATGCCATCTACACGTTCCCAAACTCTAAAAGACTAAAAATTGACTTGTAAACTCACTGATTTACTTGGAAACCTTGAATAAAACTGTCGTGAAAGTTCAAAAATTTGACTACTAAACCAATTTCAATGCAATCTACACGTTTCCAAACACTAAAAATTTACTTGTAAACTACCTAATTTACTTGTAAACCTTGAAAACTGTCTTCAAAATCCATACATTTAGCCAATTTTAATGCAATCTACACGTTTCCAAACCATAAAATACCCAAAATTGACTTGTAAACTCGCTGATTTACTTGTTTACCTTGAAAACTGTCTTGAAAGTTCATAAATTTGACTACTAAACCAATTTCAATGCAATTTACACATTTCCAAACACTAAAATACCAAAAATTGTCTTGTAAACTAATTGATTTACTTGGAAACCTTGAAAACTGTCTTGAAAGTTTATAAATTTGACTATTAAGCCAATTTCAACGATATCTACACGTTTCCAAACCCTCAAATACCAAAAATTGACTTGTGAACTCCCCCCATGATTTATTTGGAAACCTGGAAAACTGTCTTGAAAGTGTACATAAATTTAACTACTGAACCAATTTCAATGCCATCTACACGTTTCCAAACTCTAAAAGACTGAAAATTGACTTGTAAACTCACTGATTTACTTGGAAACCTTGAATAAAACTGTCTTGAAAGTTCAAAAATTTGACTATTAAACCAATTTCAATGCAATCTACACGTTTCCAAACACTAAAAATTTACTTGTAAACTACCTAATTTACTTGTAAACCTTGAAAACTGTCTTGAAAGTCCATACATTTAGCCAATTTCAATGCAATCTACACGTTTCCAAACCATAAAATACCAAAAATTGACTTGTAAACTCGCTGATTTACTTGGAAACCTTGAAAACTGTCTTGAACGTTCATAAATTTAACTACTGAACCAATTTCAATGCCATCTACACGTTCCCAAACTCTAAAAGACTAAAAATTGACTTGTAAACTCACTGATTCACTTGGAAACCTTGAATAAAACTGTCTTGAAAGTTCAAAAATTTGACTACTAAACCAATTTCAATGCAATCTACACGTTTCCAAACACTAAACATTTACTTGTAAACTACCTAATTTACTTGTAAACTTTGAAAACTGTCTTGGAAGTCCATACATTTAGCCAATTTCAATGCAATCTACACGTTTCCAAACCATAAAATACCAAAAATTGACTTGTAAACTCGCTGATTTACTTGGAAACCTTGAAAACTGTCTTGAAAGTTCATAAATTTGACTACTAAACCAATTTCAATGCAATTTACACATTTCCAAACACTAAAATACCAAAAATTGATTTGTAAACTAACTGATTTACTTGGAAACCTTGAAAACTGTCTTGAAAGTTTATAAATTTGACTATTAAGCCAATTTCAACGATATCTACACGTTTCCAAACCCTAAAATACCAAAAATTGACTTGTGAACTCCCCCCATGATTTACTTGGAAACCTGGAAAACTGTCTTGAAAGTATTCATAAATTTAACTACTGAACCAATTTCAATGCCATCTACACGTTCCCAAACTCTAAAAGACTAAAAATTGACTTGTAAACTCACTGATTTACTTGGAAACCTTGAATAAAACTGTCTTGAAAGTTCAAAAATTTGAATACTAAACCAATTTCAATGCAATCTACACGTTTCCAAACACTAAAAATTTACTTGTAAACTTTGAAAACTGTCTTGGAAGTCCATACATTTAGCCAATTTCAATGCAATCTACACGTTTTCAAACCATAAAATACCAAAAATTGACTTGTAAACTCGCTGATTTACTTCGAAACCTTGAAAACTGTCTTGAACGTTCATAAATTTAACTACTGAACCAATTTCAATGCCATCTACACGTTCCCAAACTCTAAAAGACTAAAAATTGACTTGTAAACTCACTGATTCACTTGGAAAACTTGAATAAAACTGTCTTGAAAGTTCAAAAATTTGACTATTAAACCAATTTCAATGCAATCTACACGTTTCCAAACACTAAAAATTTACTTGTAAACTACCTAATTTACTTGTAAACCTTGAAAACTGTCTTGGAAGTCCATACATTTAGCCAATTTCAATGCAATCTACACGTTTCCAAACCATAAAATACCAAAAATTGACTTGTAAACTCGCTGATTTACTTGGAAACCTTGAAAACTGTCTTGAAAGTTCATAAATTCGACTACTAAACCAATTTCAATGCAATTTACCCATTTCCAAACACTAAAATACCAAAAATTGACTTGTAAACTAACTGATTTACTTGGAAACCTTGAAAACTGTCTTGAAAGTTTATAAATTTGACTATTAAGCCAATTTCAATGCAATCTACACGTTTCCAAACACTAAAATAATAAAAATTTACTCACTGAATTACTTGTGAACTTTAAAAACTGTCTTCAAAGCTGGCAAAGTAAGCCACAAAAACGAATTTTCTCATTATTTTTTTTTTAAATGGTCTTGTGACTCTTTTTTATCGACAAAACGGAATCTTAAAACTCATGTGACTTTAAGGACAAAATCGTATTTGAAAGATCACATAACCGTTTTTTAGTTTGAAACACTGAATCACGTGATTTTTTTTTTAAATTAAAATATCACCTGACAGTTTTTACGTGTACACTCAAGAAGTCACGTGACTCTTTTAATATTAAAAATTCTTTATTTATGTCTGAAAATACTGTTCTTCCACACTAAAGCTATTTGACATAAAATCATTGAAAAATTACATGCTTAAACCATTTTTGTTGGGTTTTAATTTGCGTTTACAAACTAAATTATTTGCAATGTGACATCAATTTAAAACTTGAATTAATCAAGTATTCAATTGGAAGTGCAACATTTTTAATTTACATAACAATAACAGCAACGTTATAGAACTAACTCGTATCAATTTCTGCTTCGATACTTCTTCGAATCGGTTGCAGACTGTCCATTATTCGAAATTTTTGCAGCGCGGAATTTCTCGGTATGCGGGTTATTAAAACTTATTAAATGATGGGATCGTAACAAATCGCTTTAATAAAATTTAATATAACGGCCATAAAGCTCAATGACGATGCTATAACGCCTTCTACCGCAGCCGTATTTTTACCAGAAGAAGATCATAAATGCGTGCAATGATGACCGCTTTATGCATTGTGCAAAAGTTCTCGTCAATCGTGTTTAGTTATTCATAAATATTCGATCCAGAAACGCGCATTATTAGCTTTTTACCACTCGTTGATGATAATGGAGCTTATTTCCGCAAATCAAGCCATTTTTATTGAATACCGTTTTGCTTTTGAACGAAATTGTATGTTGTATTGTATACTTAAGATGCTTTTTATAACGTTTGGTGTGCAAATAGTAAATTCAACGTTCCAAAGACTGATTTGATCATTTTTTTTTCTTTCTTAGTGAAGTGTAACCACATTTAAGCAGAATTCAAAATAGGTAAAAAATTATTAATACAACAGACCACACCATATAATTTTGATTTTTGTTTTTTAATTCATTTACAACAGTTTATATTGAAACTTTACATTTTTTGTATTTAACAGCAAAATGTTAGCAGGGAAAAGGTAAATACTATAAGACAACGTTCCACGTTTTTGCTGTCAAAAAACGAGGTTTCAAGAGCTATGAAGATGAAAGAGTTTTAGATTTAGACTCATGTACGTCAAAAACATCCAGCATAAGACCATTTACTGAAAAAAATGCAATTCTTAAGTAGAATTTTGATATAAAAACAATAATGTTTCTCACCATATTGAAGTATTCAGACGATTAAAGCCAAAAAACACGTTATTAAAACCATATTTTTGGTACACCATATATTAGTGACGTAGAAGGAGAACAAATGTCCTATCTCTCTTCTGTTTATAGTTAGTTGAGTGAGACGGAATCAATGGTCGTATGTCTAATATCAATTTTAACCATCTAATTTTGATTTTTGTTTTTTAATTTGTTTACACAGATTCTATTAAAACTTAACTTTACTTTACTTACTTACTTTACTTAAACTTTACTTTAAATTTTTTTACTTAATAGCAAAATGTTACCAGGGAAAATATTAAAGCAATTGGACAACGTTCCACGTTCTTGCTGTCAAAAACACCATATATTAGTGACGTAGAAGGAGAACAAATCTCTCTTCTGTTTATAGTTAGTTAAGTGAGACGAAATGCATGGACGTACATCTAAAATCAATTTTAACCAAACGTCAACCATCGAGGAAGACGAAGCTGAAATTGTAAGTTATGTTTTATGTTCGTTTAGAAAGTTATATTCTGCTGAAAAAATGCCATTTAACACGTCTTCTAGGCTTAGAAAATGCTCCAAACTGTGCTAAATTTCGATGAAGTACCAGAAAGTCTTTCTGGATACCGCTGTAGGTGTGTTTCTGAAGTAATTTGTACGTTTGTACAATCTCTAGCATATCTCGTTTGTTTTTCACGTGAAAAGAGCATTTTAATAATATTACACCAAATTTGTAAATGTAGATGACGTTCAGTCATTCAGTCGGAGTGTCAATAATTTGTTTATCAATTTGTATATCTCTTCACAAAGAAAGTATTTTTCATATTTCCTCCAAAATGCAAGTCCGAATCTTAACATGTGATACATCATCTTAACCAGAAAGAAAAGCTGAATTTAAAAATGTAAAATCCCAAGATAAAGCTGATGATGGTTTCGAAAAATCGAAACGTCGGATTCCAAATTTGACTTCGCCATTTGTAGAGGAGAAAAAGTGGCTGTGAGGATGTGTCAGTCATTTTCATTTGTCTCTTCAAATAAGTCCAGAAAAAATGAAAAACCAGAAATTTTGTAATTTTTAACCAACTTTGTATCCCTTCGAATAACCGAGATCCCCTTGGTTGAGCTCGTAAAACGGACACCCTGTATTTATCATGTATCATATTATATTTTTTCTAATTTTGGCATATAAAGTGACACTTTTCAAAACTGATTAGAGTGACAAAACGTTTTACTTTTCGTAACTAGTTACGAAAAGTAAACTAGTTACGAAAGCGCACAGTTTTAAGATCGGCCACAAACTATTGCTCTAATGCTGGGAAAAATTGATTTAGTTTACATTTCTTCCTTTATCAGAGTATATTAGATGGAGATCATCGCGTAATGCATTGTTCATACAGTTTTAAGTAACTACCACTTCGTCTAGAATATTATCTGCAATAGCAAACACATCAAGTAATATTACTGAAAGTTTTCCCTTTCTTCTTAATAACTGCAATGTCACCGTAAATAATTATTTTAAGTAACATTTGTAATTTTTTTTTATTACGTTATTATTTTTTCCTTAGTGGCATCCAAGATTAGTATAAATATGATGTCAATACGTTGAAAATATACTTTTGTAATGAAAAGTTACTCTGAATTATATGAATTGCGAAAACCGGACTTTCCATTTGGTCGTAGGTAAAGTATAGTACGTCACACGTGCTCTAAGGCATTTTACGCACTCGTGAAACTTTTTCCATATCGTGCGTAAAATGCTTCTTACAGCACTAGTTATGTTGTCCTAAACCCCTTACATTTTAAAAAGGCACTCAAATTTCAATCCTGTACTAACCTAATTATTATGTTAAAAAATCCATAAAATAAAAGAAAGACAAGTTTGTTAATTCTTTTTGACTTTACAAAATACGGTTATTTCGATACATTACTGTAGAAAAGTACATCAAACCAGTTTTGCAACTAGAATTCCATAAATAATGCAAGTTGTATAGTATCAATATCATTTGACGTCACTGCAAACTTATCTGTGACAGACTGTAGTACAACTCATTGTCACTGAACCGCCGCATAAAGTGGTGACCGGCTTTGAAAAAAAATTGACCCGTAATGGAAGTCGAAAAAAGCAAAATCGTTTAGTAAATAGTGTAAATTGTATGTGCCGAGTTACGGTTTGTCAGACACGAATGACTTTTATAATGAAAAATCTTAATGCCACACTCGCAAGGATACTCAATATCCGGCCAGGGAAGCGTTCTTATAAATATGCTTCACGCTTGATTACGGATTCATCCATGTTTCAGTATATTAATGTTGCTTTGTTTTCGAACATTAACGCAGCATATTAAAAAATCGAATATTACAGAAAAACGTTACCTTCGCGATGACTTTCTGTAACATTTGCGGTTTGGTAACAATTCTCATTCAGGTAGGTATATTCGTGCAATTAATTTCTTTGATGGGTGTTTTCTGTTTTGCGTTGATTTTATTTCGACGGAAAGAAACGTTCTCCACTTCTTTTGATTAATTAAATAAATACGCGGCGACGACATTTACACGAGAAAACCACCCCGCACAATAAATTCCAATTATATCAGAAAAATGTAGCTAATAAATTTTAATTAATAACGCATTAGCGACGGCTAATAAAAATGCGTCCCCGACCACAAGAGTGCTTTGCTATTTTGTATAATTAATGAATTGACAGTGGCCAAGTCAATGTTAATTGGTGGTTAAAGGTGTGGCAAAGCTGCTTGTCGATGACTGTCCACACCACGTCGTAATTGTGACTTACGACTCGGAATATGAAGAAGACACGATTGAGGTGGTCATAGTTGGTTAGGCGATTGTGTGCCCCGATAATGCAGACCACTCTGTATACTTTTAATTAGCTTTCTCATGATTTGGTTTTACAGAGGCGTTTATTTGTTTAAAGGTAATTAAGAATCCTCTTACTTTAAAGCTAGATTGCTATCATTCTTGTTCCAAGTCCAATAAAATCAATGGTAACGCATAAGTTGAATACGCAAATAGCCAGTAAAGTATGTTTAATTAATAGTCATATTAATTTATTAATGGGAAAATTTTCCTATTAATATAATATAACTAGACTATTCTGGGAAAAATCACCAAAACCATAAGAACAAGATTTCCGAAATTACAGATCGACAATTGATCTAATATTCAAAGCAGATATCTGAAGTCCCTAGAATTCAATAAACCCGCGTACATGTTTTTGTCTAGATGACTAAAGCTAAATGCAGGACAAAAGAACACATTACAACGATAGATATACAGGGTGGTCCAGTTTTAAATGTCAATAATTCACCATTCCATAGTCCAGTAAAAAGTAAGTTGACATGCATTATGTGATTTTCCTGAAAAATGCTTCCTAAGAAAAATTTTATGTTATGACAAAAAAATCGGTTTTCTGTCATAACTGTCAGACCGTTGTAGGAATTTTAGAACAAGCACTTATGAAATTAATACGTATTATGAATGACGTTTGCCAAAATTCTCCAGTAGCGTAGATACAGGAAGATGGTTTTAATTTTTTTGCTTGATTCTTTACGTCACTGGATATTTTTCAAAAATTTCAGTTTTTTTTACTTTACTTGTCCAATTTGACAAAATAAGTACCTCTTAAAAAATTCTTATTTGAAGCTTCGTTTACGAGATAATTGAGTTATTACGTTCAAAGAGCCAAAATCAACCCAACCAAAAATTGTCTTGAAAACAGTAAAAATTTACTTAAGAAGCTTAAAAAATGTCTTTGTAGCCAGTTTTCATAGTTTCCAGACAAATTGAAAGACTTTAGTTTTGAAAATTGACTTAGAAACGAGAAAAATTGTCTTTTTACCAGTTTTCACAAATTGTAAGATTTTAGCCTTGGCAATTGACTTGGAAACTGTGAAAATTGACTTGAAAGGCTTAAAAACTGTCTTTGTAGTCAGTCGTTATAGTTTTCAGATAAGTTGAAAAACTTTAGTAGTGAAAATTAGGTTGTAGTCATGAAAAACTACTTTATCTACAATTTTTTATTACAAATTCACACATTTCAACCTTGAAAATGGACTTGGACCCCAAAAAGTAACTCTAAACCAATGAAAAGTGACATCAAAAGCTTAAAATTTCTATTTGAAGTAAGTTTTCATAATTTTAAAATACATTTCAATATTTTAGTCTTGAAAATAGTCTTAAATACAGGATGTAGACCTTACATTCATAAAAATTGACTTGAAGACTAACTTTTCAGGTTTGTTTAGTTTGCTTTTGATTTTCTGGACTATTTTTAGGGCTTTAAAACTGCTTTCAGCTAGGAAAATCGAGTTTTAGGGTTATCTTCACCAAGTTTTTGACATAGCAGACTTAAAAAACTATTTTTACATTTTCTATAGGCTTAAACATTCCATTTCACGCTTTGTCAGTATTGAATTGACTTGACTAGACGCTTCACTTTGATTTAAGACTAAAAAATCGAATTTTAAACAATTTTTTCTAGTAAAAATGAAGTTTCAGACTCTTCATTGATGAAAGTAAACAATTTTGGCATTAAATGCTACGATATTAGTCTTAAACACTAATTTTTAGAATTAAATTAGTCCAAAAATTCGGACTGTTACCAGTGTTTAATTGAATAAAAAACGAGTCCTGTTTTTTTATTATTTTCAGTGTCAAAAATTAACTCGTAAACCTCACAGATGACCAGATTTGAATCCTTTTGAACCATTTTAAAGTAAAAAATACAATAACCCAAGTAGACATTTTTGTTAATTTTGAATAATATCCAGTGAGCGTAGAAAATAAAGATTATCCCCTATATCGACGCATTTAAACAATTTTGAAGGTCTGTGTCTTCCTTAGGAAGCGTTTCTTCAGGAAATTGACATAATGCATGTCAACTTATTTTTTGATTGGCTATCCATTGGTGGATTATTGACATTTAAAACTGGACCACCCTGTACAAGTAAACGCAGGAATTAGACAGGGAAACTCTCTCAGTCCCTTCATATTTAATGTGGTAATGAAAGAAATAATAGAAAATCTTCCCAGAACGACATGGGAAATACTTCCTTCCATACCTTATGCTATGCTGACGATGCGGCTTTTATTACAGATTCCAAAGACTACTCCATTCTTATACTAAATGTTTAGTAATATCGAAGGAACCAAAGCAAACTGGAAATCGATTCCAAGATCGTCCAACAACCGATATAACGACGGCCCCTTCAGATATCATCCAAATGGATCCAAGATGTCCAAGACCGAGTATGATGGTAACAGAGCAAACAATAAAAGCGGCTCAAATTTCGACATATTTAAGGAAAATTCCCTAAATACTCGCCTAAATACGAAAAGCAAAGTTAAGATATACAAATGATGAAAATAGTTAAATTAAATCCCTTAAAAAGCATACAAGGCAGAATTCTGTAGGATAGAGTACGAAAACTGGAGGTAATGCTAGCCAGTCAAGACCGTTAACTAGATGGCATAAAAGGCCAACTAAAGGACCTGTTTGAACAGCAAGAGCATAAGTTAAATTTTGTGATTACCGAAATGAAGAGTGAGATGGAACACAGGATGGAAACCTTTGAGGAAAAGTTACCAACACCATTGAAGAGTGACGAGGCTAATAGGCAGAGTGGAAGAAACTGTTCAGAAACTAGATGAGGAAGTTGACAAACTGCAAGAAAAGTTCTTAATGCCTGCTCAAATATTAAACCTCCAGTCTACGATGGTAAGACCTCTTGGCAGATATACAAGAAACAGTCTGAAGCTGCTGCTGAGGCGAATAACTTTACATTAAGTGACAAAGCCACCGCCTTGGTTTTATCACTTGGAGAAGATGAAGCCCTGGAGGTTTTGCAGACTCTAGATGAAGGCCACTATAAAAAACTACGACGACTTTATCCAGCACTTAGAAATGAGATTTGGAAACAAGCACCTGGAGCAAGTTTACGAGGCACAGTTGTCGAGCAGAATCCAGCGATGTCCAGAAACTTTAGAGCAATATAAAGCTGATATTGCCCGTTTGGTTTATCTGGCTTACCAAACTACCTCTCAAGACATTAGGGCCTGAAAGATCGTAACACTGAGCAAGCTTTAAGACTAGCCAAATGCCAAACTTTGCACGATGGCCTTGCCTACTAACGAGAATATGCACTCCAAATAAGAACCTATACACCCAAGTACGTGATAATCCAGATCATTCTATCACCCAGTCAGAGTTGAATCGGCAACTGGAGATTTAATAGATATGTGGAGTAAAGTAAATAGGCAAAACAACCGTAGTGCACAAACGAGGCCGTTTTCTCGTTCTTTTGAATGCTGGAACTGGGGAGAGAAAGGACACATTCGACCTCAATGCCCTACACCGAGAAGAATATACAATCAGGAAAGATGGGAAATGGGATAGGATTCTTGCGATGAAGGACATAAGCAATATCAGTGCTTCAAACCAAAAGGAATTATGAATTGAGAAAGCTTAGCCAATGTTCATCAGAATCAAAATTCTGTTCCCTGATTTCACTAGTCATTTCGACCAGGATTAAGTACTTTATTTTTAAATTATTCAAAAAAATTAATTTTTTGTTTTGCTTATTGGCTTTGGCCATAAGAACTAGAAGACCATAATGACAATTTTTTTTACTAAACATTAAGAAATAAATAATTACTGAAAGTATTCAGAAAGTACAAATATTTCATTTTCTTCAAAGTTTTAAAAGACTTCTAAAAAGGTTCAATTGAAACAAAAACAGATATCAATGTGATTGAAATTTGGGTATTCATAACAATCAAGCACTTTAAAAATTAAAAAAAAATGTGAAATCACATTAGAAATGTCCCAGGCTTTCTTAGAGAATCATAAAGCTGTTAAAATAATTTATAAAATACCAGAGGCTTCTAGAATCACTTTAAAATTGCCTGAGGCCTCCAAACAGATATGTAAATTTCAAAATTATCCATAAGAGAGAAGAAGAGAGAATCATTAGGAATTAATAGGATAGACAAACCTGGCAACAAACTTTGTCAGTAACGTCACAGAGTAACGTATATGTTTCACCATCTTATCACTTTTTTGTTTGTCACTAAAATGTCTCAGTCTCCTAAAACAATTGTGACGTCATTAATCAGTTTCTCACATGACCACTTTATCAAAAAGGCTGATAGAAATCTTGTGGCTAACAAGCCCAATTACACCAACCCAACTTAAAAATTGTCTTTTACACGGTGAAAATTTACTTAAGAAGCTTACAAAATATCTTTGCAGATAGTTTTCATACTTTCCAAACAAATTGAAAGACTTTAGTTTTGAAAATTGACTTAGAAACCAGGAAATTTACTTTGCAACGATGAAAATTGATTTGAGTGACTTAAAAATTGTATTTGTAACCAGTTTTCATAGTTTCCATGCAAATTGAAAGACTGACTTTAGTTTTGAAAATTGACTCGAAAACTGTACAAATTGACTTGACTTAAAAACTTTTTTTTGTAGTCAGTTGTCATAGTTTTCAGATAAGTTCAAAAATTAGTATTGAAAATTGGCTTGTAGAAATCAAAAACTACTTTCTCTAGAATTTTTGACTACAAACTCATACATTTAAACCTTGAAAATTGACTTGGACACCAAAAAGTGACTTTGAAGCAATGAAAAGTGACATTAGCAGCTTAAAATTTGCATTTGAAGTAAGTTTTTATAATTCGACAACATATTTCAATATTTTAGTCATGAAAATAGTCTTAAATACAGGATATTGATTAAAATTGACTTGAAGACTTGGTTTTAAAGTTTTTTACTTTGCTTTTCATTTTCTTAGAACTTTGGACTATTTTTAGTGCTTTAAAACTGCTTTTATCTTGGAATCGAGTTTCAAGGCTATCTTCAACAAGTTTCTGACATAAAAAACACTTTTTACATTTTCCCTGGACTTAGAAATGTCATTTCAAGCTTTGTCACTATTTAATTGACTTCTAGACACTTCAGTGTTAAAAATTCAAACATTTCTTAAAAATCTAGACTGTCTTTAGTGCTTTAAGACTGTTTTTAGGCTAAAAAATTGAGTTTTGCAGGATCTTCACAAAGTTTTTGACTTATCAGGTTTGAAAGTCAGTTCGTACACTGTCCATAGTATTGATTGAAAATGTAATTTCAAACTTCTTCACTATTAAATTAACTTTTACACTCATCGGTGCAACAAATTGGAGGATTTCTAAGAAATTCGGATTGTTTTTAGTGCTTTAAGACTAAAAAATTGAGTTTAAAACTATTTATAATAGTAAAAGTTAAGTTTCAGACTCTTTAGTGATAAAAGTAAAAAATGTTGGCACTAAATGCTACAATATTACCCTTGAACACTATCTTCTGGAATTGAATTAGTCCGAAAATTTAATTTGGGCTGTTTACCAGTGTTTAATCATTCATCTTCAGTTATTAAAGTAGCTCGTCTTCAGCAGAATAATACCAGCTTAGTACTGAATGGCAATTGTCAAATGGTTGTCGACACTGAAGCTTGTTTCACTATATTAAGACCAGACATAGTGAAGCATTGTAGAATTAATGATACCGGAACAAAGTTTATATAGGAAAATCAAGTTTGGACAGCATGACTTCAATCATTTAGTTCTCGTAGCCAACATAACCGATGATGTACCAGTGAGTTTGTGGGTATTTTAGTTAAATCCACAAAAATGATAATCGGGTGACATGAGTTTATCGTTAATCACACTTTTTTAATAACGGAATAACCACAATTATAGAAAAAAATGTACTTAACTAGTACGATCAAAAAGTTCTGACAAAAACATTTTCATTGTAGGTAAAGTGACCTCTAGTGATAAGCAAATTCGACTGAATTTAGTATGATAGGGTGTGATTAAAATTTTGTTCAATTATTTGTCACATAAGAATAACATGGCATAAACAAATTACAAGTAAAATTAAATTTTGAAAAAATTTTTATACCTGTAGATGACAATTTCAATTTCTACCATTTATTTTTAGATTATTTGTTATCATTCTAGACAATTTCCCACGAAGAGCACATAAGCTCTATTATACCTATACACACACATGTTGAAACACATTAAATTTCCACAAAAGAAATTGATTACATCCCAAGCCACAACTTTATTACGTGGCTTTTAGTTGAACTTAACAAACATATCAGGGGGCAACAGTTTAATATTCGACAAAAGAATATCTTTTTTGGTGAATTATAAAGGTAATCGAATAATTTCGCTTTTGAATGCAGCGTGTTAATTTTGGAGAAGCGTTCATAAACTTACCCATGAAATATGAGGATACAAAGCAGGGTGACTAGCAGGTTTGCTGAATATAGTTATGAGAAGATCCTTAAGGCCACCCAACTACAGTTTGGAATATCATGTGTAACAGGTCGTTATTTTACAGTCTAAACATTAACAGCCAGTCCTATCTTATAGCAAAAGTCACTCAGGGCGTAATAAAATCATCCAACAATTAAAGAGTTAAAAGGTGGCGCCAGAGAAGTCATATTATCCAAATTTTATGAGTGAATAGCATTCAAACATTGATGCATTGTGATATTCTTAAATGAAATTAAGTATGTGTGCGTTTTATGGGTTAATAAAGCTATAGTGTAAACGATTTGTATGAATGGGGCATTTTGAGGATTTCCAATTTTAAATGTTTTACTGTCTCCATTTGCTTACGAATTGTATATCCGTCGATTTTTTCTCTCGTTTCCTTTGAGTTGTAAGTAAAATATTACTGAAGCAATTAAACGAATTTCTTGGCAATGACCCGAAACGTCACCAGACAAAGTAGTCGACTTTCAAGAAGCAACGTTTAAATTATAAGTTGGTCTTCTGATAAATTTGCTGGCTTCTGGTAGATGACAGAACACTCGCGCTTGGAATAGATATTGCTCATTTAAACTCGATCCCAGTCGATTTTAATTATCCGAAGATTTTTAATTGCTTCTGCCTTGCGACTGAGCGCCTTAATCTTTTATTGACGGATTTCCGTAAATTACTTTTTAGGCCGAATAGATTTAACCATTCGCTTTTTGCTTGTTTTTGATGCTTATTTCAAGTAAAACGAGTTTACTTGATTCATATCGTACATATTAGCGGAAAACATGTTTTAATTTATTAGTTGTTGCAAGTGGAATAATTACTAATTGTTTATACTATTTTTAAATTAAATAATTTACAAACATAATATAGTTAATAGGTACTAACTTTGTTATATCATTTTTTAAATTGAGCACCTTAATACTGAAACTGTTAAATTTTTGTTTATTTTCGATAGCTGGTTTACTAGTGCTATTATTATTAATTATAATACGTCTGTTGTAATTAGCTTAAGTTGAATTTGTTTGCACTATTTAAAAGAAGTCATTCAACATAATGAATCAAAATTTGGTGATCGGGTACAGTGACAAGTTCTTGAAATACTGATGTTTATCAAACTACAATGAGCTAAAATACAGGGTATTCCAAATGTTTCGAAACGATCTACCATTTTCTACAAGGTGAAAGCTATATAGATGGAATATCAACTAAGGTTAAAAAATCGTGGTCGTTTCGAATTTTTAGGGCTTAGGTCTTCAGACCAGCCATATCCACCACCATTTTTTCTAATGGATGTTTCTGAAAATTTAGGAATTAGTATAATAATATTGTCCTTCCATTTGTTCGGTATTTTCTGTTCTTCTATGATCTATTTCTGTAGAGTCAATATTTCATTTAGTAATCTTTTCCTCCGTATTTAAGCATCTCGTTAGTGATCTTGTCTGGTTTTTTTCGATTTTTAAAAGAATTTAAGGTGTTTTTTCCCTGATCGTTCTATTCCTCTTTCTTGATGTCGTGATTTCATTCGTTCGTACGGTATCTTTGATTTCTAGCTTATTTATTTTTAGTACTTCTCATATTTTCTTCTTCCGGCTTCCATACAGGTCTCTTTTCATTCCTTTTGTAAATAGTTTTCTTTTAGTTCCCGCTTCGTTCTCTTCGATGGTTGTTCCAGTTTCCAGGTGTTTGTATTCGTGTATATTTCATGCTAGTGAGTTCTTTCATTTGTTTATTACTGCAACCAACAATACATCAGGTTCACATCTGCTCGTGGATGATGTGGCAACATAGAGCATAGTCCCAACTGACAGTCGGCTAAACATTTTGAAGTTAGGAATTTTAAAAAGTTGAAAAACACCAAAAACTACAAACAGAAGAAATAAAAACTTAATTTAGGGTTGTTTAAGTTTATTAATTAGTGTTGTTATTGCGAGACCTTCGTAGAATTTAAGATTTTTCTTCACTAAACTGAAAAACTTGCAACACTTGGTGGTAGACAAAGGCGGAAAGTTTCAATCAAACTTTGGCTTGGGAACAACAACCACATTCAATTTAAATTAACTGGAAAGAACATCACAAATAGGTGCATTCAAATGAGTCATTAACAGCCCAATATCAACGTTTCAAGAATTATTCCATAAAATTTGCAAGAAAGGAAGACTATTAAATCCTAAAGCAGTGTTTTAACATAACAGAATTGTTGGTGTTTTAAGAACTTGCTTCTTGGTTTTGTGATATAGATTGCTTATTTATTTCCTTTTGTAAATTTACCCAGCATTAAATACATATCATTTTGGTTTTGTTGTGTGATTTATTTAACATGTTTTTTCAATTTCAGTTCACTTTATTGCACCTAAGAGCAGGTAGGTACCTCAGTTAAAGAAATTATCTAATTTTATGATTGTTTATGAAGAAAACTAGACTTCTTAGATAAAAAATAAACTTTTTCTAATTTTGGCATATAAAGTGACACTTTTCAAAACTGATTAGAGTGACAAAACGTTTTACTTTATGTAACTAGTTATGAAAAGTTCATTTCATCACTCCCTGTTTTTATGTATTTCCGTAGAAACATATGGGCGACATCCATCATAACATGTGGTTGTCACTGTTTATACAAGGTGCTATGAAAGTGAATATTTGTGTTAAATCACTTTAAAAGATGGTTTTTACCGCTTTTTGGTCAAAATTAGAAAAAATTATGTATGCAACACGTTTCGAAAATGTCTTATTGTGTAACTCATTCAAATTGTAGGACCTCGCTGCGCTCGCTCTACAAACATTCATTTGTTACACAAAATCGATCTTTTCGTAACTGGTTACATAAATAGCTATTAGTGTACTTTTTAAAGATTTTATTTGTATATTTCATAATGCGTAAATAATACAATTAAAATAGTAATTTAACCTACTACCTGATTGAAAAGTATTTAACAGTAGCACCATACGTTTCTAGCCTTATAGTCGGAGAAGATACGGCAAAATTTATAAGGGCTAATTCTGCAAAATAATGGCATTTCATCAAAATTATGTATTAAGTAACTTGTATCTCTCTAATATTACCTGAAACTTATTAGAAATTTGTTTTTTCAACACTCTGCATATGGATTTTGACAACACCATTATAACCATAGTTTCAAACACCTTTTGTTCAGAGTCTTTTGGAGCAATTGATAATAGGACTTTTTAAATTTGGACCCTATCAAAGCATGATAAGCAAACTCCAGATTAGGCAAATAAAGGTACCTGAAACATAAGCTATTTAGTATTAGCAGCTTATTAATACCTCTACCAGAGTCCTTTTTATAGTATTAGGTAAATCACCTTGTCAGCTTCTGCTAAATACACCTTTACTCTATATCCATGTTTCTTCGAGAACCATTGGCTTGAATAAACTTGGTTTTTGTAGTGTTCTTGTAAAAACTCTTCTTGGGAGTAAGTAAATATATGGGCTGTTTCATTGTGACAGTGTTTTCTATTAAAAAGACATCCTTTTCTGTTCCACAAACTCTAGTTCATTCAGAATGTTTCACTGGGCCCCTTGATAGTTGTAAAGTGTATTAAGAAGGTGGCATTTTCAAAACTGACTACCGAAACACACACACATTATCTAGTCTCACACGTAGTATCGCAGTTAAAAAGAAGTTAAATCAAAATACTCCTTAAAATATTGTAAAATTTACATCAAAAGGTCTTACGTCTCTTGTTTGAGGTACAACCTCTCTGTTACTGATAATATAATCTAATATCGACTGTTGTCCACTTGTATTTTGCCATGTGAATTTGTATCTCATGTTATCTACGAAGGAAGTATTGTTAATTAAATCTCTGCATTATGCAATCCATGGTGCATATTCTTGAAATGGGGTAAGAGAGTTACCAAGAAAAAAGTATGAAGAATGTGAAAATAACTGCCATTATCAGCTTCTGTCACAATCTATCAAAGCTTTTTTTGAGAGTCCTGCTCCCTGTTTTCCAGAATTAGGTCACATTTCCTATTCTTGCATTTAGGTCACCCATATTAACGATTTCATCTCGTTTTCCTATTTTGTCCAGTACAGTTGTTACTTATTCTTATTTGTGGTATTCTGTTGTTGTTTTTTCCTTCTTTTTCTTTTTCGTTTTGTTAATGCGTATTTCTATGTTATTTTAGTTGCTCTATGATCCTGATTCTTTACAGTCCAAGACGTGATGTTCTAGGTGGCTACTTTCAGAAGAAAGGCTCTATTTCAAAATACATAAATCGAATGCCTATAAGAGAATTGAAAGTTATGATGCTAACCAAAATCCGAAACGTCGGATATCAAATATGATGTAGAGAATAGAAAGTGGCAATGGTAAACTGTTATTCATTTTCAGGTTTTTCATCAAATAAATAAAAAAAATATAAGACTTACTTTCAAAATTTTGGTTTTCTTTAGATATCTCTGGAAGTAAAAATATTTTTCTAAATTTTATCAAAATTTTTATATTTGTGGTACCATGTTCCTATACCACCAAAATAATATTTGAGTAAAAGAAAAACAATAAAGCATGTTTGTTTTTACTTTTGCGTTTTACTTCATTTAATTTTAAACTAAAACCAAGCCAACGAACGAAATTTATCAAAGCGGCTGGTAATGAAAAGCGAGTTTATATCGAAAATTTGCATAAAACAAACGTTTTCTTTGATCGGAGATGGAGACGGAATTCTGTCACGTAATATCGGGGGTGTCGTTCCCGTTTTTAATATCGCCGCCTCTCCAAACCCGTATAATAAACATTTACTCTATGGTCTTCAGATACAACTTCCCCCGCTATAAAATGATTCGCCGGGATAACACCGTACATATTAATAACGCTTCCCAAGGAACGAAAAACAATAAAAGGGACCCTTATGTACACAAAATGGCTTCCAAATTGCTTTTCTTAATTTTCCTACATTATTTACCCGATCGCTTTTCTGTTACTATTAAAACGTCGTCGAGACGTTCTGTTTTGGTGTTTAATTTGTGAGACGTTTGGTTTAGATTAGATCTTAAATTTGAGGAAGAAATTTATTAATGTCAAAATTATTAGGTACTATAATTATTATTGATTTGAAACTAACACTGTTGATTACGATGTTGTATATTGAAGTATGAGAAGTATTAGCAATTGCAAATCTATTACAACATAAAGGAAGTTAACGAAATAGGTATGATTTGACAGATAAAACTGATTCATCTGTCAAATTTACATATAAAGTCGCAAAATACCGTAAAAGTTTATTAAAGTGAAATCATGAACACTAATAAATTAAGAAATAAAAACATTTTTCAATCGTTTGTAAATAGTTTTTTTACGTTTTATAGTTATTATAAGTGCGGAATGCAATACTTTTCCGCACGCGATTGCAGTCGAGTGTGGAAAAGATGCTTTCCACAAGTGTTGGAACTGATATTTCATTATTTCTTTAATCCAATCACATTGCGAATTACAACGATAATTTGCACTAATCCAATTATCAATCACCATATTGACATACAAGGGCGTTCAAAATATCGATTGCAATAATTATAACATTTTTCTGAAAAAAATAATTTTAATGCCACAAAACAGCAGGTAATATGTTCTGTTGTAATGCAAACCGAATATAATAAAGCATTTAAATATTAAATTAAATTTATTAAATTAAAACTTGTGTTTACTTTTGTCAAAACAAGAGTTTTTATGTCTACTAACTGTGAAAACCAGCCTAAAACACTGTTGTGTACGCCAAACTTAAATACAAAACTTTAGTATACTCACTTCCACAGATTTTGAAAGTATAGTACATTCCTCACACGGTCCCAAAAGACGTATAATGTAGGTAAATTGGGTGTTATCGGATTCTAACTGCTATCTACAGTCGATTACAGCAATTTTTAAATTATTTTGTGTTGTTCTTCATTTTTTTACTGTCATTTTCTTTAAAATCTCTCTCCGTTTCCTTCAAAATGCCAATTTTCTTATTCTGTTTCTTTAAAGACGACAACTGTCCTTATTTGACATGTTCTAACTTGTTTATTATGACAGCTAAGAATCTCGTTCAAACGTCAAAATATAGCCCGTAATTTCAGCTTTTGTTTAGCTCTGATTGTCATAGCCAGAAGCTTCGAAATACAATCAAAAACCTCCTAAGAATTGTCAGAGGCCTTTACAAGAGTTCTAAACCTTAGTAAAATCGTTTATAATGACCAGAGGCTTTTAAATACTATCAAAAACATCGTAAAAAATGTCCAGAGGGCTCTATAAGTGTCCTAAACCTTAAAAAACTGTTTAAAATGGGTAAAAACTTCTGAATACTATCGAAAACGTCCTAAAAATTGTCAGAAGCCTGTACAAGAGTTCTAAACCTTAGAAAAATCGTTTGTAATGACCAGAGGCTTTTAAATACTATCAAAAACATCGTAACAAATTTCCAGAGGGCTCTATAAGTGTCCTAAACCTTAAAAAACTGTTTAAAATGGGTAAAAACTTCTAAATACTATCGAAAACGTCTTAAAAATTGTCAGAGGCCTTTACAAGAGTTCAAAACCTTAGAAAAATTGTTTATAATGGCCAGAGGCTTTCAAATACTATCAAAAACATCGTAAAAAATATCCAGAGGGCTCTATAAGTGTCCTAAACCTTAAAAAACTGTTTAAAATGGGTAGAAACTTCTAAATACTATCGAAAACGTCCCAAAAATTGTCAGAGGCCTTTACAATAGTTCTGAACCTTAGAAAAATCGTTTATAATGACTAGAGGCTTTTAAATACTATCAAAAACACCGTAAAAAAATTCCAGGAGGCTTTATAAGTGTTCTAAACTTTAAAAAAAACAGTTTAAAATGGGTAGAAACCTCTAAATACTATCGAAAACGTCCCAAAAATTGTCAGAGGCCTTTACAAGAGTTCTACACCTTAGAAAAGTCGTTTATAATGACCAGAGGCTTTTAAATAATATCAAAAACATCGTAAAAAATGTCCAGAGAGCTCTATAAGTGTCCTAAACCTTAAAAAACTGTTTAAAATGGGTAAAAACTTCTAAATACTATCGAAAACGTCCCAAAAATTGTCAGAGGACTTTACAAGAGTTCTAAACCTTAGAAAAATCATTTATAATGACTAGAGGCGTTTAAATACTATCGAAAACGTCCCAAAAATTGTCAGAGGCCTTTACAAGAGTTCTAAACCTTAGAAAAATCGTTTATAATGACTAGAGGCTTGTAAATACTATCAAAAACACCGTAAAAAAAAATCCAGGAGGCTTTATAAGGGTCCTAAACCTTAAAAAACTGTTTAAAATGGGTAAAAACTTCTAAATACTATCGAAAACGTCCTAAAAATTGTCAGAGGCCTTTACAAGAGTCATAAACGTTAAAAAACGTTTCAACTGGCTAGAAGCCTCTAAATACTATCGAACTTGTCAGACAAGTGATCTAACCTCTAGAAAAATCGATTATAATGGCCAAAGTCTTCCAAATATATATCAAAAACCTCCTAAAAATTGTCAGTCACAGATTTTTTAAAAATTACAAATAACCAAGATATTTGACATGAAATACAACAGTGTCACTGTACTAGAAGTGTTGAAGGTGTCACAGTTTGACAGCTCCTAACTCGGTTCTTATGACAGGAGATTCTCTTAAACGATAATTTCGACTTTATTTTAGGTAAATACAATTGTATGTCAAAAATTACAAATAACCGAGATACATGATCGTAATTAGAACAGTGCAAGTAAACAAGTTTTATTAAAGATGTCAAAATTTGACAGCTTGTAACTGAATTCCTTTGACAGGTTCGTGTAAACGTCAAAGGGTAGCTCGTAGCTTGGACTTTCTTTCACCTGAATACAATTTTCTTTAATAAATCACAAATAATCGATATAATAGCCGGAAAATTGATGAGTGCAAGTGAAAATCACAAACTCCCATCTTTGGTTTCTAGGAGATTCGTTTAAATATGAAAATGTAGCTGAAAACTGATGCTTTCGTTTGTCAGGAAAAAGATTTTATGAAAAAACACTAATAACTGGCAAAACCGGCCTAGAACACTGTTGTGCACGCCAAACTTAAATACAAAACTTTAGTATACTCACTTCCACAGATTTTCAAAGTATAGTGTGCATTCCTCATAAACTCACACGGTCCCTAAAGACGTCGATTACACCGATTACAGCGATTTTTAAATTATTTTGTGCTTTACAGTTATTTTGTGTTGTTCTTCATTTTTTTTTTATTCTTTATCTATCGTTAACTGTCATTTTCTTTTCTAAATCTTCTTTAAAAACCTCTCTCTTTCCGTTTCCTTCAAACTGCCACCTTTCTTATTCTGTTTCTTTAAAGACGACAGCTGTCCTCCTTATTTGACACGTGCTAACTTGGTTATTATACATACGTGTCCGAGCATTTTTCTGAAAGATAATTCACTGAATTTAAATCGAATTTATTCCATACTTTATGGACAGACTGTATAGTAGAGGAGCAAGGATGCTTCCTTGAGAACATCCGTACCATCGGTAAGGGGATTTGAACATTCTCCCTACAATTCTACTATCTGTTTCCGGTTCACTAGGTAACTGGAAGCAACTTCACTAAAATTATAATATTTGAATTTCGCAATCAGAAGCTTATGCACAACCAGATCAAAGGCTTTACTATAGTCTAGCAGTACCAAACAGCATACCTGATTATTGTCGTTAAGTTTGTTGCAATATTTCAAAATTATGCATATACATTTTCTGAAGAAGAGAGAACTATTGCAAATCAATGCTCTAGACCAGGATGGAGATCTTTGACATGAAGTGAGGTGTTTTAAAATTCCAATTAAAGACTGATAATCTCACAATGACGTTTTCACTTCATTGTTAATTGTCTTTTACCAGTCACCTGTCGTCAACCAAACTCAAAACTCAAAATTACACAAAAAAAACGTATAAAAATAACTGGTGATTCAGAGTGTACCTCTCAAAACTTTGTATCAATGTTTTTTTATCGGTTTGTTCAATGCAAACTTATTAATTAGGAAGAAGAAAGTTGAAAGTATAACTGGTTTGTATTTTACGTAGATATTTCAAGTTTTTGAAAAAAAATTCCAAAAAATTAAAGAAATGCTGAGTGAAATTGTATTTTGTTGCATTTTAATTAACCTTTTCATTTTTAAAAGTATTTATCACAATTAGAAAGCAGTAATTGTTATTTATGGAAAATATGCAGTACGTCTCTGGATTTGAAGGTTAATTTGCTGCCTACATAGCAAATTTCAGGCATGTAATCCTCAGATTTCAGAAATACTAAATGAAATTGGGTTTCATTGCATTTCAACTGACTTTCCTAAATTTTCAAAACTATTTAGTACAAATTAAGTGAAATCAAGGTTGTTTATGGAAAAGATGCAGTACGTCCCTGGATTTCAAAATCAATTTTCTGCCTACACAGTAAATTTCAGGCCTGTAATCCTCAGATTTCAGAACTACTAATTGAAATTGGGTTTCATTGCATTTCAACTGACTTTCCTACATTTTCAAAACTATTTAGTACAATTTAAGTGAAATCAAGCCTTTTTATGGAAAAGCTGAAGTACGCCCCTGGATTTAAAAATCAATTTGCTGCCTACACAGCAAATTTCAGGCCTTTAACCCTCAGATTTCAGAAATACTAACTGAAATTGGGTTTCATGGCATTTCAACTGACTTTCCTAAATTTTCAAAACTATTTAGTACAATTTAAGTGAAATCAAGGTTGTTTATGGAAAAGCTGCAGTACGTCCCTGGATTTCAAAATCAATTTTCTGCCTACACAGTAAATTTCAGGCCTGTAATCCTCAGATTTCAGAACTACTAACTGAAATTGGGTTTCATTGCATTTCAACTGACTTTCCTAAATTTTCAAAACTATTTAGTACAATTTAAGTGAAATCAAGCCTTTTTATGGAAAAGCTGAAGTACGCCCCTGGATTTAAAAATCAATTTGCTGCCTACACAGCAAATTTCAGGCCTGTAACCCTCAGATTTCAGAAATACTAACTGAAATTGGGTTTCATGGCATTTCAACTGACTTTCCTAAATTTTCAAAACTATTTAGTACAATTTAAGTGAAATCAAGGTTGTTTATGGAAAAGCTGCAGTACGTCCCTGGATTTCAAAATCAATTTTCAGCCTACACAGCAAATTTCAGGCCTGTAAACCTCAGATTTCAGAAATACTAACTGAAATTGAGTTTCATTGCATTTCAACTGACTTTCCTAAATTTTCAAAACTATTTACGTCCCTGGATTTCAAAATCAGGTCGCTGTCTACACAGCAACTTTCAGGCCCTTAATTTCCAAATTTCAGAAATACTTACTGAAATTGTGTTTCATTCCATTTTTACTTACTTTTTTTAGTTCTCAACAGTATTTAGAACATTTTAAGTGAATTGTCACATGATGTGATATCATTTGACAGTTGGTCACAAGGTTTTAATCATCCTAATGAAGTGGTCGATCAGCGTCTGATGGAGCATGTAAGATTGTTGCTGAATGAATGTTTGACAGAAGGTAAAATCCCAACTAAGTGGCAAAATGCAGAAGTCATCCTATTATACAAGAAAGGAGACAGAAACAACATAGATAATTATCGACCCATCAGCTTATTATCGCACTTATACAAACTATTTACGAAAATAATAACCAACCGGTTGACGAATAAGATACCAATCGGTCGAGCAAGCGGTATTCCGTAAGGGGTTTGGTACTATCGACCACCTGCAGACACTCTTATTGAAAAAGCCACAGAATATAATATAACCCTCCATTTGACTCTGACTGTCGAAACCTGGGCAATTCTAGAATCCCTAGACAATGCAAGGATCGACTCTAGATACTCAAACATCATCAAACAAATCTATAATAACGCTTCCATTCATGTAAAAATACAGGATGAGTTAAAAACCGACAGTATTCCAGTCAAAAGAGGAGTAAGGCAAGGAGACACCATCTCACCAAAACTTTTTACCTTTACCCTGGAGGATGTCTTCAAAAAACTTGACTGGCAAGAGAACGGGATTTATATCGATGGAGTGCGTCTAAACCAATTACGATTTGCCGACGATATTGTGATCGTTGGTGAAGAGCTTAAAAACATGCTTCGGGAGCTTCATCGAGCATCGCTGCAAATTGGACTTGAAATGAACTTGACCAAAACAAAGATCATGAGTTCAGAAGACATCTAAGTGACCGTTAACGACCAACCCCTGAAAGTTATCTCGGAATATGTTTACTTAGGCCACAAAATTCAACTTGGCAAAGAAAATCAATCTTCTGAAATCACAAGAAGAATAGGCCTCTCCTGGGCAGCCTTTGGCAGACTAGGATTTATCCTTAAATCCAGTGAATTTCCTATAAATTTGAAAAGGAGAGTGTTTGATGCCTGCGTGATGCCGGTTTTCACATATGGACTAGAGACAATAGCAATTTGCCAATAAACTGCAAACCACCCAACGAGATAGGAATCACTCTAAGGGGATAAAATCCGCAACGAGGAAATTCGTAGAAGAACTAAACTGACAGATGTTCTAAGGCTTTTGGCACAACGGAAATGTAGATGGGCTGGTCATGTGGTAAGGGAGGACGACTATGGTGGGCACATAGGATACTAGTTTGGTGCCCAAGAGAGACCAAACGGAGCATTGGTAGGCCCCAGAGACGATGGCGAAACAATATCCAGAATGTTGCAGGAAGGAATTGGACACGGACTCCTAGAAATAGAAAGGCGTGGAGGGATTTGGAAGAGGCCTACATCCTGAGAAGAAGAAGGAAGTGATCACTTGAATGTCGGTTGAATGACGTCACATCCGGCTAGGCACACTGCACTGACATATGTTGTTGTAAATTCACATGTGCACCAAAAAATGCACATGTGGACTTACCATAAGTGTTCAAGTTTTGTTCCGTGATCAATACAGTGTCTTGCCATTAATTGATGCATAAAACAGATTTAATATACACAAACATTGTTGCTGTTCCAATCACATAAAGCAGATGTTGTGTAATAATTAGCCCTAAATACAGATTGAATTCACAGATATAATTTGATCAGCTATTATATTCTCAAACATTTATGCAAGTAAAGGAAACTTGCTGATTGGCCGCAATTCGTTAAATGAAGTAATTTTAGAGTATTCAGATGGAGAACAACAGGCACAATATAATAAAAGTAAAACAGATTTTAATGTTTTTTTTTTTTGTGAAAAAAATATTCAGCAAACGACCAGCAGAAGAAGCAGTAGTAATGAACAACAAAGAGCCAATTTAAACGGTTCCATCTTTTGCATGTATGCAAAGATCGCGAGATAGGAACTAAAAGCGCCAGCTTGGCTACCGGACGGCCTATCACCAGTCCCTCATCGTTCCGGGAATACAACGTCTTTGATTTATTCATCTCCATGCCGATATTTTGCTTCTTGCCTGTTGGATTTTTACCTCTTGGTAGACGCTTGGACCTTACACGTAGCCAATTAAAAATAAGAAAACTTTTCATAATATTTTTTTTTGTGTTCACCACGAATACTCACATACAGGAGGCCGGAATGGCAAGTACGTCCTTTGCGTCTCCAACCGCCTTAAGATTCAATACACAAATTGTCTATTTAATATAACTGGTCGCAATAAACGGAGCCGACTTTAATCTCGTCAGTGTTTATTGTATCTTCTTAAATATTTCATGTCGCGTAGAAACAGCCAGCTCAGGGGGCATGTGGACGGATAATTCATGTCACTTAACGGCATCGACGGAGCTTTGCGATGGCAGTTTTATTGGTGCCCCTAAATTGGCAACGCGCTTAGACGAACCCGAGCCCTTGATGACCCCCTCAGAGACTAATATTTTTTTTTTTGAAAAAAATTTGTTGTGATTGTTTTAGATCACGTTGCACAAGAGAATAAGTACTCAAAGAGTTGTACTGCATTACATAGAAAATTTTCCTTTTTCTATTTGAAAATTATAAATTAGTAAATTTTTACTAGAATTCTAAATTTCACATTAATTTAGTGTTTTCTGCTTTTTATAAATTCGCTGAAGACTGTGGTAGATTTTCCACCAAAAGGTCAAAAGGTTTTCTAGGTTAGGTTAGGTTAGGTTAATGTTCAGAATGACTGTCTGCAGCCAGTGGATAAGTTTACTTTTACTTAGACTCGCATAAACGCGGTCTCCACTGGCAGAGCGTTAGTTGAAAATTTAACTGTTTTTTTTGAACACCCTGTATATGTTCAATAGTGTTCCGGTTAGTACGAAATGAAAGGGCAGTTCAAGACAAGCATTTTGCACTTTTTACAGTCGCTAAAACCCCAAAAATGGCTTTTTGAAATAATGATGCAATTTCCAAAAAAAAGTCGAATATCTCGGAAACAGTGAAAGTTCATTCAGAAATATTCAGAATTAACTATTTTTCAAATTAACAAGTGGGTTTTACAAGCAATTTTGTCTCTGACTATCCTTTCAAACTGTGTTTCTGTTCAAACTTTGATACCGCTTTTCTCCCTGACTGTACCAAATTTTGAAGTGTTTTTTTAGGTTACTGAGTAGGAAATTCGATAAAGATTCTAAAAATGTGCTTAAAACTGCCATTTTCTCACTCCAAGTGGTTCTACAAGCAACTTTGTCCCTGACTGTCCTTTCAAACTGTGTTTCTGGCAATTTAAACTTTGACACCGCTTTTCTGCCTCTGTACCAAATTTTGAAGTGTTTTTTCAAGTTATTGAATAGGAAATTTGACAAGGATTCTAAAAATGTGCTTAACACTGCCATTTTCTCACTCCAAGTGGTTCTACAAGCAATTTTGTCTCTGACTGTCCTTTCAAACTGTGTTTTTGGCAGTTCAAACTTTGACACCGCTTTTCTCCCTGACTGTACCAAATTTTGAAGTGTTTTTTCAAGTTACTGAGTAGGAAATTTGATAAGGATTCTAAAAATGTGCTTAAAACTGCCATTTTCTCACTCCAAGTGGGTTTTACAAGCAATTTTGTCTCTGACTGTTCTTTCAAACTGTGTTTTTGTCAGTTCAAACTTTGACGCCGCTTTTCTCCCTGACTGTACCAAATTTTGAAGTGTTTTTCAACTTATTGAATAGGAAATTTAATGAGAATTTCAAAAATGTGCTAAAACTTCCATTTTCTCACTCCAAGTGGATTTCACAAGCAATTTTGTCCCTGACTGTGCTTTCAAACTGTGTTTCTGGCAATTCAAACTTTGACACCGCTTTTCTCCCTGACTGTACCAAATTTTGAAGTGTTTTTTCAAGTTGTTGACTAGGAAATTCGATAAGGATTCTAAAAATGTGCTTAAAACTGCCATTTTCTCACTCCAAGTGGATTTTACAAGCAATTTTGTTCCTGACTATGCTTTCAAACTGTGTTTCTGACAATTCAAACTTTGACACCGCTTTTCTCCCTGACTGTATCAAATTTTGAAGTGTTTTTTCAAGTTACTGAGTAGGAAATTTGATAAGGATTCTAAAAATGTGCTTAAAACTGCCATTTTCTCACTCCAAGTGGGTTTTACAAGCAATTTTGTCTCTGACTGTTCTTTCAAATTGTGTTTTTGTCAGTTCAAATTTTGACGCCGCTTTTCTCCCTGACTGTACCAAATTTTGAAGTGTTTTTTCAAGTTATTGAATAGGAAATTTGACAAGGATTCTAAAAATATGCTTAAAACTGCCATTTTCTCACTCCAAGCGGTTCTACAAACAATTTTGTCTCTGACTGTCCTTTCGAACTGTGTTTTTGGCAGTTCAAACTTTTACACCGCTTTTCTGCCTGACTGTACCAAATTTTGAAGTGTTTTTCAACTTATTGAATAGGAAATTTAATGAGAATTTCAAAAATGTGCTAAAACTTCCATTTTCTCACTCCAAGTGGATTTCACAAGCAATTTTGTCCCTGACTGTGCTTTCAAACTGTGTTTCTGGCAATTCAAACTTTGACACCGCTTTTCTCCCTGACTGTACCAAATTTTGAAGTGTTTTTTCAAGTTGTTGACTAGGAAATTCGATAAGGATCCTAAAAATGTGCTTAAAACTGCCATTTTCTCACTCCAAGTGGATTTTACAAGCAATTTTGTTCCTGACTATGCTTTCAAACTGTGTTTCTGACAATTCAAACTTTGACACCGCTTTTCTCCCTGACTGTATCAAATTTTGAAGTGTTTTTTTCAAGTTACTGAGTAGGAAATTTGATAAGGATTCTAAAAATGTGCTTAAAACTGCCATTTTCTCACTCCAAGTGGATTTTACAAGCAATTTTGTCCCTGACTGTGCTTTCAAACTGTGTTTCTGGCAATTCAAACTTTGACACCGCTTTTCTCCCTGACTGTACCAAATTTTGAAGTGTTTTTTTCAAGTTGTTGACTAGGAAATTCGATAAGGATTCTAAAAATGTTCTTAAAACTGCCATTTTCTCACTCCAAGTGGATTTTACAAGCAATTTTGTTCCTGACTATGCTTTCAAACTGTGTTTCTGACAATTCAAACTTTGACACCGCTTTTCTCCCTGACTGTATCAAATTTTGAAGTGTTTTTTCAAGTTACTGAGTAGGAAATTTGATAAGGATTCTAAAAATGTGCTTAAAACTGCCATTTTCTCACTCCAAGTGGATTTTACAAGCAATTTTGTCCCTGACTGTGTATTCAAACTGTGTTTCTGGCAATTCAAACTTTGACACCGCCTTTCTCCCTGACTGTACCAAATTTTGAAGTGTTTTTTCAAGTTGTTGACTAGGAAATTCGATAAGGATTCTAAAAATGTGCTTAAAACTGCCATTTTCTCACTGCAAGTGGGTTTTAAAAGCAATTGTGTCCCTGACTGTCCTTTCAAACTGTGTTTCTAGCAATTTAAACTTTGACACCGCTTTTCTCCCTGACTGTACCAAATTTTGAAGTGTTTTTTCAAGTTGTTGAGTAGGAAATTCGATAAGGACTCTAAAAATGTGCTTAAAACTGCCATTTTCTCACTCCAAGTGGGTTTTAAAAGCAATTGTGTCCCTGACTGTCCTTTCAAACTGTGTTTCTAGCAATTTAAACTTTGACACCGCTTTTCTGCCTGACTGTACCAAATTTTGAAGTGTTTTTTCAACTTATTGAAGGTTAGGTTAGGTTAAATTTTGTGGTTTTGTTTTGTTTGGTGATTAAGGGTCGTTTACAAATTTTATTGCAAAATTTAAAAAATTAGGTTATTTTTACTTTTTTTTATTCGCATTCAACAATTTTTTTAGATTTTTTCTATAATCAAAATTACACTTAAAATTACCCAATTTAATTGAAAAGAAGTAGTCCATATTTCCACAGTGGAGTAGTGAGTGTAAGTGAAAGTAAAAACACAAATTCGATCTTCACAAAATTTATTAAATAGGTGATATCTGTTCACATATTTCGAATGTATCAGACACTCATCTTCAGAGGCTTAACAATGTTAACAGTCTGCTGGCTGTCATTCTGCAAGTGGGGACAGCATGCCCCAGGTTAAACAGTTGTTTCGAGGAAAAAGAAAATCATCAAAATTTTAAAAGAAGTTTTTTTATTCTGGATAAAACTTTAATCAAACCCAGGGCAGATAGGAATTATCAGCTATTTAATAAATTTTGTGGAGGTCGACTTTCTGTTTTTACTTTCACTTACGCTCACTACTCCACTGTTGAAATATGAAAAAAAAGTAAAGAAAAAAATCTAAAGAAATTGTTGAATTTGAATAAGAAATGATTGAAATTACCCAAAAAATTTATAAACGAGATTTATTATTTATTTATGAGATTTATTAAGTGGTTATGTTAGAAAATTAGTGTCTTTCTTCCTTCCTTCCTGAATCCCCTATCTAATTAGGGAAATATGGCTTCTGTTCCCTTTATGGGGCAATTTGCCAGCGAGAGAATTAGTTATCAATTTTATTCAAAAATTCTTTACAAATCGTCGGTAATAGCTACACAATCCAAGAAAACTTCTGACATCTCCTTTAGTCTTAAGTATGGACCAATTCTTAACAGATTGAATGTAACTTGAATCGGCTTTCCCTTCATTTGAAGAAACGACATGTTCGAGGAAATTAACTTTTTCTTAGAAGAATGAACATTTCTTTGGGTTTAATTGTAGAAGGAAGTAAAGAAGTTACATTTTCTACTCTTTTACCATATTTTCCAATTATATTGGAATAGATGATATAGACATATTATGATATTTTTTGTTGGTTGTGCCTAAATTTGCACTGAACGCATCTTCCAGATTGATGGGGCCCTTGATAGATGTAACGCGATTAAGCGTGCTAAAGATTCATCCATCGTCAATACCAATTTGAAAGGCGGATGCAATAAAGCCCATAATATGGGTCGATTAAAAAGAGTCCATAAGCTTGGCATGGCACTTTTTAATGAATTTCAATCCGAGCACCGACCCTCGCTCCAACTAATCGCCTTGCAGGGTCCGGCGGACCACCCGCGGCCTTTATTGCTGTTTTCTCGTCGTGTTTTCCCAGTAAATCAGATGCGGATCCGGAAGAGCGTCCTGGATTCCTCCGGATTGACAATTTGTATTAGCCGCCGTACGACAAATTAGTGGATTATTAGTCTCGTGATCAATAGAACGGTGTAAATTTTGTTTCGGCTCTGAGGGGCTTCTCTACCTAAACCAATGGGGACCTTTTAGAGATTGACCTCGATTCTGTTGGATTGACAATATCACGATTTAACTTTTGTTAAAATTATAGAATCTTAATTTTTCATTTAATTATTCACAAATCATAAAATTTGTATGCAATTTAAAGGGGTACAAGCATTTTTCCATAACTGTAACATCGAGTCAACACTAATGACTGACGTCATAGTTTTAGTTCTTTGAAAAAGTGTTCTACACTCATTAAATGTGCATTTTTTGAGAAAACAAATCCAGGGTGTCCCAAAATTAAGATGTGACCTTACAGATGACATTTCCCAATGAGAACCCCCATTTTTTGTTGCATTTATGGATTCTATCTTTATGCAGATGACACCCAGCTTGTGGCTGGCTTCCAACCCGAATTGTACGGTTGGGCATTTGAAAAAGTTAAGGAAAATCGGCCGCCATTGTTGACAAAAAGTAAACAAAGAGACATTTTTTATTTTTGATATAAATTTTACAATATTTTAAGGAGTATTTTAATTTAACTTGTTTTTAATTGCGATACTACGTGTGAGACTAGATAATGTGTGTGTGTTTCAGTAGTCAGTTTTGAAAATGCCACCTTCTTAATACACTTAAGGGGCCCAGTGAAACATACTGAAGGAACTAGAGTTTGTGGAACAGAAAAGGATGCCATTTTTAATAGAAAACACTGTCACAATGAAACAGCCCATATATTTACTTACTCCCAAGAAGAGTTTTTACAAGAACACTACAGAAACCAAGTTTATTCAAGCCAGTGGTTCTCGAAGAAACATGGATATAGAGTAAAGGTGTATTTAGCAGAAGCTGACAAGGTGATTTACCTAATACTATAAAAAGGACTCTGGTAGAGGTATTAATGAGCTGCTAATACTAAATAGCTTATGTTTCAGGTACCTTTATTTGCCTAATCTGGAGTGCGCTTATCATGCTTTGAAAGGGTCAAAATTTAAAAAGTCCCATTATCAATTGCTCTAAAAGACTGAACAAAAGGTGTTTGAAACTATGGTTATAATGGTGTTGTCAAAATCCATATACAGAGTGTTGAAAAAACAATTTTCTAATAAGTTTCAGGTAATATTAGAAAGATACAAGTTACTTAATACATAAATTTGATCAAATGCCATTATTTTGCAGAATTAGCCCTTATAAATTTTGCCATATCTTCTCTGACTATAAGGCTAGAAACAGATGGTGCTACTGTTAAATACTTTTCCATCAGATATTAGGTTAAATTACTATTTTAATTGTATTATTTACAAATTATGAAATATACAAATAAAATCTTTAAAAAGTACACTCAAGTTTCTTTTTTATCTAAGAAGTCTAGTTTTCTTCATAAAGAATCATAAAATTAGATAATTTCTTTAACTGAGCTACGTACCTGCTGTTACAATAAATTGAACTGAAATTGAAAAAACATTTAAATAAATCACACATCAAAACCAAATTGATATGTATTTAATGCTGGCTTTTAAGGTCTGGTTGTACAATCCCAGTTCAAAGAAAAAAAATATCATGAACGGAACAAAGAATGAGGAGAGTAAGCAAATAGCTGGAGATTGTGGAAACCATCAAAACTAGAAATCTGCAATACCCGGGACACGTTATAGGGGAAGAGAGATATGTTGCAATTAAATATACAGGGTAAAATCCAATGCAAAAATAGTTTAGGAATGAGAAGTAATATTATCGTAACTTACATAATATCACCGTAAGTTCTGATGGCAATTTCCGCTCACACATTACTGATGGGAGAACTATGGTGAGAAACACGAATCTTACCACATTACAATTTGGTAGTTCTCTTGTCAGCCTTTGTATGCTTCACGACAAAATCATTAGGTTCTTTGCGTTTGCGATAAAAGTGTTGCTCCATTCTTTGAGACTCATAACTAGAGTCCGGATTTCTAGGAATTTTGCTTTTCGTAAATAATAAAAGCAGCAAAGTTTTACGAACGATTTACGCAAAAACACGTCATTTGGTAAGTTTTTTCATACTTTTTTCTTCTTTTTGTGCTCAATTTAGTTTTTTATGCTTATTTGCTGCTATTTCTTGTATGGTTTTATTTTGTATATGTTCTGTGAAATACATTCAAGCGTTTCAAGCTATATTGCGATATTGAAGGCTTCTGAGAGACAAAAACATACCAATTATCTGTTGGAAAATGGGTAAGAATGAATTTAAACTGACCAAATTTAAAAACATTCCAAAACACTATATAAGCTCCAAAATGTCTTGCAAAAGTTTACAAATCAGTCTTGAAGCTTCCAAAAGCTTTCAGAACAGTCTAAAAGCTTTCAAATGGTTTTCAGCTTGTCTATAGAAGGTCTCAAACGATTTGAAGACAGTCTAGAAGCTTCCGTATGCTTCTATAGTAGTTTAGCAGCTTTCAAAAGTTTCTAGAATCGTCTACAAGGTTTCAAATGCCTTAAAAGCAGTCCAGAACCTTCAGTGTCCTCTTTAAACTGTAAACACTTTTCAAATGCTCAAGAGAACACAAATCTGGTGTATGTTTTGCTGTAACTGCCGCCATTTTGTCACTGACTTTGAACTTAGGACATTTTATACAGGTTTCAAGACATGGCACCCTTAAAAATTATATTTTGACGAATGACACTTTACGTCACATTTCTACCAGTAACCTTAACTAACTAAGGCAGTTAAAGACAATTTTCAAAATTCAAAAATTTTCCAAAAAAATGTATAGGGTTACACCCCCTCTAAAAATGTCAAAAATCTATATTTTTATTTTTCAAGGTCGACCGGTGCGTTGTACGGTAAAATGTTATATTTAATGAAAGTTGCGTTGTTTGTGAGGCATGCATGAAAAAAATTTCACACTGCTAACTCAAACCGTTTTCGAGATATTTAGAAAAATGTCCGAAAAAAGGTAATCAAGTATGACGCCCTCTAGCGGGCAGACGGGGCAAGTTAGCGGTGCCCGCTCAACGTCACGTGATAGCTCCAATCATTAGCTACTTACGATCATTTAATGTGTCTATACGGAACGTTTTAAATAAACAAGTTATTCGCTAAAATAAAACTACAAGAATGCAAAGTTGTTCTTAATGGACCACTAAACCTACGTAACGTTTGAACCTCAATAGAGGGTGTGCACGAAATTGTTAGCGGGTCATTATTTTTGTTCACCCTGTACACAATTTTTTAGATAGAATTTTTTGCTCTACACCACTGAAAAGAGAAATGGTTAAAGCTCCCTGAACTCCCAAAAATAACCAAGATACAGGGTGTTCAATTTTTGAACTAATTTTCGGTACTTTTTGGAAAATATATCGATTTACAAAAAAAACACTGCAGAAACTCCAAAATGTTTCTCAAGCAGTCGAAAGCCTTCTAAAAGCTTCCAAATGCTCTTCATCTAGTCTAGAAGCTTTCAAATTATTTCAAGGTACAGTTTAAAAGTTTCCGTATGCTTTTAGAGCAGTTTAAAAGGTTTCAAAAGTTTCTAGAACCTTCTACAAGGTTTCAAATGCAGAACCTTTAATGCTCCTAAAGTAATCTAAAAAGATTTCAAAACACTATAGAAACTCCAAAATGCTTCTAAAGCCGTCGGAAGCTTTTCAAAACGGTCTAAAAGATTCCAAATGCTCTTCAAAATTGTCTAAATTTTCCAAAAAATTCAAGAACCGTCTAAAAGTTTCCGAATACCTCTAAATCATTCCAAAACCTTCAATATGCTCTGAATGAATGAATGAATGTAGTTTGATGGGCTCCCTACGGAGAAGACACTTAGGCCGCTAGCCGGGCCCATTGTGACCCATCACAAGCTAGTACCCCTCCAATTCGGTGGCCCTGACAAAGCTGCAGAGCCTCCTTGGCCGGGTACCTTGAATATCTAAGGGGTTGATCACACTCTTACCCCAAAGCTCTTTTCTGATCGTCGCAAGTGCCGGGCACTGTGTGAGAACATGTGTCGGAGTTTCCTCGTCTTCCTGACACAAGCGACATATCGGATCCTGTGACAGACCCAGAATGTGCATGTGTCTTCTCATCTGACAGTGACCCGTGAGAAGTCCTGTCACACATCTGAGGTCCTTTCTGGATAATTCCATCAGTGACTTCGACTTGTTCTTTGAAAAGAAGCCCATGAGACATCGCGACTGCCGCATGCCTCCGGCCTCCTCCCAAGCAATATCGGATCTTTGCCAGAAGATACGGTCCACAATGGCGGATCCGACCACACCGGCAAGTCCTACAATAGGTTCGGGCCCTACGGGGCTCTCTTTGGAGCCACATAGGGCCAACCTGTCCGCCTCCTCGTTTCCCCTAACACCGGAGTGCCCCGGGACCCAAGTTAGGCGTACCTTGGCCATCCGCGCGAGCGACAAGAGTGTTTTCTTGCAATCCAGCACCAGCGCAGACGTCGTTGAATCAGCTTTTAAGGCAGCCATTGCTGCCTTGCTGTCCGTACAGATAAATATATCCTTCCGGTATAGCGGTGAGTTTAAAATAAACTCCCCGCATCGGATGATCGCAAAGATCTCGGCCTGGAAGATGGTACAGTGGCAGCCTAGAGGGAAGCTAAGCCTCGTCCCCGAAGTTGCACCATACACACCTGCCCCTGCCCCCGTCACGGTTTTGGATCCATCTGTAAACCAGACGTCTCCATGCGACGGGAGGATAGAGTTTTGAGAGAGATTCCAGTCCTCCCTCTCGGGTACTACAAACTTTAGAGGTCCGCTTGACAGAAGCGTCGGAGGCACCCGATCCTGCTTCATCAACAGTTCCGGGCACTCCCTCAACGCCTCCCCCCAGCCCCCGAGATGACCCCACGGTTCAGCTGAGTCTGTAATCAGCATATTGAGACCTGCCAGTCTGTGGGCTGCCCTGGCGGCTTCTTTTTGTATAAACAGGTGCAGCGGCTCGAGCCCACATAGCCGCTCCAGTGCCCTTGTTGGGGCAGTTTTCATTGCACCTGTAATACAGACACAGACAAGTCTTTGAACCCTGTCCAACAAGGCTCGTGACTTGGCCGTATCCATAGCTCCGGACCAAACAATCGCTCCGTATGTTATCATTGGGCGAACAACAGCGCAGTATATCCATCGAAGGATTCTCGGCTGGAGTCCCCACGTGGTATCAAAGGCCCTTTTGCACACCCAGAGAGCATTGCGGGCCTTCCCGATTTTGACTGCAAGGTGCTCGTTCCAGGTCAGCCTGGAATCTAGAATGACCCCTAGGTATTTGACCTGGGATTTGTACCCCAGAATGCGGCCAAACAGATTTAAGTCCGGCAACGGCCCGAGTTTTCGTCGTCTCGTAAAGATGACGACTTCCACTTTTTCCGGGTTCACAGAAAGCCCCTCCCCCTCACACCAAGCCTGTGTTGATTGAAGGGCAGCCTGGATATTCCTCGCCAGGCCCCCGACGGCACGACCACTCGAAAGAATGGCCACATCGTCCGCGTAGGCCTGGGCGTAGACATCTGCGGAGTTGAGTCTCCACAGCAGAGTATCAACAACTAGGCACCAAAGAGTGGGCGAGAGAACGCCCCCTTGGGGGCATCCCCTGGCGACCCACGCCTCCGACGTGACTGCGTTGAGCTCCGCAAAAACCAAACGGTTGGACAACATGGTTTTCACCCACCCGGCAACCACCGGATGGGCCCCACGCCGCTCAAGGGCTTGGCATATCGATGCAAAGGAGGTGTTGTCAAACGCCCCCTCTATATCCACAAACGCCGCCAGGGTGGCGCATCCGGGCGCTCTGCCCTTCTCCAGCCTCTGTACGAGGTGATGAAGGGCGGCCTCCGTAGACCTACCCGCCCTGTAAGCGTATTGCTTCTCGTGTAGAGGGGCCACAGTGAGCAGCTCCTCCTTAATATGACGGTCCACAATGCGCTCAAGAGTCTTCAACATGAAGCTCGAGAGGCTGATGGGACGAAACGATTTCGGATTAGAGTAATCCGCCTTTCCCGGCTTAGGAATGAACACGACTCTCACTCTTCTCCAGGCCTCAGGGATGTACCCCAGAGTGAGTGATCGCCTAAATATCCCCAGCAGGACCAGGGTCATCTCCTCCGGGCTCCTCTGGAGAAGTGCCGGAAAGATACCGTCAGTCCCCGGGGACTTAAACGGGGCAAACGAGCATATAGCCCATTTCACCCTTTCAAAAGTAACGATACGGTCTGCAAACGCACGGTCTGCCCGTACGTCACAATTCCCGCTTTCCGTGAGTATTGGCCCCACCTGACTCGACCCCGGGAAGTGAGTCCCAAGCATGATGCCTAGGGTCTCCTCCGGTGTCTCGGTAAAGCCCCCCTCCGGCCGGGCCACAGAGCCCAGGCGCAAGCACGACTCCCTCCTAAGGATCCGCGTTAATCTGGACGCCTCAGTGGTGTCCTCAATGTCCGAGCAGTACCTCCTCCACGTATCTCTACGGGAGTCTCGTATCGCTTTCTTGTAGAGCTTCTGAGCCAACTTGTGGTTGTCCCAGTGTTCCACAGTATTGATCCTTTTTGCTTTGTTAAAAAGCTTACGGACCTTCTTACGGTGTCTCTCTAAGAGAGAGTTCCACCATGGCGTTCCTCCAACTACCCGTTCCTTAGCCGGGCAGTTGTGCTCGTATGACGCTAGTACGGCGGCGTTGAGTTCCTCGACCGAGGCCTCAACGTCCTCTGCCGTGCGCGTCCTTTTATACATGACCCTTATCCTACTGGCCAGCTCCTCGCTGTAGAGGCTCCAGTCAGTAGTCCGGGGGTTCCTGTAAGTGGAAGAGGGGATTGTGCTTATCCCCTCGACATCGAAAAGGATGTGTCGGTGATCGGAGAGGGAATCCTCCTCCGACACGCACCATCGCTTTACTTGTTGTTTTAAGGGCCCACCGCAGATCGTAAGGTCGATGACAGACTGCCGCCCCGGCATGAAGAAGGTCGGCACGGTACCTCTATTGAGGACCCCCAGACCCTCCCTGCAGAGAAATTCCAGCAAGTCCGCCCCTCTCCCGCTGGTCCCGGCGGAGCCCCAGAGCTCGTGATGAGCATTGGAGTCACATCCAATTAATACTGGAGTGTCCTCCTCTGCGCACCTCCTCACGAGAGACTCAAGTTCGACCGGTGGACACACCGAGTCTCCCGGGAAATATGCCGAACAGACGACACAGTCCCTAATTGTGCCATTGATGGACAATGGTACCCTCACTGCGACCAAGTCCCTGGTGCAAGCACCAGTCATTGGCAGCGCCTGTATGCTGCGGGTGACAATGCAGGCACGAGGATTCGGTGATGAGGAACAGTAGTGAACCGTCCCCCCCATCGCCCCGAGCCCTCTGATCTGGCCCCGAAACAGGTAAGGTTCCTGGATCAGTGCCACCTCACAGCTCAGTTCTTTTACTCTTCTACAGAGGAGCGCCGTTGAGGCTCTCCCGTGCTGAAGGTTTATCTGAATAAAGCGTGTTTTATCCATTAGTAAAATATTATTTATCATTGAGAGTAGGCCGCCTGCGCGCCCTACTCTCGTTCGACCACAGTCTTGTTCTGGCCGTCTTCCGAATCAGAAGACTCCTCGTCCGACGAGGCGGTATGTCCCCTGGCTTCCGGTATCGGGGCGCTATCCAGCGCCCCGCCCATGGCCTCGGTTTCTCCCGCCTCCCCTGAACCAGGGGGAAATCCCGCTCCCACGGGCTCTCCCACCGACTCCGGGGTTGTCCCCGAGGTAGCCTCCGAGACGGTGACAGCCGCGACCTGCCCCTGTCCTTCGACAGGAGCGAGGGGCCGATCACTTACCTCCGAGGCACCACCCTCGTTTTCATTTCTCGAGGGCGAGAGAATTAACAGCCTCGCCCTCGTCAGTCCGTAGAAAGGACGGTACCCGACCCCCGCCAGCGCGGCGACCGAGTTTTCCCCGATCCCCACTACCAGCGAGAGGCCTGTGGGCTCCTCCTTCCTACTCCACACCCGCCATCCTGAGCACCCCAGGCTCGGATTCTGGCTAGCCAGTCGAGCCATCGCGATCTCATTCGACGGGTGCTTTTTTCCGGGTATCCAGAGCGTGGCCCTCCGCAGCCGAAACCTTTCGGGATCAGCGGCGACGAGCGACACATCCAACACATCCACAATATGCTCTTTAAACTGTCCAAAACCTTCCAAATGCTCCTCAAGTAGTTAAAACAAATTTTGAGAACAGAAATTTCCAAAACAGATTAAAAAATTAGAGATTCACTTCTAGAAACACTGTTCACATCGCAAAGATTGCAAAGGAGAAAACAATTTAATAAATAAAAAAAAACTATCGTGGGAAAAATATGTATCTGGAGCAATATTGAAAAAAATAATATTTCAGCAGTTAGTGTCATAAAAATAACGAAGTAGTTGAGTGGAACAATAATGACAAACGACTGACTGGCTGGCGGGAGTATTAAAAAGGCCACATAAAATTTTATCGATTAGGAATGCCAGAAAGTTTCATTGCCGGAATTGCCACTTAATAACCTCAGTCGGTAAATGAGCATTCATGAAGCGCTTTCGGCATGTATTAAACTTATCCCCGGGGCTCATTCGGCACCAGCACTCGCTTGTTTCGCAGAACTTTTCGACAGCAATTAAAAAATGCTGCCTATAAAATTTAACAGTTCCGAGTACCACACCGGACTTTTTCTCTAAATTCTTATTGAGGTATATTTGAAATAATTAATTAAATTTCTTCGGGAGCACCGGAATGTTTATTATAGTTTTTCCTGCTATAAATCAGGTGCGAATGCAGACGGCGCTCTGGTGGAGCCCGCACGGGCCGTTCCCACCGAAATATTTGCCCTTGCAGGACCGGCTTTGTCTGTCGACGTTTCGAGTTAATTAATTGGTCCTTTAGACATCTCCAGTATACTTCTATTGTATACTCGGGCCACCAGAATATAGCAGTTATCCGCGAAGTATACGCGTATCAGCAAACTGACATGACAATGAACAGGAAGGAAAATTTATAGTCTATATCCGAACAAAAAATTTGAACCAGTTAAGATCTTTTCATCGTTTGCACATTTTCAAGCCGTTTAACTTAGCTTCAAATTAAAAAAAATTGTACTATTTTGACATGGCAAATATGAAATAGCTATTTATGTAACCAGTTACGAAAAGTTCGATTTTGTGTAACGAATGAATGTTTGTAGGGCGAGCGCAGCTAGGTCCTACAATTTGAATGGGTTACACAATAAGACATTTTCGAAACGTGTTGCATACATAATTTTTTCTAATTTCGACCAAAAAGCTGTGAAAACCATCTTTTAAAGTGATTTAACACAAATATTCACTTTCATAGCACCTTGTATAAACTGTGACAACGGCATGTTATGATGGATGTCGCCCATATGTTTCTACGGAAATGCATAAAAACAGGGAGTGATGAAATGAACTTTTCATAACTAGTTACATAAAGTAAAGCGTTTTGTGACTCTAATCAGTTTTGAAAAGTGTCACTTTATATGCCAAAATTAGAAAAAGTAGTTTTAAAACAACTGGATATACAGGGTAATTCAAATTCGACCCACACCATTGGGATCTCGGAAAGTATAAGAGATACGAGAAAATTTAAATTGGGGCAAAGTTGGTCAATTTACCAACCAAATACCGTTTTAAAAATTTCGATTTTTCTAGTACTTCCGATGATATCCGAAAAAAATTGAAATTTAGATTTTTTGATTTTATTTATTTCTAACCTGAATTAAAGAGATATCCCAAAACAGAAAAAACATTTTCATTCCGAAATTTAATAAGAGCACTTTGAGAGCAAATCAACGTTCCTACTTTGTTTATTTTTTAAAACTTGTGAGAGTTCTTTCTCAAAAGAGTGTGAGGAAGATACCCTGTCAGAAGATAGCAATCAAATAATTGATGAAGGCGAATCGATTGGATCGTCAGATTCCGACCAGAACCTTTTTGAAGATGATTCCTACGACCCTGATGATTCGTTTATTTGTGATGAAGAACCGACTGAATTACTATCCGGAGACGAATACGACCTTGGTAACGAGAAGAAGACGAAAAAACAAAGCAGAATCATCGATCCGGAAACGCTGGATGTCAACAATGGCATTGTTACTGTACCTAAAAAGAACACATCACCTGAAGCAAAACCTAAGGGGTGCCGAATAATAACTATTGAGAAATCTTCAAGCGAAGATGACCAAGAGAAAAAGGAGGTAATAGTTTTGAATGACACTAACGTTTCACGAGGTCCCCAAAATGAGAAAACTAGCGACAGTGTCATTGTGATTGATGATTATGAAGATCCACTTTCAGTAATCAAAAATATACCTCTAAAAACAGAAATCAAGCAAAATGTGTCACTGGTTGATGAGCCACCTTCCACCAGGAAATCATTAAAAGCAGAAGAAAGCAAGGAAACTTGGCAGAACGTGTCACTACTTCAGAACATATCACTGCTAGCGCCCAAAAACACAACAGAAAAACTTCTCTGACTTTACAAGAAAATATTCAAGTGGATAATCTTAAAGACCCTGTCGTGAGCCAAAGAATCAATAGTTTGGTGCAATCTTTCTGTTCTACGATCATGAAAGGTGAGATTTCTTTGAATTATTCGCTGGAATACGAATTTTCACAAGGACCATCCCCGAAGGAGAGTGAAGAGAAGACTGAAGCCGTTCACATTTGAGTGACGTGACATTCGTCTCTGAAGAGACCGCTCAGGAAGTTAAAAACCCAACCATTTCAGTTGTCAGTGGCACACTGGAAGATCAAAGATCAAAGTAACATAATGAACACTGAAGAAAATAACGAAATTTTTTAGTTTTATTATTCTACAACGTCAAATGTAAGTTAGATTAACTTTGGTTGTATAAAACCCCAAATTTTAGCACAAAAGAAACTTTTTCCTAGGATACTATAATGAAAACCCTCATGTTGAATTTAAACCTGTCAAGGTGGCCATTTTTACTAATTTTGGCATGAAGAACACACTTTTGGCAGTTTTTAATGACATTTTGACAAATGACACTTTACCTCACATATCGATCATTTCCGATAGCCAATAAGCAGCTATCAAAGCGTTGAACTCATCCAACATGACAACTCGATGATGGTTCCGGATGAAGGAGTGCCTAGGAAAGCTTAATAATCTAGGAACAAACAACAAGGTGACCCTCCTCTGGGTTCCAGGAAGAATTGGGAATTATGTCCAGGAAGAACTTAATAAAGCTGAAGAAGAACTGAGAGCAATGCACTAGCAAAGACTTCCAGGACTGAGGCAAGCCAAAGATCCCCTCGGCAATTTAAGAAACTGGTTAACCTCAGTAAAATTAGTTTTAAGGCATCAAGGGGTTTCTAACGGGTCATTGTCGACTCAGAGAACACCTAAGGAAGCTAGGCCTAGAAGAAGACAGTACCTGCAGGTTCTGCGGAGAAGAACCAGAAACACCCCACCACATCTTGCTGGAGTGTTATGCTGTACGCCACAGAAGATTAAACACACTGGGATTATACCAGCTGGCTGTGGAAGAAATACCTCGAACAGACCCTCTCAAGATTCTGAAATTCCTAAAGGAACTAAATCTTGAGGTGCTGCTATGAACAAGGAAACCTTGAGATAGCAGAAGAAGATGGGGTACAATAGGATGATTTTCAAAATTCAAACATTTTCCAAAAAAAATTATGGGTACTGCCTAAAAAACGTCAAACCCTTTCCGAAAGATTTAGCAAAATGTCCCTAAAAAGGTAATCAAATTTGACGCCCTCTAGTGGTCAAAGACGGCAACTTAACAGTGCACGCTCAACGTAACGTGATAGCTCCATTTATTAGCTACCTACGATCATATGATATGTGTACGGAATGTTTCAAATAATCAATTCATTTTTGGAAAAATGCACCGCATTTTCTTCAAATAAAGTATATGGATTTAGACGTGTCAAGGGGCCATTAACTGATTTTGGCATGAGGAACATGAATCTGGTGTTCGTTTTGCTGTAACTGCCGCCATTTTGTCATTGACTTTAAAATTAGGGCATTTTTGACGGTATTTAAAAGCAAACTTAATATTTATTGATTTAAATTGTCATTTATAAAGCAAATCATAAGTTTTTGTCATACATCACTGAATTCAGAATAAAATGCTCTGTTTGGTCGTATAAAAACCAATATGGCGTCCATAACAAAAAAGAAAGTTGATGATGACTGCCGACAGACGAAACTTATTCGTATCTCTTATTGTTTCCGAGATCCCAATGGTGCTACATTTTACGACTATTTTAGCATAAGTATGATAATAATAGACTTTTAATCACGCCATCCAGACTTACTTTTCTCTTGTGTATTAATTAGTAGCAATAATTTAAGGTTGTCACCAAAAGTAAGAACAGATAGTGCGTTGCCTTTCTGGATCAGCGTTAAAATAAAAAAATAAACAATTTTTTACAACCGTTTTCCAAGATTCCATTATACAATCCATAATCAAAAATAACACTTTCTAACCCTAAATTGAAATTTCAAAGCTCACCATATAAAAAGGATGACTATTTCTGTGACTATTGCTGTCATTTTGTTGCACTTATTAAGGTGTGTAGAATGCGTTGTTATAAAAAATATTTATACAACAAGTGACATAAATCATTGTTTATTCACGAAAAGATTTCTAATTTCTAAGCTCAACTTTACAGAAGAAACCTGGAAGAAAGCTAAAGCGCGGAAACAACTCAAGAGGCCTATACAAGAAAGAGGATAGAGAGGGTTTTACTCAAAGTCCTGGACAAAAAGATCAAAAGATGGAAAAGTAATAACAGACAGAGCACAGAACTGCTACTGAGAAAAATTAATGGAGTATACCGGGAACTCAAAAAGTCACACGTAAATTATAACATAAAGCGGTTAGTAAGTTGAAAAGCAACAAGTCACCTGGAGAAGGTTGCTGAAATGTTGAGATACAGGAGTTGAATTACTTCAAATTATCTGTCAAATGATATGACGAGATAGGAAATCAGTATAGGTGCCAATACACAAAAAAGGACCAAAAGACATATGCGACAATTATAAAAAATTTCACACGCTAGCAAGTCATATTAAAGATAACACATAAAGCCTTACCCTCTACCTCAATTACCTCCAGAACAAGCCGGATTTGTCTCAGGGACTAATTCAGAGTGAGTAAAGTAGTCTGGCATGTTTGTGCACTAAGCCCGCTTCTCTTTAACATCTACGAGGAGAAGATCATGAGAAAATTGCTCTATGACTGGAGGGGAAGAATTACCATTGATTGCTGCATCGGAATGTCACTTCACACCAAAGTAAGATTGGAACAGAATGCTGGACTTGCATTCAAAATGTTTTTCTGGCACAGAATGCTGAGAGCATCCTGGACTGAGAAAGAAAGCAACCAATCCATTCTGGACCAACTTAGAATTAAAGAAGAGATTGACCATTGTGGTGGCGGAGCAGCTAAAATCTTTGGTCATGTGGTTAGAAGAAATGGTTTTGAGAGACTCACTTCGGAGGTAAGTTAAGACAAAAAACATTCAAAATGTCAGAGAATAGACAGGAATGGAAAGCCATCACAGGAAACGATACATGGATTGACAATGCTCCTCGAAACAGAGCAAACTAAGAAGAAATAGAGAAAAAGTTTCCAAATCCCCAAGAAGCAAACAGCTGAGTTGTCATTAAATTGTAAAGTTATGCGATTTAATGGTCTGACTAAAATCTACGCATAAAGCTACACATTTTTTGGGTTTTTTGAGATTTCTGACTCTACAGGGTGGTCCAATTTTAAGTGTTAATTTATGTAATATCTAATTCACCATTTTCTTCAAAATCAAAATGCTTTCTAATGAAGACACTACTTCCTTTTTTTTGTTTGGTTTGGATAAGGAAGAATTTCTTGTAAAATATCAACTTATAAAACAAAAATACCTCCAAAAAAATCATAAAAATGGTTTATTTGTAGTTAAGCAAGTTCTGTATTTTAGTTTCATTCGTTCCACATTATACAAAGCTTGTCAAAATTAAGAAGTGATCGCCAGACATTATAAATATTAAAAAAGATTTTGATTTGTAAAATTTTTTAAATAACCGTAATTCCTTGGAACTGATACGTTTCATAACCTGAAATAAAAACAAGTTTCAGTAAGAATTTTCGGGATATTGAATGTTGCATTATACAGGGTGTCTAAAAAGTCTGGAATATTGCAAATATCTCGAAAACTGCTGATTTTATTTTTCTCAAAATTTGCGTCTTGTTAAAGTAAATAACAGCGCATTACGTGAGGGTGAAATGAGGTTCGCAAGTATACAGGGTCAGTCACAAAGTATACCAACTTTCTTAATTCAAACCTAACACACTGTATATTACTTCAGATTTTAAGAGTACTCATAAAGGCCAATTCAACGATCTACAGTATTGCTACTTTATTCTTAGTATTAGTCAATTTTATTTGAGGAAATTATGAAAACACTTAAACGTTAAGTAAATTAATTAAAACTAGCCCAACATTAGAAATAAAACACAAACTACTTTTTTTTTTTTTACTTTTTTTGTCTTTTTTTTTACCATTTTAAGTAATAGGAAAATTTGCCAATTAATTTAACATTATATTGAAGTTAGCTGTCATTGTTATAGGTAGGTACAAAAAAAAAAAAAAAAAAAAAATCGTATATCGTTGAATTGGCCTTTATAAGTACTCTTAAAATCTGAAGTAATATACAGTGTGTTAGGTTTGAATTAAGAAAGTTGGTATACTTTGTGACTGACCCTGTATATTTGCGAACCTCATTTCACCCTCACGTCATGCGCTGTTATTTACTATAACAAGACGCAAATTTTGAGAAAAATAAAATCAGCAGTTTTCGAGATATTTGCAATATTCCAGACTTTTTAGGCACCCTGTACATTTTAAAGAAACACGTTTTTCAAAAACCTCGTCTACTTTCGAATTTAATCGAATTATGGCTCATTAAAAAAACCTTGAAACTCTAACTTTTGAGGCATTATTCAATAGAGTAAAAAATATTTTTTAATTGACCCACAATTCGATTAAGTCCGATAATTCGTTTCCAACACGATTAGCGGTAAAACTGTTTGTGATTGGCCTATTTCATATTTTTCAGTTAAGATTAGACTGTGATTCTATTTTGTTTAGCCAGTTTCTTATCAGTTAAGAAATTAAACAAAATCGATGTAAGAATAAAACAAACTATTTTCTGTCTTTTCTCTTGGTTGCTTCTTCTAATTTACATTTTTTAATAAACACCCTTTTTTTGATATGATATTTTCATAAAATATTTTAGGATACACATAATGACATCTAAGAAAGTAGAAGAAACAAATTTCATCTAAATCCACACCTGTAATTTCAGTAGGGGACCTGTCGATCACGTTACAATTTCCTGGAAGGCTTCAATCTGTCTACTTTTGAGGTACCCGCCATAACTCGGAACCGCGATGGCGGCGACCAAAAAGCAAAGAATTTGCGTTATGTTTTAGAGGCGACGTCGGTATATGCGGCCCCAGAACCTGCTCAATTACAGAAGGATTATTATTACATTAATTTTTTCAACGTCGAGGCCCGCTTCACTGAATGAATAGTAATAAGTTCAGAGATAGAGCGCAGATGGCTACCGTTTTCAGGTTCCTCAACATTTAGGAGAAAATTTCAGAGACTTTTCGCAGACCCTGTATATACACCAATTCTGCTTTTTTCTTGTAAAATTCTAATTATATTATACAGGGTGGTCCAGTTTTAAATGTCATTGTCAGTTTAATTTCAGTTAAAAAAATCGCGTTTCTTGTCATAACTGTCAGACCGTTGGAGCAATTATAATCAAATTTCGAACAAGTACTTATGAAATTAATACTCCTGCTGCCTTATTTTCTACGTCACTGGATAATTTTCAAAAATTATAGTTTTGTTCACTTTTCTTGTTCAATTCTGAAAAATTGAAAAATTCTGATTTACAACTTCGTTTACCAGCTAACTGAATTATTACGTTTAAAGACCCCAAATCAACCCAACCCAACTTAAAAATTGTCTTGGAAACGGTAAAAATTGACTTAAGAAGCTTAAAAAATTTCTTTGTAGCGACCTTTTATAGTTTCCAGACAAATTAAAACTTAAGTTTTTAAAATTGACTTGAAAACTGTTAAAATTGACTTGAGAGACTTAAAAACTGTCTTTGTAGTCAGTCGTCATAAATTTCAGATAAGTTGAAAAACTTTAGTATTAAAAAAATGTCTTGTGGGCATGAAAAACTACTTTTTCTAGAATTCTTGACTACAAATTCACACATTTAATCTTTGAAAATTGACTTGGACACCAAGAAGTGACTCTGAACCAATGAAAATTGCCTTGAAGACTAACTTTTCAAGTTGTTTTACTTTGCTTTTCATTTTCTTAGAACTCTTGGACTATTTTTAGGGCTTTGAACTGCTTTAAGCTGGGAAAATCGAGTTTTAAGACTATCTTCACCAAATTTTTGACATAGCAGACTTAAAAAACAATTTTTACATTTTCCATAAGCTTAAAAATACCATTTCAAGTTTTGTCACTATTAAATTGACTTCTAGATCTAGAAAAATCTAGACTGTTTTTAGTGCCTTTAAGCCGTTTTCAGCCTAAAAAATTGAGTTTTAAAGATATTCACAAACTTTTTGACTTATTAGGTCTGAAACTGAAAAATCGACTTTAAAACTAGTTATAATAGTAAAAGTTCAGTTTCAGGCTACTCAGTGGTGTAAGTAATAACTTTTGACACTAAATGCTGCCATATTAGTCTTGGTAATGATAATTTTTAAAACTGAATTAGTCCGAAAATTTAATTTGGACTGTTTCCAGTGTTTTAATCCAGAAAATTGAGCTGTACACCAATTAAAGTCCTGAAAATTGAATTTTGGACTCTCTTTAGTCTTAGTAAAGTCATTTCTAGCCTTAAAAGTGAACTTTTAGACTATTTTTAGTAAAAAAAAATTGACTTAATGCGCAACAATTTCTAATTTTTGGACTGTTTTTAATGCTTAAAATCATCAGTTTTACACACTCGACAATGGATTGCAGTCTAAAAAAACAAATTTTAAAACTATTCCTAGTAGTAAATAACAAGTTTTTAGACTATTCAGTACAAATTTAGACTTGGGTCTTTAATGATCAGTTTTACACTACCTATAGTCTAAAAAATTGAACGCCAGTAAAAAATTTTACAAAAATCCTGTTTTTGTTTGACTATTTTCAGTGTCAAAAATTAACTCGTAAACCTCACAGAGAACCAGATTTTAAACCTTATGAAAAATGAATCTTCTCGGTTGTAACCTCCAAAAAGTCTCGTAGAGTGCGTCAGTCCAGTGAGTTGTTCCCAGAACTTGGCTCTTTCGTGTTCCTAATTTCAGCTCGTGTTTACAGGTGACATCCCCCAAACCACAGAAAGGTTCTGGTCCCGTAAAAGGAGCCAGAATGTTGATTTTCTCATTTCCCTCAATTCCTCTGTATCCTGGAACCCAGAGCAAGGAGACTTTATTATTTCTGCCTAGTTCATTGAGTTTGCCTAGACATTCCCATACCATATTAGAGCTGTTAGTTATGGCTGAATATTGACTATCGGTCATTATTGCAATATCCTGCTTGCAATAGCCGTTGTCACTGCTGAACTGAGCGAATCTTTCTAGTGCCAGTATTTTCGCCTGAAAAATACTGGGGTATTTACCCATGGGCTCCGAGTATTTGGTTCTTGGCCCAAACACTCCTGCTCCTGTTCCCTTGTGTGTCTTGGACTCATCTGCATACCATTATACTGGAGTGTTCGCCCAGACGGTAAGTAACACATTCATTGGTCCACTCTCTCTTGTTGCTTAACTTAGTGAACAACGTACTTCCAAAGTAAAATTTTCTGATTTGGTCTGGTTTCATTTTTCGGACACATCAGATGTGGAATGCTTTTTGATAGAGAGATATCCAAGCTCTCCTACTTTTTTTTTGAACTTTGCTAATAATTTGCCTAGCAGTACCTTGTCTGATTTTATTGTACCAAGCAACTGGTATACATCCATCTCAGAATGCTTGGGTTACAACCCCAGGTCTTTCCTGCCAGGCTTCTACATACCATTAAGACACTTGTGTCTTTACTGGCAGTTTCCTGAATGTGCCTGTTCCAAAGAGGTTTGTAATCTAGTGTTATTCCTAGAAATTTAACTTCTTGCTTGAATTCTATGAATTCTCCAGATATCAGATTCTTGTGGATGGTACAACAGTGGTCTTGGTCAACAGTGCACCATCTTTCAGTGACTTTGATTTCTGCTTGTACCAGTTCACATAAAGTGTATTCATACTTGCCCTTGGCTACTATGACGATGTCATCTGCGTACCCTATGCAGTGTAGGCCAGTGCTTGTTAGCTTGTTAAGTAGTTCATCTACTACTAAGCTCCACATCAGAGGTGAACATACTCCTCCTTGAGGAGTGCGACAAGTCGTGCCAACTTCAATGGTGCTACTTCCCACTGCAGTTTCAACAGACCTTGTCGCAAGCATTTCGCTCATCCAATTCGTAATTGCCACATGAGACGTGTTATCAAAAGTACCCAAGATGTCGAGAAAAGCACATACCGCTATTTCTCCGCTTTCGAGAGAATTCTGGATCATTTCTGTCAATTGATAAACATTGTCTCTAAAATATCCATTCTGATGTAGTTGTCTTCTACTTTATTGACACTTAAAACTAGACGACCCTGAATCACGTTCCTGGTACAAAAAAAAGATCTAATCGTGGACAATATGGTCTATCAGATAGTAAATATACCAGCCGGAAGGTTAAAAAGCAAACGACAATTTGAAATTTGAAAAGAATAATCAAAATATCTAATTTATATACATCTAGAACCCTCTCTCGGTGCACAAAGCAAACTCAAGTGGACATCGCACAGTATGTTAGTCGCTGCCCCTTTTACAAAACTGGTGATTCACATTCTGGAAATGTATCAGATTGGATGCAGTGCATTATTGATGACACAGGTACTCAATGGCGATGGACATTCGGTATAGTTCATTCCTTAACACATTTCTGATGTTCAAATTGTGACTTCCCTGAGAAGATATGCTTGATTCGTGTTTCTTGAGACAGCAAAAACTGTTCATCTCTATTAGAGTCAAAGTTAATGGTTAGACGTATTGTTTAGTTTTAATGTTAGTAACGACAATGTAAGTTTATGTCACCATAGGTATCTACCTTAACTTAACTTGCATGTTACAATAACAATATCTAAAGGAATATACTTTACCAGTCCTCCGCCTTTCGTATAGTTACAATGTTCTTGTGTCGTGTTTGACCCTATAAAATATCCCAACACAGACGGACAATGACTAAATGAAAAGTCTGTCATTTATATCTTATATGGCAAAGTGTCAGTCGAACGAGGAGGGGTTCGGCTGCAGTCTCTAAAAAAATGATTTTATACGATATTTTGACTTAATGGATAATTGTGGACAGTCAATTTGGTGGAATTAACCCGATGTGGAGAGAGAGAGAGGGTCGGGTGAATTAATTGACTTAAATAAGTGCCGTGTAACGTCCCATATGTGCCTTGTCGGACGGTTTTTAGAAAATTGAATTAATGTATTTTTATTGGCGTGGTCGATTGGAAAAATTGCTATTTTGTGACAACATTTATCGACTCAGTTAATATCTGAGAGTTACTCAGCTTGAATAAGTAATCAGTAGGGTACGGATTTCTAGAAATTTTGCTTTTTGTAAATAATAAAAGCAACCAACCTTTGTCATCTAATGTGAACGATTTATGCAAAAACACGTCATTTGACAGATTTTGTTGATGCTTTTTTTGCTTTTTTCTTTTTGTGCTTATTTACTGCTATTTTTGTATGGTTTAACTAGTTTTTTACAAAACAACTTTTTAAGTTTTTAAAAATAAACTAATAACTGATTTGACAAAAAATTGCTATATTGAGATATTGAAAGCTTCTGAACGACAAAAACATGTTGAAAAATGTATAAGTATCAATTTACAAATTTAAACTGAGCAAAAAATGTCCAAATGCTGCTGTAGTCTAAAAAAAATTAAAAACATTCCAAAACACAGTAGAACCTTTAAAATGCCTTGCAAATGCTTTTCAATTTATCTAGAAGCTCTCAAAAGCTTCCGTATGCTTCTAAAGCAGTTTAACAACTTCCGAAAGTTTCTAAAACTCTCTACAGGGTTTCAAATGCCTTAAAGGCAGTCCAGAACCTTCAAGGCTCCTTAAACTGTCCAAACACCTTCCAAATGCTCCTAAAGTAGTCTAAAAAGTTTTAAAACACTACAGAAACTCCAAAATGCTTCTCAAGCTGTCTGAAGCCTTCCAAAACAGTCTAGAAGCTTACAAATGCTTTTCAATTTAACTAGAAGCTCTCAAAAGCTTCCGTATGCTTCTAAAGCAGTTTAGCAACTTCCGAAAGTTTCTAAAACCGTCTACAAGGTTTCGAATGCCTTCCAAAACAGTCTAGAAGCTTCCAAAAGATTTTAGAACACTCTAAAGGCTTCCATATAATCTAAAACTAGTCTAGAAGCTGTCAAAAAATTTCAAGGCAGCCTAAAAGCTTCAGTATGCTTCTAAAGCAGTTTACCAGCTTCTAAAACCGTCTACAAGATGGTTTCAAATGCCTTAAAGGCAGTCCAGAACCTTCAAGGCTCTTTAAACTGTCCAAACACTTTCCAAATGCTCCTAAAATAGTCTAAAAAGGTTTTGAAACACTACAGAAACTCCAAAATGCTTCTCAAGCTGTCTGAAGCCTTCCAAAACAGTCTAGAAGCTTACAAATGCTTTTCAATTTATCTAGAAGCTCTCAAAAGCTTCCCAATGCTTCTAAAGCAGTTTAGCAACTCCCGAAAGTTTCTAAAACCGTCTACAAGGTTTCAAATGCCTTCCAAAACAGTCTAGAAGCTTCCAAAAGCTTTTAGAACAATCTAAAGGCTTCCATATAATCTACAACTAGTCTAGAAGCTATCAAAAAATTTCAAGGCAGTCTAAAAGCTTCAGTATGTTTCTAAAGCAGTTTACCAGCTTCTAAAACCGTCTACAAGGTGGTTTCAAATGCCTTAAAAGCAGTCCAGAATCTTCAAGGCTCTTTAAACTGTCCAAACACCTTCCAAATGCTCCTAAAGTAGTCTAAAAAGTTTTAAAACACTACAGAAACTCCAAAATGCATCTCAAGCTGTCTGAAGCCTTCCAAAACAGTCTAGAAGCTTACAAATGCTTTTCAATTTATCTAGAAGCTCTCAAAAGCTTCCCAATGCTTCTAAAGCAGTTTAGCAACTCCCGAAAGTTTCTAAAACCGTCTACAAGGTTTCAAATGCCTTCCAAAACAGTCTAGAGGCTTCCAAAAGCTTTTAGAACACTCTAAAGGCTTCCATATAATTTACAACTAGTTTAGAAGCTGTCAAAAAATTTCAAGGCAGCCTAAAAGCTTCCGTATGCTTCTAAAGCAGTTTACCAGCTTCTAAAACCGTCTACAAGGTGGTTTCAAATGCCTTAAAGGCAGTCCAGAACCTTCAAGGCTCTTTAAACTGTCCAAACACTTTCCAAATGCTCCTAAAGTAGTCTAAAAAGGTTTTGAAACACTACAGAAACTCCAAAATGCTTCTCAAGCTGTCTGAAGCCTTCCAAAACAGTCTAGAAGCTTACAAATGCTTTTAAATTTATCTAGAAGCTCTCAAAGGCTTGCGTATGCTTCTAAAGCAGTTTAGCAACTTCCAAAAGTTTCTAAAACCGTCTACAAGGTTTCAAATGCCTTCCAAAACAGTCTAGAAGCTTCCAAAAGCTTTTAGAACACTCTAAAGGCTTCCATATAATCTACAACTAGCCTAGAAGCTGTCAAAAAATTTCAAGGCAGTCTAAAAGCTTCCGTATGCTTCTAAAGCAGTTTACCAGCTTCTAAAACCGTCTACAAGGTGGTTTCAAATGCCTTCCAAAACAGTCTAGAAGCTTCCAAAAGCTTTTAGAACACTCTAAAGGCTTCCATATAATCTACAACTAGCCTAGAAGCTGTCAAAAAATTTCAAGGCAGTCTAAAAGCTTCCGTATGCTTCTAAAGCAGTTTACCAGCTTCTAAAACCGTCTACAAGGTGGTTTCAAATGCCTTAAAGGCAGTCCAGAACCTTCAAGGCTCTTTAAACTGTTGAAACACCTTTCAAATGCTCCTAAAGTAGTCTAAAAAGGTTTTAAAACACTACAGAAACTCCAAAATGCTTCTCAAGCAGTCTAAAGCCTTTCAAAATAGTCTAGAAGCTTCCAAAAGCTTTTAGAATACTCTAAAGACTTCCAAACAAACTTCAACTAGTCTAGAAGCTATTCAAAAATTTCAAGGGGACTCTAAAGGCTTCCGTATGCTTCTAGACTAGAGCAGTTTAAAAACTTCCAAAAGTTCAAATTTACATGTCTTAAAAGCAGTCCAGAACCTTCAATGCTCCTACAGTAGTCTAAAAAGATTTCAAAACACTACAGAAACTCCAAAATGCTTCTAAAGCAGTTGGAGGTCTTTCAAAATAGTCTAGAAGCTTCCAAAATCATTTAGAACAGTCTAAATAATAAAAAATGCTTTTCAACTAGTCTAGAAGATATTAAAGCAGTTTATAAGCTTCCAAAAAATTTTATGAACCGTGTAAGAGATTCCAAATGCCTCTAAAGCATTCCAGAACCTTCAATATGCTGTTTAAACAGTCCAAAAATCTTTCAAATGCTCTCAAGTAGTTCAAACAAATTTTTAAAGTTTTCAAAACAGTCTTAAATCTTCCATGCTTCTAAAGCATTTTGAAAAAAAAATTGCATCTCTGAAAGAGTTTTGTGCCTTTTTACAGCTTTTTTGAGGAAAATGATTTTGCTTTTTAAGCGCTTTTTTTCACGATTTTTGTGCTTTTTAATCCGGACTCTACATATGACAAATGCTGGAAAATGCAAATTAATATTTTCAATTAAATTTATTATTGTTAAAAATGCCATCAAAAGACTTGTTTAATTTATTATTATATTATTACCATTAATTCAATGTCTCATCAATCAAAACAGATTAACTGGTTTTACAACTGCATAAATTAGTAACTTTTTATATGAGTGATACTATTTTATTCCATTCAGGGAGATACATGATTAGTTTTCAATTTGTAGTCCCAAAGGTATTCTCACTATTTTCAAATACAATAGTCCAAGAGATTTGAATCATGTATATGATTTTACAAGCTTAAAGCACTAGATGTAACTATCTTTCCTAAAACATCTATTACCAGGTTTAAATAGCTCAAATCTTTTAAAAAATGTTGCCTGTTATTTTTTTTCATTGTTATTGTCCTTTTTGTCAAATTTTGTGTTTTTGCTCTTGACAAGAAGTGTGCTTCAGTTATGAATAGAAATGGGTAGTCTTCTCTTGGCATTTTTCTTAAAAATAAACTACCCATTTCTAATACCTTTTCCAAATAGTCCAAATTCCTATGCTTTATTTTTTTATGTTTATTTATTAGCATTTTCTTCATTATTCTTTTAAATTCTTAGAAATTCATTTCTAAAGAAAATGCCGAGAGTAATAAATGAACATAAAAAAATCAAGCAATGAAATTAGTAGTGTTATTGAGTATCATAACTGTCAAATTCAACTCTACAGGGTGTCCCACGAGGAAAGACATCGATTGATATTGGAAAAAGTATAAATAGGAGACTTTTGAAAATTTGGCAGAATACTGCTGTGGGCATGCCCAATCAAACTAAAATATTTTCAAGATGGTTTGCTTCTAAAATTAGTAAGTAAGTGTATTTTTCTTAGTTTTATCTTACCATTTGTCAGAATTGTTACTGTTTTTTTAATATTTAATATTGTTAATATTTTTGATGAAAAACAGTTAACTAAATCATAAATGAAGATAAAAGCTCAATAATGTACCGATCAGAAATATTTTATAAGTTAAAATGCTAAAAACATGCCAGATAATCTATCAAAAATTTTTAATTTAGGATTTGCGACTAATACAAAACTGAGTGATACTGGACATACAAAAATTGATATTTTTAGGTTCTAATATCAGGCTCAAAATAGGAAAATATCACCATTATCCTTTATGAAATTTCAGCTAATGGTCAGGTTTTTTCCATATTAGTTTATACATATTTTTTTAAAAAAATTGGTTGTATATCCATATAAAAACTATGTTATTTTTACACATCATGGTCAATTACTAGATTAAACTACAATTTTACATGTATGGTTTGTTAATGCAAAAATTAGAATTGTTTGAAATAGCTTAACAAATTAATCCATCTAGAAGTTTTTTTCATATAAAATTATTGATTGAAAAACCAAGATGTTAAAGTTAAAATGTTGCTTAGGTGGTCAATTATTGCTACAGTGACCATTCTCATGTTAGAAACATGTTTTTTATTAGAAAAAAAAAGTCACGCCACTGCTAGCTAAATACGTATAATATTTGTCGCATGGGAACAGTATTTCGCAAATCTGACAGGAAAGTGTCTACGAGAACCGCTCCGGGTGGATAAATGAATTATTCATTTAAATATTAACGGTGCGCCATGCCCCATAAAACTGCCATAAAAATGCCAATGAAACAGATTTTTATAGAAATTGCATTCAATTTCAGGATGTTTATGTGACTGCAAACGTTTTATTCGCGCGTTTTTTTCGGCCGTATACGGCATTAGTCGAGTGTCATTTTGTCTGTAATAATTATACGCGTTTGCCTTTCACGTTTTTTTTTCTCGAAAAGGGTGTTTCCTAAGATTAATTTTTATGGTTTTTCTGTGAATTCTCGGATTATTTTCTTTGTGTTATTGAAGTTACAGCTGTGTAGTTTCCAATTTACCAAGAATTTCAAACTGCATTGCACAATAGTATAATACGTTATGAGTTTGACTGCAATCTATCATTCTTCTTTTAATGAAAATCCTTATTTACAGAGAAATTCTTATGTTTATGTAAGACAGAGAAAGAGATTTTTGAACAAATTTTTTTTTTGTTTATCAATAAATGATTTTTGGTTTCCATCACATTTTGTGATTTCTAATTTCAGATTTACCGAAATCAAATTTTTTTCCAGAAAAAATAGTATGTAAAATGTCGCTGGAATTATGTTGTAATCTGTATTGTTTGGGTTTTAAAAACATCACAAAAAAACTATATTCAGGGTGCTCCCTTTAAAAGGAGGTGCATATTATGTTTATAAGCTCTTCTTTCATAGAAGATTTGAACACTATAAACTTTAGCAAACTAAGTTTGTTTCTATATGGTAAATCAAAAAGTTTTTTATTTTTATGTCAAGAATGCTGCAAACGGAAATTTTCTATTATGTTTTTTGTTTTAGTTATTGGTTAATATTGTTTAAAAAATTTTTAACAAGGTTCTGTAACTCCCTTAATAGAAAAAGAATTAACATAGAGTTTGATGACACATTGCCCAAAATCAACATTAGCCATTTACAAAAAAAGATACCTACATTGATTTCACTTTAAGCAAAAACCGCAACAATAACGTCCTATTGAGTTTCTTAATGGTTTTTTCCGAATTTTTATTATAAAAACAAGGAAATTAAGTCACCCTTAACAAAACTCGATTTTCTACCATTATCTTTCTTAAATATTTGACTTTTTCAGGAAAGTTTGATCGGTAGATTACCAGTAAATTACTACCGCTTTTCTCCCTGACTGTACCAAATTATGTTTTTTTTTAGGTTACTGAATAAGAAGTTTAATGAAGATTCTTAAAATGTGCTTAAAACATCAGTCATTTTCTCACTCCAAGTGGGTTTTACAGACGATTTTGTCCTTAACTGTCCTTTTAATCTGTGTTTCTGACAGTTCAAATGTTGACACAGCTTTTCTACCCGACTGTACCCAATTTCGTAGTGTTTTTTAGGTTATTGGATAGCAAATTTAATGAGGATTCCAAAAATGTGCCTAAAACAGTCATTTTCTCACTCTAAGTGGATTTTTCAGTCGATTTTGTCCTTTCAAACTGTGTTTCTGACAGTTTAATCTTTGACACCGTTTCTCTACCTGACTCTATCAAATTTCGTAGCATTTTTCAGGTTTTTGGATAGCAAATTTAATGAGGATTCCAAAAACGTGCCTAAAACAGTAATTTTCTCACTCTATGTGGATTTTTCAGGCGATTTTGTGTTTTCAAACGGTGTTTCTGACAGTTCAAACTTTGACCCCGCTTTTCTACCCGACTGTACAAAATTTCGTAGTGTTTTTTCGGTTACTGGATAGCAAATTTAATGAGGATTCCAAAAACGTACCTAAAACAGTCATTTTCTTATTCCAAGTGGATTTTTCAGGCAATTTTGTTTTGACTGTCCTTTCAAACTATGTTTCTGACAGTTCAAACTTTGCCATTCCTTTTCTACCCGACTGTACCAAATTTCGTTTTGTTTTGCAGGTTATTGGATAGCAAATTTAATGAATATTCCAAAAATGTGCCTAAAACAGTTATTTTCTCACTCTGTGGATTTTTCAGGCGATTTTGTCTTTGACTGTCCTTTCAAACTGCGACTGACAGGTCAAACTTTGACACCGCTTCTCTACCTTACTGTATCAAATTTCGTAGTGTTTTTTAGGTTATTGGATAGCAAATTTAATGAGGATTCCAAAAGTATGCCTAAAACAGTCATTTTCTCACTCTAAGTGGACTTTTCAGTCGATTTTGTCCTTTCAAACTGTGTTTCTGACAGTTCAATCTTTGACATCGTTTCTCTACCTGACTGTATCAAATTACGTAGTATTTTTCAGGTTATTGGATAGCAAATTTAATGAGGATTCCAAAAATGTGCCTAAAACAGTTATTTTCTAACTCGAAGTGGATTTTTCAGGAGATTTTGTCCTTATCTGTTCTTTCAAACTGTGTTTCTGGCAGTTCAAACTTTGACACCGCTTTTCTACCCGACTGTACCAAATTTCGTAGTGTCATTCAAGTTATTGGATAGCAAATTAAATGAGGATTCCAAAAATGTACCTAAAAGTTATTTTCTCAATTTATGTGGATTTTTCAGGCAATTTTGTTCTTGACTGTTTAAAACTGGGTTTCTGACAGTTCAAACTTTCACACAGCTTTTCTACCCGACTGTACCAAATTTCGTAGTGTTTTTTAGGTTATTGAATAGCAAATTTAATGAGGATTTCAAAAATTTGCCTATACAGTCATTTTCTCACTCTATGTGGATTTTTCAGGCGATTTTGTCCTTGACTGTCCTTTCAAACTGTGTTTATGACAGTTCAAACTTTGACATTGCTTTTCTACCCGACTGTACCAAATTTCATAGCGTTTTCAGGTTATTGGATAGCAAATTTAAATGGGGATTCCAAAAATGTGCCTAAAACAGTTATTTTCTAACTCGAAGTGGATTTTTCAGTCGATTTTGTCTTTGACTGTCCTTTCAAACTGCGACTGACAGGTCAAACTTTGACACCGCTTCTCTACAAGTCTGTATCAAATTTCGTAGTGTCTTTCAGATTATTGGATAGCAAATTTAATAAGGATTCCAAAAATGTTTCTTAAACATTCATTTTCTCACTCTAAGTGGATTTTTCAGGCGATTTTGTCCTTGACTGACCTTTCAAATTGTGTTTCTGACAGTTCAAACTTTGACATTGCTTTTCTACCCGACTGTACCAAATTTTGTAGCGTTTTTCAGGTTATTGGATAGCAAATTTAATGGGGATTCCAAAAATGTGCCTAAAACAGTCATTTTCTCACTTTAAGTGGATTTTTCAGGCAATTTTGTCCTTGGCTGCCAAACTGTGCTCAGCAGTTGCAAAAATCTGGTTTTAGAAAAGTTTTCTTGCAGGATTCGATACAAAACGTAATTTTGAAATAGATGTCTGTCACTTCTCTCTGTTACTTATGACAAAACTGTCAAAATTGTCCTAGAATTTGCACGAATTACAGTTTAACACAGTTTTCTTAGTTTTCGAAACAAGACGTGTTTTCCTGATTTATGCCAGTTATTTTGACATCTATATTGTCATATAAATTTTAATTGCAAGTAAAGTACAAATAGTTTACTATAAATAATAATATCTTCAGATTGGAGTAATTTTTCTCATCTCAGAAATTATTATTTGTCATGATTTAAATATGAGGTAAGGTAAAAAAAAAGTTACAAAACCCTGAAAATGCAATTCTTTTTCATAAAAAAAGTTATAAGATTGTTACTCATTTAGTACAAGAATCACCTTGTTAGAAAGGTTTTACTTCATTTATTTTACTATTGATAAACCAAAATATCTAAAACAATAAAGCACAAATCAAATCAATCTTTATTTTTCAGGATATAAGTTTGGCAATATTGACCAAAAATGGCTTTAATGAAATTAATAACACTTATGACAGTAAAATCATATTTTTCAAGCAAATTTCAATTGGACCACTGAATGTTACAATTTTACTTTACATTACCGGTAAATAACCTGTCTATGATTAATATTTATATTAAGCCCTAATATAAGTATTTTAAGTAATACTATTTCTTATGTTTTAGCATGTTAACTTTAATTTTGAGTTAATTATAGAAACACGTTTAATAAATTAATAATTTTGTAACACATTTGTAGTATCCGTTTATTTTCTGGCAATATATTAATTTGATTTTTCCACTTTTAAAATTGAACGTAAACAAGAAGAAAAACTCGTTACACCGAATAAAAGCGTACAGTTGTACATAATGTATAAATGTATGAAAGCGATTGTGTCGTAACGCATTCGGCAATCAATTTGGGCATTATATGGGGAGAATCCTCAAGAGCATTCGCTGACCGATGGCCGATTTGGAGGACTCACAAATGGATGTTTTCTGACTTTGGACCCCTCGCAATAAGCGGACTAGTTTCGGGAATATTACTCCCTTTGATATGTGAAATTTCCCCGCATTGTACCCTAAGCGACTCGACTTTAGAATCAATTTTTCTCTTTCAAGAGAATATTTAATCCGAGATGCTTTTCGATATCGATCCTGTTCAAAAAGCTTGTTGTGTTTATCATAAAGTAGAGTTTTATGGGATGGTCATAATGAGCGTTGCTTAATCACCCGATGAAAGTTTCCGGAACGGGCCGGAAATCGGAAAATCGGTTATGATAGGGGAGTGATTTAGAGATATCTAAAAGTTGTTTATACATGTTTCACTAGGCGTTTCCTGGTCGGGGTTAATACTGAGGGGACAACGTCATGATACTGCAGATATACTTCCGGAATCAGTCAGTCGAATAAATAAGGAAAATTTGCGCCAGAATGTCGATATTCTATTGTATACATTAAGGAGGCTCACTATAGTGAAAACATATTATCCATATCTCGGTTACATGAAGAGTTAGAGAGGCCAGTTTTGGCTAATTTTGTAGTATTTTGTATCCTCTTTCTAATAACGTTTTAGTGAAATCTATAAGAGTTGAAATAAAAAAGTTACAATGGATCAAAAATTCAAAAAATGCAATTTTTGCAAAAAGTGCAATTTTGGCAAATTTTTAATTTTGCTCCAGGAGGGTTCCAATGCACAGCAAAGCGCATATTTATAACAAAGGACCTTAAATTAGGTGAAATAAGTACAAAAAAGCACGTTAAAATTTTTAATTTTTCAAAAAAATTTAAAGAATTCGCCTAATACCTCGTTTAGGTGTCTTTTTAAACTACTTTTTGAAATTCAGTATCTCGGTAACATAAAGAGCTAAAGAGAGCAGTTTGGGCTCATTTTGTAGTACGTATCCTCTTTCTAATAGCATTTTAGTGAAATCTATAAGAGTTCAAATAAAAAAGTTACAATGTATATTGAAAAAAATAAATTTTTGCAAAAAGTGCATATTTGGCACACATTTTGTAGTATTTTTGATCCTCTTTCGAATGACGTTTTAGTGAAATTTATAAGAGTTCGAATAAAAAAGTTACAAACATTCAAAAATTAAAAAAATTCCATTTTTGTAAAAAGGGCAATTTTGGCAATATTTAATTTTGCTCCAAATGGGTTCCAATGCACAGCAAAGGGCATATTTATACCAAAGGACCTTAAATTAGGTGAAATAAGTACAAAAAAGCATTTTAAAATTTTTTATTTTTCAGAAAAATTGAAATGGGGGGGAATTAGAGGTCTTCTTTTTCTACTTTTTGAAATTCAATATCTCGGTAGCATGAAGAGCTAGAGAGGCCAGTTTTGGCTCATTTTATAGTATTTTTTATCCTCTTTCTAAAAGCGTTCTAGTGAAATCTATAAGAGTTGAAATAAAAAAGTTACAATGAATCAAAAATTAAAAAAATGCAATTTTTGCAAAAAGTGCAATTTTCGCAATTTTTTATTTTGCTCCAGTAGGGTTCCAATGCATAGCAAAGGGCATATTTATAATAAAGGACTTTAAATTAGGGGAAATAGGTACAATAAAAGCACTTTTAAAATTTTACAGTTCAAGCCTTTAAGACAATTTTCATTAGTTTGAAGCTAAATTTCAAGATTGAACAATAGAAATTAGACTGAAAACCATGAAAACTGACTTGAAAGACACATTTCAGGCCTTCAAGAAAATTTTCATGGGTTTTAAGTGAAATTTCACGATTAAAGCATTGAAATTAACTTGAAAACCATGAAAACTGACTTGAAAGACACATTTCAGGCCTTCAAGACAATTTCCATGAGTTTGAAGCTAAATTTCCAGACTGGACCATTTAAATTAGCGTGAAAACCATGAAAACTGACTTGAAAGACAAATTTTAAGTCTTCAAGACAATTTTCATGAGCTTGAAATCAATTTTCAAGACTGGAGACCTAAAATTAGCCTTAAAACACTGAAAACTGACTTAAAAGACAAATTTTAAGCTTTTAAGACAGTTGTAAGGCAATTCAAGCCATCAAGACAATTTTCATGAGTTTGAAGCTAAATTTCAAGATTGAACCATTGAAATTAGCCTGAAAACCATGAAAACTGACGGATTTCATAATTCAAGCGTTCAAGATAATTTTCATGAGTTTGAAGCTAAATTTCAAGACTGGACCATTGAAATTAACCTGAAAATTGAAAAAATTCCATTTTTGTAAAAAGTGCAATTTTGGCAATTTTTCGCCACTAAATTTCAACTTTGTATTAAATATTGATCCAAAGATGCCTCAGTGCATGATCAAACCAATCATTTTTGGAATCGACTCGACTAATAGCATTTGTTGTTTTTCTAAACATTTTCTGGTTTATCTTATAATATTCAAATGACTTCAAACAAAAGCAAGATTATTTGTCAGTTCCCTATTTTTTATGACGGCCTGAGAATCATTTATGGCTTTTCTGACACTGTCTGGACAGTCTAGGATATTGTTTTTGAAATCTTGGAATTGTTGCGTAGTATATTTTTGTGCACTCTTAAGTAGATTTTTTTTCTTTAAGTTGTTGGTGAGAAGTTTTAAATTAGAATTTCATAAGAGATACTTATTTTTTCAAATTGAACAAGAAAAGTGAATAGAACTGTAATAATTAATTTGAAAACCATGAAAACTGGCTGATTTTACGGTTCAAGCCTTTAAGACAATTTTCATTAGTTTGAAGCTAAATTTCAAGATTGAACAATATAAATTAGACTGAAAACCATGAAAACTGACTTGAAAGACACATTTCAGGCCTTCAAGGCAGTTTTCGTGGGTTTGAAGTGAAATTTCAAGATTAGAGCATTGAAATTAACTTGAAAACCATGAAAACTGACTGATTTCACAATTCAAGACAATTTGCATGAGTTTGAAGCTAAATTTCAAGACTGGACAATTGAAATTAGCCTGAAAACCATGAAAACTGACTTGAATAAAAAATTTCAAGCCTTCAAGAAAATTTTCATGGGTTTTAAGTGAAATTTCACGATTAAAGCATTGAAATTAACTTGAAAACCATGAAAACTGACTTGAAAGACACATTTCAGGCCTTCTAGACAATTTCCATGAGTTTGAAGCTAAATTTCCAGACTGGACCATTTAAATTAGCCTGAAAACCATGAAAACTGACTTGAAAGACAAATTTTAAGTCTTCAAGACAATTTTCATGAGTTTGAAGTCAATTTTTAAGACTGGAGACTTAAAATTAGCCTTAAAACACTGAAAACTGACTTAAAAGACAAATTTTAAGCTTTTAAGACAGTTTTAAGACAATTCAAGCCATCAAGACAATTTTCATGAGTTTGAAGCTAAATTTCAAGACTGGACCATTGAAATTAGCCTGAAAATTGAAAAAAATCCATTTTTGCAAAAAGTCCAATTTTGGCAATTTTTTGCCACTAAATTTTAACTTTGTATATTAAATATTGATCCAAGGATGCCTCAGTGCATGATCAAACCAATCATTTTTGGAATCGACTCAACTAATAGCATTTGTTGTTTTTCTGAACATTTTCTGGTTTATCTTATAATCTTCAAATGACTTCAAACAAAAGCAAGATTATTTGTCAGTTCCCTATTTTTTATGACTTATGGCTTTACTGACAGTGTCTGGAAAGTCTAGGATATTGTTTTTGAAATCTTGGAATTGTTGCGTAGTATATTTTTGTGCACTCAGATGTTGAGTTTTTTTTCATTAAGTTGTTAGAAGTTGTAGAAAAGTGAATAGAACTGTATTTTTGAAAAATGAAAACTGCATGTCGACTCATTTTTTGATGGTGAATTATTGACATGGAAAACTGGACCACCCTATAGAAATAAAATGGTATCGATGGAATACGGCTCTGGTTTCAAGAATATGCGCAATTTTCGGTCTGACACGATAATTGAGAGGTCTTTCCTTTTCATTTTTGATTTGTCTAGCGGAAGACCGTAATTTGTGCCAAACCATGTAAGACTCGTTTTGTAGTGAAATGATAATGCTCAGGTTGCGACCGATCCAGTCGATCTTTGCACGATAGCCCTTCGAATGTTCTCCCCGCACTTTACGTCTTATTGTTAAAAAATTAATAGCCCCATAATTAGATACATATCTCGATCCCGGCGAGATTTGTCGTGGGTACTGTTTATTAATCAGATAAGTTCAGATGTGTGGTTTCTTTGTATATACTGTGCTTTCCCAGCCAATTTTATCTTCAACTGTAAATCTGTTGTTGCATCGTTACTGTGTTCTGGAAGATGGAAAAAATTGATTTACCCTCTGAAACCATCGTTGCAAATTTGGTAAATTAAATTATCTTCATAAGTACTGATATTATTACAAATTTACTTAAAACTGCAAAAGTTATTCCTGAAATTATAAAAATAAAATAAATTTTAAAAATTGTTCACTAAAATTACAGAAATTACTTTTGAAAGTAGAAAAATTATGGAAATTTTGGCGAAATACTGGCCTGTCATATTTTTCTTTATTTTGTTTTGTTTCCAAATACATAAAACAAATAAGAACCACTGAGTGAAAAAATCAAAGGTTTGGTCAAATTTTGATTTTTATTATTAAGTTGTTTTTTAAATACAGGGTAACGCAAAAGATGAAATGATTGCATTTTACAGTTTAATTTGACTATTACAGTTATGACCGACCTGAAAAATAAGTCTATGAAGTGCAACACAAACGAGAGACACAGCCTATATCCAATGTAAAATTTGACCGAAAAATATCGGGAAATGGATTAATATGGACCGTGAATCCTGATAGCAACCTTTTGAGAAGAATTAAACTACTTAAACCATGAGACATGGTCTCTTTGATTTTAGTATCATATTCGTCGCAAATGTAACTGTGTTACACCCTAAAAGAAAATTGATGTAGAACAGAAAAATTAGAAAAACTTAAGCAGAATACTTAATATACATGAAATAAACATTTTAGCTTCACCTGTAAATCTGTTGTTACTCTGTTCCGGAAGATAGAAAAAAGGCAATAATTGATTTTACCCTCTGAAACCATCGTTGCAAATTTGATAAATTAAATTATTATCTTCATAAGTACATATATTATTACAAATTTACTTAAAATTGCAAAAATTATTCCTAAAATTATAAAAATAAAATAAATTTAAAAAATCGTTTTTTAAAAATACAATTATCACTAAAATTACTTTTGAAAGTAGAAAAATTATGGAAATTTTGGCGAATTACTGGCCTGTAATATTTTTCTTTATTTTGTTTTGTTTCCAAATACGTAAAACAAATAAGAACAACTGAAAGAACCCTTGGAAAAAATCAAAGATTTGGTCAAATTTTGATTTTTATTATTAAGTTGTTTTTTAAATACAGGGTGACACAAAAGATGAAATGATTGCATTTTACAGTTTAATTTGAGTATTACAGTTCTGACCGACCTGAAAAATAAGTCTATGGAGTGCAACACAAACGAGAGACACAGCCTATATCCAATGTAAAATTTGAGCGAAAAATATCGAGAAATGGATTAATATGGACCGTAAATCCTGATAGCTACCTTTTCTACATGAAATAAACATTTTATCTTCACCTGTAAATCTGTTGTTACTCTGTTCCGGAAGATAGAAAAAAGGCAATAATTGATTTTACCCTCTGAAACCATCGTTGCAAATTTGATAAATTAAATTATCTTCATAAGTACAGATATTATTACAAATTTACTTAAAATTACAAAAATTATTCCTGAAATTATAAAAATAAAATAAATTTAAAAAATCGTTTTTTAAAATTACAATTATCACTAAAATTACAGAAATTACTTTTGAAAGTAGAAAAATTATGGAAATTTTGGCCAATTACTGGCCTGTCATATTTTTCTTTATTTTGTTTTGTTTCCAAATACGTAAAACAAATAAGAACCACTGAGTGAAAAAATCAAAGGTTTGGTCAAATTTTGATTTTTATTATTAAGTTGTTTTTAAATACAGGGTGACACAAAAGATGAAATGATTGCATTTTACAGTTTAATTTGAGTATTACAGTTCTGACCGACCTGAAAATAAGTCTATGGAGTGCAACACAAACGAGAGACACAGCCTATATCCAATGTAAAATTTGACCGAAAAATATCGGGAAATGGATTAATATGGACCGTGAATCCTGATAGCAACCTTTTGAGAAGAATTAAACTACTTAAATTAACTCTTTGATTTTAGTATCATATTTGCCGCAAATGTAACTGTGTTACACCCTAAAAGAAAATTGACGTAGAACAGAAAAATTAGAAAAACTTAAGCAGAATACTTAATATACATGAAATAAAAATCTTCACCTGTAAATCTGTTGTAACTGTGTTCTGGAGGATAGAAAAAAGGCAATAATTGATTTTACCCTCTGAAAGCAGACTAGCGTCATCACTTGAGGACACAAACGTAAATAAGTAAGTGCTCCCCCTTGAAGCGACAAATTTACGCGATTAATATTGAATCACATAAGCATAATGATGTACACTCTATCCCCTCAGTAATCATAAGTGTTCATACATACTTGATCGCAAATTGAATACATTTCGCGTTGCTATGTATGTAACGTTTTTAGGGGTCGCGCCCCCCTAAAAATAATTTGACAGCCCCGGCACAATCGGCTATGCACTTTGGATTTTTTAGGTGTGACGATTATTCCGATTATTTGACGCCTAGTAGGCGCTTGTCCCCGCTAGTTTTAATGAAATACGGCCTCCTGGGGATCAGTAACTCGACGTTAGGGGAGTCTAGTTACCGAGGGACTTTTATTGGGTAATCACCGCTTGTTTCCAACATATTTTCATTTTATGTTCGAATTTTTCACGCTTAAGCACTACGAACATAACTGGTGATTACTTGATTAAGATTTTTACTCTTGGAGGTCCTATTTGTAGGGAAATGTAATGATATTTTAAGAAAACGATTGAGGTTATAAGTAATACGTCAAATGTGGTCAAACTATTAATGTGTATTTTTTTTACTTCTAGTTATTGTAATTTTGTTAAAAACGTAATTTTGCATAAATTTACACTTAAAATTTACACTGGTTCTAATCTAAATTAAATTAATAATTAGTTTTAACTATAACTTTACTCAATTTAGTGAGAATTTTAGGGCCACAGACGTTATTTTTCTTAAATTCCGACATTGAACTCGGAAATCAGTTAAATTTCCACTTCAAACTCGGAAATGAGTGGAGACTGGAGACTTAAAATTAGCCTGACAACCATGAAAACTGACCTGAAAGACAGATTTGAAGGTTGGTTTGAAGTAAAATTTCCAAACTAGACCATAGAAATTAGCTTGAAAACCGCGAAAACTGCCTTAAAAGACAAATTTTAAGTATCTTAAAGTAAATTTTGATGAGCTTGAAGTCAATTTTCAAGACTAGAGCATTAAAATTAACTTGAAAACCATGAAAACTGACTGATTTCAAAATTCAAGCCTTCAAGACAATTTTCATTAGTTTGAAGCTAAATTTCAAGATTGAACAATAGAAATTAGACTGAAAACCATGGAAACTGACTTGAATAAAAAATTTCAAGTTTTCAAGAAAATTTTCATGGGTTTTAAGTGAAATTTCACGGTTAAAGCATTGAAATTAACTTGAAAGCCATGAAAACTGACTTCAAAGACACATTTCAGGCCTTCAAGACAATTTCTATGAGTTTGAAGCTAAATTTCCAGATTGGACCATTTAAATTAGCCTGAAAACCATGAAAACTGACTTGAAAGACACATTTCAGGCCTTCAAGACAACTTCCATGAGTTTGAAGCTAAATTTCCAAATTGGACTATTTAAATTAGCCTGAAAACCATGAAAACTTACTTGAAAGACAAATTTTAAGTCTTCAGGACAATTTTCATGGATTTGAAGTAAAATTTCAAGACTAGAGCATTGAAATTAACTTCAAAACTATGAAAACTGACTGATTTCACAATTCAAGCCTTCAAGACAATTTGCATGAGTTTGAAGCTAAACTTCCAGACTGGACCATTTAAATTAGCCTGAAAACCATGAAAACTGACTTGAATAAAAAATTTCAAGCCTTCAAGAAAATTTTCATGGGTTTTAAGTGAAATTTCACGATTAAAGCATTGGAATTAACTTGAAAACCATGAAAACTGACTTGAAAGACAAATTTTAAGTCTTCAGGACAATTTTCATGGATTTGAAGTAAAATTTCAAGACTAGAGCATTGAAATTAACTTCAAAACTATGAAAACTGACTGATTTCACAATTCAAGACAATTTGCACGAGTTTGAAGCTAAATTTCAAGACTGGACAATTGAAATTAGCTTGAAAACCATGAAAACTGACTTGAATAAAAAATTTCAAGCCTTGAAGAAAATTTTAATGGGTTTTAAGTGAAATTTCACGATTAAAGCATTGGAATTAACTTGAAAACCATGAAAACTGACTTGAAAGACAAATTTTAAGTCTTCAGGACAATTTTCATGGATTTGAAGTAAAATTTCAAGACTAGAGCATTGAAATTAACTTCAAAACTATGAAAACTGACTGATTTCACAATTCAAGACAATTTGCACGAGTTTGAAGCTAAATTTCAAGACTGGACAATTGAAATTAGCTTGAAAACCATGAAAACTGACTTGAATAAAAAATTTCAAGCCTTGAAGAAAATTTTAATGGGTTTTAAGTGAAATTTCACGATTAAAGCATTGGAATTAACTTGAAAACCATGAAAACTGACTTGAAAGACAAATTTTAAGTCTTCAGGACAATTTTCATGGATTTGAAGTAAAATTTCAAGACTAGAGCATTGAAATTAACTTCAAAACTATGAAAACTGACTGATTTCACAATTCAAGACAATTTGCACGAGTTTGAAGCTAAATTTCAAGACTGGACAATTGAAATTAGCTTGAAAACCATGAAAACTGACTTGAATAAAAAATTTCAAGCCTTGAAGAAAATTTTAATGGGTTTTAAGTGAAATTTCACGATTAAAGCATTGGAATTAACTTGAAAACCATGAAAACTGACTTGAAAGACAAATTTTAAGTCTTCAGGACAATTTTCATGAGCTTAAAGTCAATTTTCAAGACTGGAGACTTAAAATTAGCCTTAAAACACTGAAAACTGACTTAAAAGACAAATTTTTTGCTTTTAAGACAGTTTTAAGACAATTCAAGCCATCAAGACAATTTTCATGAGTATGAAGCTAAATTTCAAGATTGAACCATTGAAATTAGCCTGAAAACCATGAAAACTGACGGATTTCACAATTCAAGCGTTCAAGATAATTTTCATGAGCTTGAAGCTAAATTTCAAGATTGGACCATTGAAATTAGCCTGAAAACCATGAAAACTGACTTGAAAGAAAAATTTCAAGCCTTCAAGACAATTTTCATGGGGTTTAAGTGAAATTCCAAGATTAGAGCATTGAAATTAACTTGAAAACCATGAAAACTGACTGATTTCACAATTCAAGCCTTCAAGACAATTTCCATGAGTTTGAAGCTAAACTTCCAGACTGGACCATTTAAATTAGCCTGAAATCCATGAAACCTGACTTGAAAGACACATTTCAGGCCTTCAATGCAGTTTTCATGGGTTTGAAGTGATATTTCAAGATTAGAGCATTGAAATTAACTTGAAAACCAAGAAAACTGTCTGATTTCACAATTCAAGCCCTCAAGAAAATGTTCATAAGTTTGAAGCAAAATTTCAAGAGTGGACCATTGAAATTAGCTTGAAAACCATAAAACTGACTTAAAAGACAAATTTTAAGTATTTTAAAGCAAATTTTGTTGAGTTTGAAGTTAATTTTCAAGACTGGAGACTTAAAATTAGCCTTAAAACAATGAAAACTGACTTAAAAGACATATTTTAAGCTTCCAAGACAGTTTTCATGAGTTTGAAGTCAAATTTCAAGACTAGAGCGTTGAAATTAACTTGAAAATCATGGAAACTGACTTGAAAGACAAATTTTAAGCAATTTTTAATGGGTTTGAAGTAAAATTTCCGAGGGTGACAAATTTTACTAATTTGGAGTTTGAAATGTTATCAAACTGACAAATTCAACTAATTTGGTTTGAAGTGTAATTGCAATGTTGCCAAACTGACAAATTTTACTAATTTGGTTCCAAGTGTATTTGCACTGTTGCCAAACTGAGAAATTTTACTAATTTAGTTTAAAGACAGTTTGCAATGTTGTCAAACTGACGAATTCTACAATTTTGGTTCGAAGAGTGTTTGCAATGCTATCAAACTGACAAATTTTACTAAATTAGTTCAAAGGGGTTCACATTGTTGCCAAACTGACAAAATTCTACTATATTGGTACCAATTTGGTTTAATATTTCAAAGTGTCTTTGCAATGTTGCCAAACTGAGAAATTTTACTAATTTGGTTCGAAAAGTGTTTGCAATGTTACCAAAAAGACAAATTTAACTAATTTGGTTTGAAGAATGCTAGCAATGTTGCCAAACTAAGAAAGTCTAATTATTTGGTTAAAAGTGTGTTCGCATTGTTGATGAACTGACATAATCTACCAAGTTGATTCTAAATTGAGTTGGCAATGTTGCCAAACTAACAAATTCTTCCGAATTAGTCCAAATGTGTTTACAATGTTTCTGACAAAGTTAACTAATTTGGTTTAAAGTGTTGTCTAACTGACAAATTTGGCTAATTTGATTCGAAGAGTGTTTGCAATGTGACAATATAAATTTTTGGTTTAAAGTCGGAATTTCTTGTCAAAATCAGCATTTAGCTTGCTGATTTTTTGACCAATCACAAACTACGAACAATGCTGTGATTTATGCAAATATTGCAATTCACAGATTAGATGAAAATGACTTTTGGTAGTATTTTTTTTAATACCAACAAACTTTAGTCTTTCAGAGAGTTCAAAAGGACTGCCAGCATTCATCGTATACTCGGCCAAGATTTATCGAACATCTTCATTAAACTTGCAAGAAATTCGAACTAAGTGAGTTAAACTTAGGACCGTTTGACGGTAGCGGCTTAGATAACGTCCTGTGGAATAAAAACCAATTTGGCGGAATGACCTTTTTGGCCGTTAGTCTCAATCAGGGCTTAGCCGTTCGGAATCTTCCCACTACAATGCCCAATGTAAAATAATGAACGTAATTAATTCAATTAACCGTTAATTAATGGCTTTGTATTCGTGTATTTACACGGCTGCTTGCCCACTGTAATGGAGTTTTGAGCTGGCTATCAATATTTCAAAGATCCGGTGTCTCCCAATGTTGGGGGACCGTCTTACTTTTGCACCAACGGACAGCAAAGCAAGCACCTTTATGCCCTGAAACGTCTTCGGAATATTCACTTTGGGATGGCCGTTTCAACTGATAAAACATGTAAAAGTGATAAAAATTCACGGAGAAACCTTGTTTTTAGGCAGGGATTCATTATTCAAAATGCGATCGCAGTAAACGCACCGGGACCCCATTCAACTCGCACCGTAACGGCCTGTTGGGCAAAACGCCATGTTTTCCTCCTTATCAAAACATATAAAACCGTCAGCCACCCTGCAAAAATGTCCATTTTTACAGTTTCTCATTATGCCACCCTATGAATAAATTCGCACTTTGGCGCGTAAGTTTGTTCGCTCGCGAGAATTACAGATAAGCTGTATGGAATGTTTTGAATCACAAAACTGGGCCAAGTTTTATTAATTTATTAACCCATTACAGATATTATAATAGTCAAAGTTTAGTTTTTATTACGTTTATCTTAAGAGAGTGTATTATTTGTAATTAATTCCCCAGCAGCCCTAATACTTAACCATCAATGGTCCTATGCGAACTTATTACCAATGAATGCTTTGCTGCATTCTTAGCTTGGTTTTGCAATTACTACCTCGTATATTAAATGAACGAAGGTAACGGGTAGGTACTTCCTTATGAACTTGATTATTAGCTACAAAGCCTACCAAGCTCTTGGGTTTTCTTGCACTTCTTATCCGGAAGTCAAGAATTCAGAAGAAGGATAGCTCTAGAAGTAAACACCCTCGTTTTTCCAATTACGCTATACGCAGCAGAATCCTGGACCTTAAAAGCCACAGACATCGCCAAGCTGGATGCGTTTGAGATGTGAGTCTGGAGAAGACTACTGAGGATTCCCTGGACAGACCTCAGAACTAACGTAACCATACTCGATGATCATTGACTTGAAAGACAAATTTTAAGTCTTCAGGACAATTTTCATGGATTTGAAGTAAAATTTCAAGACTAGAGCATTGAAATTAACTTAAGAACTATGAAAACTGACTGATTTCACAATTCAAGACAATTTGCACGAGTTTGAAGCTAAATTTCAAGACTGGGCCATTGAAATTAGCTTGAAAACCATGAAAACTGGCTTGAAAGACACATTTCAGGCCTTCAAGACAATTTCCATGAGTTTGAAGCTAAATTTCCAGATTGGACCATTTAAATTAGCCTGAAAACCATGAAAACAGACTTGAAAGACAAATTTTAAGTCTTTAGAACAATTTTCATGGATTTGAAGTAAAATTTCAAGACTAGAGCATTGAAATTAGCTTCAAAACTATGAAAACTGACTGATTTCACAATTCAAGACAATTTGCACGAGGTTGAAGCTAAATTTCAAGACTGGGCCATTGAAATTAGCTTGAAACACATGAAAACTGACTTGAATAAAAAATTTCAAGCTTTCAAGAAAATTTTCATGGGTTTTAAGTGAAATTTCACGTTTAAAGCATTGAAATTAACTTGAAAACCATGAAAACTGACTTGAAAGACACATTTCAGGCCTTCAAGACAATTTCCATGAGTTTGAAGCTAAATTTCCAGACTGGACCATTTAGAAGCTAACGACTGGAGAGAGAGTATCTACCTTAGGGAGTAAACCCTGCAAATCCTAAGGGATAGCAACGGGAGACTACTACTAGTATCTTCCCAAGAGAATTTTATGGATTGAGAAAGCTCTTGTAGAAAACAAAGTTTTTCTTTTGAAGGCATATCTTAATTGCTACTTGGAACGTCCAAGGACTCTTCATGAATCCTGGTAAGCTAGATATTATTGAACGAGAAGTGGCAGATATTAACATCGTAGGTATATGTGAGACACATTGGGCTAGTAACGGTCTAGCTCAATGTAGCAAGCATACTGGGCTAGTATCCTATTAGTTCCAGAATACTCACCATAAAAATCAATGCTAAAGCATGTAACTTAAACATGATCCAATGCTATGCACCAACATCAGGAAGCACCGAAAAACGATCTCTATAATGAAATGGAAAAAACATACATGAAATACCCAGCAAAGGAATAATGATTGTTCAAGGTAACATTCCTGATGCCAAAATTGGACAAACTCAGGAAGATGAGTGAAACATCTTTCTGGACTGGAATTCTGCACAGGAAACTTCTTCTACTTCTTGTGGTGCCTATCCGTTACGAATGTTGGCGATGCGTACTTTGTCAACCGCTGCACGAAAGAGGCCTACTGTTATTGTATTGAACCATGAGCGCAAGTTCTTTAACCAGGATATCCTTCGTCTATCAGGCCTCCTCCTGCCCTCCACCTTGCCCTGAAGAATCAGCTGTAGTAAGTTATACCGCTGGCTATTTCTCAGTATATGTCCCAAATATTCCAGCTTACGCGTTTTTATTAAGAGAAGCAGCTCCTTGTCTTTACCCATTCTTTCTAGGACCCTAAGGTTGGTGACTTGGTCGGTCCATGGGATTCTTAAAATACGTCGATATCACCACATCTCAAATGACTCAAGTTTTGTACAGGAAGCTTCAGTTAGAGTCCAGGATTCGACCCCGTAGAGCAGCACCGGAAAAACGTAGCACTTCAATAGTCTGATCTTAGTTTGCAGCGATAGATCATGGCACTTAAATAATTTAGACATTTTCAGAAATGCAGCTCTGGCCCTCTCTATTCGGCATTTGATCTCCAGAGAGTGATCCCACGTTTCACTTATCTTGGTTCCGAGGTAAGTACAGGAAACTACCCGTTGCAAATATTAATTTTTTCCACTATCCAAGACGACGGTATACGTCCCCTGGCAACCAATACAGAAATGAGAGAGACTGAAAACAATCCCAAATAACGTATTCTGTAGAGAAATATTGTGGCAAATCTTCAAGAGATCGAGACAAAAAAGAAATAATTCTACAGAACATCAAGAATGTAAAAAACAAACAATGGATTACTGAAGAAACGTGGTATGTGGTGAAAGAAAGACAAATCCCAACGATTGAGCAGACAGGACAAAAATCAACACTTACTAAAGATTTGTCAAGAGATAGAAAGACTCCACAATACCCAATACCAGTAAAACGCGAGATTTTTTCCAAAAAATCTAGGAAATCACCAGAGAATTCAACCCAAAGACATGGAAAATAGAAGATGTTAATGGTAAAATTATCACAGATGAAGTCCATAAAGACAATACTGTGAAAACCTCTACAAGGAGGATGCAGGCCCTGAGGAGGAACTAAAACAGTTAAAACAACTACCTTACATCAAAGACGTGGCACAGAAACCCGATATTTTAAAAAACAAAATACAACAGGTCATTCGCTATTTAAAAAACAACAGAAGCCCTGGCGAGGATAATATAAACGCAGAAATGCTAAAACAGCTTAATACAAAAGGTATTAATTTCTTGTGGAGGACATGTAACAAACAAAAAAGGGTCAAGTCAAAAATGCAGCATCTATAGAACCATTGCACTTATCTCACATCCAAGCAAAGTAATGCTCAGAATTTTACTTCAACACTTTAGATGCTTTCTGGTATGACTTTCTGGTATTCCTGTGGGAACAGGAGCAAGCTGGTTTCGTTAACGGTAAAGTCACAAGGGAACATGAGACAAATAATTTAAAAAGGAAGAGAATTTGGAATTTTCTAGATTACAGCAAGGCTTTTGACTCTGGTAACTGGCGAAATCTCTGGAAAGTCCATATAGACATGGGAACTCCTCAACACCTAGCACTTCTTTTAAACAACCTATACCAAAATAGGAAGGCAATGGTTGATGATAGTAAATCAAAAACAAACAACTGGTGCCAGTTAAATGATTCCTTTTCAGGTAAATTGTATTTTTTTCTATTTATACCTCGATAGCTCATGTAAGAGATCAACTACTATCAAATTCACCAATTATACGCTCCAATAGGTACCCCATTACATTGTTCTTGTCGGGCCTATCGGCGTTTTGCATCAACGAGACACTTCGTGCAACTCGAACCTGTATTAAAATAATTATGTATAATTTTGCAAAATGGCAAGCATGCTACGAATAGTGGGCGTTTTCAACCGAACAGACTTTCTTATCCAATAAGGAACAGTGAGAACGGAAGGAAACGGCTTATTACACACACCTTGCGCTGGTTGTACAATCTGGTTTAGATAGCTAAAACAGGGTTGGATTAAACCTGATTCTTGTACTGACTTGTATGACAGCTGCCTTAAAGCACATTAATTGTATTTTATACTTTCAAGGACATATTTTTGACTGTTGGTGACTTTACAATATCTATAAAAAAAATAGGGTAAACCGGGAAAATGGTGGCCTCCGGAGTAACAAGATCAGACACGAGGGGTATTTTGTAAGGGAAATGTACAATCTTCAGGAATTAGCCAGGAACTAAGTAAATTAAAGAGAAATTTGAAGAGGAATTACTTAGAAAATTTGGAATTTTCATTCATTATGAAGTTTGTTGGATAACATATCCCCCTGTGGTTTCCTGAGCCGAGCTGAAAGAATTGAGAAACAATTGATACCATAAACAATTTCAGAGTGTGGGTAAAGTGAAGAGAATAGATTAAAAAGCAGACTGGGAGTTAACTTAGATTGGGAAGATTAGGAATTAGTAAGGATATTAGGAATTCCTTTCTGCGGTTTACCCCTTCATCAGACAGTAAGATAGAGAGAAATCTTACTTATTACTTTTTCTAGTTATGTTTTTATAAAAATCTTTATTAGTTTACTAACATCTTATCTGACTAGAAATTTCTTAAACCAAATGTTGCAGTTACTGTCTGATTTTCGAAAGTTGACCATTTCGTGATCAAAGAAACTGGTGAACTCTAATATTATATTTTCATATTTATATTTATAGTCATGTTGTACATAGTCATGTAGTTCCAACCGACTGTAACAATTCCCAAAAAGACATCTCCAAAGTATTGTAATGATTACAGACTTATAAGTCTCATGAGCCATTTTTTTTTTTTTTTTTTTTTTTAAGTTTTGTGATGCACCTAATCTTAAGATTAACAAGCATCCTAAATATAACCTAATTTACTACAGTGATTTAACTGTGACATTCCCAGCGGTCCATCACAGGTTTTCGCGTGTTTCGCACCTGGTCAACTGTTGTGCCTAACCCGCACTGTACTCTGCTTTTTCACAGTTCACTTCACAGGTTCACAAGCTCAAACGGTTTAGTTCTTTTGAGCCTCCTCACTGTGTTCTGGTTGTCTAGCAGTTGAAGCGCTTCAACATTCGGATGGTTGTGGAGTCTTTCTTCATGTCTCCTGGCTGCTATCGCTATTTCTTCTTTGACTGTCCGCACCTGTAGCTCCCGATGCAGATCCTCATTCCGAACATACCAGGGTGCATTTACAATGTTCCTTAGTACCCGATTCTGAAACACTTGTAGGCAATTGTAATTGCTTGGTTTGGTACAACCCCACAACGGAAGGCCATATGTCCACACTGGTTTAAGGACCTGCTGGTAAACCAGTAGTTTGTTTTTGATGGAAAGCTGCGAATCTCTTCCCAGTAGCCAATACATGCTTTTATATTTGAGTTTTAATTGTTCAGTTTTCATTTTAACGTGAACTTTCCATTTAAGCTTGACATCAAGGTTAAGACCTAAATATTTAGTAGTTTGTTTGCGAGGAATTATATTGTTGTTTAATTGCACTGAAAGATGGTTTACTTTTCTATTTGTAAAATTCATATGAACAGATTTATTTTCATTTAATTTAATCCGCCACTGTGCAGTCCACGCGTTTATGGCATTTACTGCATATTGAAGATTGGCAGTTGTCTCTTCTATGGAATTTCCTACTGCTAGAACTGCAGTATCGTCAGCAAATGTTGCTAGTTTTATGTTGTCTGTTACAGGTATGTCGCAAGTATATAACAAGTATAGCACTGGTCCAAGGACACTGCCTTGGGGGACTCCAGCGTTTATGATTTTTAATTCCGAGTACTCGTTCTCTTGTTTGATTCTGAAGGTTCTTTGACTTAAATATGATTCTAATAGCTTTGTATACTGCAGTGGAAAGAGCACCTTTAATTTCTTGATGAGGCCATCATGCCAAACTTTATCAAATGCCTGGGCGACGTCTAGAAAGACGGCGGAGCATATCTCCTTCTTTTCTAGGCAGTCTTCAATTATTTCTGTTATTCTATGTACTTGATCCACTGTAGAATGTTTGTTGCGAAACCCAAACTGATGGTCAGGAACCATCTGTCTTTCATCAATGATTTTCTTCAGCCTTGTATGAAAAAGTTTCTCAAATAATTTTGATAGCACAGGTAGGAGAGAAATGGGTCTGTAAGATTTAGCTTCGTTTACGGTTTTGCCGGGTTTTGGTATCATAATTACGTCTGCCGTTTTCCACAACATAGGAACGTATTTCAAGCGAAACGAAGCATTAATTAAATGGGTAATTTTAATAACCCCTTTTTTTGGGAGTTGCTTAAGTATTTCTCCCGTAATTAAATCATAACCTGGAGCTTTTTTGGAGTTTATGTTTTCTTTTATTTCTTTGATTACCTCCTTTGGTGTTACTAATTTTATTTCTAAACTTTTTTGTGTTGTTTCTGTTTGAGGACATTCTGCTTGTTTCTCGTTTGGTTGGAAAATATTTTGCAGGTAAGTGGCAAATAGAGCAGCTTTTTGTTTGTTGGTTCTAGCCCAGATGCCACTCTCTTCTCGAATTGGAGGTATTGATTTTATTGGTCGATTTAATCTTTTAGCGGCTTTCCAGAGTGAATAATCTGAGTTCTGATCATCAGTTAGTTCCCTAAGGTACTTGTTTATTGTCTCATTTTTAATTTCTTGAATTTCCCTCTTTAATTGTTGCGTTAGGTTGTTTAGTACAGTTTTATTTTCTCTCGTTCTGGACTTTTGCCACTCTTTTCTAGCTCTCCTCTTCTCTTTTATAAGATCGCGTATTTCCTTGGGATAGTTTATTCCAGCGGTTCTTCTTCTTATTTCTGGGGTGTTATTCCATGCTGCTTGCTGAACATCAATAATGAATTTTTTTGATTCTAATTCTAATTGCTGTATTGATTTGATAGGTACGTTCAACTTAATTCTTTCGTGAATTTCCATTTTAAAACTTTCCCAGTCAGTTTTTTTATTTGTTAGGGTCGGATTTGATCCTTTAGTTATGACGTATTCACTGAGCGTTAGTAGGATCGGTGAATGATCAGAGGATAGTCCGTGTTCTTCCTCAATGTGTACATGACTTACTGCAAGTTTTCTTGAGACGAAAAAATCTAGGAGATCTGGAACCTTATTGATATCCGTTGGCCAATAAGTAGGTTTTCCAGTTGAGTGCCATTTGGCATCTAATTTGATGATAGCTTGGTACAGTTCCTTTCCCTTTTTTGTTGTCAACCGCGAACCCCAATGGGTGTGTTTGGCGTTGAAGTCTCCGCCGACAATGAATTTTTCTCCTAACGTATTAAAAAAGAAGGAATACGCATTCCTGTCAATAATATGCCTTGGTGGTGAATACATCGATGCTACCGTAATTTCAAATTTTTTTGTTCTGATGCTCACACTCGCAGCCTGTATTTCCTCTGTCTCATAGCTCTGTCTTTCATAGTGAATTATGTTTTGTTTTATTATAACGGCTGCTCCGCCTCTTGCAGTATTTTGCGGGTGCAGTGCATGATAGATATGGTATCCGTTAAATTTAATATACATTTGATTTGTAAAATGTGTTTCGGAAATCAAACATACATCAATATGCTGGGTTTCTAATATAACTTGCAACTCATGCTGGTGCTCATGAGCCATGCTCTGAAAGTTTTTCTTCGAGTCATACATGGTCGAATATACATGAGGTGTGAAGAAAAGAGCGGAGAGACACACGGTTTGGCTTCATCAGGGGGTTGGGTACGAGAGAGGATTTGTTTTCAATCAAACTATTGATTCAGAAGTGTTATGACCAACGCCAAGTCGTTTTTGTATGCTTCATAGGTTATCAGAAGCCTTCGACAACGTTAAATACAGTATCCTTCTAAATAGACTGCTCGAGATAGGAATAGACGCCAAGGACATCAGAATCATACAGGAACTATATTGGAACCAAATCGTGGAGATAAGAGATAACAAAAACCTGACAACAGATACCTTTAATGTATGCAAAGGAGTCCGCCAGGGCTGTATATTGTCAGCAATACTTTTTAATATATACGTGGAAAAGATCTTTCAAATGGTCCTGGAAGAAGAAAGTAGAGGAATTAAGATTAACGGATATCCAATAAGCAATATACGATATGCAGACGATACGGCAATTTTAGCACCAACTTTAGACGATCTCCAAGAAATGATGGATAGGATAGAGGACATAGGCAAACGTTTTGGTGTTAAAATCAACGTTACCAAGACCAAACTCATGGTAATAGGCCGCCAACCCATGATCAATGCCGCACTGACGGTCTATGGAAAAAATATACGGCTTAAATATCTGGGTGGATCAACGAACGATAGAACTGCGATGAAGAAGATAAACTAAGAACGAATTATGCAAAAACAACATTTTTCAAACTTAAAAACCTCCTATTAGCTTGCAGTCTTCCTCTAGCACTTAGACTACGGGTAATAAAGTGTTACATATGGCCCATCTTACTATAAGACGCAGAAACGTGGTCTTTCAAAGTTAGAACCCCAAACCGCATCGAGGCAGTCGAAATGTGGACTATCCGGAGACTCTTGCGCGTGCCATGGACAGCACATGCCACGAATGAAGAAATTCTAAGAACTGCAGGCTGCGAACGAGAACTACTTAACATCGCTAAAGAAAGAAAAGTTTCCTACCTCGGCCATATCCTTAGAGGAGGCAAATATTACATTCCTAAATTGATTCTAGAAGGAAAAATACAGGGACGTCGAGGCCCGGGAAGAAAGCAACACTCCTGGGTGCTGAAATATACGGGACTGGTGTAACATAAGAAGAAGAAGAAGCCATGTTGTCAAATAGTACTAGTACTTCTTTAGTATTATCGATCAATTTCAGAAATACGTGTATTTGGGTTAATTCATAGTAGGCCAACTTTCAGCGCAAACTCAAAATTCTAAAAGCTGTTTGATGCTAGCCAAAAAATGTGCTCTAGGTACTATCTCTTATGTATTCATATTTAAGTTTATCTTGGTGTGAAACCATTGCGTAACGCAAACCGTTGGAAAAATATTCCAGAAGAGACTGAAAAATGGTTTCCCATTACCTGCAATTATCGCCGACAAATTCCCCAAGATTTCTTTCAGACGAAGCTTTAATGTAACAAATTGTATTATTCTGGAAGCCAAGTTCCTTGCCACCTCTCGGATCGGCGGCCCCGGCATTTGAATTTTAAACAGTCATAAAATGGCTGATGTTAATTTTTCTTCAGAAACGTAATATCGCGCGTCCCGGGACGTGACGCGAAATTCTGATGGTTTCCTTCCCTCCTGCTGATTGGCGGAAATTGAAAACAAGTAGTAGTGATACCTGTACCAATGAAAGCTTTATACCGAACGCCTGTTGTTTTTTTATTGTCACGAAAAAGCATCCCAAAAATTGGTCAAAAACAGTCTCAGAAATGCAGATTTAAGGAACGCAGTTTTAGAATCACTGTTTATGGCAAAACTCAACTATTTCCTATGAAATCATTGCTAAACTAAAAATGTTCTAGATGAAAGGTATCTGCAAAGAAACAGAAAGCCTAACATTATTGATGGCGAGACATTCATTACGGTCCCGCTCTACGTTTGGTTACTTAAATGGGAAACTTTTTCCCGGCTACGTATATTTATAAGTCTCCTCCCCCAACTAGGAGAAAGAAATAGGTGATGTCAAGACTTATGGGATGTTCGATAAGATTCATTTTGGGCCCGTTTCGCTAACTTAAATGGCTGGAGAGGTGTTTTTATAACCGGTCTCTACCTCGGGCAAGTGAATTTATTACAGACGATGTAGCGAAATAAAGTACTCCATAGATTAAAATACGCCGTTGTTAACGGCGCGATCGGCTCCAAAAACAGAAAATTATATTTATTCGGAGTGCATAAGAGCTTTTGCTCATTTTGGTTTCTACCAAAACGGTGGATTTTAATTTACCACGATACGTTAACAATTTTTGCGTCCATTGTTTGCGAGTTGAATTATGTAATCTCAAGTAATGGCGTCAATAAATAAATTGGAAAAAAACATTTTAAATTTTTATATAAGCAACTTACCTTAGTCCGAAATTGCTCCGTTTTCGAGATACAGGATGGCAAAATTAAAAAATATGAATTTTTTTTTTTATTTATTTAGTACGTTTCCATGCAATTGAAGGCGTTTTTAAAACGATCTCAAAATTGAAATTTGTTAGAGTTTCCATGCTAATTTTCAATTCCGTTTTGAAACTAGATTGAGCTTTTGACAAAACGCAGAAACGATTGAGATGTATCATTTGAGTTCCCATGCACTTCTTTCTTCATATTCGTCAAGAGTGTCCACCCCACAAACTGGATGATGGTCTGGCACTCAATATTTCATCAAGCATGGCAAAATAGTTACACTCTGAACGAACTTCTCCACTTGTCCCATTTTTACGCTTCACTTTATAATACATGCACTTTAAAACTTTCCATTTATTTTTAATTTGCAAAACCTTCTTAGTAGTTGCATCTTTCTTTACTAATTCCTCATAAACCAATTGGTAAATTTCTCCATTTTTATACTTCTTGGTATCAAAATACCGATTGATGTTTCCTATTTGGAAAATATCCAGTAGAAGTTTTACTTCTTTGTCCAGCCAAACATTTCGGGTAGCCATGATAAAGTAAAATGTAATTATTGCTTTTTTTATTAGAAACAACAATTAATGAAATTAGAAACAATACAAATGCTAAATTAAAAATTTTTAGTTATGTTCCCTAACTTAAAGAAGTGAAAAATTACATTTACACGTTAAGAATACACAATTGTGACGTATTTTCTCGATTTTTTCCAAGTTTGAAGTCGGAATTTAGTTAATTTCCAAGTTCGAAGTCGGAATTTAGTTAATTTCCGAGTTTGAAGTTGAAATTTAGTTAATTTCCGAGTTTGAAGGCGGAATTTAATTAATTTCCGTGTTTGAAGTCGGAATTTAGTTAATTTCCGAGTTTGAAGTCGAAATTTAGTTAATTTCCGAGTTTGAAGTCGGAATTTAGTTAATTTCCAATGTTCGAAGACGGAATTTAGTTAATTTCCGAGTTTGAAGTCGGAATTTAACTAATTTCCGAGTTTGAAGTCGAAATTTAGTTAATTTCCAAGTTTGAAGTCGGAATTTAGTTAATTTTCGAGTTTGAAGTCGAAATTTAGTTAATTTCCGAGTTTGAAGTCGGAATTTAGTTAATTTCCAATGTTCGAAGACGGAATTTAGTTAATTTCCGAGTTTGAAGTCGAAATTTAGTTAATTTCCGAGTTTGAAGTCGGAATTTAGTTAATTTCCAATGTTCGAAGACGGAATTTAGTTAATTTCCGAGTTTGAAGTCGGAATTTAACTAATTTCCGAGTTTGAAGTCGAAATTTAGTTAATTTCCAAGTTTGAAGTCGGAATTTAGTTAATTTCCGAGTTTGAAGTCGAAATTTAGTTAATTTCCGAGTTTGAAGTCGGAATTTAGTTAATTTCCAATGTTCGAAGACGGAATTTAGTTAATTTCCGAGTTTGAAGTCGAAATTTAGTTAATTTCCAAGTTTGAAGTCGGAATTTAGTTAATTTCCAATGTTCGAAGACGGAATTTAGTTAATTTCCGAGTTTGAAGTCGGAATTTAGTTAATTTCCAATGTTCGAAGACGGAATTTAGTTAATTTCCGAGTTTGAAGTCGGAATTTAGTTAATTTCCAATGTTCGAAGACGGAATTTAGTTAATTTTCGAGTTTGAAGTCGGAATTTAGTTAATTTCCGAGTTTGAAGGCGAAATTTAGTTAATTTCCGAGTTTGAAGTTGAAATTTAGTTAATTTCCGAGTTTGAAGTCGGAATTTAGTTAATTTCCAATGTTCGAAGACGGAATTTAGTTAATTTCCGAGTTTGAAGTCGGAATTTAACTAATTTCCGAGTTTGAAGTCGAAATTTAGTTAATTTCCAAGTTTGAAGTCGGAATTTAGTTAATTTCCGAGTTTGAAGTCGAAATTTAGTTAATTTCCGAGTTTGAAGTCGGAATTTAGTTAATTTCCAATGTTCGAAGACGGAATTTAGTTAATTTCCGAGTTTGAAGTCGGAATTTAACTAATTTCCGAGTTTGAACTCGAAATTTAGTTAATTTCCAAGTTTGAAGTCGGAATTTAGTTAATATCGTTTACTATTTAACGATTTTGACTATCGTGAATTAAGATTGAAACCGAATTGAAAACGAGTTTACAAGGCAAAATTCAAAACTTAAAACGTTTTTAATTTGCATAGAAACGTAATAATTGTACATTTTGTAGCATATTACTTTCAAATCTGGTAGCCAGAAGTTTTTTGAGATGCGAAACCCGAATTTGGACAAATTTCACCGAAATAACGCGATAAGGGTTTACATTAGCGGTTATTAGCAGAAGTACCTTTTTAGCTTTAACATTATTTTCTTAAAAAATAAATAGGAAAATTACACCGAGAAAAAATGTAAACAGCCGCAGTAAAAATTAGTCCAAATTCGGGTTTCATATCTCAAAAAACCCCTGAATACCAGATTTTAAAGTAATACGTTACAAAATGTACATTATACAGGGTGGTCCAGTTTTAAGTGTCAATAATTCACCAGTCGATAGTCCAGCAAAAAATAAGTGGACATGCATTATGCCATTTTCCTGAAGAAGTTGATATTAAGGGTAGAAAAGAGATCTAAAAGTCTATTTTCATCACTTTAATTGGTGTACAACTCAATTTTCTGGATTAAAACAAGTCTAGAATTCAATGAAACACTGGTAACAGTTCAAATTAAATTTTCGGACTATTTCAATTCTAAAAAATAGTGTTCAAGACTAATATCTAGCCCAAATTTTTTACTTTCATCACTGGAGTGTCTGAAATTTAACTTTCACTATATTCACTATTATAAATAGTTTTAAATTCGATTTTTCAGTGTTAAAACACTAAAAACAGTCCGAATTGCTTAGAAATGTGGTGCACCGATGAGTGTAGAAGTCAATTTAATAGTTTTTTTAATTAATAAATGACGTTTTCAAGACTAATGGACAGTGTACAAACTGGCTTTCAGGCCTGATAAGTCAAAACCTTGTAAAGATCGAGAAGAGCCTTAAAACTCTATTTTTCAGGTTAAAATCAGCCTTAAAGCAATAAAAAAGTTTAGATATTTAAGAAATGGTCAAATTATTAACACTGAAGTGTGTAAAAGTCAATTTAAAATAGTGACAAAGCTTGAAATGGCATTTTAAAGCCTTTGGATAATGTACAAATTGTTTTTTAAGTTTGCTATGTCAAAAACTTGACGAAGATAGTCTTGAAACTCGATTTTCCAATCAGTTTTAAAGTCTTAAAAATTGTCCAGAGTTCTAAGAAAATGAAAAGCAAAGTAAAAAAAATGAAAAGTTAGTCTTCAAGTCAATTTTCATGAATCTAATGTCAATATCCTGTTTTTAAAACTATTTTCAAGACTAAAATATTGAAATGTGTTTTCAAATTATGAAACTGGTTCAGAGTCACTTTTTTGTGTCCATTTTCAAAGATTAAATGTGTGAATTTGTAGTCAAAAATTCTAGAGAAAGTATTTTTTTATGTTTAAAAGTCAATATTTTCAGTACTAAAGTTTTTCAACTTATTTGAAAACTATGACGACTGACTACAGAGACGTTTTAAGTCTTTCAAGTCTTTTTTCACAGTTTCCAAGTCAATTTACAAGACTAACTTGTCAGAAAACTATGAAAACTGGTTACAAAGACAATTTTTAAGCCTCTTAAGTCAATTTTTACTGTTTGCAAGACAATTTTTAAGTTGGGTTGGGTTGGTTTTGGGTCCTTGAAAGTAATAACTCAATTATCTCGTAAACGAAGTTTCAAATCAGAATTTTATAAAAAGTAGATAACCTATTTTCCTTAGGAAGCATTTTTCAGGAAAATGGCATAATGCATGTCAACTTTGATTGGCTATCGAATAGTGAATAATTTACATTTGAAAATGGACCATCCTGTATTTAATTTTTTTTTATTTTTTAACTTCACCACTCTGTAGCTCGAAGACGGAGCAATTTCGAACAAACGTAAATTGCTTTAAATCGGCTCATTTTGATATCATAGGATTTTGTACAAACCTTTTAGAGACACACTGTCAGTCTGCTCAGGTCAATACATACAGGGTGTCCAAGAGTGAAAAAAATTTGCTTCTTTAGGTAATGAGGAACGCTTCTTCGATTTAAAATAGTTTCATATTGCCACGATATCACTTATCACAGAAATGTAGCCAAATCTCAGAAACGGTAAAAGATGAAAAAAATACAAGATGATTAGAAACAGATTTCAATTCCTTTATAAGAATTTATAAGAATTTACAGTTTCATTCAAAGTAACAAAGTTGCTGCTCTTTTTTATTAAAACGTGGATCAATGATGAAACTATTTTAGATCGATAGAGCTTTACTTATTACCTAAAGATGCAAATTTTCAAAATGATACGTACACTGTTGAACACCCAGTATACCAACCAGTATAAAACCATCTAAAAGTTAGTAAGTATCATTTCGTTACCATTGTACAATAATACATTTCTTCCAGGTAATCATTAATTTGGTTATATCAATTTTACCTTATGTGTATTCCAAATTGTCATCAATAACTTTTCACTAATGAAATTTGTTATACACTTGTAAACAATTCATTTGAAGTACAATGCTAGAAAAGCTAGATTTCTAAACTACAAAATACTGTAAATATATCTCAGTAAAATCAAAAATACTCCCTTTTCGTTTTACAATCAGTCAAGAGGAAGTCAAACAATATCGTTCCCAATTTCGCCTTTTAGAGCGCTCCCTCTTAATTTGTCACGTAAATATATCAAATATGCATGAACTGAGAATATGGATAGTTCCTACGATCCTTACAGTAGTCCAAACCAAAAAAGAAAAATCCTGCTCTCGTTATTGCGTTCTAAACTCACTTGGGCCGTTGTCGTAGGGTTAACAAGGAACAATTGAATCGTATATAGCACAATTCTATTCCCAGTGCTATTCAATATGATATTCGGGCTCCCCTAACTGACTGTATTGTGTGTACATTTACCATATGATGTTCTTCCACTTGTACCATTTCTATACAGGCGTGTGCGGAGACGTATAAATTCGAAAATGGGATATAAATCATTTAAATGGACCTTTTGCTGACGCTTTGGGATCACGACAATATTACCCTCGTTTAAAACGAAAATCGAGTTTTCTCATTATTGATACTACAAACCCCAGATCTTAAATTAATATATGATAATTGTCAGGAAGTCTACGTCTGTTTCATAATTAGACGCCGAGAAAAAATACATAAGAATTTGCATTAACAACTCTCCCAAATGCCAATTTCCTACTTAAAATTTAAATGATTGCAAAAATTGTCGGAATAGAAGCCGATATTAAAGCGTCTCGCATTTTCCAAAAGAAAATGTTTTCCTTGCCCGCTTAGACGTCTTATGAAAAATACGCTCCGAATGAAAAGATGCCGTTTATTCGTTTTCACATTTGCATATCTGGTTTCCATTTCGTCTTATCGATTATCTTTGGAGGAATATTCGTCTAGTCTAAGATTTGTTCAATTGGGACCAGATCAATAAAAGAAACTGATTCAAGTATGTTTTTTAGTTTCATATTTTTATGGAGAACATATTGCAAGTTCAGGAGTGGGACTCAAAACGATAATTTCCTACACCAAACCACTCAAAACTGGTTAACAAAAAGCTGAAACACTCAATTTTTCGTATTTGTGGTACACTATACGCCATAAGTTTGTTTGTATACAAGAATCATAATAGATCTGTTCGCATAGAGAATCTCCAACTTGTAATCAGAGAAATATATTACCATTGGCCACAAGTCAGAAAATGTCAAAGTCACGTGAGAATTCAACCAATAAAACTTAACATTTACTGTTTTTAAGTTGGAAACCAGTAGTGATGAGTAAATTACCAGTAAAGTAATATGCTTAAAAGAGTCATTTTCTCACTCCAAGTGGGCTTTACAGGCGATTTTGTTCCTGACTCTTCTTTCAACCTGGCAGTTCAAACTTTGACACCCTTGTTCTCCCTGACTGTACAAAATTTTGTAGTGTTTTTTTGTATTATTGGATAGGGAATTTAATGAGCATTCCAAAAATGTGCTTGAAATTATCATTTTCTCACTCCAAGTGGGCTGTATAGACGATTTTGTCCCTGACTGGCCTTTCAAATTGTGTTTCTGGCAGTTCAAAATTTGATGCTGCTTTTCTCCCTGACTGTACCAAACATTGTAGTATTTTTTATTACGTTCTTGGATAGGAAATTTAATGATGATTCCAAATATGTACTTAAAACTGTCATTTTCGAATCCCAAGTGGGTTTGACAAGCAATATTGTCCCTGACTGTCCTTTCAAATTGTGTTTCTGGCAGTTTAAATTTTGACACTAATTTTTCTCCCTGACTGTATCAAATTTTGTAGTGTTTTTCCATGTTATTCGATAGGAAACTTAATGAGCATTCCAAAAATGTGCTTGAAGCTGTCATTTTCTCACTCCAAGTGGGCTTTTCAGGCAATTTTGTGCCTGACTCAACTTTCAAACTGTGTTTCTGGCACTTCAAATTTTGACACCCCTTTTCTCCCTGACTGTACAAAATTTTGTAGTATTTTTTTATATTATTGGATAAGGAATTTAATGAGCATTCCAAAAATGTGCTTGAAACTGTCATTTTCAAACCCCAAGTAGGTTTGAAAAGCAATTTTGTCCCTGACTGTCCTTTCAAATTGTGTTTTTGGCAGTTCAAAATTTGATGCTGCTTTTCTCTTTGACTGTACCAAATTTTGTAGTGTTTTTTCAAATTATTGGATAGGAAATTTAATGAGGATTCCAAACATGTGCTTGAAACTGTCATTTTCTCACTCCAAGTGGACTTTTCAGGCGATTTTGTGCCTGACTCTCCTTTCAAACTGTGTTTCTGGCAGTTCAAATTCTGACAACTTTTTTCCCCCTGACGGTACAAAATTTTGTAGTGTTTTTTTATATTATTGAATAGGAAATTTAATGAGCATTCCAAAAATGTGCTTGAAACTGTCATTTTCTCACTCCAACTGGGCTTTATAAACGATTTTGTCCCTGACTGACCTTTCAAATTGTGTTTCTGGCAGTTCAAAATTTGATGCTGCTGCTTTTCTCTCTGACTGTACCAAATTTTGTAGGGTTTTTTCAAGTTATTAGATAGGAAATTTAATGAGGATTCCAAATATGTGCTTAAAACTGTAATTTTCGAACCACAAGTAGGTTTGACAAGCAATTTTGTCCCTGACTGTCCTTTCAAATTGTGTTTCTGTCAGTTCAAATTTTGACACTCCTTTTCTCCCTGACTGTACCAAATTTTGTAGTGTTTTTTCATGTTATTCGATAGGAAACTTAATGAGCATTCCAAAAATGTCCTTGAAACTTTCATTTTCTCACTCCAAGTGGGCTTTTGAGGCAATTTTGTTCCTGACTCTCCTTTCAAGCTGTGTTTCTGGCAGTTCAAATTCTGACACCCCTTTTCTCCCTGACTGTACAAAATTTTGTAGTATTTTTTTATATTATTGGATAAGGAATTTAATGAGCATTCCAAAAATGAGCTTGAAACTGTAATTCAAATTGTGTTCTTTTGTGTCCTTTCAAATTGTGTTTTTGGCAGTTTAAAATTTGATGCTGCTTTTGTCTCTGACTGTACCAAATTTTGTAGTGTTTTTTCAAGTTATTGGATAGGAAATTTAATGAGGATTCTAAATATGTGCTTAAAACTGTCATTTTCGCACCCCAAGTGAGTTTGACAAGCAATTTTGTCACTGACTGTCAAACTTTTCTCAAAAGTTGCAAAAATCAGGGTTTAGAAAAGTTTTCTTGCAGTATTCGATACAAAACGTGTTTCTTTTAGATTTATGACAGTTATTTTGACAGTGGTCACGTGACTGCCTAGCAAAATGATCCTCCAAAAACCACGTGATATCTGTCACTAATGTGAAAATTTGCCTAGAATTTGCAAGATTTGCAGTTTAACACAGTTTTTGAAACTAGACGTATTTGTGAGATTTATGACAGTTATTTTGACAATTGTCAGTTTGTAAATGTAAATCACAAATTGTTTAAATAATAATATATTCAGATTTGCGTCATTTTTCTCAAAAACATATTATATAACTCGTTTGGTACAAGAATCACTTTGTCAGAAAAAATTTTACTTTATTATTGATAAACCAAAATTTGGAAAACAATAAATAACAAATCAATACAGCCTTTTATTTTATTTTGACAATATTGACCGAAAATGACTTTAACGAAATGAATGACAGCCATTACAGGAAAATGATGTCTTTCAAGCAAATTTCAATTTGACCCTAAATTTACTGGTCAAATTGGAATTTATTAGTAAAATTGGTAAATTTACGTCCATCATTAGAAACCAGTCAGTGATTGCCTCTACGAACAGAATGCAAAGTCTTCTCTGTCAACCAACAGCCAAGCACATAAAAACGGCCAAACCGTCAAATTTCTAACTTTTTCAGTGAGTTTGTTCAAAAATTGACACCTTTTTTTATTAGGCAGATGTCATCATGTACGTCTTTAAAGCAGTACCATCCATTCTGATGACAAGAAAATATTTCGAAAGACATTAAGATTTTAACTATATTACCCCTTTGTTGAAAACAGTTGCGACAATAAGGCGATGCCTTTAACAGCACGGGGCTCGGCGTAAACAAGATGGAAACGGAGGATAATCGCCGTAGAGATATGCAAAGCTATCTCGTTATTATAATCCTTGATGAGCGTATTTCACAGGGGAGGAAGATAGCGTAGGCCCGTCCGGGGTTATTTTCCATCCCCCCACGGTGAATAAATGCTCCAAAACGCCCGTTATCAGCCCCGGGCGCAATCCAAGCGACGCGTGCCGGGAATTATGATTGTTATTACTCATGTCGACAACGACAATATGCCCCTGATAACGATAATAAATATTATTTTAATACCGTGTAACTTTGAGCCGTTTGCTGTGTTTTCAGAGGGATGATCCGTCAAATGAGGATCATTTCCTTTGTGTTTACAACCGCAATTTTGTTTTAGACTACACAACACGTGATCTTTGAACTATTGAGACAAAAAAATGAATAACTGTTTAAATGTTTTTACTATCATAAAAATAAATCTTGTTGTTGAGTAAGTAAAAGTCATATTTATCAGACTTATGATGGTTGTGTTTAATTTCAGCTTGAATGTTTAGTGGTAAGCATATTTACATCCCTTATTAACCTTCCTTTCTAGACTTATTTATAAAATAAACCTACTATTGAGACTTACGAAATAGTTCCCTCTCCAATTTTTACATTGAAAAGTAAACACACAAAATTATTTTTAGATAAAAATAAATTAAAATTAATATTATAAATAATAATGTTTTCGGTTTAAACCAAAAAATATCAAACAAACATCAAAATCATCAAAATTTTCCCATAGCAAAAATGCTTCAATTTTTTTTTATCTGTACTTAGAATAAAAAATATAACATCCATGCTATGTAGAAAAAGTGCCTTAATTGAATATTTTCGAATTAATTTCTTTATAAAAATGTAAAAAATTAATAATATTTAATTAATTTTGATATAAAAATTGAAAAAATAGTGATATTTAATTAATTTTTGGAATAAAAATTAGTAATATTCAAATTTTGTAGTGTTTTTTTATATTATTGGATAGGGAATTTAATGAGCATTCCAAAAATGTACTTGAAACTGTCATTTTCTCACTACAAGTGGGCTGTATAGGCGATTTTGTCCCTGACTATCCTACCAAATTGGGTTTCTGGCAGTTCAAAATGTGATGCTACTTTTCTCTCTGACTGTACCAAATTTTGTAGTGTTTTTTCAAGTTATTGGATAGGAAATTTAATGAAGATTCCAAACATGTGCTTGAAACTGTCATTTTCTCACTCCAAGTGGACTTTTCAGGAAATTTTGTGCCTGACTCTCCTTTCAAACTGTGTTTCTGGCAGTTCAAATTCTGACAACTTTTTTCTTCCTGACTGTACAAAATTTTGTAGTGTTTTTTATATTATTGGATAGGGAATTTAATGAGCATTCCAAAAATGTACTTGAAACTATCATTTTCTCACTACAAGTGGGCTGTATAGGCGATTTTGTCCCTGACTATCCTACCAAATTGGGTTTCTGGCAGTTCAAAATGTGATGCTACTTTTCTCTCTGACTGTACCAAATTTTGTAGTGTTTTTTCAAGTTATTGGATAGGAAATTTAATGAGGATTCCAAATATGTGCTTAAAACTGTCATTTTCAAACCCCAAGTAGGTTTGACAAGAAAATGTTGTCCCTGACTGTCCATTCAAATTGTGTTTTTGGCAGTTCAAAATGTGATGCTGCTTTTCTCTCTGACTGTACCAAATTTTGTAGTGTTTTTTCAAGTTATTGGATAGGAAATTGAATGAGGATTCCAAATATGTGCTTAAAACTGTCATTTTCAAACCCCAAGTAGGCTTGACAAGAAAATGTTGTCCCTGACTGTCCATTCAAATTGTGTTTTTGGCAGTTCAAAATGTGATGCTGCTTTTCTCTCTGACTGTACCAAATTTTGTAGTGTTTTTTCAAGTTATTGGATAGGAAATTTAATGAAGATTCCAAACATGTGCTTGAAACTGTCATTTTCTCACTCCAAGTGGACTTTTCAGGCAATTTTGTGCCTGACTCTCCTTTCAAACTGTGTTTCTGGCAGTTCAAATTCTGACAACTTTTTTCTTCCTGACTGTACAAAATTTTGTAGTGTTTTTTATATTATTGGATAGGGAATTTAATGAGCATTCCAAAAATGTACTTGAAACTATCATTTTCTCACTACAAGTGGGCTGTATAGGCGATTTTGTCCCTGACTATCCTACCAAATTGGGTTTCTGGCAGTTCAAAATGTGATGCTGCTTTTCTCTTTGACTGTAGCAAATTTTGTAGCGTTTTTTCAAGTTATTGGATAGGAAATTTAATGAGGATTCTAAATATGTGCTTAAAACTGTCATTTTCGCACCCCAAATGAGTTTGACAAGCAATTTTGTCACTGACTGTCAAACTTTTCTCAAAAGTTGCAAAAATCAGGGTTTAGAAAAGTTTTCTTGCAGTATTCGATACAAAACGTGTTTCTGAGATTTATGACAGCTATTTTGACAGTGTGTTAAATGTTTTTACTATCAGAAAAATAAATCTTATTGTTGGGTAAGTAGAAGTCATATTTATCAGACTGATGTTGGTTGTATTTTAGTTTCACCTTGAATGTTTAGTGGTAAGCATATTTACATCCCTTATTAACCTTAGAGTACCTTCCTTTCTAGACTTATTTATAAAATAAACCTACTATTGAGACTTACGAAATAGTTCCCTCTCCAATTTTTACATTGAAAAGTAAATACACAAAATTATTTTTGGATAAAAATAAATTAAAATTAATAATATAAATAATAATTTTTTCGGTTTAGACCAAAAAATATCAAACAAACATCAAAATCATCAAAATTTTCCCATAGCAAAAATGCTTCAATTTTTTTTATCTGTACTTAGAATAAAAAATATAACATCCATGCTATGTAGAAAAAGTGCCTTAATTGAATATTTTCGAATTAATTTTGATATAAAAATTGAAAAAATAGTGATGTTTAATTAATTTTTGGAATAAAAATTTAGAAAATTAGTAATATTCAAATTTATTTTGTAGAAAATTACTTATATAAGATTTTTTGGTAATAATTTCATAAGGGAAAAAGGGTCGGTTTTTTGAAAAATTTTAAAAATAAATTTTTGCAACTTCTAGGCTTAAGACAATGTTTTTAAACCACAAAAAACATTGTTAACCCAAAATATACTAAAAATATTTAGTTTCCAGGTACAGTTTTACGATGTTTAGGTCATTTTGAGCTTGTCCAGGTCACATGACAATTTTTGAAATCAAGTCCAATCTTATAGAGGATGAAATTCACTTATTGACATTTTTTTCGTAGCTTTTGAAATAACGGAGCTACGCTTAGTCGAAATGGAGTTATTTAAAAGAAGTAATTTGGTGCACCCTGTGGCTTTTTGCCTTGTAACTCCTTAAGGAGGTCCTTAAATGCAAAAACACCTTAATACAATCTTATAGAGGATAAAATTTCATACAACTTCACTTTTTTGTAACTTCTCAAATAACCGAGCTACACAAAAATATGTAATATGAATGTAGAAAACAGTCTATAGTTTACAGCGGGGATATGAAAACAACGGGTGCATTCGTTTGCAAGAATAGGTACCTTAGGGCATTCAAAATTTTGTCGTTACGTGACAATACAGGGTGTCCCACAACGAAAGACATCGATTGATATTGGAAAAAGTATAAATAGGAGAGTTTTGAAAATTTGGCAGGATACTGATGTGGCAATCTAACTAAAATATTTTCAAGATGGTTGCACTTCCGTTTATACCGGAAGTCGATCACAACTTTCTTATTTTAAATAGAACACCCTATATATTATTACATATTTGGATTCCTCACAAAATTCTGACCACCTTTTGTGTACAATGCCCTATGCCTATCTGTGGCCGTTTTCGAAATTTGATGTTTTTCCAAAAAAGTGACAGTTGCAACGCTCAACATATTTTTGTACTCTGTCTAAACCGTATTTCATTTTGCAATGAAACTTTGGGTTATTGTAAATAAAGGATCGTTTTATTAAACTGAGGGTGCGTAATGACTAATTTGTATACAGGGTCGTCAAAAAAAATCCTAAACTTGCCACTAAAAAAAATTTCAAGTTTTTTAAATAGAAACCCACATTTTTTATGACGGAATCATTTTGAGCATTAAAAATTACTATACGTTTCAATTTACTTGCCTATACCTAAATCCAACCCATTTTGTTTTATTTGAGAATAGTATTTAAAATAGTATTTAAATGTTGTTTTTTTTTCATAAAAACATAACATTGCCCGTAGAAAAAATTAGATGCGTGACTCTGGAGGAAAGTGCAACTTTCGTACCTTCGAAATTGTTTGCGGGGGCAAAAGTTGCACTTTCCTCCCTAGTTGCGCAAATAACGGACTAGAAATAAACGGTTATTACTATAGTGAGCTCATATTTTAAAAATTGCAATAACTCTTAATATGGTCCATGTTCATAAAAAACAAGTCTGGTGTCCACCGGTTTTTTGGCAATTTGAGAGTGCCCTGGTCGATATTCTTCTTTAAACGTGCCCTTATGGGGTCAAGACACATTATTTACATCCAAAATTATCGAAAATTATTCTTAAGACAGCAACCGTTAGACATTTATGAAGACCATCACTTTCCTTTTCGTTTGTAAGCCCAGAAGTTCTGTTGAATGGAATTATACAATAATTGAAATGTATTGTCGCTTTAGTTAATGTTTTTTTAATGTGTTAATATTTAATTATTGTTTCATCTCTCTCTAGTCTATCTGACAAAAAGTAAAGTTCTTTATTTGGTGTTTGTCTTTTAATTTTTTTAGACCTGATGAAGGTAGGTATTGACGCCGTAATAGTATATTTCATACTCAGATGGAAAGTGTTTGATTTCTGTCGAGAAATTAGGTAGTTTGCCGAGACGAAGAGGTGAACTTTATCTCGAGACAGAAATTAAACTTTCTACCGTGGTTTGTATGAACTGTTAATTTGGCAAACCAAAAAATATTTTATTTTCAACCAGGTATGTAATAACGTTATTTCTTATGTGTAAACCAGGTGGAAACATGAAAATTACCTGCTTTTACTTCCCACCCGGGTGGAAAGTACTCACTTTCCACCCGGGTGAATGTCAATATGCGTTTTGTTATATCTGGGCTTACTTTTTATAGAAGAGACTGTGCCGCCACCTCTGCAACTGCTCACTGCTCAGGTGATGATGAGTAACATCTGCGTCTTCAGAAATCTCCATGTTAAAAGCACTTTAAGAAACGTTTCAGCTCAAAATATTAAAGACGGAATAGCACAAAAATGACGTTGTCAGGAGGCGAACTCCGTAACGATGTAGGAAATAGAAAACGCATAGAAATAGACAAGAAAGAAAATTTCTTTCTATTAACTGTGGTACTCTCTAAGCTATTTTCTATCCCATTCGGCTGACACCGTCAACAGAAAACGGGAAGCTATCGGTCCTAAAAACATTGACTAATTTCTAGTAATAAAAAATAGGGCTTTTACTTGTTTCCTCATATTCAGGGTTAATGACAAGTATCAATGACAATAATTTGAATATTTCTAGGTTTTTTGCTTTCTTTCTCAGTAATTAATCATATATTTCAAAGTTTGCATTCTAAAATAGTCCGTTTTGTTCCCATTATTGTTGTTGTATTTATTGTAGTTCTGTCTTCAGTTTCTTATTTTCTTGTTAGACCATTAATATTTCTCAGTTCCTTGTAAACATGCTACCAATTGTTATGCATTTTGTGAAGGAAGTAGGATGGGACTTTAGGATGTGTTGATGGAACTCATATAGCCATAACACAACCATTCCATCATGAACAGTTTACACCTCAAAAACAACAACTAATAGATGCATTATCATTTTTACTAAAAACTCAAAAACAATGAAAGGGGGGTGCAAACACTATCAATTGGTCCCCAACCCAACCTTATTGACACACTGTTGACACTGACGGGCATAAAGATTAAGAAACAAAACATTTGAATTTTAGAAGACGACGGAAAAGAAAGATTGACAAATACAAAATTTCATAGCCCCAAGAGAGATAAAATCATAGCAAGACTTCATTTGGTCTTTCTATTTTGCACAACCCGAATAGCTACGTTGAGTGCCGATCTTCGCCAATCGAAACGTAGAGAGTACCATATATTACGATAGAGAAGGGTTTTCTATGATAGCAAAGAAATTTCCTTGCTATTCGTTAGAGAGTTCGCCTTCTGGATTCTAAACAAATCACCAGTCGTTTATTATGGTTGAAGTCATAACTACTCGTGCACCTATACTACCTTATTGTTAGAGACTATTAGCAATCAATATTTCAACTGAATGATTTATTAAAAGTTTGATGAGATTTTGATAAATGGTTGAAAATAAAATAGTATACAAACCACGGTAGAAAGTTTAATTTCTGTCACGAGATAAAGTTCACAACTACCTCATCCCTCGAAAGAAATCAAACACTTTCCACCTGAGTATGTAATATACTATGTCAATATTCGCAATTTTAGAAACAAAATTTACTAACTGGGTTACTAAATTAGGCAGTTTTGGTCAAGAGAAATAAGGGCAAATCAACTACATAACCCACTAATATATGCGACTGCGAGGAAATCGGCAAAGAATCGGAAAGTTTGCCGTTTCGAACCGACGCGGCTGGCAGCAGGATGGCCCAACAAATCTCGAAAGCACTACCATCTATCCTGCTAATTAAAACATATGTAATGGCAAAGTCTATTCTAGATTACGGCAGGACAACGTCGTACATCTGTTCCTGTGCCAAGACACGGTCGCGTATTGATCTCGAGGTGATCTCCTGGGGCTCCTTTCTAATTTACTTTGCGCTTTTCATTCTTAAGCACCTGCTGATTCTTATAACTTTTTATTTCTGGAAGGTTTTACAACATTTATATCACCGACAACTAAAATACTTATAATAGCTTATCTACGTAGTTTAAGCTAAAATACCAGATGCAACTATGCCAATAATGAAGCGAATGACATTCCGACGAAAACTTATAGCAAGATTCTCCGACCAAATGATCTCGTTATTCAGGTAGTATAAAGCTATATCTTCAGTTCTAGGGTAATACTTCACCAGAAGCTAGGGCAAATCCTTGTTTCACTTTACTACTCCGGTTCTTCGTTTTGGTCTTTCTTCCTGTAAAATAAGGCACACATTTAAATTTCTTTGAAAATACGTGCAATAAAATTAGAATGATGACCTAAAGTTTTTTTTATTTAAAAAAAAAATATAATAAATTCCCAACAGTCACGTTAGGCAATTAACAAAGTAACACGTAACACTTAAAGCCTTTTTCTGCTCAATTGTAACCGTACTTAATGAAGATCACATCAGCAAAAAGCTCATATATTTCACGGAATATATCAAGACGATTTAAAAGTACTAGTTTCAAAGACATATCGGAATCTTCTGTAATAAACACAAACCCATAACGAAGATGACACTCTCTATTTGGCCACATATAAGGTAATTAACATTTTTATAAAATTCTAGATTGATGCTTTACCATTCCTTATGTACATAAGTAATTAAGGTAACGTTATTTTTATGTGTTGCAGGTACGCGATTCTTTGTCGGAAAGTTTAATGATAGTAATTTTTTAAAGTATACAGTTTTAATTGGATCGACGTATGGTTTATGGGTTTTCATTTTTAATTCGCAACTTCTTTTATGGTTTAAATGTTGTTGTTCTACCAACTACGAGTAACATTGAACCGGTTTGGTATTCTTTTATTAAATTAACACTTAAACATTGTTATAAAAAATAGCTTGTCCTAATAAGGCTCCAACAGAAAACCTCCCATAGAATCGAAGCTTCCCACACCAAATAAAAGTATTATTTTACTTGTGCTCAAATAACAGTTTCCTAAGCTAGTGGCACGTCCATTTTCTAAATTCCTTAAATAAATTCCCTTAAAATAAAAGACCTGTAATAAATATTTTCTTTGTGGATACATCGTATCTCGAGAAAAGGACAATGGCTATTGATGGGGGTTTGTCCATGCGGAAAAGTACAGAAATGGAAAAAGGGGGAATATTTTTCCTGCTTGCACAGCTGCCTATTGGCTCATCGAGATGACCGTTGTAACTCTTAACAATTCAAACGGAAAGTTTAGGAAAAAAAGGGCAACAGGTACTAGAGATTTGCTGTAAATGCCAGTCAGAGTTGCGGTCATTACCAAAAACAGGAAAAACACACGGAAAACCCCACAAAAACCGAAATGGTCGAAAAGAATCGAGCTAGCTAATCCAGGACAATAATTCTACAGTTTCTCATCTGTATGCTATCTAACTGAAATATTTATTGTTACCAAAAACGGGTTGTTAGTTTTAGTTATTTACCAAACAAGTGCGGAAAGTGGTACTCCGCTTTGCGTCGTTCGGGCGAGCAGTTAAAATCGCTTTCCGCATGTGTATGTGTTAGTATCATTTTTCATTAAATTGAATGAAAATGTATAGTAAAATTACTAAAATGAAAGCCTTTGTTTGCAAAGATGTTTAAAAGTGTATTTTTAATGGAGAAATCAAATATACAATTATATTTTTTTTTAAATAAAATGAGTGCGGAAAAGAGTACTTTCCACCCGAGTGGAAAGTGAGAGCAGGTAATTTTCATCTTTCCACCCGGTTTACACATAAGAAATAACGTTATAACATACATGATTGAAGATAAACTAATGTACAGGGTGAGTCAACGATAGAGTAAAGTTCATTCAAATACAAAAAAATGTTAAATACAAAAGTTTTAGACAAAATTGAGATGCGTAGTTTAAAATTGCATTTCTATATACAGGGTGGTTTATAAACCGTGGTAGATAAAGTATTAGTTTTTTTTAAACGGACCCTCCTATTTTTTAAAACATTTTTAGATTCTCTATAAAATGATGATGAAAAATTGCCTGTATCGCGCTAAGGGTGAAATACTAATATTTGGTGCGAACATACTACAGGGACGACAAAAAAGATTTATCCAAATAAACTTGCGTTAGATGCTACAGGGTGTTCAATTTTTTAAAATATGCTTTGACTAATTCAACTTAAGAAATCTCGACAGGGAAACACCCTGTGCATTATTCATTTTTCTGATAGCTTTCATCTTTTCTTAAGTATGTCATATACCTAATATTAATAGTCTGAGATTTATTTATACTTTTTTTAATTTTTACTTTCGTTTTTGTTAGATTGATTCCAATATTACCAGATGATAGTTCTCAAAAAGTTAGGACAGGAACAAGCAAGCTATTTTGCTCTAACCCTTCTGCTTAAGAGCTCCAAAATCTCCAAAATCTGAAAATGTCATTTTTCATACGTCAATATCTCGAAAACCATTGCATATAGGTTATCATTAGAGTCCGGATTAAAAAGCACAAAAATCGTGAAAAAAGGCGCTTAAAAAGCAAAATCATTTTCATCAAAAAAAGCACAAAACTCTTTCAGAGATACAATTTTTTTTTAAAAATACTTGTAGCACGGAAGATTTTAGACTGTTTTGAAATCTTGTCTGGAAAGCTTTAGAAGTACTTTGGAGTTTTTTTAGTGTTTTGAAATCTTTTTAGACTACTTTAGGAGCATTGAAGTTTCTGGTCTGCTTTTAAGACATGTGAATTTGAACTTTTGGAAGTTTTTAGACTGCCTTGACATTTTTTAAGAACTTCTAGACTAGTTTAAAATTATTTGAAAGCCTTTAGAGTGTTCTAAAAGCGTTTGGAAGCTTCTAGACTATTTTGAAAGGCTTTAGACTGCTTGAGAAGCATTTTGGAGTTTCTGTACTGTTTTAAAACCTTTTTAGACTACTTTAGGAGCATTTGGACAGTTTAAAGAGCCTTGAAGGTTCTGGACTGCCTTTAAGGCAATTAAAAATCTTGTAGACGGTTTTAGAAACTTTTGAAAGGCTTTAGACTGCTTGAGAAGCATTTTGGAGTTTTTGTAGTGTTTTAAAACCTTTTTAGAGTACTTTAGGAGCATTTGGAAGATGTTTGGACAGTTTAAAGAGCCTTAAAGGTTCTGGACTGCCTTTAAGGCATTTTAAACCTTGGAGACGGTTTTAGAAACTTTTTGAAGCTGTTAAACTGCTTTAGAAGCCTACGGAAGCTTTTGGGAGCTTCTAGATAAATTGGAATGGACATTTGGAAGCTTTTAGAAGCTTCTAGGCCGCTTTGTAAGCTTTGCAAGGCATTTTAGAGGTTCTATAGTGTTTTGGAATGTTTTTACATTTTTTTAGACTACTTCAGGAGCATTTGGAAATTTTGTGGTCAGTTTAGATTTGTAAATTGATACATACATTTTGCAACATGTCAAAAACTAGTTAAATGATACAAAAATAAGCATAAAAAACTAAAATAATCACCAAACGAAGAAAAAAGCAAAAAAAGCATCAACAAAATCTGTCAAATAAGTCGTTTTTGCATAAATCGTTCACATTAGATGTCAAAGGTTGGTTGCTTTTATTATTTACTAAAAGCAAAATTTCTAGAAATCCGGACTCTAGTTATCATACATGAAACATACTTGATATCTTTAGCAGAATATAAAAATATAATAATATACAGGGTGATCCATTTAAAATAGTAGTTTCCAAAATACCACTCTCGGGGTCTGAGACTTTTTGCACACAGTGTATATCTACTTTCAAGAAAATGTTTCTAAATAAATGATAAAATTAATGTTGAATACGATGTTTCAGGTAAAAATTTATTTAGTTTTGAGAAATAGTCAAACAACGACGATTTCCAATGTTAACACTTAACACAACAACAAATCAAAGATTAATATATTTTACCTACGACCTCAGTGTAAATAGCTAATTACGCATAGTTTTCCGTTACGCAATGAACCTCTTTACGCACAGTTGTAAAAAAACGCACAGCTGTAAAAAAAGCGCACAGTTGTAAGATCGGCCACAAACTATTACTCTAATGCTGGGAAAAATTGATTTTGTTTATATTTGTTCCTTTATCAGAGTATATTAGATGGAGATCATCGCGTAATGCATTGTTCATACAGTTTTAAGTAACTACCGCTTCGTCTAGAATATTATCTGCAATAGCAAACACATCAAGTAATATTACTGAAAGTTTTCCCTTTCTTCTTAATAACTGTAATGTCACCATAAACAATTATTTTAAGAACAACACTAAAATTATTTAAATAACATGATTTGTGATTTTTTTTTATTACGTTATTATTTTTTCTTTAGTGGCATAATATACAGTGTGACCCATTTAGAATGGAAACACCCCTATAAAATTTTAGGTTATTAACCGATTTCAATGATTTTTTTTTTGAAATAATTAGGAATGAAATGTCTATTACGGGAGAAAATTTTAAATATTTATTTCAGTTTTCAGGTCATATTACGATACTTTTTCTTGATAGAAAATGGAGAATTTTTATTAGCGATTTTTTTATTGAAAAAATTACTACGCCACTGGATCTATAGTGCTTTCAAATAGCTGTGACCAAAATTTCATGAAAATCCATTCATTAATAACAAAGTTATGACAAATTAAAATTCAAAAATCCTCTAAGCTAACGGTCACAAAAGAACACCCTGCATCAACTGTTGCCATAGAAATGGTGTTACTATTTACTTGTTTATTATTACTTATTAATTGATTAATTTCTAAAAAAAAAAATCAAAAAAAAAAAAATCAAAAAAAAAAAATTAAAAAAAAATCAAAAAAAAAAAATAAAAAAAAAAATCAAAAAAAAAATAAAAAAAAAATTTGGTCACAGCTATTTGAAAGCACTATAGATCCAGTGGCGTAGTAATTTTTTCAATAAAAAAATCGCTAATAAAAATTCTGCATTTTCTATCAAGAAAAAGTCTCGTAATATGACCTGAAAACTGAAATAAATATTTAAAATTTTCTCCCGTAATAGACATTTCATTCCTAATTATTTCAAAAAAAAATCATTGAAATCGGTTAATAACCTAAAATTTTATAGGGGTGTTTCCATTCTAAATGGGTCACACTGTATATGATTAGTAAAAATATGATGTCAATACGTTGAAAATATACTTTTTTAATGAAAAGTTACTCTGAACTAACTTTTAGTAACTTTTTCCGTGTCGTGCGTAAAATGCTTCTTACAGCACTAGTTACGTAATATACTATAGCAATTTATTTAAAATTTCCCAGCATAGGGTATTACCTACAGGATACGAATATTATTATAGGATAAAGCAGCAGAGCACGTTATATTCGTTTTATGAATTTCCGTAGGTGGCATCAAATCCGACGGCACTTTTATAAACCATTCGAGAAATTCAATCAAAAGTTCTCTCTCGCGAAATACATATTCAGATCTCTCCCCCGTGGATTTCCAATCGAAAGTCCTATTTATTTTGATACCTCAACAAAAGCCATTTAAAAGGAAAAAAGCCGTTTCAGAGGGAAAGCCCTTATCAGAGAGAAAGGAGGCGGTATATGTGGAAAAATATACATTATATAAAAGAGGCGCATATCTGGATCGAATGATCGTTCGCTACGTGGAGTTTTCTGGGCTCGGGCGGGCCATAACTGTGCGGTAGAAGATGCCTGCTACATCATTGAATAATAATAAGATCCCGGGTGCGTGCTCCAGAAATGAATTGCCTCTGTTTTATGTTATTGCTGCCTGCCTGCCGCTACCGCTGATCCGTGCTTCTCTTTTTAATAGAAAAAGGGAAATGGAATATAAATTACCTCTCCTTCAAGCGATATTACGCCTAGAGATCACGTTTGCCGTTCACATGAATTCAACACTTCTGATTGTTAAACTCAGCAACTTTACGGCTAGAGGTTTACTAAAATTGAACTTAACGGAGTTTAAAAAAATGACCCAGAAACTGCCTTAATCTAAAGTACCATAATTTACTAAAAACTTACATTGTTAAGAACACTCAGCCTTCTCCAAAAAAAAAGGAGTGAATTAACATTCAGCACTGTATATTGGTGCAGTTGTACTGTTAATGGCAAGTGCACTGCAAGAAGTAGACAAATGACACCACTCACAATAAACTCAAAATTAAAATTAGAAAATAAGAATCAGAAGGCGAACTCTCTAACGAATAGCAAGGACATTTTCTTGCTATCATAGAAAACCCTTTTCTATCGTAATATATGGTACTCTCTACGTTTCAATTGGCGAAGATCGGCACTCAACGTAGCTATTCGGGTTGTGTAAAATAGAAAGACCAAATGAGGTCTTGCTATGAATTTATCTTTCTTGGAGCTATGAAATTTTGTATTTGCCAATCTTTCTTTATCCCAGCCCGTCAGTGTCAACATTGTGTCAATAAGGTTGTGTTGGGGACCAATTGATTGTGTTTGCACCACCTTTCTTTGTTTTTGAGTTTTTAGTTAAAGTTTTAATGACTCTATTAGTTATTGTTTTTGAGGTATAAGCTGTTCATGATGGAATGGTTGTGTTATGGCTATATGGGTTCCATCAACACATCCTAAAGTTCCATCCTACTTTCTTCACAAAATGCATAAAAATTGATAGCAGTTTACAATCAACTGAAAAATATTAATGGTCTAACAACAAAAATGTACAATTAAACAATTACTGGTCTTAACAACAAAAATGGCAACAAAACCGATTATTTTAGAATGTAAACTTTGAAATATATGATTAATTACTGAAAAAGAAAGTAAAAAACGTAGAATTATTCAAATTATTGTCATTAACCTTAAATAGGACGAAACAAGTAAAAGCCCTAGATTTATTACTAGAAATTAGTCAATGTTTTTAGGACCGATAAGTTCCCTTTTTCTGTTGACGGTGTCAGCCAAATGTGATAGAAAATAGCTTAGAGAGTACCAACAATAGAAAGAAATTTTCTTTCTTGTCTATTTCTATGCATTTTCTATTTCCTACATCGTTACGGAGTTCGCCTCCAGGTAAGGGTTTCTGAAACACAAGACGTCATACTAATAATAGTAACCATCGTTTAGACTTTGACTATTTTTTCTTTATGCACTTATTTGGCATTGGCATTATTGACAGTTTGTGCCATACAGTCATCTCAGAAAATCTCATTTTTAGTTTGTAGCATGACAAAATCATAAATGGTTCAACTTGATACTTACTGCAATTTGGGATATAATCTATAACAATAAATGATACAAGTATGTACAAAAGAGCATATTGTTTTAATCTAAACTATTGTGTTTTGAGGAGCTATAAAGGACAGAAAATGCTCTTTAAAATGACACAAAAACGAAGTCTGTATGATTAGCCGTTTTCGAGATATTCCATTTCTGTCAAAGCAACTATTGGACCTTCCCCACCAAGTCATATAAAGAGATAGAAAAAAAAAATAAAAAGCAAAATTGTTCGTTGAGAACAGACCATTACGTTCATCGTATTTCTGCTATACCATTCCATTTAAATTTGTAGAGTTTTTGGAAATTTTTCATTTTAGTCGTATCGAAACGCCCCCTAACGGTGGCTTTAGAAAGCTGAAAATTATTTCCAGCATCTCGTGGCTATATTTACTAGACAAATTTTTTCCCAATAGTATATATAGTTTCCGAGATACAGCCGCGTGCACAGCTTATTGGAACACCCAATGGATTTGGATGCTTTGAAATTAGAAACGGCATTTTCCGGGTCGCATGACTGTTGTTGGCAGCTGTCAATTTAACTTAAGCAAAGCAAGCAAGCAAGTGTTTAAATGTATAGACTTTTCAAGTTTAGAACTGACATTTTCTTAGTCACGTGACTATTGTTGACAAGCTGCAACTTAGTTTTACAGTGTTTCCTGCAGCAACCGAAACGTGACGATGACGTAATTTGACAGTTAGTCAATATATTATTTGGTTAAACTACGTCATCGTGACGTCAATTCGGCTCTGCACACTGGATGGAGCCTGAACTCGAATACTGATAACTTTGATTATTCATAACACCAGCCTGCGAATTTAAAAAATAATAAAATCACAATTTTTAAATACCAGTAATTCGAAAACGTCTAAACCAATCAGAAGAAAAATATACTGGGTGTTCTATTAAAAATTTTGTATTTTTTTATGCTCTATTGTTTTATTCATTAATATTTTCTGTTTATTTAGAAAAAGTTCTATGACTTTTGTATCAACATTTCAAGAAATTTTAGAATATTAATCATTTGGTAATTTTTGCTTGTGTAAGTCATGCTTCTTCAGTCGTTCTTTCTAGTTTTTAAACATACATTATAGTAGACTATAATAATTAGGGTCACCCGATTGGTTTGGTCACTTCTTCCCTATTACAGGCACTGTTCCTAGAACATTATCTTAAGTCGCATGCAAATTGGTTCAACTAGGTATTTTAAATTAGTACCAATTCTGAGGGCTTGTATCTATTGTCCTAATGAATAATACCTTAATTGTGTTCAGAAAAACTGCAGGTCGAAGAAAACGGAACAATTACCGTAATAGAAAGTTTAGAATTGCGAACAAAGACGCCTCATCCGAGCTATTCCCCTTTCTGCAGATAAACTGCTCAAGAAAAGCGTCGTCGTATCGACAGGAGCATCAACAACAGCAGCAGCAGCAGCAGGACGCCTTATGGCGTTACCGCCGGCCGGCGGCGCTTGAGATTGCGTGATGGCCATCCTCCCCCCGCGACCACCCTCGGCCACCTGCTGACCGGCCCTGCCCAGTGCCCGCCGTTTCCATGACAACCACCTCTCGTCATTAAACCATCGCCTTATCATAACCGCCGAGCCGACCCCGGCCATCTTTGGTCACCGCCGCCGCCGCCGCCACTTCGCGTTTGTCATCGGGGGATGGGGCGGTGGCGGATGCCGTCGGGTGGACGGACGATCGTTTTCGATTTATATGGGATTTCTATATACGTAAGTTGTAAATGTTGCACACGAACAAAGACGAAACAGGTTGCTTACCCTTCGTTATGGTATCAGCTAGTTATAACTTGGTTCCATATGATTGCCAGTTTGTCTTTAATAGTTCGAGTTTTATTTGTTTTCTTGGTCACTAAATAAAACAACACAGTTCTTCAGACGATATTTATTTAATGGAATCTATAACACAGGCGCATATCCCGCCAAATGGTTAACATCAAATTTTGTCCCCTTGCCGAAAAAGAACAATGCAACCAAATGTGAGAACCACACACTAATCAGCCTTATGGGTCACACACTGAAGATATTCCTTAAGATTATCCACTACAGAATATCAATAAAGTGTGAAAGAAACATCGGATCCACACAATTTGAATTCAGACGAGATTTAGGCACGAGAGAAGCATTACTCGCGACTCAAGTACTGATTCAGAAGTGAAACGATCAGAGAAAGGACATAATGCTTTGTTTCATCGATTATGAAAAGGAGTTCGACAGAGTCCCACATCATAAACTGATCCAAATCCTAAATAGATTGGACATAGACCAAAAAGACATCCGCTGCATTCAATCAATTGGCTGAAGTCAGAGTTGGTAACGATCTTACAGAAGCAAGACCAATTTGTAGAGGGGTCAGATAAGGATGTGTTCTCTCCCCACTTTTCTTCAATTTATATTCTGGAGCCATCTTTCAGGAAGCCCTAGAAGAAAGCAACGTGGGCGTTAAGGTGAATGGTGTATGGATCAACAATATTCGTTATGCGGACGACACAGTTCTAATTGCAGATAACATGGAGGATTTTTGGGATATGCTTGAGACCAACACCAAGAAGACTAAATTCATGATAATTACTCGAAAGCCACAAGAATACACCACTTACAGTAAAAGTCCTCAAATAAGTAACTACCCATTTGTAATTTTATAGTTTCGGATCACTTGTAAACGGGTTTTGTCAGTTATGACAGCTGACGTCAGGAGTGTCAATTTTGGCTCGACGAAGCTCTAGACACAACTTCCAGTGTAATTTCTCAAATACGCAGGTATTTTGTAATTTTATAGTTTTAAGTCACTGGTCAACGTATTTTGACAGTTATGACAACTGTCACGTGACGTAAAAAAATTATAAAAGTGTTTCTTAACGTCAGGAGTGTCAATTTTGGCTCCACGAAGCTCTAGATACAACTTCCAGTGTAATTTCTCAAATAAGCAACTATTTTGTAATTTTATAGTTTTAAGTCACTGGTCAACGTATTTTGACAGTTATGACAGCTGTCACGTGACGTAAAAAAAGTATGAAAGTGTTTATTAACGTCAGGAGTGTCAATTTTGGCTCCGCGAAGCTTTAGACACCACTTCCAGTGTAATTCCTCAAATTAGCAACTATTTTGTAATTTTATAGTTTTAAGTCACTGGTTAACGTATTTTGACAGTTATGACAACTGTCACGTGACGTAAAAAAATTATAAAAGTGTTTCTTAACGTCAGGAGTGTCAATTTTGGCTCCACGAAGCTCTAGATACAACTTCCAGTGTAATTTCTCAAATAAGCAACTATTTTGTAATTTTATAGTTTTAAGTCACTGGTCAACGTATTTTGACAGTTATGACAGCTGTCACGTGACGTAAAAAAAGTATGAAAGTGTTTATTAACGTCAGGAGTGTCAATTTTGGCTCCGCGAAGCTTTAGACACCACTTCCAGTGTAATTCCTCAAATTAGCAACTATTTTGTAATTTTATAGTTTTAAGTCACTGGTTAACGTATTTTGACAGTTATGACAGCTGTCACGTGACGTAAAAAAATTATAAAAGTGTTTCTTAACGTCAGGAGTGTCAATTTTGGCTCCACGAAGCTCTAGATACAACTTCCAGTGTAATTTCTCAAATAAGCAACTATTTTGTAATTTTATAGTTTTAAGTCACTGGTCAACGTATTTTGACAGTTATGACAGCTGTCACGTGACGTAAAAAAAGTATGAAAGTGTTTATTAACGTCAGGAGTGTCAATTTTGGCTCCGCGAAGCTTTAGACACCACTTCCAGTGTAATTCCTCAAATTAGCAACTATTTTGTAATTTTATAGTTTTAAGTCACTGGTTAACGTATTTTGACAGTTATGACAGCTGTCACGTGACGTAAAAAAAGTATGAAAGTGTTTATTAACGTCAGGAGTGTCAATTTTGGCTCCGCGAAGCTTTAGACACCACTTCCAGTGTAATTCCTCAAATTAGCAACTATTTTGTAATTTTATAGTTTTAAGTCACTGGTTAACGTATTTTGACAGTTATGACAGCTGTCACGTGACGTAAAAAAATTATAAAAGTGTTTCTTAACGTCAGGAGTGTCAATTTTGGCTCCACGAAGCTCTAGATACAACTTCCAGTGTAATTTCTCAAATAAGCAACTATTTTGTAATTTTATAGTTTTAAGTCACTGGTCAACGTATTTTGACAGTTATGACAGCTGTCACGTGACGTAAAAAAAGTATGAAAGTGTTTATTAACGTCAGGAGTGTCAATTTTGGCTCCGCGAAGCTTTAGACACCACTTCCAGTGTAATTCCTCAAATTAGCAACTATTTTGTAATTTTATAGTTTTAAGTCACTGGTCAACGTATTTTGACAGTTATGACAGCTGTCACGTGACGTAAAAAAAATTATAAAAGTGTTTATTAACGTCAGGAGTGTCAATTTTGGCTCCGCGAAGCTCTAGACACCACTTCCAGTGTAATTTCTCAAATAAACAACTATTTTGTAATTTTATAGTTTTAAGTCACTGGTCAACGTATTTTGACAGTTATGCCGGCTGTCACGTGACGTAAACAAATTATAAGTGTTTCTTAACGTCAGGATTGTCAATTTTGGCTCCACGAAGCTCTAGACACCACTTCCAGTGTAATTCCTCAAATTAGCAACTATTTTGTAATTTTATAGTTTTAAGTCACTGGTCAACGCATTTTGATAGTTATGATAGCTGTCACGTGACATAAAAAAAGTATAAAAGTGTTCCTTATTGTCAGAACTGTCAAATTTCGATCCATAGAACCTTTAACACAACATACAGTGTAATTTCTCAAAGAAACAAATCTATTTGACATTTTGTACGTTTAGGTCACTTTTGAGTGACTTTTCACAATTATGACAGCTGTCATGTGACGCAAACAACGTATAAAAATTTTTCTTAATGTTCCAACTGTTAAATTTGGTTTCATAGAGCTTTAAACACCACTTACAGTGAAATTCCTCAAATAAGTAACTACCTATTTGTAATTTTATAGTTTCAGATCACTTGTGAACGGGTTTTGTCAGTTATGACAGCTGTCACGTGACGTAAAAAAATTATAAAAGTGTTTCTTATCGTCAGGAGTGTCAATTTTGGCTCGACGAATCTCTAGACACAACTTCCAGTGTAATTCCTCAAATAAGCAGCTATTTTGTAATTTTATAGTTTTAAGTCACTGGTCAACGTATTTTGACAGTTATGACAGCTGTCACGTGACGTAAAAAAATATAAACGTGTTTCTAATCGACAGGAGTGTCAGTTTTGGCTCGACGAAGCTCTAAACACAACTTCCAGTGTAATCTCTAAAATACGCAGCTATTTTGTAATTTTATAGTTTTAAGTCACTGGTCAACGTATTTTGACAGTTATGACAGCTGTCACGTGACGTAAAAAAATTATAAACGTGTTTCTTAACGTCAGGAGTGTCAATTTTGGCTCGACAAAGCTCTAGATACAACTTCCAGTGTAATTCCTCAAACAGGCAACTATTTTGTAATTTTACAGTTTTAAGTAACTGGTCAACGCATTTTGACAGTTATGACAGCTGTCATAACTGAATTTTTGGGACCAACACCAAGAAGACTAAATTCATGATAATTACTCGAAAGCCACAAGAATTTCAAAACTCAAGCCTAACATAATGAGAATCAACCAATAGAGCGAGTAAATAAATTTAAATATCTAGGAACGGGGCTGTGTGAAAACTGTGAATCAGACACAGAAATCAGACGCCGGATTGAAAATGCCCGCAGTGCGTTCATAAATTTCAAAAAAATTGCTCACCAATACTGATTTCGTCCTTGGTTTGAGAATTAGATTTGTCAAATGCTAAGTCTGGACAGTGTTGCTTTATGGCATGGAGGGATGGACACTGAAGGTGAGCACTATGAACATGCTGGAAGCATTTGAGATGTGGGTCTATAGGCGTGTACTGAGGATTCCATGGACTGCAAGAAGAACCAACGATGAGATCTTCAGAATAATCAATAAAGACCACGAACTGTTAAGACACCATTAAACGTCGAAAAACAGCATACCTGGGCCACGTAATACGCAACGAGAGGTACCAATTCCTGCAATTGATAATTGAGAGAAGAATTGAGGGAAAAAGAGGAATCGGCAGAAAAAAGATGTCATGGCTCCGCAACGTTAGGCAGTGGACAGGACTGAGGACAATGCAAGAACTAATGCATACGTAATAAGGAAGAGAGAACAAATGTGATTGCAAACATCCATTAATGGACACGCAGCAGAAGAAGAAGATTCTTCCATTTAGTAAAACATATTTTTTGTTATTTTCAGTAAATTGCACATTAGAATCATAACATACGAAACATCATCGTAATCAGAAAATATAGCCCAATTCAAACATCTAAAAATTCGTAATGTTAATAATGATGATGATTTTGGAATTCCATATTGCTCAACTTTGCTCCAATGTTTCATAAAACTTTTTATTTATTTTTGAGCAAAAAAAAAAACGATAATTTTCTCTCGTTTAAATTTAAGTCTTATCCACCTAAATCAGCATGAGAACTCGAAAAAATATTTCATTCGCCGAGAGGAAATTCTTTATAGGACGTAAAATTTCCATCTTTATATCCGTAACAATAAATTTTTCAGTGTTGGCCGGGGAAACGCAAATCTCACAATTTTAATTTCAGGGGAGTTGCTTTTAACAAAATAGCTTTTAGGCCGGCGTAACTCTGCAGTTATTTTGGCCGTAAAAGAAAATGGTTAATTTATGCACCGGTTATTATCTTGGCAGTTTGCATAAAATTCCCTCCCAAAAAGGGATGCTTATATATCTTTTTGTTTCTTTTTTTTTACATCCGCCTCGGTTTTGTTTTTCAAAGTAAATTAAACTTTGTTAATTAAGTTTTTAACTGGAGCTAGCGGAACGTTTGGCTAGTACTCGTTTAGACTGAAAAATTCATCAAAAACTCAGCAAGTAAACAGTTGATCCATAATTTTTGTCAATCCCCGCCGATTTCGCGACCTAAAAAGCGATATTAAATATTTAAATCCCACTTCCCCAGTCAGCAACAAGAGGAAAGTTTTCCGCGAGAATCATTTATCTTTGGTCGACTTATAAATGTATTTCCGTTGTAGATTTGAATATAAATGATTGAAGCAATTGTAAGAATTCACAAACCGACACTTTTCGAATTGCTTAATAATGCGCAGGTATATTGGGGGCCCTTTTCAGTTCCCATTCAGTTTTGCTGGATACAAATCACCGACAACGATTCGTACTTTGGCGAACGCTCCCCGTTCATGATTAATCGTCATAACTTAGCCCTTTTGATATTGCCCTGTGATTTTATTCGAATCAAACTGAAAAGTTTGCAACGATTAATTATCGTCATAACCCAAATGCATATCCACGCTAAAATTAATAGTCCTTTGAAAAAGCCATCAAATAATAAAGTGGTAACATAGACATCAATTTGAGTGATCAGGCGACGAATCAGCATTTCCATAATTTTACTTATTTCTGAATTCAGGAAAAATGTAACTGACAATGGGTTTTCTTTCTTTATATTAATACGAAATTATGGGCTAGTTCTCCATGATCAGTTACTATTGACAGAAAAGTAAAATTGTGCTTTCATCAATTCTGGTTCTTGAAAATTGTATTTTCGATTTTAAATATTGAAAATTTTGAAAAACTTTACTTAACAATTTGATGCGGATTCATCTTTATTAAAACTTTAAGCTAAGAAGGTCTACTTAGAATTACTAGAATACTCAAGTAATTTGATTGCAACGAAATAAATAAAAGGCTTTTTAGCAAATGTAACAACTAATTTTGCTGTTCTCCTTTCTATCGAGATATTTTGGTAATATCAGATCCATTTGAAAGTTTCACAGTTGTAACCAAAATGTAAGTGTTTTCAACATTGTGAATATTTTCTTGTAATTTCACTGAAAACCGTGAAATATAGCAAAATAATAAAGGTTGTCATTTAAAAATTAAAGAAGATAGTCCTTATTTCTTTTTTGTTTTGTTACATTTACAAAAGTAAATAAATTATCAAGGCAACGTAATAAATTTACTTGATTTAAGAAAGGTAATAATTCTAAATATTTATTGAGATATGTTAAATCTTTAGCAAAATTAAAAACAATTATAAGGGCATCCAAATTGTTATGAAAAATATCGGTTAATAAATCAAAAGGGGAAAGGAAAAGATTCCAATATACAGGGTGATTCCAAAGTTGGTGCTTTCCTTTCACCTACGAATAGGGCTTCAAAAAATAAGTTTTTTTTCGAAATATGCACAATAACGAAGATATAGGGTGTCAAAAGTTTACTGAAAAAAAAAACAAAATAAAAAATAACTTAAATTTAATTTTAACTAACTACAGGTTATTCTTTATTATCAGACATAAACATAAACAAAAGATTTCAGCCGCCTTTGAACTTAGTTTTAATAATTTGACATTTTAAATATTTTATATTTTTTTTGACATTTTAAATATTAATTTTTTTACCCGAAAGCGGTGCGTCGTAGCAAAAAATAATAAAAGGGGTTTTATTTTTAGAATTGAACAAGGAATTTAATAATAAATTTTATGTTAAAAAAAAAACTAATAGGGTAATATTTTTTTTCGAAAATGTTTTTAAAAAAATATACGCGCGCCACTGGTAAACGCAAAAAGATTGTTGTTTTTTGGAAAATTTCCTCTCCACGTAGCTACTGACACCTACAAAATTTTGTTTAATTACTTCAAGTGGTTTGACCAAAATCATAAATTTTTTCAGTAAAACTTTGACACCCTGTATCTTCGTTATTGTTCATATTTCGAAAAAGCGTCAAAGGAAAAAAAAAAATTTTTTTGAAGCCCTATTCGCAGGTGAAAGGAAAGCACCAACTTTGGAATCACCCTGTATATAATTTTCGCCAAAAATTCTTCTTCTACCAGATTAAAGAAGAATTGAAAAGAGGAAAATAACTCCAAAATCAGAATAATGTTTGGGGCAAAAATGATATTTCTGCCAGATAAAAAAAAGAAGAAATGAAAGGAGAGAAACAAATAATCACTAAATTAAAATAAGAAAAAATTAAAAAGAGAGCCGCAGAAATTAGCAAATATTATTTTTGCGTCAAACAAGCCATTTTGACCATTTTAAAAGAAGAGAAGAAAGAAAAAGAAAAGAATACTTAAAATAATAAACAAATTTTTGAAATAAAATATGTTTTTTTTATATATTTTAAAATAAATGTTAATGATTAAAAAAACGAATAATTGAAAAGATATAAGTAATATATAAAATGTTATAGTTCAGAGTTTCAGTTTATCTAAAATAACACAATTTGTATTTTTACAAAGAATGACATTGTTGATTAGTTAGTCAACATCTGACAGTTGGTCACATGATCCTTCTTTTGCAAATGGTAGTAATATCACGTGGACTAGTGCCATTGACATAACTAACTCACAAGAACTGATTTTTTAACCGATATCAGTATATCAAAATACTGCAAAAATTTGAAACGACGGATATGTAATAATGACAGATGTTAAATTGAAGTAAAATCTTGTTTAAATTGAGATCCTCGCTTCCACTATCTTCTGGTTTCCCAATCTCCTGTCTGTAGGAGACCTGTGTCTCCTTTTCCTTCATTCTGTAGGTGTCCATTCGAGAATTTGTTTGGGTATTCGTGTGTCATTTATTCGCTGAACGTGCCCATACTATACCAGTTGTCTTCGTTGAATTTCTTCTATTATATTTTGTTGGGACGTTCGTGATATCTCTGATTTTCCTTTGTTGTTCTTTGTATCCGTGATTTTTCTGCTCGCTGCAATCGCTATTTTTAGCGATGACAAATCACCGCCTCTGCTATGCAGAAAGAGGAAGCGGGCTACGTCAGCCAATCAATCGGGTATAAATTAAGCTCGGAGACGGACGGACACTCCGCCTCATAACACCATGATGTAGTCATCCGGAATTCTGCAACCCGCACCGGGTTCGTAAATTAATTGAATAGTAAACCATTTCCTAAATTATAATAAAACGCGAGTACCAAACCCTCCAGAAAGCTGCCCTCATCATTGTTTAACAAATGTAAGTATAATCTATTTAATTATTGTAGTACTTTGTGCACTTAAAAGGTTATGTTTAAAATGTTACTTTTGGGAATTATGTTTGAAGGTTTTATTCCGATCCTATTTAGTTATTAAATTATAGTTTTCTACCAAGTGGTTTGATTCTACCTCTGAAACAAGATCTCGGTAAAGGCTTTTATCAAAGTAATAAACGCGCATCTCGTTTAACTTGTTGGGCCAAAAGGGCTTTACAATTTAAACGTGACAATATGGAGTTGTCTAGAAGGTGTTTTCGTTCTCTAGAGATGCATTTTGACCATATCATCCTATCATTCTCTTTTCTATAATTTGTTTGTCTCTGTATGGCCCTCAGTTTTGTTCTTTGGTCCTAGGTATAAGTCATCCCTGTCGTTTCCAATGTATAGGTATATCGTTTTTGTCCCCATTCCTTATACTCTTCAAACAGCCTTCTTGGCAAAAATTCTGTTTGTCTTGGGCAACAAGAAGTTGATCATCGGCAAAATGTAGAGTATAGATTGTATTTGCATTTATGTGTATGCCTATTCCACTGCATGGTCTTCTCCGTTTCCTTAGGACTTTATTGAAGTATATCTTAAATAGGGTGGGAGATAAACAGCCTTGTCTCAGACCTTTGGTGACTGGACAGCTGTCCAACAATTTACCCTTCAGTTTAACCCTGAAGATTTTTCTATTACTTGCCATAGTTTTTGCACTGGGACAGTATCATATGCTTTCGCAAGATCCACAAATAGAAGATACCCCTTTGCAATTCTGGCGACATTCTTCTCATTCAGCTGGGTAAAAATATGATAGATGCAAGATTTTTTGATGTCCGTATTCTTCTTCTAGAAGACTTTGGAGGACTTTTCCATACAAACGACTCATCGTACTGGTAACAGATATACATCTATAGTTGGAGCAGTTATCTCTAAGCCCTTTTTGTGAATGGGGGTTATCCAGGCTTCCTTACAAACCAAAGTTATGTTTTTCCGTTTGTATATCTGTTCTTGTAGGTGTTTAATGATTTTTGGTGTCCCATATTTACTTAGTTCCGCAGTAATTCCTTCGCTAAATAGCTTTGTTATTCTTCATTTGTCTAACCACTCCAAGAATATACCACTCTGCACGAGGTATATTCTTGGAGAATCTGCCAGGTGTTGCTGCTTGAGATGATGGAGGTAGGCTTGTTGCCATTCATTCATCTCTATAGGCTGGAAATGTACGCTGTTTATGGTGTTTGTCTTGAAAGTTTGTATGAGTTTTTTCCAGATAGCTGTCGTCCTCTATACCATTCCTCTTCCTTCCTCTTTACCAATCATCTCCCTAAATCCTTATTGCTCTTGTTTAGATTCTTTATATTATAGATCCTCCTCCTCTTTCCATATTTGATTCAGCAGCTGATTCCATGCTTGATTATCGTGCAATCCTTTCGGCATCACGCAGTCTTACGTTTATTAAGGGTTTTGTTTGGTCTACCCATCTAGTTTGAAGTCGTTCCATTGTTCCTGATCTTCTAGCTATATGCCCAAGGTACTGCAGATACAAGCGGTTTATTCTGTTTAGCAGCCTTGAACGTGGACCAATTTCTTGTAATACGGGTACGTTGGTTTGGTGTTTTGTCCACGATACTCTTAAGAGTCGTCTATAAACCCAAATTTTGAAAGCCTCTATTCTGTTTTTATCTGCTTTGTTTAAAGTCCATGTTTCCGTTGCGTACGATGCAATGAGGAAGACAAGAGCATCAACTAGACGTAGTTTCGTTTTTTTTTGGTGGTGGTCTTTCCATATTTTATTTAGTTTGGTAGTCCCTGATGTTTACATTTCTCAGTGTTGGAGTAAATCCCGTCGATTCTGACTTTTGCGCTGTTTTCCTGATAGAGGTTGCGCACCAGTTGAACCTGGTGTTTTGGCGTTCCCATTTCCTCCATTATGGTCCAAAGGTAGCTCCAGTTTACTTTTCAAATTCTCTAGCTTCTTCTCTAACTAGTTCCTTTTCCCGGGACAAAACCTGCTTGTTCCTCTGAGAGCTGCGGGAAAAGAAATGGTTTAAGACGGTTATGTATGATATGGAGGAAGATCTTACTACCGTGAGAGATAAGAGAAACCCTTCTGTAGTTGTTGCATTCCAAGGGTGAACCTTTTGCGAATATTGGAATGAACAGCGACTCTCCCCAATCTTCAGGCCACTGTTCTGTTTTCCATATAAGGTTGCAGATTTTGTGAAAGATTCCTATTCCCTCTTTGCCCAGAGCCTTTAGGAGCCGTTATTTGATCTGCACCTGGTGATTTTTTGTTTCGGAGAAGCTTTATGCCATGTTCAACTTCCGATCTTAGTATCTCAGGCTCTGGAGGGGTATTTATTTCTTTTCAAATTTGTTCTAAATCACCTTTGTAAAGTTTTTCGCAGTATAACATTATAGATCACTATTTATTAAAGGTGTTAGTTTATTCTTTTTAAAATCGAGAAAATTAAAAAAACAACTATTTTGTTGTAATTGTTTTCCAACTATTATATTGCATTAAACTGTTATTTCCTCATTTTGTTAAAGCAGGGGCGTTAAAACGAATCGGCAATGGTCATGTAATGAAAATTTGCATTCAAAAAGGTACGAAAATTAATTTAATTTTCCTTCGAAATATTTTTCCGTGCTGTTAAGTCGGCACAAGAAAGATTTATCGCGAGTTCGCAACACGTCGCCTCGCAACGTTCCCAACTATTTCCGCAAAGTCTCATTTTTCGAAAGTGGAGAGAGGGAGAGTGTGGGGACGAGAATCTGTATAAGATTTTACCAAGACATTTTGTGGGAGTTTGGGTGGCGCGTATCCAATTATAACTTCCCGACGAATTTCTCATTTCGAGACAATTAAGCGGCATATTACAGGCAGCGGAGCGTCCTGGCAATACAGCAGACTCAGGCCAACTCGTCTCCACAAATTATACTTTGGGGAACATTAATTTTCATGATGGAACAACTTCTTCCCCGACACTTTTATATATTTGCCGCTGCAGTTTCCTTTAAGCAACTTTAGAAGATTTATGGCTTATTTGCTCTCTCGTTTTAATGGTATTTTGCTAATATACTGACTTGCTGTTTTTTTTAACGAAAACAGAAAAATAATGCAATATTTTTTTTAAAAGCACAATTTTTAACGCTAATTTTATAAATAATGAACAGTACTAACCAGCGTCGTAGAGTCAATCTTTTTATAATTTTTTGTCATGGATTTACATTGAGTAAAATTCAGTTTAAAGTTTTTTAAAATTACCTGAATAAAGGACAATGACACAAAAATAGGTAACAATGCAACAGACAGGTACATCCTTTCTCACATTCAAAACGATGTACTGTATTGTTACGTCATCCTGTTTTAGTGTCATTTTACCCGTACTCACCAACTTGCTTATTTTATATGGAACACTCAAACACCCTGTGTATTATTACATTTTTGAATACTCCTACTAATTCTGCATAACATTCTATTTTCCATATTCAACTCTTTTCGCTTCTTTAGATTCAAATGGCATGTTTGAAGACCCGTGACAATTTTCAAGCGTCAAATTTACTCTTAAAAATTACTCAGTTCCTCCTACCGATAAAATAACTTACTTACACTCACGTGACCATATTTAAAGTCAAAATGTTGTTCTGAAGGACACGAGACCACTTTTACGATTGAACAGAATTTCTGAGGGTCACGTGAGTATTTTTTTAAGCGTCGAATAAAATTTTGAAGGTCACGTGACTACACTTAACGTTAAAATAGTAACCTTTCAGTCACGTAACTATGTTTAAGGTCAAAATGTTGTTAGGAAGAACACGTGACCACTTTTACAATTGAACGTAATTTCTTAGGGTCACATGATGATTTTCACCTTTCAAATTCATCTACAAAAGTCACGTGACTATTTTAGAGCGTCTAATGAAATCTTGAGGGTCACGTGACTCTATCTTACGGTTAGGAACGTGACGCAAGTTTGTAAAAGTAAATAGCAAATAGTAAACGTAAATAGTATTCTAGCAGTCACGTGACCATATTTAAAGTCAAAATGTTGTTCTGAAGATCACGTGACTATTTTCAAGCTCCGAATGAAATTTTTAAGGTCATGTGACCTACCTTATCGTTAAAATGGTATCGTTTCAGTCACTTAACCACATTTAAGGTCAAAATGTTGTTCTGAAGAACACGTGACCACTTTTACAATTAAACGGAATTTCTGAGGGTCACGTGATGGTTGTTTTCACCTGTCAAACTCATCTACAAAAGTCACGTGACTATTTTCAAGCGTCGAATCTCGAAATCGAAATCTTGAGGCTCACGTGACTCTGTCTTAATGTGACGTAAGTTTGTAAAGTAAATAGCAAATAGTGAACGTAAATAGTATTCTAGCAGTCACGTGACCATATTTAAAGTCAAAATGTTGTTCTGAAGATCACGTGACTATTTTCAAGCTCCGAATGAAATTTTGAAGGTCACGTGACTACACTTAACGTTAAAATAGTAACCTTTCAGTCACGTAACCATGTTTAAGGTCAAAATGTTGTTAGGAAGAACACGTGACCACTTTTACAATTGAACGTAATTTCTTAGGGTCACGGGATGGTTTTCACCTATCAAATTCTTCTACAAAAGTCACGTGACTATTTTCAAGCGTCGAATAAAATCTTGAGGGTCACGTGACTCTATCTTACGGTTAGGAACGTGACGCAAGTTTGCAAAAGTAAATAGTGAAAATAGTATTCTAGCAGTCACGTGACCATAATTAAAGTCAAAATATTGTTCTGAAGGTCACGTGACTATTTTCAAGCGCCGAATAAAATTTTTAAGGTCATGTGACCTACCTTATCGTTAAAATGGTATCGTTTCAGTCACGTAACCACATTTAAGGTCAAAATGTTGTTCTGAAGAACACGTGACCACTTTTACAATTAATCGGAATTTCTGAGGGTCGCGTGATGGTTTTTACCTATCAAATTCATCTACAAAAGTCACGTGACTATTTTCAAGCGTCGAATGAAATCTTGAGGGTCACGTGACTCTATCTTACGGTTTGGAAAGGGTGACGCAAGTTTGCAAAAGTAAATAGCGAACGTAAATAATATTCCAGCAGTCACGTGACCATATTTAAAGTCAAAATATTGTTTTGAAGATCACGTGACTATTTTTAAGCGCCGAATGAAATTTTGAAGGTCATGTGACCTACCTTATCGTTAAAATGGAATCGTTTCAGTCACTTAACCACATTTAAGGTCAAAATGTTGTTCTGAAGAACACGTGACCACTTTTACAATTAAACGGAATTTCTTACGGTCACGTGATGATTTTAACCTATCAAATTCATCTACAAAAGTCACGTGACTATTTTCAAGCGTCGAATGAAATCTTGAGGGCCACGTGACGCTATCGTACGGTTAGGAACGTGACGCAAGTTTGTAAAAGTAAATATCAAATAGTGAACGTAAATAGTATTCTAGCAGTCACGTGACCATATTTAAAGTCAAAATGATGTTCTGAAGATCACGTGACTATTTTCAAGCTCCGAATGAAATTTTGAAGGTCATGTGACCTACCTTATCGTTAAAATGGAATCGTTTCAGTCACTTAACCACATTTAAGGTCAAAATGTTGTTCTGAAGAACACGTGACCACTTTTACAATTAAACGGAATTTCTTAGAGTCACGTGATGGTTTTCACCTATCAAATTCATCTACAAAAGTCACGTGACTATTTTCAAGCGTCGAATGAAATCTTGATGGTCACGTGACTCTATCTTACGGTTAGGAAAGGGTGACGCAAGTTTGTAAAAGTAAATAGCAAATAGTGAACGTAAATAGTATTCCAGCAGTCACGTGACCATATTTAAAGTCAAAATGTTGTTCTGAAGATCACGTGACTATTTTCAAGCTCCGAATGAAATTTTGAAGGTCATGTGATCTACCTTATCGTTAAAATGGAATCGTTTCAGTCACTTAACCACATTTAAGGTCAAAATGTTGTTCTGAAGAACACGTGACCACTTTTACAATTAATCGGAATTTCTGAGGGTCGCGTGATGGTTTTTACCTATCAAATTCATCTACAAAAGTCACGTGACTATTTTCAAGCGTCGAATGAAATCTTGAGGGTCACGTGACTCTATCTTACGGTTTGGAAAGGGTGACGCAAGTTTGCAAAAGTAAATAGCGAACGTAAATAATATTCCAGCAGTCACGTGACCATATTTAAAGTCAAAATATTGTTTTGAAGATCACGTGACTATTTTTAAGCGCCGAATGAAATTTTGAAGGTCATGTGACCTACCTTATCGTTAAAATGGAATCGTTTCAGTCACTTAACCACATTTAAGGTCAAAATGTTGTTCTGAAGAACACGTGACCACTTTTACAATTAAACGGAATTTCTTACGGTCACGTGATGATTTTAACCTATCAAATTCATCTACAAAAGTCACGTGACTATTTTCAAGCGTCGAATGAAATCTTGAGGGCCACGTGACGCTATCGTACGGTTAGGAACGTGACGCAAGTTTGTAAAAGTAAATATCAAATAGTGAACGTAAATAGTATTCTAGCAGTCACGTGACCATATTTAAAGTCAAAATGATGTTCTGAAGATCACGTGACTATTTTCAAGCTCCGAATGAAATTTTGAAGGTCATGTGACCTACCTTATCGTTAAAATGGAATCGTTTCAGTCACTTAACCACATTTAAGGTCAAAATGTTGTTCTGAAGAACACGTGACCACTTTTACAATTAAACGGAATTTCTTAGAGTCACGTGATGGTTTTCACCTATCAAATTCATCTACAAAAGTCACGTGACTATTTTCAAGCGTCGAATGAAATCTTGATGGTCACGTGACTCTATCTTACGGTTAGGAAAGGGTGACGCAAGTTTGTAAAAGTAAATAGCAAATAGTGAACGTAAATAGTATTCCAGCAGTCACGTGACCATATTTAAAGTCAAAATGTTGTTCTGAAGATCACGTGACTATTTTCAAGCTCCGAATGAAATTTTGAAGGTCATGTGATCTACCTTATCGTTAAAATGGAATCGTTTCAGTCACTTAACCACATTTAAGGTCAAAATGTTGTTCTGAAGAACACGTGACCACTTTTACAATTAAACGGAATTTCTGAGGGTCACGTGATGGTGGTTTTCACCTATCAAATTCATCTACAAAAGTCACGTGACTATTTTCAAGCGTCGAATGAAATCTTGAGGCTCACGTGACTCTGTCTTAATGTGACGTAAGTTTGTAAAGTAAATAGCAAATAGTGAACATAAATAGTATTCTTGCAGTCACGTGACTATATTTAAGGTCAGAATGTTTTTCTGAAGATCACGTGATAATTTTTAGGTTTGAAAGGTATTTCTGAAAGTTACGGCACTATTGTCAATGTTAAAATAGCATCATTAAGATCGCGTTTCTTTTCTATTTTTTACGATTAAAAGGGGTCCTAAAAAGGTCACGTGATTGTTTTGAATTATCAAAAGATCACGTGACCATTCCCCACTTCTATTTATGCCAGATAGTTTTTAATAGTTCTCAGATAGTTTCTGGCATTACCAGATAATTTCTTGTAATGGTCAGAAAGTATCAACAAAGTTAGTTTCTTCTGACTCTATCTGGAACCTATTTAGGACTAGTAATTTCACATCTGGATAAATTTATTAGGATAATTCCTGTAGAAATTACAGAATTGACCAATAGCAAGGTTTGATTTAACAGTTTCCATATAAACTATCCTTAAAATAAAGTTATTCTAAAGTGAAAGTAGTAGTACAGGCCCTTAGCTACACAAGCATGTTTTTAGAATTTTCTTTCTTTAGAAATTTCTTAATAATTTTTTAATACGTTAATTTAGTAAACTCATATATTTATCAAAGTTTGTTTTTGACTGAAAACTTAGCTAAGTTACAACTAGATACCGCCAATGATTGCTGCGATTTTTAGATTCTGCTACTTAGTCCAAATAATTTTCATTCTTGATCAGTTTTCCTCTAAATATTGTCGTTTTCGAGATACTGACTAGTAAAGATTGGCATTTTTAATATTCAATAGCACATAATTGCAGACAAACAGTTTGCTTGTTCCTATCTTATTGCTTTGAAATCTGTGTGTTTTCAAAATTTCTAAAAAACTCCAAATTTTGAGTATTTTTTTTTTAATAAAATTTAGTTGAAACTTGTTTTTCAAATCATTTTTTCTTTCTAAATACAACCGATGTTCTATCTTAGCTTGACACCCAGTACATAGTATGTTATTAACAATTGCCAGAAACTATGTGGCAATGCCAAAAAGTGATAGTGCCAGAAATTCCGCAAATGCAGAAATGAACTGACAATTGTTAGAAACCATCTGGCATTGCCAGAAAATATTTAAAAATTTATAGGGCCTCTCAGAGTCACAATCAGTTCAGTTCATCAGAATAATTTCATTGAGAACAGACAGGTTTAAAAGAAATAGTAATCCTGTTAAGTCCTGACAGGTATTTGACTCTTACCATTAAAAGTTTGGTTTTTCGAGATGGATGTCAAATATCGCATATTTTTGTTAAGTTGCCAGTACTACCTACTTATGTATTTTAAAAATAAATGTCAATCATATACAGTCAAATTATGTTTAGCAGTCACAAAGACAGCAAAATTTTTGTTTTTTTTTTGAGCGGCTGTATCTTCAAATTGAGTAACTCAATTTTTCATTTTTTATGTATTTACATTGTTACAAAGTTAAAAAAATGTAGAATGAAAACCGACTAATATTTACCAAGCAACATTTATTCAAGTGAAGATAATTTTCCCCGGAATTTACTATTGCAAATTCAGATTCGGACTGGCAAAGGCTTGCGGGGGAGCCGGGGGCCCAGTTATCATTGCCGTCACGGGCTCCGCTGATTGTGGCCTCTGGAAATGCCGGACACGTCTCCGGCAACTTGGCTTCACTACAGGCCCAACTTCGCAAAGTCGAGTAATATCATAAGAGAATCGGGAGTGCCTTGCCCGGCTTTCATTTGTCTTGCTATTTTCCCCGTTCTGCTCGTTTTCTCCTCGAACTATCTGGAATAGAAATCATAAATTGATTATCTGCCTTCTATTTCAAATCTAATTTGCAATTTCAGCGTAGAAACAGCAACAAAAAAATGCTCATTCCTGTAGACATTATACATAAAATATGTCTTAAATTTGTAGTAGAATCCAAAAAAAGAAACACTATACAGAGTGTTTCATTTAAAATAAGCGAGTTTGATCACCGTTTTAGAAAATACCAGGTGTCCAAGAGCACCCTAGACATGTGGTTTTGATTTTTTTGCGCCTGTACGGTTCATTTAATGGAAAAGCGCTTTAGATAAAAGTTGTAGAGCACATTTCGGCTATCAACTTGTAATTTTTTCAATACCGTAGATTTAACCATTAAGACGAAAAACGGATCTAAAATTCGGAAATTTTAAATTTCGCGCCAAGCGGTCGTTAAGGAAAAAGTTTTATCCGGTCGTGCTACCAACCTTTCAAAATCATAACCAATCGCTGTCAGTCATTCCGTAATCAAAACATTCAAAACAAGTTTATTTAGTAATCATTTTGAGTTACTATCCACATAATGCAAAGAAAATAAAAATAAATCGTGATAAAAACACTTTATCAGTAGCCACAGCCCAAAAATCTGGCAAATTGCGTTTATAACCTCATTCAATGTCTCTACTCAACTTATTTACTTTGTAGCAAAATTCTTTAAGAAAACACTGGTTTTGCTTGCAAATATTTAATGAGGATGACCGAATCACCTATCTCAAGCCTCTTCATAACACTACCAAACGATTTAAAGTGATAAAAACAATGGACTAGGAATGCCTGCAGATGTTTGAAGATAAGTTGCTTTACTATACAGGCACCACAAAAGAGGGCAAATACTTCCGTCAAAAGTGATGCTATTTAGTGACCTATGAGACTGATAGTTTTATTGTATCCTTCTGTTTTGTAGTGTTATCAACACACCATAGTGTTTAAGTGGTTTTATATTGTATGATGTTAATAAAAAGGCATTTTTTATAACTGATTATCAATGTTTTTTCCCTAGTTCTACAGGGTAAAATAAGTACTGATTATTAGCTCTATTAGTTAACTTGAACATCATTCACCTACAAAAAATGTCTACTAACCAAACATAGTTTATTTGCAAGTAATGTGTAACTCGAGTTCACATTTGATTAGTAAAGGTATGTCCTGTGAAATGGTGTATTGAATTAGAAGCAAATTGTTTCTCTTTAGAGATTTTCAATCACTACATTTCACCTACCTTTGCTAATTTGGAACTCCACTATTATCCAAACAAACATTAGGTTAGTAAGACAAAGTTGTTTTTAGCATAGCTTGTATGGTGAAAGGTTCACCCACTCACACTCAATCTGTGAAACAATCACTGTTTATGTGGTAAGACCAGTTTTCTTTGCCACCTATTGTACCTAAGCTTTCCACTTGAAGAAAAAGTACTACCTTACCAGTGTACAAAGTTTTATTTGGAACAATTGAGTGTGTGGAAAAAAGAACACAATTATAATGTTAATATCTAAACCTAGAATAGAACAGCTCATGTAGATAGCTCAATTGAAAAGTTGGTTTTTTGACAATACCTACCCATATACAAAAACTTTTGTCACCTGACTGATAATTTCACTGTTTAAGTCCATATTCTGTTTCTAGAAGAGGTTTCTCAGAGGTTTTATAGCCAGTTTAAGATTATTCACATTTCACAGTCACAGCAAATTTTGAGATTTAAGTCAGATATCAACACTGAATCATTTTAAGTTTTAGTTGCAACACTGATGAAAACCCTCGCTAATGATAGTCCATGAAGTTAAGCACATAGAAGCTAAATCACACCACTTTTGAAGGAAGTATCTGACCCCTTTGTTGTTGTCCCTGTACAGTAGGAAACTTATCTTCAAATATCTGGTTCATTGTCCACTGTTTTCATCACTTTAAATCGTTTAGTAGTGTTATGAAGAGGCTTGAGATAGGTGATTCTGTCATCCTCATTAAATATTTGCAAGCAAAACCAGTGTTTTCTTAAAGAATTTTGCTACAAAGTAAATAAGTTGAGTAGAGACATTGAATGAGGTTATAAACGCAACTTACCAGATTTTTGGGCTGTGGCTACTGATAAAGTATTTTTATCACGATTTATTTTTATTTTCTTCGCATTATGTGGGTAGTAACTTAAAATTATTACTAAATAAACTTGTTTTGAATGTTTTGATTGCAGAATGACTGACAACGATTTGTTATGATTTTGAAAGGTTGGTAGCACGGCCGGATATAAACTTTCCTTGACCGCTTGGCGCGAGATTTAAAATTTCCCAATTTTAGATCCGTTTTTCGTCTTAATGGTTAAACCTGCGGTATTGAAAAAATTACAAGTTGATAGCCGAATATGTGCTCTACAACTTTTATCTAAAGCGTTTTTTCATTAAATGGCGCAAAAAAATCAAAACCGTTTTCCCATGTTAATCTCCTATGTCCAGGGTGCTCTTGGACACCTAGTAATTAAATAAACTACTCATCGACTTCGGTATATTACCAAATTTTCAGAATTATGGTAATTACGGTATTTCCACTCCGTATATAACATGACAGGCGTATTTTTGGATTTCTTTATTGTATCTATAACTTTCAAAAGCAATTTAGACGTTCAAAAAATTCGGTAATGATATTCTAAGCCGAGGGGTAAAAAGTTCCTCTACTTCTTCACTAATTCCCACTATAACATATGTATATGTGTGTATCAAGTTCAAAAATGATACAGAAATTCCATTATTGCCCATAATTTAGCTAATTCCTTGATAATTCACTAAATCTTTTATGTAAAATAGACCAAAAAAAGTAATAATTTGATTTTGCACAAAATATATTCAGGGTTCAGTATTTGCCTTCGAGGTACCATCGAAATGTACTGGTACTGACTTTTTTCTTTTCTTTTAATATTTTTATTATTTTTTTTTTACTAATATAATATAAACAATCTTTATTTCCGAGGAAAACGGCTATCGACCTACTATGATCTTTCTGCAAATGTAACAGAAATAAAGCTTAATATATTTACATGTTAAAAAAAATGTTTTACAAAAAAAAGCTTTAAATTAACAATTAGTCTGGTTTTTAGGTAAAATTATCCAACAGAACAGAGTATATTGGGGAAAGGCATAGCGAGATTGTCTACACCATTTACACATGCAGTTTAGAAAATATCACTTGAATTTTAAAAATATAAGTTGGATTTCAGAATCTATAACTTGTATTTCATTATCGTAAATTTGGTTTTAGAAAACGTAAGTTGTATTTCAGATTCGTCACTTGTATTTCAGAAAAGATCACTTGTATTTTAGAACGCGTTATTTCAATTTCAGATTATTTTGTGTTTCTATGTGGTTATTAGTTTATTGTTTTTTTTTAATATCACTTTAAGCAAAAAAACCCGTCCATCGGGAGTAGTAATTTATATAAAATATACAGGGTGTCCCATAACTATATGACAATCTCTCGGGGACATACAGGGGAGGTCAAAATAATACGATTTGTTCATATAATTAATTTTTTTTAAAATCACTCCTAAGGGAAATATCGAGCCCCAAAGAACTGCCTTCCAATTAACGTTTATTGCCGTAACTTTTGAAACACTTTGTATATTGTAATGATTATTGGGTTTAATGTTTTATCGAAAGATACCTTCTATTTGACATGAAAACCAGGTATCTCGTCTTCGAAAGGCTGGAACTAACTGGACCTAAGACACAATTTGCTTAAACTTTGACAGCTCTCATTATTTTCAGCTGCAAACGCCATTAATGGATACTCTTAACATTTTTATCGAAAAATTGTACTCTTCTTTTATTTCGATAAAATAAACGGTTTTCGAAATAAATCGATTTTTCATTGAACTGCTTAAACCACAATGTTATTAAAAATATTCGTTAAACTATTTACTTTTTTTACTTATTTACTTTTTTTTATTAACTTTTCTTGCTCCACTTTAATTTTCCAAATTACAAATGACCATGTCTAAAATCCAACTGCTCTTTTCTATACTACAAGTGACTAATCTGAAATACAAATTTCAATTTCGAAAGTCAAAGTTATTATTCTAAAATTGAAAGTACCTTTTCTGAAATACAAATGATATTTTTCAAATCCATCTTGTAGCGAGGCAGTGGAGAGCTGGGGGTCGCTTAGGGGTGCGGAATCGTTCGTAGAGGGTTACTCACTTTTAAAAGCTCAGAAAACTAAGGGCTGAACATAAAATAACCTTTATTGTAGCCATAAAAACACGAGTCATCTAATCTCTTAATCATCTTAAATTCTACAACCTAACCTAAGTCTTCTCTCTTGGTTTTCTTGGCGGTCGGCCTCTTCTACCGGCAACCAAGATAATAGGGATGTGGGGATTATTTTCGTTACAGACTCCCCCTTTGCATCACACTACCGTCCTCGGGTGTGGTGCAACTGCAGGTAATAGCCCATGAACAACAGGCACATGTCCTTGGAGTCAGTCGTCGTCGGGATCGTCTGTTCTCCTCGATATCGATATTTTGGCTATCCTTTGCCATTGGGCTGTCACTGGTAGTGGGAAGGTCGTCATCGGTAAGTCCATTTGAGTCATCTACTCGTACATTCCGAGAGGTATCAGGGTCTTCTTCGTTCCGTTGTGGGTCTGTTTCTTCCAACCTGGGATTCTCTGATTGGTCAGTCTTGGTCAATGGTGACAGTCTACGGGGTCTCCCTCGAGAACGCAATGGCCGCTCAGGTTTAGGGTCACCTCCTTCTGGTTCTTTGTAAGGTACCAAATCACTTACATGGTATTTTCCCAACGTAACTTCAGGAGCGTCAAGTGATGAAATGTAGTAAGTGGTACGGGTGACCGTCTTCTGTATCAGGTAAGGCCCGTCACGTTTAGGAGCAAACTTGGCAGTATACTTCTTGTCAGCATTACTTAAAGTGTGCAGAACAACTAAGACTTTGTCTCCTTCGCTGAAGCTGCATGATCGTCTTGTCTCATTTTTATAGCCATTTCTTGTAGCTTGATGTCTTTCCTGCTGGTCACGTGCTTCTTGTAATGTAAGGCTTAAGGTCCGTAGGTATGGTGTAATTTGCGGAACAAAGTTGTCATTTTGGATCACTGCACGTACATCTCGATGTACATCATCTGGTGTTCGCATTTCTCTACCAAAGGTGAGGTAAGCTGGGGTGAAACCAGTGCTTTCACACCGAGCAGTGTTCATGGAGAATCGGACGGCCGGCAGTTTAGTCGCCCACTGGGTGTGGTCCAAGGAGGTAAGCATTGCCAGTTGTGCCTTCAAGTCTCTGTTTTTTCGTTCAACTGGGTTCGCCTCTGGATGGTAAACAGGAATCAGATTTTGTTGGAAACCCAGGCAGAAGGCTACTTGCTGCATCACTGATCCAACAAATTGACTTCCATTATCACTAATGACTCTTCTTGGGACGCCAAATCTGAGTATAACTTCGTCTATGAAGCTTCGGGCAACAGCTTCTGCAGAGGCGACCTTGAGAGGAATTAGCTCCACCCAGCGTGAAGCGATATCTTCAACGACGAAAATCCAGCGGTATCCTTCTTCAGTCTCAGGCAGTGGACCAAAGAGGTCTATTGACATTACCTCAAATCTGCGAGCCATGGCAGGAGTCTGTAGTGCCCCTGCGGGTTTCAGGTTGGTTGGCTTGAAGCGTTGACACACGATGCAATGTCCAACATAATCAGTAATAGTTCTCCTCATACTAGGCCAATAGTACCTTGCTGCTAATCTTTGGTAGGTACGTTCGATTCCTAGGTGTCCGGCAAGTTCAGAGTCATGATATTCCTTGAGTACATCCGGGATTTGTGTCTTTGGTACAACCTGTTGTGGTTCTTCCTCGTCGATCTCTGGGGCGTAGCGGTGCAGAATGCCATTTACCATAATGTAACCACGTTCACACCAAGTTTTAAAGTCAACACCTGGTTCTAAGGCTTCTAGTCCGAGGATAATCTTTTCTAGGTCTGGGTCGGTTAGTTGTTCTCTTCTGATGTCGCTAGCTGCTTTGGTTGGAAAGTCCGTAGACACCATGTTCACTAACTCCGTTTCTTCAGTGTCAGAGAGTGGTGGCCTCGATAGTGTGTCAGCTATGACATTTCTTTTCCCTGGGATGTAGTCAATATGAAGGTTAAATCCTTGCAGGCTAAGGGCCCACCTGGCAAGACGGCCCGTTGGAGTCTTCAGATTCATCAGCCAGCGCAGTGGTTGATGATCGCTTTGAATTTTCACCATAGAGTTTTCGATATAGCCACGGAACTTCTGTACTGCCCAAACAACTGCTAATGCCTCACGTTCCGTGGTACTGTAGTTACGTTCAGCTGATGTGAGTAGTCTGGAAGCATATTCGATAGGTCGTTCGTCCGTGCCCTCCCCCTGGAGCAAACATGCACCAAGAGCGTAGTTGCTTGCGTCTGTCCGGAGTGTGAATGGCAGGTTTGGATTTGCTTGTCGGAGTATTGGGGATGAACTTAACAGCTCCTTAAGTTTCTCAAAAGCACCTTCTTGGCTAGGACCCCACTGCCATTTAGCATTTTTTTTAGTTAAGCATGTGAGAGGCTGTGAGAGCTGTGCAAAGTTCTCAATAAAGCGGCGAAACCACGAGCAGGTCTGCACAAAAGTCAATATCTGTTTAACGTTTCTTGGAGGTGGCATGTTCTTAATGGCAGCTACTTTTTCTTCATCCGGTCGTATTCCTTGTGGGGTGATTAGGTGTCCAAGATATCGCACGGAATCACAGCAAAAAGAGCATTTGGATCGATTAAGTTTAAGTTTAAACTTGTTGAGACGTTGAAACACTGCCTCGAGGTCCCTTAAATGCGTTTCAAAGCTTGGCGATATTACTATTAGATCGTCTAGGTACACCAACATGAAAACCTCAGGAAGTCCTGATCGGAACCGGTCCATCATCCTCTGGAACGTAGCTGGGGCTGTAGTTAAACCAAAGGGCATGCGTGTGTACCTAAACATGCCAAATGGTGTCACAAAAGCCGTTTTATCTCGGTCAGATGGTTTTATCTTGATTTGGTGGTATCCACTTCGTAGGTCCAAAGTACTCATATATCCACTTCTTTTGGCCTCATGGAGAAGATCGTCTATTCTGGGTAAGGCATATCGGTCAGCTCTGGTCACAGCATTAAGCTTTCTATAGTCAACTGTAAGCCTTATACCTCCATCCTTTTTTGGTACCAACACAACAGGTGCTGCATATGGGGACTCGCATTCTTCAATCACTCCAGCTTCAAGTAGTTTGTCGAGTTCACTGCGAAGAAGTTGCTTTTTCTGTTCAGACATGCGGTAAGGTGGAACAGCTATCGGTGTGTCGTCCAATAGAACAATTGAATGCTCTGCATAAGGTGTCGGCTCAGTACTGCTGCCAAATACTGATTTGTTTGTTGCCAGAAAATCATTCAGCTGCTTCTTTTCATCCAATGCAAGTGTGGGAGCCTCAGTGTCGCTTAAAACTGTAGGTGACAGTTCCACATGGTTTACAGAGAGACTAACTGCATTCTCTTCTTCAAACTGGTAGGATTGTTCAGGATTTTCACCAAAATGGTAAGTATTGGTAGGCACATCCAATATAAGATTGGCAGCTTTGATAAAATTTACACCTAGCAGTGTGCGGCTATGTGTGTGTTCAGGAACACCCAAAATATTGATTGTCAAAGGTTTGTTCTGCAGGATAATGGGAATTTCAAACTTGTATCCTGTGACTGTTCTTGCAACACCATCTGCAAGGGTCATGTTAAGGTTGTCTATGACTGTAAATGGAATTCCATCTTGAAGTAACAGTTGAGTCAGCTTTGAACCAGCAATACTAGATTTTGCCCCTGTATCTATGTATGCATAACCAAGATGAGTTGCAATTTTTACTGGAACCAATGGTCGGCTACATGACACATCACTTGAAAATAGACTGCAAAGAAACTCAGTTGTCATGGCAGAAGTGTTATTTAATGTGCGCTGCTTCTCAGAGCATTTTGGGCAATTGCTCCTCACAAAGCCAGGTGCGCCACATCCATAACAGTACACAGAATTTTGGGTTGGCTTGTTTGTGACTGCAGGAGGTCCAGTACTTGCAGCAAAGTCACTTCGGTTGGTCTGTTCAGTCTTCAACATTTTTAATTTTCGGCATTCTTCCTTTAAATGTCCCAGATTCTTACAATAAGAACACCTTTTCTTGTCTTTAAAACCTGTTTCAGTAGGTTTAAGTTCAGCAGGAACAAATGTCTCTTCAGCCAGTCGAGCTTGCTTCAGAAGTTCATTAAATGAAGCAACTGATTCTCTAGGTACTTTCTCCCTGATTTTCCGGTGAAGTAGACCATACACCATGTCTAACTGTACATGTTCAGGTAGTGTGTCTTCAGGTAATTGTGCTAATATAGCACGAGCTTTGCATATAAAAACATCAGTGTTGGTTTTCAAGTCTTGTTCCTGACTAAATAATTCCCTGTAGATACGATAGGGAGGCTTTGTAGGTCCAAATGTGGTTCTCAGTAGGTCTATAGCTTCATTCCAGGTGAATATAGTACCTTTAACACCACGAAACCAAGTAGCAGCAAAGCCATCGAGGAGCATTGGCAAGCCTTTAAGCGCAATGTCATCACTAACTTGTGTACATTCTTTAAAAATTAAAACAGCATCAATAAAAGCATTTACATCCATTTCCTTAGTGCCATCGAACCGTGAACTGCATTTTGAAAAGTTGCCACTGACAACAGCTGGCTGTTGAGCTGTTTGCTGTGGAACCATAGTCAGACGTGCCATCAGTTCTTGGAACTGCTCATTTGTCAATGTTACAGTCATATTTTCAGAGTTGGGCTGTTTTGAACGGAGTAAATAAGGGCTTCTTGCAAAATTTGATGAGTTTTCAGAGGTAACAAGGGAATCCTCCTCTTGTATGGTTGAAAGACTAGAGTTCATATACTTGAATGATGAGATATCATTAAATGAAGCTTAGTGATTGCAGTAGACCCGGTGTTTACGAAATTCGGTGCAAATCACGAGTAAAATGAACAATTTGAATTGTTGGTATTGTCCTACAGGTAGAAGCAACACTCACCTCGAAACAGAGCAATGTGATTGTTCGGCGATTGCAGTGGATCCGTTTTCTTGCATAAACTCGGTGCGAATCACGAAAACTAAAGTTTTTGGGCACTTTAAAAGTTTACATCCCACTACAAGTTGTTTTGATTCCGGCTCGAAAGTTGGGCGCCAGTGTAGCGAGGCAGTGGAGAGCTGGGGGTCGCTTAGGGGTGCGGAATCGTTCGTAGAGGGTTACTCACTTTTAAAAGCTCAGAAAACTAAGGGCTGAACATAAAATAACCTTTATTGTAGCCATAAAAACACGAGTCATCTAATCTCTTAATCATCTTAAATTCTACAACCTAACCTAAGTCTTCTCTCTTGGTTTTCTTGGCGGTCGGCCTCTTCTACCGGCAACCAAGATAATAGGGATGTGGGGATTATTTTCGTTACAATCTTATGATTTCTAAAATTCAACTGACGCTTTCTAAACTAGATGTGTAAATGGTGTAGTTGGTCTTGTGAGGGAGAGGAGGTTTATTATTGTCCAGTTGTGAGGGTTGCCTTTCCATTTTGCCTCTAGTTTTGTTAATCGTTCTGTTATTTTTGTCATTTGTGTCCGTTCGCAGAGTAATTCGTGGGTTATGTAGCGGGTTCTGAGGGTGTTTAATCTTGGTTATTAGTCTAAGTGCAATTTGTTCTGTAGTTTGTATGTGTTTTTTTGTTTTGCTGGTCGCATTAACTCTTAGTATGTGTCCGTAATCGAGTAGAGGTCTGCAAATAAATTTGTATATTTTAGTTGCAGTTTTTGTACTTATACCTCTGTTCTTGTACGTAAGAGCTTTGAAATGTTTAGTTCGTTTAATAATTTCAGTTCTCACGTTTTGTGCATGTTTTTGGTCAAGTGTTAGTATTTTATTTCTGGTCTTGGTGTAGTTACGTTACCGTCTGTTGTTATTGTGGGAGAGTTGTCTTTTATTTTGTGATTTGGTAAGAGTAGTTGGTTTTTCGTGGGGTTTGGTGTTAATCTCCATTTGTAGAACCATGCGGTCGTGTTGTCTGTTAATGTCTGAAGCTCCCTTACAGCTTTTGCCATGAACTATGAGTGCAGTATCGTCAGCATATTGTAGAATGTAGTCAGGTTTGCTTATGTAGTTTTTGCCAAGTTGATTGGTTGGTTGTATATGTCATGGCAGTAGATATTGTAGAGGAAGGGTGATAAAGGCGACCCTTGTGGTAGTCCTTGTTCAGGATTAAAAGGAAAGGAAAGGGTGTTGGTTATACGTATTTCTAGTTGCCAGTTGTTTTCCAGTGAGTTTCTAATAATGTGGATTAAGTATTTAGGTGTGTTCATTCAGTTTGTGTAGTTTGTATAGTAGTCCTTTATGCCATACGCTGTCAAATGCTTTATTGATGTCCATAAAGAGACATGCTGATTTCTTGTTTTCAAGATGCGTAGTTTGAATGTTGTTAGTTAGTATGAACAAGGGGTGAATAATATAATAAATAATAATTTTTCCGAAAATGTTCGTTATCACATTTTTATTATAGTTTTCCTAACAATTTCAAGTATGTTTCATGTATCTTAACCTACATTTATATTAAACCTTTGTTGAGATATTGTGTTAGAAAAGTGACATTTTCACATTTTGGAGTGCCATGGCTCTTAATCAGAAATATACCTGGTTTATACAGCAAATTAAAATAATAATATAAAATAGAATAAAATAAGAATTTGTGTTTGGTTCACACACACTTTCAATTTGACCCATCAATGGAGAAAGATCACAAATTACCTATAATCATAATCAACGAAGCTAAAACCATTAAAATCAACAAATAATACGTATATGACATCTACTAGCAGCAAAATAAAATAAAAATTGAATTCTGACATTTTGTAAAACTTCTTCACGTTACAAATTTGATTTCTTCAGTTTTAACAGAGTAATTTCCTAAATTCCTTGTTAATTCCTTTAATTCCCATTATTCCTGGCTAATTCATTACTAATTCCTGAAGATTGTACACTAAAATTCCCCTGCGAAGCATATGGCTTAATAAACCAAAAAAAATATGAAAACCAAAAAAAGGGATTGTATTTATTTTAATCGAAACCATTGATGTGTTTTGAAGCATAAAAACGGACGAAACAAACCCAGTGAATCAGATAAATACCCGTCGTTATTACAATCAGACGACCTCAGATCAGGCGACAGTCTTAACAGTCGACTGATCTGATCCTCCCCTGAAACCGTTCGCGGGCTTATTACCCTCTTTTCTTTAGGGATTAATATTTGTACAATTCTACGACACCGTGTAATCTGTTCCATTAGGATTGTGTCATCGTCATTATTGAAAACCAAAACAGAAAAGTGATTCCGTTCGCGTTCGTATCACTGTCCCCTACATATGGTAAAATGAGAATTTGATACACGCTGGCAGCTGGTTCAATATCAACAACTTTACCAACCTAAAAAAAGTAATAGGCAATTACGTATGTTATGGTTAGATTTCAATGGTTATTGAGTTATTAAATTACGTTTCACGTGTAAGGTTTCGAATTTCTTCTAGGCGAAATTTTAGCTTTAAAAGTTATGTTCTAAAATTCGATTTATGCAGTACAAACCATCGTTTTTGCTCGTTATACTTACTGCTATTTTAGTAACTAGATAAGGTTTATACTTCCAAATTAACAATTAAACTAAATTTGCATTAAAATCAAATTAATATTCATAAAATTAAAGCTACACCTTTGTATATCACATGCTATACTTAAAATTTACTCTAAACCTTAATTTTAACCTGAAAAGTGACTAACTTTCAACTTTGGGTGAAATTCGGGCTAATTCGTGAACTCTTCGTCATTTTTCGTTGTGACAAAATGTGAAATGTTATTTGTTTTTTCCTTTATTCTCTGTTTATCGGTCTTACTTCATATCTCCAATTTCTTTTCCATCGTTTGTTCAAGGATTCATTCCAACTAGTGTGGTAACCACAGCCAAAGAAAATTTCATCCATTGTTTAGTATTTTTAATTTTAAAAATGATTATTTTATAGCTGAACTTTTCCATGAATGAAATCATGAATATTTTGCCCTCTTTAGGTTAGAATATGTCATCATCTATGTCATTTAGATTAGCATATCTTGAAAATTATAAACCACATTAATTTTCATTTAATGTTACATGTAATTTAATTTGTTAATTTGGAGGTATAAACCGGGCATTACATTACTGTAGCAAGTATTATTTACGTTAAGTGATTATTGGAAACTTATTCAAAGAAATTCTTAATTAAGTTATAACGTTATTTACGTGGTTCTGCTGTAAATTTTGAATTTTTCTTATGGTAGTAAATTATCTTTTTATTGCAGGTAAGAAGGAAGTACAAAAGGCAAAGTTGGAAGGTAAACGTTTTTCTTTTAACCTTAGTAATGGTTGCTGAATTTAAATGTGTAAACCTATTTCTTACGATTTTAATTGAGCACTAACTGAAATATAAGCCAAAATGCAATGTTCTGCTGCCAACTGTCAATGAGGATGACAATCAAAAGAATTATTTTGTTTACGTTCAAAATTAGCTGTAATTGGTCGATTTTATATCGCACGCTGAAAATTGCCTGTCATTGGTCCATTTCATATCTAACAATTGATGTCCATGTCAGTTCAGCCGGGAGTAATTGTCTACTTATCAGTTCTCTAAACTGTTAAGAAATTAACTAATATCCGTGTAGGAGTAGAAAAATAACTTATTTTAAATTCATGGAATTTTTAAATCAAGTAATGTTCTAGTCCCATAAAAATGTTCAGGTTTGAAGCGTTTTTTGGTCTAAAACAACAGTGTAATGAGGGCGAAGATTAATAGGTAAACCATGTTTTTAATAGAATGTTAATTTAGGATTTAAAGAGGAAGATTAGGTTAGGTTAGGTTAGATTAGATTATTGATACAAGTTTTAAAAGAAACTAGCAAAATGGATTTTCTAACGGTATATGAACTTTGATTGGTTGGTCATACTATTGCTACTATTGCTTCTGCAGAATTGATTTAAATTACTAGAAACATCTAGGGCCATTTTAAAAGTGCCAGAGACCTATAAATGCTACTGACAACCTTTTTAAAAATTACCAGATTCTTTCACAAGTGTCTTAAACCGTTCCAGACTTATTTTAAATTTTCAGAGGCTTCTAAGACCGTTTTGAATGTGCCAAAATTCTCTAAATGCTACTGAAAAGTTGGTCAAAAGTTCCAGAGCCTTCTACATCTGTCTTAAACCTTCCTAGAACTGTTTTAAATTGTCAGAGGCCTCTAGGATCATTTTGAAAGTTCCATTAAAGCAATTGAGTACCTTCTAAAAATTACAAGTGTCTTAAAACTTCCCAGACTTGTTTTACATTGTCAGAGGCTTCTAGAACCATTTTTAATCCACCAGGCTACTGAATATCTTCTAAAAATGCTTGCTGTCTTAGGTTTTCCAAGAATTGTTTTAAATTGCCTCTAGAACCATTTTGGAAGTACCAGAGCTCTGTAAATAATACTGAAAGCCTTCTAAAAATTGCCAGACACTTCTACAAGTGTCTTAAACCTACAGTTCTATGATCATTCCAACTTCTAATTCTTATAAAAACTTCAATGTGGTTTTCACAATCAACCTTATGTTCTTCAAACGTTTCTTGTTTGTCACTGTTTGGTACTAATTATGTTTTTTCTTAATTTACTGTTTTAGTATGCCAGATCTTCTCTCTAACATCTAACCTATTATAATGAGGAAATATTACTTTACATGAGCATGTTCTATTTTTTATTGTCATAACGATCGTTTAGAAAAATCACTGTTAAATTTTCCAATGGTTTTAAACAAAAATCGTATACAAATTTTAAATAGGTTAGGTTAGGTTAGAATATGATAAACTAATATACCCAATTTTTTTGTTTTAAATTTTTCAGATACAACAATTTTAATATCTTATTCATTTAGGTTACATGTCCTAATAATCACAAATATTGAAATAACATTTTATGACAATTTGGTTCGCTTTTGTTGGTTAAAAAGATCATTAACCGCCATTTGCACTGTCGTACGTTTACCAAATGACAGATCTCAAAAAAATAAGATAAAAACATGCAAGCCGTTTTGCTCTATCTCAATCTGATTAGGAGAACACTTGAAACTGAAAGTGTCATTTTTTAAACGTCAATATCTCGAAATTTTTTTGTAGACAGATATAGTTTATGATACATGAAACACATTTGAAATCGATAGGACTATTCAAAAATACAATAATATAAAGGGTGTTCCAATTAAAATAAGCAAGAAGTTGACATTAACTTCCTTGATTAAAAAATGTCAAATTTCTATTAATATTAGATCCTAATAAACTTTTGAGACCCTGGAAGACGTGGAAATGGGAATCAAAGTCAGTGGAGTGTGGATCAACAACATCCGCTATGCTGACGACACGGCCTTAATTGCTGATAACATACACGACCTACAACAACTGGTCAACAAGGTAGGAGAACAGAGCAAATCAATGGGCTTAAATATCAACACCAAAAAAACAAAGTTTATGATTATCTCTAGAAACCTAAATACGTTTGGAAACTCCACCATAACATTTAACGCAAGGTCCATGGAAAGAGTAGATAAATTTAAATACTTGGGCATCTGGCTTTTCAAAGACTGGACATCAGACAAGGATATAAAATGTCGCATTGAACAAGCTCGACAGGCATTCCTAAGTCTTCGAAGAGTGCTTACATGTTCCGATTTTGACCTTAACCTAAGGCTCAGATTCACTAAATGCTACGTTTGGTCGGTGCTTCTCTACGGTATGGAAGGTTGGACATTGAAGGCGGCTGCAATCAACACATTGGAGGCTTTCGAGATGTGGCTGTATCGCAGGATCCTGAAGATACCTTGGACGGCTAGACTAACAAACGAAGAAGTTCTAGGACGAGTCAACAGACAACGTGAACTGTTTGAATCGATTAAGAAAAGGAAAATGGCATACGAAGAAGAAGAAGAATAAACTTTTAATGAACGGTTTGAGTGGCTAACCCTGTATTAAGTTATTACCTAAAACTATCATTTTTACAATCAATGAATATCATATTTAATCACCAATATAGTATACAGGGTGTCCCACGACGAAAGACATCGATTGATATTGGAAAAAGTATAAATAGGAGAGTTTTTAAAATTTGGTAGGATACTGATGTGGGCATGCCCAATCCAACTAAAATATTTTCAAGATGGTTGCACTTCCGTTTATACCGGAAGTCGATCACAACTTTCTTATTTTAAATAGAACACCCTATATATTATTACATATTTGGATTCCTCACAAAATTCTGACCAACTTTTGTATAGAATGCCCTATGCCTATCTCTATCCGTTTTCGAAATATTTGATGTTTTTCCAAAAAAGTGACAGTTGCAACGCTCAACATATTTTTGTACTCTGTCAAAACCGTATTTCATTTTGCAATGAAACTTTGGGTTATTGTAAATAAAGGATCGTTTGATTAAACTGAGGGTTCGTAATGACTCATTTGTAACAGGGTCGTCAAAAAAAAAATGATAAACTTGCCACTAAAAAAAATTAAAAATTTCAAGTTTTTTAAATAGAAACCCACATTTTTTATGACGGAATCATTTTGAGCATTAAAAATTACTATACGTTTCAATTTACTTGCCTATACCTAAATCCAACCCATTTCGTTTTATTTGGGAATAAACATTTTTATTATTAAAACTCCAGATTTCTTGAAAATTTCTCTCTCTAATTACGTGTGGACTTATGTCACACCAGTAGTGTGAATTATGTCTATTGAACATTACATTTTTAGTGAATTTGGCCTCGTCGCTCTAAATAATATTATTCAAAAACAATTCTTCTCCATAGTGACTAGTCAACAAAACTCACTAAAAACCACTCTCTTCGGAAAGTCAACCTCTTTTCAGTGTTGCACTAATTTAAATAAAAAAGGGTGATTTATGTTTCTTCAAGATCCTCTGAATTGACCTTTTGGATATGCCTGATTCTACGGAAACTTGTCTTATTGACGTAGTTGGATTTGCAACAAAATAGCCCAAAATTGCAATTTCTACATTAGTATTATTAAGGATTGGTTTTGTTTTAATAGCTTTTCTCTTCACAGATCCCGTATTCTTAAAATTTTCAATTATTTGCTTGACAGCTTTTGGTGATGGCTTTCGTTTTTCTGGATAACGAGCGGCAAATACCTCACATGTTCTACTCACAACTTCATCACATTCTCCGTAAATAATAAACAGATTTAAGTAATCTTGGTTTGAATAACGTAACCGCGACGGCATATTTGCAGTTGTCAAAACACAAAACTGGTGTTATTAACATGCTCTGCAGGTCTCCAATATCACCGTGTGTCAAAAGCATGACCACCTAGAGTACCAGCTAATTCCAACCATGCAGCCTAATAAAAAAAAGGTTAGTTCTCAAATAAAACTAAATGGGTTGGATTTAGGTATAGGCAAGTAAATTGAAACGTATAGTAATTTTTAATGCTCGAAATGATTCCGTCATAAGAAATGTGGGTTTCTATTTACAAAACTTGAAATTTTTCATTTTTTTAGTGGCAAGTTTATAACCCAAAGTTTCATTGCAAAATGAAATACGGTTTTGACATGACATGACATTTTTGAAGAATTGGTAACATTTTTAAGGAAAGCAAAACGACTGGAGCAATCTAAAACCAATTCCTGGTCATTATTTACAGAAATAAAAATCCGATTACGATAAGAAGTGAAGGAAGGAAAGAAAGAGAGAGAAATGGTAGGAAAAGTTTTGTTTCGGTTATTTGTTCTTTTATCAAGAAAGTAGAGTTAGAAGGGCTTGGGGCGCGCCTATCAAAGTTTGATAAGTTTCGCAGAAGGAATGAAGCGCCTCGGGCTCCGATGGACAGCGGTCATTTTTCTCTCGTTTTCAATCTACGCAGCCCCCGGCGTGCCTTGTTTCCTTTGTTTCCTCAAGGAATTACGACCCGACTATAGACTAGCTGAAAACTGATGGACTGCATGGACGTTCTGGACTCCGAATTCGCTTTTTGCAAACGCTTGATGTATGCTCCCTATTCATTTACCGCGCTTATTGATCGTCCACGGACTTAAATAAACTATAAATCATTGTTCGTTTATTTTTCGTCAAAATTTATAAAAGCTTAACTCACAGAAAAAGTTAAATGTTGTGCTCCGCGGCAAATTTATCGCCGGCTTAATCCTCGACGAAATAATTTTATTTCGCTCCGCTTTTCACTATACGAAAATTGTACGAGAGATTAATGAAGATAATTTTCCAAGTTGCAACGCCTTATATTAAAATTAAGGGAGGTAATAAACTAAGGCAAATAAATTAACTTATATATCTGATTCAATACAGCCGGAGCGCTTTAGAGCTAATTAATTCGGTTTTAATACTCAAATAATAGCGATAAAGTTAAACATTCGTCAGGGAGCTTAATGGATTACTAAATTATTCTCTCAGACTTATCATTTAATTGCTTTTCAAGTTATTAATTCCTCTCAACTTTCACTTCAAATTGTTGAAACCTGTAACAATCATATTACAATTTCATAAGACAAGTTAGAAATATTGGACGATCTAGCCACTTGGCCCTTGGTCCACTGGTACTTTTATTTGTAGCAACAGCATTTCACACAGAGAAATACCTCTTTTTGTAATTGAACACCCTGTACAAATTTGAACAGTTTTTTGACGGTTTTAAGTAGCAGATTGCATTGCTGTTTGTCTATCAAAGTTAGTTTTTAGAAACTTCCGGCATTTCTAAAATAATTCTAGTCTCGGACTTTTTTTGGGAGCTTTTCAGTAGGATTTGGAGAGCAACAAATTATTCTAAATATCTCTAACATATTTAAAAAAATCTGAAAGTTTTTAGAATGCACTTAAAATTAATTTAAAAGTCTCTGGCAGTTTTCAAAAATTCTTTAAAACATTTTGGAATACTCGAAAAAACTTCTGGCAAGTTTTTATTTCAGAATTCAGTAGCCGTATAGCCGTAGTAGTTTTTATAATTTTTGGCAACCTTTCTTTTTTTGTCATCACAAAATGTTCGTTTTCTATGCTTATTACTCACTAGTTTTGAATAGATACTAACATCCATTAGCTACCCGTGAGTAAAGAGTCATTACTCATAACTTTATGAATGCAATGCAATCCTTTATCAGTGCATTTTTGATATTTATAACATTTGGTTATTGTGTATTTCTGACTTAATTTTGGTTTATTTTTAAACATTTTGAACACTTTTTAAATCCAAGAAAATCAGTATAAATAATACCAAACGTATTTAAGAGCCTTATGATTAAAATTTTGACAGTTATGACATTTGGCTGTCAGTTACAGTTTTGACCTAAACCTGGAAACTGCCAAATTCAATCCCATAGTGGTACCAAACAACAAAACATACTTGAAAAATAACGAAATCAGTTTGACTTTAGTTGGATACAATTTATACCTTTATCAGTGCATTTTTGACATTTATAACAATTGGTTGTGTTTTTTTGACTTAATTTTAGTTTATTTTTAAATATGACAACCGTCAAAATTCTCTCCATAAAGCTGTAAAAGCACAAAACACTCTTAAAATCCAGTAAAATCAATATAAACAATGCCAAACGAATTGTACAATTTTATGGTTGAAATTTGGACAGTTATGACATTTGACTGTCAGTTACAGTTTTGACCTAAACCTGGAAACTGTCAAATTCAATCCCATAGAGGTACCAAACAACGAAAATTACTTGAAAAATAACGAAATCAGATTGACATTGGTTGAATGCAATTTATACCTTTATCAGTGCATTTTTGACAAATTATAACATTTGATAGCGTATTTCTGACTGAATTTTAGTCTATTTTTAAATATGACAACTGTCAAAAAGCCTCCCATAAAGCTGTAAAAGCACAAAACACTCTTAAAATCCAGTGAAACCAATATAAACAATGCCAAACGAATTGTACAGTTTTATAGTTGAAATTTTGACAGTTATGACATTTGGCTGTCAGTTACAGTTTTGACCTAAACCTGGAAACTGTCAAATTCAATCCCATAGAGGTACCAAACAACGAAACATACTTGAAAAATAACGAAACCAATTTGTTTGGTTTTCTTTGGTGGAATACATTTTTGACATTTATTACAATTGGTTTTGTGTTTTCAGCTTATTAGAGCTAGGACTCCAGGACGACGACTATTCGCCCACCGTACAGGAGATTCTCAATGTGACACAAAGCTGGTGCGAGAAGGAGTGCCTTAGGGTAAATCCGCTCAAAACAGTAATTATACCCTTTACCAGAAGGAGGAAGTAGGAATTTCTTAAGCCGCCCTCCCTCCCTGGTAAGACAATACCATATGCGGCGCAGGTGAAATATCTGGGAGTCATTCTAGATAAAACACTCACCTGGAACAGACTAGTAAGTAGAGCTAAAATCCTGCTTTGGAAATTGAAAAGCATGTGCGGGAAATCCTGGGGTCTAGCAGCTATACTGGCTTTACACCAGCACAATTATATCTGTGCTGACCTACGGGGCCATAGTCTGGTACGGCAAAAGCCGCCAGAGCATGTCTTCCATCCAAAGACAGGCAAGCCTTTTAATCACGGGGACGTTTAAAACAACGCCCACGTCCGCGTTAGAGTGCCTCCATGACTTACCCCCCCTTCAGCTTCCGCGGAAGAGAGAGGCAAGGATGGCCTCCTACCGGCTCTTCCATATTACCCGTGTCCTGGCCATATACATGGAGCCTTGAGGGCCTCTTGCAGAAATTCTAAATCGCGAGTCCCTTGCTATGCCCTCCGATGTTCTGCCGGGCACGGCTGCCACCGATTTCTGCTACAGGACCCTCGTACCATCGAGAGTGGACTGGGCAGAACGGGCTGATGACCTACTCCGAGCAGATATCTGCTGGTTTACGCTCAAAGTCCTCAAAAGGGACTGGAGCCGGGGCTTTCTGTGCCAAGGCGGGATGAGTCTGTCTGACTGAGGGATTGGGGCAAACACCAATGGTCCATCGAGATCTCCTCTAGGGAGATGATGAATAAAAACCCCCCTAGGCGAAAATCGATAAAAATCTTCACAGACAGTGAGGCCGCTGTTCGTGCCCTCTCCTTAGGTAGCTTTGTGTCAAAGGCGGTCCTGGGATGTGATGAAGTCCTTAACACTCTTGGAAAATCCAACAGCGTTACCCTGATGTCGATTCCGGGTCACTCCGACTTCACAGGAAATGTCAAAGCAGACGAACTGGCTAAGCTGGGTTCGGAGGCGGCCTACATTGGCCCAGAAGCGACACTCGGTATGGCGCACGGTGAAGCAAAGAAAATCATCACGACTCCGTGTTATTAGGAACAACTCACATGCACCGGATAGGCCTGGTGGAAGACGCCTAGTGTGCTGCTGTCCGGCTCTGGCCAACTACAGGTCTTCCATATTTGTACAATCAACTCAAGGAGGTGTGCAAAAAACATTGTGGACAAAGTTCTAAAGTGCAATGTTGGTACTTTAGAAGCGATTTTTACAGAGACTTGGGTGTGGACACGAGACTACTAATAAACTTGCGAGAAGACAACTTCTGCAACACGTCGAAGTAGAAGCTACCCAACTCCTGGATAACACTAACCTGACCAGACGACTCAAATGGATCATATATCAAGTATCATATATCATGTATCATATATCATATATCAATCATTGATCATATATCAAGTGCTCCGCCATATTGAAATTTACGCACGTCGTTTATTACAAGCTAGGCTATCCATCTTTTTAATCAAAAACACCAATAACTACAAACAGAAGAAATAAAAACTTAATTTAGGGTTGTTTAAGTTTATTAATTAGTGTTGTTATTGCGAGACCTTCGTAGAATTTAAGATTTTTCTTCACCAAACTGGAAAACTTGCAACATTTGGTGGTAAACAAAGGCGAAAAGTTCCAATCAAACTTTGGCTTGGGAACAACAACCACATTCAATTTAAATTATCTGGAAAGAACATCACAGATAGGTGCATTCAAACGAATCATTAACCGCCCAATACCAACGTTTCAAGAATTATTCCATAAATATTGCAAGAAAGGAAAGGCATTGTGTGTATCCTGGGGGCTATTAAATCCTAAAGCAGTGTTTTAACTTATAACAGAATTGTTGGCGTTTTAAGAACTTGCTTCTTGGTTTTGTGATATAGATTGCTTATTTATTTCCTTTTTTAAATTTACCCAGAATTAAATACATATCAATTTGGTTTTGTTGTGTGATTTATTTAACATGTTTTTTCAATTTATTGTAAGAGCAGGTAGGTACCTCAGTTAAAGAAATTATCTCATTTTATGACTGTTTATGAAGAAAACTAGACTTCTTAGATAAAAAAGAAACTTGAGTGTACTTTACTATTTTAAAGATTTTATTTGTATATTTCATAATGTGTAAATAATACAATTAAAATAGTAATTTAACCTACTATCTGATGTAAAAGTATTTAACAGTAGCACCATCTGTTTCTAGCCTTATAGTCAGAGAAGATACGGCAAAATTTATAAGGGCTAATTCTGCAAAATAATGGCATTTGATCAAATTTATGTATTAAGTAACTTGTATCTTTCTAATATTACCTGAAACTTATTAGAAATTTGTTTTTTCAACACTCTGCATATGGATTTTGACAACACCATTATAACCATTGCTTCAAACACCTTTTGTTTAGAGTCTTTTAGAGCAATTGATAATGGGACTTTTTAAATTTGGAGCCATTCAAAGCATGATAAGCAAACTCCAAATTAGGCAAATAAAGGTACCTGGAACATAAGCTATTTAGTATTAGCAGCTCATTAATACCTCTACCAGAGTCCTTTTTATAGTATTAGGTAAATCACCTTGTCAGCTTCTGCTAAATACACCTTTACTCTATATCCATGTTTCTTCGAGAACCACTGGCTTGAATAAACTTGGTGTTGTAGTGTTCTTGTAAAAACTCTTCTTGGGAGTAAGTAAATATATGGGCTGTTTCATTGTAACAGTGTTTTCTATTAGAAAAGGCATCTTTTTCTGTTCTACAAACTCTAGTTCCTTCAGAATGTTTCACTGGGCCCCTTGATAGTTGTAAAGTGTATTTATTGCAAGAACAACATTACTAATTACAAGCATTTTAGTATTAAAAAAAAATTCTGTTAAGCAAAACCACCAAAAAACAAAAAATCAAACAAACATGGACAGTATCTAAGTACATTAATTATAAATTGTATAGTGAAAACTGCCTTCAACAAATACATCTGTCGTCTTTTAACTAATAAAATTAACAGAGCCACTTACTAAACAGTATCAGTTTCCGTGCGGCGGCTCCGATCTCAGCAAACCAAACAAATCAAGTGTTCAAACATTGACTGCTGGTTGTGATTTCAGCCATTCAGTTTCTCCTATGAATCATAAGCCGAGGCTGTCCCATTCTCATGCATTATTAAATTGTCGTTTCATGATATGTTTAACTGTGAAACTCTATTTGCCCCGGGGTTTAAAATCAATATTGTGCCGACTAGTTTCAGTTGAGAATATATTTTCAATTCGCTGTTTCTATTAGACGTTTCAATTTAGCACTGAGTAAGGAAGGAGTTGAAGTTTTGAACTGCCGATGCCTACTGATTGCTGGACAAGTTTGTTAGCCTTTCAGAAAAATTAATTAATAATCACGGTCGCGTCTTTTCTAATTAGAAACCCTTATTTGTTTTGGCCTCTTCCCTGTGTAATGCAAATCTTAATCCGGCGCAAAAGACATGAATTAGGCATTATATCAATTTTGCGCGTGACAGGCCAGCTAAAGTGACAGAAGGTCAAATGACGGTGCTGGGATGAGGGAACTCACCCCTGATATCCGCTATTATGAAGGGGGATGATAATAGTTCCGGGCATTCCAATTAAAATAAGTTACCGTTAACAATGATTGAAGAAAAATGTAGATAAATGTTGCATTTTCCATCTAGTTACACTGACAGAAGAAATAAAGAAAACTTTTGATTATTTAACATTTTTCACTTGATTTTAGAAATATCACTTGTATTTCAGAAACGGTAATTTCAATTTTACAATAATAACTTTGATTTCAGAAATTGCAAATTGTATTTTAGAATAGTTTCTTGACATGGTTATTTGTAATTTGGAAAATTGTATATCAGAAATCTTCGTACTCACATTTGTAGTGAAAGATAATTGTCCTCTCTTTGTTACAAAGTTATTATATGCCAAGATGCCATGATATGCCAGTTTGGATGTAAATGTTTGATTCATTGATTACTTACTCAAAAAGTTATACTTGTTGACGCTTCTTAACTCGTAAATGTTACTATAGAATCATTAATACTTATTATTAAAAAGGGGTTTATTTTTTGTAAGTGATATTAAATAAAAAAATGGACTATAATAACCACACAGAAACATAATAAAATTCTGAGATTTATGATACTGAAATACAAGTTTTAAGTTCTCAGATCCAACTTATATTTTCTAAAATCCAAGTATTATTTTCTAAACTGCATGTGTAAATGGTGTAGTAAGAAATAAACCTGATGATCAAATAAAAGTTTTCTTTACTTTTTTTAGTCAAATAGGTATCAGCATTTTGGTGTTGTTTTAAAACTAATTTATAATTTTATGCCTTTACATAACAAACATAATTGTCCTGAGTTAATTTAAATCTGATTTTTTTGTCTGTCAGAATGATGATTTCGTCAACTAGAATACTGATTACTTGGTCAAACAGATCGTTTCCACCCTGTTTATAGATAGGTCAGGTTTTCAAAACCGTTTTGACATTTGATTAATTTTAACATATTTATCATACTATTTATGTAACCAGCATTGCAGAGTTTTGGATATTTGAAGAAATACAATGAAATACAAAAAAAAACAATGCAATTTTGTAGCATTTCCAAAAGTATATCGATGACCGAATGCTTACAACCAGTGTTGCCAAGTCAAAATATTTTATGGCGGTAGAATAATTAGTCAAAAAACGGTAGATAATGGCAGATCAAAACAAATTCATTCAATTTACATTATTATGCAGGGTGTCTTTTAACAGTTGTCAAAAATTTTAATCATTTCAAATATACAGATTTTTAATTGTTTTATTAATAATAGTTTTTTAAATTTTGACATTAGTGACATATATCACGTAGTTTCAAAGGATAAATTAGCTAGGCAGTCATGGGACCATTGTCAAAAATCATAAATCTCAAAAACACTCTTTATATCGAATACTGCAAGAAAACGTTTCTAAAACGTGATTTTTGCAACTTTAGAGCATGGTTTGACAGTTAGTGACAGTTGTCACGTGATTGGAGAACACTATTTAGCTAGACGGTCACGTGATAATTGTCAAAATAACTGTCATAATTCTGAAAAACACGTTTTATATCAAATACTGCAGGAAAACGTTTTTAAATCCCGATTTTTGCAACTTTTGAGCATGATTTGACAGTTTTGACGTTAGTGACAGTTGTCACGTGATTGTAGAACACTATTTAGCTAGACGGTCACGTGATAATTGCCAAAATAAATGTCTTAGTTCTCAGAAACACGTTTTATATAAAATACTGCAAGAAAACGTTTCTAAACCCTGATTTTTGCAACTTTTGATTACAGTCGGACAGTTGTGACGTTAGTGACAGTTGTCACGTGATTTTAGAACGCTATTTAGCTAGACGGTCACGTGACAATTGTCAACATAACTGTCGTAAATCTTAAAAATACGTTTTATATCAAATACTGCAAGAAAACGTTTCTAAAACGTGATTTTTGCAACTTTAGAGCATGGTTTCACAGTTTTGACGTTAGTGACAGTTGTTACGTGATTGTAGAACACCATTTAGCTAGACGGTCACGTGATAATTGTCAAAATAACTGTCATAATTCTCAAAAACACGTTTTATATAAAATACTGCAAGAAAACGTTTTTGAATCCTGATTTTTGCAACTTTTGAGCATGGTTTGACAGTTTTGACGTTAGTGACAGTTGTTACGTGATTGTAGAACACCATTTAGCTAGACGGTCACGTGATAATTGTCAAAATAACTGTCATAATTCTGAAAAACACGTTTTATATAAAATACTGCAAGAAAACGTTTTTAAATCCTAATTTTTGCAATTTTTGCGCATGGTTTGACAGTTTTGACGTTAGTGACAGTTGTCACGTGATTGTAGAACACTATTTAGCTGGACGGTCACGTGATAATTGTCAAAATAACTGTCATAATTCTCAAAAACACGTTTTATATAAAATACTGCAAGAAAACGTTTCTAAACCCTGATTTTTGCAACTTTAGAGCATCGTTTGACAGTTTTGACGTTAGTGACAATTGTCACGTGATTGTAGAACACTATTTAGCTGGACGGTCACGTGATAATTGTCAAAATAACTGTCATAATTCTCAAAAAAACGTTTTTTATAAAATACTGCAAGAAAACGTTTTTGAATCCTGATTTTTGCAACTTTAGAGCATCGTTTGACAGTTTTGACGTTAGTGACAGTTGTCACGTGATTGTAGAACACTATTTAGCTGGACGGTCACGTGATAATTGTCAAAATAACTGTCATAATTCTCAAAAAAACGTTTTATATAAAATACTGCAAGAAAACGTTTTTAAACCCTGATTTTTGCAACTTTTGCGCATGGTTTGACAGTTTTGACGTTCGTGACAGTTGTCACGTGTTTTCAGAAGACTATTTAGCTAGACTATGAAGTGACAATTGTTAAAATAACTGTTAAATCTCAGAAAAACGTCTTGTTTCGAAAAAAAAAAAAATTATTGCTGTGATGTTATTTTCAAGACGCTCTTTGTAAAGACATATTTTTTGTTATTTCCGCGAAAATGCGAGACTGATTTCTAAAATATGATACATCATCGTATTAATAAAAAACAGCCCAATTTAAAAAGGTAAAAATTCCAATTTGTCTTTATAAAAGAAATCAAAGTGTTGTGGTTGAAAAATCAAAATCTCATTGGTGGAGAAATCAAAATGGTTCAGTTATATCATCAAAAAAAAATTGCAAAAAAATAAGAATTTTCAAAGTTTAGTTTTTTTCGGATATCTTCGGAATAAATACAAGGAATGTTTAAATTTTTAGAGGCGTTATTAAGCTGAAAATTGCGAAACTGTGTTCCATTTTAACTTCCTTGTATCTCTTCAAATACAGGTATTACAATTTTAAAGCTATTCAAAATCAACCGTCAGAAGAAAGAGGTTTTTACAAATCAATAACCCTGACAACATGGAAATAGGCTTTTATTGATGACATGTCCCAGTCTGTTAATATTGTGTTTGTTAATGTTGTGTTTCATAAAGAAGCGGTCATATGGGATAAACAAAGTATTATACATTTTTTTCATCTATGCCAGTAGTGATTTGTAATGATTTTGTTAGCATTAACAACTAACCAGCCCAGCCACTCCAGTTTGCAGAAAAACATTTCTTTTTTATTTTAGTGGAAAATAGTGTAAAGTTTCTAGTCCTAGCAATTGTCTTACATTATCGTTAAGCACGTTTGTATTCTCTATTTCTTTGAAGACATTTTTAAGATCATAATGATTAATTAGGATTCTTTAACCAGTAGAACACCATAAAAAAACATCTTGTTCAATAGTCTATTTTAGAACTAGGAGGAGTGAATGTGAATTAGGTTGGCAATAGTGATCGAATGTGATTGGCGATATGATTTACACAGCAGAAATCATAACCGTTTTCTAAGTTTTCTTTTGGTTTGTGATTTCGGTCCAAACGCGTTATGATTCAAAAGTAACGTGACCATGTGATTTTAAAATTATGGTATTATGTGATTTTTTCGGATCATAACGCGTTTGGATCCGAAACTTATGCCAATGCCACTCAAACTCATAAATCAAATCTAGGGATTTTGTTTGGTAACTTTTGTTTAATTCTCTTTCTAGTTTTTAAATAGACTAGAGTTAAATATAATTCACAAATAAGTAGAAATAAGCAAAATTTTTAAAAATCATAGTTCTAATCTAATCTAACATTTTAGGAGAATTATAATATCGATCGTTACCTAATTCATAATTGAAATGCGATAGGGTTAAAAAGCCAAAAAACTAAGTTACTGCTATGTTTACAGAATCCATTAACTGCGGCTCATAAAATATTTGCGATTCGTGACTATTATCCTGGCATTTTAATTTTTGAATAACAGAATTACGAATGAATTGATAAAATCACATTTTCATGGAGGCGAAATTAAATTGGAAAACTTTAGCGAGCTCGCTTATAGAGGAGGAGCGGTTTAAATAAAAGGGGGCTTAGCCAATTCATGCACATTATACAGGTGCAGTTACGCTATGAAGTACTGGTTTATGTTTTTGTTTTTGATCGTTCAGGCTTTTATAGTTTTAAACAGATTTCGCTTGCTTCGGGCGTTTAATTGAATAAGTTAGCGACTATCTGAAAAATGTTCGTGAATTTGAAATCCGATTAACGGCTTGTAAACATGCATTTACCAACATACTGTAGTATGACTTTAATCGACCAATAAATGCATTTTCCGGATCGAACTAAATAAATCTATCTGGAAGAGCTCTATTTTCTATATCCTGCAAGTCTGTCGTTCGCATGATTTGTGTCCCTCTCTCTGACAACGCCGGTCAGAGGGCGGGTCCGACGTTCGCTTTACAGAAATGGACTGTCCACTTTGTTGCTCCCCTGCCGCTTTTCCCCCCCATAATCTAGAATATTGACGGTTATTCCGCTCTGCCCGGAATTTATATGATGTTCGGTATTGGCGGGTTCGGGATAGGATCCAATAACTCGCTGCGCCTCGGTCAGCGAAAAGAAACCGCATCCCGTATAAAACGTAAAGCCGCAGAATGGAAAATGAATGGTCCGGATCTACGGCCGTCCAGAAAATCGTCTTCAGTAATGTTAGATATAAAGGGTAATTCAAATTCGACCCTCACCGTTGGGAACTCGGAAACTATAAGAGATACGAAAAAGTTTATAAATTAGGACAAACTGTATCAAATGACGTTTTCAAAACTACGATTTTCCAAGTACTTCCGAAGATATCCGAAAAAAACTAAAATTTTGATTTATTTGCAGAGATATCCCAAAACCGAAAAAAACATTTTTATTGACACTTTTTATCCAAAAATGGCCACCTTGACAGATTTAAATCCAACATGGCGGCGGTCAATAAGTATAGCATCTTAGGAAAAACTTTCATTTGTGTTAACATTTTGTGTTTTTTAAAAAACTAAGGCCAATCTAAGTTACACGAAGGTCCGGTTATACAATCACAGTTAAAAGACTAGTTCAGTTGAACTGCGACTGGTACTTAAACTTTTCCATATGAATTGTATTGCTGTCAAAGTGACGTTTCTGACTTGAACCAGGTTCTAAGTTTGAACCACTGTAGTACAACTAAATAAAACTTAAAAAAACTCAAAATGATGACTAGAGTCCAGATTTCTAGGAATTTTACTTTTTGTAAATAATAAAAGCAACCCTTTGACATCTAATGTGAATGATTTAAGCAAAAACAGTCATTTGACAAATTTTTTTTAGCTTTCTTTGCTTCTTTCGTCTTTTTGTGCTTAATTTAGTTTTTTGTGCTTATTTGCTGCTATTTTTTGTATGGTTTTAAGTTGAATAGGCTAATTTACAATTGCAATAGCTATATTGAGATATTGAAGACTTCTGAGAGACAAAAACATACCTACCAATTATCTGTTTCAAAATGGGTGTGTCAATTTACAAATTTAAACTGACCAAATAATTTCCAAATGCTCCGAAGTAGTCTAAAAAGCATAAAAACATTCCAAAACACTATAGAAGCTTCAAAATTCCTTGCAAAAGCTTACAAAATAGTCTAGAAGCTTCCAAAAGCTATTAGAACAGTCGAAAAGCTTCCAAATCTTTTCTATAGAAGCTCTCAAAAGATTTCTAATACAATCTAAAAGCTTTTGTATGCTTCTAGAGCAGTTAAACAGCTTCCTAATGTTTCTAGACTCGTCTACAAGGTTTTAAATGCCTTAAGAACAGTCTAGAACTTTCAGTGCTCTTTAAACTGTAAACACTTTCTAAATGCTCCTAAAGTAGTCTTAAAGTGCCCGTTTTGCTGTAATTGCCGTCATTTAGTCACTGACTTTAAAATTAGGACATTTTTAACAGTTTTCAAGACCCTTACAAATAATATTTTCACAAATGACACTTTACGTCACATTTCTACCACAAATCTAAACTAACTAAGGCAGTTAAAGACAATTTTCAAAATTCAAAAATTTTCCGAAAAATTTATAGGGTAACCCCCTTTAAAAATGTCAAAAATCTAGTTAAAGGTCGACCGGTGCGTTGTATGATAAAATGTTATATTTAATGAAAGATATTGTTATATAGGGGGCTTTGAGGAGCATACCTGGTAAAAATTTCACACTTCTAACTCAAACCGTTTTCGAGATATTTAGAAAAATGTCCGAATAAAAGTAATCAAGTCTGACGCCCTCTAGCGGCCAAACGGGGCAAGTTAGCGGTGCCCGCTCAACGTCACGTGATAGCTCTAATCATTAGCCACTTACGATCATTTAATGTGTCTATACGGTACGTTTCAAATAATCAAGTTATTCGCGATTTTTTCGAAAAATGCACCCAAATTTTGTCAAAATGAAAGTTTTTCCTGGCCTACTATACTGACCGCCACCTGAATTAAAGTGGTTTTTAGTAAATATTTCGAAAACGGTTAGATTTACATAAAAACTACAAGAGTGCAAAATTGTTCCTATGGTCCACTAAACCAAACTAACGTAACGTTTGAACTTCAATACAGTTGCCTGTATACAGGGTGTGCACAAAATTGCTAGTGGATCAGTATTTTTGCTCTCCCTGTACACAATTTTTTTAGATACACTTTTTTGCTCTACCCCACTGAACATAGCAGTTCAAGAGTGATTTGTTTGAGTGGTTAAACCACCCTGAACAAAAATAACCAAGCTACAGGGTGTTAAAGTATTGAACTAATTTTCGGTTAAAAGTGCATCAAAGTAGTTTTTGGAAAATATCTCGAAAACGGTTAGAATTACAAAAAAAAATACTACAGAAACTCCAAAATGCTTCTCAGGCAGTCGAAAGTCTTCCAAAACAGTCTAGAAGTTTCCAAAGGCTTTTAGAACGCATTAAAGGCTTTCAAGTGCTTTTAAAAAAAATCAACGCAGTGTAAAAGCTTCCGTATGTTTTTAAAACAGTTTAAAAGCTTCTAAAAGTTTCTAGAACCAAACAAGGTTTCAAATGCCTTAAAAACAGTCCAGAACTTTCAATTTTCCTAAAGTAGTCTAAAAAGATTTCAAAACACTGCAGAAACACCAAAATGCTTCTAAAACAGTAAGGAAGCCTTTCAAAAATATCTAGAAGCTTCCAGAAGCTTTTAGAACAGTCTGAAAGATTCCAAATGCTCTTCAACTAGTCTAGATGCTCCCAAAAGACATCAAAACAAAAAAATTATAGAACCGTCTAAGAATTTCCAAATGCCTCTAAAGCATTCCAGAACCTTCAGAATGCTCTTTAAACTGTCCAAATGTCTCTATGTCAAAAATCTTTCGTATACTTCTAAAGCAGTTTAAAAGCTTTAAAAAATTTCTATAACTCAAAAAAAAGTAAAAATATTTGCATTTTACAGATTTTGATCCTTTTTTGAGGGAAATAATTTTTTTAAGCGCTTTTTTTCACGATTTTACTGCTTTTTAATCCGGATTCTAATAATGACCTTTCACTTGGAAACATAAAAGTAAGTACGTTGATTTGCTCTCAAAGTGCTCGTATTAAATTTCTAATAAATCTTAAAATAATAAAAATGTGTAAAAGTTAGTAAGGAAGTTTTTCATTTGAAAAAAAAATTTAATTGAAAGTAGTGCAGTCCTAAATTCAAAGCCAACTTATTGAAGTAAAATTAGTTTTTATTGAATTACTTCGTCATTCATGAAACAAATCATAAGTTGTCATACATCACTGAAATCAGAATTAAACCTACCGACAGAGGAAAAAGTGACAATGAAAGGGTTTCTTCGGTTTTGTCATATCTCTTCAAATAAGGTTAGGAATAAAGAAAAACAAAAAATCAAAATTTCAGTTTTTTCGAATATCTTTGGAAGTATTAGGGAAATTTAAATTTTTAAAACGGTATTTGGTTTAACTTTAATTTGAGCAACTTTGCCCTAATTTAAACTTTCTCCTATCTTATATACTTTTCGAGGTGGTGGTCGAATTTGAATTACCCTGTAGAGCAATCGATTTTTGGCAAAAAATGTTACTCTCTCAGATAGATGTTACTACAAAAAGTTTGCTTTTATTCTTGTCCTCCAATCTGTTTAGATATTTTTAACCCCTCTGTATGATTAATAATAATTGATTGGGTCAGAGTAATAATGGAATACCAGTTTTTGATTGTTGTTAATAACTAACTCAAAATACTCTTCTTGGAGCTTGTAATAAATATAAAATAAAATAATAATTTATGACAGCGTCCTTTTTAAATTGAGTTATTTAATTGAAACCTTTATTAAATGGCTAAAATAATCTTCTAAACCATTAAGTAAATTTCGAATTAAATTACATAATGCGCGAATCAAATAACCCCGACTAGTCGATTAGAGGAACCATTAGGCACGCTTCTGCTTATGCATAACATAAGCGCAACGCTATGCGTTATACACCCAAGGGAGTATAATTTAGGAGGGTCGAGGGCGCGAAGGGCCGATTTGAATATTAGAGAAATTTTACGCCTCAACATACAATAGGATAATGTACAGCCAGTAAACATGCTTATAACGCCTTTAAATCCTTTGATAATATTATAATAAATTTTTCTGACTTGTGTAATAAATCAATTAAAATTGTTATTTATTAGTTATACCTTCGTTGAAAGGTAAAAATATTAATAATCGGATCAAAAAAGGACTTGCAAAGGAAGTTTAGTAGCTGAAGAAAGTTTTCGTTGTCATATCTGTTGAATTCATTATCAAGTTAGTTATCATAATAGATTAGCAAAAATGTTTATTTATCCCTTTGTGAAAATCATTTATGTTTCGAGAGAAAACGAAACTTGAAATAATATTAATTTATTAAGCATCCGGATTACACGGAAGATTACATTTTATAAGCCTGTTCTAAACTATAATGCTAATTTTACTGAACCAAGATCTCTAGCAAATTTAATTCATATATTAACCAAGAGAAAGTTTAAATCAAGACAGTTGTTAGACTATACAGGGTGGTCCAGTTTTAAATGTCAATAATTCACCAATCCATAGCCAATTAAAAAATAAGTTGACATTCATTATGTCATTTTCCTGAAAGGAAAATACAATCCTTTTAATTTATGTTTAAAAAATCGGTTTTTTGTCATAACTGCCAGACCGTTGGAGCAATATTGATCAAATTTGGAACAAGCACTTTATTACACGTTATTACGGTCAAAGACCCAAAAGTAACCTAACCCAACAATTTGTTACTACAAATTCATACATTTAAACCTTAAAAATTGACTTGAACCCCAAAATGTGACTGAACTAATGAAAAGTGACATCAGAAGCTTAAAATTTGCATTTGAAGTAAGTTTTCATAATTTGAAGACAAAATTTCAATATTTTAGTCTTGAAAATAGTCTTAGATGCAGGACATTGACATTAGATTCATGAAAAATTGTCTTGAAAACGAACTTTTCGTGCTTTTTACTTTGCTTTTCATTTTCTTCGACTTCTGGACTATTTTTAGTGCTTCAAAACTGCTTTCAGCTTGGAAATTCGAGTTTCAAGACTATCTTCACCAAGTTATTGACAGAGCAAACTTAAAAAACATTTTTTACATTCTTCATAGACTTAAAATGGCATTCCAAGCTTTGTCACTATTAAATCGACTTCTAGTCACCTCAGTGCTAAAAATTCGGGTATTTCTTAATAAACTAGAATCGTTTTTAGTGTTTTAACGCTGTTTTCAGTGCCTCAAATCGAGTTTCAATACTATCTTTACAAAGTTTTTGACTTATCAGGCCTAAAAGCCAGTGTGTCCACTGACCATAGTCTTGAAAATGTTATTTCAAGCTTCTTCACTATTAAATTGACTTCTACACTCATAGGTTCGTAGCATCTCTAAGAAATTCAGACTGTTTTTAGTGCTTTTTAAGACTGAAAAATCGAGTTTAAGACTATTTCCAAAAGTCAAGTTTCTTCAGTAATAAAAGTAAAAAATGTTGGTACCAAATGCTACAATAATAGTCTTGAGAACTAATTTTTAGAAATGAAATAGTCCGAAAATTTAATTTACTTCTAGACTTGTTGTCCAGTCCAGAAAATTGAGTTGTACAGGGTGCTGCATTTTCGATAGTTTTACGGGGTACAGAGAAAACGGTAATAGATAGAAAAAAAGTAGCATACGTGTTCCGATCTCATTTTCTGAGCTGAGATGACTGGCGAAGAGTGGGCTCCGCAAACTTCTTTTGTTTCAAAGATACGGGGGGTTTTTGAAAATTGGTCATTTTGGAACATCCTCTGTATTTCATTTGCTATTAAAGTTATCAAAAAAGGAAAAACGGTTTCCGGTAGAAGTTTTGACGTAGAATCCAATGGCGTAGTCAGTTTTTTTCTATTACGTTTAGTTTCTGACATATGACACTAAGTTATATTTTTTTAAATGGAACACCCTATATATTTTTAGGTCATTTAATTCTGTTGATTTTTACTATTTCAACGGTGTATTAAAATATATAAGTTTGTAAACGTTAATCTTCGTAATTAGAAAAAAAGCGTTTCCTTAATAAAAAAGTGCTAAATAATATGTATAAAAATACCCACAGTCGAAACCAAATTTGGCTATATTCATATTAACATGTTTCATGTCGTTTATAAACAGTTTTTTTAACTTCTACCTTAAAAATAGAAGAAAATAGAAATGGCCACTTTTCTTATTAAAGTGACGGTAGAACTGTTTGTAACTTAGATTTTTAATAAGATTTATTAAAAATATTTAATTTTCTGATGTGTTAGTTTATATGATTTCCGATTTTGTTTGGTATTTTAGATATTGGCCTTTTTTTTAGCTTAGCAAAGGTCCTTTTTTTAAAATAACAGGATTAACCTCTACAAACTTATATGTTGTAATACACCGTTGAAAAGGGAAAAATAAACAGAATTAAATGAACTAAAAATATATAGGGTGTTCCATTTAAAAAAATATAACTTAGTGTCATATGTCAGAAACTAAACGTAATAGAAAAAAACTGGCTACGCCATTGGATTCTACGTCAAAACTTCTACCGGAAACCGTTTTTCCTTTTTTGATAACTTTAATAGCAAATGAAATACAGAGGATGTTCCAAAATGACCAATTTTCAAAAACCCCCCGTATCTTTGAAACAAAAGAAGTTTGCGCAGCCCACTCTTCGCCAGTCATCTCAGCTCAGAAAATGAGATCGGAACACGTATGCTACTTTTTTTCTATCTATTACCGTTTTCTCTGTACCCCGTAAAACCATCGAAAATGCAGCACCCTGTACACCAATTAAAGTCTTGAAAATATACTTTTGGACTCTCTTTAGTCCTAGTAAAGTCAGTTCTAGTATTAATAGTCAACTTTTATATTATTTTTAGTAGTAAAAAATGAGTTTCATGCACAATACAATCTTTGTCTTGATTTCCGGACTTTTTTAGTTCTTGAATGCCAGTTTCAGACACTCAACCAGGATGGCAGTCTGAGAAAGCGAATCATAAGACTATTCCTAGTAGTAAAAAAGTTTTTAGACTATTCAGTACACATTTGGACTTTCACAAGTCTTGGATGTTCAGTTTTAAAATATACAACGATTTTTTAAATTGAAATTTGGAGGACTGTATCTTCCTTAGGAAACGTTTTTCAGAAAAATGAAATAATGCAAGTTAACTTATTTTTTGATTAGCTATCAAATGGTGAATTATTGACACTTAAAACTGGACCACCCTGTATAACTTAGCATTTTATTAAAATACGATAAAGTTTGCTTATATTTATATTAGGTTTTCTTTACAAAATAGAATTCATTGGTTCCTGGTGTATATCAATGGAAGTTCATCATCTGGCATTCTTTATCATATTCTAACAAACAGGAGTATCACAAAATATCTGAATTCCACAATATTGTTCAAGTGGAAGTGTTTTTTGGAAGGCTATAGCACACTAATGCTTGAAGATAGAGCAAAACGATTTACATGTTCCTATCTTACTTTTTTAAGATTTTTTTAAGATCTAGGTTATGATGGTATTTTCCAAATTTACAAAAAAACAAAAAATAGATACTCAAAATTTGAACATTTTGAACATTTTAAAAATACTTTTAAAAGAAAGATGGGAACATGTAAACCTTCCAATTAGTGAAAATTCCAATGTTTAAAATAGTCAATATCTCGAAAACGACAACATGGAGAGAGAAACTGATAATCAACAAATATCATTAGTTATTAGGGTTGTCCAACAAAAATCCGTTGTTGTCACTGATTTTACGTAGATGCAGCAACGCTGGAAACATGAAAATATTTTAGATGTATTCCTTGTGGCCTCATTACTTAATAAATTTTTTGTTTGAAACATGTTGTCTTATTTGGCCACCCTGTACTGCACTGCATTACCTAGTTAAACAACATATGGTTCTATTAAGCATTCACCGATGGTGGCGTTGTTCATAATTTGATTTTTGCCATTGTCACTGGCACGAAGCGCCACTGCTGATTACATTTTCTGACAAATTGAGCTGCATTTGAGTCCCCCGGTGGATGCCGACACAGCGACAGAGGAAGATGGATGAGGTTAGTTATAAATGTGAAGCTTTTGCTCGATCTGCGAGAGATTCGCCGTTTTCTTTTATACATAAAGTATTTCGAGACACATCCACTAAGGGCTTTTTGCGTCTCCTCTTATCAGAAATGTTGTAGCGGCTTAGTTCCATCATCTTGCTCCGAATTGATGCGGAGTGTGGATCAACTTGATCGATGTATAGTCATCTGGAGGGCCCACCTACCGAGAATACGAAAAATATGATTCGTCGAGCGGGAGCCTTAAGGGAGACAAATCGCACCCTAAGCTTCCCGTACAAAAAACGAAACATTCCCCGTATAAATTGCCGAACATTTGGTTTATCTGCGATTTAACAGTTTTATTATTGCCGTGGCTTTATGCCACTGATAAAACTTCTGCACAACGAAAAGCGAAAAACTTCTTAGACTTTTGTCATTGCTGAAATACATAATATCCGGAGGTTACATGTGTAGTCCTAAAGTTAAAAGTGTTTACAACCTATTTTGTTAAAATATTTTTAAATGTGTTCTCAATTAAAATCATTTACCATTATTACGCATAATATTTGTTACAAAAACATGTAAAACATTATTTTGACAATTCTCATATTTGATGGATTTGTCCTTTGAAGCCTCACCAATAACCACGCAAGATGTCTTTTCGGTTTTGTGCTTTCTTTATCACACTTTTTCTTGGTTAGACTTTCTTCTAAATACCCTTTAGTAACCTTCATCAAGTTCCAATTCAATATATCTTCTTCAGCATTAACAAGAAAATATGCCGAAGATCATTTTCACGGTGTGATCAGTATACATTTGACTAGGATTTTCAAGTGAGAGACACTCAGCTATTTTTTTAGATATTTTACATGACTGATTCTAATATTTCGTACTTTTTAAATAAAAGGTGAAAAGGTAAGGTTCTGCTAAAAATACCCCTAGCAAAGTACAAAGACTGGTATGCTTATGCATAACAGGAGCCATGAGAACATGTTTTACAATGGTAATGGAGGTGTTTGACCTCACAATAAGCGTTTAAACCGCTGAGGCAACTTTGTTTAGAATGTCTAAGATCGGAGTTAAAGGAGGAGATCTTATTGGATATCTCTATCGAAAAGCATTCCACATCTGACCTATCCGAAAGATACTATAAGGAAATATAACTTTGGTAAGCAACCAGAGAGGGTGGACTAATAAACTGGGAACACACACCATTAAATGGTATGTTACGACACCCAAAGGAACCGGATCAGGAGTGTTTCGGCCATGAACCGAATACTCAAAAGTTCCAGTATCTTTCAGGAGGAAATTCATGCAATAGAATAAAGTAGGCAGAAATAATAAAGTCACCTTGCTCTAGGTTACAGGACACAGAGGACTTGAGGAAAATGGGAAGGCCATCATTTTGGATAAAAAAGGAACGGGGACTCCTTTCATCAGCACCCTTCTGTGGTAAATTAGTGCACTCTAAGAAACTTTTAAGAGGTTTCAAAGAGGAAAGGAGTAAAGAATTTGTAAAACTGAGCAAAATAAACCTATGCTCTCACAGAGGTTTCCTCCCAGTAGATAGGCCTAGGAAATACGGAGACTGCAGATTCTGTGGGAATGAAAAAGATAGCACCTACTTTGAGAATGTGGTGCAGTCTCAAACATGAGGACTAACTTGTTTGGTAGCAGCATCATCAATGATGGGGAGATTTCTTCTCTAAAACCGACTCAGCTGCTGGCCTTTTTTTTTTTTTTTTTTTTTCTTTCTCCATGGGTCTGTCGGCTGTCAGCTCCAGATAGCACGTAAGCCTAATGGCTTATTGTACTGTCCCCATGTTTGTGGTACTTTAGTTACACCAGTCCATTATCCCTGTTTCCCGTACGAGGTGAAGAAGGTCCTTGCTTGGTGCTCTTTGTATCTCTTTCAGTACTAACTTAGTTTTCCCGAAGATTGTTTGTCGCCTTTGACCAAGTGCTTCACATTCACATATGATGTGTTCAAACGTTTCGATTTCCTCCCCGCATAGTCTGCAGTCCAGGTTATCATCGAATAGTTTCATGGTGGACAGGTGTTGTCTCACAGGTCCATGCCCTGTGAGAAGCGCTGTTAGGTCTTTCAGTTCTTTCCTGCTGTACTTTAGCAGTTCTTGAGCCTTATTTTTATTTGGTCCTGCAATAGCTTGCTTCCCATGCTTATTTCCTGGGTACGTCTTCCAGCGTTCCAGGTGTTTTGTGTTGATCCATTCTCCAGTGACCCGTCTTGTTGAGCATCTAGGTATGCCTACAGATGGTTCTGGTCCAATCATGTTTGCATTTGAGCCTTGCCTGGCAAGTTCATCTGCTTTTTCATTTCCAGGAATGCCTGAGTGACCTGGTACCCATACAAGTTTTACCCTGTTATGTTCTGCCAGTTCCGTAATTCTCTGTAGACACTCATCTACCAGTCTTGACGATGTTTTGCACGTAAGCAGTGCTTTCAAGGCCTCCTGGCTATCAGTTATTATTAGAATTTGCTTATTTTTGTAAGTCCTTCTAATGTTTTCTTCTATGCACCATAACAGAGCATATATTTCCGTTTGAAAAACTGTGGCGTGTTGTCCTAGTGGTATGCTGATGCTTACCTTAGGTCTCTCGCCATAAACTCCTGCACCACTTCCCCTTTCCTGTCTAGATCCATCTGTGAACCATATTAGACAGTCCTGGGTCAGTTTTTTCGCATTATTTACCCAGAATTTTTGATCCAGTATTACCTCAAATTTCCTCTGAATGTGATATTTAGGACACATGTAATCCGATCTCATTTCAAGAATTGGATCCCTTACTGTGTTCCAAATTGATGTTGTACCTGTCGTTGTTATGTTCCCCGGCAGGTCAATCAAGTCCCGGAGCCTTTGGTAAGCACATCTTGCCTCCCCTAAAATTATTAGGTCCAGTGGAGGCAGGTCTAATATAGCTTCCATGCTCGCAGTAGGAGTGGTTCTTATTGCACCAGTTATGCCTAGACAGGCCATTCGTTGAATCCTCTCTAGTTTGTGTATCGCAGTGGTTTGCATGACTTTTGGCCACCAGCTTACAGCTGCGTAAGTTATTGCTGGTCTGATCACCCTGGTGTACACCCAGTGCACCATACCAGGTCTGAGACCCCATGTTTTTCCATACATTCGTCTAACCATTGCAAATGTGGTTACCGATTTGTTTATGACCTTTTCCAGATGCTGGTTCCAGGTTTTTAGTTTTGAGTCTAGGATGACTCCTAAATACTTAACCTCTCCCTTGAATGTTAACTCTTCACCATGAAGATAAATTGGTCCAATTCCATCCAATTTTTTTCTTCTGGTAAATGAGACGATGGTGGCTTTTGTGGGGCTTATATTCAGCCCTACACTTGCAGTCCATCTTGCTACAGTATTTAGGGCCATCTGCATCCTTTCCCGTACTGTACTTGTGAACTTCCCTTTCACCATGATAACTATGTCGTCGGCATATCCATTAACATGGAAGCCTTCCCTGCTCAGCTTATTGAGCAGTCCGTCAACGACAAGGTTCCATAGGATAGGCGATAGGTTACCACCCTGGGGACATCCTCCAGCTACTTGCACTGAAAGACTTTCACCCATGAGTGAAGAGTGTACCAATCTGTTTTTGAGCATGCCCTTGATCCACCTGCAGCAGGTGTCATCAAGTCCTCTTTCTTTGGCTGCCGTGATGATTGATTTAAAAGAGGTATTATCAAAAGCACCTTCTATATCCAAGAAGGCACCCAATGTTATCTCTTTGTTTTCCAGGCCTTGTTCCAGTCGATGTACAACCTGGAAAAGCGCTGTTTCTGTTGACTTGCCTGTTGTGTACGCATATTGGTCTTGGTGTAGTGGTCTATTTACTAAAACACCATCCCTTATATGTCTGTCCACCAGTTTTTCCAATGTTTTTAAAATAAATGACATGAGACTGATTGGTCTAAATGATTTAGCCAGGTCGGATGGTCTCCCTGCTTTGGGTATGAAAATCGCCCTAACTTGCCTCCAGTTCATTGGAATATGTCCTAGTGCTAAGCTAGCTCTTAGAACATTGGTTAGTTTGCTGGTGAGCAAGTCTGTTCCTTGCTGTAGCATTATGGGTAGTATTCCGTCAGGTCCCGGTGATTTATACGGTTCAAACGAATTTATTGCCCATTTTACTTTGTCATAGGTCACCACTTGTGAGGCTACCTTCCAGTCGCTTCTGGAGGCTTTTTTGCAAGTCTCCAGGCCTTCAGTTACTGAAAGTTCCTCTGTGATTGTTGAGCCAGGAAAGTGTACCCTGAAAAGTTCTTCCAAGGTGTCTTTGCCTGACTTTGTGTATTCTCCACTCGGAGTTTTTATATTGCTTATCACATTTTGGAAGTTCTTAGCTGCTGGCCTTTGTTAAGGTCTTGAAGCTAGAGAAGGAAATGTGATGAGACTAGCCTCAGCCCAGTTTCTAGTAACAGGGGATACAATAGGTGTGTAGGATTTCTTCTCTAAAACCGACTCAGCTGCTGGCCTTTATTAAAGCTTTGAAGATGGAGGCGGAACTGTGATGGGAGTAGCCTCAGCTCAGATCCTAGTAACAGGGGGCATAATAAGCCTCAGTGTGAGCCATAAAGCTAAAGCAGAAAAGAGCTTTTATCTATCTGACTATAATAAATTGCATAATAATGTCGTTATATGATTCCACATCTACATGTTTCTACATGTTCTACATAATTTTTCTATATCTCACCGTTTTCGACCTTCCACCTCACAATCTGTTCGTTACATAAAATCGAGTTTTTACTAACGCGTTACATAAACAGCTATTGTTCATGCAAATTTAGAAAATACAACCGCTTTTCCTATCACAACAATCTAATAAAACTAATTAGCCGACACGCAATATCAATAAAATATGAATAGTACTCATACATGAAAAACCCCGACTCCTTTGACTTATTAATAGCGATCGGCGTAACGAGAATCGCGTGATCGGATACAAGGTCTTGACGTTGGAATATTGACAGTTATCACGCAATTCACCCCTAAAGTGCTTACACAATAAAGCAAAACATATTGTTTTTTCCATTTATCGTGCACGATCAGTTGCGGCACGCGCCGGAAATCATCGAGGTATGAACCAGTTATACATTATTAAATGCATCAGACCAAACCAAGCAAACGTTTTTACAACAAAGATACGTAGTTTACAATAATTGACAAATATCACAAAAAGTGTCTACTTTTATGAAAATCCTATTTTTTAGATTTCCTGCGTGTAGAAATTACATATAAGTGGCGACAGGATACAGAGTTTAGTGTGTTGGTTTATTCTTCCATATAAATTTTAATAAAAGCTGATTGATTCCAGTAAAGGTGTAAAAGATGATTCAAAGATCCTTATCATCCGCACTTCGTATTCATCAAGACGTCTATCATCTTTTAGTGTTTTATTCTATCGAACCTTTTCTGGTAATTTATCCCTACAGCGCTGGAACAATACTTGTATGTGACACTCTTTCCTCGCAGATCCTATAAATTCTTCGACGAATCATTTTGAGGAAGAACTTTAGCATGTTACTCATAAGATTAATTGTTCTGTAGTCATTACACGCTTTGGCTTCCTGTTTCAGAAGTAATCCATTCTTTTGGAATGTTACCAGTATTGCAAAAAAATGCTAGTGGGACAGACTCATCTTCAAGAAGCCTGAGGATTTCCGAAAGGGCTCCAACCGGTTCTGGAGCCCTTCCTTTCCATATCAGGTCTGGTCTCATCCCTCATCAAAAAATAAAAAAAATTAATTGAATGAAATTTTGGAATTAATAGTATATTTCATTACCAGTACAGAAATGAGGATTTTTCCGTGCGCGCGTGACAAATTCTCGTGTGAGGCGCAGCCGAACACGGGAAGTCATGCAAGAACGGAAAATCCATTTCTGGACGAGTAATGAACGATATTTTTTATTATACTTAGGTACCTGAAATCAACATAAACAAAAAATATCGCAAAAAATTATTAAGAAAATCGGGAATATTTATTTTTATTTTTAAAACAGTAAAAATGTAAGTACATACAACTCAAATTAACAAAAAAAATACAAGTAGGTAATTCTAAGAAAATTAATTTTGGACAGAACCGTTATTATTAATAGTAATATTTATTGTACAATTCGTATTATTGTTGAAGCTCAATCCCTTTTGCATTTCTTTTTGTTGAACTAAAGACTCTGCTAAAGATGTTGAAGCGGAGTGTTCGTGTGTGCTTTGGTTCTCTTGATTGATTGTTACAGATGTTGTAGTTTCCAAGTTACAAGGGCTAAACAACTTCCGTGATACTTCAATTTTTCTTTGTATGGACTCTTCTATACAATATCCTTCTGCTACATTGGAAGAAAGCCATCCTCCGTGTCTTTTCAAAGTGAGCAAATCACCGCCGTTTTCCACCAACATGGTTGCCGAAGACCGCCTTAGCCCATGTCCGGTATATTCTTCGGGATTTTTTAGTTTTAGGTATTTTGCAACAAGTTTTGGAATACCACTGATAGTATGGCACCCAACATATTGAGCGTAACATCTTTGGTTTCGGTATGCAACAAATAATCTTCTACTCTCCATATGTTTAGGGCGGAGATCTGCGTATTTACGGTAAATTGTACAGGGATCGAATTTGCAATTTTCATTGGTAATGGTAAAACTTCTTGACCTGTGAGTTTTTCCATCTCGTAAGAACACGACAAGGAAACGCCCATTATCTTCCACATCATCTAAACTCAAACGTATTAAATCATCTCTGCGGCATGCACCGAAGATGCCAAACACTAAAATTACTTTTGCTAGTAGATATTCTCCATCTGAAGCTTCACATAAAAATTTGGTTACTTGTTCTGCTGTAAGAATCTTGGATTTCTTTGGTATATATCCTACAGCTTGTCGTTTCAAAAAAGCAATCGTTTTTGGATATTGATGGTGAGTATTTTCTTTTATTGCCAAACAACTCTTTAACATAGAGAATCGACTCCATAAAGTGGAGGATTTCATAGTGTTGGCTTTTTCAGAAAAATATACTAAAAGAATATCGTCACTCACAATTTTGATTCGTTTCTGAGTCCGCCATTCGGTAAAACTGTTATATTCTTGTTCATATCTCAACCTGGATTTCACTGGTAATAAATCTGCACTCACTTCTGTCGCTCGTTGTAAGATATTTTCGGGAATATCCCGATTTTCTTCACAATCTGAATTCATTTTTGCAAAATGTAATAAATACATAAATACTTAATTTTCACTGACAGAAAATAAAATTTGTCATTAAAAAATAAATCGTTGCTATGGACACATTACTCGTTTCTTTTTTTTCTTCGGGTTGCCATAGGATATCTAGTATCATGGATATCTATGTTTATTATTAAGCGCACGGAAAGAGGAATCGGGAAAAAATTTCCGTGCGCTGTTCCGAAAATGTCATATTTACTGTATTTTATAAACAGTTGAAAATGTAGTATTTTCTGTTAAGTATAATAAAAAAAGATATTTAATGAGTGCTATTTTTTAAACATATTTTCATCTTTCTGTCACTTCTGGTTTAACCGGAAGTTGATGTCAACTTGCTTATTTTAATAGTCATTTCATGATTTTTTTTTTTTTGGAAAAAGTTTAAATTAACACTAAAAATGTAACGTAAAGTGTCATTTCTTAAAATGTCACAAAGGCAGTTACAAAAAAACGGACACCAGATTTGTATTCTCTATGCCAGAATTAGTTAAAATGGCCACCTCGACCCGTCTAAGAAAAACCTTCATTTGGACAAAATTTCGGTGCATTTTTCCAAAAAATCTCGAATAACTGATTATTTGAAACATTCAATATAGACCCATCACATGATCGTAGGTAGTTATAATGAATGCAGCTGGAATTCACAAATTTTCCATAACCTGTGTTATTCTTCACGATGTAATTGTTAATGTTTGTTTATTGCTAACTAGTGGTGATCACGGATTGGTCACGTTTATTCCATTGTACGCTGAACTGACAATTGCTAACTATTCCATCACTGGTGTAACACATTCATTATGGTGAACACTAATCGAATTGTGGTCAAAGTTTGCAATTTTTTAAATTGCTGTCAAAAATTGTCCTTATTACCTTTCAAAGACAAATACGCAGTAAAGGACATTCTGTATGTCAAGATCAGGGTAGTCAAGGGTGTGTTCCATAGTGTACACTGAAGTCATCGAATCTTCTTTGCAAAACTTCTATTTTCTGACATTTCTCATCCAATTCTTTTTGTTTGGTCTCCTCTGTATGTTGAAGAACTGTTCTTTTGTGTTCTTCGTTCTTCCATCAGTAACATAATTTTTTCCATCATCCATGTTTTAAGCTCTTTAACATTAGTTGTTGTATCAACAAGTATCATATGTTCTTCAGTGTTATCAGTCTTCTCCACAATCAGTCTGCATTTGACGTTGATGTTCTTCTTTATTTGGTATCTTACTATGTCGTTTTTCTTAGATTCCTAATATTATATTTTGGTTATTTTGTGGATTGTGGTCCGATTGTCTGTCTGCACTGTTTCTACCTCGTCGAATTATTAAGATATTGTTACGATTTTCCCGTGGGTTTTCACGAAGTCAGTTTAACTCAACAATTAATAAATATATTTACACTTCAAAAACACTCCGTACAATAATTAATTCAGCTACTAAGAACACTACTACAATTCCACAATTATTCCACTTTTTAAACTTTACGCGTTCACAAATTCACTACTACTACTACCGCGGTCGACACCGCTTCTTTTATATTCGCAAACCACGTTCTAGAATGACCGCAAAACGCTTCGCGATTTGCCTCGAATATTAAAGATGCTTCCAGGTGTCGCTTCCTAAGTGTGGCCTACTTTAACACGCGCCCGGCCAGAAATTGCGGCGCTTCGATTCCATCCCGAATCGAGTGCTCGTTCAGAAGTATCGAGCATAGTAGGCCCAAACCGTAACAATATTATCTAAGATAATAAAATGGTGTTCTAAGGTCGTCTCTAGAAAAAGTCCAGGTGTATAGTCGTGTGTCTGGTAACTCATAGAAGGTGTTTGTTATTACCAAGTCAGGTAACAGATGCAAATACACTGAGATTTTCCTTCCTTACTCCAAGTCCGTGAGGCTCAATGTGTTTCCCTTCTCTTCCTTTATATATTTTGGTAATAAAGTCACCCATTAAGATAATAATTTCTTGTTTAGGGAGTTTCTTCATAAGATCCGAGAGTAAAATTCTTCTGCTTCCTCCTCACTGTGATTACCTTCCATTAATTGTTCCAGAAAAATATAAGAATACAAAAAAAGTGAGGTTTTCATTTAAAAAATGGAAGTATATAGTTGAAACTCATTTTCGAAACACACTCTGTATACATGATAATAAACTAAAAAAAACGCACATGTAAAATTAAAAGAGATAGAGACAGATATAAAACTTGAATGAGGTTAGAATTTAAAGTCCACTTAGAGAAGAGATATGAGTAGTGAATCAGGGAGTGAGGGTCTCTCGTATCCGGCAAATTAATAGCTGCAATATAAGTCGTCCGAGCGGGGCTAGTTTAGTGCCGTTAGCCGTTGCAGCTTCGCCGCCATGCCAGAAATTACGTCGAGGTGACCATTGATTAATTTTCTCCAGTTATGCTTCGCAATTTATCTCGACCAGTGCAGCCATATTCCTGCCCTAACCAGGAGATCCCGGACCAAATTAATGGTTTCTATATAAATGTCAGTTTTAGACGTGTATAGGGGTTGAAACAATGGACCGTATACTGTTTTATATTAGAGTGGCCGGTAAAAGATTGCCTTATATGACCGCAGCTATTTTCTACCCTTAATTTAATACTCGACCATATTTTATTTTGGATTAACTGGAATTTATTGTTTCTTCTATAATCGATATTCAAAACACTCAAATTTACACACGAGTACTGTTTAGCTACATTGTTAATATCATCATATTAACATCATATGAATAATATAATACTTAGTCCAAAACATTAAATATTGTCCATTTATGACAATGTATTACCTTATTTTACAACTTGTACCAAAATTTGAAATTATTATGTCGTAACATACACATTTTTCAATAAAAGTGACAGATTTTCAGTTGAAATTTGCAGCTCTGCCAATCCGTACCTTTGCTGAGTGGAATTTAAGAAATGATCTGAATTCCTCTCACAAGTTTCTTCCACTTGCATATGTCAAGAACACATTTTGAGCAACAAAAAAAGTCAATCAAAGTCAGGTATTTTATTGGGGTTTGTAGGCCAATAAGTAGGTTTACCAGTTGATAAACTTTTCTAATTAAGCTGGTTTATAGCATGAAAAAGTTGTTTTCATTTTGTAGTCGTAACTCTAGATCCCCAATTGGTATGTTTAGCATTGAAATCTCCTCCAATGATAAACCTATACCCACTGTTTCCCAGAAATTTAAACACTTTTTTTAAAGCACGTCTAGGTGGACAGTAATTTCATTAACTTTTAAAGAAATAGCTTGAAATTCTTGTATTGTATATTTGTCTTCTTCTTCGTGTTTAATGGGCAAACTTTTTATCGTTGTTGCACTTGCAATGTCAAAAATATTCTAGCTTGACCACCAAAATCATCCATTCCGTTCAAATATGTACAAACCCTCAACTGCTGCTCTGGAAGTGGATTTAAAAACGCTGCTACACCATAACGCGTTGTTTTATTTTTCCCTTAATTATCGTTTGAAAAATCCATCAAACCCCGCGCTATTCCCCGATTTACATATAGAGGGGTTGATAGGAATTTATCTGAGTTTGGGAACGATAAATCCGCGCGACTTTATTAGATATCGACTAATTTATGGCTGCTGCCTCGGCCCGATATACGAAATCGAACATCGCTTATAAAATATCGAGGTGGTAATGCTTCCATGTTTATTGGAAACAATATTACAGTTGCAGAACCAACATGGCTGAATTAATTACGAAAAACCTTAATCAAATCTCTGAGAAATCTCTTCTGGAAACGAATATGGACTTACACAGTGAAACTATCAGTACGGTCACAACAAGACTTTGTATTGATGATGAAATTGAAATTGAATTTTCAAAACTAATCGAGAGACTTTAATACTAAAAATTGACTTGTAGACATAAAAATTACTTTTTCAAGAATTTGTTACAACAAATTCATACATTTAAACCTTAAAAATTGACTTGAACCCCAAAATGTGACTGAACTAATAAAAAGTGCCATCAGAAGCTTAATAAAGTTTGCATTTGAAGTAAGTTTTCATAATTTGAAGACAAATTTCAATATTTTAGTCTTGAAAATCTTTAAGTCTTAGATGCAGGACATTGACATTAGATTCATGAAAATTGTCTTGAGAACGAACTTTTCGTGCTTTTTACTTTGCTTTTCATTTTCTTCGAATTCTGGACTATTTTTAGTGCTTTAAAACTGCTTTCAGCTTGGAAAATCGAGTTTCAAGACTATCTTCACCAAGTTATTGACATAGCAAACTTAAAAAACAATTTTTACATTCTTCATAGACTTAAAATGGCATTCCAAGCTTTGTCACTATTAAATCGACTTCTAGACACCTCAGTGATAAAAATTCGGGTATTTCTTAATAAACTAGACTGTTTTTAGTGTTTTAAGGCTGTTTTCAGTCCCTCAAATCGAGTTTGAAGACTATCTTTACAAAGTTTTTGACTTATCAGGCCTAAAAGCCAGTGTGTCCACTGACCATAGTCTTGAAAATGTTATTTCAAGCGTCTTCACTATTAAATTGACTTCTACACTCATAGGTGCAATAAATTGTATCATCTCTAAAAAATTCAGACTGTTTTTAGTGCTTTTTAAGACTGAAAAATCGAGTTTAAGACTATTTCCAAAAGTCAAGTCTCTTCAGTAATAAAACTAAAAAATTTTGGTACCAAATGCTACAATAATAGTCTTGAGAACTAATTTTTAGAAATAAAATAGTCCGAAAATTTAATTTACTTCTAGACTTGTTGTCCAGTCCAGAAAATTGAGTTGTACACCAATTAAAACCTTGATACTTTTGGACTCTCTTTAGTCCTAGTAAGGTCCGTTCTAGCATTAAAAGTCAACTTTTATACTATTTTTAGTAGTAAAAAATGAGTTTCATGCACAATACAATCTTTGTCTTGATTTCCGGACTTTTTTTAGTTCTTGAATGCCAGTTTCAGACACTCAACCAGGATGACAGTCTGAGAAAGCGAATCATAAGACCATTCCTAGTAGTAAAAAGCAAGCTTTTAGACTATTCAGTACAAATTTGGACTTTCACAAGTCTTGAATGTTCAGTTTTAAACTATAAAACGATTTTTTAAATGGAAATTTGGAGGACTGTATCTTCCTTAGGAAACGTTTTTCAGAAAAATGAAATAATGCAAGTCAACTTATTTTTTGATTAGCTATCAAATGGTGAATTAATGGCCATTAATTTGTTTATAGTAAGTGTCTTGGAAGTTGAAATATGTGGAATTGAGAGTCAGATCGACTGCATCAACAAATTCGTTCATTGGGATGTCTGTGTATTGCTTAATGCTGTTCCAGTGTTTTCTAACTAAGTCTAGAACCAAATTGATGGGGATGTTTGTTAACATTGAGACCACGTCGAGTGACATAAGGGAGTAGTCGTTGGGGAACTAAATTTTTTTAATTTTTTCCTTAAAATCCCACGAATCTTTGAGGTAATGCTTTGAATTTTTGTGTACGATGTTTTGTAGGATAGGAGGGTTTTATAGAAATTTTCAAGAGTAGATTGGGTACACGAAACTAACCAGTGTAACCTGTGTTCTGCTCTAATCAAAAACGTACGCCACTGTTCCCTTTTGTACCTCAAAATAGAAAACACAGTGTACAATAATACGGAATAGTCTGCAATAAAGCTCGATCTCGTGCCGATACCGATTCTACCTTGCGTTTTCCGCTCGCAATCCATGACTTATTTTATTATTATTGTATTCTGGCGATTCAAATTCACGGGATAAACCGCCTGGTTTGGAACAATTTCTTTAAAATGCCGTTTTACTACCGAACGGATATGATAGCGAGCAAGCTCGAACGATATCAGTTTTCAAAACAATTTTAAACACAATTTATTTTCACTGGCGGAGAAATTCATAAAAGTTTATTGGCTTGAAGTCTGAAACAACAAAAAAGAATAAGAAAGTATTATATTTTTTTATTTTTTTTTTCTATACTATTATAGTATACTAACTAAAAAAATATTAAAGAAGAGGTAATTTATGTAAAGCTTCTCTCAGCAAAATGAATTGAAAACACATTAATAGAATGGCTTTCAAGATCGCCCAACTTAAATCAGTTAGGTTAGGTACACTACACTGTGTGAACATGGACTACTTCTTTTCGTTTAAATCAGTTGGATCTTTTATGGAAATATTTAAAAGAGAGCAAAGTTTATGGAAATAAACCGCATAATTTAAGATAGTTAAGGCTACATAGGTGCTAGATATTTTCTGTTTTGTTATATGGGCTTGGACCACAACTGATGTCTCCTGGACGGAACACATCACCAACATGGAAGTCATGCAGAGATTAGAGAAAGAGAAGAAAGTCGTCTTTACAGTAAAAAAGTGGAAGCTGGAGTACTTTGGCCACATACCAAGACATGAAAAATACCGCCTTCTACAGTTGGTTGTCCAGGGCAAGGTGGATAGCAAGAGAGGACCAGGGAGGAGACGACATTGTTGCACAACCTACGCCAGCGGTTTGGATTGTCATCTGTTGATCTGTTTAGATGCGCAGTAAACAATAAGGCAATGAGAGAAGAAGATATGAAAACCGCAGTGCAACAGTCAGACTCTCCAATATTCAGCATACAACGAGGCGTAAAACAAGATATTTTATCTTCCTTGATATTCAACATTTATGGTGAATACATTATAAGGAAGGCTTTGGACAGTTGAGAGGGTGACATAAGTTATGCTGATGACACCACACTTATAACAAAAGACAAACAAAAAATGACTGAAGTTTAACTGAAGAAATTAATTATCTGAGGAGAAAGCCATAACTGTCATGACAAAGCTGCATAAAATCTGGAAGGACCAACAAATACAACTAAAACAAAATGCAAATTTGTCGAAACTCTTGTTTTACCAATATATGGGACAGGAACATGGACTTTGAAAGTCACATACATTGCTAAACTGGACAGCTTTGAAATGTGTGTCTGGAGAAGGCATTGAAGAATCCCTTGGACTGCTCACAGAACCATCATCACCAATATTCTCAAGTTTTTTGGACATGTGAGGAGAAGAAAGGATGACAATTTGGCAAAACTTATAATACAAGGAAATAATGTCTAATGCCAAAAGCTAAATATTGCGTAAATAACTACTAAAAGTGTTTGATTTCCAATACCATCCATGCATTATTCACACATGCAACGTAACCTAATACTGATATGAACACTAAACAACAATACTAGAAGCAAATTCAACACAATTTATTAGCAAAAACAACTAATTTAAATAGAAACACTGGAACACATTAAACGTCATTAAGCTGGATGACGAGGTATATAGGACTTGCGAGTATAAGTCTGTTCGAACAACATTTGCTTGTAATCAGTTTCAATCTGACTGGTTTCTTCAATTCTCCTTTTAGCCAAATCCAAAATTATATTATAAACTGGGTCGTTTCTTCGGAAGCACTTTTCAAAATCTTCTTTGTTCAATTTGAAAATCCTCGTAGTCTCGATGGCAATAATGCTGGCAGTTCTCTTGTGGTCCTTCATCAGCACCGAAATTTCACCAAAGTAAGCGCCGTCATTCAAATGGCATATTTCTCTTCCCGAAGGTGCCAACACGGCCACAGTACCACATTCAATGAAATACATGCAATCACCGTACGAAGCGGACTGAATAATTAAATCGTTGGGAAGATAGATTTCTGGTATCAAAGATGCCACGATTAGCTTCACGGTTTTGGAAGAAATTTGCGAAAATATGGACACATGCTTAATTAACGATTTGCACAAGTAAACGTCGATTTCTTTTTTCAAATTTTCAGACAGAATAGTTCTAATGAAAGTTTCGTTGAAGAACACATTTCTATATTTGAATCTGTAATAGCAGATTAGTCTTTGTTTTAAATCTGGTGGTAGCTGTTTTGCTATCATGTACTCATTCAGCTCAGTCATAACTTCCTCGAACTTAACTCGTAACGTGCGCTGGGACAAAAACGTGTACAGAAGCACAATCCATATCACTGCAAGCAGAAGCTTCCCTAGTATATAATTGATTAGAGAGAAACTCAACTCTTCTGGAAGTGAATGTCTACGTAAATATGGAATGTCGATCAAAAATGTATATTGGGCACTCTTAAAAAAGGTTAGCACGTATTGTCTTGATGGATTTAAAGTCAAGAAATAACCTGTAAGGTAAGATTGATTTAAAGGTTTAAGAGTCGTGGCCAAGCGAAATCTAGGCACTCCAAAATGAAAACAAGTCATTACATGCATAATTAAAGAAATTAGACAGAAAAAACCCAACAAGAAAAAATTTGTATTGGATTTGATTCCAAAAAACATTGCCGTAGGTTTAATCAGCTTCATAAACGTGGTTATCCGTCTGAGTTTAAGAAGTGCCAAGCAAAGTACCACAGAAAAAATTATAGCATGAGATTTATACGTCAAAACTCTGGGAATAGAGGAAAATAAATCGCAAATAAAATGACCGTTGTTAAGGTATCTTAATGCAATTTTACTCTTGGATAGTTCAACATATTTCACACCTTGAACAGTAAAACCAATGAAAAACTGAAGCACGACATTACATAAGGACAACAAGTCTAGGTAAGTGGAAATTATTACTAGTTCCTTATCAAATTCATACGGGTCATAAACACCAATTCTAACAAAAGCAAAGTCATAAGTTTTGAAAAAAAGCAGAATTCCATAAAAAAAGAAGCACCACACCTCGTACAGTTGATTGAACTTACTCAGTGGATGAATGGTATGTTTGAATTGCGTGTAATGGCGTTCGTTCTCTTTTAGGATAGCCACCTCGCTCTTGAAGAACTCCACCGTGGTTGGGTGTGACGGACTCACCATGATAAAACGGTGCAGGCTTAGTAGTAGTTTTGTCCATTTGGAGGCTCCAATCGGTGTCGGTGGGTAGTTTATGTCTAGATCGGTACTGTTCGGTAAATATTCCATCTGTGACAACAGCGGAGATGATTTAATAATTTTTTAAATCAAATTGACTTAACGTTGGTTGCTATGGAATCTATTTGAGTTATTAATGGCACACAAGTAGCTGTTAGTGGGTGTTCATTTTGTTTGAATTTTTTTTGTAGTTTGAAATTAATTTAATCCACTTTATGCAAAAAATGTTTTGTGGATGAATATGGTAACGAGGAATGTAGCTGTTTTAAGAGTATCCCGAAAAAGATCATTTTAGACTATTCAATTTCTTATATACTTTTGAACAATTTTATGTCCAAAGTAAATTGGATAGTCTTCTTCTTCTTCTTATTCATATTTAAGATCTCGAGATCTGTTAGTTTTGCAGGTTCCTCTGGATCACTTCCTGGGGTGGAGCTGTCCTTCCATCTATTAGGTGGTCTTCCGGGTTCCTCTTTTTCCTTATGGTTTCCGTTCAAGTGCGATGCGTGGCAGTCTTCCCTCTTCCATTCTTCTCACGCGAGCGTACCAATATCGTTTTCTTTGTCTCCCCCATCTTACGATGACTTGCACCCCACATTGTTCCCTAATGTCAGTGTTCCTAATTCGGTCTATTCTTGTTTTTTTCCATTATAGTCCTGAGTGTTTTCATTTCGCCACTCGAAGCATTCTTTTCGTTTTGTTGGTTTCTATTCCGTATGTCATGATTGGCCTGATACAAGTCTTATAGATTCTGACCTTTCTATCCTTTCGCATGTATTCGTTCTGCCTTAAGCAGCCCGACATGGCAGACGCTTTGTTGAGCTGGCTTCTTAGGTCGTTCACTGGGTCGTGATAACTCGACAGATCCATACCCAGATATTTGAATTGTGAGACTTGCTCGATGATTTTGTCCTGAACTACCAGCTTACATCTTACGGGAAGAAGCAAAGATTATGCTTTTCGTTTTTTCTATAGATATGGTCATGTTCATTGCTTGGCTGACTCTGTAGATCGTCCTCCGTTTCCGCGAGAATAGCTGCATCATCGGCGTAGCATACCATGCTGATTCTTTTATCCTCTCCCATTCGGTATCCCAAATTTGATAGTGTCTTACAGTAAATTGGCCCAAAAATTGATTAGGATAGAAAAATGGACGAAAAATAGAACCGGTTCTATTTTTCAGACAATTTCTAAGCTCGGCGCATGCATATGAGCATGAGCCGACAGAAAACAAACAATTTCCTAACCTTCAATAAAATTCGGTTTGATTTTAGTAGAGAACAGCACACAGGAAGTACTTACTGAAGCAAACAGGAGTATGAAACTCATTTGATTTAGATCATCCATGACTTTTTTTAATTAATTAAAAACAATAAACATAACTTCAAATCAAATCTCATAATTTTCTGCTAACGTCAATACAAATTAATGACATAAAGAAGACATTTTTCTATCAAATTGTATCCAATATAGGATCATATTATATCTTAGCTGAATACATTTTGACAGGAACCAATATTTGCTGCAAGTTGGTTTGGGTCTATTGTTTCAGATTTTGTATAAGAAATTGGATAGCCTAAAACGCCTTAACTAAGGCAGTTGAAATCAAACTGATTCAGGCAAGGTTGTGTATTTTTGCCACTCCTCTTCAACATGTATTCAGAGAAAATTTTTAGCAAAGCCCTCTAATAAGAAGAGGGTGAAATACGAATTAACATTCCACTGAACAATTTGCGCTATGCGGACGATACAGTACTTCTTGCCGAAAACATGGCTAAGCTTTAATATGTTGAATAACGTCATCACATCTAGACGAGAATATGGTCTAACACTCAACATTAAGAAGACCAAATACATGATTGTTACCAAAACTGTGGAAGGCGAATAGCTCGAAAGAGTCAAAAGCTATGACTACTTAGGAACAAGTGTCCTCTGTTATGTAGACTATTGTTCAGAAACTACTTCCGGTCGTTCTGTATGGTGTGGAGGCTTGGACTCTGAACGTATATTACGATGTGAACATACCGTAAGAGGATATTGAGAATATGATGGACAGAACATGTTACAAACGTAGATGTCCTAAGAAGAACGGAGAAGGGCGTGGAGATTCTACGTGAAGTTAAAAAGAGAAAACTCTCGGAAATATCTCGGACATGTTCTTCTTTCTCTTCCATTTTCTGTCCACTCCTGAACAAAGGCCTCTTTCATTTGTTTCCATGCTGCCCTGTCTTTTGCTCTATCTTCCTCCCGCTATTCTATTCACATTATCCAACCATCTCCTCTGTAGCTTCCCCACACTCCTCTTTGCTTGAAGCTTTGATACCCATCTGTCCACATTTAGTCTGGCAACATGTCCAACCCATTGCCACTTAAGCTCTGCGACTCGCTTTATTATGTCCACTACCTCGGGTCAAAGGTATGAGATTCTACAACTCATAATCCAGGGAGAAATCGTGGGGCGAGGTCTGTTAGAAGAAGAAGAATAATTTGGCTTAGGAACTTAAGTGAATGATTCAACGTCTTCCAACCGATTCAAAGCCGCAGTTTCCAAAGTAAGAATAACAATGATGATAACCAACCTGCAACATGGAGTTGGTACATGAAGAAGAAGATAATCTGAGAACATTTCTAGAAGTCAGCTGCGAAAAACCTACTTCCGTAACTCTAACCATGTCCAACTACTTTTATTATGCTAAGTTTCCCGATCTATACAGGGTGGTCCAGTTTTAAATGTCAATAATTCACCAATCCATAGCAAATTAAAAAATAAGTTGACATTCATTATGTCATTTTCCTGAAAAGTGTTTCTTAAGGAAAATAAAGTCCTTCAAATTTCTGTTTAAAAAATCGTTTTTTTTTTGTCATAACTGTCAGACCGTTGGAGCAATATTGATCAAATTTGGAACAAGCACTTTATTACACGTTATTACGGTCAAAGACCCAAAACTAACCCAACCCAACTTAAAAATTGTCTTGGAAACGGAAGATTCACTTGAGAAGTTTAAAAAATATTATTGTAGCCAGTTTTCATAGTTTCCAGACAAACTAAAAGACTTTAGTTTTGAAAATTGAATTAGAAAAGGTAAAAATTTCAGAAGCTTAAAAGTTGTGTTTGTAACCAGTTTTCATGCAAATCGAGAGACTTTAATACTAAAAATTGACTTAAAGACATAAAAACTACTTTTTCAAGAACTTGTTACTACAAATTCATACATTTAAACCTTAAAAATTGACTTGAACCCCAAAATGTAACTGAACTAATGAAAAGTGACATCAGAAGCTTAAAATTTGCATTTGAAGTAAGTTTTCATAATTTGAAGACAAATTTCAATATTTTAGTCTTGAAAATAGTCTTAGATGCAGGACATTAACATTAGATTCATGAAAATTGTCTTGAAAACGAACTTTTCGTGCTTCTTAATTTGCTTTTAATTTTCTTCGAATTCTGGACTATTTTTAGTGCTTCAAAACTGCTTTCAGCTTGGAAAATCGAGTTTCAAGACTATCTTCACCAAGTTATTGACATAGCAAACTTAAAAAACAATTTTTACATTCTTCATAGACTTAAAATAGCATTCCAAGCTTTGTCACTATTAAATCGACTTCTAGACACCTCAGTGCTAAAAATTCGGGTATTTCTTAATAAACTAGACTGTTTTTAGTGTTTTAAGGCTGTTTTCAGTCGCTCAAATCGAGTTTGAAGACTATCTTTACAAAGTTTTTGACTTATCAGGCCTAAAAGCCAGTGTGTCCACTGACCCCATAGTCTGGAAAATGTTATTTCAAGCTTCTTCACTATTAAATTGACTTCTACACTCATAAGTGCAAAAAATTGTAACACCTCTAAGAAATTCACACTGTTTTTAGTGCTTTTTAAGACTGAAAAATCGAGTTTAAAACTATTTCCAAAAGTCAAGTTTCTTCAGTAATAAAAGTAAAAAATGTTGGTACCAAATGCTACAATAATAGTCTTGAGAACTAATTTTTAGAAATAAAATTGTCCGAAAACTTAATTTACTTCTAAACTTGTTGTCCAGTCCAGAAAATTGAGTTGTACACCAATTAAAGTCTTGAAAATATACTTTTGGACTCTCTTTAGTCCTAGTAAAGTCAGTTCTAGCATTAAAAGTCAACGTTTATATTATTTTTAGTAGTAAAAAATGAGTTTCATGCACAATACAATCTTTGTCTTGATTTTCGGACTTTTTTTAGTTCTTGAATGCCAGTTTCAGACACTCAACCAGGATGGCAGTCTGAGAAAGCGAATCATAAGACCATTCCTAGTAGTAAAAAAGTTTTTAGACCATTCAGTACAAATTTGGACTTTCACAAGTCTTGGATGTTCAGTTTTAAACTATAAAACGATTTTTTAAATTGAAAGTTGGAGGACTGTATCTTCCTTAGGAAACGTTTTTCAGAAAAATGACACAATGCAAGTCAACTTATTTTTTGATTGGCTATCAAATAGTGAATTATTGACACTGGACCACCCTGTATGTATTGAAATGCAGTTTTACGTTAAGTGGGATGAGTCCATTGTCATTCTCGATGTCACTATAACAGTCTTCAGATATGTTAATCTTATGTACGATTTTCTTCACAAGAATGGTTTTACAACACTGCTAGCTCATGATGGTCGTGATTAAGAACCAAAACAACATCCTTATTTTATTCTAGAAGACTTTCGTCGAATATAAGCTAAATAATTTATTTTCAATTCACCAATTTGGAAGGAGCAAATTGCTTCTGAAACTGTTGGATATATTTCAGGGCGCGAACAAATAAAAATAACTTTAGATGAAATATAACGTCTCGCAAGTGGAATCAAATAGCAAATAAAATAAAACAAGAACGGGAAATCTAACACTGAAGCTGCGCCGCTCTCGCTTCGTAGCTTAATGGCCGGATCCCGGAAATTGTGAGCACATATATCTCGGGTCAGATTTATGAAAGTGCTTTTCTTCGTAGCACAGACGCAAACGCTATCTGTATACATATACAGGGTGTCCGTTTTTGGAGCTTTGTAAGATGTCGTTTAAAAAATTACACAATTCCTACTACTTCCGGAATTGTCTGGAAAAACGTTTTTAATTTTTCTGGACTTATTTGAAGAAACAAATAAATAATATAAAATAAAACCGCCCCCCACCTGTCTGGGAGTTAGTTAAAATTGAATGAATTAAAAACCTAAAATTGTTTTTTTTTAATCTCTCTCTCTGTACACATATACTCAGGTTTAATTTATTGATAAACTTTTGATGAAACCTACCTGAGTATGTATGTACGTTGTGTTTGGCAGGCCCTAATTGGAAAACTTCTTTAATATAAAAATTTCAATTACCTTCAGGAACGATACCGGCTCAAAGGTCTTCTGTCCGGTTATTTCTCAGCTTTAAGGGCGGTATAATCAACGTCCGATTAAATTTAAAGTAGAGAGACTTTGCGTTGTGCATAATTTGGAAGAGTATGATACACACTTTTTAATTTGCTGGAGAAGGTTTGTTAACGATTTAAAAAAATAATAATTAAATGGGTACAAAAAATACAAATTATTCATAATTCGAATAAAGGAATTACTACATAAACCACCAAAAATTCGAATTTGACCAAGAGACTAACTAACCATCAGTCATTAAACGTTTTAATGTCCAAATGTAAAACTGGGCCGTTATAAATCTTTCCGGCCCCAAATTATATTTGTACGAAAACATGTTTTATGTTTTTCCATTTCCTGCAAAATGGATCCGATCCATATTTTATGAGATGGCTGACGAACGAAATTTATCACCCAATAAAGTTATATTTACCGGGATAATAGACTTTTTATTTCGCGCTACAAAAGCGAACGAAAGTGCGGGATCGGAATATAAATTGCATTTTTTCCGAGTTTGTTTTCAAGCGGCAATTAAATTTAACCCACATTTCAGAAAATTTAATCGAACAGAGTGAGAGTGTTTATACAGGATGGTCCAGTTATCAAGTGTCATTAATTCACCATCCGATAGACCATCAAAAAGTAACTTGACATGTATTAAGTCATTTTTCCTCAGGAAGATAGAGTCATCCAGTTAGATAGTTGGAGCAATTTTGATCAAATTTGGAACAAATACTCATAAAATGAATTCTCATTATGTGATGTGACTGACTTTTGTCAAAAATTCATTTTCTCGCTCTACGAAATTATTACAAAAGATCTTCCAGGACACTCTGTATATTACGCGACGTTTCACACATATTTATTTATAAACATAATTATATACAGAGTGTCCTAAGCAAGTAAAAGCTTGGTCCACTTGTACTTTTATCTGTAGCAACAGCATTTCACACAGAGAAATGCGTCTTTTTGTAATTGAACCCCCTGTACAAATTTGAACAGTTTTTTTACGGTTTTAAGTAGCAGATTGCATTGCTGTTTTTCTATCAAAGTTAGTTTTTAGAAATTTCCGGCACTTCTAAAATAATTCTAGTCTCTGACTTTTCTCTCTTTCTGAATTTCTCAAATATGTCTCTGGAGAACTGGAAAATTTGAAAAAGTGCAATTTTTTATAATTTTTGGCAATCTTTCTTTTTTTGTCATCATAAAACGTTTTATATGCTTATTACTCACTAGTTTTGAATAGATACTAACATCCATTAGCTACCCGTGAGAAAAGAGACATTACTCATAACTTTATGAATGCAATTCAATACTTTATCAGTGCATTTTTGATATTTATAACATTTGGTTATTGTGTATTTCTGACTTAATTTTAGTCTATTTTTAAATACAAAACACTCTTTAAATCCAGTAAAATCAGTATAAATAATACCAAACGTGTTTTATAACTTTATGATTGAAATTTTGACAGTTATGACATTTGGCTGTCAGTTACAGTTTTGACCTAGACCTAGAAACTGTCAAATTCAATCTCATAGAGGTACCAAACAACGAAACATACTTGAAAAATAACAAAATTAGTTTGACTTTGGTTGAAAGTAATTTATACCTTTATCAGTGCATTTTTGACATTTACAACATTTGGTAGTGTGTTTTTGACTTAATTTTAATTAAATTTTTAATTATGACAACCGTCAAAAAGCCTTCCATAAAGCTGTAAAAGCACAAAATACTCTTAAAATCCAGTAAAATCAATATAAACAGTATCAAACGTATTTTATAGATTTATGATAGAAATTTTGACAGTTATGACGTTTGGCTGTCCGTTACAGTTTTGACCTAGACCTATAAACTGTCAAATTCAATCCCATAGAGGTACCAAACAGAAAAACTTACTTGAAAAATAACGAAATCAGTTTGACTTTGGTTGGATGCAATTTATACCTTTATCAGTGCATTTTTGACATTTATAACATTTGTTAGTGTGTTTCTGACTGAAATTTAGTCTATTTTTTAATATGACAACCGTCAAAATCCTCACTAAAACTGGAAACTGTCAAATTCAATCCCATAAAGGTACCAAACAATAAAACTTACTTGAAAAATAACGAAATCAGTTTGACTTTGGTGGAATGCATTTTTGACATTTATTACAATTGGTTTTGTGTTTTTAGCTTAATTTTAACTTATTTTTAAATATGACAACTGTCAAAAACCTCTCCATAAAGCTATAAAAACACATAACACTGTTAAAATCCAGTAAAATCAGTGTAAACAGTGCCAAACGTATTGTATAGCTTGATGGTTGAAATTTTGACAGTTATGACATTTGACTGTCAGTTACAGTTTTGACCTAAACCGGAAAACTGTCAAATTCAATCCTATAGAGATACCAAACAAAAAAACTTACTTGAAAAATAACGAAATCAATTTGACTTTGGTGGAATGCATTTTTGACATTTATTACAATTGGTTTTGTGTTTTTAGCTTAATTTTAACTTATTTTTAAATATGACAACTGTCAAAAACCTCTTCATAAAGCTATAAAAACACATAACACTGTTAAAATCCAGTAAAATCAGTGTAAACCAATGAGTAAAAAGAACAAGTATCAGGAGGTAACAATAATACAAATTATAACCCGTTTGTGCATTAAGCGAGGGGGACGGAAGTTGATTGCGCATTCGCCTACTGCGCAGTTGAATTGACGCAAAGTCATTGAAAGTTTGGAGTTTCAAACCCGCAAAAATTTGTTGTTTGTATTTGTTGTAGTATAGTGTTAGTTTGTTTTGTTTGTTTGTGGTTCTTTAACAGTTGAGTTTTGCAAATTTAAATTAAGTTGTACAGTGGACAATAATAATAGTGTCTTATAGTGCCAACCGGAAGTTGACGGCCGCCATATTACTCCCCCCGCCTCCCCCTTGTTTCTGTCCCCCTCTTTGATTGCTATTGCTCCTTCCTGCTATGTTTACATTTTTTTTATTCATTGGTGTAAACAGTGCCAAACGTATTGTATAGCATTATGGTTGAAATTTTGACAGTTCTGACATTTGGCTGTCAGTTACAGTTTTGACCTAAACCTGAAAACTGTCAAATTCAATCCTATAGAGGTACCAAACAACGAAACATACTTGAAATATGACGAAATCAATTTGACTTTTGTTGAATGCAATTTATACCTTTATCAGTGCATTTTTGACATTTATAACATTTGGTAGTGTGTTTCTGACTGAATTTTAGTCTATTTTTAAATATGACAACTGTCAAAAACCTCTTCATAAAGCTATAAAAACACATAACACTGTTAAAATCCAGTAAAATCAGTGTAAACAGTGCCAAACGTATCGTATAGCTTGATGGTTGAAATTTTGACAGTTATGACATTTGGCTGTCAGTTACAGTTTTGACCTAAACCTGGACACTGTCAAATTCAATCCCATAGAGGTACAAAACAATGAAACGTACTTAAAAATTAACAAAATCAGTGTGACTGAATTTACTTTAATTTTTGCTATAGCTGTCAAATTGTCCAGTACTCAACTGAAGAATAGCAGATGACGACGATTGTCACTTTGACAGGAGATGATATTTTAGTTTATGTGTGATGGCGCAATGAGTTATTTTTATTCTTAGTGAATACTTACCACAGTCGTAGCAAAAATATAGTATTCTACACGCATGTAATGGCTATTACTCACTCAATGATTTACGATACACGCAAGCTTCATTTTCGTGAGTAATACCTATCATTACATGCTCATTGAATAATATGCTACATGATGGTTGACAAAAATTGTCAAGAAATCAAAATGAAGGTGACTTTTTCTTCCATCCTAGATTGTGCAAATTAACAAAACTGAAAAAATATTGATAGTTATAATCTTTAGTTTATTTAACGACAGCAAAAGAACATTGCTATTAAAGTCATACAGATTTTTATTTCCTCCCCACTTTCAATTAATTTACCAATCTCACCCTCGAGTCAAAATAAACAGACAAACTTTCCGTCCCCAAAAGAAAAACGTGCAGCTCGCAAAAACCCAAGTCGCTCACTTTTACGTTCAGGTAAATTACATCTCATGAAAGCCAAACCTTTTCAAAGGTAAATTAATCCTGTCACAAGCAGAAAGACAGACCGGAATCATGAGTTTATTAATAGATGGCGTATGCCGAGTGAACACGGTCGATTTGTACAAGAGAACGTCAGTTCCATTCTCTCAATTTTTAAACTCATTTCGATTATGCCGCCTGTACGATCCCGGAAAGAACCACAGACTCTTGATTTGTTTTCGCTTGTCTTTTTCCCCTAAAATTGAGTTGTTTATATCCAGATTTATGCTTTTACAATGCATCTGTGTTTACGGTCATCAATTAGGAAGGAACCAAAAATTCCGACCAATATAAAACATAAAAGTTTCGCTCCTGCCCAAAAAAAAACTCGAACCGGAAAGTCAGCATTACGATCGTGATTCAAAATGGACGGTTTTTCGTGACTGCTTTGGATCAAGCACATTAATCATTATTAGACGAATCGGGGTGGAACGTTTTATATCGCTCCAGAATCATAATTTCTACTTAGCGAAGACAGGAGGCTGGGCCGAAAGTTTCCTTCCTGAGAAATATTATATCGGTCGATAAAAAGCCGCCATCGCTGCGGTTCGTTTCTGTTTTTTTTTTCTTGACTGTAGCTTTTTGTTTTGTGTTGCAATATCACAGAGGTTTGCTGGTATTTGAACCGTTTATCTGGTTAATTAGCAGACAGATTTTCAAATTAAACTGCGTGTAGAAATGTAACGCGGTTAGGTCACCTGACTGTTTTTAAGCTTAAAACTGCATTTTTAAGTTTATGTTATGCCTGCTTTATACCTCTCAATTAACAATTAAACTAAACTTTCATTTAAACTAAAATTAATTTATCAAAGCTGAAAGTGAACTTACAAGCGAGCCCATTTATACTTTCAATTTACACTAAACTAAAATAATTTTAAATTAAAGTTAAACCAACTTTATTAAAGTTCGGCTTAATTCGTTTAAATTCGTTGACTTTCGGAACTATCACTGTCATACTTGTCATCACTCATGATGTAAATTGCTGTCTTCTGTCAGTCTGTGAAGCATCATAATCCTAACAAATGTTGGTTCCTGGTGTGTATATTTTTTTGATTCATTAAATTCTTGCAAAAATTTAAAAAATGGAAGGCCACTAAAAATTACTAAAAAACGAAGAAGGCAACGTAGATACGGAGTGCGGCCTATAAACAGATGTAGGAAAGAGTTGGGAATGTACACAAGTTTGTAAAAGCCACGATTAATCAAGATCGTGAATACTTCTATAACTATTCCCGCATGTCTCCTGAAATGTTTGCATACTTACTAAAGTTGGTGAAGCCTAGGCTTACAAAATTAAAAACTACAAAAACGCCAATATCTGCAGGTCAGAAACTAATAATAACTTTGCAGTAAGTTGAATACTAGTATGCTAATCTTCTACAACTAATTTAATTAATAAAAAATAAAATAAATAATTTATTTTTAGCACTATTTTGTTTTTATAGCTTTTGTTAGTTTTGTCATATAAGTATGGATATTGCGATACGTAGTCTATTAGACTTGAATCGTCTAATAGACGTTTTTCTAATTATTAATTTTTAGTATAAACCTAAACAAGATTTCTTAGTTTAAATATTAATTTTAGTGGGAATTTAAATTTAATTTAATTCTTAAATGGGAGGTATAAAGCAGGCATTACCGTTTTTTAAATTAAATTGACATTCTTAAAGTTATGTGAGTATTTTTGAAGTTTAAAATTACATTATTAAAATCACGTGACTGGTTTTAAGGTTAAAATAACTTTTTTCAGTTCACGTGACGGTTTTTAAGTATACAGGGTGGGCCATAAGTAATGGGACATAGAGCTACAGCATATTCCTGACATCAAAATAATACGATTTAGCTGAATTGTCCTATACCGAAAGTTAATATTAAGAAAGATACAGGGTGTGAAAGTTGAAATTTTATTTTAGCTTTTTTGTCATATCTTCACGGTCTTTTGATATAAATTACTGAAAGTTGGTATAAAGGGGTTTTGGCAGACGTAAAATACGATGCTTTCATTTGTTTTGTAGTAGCTGATAGGGGGCGCTAGCGGTAACCATCTCCGTCCCTTCAAGAGGCTCAAACTTTTTTTTACGGAACTGAAACGGCCATATGACTTCAAAATATGATTCTAAGATGTTTTCTACGTAAAAAAGGTATACTTGTTGTAAGTCTTAAAAGTCGACCGTTTTCGAGTTATTTAATTTTTCATTACTTATGGTCCACCCTGTATAATGACATTTTGAACGTCACGTAACCGTTTTTAAGGGTACAATTACATTCTTAAAGTCACGTGACTGTTTTTAAGTTTAAAATGAGATTTTAAACCTCACGTGACCGTTTTTAAGGCTACAATAATATCCTTAAAGTCACCTGACTGTTTTTAAGCTTAAAATAGCATTACTAAGGTTATGTGCCGTTTTTAAAATTAAAATGACATTCCTAAAGTTATGTTAGTATTTTTGAAGTTTAAAATGACATTATTAAAATCACGTGACTGGTTTTAAGGTTAAAATAACTTTTTTCAGTTTACGTGACGGTTTTTAAGTATATAATGACATTTTGAACGTCACGTAACCGTTTTTAAGGGTACAATTACATTCTTAAAGTCACGTGACTGTTTTCAAGTTTAAAATGGCATTCTTAAGGTCACGTGACTGTTTTTAAGTTTAAAATGACATTCTAAACGTCGCTTGACCGTATTTAATGTTACAATGGCATCCTTAAGGTCACCTGACTGTTTTTAAGTTTAAAATAGCATTACTAACGTTATGTGACCGTTTTTAAAATTAAAATGGCATTCTCACAGTTATGTGAGTACTATTTTTGAAGTTTAAAATGACATTATTAAGATCACGTGACTGTTTTTAAGGTTAAAATAACTTTTTTTAGTTCACGTGACGGTTTTTAGGGGTGCAATTACATTTATAAAGTCACGTGACTGTTTTCAAGTTTAAAATGGCATTCTTAAGGTCACGTGACTGTTTTTAAGTTTAAAATGACATTCTAAACGTCGCTTGACCGTATTTAATGTTACAATGGCATCCTTAAAGTCACCTGACTGTTTTTAAGTTTAAAACGGCATTTTTAAGTTTATGTGACCGTTTTTAAAATTAAATTGACATTCTTAAAGTCACGTGAGTGCTTTTAAGGTTAAAATAACTATTTTAAGTTCACGTGACGGTTTTTAAGTTTGTAATGACATTTTGAACGTCACGTAACCGTTTTTAGGGTTACAATTACATTTTACGTTTTTAAGGATAAAATGGTACTATTAAGGTCACGTGACTGTTTTTAAGTTTAAATGACCGGTTATGTGACCGTTTTTAAAATTAAAATGACATTCCTAAAGTTATGTGAGTATTTTTGAAGTTTAAAATGACATTATTAAGATCAGGTGACTGTTTTTAAGGTTAAAATAACTTCCGGTCAAACTTACTCGTAATTGTAAAAACTCAACATGTTTTCCCAAAAATCCAAGGGTCTCAGCCCTTTCCCAGCCATATGATGCGTCATACAAAAAACTTTCATATACAGTAAAAGTTGTAACTTATTAAGGCCCATGCATGGTAAAAATTTCGTTCAGTTTTCGAGATATTCACAAAAATACCCGAAAAAAATTGATCAACTTTGTCGCCTTCTAGCGGACAAACGGTGCAACCTAGCGCTGTCAGCTCAACGTCACGTGACAGCCCCATTCATTGGCTAATTATGTAACCGAAGTGTAAAATAACCGAGTTATGTACGGTTGAATGGAACAATGCACGAAAAATTAGCATTTTTGAGGATTTTTGATTTGACTGCCGCCATATTGATACTCCCTTAACAAAACGGTTTTCTAAACTAATTTTTTTCTGGGAAACTCGAATTTGCTGTCAGTTTGGTTCTAGCTGGTACCATTTTTGCAATAACATTGAAAGTATAATTTGTGGAGCAGTTCCCAAAAAATCAGGTGGCAACTTAATTCCCTGTCTAGTAAACTGCATCACGTGACATTTTCCAGAGTTTACTTGTCGAAATTGCGTATATACGCACTTTTAAGCAACACCCTGTATCAGCAATTAAAACAGTCATTTAACATTGGGCAAATTTGTTCATGTGACCACTAGGACAAGTCTCATAGTTTTTGTATACGGGATGACCAACCAAAAACCCATCAAAAACAACAAAGTTGTTGTTTTTAAACTGAATTTCTATTGATAAACCTGATGATTTCCGTAACTGACGAAACGTTGTTTGTTGAAGTTTATCCTAACCTAATCTAAGTGGAAGTCGTAAAAATGAAACTTAGTGTAATAAGTCCTAGTTATGTGAAATCTAAAGTAAACTGGCTTGAAATGACCAAATCTGACCAAAATTAAGTTAAACATTCAAAATAACGGTCAATAATGTCAAAATTTCGAATTATTTGTCAATTTTAGGGTATTCTAATTGAACTTAATTCAACCTAAGTGAAGATCGTAAGAAATAACCGTAAAACTCTTAATTTTGTGAAATTTACAATAAAAAGAAAATAAGTTGACCTAAAACGATTAAATTTACCCAAATCACCGGTATAATGTCATAAAATTAAAAAGTTTAAAAAAGTTCAAATTAACGATTGCAAATTCAAATTAACGGTCAATAATGTCAAATTTACGTACGCTTTGGCAATTTTGCAACCTATGACGTCATCGTAATTTTCCATAATTTTCCTTTTTTACAGAGTTTTTTTTTTTAATTTAATTCAATGGCGTGCATATAAAGTTACATTATTTTCGGTTAACCACTGTTTTAAAGGTGTGTTGTGTGTTCATTTTGTATAGACTAAATGTTAGGTTAACTATATTAAATGTTAATTAAAATCCCAATTAATTATTATAAATAGATGCTGCTAGTGCCTTAAAAAGCCTTTAATTGTTGTATTATAAAGCTATTATTTGCCAAAAACTGCTTTGGTGCACTTTTAACTAAAAAACTAGTCTGCAATTTGAACACCCTGTATAATGGTTATTTTTGGGAGTACGAGAAGGTTAAACAACTCAAAAGAACCGTATTAAACTACTCTTTCCAGTGATGTAACTCGTAAAAATGTAAGTTGAAAATTTCATACTGCGTGACCAAAACAAGGAAACCAATATCATTTTTGTGCCCACTCTGTATACAGACAACTGCATGGAAGTTTTAGCGTTTCGTAGGTCGCTTTATTGGTTCATTTAGAAACTTTTTGATGCCATGCATTTTTTTTCTAACTCTCACCGTTTTGGAGATATTTGCCAAAAACTGAAGTATGGTTTGGTAGTAATTTTTATAAAAACTTTTTTTTTGGTAAATATGTCATAACAATGAAGTAATTATATTTTTTTCCACGAGCGTGCGCGAATAATAACATTCCCGCACTAGAGTGGAAAAAATAAATTATATTAATTTATGTATCATATTCCAAATTGTTATTCCATATAATAATTGTTCATTTATTATTAATATTAGTAAGAGGTAGATTAGAAGTAATGCATTACATCAATAACCCATTTATGGTAATCAAGTTTTTAGGTTGTAATCATGTTTTATTTTTGTACTTAATATTTTTAATGTGCGGTTACTATTTAGTTACATACATATAAATATGTATAAAAGAACAACATTGTTAAAGTCACTATTACTAAAAATTACTTTTTCAATTTTAATTTATCATTTCTTTTCAATTGTAAAAGCTATTTTCACCAAACTCTCATAATAACGAAGTTAGAGGGACTTGTCAAACATTCAAAATTTGACAATTACAGGAAAACAAAAGACTATAACAAATATGAAAACAATAAGTGCAGTGTCGTCTGCATATTGTAATATGTAGACCGTTTTGTCAATTTGGAAGAAACTCATAATTTTTCTTTGAAACAACTGAATGAATATTTCGCAATTTCTAAATTTTCAGTTTGAAAAAAACAAAAGTTTCAAAATACAATCTGCCAAATTGCGTTTTTCCTTTATTTTCTAGTCCAGTACAAATGACCACTTACAAATATTAACCCAGCATATTTAACAATGTTCTCATTTTTTATTAAAGGAAATCCCAACAGTAATACAATTATGGATTTTTATCAAAATCCGTGGTTTCAAATAGATGGAGCTCCTCTTTATTTTACAAGGGTCATTACAGTTTTCCTTGACAGATGTAGAGGCAGATTTGGGCCCTAACTTGACCACCTTAGTCACTCGATCTCTCCCCAAATGATTTCTTTCTTTGGGGTTATCTCAAGTCAAAAGTCTACAGCAATGTTCCAATCAAAATGATGCAAAATAGCACACGATCTGAAAATTTATATTATTATTTTGCAAATCGTTTTTATTGAACGTGGGATAGACTAATGTTGTAATTTCTTTCTAAAATTGAGTAAAGCAAATATCAAAAATTAAAGGCTTTATGAATCTCAATCTACTTTTGCTCAAAAAAATGGTCATATGTGATGGTCTGATCATAGCAAAAATACTTATAACTGTATGTGTTGGTCATGAAATTCTAAAAAAGACAATAAAAAAAACTAAACCATACATTACCAATTTCAAAACAAAATTTCCAGTTTATCTACCCATTTACTATATGTAACTCACCTTTTTTTGTGCAAGTCGTTTTGTTTGCTATATTTTTGTTACATAAAATCAATGGACACAATTATATTTACTACTTCTTGAAGTATTAATAGTCGTTTGGAAACTGTAACTTAATTTCATCTGCGACCCACACAGAAGTTCCGAATTAAGAAAAAGGGATAACTCGAGATGATTCACCCCAACGTAAAGAGGTCCGAGGGTGTGAAATCAGATGTACTAGTCCAGCTGGAAAATCTATACATTTATAAATTTTCCTTTAATGCTATGACAGTTATCTGTAGTTCAATATAGATTAAGCTGCGTAACGTATATACAAATTAGTTGGACAATTTCTTTTCATTATCGAGAGTTTTCTTTAGGCAGCAATAAAATCAAAACCGACAACTGAAATTTATTGTATCGCTATAAGGAAAAAACGTCTTCGTGCTGAGATTTAGCATGGTAAGAAAAATCCTTGGAGAACTTATTGGCCGATGCGTTTTAATTTCCATTCCTTGTGAGTGACATTTATTGGCTGCGAAAGTTATTAAATTTACGAGTTATTGTGCCATTTGCATATCGATTAGTTTTTCGCCCCCTCACTCTTATAAGGTCGAACAATGAAAAGCTCTCCACTTTTAATACATAAGACATTTTCAGCATCCGAGAATTAAAATATTTACATCTCATCTCTTCTGATTACATTTCCAATTCCGAAATTAATTTTCCCCGGCCAAAATGCAAAATCACGAGCGATCTCGCCGCTCTAAAAACGAAATTATTTTCTCCGGAGTTTACTTTGTGTCTCCGAAATACTCAATCATTCATGGAAATGACGGATTTTAATGTTACAAAAGTTTTAATTCACCGAACTGAGGCGGGACGCCATTAGAAAACTGAAAAGTTCAGGACCGTCTTTCACTCAAAATGTTTACCAATCTAGTAGAAAAGGTTGTGATATTGCACATGAGCTAAAAGATTATTTTAATCCAAGAATACAAATATTTGAAGTCTGAATAAAAATGGGACAAAATTGTATAAGTGAATTTGTTAAGAACCAATTAAACGTCATTTATTGACCTTTTTTGTTATTTTTTTAAATATTTTTTTTTGTATTTTTTTTTTTTGGTTTTTTATTCATCAAATTTTGATAGTCACATAAGACCAGGAATGTAAAATTTCCGGAAAATTAAATTTATGGAAATTTTTCCAGAAAAATTAGAAAATCTGAAAATTCAAAAATAATTCGTTTTTTTTACATTTTTCTACTAGTAACTTGAAGGTATTTAGGTAGTTGAGGTTAATTTTAAAAATAAAAAATTTTCTGAAAAAAATCATTTTTTGATAATTCTAGTTTTTAATTTTTCAATGTCAAACGGTGCGTGGTACCAAAAAAGTGTATAGACGGTAAAAGTTGCAAACGTTCTTAGAGAGATATTGAGCAAAAACTGCAAAAAACGTAAGTCAACTTTGACGCCCTCTAGAGGCTAAACGGGGCAACTTAGCCGTGCCAGCTCAACGTCACGTGATAGCTCCATTCATTAGCTTTCTTTTGCTATAAGAAGGTTTTAAACTGGGTGTTTCAAATAAGCGAGTTATTGACGATTTTCTGGAAAAGTGCACCAAAATTTCGCTCAAATTGGGAATTTCTGCTCTCGAGGAGAGTGGTCAAAGTAAGGCTACTAGAGCAAAAACAATTGAATATCGATACAAACATTTTACATCAAGTAGGCCTAGAATTTGACGTAGATTCCAAAAATCGAATAAAAAATTATAAGTTTGGTTTGTTGCTCAAATTTGGGACAGGGATGTTAAAAATTCAATGAATCACCATGTAAACTACTTCATTGTGTATTGACAATAACTGGATTATTTTGACAATTATAGGGTGGTTCAATATACCAATTTGTAGCTCTTGAAATGGTCTTTTGACCACCTTGTATAGCGTTTTTACCTAAAATGTCGAATAACTCAGTTATTTACTGTTAAAACTGAGTAATTTGTTTACATGACAGTTTTCTGTGACAACCAATAACTCTGTTATTTTGACAGTTACAGGGTGGTTTAATATACCAATTTGTAACTCTTGAAATTGTCTTTTGATCATGTGTTATCCAAAACGGAGAACATATAGAACATCCGTTAAAGTTTGTTAAGTGTGAGTTTTACTGGTGACACTCCCATGGGAGGAAAATACTTTCAGTCCCTCAGGAGCCTAATTCTTGAAACCAGAGAGAACAGAATTCCCAAGAGAAGTGTTGACAGAATGTGACAGAAAAAACTGACACTGGCTGGTTCCTGTCACATTCTACAGAGCTTGCTCTTGATAACTCCCTTCCCTCAATTCGAGAATACGCACCCTGGTGGCACTTTCACTCCCTAGGTAGTGAAAGTGGCTCTACTACGTGTAATTTCACTTATATCGATCAATGTCTTTTGTTGTGGAACACCCTGTATAAAAAGAAGGATAAGAGAAGAGACTAAAAACAGAGTAGAAAACTAAAATAAAAAAATGCAAGGAAAGCACAAAAGAGTAGAATAAACAAAGCAAAGGAGAAAAATATACATACATATACGGAGAAAAAAGAAATAAAACAGATATCAGAGAAAAAAGAGAAGGAAACGAGGACAAACCAGGAGAATCAAAGAAAAGAACAAAAGAGAACACAAAAAAAGAAACAAAAGCTGAAGAAAAGAACAAAATTTGGATTCATCAGAAAAAATTATCAATTTTTGCCAAGTTACTCAATCGAATAACATTTTGTTTATCAAAATTCCATTATTATAAGTAATATACGAATTTTATGTTCTAGTAAAAATCAAAGGATTTGTAATTATTGCTGAAATATAAGCTTTTCATGTTACAATTTTGAAAATCTCAAACTTGAAGACGGCCCTGAAGTCGATGATGAATGTTAATGTAACAAAGTTTTAATTCCAGAAGTGGAAACGGTATGTCTTCGGCAATATCTTTACATTTCCATTTAAATGTATTCGAGGTCCGCAGCTGAAAGTGGAATTACTCCGGGTTTTTATAACTCCGCCGAGAACAGTATCAGAAGTTAATTTGTGGTAAAATCTGAGATGCTGTCTTCTTTTTAATGACTAAGTGTCCTCTTTCAGTAAATTTGTCTTAATAAATGTGTTTTTTATTAATTTTTAATTATTTTAGCTAGCCGGTTTTAACTAAAAGTACAGAAAAATTGAGGCCAATTAATAATAGAGTAGGATCGAACCCCAAAAACCGCACCGAACCAATTATCCACTAAAAGAGATGTCGTCTAATTGAGAATAATTCTGGAGTACGATACCGGGTTGTCAATACTAGTTATATATCGATTGGAGGGCGAGCATTTGTCATAGTGTGGCGGTTGGTCGGCGGCCGGTCGTGGTCAGCGGCGGCCCCCGGGGGGGAGGCGTCGGGGGGGACGGGAAGAGAACGTAAAGGGGGAGCTCCTGATCAATACTCAGGTCTACCACCGGAGTGCCAACAAAGCAACTATAACAGATTCTGGGCTATTGTTCATCAGGAGATAAAATGAGAAAATGAATTTTGCGCTCTAGAGCGAGAGGGGAAACGACCAGTGGCGTGCCTCATTCCTTTACAATTCACCGATGAAATATTAACGTGTTAGATTGGGTGGGTGTTTTGTGTTTTTCGAAGGGGGCGGATAACCTGTTTTTACTCCGAACAAAGCAAAGTAATTAATGAGATATGATTTAAGATTCGTATTATTAATAAACTATAATGTATGGTTCATTTTTTTTCCCGTGGCGGTTACGTCATCAAGTGCTCCGCCATATTGAAATTTACGCACGTCGTTTATTACAAGCTAGGCTATCCATCTTTTTAATCACCTGTTTGGACGTTGCCGTATTGACAAATTCCTCCTTTAAACCTCACAATATGTATCTTTCATTAAGCAATTAGAAATGAAAATGAGAAAACGTTATTGTTTTGAAAAAAAAACATTCTAAGAATCTCACATGTTTTGTATGCAATAAATGCTTTTTTTTCGAAATCTATATAATTCATCGGTCCGTTTATTATTGCAACCAACCAACAACCAGGTTCACATCTGCTCGTGGAAGATGTGCCAACATAGAGCATAGTCCCAACTGACAGTCGGTTAAAAACTACAAACAGAAGAAATAAAAAGTTAATTTAGGGTTGTTTAAGTTTATTAATTAGTGTTGTTATTCTGAGACTTTCGTAAAATTTAAGATTTTTCTTCACTAAACTGGAAAACTTGCAACACTTGGTGGTAGACAAAGGCGGAAAGTTCCAATCAAACTTTGGCTTGGGAACAACAACCACATTCAATTTAAATTACCTGGAAAGAACATCACAGATAGGTGCATTCAAATGAGTCATTAACAGCCTAATACCAACGTTTCAAGAATTATTATTCCATAAAATTTGCAAGAAAGGAAAGGCAATGTGTGTATCCTGGGGACTATTAAATCCTAAAGCAGTGTTTTAACTTTTAACAGAATTGTTGGTGTTTTAAGAACTTGCTTCTTGGTTTTGTGATATAGATTGCTTATTTATTTCGTTTTGTAAACTTACTCAGCATTAAATACATATCAATTTGGTTTTGTTGTGTGATTTATTTAACATGTTTTTTCAATTTCAGTTCAATTTATTGTACCTAAGAGCAGGTAGGTACCTCAGTTAAAGAAATTATCAAATTTTATGATTGTTTATGAAGAAAACTAGACTTCTTAGATAAAAAAGAAACTTAAGTGAACTTTTTAAAGATTTTATTTGTATATTTCATAATGTGTAAATAATACAATTAAAATAGTAATTTAACCTACTATCTGATGTAAAAGTATTTAACAGTAGCACCATCTGTTTCTAGCCTTATAGTCAGAGAAGATACGGCAAAATTTATAAGGGCTAATTCTGCAAAATAATGGCATTTGATCAAATTTATGTATTAACTTGTATCTTTCTAATATTACCTGAAACTTATTAGAAATTTGTTTTTTCAACACTCTGCATATGGATTTTGATAACACCATTATAACCATAGCTTCAAACACCTTTTGTTCAGAGTCTTTTAGAGCTATTGATAATGGGACTTTTTAAATTTGGACCCTTTCAAAGCATGATAAGCAAACTCCAGATTAGGCAAATAAAGGTACCTGAAACATAAGCTATTTAGTATTAGCAGCTTATTAATACCTCTACCAGAGTCCTTTTTATAGTATTAGGTAAATCACCTTGTCAGCTTCTGCTAAATACACCTTTACTCTATATCCATGTTTCTTCGAGAACCACTGGCTTGAATTAACTTGGTTTTTGCAGTGTTTTTGTAAAAATTCTTCTTGGGAGTAAGTAAATATATGGGCTATTTCATTGTGACAGTGTTTTCTATGAGAAAAGGCATTCTTTTCTGTTCCACAAACTCTAGTTCCTTCAGAATGTTTCACTGGGCCCCTTGATACTTGTAAAGTGTATTAAGAAGGTGGAATTTTCAAAACTGACTACCGAAACACACACATTATCTAGTCTCACACGTAGTATCGCAGTTAAATCAAAATACTCCTTAAAATATTGTAAAATTTACATCAAAAATAAAAAATGTCTCTTTGTTTACTTTTTGTCAACAATGGCGACCGATTTTCCGAGCCTTGTCGTCCTGATTCATTGCCGACGTCAAAATTCTATCGCGCTCGGAACGCATGTAATAGACAAGAAAGGCAAATGATGACGTAACCGCCACGGGAAAATAAATGGACCATAGTATTCAAACGTAACGTTAAAATTGTTCTCTTATAGAAAAAATATGAAGACATCCAACAGTACCAAAATATGTTCGATGAGTGGGTCAACAAAACAGTTCACCAGCTACCTCATTTTACTAAACGAAGATTTAATATAGTTGAATCAATTAATTATCACGTGACCGTCTAGCTAAATAGTGTTCTACAAACATGAAAATAACAAACACATAACATAATCCTCAATCAGATCGATTACATACTCATCAACAAACGTTATGGGACATCGGTAAAGAGAATATGCACCTATCCGGGCACCGATGTGCCCTCAGACCATGTTGTCTTGATGGCGGTAATCGAAATCAAAATGATGACAATCAAAACCCATGTACCACAGTGAAAGATAGATTACGCAAGACTTAAAGATGAAGAAACAAAGTTACCAAAAATCTCAATGAGAAAATATTGACAACCATAGATTCACAGACGGGCTGCCATGACCAATGTTGCGAAAGCAGAATTGGGACATAAACGAAAAGCACAAAAACACGATTGGATGACAGATGAGATGCTGGCGCTGTTTGAGGAACGAAGAGGGTACAAGAACAACGGGAATGGTGATGACTACCAACAAAATCCAGAAAGTCATTAGAACGAAGATAAGAACCGCTAAGAATGAGTGGCTGAAGAATTAGAGCAACTACAAAGAATACACGATGACTTTGACCTACACAGAAAGATACAAGAGACGGCAGGAGTATATAGAAAGAGTCCATTCTCTAATGTAGAAAACGATCAGGGAGAATTAGCTCAGGATGATTAACAGCGTAAAATCATATGGGAAAAAACCTGCTGTTGAAAATGTAGACGACAAAGACCTCTCGGGAGCTCCAAAGATAGAAAGGCGATTGGTCCAGACCGCATACCTGTAGAGTTGCTCAAACTATTGGACGACAAAAGCATCACAGTTCTTCAGACGATATTTAATCGAATCTTAGGCACGAGAGAAGCATTAGTTGCGATTCAAGTACTGATTCAGAAATGCAACGATCAGAGAAAGGACATAATGATGTGTTTCATCGATTATGAAAAGGCATTCGATAGAGTCCAACATCATATACTGATCCAAATCCTAAATAGATTGGACATAGACCAAAAAGACATCCGCTGCATTCAAAGCCTATATAGGAACCAAATGACTAAAGTCAGAGTTGGTAACGATCTCACAGAAGCAAGACCAATTTGTAGAGGGGTCAGAGAATGGTGTGTTCTCTCCCCACTTCTGTTCAATTTATATTCTGAAGCCATCTTTCAGGAAGCCCTAGAAGAACACAACATCCGTTATGCGGACGACACAGTTCTAATTGCAGATAACATGGAGGATTTTTGGGACCAACACCAAGAAGTCTAAATTCATGATAATTACTCGAAAGCCACAAGAATTTCAAAACTCAAGCCTAACATAATGAGAATCTACCAATAGAGCGAGTAAATAAATTTGAATATCTAGGAACGTGGCTTTGTGAAAACTGGGAATTAGACCCAGAAATCAGGTGCCGGATTGAAAATACTCGCAGTGCGTTCATGAAATTCAAAAAAGTGCTCACCAATACTGATTTCGATCTTGGCTTGAGAATTAGATTTGTCAATGCTTTATGGAATGGAGGGGTGGACATTGAAGGTGGCACTATGAACAAGCTGGAAGCATTCGAGATGTGGGTCTATAGGCGTGCACTGAGGATTCCATGGACTGCAAGAAGAACCAACGATGAGGTCTTTAACGAAGACCGCGAACTGTTAGACACCATTAAACGTCGTAAAACAGCAAACCTGGGCCACGTAATACGCAACGAGAGGTACCAATTCCTGCAATTGATAATTGAAGGGAAGAGGAGCAGGAAAAAGATGTCATGGCTCCGCAACGTTAGGCAGAGGACAGGATTGACAACAATGCAAGAACTAATGGATACCATGTGTAATAAGGAAGAGTGGACAAATGTGATCTCAAACATCCATTAATGGACAAGCAGCAGAAGAAAAAATAACGGCGTTTTTTCCAGTAGAAGATTGAAAACATAACCTTACTCGACAGTTGACGTTTGGTTAAAATTGATATTAGACATACGCCCATAAATTCCGTCTCACACAACTCACTATAAAAAAAAAAGATAGGGTACATGGACCAATATTGCAATTTTCCTGAAGTTATATCATCATTCAGCTAGAAAGGTCGACAAAACACTAGTTCTGCCATCTTCTATAAAATAAGCTCATACTCATTGAAACCGGACGTTAAATAAAACAAACTGCAGAGCAGCAAAAACGTTTTTTTGAAAAATCACCACAAAAGAAACTCTCTGTGACGTAGCAAATAAGAAAATAGTAATAGAGTAAAGTTGTCGAAAGCACTTAACGTAGTCCTGTGTGAGCACCTCCTCGTGCACCCTCTGGGGATCCGACAAAGCAGAGAAAAATGGACCGCTTTAGATGGTTTTAGAAGTCCAGTCAAAGGAATTGTCCGAGATGGACTCGGGATAAGATGTTGATATTGCATTTCTCATTCTTTTTAATGCAACAGGAGAATGTCTATCGCCGGCCGGACTCCTCCCCGGTGGGTCCGAATCAATACCAAATGTTTGTTTTATCTTTCGCTTTTTCCTTCTATTCACCGACAAATTGAAAATCTAAGGATTTTCTATCTGAATCTGTCCAGTCTATAGAGAAAACGACTTGTTAAATACTACTTTTTTACCAAAGAAATGCTAAATACTCTATTAACTTTTAGATTATTTTTAGTATCCATTATCTGAATATTTTACATAAAGCCAGGGACGTGTCATGTTCTTGAATTCGTCTAAAATTTAACAACTCGCCATAACGGCGCGACATAGTTAATTTGACGTCGAGTGGACGGTTACTAATGAAAATAATCGTCGATTTAATCTGACGTTAGCCGGTTGTCGTATTTCCATTAGTTTTTATTGGAGGTGAAGCTTCATACTGACCACAAAGTCCTGTATAAAACACAGCGACACTGACTAGTTGGCCTTTTTGATAAGAGTCATTTGGTTTATACTGAGAAAGTAACTGAATTTTGTATTCCTGTCTGTTCAGTGACTATACGTTTATATCGAGCAAATTGAATTCGCTTATTCAATCCGATCATGTAAACCGTCATAAAATCCCCGATAAAAACGACGCGGATTAACGATTCGGATTGACTAGTCAATCTTAAAAAATAACAGGTTTGAAATGGTGACGTCCGATTTAAACAGGATTGACTTGACAGTGACACATTAATGTGACGGACGGTTGTCATTTTTTATTTCAAGTGTGTACTATTAATTTCAAATTCAAATTACCAAACTTTTTGAGTTTTGTTTTTGTTAATGCGAAACGCATCCAATAAACCATAATTATCAAATATGTAAGTAAAACACGATAAATACTCGATTGAATAATCCTTAATTCAATCCGCTTTGTCGATCAGATTAACAGTCTACGATATAAATGTGACTGTTGCGTCACAATCACCAGCAAAAACGTATGTCGGTGATTAAATGTGATATTGATTGACTGTCAAAATGAATGTAGTTTTAGGTTATAACTTAAGGCAGAGGCTACAATAAATCATATAGTATATGATCAACCCATCAAAGTTTATATACCAGCAATTAAACAATTCTTAGAAGGTGTAGAACACTTGCAGAGTCTTCTGGCAATTTCTAGAAGGTTTGCAGTATTTTAAAAGCTCTGGCACTTCCAAAATGGTTTTAGAGGCATCTGACAATTTAAAACAATTCTTGGAAGGTTTAAGTCACTTGGACAGGCCTCAGGTACTTTCTGAAAGGTTGTCAGTAGCAGTTAGAGGCCTCTGGAAAATTTAAAATGGTTCTAAAGGTCTTTGACAATTTAAAACTACTCTGGAAAGGTTTAAGACACTTGTAGAGGCCTCTGGAATTTATTAGAAGATTCTCAATAACATTTAGAGGTCTATGGAACTTTCAAAATGCTCCTAGAGGCCTCGGGCAATTTAAAACAGTTCTGGGAAAGTCTAAGACAGTTGTTGAGGGCTCTGGAATTTTACAGAATGTTCTCAATAGCATTTAGAGCTCCTTGACACATTTAAAACGGTCTTGGAATCCTCGAACAATTTAAAATAAGTCTGGGAAAGTTAAAGACACTTCCAGAAGCTTCAGGCACTTTTTAGAAGGTTCTCAATAAGATTTAGAGGTCTACGGAATATTCAAAATGGTCCTAGAGGCCTCTGGCAAATTTAAAACAGTTCTGGGAAAGTCTAAGACAGTTGTTGAAGACTCTGGAATTTTACAGAAAGTTCTCAATAGCATTTAGAGCTCCTTGACATATTTAAAACGGTTTTGGAATCCTCGGACAATTTAAAATAAGTCTGGTAAAGTTAAAGACACTTCCAGAAGCTTCAGGCACTTTTTAGAAGGTTCTCAATAAGATTTAGAGGTCTATGGAATATTCAAAATGGTCCTAGAGGCCTCTGGCAAATTTAAAACAGTTCTGGGAAAGTTTAAGACAGTTGTAGAGTGCTCTGTAACTTTACAGAAAGTTCTCAATAGCATTTAGAGCTCCTTGACACATTTAAAACGATCCTAGAGTCCTCGGACAATTTAAAATAAGTCTGGGAAGGTTAAAGACACTTGCAGAAGCTTCTGGCACTTTTTAGAAGGTTTTCAATCGCATTTAGAGGTCTATGGAACATTCAAAATGATCTTAGACGTTTCTGGCAATTTAAAACAGTTCTGGGAAAGTTTAAGACAGTTGTAAAGGGCTCTGGAACTTCACAGATAGTTCTCAATATCATTTAGAGCTCCTTGGCACATTTAAAATGATCTAGAGTCCTCGGACAATTTAAAATAAGCCTGGGGAAGGTTTAAGACAAGACACTTGTAAAGGCCTCTACCACTTTTTAGAAGGTTCTCAATCGCATTTAGAGGTCTGTAGAACTTTCAAAATGGTCCTAGAGACTTATGGCAATTTAAAACAGTTAAGACAGTTGTAGAGGGCTCTGAAACATTTCAGAAAGTTTTTAGTAGCATTTAGAGCTCCTCTCTTTAAAGAAATAAGTCTGGGAAGGTTAAAGACACTTGCAGAAGCTTCTGGCACTTTTTAGAAGCTTCTCAATCGCATTTAGAGGTCTATGAAACATTCAAAAGGGTCCTAGACGTTGCTGCCAATTTAAAACAGTTCTGGGAAAGTTTAAAACTGTTGTAAAGGGCTCTGGAACTTCACAGAAAGTTCTCAATATCATTTAGAGCTCCTTGGCATATTTAAAATGATCTAGATTCCTCGGACAATTTAAAATAAAGCTGGGAAGGTTTAAGACAAGACACTTGTAGAGGCCTCTACCACTTTTTAGAAGGTTCTCAATCGCATTTAGAGGTCTGTGAAACTTTCAAAATGGTCCTAGAGGCTTATGGCAATTTAAAACAGTTAAGATAGTTGTAGAGGACTCTGAAACATTTCAGAAAGTTTGCAGTAGCATTTAGAGGTCTTTGGCACATCCAAAACTATCCTAAAGGCCTATGACAATTTAAAACAACTCTGGAATGGTTTAAGAGATATGTAGAAGCTTCTGGTACTTTTTAGAAGGTTGTCAGTAGCATTTAGAGGTTTATGGAACTTTCAAAATGCTCCTAGAGGTTTCTGGTAATTTAAATCAATTCTTGGAACGTTTAAGTTCTGCAGAAGCTATATAGTGTGACCAACCAATCAAAGTTTATATACCTTTAGAAAACCCATTTTTCTAGTTCGTTTTTTAAAACTTTTCCCTTCATTTACACTGTTTAGGCTTAGACTTTGAATATGACGACTTGTTGCTTTTCACTAACCTGAAGGGCATTTTGGACACCAGAACTGCTCTATATAAAACGCGTCACGCTTTTATTTATTTACAAAACTGATAAAAAGATCGAAATAGTTTAACATTAGTTGAACCGTCAATCTGACTGGTACTATTAGGTTATAAAACACAAATGAGATAAGGGACTTTCTTGTCAATTAGTTTATATCATATTTTGTTATTAGAGATTTTACGTAACAGTTTTCCTTTGCTTTAATGGGCTAAAGGCTAAGTATACTAATGTAACAACTTAGTTATACAGGGTGTCCCACGACGAAAGACATCGATTGATATTGGAAAAAGTATAAATAGGAGAGTTTTGAAAATTTGGCAGAATACTGATGTGGGCATGCCCAATCTAACTGAAATATTTTCAAGATGGTTGCACTTCCGTTTATACCGGAAGTCGATCACAACTTTCTTATTTTAAATAGAACATCCTATATATTATTACATATTTGGAGTCCTCACTCCAAAATTCTGACTCTTCTTCAGTTGCTCAACACATTTTTGTACTCTGTCAAAACTGTATTTCATTTTGCAATGAAACTTTGGGTTATTGTAAATAAAGGATCGTTTTATTAAACTGAGGGTGCGTAATGACTCATTTGTATACAGGGTCGTCAAAAAAAAATCATAAACCTGCCACTAAAAAAAATAAAAAAATTCAAGTTTTTTAAATAGAAACCCACATTTTTTATGACGGAATAATTTTGAGCATTAAAAATTACTATACGTTTCAATTTACTTGCCTATACCTAAATCCAACCAATTTCGTTTTATTTGAGAATAAACATTTTTTATTATTAAAACTCCAGATTTCTTGAAAATTTCTCTCTCTAATTACGTGTGGATTTATGTCACACCAGTAGTGTGATTTATGTCTATTGAACATTCCATTTTTAGTGAATTTGGCCTCGTCGCTCTAAATAATATTATTCAAAAACAATTCTTCTCCATAGTGACTAGTCAGCAAAAACTTACTAAAAACCACTCTCTTCGGAAAGTCTGTTGCACTAATTTAAATGAAAAAGGGTGAAATTTATGTTTCTTCAGGATTCTTTGAATTGAGCTTTTAGATATGCCTGATTCTACGGAAACTTGTCTTATTGACGAAGTTGGATTTGCAACAAAATAGCCCAAAATTACAATTTCTACATTTGTATTATTAAGGATTGGTTTTGTTTTAATAGCTTTTCTCTTCACAGATCCCGTATTCTTACAATTTTCAATTATTTGCTTGACAGCTTTTGGTGATGGCTTTTGGTTTTTCTGGATAACGAGCGGCAAATACCTCACATGTTCTACTCACAACTTTATCATTCTCCGTAAATAATAAACAGATTTAAGTAATCTTGGTTTGAATAACGTAACCGCGACGGCATATTTGCAGTTGTCAAAACACTCAAGTCACTAGTGTTATTAACATGCTCTGCAGGTCTCCAATATCATCGTGTGTCAAAAGCATAACCAACTAGAATACCAGATAATCCCAACCGTGCAGCATAATAAAAAAATGTTTATTCTCAAATAAAACGAAATGGATTGGATTTAGGTATAGGCAAGTAAATTGAAACGTATAGTAATTTTTAATGCTCAAAATGATTCCGTCATAAAAAATGTGGGTTTTATTTCATTTTTTTTAGTGGGAAGTTTATGATTTTTTTTTAACGACCCTGTATACAAATGAGTCATTACGCACCCTCAGTTTAATAAAACGATCCTTTATTTACAATAACCCAAAGTTTCATTGCAAAATGAAATACGGTTTTGACAGAGTACAAAAATATGTTGAGCGTTGCGACTGACGCTTTTTTTGGAAAAACATCAAATATTTCGAAAACGGCTAGAGATAGGCATAGGGCATTGTACACAAAAGTTGGTCAGAATTTTGTGAGGAATCCAAATATGTAATAATATATAGGGTGTTCTATTTAAAATAAGAAAGTTATGAACGACTTGCAACCATCTTGAAAATATTTTAGTTAGATTGGGCATGCCCACATCAGTATCCTGCCAAATTTTCAAAACCTTCCTATTTATACTTTTTCCAATATACCAACACCCTGTATTTAAACATTTGACTGTCCTAATGTGTATTAATATTGGAGACATTAAAAGAAAAACTCCGGCAGGGGAGAGTGGTAAATTCATTAAAATAAATGAAATTTAGAAGTTGGGAGTTTTGCAGGCTAATATACTTTCCTCGTCAGAAGCAAAAATGTGGCCATAAATCGTTACAAAATCCAATTAGACATTATTCATTGCAACGAGACAAGAACTGTAATGAATAATATATATTTCCGACCCAACATCTGTGGCCGACTGCAAAAGGCCGAAGAAATAAAGGGATTGTCCTTTTATTTCTGGAATTTACTGCAACTGCGGATACGCTGTATTTGACTCCACGTCGTTAATGATCCTACATCGTTAAATCCTCTTACAACCCTATAAAAACAGGGACAATGCAAGATAGACAAGTTAAGCAAGTTTGCGTAAACTTCAAAGTGAGTTCGTATTAATTTGGTGATATGATTTGAAATTGGTTTCTTAACGTATATACGCAAAACTAGCTGACGTGTTGGCAAAAACTACACGATCCACATGATAATATTCTTCAGGCTAGCTTGACCACCGGTCAGTTTCTCCCCGTTTAACGACTCCCCTATGTTATTGCTTAATCTCTCAACTTACAGACTAATAACACAACAGAATTGGACATGAAATATGCTATTAACAGAACCTAGTTCCAGTTTGTATTGCTTTGCCAACATTTATGTATGGGTCTATTATATTGAAAGTTTGACATTAACAGTGATAAATTGTTCTGGAGTGAAACCGATTATATCGGAAATTCGTTCAGTTTCTAATGTTTTCCACTAAAAATCATTAATTTCAGTGTTTGTTGATGGAGTATATTATTCAGGCAGAGCCAACGCATTTATTGGTCTTTATTATGATCGAAACATGTATTTTTAACCGTTTAGTCGATTCCAATGTAATGTAAATGAAAACTACCCTAAAATTTGTTGGATCAGTTAAATAACAGTTGAATCTGATCAAACTTAATACCAAAAAAAAAAAGAAAGTCTTGTGCAAAAAGCAGTGTAATAGGAATTACATAGATAATTTAAAACGGATCCTGCAATAAAACTTTTTAGCCAAACTTTATTTTGGCTTAAATTCAGGTTGTCCCAAAATAAAAATTTTAAAAAAAGTCAATTGTGACAATAAATTTGAATAAAAGTATCTGTTCAAAAGCTCTTGCACCCTATTGGAGCATCTTAGATTGTAAGCTACAATTTAAATTTTTATTTTTTTTACCATGTAAATATTAATATTAACTTTTTTCTTTATGTAACACGGACAGAAAGATACATAAAATATCTATTTTCAAACAGTTCACGTTTACTACAATTTTTTTTTTTTACGTTTATTTGCTAAGATACCACACAATCTTCTGAGTGATTTTTCACAAGATTATAGTTGTTTATTATAAAACAAGCTACAAAATCCCTTTATACAAATTTTTAGTAATTTATATCTAAAGACTGTGAAAACATGATTTCAGCTTTCAATTCCTGTAACTTTCTTAATATTAACTTTCGGTATAGGAAAATTTATTGAAATCGTATTACTTTGATGTTATGAATATTATTATGCTGTAACTGTTACTTATGGTCCACCATGTATAAAATTTTATGTTTACCAGAAATTTGACTTGTATCCATATCTCAAAAACTAATGAAGATAGATATTTCCATTGAATTTTATGTAAAAAAGTGCAATAATAATGTTTAAATTTTTCAAAACTCATAATGTTAAATGTTTAAACTTTTCATATCATAATGAGAACTGAGAGTTGTTTCCAATTCCAAACAAAAATCCTCTTGGATGATCATATTTAGGTTCTATTGGCAGATGTATTTTCTGTCTTCAATATATTATTAAGATTTGCTTCTAATATTAACTTTTTGCTACTTTTTTTATGCAAATGTAAAAACTTCAGCAACTCTTTTCATATCATAATGAGAACTGAGAGTTGTTTCCAATTCCAAACAAAAATCCTCTTGAATGATCAGATTGAAGTGCGTCGGGACGTCCGAGAACTGGAGACGTGCCCTCGCAAGTAAATATCGTTCCTTTTTCTATAATGAGGTCCAGTGGTGTCCGGCAGAGTGCGCGGGCAACGTTTCGCGACTTCACCCCCGCACATACACACAAAAATTCAATATTAATATCCGATGAGGCAGGGCGGAGAGAAACATCTCCGCATTGCGCCAGCCAGGCCAATAGCGCCATGGATAAGATTCCTCCTGCTATGATTATGACAGATTTATGGAAGTAATAAGTGGGCACGTTTTCATTGGCCATAACGGCCCTCCCCCCTTACAGAGTTGGGGAATCCTCATATTCATATTTCCCAGTGTAATATGAATATGCAGGTTGTGCTCCGCCCCAGCTTTACACAAACCTGTTTGGGAAAGGGAAACGCTGTAACGAAGATTAATATGACAAGTTAATTAGCTTTTCTTTGTGTTGTATGGGTTATGGGCAATGCCTTGACGAAAATAATGCGATTTAATTGTTCACCCTATAAAGCTGCTATACAGTGTGTCCATAAAGTATGGAAAGTTCGATTACAATTCAGGGAATGTTATTATTTTTAAACGCGCATTTTTTGAGACAAAAATTCGATATACATGGTGTCCCAAAACTGAAATACGACCTTCCAGTTGACATGTCCCAATAAAAACACCCATTTTTTTGTTGCATTTGTAGATTCTACGTAAATTGTTGGATATTTTTTATATAACATATCCTATGTCAATATTCAGCTATTTTCGAAAAAATTATTTAAAAAACCACCGTACTTTGACATCAGCTAGTCTTATCTCATAATTTCTGGGAGATTGGCCAGCTCAATCATTTCAATTTTTTTTTAGCTCCAGCTGATAGAATTCAATCCTTTAAATTATATAAGGTTTTTGGCACCAATCAGTCAGTCTTCTCTTAACATTTCTGAACAACCAGCTAAAGAAATTCAACGACTCCTTCCGCTCTTCTTTTCTGAAGCAAAAAAGTTGACTTTTGGTATATTTCAAAATTTCGGGGCAATTAACCAACTCAATAACTTCAACACATTGTTCTCCTCCTCTTTCCTGATTCTAAAAAAAGTTGGCCTTTGATATCAGTCACTTTTCCCTTAAAATTTCTGGGCAATTACCCAGCTCAACACCTTCTCCTCCTATTTCCTGATTCTAAAAAAGTTGGCTTTTGATATCAGTCACTCTTCTCTTAAAATTTCTGGGCAGTTACCCAGCTCACCATATTCTTCTCCTCCTATTACCTGATTCTAAAAAAGCTGGCCTTTGATATTACTCACTCTTCTCTTAAAATTTCTGGGCTATTACCCAGCTCAACAATTTCAACACATAATTCTCCTCTTCTTTCCTGATTCTAAAAAAATTTGCTTTTGCAATCAATCAGTCTTCTCTTAAAATTTCTGGGCAATTACCCAGCTCAATCCATTCTTCTCCTCCTATTTCCTGATTCTAAAAAAGTTGGCCTTTGACATCAAGCAGTCTTCTCTTAAAATTTCTGGGCAATTACCCAACTCAACAATTTCAACACATAATTCTCTTCTTCTCTTCTGATACTAAACAAAGTTGGCTCTTGACATCTTGACTTTTGCAATTTTTGAGCACTTTTGGCTTGGTGTATCCCAAATTTGAGCAACAAACCAAATTTATAATTTCTTAAAAAGGATGATCAATTTTTCATTTGATTTTTGGAATGTACGTCAAATTCTAGGCCTTCTTGATGTAAAATGTCTGTATCGATACTCAACTGTTTTTGCTCTAGCAGCCTTGATTGGCCGCCCCTCAAATCGAGCAGAAATTCCTAATTTGAGCGAAATTTTCCTGCACTTTTCCAGAAAATCGTGAATAACTCGCTTATTTGAACCCTCCTGTATATACGAGCCAAATAACAAAAGAAAGCTAATAAATGGTGCTCTTAGGTGACGTTGAGCAAACACTGGTAAGTGTCCCGGTTTGGCCTCTAGAGGGCGTCAAAGTTGATATTCGTTTTTTGTAGTTTTTGCGAAATATCTCAGGAACTCTTCAAGTTACAGGTCTGAAATTTACCACAGACACACCCCGAAGGGTTGCAACTTTTACCTTCTATGCGCTTTTTTGGTACCATGGACCGTTTGTTCTTGAAAAACAAAAATTGTCGAAAAAAATAAGGGGTGTGGTTTTGAATTTATTTAGAGAAAATTTTTGAATTTTTAAAATAAACTTCCACGGCCTAAATTCCTTCAGGTTAATGATACAAACAGGTTAATGATACAGTGTCATTTGTAAAAATGTCATTTTTTAAGGATGCCACGCTTTGAAAACCGTCAAAATTGACATCATTATCAAGTCATCCTCAAACCCGTGACAGTTAAGGCAAAATGAATGTCAAGGTGATATAAGCTGTCTCAGATTAGCGGCTGAGTACAGGGTGTCTCCAAAAAATTAAAAACAATTTTTAGTTTCCGAAAATTATCTCAAAAACTGCGTTAAAAGCACATTTGTCAAAAAGCTTGAATTTGACGCCCTCTAGCGGTCAAACTATCAGACCAATGACCTTTTTTGAATACACTGTTGAAAAGCCTTTGGCCTGGACTATATTTTACCTTCAGTGACATTTGGTCGTAACTGTTACAATAATTGAATTATTTTAGGTTAAAGCAAAAGTGGTTAAATCACTTTGAAGGTATTTAAACCATCCTGTATATACGAGCCATGTAACAAAAGAAAGTTAATGGTGCTCTCACGTGACGTTGAGCAAACACGGCTAAGTTTCCCGGTTCGGCCTCTAGAGGACGTCAAAACCTTGGTTTTTTGTAGTTTTTGTAGCATATTTGATTAGGGCGCAAAAAAATATGAAATACGTTATTTTAAAATACTAAGTCTAACATAACAAGAATTAAATAAAGAGATTCAAATTTCATAGTAACATTTAAAACGCCCCCTAGATATGACGTAGACGGTTTTCAACCAATTAGGTGAGCCACTTCTATCATCAGCTGTCGACCATCAGACAGCCATAGCCAATAAAACTGCTGAAAGTCGTCTACGTCATATTCGCGGCAAAACCATCGATTTGAATTTAATACGCATTTTTGAAGTCCTGTAAATTACCACAAATCCACATTTCAGAGTAAGCTTTCCGATTTATATGCATTGAAACGCAGTTTAACGTTATGTGGGATGAGTTCATACTTGAAAGAATGTTATATTGTGGAACAGAAAAATGAAACTCCAATTTAAGTTTAACTTAACATAAAATAATAGTTTTTGGTAGAAATTTTTGCTCAATCTGTCTAAAAGTGACAGTTCATTGAGCTTTGTATTTTACTTTTAAATACTCTCACACTGGAAGTCATACTACAATAATAAAAATGTCTTGAATGGTAGTAAACAGCACTAAATCAAGATTGTGTAATTCGCAATGAGAAAATCACTTCGAACCTAAGATTTCAATTCGAATCTGCAATCTGTAATTGAAAATCGAAAATCCGGACCGATAAGCCGAAAATTGTCTTGTCCTTGTCTTCTCCGTCTCAATTAAACTAGGTTCGACAGTGGTTATTCAAATCATCCGGACTGCCCCAACAAAGCTTTGCCCGTTTGAAGCGGACAGGCCGTAAGATCGTCTTTAGTTCCGGTCGAAGGGAAATAACCGCCATCGTCTTTGACGCCGGAAAGGCAAATGACGACTGGCCCATCCTATTTCAATCCAATATCTGGATAACTCGAGCTCTAAAGAGGAATCTCTGCCTAATGACTACGATTCGATTGTTTATGCTGATTTCGATATGTTCTTAAAGCGATAACGTTGAAACCTAATTGATTCTTGAATGGCTACTTTTGGAGTGAGAAACGTTTTAAAGCGCTGAAAAGGATAAAGATCCGCCACTGGTTTTTATTTATACTGAAGGAATTTCCTGCTGCAACAGAGAGATGGACAGCGTGAGGGGAGAGAGGAGTCGGTTTTCCTCATAACCCCTGGGAAAGCTATGCGTGTGTGCGCTACCAAGTATTCGTTCAAAGATGATATTGATTTTCAAGTCGTGTGTTGGTGGACGAGATGCTGCTCCATGGCCATTACGGCCGCAAATGGACAATGCACAGCGCGTTCCATGAAAACTTGTTTCGGACGTTGACGGTGCACATTTTTAATGGAACTTCGAACGTGAAAAATTTATTTATTTTTTGGTTTCCAATGTTATACAACTTCAAATTTAATTATTTCTCAGTTTTACTAACCAACGATTTATATGCAGAAAAATTATTTTTTCCAAAAATATATTTTTTTTGTTATATTAAAGTACTAATAAATTTAAACGGGGTTTAAGATGAACTACAAGCATTTAATAATGTACGATTAGCATATCAGAAGTTTTTAATTAATTTTGCAAGGTTTTAAAGAGAAGAGTTTTGTTTTGAAACTGTAAAATAATAATTGTGAAATAAATTATGCTTATTGTTCAGGAATTTCTTATACTAAACTTTCTTAAACTTCTTTAAATTTAAGTTTTCGATTTAAGCATCAATACAAAAAAAGTCTTCAATCTTGCCTGAAAATTTTAGACAGTCAAAACAGCGACTTTTGAATCTTGAAGTAGTCAAAATTGCTGTTTGAAGCCTTCCTAATAATTTTAGACAGTCAACTTAAAGCATTTTTACTGTCTTTAAAATGTCACATAAAACTTTATGTCTTTGAGTAGTCAAAAATTATATCTGAAGCTTTACTAATTAGTAAAGCTAAAATAATTATTTTAGACAGTCAAAATAGCTACAGAAAGCATTTTTAATGTCTTTAAAGTGTCAAATTGAAACTAAATGTCTTTGGAGTAGTAAAAATTATATTTGAAGCCTTCTGGTAAATTTTAGAAGCCAAGAACGGCGACATGAAGCATTTTTACTGTGATTAGAGTAAAAAACTGAACCTTGAGTAGTCAAAAACGCTACCTGAAGCCTCTCTGGTAATATTGGACAATCAAAACATAGACTTGAAGCCTTTTTACTGTCTTTAAAGAATCATATTGAATCCTGACGTCTTTAAGTAGTCAAAAATGCTGCCTGAAGCCTTCCTAATAATTTTAGACAGTCAACTTGAAGCATTTTTATGGTTTTTAAAATGTCGCATAAAACTTTATGTCTTTGAGTAGTAAAAAATTATGTCTGAAGCTTTCCTGATTATTTTAGACAGTCACAATAGCTACAGAAAGCATTTTTAATGTCTTTAAAGTGTGAAATTGAAACTTGATGTCTTTGGAGTAGTAAAAATTATATTTGAAGCCTTCTGGTAAATTTTAGACGGTCAGAACAGCGGCTTGAAGTATTTTTATTGTCGTTAGAGTGAAAAATTGAACCTTGGTGTATTTGAGGAGGCAAAAATGCTACCTGAAGCCTTCCTGGTAATATTGGACAGTCAAAACATAGACTTGAAGCCTTTTTACTGTCTTTAAAAAATCATATTGAAGTTTGATGTCTTTGAGTAGCCAAAAGGCCTGCCTGTAATTTTCTTGACAATTTTAGACAGTCTTAACACCAACTTGAAGCCTGTTTCCTCTTTAAAGTATCAAATTGAATCTTGACGTCTTTAAGTAGTCAAAAATGCTGCCCAAATCCTTCCTACTAATTTTAGACAGTCAACTTGAAGCATTTCTGTGGTTTTTAAAATGTCACATAAAACTTTATGTCTCTGAGTAGTCAAAAATTATGTCTGAAGCTTTCCTGATTATTTTAGACAGTCACAATAGCTACAGAAAGCATTTTTAATGTCTTTAAAGTGTGAAATTGAAACTTGATGTCTTTGGAGTAGTAAAAATTATATTTGAAGCCTTCTGGTAAATTTTAGACGGTCAGAACAGCGGCTTGAAGTATTTTTATTGTCGTTAGAGTGAAAAATTGAACCTTGGTGTATTTGAGGAGGCAAAAATGCTACCTGAAGCCTTCCTGGTAATATTGGACAGTCAAAACATAGACTTGAAGCCTTTTTACTGTCTTTAAAAAATCATATTGAAGTTTGATGTCTTTGAGTAGCCAAAAGGCCTGCCTGTAATTTTCTTGACAATTTTAGACAGTCTTAACAGCAACTTGAAGCATGTTTCCTCTTTAAAGTATCAAATTGAATCTTGACGTCTTTAAGTAGTCAAAAATGCTGCCCAAATCCTTCCTACTAATTTTAGACAGTCAACTTGAAGCATTTTTACTATCTTTAAAATGTCACATAAAACTTTATATCTCTGAGTAGTCAAAAATTATGTCTGAAGCTTTCCTGATTATTTTATATAGTCAAAAAAGCGACAGAAAGCATTTTTACGTTCGTTAGAGTGAAAAATTGAACCTTGATATCTTTGAGTAGACAAAAATGCTACCTGAAGCCTTCCTGGTAATATTAGACAGTAAAAACATAGACTTGAAGCATTTTTACTGTCTTTAAAGAATCATACTGAAATTTGATGGTTTTGAGTAGCCAAAAATCCTGCCTGAAGCCTTCCTAATAATTTTAGACAGTCAACTTGAAGCATGTTTACTGTCTTTAAAACGTCAAATTGAAGCTTTTGAGTAGTTAAAAATGTCAATGGAACAAATACGGTTTCTGGAGCTATTTAACAGTCGATTACAGTCGGTTGACCGGAAAACCCTATTTTACTACTTGGGTGCGGTAAAGTGCACTTTACCTCATTCATTTGAGTGCAGCAGGAAGTACTTTTCCACACTAGTGCAACAAAAAAAACATTTTTAAGGCACTTTTTCAACGTGATTCCAGTGGCGTGTTTAGTTTTTTGCTGCTACCTTCTGTTGTCTCAAAAATTGACATAACTTTCTTATTTTAAATGGAATTCATAATCAAATATAACCTAAAAAAAATGTATATTTTTAAACATTCATTACGATGTAAGTATGTGTGTATAGTTATTTTTATAATTAACTGAAATATGAAGTTAACTTGCAATGAGTAACAGATATAGACCCAACAACCAATAACTTTCTAAGTATTTTCACTTTAATTTTCTCACACATTAAAGTAACTAACGACTAAAGAACTAATTTTGAAATTAATGGTAGAAAATAATTAAAAATAAAATAAAGAAAAATAATTTAAACTTTGACTCTAAAGTTAAAAACGCAGTCATTTTGAGCATTCCTGTCCGGAAAATAGGGTTTTCCCGTAAAAACACTCTAAATCCGGACACCCTGTACACTCTAACATCTGTTACATTACATTGATTGATGCAGACCTCTAAAGCAAATCGTAAAATTTCAGACAAATATCTGTAAAACTGAGTAATTTATATCAGAAAAACTAAATAAATATTAAAATTGTATAAGTTGGGTGTACCATACAAAACTGCCTGTATATCTTGCAACAATAGCTTCAGTTAGGTTAGGTTAGTTAAATTTTAGTGACAAAAACCTTTTTGTTTCTAAATAATTTTTATAATTCATTAATAAAGCCACAATCAAAAGCAGAACCTAAATATTCCATAAATGGAAAAACTCTACTCCTACCTCAACTTCTATTACAATCATAATTCTCAAATAAGGTTCTCAGTAAAGCTTTTTGCTTTTACCATCCCTTATATAAAGTTTCCGATTCCAAATAGCCCAGGATTAGCAAACAACTCCATTCCCAAGCAAATAAAAACCGAATCGTTACGGTCCAGAACATAAATTAATATTGCGAATAAAGCAAACAAACAAAGCCCCTTTGTTCCAGAACATCTAACCCCAAAACGCGATGGCGCATTCCGGCATTTGCTCCCGGAATCTCTACCAATCATAAATGCAATATGAATTTTCATATGCGTGTTTTTATTGGTCTGTTGTGATGCCCCTCCCGCCAATCCTGTGCAAAATATGAAATTATAAGTCCAAGGGTTGGACGATGCCGACGCCTTGGCGTCGGCGCTGACCTTACACCGTTGCCACGCTCATGTCATATTTCATTGTTTCAATATTTTTAGCACAACTTGCCCGTGTATGACACCCACTTCTTTTAACTTAAAACAATCATACATCACCAAATTGTGACATACTGCTCGTGTAAGTGTTTAGTGTGTTCGTTTTTGGTTTAGTTCTAACGTAAACAAATCAGTGCCATTTTTCCTTCACGGGTCAAGATTAAAAGTGGCAACAGTGGAAGCGATCAATAACCACGTGAGACTCATATCATATTGTATATCGTCATTGGAGATCTCATAACGACGCCGGGAAGCGTCGAACGCGTCTTCCACACCTACAGCGACTTACCGTTTGTTGCGGACCAATTTGATGTAGAAAAATTGCCAAATTCGGGTGGTTTGATGGCTGAAAAACTGGGAAACTACGCGGACACACTATCGCCACTCGACATTAGCATGCACACTGTAATCAATAGACCGTCAGCGAGTCCAATGTCGCGACGAACACGTGCTCGGTGGCAGAGCGCGCTCAGACACACGTACATGTTTATGTTAGATTCAACTTGGAGAAAAATGTATAATTTGACATCCTTTTATTCAATTTAGATTTTTGTATAGAGAATAAAAGCCCTCACTATGAACTATCTTTTTGCTTCAGTGACATTTTGACGTCAAGTGTCAAATAAGTGACTTATTTAAGGTCAAACCTAAACCTGTCAATTTTTTACCTAAAACCATATTTTTTTACATTTTTTCTGTTATTTGCACTCTAATTTTAGTTTTTTATTACATCACTGGAAAGAGGATTTAAAATGCTACAAAATGGCGTTTAAACGAATTTTCTAGTTTTTTCAGTTTTTGAGATATTGAGAAGTCAAAGATTGGGTCACTTTCTGAGAGTTAAGCGTTGTTGTCAAGTGTCGAAAGTCAAAAAATTGATACTAAAAAGTGTCAAAGTCAAATATGACACTAACGAGAATAAAAAGTTAAAAATTGTGTCAAAGTCAAAAATTCAATTGACAAATGTCAAAATTCAAAACGTACCAATTAAAGGAGTAAAAAGTAAAAATTGCATTTAAAAGTGTAACATCTCAAAATTTGAAATAAAAATAACAGAAATGCCAAGGTTGAATTGTCAAAAGTTAAAAAAAACACTGAAAAGTGTCAAAAGTAAAACTTAAGTGTGAAAAGCGTTTTTGGTCTGTAACTCTGGTCAACGGCCCTTTAGGGCAAAAGTCACTGAAATCAATCTTGTAGAGAATAAAATTCCCTACAACTTCATTGTTAACATTTTGGGGATAACTCCGCAAATAACGGAGCTATGCTCCGTTAAAACTCCACTAAGGAGTGACTGACAAGTAATGACATTTTTGGAAAACCCTCACTGTTAGCTATCTTTTTGATTCAGTGACATTTTGACGTCAAGTGTCAAATAAGTGACTTATTTAAGGCCAAACCCAAAACTGTCAATTTTTTACCTAAAATCATATTTTTTTACTTTTTTTCTGTTATTTGCATCTAATTTTAGTTTTTTATTACATCACTGGAAAGAGGATTTAAAATGCTACAAAATGGCGTTTAAACGGATTTTCTAGCTTTTTCAGTTTTTGAGATATTCTAATTCAAAAATTGGGTCACTTTCTGAGAGTTAAGCGCTCTCGTTGGCAAGTGTCAAACGTCAAAAAATTGACACTAAAAAGTGCCAAAGTCAAATATGACACTAACGAGAGTAAAAAGTTAAAAATTGTGTCAAAGTCAAAAATTCCATTAAAAAATGTCAAAATTCAAAACGTGACAATTAAAAGAGTAAAAAGTTAAAAATTGCATTTAAAAGTGTAAAATCTCAAAATTTGAAATAAAAATAACAGAAATGCCAAGGTTGAATTGTCAAAAGTTAAAAAAAACACTGAAAAGTGTCAAAAGTAAAACTTAATTGTGAAAAGCGTTTTTGGTCTGTAACTCTGGTCAACAGCCCTTTAGGGCAAAAGTCACTGAAATCAATCTTGTAGAGAATAAAATTCCCTACAACTTCTTTGTTAACATTTTGGGGATAACTCAGCAAATAACAGAGCTATGCTCCGTTAAAACTCCACCAAGGAGTGACTTACTGGACATGAGGTTCTTCTTCTGAGCCCCCCACTCCCTTCCTTTCTGAGATATCAAAGTGAAATTTTTACTGGAGGTAACCAGGTAGTGTAGCTACAATCGTGCGCTTGAAAAACTTAAATATCTCAACTAGTTTAGGAGCAGGAATACATATGCAGAGCAAGTTACTCTAGAGTGGTCACTTTCTGAGAGTTAAGCGTTGTTGTCAAGTGTCGAAAGTCAAAAAATTGACACTAAAAAGTGTCAAAGTCAAATATGGCACTAACGAGAGTAAAAAGTTAAAAATGGTATCAAAGACAAAAATTCTATTGAAAAATGTCAAAATTCAAAACGTGACAATTAAAAGAGTAAAAAGTTAAAAATTGCATTTAAAAGTGTAAAATCTCAAAATTTGAAATAAAAATAACAGAAATGCCAAGGTTGAATTGTCAAAAGTTAAAAAAAACACTGAAAAGTGTCAAAAGTAAAACTTAAGTGTGAAAAGCGTTTTTGGTCTGTAACTCTGGTCAACGGCCCTTTAGGGCAAAAGTCACTGAAATCAATCTTGTAGAGAATAAAATTCCCTACAACTTCATTGTTAACATTTTGGGGATAACTCCGCAAATAACGGAGCTATGCTCCGTTAAAACTCCACTAAGGAGTGACTGACAAGTAATGACATTTTTGGAAAGCCTTCGCTGTTAGCTATCTTTTTGATTCAGTGACATTTTGACGTCAAGTGTCAAATAAGTGACTTATTTAAGGTCAAACCCAAAACTGTCAATTTTTTACCTAAAACCATATCTTTTTACTTTTTTTTCTGTTATTTGCTCTCCAATTATAATTTATTAAAACATTACCGGAAAGAGGATTTAAAATGCTTCAAAATGGCGTTTAAACGGATTTTCTAGCCTTCTGAGTTTTTGAGATATTCTAATTCAAAAATTGGGTCACTTTCTGAGAGTTAAGCGCTCTCGTTGTCAAGTGTCGAAAGTAAAAAAATTGACACTAAAAAGTGTCAAAGTCAAATATGACACTAACGAGTGTAAAACGTTAAAAATTGTATCAAAGTCAAAAATTCCATTAAAAAATGTCAAAATTCAAAACGTGACAATTAAAAGAGTAAAAAGTAAAAAATTGCACGTAAAAGTGTAAAATCTCAAAATTTGAAGTAAAGAAAAAAACAGAAATGCCAAGCTTGAGTTGATAAAAGTAAAAAAAATACGCTGAAAAGTGTCAAAAGTAAAACTTAAAGGGTGAAAAGAGTTGTCGGTCTGTAACTCCGTTAAACGGCCCTTTAGGGCAAAAGACACTGAAATCAATCTTGTAGAGAATAAAATTCCCTACAACTTCTTTGTTAACATTTTGGGGATAACTCCGCAAATAACGGAGCTACGCTCCGTTAAAACTCCACCAAGGAGTGACTTACTGGACATGAGGTTCTGCTTCTGAGCCCCCCACTCTCTTCATTCCTGAGCTATCAAAGTGAAATTTTTACTGGAGGTAACCAGGTAGTGTAGCTACAATCGTGCGCTTGAAAAACTTAAATATCTCAACTAGTTTAGGAGCAAGAATACATATGCAGAACAAGTTACTCTAGAGTGGTTTTTTGACACTTTGACCGATTTTTTTTTTGTTTCTCTGTTTTTTAATATCACTTGAAGCAACAATTTTCACCTCTATTGGCACAAGCAACTAATATTTCCTTATCCTTTTTGGAATATTTTCTATAAATTGTTCTCTGCAATGCACTATGTCCAATAATTATTATTCTGGAGTAATATAAGCACTTTAAGGCCCGTTTGTACAATCGCAGTTCAAAGAATGGTTCAGTTGAACTGCAACTGGTAGTTGAACTTTACCATAAGATATGCATTGTTGTCAAAATAACATTTCTGCGTTGAACCAGCACTCTGCACCCACAGAAAAAAAAGTTATTAACGGTAAAAGTGTCAAAAACCACTTAACCAATCAACTTAAGTAATGACATTTTTGGAAAGCCCTCACTGTTAGCTATCTTTTTGATTCAGTGATATTTCGACGTCAAGTGTCAAATAAGTGACTTATTTAAGGTCGAACCCAAAACTGTCAATTTTTTACCTAAAACCGTATTTTTCTACTTTTTTTTCTGTTATTTGCTCTCCAATTTTAATTTTTTAAAACATTACCAGAAAGATGATTTAAAATGCTACAAAATGGCGTTTAAACGGATTTTCTAGCCTTCTGAGTTTTTGAGATATTCTATTTCAAAAATTGCTTTACTTTCTCAGAGTTAAGCGTGGTTGTCAAATGTCGAAAGTCAAAAAAATAACACTAAAATGTGTCAAAGTCAAATATGACACTAACGAGTGTAAAAAGTTAAAAATTGTGTCAAAGTCAAAAATTCCATTGAAAAATGTCCAGATTCAAAACGTGACAATTAAAAGAGTAAAAAGTAAAAAATTACACGTAAAAGTGTAAAATCTCAAAATTTGAAGTAAAAAAACATTAGGATTGCCAAGGTTGAGTTGTCAAAAGTAAAAAAAACACTGAAAAGTGTCAAAAGTAAAACTTAAAATATGAAAAGCATTTTCGGTCTGTAACTCCGTTAAACGCCCCTTGAGGGCAAAAGTCACTGAAATCAATCTTGTAGAGAATAAAATTCCCTACAACTTCTTTGTTAACATTTTGGGGATAACTCAGCAAATAACAGAGCTATGCTCCGTTAAAACTCCACCAAGGAGTGACTTACTGGACATGAGGTTCTTCTTCTGAGCCCCCCACTCCCTTCCTTTCTGAGATATCAAAGTGAAATTTTTACTGGAGGTAACCAGGTAGTGTAGCTACAATCGTGCGCTTGAAAAACTTAAATATCTCAACTAGTTTAGGAGCAGAAATACATATGCAGAGCAAGTTACTCTAGAGTGGTCACTTTCTGAGAGTTAAGCGTTGTTGTCAAGTGTCGAAAGTCAAAAAATTGACACTGAAAAGTGTCAAAGTCAAATATGACACTAACGAGTGTAAAAAGTTAAAAATTGTATCAAAGTCAAAAATTCCATTAAAAAATGTCAAAATTCAAAACGTGACAATTAAAAGAGTAAAAAGTAAAAAATTGCACGTAAAAGTGTAAAATCTCAAAATTTGAAGTAAAAAAAACAGAAATGCCAAAAGCTTGAGTTGTCAAAAATAAAAAAAAATAAGAAAGCGTGAAAAGCGTTTTCGGTCTGTAACTCCGTTAAACGGCCCTTTAGGGCAAAAGTCACTGAAATCAATCTTGTAGAGAATGAAATTCCCTACAACTTCTTTGTTAACATTTTGGGGATAACTCCGCAAATAACGGAGCTATGCTCCGTTAAAACTCCACCGAGGAGTGACTTACTGGACATGAGGTTCTTGTTTGTACAATCGCAGTTCAAAGAATGGTTTAGTTCAACTACATCTGGTAGTTGAACTTTACCATGAGATACACATTGCTGTCAAAATTACATTTCTGACTTGAACCAGGTTTAAAGATTGAACCACTATTGTACAAGTGGGCCTTAGTGAAAGAGATGAGCTTCCATTCGAAGAATCTGCCTCTTAACATGGGTACTCTGCACCCACAGCAGTGATCCGCCAGATTAGAAAAAACTTTTGTCTTACATAGGATATAATAATATTACAGTTTCTGAAATACAACTTCATTTTTTTCAAATTACAAATGACACTGTCTAAAATACAACTAGTCTTTCCTGTAATACAATTATGTGACTAATCTAGAACTAGAGATTAGACTCTATTTTTGACCTAGGTCAACAATGACCATTAAGGTAGAGAAAACTAATTTCTCAAGTTAATAATCGGTCAATAATGATATCTTTATCAAGTTAGTAGTGGAAAAAATAAATATCTATTTAATTGCATTGGTGTTTCTTGTGACCATGGTGGATTCTCCTTTATGATGAAATTGGTTCAATGTAATTTCTAGTATATGTTGTGACTGACCCTGTATACTTGCAAATGTTATTTCAGACAATATTCAACAATATTCCAGACATTTTGGACACCCTGTATACTATAGTAAATTAAATAACATTCCGACAATACGTTATCCCTGCTAAGTGAAAGTTGTATTTATGGTATTTCACTTGTGGTTAATACTTTCTATGTTAATTCAATTAAATAGTTTTTTGCCAAATAAATTGTTTTTTGATATGAAATTTTGAAAACATTATAAGAAAATTGCGTTTTAATAGGTATTTAAAGTGGCTTATTGATATGAATGGAACGCTGGGAGCCAACGAAAATCTGTTCAGCTTTGCCAATCTGCAAATAGAGGGCGCTACGGTGTAAACCCAAATTAATCGATTCAGTAGTTTCTATACTCGACAGCATAATTTTGATTCGTAACTCAGAGGCACAGATGTCACTAATGGTATTATTGTGCTGAGTAGCAGGACAGAAAAAAATAGACAAGCTATAGACATCTGGCTTCCTGGCTAATCAATATTTAAGCCGGTATATAAGAAAACTCTATTAATGACTTATAGAAGATATCTAATTAAATATCCCATCAGATTTTAGATATTAAAACAAAAACTAATTTTATGATTCTCATAAAATAAATAGTTATTTAAGCAACAAGTGCAAAAAGTACAACTTTTTTGAGTGTAGCGAGAGTTTAACAACACGTATTTGCAAAAAAGGACTTTTTGCATGGGTTGCATAATGATTTAGCTGTGCACATACAAAACTGTACATTTTGTGTATTTCTTAGACTAGTTTTTAATTCAATAAAGAGAATTATTATAAACCAAGACAATTTTGGAAACCTCAGTAAAGGATCGTAAATAATAAGACAACTCTGATGTAATATAAGATCCTAGGGGTATTTCAGTTCATTTTTTACAAGAACTTGGAAAAAGTATGGAAAAGATCAATGTTGAACAAAATACTGCATTATGTTTCTAAATAGGCCCTAGTTCCTTCCGCTCTTCATTTAACTGTTTGTCCTTTTTTAAATTTTTGGACATTGCGCCGGCTCAATCATATTAACACATTTACTTTTCTTCTTAAAATTTTGAGCAATTAGCCATCATTTCAGCACACAGAGTGTTCAGCACAACATTTTCCGTAAACTTTCTCACTTGTGCTTCTACCAACCAAAGTAGTGACCCTACTGTACTCTATGCAATCTTCCATTATCTATACTGAAGTTAATTTTTGTACTAGTGACGAAATGAAGTCGTTCTACAACAGAAGTACTTATGAAAACCTTCTGTCTTCTTCTTTTTACAGTGTTTTGCTTCAACTTCAGTTGTGACAACTTCTTTGTATCTGTCTCTATCTTGAGCTACGTGGACAACTTCCTCAGCAGTTTGCCCTGTCTAATGTCGGAGATTTTGAAGCCAGGATAGCTTTTTGCAGTCTATCCATTTTTTTTCTTCATACCTGGTAAATCCTGCCTACAGATGAATTTTTAGTTACTTGGAACAGAGCAGCGACTTGAGTTTCAGAAACGATCTTTTAGCTATTTATATTCTAGCCTTGATTTCTTCATCTACATCCATCGACTTATCTTTAAAGATATTTAAAGTGTTCTACTCTTTCTATACTCACGCCATCAATTTACTAACAACCATAAATTTAGTTTTTTGGCATTGATCTATTACTTTCTCTGTTTCTTTTATCTGACATACATTGTATTTTTTGTCATGATTGAGCTAGGAGCACGGTGTCATCTGCGTATCGAATGTTACTAATGTGCTTTCAATTTTCGCTTTCAATCTTTATTCCTTCGCCAGATTGTTTTGCCATTTTTAAATATATTTTCCGTGTAAAGGTTAAAAAAAGTAGAAGACAAAATACATCCCTCTGTCTTACTCCTCTTTTTATAGGTATCCGAGTGGTCTCCTCTCCATCTAGTATTATCGTGGCAAATTGATTCCAGTCAGTGTTGCCAAACGTATTTTAATTTTCGGGGTAGATTCAATAATTGATAGTATATGTAATTATTATATTACCTATAGATCAAAAACCGCTAGATCAAAACAAATTCATTAATTTACATTATTATACAGGGTGTCTTTTAATAGTCAAAAATTTTAATCATTGATTCTTGCTATAAATAATAAAACCGTACTTCAAAAATACAGACTTTTAATTTTTTTGAATAATAATTGTTAGATCACGTGGTTTTAAAGGATAATTTAGCTAAACAGTCACGTGACCATTGTCAAAATCATAAATCTCAAAAACACTCTTTATATCGAATACTAAAAGAAAACGTTTCTAAACCCTGATTTTTGCAACTTGAGAGCATAGTATGACAGTTTTCAAGTTAGTGACAGTTGTCACGTGATTGTAGAACACTATTTAACTAGACGGTCAAGTGATAATTTTCAAAATAACTGTCATAATTTTCAAAAACAAGTTTTATATCAAATACTACAAGAAAATATTTCTAAACCCTGATTTTTGCAACTTTAGAGCACATTTTTGACGTTAGTGACAGTTGTCACGTGTTTGTAGAACACTATTTAGCTAGACGGTCACGTGACAATTGTTAAAATAACTGTCATAATTCTCAGAAACACGTTTTATATCAAATACTGTAAGAAAACGTTTTTAAATCCTGATTTTTGCAAGTTTAGAGCATGGTTTGCCAGTTTTGACGTTAGTGACAGTTGTCACGTGATTGTAGAACACTATTTAGCTAGACGGTCAAGTGATAATTTTCAAAATAACTGTCATAATTTTCAAAAACAAGTTTTATATCAAATACTACAAGAAAATATTTCTAAACCCTGATTTTTTCAACTTTAGAGCACATTTTTGACGTTAGTGACAGTTGTCACGTGTTTGTAGAACACTATTTAGCTAGACGGTCACGTGACAATTGTTAAAATAACTGTCATAATTCTCAGAAACACGTTTTATATCAAATACTGCAAGAAAACGTTTTTAAATCCTGATTTTTGCAACTTTTGAACATGGTTTGACAGTTTTGACATTAGTGACAGTTGCCACGTGATTGTAGGACACTATTCAGTTGGACAATCATGTGACAATTGGTAAAGTAACTGCCATAAATCTGAGAAACACGTTTTATATCAAATACTGCAAGAAAACGTTTTTGAATCCTGATTTTTGCAACTTTTGAGCTTGGTTTGACACTTTTGACGTTAGTGACAGTTGTCACGTGATTGTAGGACACTAATCAGTTGGACGGACACGTGATCATTTTCAAAATAACTGTCATAATTTTCAAAAACACGTTTTATATCAAATACTGCAAGAAAACGTTTTTAAATCCTGATTTTTGCAACTTTTGAACATGGTTTGACAGTTTTGACATTAGTGACAGTTGTCACGTGATTGTAGGACACTATTCAGTTGGACAATCATGTGACAATTGGTAAAGTAACTGCCATAAATCTGAGAAACACGTTTTATATCAAATACTGCAAGAAAACGTTTTTGAATCCTGATTTTTGCAACTTTTGAGCTTGGTTTGACACTTTTGACGTTAGTGACAGTTGTCACGTGATTGTAGGACACTAATCAGTTGGACGGACACGTGATCATTTTCAAAATAACTGTCATAATTTTCAAAAACACGTTTTATATCAAATACTGCAAGAAAACGTTCTTAAAACCTGAGTTTTGCAACTTTAGAGCATAGTTTGACAGTTTTGACGTTAGTGACAGTTGTCACGTGATTGTAGAACACTATTTAGCTAGACAGTCACGTGACAATTGTCAACATAACTGTCGTAAATCTTAAAGATACGTTTTATTATCAAATACTGCAAGAAAACGTATTTGAATCCTGATTTTTGCAACTTTTGAGCATGGTTTGACAGTTTTGACATTAGTGACAGTTGTCACGTGATTGTAGAACACTATTCAGTTGGACGGTCGTGTGAAAATTGGCAAAATAACTGTCAAAAATTCTAGAAACACGTTTTATATCAAATACTGCAAGAAATCGTTTCTAAAAGCTGATTTTGGCAATTTTAGAGCATTGTTTGACAGTTTTGACGTTAGTGACAGTTGTCACGTGATTTTAGATTGCTATTTAGCTACATGGTCACGTGACATTTGTCAACATAACTGTCGTAAATCTTAAAAGTACGTTTTATTATCAAATACTGCAAGAAAACGTTTCTAAACCCTGATTTTGGCACCTTTAGAACATGGTTTGCCAGTTTTGACGTTAGTGACAGTTGTCACGTGATTGTAGAACATTATTTAGCTAGACGGTCACGTGACAATTGTCAACATAACTGTCGTAAATCTTAAAAGTACGTTTTATTATCAAATACTGCAAGAAAACGTTTTTAAATCCTGATTTTTGCAACTTTTGAGCATGGTTTGACAGTTTTGACGTTATTGTTACATGTTACATGATTTCAGAAGACTATTTAGCTAGACTATGAAGTTACAATTGTCAAAATAACTGTTAAATCTCAGAAAATCGTCTTGTTTCGAAAACTGTGTTAAAATGTAATTCTTGCAAATTCTAGTAAAATTTTGACAATTCCGACAATAGTGACAGACATCACGTGGTTTTAGAGAACAACTGGGAGTAATAAAATGACTGTTTTAAGCGCATTTTTAGAATCCTTATTAAATTTCCTATTCAATAAATTGAAAAAGTATATGAAAAGTTTCACAACCAACATAATGGCAATAATGTAATTAAAAACAGTGGATTATATACAAAAAAACGGTAGAAGAACCACAAAAACACTAGTAGACTTGGCAACATTGTTTATTGGTCGAAGTCGGAGTGTGGTTCATCATATTATATTTATCGGCGCATTCTTAAAGAATGCAAAAAGGCAATATTATTTATTTTTTTGTTTCTTGATTGGTCCATTTAATAACGGGGTAGATTTTGATGGGAGGAGCGAGCGGGGTGAAGTTATTAGAAATGAGGTAGATCTACCCCGATCGAGGTAGCTTTGGCAACGCTGCCAGTAAAGAAAAAATAACAAACGTATATCATTCTTAACAAGAGGTTTAATCTGCAGAGTTAGCATACACATACATAAAATAATTATCTGGACCATAAATTGGAAATACATAATATGTACTTAATATAAGGAAATGTGTACGCTTCATTTACTCGACGATAATCTTTTCAAATATCACCCTAAAGGCGGAACGCAATTCTGGAAATGTATTCTATAATTTCGGTTCCCCTAATTTTCCAAAGTTTTTCCTTGTCTCCGTATCGTAAAAACTTATCTAGCGGCCATAAAAGCGAATAACTTTTTTCTATATCGCACGGCTTTTGTTATGTCGAAGCGCAGAAACAGTAGCGAAAACAACCCATAAATAAACTGGAGAAATAAAACTATTCAGATTATATTTTTATCTATTTCGCTTTTCCGGATTGGTTGAACGGATAGATACGAGCACGACCAACGAAATGCTTCGAAACGAAAAGGGCAACTTATCAACTGTCCCTATACTCATGTTTAAAGGACGAGTGGGTTTAAAATTAGTAGACATAGAGTTTATAAAGTATTACAAAAGTTTTTTAAATTACTTGTCATATACAGGGTGGTCCAGTTTTAAATGTCAATAATTCACCAATTCATAGCCAATTAAAAAATAAGTTGACATTCATCATGTCATTTTCCTGAAAAGTGCTTCTTAAGGAAAACAGTCCTTCAAATTTCTGTTTAAAAAATCGTTTTTTTTTTGTCATAACTGTCAGACCGTTGGAGCAATATTGATCAAATTTGGAACAAGCACTTTATTACACGGTATTACGGTCAAAGACCCAAAACTAACCCAACCCAACTTAAAAATTGTCTTGGAAACGGAAAATTCACTTAAGAAGTTTAAAAAATATTATTGTAGCCAGTTTTCATAGTTTCCAGACAAACTGAAAGACTTTAGTTTTGAAAATTGACTTAGAAAAGATAAAAATTTCAGAAGCTTAAAAATTGTGTTTGTAACCAGTTTTCATTCAAATCGAGAGACTTTAATACTAAAAATTGACATAAAAATTACTTTTTCAAGAATTTATTATTACTACAAATTCATACATTTAAACCTTAAAAATTGACTTGAACCCCAAAATGTAACTGAACTAATGAAAAGTGACATCAGAAGCTTAAAATTTGCATTTGAAGTAAGTTTTCATAATTTGAAGACAAATTTCAATATTTTAGTCTTGAAAATAGTCTTAGATCCAGGACATCATCATCATAACATTAGATTCATGAAAATTGTCTTGAAAACGAACTTTTCGTGCTTTTTATTTTGCTTTTCATTTTCTTCGAATTTTGGACTATTTTTAGTGCTTCAAAACTGCTTTCAGCTTGGAAAATCGAGTTTCAAGACTATCTTCACCAAGTTATTGACATAGCAAACTTAAAAAACAATTTTTACATTCTTCATAGACTTAAAATGGAATTCCAAGCTTTGTCACTATTAAATCGACTTCTAGACACCTCAGTGCTAAAAATTCGGGTATTTCTTAATAAACTAGACTGTTTTTAGTATTTTAAGGCTGTTTTCAGTGCCTCAAATCGAGTTTCAAGACTATCTTTACAAAGTTTTTGACTTATCAGGCCTAAAAGCCAGTGTGTCCACTGACCATAGTCTTGAAAATGTTATTTCAAGCTTCTTCACTATTAAATTGACTTCTACACTCATAGGTGCAATAAATTGTAGCATCTCTAAGAAATTCAGACTGTTTTTAATGCTTTTTAAGACCGAAAAATCGAGTTTAAGACTATTTCCAAAAGTCAAGTTTCTTCAGTAATAAAAGTAAAAAATTTTGGTACCAAATGCTACAATAATAGTCTTGAGAACTAATTTTTAGAAATAAAATAGTCCGAAAATTTAATTTACTTCTAGACTTGTTGTCCAGTCCAGAAAATTGAGTTGTACACCAATTAAAGTCTTGAAAATATACTTTTGGACTCTCTTTAGTCCTATTAAAGTCAGTTCTAGCATTAAAAGTCAACTTTTATATTATTTTTAGTAGTAAAAAATGAGTTTCATGCACAATACAATATTTGTCTTGATTTCCGGACTTATTTAAGTTTTTGAATGCCAGTTTCAGACACTCAACCAGGATGGCAGTCTGAGAAAGCGAATCATAAGACCATTCCTAATAGTAAAAAGCAAGTTTTTAGACTATTCAGTACAAATTTGGACTTTCACAAGTCTTGAATGTTCAGTTTTAAACTATAAAACGATTTTTTAAATGGAAATTTGGAGGACTGTATCTTCCTTAGGAAACGTTTTTCAGAAAAATGACACAATGCAAGTCAACTTATTTTTTGATTGGCTATCAAATGGTGAATTATTGACACTTAAAACTGGACCACCCTGTATATTAGTTATTCAATGAACTTTTGGTTTAGGTAATTTTTTTAACGCACTACAGGGTGTCGAAAAAAAAAGGTGCGGAAAAATGCTACCACAAATTCTAGAGGCTTAAATATGACGATATAACCCAACTTATCTTAGTCCAAAAGTCGATAATTTCGGAGATACAGACTGTCAACAGTTCAATTTGGTTTTAGTTTTTCCGACACATTTTTTTCATCACAAAATTCAGCTAAGAGGTGTTTTGTGATGTAAAAAATTCAAATTTGCTCTCATTTCTTTTGTAAAACCTAGAAGGAGCCACCTACGACACTTTGTACACATTTACAACCAAATAACTTTTTTGAGTAACCCTGTATTTCATTTTTCAATTTTTTTCCTTTAGTAACATGAAAAACGTATCATTATTGACCGATTATTAACTTGAGAAATTAGTTTTCTCTACCTTAATGATCATTGTTGACCTAAGTCAAAAATAGAGTCTAATATCCACTGGCACAAACACAACAAAAAAGGAAATATTATTAAACTAAATAAATTATAGGGTGGTTCAATATAAAAATTTGTAGCCCTTGAAATTCTCTTTTGATCACCCTGTAAAGCGTTTTTACCTAAAACGTCGAATAAGTGAGTTATTTACTGTTAAAACTGGGTTGTTGGATTTTGACAGTATTTACTGTGACAGCATATAACTCTGTGATTTTGATCACCCTGTAGTGTTATCCAGAAGGGATATTTATAAAAAATATTTTTTTCAAAATTCACATTATTTTAAAAAGTGTTGAGGTTTACAACATTTTTCAGAAAGTGTCCGGTAATTTTCCGGAAAAAATTGGAAAATCTGAAAATTCAAAAATAATTAGTTTTCTAATTAATTGTACAACAATCCAATATCAATTCAACTAAAGTTTAATGTACTTTTATTCATTTACCCCCGTTTGCACCGTCGTTTTGTAAGCCGAGCTTAATTTAAGTGTGGGTCAGACTGTGACAGTACAGGTGAAAAAAGTCTCACTCTAAACCACATTTAACTTAAGCTATGCTTAATTATCTCATTAGAATGCATGATAAGTTTGACAATAACAATGACAAGTTTGACAGTTGTTTTCCCTATCAACGAAAATTACCGCTTTTACATCTCTGATCACCAAGTAACATCCCCAAATCCTTCACTTTTAAAGGTATTCTTGCAATTTGCAATCTATCTATATTATACTCTTTCTCACAAATCCTTCTACCAAGAAACCAATCCAATCCTTCACTTTGAAGGTACTCTTGCTATAAGGCTAACTTATCTCTGATCCTGCTAAGGTCACATTCTACTCTGTTTACCTTACCTATTGCTCCAGAATCACTAAGTGTAATTAAAGTGTAATATACGTGATACAATTGACAATAAGTGTCGTAATTCCTCAACCAAATTGGAGGGGCTATAGTTTATAAAAAATGATTGGTAAGGCACTTTGAACCTCATCAATACATGCTTTATAGGAAATTATAATGCCATGGAACAGAACCCTCATCATTAAAATTATTTTGAACTTCTTCTCTAAGTTTATCCCTTATTTCAAGTTATTTGTAACCGCTAAACCATAAAGTTTTAAGATTGAACCAACCTCCAAATTGCAAGAAGATGATGAACAATTTGAAGCAAAATTTATTTGTCATATTTTTTTGAAAATCAAATTTGTCTTTATTTTATTATTATTTTGTATGTACTGTATAATTCTAAGCTAATTAATAAAGATTTCAAAGTTCTCTTAATTACATTTAAGTTCTTCATTTGTTTTATCTCATTTAGTGACTTGATGGTTGGATGATGTGAAGAGAATAGCAGGAGGAAGTGGGTTTTACAAACGATTTTGTCCCTGACTGTTCTTATAAACTGTGTTTCAGGCAGTTTAAACTTTGACACCTGTTTTCTCCCTGACTGTACTAAATTTTGTAGTGTTTCTTCAGGTTATCGGATAGGAAATTTGATGAGGATTTCAAAAATATGCTTAAAACAATAATTTTCTTACTCCAAGTGAGTTTTACAAACGATTTTGTCCCTGACTGTTCTTATAAACTGTGTTTCAGGCAATTTAAACTTTGACACCGCTTTTCTCCCTGACTGTACTAAATTTTGTAGTGTTTTTTCAGGTTATCGGATAGGAAATTTAATAAGGATTCTAAAAATGTACTCAAAACAGTCATTTTCATACTACAAGTAGATTTTACAGGCGATTTTGTCCCTGACTGTTCTTTCAAACTGTGTTTCTGGAAGTTCAAACTTTGACACCGCTTTTCTCGTTGACTATACAACATTTTTTGTGTTTTTTTTTAGGTTTTCGGATAAAAATTTTAATGAGGATTCCAAAAATGTGCTTAAAACAGTCATTTTCTTACTCCAAGTGGGTTTTACAAGCGATTTTGTCCCTGACGGTTCTTTTAAACTGTGTTTCTGGAAGTTCAAACTTTGACACCGCTTTTCTCGTTGACTATACAACATTTTTTGTGTTTTTTTTAGGTTCTCGGATAGTAAATTTAATGAGGATTCCAAAAATGTGCTTAAAACAATAATTTTCTTACTCCAAGTGGGTTTTACAAGCCATTTTGTCCCTGACTGTTCTTTTAAACTGTGTTTCGGGAAGTTCAAACTTTGACACCGATTTTTTCCTTGAGTGTACAAACTTTTCTTTCTTTTTTTTAGGTTCTCTGATAGGCAATTTAATGAGGATTCCAAAAATGTGCTTAAAACAGTCATTTTCATACTACAAGTAGATTTTACAGGCGATTTTGTCCCTGACTGTTCTTTCAAACTGTGTTTCTGGAAGTTCAAACTTTGACACCGCTTTTCTCGTTGACTATACAACATTTTTTGTGTTTTTTTTTAGGTTTTTGGATAAAAAATTTAATGAGGATTCCAAAAATGTGCTTAAAACAGTCATTTTCTTACTCCAAGTGGGTTTTACAAGCGATTTTGTCCCTGACGGTTCTTTTAAACTGTGTTTCTGGAAGTTCAAACTTTGACACCGCTTTTCTCGTTGACTATACAACATTTTTTGTGTTTTTTTTAGGTTCTCGGATAGGAAATTTAATGAGGATTCCAAAAATGTGCTTAAAACAATAATTTTCTTACTCCAAGTGGGTTTTACAAGCCATTTTGTCCCTGACTGTTCTTTTAAACTGTGTTTCGGGAAGTTCAAACTTTGACACCGCTTTTTTCCTTGAGTGTACAAACTTTTCTTTCTTTTTTTTAGGTTCTCGGATAGGCAATTTAATGAGGATTCCAAAAATGTGCTTAAAACAGTCATTTTCTTACTACAAGTGGGTTTTACAGGCGATTTTGTCTTTGACTGTTTTGTCGAACTGTGTTTCTGGCAGTTCAAACATTGACACCGCTTTTCTCCTTGACTATACAAAATTTGTTAGTGTTATTTTTAGGATCTCGAATTGGAAATTTAATGAGGATTTCAAAAATGTGCTTAAAACAGTCATTTTCTTACTCCAAGTGGGTTTTACAAGCGATTTTGTCCCTGACTGTTCTTTCGAACTGTGTTTCTGGAAGTTCAAACTTTGACACCGCTTTTCTCCTTGACTGTACAAGATTTTTTATTGTTTTCTTTAGGTTCTCGGATAGGAGATTTAATGAGGATTCCAAAAATGTGCTTAAAACAGTAATTTTGTTACTACAAGTGGGTTTTACAGGCGACTTTGTCCCTAACTGTTCTTTCGAACTGTGTTTCTGGAAGTTCAAACTTTGACACCGCTTTTCTCCTTGACTGTACAAGATTTTTTATTGTTTTCTTGAGGTTCTTGGATAGGAGATTTAATGAGGATTCCAAAAATGTGCTTCAAACAATCATTTTCTTACTCCAAGTGGGTTTTACAAGCGATTTTGTCCCTGACTGTCCTTGAAACTGTGTTCAATTTTAGACCACAATTTTGTATGTACTGTATAATTCTAAGCTAATTAATATAGATTTCAAAGTTCTCTTAATTACATTTAAGCTCTTCATTTGTTTGTTCAGGAGTTAACAGAAAATGGTTGATAAAGAAGAAGAGCAGAAGAAGATTAAAAATTTGCCTAACAATCTTTAGTGTATCTGGTGTTACATATGAGGAACCTATAACCTACTTGACTCAATTTTGATATTAGTGTATAGACTGACTCAAAAACTCATCTATAGTCACTTCCAAAAATTGATACTGAGACACATTTTTATCTTCCGTAATATTTATTTCCAAAGGGATACAGCACTATGGATCACTTGCAGACCATTCAAATATTAATAGAGAAGACAACAGAATACAACATACCATAGACTTTCATAAGGAATTCGACTCTATTGAGTCATGGGCGTTGGATGGAGCAAGGATTGATTCAAAATATTCTACCCTTCTTAAGAATATATATGGAAGCGCTACTTTTCTTGTAAAAATTACTGAAGACCGGACAACCGAAACCATTTCAATTAACAGGGGATCAGTTGGCCAGGGTGATCCTATTTCTATCCTATTTGCGCTTTGCAGAAGACATAGTACTTATCAGTTCAGATATCCAGGAGCTTAAGAATATGCTAGAACAACTTAACAAAGCTGCAAATGAATTTATTAAAAACAAAAACAATGAGCAGTACCGAGGAAAACCGCGGATAAAACTTTGGATATTGTTGATGAATATCTTGATCATTTCATTAAAATGGTAAAAGAAAACCAAACAGCGGAGATAAAACGAAGAATCAAACTGACATGGATAGCATTTGGAAAACTGAGTCATATAGTTAAAAACCCTGATATTCCTATAAACCTTAAACGAAAGATGAGGTGGTGAAAGACAGAACAGCATGGAAACCAATGGAAGAAGCCTTTGTTCAGGAGTGAACAGAAAATGGCTGATAAAGAAGAAGAAGAATATTTATGTTGGTATTACTTGTATATTCAGTGTGGTAGTCTTGATGATCTTGATGTATAGTCACAATTGTTTTTTCTTATTTTTACTTGCCAGTTACATATGAAATGAGATTTATAGTACTCTAGTTTTATGCACAATTTATAAGTACACAGGATTATTATTGATTGGTAGTAAATAAATTACATTACACATGTATGTATTAACAAACATCCGAATCTTTATCAGTTTGTTATTTACATGGATACTATGTATAAATTGCCTGTCACATTTTATAAATTCCCGTTAAGGGAAAATGAAAGAGGATAGGACGCATCTGGAGGAATTTCCACTCGGCCCGTTCCAGAATGTAGCAGAATACGTGGGGCCCATCTCCCGATTGGAGATATCCAAACGACGGAAGAGGAACGGCGCCAATCCGAGGCGCCAAAGAGGCGGCCCGGGCATTCTCTCATATTTTGCCAAAAGTCTCCACAACAATATCGTAAAATATTGCACCGAGCTGATATTTCCAAACACTGAAATGGAAATTTTTAAGGCCGCGTCATATTGATAAATTCAGTTGTAAATCGGATGTTATCTCTAGATATAAAGCCACAAAACCACAATGTTGTTTATCGGAACCGGTAAACAAAATTCGGCAAGGATTAATGCAAATTCTACTGTAAAAAGTTTTCGTAATTATTTTAAATTAAAACAGAAGGTACAATAGATACGGAGAGTAAATTTTTTTTTATTTTTTTTGAAACTGAATGTCTCGGTAACATGAAGAGCTAGACAGTTTTGGCTCGTTTTGTAGTATTTTTTATCCTCTTTCTAATGGCGTTTTAGGGAAATCTATAAGAGTTCAAATAAAAAAGTTTCAATCATTGAAAGATTGAAATAATGCCGTTTTTGCAAAGAGCGCAATTTTGGCAACTTAAAATTTTTTTTTTTCAAAAAATTGTAAGAATGGGTGAATATTAGGGGTCTTTTTTTACTAATTTTTGAAATTCAATATCTCAGTAACATGAAGAGCTAGAGAGACCGGTTTTCGCTCATTTTTTATTTCAAATTTTCAATTTTTTATTTTCCTCCAGGAAGGTTCTAATGCACAGCAAAGGGCATATTTATACCAAAGAACCTTAAACTAAGTAAAATACACAACAAAAAAATCACTTTAAAATTTTTTTCTTTAAAGAATGGGTGAATATTAGGGGTCTATTTTTACTAATTTTTGAAATTCAATATCTCAGTAACACGAAGAGCTAGAAAGACCAGTTTTCGCTTATTTTGTAGTATTTTTTATCCTTTTCCTAATGGCGTTTTAGTGAAATCTATAAGAGTTCAAATAAAAAAGTTACAATTATTCAAAAATAGAAAAAATGTTTTTGCAAAAAGTGCAATTTTGGCAATTTTTTATTTTGCTCCAGGATGGTTTCAATGCACAGCAAAGGGCATATTTATACCAAATAACCTTAAATTAAGTAAAATAAGTACGAAAAATAGCATTTTTCATTTTTCAAAAAAATTGAAATAATAGTGAGTATGGTATAAGGGGTCTTTTTTACTACTTTTTGAAATTCAATATCTCAGTAACATGAAGAGCTAGAGAGACCAGTTTTCGCTCATTTTGTAGTATTTTTTATCATTTTTCTAATGGCGTTTTAGTGAAATCTATAAGAGTTCAAATAAAAAAGTTACAATCATTCAAAAATTGAAAAAATGTAGTTTTTGCAAAATGCGCAATTTTGCCAAACTTTTATTTTCCTCCAGGAAGGTTCTAATGCACAGCAAAGGGCATATTTATACCAAAGAACCTTAAACTAAGTAAAATACACAACAAAAAAATAACTTTAAAATTTTTTTCTTTAAAGAATGGGTGAATATTAGGGGTCTTTTTTTACTACTTTTTGAAATTCAATATCTCAGTAACATGAAGAGCTAGAGAGACCGGTTTTCGCTCATTTTGTAGTATTTTTTATCCTTTTTCTAATGGCGTTTTAGTGAAATCTATAAGAGTTCAAATAAAAAAGTTACAATCATTCAAAAATTGAAAAAATGTCGTTTTTACAAAAAGCGCAATTTTGGCAATTTTTTATTTTCCTCCAGGAAGGTTCTAATGCACAGCAAAGGGCATATTTATACCAAAGAACCTTAAACTAAGTAAAATACACAACAAAAAAATCACTTTAAAATTTTTTTCTTTAAAGAATGGGTGAATATTAGGGGTCTATTTTTACTAATTTTTGAAATTCAATATCTCAGTAACACGAAGAGCTAGAAAGACCAGTTTTCGCTTATTTTGTAGTATTTTTTATTCTTTTCCTAATGGCGTTTTAGTGAAATCTATAAGAGTTCAAATAAAAAAGTTACAATTATTCAAAAATAGAAAAAATGTTTTTGCAAAAAGTGCAATTTTGGCAATTTTTTATTTTCCTCCAGGAAGGTTCTAATGCACAGCAAAGGGCATATTTATACCAAATAACCTTAAATTAAGTAAAATAAGTACGAAAAATAGCATTTTTCATTTTTCAAAAAAATTGAAATAATAGTGAGTATGGTATAAGGGGTCTTTTTTACTACTTTTTGAAATTCAATATCTCAGTAACATGAAGAGCTAGAGAGACCAGTTTTCGCTCATTTTGTAGTATTTTTTATCCTTTTTCTAATGGCGTTTTAGTGAAATCTATAAGAGTTCAAATAAAAAAGTTACAATCATTCAAAAATTGAAAAAATGTAGTTTTTGCAAAATGCGCAATTTTGCCAAATTTTTATTTTCCTCCAGGAAGGTTCTAATGCACAGCAAAGGGCATATTTATACCAAAGAACCTTAAACTAAGTAAAATACACAACAAAAAAATAACTTTAAAATTTTTTTCTTTAAAGAATGGGTGAATATTAAGGGTCTATTTTTACTAATTTTTGAAATTCAATATCTCAGTAACACGAAGAGCTAGAAAGACCAGTTTTCGCTTATTTTGTAGTATTTTTTATCCTTTTTCTTATGGCGTTTCAGTGAAATCTATAAGAGTTCAAATAAAAAAGTTACAATCATTCAAAAATAGAAAAAATGTCGTTTTTGCAAAAAGTGCATTTTTGGCAATTTTTTATTTTGCTCCAGGATGGTTTCAATGCACAGCAAAGGGCATATTTATACCAAATAACCTTAAATTAAGTAAAATAAGTACGAAAAATAGCATTTTTCAAAAAAATTTAAATAATAAGTGAGTATTAGGGGTCTTTTTTTACTACTTTTTGAAATTCAATATCTCGGTAACATGAAGAGCTAGAGAGACCAGTTTTCGCTCATTTTGTAGTATTTTTTATCCTTTTTCTAATGGCGTTTTGGTGAAATCTATAATAGTTCAAATAAAAAAGTTACAATCATTCAAAAATTGCAATAATGCCTTTTTGCAAAAAGCGCAATTTTTTTTTCTCCATTAGGGTTCCAATGCACAAATAAAGTAATAAAGACCTTTTTTGCTTAAAATTACTCAAAGATTCACCCCTTAAACTTTTTACGTTAATACACACCCTGTATATTAATTGAACATTAATTGAAACTTTTCCTTGTTCCGAAACGTAAGTCAAAAACTAATATTTTGATACCAACTGTCAATGAAGATAACTTTTTACAGTCAAGATTAACTGTAATTGGTCTATTTCATACCTCACAGTTAGGGTTATACTGAAATTCCCTATCCGTTCATCCAGTGACAATTATCTACTTATCCCTTATCAAAACTGTCTAGGAATTAACCCTGTAGGAGTAAAAAGACATATTTTTTCATTCTCAAGGCAAACATTTGTACTACTCGTAAATAATTTGATTTTAATAGTAAATTTAATTTTGTGTGAAGAATATAAAGATATATTGAGGGGATTTTTCAACAGTTTTCCGATTGACCCTTGTCCAAATCAAACTAACCCTAAAACTCAATTGAAAACCTCAAATTCAACATCTCATCGAGAAAGAGAGGAACACATGGCCTCATATATCAGCGTTAGGACATTATAGATATGAATGGGCGCTCTCTCAATGGGGGGGCGAACCAGAAATCTAGAAGAGCATCGAATAAATCGTTCGAACAATCCGAACGAAACTTGATTAAATCGCATATTAGTTAGATTTAGATTTAGATTTAGATTTATTTATTTGACAACATTATACATGAAATGTATGTGCAGCAAGTCAACAATTACAATAGCCCAAAATATAACATTAGCACTCATAAAACTTATACATCACACATATACCAATACAAAATTACAAACAGAACAATTCTCACTTTTTTTTAAAAAACATAATTAAAATATTCCTGTTCCGAATAAAACGAAGCGTCAATAAAAACCTGCTTGACCGCCCTCTCAAAAGCACAACCCTCCAAGGCTTTAAAGCGATCAGGAAGCTTATTGTAAAATTTCAAGTTAGGGGAATTTTTAGCGGAAACTTGAAGTCGCCGGCGAGGTAAACGCAACAAACCAGCATTTCTGGTATTAAAGGAATGCACTTGAGAGTGCATAGTATAACGTGACTTATTCTTATGAATTTCAATTATACAGCCAAACATATATTCAGATGGAAATGATAAGATTTTTAAATCTTTAAAATGTTGTCTACAAGATTCTCTAGGTCCAAGCCTCAACATAGTTCGGATCGCTCTTTTTTGGAGCCGGAAAATTACAATAAAATGGGGAGAGCCACCCCAAAGAGTTATCCCATACTGCATTTTAGAGTGAAACAACGCGAAATATACACTTCTTAAAACATTTAGCTCCAATGTGTCCCTCAGACGTCGCAACATAAATATGACGGTAGAAAGCTTCTTGGAAAGGCATTCAATATGCACAATCCAACTCAAACGATCATCAATAGTGATTCCCAACAATGTAACGCTACTACCCTTAATCCCGACGTCCGAAGTAGACACAATCAACTCTTGAGTTTTACTGTGATTCAAGATTAATTTATTATTAGAAAACCAAGACTCGACTCTTGCTTGCACCTCCCCAGAACGAGACAACAGCTCCGAGAGCGTAGCTCCGCCAGACATAACGGTCGTGTCGTCAGCGAACAGATAGCAGCTGGCTGGCCTTACATACTCTGAAAAATCATTGATGTAGATTATGAAAAGAAGAGGACCCAAAACTGATCCTTGGGGAACACCTCGCTTCAACGGCAAGACAGAGGACAGTCTCCCATTTGCCTCAACGCACTGAGACCGGTCCAGCAGATAAGATTCAAAAAACCTAAGACAAGCAGGACTAAAACCTATCATTGTCAGTTTCTTCAACAGTAGGACGTGGTCAACGCAATCAAATGCTTTTGAGACGTCATAAAGAGACAACCGCACATGCTCACCCCTCTCAAGTCCCTCAACAACGCCAGATATTACAGCGCGCAACGCTTGCACAGTTGACCTCCCAGGTAGAAACCCAAACTGCTCTTCACAAAAGAACGACATCCCAAGCAGATAATCAAGAATCAAGTTTTTCAATATAATTTCAAATATTTTGCCAAATATGGGAATAATTGAAATCGGACGGTAATTATTTAAGTCAGACTTTGAACCCTTTTTAAATATAGGAATTACCTTGGCACACTTAAACATCATGGGAAAAACAGAGGTGGCCAGAGAAGTGTTGTATAGATGTGATAAGAGAGGTATCAAGAAACATTCAGTATTTTTGGCTATTGCGCTATTGAGATTATAAATATCTAAACACGAAGAGTCTTTCAAGTCTTTCAACAATGCGGCAGTAGTTTTTGGGGCTTTGAAGATTTATATTTCCACCCTCGATAGAGGGTAAACATGCTTAACTTTACCGAAAATCATTTTTATGAATTTGTTTCTGTCGGCTGGATTAATGTACGTGTTCGCTTTAAGTAATTTTATTCAAAATTGTTGATCTAGTTACTAACTAAAAATTGAAAACCATTTATAACATCAAATTGTAGCCCGTTATTTTCTGAATATTTCCCTTTTTTGTTCTCTCTGATATCTCAATTATTAAAGAAAATACAGGGTTTCGAAGAAAATGTGGATATTTTTCTAATCAAATTTGCTATACGTCATTGGTTCTTGTCAAGCGAAAGTCAAGAGCATTCATCATTTTGATGGGAGACAAACGGGAGAGTATGTGAGGAGACGAGGTCAAGGAAGAAAACGGTCAACCAGGGCTAGAGATGACAGATTCATAGTCTTGCAAACATTATTGAATCAGTACCGCAACTAAGAAGCGAACTGGAAGAAGTACGTGGAAGAAGAACAAGTGCTCGGACCATTAGCAGGCTTAAGGAACTTGGTTTGAAGGCCTATAGTACCAAGAAAGCTCTATTACTCCAGCGACGACATCGTATGGCCAGACTAGGCTTTGCTAGGGAGCACGAAAATTGGGAAAATGATCAGTGGGCCAAATGTTTTGTTCTGTGAATGGATACATTCGCGATGTTCTGCAAGAGCATGTCGTACCATTCGCCCTCCATATCGGAGAAAACTTTTTGCTAATGCATGACAATGCCCGCCCTTACAAGGCTCGTTGTGTCTCCGGAATAAGAACAATGGCATGGCCGGCATGTTCTCCAGACATTAATCTGATTGAACATGTCTGGGACATGTTAGGTAGACGATTAAGGTCCATCCTAAGCGAATCTGAAACATAAATGGCGACAGTACTGCACCTTGCGGCACTCCTGCTTCCATTTCCCTATAACTTGAATAGACGCTGTCGATTTTGACTCGAAAGCGATGAGCTGAGAGAAAAAATCTAATTAGTTTTACCAGGCCGACTGAAAAGCCGGCATCCAGCATCTTGATTAGAAGTCCTCTGTGCCAAACCCTGTCGAAGGCATTGGAGATGTCTAGCAGCACGGCTCCTGTCGCTTCTTTCCTGTTGAACCTTTCCGTGATGTACTCGGTCATCCTCAGGAGTTCCGTTGAAAGTGTCCTCCGGAATCCAAATTGCTCGTTGGGGATGACGTGCAGGTTCTCTTCTTGCTTCTTTAGCCTCCTGAGGATGATAACTTCTGCCACTTTTCCCAGGAGGCTGATGGGCCCATAATTCTGGGGGAACAGCGGGTCCTTTTGTGGTTTCGGAAACAGGATAACATCGGCTCTCTTCCATTCAGCAGGAACGTGCCTCAGTCGAAGTATTGCGTTAACAATATTCAACAGGGCAGCTAGAAGTTTTCTGAGCACAATGTTTCCTATCACGTCCCATCCTGGTGCCTTCTGATGTTCAGATGTCGCAGGATTTCCAGTAGCTCCTCTGATGTGTTGATTCATTTGGCACGTCTGTTCACGATGTTTTCCCAGGCGTCGTCGATGTCGTTCTCCTGAAATTGTCTGTCTAATGAGTCGGTAAAGGCTTCCTCTTCTCGTAGAGAATGCCGTTGTTGCCGTGAATGGCTGGAATCGGCTTTCTCTTGTGTCGCAGCGCTCTGCATGTTTTCCACATGATTCCGTCCTCGGGATTTAGGCTTTCTAGGTGTTCCTGCCATTGGTTTGCTCTATGGTCGTCCAGTGCAGCTTTAATTCGCCGGTTAAGTTGGTTGAGCCTGTTCTTGTCCTCATGGCGGTTCTTTTGGCGCGTCTTCTGTCCCTGATTAACTGTTTGGTTTTCCTCCGGAAGACCTAAAACATAATAAGGGATATAAGGTTTTGTGGTTATCTTGGTACTCGATATTAGCGCCTGTCTGATGTCCTGGACTAGAGATCGGACTGCGTCGTCGATTCCTGCTGCTGTTTCCAGTCTGGGGATGGGTGTTGCATCGCTCTGCACAAGCATTCGGTACTGTTGGTGCTTCTGCAGGTGATTGTGTCCGGCGTCCTGGCTCCTGTCGTTTAGGTCCACCGTCTCCTGCTCCATGGCCATGCAACCATGGTGTACCGCAGGGAACTGTTCTGGGACCCATATTGTTTTTAGTTTATATTAGTGATATTGTCAACGTTGTGAATGTATTTAGAATAGAGTTATTTGCTGATGATACTATGTTGTATGTAGGCGGTGAAAATGTGCAGGATTTGGAACGCAGTTTAAACATACATACAGTATTTTAACATCAACTTGTTGTGTTGTGTTTCTTTTTGTGCTTGTTATTCAAATTAATTTTAGTATTTTTGTAGCCATTATGCTAAATAAACACTATTATTATTATTTATAAATTATTTGGTAATTGGTATTTCAAATACTTTTACCCAGCTCTGCTGTCTTCTGTCACAAAACCCACAAAAGGGTAAAACCCCCCAATACCGTTGCCCTGGAATATTAAATATGATAACATTCAATTAGCTAACAAGGGGGTTTCAACACAAAAGACAGATAAAAATAACATTCTTTTATCTGGGCTGAGAGTATCCAGCGGGCTTCTATTTGGAAGTAAACAAATCCTTAAAAGCTCGGCGTCAGTTCCATTTCGGCAAAACGTTGCCAAAGTTTTTTGTCTGCGGCCCGGGATTGTTGCAATTCCCTGTTTTTGTAACGGGAACGGTTGGGAGAGGGCGCCCGGCGTCACTTCTGGCGTCGCTTTTATGGACGCCGTCGTCGCCGAAATGCGAGCCAAAAGTCTCCAAAGATAACAAAATGCCGTACTTTTGTTTTTATTATAGTAATGCGATGGATAATACAGTCTAGGAGTTTTTTTGTTGTTAACAAACTCAATGTAGTAAAGAAATAAGAATTTTTTTGGAAAATGTAGAATGTACTAGGACTTTAAAGTGTGCGGAAGAAATACTAGCACAATTTTATAAAATATTTCAAAAAAAAGTTCACAAACAATAACAACATTTTTATTTAATCAGATTTTTGCTACACCACTGGTTACTTGTTTCCTTGCCTAAAACGATATGTACCGGACGCAAATGATAAAATATGACTCAACAAGCATCGTAAGCTTATGTAAATGTCATCCTCGCTGTAGAGAAGTCCGAAAACTTTAATTTGAATAGATTCCTTGAATCATCCGATTCGGTGAAATCGTTTCCATTATGTGGTAATAGAAACAAATATCAAAAAAATGCAATGTATTTTTTTGTTACTTAATTTTTGAGGCACAATTAAAAATATGTGCTATTTGAAATCATTTATTAAATTGATATGCATATTTAATAACGTTTTTGACATTGCTGAACTTAGACCGTGACGATTTCCTTAGATACAGAATACTAGACATTATTAATACCTATACTATTAATAAAATTTTTATGACATTTGAGCTTCAAAGTTGAATAAAAACTAAAACGGCTTACCATACAACTATTATAAAGCCTATTAAAGAAATAATATTTGATTAATTTGAACATATATTATGTTAAATGAGTATGAATAAGAAATGAATTTTTTCTCGTGAGTACAAATTCCTAACCTCACAAATAGTTAAAAAACCGAAAATTTCCGGAAAGTTTTCTCTCTCAGAAACTCTACAAAATTGTATTTCACCAGATTAAAAGAAGAATAATTGACAGGAGTGAAAAAAAACCTTTAAAAATAAATTGCAAATACTGTGTCTCCGACAGGTCAAATTTTGACACCGCTGCTCTTCCTGACTACCAATTTTTGTAGTGTTTTTTCATGTTATTGAATAGGAAATTTAATGAGAATTCCAAAAATGTGCTTAAAACAGTTATTTTCTCACTCCAAGTGGGTTTTACACGCAATTTTGTCCCTGACTGTCTTTTCAAAATGTATTTCTCGCAGTTCAAATTTTGACACCGCTTTTCTCCCTGACTGTACCAAATTTTGTAGTGTTTTTCAGTTTGATGAATAGGAAATTTAATGAGAATTCCAAAAATGTGCTTAAAACAGTCATTATCTCACTCCAAGTGGGTTTTACAGGCAATTTTGTCGCTGACTGTCTTCAAATTGTATTTCTCGTAGGTCAAACTGGGACACCGCTTTTCTTCCTGACTGTACCAAATTTTGTAGTGTTTTTTTCAGATTATTGAATAGGAAATTTAATGAGAATTCCAAAAATGTGCTTAAATTCTCACTCCAAGTAAGTTTTACAGGCTACTTTGTCCATGACCGTCTTTTCAAACGGTGATTCTGACAGTTCAAATTTTGACACCACTTTTCTCTCTGACTGTACCAAATTTTGTATCGTTTTTCAGGTTATTGGATAGAAAATTCAATAAGGCTTTACCGGCAGTTTCGTCCCTGACTGTCCTTTCAAATTGTATTTCTGGCAGTTCAAACTTTGTTACCGCTTTTCTCCCTGACTGTACCAAATTTTGCAGTGATTTTTTAGGTTATTGGATAGCAAATTTAATGAGGTTTCCAAAAATGTGCTTAAAACAGTCTTTTTCTCCCTCTAAGTGGGTTTTACAGGCAATTTTGTCCCTGACTGTCCCTTCAAGTTGCATTTCTGGCAGTTCAAATTTTGACACCGCTTTTCTCCCTGACTGTACCAAATTTTGTAGTGTTTTTTCAGGTTATTGAATAGGAAATTTAATAAGATATCCAAAAATGTGCTTAAAATAGTAATTTTCTCACTCCAGGTAAGTTTTACAGGCGATTTTGTCCATGACTGTCTTTTGAAACTGTCTTTCTGACAGTTCAAATTTTGACACCACTTTTCTCCCTGACTGCTTCAAATTTTGTAGTGTTTTTTCACATTATTGAATAGGAAATTTAAGGAAAATTCTAAAAATGTGTTTAAAATAGTCATTTTCTCACTCCAAGTGGGTTTTACAAGCAAATTTTGTACCTGACTCCTTTCAAATTGTATTTCTGGCAATTTAAATTTTGACACCGCTTTTCTTCCTGACTGTACCAAATTTTGTAGTGTTTTTTCAGGTTATTGAATAGGAAATTTAATAAGATATCCAAAAATGTGCTTAAAATAGTAATTTTCTCACTCCAGGTAAGTTTTACAGGCGATTTTGTCCATGACTGTCTTTTGAAACTGTCTTCTCCGACAGTTCAAATTTTGACACCACTTTTCTCCCTGACTGCTTCAAATTTTGTAGTGTTTTTTCACATTATTGAATAGGAAATTTAAGGAATATTCTAAAAATGTGTTTAAAATAGTCATTTTCTCACTCCAAGTGGGTTTTACAAGCAAATTTTGTCCCTGACTCCTTTCAAATTGTATTTCTGGCAATTTAAATTTTGACACCGCTTTTCTTCCTGACTGTACCAAGTTTTGTAGTGTTTTTTCAGGTTATTGAATAGGAAATTTAATGAAAATTCTAAAGATGTGCTTAAAACCGTCATTTTCTCACTGCAAGTGGGTTTTACAGGCAATTTTGTACTTGACTGTCCTTTCAAAATGTATTTCTGGCAGGCCAAATTTTGACACTGCTTTTTTTTCTGAATGTACCAAATTTTGTATTGTTTTTTCAGGTTATTGGACAGGAAATTTAATGGGGATTCCAAAAATCTGCTTAAAACAGACAATTTGTCACTCCAAGTAAGTTTTACAGACGATTTTGTCCATGACTGTCTTTTGAAACTGTCTTTCTGACAGTTCAAATTTTGACACCACTTTTCTCCCCGACTGCACCAAATTTTGTAGTGTTTTTTCAGGTTATTAAATAGGAAATTTAAGGAAAATTCTAAAAATGTGCTTAAAATAGTCATTATATCACTCCAAGTGAGTTTTACAGGCAATCTTTTCCCTGACTGTCCTTTCAAATTGTATTTCTGACAGTTCAAATTTTGACATTACTTTTCTTCCTGACTGTACCAAATTTTGTATGGTTTTTTTCAGGTTATTGGACAGGAAATCTAATGGGGATTCCAAAAATGTGCTTAAACAGTCATTTACTCACTCCAAATGGATTTTACAGGGGATTCTGTTAGCGTAAACTTATTCATAAATGTTCAGCCATAAAATGTTTCACTTCCATCCGCACCAATAAGAGCCTGTGAGTGTACCCAACATGTGTCCCCAGTAGATACCCAACAAGTTCCAATACTTTATTGTTGAGGTCTACAAGTACCTTAAAAAAAAATAAAATGATGTTGCAGGCTGTAGAATCGTTTTTCTAATATTCTCAGATGGGTTTGTTAACTTCCTAAGAAATCCTCAGAAGTACCAAGACTTTATTGTCGCGGTCAATTTTAAGCAACCAAAATAGGTATATAATTATAATTATAGCACGACAGTTTTAATTATACCTATAAGGACCACGATACTTTGGAATTAGTTTTTTAGCAACTTCCACAGTGGTATTATCCACATTTGACACCATAACATAGGTACTCACCTTCTTTATATTTATATGGTTCGTTGTGTCGTTGGTCATAACGTTCTTTAGCTCTAACCTGGGACTCTACTCACTCACAAGCTTATTTTCTAAGCTCAGTTAAGTTTTATCTTCTAGATTCAGATTCAGGTAAATTTTCATCTTCCATTAAATCTTATAATTGAGGGATTGAACGTTTCTGTTCACAACCAAAAAGTAATTTTGAAGGAGTTTCTCCTGTAGTTTTAGTGCACATATTACTGAAAAAAAAATGTTTTCTTCTGTTAATAAACAATCCCAATCCAAAGTTCGTTTCGTATGATTTTTCAGAGTAAATGTAAAGCCAGCCAATTTGTTATCTGTTCGCTGACGACACAACCGTTATGTCTAGCGGGGCTACACTCTCGGAGCTGTTGTTCTGCGGAGTCTTGGTTTTCTAATAATAAATTAGTCTTGAATCACATTAAAACTCATGAGTTGATTCTCTCTACTTCGGATAACGTGTCTAAGGGTAATACCGTCACTTTGTTGGGAGTGACTATTGATGATCGTCTGAGTTGGAATGCGCATATTGACTGCCTTTCCAATAAACTTGCCACTGTCATATTTATGTTGCGACATCTGAGAGACACATTAGAACTAAAAGTCCCAAGAACGGCATATTTTGCATTGTTTCACTCGAAAATTCAGTATGGTATAGCAGTTTGGGGTGGTTCTGCTCATTCTATTCGAATCTTCCGGCTCCAAAAGCGAGCGATCCGATCCATGTTGAGGACCTAGAGATTCTTGTAGACAGCATTTTAAGGATTTGAAAATCTTAACATTTCCATCGGCATATATGATGGGTTGCCTAAATGAAATTCATAAGAGTAAATCGCTTTACACCATGCACTCTCAAGTGCATTCGTTTAACACCAGAAACGCTAATTTGTTGCGTTTACCCCGCAGGCGACTTCAAGTTTCTGCTAAAAATTGTCCTAATTTACGGTTTTATAATAAGCTTCCTGATTGCATCAGGACGCTGGAGGGTTGTGCTTTTGAGAGGGCGGTCAAGCAGGTTTTTATTGACGCTTCTTTTTATACCGAGGAGGAGGAGGAGGAGGATTTTAATTATGTTTTTTAAAAGTGAGCGTCAGTTTTGTATGTTATTTTATATTTGTATATACATGTATATGTTTTATCTGTTAGTGTTTTGTTATATTGTAGATTGTTGGAATTATTTACTTGAGTTAAGATGACTTGCTGCGCATACATTTCATGTATACAGGGTGGTCCAGTTTTAAATGTCAATAATTCACCAATCAAAAAATAAGTTGATGAAGACATGCATTATGTCATTTTCCTGAAGAACGCTTCCTAAGGAAGACACAAACCTCCAAAGTTATATATTAGCTTGTCTGTAATGTTATTCAAAATTGACAAAAATGTCTAATTGGGTTATTGTGTTTTTTACTTTAAAATGGTTCAAAAGGATTCAAATCTGGTCATCTGTAAGGTTTACGAGTTCATTTTTGACACTGAATATTAGTCAATAGTCAAAAAACAGGATTTTTGGACTAATGTTTACTGAAGTTCAATTTTTGTGACTATAGGTAGTGTACAACTGATCATTCAATTCAAACTTTTTTTTTATTTAATTAAACATTTTGGACTAATTTAATTCTAAAAATTAGCGTTTAAGACTAATATCGTAGAATTTTTAATGACAAATTTGTTTACTTTTACCAATGAAGAGTCTGAAACTTTACTTTTACTATAAAAATAGTTTAAAATTTGATTTTTCACTCTTAAATCACAGTGAAGCGTTTAGAAGTCAATTTAATACTGACAAAGCGTGAAATGGCATGTTTAAGCCTATGGAAAATGTTAAAATAATTTTTTAAGTCGGCTATATCAAAAACTTGGTGAAGATAACCCTAATAGGTACTTGATTTTCCAAACTGAAAGCAGTTTTAAAGCCCTAAAAATAGCCCAGAGTTCTAAGAAAATAAAAAAATAAAGAATGTCAATATTCTGTATTTAAAACTATTTTCAAGACTAAAATATTGAAATGTATTTTCAAAAATTCTAGATAAAGTAGTTTTTCATGGCTACAAGTCAATTTTCACTACTAAAGTTTTTCAACTTATCTGAAAACTATAACGACCGACTACAAACACAGTTTTTAAGCCTCTCAAGTAAATTTTCATAGTTTCCAAGTCAATTGCCAAAGCTAAAGTCTTTCAATTTGTCTGAAAACTGGTTACAAAGACAATTTTTAAGCCTCTCAAGCCAATTTTTACCGTTTCAAAGTAAATTTACTGGTTTCTAAGTCAATTTTCAAAACTAAAGTCTTTCAATTTGTCTGAAAACTATAAAAACTATCTACAAAGACGTTTTTTAAGCTTCGTAAGTCAATTTTCACTGTTTTCAAGAAAGTTTTTAAGTTGGGTTGGGTTTGTTTTGAACGTAATAACTCAATTATCTCGTAAACAAAGTTTCAAATCAGAATTTTATAAGAGATACTTACTTATTTTGTCAAATTGAACAAGTAAAAAAATATTTTTGAAAAATATACAGTGACGTAAAGAATAAAGCAGAAAAATGGAAACCATCTTTCTGTATTTACACCACTGGACAGTTTCGACAAATGTCATTAACATCACATAATGAGTATTAATTGCACATATATTTGTTCTAAATCTGATTAAAATATTGCTCCAGCGGTCTGACAGTTATGACAAGAAACCGATTTTTTGAACTAAACATTTATGGACTGTATTTTTACCTTGGGAAGCATTTTTCCGGAAAATGACATAATGTTTGTCAACTTATTTTTTGATGGGCTATCGAATGGTGAATTATTGACATTTAAAACTGGATCACCCTGTATTGTGGTTAAATAAACGAATCTAAATCTATGTAATTTAGACAAAACTGGAGTTAGAGTTCTATTTACCCTTTCAATTTGACCGTGTGTCACTTATAAAAGTTCATTGCTGCGTTTCTCCATACTTTAATTATAGAATTTGTTGTTTAGCAACCCCTCAATCAAAGTTACTTAATAGAAATCTGACAAGAGAGTCGAACAATCGAACAAAATTGTAAATTATACACGTCATGTGACCGTAGATAAAAATCAGTGGGAGCAATTTCAGATATTGGCCCCTCTGTCGTTGCATCGCCGAATTGTAATCTGACAAATTTGAGTGATGATAAGAACGTCCTCCCTCTTAGCTAAATTGATGCGTTTTCCTCGAAAACTTTTCTCCATCCGAAACGATTATGACGTAACGAAACGGCTTTTTCTTTATGAATTATTTATGGTCTTGAACCCGGATTGATCGGCTCAATGGGGCTTGTGTAAGCACTAGTAATTAACTACATATCTGTAGTATTGCTTGGAGATGGTGAATGCACCCTTTGGGATAACAAACTGTATGGTAAAATATCAAATAACTTGTTAGAAAACCAATTAGCAATTATCGCTCCATGTTCCCTATTAATAAAGCAAACGCGTTTGAGTGTCGTTGGGAGACTAGAGGGTGGAATGTCAACGAGAGAAACCTATTATTTACAATAATGTTTCTCGCTAACGACGTCATAATTATTATTAGTCGAGTTGTTAATCTAATAAACCCTGCCCTTGTAATCGATGTTGGGTCCACCCTTCATCATGCGGGAAAAAGCAACCAAGACTACGTTCTAGTATTCGTTTTTGTCACGATAAGAAATATTTAGGCTAAACAAAATTATATCCCTCCAAAAGTGGTCAAGATATTTTATAATTTTCTTCTGATTCTGTGACAAAAATGCGCAAATTTGCCATTCCTGTACCAATTGACCTGAATAAATTTACAACAACAATAAATTAACAGACAACTAACCATCACATTTCTGACATAACTGAACAAGTTGTCTACCAAAAATGTTGGTTTGTGGTAATTAGTAGTACTCGGAAAAATATGGAACATTTGGTTTTGATTTTTTTGCTTTAGATAAACAGGGTGGTCCAGTTTTAAATGTCAATAATTCACCAGTCGATAGCCCATCAGAAAAGTTGACATGCATTATGTCTTTTTCCCGAAGAAAAACTTGTTATTTACTACTAGAAATTCATTTTTTCAGAATGCAAACTGCCATCCATTGTCGTGGGTCTGAAAATGGATTTCAAGCACTAAAATCAGTCTGGAAATCATTTTTTACTACTAAAAATAGTCTAAAAGTTGACGAAATGACTTTACTAACACCAAAGAGAGTTGAAAGTCTATTTTCCTTCAACTTCAATTTTTGTTGTGTTCAACTTAATTTTCTGGATTAAAACAAGTCTAGAATTCAATAAATAAAATAATTCAATTCTAAAAATTTGTGTTCAAGACTAGTATCGTAGCATTTAGTGCCAAAATTCTTTACTTTCATCACTGAAGAGTCTGAAATTTAACTTCTACTATTATAAAAAAAAAAATTAGTCTTAAAGCACTAAAAACAGTCCGAATTTCTTAGAAATGCTCCAATTTTTTGCACCGAATCCTCCATTTTTTGCATAGAAGTCAATTTATTAGTGAAGAAGCTTGAACTGACATTTTCAAGACTATGGACAATGTACAAACAAGCTTTCAGGCCTGAAAAGTCAAAAACTTTGTGAAGATCATGAACACATCATGAAATTTGAACACTTTAACACTGAAGTGTCCTGAAGTCAATTTAATAGTGAAAAAGCTTCAAATGGCATTTTTAAGCCTATAAAACATTCTCCTACTCGGGTGCGATAAAGTTACTTTTCCGCACTCATTTTACTTAAAAAAAAAACATTTAAATCAAAAAACCATAGCTGTATATTGAATTTATCAGTTAAGAATACACTTTTAATCATCTTTGCAAACAGAAGCTTTCATTTTAGTAATTTTACTATACATTTTCGTTCAATTTAATGAAAAATTATACTCGTAGGAAAAATGTTGTACCTCTAAAACATGCGGAAAGCGTCTTTTCCGCCCTTTAACTGCTTACTCCGCTTTTCGTCGTTCGGGCAACTGCAGTCTCGTGCGGGAAACTACCACTTTCCAAACTTGTTAGGTTAGCTTACCAGTTTAGCAATTCTTTACGGACATTTTTGCTTTCTTTCAAATTTGTCGTAACTTTCACCGTTTCTGAGTTATTTAGCAAAAACTGGTTTGAAGCAACAAATGTTCACTCTCATCAGTTAGAATTTGAGCACCCTGTAACTCCGTTATTTTTGGAATCACCATACTTTTCTTGCACACCCTTTATACTGGAAGCAAAAACGGTCCTGCAAACGGTGTTGGATTAAAGAGTTGATTAGGAATCTTCGCTCTCTTGCAAATGATTTTGTAACTTTTACCGTTTTTAAGTTATTTATAAAAAACTGGTTTAATGCAACAGATTGAATTGTGGTCTGAAATTTGAACACGGTTTCAAGGACAGTCAGGGACAAAATCGCTTGTAAAACCCACTTGGAGTAAGAAAATGATTGTTTTAAGCACATTTTTGGAATCCTCATTAAATTTCCTATCCTAGATCCTAAAAATAACACCAAAAAATTTTGTATAGTCTAGGAGAAAAGGGGTGTCAAAGTTTGAACCGCCAGAAACACAGTTTGAGAGAACAGTCAGGGACAAAATTGCCTCTAAAACACACTTGTAGTAATAAAATAACTATTTTAAGCACATTTTTGGAATCCTCCTTAAATTTCCTATGCGAAAACCGAAAGAAAACACTAAAAAATCTTGTACAGTCAAGGAGAAAAGCGGTGTCAAAGTTTGAACTTCCAGAAACACAGTTTGAAAGAACAGTCAGGGACAAAATCACCTGTAAAATCTACTTGTAGTAAGAACATGACTGTTTCAAGCACATTTTTAGAATCCTTATTAAATTTCCTATCCGATAACCTGAAAAAACACTACAAAATTTACTACAGTCAGGGAGAAAAGCGGTGTCAAAGTTTAAATTTCCTGAAACACAGTTTATAAGAACAGTCAGGGACAAAATCGTTTGTAAAACTCACTTGGAGTAAGAAAATTATTGTTTTAAGCATATTTTTGAAATCCTCATCAAATTTCCTATCCGATAACCTGAAAAACACTACAACATTTAGTACAGTCAGGGAGAAAGCGGTGTCAAAGTTTAAACTGTCAGAAACACAGTTTATAAAAACACTCAAGGACAAAATTGACCGTAAAACCCACTTGGAGTAAGAAAATGGTTATTTTAAGCATATTTTTGAAATCCTCATCAAATTTTCTATCCGATAACCTGGAAAAACACTACAAAATTTAGTACAGTCAGGGAGAAAACCGGTGTCAAAGTTTAAACTGCCAGAAACACAGTTTATAAGAACAGTCAGGGACAAAATCGTTTGTAAAACCCACTTGGAGTAAGAAAATTATTGTTTTAAGCATATTTTTGAAATCCTCATCAAATTTCATATCCGATAACCTCAAAAAACACTACAAAATTTAGTACAGTCAGGGAGAAAAGCGGTGTCAAAGTTTGAACTGTCAGAAACACAGTTCGAAAAAACAGTTATGGACAAAATCGGCTGTAAAACCCACTTGTAGTATGAAAATGACTGTTTAAAGCATATTTTTGAAATCCTCATTAAATTTCCTATCCGAGATCCTAAAAATAACCCTAAAAAATTTGGTATAGTCAAGGAGAAAAGCGGTGTCAAAGTTTGAACCGCCAGAAACACAGTTTGAGAGAATAGTCAAGGACAAAATTGCCTCTAAAACACACTTGTAGCAACAAAATAACTGTTTTAAGCACATTTTTGGAATCCTCCTTAAATTTCCTATTCGAAAACCTAAAGAAAACACTAAAAAATCTTGTACAGTCAAGGAGAAAAGCGGTGTCAAAGGGTGAACTTCCAGAAACACAGTTTGAAAGAACAGTCAGGGGCAAAATCGCCTGTAAAATCTACTTGTAGTAAGAACATGACTGTTTTAAGCACATTTTTAGAATCCTTATTAAATTTCCTATCCGATAACCTGAAAAAACACTACAAAATTTAGTACAGTCAGGGAGAAAAGCGGTGTCAAAGTTTAAATTGCCTGAAACACAGTTTATAAAAACAGTCAGGGACAAAATCGTTTGTAAAACTCACTTGGAGTAAGAAAATTATTGTTTTAAGCATATTTTTGAAATCCTCATCAAATTTCCTATCCGATAACCTGAAAAACACTACAACATTTAGTACAGTCAGGGAGAAAGCGGTGTCAAAGTTTAAACTGTCAGAAACACAGTTTATAAAAACACTCAAGGACAAAATTGCCTGTAAAACTCACTTGGAGTAAGAAAATGGTTATTTTTAAGCATATTTTTGAAACCCTCATCAAATTTCCTATCCGAGAACCTGAAAAAACACTACAAAATTTAGTACAGTCAGGGAGAAAACCGGTGTCAAAGTTTAAACTACCAGAAACACAGTTTATAAGAACAGTCAGGGACAAAATCGTTTGTAAAACTCACTTGCAGTAAGAAAATGATTGTTTTAAGCATATTTTTGAAATCCTCATCAAATTTGCTATCCGATAACCTCAAAAAACACTACAAAATTTAGTATAGTCAGGGAGAAAAGCGGTGTCAAAGTTTGAACTGTGAGAAACACAGTTCGAAAAAACAGTTATGGCCAAAATCGCCTGTAAAACCCACTTGTAGTATGAAAATTACTGTTTTAAGCACATTTTTGAAATCCTCATTAAATTTCCTATCCGAGATCCTAAAAATATCCCTAAAAAATTTGGTATAGTCAAGGAGAAAAGCGGTGTCAAAGTTTGAACTGTCAGAAACACAGTTCGAAAGAACAGTTAGGGACAAAGTTGCCTGTAAAACCCACTTGTAGTAACAAAATGACTGTTTTAAGCACATTTTTGAAATCCTCATTAAATCTCCTATCCGAGAACCTAAAGAAAACAATAAAAAATCTTGTACAGTCAAGGAGAAAAGCGGTGTCAAAGTTTGAACTGCCAGAAACACAGTCCTAAAGAACAGTCAGGAACAAAATCGACTGTAAAACCCACTTGTAGTAAGAAAATGACTGTTTTAAGCACATTTTTGGAATCCTCATTAAATTTCCTATCCGAGAACCTAAAGAAAAAAAAAAGAAAAATTGGTACAGTCAAGGAGAAAAGCGGTGTCAAAGTTTGAACTTCCAGAAACACAGTTTGAAAGAACAGTCAGGGACAAAATCGCCTGTAAAATCTACTTGTAGTAAGAAAATGACTGTTTTAAGCACATTTTTGGAGTCCCCATTAAATTTCCTGGAAAAAAACTACAAAATTTGGTACAATCAGGCAGAAAAGCGGTCTCATAATTTGCCAGAAACACAGTCTTTGATCAGGAATTTACTGGTTCAATTTTCCAGGTAAAGTAAAGTATTTACTTGAGATATTGATTGAGATAACCAGTCAGCATTTATTTACAATTTATTGACAAATAAGAAAAAAGGTGTAAGATAATATACTCGGTAAAATACTGACAATTTAATTAAGAACAAATATTAAAAATTCTGAGAACATGTTTTGTAGACAATTCTCGATAATTTACAGTTTTCCGTAAATTCTTCGTGAAGAAAATTACTTTGGACTATCCCTAGGTATAGTATATTGTGGGGCAGCATTTTCTTCTTTGAATAACACGTGTTTTTAAGCAGAATTTTTGGCGATAAATCCACAAATAACACACTCCACATAAAATTTCACTTGATGAACCTAATAGCATCTGCGAAAGTCCTCTAGAAAAACAAAAAAAAAAAATCAATGTACAAAAGGGGGTTCAAATTCACATACAAAAGAAAACAGATATCTGACAGTCAAGCGCATTTACTTACTCCTTGTCACTTCCGGTTTCTAGGCCCCGCTTCCGGCCGTTTCCAGTTTGACAAGTCGTCCGGAACTTTTCCCTTTTGTATACGATCTCTGGAAAAAGTCGGTCGTCGAAGAAAAAGGGGGAAATCTATATTGATGATCTGTTCGGATGTTATTAATAAGCCCTTTTACGAACATACAGCCGAAATAATTATTTCTTCCAACAGTTCGTACGATCTGATGATGGTTGGATTTGCAACTCATCGTCCGGATTATTTCCAGTAAATAAAAAACTAAAAGAGCCCCAATATCACCCTAAACTGCTTCGCGTTTTATTATTATAGTTGTTGGGGGGGTGGAAGGCTGAAAAGTTTTAGCATCACTATGGCTTAAAAGAAAGTTGAATTACAATGAGTTTGACAACCCTTGTTTTCGCGGGTCGTATCCCCGATGGGTTTTTATTTGCGAACGGTTGTAGAAGCTGCGTTCACGACATTACCAGTTTTAAAAGTTGGAAGGACAAATCATCTACAACCGAGACCAATAAGTTCAATATTTTCTTGACACTTAAGGGTCATCATAGTCATCACATCGCCTGTAAATTCCCTTTCATTTAATATATTTACGAACGAAAAACAACCCCATTTTAAATTCAATATTCCCCACTTCCTTGGACTATAGAGACATCTTATCCACTCTTGTTGCACAAGAATATACTATTTTTAGCTTATTGAAAATGTAATCGCACGGATTGTTTTTGCTTAAAATTCACAGAAACAGGTTTGTACCACTTTAACTAACCTGAAATGCAGAAAGGTTTAGAGGAATATCTCTTAAAGCACCTAGAGTAAACAAATAAGATAATTTTATTTATTTACTTCCATCAAAATTTCGTTAGCATTTTAATAATGTTCTGTTTTAAAAAGTTCAGGAATCTGAATAGTTCCAAATATATCCAGAAAAAAAGCAATATTTTTCCTTGAGTTCATCTGGAGAGATAACATGCAATCAATTATTCTAAATTACCTAAAAAATGTTGTGTCATATATCAATCAAATCAGAATAGAAAAGTGGTTCAGGGTACATTTGAAAAGAAAAAACTAATAAATGTGTTAGTCCATTAGAGACATCGTGCATATGCTTCTTTATGTATTTTTATATCAATTTATTACACACCTTCTAACTTGCAAATTGTTTGATGAAGCCGATGAGTAGAAACTAGTGAGGGGTAAATTACAAAGATCAAATTTTGACACCGGTTTTCTCCTTGACTGTACTAAATTTTGTAGTGATTTTTTCCGGTTATCGGATAGGAAATTTGATGAAGATTTCAAAAATATGCTTAAAACAATCATTTTCTTACTCCAAGTGGGTTTTACAGGCAATTTTGTCCCTGAGTGTTTTTATAAACTGTGTTTCTGGCAGTTTAAATTTTGACACCGCATTTCTCCCTGACTGTACTAAATTTTGTAGTGTTTTTTCAGGTTATCGGATAGGAAATTTGGTGAGGATTTCAAAAATATGCTTAAAAAATCATTTTCTTACTCCAAGTGGGTTTTACAAACGATTTTGTCCCTGACTGTTCTTATAAACTGTGTTTCTGGCAGTTTAAACTTTGACACCACTTTTCTCACTGACTGCACCAAATTTTGTAGTGTTTTTTCAGGTTATCGGATAGGAAATTTGATGAGGATTTCAAAAATATGCTTAAAACAATAATTTTCTTACACAAAGTGGGTTTTACAGGCGATTTTGTTCCTGACTGTTCTTATAAACTGTGTTTCTGGCAATTTAAAATTTGACTCCGCTTTTCTCCCTGTCTGTACTAAATCTTGTAGTGTTTTTCAGGTTGTCGGATAGGAAAACTGATGAGGATTTCAAAAATATGCTTAAAACAATCATTTTCTTACTCAAAGTGGGTTTTACAGGCGATTTTGTTCCTGACTGTTCTTATAAACTGGGTTTCTGGCAATTTAAACTTTGACACCGCTTTTCTCCCTTACTATACTAAATTTTGTAGTGTTTTTTCAGGTTATCGGATAGGAAATTTGATGAGGATTTCAAAAATATGCTTAAAATAATCATTTTCTTACTCCAATTGCGTTTTACAGGCGATTTTGTTCCTGACTGCTCTTATAAACTGTGTTTATGGCAGTTTAAACTTTGACACCGCTTTTCTCCCTGACTGTACTAAATCTTGTAGTGTTTTTTCAGGTTATCGGATAGGAAATTTGATTAGGATTTCAAAAATATGCTTAAAACAGTCATTTTCTCACTCAAAGTGGGTTTTACAGGCGATTTTGTTCCTGACTGTTCTTATAAACTGGGTTTCTGGCAATTTAAACTTTGACACCGCTTTTCTCCCTTACTATACTAAATTTTGTAGTGTTTTTTCAGGTTATCGGATAGGAAATTTGATGAGGATTTCAAAACTATGCTTAAAATAATCATTTTCTTACTCCAATTGCGTTTTACAGGCGATTTTGTTCCTGACTGCTCTTATAAACTGTGTTTATGGCAGTTTAAACTTTGACACCGCTTTTCTCCTTGACTGTACTAAATCTTGTAGTGTTTTTTCAGGTTATCGGATAGGAAATTTGATTAGGATTTCAAAAATATGCTTAAAACAGTCATTTTCTCACTCAAAGTGGGTTTTACAGGCGATTTTGTTCCTGACTGTTCTTATAAACTGGGTTTCTGGCAATTTAAACTTTGACACCGCTTTTCTCCCTTACTATACTAAATTTTGTAGTGTTTTTTCAGGTTATCGGATAGGAAATTTGATGAGGATTTCAAAAATATGCTTAAAATAATCATTTTCTTACTCCAATTGCGTTTTACAGGCGATTTTGTTCCTGACTGCTCTTATAAACTGTGTTTATGGCAGTTTAAACTTTGACACCGCTTTTCTCCCTGACTGTACTAAATCTTGTAGTGTTTTTTCAGGTTATCGGATAGGAAATTTGATTAGGATTTCAAAAATATGCTTAAAACAGTCATTTTCTTACTCAAAGTGGGTTTTACAGGCGATTTTGTTCCTGACTGTTCTTATAAACTGGGTTTCTGGCAATTTAAACTTTAACACCGCTTTTCTCCCTGACTGTACTAAATCTTGTAGTGTTTTTTCAATCGGATAGGAACTTTGATGAGGATTTTAAAAACATGCTTAAAATAGTCATTTTCTTACTCAAAGTGGGTTTTACAGGCGATTTTATTCCTGATTGTTCTTATAAACTGTGTTTCTGTCAGTTTAAACTTTGACACCCCTTTTCTCCCTGACTGTACTAAATTACTAAATTTTGTAGTGTTTTTTCAGATTGTCGGATAGGAAATTTGATCAGGATTTCAAAAATATGCTTAAAACAATCATTTTCTTATTCCAAGTAGGTTTTACAGGTGATTTTGTCACTGACTGTCCTTTAAACTGTGTTCAAAATTCAGACCACAATTTCAACTGATTTAAATACCAGGTGTCCAAGAGCACCCTGGACATAGGAAATTAACATGGGAAAACGGTTTTGATTTTTTTGCGCCTGTACGGTTGATTTGATTGAAAAATCGTATTAATGAAAGTTGTAGTACCTATCACGGACTAGTTTTCTGTATTTTTTTCAGATCTCTAACTTGAGCGCTTTTGTCGTAAAACACGAACAAAAATGCGAAAATTTTAACTTTTTACCTGCACTGTATAAGCGGTTGTCGAGCAACCGTACCAGCAACAATGACCTGTGAACCCATTGCCTATACAGTGCAGGCCAAAAGTTTAAATTTTCTCCTTTTTGTTCGTGTTTTACGACGAAAGGGTTCAGGTTAGAGATCCGAAAAAAATACAGAAAACTAGTCCGTGATAGGTACTACAACTTTTATTATTACGATTTTTCAATCAAATCAACCGTACAGGCGCAAAAAAATCAAAACTGTTTTCCCATGTTAATCTCCTATGTCCAGGGTGCTCTTGGACACCTGGTATTTGTTGCACCAAACAAGTTTTTCTTAAATAACTCGAAAACGATGAAATATTCTTAAAGAACTGCTGAACTCATTCTTTGAAGTTTCACAGTCTGTCTGTTTCAAAGTGTATTGGTTCAGAATTATGACTTTTCAAATTAATGTCAGCCACGACAGGAAAATGATATTTTTGAAGCAAATTTCAATTAGACCCATATATTTATTGGTCAAATTGGAATTTACTGAAACTCAGAAACGTTAATTTCCGTAATATAGACACTAAATTAGTACATTCAAACGGAGGAGGCCGGAGGACACCGTTCAACTGACCGTCAAAAACCCAAACAAATCGTTCTTACAAAATGGCCTAATCAACAATCATTAAGCAAAAAGTCAAAACCGACCGAACGATTAGAAACATCCGAGCAAACGAAATAAGAAATGCATATTCCAACCCCAACACTTAGGCGTTGTGCAGGCCGAATAAAGTGGCGTGTGGACATAAATAACCCATTAAGGGGTGCAGAACAACCCCCGCGGGCATGACAAAGTGTCTTCCCGAGGGATCGGTCATGCAGAAACGGCCTCGCTACCCCGACGATATCTTTTTGTCAGTCAAGATCGTAAAATAGATTTGTATCAGCGCTTCTTGTTTTGATGAATTACGTCCAGGACTTCCTCCCCTTTTTTGCTTTTCAATTGTTGATGCTTTTGATTATTCAAACGATATTATTTGATAATTTATTCAATACCTCAGCATTAGCATTAGATAGCTCATGAACGAAAAAATTTATAAATTTTAACCAAGAAAACCAGTTTCTGGTATTTTGACTTAGTTGTGACAGCAAAATGTACCTTAATTTTAACGACCATATTTTCTTCTTGATATGAATTGTAATGCTGGAAAGAAATTTACAAAAGGATTTTAACCAAAAAATGCGAGTATTAACATCAATGGTGAACATTTCAGTAATCGTTTTGCAGACGACATCGCACTCTTCGCAAACAAGCTGGAAGACAGATCAAAGGGAGTAAAACAAAAATAATGTCAAATTCAGCCAATGCTACGATAGTCAATTTGGGTAACGACAGTGTGGAGCAGGTCAATGAATCTCGAACAGAAAATATCTTCGATAAGAACATACAGCTGGCAGAAATCAACAGAAGGATACAACTCGGATGGGCAGCATATGCAAAACTCAATAACGTATCTAAGAACAAATTTCCAAAATACCGCAAAACCTAAATCTTATTAATGAACACACTAAAAACTGCACAAAGGAAGATGGAACGAAATATGCTGGGAGTGAGACTGCGTGATAGAAACACCATCGAATGGATTCGCTAGAAAACAAAGGTAACCGACTTTGCTGAACACACAGCAAGATTAAAATGGAAATGGGCAAGACATCTCATAGAAACCCAGGAAGACCAAAGACTAGGTGTAAGAACGATATCCAGAAAGTAGCGGGAGTGCGATGAGCAGAGCAGCTAACAGAACCGGATGGAGACAGCTTGGAAAGGCGTAAGTTTAAAGATGAACCGAAACACGCTGAGAATGATGATGATGATGATGGTGATACTGAATGCAAAGTACAGATATCTCATAACTACTTAGGCTCCATCAATGCTGGTGACACCAGAGAGAAACCTTTTGGAGATCAAGACTTTTTAACGAATCCCTCAACGGAGTAGAAGAAGGTATCCTTTTAAAAGGAGTCAGGCTAAACAGCATTCGTCCTCGTCTTCCAGACACAACCGACATACCGGATCCTGTGACAGACCCAGAATGTGTCTTCTCATCTGACAGTGACCCGTGAGTTCTGTCACACATCTGAGGTCCTTTCTGGATAATTCCATCAGGGACTTCGACTTGTTTCTTGGAAAGACAGTCGCGACTGCCGCATGCTTCCGGCCTCCTCCCAAGCAATATCGGATCTTTGCCAGAAGATACGGTCCACAATAGCGGATCCGACCCCGCCGGTTAGTCCTACAATAGGTTCGGGCCCTACGGGTCTCTCTTTGGAGCCACGAAGGGTCAACCTGTCCGCCTCCTCGTTTCCCCTAACACAGGAGTGCCCCGGAACCCAAGTTAGACGTACCTTGGCAATCCGCGTGAGCGACAAGAGTGTTTACTTACACTCCAGCACCAGCGCAGACGTCGTTGAATCAGCTTTTAAGGCAGCAATTGCTGCCTTGCTGTCTGTACAGATAAAAATATCCTTCCGGCGTAGCATCGGATGATCCCGAAGATCTCGGCTTGGAAGATAGTACAGTGGCAGCCTAGAGGGAAGCTTAGCCTCTTCCCCGAAGTCGTACCATACACACCTGCCCCTGCCCCCGTCACGGTTTTGGATCCATCTGTAAACCAGATGTCAGATCAGCAGAATTTTGAACTATTTCGAGCTGCTACAAAGTCATCAAAGCTTCTAATAGGGCTGACAATAAACTAGGAAAAGAAAATCAACTCACGTGGGCTACTTTCGGTAAACTTAAACACATACTGACATCCCAATGAACCTGGCACGAGAGGTTTATGATAAATGCATTCTGCCTATGACAAAGTACTGATTGGAGACAACAACCCTGACTAGACAGAGTGCTGATCGCTTAAGTGTAGCTCAGAGAGCTATGGAAGAGATTTCCCTTAATTAAAAGAAGGACCAGAGTTACAGACGGAATATGACCTGTGGCTGAGTTAAAGTGGAGCTGGGTAGGATATGATGCACGACAGAACAGTGAAAAATGGACCATCAGGTTCGTATTTTGGCGGGAGAAACAACGAGAAGTAGAGGTAGGCCACAAAGGCGTTCGATAGATGATATCAAGGAAGAAGTAGGTGACAGACACGGAGAGGCCTATGTCCTAAAACAGATGGAAGAAGGCTGAAAAAGAAGACAAAGTGGTCATTGCCAATATGATTGCCAACATCCAAAACGGATAGATACGTAGAAGACGATTAGTAGTTTGTAGATTGCTAGAAATATTCCGCTGTCCAAGGAACTTTGCAGTTGAACTATATGTAAGATGTCAGGGAATGGAAAAGACATTTCTTTCTTTGTCTCACTTCTGTCTTGTTTAAATCTCTATCAGGTTACATAAGAGACCTTGCGGATAAATACGGTGCAGAGCAAACAGTGCTGATAAACCGTCAAGGTGACAAAGTTGTAGTCCACTGCATTTGATGGTATCCCTGCACTTCTATTCAGACTGTTACATAGTTGACATACACCCAAAAGTGTTTGAAGGTATGCAATATGCAATGTTCTATAAAAGTAAAACTCGGTCCACTTTTACTATTACATACACGTTATGATTGTAGGAACAAGAATCCCACACACTCATAATTTTTACTACTACTACTAACGCTACCATGCATAAAGCAGGTATCGAGGTATTTCAAGGTGACTTCATTCATCAGATCGTTCAGTGTGTGGTGTAGTGCACAGCTTCTTGACATTCCATCACCTTTTAAGGTATCGGAAGACGTGTTCCGTTATTAGAGGAGCAGCACTTTAGGACTATTCGAAATAAGCATTGCAAAAATTCCCTCAGCTCGTAGATTTCCAATATGGAAATCCTAAAGTCTACCCACTATTTATTTATCGGCTGTATTTCCACATAAACGTGACACGATTTCTAATTCAGCATTTGGAGTACAGGTGGTTTAAATTACATTAAAATTGGTGTCTATATAAGGTTGCTTACATGTGAAAGCTATGACTTATTCCGTTTAAGTTTATATTTAAGTACTAAAATTTGGCTTAAGTTAACCTAACTCATGTTACTGATTTGATACTGACAGTAGGAACAAACTTAAATCTTGCTTGTTTAACTGGGATTGGCGGTAAATCTCCTTAAAAAGAATTGCTGTCAAAGTGGACATTTTTAGATTAAACGGAGTTTTAAAATAAACCGCTAATCTACAACCGGATCTAAGAACTATTAGAAGCAAACGCAAAAAGTAACGAGTACGTAACGTAAAAGTAAAAAGTAACGTAACAAATGTCAAATATCTCAATTTTTTGATTTTTCTTATTGGCACAATGTGTCCATCATATCACATGTGTCCATCTGGATATGGAAATCTTGAAAACGGTAGAGATACAGATTTGGTTAAATGGGAGAAAATTTTTACAATACTAACTTAATAAAATGATATTTCGAAAAAGTAAACTTTTTTTTTGGTTTTTGAAATATATAGAAAAAAGTGAATTTTTTGATTTTTACATTTTATTTTTTTGTGACTTTAATATAAGACACAGACTTATTACAAACTAATTACATTTATCCATAGCAACTTTTAAAGCTTTTTAAAGCATTTTAACAGGTTTTTTATTCCGACATTTCGCCTTTGCAAAACCATCATTTTTTACCTTTATTTTACTCTGTCTTTTGACCTTATTAATAAAGAAATCCTCTTACGAATATGAAAACTTTTTTTTTAAATCAAACCGTCCATCCAAAGATATTTGCCTGGTCAAAGTGAAACAATTTTTTTTTAACGTTTTTTTTCTTTAAAAATTTGTCAAGAATGATGGATTAGAGAGGAAAAGTTAGAGAATTTAAGTTTTTATTTTTTTACAGCCAAACGGTGCATTTTATAAGAAAATTTTATACATGATAAAAGTTGCGTCCTGTCGACAGACATTTATGGTAAAAATGTTAAGTTGGTCAGTTGGATAGTTTTCGAGATATTTACAGAAAATTATAAAATTAAATGACCAACTTTGACGCCATCTTGCGGCTAAACGGAACAACTTAGCTGCCCCCGCTCAACGTCACGTGATAGCCCCATTCATTGGCTATCTACGGTCTTTTAAGGTGTTTATACTGAATGTTTCAAATAAACGAGTTATTAGCAATTTTATGGTAAAGTGCACCAAAATTGTGTCAAAACTACTGTTTTTGCAGTTTTAGATTAGGCTACCTTGTAAAGCACCATATTGGTACTAACTCAATGAAATTCTTATTATAGACTAATTTGGACCTCAGAAACTCAAATCCGGTGTCAAAATGACTCTAACTAGTACCATTTTTGAGATTACATTGATTTTTGTCATTTTTAGGTATTTTTCAGGGGGCCGCTCCCATATAAAGGCTGTAATCGCCTTTTGGCACCCTACGCCACTTTTTGACTATCAAATGCAAGTTACTGCTCAGTCAAAATTGATTTTAAAATTTAAATTTTTTTTTTTTGAAAATTTGCCGATACCCAATGAAAAATTAGAAAATTTCAGTTTTTATTTTTTTACACGGTGTATTTTATAACAAAATTGTATACATGATAAAAGTTGCGTTCTATCGAGGCACATTCATGGAAAAAGTTTTAAGTTTGTCAGTTGGACAGTTTTCGAGATATTTACAAAAAAGTATAAAATTAAATGACCAACTTTGACGCCATCTTGCGGCTAAACGGAACAACTTAGCTGACACCGCTCAACGTCACGTGATAGCCCCATTCATTGGCTATCTACGGTCTTTTAAGGTGTTTATACTGAATGTTTCAAATAAGCGAGTAATTTCCGATTAACTGAAACGATGTAGGAATAATGCCTAAAAATCGACCTGTCTAGACCAAAAAAAAAATGTTTTTCTCTAATACCAAAAATAAAAGAAGTTAAGTGTCATACATTGAATTGAATTGAACACAGATTGAATTCGGAATTAAAAGGGCTTTCAGAATCAAACATCAAGACCGTATTTAAGAAAATGAAGTTGATGATGGTTCAGCAAAAACGAAACGTCGAAATTAAAAATTGTACAACGGCCAGTTTAAAGAGAAAGTGGCTGTAGAGAAGTGTTCTTAAATTTGATTTAGGCCTAACATTAACGTCAGAAAAAAATAAATTGTAAAATCAACAAATTTTCAAAATATCTGAAAAACCGAAAAAGAAAATGATGGTTTCTAAAACTTCTCCTATTTAACCAAATTTGAATCTCTAATCGTTTTCAAGATCCCCATAGTGGATTCTTACTCCATTAGATTGTGATTTATGAAAATCTGGGACAAAACATTATCTAACGAACTGAAAGAACAGAACCCACTTATTTTAAAGGCAAGAAAAGAAGAATTTGTTAGACAAGAATTTTAAAATCAATAATTTCAAACAAAATATGTATTACCAAACGTCAAAGTTTCAATTGTCAGTCAACTGTCATTCACTGAATCCAATTTGAACGTCGTTGCAGGTGGCAGGTTGTCAAATTTACTTTAAAATACAGAATGTTTGTTTTTTAGTTTCAGTTTTTCTCCAGATTAAAAACCGAGAAGTATTTAAAGATATTTTTGCAGCATCTTTTTAGGTCTGCAATCGTTCATACTCCAACAGAACATACACAAATGAACAAAATTTAATTGATTGGTACAAGACATTATTAGACAAGTGTTAATAACTTTGGCAACAATGCACTTATACGGAATTGAAGAGTCTCTAATTACGTCACGGAATTAAGTACTTCTTACTAATTTATATTAATTTGGCAAACTGTAAAACAAAATTAAAAGTCAGTATACATCCTGTATTGTTTGTTCACTTGCAGTATATAACAAACAATCGTAGGTATGGCTTTATTTCTATACATCCAAATACTTATAAGTAGGTATATGCAAATAATATAATTAACATAAAGTCGATTTTTTAATAAACTCAATTCAATGTAAAATTAAACCTACATACCAAATAAAATCATAATTTCAACATTATTTGCTTAATATTTAGGCGAGACCCCCCACGTGCGCCGTCTATGGGATCTGAAAAATTTTAGTTGCAAACACCGGGCTAGATGACGCTGTGAGCGGAAAGCAACGTTGCCGCTACTTTTCTTTCTAAAGATACTAAGGTGTTTACACATTTTATAAGTAGAAAGATTGCGAATTAGAGAGGAACTCAACTTGTAGATTTCAAAATATAATTTATGATATAATGCGATTCTGGAAATTGGTTTGATTTGAACTACGTTACTTTGATTGATGTAGATTAAAGATTACACTTAAATTCCATTTTAATCACGTGACCCAAGTGCAGTTTTTTGAACTGTCAAAATTATGGACTTGCGCGATTTGAACTGGAAAAGTTATGTGTACATTTTGTTTTGTAGTAGTTTACGTAATTTTATAGTTATCGCATCAAATTCAAAATGATCACGTGATAACTGTCAAATTTCTGATTCCTAGTTGAGCGCAAAATCCATTTCAGCCACCATTGTGAACAACTTTAAATAATAAAATTGTTTTTGTATTGAAGCTCGACAAAAGTTAATAAATTCCAAAACTACGTGAGAGCTCAATGATAGACAGAACTATCCTAAAGCAATGGTCGCGACAAAGATGGAAAAAACTTCGTAAGTGACATATCCTACAGTTACTGGTCACATGATCACTTTATCAAAAAATCTAATTGATATCTTGTGACAAAAGATGTCACATCCGCTTCAACAGACTGACTGAAAGTTGTTTTCCTTTTGTTTTTTCTTTGTCGGAAGCATTGATTTCCAAAGGGTCATCTGTCACATTTTGTATTTGCTTCTCTCCGGTTTACGCAAATGCAACATTTGAGTAAAATCAATGAACTGCAAATTTACAAAACTGGAAAAGTTACTTGATTAAAGTAGCACTTTTAGTGGTATTCAATGAATTGAAACTGAATGCCACTAGAGACGTCTTCTCAGTTTTATTATTGTTAAATTAGTTGGATTATTAAAAACTTGATTTAAAAGCAATTCTCAGCACGTCCAAATCAATCGATAATAAACTCTTAGAATGGAACTAAAAAAATACAAAAAAAATTTAAAATTCCGAAAACTTTAGTTTTGCGCGTTTCTTGCCAGCAGAACTGATCATGTTGAGTGTTGTAATCATAAAACAGACAGACATTTGACAGTTTCAAATTTAATTTTTTCAGGTTCAGTAAAACCTGACTGTTTTACTTGAACTTCAACTTTGACACTTTGACATTGACTGACTGATTGACATTTGACGTTCCGCAACATTTTCCCGTTTAAAATTGTATTTATTAGAGTGACTGTTTTATTCATTTTTAAACAATTTCTTTATCAATTTGAACTTTGACAGATCCCAGAAAACTATCAATTTCAAAACTGTGTTCATTTGGGTCACGTGACTGTTTTGACTCTATTTTTTGAAACTAGAAACCTTTTCATTTTAAAGCTAGAGAGGAGAAAACACTGTGAATATGCACCCCGAATGTGTGTACGTGCATTCAAAATTCTATCGTTACGTCAGCTGTCATGACCAATGACACTAATGACATGTTAATGACAGAATGGTCAACTAGCCCTGTTCAAACAATAAATAAATAATCAAACTGATTCATTACGTTTCCTTATTTTTATTTTTGATGTTTTACGTTTACAAACCGAATTTTAATGCATTTATAATATCAAAATAAGTTGCAGATGACAGTTGTTTTTAAAGACACGTTTACTGACGTTTGACACCTGACAGGGCTCAACTCTGTCAAACTGTCAAAGTTCAAATTGCGTTTAAAAATCATTAAAATAGTCACGACTGAATAATGCAGTTTTGACCTTGAAAATTATATCAGACGTCGAATTTTATCTGTTAAAGTTCAAATTGAAAAAAGTTTGTATAAAAGATAGTCAAAACAGTCACGTGACCCCATTGAAAACAGTTTCAAAATTGAATATTCTCTGGAATATCAAATTAAATCTATCAACGTTGAAATTGATAAAGAAATTGAGTTTTCAGTTTAAAAGTGATTAAAATTAAAACTGTCACGTGACCCTGACGACAATGACAATTTTAACGTGAAAATTTTGCAAAACGTCAAATTTAGTTTATATTCAGTAAAACAGTCAGGTGACTTTGAATAAATGAAATTTGGAATTGTCAACGTTCAAATGTCAACCGGATGAAAAAATTGGCAATTAAACAATAAACTTGTCTGGGACGTCGAATTGAAGCTGTCAAAGCTAAAATTGGAAAAAACTGAGTTTTACATTTCATTAAAGCAGTCACGTAAGAAATGCACAGGTTTTGAACTTGAAAATAATGCGAAACGTCAAATCAAAACTGTCAAAATTCAAATTAAACAGTCACGTGACCCTAAAAAACTGTTAAAGTTCAAAATGTTAACAGGATTAAACAATTGATGTTAAGAAATAGGTAAACTAGTAGCTGTAAACAAATAATACTTTATTTTGTGGTAATCGGAAGTTTCAAGTTGAGTATTATGTCATGACATATCAATAGACAGAGATTTGTCATTTGTCAATAATATTTTTTCTTAACTGAAACAATTGAAATATTCAAGGAAATTTCCATGAAACTTTCATAAACCATAGAATTTTTGAAATTTCTTAGATTTCATTGTCTTTTTATTTAAATTTCAGATATTTCATAAAATTCAGTTACTCAGAATAAGAGTGACTGTTTTAAAAATAAAGTTCAGAAATGTCATGAAACTTGTTTCAATTTGAAATTTCCAAACTAACAATCCTAGAAGTGTTTTCACGAAACCATCCCTAGTCTGGGAGCTGACCATATCACATTACTATACGACCTGATCACGTGATACTGCTAGCTTCGCAAAAGTCAGCAGTCACGTGATAGTTGTTTACATATTTACATGTCAAATAAATTTTTTTATTGGCTTATATTTGCGCATTGTCACCGCCTACTTTACTAGAAAGCCTAGAAGGTGCTTGTCAAAATTCCAATATGGCGGGAATAGTGTTGACAGTTTGTATTGTGGAAATTGAGTTTTTCGAGGATTAGATCAATTTTTACGGTTTAAAATCAAGACTTGAGGTTATTTGCGTAAGTTATTTTTGTTTGCTGCCGTTCATAAGTTTTTCAAGCCACATTGTAACAGCAATTCAGAAAAAAGCCCAACCGTGTCAGTTTTTTACTTTACAAAAAACCGGATCTAACTCAACAGTAGTTGAACACTTTGAAGTGGGATGATTTTACTTCAACACTACAATCAATGGTAGGTACAAGTGCTTTCTAGTACAGTAGACATATTAGGTACTTGTTACATGCGCAGGTATGTGAGTTTAATTTTAAAGCATCCTTCATTATGAGAGCAACAAAAATAATTTTGAATGAATGTTCTTGGTAATAACATAAGAACCATTTACCAGTTTTGCTTACCTAGTTTCAAGGATTTACAGATTTTCTTGTATTGAACAGTGTTTAAACTAATTTGCGGTATGTTGTACTTTCCAGAACAAATGTTCTCACCAATTTATTTAGGCTGGACTTGATTGTGCATAAAAAGCTCTATCTAATACATATCTGGATCAGGAATGAACCTTTCTTTGATTTTTCACTCACAACTTGCAATCAACTATACAAAATAATAAAAAAAAACATATTTCTTACTACATCTGCATACGTTTATGTATAAAACGCCGCCATTAAAAGTGACATTTTAGGCTTTCTAGTATAGAGGGCGGTGGCATTGCTCATTGGTTCACTACATATTGAGTCACGTTTGATTAGATTACTTGACAATAAATCATATCACTAATTATCTGTAAATATTTACAAAAAGTGTATCGGTAATCCATTTAGTAAGTTAAGTTTTACTATTTTACTAACATTTTATAATTTTTTTCCTAAAGCTTGTAATCCCTACACTTAAGTACACAACTTGAGCTGTGGCAACGCAGCAATTGAAACTGACATACACTCCGATAATACCAGACCGACTACGGAGATCGAACTGGGCGTGAAAAGCCCAAAAAGTAGTGAAAAAGTGTGTTTTTTCTAGATATGTAACTCTTGGATAACTAATTAAGGTAATGTACCCTTTATCTTGTCACTTTACCGAACTCCCGTTTAAATTTCACTCCGCAATCGCGACGATTTCCTGTACAAACTCCCATTTATCGATCATCTGTTTTCGCTAGGGTTATTTTTAATTTCCTCTTAAGTTTTCTGTATTCGCCTAATATTACTCAGATTTCCTCATTCATTGCGAACAAGACTGTCTTTATTATGTTGTTAAACCGTTTTGTTCGGGGTAGAAAATCAAATTTTAGGGTAAAATGTCCTTTTAAAGCAAAAGGTTATAAATCGTAATCTAAACTTGCTCAGGCATTGATTACGGTTTGTTTATGTTTGGAAAATCGTTTATTTTTAGCGATTTTCCTCATTTACCCAGGCCGATTGATTATTTTTTAAGCCCCCCGAACCAGCCCTTCTTAGGCCGAATCGATAATTCTGACATTCTCTTTTATTTATATTCGCCACAACACATCAAGGGGTGATTTAGCCCAGCGGCGGGGTTACTGCACTTCCAACGCCTTTTAAACAGCTGTGAGGGGGCGTGGGACGTTTTACTTCTTATTTCCAAGAAATATTTTCATTTCTCTTGCTTTCACAGTGGCATTGCACTGTTTATGAGTTTGTGATTGTGAAATAACATACAGAAGAGATTATATTGACTGACATACAACAACAAAAGGTCTTATTGTGGTGATTGCTTTCATGTAGTTACTTAAACTAGTCTGAGGTTTTCTATGTACAGTAGCATGTTGTTAATATTGCTATCTATCTGTAAAACACATTGGGGATCCTGAAGAAATGATGTCTAGTGCTTTCGAATGTATTTTCTGAAGTTGCAAGATGTATAACCGAACTCAAAAGACTTAGTCATGGGTAAATTACAATTACCCCTAAGTTTGGGGCAGTTCAAGTTTTGACACTGCTTTCCGAAATAGGAAATTTAATGAGGATTGCAAAAATGTGCTTAAAACTGTCATTGTCTCACTCCAAGTGGGTTTTACAGGCAATTTTGTCTCTGACTGTCATTTCAAACTGTGTTTCTGGCAGTTCAAAGTTTGACACCACTTTTTTCCCTTACAGCTTGAGTCACCTGGTTTTGACACTGACTTTCGAGGGCAGCCATATTGCCGGGGGGGCAGACAACTGAATTTAGCTGTATTGATTTTCATTGTTATTTGCAACCTCCTGGTGTTTGATAAACTGTTTGAAAGGAGGCAGAGTACATTTGGTTGATATGTAGGGAGAGACACTGTTAAAAACTAAAAACATCATCTATGCTTTTGGAAAGCCAGTAAAATATAATGTTTTTGAATCATTAGCTTTAAATGACTTTAAATGATTTTAGTTTTTCTTGCAACCTATAGATTTTTTGATTTGCAAAATTGAGATCTTCTAATAGACAATTTATATGGTTCATATCTAAATTTGTTTGAACAACAGCATTTTGTTCACTTTTCAGTTGGCTATTGTCATCAATTTGTTGAAGTGGTTCCAAGTAAGATACAGATACTTTTGTAGATGGACCTGCAGTGGGTCTCACGTTCATGCTCATGCTCCTATATAAATGTGTTAAAGTATAACTTTTGTACAAAAACTTACTATTATGAGACATTTTGTTTGACGCTTATCATTCACGTCAGCTTAAACATGCTACACTTTGTAAATTTTGGGTTTTGGTTGTACCTAATATATCCCATATTTGCAGAAGGAACCCAGTCAGGATTGTCCGTACTTCAAATTTGGCTGGTTCGCCTTAAAAAAACCAAACAAAACTGACACAATACACAAAAATTAAAACAATATTTTATTTAACCATACTTTGTTATATGCTGTACTACTGATAAATAATAGATACCTGAGACAAAGTGTTTGCACAAATTCGTGCATTATTAAGGAAGGTATGTATGCCCCCCCGGCAATATGGCTGACGTTAATCACCTCGAAATGGTCTACTGTACCAATCTTTGTAGTGTCTTTTCAGGTTATTTGATAGGAAATTTAATGGGGATTTCAAAAATGTGCTTAAAACAGTCACTCTCTCACTCCAAGTGGATTTCACAGGCAATTTTGCCCATGACTACCCTTTCCAACTGTGTTTCTGGCAGTTCAAACTTAGACACTAGTTTTCTCTCTGACTGTACCAAATATTGTAATGTTTTTTCATGTTATTGAATAGGAAATTTAATGAAGATTCCAAAAATGTGCTTAAAACTGTCATTTTCTCACTCCAAGTGAGTTTGACAAGCAATTTTGTCCCTGACTGTCCTTTCAAACCATGTTTCTGTCAGTTCAAATGTTGGCACCGCTTTTCTCCCTGACTGTACCAAATTTTGTGATGTTTTTTCATGTTATTGTATAGAAAATTTAATGAGGATTCCAAAAATGTGCTTAAAACAGTAATTTTCTCACTCCAAATGAGTTTTACGTTCCCGACTATCCTTTCAAACTGTGTTTCTGTCAGTTCAAACTTTGACACCGCTTTTCTCCCAGACTGTACTAAATTTTGTAGTGTTTTTCAGGTTATTGGATAGGAAAATTAATGAGGATTCCAGAAATGTACTTAAAACTGTCATTTTCTCACTCCAAGTGGATTTCACAGTCAATTTTGTCCACAACTGTCCTTTTAAACTGTGTTTCTGGCAGTTCAAAATTTAACACTATTTTTCTTTCTGTACCAAATTTTGCAGTGCTTTTTCAGGTTATTTGAAAGGAAATTTAATGGGGATTTCAAAAATGTGTTTAAAACAGTAATTTTCTCACTTCAAGTTGGTTTTACATGCAATTTTGTTCATGACTGTTCTTCCAAACTGTGTTTTTAGCAGTTTAAAGTTTGACATCACTTTTTTCCCTTACTGTACCAATCTTTGTAGTGATTTTCAGGTTATTTGGTAAGAAATTTAATGGAAATTCCAAAAATGTGCTTAAAACAGTCACTCTCGCACTCTAAGTGGATTTCACAGGCAATTTTGTCTATGACTGTCCTTTCAAAGTGTGTTTCTGACAATTCAAACTTTGATACTATTTTTTATCCTGACTGTACCAAATATTTTGATGTTTTTTTATGTTATTGAATAGAAATTTAATGACTATTCCAAAAATGTGCTTAAAACGGTTATTTTCTCACTCCAAGTGGATTTCACAGTCAATTTTGTCCATGACTATCCTTTCAAACTGCGTTTCTGGCTGTTCAAACTTTAACACTATTTTCTCCCTAACTGTACCAAATTTTGTAGTGCTTTTTCAGGTTATTGGATAGGAAATTTATTGAGGATTCCAAAAAAGTGCTTAAAACTGTAATTTTCTCACTCCAAGTGGGCTTTATAGGCGATTTGGTCTCTGATTATCCTTCAAACTGTGTTTCTAGCAGTTCACCACTTTTTTCTGACTGTATCAAATTTTGTAGTGTCTTTTCAGGTTATTTGATAGGAAATTTAATGGGGATTTCAAAAATGTGCTTAAAACAGTCATTTTCTCACCTCAAGTGAGTTTGACAAGCTATTTTGTCCCTGACTGTCAAACTGTGCTCAAAAGTTGCAAAAATCAGGGTTTCTTGTGACAGATGTTGACAGTGGTCACGTGGTTGCAAAACTGCTATAGATTAATTTTCATCAGCTATTTAGAGGTGTATTCTGTGAAATGATAGGAACAAATAAAATTATGCGAAATACACTACTTGATAATTCAGATTAATTTTGCAAATTTTAAAATTTAAAATCAAATACAGGGTGCAACACTTTTAAATGTATAAGTTTTTATCTGTTTTGTAATAACCGAATGAATATATTGAATATAGGATGATACAATGGTTTCTAGTGCGCAAAAATAGTGTATGTTGATACAAATTTCTACAAAGTACTTACATATTAGCAAAATGAAAAACTTTGTATTTATAGTATAGTGTATCTCCTACAGTTTCTAAAATGAGATACCTTTCCTGTGGTTTTATTATTTGTGGTAATATTGTGTTAATTCTAGACACTATAATTTAGATGATGTGAACTTTAATTAGATGATTATTATCATTTCATTTATAAGCAAACTGGAATTATTTAGGTAGGTTATTCAAATATTTTATTGTAATACTGGAAATAATTCTGCTGATACTACTAAGTAAACAACTTAAATTTTCAGAAAGTAAAGAAGAAAAAGTTTTATGCTTGAGTTAAGAAGCATTCAAACTTAAAGAATAGTTCACAAACCCTTTTAGATAGCAGTTTATGTTGATTATTGATTTTGTAAATTGCTAACTCAGAACTGCATAAATAAATACGAGTTTGAAAAGATCGTGCTTTTAGTACATTACTGATGTTGTAATGCAATCAAAAGAATTTATCCAGCTGATTAGAATCACCAACCAAGCCTGTTTGATTTGTCAGCCCATAATTATTATTATTATTAGAAGTATGTAGCAGGAATTTTAATTGAAGTTGTGTATACAAGTGCTGGTGCAGTTGCAATGCAGATTATTAAACAGGTGCAAGGATGTAATAGTTCAACTCTTGATATCTAATAATCCTTAATATCTTAATTAGAGACGGTTTTACAGAGGATTTACATACATATCCTTATTTTTTATAAATTAATTAGTTTGTTAATTATTCTCTTACATTTGATTATCATGGTATGCTATAATGATGACAGCTTAATAGTTTTGTCATGTTGAACTTTGATGAGAGCTTAATTTTTACCATTGAGTTCCTATGCTAAAGTATTTAACTGGAATTGGTATAAATATCTCTGGTACAGACCGGATTATGTCTGATGGTGCTTTATATTTAAATATTCAATAGTATATGGCCAGTTGGCTTATACTTTGCTTTTAATCCTTCCATTAATAACTTCAATGCAAACGTATCCTTTATTGAATAATACAAAAGTCGCGGATGTGTACTTGAAAACCATGCAAAACGTTACATACTAATTTTTTTTGTATATAAGCCAGACTTGAAATGACTTAAAAATGAATAATACTCATAATAATAATAATAGTCTTTATTTAGCACGAGGCTATAAGGAAAAAAAAATACATCAGTCAAAGTAAACTTAAAACTACGGTACTAAAAATTAAACAGAATAAAATATCAGTCAGGTATAGTAAAACAGATTAAAATTTTAAAGACAATACATAATTACGAATTAATATTTTAAAAACATTCAAATCTTTACAGTCCTTAAGAGCAGTAGGCAGCATATTAAAATCGAGCAAGCCTCCATACAGTACAGAATTGTGCATGTGACTTCTATTAATGCAAAATTTGAGCAATGCCTTGTACTGTAGTTGTGAATATCCCTGAAAACCTTAATCCTGTCACAAATGTAAGAAAGCAACAGATTGTTTCTTAACTTAAAAGCAAATACATGAACGCTAAACACAATTTTTTGTTTGACTGATAAAAGGTTTAAAACATTGAGTATCGTTGCAGTAGGGGTATACTTATTGCGCTTTAAAATTGTTCGCATTGCTCGATTTTGCACAACCTGAATTTGATCAATTTTAAAAGATGACAAGTTGTACAACAGAGAAGAGCAGAATTCCAGATGTGAGGCAGCTATGCTATTATACAATAATAATCTGGTACCGAGTGATAATTCACCCCCCACTCTGACAATAAAGCTTTTTTCGCAAATTTGCATGTGACACAATATGCTTTTTTACCAAATACACAAAACCTTGACTTTGAAGCATTAACACAAAGCTTATTAATACATAACCACTTGAATAACCTGCCCAGTTCACAATTTATAGTGTTCTGCATAAAGTCCAGATTCTTTCCAGCCAAATAAAGCATGGTGTCATCGGCAAATAGTTCAATTTTACATTAATTTACACAACTAACAATATCATTGACATACAATAAAAATAATAGAGGACCCAATACGGTCCCCTGTGAGGAACACCATGCAGAACCTCCAGAGATCAGATCATCAAGTCTGGTCATGATGGTGACACTCTCTGTATACGTTTCTTAATCAAACTGTTTGTGGTTAGTCAACCCCAAGATTTCCGGTATAATTTACATCATTTTTGTTTAAACAATCTAGCATTACTCACGCATTACTATAAAATATTTTGTCATCACTTATTTCTCCTTTGTCATCAATGAAATAATGGTAGTTTTAATTTCCCCTAATAAATCCAAGTGTGGCCGTTGTATTTTCAAACGAGGATCAGTTTAAGTGTCCTTGTTATAATCCATTTATCCAATAAAGTGGCCGAAGACCTAATGGAAAAGGTTTGTTAGTGGATTTATTACGGGACATAAGACGCAACAATTAGCCTTCTGCATTTCGTCGGAACCGATTGCTCGGAAATGCACTCGTTACTTGAGAAGTGAGGGCCTTAAGAGCAGCTTGATTGTCCTGGAAAGTGCATTTTTTTAAAATGAGTGAAATTTAATCCCTTTGCGAAGGGTAAGGTGAATAAACATTACGATTTAATGCAGTTTTAATTGATTTTACCAGTCATGATTCAGCTATGCCTGTTTAATGAATTTTCTAAAATCACTAATTATGTATGGATAAGTCATTTAAAAGTTATTAGGAGCAATTTTGCCTTTAATCTGTATGTAAAATACTAATACAGTCAAATGATGGTCATTTACATGTCATACGAAAGTTTGTTATTTCCAAAACTAGCATGTAAGTGAAAAATTAAACAGAAACAAAGTGTAAATGCCTTGAATATGTCAAATAAAGAAACAAAGGTTACACGAATGATGTATGTATTTGTTTTTTATGTTTATTTAAAAGTATATTGTGCAATTTTACTAATGGTCACAGAGGGCGGCACTTACAACTAAATTTTCAATATCATCGTGGTTTTCCAAGATTATTGTGTGATTTGAAACCTAAAACAGTGTTGGTTTAGTTGCGTTATTTTAATATTTGTTTTCAAGAGTATTTATCAATTTTACCACTAAATTCCAATTTGACCAGTACATTTATGTCTAATTGAAATTGGCTTGAAAGATATCATTTTCCTATTATGGCTGTCATTCAATTTATTAAAGTCAATTTCGGTCAATATTGTCAAAATAAAATCCTGAAAAATAAATACTGAATAAAAGGCTTTTATTGTTATTTATTGTTTTAGAGATTTTGGTTTGTTAACAATAAAATAAATTAGTTAAAACTTTTTTTTTTTTTTTAAATTGCATTTTCAGCTTTTTGTCACTTTTCTTTATTATTATTGAAACAATTTATAATTTACCAGTAATCTACTGACAATTATTGTCAAAACAACTGTAATAAATATCAGAAAGATGTCTTGTTTTGAAAACTGTGTTAAACTGTAATTCTTGCAAATTTTGACATTAAGGACAGATACCACTTGGTTTTTGGAGGGTAATTTAGCTAGGCAGTAACGTGACTACTGTCAAAATAACTGTCATAAATCTCAGAAACGCGTTTTGTATTGAATGCTGAAAGAAAACTTTTCTAAACCCTGATTTTTGCAACTTTTGAGCACAGTTTGACAGTCAGAGACAAAATTGCCTGTCAAACCCACTTGGAGTGAGATAATGACTGTTTTAAGCACATTTTTGGAATCCTCATTAAATTTCCTATTCAATAACACGAAAAAACATCACAAAATTTGGAACAGTCAGGGAGAAAAGCGGTGTCAAAGTTTGAATTGACAGGATCTCCGTTTGAAAGGACAATCAGGGACAAAATTGCTTGTCAAACCCAGTTGGAGTGAGAAAATGAATGCTTTAAGCACATTTTTAAAATCCTCATTAAATTTCCTGTCCAATAACCTGAAAAACACTACAAAATTTGGTACAGTCAGGGAGAAAAGCGGTGTTAAAATTTGAACCGACAGAAACACAGTTTGAAAGGATTGTCGGGAAAAATCGATTGTAAAACTCATTTGGAGTGAGAAAATGACTGTTTTAAGCACAGTTTTCGAATTTTCATTGAATTTCCTATTCAATAACATGAAAAAACATTACAAAATTTGGTACAGTCAAAAAGAAAAGTGGTGTTAAAATTTGAACCGACAGAAACACAGTTTGAAAGGATTGTCGGGAAAAATCGATTGTAAAACTCATATGGAGTGAGAAAATGACTCTTTTAAGCACATTTTTGGGATCCTCATTAAATTTCCTATTCAATAACATGCAAAAAACATTACAAAATTTGGCACAGTCAGGGAGAAAACGGTGTCAAAGTTTGAACTCACAGAAACACAGTTTGAAAGGACACTCAGGGACAAATTTGTTTGTCAAACCCACTTGGAATGAGAAAATTACAGTTTTAAGGACATTTTTGGAATCCTCATTAAATTTCCTATTCAATAACATGGAAAAACATTACAAAATTTGGTGAAGTCAGGGAGAAAAGCGGTGTCAAAGTTTGAACTCACAGAAACACAGTTTGAAAGGACAGTCAGGGACAAATTTGCTTGTCAAACCCAGTTGGAATGAGAAAATGACAGTTTTAAGCACATTTTTGGAATCCTCATTAAATTTCCTATTCAATAACATGAAAAAACATTACAAAATTTGGTACAGTCAGGGAGAAAAGCGGTGTCAAAGTTTGAACTGACAGAATCACAGTTTGAAAGGACAGTCAGGGACAAATTTGCTTGTCAAACCCACTTGGAATGAGAAAATGACACTTTTAAGCACATTTTTGGAATCCTCATGAAATTTCCTATTCAATAACATGAAAAAACATCACAAAATTTGGTACAGTCAGGGAGAAAAGCGGTGTCAAAGTTCGAATTGCCAGAAACACAGTTTGAAGAGACAGTCAGGGACAAAAGACCGTGCCAGAAACACCGTATTTGTAATTTACCAGTAAATTACTAGTCAAATTTTGCTGGTAAAGTAAAATATTTTCTTTACTGGTAATTTACCCATAGTTAGTTATAACTAATTCCGAGTATAGAAACCACCAAAAAAATTAACATAAATTTAGGCAAGTCGCGCAATTTAATGTTGTTTATTAAATTCTCGGTTAGGGTTACAGAAAATTATTTTATTTGTTTTTTTTTTATTTTTAACATTATTTGATCCAAAACATTTGACATTTTTTAATCTGCTTTATAAGTGGTCAAATATTTTTTATAAAAACTAACCTTAATTGGTCTTTAGTTCATAGGAAGTTTTTGTTTGAATGAACATTACCTGACAACACTTGTCAAACGCTATTTTCGTACGTCACTTACTAAAGAACGTTAAACTTACTTATTTGACATATGTCAAAGTTTGTCAACCTGCATATTTGGTTTATCGGAAGCTAATTAGATATGAACTTAATTTAGTGACAAAAAATTAATAAAATATAAATAAATCGCAGACTTTGACTCTCTAATTGACTGGACTCACCCTGTAGGAAAGCAGCATCAAATCTCGATCAGATTATCCTTTCACATCTTCACTTTTTAAAACCAACAAATTTTTAAAACCAGTAAATTTTAGGAAAAGAAAAAATTTAAAAAGTACTTAAATTAAGATTATTAAATGCTTCTATTCTATGAAAAACAATTAGTTACAATTTTCAACCTTAGTTTGTCAGTACTTGTTTTGTTCTAAAAAAAAAAACGAAAATTTGTGGTTAGGTCAGGTTGGATTTTGGATTTAAATAGGATTTATTTGCTAATATTGATCCTCTGAAATTAAGATTTATTAAATTAAGACTACGTCCTATCCTATTTTAATGTGGATTAGATGAGCTACATAATCATAGTAAATGTTTTAAATAAATAGAAACTAAAAACACTGTGTATCACAAATATGTTTTTTATTTATTAATTTATTTTTTAGTAATTTGAATAATCTATAATTTATCTAAATATTCATGCTTTTATTAACTTATTCCAGATAATGAAGAGGAAAAGTGACTTTTATTCCTTTAAGGCATGTTTTGGGGTTGATGTGGTATGTTTCAAATTATCACACAGTCTGATGTTATTTTTGTCAAATAGTGTAGTAATCGGTTTGCAATTCACTAATTATTCTAATTCATTTCAGACATACGGTAAAAATCATATTTTTTTCTTCCTACTATAAGCGCTACCCTGTGGGATCTGGCTAGTGAAGTTAAGTCACAATTCATGAACCTAAAAATACTAAAGGCCAATATCAATCTAATTGAGTATACTTTCGAAATACTCCCAGTGATGATTCATAGAGGTCTAAAATAAACCGCCAGGTGACAAAAATAATGTCTATTCCAGAGCAGAGCAATCATTCTCCTGAGAGCCGTGAATCGCATTCAGGATTTCCTGTTGTTTGTTGTAAACGTCTGATTAATTTTTAATTTGTCCTCGTTTTGTCCTAACTAAATTGATTTATCTCAAACTGTATGATAAACTTATATGGTCAGTCACGTGCCAGCTGCATCATAAATATTCTTCATTCGTGTTCGTAGACCTTTCCCTCGGCTTACGCCCGGATTGTCCTGCATCTCCTGCAGGATCTCTTCTCGGATGGCGGCAGCCCAACCGCCCGTCTGTCGGGCGCCGAAACTTCCTGCCGCCCCCGCAGGCGGCCTCCTGAAGGATCGCTCTGATTATCCCGATGACGGCGACGTTTTCACCAGATTTAAATAAGACCATAAAGACGAGTTTTGAGGTAGAGCTGCATTGCAAGATGCAAATTGTGAGGAACGATTCTCCTGGACCGCCGAGTCTAAAAAAAAATACATGACCCGGGAATCATAAAATTATTCGACCCCTTTTTACTTGCATCCCTCGGGGGTGACATTTCCACCCATTTGACTTGTTTTGCACCGCGAAGGAATTTGAAGAGACGCGCCAAACTGGCGCCGACTTTTCCGGCCAATCGCAAACGCCGCTCTACCCCCACCACTTGGAGTTTTACGAGTTTTCGCGGCACGCCAATGGGGTCGGTTTTCCCTCCACGAGGGGATGAGAAAATTCGTTCACCCTGGCATGTGATCAAGTTTAGGTCATTTCCCAGTCAGGCTTTGTGGTGTTCGGTTACAGCGAGCTTTTCCAAGCGGTTATCGACAACCGTACGATCTGGCCCATCATGAGCTTGTAAGTTTTCCTTTGTACTTTATAGGGGTTTGTTTAAGCTTTACCTATTTCTTACAGTTAAATTTGCTGTTTGAGTTTTCTGTATGTTGTGTAGTGGTTTGTTTTCAGTTTTGTCCTAAAGTTCTGCCTGTAAAACAAGTGTTTTGTTAAAATTAACTTTTTTTCTTAATTCTCCTATTAATTACACTGAAACTTCATTTTATTAGTAATTCAGACCAGTTTCAACATGGTAAAATTTAATATTTTATAACTAACAGCTTCAATGATTTAAGTATTTTGGCAAAAAAATAAAATAACATAACAATGTAATTAAAAAAGCAACAACACATTTATCTTTTCATTACATACATGTTACGTTATCTCAGTTTACATGGATTTTCGACATATTTGAAAGCAATCCCTTTGATTTCCATAAAGTGAATGCATGTTTTTTTATGGTAGTTGTGGCAAAAACAAGTCAAAATGTCTCCCAAAGCCGGTTAAACTAACTAATGTGACGTCATTCAACAGTCTGATTAATTAAGGGATCAGCTGTCAAATTACGTCACATTTGCTCATTTCACAAATTTGTATTGGTTCATCTGTAAATTTGTTAAATAAGGTAGTGGAATTTTGAAGCATTATTTAGTATGGATACATCAAACTAGAAATAAATCTACTAAAACTCAACTCAGATAACATAAAATTTCAGTTTTTTTACCTTTTATTCTCTATATTTTCAAAAATACTATCAAAAAGAACTTTTTTATAAAATTGTACCATTCCAATAATTTCCAGTTTACTTTTGATTGAAATAGCAACTATCTTTAATTTTCTTCAGCTAGTTTTACACTATAAGTTAGATTTGACATTATTCGTCAATAATGCTGCTCAAAGTAGAAAAAAAACTTTCCTCTCTCATATCAAGCCTCGGCCCAAAATAACAATAAAACTATAAAGAAAGTGCCATTCAGCTTATTTATACTCATTTAGTTTTCATGCATGTTTTGTAGCTTTACAGTTCTATGAACGGGATTTTTGCCAGTTGCCATATTAATGACAGATCAAGTTGCGTCCAAAATTGATAGCTACATGTCACATCTGTCAAAACTCTCTGAAACTAAAAAGAAACTCTGATATTTGATTAACTTTATAGAAAGTTTATTAAAATCATTTTATAGGTTTATAGTTGTGATTCTGACATTCATTGTCAGAGTGACTTTTTATCTGTCATTACTTTAACAACTGTGAAAATTGTATCCACAAAGCTTATTGTTATATGTTTTTTAGCTTTATAGCTCTATTAATAGCATATTTGACAGTTACATGTCACATCGTCAAAATCCATCCCAAAATAACAATAAAACTATAAAGAAACCCTGAACGTTGATCAACCCTATAGAAAGTATATTAAAATCGTTTTATATGTTTATAGTTGCGATTCTGACAGTTCTGAAGTATGGAGGTTACTTTGACATTGCCGTTTGATTTGTCTCATTACCTTAACATCTGTCAAAATTGTTTTCATAAAGTTACAAACTGTCGTTCAGCTTGCCATATTAATGACAGATCAAGTTTGACAGAATCAGTTTTGACAGATCAAAACGCAGCCCAAAATGATAGTGAAACTATAAAAAAAGTTGCTATTTGCTTAACTCTATAAAGAGTAAATTGTAATCATTTTATCGGTTTATAGTTGTGATTTTGACAGTGACAAATGATTGTTAGTTTGACATTGTTATTTGATCTGCCATTTCCTTAAAAACTATCAAAATTGTACCCATAAAACTATAAAGTGTCATTCCGCTCATTTACACTGTTTTCAAGTATGCTTTATAGGTTTATGAATGAGAAATTTTGGTTTGTCTGACTTTCGAAAAATTATTATTTCAAAAATTAAATCAGTTATTTAGATAAGAATGATTAGATCAGTTTCATGTAGATAACAAAGTTGTTTGTTTTTCGTTTGGTAAACGTACTTTAGTTCCAAATTATACTCTACAATATAAATTGTAGTTAACTTTGTTAAAACTAGAATAAAGTAAGTTTTCAACTTTTTAGTTAAGGATGATTAGAAAATAGCTGAAATAGGGGCGATAACAACATTGATTACTGTCGGTATTTGCAATAAGATTACGTTTTATGTACTAAAATTTCCAAATTTAAGTGAAACTGTCCACAAAAATTGAATATTATTCAAATTTCAACCAAAACTAACACTTACTCCCGTTTTTACGAAACTTTACGTTTCCTGATTATGATTTACGTTGCTATTGTATGTAATTAACAATTTTTACCTTTTATTTTGACATAAGATGTTGACGTTTCAATGGGCTCTCTCTCATTTGAATAGAACGCAAATATGGGATACAAATTTTGTTTTTTTTTTAAGTTGAACATCATAAATTTAATAAAAAGATTCAAATTTTATAGTATCATTTAAACTTTTTTTCATAAAAACAGTAAAAATTATGAAATTTTCCCAACACTTCCAAGGTGGGTTAAGGTTTGAATGTGACAGACCAGGTCCAAATAACACAGTCTAAACGAAACTTATCCTAGCTGTCCTTAAACTCAGCTTAGCCAATTTTGGGGAAATGGACATTAGTGCTCTAATTTGACAGTAATACTGGTAAAATTCACTGTTTTGGTGTTCAAATTTGGCAGTAAAAATGATCAAATTTACAGTTTTACTGCTCAAGATGGACAGAGGAAATGATAAAGTTAACTGTTTCGGTGTTCAAATTTGCTAGTAAAAATGATGAAATTGGCATTTTTAGTAATCAAACTTGAGAAAAAGATTTATGAAATTGGCTGGTTGCTCAAGTTGGAGAGAAAAAATAAGAAAATTAACTGATTTAGTGCTTTAATTTGACAGTAAAAATGATGAAATTGATTGTTTTTCAAATTTGGGAGAAAGAATTATGAAAATAACGGTTTTAGTGCTTCAACTAGCCAGTCAAAATTATACAATGTTTATATCTGTTTTATTATTGAAATTTGTGAAAAAAAAGTAATGAAATTTACTGTTTTAGCTATTTGACAGTAATACTGGTAATATTCACTGTTTATGTTCAAATTTGGCAGTAAAAATGATCAAATTTATAGTTTTACTGCTCAAGTTGGACAGAAGAAATGATAAAATTGTCTGATTTAATGCTCAAATTTGACAGTATTTGTAAAATTAACTGTTTTGGGGTTCAAATTTGCTAGTAAAAATGATGAAATTGGCATTTTTAGTAATCAAACTTGAGAAAAAAAATTATAAAATTGACATTTTTGTACTGCTTAAGAAAATTAACTGATTTAGTGCTTTAAAATTTGACAGCAAAAATGATGAAATTGATTGTTTTTGAAATTTGGGAGAAAGAATTATGAAATTAACGGTTTTAGTGCTTCAATTAGCCAGTAAAAATTATACAATGTTTATATCTGTTTTATTATTGAAATTTGTGAAAAAAAAAGTAATGAAATTTACTGTTTTAGCTATTTGACAGTAATACCGGTAATATTTACTGTATTGGTGTTAAAATTTGCAAGTAAAAATGATGAAATTCGTATTTTTAGTAATCAAACTTAAGAAAAAGAATTATGAAATTGACCTTTTTACTGCTCAAGTTGGAGAGAAAAAATAAGAAAATTAACTGATTTAGTGCTTTAATTTGACAGCAAAAATGATGAAATTGATTGTTTTTGAAATTTGGGAGAAAGAATTATGAAATTAACGGTTTTAGTGCTTCAATTAGCCAGTAAAAATTATACAATGTTTATATCTGTTTTATTATTGAAATTTGTGAAAAAAAAAGTAATGAAATTTACTGTTTTAGCTATTTGACAGTAATACCGGTAATATTTACTGTATTGGTGTTAAAATTTGCAAGTAAAAATGATGAAATTCGTATTTTTAGTAATCAAACTTAAGAAAAAGAATTATGAAATTGACCTTTTTACTGCTCAAGTTGGAGAGAAAAAATAAGAAAATTAACTGATTTAGTGCTTTAATTTGACAGCAAAAATGATGAAATTGATTGTTTTTCAAATTTGGGAGAAAGCATTATGAAAATAACGGTTTTAGTGCTTCAACTAGCCAGTCAAAATTATACAATGTTTATATCTGTTTTATTATTGAAATTTGTGAAAAAAAAGTAATCAAATTTACTGTTTTAGCTATTTGACAGTAATACTGGTAATATTCACTGTTTTGGTGTTCAAATTTAGCAGTAAAAATGATCAAATTTACAGTTTTACTGCTCAAATTTGACAGTATTTGTAAAATTAACTGTTTTGGGGTTCAAATTTGCTAGTAAAAATGATGAAATTGGCATTTTTAGTAATCAAACTTGAGAAAAAAAATTATGAAATTGACATTTTTGTACTGCTTAAGAAAATTAACTGATTTAGTGCTTTAAAATTTGACAGCAAAAATGATGAAATTGATTGTTTTTCAAATTTGGGAGAAAGAATTATGAAAATAACGGTTTTAGTGCTTCAACTAGCCAGTCAAAATTATACAATGTTTATATCTGTTTTATTATTGAAATTTGTGAAAAAAAAGTAATGAAATTTACTGTTTTAGCTATTTGACAGTAATACTGGTAATATTCACTGTTTATGTTCAAATTTGGCAGTAAAAATGATCAAATTTATAGTTTTACTGCTCAAGTTGGACAGAAGAAATGATAAAATTGTCTGATTTAATGCTCAAATTTGACAGTATTTGTAAAATTAACTGTTTTGGGGTTCAAATTTGCTAGTAAAAATGATGAAATTGGCATTTTTAGTAATCAAACTTGAGAAAAAAAATTATGAAATTGACATTTTTGTACTGCTTAAGAAAATTAACTGATTTAGTGCTTTAAAATTTGACAGCAAAAATGATGAAATTGATTGTTTTTGAAATTTGGGAGAAAGAATTATGAAATTAACGGTTTTAGTGCTTCAATTAGCCAGTAAAAATTATACAATGTTTATATCGGTTTTATTATTGAAATTTGTGAAAAAAAAAGTAATGAAATTTACTGTTTTAGCTATTTGACAGTAATACCGGTAATATTTACTGTATTGGTGTTAAAATTTGCAAGTAAAAATGATGAAATTCGTATTTTTAGTAATCAAACTTAAGAAAAAGAATTATGAAATTGACCTTTTTACTGCTCAAGTTGGAGAGAAAAAATAAGAAAATTAACTGATTTAGTGCTTTAATTTGACAGCAAAAATGATGAAATTGATTGTTTTTGAAATTTGGGAGAAAGAATTATGAAATTAACGGTTTTAGTGCTTCAATTAGCCAGTAAAAATTATACAATGTTTATATCTGTTTTATTATTGAAATTTGTGAAAAAAAAGTAATGAAATTTACTGTTTTAGCTATTTGACAGTAATACTGGTAATATTCACTGTTTTGGTGTTCAAATTTAGCAGTAAAAATGATCAAATTTACAGTTTTACTGCTCAAATTTGACAGTATTTGTAAAATTAACTGTTTTGGTGTTCAAATTTGCTAGTAAAAATGATGAAATTGGCATTTTTAGTAATCAAACTTGAGAAAAAGAATTATGAAATTGACTGTTTTACTGCTCAAGTTGGAGAGAAAAAATAAGAAAATTAACTGATTTAGTGCTTTAATTTGACAGCAAAAATGATGAAATTGATTGTTTTAGTGGCCAAAGTTCAAGTCAAAACCAGTAAAAATTATATAATGTTTATATCTGTTTTATTATTGTTTTTTTTAATTAATTTACTGTTTTAGCTATTTGACAGTAATACTGGTAATATTCACTGTTTTGATGTTCAAATTTGGCAGTAAAAATGATCAAATTTACAGTTTTAGTGCTCAAATTTGACAGTATTGGTAAAATTAACTGTTTTGGTGTTCAAATTTGCTAGTAAAAATGATGAAATTGGCATTTTTAGTAATCAAACTTGAGAAAAAGAATTATGAAATTGACTGTTTTACTGCTCAAGTTGGAGAGAAAAAATAAGAAAATTAACTGATTTAGTGCTTTAATTTGACAGCAAAAATGATGAAATTGATTGTTTTAGTGGCCAAAGTTCAAGTCAAAACCAGTAAAAATTATATAATGTTTATATCTGTTTTATTATTGTTTTTTTTAATTAATTTACTGTTTTAGCTATTTGACAGTAATAAGGGTAAAAATTGACTGTTTTGGTGTTCAAATTTGACAACAAAAATGATAAAATTCACGGTTTTAGCGGTCAAACTTGAGAGAAAGAAAGATGAAATTGACTGTTTTACTGCTCAAATTGGGTAGCATAAATGATGAAATTTACAGTTTTTAGACATTATTTATTTTCATTTATGCATAACTAATTTTTTTATAAACCTTTATCGATTTTATCTCATTAATCTTGGAACTTACACGGTTTTAACCAAGCGACTGCACCAAAACAAAGTTTTTATAGTTTGAACTGAAATTTTGAAAGTTTACCACAAATTCAGTTTTTAGGTTAGAAGCTTCATTTTTTTTTCACAACATAGCCCAAAGTGTCTGGATTATTATGTAGAATAAGTTTTCCTCATTAATCTGGAAAGTTACAGTTACAGAGCTGTAACCAAGTGACTGCACCAAAAGTTTCTGAAGTGAAAAATTTAGTTTCTGAAGTGGAGCAATATGTAAACAAAGTTCAATTTATACCAAAAACTCCTATAACTTGATAACAACCGGTAAATATTAAATTCGACCATGGGAGTGACGAAATCTACGCTATTTATTAAAAAGATTAGTTTTGCATAACGTGTGGGCCTTCGGCGATATAAAAGTGTCACGAAACCTTGGCGCATCGATGATCATACACGATTACTCGGTAACACATCCTGCGTAATAAGCAAACCACAGATTGCTGAACATTCCGGTTTATTTTTGAACATAGATTATTGAACAAATGCAATAAGTGCATCAACGATCCAGATAAGATAAGAAATTAAAACCATTTAACCAGATAACGACCTTTCAGAATGTCCGCACATACTTTTTTGATTGATCCTGTTAAGATCTGCCGATAAATTTAATCCCTAAATTTAAAACGGGCAGACAGCAATTAACTGATGAAGTAATCGTATAATCGGTGTAGCGGCGCGAAAAATAACGGGGGGAAACCCAGCCGTGGGTTACGTTAATAATCGTTTCGAATGTCCCCCTCGTTCCCTTCCAATTTTTATCGTTTGACCATAAATATGGAAATGAAGGGTTTTCGGATCTGTTAAGTTGACTATGCTTCCCGAGAGGTTATAAAATTTACAAGCATACGGCCCGGGAATTTAATTTGAGGCATAATGTGAGCAGTTTGAGTGATAAAATGTTCACTATAACGTTGGGTTTAGTGCTAGAGTAGATTTGTATTAAATTTTTTTGCTGGGCTTTAATGGCTTATTTAAACGCAGTATAGGTGCACTTTTTGGTGTAAAATTCTGCTTCTTCTTTTTCTCAGCTCGTATTTATCCACTCCTGGATGTAGGCCTCTTCCAAATCCCTCCACGCCTTTCTATTTCTAGCAGTCCGAGTCCAATTTCTTCCTGCAACGTCTCTCTTGCGCGCCAAACTAGTATCCGATGTGCCCACCTGTGGTCGTCCTGCCTTACCACATGACCAGCCCATCTTCATTTCAGTTAAGCCACAAGAACATCTGCCAGATTAGTTCTTCTACGAATTTCCTCGTTGCGGATTCTATCCCTTAGAGTGATTCCTATCATAGCCCTCTCCATTGCTCGTTGGGTGGTTTGCAGTTTATTGGCAAATTTGCGGTTAATTGCCATTGTCTCTAGTCCATATGTGAGAACCGGCATCACGCAGGCATCAAACCAAAGGAAATTCACTAGATTTAAGGATAAATCCTAGTCTGCCAAAGGCTGCCCAGAAGAAGCCTATTCTTCTTGTGATTTCAGAAGATTGATTTTCTTTGCCAAGTTGAATTTTGTGGCCTAAGTAAACATATTCCGAGACAACCTTCAGGGGTTGGTCGTTAACGGTCACCTGGATGTCTTCTGTACTCATGATCTTTGTTTTGTTCAAGTCCAATTTGCAGCAATGCTCGATGAAGCTCCCGAAGCATGTTTTTCGGCTCTTCACCTGAGCTGGCAACGACCACAATATCGTCGGCAAATCGTAAATGGTTTAGACGCACTGCATCGATATTAATCCTGTTCTCTTGCCAGTTAAGCTTTTTGAAGACATCCTACAGGGCAAGGGTAAAAAGTTTTGGTGAGATAGTGTCTCCTTGCCTTACTCCTCTTTCGATTGGAATACTGTCGGTTTTTAACTCATCATCTATTTTTACATCAATGGAAGCGTTATTATAGATTTGTTTGATGAGGTTTGAGTATCTAGAGTCGATTCTTGCATTGTCTAGGGATTCTAGGAGTCCTACTATCTTATTCGTCAACCGGTTGGTTATTATTTTCGTAAATAGTTTGTATAAGTGCGATAACAAGCTGATAAGTCGATAACACTGGCCGACACAATTTTTGTAACACCAGTCAGACCATTAATTTCACAATGCTTATGCCTTTCTAGTAATAGAAAAAATTCCCATAAAGTCCTAGAACGTCCACTTTTTTCAATAGCTTTATTAAACCTTTTGATGTTGGCCAGTAATAGCCGTGTTTGAGTTGAAGCCCCGCATGAAGGAGCAGAGCAAATATGACGAACCCCCATTTGCACAGTCATACTTTAAGCCAAGATTAAGTTAAGGGTGGTTCACACTGTGACAATACAGGTGAAAAAATGACAGCCTGAATCAAACTTAACTTAGGCGCGGCTTAAAATACGACGGTAGGCGTGTTCGGCAGAGTCGGCACAACGCGTTCATCTAGAATTACAAAGTCGTAACTGCCAAAATGAAACTGTACAAAAGAATTGCTTTTTTGGGATTAACACAACGGATATTACTTATTTACCAAGAGGAAATATTCGTAAATTCATATGTAGTTACTGTTTTTTTTTTTAATATTTTTAGTATTATATACAAAAGAGCGTTCTTCCAAAAGGAGTTTATATGCATATACGACTTCTTTTGCCTCCTCTTCATATAAAACTCGGACTGATAAAAAACTTTGTGAAGGCTATGAATAAAGATGGTAAAGGATTTAAGTACCTGAGACAAGTGTTTCCTCAGTTAAGTGACGCCAAATTAAAAGAAGGTATTTTTATTGGACCGCAAACTAGAAAATTGATGGGAGATGTTCATTTCACGGAAAATCTCATCTTAGAAGAATTGAGAGCGTGAAACTCATTTGTAAGATTGGTGAAGGGATTTTTAGGTAACAATAAGGATCAAAATTATGAACAAATAGTTGAGGAACTTTTGGAATCTTACAATTTGCTTGGCTGTCGAATGTCTTTAAAAATTCACTTTCTTCATTCCCGTCTATCATTTTTTCCGGAGAATTTGGGCGCTGTTAGCGACGAGCAAGGTGAAAGGTTCCATCAGGACATCAGGACAATGTAAACAAGGTACTAAGGACGATGGGATGAAGCCATGATGGGTGACTATTGCTGGTTTTTGAAGAGAGAAGACGTCACCCCACACAAAAGAAAAAAATAGAACTATTTGGTGTGTTTCAAATAACTTTTTTGAATATTTGTATTGTTATTAGATTTCAACTTATTATTAAGTAGATACAGTCGCTATAGAGATTTAAATTACTTGTAAAATATGTTTTGTGATAAATAACATATGCATTATAATACCGTTCTACGCTTGTGGTTTGTTTAACGTAACAAGAAAACCTTACGTGCTACAAGTTTTTTTTTTGCTGTTTTCAATTCATATTGGTCCATTTTACCATTCTATGCTATTCAGCTTTTTGTTACAAAAAAAAATATTTTTTTTGTCGACCAGTGTAATTATCTATGTTGTTTCTGCCTCTTTCTTGTATAATAGGATGACTTCTGCATTTTGTCACTTAGTTGGGATTTTACCTTTTGTCAAACATTCATTCAGCAACAATCTTACATGCTCCATCAGTGTCTCACCTCTTATTTTAATCATTTCGTTCGTGATTTGATCTTCACCTGGACTCTTTCTGTTTTTCATTTGATGTAATCTCCTGGTCTCCGATAGTTATTTCAGGGACCTCTTCGGATCCCACATTTTATGGGTCCTGAACTGCAGAAACTATTTCACTACGATTGCCAACAACAATACCCTCCTTGTTTCTTACTTTAGTCATTCTTGACCTTCCATTTGATAATTTGGATCTTAGAACTTTCATGCTTCTATTGTCTTCTTAATTACTTCATTATTATGGTTTCTTAAATCTTTTCGGATGTTCCTATTTATTTCTTTGTTAAGATTCTTATATCCTTGGTCCTCTCGATCCATTTTTTTTGTGTGGGCTGATTTTGCTCAAATTTCCCTTTTGTTTAGAGCATATATGGTGTAAAATAACGGGTGCAAATTATGACTGTCACTGATAGAATGTTCAATAACGCATTGAGTTGGGCAATTACAAAAAACTGAAAATGTTTAGTTTTCTACTACATTTAATAACTGACTGTTCTTTAAGTACTTTTGACCAATTTTAGTAGTAGTGTGTCAAAGTTTCACGTTTTTTCTACACCCTATAACTTATAGAGTTTTTGAGATATTGAGCTTAAATTTGAAACACAATAAATTAATGTTAATTGTTAAGTTCTGGACACTCTGTCCAGCAATAAGAATAATGTTTGCACGAAAATATTAGTAGTATAAATTAGATTTTCCTTAAATATTTAAAAACACCAAATTTTACGTTAATATTTCTATCAATCTCTAAAATGCTGTGTTGCATATTTTCTAATTTTTTTTTTAGTAAAACGGGAAAAGTTAATTCAATTTGGAAACGAGGTATGAGTTTATCATGAAATTCCCTAAAACTTCTCATAGAAAATCTCCATATACATGCTTCACCAATTTGTCCCATCCTGTATTGTATGTGTACATTCTTGAATTTTATTTTTCTGATTACAAGGATGTCATTTGTTATTGTTGCATGCAAGTGTTTCTGGCAGTTCAAACTGTGACACTGCTTTTCTCCCTGATTATACCAAATTTTGTTGTGTTTTTTAGATTATTGGATAGGAAATTTAATGAGGATTCCAAAAATGTGCTTAAAACTGTAATTTTTGAATTCCAAGTTGGTTTTACAGGCGATTTTGTCCCTGACTGTCTTTTCAAACTGTGTTTCTGGCAATTCGAACTTTGACACCGCTTTTCTCCCTGACTATACCAAATTTTGTTGTGTATTTTATATTATTGGATAGGAAATTTAATGAGGATTCCAAAAATGTGCTTAAAACTGTAATTTTTGAATTCCAAGTTGGTTTTACAGGCGATTTTGTCCCTGACTGTCTTTTCAAACTGTGTTTCTGGCAATTAGAACTTTGACACCGCTTTTCTCCCTGACTGTACCAAATTTTCTGATGCTTTTCAGGTTCTTGGATAGGACATTTAATGAAGATTCCAAAAATGAGCTTAAAACAGTCATTTTCTCACTCCAAGTGGGTTTTACAGGCGATTTTGATCCTGACTGTCTTTTTAAACTGTGTTTCTGGCAGTTTTATCTTTGACACCGCTTTTTTCATTGACTGTACCAAATTTTGAAGTATTTTTTGAGGTTGTTGGATAGAAAATGTAATGAGGAGTCCAAAAATGAGCATAAAACAGTAATTTTCTTACGTCAAGTGGGTTTTACAGGCCATTTTGACCCTGACTGTCTTTTCAAACTGTGTTTCTGGCAGTTTTAACTTTGACACCGCTTTTTTCATTGACTGTACCAAATTTTGGAGTATTTTTTGAGATTATTGGATAGAAAATTTAATAAGGATTCCAAAAATGTGCTTAAAACAGTCATTTTCTCACTCCAAGTGGGTTTTACAAGCGATTTTGTCCCTGACTGTCTTTTCAAACTGTGTTTTTGGTAGATTAAACTTTGACACCGCTTTTCTTCCTGACTGTACCAAATTTGGTGGTGTTTTTCAGGTTATTGGGTAGGAAATTTAATGAGGATTCCAAAAAGTTGTTTAAAACAGTCATTTTATCACTGCTAGTGGGTTTTACAGGCAATTTTGTCCCTCTGTCCTTTCAAACTGCATTTTTGCAGTTTTAACTTTAATACTGCTTTTCTCATTGAATGTACCAAATTTTGTAGTATTTTTTGAGATTGTTGGATAGAAAATTTAATGAGGATTCCAAAAATGTGCTTAAAACAGTCATTTTCTCTCTCCGAGTGGGTTTTACAAGCGATTTTGCTGCTGACTGTCTTTTCAAACTGTGTTTCTGGCAGTTCAAACTTTGACACAGTTTTTCTCCCTGACTGTACCAAATTTTGTAGTGTTTTTCAGGTTACTGGACAGGAGATGTAATGAGAATTTCAAAAATTTACTTAGAGCAGTCATTTTCTCACTCCAACTAGGTTTTACAAGCGATTTTGTCCCTGACTATCTTTAGTAGTAGTTTAAACTCTGACATCGCTTTTCTTCCTGACTGTACCAAATTTTGGAGTATTTTTTGAGGTTGTTGGATAGAAAATTTAATGAAGATTCCAAAAATGAGCTTAAAACAGTCATTTTCTCACTCCAAGTGGGTTTGGCAGGCGATTTTGACCCTGACTGTCTTTTCAAACTGTGTTTCTGGCAGTTTAAACTTTGACACAGCTTTTCTCCCTGACTGTACCAAATTTTGTGGTGTTTTTCAGGTTATTGGATAGGAAATTTAATGAGGATTCTAAAAATGAGCTTAAAACAGTTATTTTCTCACTCCAAGTGGGTTTTACAGGAAAATTCGACAATTTTACCTATTCAAATGCTTACAGTGTTAATATGACAACTCAAGAGTCTTTAAGAATGCTTGCAGAGAGTACTTTTAATTATTCAAAGACTTAGAAATAACCAGAAGTCTTGGTAAATAAATTTTACAACAATTTTTACAATTAAAGTTTGTTTAAACTTACTGTAGAATTTTGACATTTGAATTTGGTTATTTTTGAAGTTATTAGTTAACAGATTTAGATTTACTAGAAATTAGTGGTAATGTTAATTAATAAGTGTCATCAGCAGAAGTAAAGACAATAAATGTCTTAAGGCAAATATCTAATCACAAATCAATTTTCCTTCTTAACTAAAACTACCACACCATTGTCTATGGTTTATAATCCCATATTGTTATAGAACACCGGAAGTGCTAAAGAAAATCGAGCAGGTGTTTTGTGAATCGAGCAACACTGGAACCGTATTGATCATTCCAAACTTTTTAGGTCACAGTCTGAATGAATTAGGTGAAATAAAAATAAAAAAATCTCATAAACAAAGCTGGAATTGTAAACGTGGGTCGGTTACTCCAATTTGACAAGCCCATTAAGAATTTCGTGCTCTCAATTCCGATCCAGCGCTGACCGATTTGATTGTGTGATCGTATTTCGCAGATGATTGATGCATCAAGAATCAGGAGTTAAAAATGGATGCAATAAGGCTTGTAGACATAGTTATCCTAAACGTAGTCGATAATACTTATTGAAAAATCTACGAATTCAGGTTATGACTCTACGTTCGTTTAGACTGCAAGTTATTTTTAATGTTGAATCATCGGCCTGAAAGAATAATATGATTGCCAATGTAAATATCAGTAGAATATAAACATCGATATTTTTTATTGCAACATGGGACTCCTTTTCAGTTTCTTGACTGGGAGGTTAGGGAAGGTTAATGACACTTGAAAATGTCACTACCAGAACCACCACATGTTAAAGTTTTTTTTGCAGTTGCAACAGGCACATATCGTCGCCTGCGTTTTTGCCACATCGATATAAATTTGGAGAAAGGCAATAAAAATTATGGCAACAATAAATCGGACAAATCAATTTGGACAAAGTACTCATGTAATATCGTAGGCTCGTAAAGCGACATAATCGGACAAAATAAACAGGACGCGATTACGGCACTTAGAAAAAGCGTATTTTGCCTTGCTCGCTATTTATACTAGTTTTACTACAGGTTTTACGACGACGTTTCCCTGTCTGGTCGATTACTTAAGATCTAAAATTATTTCAGTACATTGGTCTGCAGAACTTAGTTATTACAATGCGATGTGTTAAATATAAACAGGGACAGGTGAATTAGAAACAAACACAACCTGGAAATAGAACTTAATATAGTAACCAATTCTGAAAAAATTTAAAACACAAAACTATGGTACCCTCGTATAAGGATGAACGCATCGCGTGTCGTTTAATTAAAAAACATGTGTTGTTTTCGTTTTAAGACGACTTTTATGTAAAAATATGACGATTTAGCACGAAGCTTTAAATCGTTAATTGCTTTTCTGCTTTTTGTTGTAAATGACTTTATTGTTGAAATTTGGTCATCAGCTAGCTCCGTGATGTCAGTTTGTAAATGATAATGAAAGTACATGGACAATTGACAAATCACGTAAAAGAGGATTGCTGGTATTTACCGGTAAGGCAAAGTAAAATTGAAAAAATTCAGTGTGACAAGGAAATTTACTCAAATTTACTAAATTTGAGAGTCTAATTGAGATCTGCCTGAAAGTGAGTGAGTGAGTTTTGTCATATTAACACTGTAAGCATTCGAATAGGTAAAATTGTCAAATTGTGGCTAGAACGCTTTTGATTGAAGACAGGAAGGTTCTCACTGTCTTTCAGTAGTCAAGTGAAAGCCAGAAGACTTCTTTCTGTCTTTCTATAGTCAAAAGCACTGCTTGGAAGCCTTCGTAAAGCCTCTTGAGTTGTGATATTAACACTGTAAGCATTTGAATAGGTAAAATTGCCAAATTGTGGCTAGAAAGCTTTTGATTGAATACAGGAAGGTTCTCACTGTCTTTCAGTAGTCAAGTGAAAATTAGAAGACTTCTTTCTGTTTTTTAATAGTCAAAGGCACTGCCTGGAAGTCTCTTGAGTTGTCATATTAACACTGTAAGCTTTTGAATAGGTAAAATTGTGGCTAGAACGCTTTTGATTGAAGACAGGAAGGTTCTCACTGTCTTTCAGTAGTCAAGTGAAAGCCAGAAGACTTCTTTCTGTCTTTCAATAGTCAAAAGCACTGCTTTGAAGCCTTCGTAAAGCCTCTTGAGTTGTCATGTTAACACTGTAAGCATTTGAATAGGTAAAATTATCACATTGTGGCTAGAAAGCTTTTGATTGAAGACAGGAAAGTTCTGTCTTTCAGTAGTCAAGTGAAAACCAGAAGACTTCTTTCTGTCTTTCAATAGTCAAAAGCACTGCTTGGAAGCCTTCGTAAAGCCTCTTGAGTTGTCATATTAACACTGTAAGCATTTGAATAGGTAAAATTGTCAAATTGTGGATAGAACGCTTTTGATTGAAGATTGGAAGGTTCTCACTGTCTTTCAATACTCAAAAGCACTGCTTGGAAGCCTTCGTAAAGCCTCTTGAGTTGTCATATTAACACTGTAAGCATTTGAATAGGTAAAATTGTCAAATTGTAGCTAGAAAACCTTTGATTGAAGACAGAAATGTTCTCACTGTCTTTCAGCAGTCAAGTGAAAACCAAAAGACTTCTTTCTGTCTTTCAATAGTCAAAAGCACTGCTTGGAAGCCTTCGTAAAGCCTCTTGAGTTATGATATTAACACTGTAAGCATTTGAATAGGTAAAATTATCACATTGTGGCTAGAAAGCTTTTGATTGAAGACAGGAAAGTTCTGTCTTTCAGTAGTCAAGTGAAAACCAGAAGACTTCTTTCTATCTTTCGCTGCCTGAAAGACTTAAGATATCATATTAACCAAGTCAAGTTTCAGACTATTTATAAATGAAAGTACTACATTTTTGCACTAAATGCTACATTATTATCATTATTATACATATTTTTTAACAAGAATTAGTCCGAAAATTTAATCTGAATGTTTCCAATGTGTAATTGAATTCTAGACTTGTTTCAGTCCAGAAAATTGAGTTGTACACAATTAAGTCCTGAAAATAGACTTTTAGACTCTCTTCACTCATTTCTAACTTTAAAATTCAACTAGACTATTTTTAGTAGTAAAAAATTAGTTTTATGCGCAACAATCTTTGTCTTGATTTCCGGACTGTTTTTAGTGCATGAAATCCAATTTGAGACATTCGAACTTGCAATCCAACCCACAATTTTTCCGAAAAGTTTACATAATCTATAAATTACATAATCTACAAGCAAAAGCTTGAGACTTTTCTGAGGACAACATAGCCAAATATTTTAACAACTTCACTTGCTTAAAACTTAATCGAAGTTGTGAAGAGGATACAAAGAAGACTTGTGTTAATATTTAATTGGCAAGCTAATCAAAAGGAACCTTGCATGTGACACCTCACTCAATTGAAAGCCTAAAGAGGTGATGTATTGACAGAGGTGAAGCAATTAGTCTAGAGTTTGAATCTAAATAACCTAATAATAATAGCACCACTATATTGACAAATATTGAAGCTAATATCGAAGCAAACATATTTAACTGGCTTGTGGTATTCTAGAAAATTTCAGGCATTTCAGTTGACAACAAATTACAAACGGTAGTTTCTTCCATAAATGCATTTCGTAGAAGCGTTCACGTGCGTACTACGGGTATGGCATCTATTTTTGTCTTATACCTCTTTAGGATGTAAAGATCTGGTATTAAGGGGATCGGTAAAGACTTTGCGTTTTTCAATCGCGATGCTTGGCCTACGTGTAGAAAAATATATAAAAAACACTGTTCGTTCTTTGTTTCTGTCGATAAAACTACGGCAGTGTTAACGCAGATTATTACTGTTTAAGCAACAAGGCTCCTAGAGTGATATGGAACAAAGATGCAAGATTTCCGCTCCTTAATTCGAGCAATTTTTTAGTCTCTCCATCTTTTAACCCAAATTACGACTTTAATTTTTAACTTATTTGCGTGATTTTTTTTTTATTAAATAGCGAAAGGTTTGGGGAATGTGCGAAAGTTATTTTTGTCACCAAAAAAGTTTTGCAGGTAGGAAAAATAGTGACTTGAAAATTCTGGTAATTTTAGCATTTTGTTAAAATGCTTCTAAATATTTTGATTGACGTACTATTAAAATTATATTGACTTTCGCACATTCTAGCAAGTGTCTTCTTTAACATGCCGTTTAAAAAACAGCAATACCTAGCCTAGTTTTTTTTTAATTTGGGTTAAAAGATTCTCATAAAATGCATTGAATCTCCCATAAGAGGTTTTGCTTTACCGATGCCCTTAAGTGCACGCCGTAGTTGACAAACTAAGCATATAAATCATTGAAATAATACTCGGTAAGGAAAGTTAGGTAAAAGTGAGATTTTAGTTGGAAACAAGAAACGTTGTAGGGCTTCGCCCTAACAGGAAACCTTTTACTGCTCCAAACATAATAATAGGGCAAATGTGCAGGTTTATCGGTCGGTGAATGTCACTACGTGAGACCCAGTTTCAGTCACTTTTAAGAGTGCATGATCCGTGGACACGTTAAATCCGCACCAACACCCCCACACTGCTTTACATCCCCTTAAACCCCATTAATTTCATTTGGCATATCAAGGCAATTTCATGATTAATTTAAAAAAAAAGTTATAATGTGTAGAATGGCTCAAATAAACTACATTTTTCCTGACTGAACCTTAAATTGGTGTAATTAGGCCACGACCCTCACTCTCCACCACGTGTATTTCATAGTTCACCCTATTCCCTTTCGCTTCATGCAGTCTATCGATTGAGTTCGCGGGGCGTCGGGACGCCCGAGCGACAGAGAAACGGCGCCGAGACCGACGCCGGCTCGACCGACGACGCCACACGACGCGTTCCCTAGCAACGCAGCCTCCCTGCTTATTGTTCAGTGGCGTACCATGCTGCGTTGCTCCATTCCAGACTGTTTGTAATTAGTGTAATTGATTTAAGATTGTGTTCTAAATTACTGGTTTTTCAGTGTTCAAAACAAGTAAGTCTGCAAACCCTAGAAAAGTTTTATCAAAATTACTTTTCTTTTTCTGTGTGTGAGGAAGGGTATCTTGATTTGTCATTTGAAACCAAATTTGTCATACTTTGTATGTGCTACTCTGTACAGTATAGTCCGAGAACGTTAAAGTCAATTTTGTCCAACAAAATGCCAATAAATCAAGCTCCATCATTTTTCCATCCAATATAACGAGACTTTAAAAATGAACTAAAAAATTGTCCCTAATAAGCAGTTTATTAGTTTGAATCGGCCTGTAAAAAATAACAATAAATACTTACATTACCTATGGAAAGACAGAAAAAACGATATTCGGAAACTGTTTCACTTGGACTTTTTGAACTTTACATGTTCTTATTAACTAAAATTTATTAGGATGCACAAATTACCAAAATTATGACTGGTAGTATTAGTGCATGTAATTTTAAAACAGGTTCAAAACCAAGTGCTTTATTGAAGCAAGAATTATATGATGATGATATAATTTTTGCTCACTTTGTATATGTCTTAGGCATAAAACAATTTCAGTTATGTAGTCATATGACTAGAAATTTAGTAAATGATTTTTTTTATCAAATTTTGACATTAGTGACAGATATGACATGATTTTTGGAGGATCATTTAGCTAAGCAGTCACGTGACTACTGTCAAAATAACTTTCATAAATCTCAGAAACACGTTTTCTATTGAAGAATACCACCAGAAAACTTTTATAATCCCTGATTTTTGCAACTTTTGAGCATAGTTTGACATGAGACAGTCAGGGAGAAAATTGCTTGTTAAACCCACTTGAAATTAAGAAATTACAGTTTTAAGCACATTTTTGGAATCCTCATTAAATTTCCTATCCAATAACCTGAAGAACATCACAAAATTTGGTACAGTCAGGGAGAAAAGCGGTGTCAAAGTTTGAACTGACAGAAACACAGTTTGAAAGAACAGTCAGGTACAAAATCGCCAGTAAAATCCACTTGGAGTGAGAAAATGACAGTTTTAAGCCCATTTTTAGAATCCTCATTAGATTTCCTATCCCATAACCTGCAATACACCACTAAATTTGTTACAGTCAGGGAGAAAAGCGATGTCAAAGTTTGAATTGCCAGAAACATAGTTTGAAAGGACCGTTAGGTACAAAATCGTCTGTAAATTCCACTTGCAGTGAGAAAATGACAGTTTTAGGCTCATTTTTGGAACCCTTATTAAATTTCCTATCCAATAACCTAAAAAACCACAAAATTTGGTACAGTCAGGGAGAAAAGCGGTGTCAAAGTTTGAACTGCCAGAAACACAGTTTGAAAGAACAGTCAGGTACAAAATCGTCAGTAAAATCCACTTGGAGTGAGAAAATGACAGTTTTAAGCCCATTTTTAGAATCCTCATTAGATTTCCTATCCCATAACCTGCAATACATTACTAAATTTGTTACAGTCAGGGAGAAAAGCGATGTCAAAGTTTAAACTGTCAGAAACACAGTTTGAAAGGACAGTTAAGTACAAAATCGCCTGTAAATTCCACTTGGAGTGAGAAAATGACAGTTTTAGGCTCATTTTTGGAACCCTTATTAAATTTCCTATCCAATAACCTAAAAAACCTCAAAATTTGGTACAGTCAGGGAGAAAATGTGTGTCAAAGTTTGAACTGCCAAAAACACAGTTTGAAAGGACAGTCAGGTACAAAATCGCCTGTAAATTCCACTTGAAGTGAGAAAATTACAGTTTTAAACCCATTTTTGGAATCTTCATTAGATTTCCTATCCAATAACCTAAAAAACCACAAAATTTGGTACAGTCAGAGAGAAAAGCGGTGTCAAAGTTTGAATTGCCAGAAACGCAGTTTGAAAGAACAGTCAGGTACAAAATCGCCAGTAAAATCCACTTGGAGTGATAAAATGACAGTTTTAAGCCCATTTTTAGAATCCTCATTAGATTTCCTATCCCATAACCTGCAATACACCACGAAATTTGTTACAGTCAGGGAGAAAAGCGATGTCAAAGTTTAAACTGCCAGAAACATAGTTTGAAAGGACAGTTAGGTACAAAATCGTCTATAAATTCCACTTGTAGTGAGTGAAATGACAATAATATACTGACAATAATAGACTATAAATTCCACTTGTAGTGAGTGAATTGACAGTTTTAAGCCCATTTTTGGAATCTTCATTAGATTTCCTATCCAATAACCTGAAATACACCACTAAATTTGGTACAGTCAGGGAGAAAAGCGGTAGTTTGAACGACAGGTATATTCAGTCATACTTGCATTTACCTTTTCAGACACTTGTATAAATTAATAATTATTATTCATGATTTTCAAGCTTCTTGGTCGTAGCAAAGTGTAAAATATGTCAATACTTGTGACTTGTTTGCGAAGGTACTTTTACCTTGTTAGTTAGCTTGCTAGGTTAGTTTAACCTTGTTTCTCTAAAAACATCACTATAGTTTCCAATAGGAAAATTTTTCTTACCATAAAATGTATCTTTACAGGAAGAAACTACATAAATACCGACGATGTCTTTGTCATTACGAATCAACATTGTCGACAGCAATGTCACAAAAACTATCGTATTCAGTCCTTCCACCACCGTGCACGACGCTTGCAGAATCATCAGGGAAAAATGCACTGAAGCTATTGGACAACGTAAGTTTTGCTACTTAACCCAGTTCAAACTGCTACTTAACTATTTACACAGCAAAAGACTATGGCCTCTTCATGACCGACGAAGACAACTCCACCGGCGTATGGATGGAACCAGGCCGTAACCTAGAATACTACATCCTGAAGAATGGAGATACAATTGAGTACCGCAAAAAACTGCGGTATCTGAAAGTAAAAATGCTTGATGGTAAGTCACTGAATGAATGTTGAAAACGCCAGTTAATTGCATTTTTGATCAGGCGCGCTAAAAACTATGCTGGTGGACGACTCTCAAATTGTGGCTAACCTTATGGTAGTTATATGCTCCAAACTGGGCATAACAAACCACGACGAGTACTCGTTAGTACTGGAAGATTTGGAGCCCCAAGACACCAACACCTTGGATACCCGTAACTACGGTACTTTGACACTAAAACGAAAGAAGGAGGAACGCGGAAGGGAGAGGGACGCTAAAATGGAACAATTGAGAAAAAAGCTGCATACAGACGACGAAGTGAACTGGTTGGACCCTTCCAAAACGTTGCGCGAGCAAGGCATAGACGAGAACTCTACCGTGTTGTTGCGCAGAAAGTTCTTCTTTTCTGACCAGAATATTGACTCTAGAGATCCAGTTCAACTCAATCTGCTCTACGTGCAAGCGCGTGACGCTATTCTAAACGGCACCCACCCGATTACACAAGAAAAAGCTTGCGAGTTTGCGGGAATTCAGTGTCAAATCCAGTTCGGTGATTACAACGAGAGCAAGCACAAACCGGGATTTTTGGATTTGAAAGAATTTTTACCGCAATCCTACACGAAAATTAAAGGAATAGAAAAGAAGATATTCCAGGAGCACAAAGCCTGTCAGGGCTTGAGCGAATTGGACGCCAAAGTGAAGTACACCAAGGCTGCCAGGTCTTTACCCACTTACGGCGTAACATTCTTCTTGGTCAAGGAGAAGATGAAGGGAAAGAATAAGCTGGTGCCTCGCCTGCTCGGTGTCACCAAGGATTCGGTCATGAGATTGGACGAAAAGTCCAAAGTGATTATGAAGACTTGGCCTTTGACTACTGTGAGGCGGTGAGTTTTATTTCTATTGTTTTGCTTTTGCTGTATTCCAACTTAGTTTTCAAAATTCTAGTGAACTATTCCTTACTCCTTCAGTAAACGAACTGAATTCAATGGCAATTTAAAAATGGTACTTTTATCAACATTAAGAACTTTTACAGCATGTGATACACATTGTGTATGAATACATTACCTAAACTCTAAAGCAATATATTTACAAATAACTAATTTCTTTTGTTTATCTCTAATCTGTAATGGTCTTTTTTATTTTATGAGTTTATTATGCCCAGTGTTGCCAAGTCAAAATAATTAATAACGGTAGAACAATCTGTCAAAAAACGGTGGATAAAAGTACAAAAAAAAATAAACAATTTACATAAGGAAAACCAAATTTATTTTACATTATTATTCAGGTTCATGTTTTTTAAATAATTTCAAAATATAATGGTAATTTGTTGTATAAATCATACTTTAAAAATACAGATTTTTATTTTTTTAAACCAGAAATGGTTCTGGTTACAATGGCCACGAGTTTTGAAATTCGTGACAGATATCACGCGGTTTTATAAGATAATTTACCTAAGCAGTCACTTGACAACTGTCATAAATGTCAGAAAAACGTTTTATATCAAATACTACAAGAAAACTTTTCTGAACTTTGATTTTTTCACTTTTTAGCAGTTTCACAGTTTTGACGTTAGTAACAGTTGTCACCTGATTTTAGAACACTAGTTAGCTAAACGATCACGTGATAATTGTTAAAATAACTGTCATAAATCTCAGAAACGCGTCTCGTTTCGAAAACTGTGTTAAACTTTAATTTTTGCAGATTCTAGAATCTAGTCAAAGTTGGTTTTAGAGGATAGGTTAGCTAGGCAGTCACGTGACCCACTTAGAATAAGAAAATAACTATTTTAAGCACATTTTTGGAATTTTTATTAAATTTCCTATTCAATAACCTCAAAAATCACTACAAAATATGGTACAGTTAAGGAGAAAAGCGGTGTCAAAGTTTAAACTGTAAGAAACCCAGTTGGAAAAAACAGTCAGCGGCAAAATTGCCTGTAGAACCCACTTAGAATCAAAAAATGACTGTTTTAAGCACATTTTTGGAATTCTTATTAAATCTCCTATTCAATAACCTCAAAAAACACTACAAAATATGGTACAGTTATGGAGAAAAGCCGTGTTAAAGTTTGAAAGGACAGTCAGGGACAAAATTGCCTGTAAAACCCACTTGGAGTAAAAAATGACAGTTTTAAGAACATTTTTGGAATTCTCATTAAATTTCCTATTCAATAACCTAAAAAAACACCACAAAATTTGGTACAGTCAGGGAGAAAAGCGGTGTCAAAGTTTGAACCGAAAGAAACAGTTTGAAAGGACAGTCAAGGACAAAATTGCCTGTAGAACCCACTTGGAGTCAAAAAATGACTGTTTTAAACACATTTCTGGAATCCTTACTAAATTTCCTATTTAATAACCTCAAAAAACACTACAAAATTTGGTACAGTTAAAGAGAAAAGTGGTCTTAAAGTTTGAAAGGACAGTCAGGGACAAAATTGCCTGTAGAACCTACTTGAAGTTAAAAAATGACTGTTTTAAGCACATTTTTGGAATGATTATTGAATTTCCTTTTCGATAACTTGAAAAAACACCACAAAATTTGGAACAGTCAGGCAGAAAGCGGTGTCAAAGTTAGAACTGTCAGAAATCCAGTTTGAAAAAACAGTCATCGACAAAATTTCTTGTAGAACCCACTTGGAGACAAAAAAATTAGTGTCTTAAGCACGTTTTTGGAATCTCTATTAAATTTCCTATTCAATAACCTCAAAAAACACTACAAAATTTGGTACAGTTAAGGAGAAAAGTGGTGTTAAAGTTTGAAAGGACAGTCAGCGACAAAATTGCCTGTAGAACCCACTTGGAGTTACAAAATGATTGTTTTAAGTACATTTTTAGAATCTTTATTAAATTTCCTATTCAATAACTTGAAAAAACACCACAAAATTTGGTACAATCAGGGAGAAAAGCGGTGTCAAAGTTTGAACCGAAAGAAACACAGTTTGAAAGGACAGTCAAGGACAAAATTGCTTGTAGAACCCACTTGGAGACAAAAAAATGACTGTTTTAAGCACATTTTTGGACTGATTATTAAATTTCCTTTTCAATAACTTGAAAAAACACCACAAAATTTGGAACAGTCAGGCAGAAAGCGGTGTCAAAGTTTGAACTGTCAGAAACAGTTTGAAAAAACTGTCAGCGACAAAATTGCCTGTAGAACCCACTTGGAGTTACAAAATGATTGTTTTAAGTACATTTTTAGAATCTTTATTAAATTTCCTATTCAATAACTTGAAAAAACACCACAAAATTTGGAATAGTCAGGCAAAAAGCGGTGTCAAAGTTTGAACTGTCAGAAACCCAGTTTGAAAAAACAGTCATCGACAAAATTGCTTGTAGAACTCACTTGGAGACAAGAAATGAATGATGTTTTAAGCATATTTTTGGAATTTTCATTAAATTTACTATCAAATAAGCTGAACAGACACTGCAAAATACACACACAACCCACATAATGGCAATGTTATTAAAAAAGGGTAGATTACATACCAAATTAAAAACAGGAGAACGGTAGTAGAACCACAAAAACGGTAGATATACCGATCTAACGGTAGTCCTGGCAACATTGATTATGCGTTTGACAATCACTTTGTTGCCTTTGTCGGTTAAAGGTTAAATCACAGATTAACACAACTAGATAGGTCTTAATTTTAGTGTTTATAATGAGAAACAGTTCTTTAGAATCACAGGTGTCGCCACATGTCAACATTTGGTCGTCCAAGTTTACGTCCCTGCTGTCATGCACTACAAATTTTATGATTTTTGTTAAAAAAAAAGTAATTAAAACAACAAATTGGTGCAAGACCCCAGAGAAGTAAAATAAAAATAAATAATAACACACATATGAACACAACGTTCTGAGGGCCTATTGCACCGACCTATTTAAGAACACCCTAGGTTTTAATTTGACTGTGAACATTTTGCACGTGATCTGTCACAGTCAAATCACAAATTTGTCTAGGTGAACCCTTAATTACGTCAGTGCAATCCGTCATTAATGACCGTTCTCTGAGTCCTACCTTAGAGCTTCTTTGGCTTGTTTTGAAAACTTTAGAATCCATTATTTGGAGGATTACAAGTCCTCCCAGTTTCTACTACATTTCTAGACACATCTTAATTATACAGGGGTCTCAAACTATGGGGCTAACCAAATTTACTTATCTATTTTCACTCTGTTATTTCTGAGAAAAGTTATTATTTTTTTTATAGATGGGGAGCATCTCCAAACACTTTCACTCTAGACTTTGGCGATTACCATTCCCAATACTATTCGGTCCAAACCACCGAAGCTGAACAAATCCAACAAATTATAGCGGGATACATCGATATTATTCTGAAAAAGAAACAGGCTAAAGACCATTTTGGCATCGATGGAGACGAAGGTTCTACCATGTTTGAGGAAAGTGTCGCACCACACAAGTGAGTTATTTTGTCGATTTATTTTGATTTCTACTAAACTGATAATGTATTTAGGGCCTCTATTATCCAACACGAGAGCAGTAACGTTGGTAAATTAGATGTGCACTCAATCGCTAAACCGGCTGTATTGAGGGGCGGGGATTCTGGTATGTTGTAACTGTTTTGTTTCTATTCATTAGTGCTAGTTAGTAGTATTTTTTTTATTTGGAGGGTTTTCACCAGAAATATTATTTTTATTTGGTTTTGTAGTCAGTTTTTTTTTGTTTGGTTTTGATTAGGTGAAAGGCAAATTCATATGGGTGCTATGGAGAGCCCTAAGCTTTCCACTGTAAGTGGTCAAGCTAATTTGGCGCATACGCCACCGATTACGGTAAGCCTTTCAGTATTTTTTCTTTTTAATAACATCCATAACGTTCATTTGATTATTGGTACTTAATATCAGCTTTAACTCTACAACTAATAGTTCAACAGTAATTACGTTTAGATAAATCTTTTAATACACTAAAATCAACCACCAGGAACCATATTATATAGAAGCACCAAACGACACACCGTAACTAGCGGTTTCGGAACGTAGTCTCATTCAGAGCACTTCAATTGGTTAACAGTGTTAACAAAAACCCAGTTTTATCTTAAGATGTTGTTTTCTTTCTAGATCACTACCTGCAAGGAAGACTTCTATTTAAAAGAGATCATAATGGTATGGGAATAAAATTCTTCCGGAAAAATACGTGATTAAACGTTTACTTTTTAACTCTGGGGTGTAACTTGTGATTATAGGACTTTTATAACTGTTCTTAAAGTTAATCTTAACTGGATAAACTAAAACAGTTAACGTTAGGGTATGCGCATTTTATTATTCTATATCTAATATATTAATTGTCGAAAAATTAGACTTGAATCTTTATTCCATATTAATACAATTTCTAATTGATGGTTGAGAGTGTAACACAAATTTCCGACACAAAACTTACAGAAGTTGTAAATTTTCTAAAGCAAAGTTTGATGGTCTAAACATGTTTGTCGAAGCTGAAAATCTATTATGTTGTGCCAATTTTATTATACAGGGTGTCCAAATAAGAGTTTTATTAAACTGTTAATCGTAGGGCTTCGGGAAATCAACATTTCTCAATAAAAAGGGGCCCAAAGAATCGCTATAATATATTTTGTGTGAGTTTCTACAAATGTACACAGAAGAGCATATTAACAGCTCTAATTCAAAAAAAGTGCATATCGGTCAAACCCACTGTTCTAAATTAAAGCTGCTAGTCATAACTGTTAAAATTCCACTCATAAAGCTATAAAATAAGTTTGGTACTGCTTTGACTGGGTTTTAAGCGTATTTTGTGCTTTTACAGCTTTATGGAGAGGATTTTGACGGTTATAATTAAAAATGGACTTAAATTAAGTTAACAGACAACCAAATGTTATAAATGCCAAAAATGCACTGATGAAGGTATAAAATGCATTCAACCAAAGTCACACTGATTTGGTTACTTTTCAAATATATTTTGTTGTTTTTTACTTCAATGGGATTGAATTTGACAGTTTTTAAGTTTAGAACAGAACAAAAGACAGATCTGTAACCTGTAACTGATGGCAAAAAGTCATAACTGTCAAAATTCCACTCATTAAGTTATAAAGTAGGTTTGGTACTGCTTATAATAATTTTACTGGACTTTAAGAGTGTTTTGTGGTTTTACAGTTTTATGGAGAAGATTTTGACGGTTGTCATATTTAAAAATCAACTAAAATTAAGTCAGAAACAACCAACCAAATGTTAGAAATGAAAAAAATGCACTAGTGAAGGTATAAAATGCATTCAACCAAAGTCACACTAATTTGGTTACTTTTTAAATAAATTTTGTTGTTTTTTACTTCAATGGGATTGAATTTGACAGTTTTTAAGATTAGAACAGAACAAAAGACAGATCTGTAACCTGTAACTGATGGCAAAAAGTCATAACCGTCAAAATTCCACTCATTAAGTTATAAAGTATGTTTGGTACTGCTTATAATAATTTTACTGAATTTTAAGAGTGTTTTGTGGTTTTACAGTTTTATCGAGAGGATTTTGACGGTTGTCATAATTAAAAATCGACTAAAATTAAGTCAGAAACCACCAACCAAATGTTACAAATGCAAAAATTGCACTGGTGAAGGTATAAAATGCATTCAACCAAAGTCACACTGATTTTGTTACTTTTCAAGTATGTTTTGTACCTCTATGGGGTTGAATTTGACAGTTTCCAGGTTTAGAACAGAACAAAGGACAGAGCTGTAATTGAAAACCAAATAGTATCTGTCAAAATATGACGTAATAATGTAATAGAAAGAAAAATCTAAATATTTTAAATTTGACAAATAAAGAAGCAAGCAAAAACATTTATGTCTGTATTAACTGTTACGTCACTCAGAAAAAAAACAGTTTTCTCCATTTCTTTTAAAATAGAGTAGTAAAGGTAATTCAAAAGTTGCTTAATAAAATAAACTTCTTCTTACAAATGGCTACAATTTTACCAAAAAAATCAAATCAAAATAGATTGGTTATTGTCATTTTGACTTTTATTGAGCTATATAATATAAATTGTCACATATGTAAATAACTGGTCAAAAAATTGTTATATTAAGCTTTGCGCACTTGGAAGATGAAGATTAATCATTAAAAATAGCTTTCTTTGTAAATAACTTGAAATAGAAGAAAGCTTGAAAGTAGCATTTTTTGCTCCCTGATGTAGTATTCAGTTTTTTCATTTTGATATTAAAATTCTATTTGAATTTTGGCGTCTTGCACTTTTTTTATTAAAGTTTTTAGTACGCCCTCTTGGAGACATTTTTGGGACCCTTTTTATAACATTTCTTAACTGTTTAGTCAAAAAAGCACTATTATTTGGACACTTTCTACAAATTACTATTTTGGACATCAACTACTTACAATTTGTATAGTTTTGACGTTTTGTCAGTACTAATGGCTTAGGTTTTGGACTTGCGTGGTCTTTGCAACAAATACCCAGCCTTGTTATACTGTAATGTTAAGTAATTGTGGTTAATTTTAGTGTATTAAAAGAGCGGCGTGATTCAGAATGTAAGCATATTTAAAAATCGTGACATTTGTTACATGTCTGTCCAGGACGAGGTGACAGAGTAGGTACATATAGCTTTTTTGCTCTTTAACGTAGGATTTTAGTGAATAAACTGCATGATGATTGGCCACAAATAACCACACTCATAGTTTGTACAAACACAGGTGTGTCATTTTGTTTTTTTTTTCTCTCACTATACCGGTTTGTGTCTATAAAAACCGTCTTGCCGTAATTACCAGCCTGTAAAAAGCTGGCTAGCCATTAACCGAATTATAAATCGCATAGTCTTATCGCGAAACGAAAATTCACTCGTTGCTCTCCGAGCCGCAACGCGCCCTCGTGTCCACTATCGAGTCTACTCAGATCAAGATCAAAGAGTCCGAGCTTGACTTGGATACTCGAGCGCAATATCCGGAGATTGGATCGGATGCCGCGTCTAAGAAATGGAAGGAAATGACGCTGGACACTAGCAAACAGAATGTGGGCAGTCAGATTGCCGCAATGAACGCTGCCACTGCTCAAGTGAGTGTTTTTTTAGTTGAATTTCAGGGTGGGTAACACAAACTTTTAGGTGGTGACGCTCACTATGGCTCCGGACGAAGTGGACCATCACGCTGTAGGAGCCGCCATTACCACTATAGGAAGCAACTTACCGGAAATGACTAAAGAAGTGAAGAAAATTATCGCTTTTAGTGACGATAAACCTTTGGGAGACAAACTACTGGATGCTACCAGGACTTTGTGCAAGGCGTTCAGCGATTTACTGAAAGCGGCAGAGCCCGAATCCAAGGAGGTTTGTTTTTTAATGTGATTCACCCAGAAAATTGTTATACAAACAATATCACCGTAATAGCCAAGGCAGAGTTTGATCAACGCAGCGTCTAGAGTTGGAGAGGCCAGCACCCAAGTTTTGGCCACAATTGGGGAAGACACAGCTGAAAACAAAGAGCTGCAAGACTTGCTAATGTCATTAGCAAAAGCAGTGGCTAACACAACGGCCGCGTTAGTTCTAAAAGCTAAGAACGTAGCAGCTTCTTGCGAAGATCAACATATGCAGAACAGAGTGATTGGTGCAGCTACGCAATGTGCTTTGGCAACGTCTCAATTGGTGGCATGCGCTAAAGTCGTGTCGCCCACTATTCACTCTCCGGCTTGTCAGGAACAGTTGACAGCGGCAGTGAGGGAAGTTGCCAAAGCTGTGGAGAATTTGGTGTCCATTTGTAACGAAGCAACACCCGATGAAGACTTGAATAGTAAATTACGTGAAGCTGCTGCTGACGTCACTAGGTTTGTGTTGATATTTATAATAATAATAATAATAATCTTTATTGTGCAAAATATATCTATATCTTACACAAAAGGCTGCCATTCGCAATAGCGTTCTTCCATGGAGCCCGCAAGTAGCATTACAATAACAATTCATATACAGAAAAAAAAAAAAAAAAACAAATCCCAAACCACTACATATAATCTGACTTAATGATTACAGTTTTGTAAGTACAATCAAACATTGCGCATTTCTTCAAGAAATATGTTTTTTAATCTATTTCTAAGTACCGTTCTGGAATAATTTATTAGTGGCTGATAGAGTGCTGAGTTCAATATTTGAATGGACACATACTCAAAGCTATTCTCAAATTTAGCATTCCTATGGTATGGGATATCATATTTAACAATACCTCTCATGTTTCGTTCACACCTGACAGATCTAAGAACAAACATGTCATACAAATATTTTGGGATGGCGGTAATAATAACTTTTTGAACAAATAATATAAAATGCAGTCTAACTCTCAAGTTAACTTTCAAAACATCTTTTTGAATGTATAAAGGAGTTATATGATCGAATCTATTATAATTATATGCAAACCGCATACACATATTCTGTATTTTTTGAATTTTATTTTTCAGTTCTACAGTTAGGTAATTATAATAAACTGCGTCGCAATAATCAAACTGTGACATAACAAGCGTGTTAATTAGTTTAAACTTGACATTCTGCGGAAGTATGAATTTAAATTCATACAACCTTTTCAGAATAACAAAAGCAGATGACACTTTTTTGTTCACGTGATATTCAAATGACATGCTGCTGTCAAAGACCACTCCCAAATTCCTAGCGCTCTCTACCATCGGTAGTACAACATTATTTACATTAATAACGCTAAAATTATAGAAATTAAACCAATCTCTAACCGTTTTAGACCCCATGATCATGTATAAGCATTTACTCACATTCAGCACCAAACCATTCTTATTTGACCATTCATATATTATTGGGAGTAGCGGCGTGATAATTTTTAAATTCCTTACAGATCATTAAACGAGTTGCTAAATCATATTAAACTGGGTCCAAGGGAAAAAGCTAGGGAATCGGTGCAAGAACAAAGCGTGGAGGAAATTTACACCGCGACCGACAAAATTTCGGCGGCTACAGGAGACGCCAACGAAATGGTGCGACAAGCGAGGAGATTGGGCAACGCCACCGCTCAGTTGATTCAAAGTATTAAAGGAGAAGCGGAGAAGTTGTCCAACAACACAGATATTCATAAAAGATTGCTGGCTGCCGCGAAAACTTTAGCTGATGCCACGGCTAGAATGGTAGCATTTCCGGTCTTTCTTGCACAGCTAGAGAGGTAATAAGATTGATTGTTTCAGGTCGAAGCTGCTAGACAATGCACCGAATATCCCCATGACATTCAGTATCAAGACCAATTGAGGAAAACCGCAGAAGATCTAAGAGACGTTACGGTAGTCGCAGCCACAACTCCTGCTCTTCGAGCCAAACTGATTGATAGAGTACAAGTAAGTAGTTAAAAAGTTATTATTTTTTTTGGTAGTTAAAAGGATTTTCTGCAGTATACACGGAGATTTTTAGTGAAGGGATCTCGGAAACTACACCATTTACACATGTAGTTTAGAAAGCATCAGTTGAATTTTAGAAACCATAAGATGGATTTAAAAAATATCACTTGCATTTCAGAAAAGGTACTTTCAATTTTAGAATATTAACTTTGATTTTCGAAATTGCAATTTGTATTTCAGATTAGTCACTTGTATTATAGAAAAGAGCAGTTGGATTTTAGACATGGTCATTTGTAATTTGGAAAATTAAAGTTGAGCAAAAAAAGTAAATAAGTAAAAAAAGTAAATAGTTTAAGGAATATTTTTAATAACATTGTGGTGTAAGCAGTTCAATAAAAAATCGATTTATCTCGAAAACCGTTTATTTTATCGAAATAAAGAAAGAGTACAATTTTTCGATAAAAATGTCAAAAGTATCCATTAATGGCGTTTGCAGCTGAAAATAATGAGAGCTGTCAAAGTTTAAGCAAATTGTGTCTTAAGGTCCGTTTTCACGCTCATCTCAGAAAAATCCAAGAAGACCGCAGAAATCTTGGATTGAAAAGAGGGCCACTTACTCTCATACTAATTTAATTAAGGAATTAATTAATGAACCAGATGATTTTCGTAATTATTTGCGAATGGACGAAGCAACTTATAAAAATTTATTAGATTTAGTTTCACCATTAATAAAAAGAGGTGATACTGTAATGAAACGTTCTACTACACCACATGAACGACTATCCGCAACTTTGAGATTTTTGGCAACAGGGAGAAACTATGAAGATCTTAAGTTTTCTACATGTATTTCCAAATCTGCCCTCAGTAATATGATTCCTGAAACGTGTGTTGCCATCTACAGTGTATTAAAACAGGAATATTTAAAAGTAAGTATAATAAATACCACTATATAATATTACAATTAATATTACAACTAGTCTATAGTTCTAAATACCAGGTGTCCAAGAGCACCCTGGACATAGGAGATTAACATGGGAAAACGGTTTTGATTTTTTTGCGCCTGTACGGCTGATTTGATTGAAAAATCGTATTAATAAAAGTTGTAGTACCTATCACGGACTAGTTTTCTGTATTTTTTTCGGATTTCTAACTTGAGCCCTTTCGTCGTAAAACACGAACAAAAATGCGAAAATTTTAACTTTTTACCTGCACTGTATAAGCGGTTGTCGAGCAACCGTACCCGCAACAATGATCTGTTTACCCGTTGCCCGACAACCGCCTATACAGTGCAGGCCAAAAGTTTAAATTTTCTCATTTTTGTTCGTGTTTTACGACGAATGGGCTCAAGTTAGAGATCCGAAAAAAATACAGAAAACTAGTCCGTGATAGGTACTACAACTTTCATTATTACGATTTTTCAATCAAATCAACCGTACAGGCACAAAAAAATCAAAACCGTTTTCCCATGTTAATTTCTTATGTCCAGGGTGCTCTTGGACACCTGGTATATATCAAAAGCTAGAAATCGATATTAGTGAAAATCAGTTTGGATTCCGAAATGGAATGGGTACACGTGAAGCCTTATTCGCAGTGAATGTAATAATACAAAAATGTTTGGATATGAATAAGGAAATATATATGGGATTTATCGACTACGAGAAAGCGTTCGACAGGGTGAGACACGAGAGGCTAATTAATCTTTTACGAGAAAGCCAACTTGATGAGCAGGATGTTAGAATAATAAAGAATCTCTATTGGAATCAAGTTGCTGTGATCAGCTCCGAAGGAACGACATCAGAAGACATCAAAATACAACGACGAGTGAGACAGGGATGTGTTTTGTCGCCACTTCTGTTTAACTACTATTCGGAGGCCATTTTCAAGGAGGCTCTTGGGAACAGAAAAGAGGGCATAATTATAAATGGAAAGACCATTAACAACGTGCGCTACGCTGACGACACCCTGATCATAACTGACAGCATGCATGACCTTCAAATAATACTTCAAGAAATCGACCGGGTCAGCAGGGAGTACGGTTTAAAAATGAACTATAAGAAAACAAAATATATGGTCATAAGTAAAAATCAATCATGCCATACTAATACCAACATCAAAGTCAATTCATTGTTGATCGAAAGAGTTGAGCAGTACCAGTATCTTGGCACGTGGATCAACGACAAACATGATCAGACTATGGAGATTGAAGTTAGAATTGAGAAGGCGAGAAATGTTTTCTTCAAAATGAAACAACTATTCACTAATCCCCACTTAAATCTCCAACTCAGACTGAGAATGATTAGATGCTACGTAATCCCAGTGCTTCTGTATGGACTGGAATCATGGACAATCAACAAAATCGCAATGAGAAAGCTCCAGTCTTTTGAAATGTGGATATTCCGGCGGGTACTCAGAATATCATGGACAAAAAAGATTACCAATGAGGAAGTTCTACGCAGAGTAAAAAGAGAAAGAGAACTGGCGAACGTGATTAAAGCCAGAAAATTAGAATATCTCGGTCATATTATGCGTGGAGAGAGATACGGTATACTACGACTGATAATGGAGGGAAAGATCGCAGGAAAGAGATCGATAGGCAGAAGACGTATGTCCTGGCTAAGAAACCTCAGAGAATGGTTTGGATGCACATCCCTCCAACTCTTCAGAGCCGCGGCATCCAAAGTAAAAATAGCTGTAATGATAGCCAACCTCCATAAAAAGATGGCACCATAAGAAGAAGATAGTTCTAAAGTTGGATAAATATTCTGAGGCTGATGTCGAATCAGAAAATTCGTCTTCTTCCGATTGATTAAGAGGTAATTGAGTATTTCTTAACTGGGATGATTGTTTTTGTTGTGATTCAGTATGTTGTGAATATTGTCGAGTTTGTTGATTATAAGATCTTGTTTGTGAAAGAGGCATTTGAGGCTTGTAGGATGGTACTGATTGTAAAAAAGGCTGATTACAATATGATGGTCCGGGTTGTATTTGGTGATGTAATGATTGTGGTGTTTGCTTATATATTTGTTGTGGTTGTATTTGTAAGGAACAATAACGATTCAGGGTTCCTAATTGTGCCTCATAGAAAACATCATTTATAATTTTCTCAGCATGAATAAATTGTTCTTGACGAAGTTCCCGCAACTTTGAGGCCCATGCCTTTCCGATAAGTGAAAACTTATCATCAACATTTGATGGTATTGCTAGTCGTTTCTGAAATCCAAGAACTTCGTCACATTTGTCGTTGCGCCTCTTTGCTCCTCGAGATGATGCTTGTGATAATGGGCGAGGTGTATTTGGTTCAGATATAATTGATTGTCGTTTGCACTAATGGTCGAATATCTGACGGAGGCGTCATTGAAAACACCAAATTTATGAAAAGTTTGGTAGCAAATAAACTAAATTTACCAGCACCAGAAGTAGTTGTACAAGGTGAACCTCCATTAAATTATGTATTTGTGGGAGACGAAGCTTTTGCAATGAGACACGACTTTTTAAAGCCATATAATCAAAGAGAGCTCAACTATCAGAAAAGAATATTTAACTATCGTTTGTGTAGAGCTACACGCATAATAGAAAATACTTTTGGAATTTTGGCTAACCGTTTTAGAGTACTTCATACATGAATTAATTTAAAATTTGATAATATTTACAAAGTGGTTTTCGCATGTTGTGCGCTTCATAATTTTTTAAGGAGAAATTCGGCAAATTCATATACTTCTAATGATGTGTTTGACTTTGAAGATATATCAACTGGTGTAACCAGCCCAGGGCTTCGAACACGGTCTGGAGATTTATTAGATCTTGCAGACAGTCACAATCGTCATCACAGTACCCAAGCACAAAATGTGAGGAAAGACTGAGAACTATTTTAATAATTCTGGTAGTGTGCCATGGCAACATAAAATGATTTCTAATGAAAATGATACCAAAAAATAATTAAAAATAGTAAAACTACATCCAACCAACTAAAGTACTTTGTAACGGCAACAATAAAATATTAATGTTTTTTTATAGGTACAATAAAACTTAAAGTTATAAGAGAATATAAATATTTATTTTACCTGCGATTCATTTTCTTCGTAGTCCATATTTGACACACAGCCTCTAGGAGTTTCCTGGTCCCGTAGAAAACTCAGCAATTCATAATACCACAAATGTGGAACGTATATATCGTCAGCACCGGCACCAGATCTCTCAGAATCAAGAACTTTTTTTTATTCTTTTCTATATGTGGTTCTCATAGAATTTATTTTTTTTACCACAGTTTTTCTATGTGCACTTTCTCAGCAAGAATATCATAAGCCTGTGATTTTGCATTTCTATCGCTATATTCTTTGGATTTAATTTTCCAAAGGCAAGGAAAAGATTTATATAGTTCAATAAATTCTGTAATGAATTCTTTTTCTTTTTCTGACATTGTTTAGTAACCAACAAACAACACAGACAAAGTAAATTACAGCATTAGTTACAGGCAACGGAAATACACAAGTCACGTGCAAGGTGCAGGTCAGAACAAGTCAAAACAAAGAATACGCTGCTACTGAGCATGCGTCGAGTTGGAGTGTCGTTTACACGTTCATGCATTTGTGCCAACCGCATGCAAATTATCTGGCAGAACAGATTTTATTCAAGCCAAACTTTTTCGACTGCGCAAGCATCATGCTTCCATTCACACGCAACAATTTACTTGTGCAAATTTGCATGCACAAGCCAATTGGCGCAAATTGCATGAGCGTGAAAACGGACCTTTAGGTCCATTTAGTTCCTGCCTTTCGAAGACGAGATACCTGGTTTTCATGTCAAATAGAAGGTCTCTTTCGATAAAACATTAAACCCAATAATAATTACAATATACAAAGTGTTTCAAAAGTTACGGCCAAAAACGTTAATTGGAAGGCAGTTCTTTGGGGCTCGATATTTCCCTTAAGAGTGACTTTAAAAAAAGATTATATGAACAAATCGTATTATTTTGACCTCCCCTGCATGCCCCCGAGAGATTGTCATATAGTTATGGGACACCCTGTATATTTTATTTAAATTAATACTCCCGATGGCCGGGTTTTTTTGCTTAAAGATTAAAAAAAAAACAATGAACTAATAACCACATAGAAACACAAAAAATCTGAAATTGAAATAACGCGTTCAAAAATACAAGTGACCTTTTCTGAAATACAAGTGACAAATCTGAAATACAACTTACGTTTTCTAAAACCAAATTTACGATAATGAAATACAAGTTATAGATTCTGAAATCCAACTTATATTTTTAAAATCCAAGTTATATTTTCTAAACTACATGTGTAAATGGTGTAGAAGAAGTTGGTTAAATAGGAAACGAATTCCAGTTTTACAAGAATTCAAAATTGTTTTTCTTTTTTTGAAAAAGTTCATGTGTCAGTAGATTTTATTGATTTCTTTTATTCCATCTAACCAATTGCTTGTAGAAAAGTGATGTTCAGATAAAAGTTGTAGACATTTGTGAAAGTGATATGTGATTTGTGAGCCGAACAAGATAAGCTACTCAGATTATTTATTGTCACTTGGCATCTTGCGTCGACATTTCAGTTAATCAAAATGTTGATTTGTAGCTTGAATTGCATTTAAACTACTCCGGATGTCGCATTCGACCATATTCCGCTTCTCCAATTCATTTTCAACAACTTTTTTCAATAAATTATCTAAACTCACCACCTCAACCGGGACAGTGACTTTTTTGGGTTATTTTTAAAACCTTGCCATTTCGAAACGAATCAACGGAATTTAATGCGATTTGGACTATCATTGAGCTTGGTTTATTGGCTTTTGGTTAATGGAAAAAACATTGACTTTAGGGCACTGAAGCTGTACTATACAGGGTGAAATAGAAGCGTGTGCAAAAAAGTTAAATTTTCGAGTAATTGCTAATTAACCAATAATTTTATTTTATTTTAAGATAAAGAAGTGTTGTTTAGGTCCATATTTCGGGACGTTTTTAGCCGATTTCCGTTTTAACGTCCTGTGTCTCAAGAAATATCGATTTTTCTAAAAATCTTGTAGCTCTGAGGTGTCATTCTATGTCAGGTGTAGGTTTCATATTATGTGTTACATCATTTTAAGTCAACTCCCTTGAAACGCCCGAAAACGTCCCGAGATATTGACTTAAGCAACACTTCCTTATATTAAAACAAAACCAAAAAAAATTATTAGTCAATTGGGGACTACTTGAAAATTTCAGTTTTATTGCACACGTTTCTTTTGCATCCTGTATAGGGTAGTTACAGTGCATTACGGTAAAAGTTTTTCACGTCAGCAAAAAGCCAATAATTCAAGCCTAATGACAGTTCAAACCGCATTAAAATCCGTTGATTTGTTTCGAAATGGGGAAGGTTTTAAAAATAACCCAAAATTAAAATTCATTCAAGGAGAATCATGAAATTTACAGCTTTTAGCGTTTTTTTTTTTAAATTTCTAATAGCAATTTTAATGGAAAACATTAATATAAATAATATCAACTGTCAGTGTGAATTGATTAACCAAGATTGCGATTGTATTGTGTTTACTGCCATCGCCTTCATGATTTATTTGCGCGATATTTTATGAGCGCTTTTTTGCTATTAATTTTATAGTTGTGTTAATTAGCAATTGCATCTAAAAGTAAAATACTCATATGAAGAAATTTCAAATAACGCGCCAGAGGCCTCTACAAACTTCTCATTAATTTTTTAACTCTCAGAGGCTTTTACAATTATTTTGAATTGCCAAGAGCTCTTAGAATGGGCCTATCCCACATATCATAAATTTTTGTTTTAATGACTGAAATCGAAAGAATAGGATCAAAAAACTAATTTTTCATATTCTTGAAGAAAAAAATATGGTCGTAAATGTTCCTACATTAGTTTGAACTTGTCCATTAAATTTAAAAGATCTGTTTTGGCGCGCATGTGACGTACGTAATTCTGGGCGATTTTATTGGCTGTTGCACGCCAACTGTTTCACTTCTTGTCGCTGATTGGTTGATAGTGTAGTACGTCACCGGCGGCGGGCGTTTTAAACATGAGATTAATGTAGTTTTTATCATCATTTTTTTTCTATTTAGACTTAATATTTTTGAAAACAAAAAAATACGGGTATAATATTTTCAATCCGTCTTTGTAGTTATGAAATAAAAAAAAATTGTGGGACAGGCCCATTATCTTGAATCTGCTAGAAGGCTTTAAATAATACCGAAAACCTTACAAAAATTGCCAGAAGCATCTACAATCATCCTAAACCTTTTAAGATTTTTTTAAAATTGCCAGGAGCTTCTAAAATTGTTTTGAGATTGCTAGAGGGTAACTGCCAGTGGCCTCTACAATAATTATCCTTGTCAGAAATTTAAAAATTCTAGAGAGAAGCCTTTAAATGTTACCAAATTACCTTCAAAGATGTTTTTAAAATTGTCTCTAAATCATCTCAAAATAAAAAAATAAAAATAACATCTCTAATAGAAAAAATCCGGTATGTTTCCTTGGTTTTTGATCAACTTTTCGGGCTAATTCAATAATGAAACAGCATCCAATAAGTCAACACATTTTTGAACACACAACACATGTGAAAGTTTCCTTCTTCTATTAAGCACAAAATTATTTTGTACGTTTTCGTACACGTTTTCTAAAAATTGTCCTTAACTTGCTTATTTGACAGTTGACGACCAAAAGTGATTGAAATTAAAAAATAACTCAGATCGTAAGCTTTCCAAAAATATACCTATTTAAGTTAATCGGTGGCACCGTTTGGCAGCTGGAGGGCGTCAAAGTCAAGCTCCACAAATCTTCAAAGTGATTTAACCACTTTTGCTTTAACCTAAAATAATTCAATTATTTTAATAGTTACGACAAAATCACTGAAGGTAAAATATAGTCCAAAGACGCTATATTCAAACTGGTGTTCAGTCACTGGTGTGATAGTTTAACCCCTAGAGGGCGTCAAATTCAAGCTTTTTGACAATTTTGCTTCTAACACAGCTTTTGAGATAATTCCCGGAAACTAAAAATTGTTTTTCACTTTTTTGAGACACCCTGTACTCAGCCGCTAATCTGAGACATCCTGTATTACTCTGACAACCATTGTGCCCCAACTGTCACGGTTTTGAGGATGACCTGGAAATGATGTAAATTTTGACGGTTTTCGGTGCGTGGCACCCTTAAATAATTACATTTTTACAAATGACAATGATACTGAGGGAATTTAGGCAGTGAAAGTTTATTTTAAAAATCTTTAAATAAATTCAAAGGTCAATAATAAATATTTTTACAAATTTTGTTTTTAATTTTTCAATGACAAACAGTTCCTGGTACCAAAAAAGCGCTTAGAAGGTAAAAGTGGCATCCCCCTCGAGGTGCGTTTGTGGTAAACATTTCAGACTACAGACTCAACGTCAAACACGTACAATAACAGCAAGTTACTGCTTGTTTTACACTAAATAGAATAGTAATTTCCATTAATTACAGAAAACAAGAAAGCTGTTTTCGTTTCTCAACGTCAAGTTGAACTTTGTTGTTTGGAAGCATATTTTTCATCACATTTAAATGCTCTAGTTTGGAGTGATATTAAGTGAACTGTAAATCCATATGATGCCATTTTTTTAGCACGTTTTTATTGTGTTTTATAGGCGTGTGCTCGTAAAGCTATCTCGTCGGCCACCCAATGCATTACAGCAGCCCAAGCCAGCCATGAGTACAACTCAAACGCTGCCACTCGCGAGGCTCTTATGCAAGACACCCGCGAACTATCCAATCAAATCCCACCATTGGTCGACGCTATTAAAATGAACGGTGCTAGCCCGGACGATACGAACGCTCAGAGCGAACTGATGTATGTGGCCGAAGTGTTTTTACACGTAAGTTCTTTATTGCTGGCGATGTGAAACCAAAGAATAGCTATTTAACAAGAAGAGACAGTTGAAAAGACAAGGCAAATTAGAGAAAAATGGTCTCATCCTACCAAAGTTAAAAGACAATCGACTGATATCGGCTTTGATCGTTGAATATCAGGAGTTTCAATTGGTTGGTCATTCAGGTTGTTGAAGAAGAAGAATATCCAATATTTGTTTTAAAAAATGTGAGGCCAACTTAATACACTTTGACTCAAAAGAAGTAAACAATGATTATAGAAATTAGTTTATATTTTACTCTGAAAATTGGATGTCATTTCGGCAGTCCCTTCTTGTTAAATAGCTATTCTTTGGTAAAACTATGGACGTTTATATTTTGGTCACTCTTACAGCCCGCTACACATTTCGTTCAAACTGCACGAACTGTACTTCCGACTTTAACGGACCAATCAATTACCGAACAACTGGCGTTCACCAGTCACCAATTTAACTCAGATTTGAACGATTTGAGAAGCGCCGTAAATAGAGCCAAGCCAGCGTGTCAAGGACTTGGCCTTGACGCACCTTCTCAACTGATTGAAGATCTGCAGGAAGAGCTGAAAGAGTTTGAGAAAGCCGTGGAAGCGGCTCGTTTACGTCCCCTCCCTGGAGATTCTGCTGAGAAGGGTGCTCGGCAGTTGATTTCAAGCAGCAAAATGATCAACCAAGGGGTAGGAAGTCTTTTTCAACTTAAAACGAATGTTTGCAGCTGCTAATTTTCATTTCAGGTGGCGCAGTTGTTAAGCGCCACATCACAAGGAAACGAAATGTACAACTCTCAAGCGGCTAGAGATACAGCTCACAGTTTGAGGAACTTTACGGGGGCCGTGAGATGTATCGCCGCCACGACCAACAGCCCTGATTTACAGAGAAAAATTATTCATTCTGGTGAGTTTTTTGCGCTTTATTTGAACTATTTTTCTACTGTTAGTGTTTCGCCGCAGGACAAGACGTGCTTACGCATTCGGCCAAACTTTTGGAGGAATCTTACAGGAGCCTACACACTGTTGATGTTACTCCAACTCTACAGAAAGCAGCGAAAAATGTCAATGCTGCCTTACAACGGACGATTGGGTGTTTGCCTGGACAGAAAGATGTTGATAATGCCATCACTAACATTATTGGTAAGTTTTGCTTCATTATTTTCTTTATATAATATTTTTATTATGTTGCCTACTATAAAAAAAAAATTTACTACACACTTAAATTAGTAAAATTAATAATGGAAATTATACTTATGACAATCATTAGTTTAAATGAATCCCCACAACAATAACAAAATTGATGATTGTCAAAAATAACAAATGTTTATTTAATCCCTGTACTTATCTATAATCTGAGATGAATTAAGTTTTATTTTTCCCATAGTTTTCACGTTTATAACCTTATACAGTTTTTGACATTTAAGTAGGGGTTTTTGGAATTTGCATCCGATAAATCGGATGATTAAAATCACAAAGCATTTGAAAAATAATCCGAAACTTGATTAGAAACGTTTGAAAAGTGATAACGTTTGATCGGATGCTGTGATCTTGCTATCCCTGTCTCAGAAATGGATCAGCTGATAAGACGGTCCAACGAAATGGCAAAAACAGCTGAACGATAATGCCTGTTAAAAACTCTACATTAAATTCATATAGGTGTATCACATATTTCTATATCAGGAATACTTTAAAAGTATTATCTTTTTTTTATATTAAACTAACGATAAGATATACTTTATTTAATATTTCCGAGAAATATTGCATCGTTTTAATTGGGTCGTTTTTGTAAAACTGTGCATTCAGTTCAAGTTGAAAAACCAGTTTGTGTTTTTCGGACATGTATAGTATTTGGTTTAAAATATTTGATAGGGTTATGGCAAGAAGAATGGTGTATTTTGTTGCCGGTATGTTTGTTTATTTAATTTTGCTCCAAACATATTTGTGAACGAATTATTAGACCATAAGGCTTTGTTGGTTGTGTTTGTTAAAAAAGTACAGTTTTAACAGATTGTCTTTCGCGTTTTCTGAGATTTAGTTTTACATGAAATATAACATATTCCGGGTAATTGTTGCCAAATTCTGTGTATGTTACTTTGTTAGGTTATGGTAGTTGTTATTTAGAAGTTCGTTGTTCCAGTTAGATATTCTAGAAGAAAGCAATTGGATAGCAAATCTACTTAGGAATCCAAAAATGTGCTTAAAACAGCCGTTTTCTCACTCCAAGTGGGTTTTTAACTGTGTTTCTGGCAGTTCAAATTTTGATACCGGCTTTTCTCTATTACGGAACTAAATTTTGAGGGGTTTTTTATGTTGCTGGATAGGAAATTTAATGGGGATTTCAAAAATGTGCTTAAAACAGTAATTTTCTCACTCCATTTCGTTTTACAGACGATTTTGTCGTTAACTGTCTTTTCAAATTATGTTTCTGGCAGTTCAAACTTTGACACCGCTTTTCTATCTGTCTGTACCAAATATTGTAGTGTTTTTTCAGGTTATTGGATAGGAAATTTAATGAGGATTCCAAAAATGTACTTGAAACAGTCAATTTCGTACTACAAGTGGGTTTTACAGGCGATTTTGTCCCTGACTGTCCTGTCAAACTAGGTTTCTGGCAGTTCAAACTTTGTCACCGCTTTTCTCCCTGACTGTACCAAATATTGTAGTGTTTTTTCAGGTTATTGAATAGGAAATTTAATGAGGATTCCAAAAATGTACTTAAAACAGTCAATTTCGTACTACAAGTTGGTTTTACAGGTGATTTTGTCCCTGACTGTCCTGTCAAACTAGGTTTCTGGCAGTTCAAATTTTGATGCCGGCTTTTCTCTATTATGGAACCAAATTTTGTAGGGTTTTTTATGTTGCTGGATAGGAAATTTAATGGGGATTTCAAAAATGTGCTTAAAACAGTCATTTTCTCACTCCAAGTTCGTTTTACAGACGATTTTGTCCTTAACTGTCTTTTCAAATTGTGTTTCTGGCAGTTCAAACTTTGACACCGCTTTTCTATCTGTCTGTACCAAATATTGTAGTGTTTTTTCAGGTTATTGGATAGGAAATTTAATGAGGATTCCAAAAATGTACTTGAAACAGTCAATTTCGTACTACAAGTGGGTTTTACAGGCGATTTTGTCCCTGACTGTCCTGTCAAACTAGGTTTCTGGCAGTTCAAACTTTGACACCGCTTTTCTATCTGTCTGTACCAAATATTGTAGTGTTTTTTCAGGTTATTGGATAGGAAATTTAATGAGGATTCCAAAAATGTACTTGAAACAGTCAATTTCGTACTACAAGTGGGTTTTACAGGCGATTTTGTCCCTGACTGTCCTGTCAAACTAGGTTTCTGGCAGTTCAAACTTTGACACCGCTTTTCTCCCTGACTGTACCAAATATTGTAGTGTTTTTTCAGGTTATTGAATAGGAAATTTAATGAGGATTCCAAAAATGTACTTAAAACAGTCAATTTCGTACTACAAGTTGGTTTTACAGGTGATTTTGTCCCTGACTGTCCTGTCAAACTAGGTTTCTGGCAGTTCAAATTTTGATACCGGCTTTTCTCTATTATGGAACCAAATTTTGTAGGGTTTTTTATGTTGCTGGATAGAAAATTTAATGGGGATTTCAAAAATGTGCTTAAAACAGTCATTTTCTCACTCCAAGTTCGTTTTACAGACGATTTTGTCCTTAACTGTCTTTTCAAATTGTGTTTCTGGCAGTTCAAACTTTGACACCGCTTTTCTATCTGTCTGTACCAAATATTGTAGTGTTTTTTCAGGTTTTTGGATAGGAAATTTAATGAGGATTCCAAAAATGTGTTTAAAACAGTCATTTTCTCACTACAAGTGGGTTTGACAAGCAATTTTGTCTTTGACTGTCAAACCGTGCTCAAAAGTTGCAAAAATCAGGGTTTAGAAAAGTTTTCTTGCAGTATTCGATACAAAACGTATTTCTGAGTTTTATGACAGGTATTTTGGCAGTGGTCACGTGACTGTCTAGCTAAATTATTTTTTTAAAACCACGTGGTTTCTGTCTGTCAATGTTAGCCTAGAATTTGCAAGAGTTTTCTAAACAAGACGTGTTTCTGAGATTTAAGTTTTCATTAGATGCTTGTTGAATAATATACCTACTATTTTACAACACATTTCTGTTTAAATATGATAAGTTTACATTATTAGTAATACCAGTGAGTTTGTATTAATTTTCTGTATTTACTAGACAAAAACAAATCTTTTTATAATTCAGTATTTGGTTTTCTCTTATTGTTTGATGAATTTGGAACCACAAGCGGTTAATTTCCATTGTCAACTAAAACAAATTCACATACCATGGAATGCTGTTTTGGATCAGTTTTTTTCGTCACGGCTCAGTCTAGATTTTCAATTAAATTACTATTTTAACGCAGTTATCCTTGTATATAATGTGCTCACTGAAAACTACTGGAAATTATGTATAACCAGATATAATAGAAGTGTATTTATCTTTGTTATCAAAGAGTGTACAGTTAATTAATGATTGTTTTTTTATTATCCTTTACCGGATGATTCTTTGGTCTCATATTTTTTATTCATGAACACTTAAGTTTGAGTAGGGCTGATATGATTCATATTCTTTCATTAATTACATGGTATTTGCATTTGATGCAGTCAGGTGATATTTTAGAGTAAGCATTAGAACAAATTAAATTACAGAATGGACATCCACTTTGGACTCTGGCAAATTCCCCCCTACAAACAAATCCTATGGTGAGCTTCAACAAGAACTTACCACGGCCGCTGCCAATCTAGACCAAGCTACATCTGGAGTGGTTCATTCTGTAGATAGTCCTGTAAGTACTTCAACGTCAAACCGCTGCTTTTGCTTATCTACTTTGCTCTGTACAGGTGCAGTTAGCCTCTTCCTCCAAAGACTTCTCTTCAGCTTTTCGTGATTTACTAGAAGTGTCCATGGAAATGGCGGGAGAAACTAATGAACCCCAAGTGCGCGGCGAAATGGTTCATTCTCTAAAAAGCGTATCGACTTCTTCTAGCGCTCTATTAACGACCGCCAAGTCGCTTTCCGTCGATCCGAATCTACCGAATGGTAAAAACCAGTTGGCTGCTGCAGCCAGGTAAAAGTCCCATCTTACTTAAACATTTTGTACCACAACCGAGTAATTTCAGAGCCGTCACCGACAGTATCAACCACTTAGTGAATGTGTGCACGTCCGCTGCACCTGGTCAAACCGAATGTGACAACGCCATCAGAAAAATCCAGGCCATGCGATACTTGCTGGAGAAACCCAGCGAACCCATCAATGATTGCTCTTATTTCGAGTCGTTGGACTGTATTATTGACAAGAGCAAAGCGTTGGGCGAAGCCTTAACTGGGATGACCACCACCGCTAGATTATCCGAGCACGAGAGATTTGCGGAGCACATTAAGAGTTTCAGTAGCGTCATTTGTTCTCTGATTGAAACTTCAGCCCAGGCTGCTTATTTGGTAAGTTTGATGATTTGTAATTAGAGTCCGGATTAAAAAGCACTAAAATCGTGAAAAAAAATCACTTAAAAAGCACAGTTATTTTCGGGAGTAATTTTTCCGGAAAAATTCGGAAAAACGAGTTTCTAAGTAATTTGTTAAAACAAATTACTTAGAAACGAGTATTCCAATTTTTCCACAGGAAAAATTAGATGCACGAGGGATATTTGGTAAGATTATTTCCTGAGTTAAATAAACATTTTATTTTAATTAAAACAATAAGAACAATAATTAATAAGAACAATAACTTTCAAGCTAGAACGGGTAACACTATTCTTTATGTTGCTGTGAGGAGTGTGAAATTTTTTAGAATTTTTTTCCGGAAAAACTGCTGACAGCTAAGTTGACAGTTGTTAAGTGATTTTTCCACTTAAAATTTACATTTGTTATACTAATTCTTGATAGCGATTGGTCAAAATTGATAGGAAGGCAATATTCATAGGTTATATCCCGAGACGTTCAAGTTTTATCGGGTAAACTGTGCATAGGTTGATTTTTTTTGCAAAATTTTGCTTGGAAAATGATTGAGACTAAATAATTCGACGATTTCCAAAGAATTATTTAGTCGAAACCATTTGCCTAAAAGAAAAATTTTGCAAAAAACCTACCAATGCACATTTTACGTGATAAAACGTGAACGCCGAAGGGTATATGTCAAGATTATTTCCTGAAAACTCACATTTTAGTTTATTAACAAGAAAACACCTTAGTTAGAACACAAATACTAAACTAAACGTGATGAAATTAATGATAATATTGAACTCACCCCAGCAGACGACAGATTTTCGTTCAGCCATGTATATTTTTGTTTACATTTCAGATTGACAATCAGACGTCATAATATTTTAATTTATGTAATTTTTTAATGGAAACTACGTTATAGTGATTTATTAATTGTTAATATTGAAGAAAATAGCTTAAATTTTATATGTGTATCCCGTCTCGTTTAATATCAAATGTTCTTCAAAAAAACGTATTCGAAAAAGGTAGGAGGTGTTTATTCAGTGTAAAATTTTAGCAACTAGGGATTTATTCAGTATATAACGGCTCTCATTAGTCGAACTAGAAAGGTTCATTGAATTTTATTGGCTGCTAGTACAATGAGGGAAATAATCCTTAAAAAACCACAAAACTCTTTCAGAGATGCAAAACTTTTTACTTTTTTTGAGACATTTTTTGAACTACTTGAGCGTTTGGAAGGTTTTTGGATAGTTCAAAGAGCATATTGAAGGTTCTGGAATGCTTTAGAGGCATTTGGATATTCTTAGACGGTTCTAGAATTTTTTGGAAGCTCCTAGACTGGTTTGATATCCTTTGGAAGCTTCTAGACTAGTTGAAGGACATTTGAAATCTTTTAGACTGTTCTAAACGCTTTTGGAAGCTTCTAGATGGTTTTTAAAGGCTTCCGACTGCTTTAGAAGCATCTTGGTGTTTCTGTAGTGTTTTGGAATCTTTTTAGACTACTTTTTGGTTCTGGACTGCTTTTAAACTGCTCTAAAAGCATACAGAAGCTTATAGACTGTCTTGAAATATTTTAGAGCTTCTAGATTGTTCTAAAAGCTTTTAGAAGGCTTTCGACTGCTTTAGAAGCATTTTAGAGTTTCTATAGCAATTTGAAATCTTTCTAGACTACTTTAGGAGCATCTGCAAGGATTTTGGAGAGTTTAAAAAGAATTGGAGGTTTTGGACTGCTTTTGAAGATTTTGAAAGCTTGTGAACAGCTTGAGTGTTCTAGAAACTCATAGAAGCTTTTAAACTGCTTCAGAAGTATACGAAAGCTTTTAGACTGTCTTGAAATATTTTGAGAGCTTCTATAGATAAGTTGAAAAGCATTTAGAAGCTTTTAGACTGTTCTAAAAGCTTTTGGAAGCTCCTAGGCTGTTTCGTAAGCTTTTACAAAGCATTTTGGAGCTTCTATAGTGTTGTGGGAATGTTTTTACATATTTTTCGACTACTTAAAGAGCATCTGAAAATTATTTGGTCAGTTTAAATTTGTAAATTAATACTTACCCATTTTGGAACAGATATATGGTATGTTTTTGTCTCTCAGAAGCCTTCAATATCTCAATATAGCTACTGCAATTGTAAATTAGTCTACACAAAATAAAACCATACAAAAAACTCTAATGTTGTTTGTATGATTATTAATATTATTATTTTATATTACATTTTATTATTTTTTATAGTTTTGAGGAACATTTTAAGTAAACTAATAAGGCCGGTCCTTTCTTATGATAATCATTTAAGTAAAATTGTCACTATTTCTGTCAAATTTTTTATGGAAGCTGGAGCACGGCACATTAACGAATTTTTGCAACTAATTAATTGCGTTCCATATGCTGTTCTTTATTTCTAATTTTCTTTTTTAACTGGGTTCCACTCTTTACGCATATTGTTAATATATTTTTATCGGTTAATATATTTTCAGAAATATTTGGATTCAGGGACATTCCATGAAATATAAGTGATAAGATTTTATATGCTATCTGCCGACTGTGATTGCACTCTGCTTTCTTCATTCTCATTTTCGTCATTTTTGTATTTGTTTTTTAAATTATTTTTTTTATCTAGTGTCTGACCTGTGCAAAACAACCTTGTTGTTAATGCATCAATAAAAATATCTATCTATCTAACACATCATTCAATAAGTCCCGGGACTAACCCACAGGTGGCACTACAAATCGCATTTTTATATTTTTCCCTTGAAGTACCATCTTTCAAACGACAGCTGTCAAATCCTGAGCTCATTCCCTCCAATATTTTGTTTGTGAGAATTTTTTAAAGTGAACAACTTTTGAGTTTTTTTAAAACATGGAAAAAAGTGATTTTCGTGTGCTGATTAAACACTGTTTCCTGATGGGAAAAAACACCGTCCAAACAGAACAATGGCTTGAAAATGTTACGGGGACTCTTCTCCATCGAAAACAACGATTTGTAGGTGGTTTGCTGATTTTAAACGCGGTCGTACAGACCCAAATGACGCTGAACGGTCTGGACGCCCAAATTCGGCTGTTGTTCCAGAAAACATCAAAAAAATCCACAAAATGATATTGTCTGATCGTGAGTGAGATAGCTGAGGCCTCAAAGATATCAGAAGGTAGTGTGTTAACAATTTAGCATGAACATTTGGGTATGCGAAAGTTGCTTTCGAAATGGGTGCCGCGAGTGCTCACTATTGACCAAAAACAACAATGAATTGATGATTCAGAGCTGTTTAACCGTAATAAAAAGGATTTTTTGCGTCGATATGTGACCATGGAAGAAACCTGGATCCACCACTACACACCTGAATCAAAACGGCAGTCATCTGAGTGGACTGGACCCGGCGAAAGCCGTCCAAAGCGACCAAAAACGCAACAATCGGCTGGCAAGGTTATGGCCTCTGTATTCTGGGATACACACGGTATATTGTTCATTGACTATTTGGAAAAGGGAAAAACAATCAACAGCGACTATTATTGTGCATTATTGGACCGATTGAAGGATGAAATCGCACTAAAACGGCCCCATATGAAGAAGAAAAAGATTCTCTTTCATCAAGACAATGCACCGTGTCACAAGTCCATAAAAACGAAGGTCAAATTCAACGAATTGGGTTTCGAATTGCTTCCCCACCCACCGTATAGTCCAGACCTGGCCCCCAGCAACTACTGGCTGTTTTCAGACCTCAAAAAAATGCTCCAGGGAAAGAAATATCAATCAAATGAGGAAGTCATCGCTGAAACTGAAGCGTATTTTGAGGCCAAGGAAAAATCGTTCTATAAACATGGTATAGAAAAGTTGGAAAATCGTTGGAATGATTGTATCACTTTAGAAGGGAACTATATTGATGAATAAAGACGAATTTCATGAAAAATAATTGTTTTTCTTAGTTGGTCCCGGGACTTATTGAATGAAGTGTTAATATACAACTTGTTCACATAATATTCTTTTATAGGTCGGCGTTTCTGACAGTACTTCAATAGCCGGTAGGCCAGGTTTAGTAGATCAAGCGCAATTCGCTCGAGCGTCCCAAGCAATTAAGAAAGGCTGCGAAGCTTTGACTACCGGATCTAGTCCTCAGAAACAAGTGTTGGACGCCGCCACCATAATCGCCAAACATACTAGTGCCCTATGCAACTCTTGCAGGTTAATTGGCTTTTTGGAACTAGTAAAACTGATTTGACAATTATGCTTGTTTCAGAGTTGCCAGTTCCAAAACTACAAACCCGGTGGCCAAACGGCAATTCGTGCAGAGCGCAAAAGCGGTAGCAAACTCCACTTCGGCTTTGGTTAAAGAAATCAAGGCTTTGGACGCTGACTATAGCGAGGAGAATAGGAGACGTTGTGCTCAGGCTACTAGACCGTTATTAGGTAAGTTAATGTTATTGTTCAAAAAAGTTTAAATCAAACCTTATTGGATTTTCTGAGAAAACTTTTAAGTGATATTTACAGTTTAAACCAATATATTTTAGACAATTTGGGTTGCTGTTCGTAGTTTGTTGGCTGCAGTAATGTTTTTCACTAAATAATTTAAAGAATGTTGTCAGAGACTTTTCTGTAAGGTTTTAAGAACTCTCATTATATTACAATTGTTACTTTTCTTCAGTTTTCCTTGTGATTCTAAAATATTTTGGATTACAATTTGGGTACTTATGGAACCATTGCTTTCTACTTAGACCTACCTTCAAAGAGAATCTTTTAAAAAGTGTCAGAGGCCTCTACAAATGTTTCAAAACTTCCCAGAATTGTTTTAAGTTCCCAGAGGCTTCTAGGATTATTTTGAAAGTGCCAGAGACCTCTAAATGCTTCTAAGAACCTTCTAGAAGGTGTCAGAGGCTTCTACAAGTGTTTTAAACCTTCCCAGAATTGTTTTAAATCACTAGAGGCCTCTAGAGTCAGTTTGAATCTGTAAGAAACGTCTGAATGCCACTGAGAACTTTCTAAAAGGTGTCAGAAACCTGTTCAAGAGTCTTAAACTTTCCCAGAGTTGCTTTAAATTATCAAACGCTTCTAGGACCATTTTGAAAGTGTCAGAAACCTTTAAATCCTTGTGAAAATCTTCTAAAGGGTGTCGGAGGCCTCTACAAGTATTTTAAACATTCCCAGAATTGTTTTAAATTCCCAGAGGCTTCTAGGACCATTTTGAAAGTGCCAGAGACCTCTAAATGCTCCTGATAACCTTATAGAAGGTGTCAGAGGCTTCTACAACTATTTTAAACCTTCCCAAAGTTGTTTTAAATCACTAGAGGCCTCTAGGGTCAGTTTGAATTATGTAAGAAACCTCTGAATCCACTGAGAACTTTCTTAAAAGTGTCAGAAACCTGTTCAAGAGTCTTAAACTTTCCCAGAGTTGTTTTAAATTATCAAACGCTTCTAGGACCATTTTGAAAGTGTCAAAGACCTCTAAATGCTCCTGAGAACCTTCTAAGAGGTGTCAGAGGCCTGTACAAGTGTTTTGAACGTTCCTAGAATTGTTTATATTTCCCAGAGGCTTCTAGGACCATTTTGAAAGTGCCAGAGACCTCTAAACGCTCCTGAGAACCTTCTAAGGTGTCAGAGGCCTCTACAAGTGTTTTGAACGTTCCCACAATTGTTTTAAATTACCAGAGGCCCCTATGGCCAGTTTGAATCTGGAAGAAACCGCTAAATGCCACTTAGAACCTTCTAAAAAGTGTCAGAGACCTCTAAATGCTCCTGAGAATCTTCTAAAAAGTGTCAGAGGCCTCTACAAATGTTTGAAAGTGCCAGAGACCTCTAAATGCTCCTGAGAACCTTCTAGGAGGTGTCAGAGGCCTCTACAAGTATTCTAAACCTTCCCAGAATTGTTTATAATTCCCAGAGGCTTCTAGGACCATTTTGAAAGTCCTAGAGACCTCTAAATGCTCCTGAGAACCTTCTAAAATGTGTCAGAGGCCTCTACAAGTGTTTTAAATCTTCCCAGAATAGTTTTAAATTCCCAGAGACTTCTAGAATTATTTTGAAAGTGCCAGAGACATCTAAATGCACCTGAGAACCTTCTAAAATGTCAGAGGCCTCTACAAGTGTTCTGAACGTTCTCATAATTGTTTTAAATGACCAGAGGCCTCTAGGGCCAGTTTGAATCTGCAGGAAACCGTTAAATGCCACGTAGAACCTTCTAAAAAGGGTCAGAGACCTCTAAATGTTCCTGAGAATCTTCTAAAAAGTGTCAGAGGCCTCTATAAGTGTTTTAAATCTTCCCAGAATTGTTTTAAATTATCAGAGGCTTCTAGGACGAGTTTGAAGTGCCAGAGATCTCTAAATGCTGCAGAGAATCTAATAAAAAGTATCAGAGGCATCTCGAGCCAGTTTGAATCAGCAAGAAACCGCTAAATGTCACTGAGAATCTTCTAAAAAGTGTCAGAGAGTCTTTCCAGAATTTGTTTTCTTCTTCTTCGTCTCTAAATGCCAGTGATAACACTGCTTAACAAAATTTGGGTCGTGTTTGGCCTCATCGACAGTGTTGCCGCGGATTTCTTGGTTCCTAAATAGTCAGAAACAGCCATTGGAAGCTCTCGGAAAATTAGAATTATCTCAGGGAAATCGGGACATTGCATTTTTTGAGTTTATGACAAAATTTGACCTATATTTTAGCCAACAAAAAAAAAGCCAACCCATAATTTTGATTCGATTACCTAACTTATAACCTAACTAAATTAGGTCAATTTTGGTCAATTGCAATACATTTACCGCTCTCTGTATACTTTTCAGCTTGTTTTGTTATTCGTTTCTGATTTGGTTTCTATTTAAAATTCTATACACTTTCAAAGGAATCAACATAATTTGTAAGTTAAAATGATACGTCAGAAGTGTCACCGAACTTACTAGCCATTTGTTTTGTTGTTGTTTTAAATGTCTTCCAAGATGAATTTATATAAATTGTGTTATTTTTTTTCCCAAAAATTTTCTTGGACGATCCGTTTATATTGTTTGGATAAAATTTCTTGGGATTTTCGTCCTTTTTAATTAAAAATCAAACACAGAAGGCGGTGTTTAGCCTCATAACATTGTTAATTTATTTAAACCAACGTTTCGGCAGTCACTGCATGCCTTTTTCAAGGTTTTATATAACTGTAAAAAAGGAGAAAAAGTTTGGCGTTAAAACTTCTATCCGCACAAGCTTGATAACAAAAGTGTACCAGTCAGTCAAGTTAATTTTAAAATATACACCAAAACACTATAATTTGCTTAAAAAGGGGGTAACAGTGCTTACGTTTAGTAACAATGAAAGACACTTTAAAACAGTACACATCACGAATATAAAAACAGCCAGATGGCACAAATACAAAAACAGTGAAATAAAAATTGTTTAACCATCCCGCACAAAAATGCCAAAGTTATCTGCTAGCATAGCTTAGTAGATGTGATTTGTCACACGAAACACAGATTAATATGATTGCAAATTGAAAATAATGCCTGAGTTTTGTCAAAATTGTGTTATTAACAAATTATCCTGAAATATTAAGAATCTTTTAGCTTTAGTTCCATTTTTCTCATTGCTCTTTGTACTGTACAGGGTGCTGCATTTTCGATGGTTTTACGGGGTACAGAGAAAACGGTAATAGATAGAAAAAAAATAGCATACGTGTTCTGATCTCTTTTTCTGAGCTGAGATGACTGGCGAAGAGTGGGCTGCGCAATCTTCTTTTGCTTCAAAGATACGGGGGGTTTTTGAAAATTGGTCATTTTGGAACCTCCTCTGTATTTCATTTGCTATTAAAGTTATCAAAAAAGGAAAAACGGTTTCCGGTAGAAGTTTTGACGTAGAATCCAATGGCGTAGTCAGTCTTTTTCTATTACGTTCAGTTTCTGACATATGACAGTAAGTTATATTTTTTTAAATGGAACACCCTATATATTTTTAGTTCATTTAATTCTGTTGATTTTTCCTTTTTCAACGGTGTATTAAAACATATAAGTTTGAAAATGTTAATCTTGGTAATTAGAAAAAAAGTGTTTCCTTAACAAAAAAGTGCTAAATAATATGTATAAAAATACCCACAGTCGAAACAAAATTTGGCCATGTTCATATTAACATGTTACATGTCGTTTATAAACAGTTTTTTTAACTTCTACCTTAAAAATAGTAGAAAATAGAAATGGCCACTTTTCTTATTAAAGTGACGGTAGAACTGTTTGTAACTTATATTTTTAATAAGATTTATTAAAAATATTTAATTTTCTGATGTGTTAGTTTATATGATTTCCGATTTTGTTTAGTATTTTAGATATTGGCCTTTTTTAGCTTAACAAAGGTCTTTTTTTTTAAATAACAGGATTAACCTCTACAAACCTATATGTTGTAATACACCGTTGAAAAGGTAAAAATCAACAGAAATAAATGACGTAAAAATATATAGGATGTTCCATTTAAAAAAATGTAACTTACTGTCATATTGGTTGAAAATGGTGAGGTTTTGTTTTTTGCTTATCAATCCCAATCCTCTGACCGGTTTCGCCGTATTACGGCTCATCAGAGAGGCTATAGGGCTTGATAACCAAAGAACAAAACCTTCTTTCCTTCTAGAGTTGAGTACAGATGTCACCAGATGTTGCACACAACTATCATTTCTGGCATCCAGTTGACTATACTGGAACGAAGGTTTTGTTCTTTGGTTATCAAGCCCTATAGCCTCTCTGATGAGCCGTAATACGGCGAAACCGGTCAGAGGATTGGGATTGATAAGCAAAAAACAAAACCTCACCATTTTCAACCAATCAGATCGGTGTTTACCGAATGATGCGGCATTAATGGTGCTGTTCCTAGATTTTGGAACGCCATCTGTACTTTCTAACTCATAGAGTTGAGTACAGATGTCACCAGATGTTGCACACAACTATCATTACTGTCATATGTCAGAAACTAAACGGAATAGAAAAAAACTGACTACGCCATTGGATTCTACATGAAAACTACTACCGGGAACCGTTCTTCCTTTTTTGATAACTTTAAGAGCAACTGAAATACAGAAGAGGTTCAAAAATTACCAATTTTCGAAAACCCTCCGTATCTTTGAAACAAAAGAAGTTTGCGCCGCCCACTTTTCGCCAGTCATCTCAGCTCAGAAAAAGAGATCAGAACACGTATGCTACTTTTTTTCTATCTATTACCGTTTTCTCTGTACCCCGTAAAACCATCGAAAATGCAGCACCCTGTACTTTGTGTTTGAGTCCGTTGAAATATTTAATTTATAGATGCAGTCGAAGATTTGTGCGTGTACGCCAGCTCGAGCGAATTTGTCACCATCCCAGCGAAAATATCGGGTCAAGCGCGAGAAGCTCAAAAACCGATAATCAGCGTGGGCAATCGTCTAATCGACAGTTCCTGTTCGGTGATTTCAGCAGCTAAAAACTTGATTGTCATGCCCAAAGATCCCTCAACCTGGCAACAATTTGCCAAGTGCTCCAAAGACGTTTCTGACTCCATGAAACAGCTGGTAGTCGACATCAGGTTGGTTCTATTGAGGTGTGAATAGAACATTTCGGTAAAACAAATTGTAGAGTTTTAGCTCCTGGAGGCAACGAATGTGAGCGAGCGGCACAAATCTTAAGCGACCATCTTACAACGTTAAGTGCCGCGTATATGGACGCTGTATCTCAATCTTTGCAACCCAGAAGGCATGCCACTTTACCTATTTTCAGTCAGCAATTGGAACGGTACGCTCCACGTTTAGTATGTTAGAACAACTGATGTAGACGAAGGGTTTTCAGAGCTGCCGCTGGTGTGAATGACACTATAGAACCTTTAAGGAACGCGGCCAAATTCGAAGCTGAAAACATCGGACATACGGTGAATCAAATGATTCAATATTTCGATCCATTAGTTCAGAACACAATTGGCGCTGCCTCAAACATGACCAACTCCAAACAGCAGGAACAGTTGCTCACCCAAGCCAAATCGGTCACCGAGAGCGCGTTACAGTTTGTCTATGCCACTAAAGATTGCGGTGGAAATTCACAGGTATTTTCATTTACACGATCTTAGGTTAGCGATATCGAAAATAATAATTACAGGCCAAAAAACTGCACCAAGAAGTGGACGAAATGGCCGACTCAACCAAACAAGCCTTACAAGAGTTGGTGGAATCACTGGAAATTATTTCCACTCAAAGTGGGATCGTATCTGGAGTGGTGGATAATTTGACGAGAGCTATTACACGCCTGTCGGATCATCGAGCTTCGCTGATTATATCGGACAGTGACAATTACGTGGACTATCAGACTAGAATGGTGGAGTGTGCTAAGGATATTGCCAAAATTTCAGGTAAGTACCCAACTCAGAATCATAGTTTTCTCTCATCTATATTTTATGAAATTATAGTCTGTTCAGTGACTTCTTGTTGCGTCATAAAAGAATATGACGCAACAAAAATGTGTGTTTTATAACATCGTACTACCAGTGAGTTTGATGGTTCAATTAATGTCAAATTGTTTTGACTATTTTCGTTTTGTATAGAGTAGTTTATAGACCATTTCCAGAAGTGAAAAGTGGCTTGAATAACATTAGTTTTTACTGTAAGTTTTTGTTTAATAACGTTATTTGTGTTTGCTACTGATGTCACATTTTAAAGAGTGTTTTAGATGCTTTAAGCGTTTCGAAATCTAACCTACAAAGTCTAAGCCTAAACAGTGTGGATAAAGCTAAAAGTTTTAAATTCGCACTAGCAAAATGGGTTTTCCAACGGTATACATAGAAACTTTGATTTAAATTACCATAAATCTTTTGAAGCCATTTTGAAATCGCCATGAAAGCTCCATAGATTTCTAAATGCTATTGAGAATCTTCTAAAATGTGCCAGAGGTCTTTACAAGTGTATTAAACCTTCCCAGACTTGTTTTAAATTGTCAGAGGCCTCTAGGACCGTTTTGAGTGTGTGAAAGACCTCTAAATGCTACTGAGAAAAGTTCCAGAGCCTTCTACAACTGTCTTAAACTTCCCTAGAAGTGTTTTAAATTATCAGAGGCCTCTAGGGCTATTTTGAAAGTTCTATATACCCCTAAATGTTATTGTGAGCCTTCGGAATTGTGCCAAAGCTCTCTTCAAGTGTCTTAACTTTCCCCAGACTTGTTTAAAATTATCTGAAGCTTCTAGGACCGTTTTGAGTGTGCCAAATACGTCTAAATACTACTCAGAAATTTGTGAAAAGTTCCAGAGCCCTCTACAACTGTTTTAAACTTTCCTAGAACTGTTTTAAATTGTCAGAGGCCTCTAGGACCGTTTTGAGGGTGTCAAAGACCTCTAAATGCTACTGAGAAAAGTTAGAGAGTCCTCTACAACTGTCTTAAACTTTCCCAGAAGTGGTTTAAATTACTAAAGGCCTCTAGGGCTATTTTGAAAGTTCTAGAGACCTCTAAATGTTATTGTGAGCCTTCTGAAATGTGCCAAAGCTCTCTTCAAGTGTCTTAACCTTTCCCAGACTTGTTTAAAATTGTCTTAAACCTCTAGGACCGTTTTGAGTGTGCCAAACACCTCTAAATACTACTCAGAAATTTGTGAAAAGTTCCAGAGCCCTCTACAACTGTTTTAAACTTTCCCAGAACTGTTTTAAATTACTAAAGGCCTCTACGGCTATTTTTCAAGTTTCATAGACCTCTAAATGCTATTGAAAGTCTTCTAAAATATGCCAGAAGTGTCTTAAACCTTCCCAGACTGGTTTTAAATTGTCAGAGGTTTCTATAGAACCGTTTTGAGTGTGCCATAGACTTCTAAATCCTACTGAAAACTTTCTGAAAAGCTCCAGAGCCCTCTACAGCTATCTTGAACTTTTCCAAAACTATTTTAAATTACCAGAGGCCTCTAGGACCATTTTGAAAGTTCCATAGACCTCTAAATGCTATTGAAAACCTTCTAAAATGTGCCAGAGTATTCTACAAGTGTCTTAAACCTTTCCAGACTGGTTTTAAATTGTCAGAGGTTTCTATAGAACCGTTTTGAGTGTGCCATAGACTTCTAAATCCCACTGAGAACTTTCTGAAAAGCTTCAGAGCCCTCTACAGCTGTCTTGAACTTTTCCAAAACTATTTTAAATCACCAGAGGCCTCTAGGACCATTTTGAAAGTTCCATAGACCTCTAAATGCTATTGAAAACCTTCTAAAATGTGCCAGAGTATTCTACAAGTGTCTTAAACCTTTCCAGACTGGTTTTAAATTGTCAGAGGTTTCTATAGAACCGTTTTGAGTGTGCCAAACACCTCTAAATGCTATTCAGAAATTTGTGAAAAGTTCCAGAGCCCTCTACAACTGTCTTAAATTTTTCCAGAACTATTTTAAATTGCCAGAAGCCTCCAGGACCATTTTGAAAGTTTCATAGACCTCTAAATGCTATTGAAAACCTTGTAAAATGTGCCAGAGTATTCTACAAGTGTCTTAACCTTCCCCAGACTTATTTAAAATTGTCTCTAGGACCGTTTTGAGTGTGCCAAACACCTCTAAATACTACTCAGAAATTTGTGAAAAGTTTCAAAGCCTTCTACAATTGTTTTAAACTTTTCCAGAACTATTTTAAATTGCCAGAAGACTCTAGGATCATTTTGAAAGTTTCATAGACTTCTAAATGCTATTGAGAACCTTCTAAAATGTGCCAGAGGGTTCTACAAGTGTCTTAAACCTTCCTAGACTGGTTTTAAATTGTCAGAGGTTTCTACACCATTTACACAGGTAGTTTAGAAAATATCACTTGGATTTTAGAAAATATATGTTGCAATAAATTTGATTTTAGAAAGCGTGAGTTGGATTTCAGATTAGTCGCTTGTATTTCAGAAACGGTCTGTTGGATATTAGAATAGTTATTTTAATTTCAGAATTTGTCACGTGTATTTTGAAAAAAGTAATTTCAATTTCAGAATTTTATTATGTTTCTATGTGTTTATTAGTCCATTTTTTTAATTTAATATCAGCGAATTGTTCTGTATGTAGTAACAATTACGAGTTACAAAAGGCCAACAAGAATAACTTTGTCAATGAATACAAAATTTACATCCAAACTGGCATATCTTCATTTGCTAAAACTTTTAATAACTTTGTAACAATGACAGCACAATTACCTAATTTACCAAATGTTAGTGTGAAGATTTCTGATATACAACTTTAATTTTCCAAATTACAAATAACCGTGTCAAAAATCTGACTGATCTTTTCTGAAATTCAAGAAACTGTTCTAAAATACAATTTGCAATTTCTAAAATCAAAGTTATTATTCTAATACTGAATGTACCGTTTCCGAAATACAAGTGATATTTCTAAAATCCATCACATGGTTTCTAAAATTCAACTGATGCTTTCTAAATTACATATATAAATGGTGTAGATAACCGTTTTGAGTGTGCTAAAGACCTCTAAATCCTACTGAGACCTTTCTGAAAACTTCCAAAGCCCTCTACAACTGTCTTAAACTTTCCCAGAACTATTTTAAATTGCTAGAAGCCTCTAGGATCATTTTGAAAGTTTCATAGACCTCTAAATGCTATTGAAAACCTTCTAAAATGTCCCAGAGTATTCTACAAGTGTCTTAACCTTCCCCAGACTTGTTTAAAATTGTCTGAGGCCTCCAGGATCGTTTTGAGTGTGTCAAAGACCTCTAAATCCTACTGAGAACTTTCTGAAAAGCTCCAGAGCCCTCTACAATTGTCTTAAACTTTCCCAGAACTATTTAAATTCACATTTAATCACCGATATACGCTTCTTGCTGTGGTGATTGAGAACGCAACAGTCAAAAGTCGGTGAACAGACAGGGTTTTCCTGTAATGAGGAATTTTGAAATTAACAATTAACTACGTTTATAAAATGGAACTGAAATGAGTTTTAATTTTTCATTTTAGGTGAAATGGCAACAAAAGCAGCCACCGACAGTCAACAGTTGGCAAGCCTGAGTGCTCAACTTTCTCATAAGTTTACCCAATTATCCAACGATAGCATTGGCGCGGCTGCTGCCGCCACTAATGGGGAAGTCGGCCTGAAATTAAAAGAGGTAAACGGCATTTTTATCGTATGACATGTATTATCAACTGAATAATGAAATAATACAAGACAGCAACTTGATAATCCGGCTTACTAAATGCAGTAAAATGTTTTCTTTTGGAGTTTTTTTCCGGAAAATAATATTTGGATACATAGTAGTCTTAGTAAAGATGATTATGTGATTATCAACAGGTGGTTCAAGAACTAGGTGGCGCCTGCGTAGACCTAGTACAAGCGGGCGGCCAATGTTTGATTTCCAGAGACGACATTAACCTGAGAGAAGTGGGCGACTGCTCGAGAATTGTGGCCGAAAAGGTCGCCACCGTTCTGGCAACATTGCAGAGCGGATCCAGAGGCACTCAGGCCTGTATCAACGCCGCCTCCACCGTTTCGGGCATCATAGGAGACCTGGAAACCACCATAATGTTCGCCACGGCCGGAAACTTGAATCCGGAGAACGAAAACGAATCGTTTGCCGATCATCGCGAGAACATTTTGAAGACGGCCAAAGCGCTGGTAGAAGACACGAAAACTCTAGTGGCCGGTGCTGCCAGTTCTCAAGAACAGTTGGCTGTCGCTGCCCAGAACTCTGTTGCTACGATCGGTATGTTCATTTTTTGTTCATTATAAAAAACTTAACTCACTTTATCCAACTTTGTAACAGTGGCGGCTCGTAGTAAATTTGAAAGGTAGTGCACAAAACTAGGGGCAATTAGTGAAAAAATTTTTGATTTGATTGATTTTGCTCATTTTTTAGTTTTTAAATCAATTTTCATGATTTTGCTCATTTTTTAGTTTTTGGACCAATTTTCGTGATTTTGATCAATTTTCATGATTTTGCTCATTTTTTAGTTTATAAACCAATTTTCGTGATTTTCAATTTTTTTTTGAAAAGGGAAAAATTTTAAAGTGCTTTTTTGTGCTTATTCCACTTAATTTAAGGTTCTTTTGCATAAATATGCCCTTTGCTGTGCATTGGAACCCTTATAAAGCAAAATAAAAATTTGCCAAAATTGCACTTTTGACAAAAATTTAATCTTTTTACTTTTTGAAAAATCGTAGCTCTTTTGTTTAAATTCGTAGGAAATTCGTTCCTACGCCATTCGAAAAAGCATAAAAAATACTACAAGGACGAAACTGACAGTTGCAATGGATTCCCTGATCCCGAATTAGTGGAAAAATGCGGAAATTGCAAATGACCTCCACAAGCGTCATTTTGACATTTTCGTAAAAAATCAAGTTTGTACTCGTTTTTTACTAAATCGAGGATGAGGAATTCAGTGATGACGTTCGTTTTTACGTAACTCTCCCCCAAACCCAGATTTTTACGAAAAGTTAAGTTTCTCGCACCGAGTAACATATACGGACACACTGACTGCAGAAATGGATTCCTTGACCCCAAATTAGTCGAAAACGAGTACCATCAACCCTATGCTATTCGATCCAAAATGGCGGAAATTGCAAATGGCCTCCACAAGCGTAATTTTGACATTTTCGTAAAATATCAAGTTTGTACTCGTTTTCTACTATATCGAGGATGAGGAATTCAGTGGTGACGTTAATTTTTTCACAATTTGTATTTAAACCCATTTTTTTAATAAAAAGACAATCTTTTTAAACTGAGTGACAGATACAGACTGACTGACTGCAGAAATGGATTCCTTGACCCCAAATTAGTCGAAAACGAGTACCATCAACCCTATGCTATTTCGATCCAAAATGGCGGAAATTGCAAATGGCCTGCACAAGCCTCATTTTGACATTTTCGTAAAAAATCAAGTTTGTACTCGTTTTTTACTAAATCAAGGATGAGGAATTCAGTGATGACGTTCATTTTTGCGTAACTCTCCCTCAAACCCAGATTTTTACGAAAAGTTAAGTTTCTCGAACCGAGTAACATATACGGACACACTGACTGCAGAAATGGATTCCTTGACCCCAAATTAGTCGAAAACGAGTACCATCAACCCTAACCTAGATCAATCCAAAATGGCGGCCATTTTGATTTTTTCCTTATAATGTAATTTCCGGCGTAGGTTTGATCGAATTATTGGACGTAAACGAGAAAAAAAAATTTTGAGACCACACCCAAACTTCCTACAATTTTAAAATATGTAATTGTTTTCAAATATATACAAACCACACTGGGGAATAAACAATTATTTTTCAGTGCAACTGGCTGAAGTAGTTAAACTCGGAGCGGCCAGTTTAGGTTCGGATAATCCAGACTCCCAGGTGATGCTAATAAACGCGGTTAGGGATGTGGCGAGCGCACTTGGAGACCTGATTCACGCCACGAAAGCAGCCAGCGGAAAGCCGATTAACGATCCGGCAATGGCCCATTTAAAAGACAGCGCAAAGGTAAAAAAATCCTATCTAAATCTTCTTATTACATCCTCTGAGTATGCTAAAACTGGACAAATAACGCATGAGGTCAATGCTTGTTTGTTTTAATATCTCTCGTAGTTGAGCATTGATTTTTATGTTTCAAATGCACGTAGTGAAAGAAAACATCGTTTACTATGGAAATAACAAGTTTCTATCGCTATTTCCTACTGAAAATATTGGGACTTACAGTTGAAATAGTTATTTTTAGGAAAAGTAGTCTGCACTCTTGCTGTCAAAGATTAATTTATTTCAATCAAAACTTTGTTCATTCACTTGATTCTTCACTGGAAAAGAAGTTTGAAAACCAATGTAGTTAATTTATATTTTCGAAAAAAATAATTGTCTGCTGAAATGCCAAACATGACTTGCTTCTTATAAGAACCTTAAATTAACAACATAAATTATGAAATTAATAATTTAGTTTGTCAAATGTGAACCTAATATATTTACAATGTCCAGTACAGTCAACATTAGTCAAATATCAGATCTTATTAATCACATGTAATTTTCTTTAACAATATAATCTTTCATTAACCATCAAACTGTATTTTAACCAACACTATCAAACTTGCAAATAAATATTCTAGTGTTAAAGCAGGTTTTACACCGCACTTTAATTTATTTATAAAGCAAATTCTAGGACGAATTTTATCAGTGTAAAACGTAATTTTAGCTGTGGTTTTACCAACATAGGACACGCTATTTCCATTCAACTTATTTGATCAAAATTTCCATGTTGCCAACACTCAAAAACAAAAAGGAAAGTTAAGTCATTATTTTTTGTGTGCTATATTATAGTTCACTTGTGAGTTGCGGATAAGATGTATAAGTGCTTATTCATAGATCATTATTTATTTAAAAATACTTTTAGTCTCTAAATGCTACTGAAAAGTTGCAGAGCCCTCTACAACTGTATTAAACTTTCCCGAAACTGTTTTGAATTGCCACAGGTCTCTAGGACCATTTTGAAAGTTACATAGAGCTCTAAATGCGATTGAGAACCTTCTAAAAAGTGCTCGGACGTTCTACAAGTATCTTAAACCTTTCTAGAGTTATTTCAAATTGTCAGTTGCCTCAACTGGACTAACTGGCACCGTTTTCAATGTGCCAAAGACCTTTAAAAGCTGCTGGGAACTTTCTGAAAAGTACCAGAGCCCTCTATGACTGTGTGAAATTTTCCCAAAAAATTTGAAAAATTGAAGAAATTGCCAGAGGTCTCTAGGACCATTTTGAAAAAAATGCTCAATGCAACTGACAACCTAAATACTTCTGAAAAGTTCCAGAGCCCTCTACAACTGTCTTAAACTTTCCAAAACTGTTTTAAATTGTCAAATGCCTCTAGGACCGTTTTGAAAGTTCCATAAACCTCTCAATGCAACAGACAACCTTCTAAAAAGTGCCAGAAGCTTCCACAAGTGTTTTAAACCTTTCTGGAGTTGCTTTAAATTATCAGAGGCCTCTAGGACCGTTTTGAATGTGCCTAAGACCTCTAAATACTTCTGAAAAGTTCCAGAGCCCTCTACAACTGCCTTAAATTTTCCAAAAACTGTTTTAAATTGTCAAAGGCATCTAGGACCATTTTGAAAGTTTCATAGACCTCTCAATGCAACTGATAACCTTCTAAAAACTGCCAGAGGCTTTCACAAGTGTCTTAAACCTTTCTGGAGTTGCTTTAAATTGTCAGAGGCCTCTACGACGATTTTGAATGTGCCCAAGGCCTCTAAATACTTCTGAAAAGTTCCAGAGCCCTTTACAATTGTCTTAAATTTTTCCAGAACTGTTGTAAATTGCCAAAGGTCTCTAGGACCATTTTGAAAGTTCCATAGACCTCTCAATGCAACTGACAACCTTCTAAAAACTGCCAGAAGCTTCCACAAGTGTCTTAAACCTTTCTGGAGTTGCCTTAAATTATCAGAGACCTCTAGGACCGTTTTGAATGTACCCAAGGCCTTTAAATACTCCTAAAAACTTTCTGAAATGTTCCAGAGCCCTCTACAACTGTCTTAAACTTTCCCAGAACTATTTTAAATTGCCAAAAGCCTCTAGGACCATTTTGAAAGTTTCATAGATCTCTCAATGCAACTGACAACCTTCTAAAAAGTGCCAGATGCTTCTACAAGTATCTTAAACCGTTCTGGAGTTGTTTTACATAGTCAGAGGCCTCTAGGACCGTTTTGAATGTGCCTAAGACCTCTAAATACTTCTGAAAAGTTCCAGAGCCCTCTACAACTGTCCTAAACTTTCCCAAAACTGTTTTAAATTGTCAGAGGCCTCTAGGATCCGTTTGCATCTACCAGAGACCTCTTAGTGCTACTGGCAACTTTCTAAAAAGTGTCAGAGGTCTCTGAAAGTGCCTTAAACTTTCCAAGAATTGTTTTAAGTTATCAGGTGTCCCTAGGGCCATTTTAGCTCCCTAAATTATACTGCAAATTTTCTAGAAATTGCCAGAGGCTTCTACAAAACTGTCTTAAACCTTCCAAGAATTGTTTTAAATTGTCAAAAGCTTCTAGATCTATTAAGAAAGTGACAATGACCCTTAAATGCTACAACCTTCTAAGACGTGTCAGAGGGTTCTACAAGTGTTCTCTAAAGGTCATTTGCACCGACATATTTAAAAGCACCCTAGGCCAAGGAAACACAAATCTGACGTCCATTTTGCTCCAACTGGCACCGTTTCGGAGAAATGACGTTGAAATTATGTCAATTTAGTAGGGCGTGGCAACCATGCAAATAGGCATTTTGACAAATGAAGCTTTACGTCATTTTTGTACTATTATTAACATTTCTGAAATTCATTTTCTGAATTTCAAGCTACTAGGGCCAACTTTAACGCTCTCTAGTGGCCATACGGGGCAACTTATCCGTATCCGTTCAACGTCACGTGATAGTTCATTACCTTTATTTTGTCATACAGAATGTTTCAAACAAGAAAATTAGACTCGAAGTAATTGGTTTGTTACTCAAATTTGGGACACTCTGTGTACTTATGGATTATCTAGGATTAAAGTAGACACATATCTCCAACTTCCATATTTGGTAATTTTTTGATAAAATAAAAAATAAAGGGGTGTTTTAAATTTACTAAATCACCCTGTACAAAGACGTCTTATTTTACTAGAATAATATAGATGGATATTTTATTTGATTGTAAGTAGTCTCTGTTTAGTGATTTGTGAATTGATTTAAATTATGAGAAACCTCTAAGGCCATTTTAAAAGTGCCAGAGGCCTCTAAACTAAACTCTAAAAGTGTCTTAAAGTTTCCCAGACTTGTTTTAAATTATCAGAGTCCTCTAGGACCTTTTTGGTATTCTAGGACATCCTTCTAAAAAGTGTCAGAGACCAAAATGAGTGTCTTAAACCATTGAAGAATCGTTTTAAATTGTCAAATCCAATAACAAAGTGCCAGTGGCCTCTAAACTATTGACGACCTCTTAAAAAGTGCCAGAGTCCTATAGAGAAACACCCTAGGCTAAGTTTTCATTTGACTGTGACATTTTGCACATGACCTGTCACAGTCAAAGCATAACATAGGTGCAACCCGCCAGAAACGTTCTAGAAATTGTTTCAAATTGCCAGAGCCTTCTAAATACGATTGAAACCCTCTAAAGCTATATAATTTTTCTATCCTCTGCTTCAAGTTATAACCTGAAAATAGGTAATATAAGTCACTGAATAGACTATACCCAAACACTAAATTCTCTAGGTTGCAAGCAAGCAAGTTTGGTAGGTGCACAAAATGAAATCACATTCTGGTCCAAGAAGTTCATGAATTTGTGACAAAAACATTGGTAAAACACAAATGTGCAATTACTTTTGGTGTAAAACTTGCTTAAAATCTTAACAAATCAGTGTCGCACCTATTAATCAGTCGCCATTAACAACACTGTCTTGTCACCGTAACTGTCGATTTAACAATCACATTGTGGTGGACTTTAAGTAACAATAATCATCCGCAAATTACAATCCGACACCGAAGTAACTCCGCAAAATAACCTCGACTGGCCCCCCCCTCGTATCAATCAAAACATGTGACCGGTTGTTATTTAAAGTCCACCGAGGTGAAGTTGACACACACATGTACACTTTCACTGGTGTCGGGCTAACGCACATGTTTTGATTGGTTGATTAGGTAATCGACTCGGACACCGATTGGTGGGTGTCGGATCAGGAGGAGGAGCTGCTGCGGTTGCTGAGCGACAGCAAAGAAAACGTCAACTCCGAGAGTTGCACGGATGCGGAGAACATCCAATCCGATATTGTGCAATGTCTCGTTACTATCACTTAATTTTTTGTTATTTGTGTGTGTTTTTTTTTGTTTTGATTGGTTTAGTGTATGTTTTGACCATTAATTAATCCCAAAGTCTCGTTGTTTCTACAGCATGATTTGGTTGTTTATGTTGTTCAGTTATGACGTTAAATCACAGTAAATGTTGATAACATTTCTCAACGGTTACAAGTAGATTAAAGTTTTATTGGTTAGCTTTACAATATCCAGAAACACTTTTTCATAAATATACTTTAGTGTAAGAAATCAACAAATTGCGTTGCTCTTGGTTCAATGTTGATACTTCAAATGCTACTTAATACTGCTACTTCATCCATATTTGCAAAAAGACACAACTCTTATAATAATTGATGAGTTAAAGACTCCAAAAGGTCAAAACATGTACTACCATATCTCAAAACATTATATCTAGTCATTTGAAAGCTTTTACACTCGAAACTGAGCAATTTTTCTATTTTTTTACTTTTGGAAATGATAACCATACGAAATTTGCTAGGGACAGTTTGTCTACTACTAATATTCGTTTGTAGTAACTCCTTTGAGGATTTCAATAAATCATACTTATAAAACTATTTTACAAGTTTTAGTTAATTTAAAGTTTCTTCAAGAAAGCGTTATCCACACGGTATGTATTGTAAGGTAGTTTTTGCATAAAAAGTGAGTGTTACCTAGTTTTTCATTGGTTCAACATCCAGAACAATCTCCTGATTGTTCCTGTATGTAAATAATCTATTTATTCTATTTCTGTTAGAATTCCAGACGTTTCTATGTATTGTGTTTCCCCTAAAAACTAACTAAAGCGGACGTCAATTTAAAAACTGTCGTCTGAGAGAGTGTCATCCTTGCTAAAAAAGCATGTCCAATGATTGATGTTGATGTTAAGCGCTGTTGCATTTAATTTCAATGAAACGTCTTAATTGCAGATAATGGTAACCAACGTGACATCGTTGCTTAAAACCGTGAAAGCAGTGGAGGACGAACACACTAGAGGCACCAGAGCTTTAGAGTCTACGGTGGAAGCCATCGGTCAGGAAATGAGGGTAAGTTAAGTTAAGTTAAGTTAAACATTTTTTTTTTCAACAAAACCAAATATGAATTTTATAGATACCAGCGTCTACTTTATTTCTAGACTGATTTCTAGAATCAAATTTGAGTAACAAACAAACTTTTTTAAAAATTTTAATTCAATTTTTGGATTCTAAGTGGAATTTCGTGAATCGAAACGAACAGAAAATCGTGAATAGCTGGCTTATTTGAAACATCCTGAAAATGCACGTCATATAACAAAAGAAAGCTAATATGAATGAGGCAGCTAAGTTGGCCCGTTTGACCGTTAGAGGGCGTCAAATTTGGGCTCTGGTTTTTTTTTTGTTTTTGCTCAATATCTCAGGAATCCTTCAAGTTAGACGTCCGAATTTTTACCACAAACACACTTTGATGGTACGTGACTTTTATCATCTTAACACTTTTTCTGTAATATGCACCGTGTGACCTTAAAAAATTAAAAACTAGAATTCTAAAAAATTTTATTGGTTGGTGTACCTTTTGATTTTTTGTAAAAAAATTTTAATTTTGACAATTAACTTCCATTGTCTAAATATCTTACCTACTAATAGTACAAAAAGGACGTAAAGTACCATTTGTCAAATGAAAATTTACTTAATTACAAGGTTAAAAATGTCATTTTGATTGAGCAAAATCCAATATGGACGCGGTTAGTATAGTAGGCCAAAAAATTTCTAATTTAGGCTAAATGTTGGAGATTTTTATACTATTAATCTGAAGGTATTTAGGCAGTTAAAGTTAATTTGCAAAAACTTTTTTCAAAAAAATCAGGAGATACAAACCCATAAAATTCCTAACTAAACCTAAAACCTCTAACTTGAAACGATCCTGAGATATTGAGGAATAACTGCAAAAAACGAGAGTCAACTTTGACGTCGACCCTCTAGCGGCTAAACGGGGCAACTTAGCCGTGCCCGCTCAACGTCACGTGATAGCCCCATTCATTAGCTTTCTTTTGTTGTACGTTGGTTTTATACAGGGTGTTTCAAATAAGCGAGTTATGAACGGTTTCCTGGAAAAGTGCACGGAAATTTAGTCTAAATTAGAGATTCTTTGAGTCTACTATACTAATGGAAGAACTATACTACATTTTGGATTTTGCTCTATCAAAGTGACTTTTTTAACCTTGTAATTAAGTAAATTTTCATTTGACAAATGGTACTTTACGTCCTTTTTGTAGTATTAGTAGGTAAGATAACTAATTTCAACCTGGGGAACACAAATCTGACGTCCATTTTGCTCAAACTGGCACCGTTTCGGAAAGATGACGTTGAAATTATGTCAATTTTGACACTTTAGTAGGGCGTGGCAACCATGCAAATAGACATTTTGACAAATGAAGATTTACGTCATTTTTGTACTATTATTAACATTTCTGAAATTCATTTTCTGAATTTCAAGAAAAACTAGAGCCAACTTTAACGCTCTCTAGTGGCCATACGGGGCAACTTATCCGTATCCGTTCAACGTCACGTGATAGTTCATTACCTTTATTTTGTCATACAGAATGTTTCAAACAAGCAAATTAGACTCGAAGTAATTGGTTTGTTACTCAAATTTGGGACACTCTGTGTACTTATGGATTATCTAGGATTAAAGTAGACACATATCTCCAAGTTCCATATTTGGTAATTTTTTGATTAAATAAAAAATAAAGGGGTGTTTTAAACTTACTAAATCACCCTGTACAAAGATGTCTTATTTTACTAGAATAATATAGATTTAAATTACGAGAAACCTCTAAGGCCATTTTAAAAGTTCCAGAGGCCTCTAAACTAAACTCTAAAAGTGTCTTAAACTTTCCCAGACTTGTTTTAAATTATCAGAGTCCTCTAGGACCATTTTGAATCTGCCAAAGACTTCTAAGTGCTACTGACAACCTTCTAAAAAGTGTCAGAGACCAAAATAAGTGTCTTAAACCTTTGAAGAATCGTTTTAAATTGTCAAATCCAATAACAAAGTGCCAGTGGCCTCTAAACTATTGACGACCTCTTAATGGCCCTCATTTGACTGTGACATTTTGCACATGACCTATCTCAGTCAAAGCATAATTTAGCTTAAGTGGGATCTAGGACGCCTTTAAATACATCGGTGCAACCAGAGCTAGGCAAAATACTCAGCAAAAGTATTTGAATTATTTGAATTAACGATTATTAAATACCGCTCAAAGTATTTCAATCTTCAAAAACCAAATACTCTATAAACTTAAAAAAGTATTTCAAATCTAAAGGACTCAGAAAAAGGATTTGAATATTTGAGCAATTACTGGTATTTGAAATATTGCCAGATAGTTGCAATACTTATGCTTCTGCTGCTGAATTTTAAATTGTTGGATTTCTTAAAAGACTAACCATTTTGGTCTAGTTTGTTGTTTTAACATTTCGAAAATCTTTCTATCAGCAATATCAATTTCAATTTTTATGGGCTGTTCCACAGGAAAGAAAAGCAGAAACGAATAAAGATGATAATCTGGCAGCATTGGTTTTATATCAGACATCATACTCAATGTCAGTTTATTCTGTCAGTCAAGTAAACTCTCTGATAATACATAAAAATCTATCTGCCTGAAATCATTAAGTAGAAACACTCCTCCCCCGTTATAACCCTTATGTCTGAGGCAAAAGCGTCACTTTCTTGCAATTTAATTTTTGGTTTACAAAATCTCCACCAAACAGGCTTGGTTTATTTTTTATCTTTGATCAAATTACCTACTTTAATTATATAATAACAACAACAATTGGCGTTTCAAGTTCAAGATCGCAGCGCCAGTTGAACTAAAATCGGGCCACCCGTTCCTAACCTAACATTATAAATAATATGACACTGTCACTTCATGTTTGCTAAATTCCTAACCAAAATCAACGTAAACAAACAGAGAAATGACAGCTGGGATGCCCGCAACTGTTTTCAAAACTGATCACCAGATTAATTTAATTTTAATTTACTGATTTTTTTTTTGGTGTGACGTTTTTAATAAGATATTAAATTGAAACAACCCATTAAGGTGTTTATTGACACATGAAAACTATAAAAATACGAACCCACAAATCAAAAATAACAAAAACCAAAAAAAGTAGTTCAAATAAACATTCAAATATTTGAAATTCCAAAAAACACGGAAAAACGGAACTTAAAAGGGCTTGAAATACTAAAAGTATTTGAATTACTTTTATTTGAAATACTGCCCAACTCTGGGTGCAACTTACCAGAATTGTTTCAAATTGCCAGAGGCTCCCAAATACAATTGAAAACCTTCTAAAAATTGCCAGAAGCCTCTGAAAGTATTCTAAATCTTCTAAGAATTGTTTAATTGCTGGTATATAAACTTTGATTGGTCATAATACACTATATAATTTATTGTAGCCCCTGTCTTAAGTTATAACCTAAAACTATAATCATTTTGACAATCAATCAATATCACATTTAATCACCGATATACGTTTTTTGTTGATTGTGACTCAACAGTCAGAAGTCACTGAACAGACTATATCTTTATCCTTACCGTCGACTTTGTAAGAATAACAATGTTTAACTTGTAATTGCTGTAGACTATTTACTCGAATGAGATGTGCAAACCAAATGTGACTGCAGAAGACTTGATTAGATGTACCAAAGCGATTACCACAGCTACAGCAAAATCCGTAGCAGCAGGAATAAGCAACAAACAAGATGACATCATTGGTAAAGCTTCTTACACCTTGCAAAAAAAAACCATCAAACTCTAACAATTCTTTGCAGCGGCCGCAAACCTATCAAGAAAAGCCATCTCCGACATGTTGATAACATGCAAAAGCGCTGCATTTAAATTAGCGGAAACGCCCGAACTGCGAAAGGACACACTGGACGCAGGACACGAGTGCGCTAAAGACTTCAGACAGTTGCTGATCACCATCCTAGAAGGCAACGGATCTGCCGATATGAAGCAAACTTTACCAATTATTTCGCGAAAAATTGCCCAATCCGTAACCGAACTTGTGAGCTTGGCAAAAAGGCTGAAAGGCTCTGATTGGGTGGATCCTAACGACCTCAAGGTGATTGCTGAAAACGAACTTCTGGGCGCTGCCGCATCTATCGAAGCTGCTGCCAAGAAATTGGCTAATCTGAGGCCCAGACAAAATGTTCGGGTAAGTGTTAACTTCAAGAGTTTTATATTTGAAATAGTCAAATGTTGTACGGTGTTTACAAGATTCACTGCACTGCTATGAGATATGTTTGATATTCTTGGTTGTCGCTTTGCAAACACCCAGGAGTCAAACATATTATTATAGAGGTGTGGCATATCGTCAGTTCCAAGGACAAGGTAAATTCTGGATGCTTAATTTAAGAATGGGTAAAATATGACAAAACTCCGGTATACAGGGTATATTATATAATTCACAAATCGATAGCCCATCAAAAAATAAGTTGACAAGCATTTATGTCATTTTCCTGAAGAACGCTTCCTAAGGAAGACACAGACCTCCAAAATTCAATTTTATAAATCGTTTTTTTTTGTTACAACTGTCAAACCGTTGGACCAATTTTGATCAAATTTGGAACAAGTACACCGAAAATAGTCAATAACAGGATTTTTTGACTAATGTTTAGTTATAATTTATCAACTGCTCATTCAATTCAAACTTTATTTTTTTTTATTCAATTGAACACCGGTAACAGTCCGAATTATCGGACTAATTTTAATCTAAAAATTAGAGTTGAAGACTATTATCGTAGCATTTAATGCAAAAATTGTTTACTTTCATCAATGAAGAGTCTGAAACTTAACTTTTACTATAAAAAATAGTTTAAAATTCGATTTTTCAGTCTTAAAGCACAGTGAAGCGTCTAGAAGTCAATTTAATAATAGCTATTTATGTAACCAGTTACGAAAAGTTCGATTTTGTGTAACGAATGAATGTTTGTAGGGCGAGCGCAGCGAGGTCCTACAATTTGAATGAGTTACACCATAAGACATTTTCGAAACGTGTTGCATACATAATTTTTTCTAATTTTGACCAAAAAGCTGTGAATACCATCTTTTAAAGTGATTTAACACAAATATTCACTTTCATAGCACCTTGTATAAACTGTGACAACGACATGTTATGATGGATGTTGCCCATATGTTTCTACGGAAATGCATAAAAACAGGGAGTGATAAAATTAACTTTTCATAACTAGTTACGAAAAGTAAAACGTTTTGCCACTTTAATCAGTTTTGAAAAGTGTCACTTTATATGCCAAAATTAGAAAAAAAATAATTTTTTAAGTCTGCTATGTCAAAAACTTGGTGAAGGTAAACCTCCATTTTCCAAGTTGAAAGCAGTGTTAAAGCCCTAAAAATAGTCCAGAGTTCTAAGAAAATGCAAAGCAAAGTAAAAAAACCTGAAAAGTTAGTCTTCAAGACAATTTCAATATTCTGTATTTAAGAACTAAAATATTGAAATGTATTTTCAAATTATGAAAACTTACTCCAAATGCAAAATTTAAGCTTTTGATGTGACTTTTCATTGGTTCAGAGTCACTTTTGGTATCCAAGTCAATTTTCAGGTTGAAATGTGTGAATTTGTTGTCACAAATTTTAGATAAAGTAGTTTTCATGGCTACAAGTCAATTTTCACTACTAAAGTTTTTCAACTTCTCTGAAAACTATAACGACTGACTACAAAGAGAGTTTTTAAGCCTCTCAAGTCAATTTTCACAGTTTCAAAGTAAATTTAGTGGTTTCTAAGTCAATTTTCAAAACTAAAGTCTTTCAATTGGTCTGTAAACTATGAAAACTGGCTACAAAGACTTTTTTAAGCTTCTTAAGTCAATTTTCACCGTTTTAAGACAGTTTTTATGGTTGGGTTGTTGCTTGTAAACAAAGTTTCAAATGATAATTTTCTAAGAGATACTTATTTTGTCAAATTAAACAAGTAAAGTAAAAATAAAATTGAAATTTTTGAAAAATATCCAGTGACGTACAGAATAAGGCAGAAAAATTAAAACCATCTTTCTGTATTCACACCCCTGGAGACAGGAGACAGTTTCGACAAACACACACACATAATGGATATTAATTGTTCTAAATTTGGTTAAAATTGCTCCAGTAGTCTGACAGTTATGACAAGAAACTGATTTTTTAAACTGAACATTTATGGACTGTATTTTCCTTGGGAAGCATTTTTCAGGAAAATGACATAATGTATGTGAACTTATTTTTTGATGGGCTATCGAATGGTGAATTATTGACATTTAAAACTGGACCACCCTGTACAATAATTCTCGTGAGAATAGAATAAGTTGAACGAATTTTTGGCGCCCAAGATGGGTCGGCCAGAATTAGAATGATCTGATTATTTTTCGGAAGTAATCAACTTTACTCTATGTTAAACATTGATGGTTTAAGGACTAATTAAATTTTCAGGCACAAGACGCAAACTTAGATTCGATGAACTTCGACGAAATCATCTTGGAAGCAGCCAAATCAATTACAACGGCCACTTCCGCATTGATCAAAGCGGCCAGCGCCGCCCAAAGAGAACTAATCGATAGCGGCAAGATGTCTAGGTTAGACTTTGGCTAATTATCACCATTTTTCCCCTGAACTAGTAAATAATTGTAGGTATCCAACATCTTCCTCTGACGATGGACAATGGTCAGAAGGTTTAATATCAGCTGCGCGACTGGTAGCCGCAGCCACTCACAGTTTAGTCGAAAGTGCCAATGCTTTGGTACAAGGTAAAACATTGTCTCATAGTTTTTGTCTTCGATTGTGATGTTAGTGTGTTATCAGGACTGGGAAGCGAAGATAAACTGATAGCGGCTGCAAAACAAGTAGCCAGTTCAACCGCCCATTTGTTGGTGGCTTGCAAGGTAAAAGCGGAAGGTGATACGGAAGCAACGCGGCGTCTTCACGCAGCTGGCAATGCGGTTATTCGTTCTACGGATAGTTTGGTACGGGCCGCCCAACAAGCCAAACAGGTGGAAGAGGAAAGGTTGGCGTTTCCATTTTAACAGAGTTCATTGCGTAACAGTGCATTTTTCTTTCAAGGTACTTAATTATTAATCGTCGGATGGTAGGTGGTATCGCACAAGAAATTGACGCCCAAACCGAAGTCTGCAGGATAGAACGAGAGTTAGAAGAAGCTAAAAATAAATTGGTTGCCATAAGGAAAGCCAAATATAAGTTGAGAGGTTTGTTTTGCCAGTGGTTGAGTTAAGACATCTGATTTAATCGTAATAACAATTTTCAGGTTACGAAACGTCCGGTGACGAGACTGACGGTTACACGAGTTCGGTCCCCGAACAGGATTCACGGTGAGTCAAAAGGTGTGTCGTTCTTCCCTGTGTTGCTATGTACCGTTTCTGAGTAGCATATACTATACAGGGTGTAATGACAATTATTCACCAATCGATAGCCCATCAAAAAATAAGTTTGTCAATTTCCTGAAGAACGCTTCCTAAGGAAGACACAGACCTCCAAAGTTCAGTTTAAAAAATCGTTTTTTTGCTTTTAACTGTCAGACCTGTTGGACCAATTTTGGAACAAGTAATTATGAAATGAGTACTCGTTATGTGATGTGAATGACATTCTTCAAAACTGTTTAGATGCGTCGATATTGGGGGATAGTCTTTATTTTCTACGCTCACTGGATATTATTCAAAATTGACAAAAATGTCTACTTGGGTTATTGTATTTTTTACTTTAAAATTCAAAAGGATTCAAATCTGGTCATTTGTGAGGTTTGCGAGTTAATTTTTGACACTAAAAATCATAGACTTATAATACAAGTATAGACCCCGCAAGTCATTCATAAATCGTCTTATTGTTTACGGACAACATCTACTTAGAAAGAAGCGGGCGCGCGGCGTGAGAGACGTAAAAATATGGCCGCCAGAGACAGTACATGTGTCTGTTTGTTGCTAAGTGGGGGCAATCTAGAAACAGTAATGAATGGAGGAATAGTTGAGTTGTAAGACGAGCATTACGCGATGTTGCCAACTCAACGCTTTCTATACATATTAGTAATGTTTAAAGACATTTATTTGGCGAATTTTACTGTATTCAATAGCAACAATAATTGTTACAATACTTTTTTGATTTAAATATCGATTTAAACGTAATTGAAACATACACCCACGCATAAACTTTGATACTGGCTGTATACAACTGACAACACCGCATTTTGGCTTTGTTTATCTTGCCAATAACCAAACTTGTAAATAAAGGACTCTATACTTTGTTTTATACTCTATGCTAAAAATAGTCAAAAAAACAGGATTTTTGGACTAATGTTTACTGGCGTTCAATTTTTTAGACTAGAATTTCTAGAACGTCTTGGAACATTCCAGAAGCTTTTAAAAATTTCTACAACGATTTAGAAGTTTCTGGAAGGTGGTAGAAGCAATTGGAAGCTTTCATAAATTTCTAGAACGTTGTAAAAACATTTGGAAGTGTCTAGAACATCTTTGAAGTATTTAGTACATTCCAGAAGCTTTTAACAATTTCTACAAAATTTTAGAAGCTTTTGGAAGCTTTTAACCATTTCCATAAAGATTTAGAAGCTTTTGAAAGTTTTAAGAAGTTTCTGGAAGATGGTAGAAGCAATTGGAAGCTTCAAGAACGTATTATAGAAGCTTTTTGAACATTCAAGAAGTTTTTGGAAGCTTTCAGAAATTTCTAGAACGTTGTAAAAATATTTGGAAGTGTCTAGAACATCTTCGAAGTATTTAGTACATTCCAGAAGATTTTAACATTTTCTACAAAATTTTAGAAGCTTTTGGAAGCTTTTAGCAAATTTCCATAAAGATTTAGAAGCTTTTGAAAGTTTTAAAAAGTTTCTGGGAGGTGGTAGAAGCAATTGGAAGCTTCAAGAACGTCTTAGAAGCTTTTTGAACATTCGAAAAGTTTTTGGAAGCTTTCAGAAATTTCTAGAACGTTGTAAAAACATTTGGAAGTGTCTAGAACGTCTTCGAAGTATTTAGTACATTCCAGAAGCTTTTAACAATTTCTACAAAGTTTTAGAAGATTTTGGAAGCTTTTAACAATTTCCATAAAGATTTAGAAGCTTTTGAAAGTTTTAAAAAGTTTCTGGGAGGTGGTAGAAGCAATTGGAAGCTTCAAGAACGTCTTAGAAGCTCTTTGAACATTCGAGAAGTTTTTGGAAGCTTTCAGAAATTTCTAGAACGTTGTAAAAACATTTGGAAGTGTCTAGAACATCTTTGAAGTATTTAGTACATTCCAAAAGCTTTTAACAATTTCTACAAAGTTTTACAAGATTTTGGAAGCTTTTAACAATTTCCATAAAGATTTAGAAGCTTTTGAAAGTTTTAAAAAGTTTCTGGGAGGTGGTAGAAGCAATTGGAAGCTTCAAGAACGTCTTAAAAGCTCTTTGAACATTCGAGAATTTTTTGGAAGCTTTCAGAAATTCGAGAACGTTGTAAAAATATTTGGAAGTGTCTAGAACATCTTTGAAGTATTTAGTACATTCCAGAAGCTTTTAACAATCTCTACAAAGTTTCAGAAGCTTTTAACAATTTTCATAAAGATTTAGAAGCTTTTGAAAGTTTTAAGAAGTTTCTGGGAGGTGGTAGAAGCAATTGGAAGCTTCAAGAACGTCTTAGAAGCTCTTTGAACATTCGAGAAGTTTTTGGAAGCTTTCAGAAATTTCGAGAACGTTGTAAAAGCATTTGGAAGTGTCTAGAACGTCTAGAAGCCTTTGGAAAATTTCAGAAGTTTTTGAAAGTTTAAAGTAGTTCTGGAACGTTGTAGAAGCAATTGGAAAGTTATTGAAGCTTTTTAAAGTTTCTAGAACGTATTCTAAAAATTTGAAACATTCCAGACGCTTCTAACAATTTATAGAACGTTTAGAAGCCTTTGAAACATTTTAGAAGCTTTTGGAAGTTTAAAGTAGTTTCTGGAACGTCGTAAAAGCATTTGAAAGCTTCAAGAACGTCTTAGAAGCTTTTTGAAGTTTTTGGAAGCGTTTAGTAGTTTCTAGAACGTCTTCGAAGCACTTGGAACATTCCAGAAGCTTTTAATAATTTCTAGAACGTTTTATAAGCTTTTGGAAATTTTAAAAAGTGCCTAAAACATCTGGAAGTTTTGCTACATTCCAGAAGATTTTGGAAGTTTGAAGTAGTTTCTGGAACGTCGTAGAAGCAATTGGAAGTTACTAGAACAATCATTCAATTTAAACTTTTTTTTTAATTCAATCAAACACTGGTAACAGTCCGAATTTAGGGTTCAAGACTAATATCGTAGCATTTAATGCTAAAATTGTTTACTAAGAAATGAAAAGCAAAGTAAACTTGGAAAAGCTAGTCTTCAAGTCGATTTTCATGAATCTAATGTCAATATCCTGTATTTAAGAGTATTTTCAAGACTAAAATATTGAAATGTATTTTCAAATTATGAAAACTTACTTCAAATGCAAATTTTAAGCTTTTGAAGTCACTTTTCATTGGTTCAGAGTCACTTTTTGGTGCCAAGTCAATTTTCACCGTTTCAAAGTAAATTTACAGGTTTCTAAGTCTTTCAATTTATCTGAAAACTGGCTACAAAAACATTTTTAAGCTTCTTAATTTTCACCGTTTTCAAGACAATTTTTAAGTTGGGTTGGGTTGGTTTTGGGTCTTTGAACGTAATAACTCAATTATCTCGTAAACGAAGTTTCAAATTAGAATTTTATGAGAGATACTTAATTTGTCAAATTGGACAAGTAAAATAAAAAAAAATGAAATTTTTGAAAAATATCCTGTGACGTAGAGTATAAGGCAGAAAAATGACAACGTCATTAACATCACATAATGAGTATTAATTTCATATGTATTTGTTCTAAATTTAATTAAAATTGCTCCAGCGGTCTGACAGTTATGACAAGAAACCGATTTTTTAAACTGAACTTTTATGGAATGTATTTTCCTTGGGAAGCATTTTTCAGGAAAATGTTAATTTATTTTTTGGTGGGCCATCGAATAGTGAATTATTGACATTTAAAACTGGACCACCCTCTACAGTTTTCGCGGAGCCTGTTTACCCGTGCGTTATTCCTGATAAGGAAGCGCACATGCAATATTCATTTCTTCCTTGTCTATCGTTAACTTTCAGAAAGTGTAAATATCTAATGCCTGTTTGCACAAGCGAGTTTTAGGGATCCCTACGCCTTAGGTTAAGAATTAAGTTAGATAGGGCTCTATTTCTGTTACACCATTTGATATTTTGTCTCTAACTAACTTTAGGTTTTACCTATTTTAGGTGGTCGTTTCTGAGCCTCTATTCCCCAAAAATAACTGTGAATAGAGAGACAGAAATTTCAGTTTGTTGAGAAATTATTTCTTGAATTAACAGTAAAACTAGTATTTTACTATTTTTGAAGTATAATGGATGGGTTTGACGATGATTTAGAAATATTCAAGTTCTTTGAAAACAGTTTTCCAAAGAAAGTGCATGAAATGATGAGTTTGATAGTCAAAATAAAACAGGAACTCAGTAACCACTTTATTTAACAAGAAAATACAACTGAATTTTCACTTGACAACTAGCCACCCTTTTACCTCGCTGATACCTTTAGTCGACCTGGACCCAACATGAAAGGTCCAACTATTTTTGGTCGTTTTGGACTCACTAAATCGACAATTCTTCAAATATTAGATACATTTGAAGAACAAATGTTTTGCATATAATTTTTAAAAAGTCAGGTGTTTTTTGAAAAATTGCTCGGACCCGTCGATTTTTGTTTTTAGTTGCGCATTTTGGAAAACAATTTTTATTTACGCAGGGTGACCCAATAAAAAGTTATGACATCAAGGCCAACTTTTTTTACGTAGTAACCCCTCTTTATTGTAATTTTATTTAGTTCTCAACAAAATTCTAAACATTTTTATTCGATTCCATAACGACATGTTGTGACGGATATTCAGTCAAATTCAACACTGGTTCAAACTTAGCACAAGCAGGTGTCCGAATTCAGATTAGTATGGAGTACGATTTTATACGCACTTTTAAGGAAAAAATGTTGTTACGTCAGAAACGTTTGAAGTTAGGTATAGGAAGAGTATACATAGAATTGTTCTAAATTTAATGTTCTTTTATTACAAACCATAATACATTGGTGGTTGCATTTAAAAAAACGAACTTCTGGCAGTTTTTCTATCTATCCGACTTAAAGGTAAATATTGACCACCCTGTCTTTTCATTTTCAATCTTTGAACTTTTCAAACCATGTGGTATTGTCTAACTGAGAACAAAAGGTCACATAAGCAAACCTTTCAGAACTTGGGAATTTAGACTACTGTTGCTGACAAATTCACCATTTTTATGAAATATCTAAGAAACGGGGCAAGATAGGTATAGGGAAGTATCAACACTAATTACTGGCCTTCTTGCGAGGAATTCAAAAATGAGATTAGAAACAGGGTGTTCCATTTGAAAGTCAAAAGTTGTTGTTCTTTCCGACTGATCTGGCAACACCGCAAACTTCAAAATATTTTAGATAGAAAGTTTGGACCCAACCTAGGCTACACCATTTTTAACGAAAAATATTGAGTCGTTCTCTAGATACTTCTAATATACCATCAGCGTGAATCACCCTGTATGAATGTAAAAGGTTTTTCGACAAAATTTTGATTTGATTCATATCGTTATATTGACGTCAGCATTGATGATGCACGGGTAAACTGGCTCCGCGAGAAGGGCAGTTGAAATGTTACCTTTTGAGAATGACATCTTTTTACAACTTTCAATTCAAGACATGCGTGGTTTTTCACCTGATTGATGTCATTTTAGATGGGTAAAATTTTGACTATTATCTTCCTCTGGTCGGTGGCTTTAAAATCGCTTTCTGATTTAGCATTTTGGGTGATGGTTATGCGCTTTCGCTTCTTCGAGTGTTCAATTGTTGATTTTTTTTATTAGTTTAATTACTAACCGTAGTTTTTTTTTCTAAATTGCATGCGCAGAGTGAAGGTGTTTTATTAAAACAATTGGTGGAAGTTAAACTGCCAGGTGAGTTTTCGCTCTTTACTTATAACCATAACTTTTTCAAGCTTGAAATTAGAAACAGTAAAACCCTAAATACAGGGTGTCCCACGACGAAAGAAATCGATTGATATTGGAAAAAGTATAAATAGGAGAGTTTTGAAAATTTAGCAGGACACTGATGTGGGCATGCCCAATCTAACTAAAATATTTTCAAGATGGTTGCACTTCCGTTTATACCGGAAGTCGATCACAACTTTCTTATTTTAAATAGAACACCCTATATATTATTACATATTTGAATTCCTCACAAAATTCTGACCAACTTTTGTGTACAATGCCCTATGTCTATCTTTAGCCGTTTTCGAAATATTGGATGTTTTTCCAAAAAAAATGACAGTTGCAACGCTCAACATATTTTTGTACTCTGTCAAAACCGTATTTCATTTTGCAATGAAACTTTGGGTTATTGTAAATAAAGGATCGTTTTATTAAACTGAGGGTGCGTAATGACGCATTTGTATACAGGGTCGTCAAAAAAAAATCATAAACTTGCCACTAAAAAAAATTAAAAATTTCAAGTTTTTTAAATAGAAACCCACATTTTTTATGGCGGAATCATTTTGAGCATTAAAAATTACTATACGTTTCAATTTACTTGCCTATACCTAAATCCAACCCATTTCGTTTTATTTGAGAATAAACATTTTTTATTATTAAAACTCCAGATTTCTTGAAAATTTCCCTCTCTAATTATGTGTGGATTTATGTCACACCAATAGTGTGAATTATGTCTATTGAACATTACATTTTTAGTGAATTTGGCCTCGTCGCTCTAAATAATGTTATTCAAAAACAATTCTTCTTGATAGTAACTAATCAGCAAAAACTCACTAAAAACTACTCTCTTCGGAAAGTCAACCTCTTTTAAGTGTTGCACTAATTTAAATGAAAAAGGGTGAAATTTATGTTTCTTCAGGATCCTTTGAATTGAGCTTATGGATATGCCTGATTCTACAGAAACTTGTCTTATTGACGAAGTTGGATTTGCAACAAAATAGCCCAAAATTGCAATTTCTACATTTGTATTATTAAGGATTGGTTTTGTTTTAATAGCTTTTCTCTTCACAGATACCGTATTCTTAAAATTTTCAATTATTTGCTTCACAGCTTTTGGTGATGGCTTTGGTTTTTCTGGATAACGAGCGGCAAATACCTCACATGTTCTACTCACAACTTTATCACATTCTCCGTAAATAATAAACAGATTTAAGTAATCTTGGTTTGAATAACGTAACCGCCACGGCGTATTTGCAGTTGTCAAAACACTCAAAACTAGTGTTATTAACATGCCCTGCAGGTCTCCAATATCACCGTGTGTCAAAAGCATGACCAACTAGAATACCAGATAATCCCAACCGTGCTGCATAATAAAAAAATGTTTATTCTCAAATAAAACGAAATGGGTTGGATTTAGGTATAGGCAAGTAAATTGAAACGTATAGTAATTTTTAATGCTAAAAATGATTCCGTCATAAAAAATGTGGGTTTCTATTTAAAAAACTTGAAATTTTTCATTTTTTTTAATGGCAAGTTTATGATTTTTTGTTGTATACAAATGAGTCATTACGTACCTTCAGTTTATTTTAGTTAGATTGGGCATGCCCACATAAGTATCCTGCCAAATTTTCAAAACTCTCCTATTTATACTTTTTCCAATATCAATCGATGTCTTTCGTCGTGGGACACCCTGTATAGTCTGGGGATGTTTTATGAGTGAAAACGGATCGGATTATTTCTGCTAAATAAATTGAACATCATACATAACATAACAATCATACATGAACATAAGACTCATGGTTTGATGAAACAACCACGTCCATTTGCCTTTGGCAAGTGCTAAGTTCTTCAGTGACTGGGTTCAAAAATTACCAGAACTTTTTATTTCGTCGTTAAAATTATTTTTTTTATTATTTAATCTGATGTATTGGACCTTTTTCAAGGCTTTACTACTCTTGGTAAAATCTTCTAGCAGTCATAGTTCTTCCGCAAAAAAGTTTTTTGTGCCCCCCTGCTATTTATCATTTCGCACATTTTTATTGCAAATAACGTAGCCACCAGTTAATTTGATAACTACAAAAACTAACTATCAAAGTTTTGATGCTGGTAAAAAAAATAAAACTTAATTTTCTATTGAAACTACGAGCCAGATCTCAAAAGCAGAAGATTCTCAAAAAATAGAAATTACAACAAATGTTCGATATGCCCGCCATTTTCTCGGATGCATAGCTGGATCCTTCGAATGAAACCTTCCTCAACATTTCTGCATCATCCCGAGAATTACGGTCGCCTCATTCTGCACCTTACGTATCAACTCTTCCTCGGATTCCACAGGAGTAGCCTGTGCATCCCATAAAAAAATCTAATGGTGTTAAGTTGGGGGACCTAGGGAGCCATTCGACAGAAACATCTCTCCTTCCGATCCAATTGTGTGGGAAAATGTTGTATAAATGTGCAGTTACATTTCTATTAATGTGTGGAAGAGCACCATCGTGCATGAATCACATCTGAGCACGCACATTGAGACGGACATCCTCCATTAGAACAGACAAAGTATTCAAGATAATTTTCACCATTCAAGCGATGGGGCAGGATATAAGGACCCAGAAGAATGTCTCCGATGATACCTCCCCACACATTTATGCGGAATTCCTCCTTCTTCTTCTGCGTAATGATGGAAATTATGTGAATTCTAGTAAATCCAGCTTCATCAGTGAATAAAATGTTGCTGGTAAAATTTGGGCGAACACTCTCACATAAGTTGTCTTCGCAAAACCCTAAGACTTTGATCATGCCAGTCATTTCTTCATTTGAAAATGCCATTAGCTTTGTTTGAAACAATTTTTTTTAAACTGTCACCAACGTCAAAACTTTGATAGTTAGTTTGTAGTTATCAAATTAACTGCTGGCTACGTTAATTGCAATAAAAATGGTAAATAGCAGGGGGACACAAAAAACATTTTTTGCGGAAGAACTATGAATGCTAGAAGATTTTACCAAGAGTAGTAAAGCTTTGAAAAAGGACCAATACATCAGATTAAATAATAAAAATAGTAGTTTTCCTATTCAGTGTGCAAAGTTATGTTTTCCCACACGCGAAAGCAGTTAGACGAACGACGCGAAGCGGAGTTCGGATAAGCTTCAACCCCCCAAGCGTTTTATGTCAGTGATTCCTTCTCCAGAATCGGCCAGGAACGTTGCCGATGATCGACGATAACTGTGCCCTGTGTAGAGTTCTGGATTTGGCAACTTCAAAAAAATAGCTATTTCAGAAGGCATTTTTCCAAAACTGTTTACTCTAACACTTTGCGAAAAACATTTACCCTTTTTGTAAACTAGGAAAAAACGATTGTTTGACTTTTTTGGACGTAGGCCGGTGTATCTTCTGTACAGTTGCAGGTAGGTTCCGTTATGAACTTCTTCTGATATTATAAAGTTTCTTGCTGTATGATTTTTGGAATCCCTAATTTTAACAATTATGAGGTTTCCTTTGTCTTCAATATCTGTAGTGGTTATCTCTTCCCTTCGATATGCACCAGCAAGTCCGAATATAGTGGCAACTTTAATTAACAGGTAAATTTCATCTGGTGCGGAGTTCATAAAACTGAATATTTCTTCTTTTGTAAAAATTTTCGCCTTTTTAGGTTTAAAACCAACATTCTGCTTTTTCAGAAATGCAGTGAGCTTATAAAATTCACCGATATCGATGTCTCTTTTTATTTTTATTACATTTTTGAGCATTGAATACTTTGACCACATTGTGTTAGGTTTGAATTCTTTGCTTAAAGTAACAAAATACGCTAAAAGTACCTCTTCCTTTAAGGTTTTTATCCCCTTTTGTTCGCACCATTGGGTAAACAACTCGTACTGTTTCTCGTATTTTTCTCGCGATTTGAGAGGCAGCAATTGCAAACTAGCCATGTTGGCGGCATTTAGAACATCTTCCGGAAGTTCATCTTCAGTGATATCCATTATTAAAATAGTTTTTTTAACTTAAATAAGTAAGAATAAACACTGTTGTAGACTTTAAATTGCATATAAATGCGTTGTTTGACAATTAGCTTTGGTTTCTAAGGAAACAAGCCTCATTTTCAAAGACAGAGACAAGGTGGTTTATTTACCTAAACTGTACGGAAGAATAATGTGAAAAAAGTCGTGTTTTTTATATGAAACCCCTGAATATTATTACATTTTTGAATTCTACGCAAAATTCTAAGCAGATTTTATGTATAATAGTCGCAAGGTATAATGAGCATTTTAAAAAGTGTAGTATAGTGTGCGGGAAAGTGCCACTTTGCACACACTTTTACGTATGCAAAGTAGCTTATTTGCAAACATTCGTAGAAAAAATAATTTTAACGACAAAATTAAAAGTTCTGGTAATTTTTGAACCCAGTCACTGAAAAACTTAGCACTTGCCAAAGGCATATGGACGTGGTTGTTTCATCAAACCATATGAGCCTTACTTAGAGACAAGTCCACAGCAAGTTTCATTAAAATCCATCGAAATATTCTCCAAATATTTCCGCATTAGAACCATACACTTTGTTCTAATGACAATTACGTCAAATAGTCACCTTTCGATCTAAAGATTGTCACAATACCTACCCTTTTAATCCTGTGCTTACTGGTATGTTGTAATACACCGTTGAAAAGGTAAAAATCCACAGAATTAAATGACGTAAAAATATATAGAATGTTCCATTTAAAAAAATATAACTTACTGTCACATGTCAGAAACTAAACGTAACAGGAAAACACTGACTACGCCATTGGACAGGGTGTCCGCCGAGAAGGTATACTACTTTGTTTGTTTATAATTTTTGATTAAATGAAAGAGAATGGATCTTATATTGATAAATGTTTTATTTAATGTCGGCAATTATGTATGGAATACAATATCAGATAAATATCCGCCTCTGTTAGCCTCAAAAATGCGAGCCCTTTTGAGCACATTTTTCATTACATTCTCACACATTTCACGCGGTATTTCATTAATTTTATCACGAATATTTTGTTTGAGTTGCTCAAGCGTATAAGCCTTGCTTTTTAGATATCCCCACAAAATAAAGTCCGGAGCAGTTAAATCAGGCGACCGTGGAGGCCAATCAACATCACCATTTTTTGAAATAACTTGTTGTGGAAAGAGGTCTCGCAGTAATTCCATTGTAATCCTGGCTGTATGCGATGTCGCACCGTCTTGTTGATATCACTTGTTAATCAAGCCCAAAGTATGCAGTTGTGGCGTTAAAAAGTTTTCAATCATATCACGATATCGCTCCCCATTCACAGTTACCGTTACGCCGTTTTGATTTTCTAAGAAGTAAGGTCCATGATTCCTCCTGACCAAATTGCACACCAGACTGTCACTTTTAATGGATGTAAAGGTGACTGATGAATAATTTGAGGGTTTTGCATTGCCCAGAACCGACTATTCTGTTTGTTCACATATCCATTTACATGAAAATGTGCCTCGTCACTCATTATGATTTTTTCATGAAAATCGGGGTTGTCATGGGCGAGCTGTAACATCCTATTGGCATACGTACGATGGCGTAAATGGTCTTGTGGAAGAAGCTCTTGTGTCAACTGAATCTTAAATGGAAACAAATGCAAATCCTTGTGCAAAATTGTGGCCAAACTTGTTCTTTGAAGACCAAGCTCCTGAGCACGGCGTCGAATTGAGGTTGATGGATTGTTTTGAACACTTTCTTGAGCAGCAATAATGTTTTCAGCCGATCTTGCAGTACGTTGTGGCCTATGCTTGGGCTTATCACTTACAGACCCACTTTCTTCGAAATCATTCACTACACGATAAATAGTGCGTTTTGTTGGCACGTTGTTTCTCCCAAAAATTTCACGTAACTTTCTCATCGTCACAGTAATCGATAATTGATTTTGATAAAATGTTTTAACGATTAAAACACGTTGGTTTATCGAATATTTTTCCATAATAAATTTGCCACGTATATACTTCACGACTGCCAAATATGAACTGTCAAGACTAACATTTACCACAATGGCGGCAAAACAAAGTAGTATACCTTCCCGGCGGACACCCTGTACATGAAAACTTCTACCGGGAACCGTTCTTCCTTTTTTGATAACTTTAATAGCAAATGAAATAATGAGGAGGTTCAAAAATGACCAATTTTCGAAAACTCCCCCGTATCTTTGAAACAAAAGAAGTTCGATCATTTCAGCTCGGAAAAAGAGATCAGAACACGTACAGGGTGCTACATTTTCGATGGTTTTACGGGGTACAGAGAAAATGGTAATAGAGAGAAAAAAAGTAGCATGTGTGTTCTGATCTTTTCTGAGCTGAGTGGGCTGCGCAAACTTCTTTTGTTTCAAAGATACGGGGGGTTTTTGAAAAATGGTAATTTTGAAACCTCCTTTGTATTTCATTTGCTATTAAAGTTATCAAAAAAGGAAAAACGGTTTCCGGTAGAAGTTTTGACGTAGAATCCAATGGCGTAGACAGTTTTTTCCTATTACGTTTAGTTTCTGACGTATGACAGTAAGTTATATTTTTTTAAATGGAACACCGTATGTTTTAGTTCATTTAATTCTGTTGATTTTTACTTTTTCAACGGTGTATTAAAACATATAAGTATGTAAACGTTAATCTTGGTAATTAGAAAAAAACCGTTTCCTTAACAAAAAAGTGCTAAATAATATGTATAACAATTCCCACAGTCGAAACAAAATTTGGCTATGTTCATATTAACATGTTACATGTCGGTTATAAACAGTTTTTTCAATTTCCACCTTAAAAATAGTAGAAAATAGAAATAGCCACTTTTCTTATTAAAGTGACGGTAGAACTGTTTGTAACTTAGATTTTTAATAAGATTTATTTAAAATATTTAATTTTCTGATGTGTTAGTTTATATGATTTCCGATTTTGTTTGGTATTTTAGATATTAGCCTTTTTTTAGCTTAGCAAAGGTCTTTTTTAAAAATAACAGGATTAACCTCTACAAACTTATATGTTGTAATACACCGTTGAAAAGGTAAAAATCAACAGAATTAAATGGCGGAAAAATATATATGAAGTTCCATTTAAAAAAATGTAACTTACTGTCATATGTCAGAAATTATACGGAATAGAAAAAAACTGACTACGCCATTGGATTCTACATGAAAACTACTACCGGGAACCGTTCTTCATTTTTTGATAACTTTAAGAGCAACTGAAATACTGAAGAGGTTCAAAAATTACCAATTTTCGAAAACCCCCCGTATCTTTGAAACAAAAGAAGTTTGCGCCGCCCACTTTTCTCCAGTCATCTCAGCTCAGAAAAAGAGATCAGAACACGTATGCTACTTTTTTTCTATCTATTACCGTTTTCTCTGTACCCCGTAAAACCATCGAAAATGCAGCACCCTGTACATTCGATAAAATTAATAATATTTGGATAATCATTTACATAAAAACAACATTTACTTTAAAAACATTTTAAAAGTACCTATTACACATTAAAATGACATCAAATTAAACAAATCAAATATGAGTTTCTATATGTTACTATTATTTTCCTTAACAGGTATACGCACAGTTATGACCGCTCACGTTCCCCGTATCAACCACATTCAACTAACCAGTACTACCAAGAACCGACTTACAGCCACTTGGAAAGCCCCGACAAAATCAACTCTTTGGAACGCCAGACTAAACCTCTGCTAAGCGCTGTCAATGAATTAAACCAGGCCGTATACGGAAGCACCAACAGTTACGGTCAAAATTCCTCACAGTACGGCACCACACCTTATAATCAAGACTACGGTCAAAAACCCGTTTCGCCAATATATAAAACGCCAAGTTTCGGCGCGAGTAGCAGTTTCCAGCCTTCTGGAACCAGCACCCCGAGCCACTACGCGACTTTGAACGCTCCTTCAAAGATTTATGGGACTACGACGAATGTTTCAGCGAAGCCTTTTAATGGAGCTTCGTCTCCTCCGCCTCCACCTCCACCACCTACCTATCTACAAAGCGATTACAAACCTTCACCTCCAAGTTTTCAAAGTGACACTTATGCAAAAATTGAACAACCTAAACCACCTGGAGGTTACGACAGTCGTACCAGTACTCTTGGTAGTGAAACCACGTCCCATAGCTTCAAACCAGTTAGTTTTACCTCCAGATTCGAGAAAGTTGGTATTGACCAACCAAAACAAACCACTTCCGACACAACCATTCATACTTTTAAACCTTTGACATCTAGTTTTGATAAAGGTGGCTCTGACGGATACACCAGTTCGGAATACTCCACAAACACTTACAAAACACCAGAAGGTTATCGCACTGACACTTACAAATACGAATATTACAAGTCGGAACCGAAAACTACTTACTCATCCACAACAGAAAAATACTACACCACAAGTGGCAAAGATGTGGATAAAGGCACTAACATTTTAAGACCACCAGCACTAGGACTGTCAGGTCCAAAAAGTGCTTTTGAAAGCTTCAAAAACGGAGGTGACGGAGGAGAATCGCAATACCAGTCGTCATACTCCTCCAACGTGGAGTACATCACTGAACCTCCAGTGATTAAAGACGACTCGATAGAACAGAAAACTGTTAAAAAGTCTATAAACGAGCAGGTGTTTGAGAAGAAAACTTCAACTACCAGCAGGACGACCAAACAGGAATCGCAAATGAAAACGTTCAGGTTTCAATAAGGCCTGGTGATTAGAGATAATATAGCTAAAGCTGCCTTAATATTGTGTGTATATTTGTTTTTAGTTTAGTCAGAGTAGTTTAGGGTTTAAAGTGTCCTTTCAAGTGGTGCTACTAATATGGACTAATCTCATCTGAGTCTCCCAAGAAACCCGGTATTGTAGTATTATGTGCTTATAACTTTTTACAAACAATTATAGTTAATATCGATTTTATCTCTCTATTTCTTCTTATGACCAAAATTCATCTTTATGTATATTATTTTATTGTAAAGTCTTTATTTTGTGCCAATAATAATTATTACTGTTTTATTAAGCTTTTATTGAGTTAAAAAGGTTACATAACTTCCACAAGTGCCTGAGATGCTTACGCTGCGGCATTGAAATTCATTATTGTGCCTAAAATATAATATTTGTAATTGTAATTAGCTGTTTACACTACTTAACGCTGCAACGCGATTTTTACTGTATGTTTTTGTCCCAGTCATGATTTTGTGGCTAAATTAGGAATGTTCTTCCACTTAACTTTAAATGTTGTATGTCGTACATTTAACGTGTTGGAAAATAAAATATTTTTAACGAAAATTAGCTGTATTATTTCTTCTTTAGGTAATAATAGTATATTATTCAACAGCATGTAATGCTAGGTATTCTCGGTTCACTGTCTTCTGACTGTTGCGTCATATCTCTTAACGCATTTCATTAGAGGAAGATCGAATAAAAATGTGTCTTTGATAGTTGTCAGTTTGACAATTCAATTAATGTCGAAGTTATTTTGACGTTTCGATCACGCGTCTACGATCATTTTGAAAGTACCATAGACCTCTATATGCTATTGAAAGCCTTCTAAAAAGTACCAGAATTCTCTATAAGACACTTAAACCTTCCCATAGCTGTCTTAAAATGATAGAGGCCTTTATGTCCATTTTAAAAATTCTTTAGACTTCTAAATGCTATTGAAAACCTTCCAAAAAGTACTGCATAGAGCGCTCTACGTGTCTTAAACCTTTCCAGAATTGTTTTAATTTGCCAGAAGCCTCTATGACCAGTTTGAAAGTTCCATAAACCTCTAAATGCTATTAAAAACTTTCTTAAAAGTTCGAGAGGCCTCTACAAGTGCCTTAAACCTTCCCATAACTGTTTTAAATTGCCAGGGGCCTCTATGACCATTTTGAAAGTTTTATAGACCTCTAAACGTTACTGAGAACCTTCTTAATTAAAATTGTCAGAGCCCTCTACAAGTATCTTAAACCTTCTCATAACTGTTTTAAATTGCCAGAGGCCTCTACGACCACTTTGAAAGTTAGACCTCTAAATGCCATTAAAAACCTTCTTAAAAGTTTCAAAGGCCTGTACAAGTGTCTTAAACCTTTCCAAAACTGTTTTAAATTGGCAGAGGACTCTAAGACCATTTTGAAAGTTCCATAGACCGCTAAATGCTATTGAAAACTTTCTAAAAAGTACCAGAATCCTCTATAAGACACTTAAACCTTCCCATAGCTGTTTTAAAATGATAAAGGCCTCTATGTCCATTTTGAAAATTCCATAGACTTCTAAATGCTATTCAAAGCGTTCTAAAAAGTACTACGTGTCTTAAACCTTTACAGAATTATTTTAATTTGCCAGAGCCTTCAATAAGTGCCTTAAAAAAAGAAACACGTGATTTATACCTGTTTATTCACTCGAATTGCTCTTTTCGTGAATAGTGAGTTTGGGGTATAAAAAGGTAAGTTTTCACCAAATTTCGTGAAAAAAAATATATTATTTTGTAATAAACATAAAAAACTAAAAAGAAGAGATATTTGAATTTTTCGCCTTAAATTTGTGTTATCTGAAAAATGTGTAAATACAAAAGTTGTTGATCTTTTTATTACCTACAAATCTTTGCTAAACAGGGTGATGATCAACTCAATATTTTTCACTGCAATTTGAAAGAATAAACCCCAAGTTTTGATTTTCAAATGGAACACCCTGTTTTTAATCTCATTTTTGAATTCCTCGCAAGAAGGCTAGCTAATTAATGTTAATACTTCCCTATACCTATCTTGCACCGTTTCTTAAATATTTTATAAAAATGGTGAATTTGTCAGCAAAACGTTGGTCTAAACTTTAATTAAATTCTCAAGTCCTGAAAGGTTTGCTGAGGTGACCTGTTGTCCTCAGTTAGGCAATACTGCATGGTTGAAAAGCACTGAGACAGAAAATGAAAAAAACCTACAGAGTGGTCAATATTTACCTTAGAGTCGGAAAGATAAAAAACTGCAAAAAGTCCGTTTTTTTAAATGGATCCATTGGTGTTTTATGATTTGTAACAAAAGAACATGTATACATTTCCTATACCTAACTTCAACCGTTTCTGACTTATTAACAGTTTTTTTCTTAAAGGGCGCATTCAATCGTAATCCATACTAATCTGAATACGGACACCTGCTTGGTTGTCGATTCCATAACTACAACATGTTATGACAGATATTTGTCAAATTCAACACTGGTTCAGACTTAGCACAAGCAGGTGTCCCTATTCAGATTAATATAAACTAAAAAAAAAAAAAAAAAAAAAAAACGCCCCTTATTCGCCAAACTGGCGAAAACGTCTAGAGATATGAATTGGATTATTAAACAAATAGTGTGCTTCTCTATCCAATATCATTATTTTCCATTAAAATGACTGAACTTGCTAAGATTTATGATAAAAGATATGATTTTCTTTTCAAATTTTTTTTTGGGTCACCCTGTATCTCGCAGTGTATGTTTTTTACTTAAATTGGGTAGTTTTAAGTGTAAACTTGCTAATCCCGCTCTTCTTCCACAAAAGATCTAAAGAAATTGTTTAATTTTAAACAAGAGAATCAAAAGTAACCACATTTTAAAAATTTTGCAATAAATTTTGTAAACGGCCTTTAATCGCCAAACTGGCGAAAACGTTTAGAGATATTGACCGCTAGACTCGATTAAGGCTATTGTAAAACGTAAAAAAATTTTTTGCGAAAAATGGCGTTATACCAAATTTTTCATTTTTTGACTACACCTCAGTCACACCCTGTATACTCGGATCCGTGGCACCTTTCAAAAAGATCATTTAGGTCAAAAGAAAGAGGAAGAAAATACCTTTTAATCCTCAAAAAACATATTAGAATCAAGTAAATCAATTTGAAGAAGCAGCCGCTTAAAAAAGAGCAAAAATTTTGCTGTCCCATTCTTTTTGACGAGCAGTTTATACAAAGATCTAAGGGCTTCTTTCTAAATACTTTATTGAAGAGACCCAGCGAGCAAGCCCCCCAAAAACAAATGCCATATCGCAAGTGTGATGATTCCACCAGCGAAAAGTATACGGTTCTGGCAATTGACACACCGAGACGCCCGTGTGTTGTGACGCACAGCAAAACATGCAGTTTACTAAATAAACCCACGATATGTTTGTCAAACTTTAGCCTTTCATCCATCTCAAGTCCCAAATATGTAGAAGATGTCGTATTACTAATTACGTTAGATCCTAAATTTACGTCAAATTTGCACTTAAAATTTAAAATGTTTATTTTAGCGAAGTTAAAACAAAGATAGTTCGAATAGCGAGAAAGCTTTTGGTGGCGTTTCCCTCGTCATGTCTAGTCGAAAAAAGTTTTAGTGTCGTTACAAACCTTTTAACAAAAAAAGAAGCAGACTGAATATCACAGAACGGGGGGATTTGCGGTTATTCCTAACAAAACTGAAGCCAGAACATTAATAATTTGGAGATATGTTCTATATGTTTGTTGAGACGAGTTACTCATTTTTTCTTTGTTTATTGGGTCTTCTGTCTCACACAAAAAAAGGTTTGTTGGGAAAATGGAATTTCGCACTATTTTCAACTAAGTTGAAAATAACATTAACCTAGTTGTCCCAACACAAGACCACTGACTTAGGCTCGGTCTTGTTACCTAAAAAAGCTGACGTTTCGGTGGAAAATCTACCACCGTCTTCAGAGAGTCTAAAAAAGAAAGAACACAACGGCAGAACACAGAAAACAACAACTTAATAAATATTAAACCTGATAATGTTCAATTTGGAACTCTGAGAAGGGTTTTGTCAATAAAAATTGACATAAATTTTGACTTTTGTCATTCCAATAGGAAAGGTTATCTATTGTTGTAGTGAAAGGTGGGTTTTACGATGAAAACAAAATTACAAGAAATTTCAGTTTCGTTTGATATGACCAAGTGTTATCTCCTCCTCTAGAATATTTAACCAAGTTGGTCAATATTAATAGAGGATGTAGCAACACAGGAGTCATGGTTTAATCTAATATATGCACTTTCTTTTATTTTACGTTTTTTTGAAAAAGTTTCTTTGTCAAAACTCTCCTCACTTTCTTGAAAAACTCAAACATATCGACATTAATCCAAATCATATTCTGGTAAGTTTTGATGTTGTAAGTTTATTCACGAACGTCCCAGTTGACAAAACTCTTTCAATTGTTAGATCTAAATTGCAAAATGATTCAAGTCTTGGGGAACGTACAAGTTTAAGCGTAAACACTATTTTAGAACTTTTAACAATTTGTGTTAAAACAACATTCTTCCAATATGGAGATGATTATTACCAACAAAATTCTGGAATGGCAATGGGTTCTCCATTGTCTCCAATATTAAGTAATATTTTTATGGAACATTTCGAAGAAAATAACATTAATAATTTTAATTATAAACCAACAAGGACTACTTTACAAACTACATAAACTTGATACACCAAAATACTTACTTTACACAATCAGAAATTTACTAGAAAATAGACAACTGCACGTTCGAATAGACAACACACTTTCCTTTCCTTTCAGTTCTGAACAAGGACTACCTCAAGGATCACCCCTCTCACCTTTACTTTATAACCTATACTGCCATGACATATACAATCACAACAAGCAGGACAAAAATCAATTTGACAAAACCGCATACATATTACAATACGCAGACGACACTGCACTTATAGTACACGACAAAACTACTTCAAAAGCAGCGTCAAAACTACAATCACTTACTGACGATACTATGACATGGTTCTACAGATGGAGACTGACCCCCAACGCAACTAAAAACCAACTTTTACTACCAAACCATAGGATCAAAGACGACTCCCCAAACATAACCGCGGACGGCCACATAACTGAACCCAAACATGACGTAAAATACTTAGGCGTAATACTGGACCAAAAACTAAAATTTACAAAACACTTAAAAAATGCAAGAACTGAAACTATTAAACGGACAAAACACTTTAGATCACTGACATACAAAAACAAAGGTATTAGCACGAAAACCGCCACACAAATATACAAATCCATCTGTAGACCAGTTCTAGACTACGGACACTTACTTAGAGCAAACGCTACTGACAAAACTAAAAGATATACTCAGACTACGGAACAGATTGCTCTAAGACTAATAACCAAAATAAGACACCCAGAAAACCCACTACACAACCCATCCAACCAACTCCTCTACGAACGTACAAACATGACCAAAATAACAGAGAGACTTATACAACTACAAAACAAATGGAAAAATAATCCAAACAACTGGACAATAATAAACCCACTGTGCATAACAAGACCAACCAGACAATCCCGTTACCTCTTTCCCACTGCCACCCTACTAGAGCACTTTAACTAAGACTACTTTTTTTTTGTAAATAAATTGTAAATAATTAGAATAAGTTAACATGTATGATAAAACTTTAAAAAAAATCCCACTGTAAACATAGGCAGAAAGACCAAGTGGTCGATAGCCTTTTTTCTGTTGAAAATAAAGATTATTTATATATATACAGGGTGTCCGGAAAATACGTGTACAACGTTTGACGACAGACTCCTGACGTCAAAATATGTCGATCTAAGCCGACTTAGTCATATCCAAAATTGTCTCGTTTAGCCGGTAGAGGGCGTCAAAAATTTGTAAAAATATTGGTTTTTTTAGTAAATTACGTGAAAACCTGCTAATGGATTTTAATGAATTTTAGTATGTAGACTAATACTATAAAATGACGTTTTCTAGTAGTATAGTCACCGACTGTAAATAAGTGGAAGTGTTATAAAAGTGATATAATACGTCAACATTTCTCCTCATTTTTTATATGAACGGCGTTATGACAACCCAGATATTTTTGTCGAGTGACCGGAAGTATTTTGAAGCTATTTTACCTCTTTAATATTTCCCGGTGGATGAGCTGTTTCGCCAGAAAAAAAAAATTTACAATTACCTGCATACATCAAAGTAGGTATAATAAAGTTGAAATTATTTATTGTAAGAAACTAAGTAAACCAAAAACATTACTTAAGCAAATGTGTAAAATGACCGCCATCTTGCTGAATACACTTATCAATACTCTTTAAGAAATGAAATTGTACCCAATATTTTTACAAATTTTTGACGCCCTCTACCGGCTAAACGAGACAATTTTGGATATAACTAAGTCGGCTTAGATCGACATATTTTGACGTCAGGAGTCTGTCGTCAAACGTTGTACACGTATTTTCCGGACACCCTGTATATATAAACCAACAATCTGGTGGAGATATATTGTCACGTTTAGGGGGGTGGCGTAGGAAGAGGAACAACAATCGTAGCTCAAGTATGTCTTCTTTATTAGGCAGTGAACACTGACCAAGAGGGGGTGTGTGGGTGTGTACGTCTAGTGGTAGGTGCGTAAGCCCTTCTGAAGTGTCGCCAAGCCGTCCAAGTGTAACGAGCCGTCCGGGCACTAGAAAGTTCGGACTGTCGCTCGTGACCTCCCTCTGGGGATAACCCCAGAGTTCGGTCCTCTTCGATGGCTTGAGACGCTGATTAAATACCCACATCGTGACCCCAATTTGCCGATCTTGCTGATTCAGACAGTGCACTAGGGGAGACCGGGGCCCGACTAGGTAACGGAACTTAGTGCAATTTATGTTATTCGTGACAATATTGATGATGTTTTCTCAATATATCCATTCGGTAATGATCATCTCAAACAATTTCTAACTCACATAAACTCAATAGAACCCACAGTCAAGTTTACAACAGAAACTGAACAAAATAACGAACTTCAATTCTTAGACATTCTAATCAAAAATAACATAAACAAATTTGAAACAAAAGTATACAGAAAACCAACCCACACAAATATATATTTAAACTACAAATCCAATCATCCAATAATGGTAAAAAAAGGTATTGTAAAAAGTTTATTTGATAGAGCCAAAATTATTTGCAATAATGAACAATTTAAAAAAGAAAAATTATTCATTAAAAATGTTCTAAGAAAATGACTATCCTGAAACATTTATTAATAAATGTTTTAGGGATTTAGAACATCCAAAACAATCTGGAAATCAAAATCAAATTTTACCTTTTACTAACCTTTTTATTCCTTACATTCCAGGTATTTCTGACAAAATCAAACGAATAGCTAAAAAATATAACATCAGAACAATATTTAGAACTCAAAACACATTAAGATCACACTTAACTAAAACAAAACCTCACAATGAAAATGAATCTACAAGAAACGTGATATATAAAATTCCTTGCGAATGCAATCAATTTTATATTGGTGAAACCTCCAGACCTTTAAAAAAACGTATTAAAGAACACCAAAATTATTTAAGAACTGGAGACTTTCACAAATCTAATATATGCCAACACGCGTTTGATAATGATCATATTAGAGTCAAATGGAATGAATGTAGTATCATAGACAAAGAAACTTTTTCAAAAATACGTAAAATAAAAGAAAGTGCATATATTAGATTAAACCATGACTCCTGTGTTGCTACATCCTCTATTAATATTGACCAAACTTGGTTAAATATTCTAGAGGAGGAGATAACACTTCATGGTCATATCAAACGAAACTGAAATTTCTTGTAATTTTGTTTTCATTGTAAAACCCACCTTTCACTAATAGATAACCTTTCCTATTGGAATGACAAAAGTAAAAACAAAAACCTTCTCAGAGTTCCAAATTGAACATTATCAGGTTTAATATTTATTAAGTTGTTGTTTTCTGTGTTCTGCCGTTGTGTTCTTTCTTTTTTAGATTCTCTGAAGACGGTGGTAGATTTTCCACCGAAACGTCAGCTTTTTTAGGTAACAAACCGAGCCTAAGTCAGTGGTCTTGTGTTGGGACGACTAACTTAATGTTATTTTCAACTTAGTTGAAAATAGTGCGAAATTCCATTTTCCCAACAAACCTTTTTTTTGTGTGAGACAGAAGACCCAATAAACAAAGAAAAAATTATTGATAATTTGCTTTCAATCCATCAAGTACATCCCTCCCATTAAACTTGATTTTCTGTTTGCCATTGCAGATGTAAAAGTTACGTTATGTTTTTATTTTTATTAATAGTGTAATAATTACATATTTGAATAAATACAACACAAGAAAATACACAATGTTTTTCCTTTTATTTTTACCACTCCTACTGGAGAGTTTTCTGAATAAAGTAAGTGAGAATTAATTCGTTAACTGTGAGTACATGTCAAAAAGTAAACTATACTTTTGTTCCACTCACAGCACAAAATCAATTAATTAATAAACCAATTTCCACTTTTTTTTCGAAAACTTAATTCGTCGTTGGAACTGAACCGCAACACAAATTTCCTTGGTTAGATCTGTTTTATGAAGTTTTGGGAATATAGTAAACATGTAGCTGCTGTGGGGGTTTCACCGGAGGAAGCAAAATTTTAAAAGTGGTCTATGAAAGAAAAAATTTGGGAACCTCTGTTAATGTCAGTTAATATTAGGAATTTATTTTGTTTGTACTCAGTTCACTTAGCAATTCTATACTTCTCCAAAACTAACATATTCCTCTTCTTTTAATGAAAATGGTAACAAAACATTGGCAAAAATAATTATGCTTTTCTCACCTTTTAATCCAAGTTCAGTTTTCCAAGACTTTTCTTGACTTCCACATTGGGCAACGTATCAGTGACAATACCAGTCGCGACCGTTATATTATTTTCGCGCACTGTAAACGATTGTCCCGGAGTCATCACCATTTTCCATAAAAGTGTCAATTCTATACTTCCATGTTCTCCAGGCATGATCATTTCAGCGTCCACTGTAAATTTTAATTCGAAATTTATGACGATTCAGATGTTTTAAATTAAGATATTGCCGGTTCAGTGACTGTTGCATCACAATCACCAGCAAAAACGTATGTTAGTGTCAAACGATCATATACTACGTTTCCGTGCAAATTAAAAACGTTTTGAGTTTTGAATTTTGCCTTGTAAACCCGTTTTCAATTCGGTTTCAATCTTATTTCACTTTAAAGTCGCCTATTTTTGGGATCGTATCGGGATTGAAATAGCATAGCAACACCTTAAAAATGAAAACGATTTTGAAATCTAGAAAATACGTCACAATTGTGTATTGTCAACGTGTAAATGTCATTTTTCACTTCTTTAATTTAGAGAACATAACTAAAAATTTTTCATATTATCATTTGAATTGTTTCTAATTTCATTAATTGTTGTTACTAATAAAAAAAGCAATAATTACATTTTACCTTATCATGGCCACCAGAAATGTTTGGCTGGACAAAGAAGTAAAACTTCTACTAGAAATTTTCCAAATAGGAAACATCAATCAGTATTTTGATACCAAGAAGTATAAAAATGGAGAAATTTACCTATTGGTTTATGAGGATTTAGTAGAGAAAGGTGTAACTACTAAGAACGTTTTGCAAATTAAAAATAAATTGAAAGTTTTGAAGTGCATGACACATAAAGTGAAGCGTAAAAATGGGACAAGTGGAAAAGTCCATTCAGAGTGTAAATATTTTGCCATGTTTGATGAAATATTGAGTGCCAGACCATCATCCAGTTTGTGGGGTGGACACTCTTGACAAATATGAAGAAAGAAGTGCATCGGAACTCAAATGACACATCTCAATCGTTTCTGCGTTTTGTCAAAAGCTCAATCTAGTTTCAAAACGGATTTGAAAATTAGCATTGAAACTCTAACAAATTTCAATTTTGAGATCGTTTTAAAAACGCCTTCAATTGCATGGAAACGTACTAATAGTTTTAGGTCATAACAGGGGGTCTACAATAAATTATACAGGGTTATTCGACACGGGTGTGACTAAAGTATTCAATTTCAAAATCAAAAAAAGTATCTTTTAAAAATATTTTCAAAATGTACCGGGTGTCCCAAATAGTACAAGAAGTATCAAAGTTGTATTTTTTCAAATGGAATACCTAGTATTTTCGGAATCTACGTTGAAAATAAAAGGTAATTACATTGAGGTTTGTTAAGTCTAAACTTTACAGTTCCTCAGATATTTGAGAGGTTTAAGACACTTGTAGAAGCCTCTGACAATTTTCAGAAGGTTTTCAGTATTATTTAGTCTTTCTAAGAGGATTCTAAAGGCATCAGACAAATTTAAAACAATTCTTGGAAGTTTTAAAGACACTTGTAAAAGCCTCTGACAATTTCTACACCATTTGCATATGTAATTTATAAAGCGTTATTTGAATTTTAGAAACCATGTGATGGATTTTAGAAATATCACTTGTATTTCAGAAACGGTTCATTAAATTTTAGAATAATAACTTTGATTTTAGAAATTGCAAATTTTATTTTAGAATAGTTTCTTGTATTTCAGAAAAGATCAGTTGGATTTTTGATACGGTTGTTTGTAATTTGGAAAATTAAAGTTGTATATCAGAAATGTTCAACATTTTTCCTCCAGTCTTCCAACAACTCCCTGATTTCCAATCCAACCAGATCTAAAACCTACCTAATATTTCTGCAATTACCTCTAAAAGTAGCTGTATTAGTACTACCTCTTGATCAACTAAATCAGCTTTGTTGATGTAAACCACAATCTTGGTAACTCCAACTTGTTTAGCTAATAGTAAATGTTCGCGCGTTTGAGGCATTTGACCGTCGGTGGCCGCTACCACTAAAATTGCTCCATCCATCTGTGATGCTCCAGAAATCATGTTTTTAATGTAGTCAGCATGACCTGGACAATCTGTGTGAGCGTAGTGTCTGTTTTTGGTACTGTAGCCCACATGACAGGCATTAATTGTTGGATTTTTGACACGGTTGTTTGTAATTTGGAAAATTAAAGTTGTATATCAGAAATGTTCAACATTTTTGTAGTGAAAGGTAATTGTGCTGTCATTGCTACAAAGTTATTAAAAGTTTTAGCAAATGAAATTATGTCAATTCGGATGTAAATTTTGTATTCATTGACAAAGTTATTCTTGTTGACGCTTTGTAACTCGTAATTGTTACTATAGAACAATTTGCTCTTTGTATATTGTTGCAAAGCGAACTTTTGATTATTAGTTAGGATTTCTTTAGTTATTTGTTGTTACCCCTGTATGTTACGTTGCTTTGTTTACGTTCTACATTCTTTTGTCTGTGTTCTAGAAAATCCTGGCTCCGTTGCTTATATATAGAGAGATTTATGTTATAGCTTAATGAGTGTGAGAGAGAAAGTCAATTTCATGAATATTTGGGAATTTTCTAGAAACCATGGAAGCCTATATAAGCAGCTGAACCAGGCCTGGTTAGTTAGTTGTTGAGTTGATGGTTGTAGTGAAGTCGAAGTTGTCAGATATCGAGGTTAAGTGTCAGTGTCAGTTTATTGTTTGTAAACAATATACAGTGTTGTTCAAGAAGTGTGTTATTAAGGAGTACGACGGTACAATATTTTATATAAATTAATAATCCAGATGGGCGGTTTTTTTTTCTAAGTGATATTAAATTAAAAAAATGGACTAATAACCAGGCAGAAACATAGTAAAATTCTGAAATTAAAATAACTATTCTAATATCCAACAGACCTTTTCTGAAATACAAGTGACTAATCTGAAATACAATTCACGCTTTCTAAAATCAAATTTACGATACTGAAATACAATTTTTAAGTATTGAGATCCAACTTATATTTTCTAAAATCTAAGTGATATTTTCTACACTACATGTGTAAATGGTGTAGAAAGTTTGCAATATTATTTAGAGACTACTGGCACTTTCTAATTGGATCTAGAAGCTTTTGATAATTTAAAATAATTTTTGGAAGGTTTGCAGTATTTTTTAGAGAGATCACTCGCTTCCAAAATGGTTCTAGAGACATCTGACAATTTCTAGAAAGTTTGCAATATTATTTAGAGACCACTGGCACTTTCTAATTGGATCTAGAAGCTTTTGACAATTTAAAAGAATTCTTGGAAGGTTTGCACTATTTTTTAGAGAGCTCACTCGCTTCCAAAATGGTTCTAGAGACATCTGACAATTTAAAACAATTCTTGGAAGGTTTAAGACACTTATAGAAGCCTCTAGAAATTTATAGAAAGTTTCCAGTATTATTTAGAATCCTTAGACACTTCCCAAAGACCAACCTAATCCAAGTATATGCACCTACAGCCGATAAAACAGAACAAGAAATCGAAGAATTCTACAATGGAATCGATATACTTCTTAGGACATCAAAAAAGGCAGATACAACAATAATCCTGGGCGACTTCAATGCTAAAGTTGGAAAAGGGAGGGTTGGAGAATATGTTGGGGATTATGGTTTGGGCGATAGAAACGAACGCGGAGACAGATTGGTAGAGTTCTGTCAGCAAAATGATTTTGTAGTTACAAATACATGGTACAGGCTGCCAAAAAGACGATTGTACACCTGGACTTCACCTGGACACACCGCGCAACATATTATCAGAAATCAAATTGACTTTGTGTTAATCAACAAGAGATACCGAAATGCTATTAAGTCTGTCAAGGCATATCCAGGCGCCGATATAAAATCCGATCACAATCCAGTTGTGGCGACGTTCAGAATGCGCTTTAAAAAACTGAAGAAAAAGACATTACCCCCAAAAATAAATACAGACTTGTTGAGAGACCAAACGATCAGATGGAAATAAAAGAGAATATAAACGAAAGAATGAAAATTAGAATAAGCGACAACAACGTTAATGAACAATGGCAAACCATTAAAGAAGGAATACTAGGGGCCTCACAGAGTAAATTAACAGAAACAAACCGAACATTCAAACAAAAATGGATGACAAGGGAGATTCTCGAGATGATAGATGAAAGAAGAACCTACAAAGGAATAGACATACAATCCTATAAAAATATAGATCGAAGAATAAAACGCAAGATAATTGAAGCGAAAGAACAATATATGCAAGAGAGATGTCATGAAATAGAAGAGCTGGAGAAAAAATATGACAGTTTTGGGATTCACAAAAAGATCAAAGAAATCACAGGCACAGGTAAAAAGAAGAGCTACAGTCTCATTAAAGATAAGCAAGGGAATCTAATTATGGATGTTGCCCAAAAACTGCGAAGATGGGAAGAATACATTAGGGAACTGTTTGAAGACCAACGAGAAGAATTGCAAGTCCAGGAAGTCAGAAAAGGCCCACCTATTACCAGGAGGGAGGTGGAATATGCTATTCAATGCACCAAAACAGGAAAAGCACCAGGCCCTGATGGTATCCCGACAGAACTGCTAAAACTTATAGAATATGACCAGCTGCAAATACTAGTAGATCTATATAACACTATCTATCATACAGGGATCATCCCTACAGATTGGTTGAGATCAACCTTCGTAATGCTGCCAAACAAAGTAAATGCAAAGGAGTGCTCTGACCACCGCACAATTAGCCTAATGTCCCACACTCTAAAGACCTTCCTCAAGATCATACATAGTCGAATATATAAAAAGCTAGAAATCGATATTAGTGAAAATCAGTTTGGATTCCGAAATGGAATGGGCACACGTGAAGCCTTATTCGCAGTGAATGTAATAATACAAAAATGTTTGGATATGAATAAGGAAATATACAGGGTGTCCGGAAAATACGTGTACAACGTTTGACGACAGACTCCTGACGTCAAAATATGTCGATCTCAGCCGACTTAGTTATATCCAAAATTGTCTCGTTTAGCCGGTAGAGGGCGTCAAAAATTTGTAAAAATATTGGTTTTTTACTAAATTACGTGAAAACCTGCTAATGGATTTTAATGAATTTTAGTATGTAAAATACTTCCGGTCACTCGACAAAAATATCTGGGTTGTCATAACGGTTCATATAAAAAATTAGGAGAAATGTTGACGTATTATATCACCTTTATAACACGTCCACTTATTTACAGCCGGTGACTATACTACTAGAAAACGTCATTTTATAGTATTAGTCTACATACTAAAATTCATTAAAATCGATTAGCAGGTTTTCACGTAATTTAGTAGAAAACCAATATTTTTACAAATTTTTGACGCCCTCTACCGGCTAAACGAGACAATTTTGGATATAACTAAGTCGGCTTAGATCGACATATTTTGACGTCAGGAGTCTGTCGTCAAACGTTGTACACGTATTTTCCGGACACCCTGTATATGGGATTTATCGACTACGAGAAAGCGTTCGACAGGGTGAGACACGAGAGGCTAATTAATCTTTTACGAGAAAGCCAACTTGATGAGCAGGATGTTAGAATAATAAAGAATCTCTATTGGAATCAAGTTGCTGTGATCAGCTCCGAAGGAACGACATCAGAAGACATCAAAATACAACGACGAGTGAGACAGGGATGTGTTTTGTCGCCACTTCTGTTTAACTACTATTCGGAGGCCATTTTCAAGGAGGCTCTTGGGAACAGAAAAGAGGGCATAATTATAAATGGAAAGACCATTAACAACGTGCGCTACGCTGACGACACCCTGATCATAACTGACAGCATGCATGACCTTCAAGTAATACTTCAAGAAATCGACCGGGTCAGCAGGGAGTACGGTTTAAAAATGAACTATAAGAAAACGAAATATATGGTCATAAGTAAAAATCAATCATGCCATCCTAATACCAACATCAAAGTCAATTCATTGTTGATCGAAAGAGTTGAGCAGTACCAGTATCTTGGCACGTCGATCAACGACAAACATGATCAGACTATGGAGATTAAAGTTAGAATTGAGAAGGCGAGAAATGTTTTCTTCAAAATGAAACAACTATTCACTAATCCCCACTTAAATCTCCAACTCAGACTGAGAATGATTAGATGCTACGTAATCCCAGTGCTTCTGTATGGACTGGAATCATGGACAATCAACAAAATCGCAATGAGAAAGCTCCAGTCTTTTGAAATGTGGATCGCCGCGGCATACAAAGTAAAAATAGCTGTAATGATAGCCAACCTCCATAAAGAGATGGCACCATAAGAAGAAGACACATCCCAAATGATTCTAGAGGCATCTGACAATTTAAAACCATTCTTGGAAGTTTTTAAGACACTTGTAAAAGCCTCTGACAATTTCTAGAAAGTTTGCAATACTATTTAGAGACCACTGGCACTTTCTAATTGGATCTAGAAGCTTTTGATAATTTAAAAGAATTTTTGGAAGGTTTGCAGTATTTTTTAGAGAGATCACTCGCTTCCAAAATGGTTCTAGAGACATCTGACAATTTAAAACCATTTTTGGAAGTTTTAAAGACACTTGTAAAAGCCTCTGACAATTTCTAGAAAGTTTGCAATATTATTTAGAGACCACTGGCACTTTCTAATTGGATCTAGAAGCTTTTGACAATTTAAAAGATCTCTTGAAGGGTTTGCAGTATTTTTTAGAGAGCTGTCACTTCCAAAATGGATCTAGAGGCATCGGACATTTTAAAACAATTCTTGCAAGGTTTAAGACACTTTCAGAAACCTCTGGCGATTTCTAGAAACTTTGCAATATTATTTAGAGACCACTGGCACTTTCTAATTGGATCTAGAAGCTTTTGACAATTTAAAAGCACTTTTGGAAGGTTTGCAGTATTTTTTAGAGAGCTTTGTCACTTCCAAAATGGTTCTAGAGGCATCTGACAATTTAAAATAATTCTTGGAAGGTTTGCAGTATTTTTTAGAGAGCTCTGTCACTTCCAAAATGTATCTAGAAGCATCGGATATTTTAAAACAATTCTTGGAAGGTTTAAGACTTTCAGAAACCTCTGACGATTTCTAGAAACTTTGAAATATTGTTTAGAGGCCACTGGCTTTCTAATTGGATCTAGAAGCTTTTGACAATTTAAAAGCACTTTTGGAAGGTTTGCAGTATTTTTTAGAGAGCTCTGTCACTTCCAAAATGGTTCTAGAGGCATCTGACAATTTAAAACAACTCTGGACAGGTTTAAGACACTTGTAGAAGCTTCTGGCACTTTTTTGAAGATTGTCAGTGGCATTTAGAAGTCTCTGGTAGTTTAAAAATGGCCCTAGAGGTTTCTGGTCTGTTAATTACAGTTACATGTTACTTGGACTGTGATAATTAAGTTTTGTATTGGGTAGTGTCATGTTAGACCCACCCCCTTTCTGTGACGTTGCTTGGTCCTCATTAGGATATGGTTGGCAATATAGGATATTATTATTATTATTACTAAATCAATTTTTGGAACATTTAAGTTTATGTTCTTCTTTTATACTCTTATACCGTTAGAAAGCCCATTTTACTAGTCTGTTATTTAATTTCCTTCACGTTTATTTACACAGTTTTGGAAGAAAAAAAAATATCTGGAAGTATGACATAATAAAATACACATTTTTATTCGATCTTCGTCTAATGAAATGAGATAAAGGATGTGACGCAACAGTCAGAAGTCACTGACCCAAAAGTACTCACCCAAGTCAATTCTACAAGCTACACTCCACGTCCGACTGAAAAGCTGTTGACAGTAGTTCCCTGTCACTGGCTTGGACCTCCCTCCTTCCGCTTTCGAAAGAAAATAAATGCTGGCCTTAAATCTGTTACTCAGTATTTCACTCTTGTGGGCACACAAAAGCATTCCCCTCTTAATATCTTTAACTTTTAAGTTCCTGACTAGAGCACCGATGTTCTCCCCAGCTTTAGCCTAAAATACTCAACAATTGTTAGAAGTAATACAAAAATAAATCAGGTGAATGTTACTTCAGGAACGCTTTTGTTAAAAACTTGCACATCTACAACTATAGTTTTTAAATTTAGATCAAAGCCCAACATGTCTGCTTCCGTGTTTTTCTTCATTATTCCCCGGCTTAAAGTTCCAACCACAACAGTCCCTCTTCCAGGCACTAAAAATGCATTATCAATCGGCAACAAAAACGGTGAAGTTAAATCGCGTTGTGGAGATGGAATGTAAGTGTCAATGGCATCCATTAATCTTTGAATGGACTGACAACCTAGGAAAAACCCGATTCGCACTTAAAACTTTAGAATTTCAAAACACACAAACCAATTTCGCTGTCTTTTCCCTCTAAAGCATGCAAAGCTGATCCGAATATAATGGGACTGTTTGTCCCATCGAAACCAAAGTCTTCCAACAACTCCCTGATTTCCAATTCAACCAGATCTAAAACCTACCTAATATTTCTGCAATTACCTCTAAAAGTAGCTGTATTAGTATTACCTCTTGATCAACTAAATCAGCTTTGTTGATGTAAACCACAATCTTGGTAACTCCAACTTGTTTAGCTAATAGTAAATGTTCGCGCGTTTGAGGCATTTGACCGTCGGTGGCCGCCACCACTAAAATGGCTCCATCCATCTGTGATGCTCCAGAAATCATGTTTTTAATGTAGTCAGCATGACCTGGACAATCTGTGTGAGCGTAGTGTCTGTTTTTGGTACTGTAGCCCACATGACAGGCATTAATTGTAATTCCTTTAAAAGAAAGCCTTAAATAGTCTATGTAACTTGACGCTTAACTTATTGCCAAGACCAGAGATGGCCCAAAATAATTTTGTCCAAGGAAAACTTTAGTTTACAAATGTTCTCAAAATTTTGAATGTTTCTTCTTAATTAAATTATCTAGTAATTTACTAAAAATATTCTCTTATGCTTCTTTTTATGTGTCAGTTGTGAATAAATGCTTGCTTTTAACCACAATCAATTGAAATGAAATCAATTTGTCTAATTACTTGTCTATCAATACTTACTCTAATCTAACAGCATAGCTAAATCTAAATAATGGAAGAAATGTTTAACAGGAATTTAATCAAAAACAGGAAAGTGGTTTATTGGGTAATTCGGCAAAAAAGTGAATAAACTGCTTTCATACAGATGGAGTTACATACCTCATGAAGCCAACATCATCCTTGTTCCTTTCAGCTTGACCTTTTTTTGGTGGAATTACCCAAAAAACCAGATTTCTGATATAAATATCTAATGTAGATACCAAAAATAAACTGAAAAGTATGGCTTTACAGTCAGTTTTTTTAGACTTTGACGTGGAAAAGCTTGAAAATTACATTCAAATCAGTGTTGCCAAAGTCTCTTTTGTTGCCAAAAGCTCAAAAACATCTGACAGCTGTCAAAAATCATTTCTGATGAATCGCACCGCAGATTATTATTTGTAATTTTGTAAAGTTAATTTGGGCAGTTGTGGCGTTAAATTTGACAGTTCAAGACGGTAAATTTGACAGTTATGACACTCAATGAGACTTTACAACGTGGCTTATAGTCAGGTGACACTTGTCGTAACTATCAAAACTCATTCAGCAGCGAGATGAAACTCTCAAATAAAAAACAGTTGTACCTTGTATTTACACCTCAATAAATGATCTCATTTGTGAACTGACACTGTAATATGTTTCTTACGTCACCTGACAGCGGTCACAACTGTCAAAACTCATTAAACAGTACCATAAAACTGTAAAATGTCAAATAGTCGCGTCTCTTTGATGACGGCACAAATTGTCTAACTTTGTAGAGTTAATTTTGGCAGTTGTGACGTTAAATGACAAATTAAGACGTTAAAATTGACAGTTATGACACTTAATAATACTTAACAGCAAAGCTTGTAGTCAGGTGATACTTGTTTAACTAAATTGTGTACTTTAGTATGTTTCTTACTTCACCTGACAGCTGCCAAGTAACAAAACTCACTCCATGGATAACATACAACTGGAATATTCAGATTAGTTGTAATTTTTTGATAAAGGGCATTGCAAGTTGTATTTATAGCTCGACAGAGCTAAATTTAACAGTTGTGACATTAACACACACATTGATAAGTATTTTACGTCACCTGAAAAATCACGCAGCTGTAACGAAAAATTACCAATCCAAAATAGTTCTACTGCTTAGATAAATCAGTGCACATTGTATTTATAGTTCTATAGAACAAAATTTGACAGTTGTGACGTTAAATGACGTAAGTATCACAGTGTCCTTTAACATCAGAACTGACAAGTTTGGCTCCATGTTGCTGTCAACACAGCTTACAGTGCAACTCCTCAAAGAAACACATCAATTTGGCATTTTATACTTTTTGGTCATTGGTGAATGAGTTTTAACTGTTATGACAGCTGTCATGTCGCAAGCAAAGCAAAATGATCCAACTGTAAAGACTACTTACAGTGTGGTTCCCCCAAAAAACACATCTACTTGACATTCTATAATTTCCAAATTGTCAAAATTCCATTGCCTGAATTGTTGCTTTTAATGTTTATTTATTAGCCTGTTCTTCATCATTCTTTTGGCATTTTATCCAAATATTTCTGAGAATTCTCCATCTCTGGCCAAGACATTAAAAAATACAGAGTTTGTAAAACAGTTAGGATTTATTAAAATATGTAAAAAAACTCTTATTTTAGAGGTAATGTTTATTTTCTAGAACTAATTTTTCTAGGATGTTTCTATGCAATTACAGGGATTCAAATTTGATATGGTCATTTCCTAGGATCTTCGCTCATACTTTTGTAATGACATTTAGTACTCCATTTGAAGTAGGCTTTAAGATTACAAAAAGTGCAACAGTTCAACAAAACCTATTCATACTCCTTACATGATCATTATCTTATGATATAGCTTCCACCATATTTTAGGCTATTTTTTTAAAAAAATGGTTGAATGTTTTTTTTTGGGAAAACAATCCTAAAAAAAAGTGGTTTGACACACAAAACTTGTTTATTGTAATTATAGTGATGATGATGATAAATAAAAATATGCATGTTTTATTTGGTAATACTGAGTGTGCAAGGTGTAGAATTGGAGATTCAACTGAAACCAGAATTACTGTGTATTCTGTATCAGTATACAAAGTGTTTCTGTTGAATTCTAGAAAAATGCATGGCAGACCTAGTATTTACTAACCCTGCATGGTTAACCACATGCAAAAGTGATTTATTCATCCACCTTTTTTTTGTTAAATAAAAAAGTTAAATATACAATCTAATATCAATTTCATCAAAAAAGAACCAAAAATATGGTGAAAGCTATAGGTATGGTAGCAGAACCCCGATTTACTCACACTTAAACTGAATATTAATAATTTACATTACATACCTCTAGCTTTTTCTTCGGGGGCCCTGTCAATTTCCTCATAAGATACATACTTTGCCAAACCATCCTTTTGCAAGTATTTGGTGATGGCAGCTGTGAGTGTCGTTTTGCCATGATCTACATGCCCTATAGTGCCGATATTTACGTGTTTTTTCTTATCCTCGTCTTTAACTGCCTGCTTTGCTGCTGTTGAATAGTACAGTTTTAAATCCCTGGATACAAGTTGAGTTTCCTTAACACATTTGAGGTTAAGTCGCGAAATCTGACACAGCCGACAAAAAGTCATCGTTTTCGTGTGCTCGGTCAAGAATAATTTTTGTCGCTGTGAAATTGCGAGTCCTAAAGTGCGTATAAAACCCGGAGAAACCATTTTTTTGCTATATTTACAGGTAAGTTAAGTAGTTAAATTTTTTTAGAATAAGGTATAGGTTAGGTGTTTATTTTTAATAAATTTTGACACTTGACACAGCTGTGTTGCCAGGTTTTCATGTATTTATCCCGATTAAAGAAAACTAATTTATATTATTATCAATGATTGGTTATATAGTTTTTTTTCTCTTTAAGCAAAATTTAATAATGGTAAGTGATAAGTACTGTCTACTATTACGCATATCGGCGAAATATTTTTGAAGAGTTTGCTTTTTTCTGACAGTAACCCTGTTTGTTCCGTAGTTATGGCAACACAGCATAACCCCCCACCACAAGTGGCTTTTAGAGGTGGAGCTACAGCGTTGCCAGCTTAAGTAACCTTCATACTTTTTAATTTATATGATTTCTTTTGCTCTCTGAATTCCTTTAAAAAAGTAAAGTTGATTAACTGCAGTTAATTATGTTTTGTTTAGTGTGTTCCTATTAGAAATTAACATTTTTTAAATAAAATCAAAAATTTTAGTGACAGCTGTCAGTGGTAGCCGATTACGGGATTACGGCAACGCTGCACACTCTTTGGCCAGCTAGTGGAGTGGCAAAAGGTTAGTTAATTTTTCCATCAATTTTTTTAGTTTTACCCATTAATTCTCTAATGTAGATGTTTTAAAACACTTACGTTATTCTTAGATTCGGCTCAGGTATGGGTATTAACAAGTCCCAAGACCTAATTTTCTCTACTTCCCCGTTTATAGTGTAACCTGTCCTACCACATTACATAACTTTGAACTTGAATCTAATTTTTTGCCATTAGGTTCTAATGGTTTTTGAGTGTTGAGTTTTAACTATTTCTTGTACAATGACGTAATTCTTTTTTTATTAGGCAAAGATGTTGGGTCGATTTGGACCTATGGTGGCCGTGGTGGCTCACAATGCCCCGGCTCAGCAACAGCAGCGGGGCATGGCTACCCTTAAAGCCATCTCAATCCGTTTGAAATCTGTGAAGAACATCCAGAAGATCACCCAGTCCATGAAGATGGTGTCAGCTGCTAAATATGCCAGGGCTGAGCGTGATTTGAAACAGGTATACCTTTTTGTAAGGCAGTTACACATATTTTGAAGTTCATAAAAGTAAGAAGTGGACTGTGATTGTCTTCCATCCTATTTATGTCCCACTACATTAAATAAGTCATTTCAATGATAGTCAAGACAATTTTTTTCCAGTTATTTTGTTTTTATTTACATTAGTCTTGCTGCAATGACATCTGTGTGCTACCAGTATTAGGGGTAGTACATAATTTATAGTATATTTATTATTATTAATGGTTAATGTAGAATTTACCTACTTCTTATAAAGAGTAAGTAAAAGAGGTGATTTCTGATTCTTTATATTTTAGAGGTTCAATCTGGTTAGGCAACAGGTGGGAGAAACAAAACATTATTATTCAAATTAGCATATGCTCTCTGCAATACCCAGATATAGAAATTTCAAAATTAGACAAAAAAATGTCATAATAAGAACTAAGAAGAGAGAGTACTATTGCAAATCAATGCTCTAGACAAAGATGGAGATAAAGTTTTATCTAAGTGATGTGTCAGGGTGACAAAACTGGGGATGGGAATTTAAAATTCACACATCAGTGTTGACAGCCTATTTGACAGATGACACTAATGGCTGAACTGTCAACTGGCCCTGTTCAAACAATAAATAAATATACATACTGACACTGAAAAGTGAAAAGTGAAAATAGCAGCAAATTTTGGAAGGGCAAACACGGCCATTAAAACACACTTTCCTTCCAAAAGCTTCAATCAGCTGTATTTGACATTTCATTGGAATGCCTAATTCATTGCTTTTCCTTATTTTTATTTTTGTAGTTTTGCATTTTTAAATAGAATTTTGAGAATGACACATCTTTAAAAACATACTGGCTTTGGAATCAAAACACCAAATTTTATCTGTCAAAGTTGAAAAAAAAAAATGTTTCAAAAAATAATCAAAACAGTCATGTGACCTCAAGTAATGCAGTTTTGAACTTGGAACAGCAAATTTAAACTAAATAACACAATCACATGACCCTAATAAAATAGAATTTGCAACTGTCAAAGTTTAAATGTTAAAAAAACAATTGATGTTAAAAAATAGTAGTTTGTAAATTTTGTAAAATTTTCATAAATCTCCCTACTTAAATACGGCTCAAACTGTTAAGACAAATGATATTTAAAAACCTTCTCATTTGATAATTGACATATGAAAAACAAAATGCACCCACCATAAACATAAATAGTTAAAAAAAATAACTAACAAATCACTGTAATGTATAGGTGAGGCCTATTGGCAATGGAGCTAAACAGTTTTATGAACAAGCTGAAATTGCTCCACCTGCTGACGTCCCACAGAAGCTTTTCATTGCTGTGACCTCTGACAGAGGTACACTTTCAGTATACTCTTCCAAATGGAATATTTAAAAAAATAATAATTGTGCCAGGTTTGTGCGGAGCTGTCCATACTTCGGTAGCTCGTCACATCCGTACTGAGCTGGGTAAAGACGACCAAAACGTCAAAGTAGTGTGCGTTGGTGACAAGTCCCGCGCCATTTTATCTCGTATCTACGGCAAGAACATCATTCTGGCCGCTAACGAAGTCGGACGTTTGCCGCCCACTTTCTTGGACGCGGCCAAATTGGCCGACGCTATTTTGAAGAGTGACTACAAGTTTGGAGCTGGAGAAATCGTTTATAATCGCTTCAAATCTGTTGTGTCCTACCAGACACAGACACTGCCAGTTTTCAGCTTGCAATCTATCGCAGTAAGTGTTGTTGCTAATAATTTTGGCTCGGTTTTTGAGCCAGTTTGGTTACGTTTCAGGCTGCTCCGAAATTGTCGGTCTACGATTCTCTCGACGACGAAGTCATCCAGTCGTACTTGGAGTTCTCGTTGGCGTCTCTTTTATTCTACTCAATGAAAGAGGGAGCTTGCTCCGAGCAGTCTTCCAGAATGACAGCCATGGACAATGCTAGCAAGAACGCCGGCGAGATGATTGACAAGCTTACGTTGACGTTCAACAGAACTAGACAGGCTGTCATCACCAGAGAATTGATTGAAATCATTTCTGGTGCTTCTGCTCTGTAAGCAGTTTACTCTTTGCGGATCTATACTGTAGGCTTTTCAATTTCTAAATAAATAGTAAGTTCCAAATTTTCAGTTAAGTGCGGTAGTCTGGATTATGAGATTTGAATGCTCTGTATGTAAAGGTAAAACGGATAAGAAAAATAATAAGCCCAAAGTCTCAAATAACATCTTGATAAATAATACCTTTTTTAGTTTCTTTTTACAGTTACATACCCGAGCTGTTTATTATAATAAATGGTACATACGTAATTTAGTAAATGTGTTTTATTTTCTGTACCTGACTTAGCAAAATCACGAATCATTTTAGAAAAACCTTCTAAATCAAAATTTACAAATTGTAAGTGGATTTATATAGAACATAAAGAATAAAATTTTAATACTAATTAAACTGTTTGGCAACTGTGTTACAAGGAAATTATTAATTTTATTTCATTGGTTTTATTAACCCATCTTTTGTTGATCATTCTGTTTGAAAATGCCCATAATATTTAAAAAATATTTGCGCTAAATTACAATCCAGAGCTGTTGGAAAAACTTTGCAAATAACATGTGTGTGACGTAATTTAAAAGAAATCAATCAGAGTTACTCATAAGGTCTGTTCGCAGAGAGAATCTCCAACTAGTAATCAGAGAAATGGATACATCCATTGGCCACAAGTCAGAAAACGTCATAGTCACGTGAGCATTCAACCAATGAAACTTGACATTTACTGTTACTTGAGTTGAAAACCAGTCAGGCGCCTGCGAACAGACCTCTAAAGTGGTCATGTGACCAAACGTCACAGCCGCTTCGGCACTTTTGGTTGACAGACTGTCACTGGCCGCATTTGTTTTTACGCTCCATGGCCGCATTCGTTTTCACGCTCCATGGAGAGAGAGCAGAGCTTTTGTGACGTCACAATGACGTAATTTGACAGTTGCTTAAATTATAGTTTTGCTCAATTACGTCATCGTGACGTCAAAAATAAAAACGAATGCAACTACTGGCAAAGTTTTTTTCATCTTTTTCGATTTCCAAGTATAATTTTGAAGTTTCCATACCTGTATACCTAGGTATGTAGATCAACGCATTAGACAAAAGAAGCCATTCTCGGCACGTTTTTTTTTAAACACCCTCTAGGTATACTACTGGGGATAAATGTAGACAAGCTGCAACAACTATAACCGTTTGTTAACTTTGAGTTTTTCTTTAAATAAACAGTCTAGGTTACTTTAACATTTCAAACCAATACAAAATGTGAGTGTGCTTGTCGCTTAAGGTTACATGGTTAGTAAATAAAAGAAACACCGCATACTTACTTAATAAAAAAAACTGATATCACCACACTTTCTTAACTGGATTCAATCAATAACCCGCATACATTCGCTTGTTAATTCATATTATTTCAATATGAAAGTAACAAACGGATTCAAAATGACTTGAACAGAGCGGCGCAAAATGGCGACGTTGGAGTTGTACTTTATACTAGACAACCCACTATACAAAAAAGGAAAATTGTGTATTTTGAAATTTGACAGTTATCACATGACCGAGTAAGATAAAAAGCTAAGGCATCACGTGACATTCCAGTGCCTACTCAAATTGGTTATTTATGTGAATAAGGAAGAAGAAATTAAGACGTTAACCAATGTTGTTTAATCTGACACAGTGACACATTGACTGTGGGGAATTTGTGTTTGTTATGTGAAAGTCGGAAATTCTTCGAGTTCCACATAACTGTGATACTTCTCATTTTGTATGTTAATTAATTATCTAGGGTATCTTGCAATTTAATTTTCACATATTTTTATTACGTACGTTTAATGTTTGGTAAGTACTAGAGTGTTTTTTAACTTTTTTCTACCACAACTTTAATAGCTGATAATCAGCAAGATAACATTTTAATTTTTTGGTAAAAAACTGCCAAACATTGCTTAACTATCAATAAAATGAGCAGTTAAGCACTTTATCTTAGTAACTTTATAATTAAACTCACAGAAATGCAAGTCAATATTAACATATAGTTGAAGACTGTAATGTTCATTTTGGTTTCAGTGCCTTCGACCATGTTTAGCACAGTTATTAGAAATATTTCTCAAGTGTCCAAAAGTGTGGTGACAAGGTCCATTACCAATGCTGCGGCCACTAATAGTAAGCAAGCTCAGGATCCTCAACAGGAAGCAATGCTAAAAGATCAGTGCTTCTTGGTTGATGACAATGACAAGATAATTGGTCAGGCCAGTAAACAGTATTGTCACTTGGTGCAGGAGAATGGAGACATACCTTTGCACAGGGCATTTAGTGTATTTTTATTCAACAAGAAAGGAGACTTGTTATTGCAGAAAAGAGCTTCAGAGAAGGTATATGATTTGTGTTATGAAAGTGTTTGTCTAAGCATAGACTAAATGATAAGTATAGACAAACAGTGACAATACATATTTGCCTTGGAAAACATCAGTTTTAATGGGACCGTGTCTAGTTGACAAATCACATTTAACAGATTTTACTTGTGTTTTGTTTAATTATTGTGTTTCACTTCCTTGTATTTTTAGTTTATTTTTAATATTCATCAAGGGGGGTTATTTTATACTTAATACGTTATGAATTCCATGTTTTATCTTAAAACAGTCACCTGACCATTTGTACCTTAAAATAAGTCACCTAATCTTTAAAATTAAATTTAATTATTGAAAATAGTCACCTGACCCTTTAAATAATATTTTGTCATTTACAGTCACCTGATTCCGTTAAAAAAGAGTCACGTGACTCTCCAAATAATATTTTTGACATCTGAAACAGTCACATTACCTTTAGGATTCCGGTTTAATGTGAAAACGTTTTGAATTGAAAATGGTCAATCTGCATTATAAAGAGAGTAATGTGTGTCTTTAAAAATATCAGTTGAAAAACGTCACGTGATCCTTTAAATAACATTTTGACATTCAAAACCTGTCATGTGACATTGTAAAATCCGTTTTTAAAGTTACAAGACACACGCGACTTTCAGGATCCATTTTGAAGTTAAAAAAGAGTCAGGTGGACTAAAAATTAAATTTGATGAATAAAAATCGTCACGTGACCATTTGCACATTAAAAGGAGTTCATGTAATTTAAAAAATCTCAGTTCAAACTGTAAAACTGCCACGTGACCCTTTAAACGATATTTCGCTATTTACAGTCACGTGATCTTCAGGATTTCAGTCAGAGATGTAAAATCGGTAATTTTCGGGTAAAATTACTTAAATAAAAATTTTTCTTGATAGGAAAAACAGCTGTCAAACTTGTCATTGTTATTATCAAACTTATCATGCATTCTAATGGGATAATTTAAGACATCTAACCGCCATTTGCGCCGCCGTACTTTAAGGATAGCTTAAGTTAAGTGTGGTTTGGAGTGTGACTTTTTTCACCTGTACTGTCACAGTCTGACCCACACTTAAATTGAGCTCGGCTTACAAAACGACGTTGCAAACGGGGGCAAATGACTAAAAGTACATCAAACTTTATTTGAATTGATATTGGATTGTTGTACAATTATTATAATTAAAAAAGGAATTATTTTTGAATTTTCAGATTTTCCAATTTTTCCGGAAAATTACCGGAAACTTTCTGAAAAATTTTTTATACCTAACCTTAACACTTTTCAAAATAATATGAATTTTAAAAAAAATATTTATAAATTTGTACCTTCTGGACAACACATTCCCGGTATAAAAGCTTGAATCTTTCGGTAGCGTGACATTTCTACTATATATAGTATACAGGGTGATCAAAAGACAATTTCAAGGGCTACAAATTGGTATATTGAACCACCCTGTAACTGTCAAAATAACAGAGTTATGGACTGTCACAGTAAAAACTGTCAAAATCAAACAACTCAGTTTTAACAGTAAATAACTCACTTATTCGTCGTTTTAGGTAAAAACGCTATACGGGGTGGTCAAAAGAGAATTTCAAGGGCTACAAATTGGTATATTGAACCACCCTATAATTGTCAAAATAACCAAGTTATTGACAATACAATGGAGTAGTTTACAGGGTGATTCAATGAATTTTTAACATCCTTCTAACTTGTTTATTAATTTGAGCAGCAAACCAAACTAATAATTTTTTATTGGATTTTTGGTCATTCGAATCTACGTCAAATTCTAGGCTTACTTGATGTAAAATGTTTATATCGATATTCAATTGTTTTTAGCCTTACTTTGACCACCCTCCTCGAAAGCAAAAATTCCCAATTTGAGCGAAATTTTGGTGCACTTTTCCAGAAAATCGTTCATAACTCGCTTATTTAAGACACCCTGTATAAACACACCGTATAACAAAAGAAAGCTAATGAACGGGGCTATCACATGACGTTGAACGGGCACGACTATGTTGTCCCGTTTAGCCGCTAGAGGGTGTCAAAGTTGACTCTCGTTTTTTGCTCAATATCTCAGGAACGTTTCAGTTCAGAGGTTTGACATTTTTATCACAAATGCACCTCGATGGGATACAACTTTTAGCTTCTATACACTTTTTTGGTATCACGCACCGTTTGACTTTAAAAAATAAAAAACTAGAATTGTCAAGAAATTTCAAGTAAAATTTTTTTATTTTCAAAATTAACCTCAACTGCCTAAATACCTTCAAGTTGATAGTACAAAAATTTAAAAAAACGAATTATTTATGAATTTTCAGATTTTTCATTTTTTTCGGAAGATTACCGAAAATTTTCAGGAAAAATTTTCATAAATTTAATTTTCCGGATATTTTACATCCCTGATTTCGGTTTGACATTAAAAAAATAGTCACGTGACTTTTAAAAACATATTTGATTATTGAAAATCGTTATGCGACTTTATGAACTGTAAAAAGAGTCACGTCACACTTCAAATAATATTTCTAAGAGTCACGTGATTTTTAAAAATATATTTTATTATTGAAAATCGTCACGTGACCTTTAGGATTTCGTTTTGACGTTAAAATAATTGAAAATTGTCATGTGGCCATTTATTGCACCGTAAAGAGGGTCACGTGTCTTTAAAAATATCAGTTTAAATTAAATATCAATTTAACTGAAATTTATTTGAAAAAAAACGAGCTTTCTTACGCAGTCCAGATGGGATAGAAAAAGAAAGCGGATTATGGGAAATACTGCTAAATTTGGCAACGATGTCTGCAATGAGGAGATGTATTAGCGCCATCTCTTAGAGTTTACCTAGAACTGAAGCTGAAGCCCTGGAAGGGTAAACGGCTTCCGTTTTGGGTGGCACTTTAATTATTACATTGCGCTGGGTGTCTCTACTTATCATTTAGTGGATGGTCTAAGTAATTTCGTTCCAGATAACTTATCCAGATTGTTACACTAATTCCTGCTGTAGCCACCCTTTGGCTAATTTTCCTGGGGAAGAGGATGATCAAAATGCCATAGGAATTAAAAAGGCAGCTATAAGGCGTTTAAATTATGAGCTAGGAATACCTTTGGATAGCATACCTTTTGATAACATGCATTATATTACTAGAGTGCATTATAAAGATGAAGGTAAAACGTTATCAGTTATTCGGTTCAGCCTGTTTTTCAGTCTACATATTCAAAATAGGTAATGGCAAATATGGAGAACATGAAATTGACTATGTTTTGTTCATCCAACAAGACGTCAAACTGAAACCCAATGCTAATGAAGTGTCAGAAATAAGTTTTGTGCCCAGAACCGAATTTGATGATTTTATACCCACATTAACTGGACAGTGGACACCGTGGTTTTCGCTGATACTAAAACACCGATTGAAATATTGGTGGGACAATTTGAACAACTTGGATGAAATCAAGGAGCATAAAAAAATTTTAAGGTTTAAGAGTGAAAAATAATTAATTATGCAAAGGAGATTTGGTTGTTTTATTTCCAAAGGGCAATTGACAGCTAGTCATCATATTATACTGTTTTACTTCTAACAGATTCATTCATATTCTGTCTCTTAACAGAGAAAGTTTTTATAGTGAAAAATAAGAGTTATAAGACCTTTCAAATACTTACATAGATTATTCTGAATGTAATTATTTTTTACAGTAAGTTGGGAAACTTGTTTACTAAAAAACAGTTTGGTGCAATTTTGTATTAATTTCATTGTTAATATTTTATTAGAGTAGCAATATTTTTAAGTATTAAAAGCTGGCAGTGTTTTGTATCCTTGTCTTATATTATATGAAATAGTCATGAATGATAATATGTGTCTGCATTTGTTATTACCTCATACTAAGCTCAAAATCAGAGCTGTCGCAATTACTAAAAAAAAAGCAGTTGAATTACAATTACCAACTACTCTAAAATTGCTGATTGTAATTCAAGTATCAATCGCAAATGATTTCAAAAAGTAATTGAATTACCAATTACTAGCAGTAGCTGAACTACTCAAAATTATCTCAACTTATTGGCAATTGACAATAATAAAAGGAATACATATTTGTACAGAAAAGCTTATGTGCATTGCAAAGTACAAATGCATAGTAAAAAATAACTATTCTTTTGGCATCTATTGACAAAAAAACTGCCAGATGAGGCTCCTAACAAAGTCCTAAATGTTCCAAGGAATTTGAAAGAGAGTTAAAATCATTTTGGAGTTGCCAGAAATCTCTAAATACTACTAACAGTTTCCTACAGGCTACGTTTCCTAAAAATTTGAATTTGAAATTAACATTTATAATGTCCAAGTCGAAATTTGAATTCCAATAGAGTTTTTAATGTTTTCAAGTCAAAATTTGGTTTACTAACCAATTTTCAGGCTGTAAGTGTGACAGTTCGCTTGAAATTCGTGAAATCTGTCTTAGAAGTCAAATTTTAAGTCAATTTCCATTAAAACGGAGTGAATTTACAGTCCTAAACCGTCTAGAATTTATTTTATTTCTGAAAGCCTTTAAAACCATTTTAGAATTACCAAAATTCTCTTAATACTACTTAAAATTTCTTAAAGCTGCCAGCAGCCTCTACAAGTGTCCAAGCCAAAATTTGGATTCCAAGACAATTTTTAAGGTTTTGAAGTAAAAATTTGGTTCACTAATCAATTTACAGGGTGTAATTGTATGGAGTTCACTTGAAAATCATGAAAACTGACCCAAATGACAAGTTTTAAGTAAATTTCCATTGATACAAAGTGTACAGTGCGTTTTTTTTAACGCGCAACATAGGATTTCACGTGTTAAATTTATAAGCCCATGTTAGACCATGTTATTTTGGAACTACAAGTATAAAACTTGACGGGTGGCTGTTTCGTACCCTGAAGCTTAAGTAAGTTTACCAATTCGGCCTAAAAAGTGTTAAAAATCTTGCAAAAAATCATCTTTTTTCGAAAAGGTTTTATCGTTTCATACTCCCTGTATGCATTGTTGTTCTTTGTTGTTTTTGATACTGGCACGGCAGGTAGCAGGTAAAATTTGGCGTAGAAAGTAAAACAGGGTGATCATTAACCTTATATCAAGAAAGTTAAGAACAAAAGAAGTATTTTTATAAGTGAATTGTTCAAAGTGACCTCCGTTTGAAGCCAAACAGTATTCCAAACAATCATAAAATGCCCTTTTGACGTTCAAAAGATGTCGGGGCCTGATGCAGTCAAAATATGTCACTTTACCTGCTACCTGCCCTGCCAGTATCAAAAACAACAATGCATACAGGGAGTATGAAACGATAAAATCTTTTCGAAAAAAAAAGGATTTTTTTCCAGTTTTTCATCACTTTTTAGACCAAATTGGTAGACTTGCTTAAGCTTCAGGGTACTAAAGACACACCTGTCAAGTTATAGACTTGCAGTTCCAAAATAAAATGGTCTAACATGGGCTTAAAAATTTAACACGTAAAATCCTATGTTGCGCGTTAAAAAAAACGCACTGTATTTAAAGTTTCCAAGCCAACATTTAGAGTGTTAAATATAAAAATTTGATTTTGAAATTAACATTTAAAATGTCCAAGTCAAAATTTGGTTTACTAACCAATTTTCAGACTGTAAGTGTGACAGTTCGCTTGAAATTCATGAAATCTGTCTTAGAAGTGAAATTTTAAGTCAATTTCTACAGTCCTAAACCGTCTAGGATTTTTTTTATTTCTAAAAGCCTTTAAAACCATTTTAGAATTACCAAAATTCTCTTAGTACTACTACAAATCTCTTAAAGCTGTCAGCAGACTCTACAAGTGTCCATTTGGTTTTCTAATCAATTTACAGGGTGCAAGTGTGAGAGTTACTTGAAAATCATGAAAACTGACCCAAATGACAAATTTTAAGTCAATTTCCATTAAAACGGAGTGAATCTACAGTCCTAAACCGTCTAGATTTTTTTTTTATTTCTGAAAGCCTTTAAAACCATTTTAGAATTACCAAAATTCTCTTAATACTACTTAAAATTTCTTAAAGCTGCCAGCAGCCTCTACAAGTGTCCAAGCCAAAATTTGGATTCCAAGACAATTTTTAAGGTTTTGAAGTAAAAATTTGGTTCACTAATCAATTTACAGGGTGTAATTGTAAGGAGTTCACTTGAAAATCATGAAAACTGACCCAAATGACAAGTTTTAAGTAAATTTCCATTGATACAAAGTGTATTTAAAGTTTCCAAGCCAACATTTAGAGTGTTAAATCTAACAATTGAATTTGAAATTAACATTTTCAAGTCAAAATTTGAATTTCAAGGCAGTTTTGAATGTTTTCAAGTCACAATTTGGTTTACTGACCAATTTTCAGGCTGTAAGTGTGACAGTTCGCTTGAAAATCATGAAATCCGTCTTAGAAGACAAATTTTAAGTCAATTTCCATTAAAACGGAGTGAATCTAAAGTCCTAAACCGTCTAGTATTTTTTTTATTTCTAAAAGTGTTTAAACCATTTTAGAATTGCCAAAATTCTCTTAATACTACTTAAAATCTATTAAAGCTGCCAGCAGCCTCTACAAGTGTCCAAGCCATAATTTGAATTCCAAGACAATTTTTAAGGTTTTGAAGTAAAAATTTGGTTCACTAATCAATTTACAGGGTGTAATTGTATGGAGTTCACTTGAAAATCATGAAAACTGATCCAAATGACAAGTTTTAAGTAAATTTCCATTGATACAAAGTGTATTTAAAGTTTCCAAGCCAACATTTAAAGTGTTAAATCTAACAATTGAATTTGAAATTAACATTTTCAAGTTAAAATTTGAATTTCAAGGCAGTTTTGAATGTTTTCAAGTCACAATTTGGTTTACTGACCAATTTTCAGGCTGTAAGTGTGACAGTTCGCTTGAAAATCATGAAATCTGTCTTAGAAGTCAAATTTTAAGTCAATTTCCATTAAAACGGAGTGAATCTATTTTAGAATTACCAAAATTCTCTTAGTACTACTACAAATCTCTTAAAGCTGCCAGCAGCCCCTACAAGTGTCCAAGCCATAATTTGAATTCCAAGGCAGTTTTTAAGGTTTTGAAGTAAAAATTTGGTTGTTTACTAATCAATTTACAGGGTGTAAGTGTGAGAGTTCACTTGAAAATCATAAAAATTGACACAAATGATAAATTTTAAGTCAATTTCCATTGATACAAAATGTATTTAAAGTTCCCAAGCCAACATTTGTGACAACAGAGGGTTAAATCTAAAAATTTGAATTTGAAATTAACATTTACAATGTCCAAGTCCAAATTTGAATTCCAAGGCAGTTTTTAATGTTTCCATGTCAAAATTTGTATACTACTCTTTAAATACTACTTAAAACTTACCACAAACTGCCAGAGACCTCTACAAGAGTTTTATAAACACAATCAAATTTTTTTTTTTTAAATTGAAAAAACCTTGAAAATCATGTTGGAAACGATTCCACCTGTATCAACTCGACAATTCATTGTTTTTTTAAAGTAATTCAATTGTAATAGTTAAATTTTTTGAAAGTAACTGAATTACATTAAAAAATAAAAAAACAGTCGTCAAGAAGGGCCTAAACTGAATTTAATAAACAAAAAAGGTTTTGAAAGGCTGTTTCTTCTAGAATCAGGACACTGATTCCTTTTGCCTCAAAAAGTGATTTCTTTACAGATATACAGGGTAGAGAAACTTTGCACTTTCCTCCCTTATTGTTGCGCAAATAACTAAAGATCGAAAGCAGAAAGTACCTACTTTTCATTAAATTTCTAATCCAGCTTTTAATTATTGATTTTATTAGTCAATTAAACCTGTTGTTCTTTTAAACTCAAATAGTAGCAAACTGGCTGGATAAAAATCTCCAAGAGATAGATTAGAACCGTGCAGCTTTTATCACCTTGTTGCAAAAGGTAGGCCATTCTGGAACATTTAGAATACCCTATAGAAGGCATGTGGAACAAAAATAGGAATAGCTACAGTATCCTTGACAGAGAGAGAGAGAGCTGAAACTGGATAAGACGGTGAAAAAGACAAATAATAGACGACAGATCAGATATACTATTCTCTGGAACTTATAGAAGAGAGAAGACATCATCCTGAACAGAAATATAACCGTTATATGATCCATATAAGAGGAAAATATGTTACAAGTTTGCATTATGTCATTTGATGTCAAACGTCTACTTACTGGGTTATTGTATTTTTTACTTTAAAATGGTTCAAAAGGATTAAAATCTGGTCATCTGTGAGGTTACGTTAATTTTTGACACTAAAGACAGTCAGAAAAAAAAAACAGGTTTTTTGGACTAATTTTTACTGGCGTGATCATTACTTATGAGTCCAAATTTGTACTGAGTAGTCCAAAAGTTTGTTATTTACTACTAAAAATAGTTTTAAAATTCGTTTTTTTTAGATTGCAATCCATTGTCGAGTGCCTGAAACTGGATTTCAAGCACTAAAAACAGTCCGGAAATCAAGACAAAGATTGTGGCGAATAAAACTAATTTTTTACTACTAAAAATAGTCTAAAAGTTGACTTTTAAGGCTAGAAATGACTTTACTAAGAATAAAGAGGGTCCGAAAGTATATTTCCAGGACTCTAATTGGTCTACAACTCAATTTTCTGGATTAAAACAAGTCTAGAACTCAATTAAACACTGGTAACAGTTTAAATTAAATTTTCGGACTAAATTCAACTCTAAAAATTAGTGTTCAATACTAATATCGTAGAATTTAGTGCCAAAATGTTTTACTATTATAAATAGTTTTAAACTCGATTTTTCAGTCTTAAAGCACTAAAAACAGTCCGAATTTCTTAAATGCTTCAATTTTTTGCACCAATGAGTGTATAAATCAAATGAATAGTAAATAATCTTGAAATGACATTTTTAAGACTTTGTGAAGATCCTGAAGAGCTTGAAAACTCGATTTTTCAGGCTGAAAACAGCCTTAAAGCACTAAAAACTGTTTAGATTTCTAAGAAATGATCGAATTTTTAACACTGAAGTGTCTAGAAGTCAATTTAATAGTGACAAAGTTTGAAATGGGATTTTCAAGCCTATGGTCTTTTAAGTCTGCTATGTCAAAAACTTGGTGAAGATTGCCTTGAAACTCGATTTTCCAATCTGAAAGCCCTAAAAATAGTCCAGAGGTGTAAGAAAATTAAAGCAAAGTAGATAGCTTGAAAAGTTAGTCTTCAAGTCAATTTTCATGAATCCAATGTCAATATCCTGTATTTAAGACTATTTTCAAGACTAAAATAGTGAATGTGTTTTCAAATTATGAAAACTTACTTCAAATGTAAATTTGAAGCTTCTGATGTCACTTTTCATTGGTTTAGTCACTTTTTAGTGTCCAAGTCAATTTTCAAGGTTGAAATGTGTGAATTTGTAATAAAAAATTCTAGAAATTCTAGAAAGTCAATTTTCAATACTAAAGTTTTTAAACTTATCTGAAAAATGTGATGACTGACTACAAAGACAGTTTTCAAGCCTTTCAAGTCAATTTTCAATACTCAAGAAAATGACATAATGCATGTCAACCTATTTTTTGATAGGCTCTCGAATGGTAAACTATTGACATTTAAAATTGGACCAGCCTGTAGACAGGAGTCTTGAAATATTATAAGGTATTATAATTCAGGGAGACACTACTTTTACCAAATTTTAAAATTAATGGAACTAGAGAGGAATTTTGCCATCCAATTAAGTAACACACTACCAACTTTTAAAAAATAAAAGCAATATTAATTTAAAAAAACTGGAGTAATTTGGGGTCCAGAAACTGCGCGCTTGTGCCGCATCTGATCTTAAAATATCGATTTTCCAACTCCCCTCAATTGTAACCTCAGCTTCAATGCAGCCTATACTACTCTCATTTTATTTTACTCCTACTCTATAAAATAATGAAACGCCAAAATGTGAGAACGTTATCTCTAGTGGTAACGACGTTTACCTATTTATTAATTGGTGCAGCTGTATTCGACGCGTTAGAGTCCAAAGAGGAAGAAAAACGTGATCAATTATTAAAAGGCACGTATTTTTAATGTCTTAAGGACATTATTTCCAACCAACCGATTGTAGTGTCGGCGAATACGTTAAAAGCCAAATACAACATAACCGAAGAGGATTACAAGATGATTGAACTGATGATAATCGAGTACAAACCGCATAAAGCCGGACCGCAATGGAAATTTGCTGGTTCTTTTTACTTTGCCACTGTGGTTTTGGCTATGATTGGATATGGTCATTCTACACCAGTTACTTCCGGAGGAAAAGCTTTTTGTATGGCCTATGCTATGGTATGTTAACTGCATATTAGTAGATTTTACTGTTACCACTTTGAACTTTAGTGAAATCTTCTTCTTATTCTTCTTTAAGTGCCGCCATCTCCTCTCAGAAGGTTGGCAATCATCATGGCTATCCTCACTTTCGATGCTGCAGCTCTAAACAACTCAGTGGAACTACAGTTATACCATCCTCTCAGGTTATTCAACCAAGAGATACGTCTTCTTCCTCTGCTTCTTTTCCCCTGTATCTTTCCCTGCATAATGTTCTGCAACAATACATATTTATCTCCCCTCATCACATGGCCCAGATATTGCAGCTTCCTTATTTTAATTGTGTTTAATATTTCCTTTTCTTTTCTCATTCTTCCCAGTACCTCCTCGTTTGTTACCATGTCCACCCAACTTATTATCTCTTTCTTTAACGTCCAGGATTCCATCCCGTACAGCAACACCGAGAAAACATAGCATCTCAATATTCTGACTCTAAGGTGTAGATTAAGATCTCTACTGCATAACACATTCCTCATTTTGTTGTATATGGTTCTGGCCTGTCCAATTCTTGCTTTAATTTCTTCGGTGTACTCATTATCTTCATTAACCGTTGTTCCTAAGTATTTTTATTTGCTAACTTTCTCTATTGGTTCTCCGTTGATCCATAGGTTTTCCTGTTGTTGAGCTGACTTTGTAATGATCATGAATTTGGTCTTTTTGATATTTAAGGTAAGTCCTCCTTACTCACTGCTCTTCACTACTTGATCAACCAAGCTCTGTAACCCTCCTATTGTTTCGGCAATAAGTATGGTGTCGTCTGCATACCGGATATTGTTAATGGGTATTCCATTGACCTTTATTCCCGTTGTTGTTTCTTCCAGTGCTCTCTGAATGATTTCCTCCGAATAAAGATTGAACAACAGCGGCGACAGTACGCACCCCTGTCTTACACCGCGTCGTATTATTATTTCCTCTGAGAGTTCCTTATCTACACTGATATTAGCCGTCTGGTTATAGTATAAATTATTTATTATTCTAATATCTTTCATGTCTATGTTTTTAGTTTTAAGCAATTGAATAAGGAGGTTATGGCGGACTTTATCAAATGCTTTGTTGTAGTCCAGAAAACAGACATACATCGGTTGATTGACGTCCATGCATCTTTAAGTCAACACATTAAAGGCAAACAAGGCTTCTCTTGTTCCTATTGCATTTCTAAAGCCAAATTGGGTTTCGCTAATATCTTGTTCTAATTTCCGAAAAATTCTCTGATGTATTATCTTTAGGAATATTTTGAGAGCGTGGCTCATTAGACTGATGGTTCGGTGGTCGCTGCACTCTTTTGCTTTAATCTTTTTTGGCAATGTAATGAAGGTTGATCTAAGCCATTCACGGGGAATTATTCCTGTATTGTATATTGTGTTATATAGCTCCACAAATATGCCTATTTGATCTTCTGTTATTAATTTGATTATTTCTGCTGGAATTTCGTCGGGTCCTGGAGATTTATTAGATTTTGCCATTTTAATTGCGTGCATTACCTCTCCTTTGTTATTGTTGGACCTAACTCTCTTTCTATGTCTTCTTCCACCATTTCTTGTTGCCTGTCATCGTCGAATAATTCTTGTATATACTCTTTCCATCTCGCTAGTTTGCCTTCAGTGTCTGGGATTATTTTGCCGTCTCTGTCTAGCAAAATATTACTTTGGTTTGATCTTTTTATACCAGCTAGTTCCTTAATTTTTTTATGCAGATTAAGATCGTCGTGTTTTGTTATTAAATCTTCTATTTCTGTACATTTTTCTCCGTACAATTTCTCTTTGGCTTCACGTATTCTTTTCCTTATCTCTTATCGTCTTTCCTCCATTAGTCTTAAAATTTCGCGAGTCATCCATGGTTTTTGTTTGTGGTTAGTATTCTCTGTTTGCAGTAGCTCTTTTGTTGAAGTCGTTATTGTGGTTTTGATGGTATCCCATATTATGTTTGGATCTTCATTCGGTTCAGCTTTGACCTTACTTAGTTCAGTGTTAATATTCGTGGTCAACTGATCTCTCATTATTGGGTTTTAAAGGTTAAATTTCGTAACTGATTTTTGTTTTGCTGGGGTTTTGGCTTTTTTAATCGTATTCTGATCTTGACTATTACTGGATTATGGTCTGTTGCTGCGTCTGCTCCAGTATATGTTTTTGCCGATTTTATGGAATTCCGATAACGTTTATTAATCAAGATATAATCAATTTGATTCCTAACTCTGTGGTTGGCGTTATCGGCGGGTGATTTCCAGGTATAAAGCCTCCTATTCGGCAGTTCAAAATATGTGTTTGTTATCACCATGTCTTGTTCTTGACATAACTGTACTAATCTGTCCCCCCTTTCGTTTCTTTTAAAAATTTAGTCTTCTAGTGAAATCTATAAGAGCTCAAATACAAAATTTAGAAAATTTCATTTTTGCAAAAAGTACAATTTTGGCATTTTTTTATTTTCCTCCATAAGATTTCATAGTTTGAGCAAACAGTGACGTTTAAGTACACACTTAAAAGTAAACATTCGTTAATTTCTTGTCAAAATTTCAGATTGGAATTCCTTTGGGTTTGATCATGTTTCAAAGTATCGGTGAACGTCTCAACAAAGCAGCATCAATTATAATCAAACACATAAAAAAATATTTAAAATGCGAAAAAGTGGAAGCCACTGAAATGAACTTGATGTTCGCCACTGGCATGCTGTCCACCATCATCATTACTACTGGGGCGGCAGTTTTTTCCAGATACGAAGGATGGACTTACTTTGACAGTTTCTATTACTGTTTCGTCACTTTGACTACTATAGGTTTTGGTGATTATGTGGCTTTGCAAGTAAATTAGTCATAAGTTAATAGTCAGTTGTCGCTAATATTAAATTTCAGAACGATAACGCTTTAATCAACAAACCGGGATATGTTACGCTGAGTTTAGTTTTTATCTTGTTTGGATTGGCCGTAGTTGCTGCCAGTATTAACTTACTAGTCCTCAAATTCATGACAATGTAAGTGTTTTAGGCAAAACCATATTCATTCGACTAAAATAAGGAAATATTTTAGAGGACCAGAAGAGAGCCGGAAGGATGAACAAGATCTACATTCCTGTTCGCATCACGTTTTCGCTCTGGACGGAGAAATGCTGAATGTGAATGGAAAGGTTTTACCAGGGCATAATTATGATGACGATTTTGATCAGACGTCTGTATGTTCGTGTAATTGCCTGGGACTCAGTCACACTGACAATGAAAGGTAATGTAATATCTTTCAAAATTCAAATATACAAGGTAGTCCATTTAAATTTACAAAAAATATTTCAAATAGAAGTGGGCCAGTGTCGAAGGGAAAAGAAAATGGCGTTGCAGTTTTTTTAACCTAATTCAGTTTTCAAAACATTTTAACATCTGATTTAACTAAGCAAACAGGAAGTAGACTGCTCACAATGTGACTGTCTTTAACAAATCAAAACACTTTTGTCAGACCGGCTAGATCAGTAGATCTAAGGCAATTAGTAAAGTTTAAATTAATTGTTATGACAATGTTAATGTTTTCTATGAAATAAGTACAAAACAGTATGGTAAGTCATCCTGTCTCTGATCTTAATCAGTAGTCAATGTCAAAAAACTGAAATGTCATTTTATTGGCCCTGTGACTTGACTAACTTTTATTTAAGACATTTTTTCATGATAAAATGAACTTTTCGAAACGAAACATCAGATTTTGATGTGGTTTGGTCTATCGTAGAGCTTGATATATTGGCTTTTGGCTGACTGGAAAAACTTTGACTTTAATCCATTATAATTGAGTCCACCATACAAGGTGGTAAAAATGTGCTAGCAAAAAAGTGGAATTTTCAAATAGTCCCCACTTAAGCAAGTTTTTTTTTATTCTAACATAGGAAAGTGTTGTTTAGATTCATATCTCGGGACGTTTTTGTTTTTGATAACAATCACACTTTTGACAGTTGTAGATTGTCCCTGACAATATGGTTTTATAAGTCAAATTTGACGCCCTCTAGCGGCCAAACGGTAATACATAGCGATGCGTTTTCATCGCCGGTAGATAGCCCCATTCATTGGTTATTTACAATTCTCCTCTGTGTCTGTAGTAAATATTTCAACAAACTGAGTTATTAGGGATAAAACAGAAAGGTGCACGAAAATTTGGTAGAAAATCGAGTTTCGATTAGTTTGGATCCGATCAACTGCGTACTACAAGATATGCGTCAAATGAAAAAAAAAATGTTAAGAAAGAAAAAAGTTGCATTTTTATCACGCAAATCTAGTGGCATCGAAAAACTTGTGTCGATTTACATTTACCATACATAAACCAGTTAAAAATGCTACAAGCCGCAGAAAGTACCATAAGAATCTAAAACACGTCACTGAAAAGTGCCAGAAGTCACTTCAAAGTGGCAAAAAGCATCTGATGATGATGAACCACTTGAAAGTGATGTAAGTCACTGGAACGTGCCCGAAGAAGCTTGAAACTACTCAAAGCCCCTAAAACGACACCTAAACAGGTCAGAAACCACTTGAAGGTGCCATAAACCACTTCAAAGTGATAAATACGAAGCCGCTAAGTGTCAGAAACCACTTAAAACTGTCTGAAGCTCTTAAAACGTCACTTCAAACTGCCAGAAGCCACTTGAAAGTGTCAGAAGCCTCTGAAAAGTCACTTAAAAATTTCAAAAACCCCTGAAATATCACTTGAGTGTCAGAAGACTCCTGAAACTGTCAGATGCCCCTAAAATGTTACTTCAGCGTATCAGAAACCCCTTCAAAGTGACAAATACCGCTACGACTTTACTTCAAAGTGCTAGAAGCCACTTCAAAGTGCCAGATGCTTCTGACGAGCCACTTGAAAGAACTTGAAATGGTACTGTAAAATGCCATAAGCTTTTAAAGTGGCAGAAGCCTCTGAAATGTCACTTGAAAGTGTCAGAAGGCAGTGAAAAGTGCCACAAGCCGCTTAAAACTGCCTGAAGCTGCTAAAACGTTACTTAAAATTGCCAGAAACCATTTGAAAGGTCACTTAAAAGTACCAGAAGAATCTGAAAAGTGCCAGAAGCTCTCGATACGTCACTTGAATCTTGAACGTGGTAGAAGCCACTTGAAAGTATCAAAAAACGCATAATACTGCCAGCAGCTATTTGAAGGTGTCAAAAGTCGCTTGAAAGTGCTAGAAGCCACTTCGAAGTGCAAGAAGCCTCTAAAAAGTCACTTGAAAGTACCAGAAGAATCTGAAAGGTCACTGGACAGTGCCAGAAACCACTTCAAAGTGGCAGAAGTCTCTGAAACGTCACTTAGAAATGGTCGAAGTAGAAGCCACGAAAAAATTCCAGAACACTTGAAAGTGTCAGAAGACAAATAAAACTGCCAGAAGCCTTTAAAACGTCATTTTAAATTGCGAGAAGCCACTTGAAGGTGTCAGAAACCACTTCACAGCTACAAATACGCCTGGGAGATCACTTGAGAGAGCTAGAAGCCACTTAAAATTTTAAGAAGCTGCTTAAAAGTGCCGGAAGCCTCTAAAAAGACGCTTGAAAGTACCAGAAAAATCTGAAACGTCACTGGAAAGTGCCAGAAACCACTTGAAAGTGGCAGAAGTCTCTGAAATGTTACTTGAAAATGGTAGAATCCAAGAACAAATTCCAGAAGCCACTTGAAAGTGCCAGCAGACAATTAAAAGTGCCAGAAGCCTTTAAAACGTCATTTTACATTGCCAGAAGCCACTTGATATTGTTAGAAGCCACTTGAAGGTGTCAGAATCCAATTCAAAGTTACAACTCGTAGTCCGGTTTTCAACTTGAAACGTATCGCACGTCTGTTTCGTGGGTGCCATTTTTTTGTCGCTAAGAAACCACGTTTCTTGAAACGGTGCTCAGAGAAATTGACGACCGAACTCCGCAGCCGGTCGAGTGGAGACGGTGGGAGCTCTAAGTGGAAACGTCGATTCCTAAAAGTCTACGGGGAATTGTCTTGTGCGGTGCACTTCCAAAAGGCGGAAAGGGTGAAAACCTAGGAGAAGACCACGCTGACCACGTGGATGTGACAGTGACGGTTATAGTTTCCACGAGGAAGGACTACATCTTTTGCTCGGATCGTGCCTTTAAGCGATTTTTTAGGACTTTTAGTAGTTATCTGGGGCTCAGGGGCACAAGCCCGACTATCTGAGCCTCTTTCGTATCGAGCTGGCAAAATACCCTAGTTGGTGACGCCATTAAACAGAGCAAAAAAAAAAAAAAAAAAAAAGTTACAACTACGTCTGGGAGATCACTTGAAAGTGCTAGATGCCACTTAAAATTGTAAGAAGCCGCTTAAAAGTGCCAGGAGCCTCTAAAAAGTCACTGGAAAGTGCCAGAAACCACTTCAAAGTGGCAGAAGTGTTTGAAACGTCACTTGGAAATGGTAGAAGTCACGAAAAAAATTCCAGAACACTGGATAGTGTCAGAAGGCAAATAAAACTGCCAGAAGCCTTTAAAACGTCATTTTAAATTGCAAGAAGCCACTTGAAGGTGTCAGAAACCACTTCACAGCTACAAATACTACACTTGAAAGTACCAGAAAAATCTGAAACGTCACTGGAAAGTGCCAGAAACCACTTGAAAGTGGCAGAAGTCTCTGAAATGTTACTTGAAAATGGTAGAATCCAAGAACAAATTCCAGAAGCCACTTGAAAGTGCCAGCAGACAATTAAAAGTGCCAGAAGCCTTTAAAACGTTATTTTAAATTGCCAGAAGCCACTTGAAGGTGTCAGAAACAACTTCAAAGCTACAAATACCTCTGGGACGTCCCTTGAAAATCCTAGAAGCCACTTAAAAGTGCAAGAAGCCGCTTGAAAGTGCAACAAGCATCTAAAAAGACACTTGAAAGTACCAGAAAAATCTGAAACGTCACTGGAAAGTGCCAAAGTGGCTCAAAGTTCAGAGTGGCAGAAGTCTCTGAACCGTCACTTCGAAATGGTCAAAGTAGAAGCCACGAAAAAATTCCAGAAACCACTTAAAAGTGACAGAAAACAATTAAAACTGCCAGAGGCCTGTAATAAGTCATGTCAAATTGCCAGAAGCCACTTGACAGTGTCAGAAGACGCTTAAAACTATCAGAAGGCACTTAAAAGTGCCAGAACCCTGTTAAAAATGGTAGAAACCACTTGAAAGTATAGCAGAAGCCGCTGAAAAGTCACATTGCTATCTCTTACCGTTTCCGAGATATTTGCCAATAAATTTGTCATTTGACATATGACAGGTAAACTTTCGGGGGTAATATTCCTAGTGCATTTAATTTTTCCGGAAAAATTCGGAAAAACGAGTTTCTAAGTAATTTTAAATCCTCGTCTTCGACTCGGATGATTTTTAAAACCACTCTCGCTCATGCTATTTGTTAAAACAAACTACTTAGAAACGAGTATTCCAATTTTTCCACAGGAAAAATTAGATGCACGAGGGATATTTGGTAAGATTATTTCCTGAGTTAAATAAACATTTTATTTTAATTAAAACAATAAGAACAATAATTAATAAGAACAATAACTTTCAAGCTAGAAAGGGTAACACTATTCTTTATGTTGCTGTGAGGAGTGTGAAATTTTTTTGATTTTTTTTTCCGGAAAAACTGCTGACAGCTAAGTTGACAGTTGTCAAGTGATTTTTCCACTTAAAATTTACATTTGTTATACTAATTCTTGATAGCGATTGGTCAAAATTGATAGGAAGGAAATAATCGCAGAAATTTACATCAATTTTGCAATACGATTTCGATATTAGTTACCCCTTCGATTGTCTTAAAACAATACTTCAGTAGGTAGAAGAAAATTATTGGTTAATTGGGGACTACTTGAAAATATAACTTTTTTGATGCCGCCAGGCTTAATGAAGGAGATTTATGAAAATTTTATACAATATCCTAAACACTTTGGGCTATATTGTGTAAAAAATGAAGCTTCTAACATAAAAGCTGAATTTGCGGTGAATTTTCAAAGTTTCAGTTCAAACTATTACATAACTTTGTTTTGGTGCAGTCACTTACAAGATTAATGAGGGAGGTTTATGAAAAATTTACCCAGCCAAGTCAATAAATCAAGCCCAAAAAAATACCAAAAATCAACTAAACTGCTCGTCAAAAAGAATGGGACAGCAAAATTTTTGCTCTTTTTTGAGCGGCTGCTTCTTCAAATTGATTTACTTGATTCTATTAAATTTTTTGAGGATTAAAAGGTATTTTCTTCTTCTTTCTTTTGACCTAAATGATCTTTTTGAAAGGTGCCACGGATTCGAGTATACAGGGTGTGACTGAGGTGTAGTCAAAAAATGAAAAATTCGGTCTAACGCCATTTCTCGCAAAAATTTTTTTTACGTTTTACAATAGCCTTAATCGAGTCTTGCGGTCAATATCTCTAAACGTTTTCGCCAGTTTGGCGATTAAAAGCCGTTTACAAAATTTATTACAAAATTTTTTAAATGTGGTTACTTTTGATTCTCTTGTTTAAAATTAAACAATTTCTTTAGATCTTTTGTGGAAGAAGAGCGGGATTAGCAAGTTTACACTTAAAACTACCCAATTTAAGTAAAAAACATACACTTCGAATACAGGGTGACCCAAAAAAAAATTTGAAAAGAAAATCATATGTTTTACCATAAATCTTAGCATGTTCAGTCATTTTAATGGAAAATAATGATATTGGATAGAGAAGCACACTATTTGTTTAGTAATCCAATTCATATCTCTAGACGTGTTTGCCAGTTTGGCGATTAAGGGCCGTTTACAATATTTATTGATTTTTTTCTAAATGTGGTTATTTTTAATTCCCTTGTTTTAAATTTAACAATTTATTTCTTTAGATCTTTTTCGGATGAAATACGAGATTAGAAAAATTACACTTAAAACTACCCAATTTAAGTAAAAACTTATAAACTGCATTCATACAGAGTTCAATTTGTATGAATCTGACGGGCGATTATTGGTATGGAGAGAAAGAAATGAACGATATATGGAAGAATGCATGGATGCTAGGGTTGCTTTTGGGGGAGGTGGAATTACAGTTTGAGGCGGGATTATGAGGAATGGAAGAACAGATTTAGTCATTTTGATTGAGGATAGTATGAATGCGCAGAGGTACAGGGATATGTGTATACGTGATATCGTTGTTCCCTTTTCTCGAAACTTTGGGAACGGTTTTATCTTAATTGATGACAATGCTCGTCCACATCGAGCCAGAATCGTACAAGAAATTTTGAGAGAGAACAACATCGAACGAATGGAGTGGCCTGCAAGGTTACCGGATTTGAACGTAATAGAGCACGTATGGAGTAGAATGAAATTGAGAATAAATGGCTCAGAGCATGAATTTCAAAATTTGACTGAGTTGGCAGAAATGGTGACGGTTGAATGGGAGGCGATTCCCCAAAATTTTATCGCAAAGTTGGTGGATAGCATGCCAAGAAGGGTTGCGGAGTTGCAACAAACTACTGGGGACCGACAAGGTATTAAGAACAAATGGGTTTGAAGCCCGCAAAGTCATCGGATATGAATGTTGTGGACTTGTTTTTTTTTAAATAAAAAACCATTATTTTCGATTAAATTTACCGAATAAAGATACATGTTTTATTTGTATGGTAAAACATTGGATTTATCTTTTGTATGATTTTTTAACCCACTCTGTTTATAAAGGTTCGCGGTTTATAAATGTTCACCTAAAATGGGTGAATTGAAATGTAATTTTGCTAATCTTGTATTAAATTCAATACTTTCGAATTTAAAACAAGAGAATTAAAAAGAACCATTTTTTTTTTTTAATTAGTAAATATCGTAAACGCCCCTTAATCGCCAAACTGGCTAAAACGTCTAGAGATATAAATTGGATTACTAAACAAATAGTGTGCTTCTCTATCCAATATCATTATTTTCCATTAAAATGACTGAACATGCTAAGATTTATGGTAAAACATATGATTTTCTTTTCAAATTTTTTTGGGGTCACCCTGTATCCCGCAGTGTATGTTTTTTACTTAAATTGGGTAGTTTTAAGTGTAAACTTGCTAATCCCGCTCTTCTTCCACAAAAGATCTAAAGAAATTGTTTAATTTTAAACAAGAGAATCAAAAGTAACCACATTTCAAAAATTTTGCAATAAATTTTGTAAACGGCCTTTAATCGCCAAACTAGCGAAAACGTTTAGAGATATTGACCGCGAGACTCGATTAAGGCTATTGTAAAACGTAAAAATTTTTTTTGCGAGAAAATGGCGTTAGACCGAATTTTTCATTTTTTGACTACACCTCAGTCACACCCTGTATACTCGGATCCGTGGCACCTTTCAAAAAGATCATTTAGGTCAAAAGAAAGATGAAGAAAATACCTTTTAATCCTCAAAAAAATTATTAGAATCAAGTAAACCAATTTGAAGAAGCAGCCGCTCAAAAAAGAGCAAAAATTTTGCTGTCCCATTCTTTTTGACGAGCAGTTTATATGCTAAAAAAATGTCAAAAATACATTTTAGGTTACTATTGGACACTTGCTATCGCCCCTCCAACACCTTATTGAATGTCACTCTAACAACAAAGAGGGCATCAGTGTGACAAAAGTCTCCAACAAATCAACGAAGCTCATCAATCCAATAGGATTAACCATAAAATTTATTAATAAAAATGTTTACACCAAAACTTTTCTGCTTAATAAACTTAATTTATGTGTTTTGATAAAAAGTCACTAAATGATTTACCACACTCCTGTTGTATCCCTCCAAGACTGGTTTTCCCAGCTCATAACCGCATTTATCAAATAACGACAATGGAGAGGTTTGGTACCAAATATTCCTTAATTCAGAACTAGTGACATCTAAAGTGTTTAGCTGTAGAACGCCAAAAAAAAACTGCTTGCCATCAGTTTGAACTGCTTGTAATGTGACAGGTGTAGGCAGTTTCTTTACATCTTCCTACAATAATTAATTAAATAACAATTGTGAATGTGGTATAGAAGTTATATACCCCAAACTGTGCTCGGGCATATGACGCAGCCACTGTGAAAGCTTTCATCAAAGTTCTGCCATAAATTTGCTGCAAAGTGACTTTTTCCTCAAAAAGATTTTTTACAAATTCAGTGTTGAAATTTATAAAAAGAGTGTGCGGATGGCATTTCGGCAATTGCCTGTTAACTGCTGCAAAGAACGTGAAATTGTTAAACCCATCTGTACAAAACAATGTCAAACTTACGATATAAGTTTTCTATTGTGTACTTATTAGTTTTATTTAAAGTCAATGTGGGGTTTATTGGATAAATATCGGGCAATGCTGTTTCATTTCCATTACTACTTGTTATAGGGCTCAGCGGCTTTTCAGATAGCAACACTGAATCTCCCAACAATTGAAATTGAACAAGATCTTCATTGTGTTGCAAAGGAAATTGAAAATATAAATTATCAGCCAAGTAACGTTGCTTGACTAAACTATGGTCCACTGAGGTTTCAATTTGATTTAACAGCTTGCTGATCAATAATTTGCTACAAATTATTTCTGTTAACCACAATTTAGATCTAAAACACGAGGGGTAGGCAGCCGATCATTTTTTGTACACCAAAATGCCTTTTTGCATACAAAATGCCTCATAGTGATAATGCTTTAACTAGTTAACTTGACAAACAATTTGTCTTTAAAAATACTACTATAAATCTTCAGAACATACTCCATATCATAACCTATATCAAAATTTTTTTTTTTGGATCAAGCCTCTGCAATTACACCCTTGAAATTAAATTTTTGTACATGACTTTGACTAATGTCAAAATGTCATAAGGATTAATCAGTCTGTTCGCAGAGGCAATTCCTGACTGGTTTCCAACTCAGAAACAATAAATGTCAAGTTTAAATTAAAGTTAAAATTAAGTAATTTAAATTTAGACAGAGGTTAGGTTATAATTAACTACGTCACATGACTCGATAATTCAATTTTTTAGCTTGTAACACTGTAAAGGCCAGTTGACATTGTCAAAAACAGTCACGTGAACTTTAAAATGCAGTTGAAACTTTGGAAAATTGATAAATTAAATTTAGACAGTTGTAAAAACTTAAATTGCAAAATACCCGTCCCGTGACTTGGATAATTCAATTTTTGAGCTTGCAACACTGTAAAGGCCAGTTGACATTGTCAAAAACAGTCACGTGACCATCAAAACTCAATTTAAACTTTGGAAAATTGATAAATAAAATGTAGACAGTTGTAAAAACTTAAATTGCAAAATACCCGTCCCGTGACTTGGACAATTCAATTTTTTAACTTGCAACACTGTAAAGGCCAGTTGACATTGTCAAAAACAGTCACGTGACTTTCAAAACGCAGTTTAAACTTTGGAAAATTGATAAATTCAATTTAGACCGTTGTAAAAACTTAAATTACAAAATACGCGTCACGTGACTTGGATAATTCAATTTTTGAGCTTGCAACACTGTAAAGGCCAGTTGACATTGTCAAAAACAGTGACGTAACCTTCAAAACGCGGTTTAAACTTTGAAAAATTAATAAATTAAATTTAGACAGTTGTAAAAACTTAAATTACAAAATACACGTCACGTGACTTGGATAATTCAATTTTTGAGCTTGCAACACTGTTAAGGCCAGTTGACATTGTCAAAAACAGTCACGTGACCTTCAGAATGCAGTTGAAACTTTGGAAAATTGATAAATTAAATTTAGACATTTGTAAAAATTTAAATTGAAAAATACACGTCACGTGACTTGGATAATTCAATTTTTGAGCTTGCAACACTGTAAAGGCTAGTTGACAGTGTCAAAAACAGTCACGTAACCTTCAAAACGCGGTTTAAACTTTGGAAAATTGATAAATGAAATTTAGACAGTTGTAAAAACTTAAATTGCAAAATACACGTCACGTGACTTGGATAATTCAATTTTTTGAGCTTGCAACACTGTAAAGGCCAGTTGACATTGTCAAAAACAGTCACGTGACCTTCGAAACGCAGTTTAAACTTTAGAAAATTAATAAATAAAATTTAGACAGTTGTAAAAATTTAAATTAAAAAATACACGTCACGTGACTTGGATAATTCAATTTTTGAGCTTGCAACACTGTTAAGGCCAGTTGACATTGTCAAAAACAGTCACGTGACCTTCAAAACGCGGTTTAAACTTTGAAAAATTAATAAATTCAATATAGACAGTTGTAAAAACTTAAATTGCAAAATACACGTCACGTGACTTGGATAATTCAATTTTTGAGCTTGCAACACTGTAAAGGCTAATTGACAGTGTCAAAAACAGTCACGTGACATTCAAAACGCAGTTTACTTTGGAAAATTGATAAATTAAATTTAGACAGTTGTAAAAACTTAAATTGCAAAATACGCGTCACGTGACTTGGATAATTCAATTTTTGAGCTTGCAACACTGTAAAGGCCAGTTGACATTGTCAAAAACAGTGACGTAACCTTCAAAACGCGGTTTAAACTTTGAAAAATTGATAAATTAAATTTAGATAGTTGTAAAAACTTAAATTGCAAAATACACGTCATGTGACTTGGATAATTCAATTTTTGAGCTTGCAACACTGTAAAGGCCAGTTGACATTGTCAAAAACAGTCACGTGACCATCAAAACTCAATTTAAACTTTGGAAAATTGATAAATAAAATTTAGACAGTTGTAAAAACTTAAATTGCAAAATACCCGTCCCGTGACTTGGATAATTCAATTTTTGAGCTTGCAACACTGTAATGGCCAGTTGACATTGTCAAAAACAGTCACGTAAACGTCAAAACGCAGTTAAAACTTTGGAAAATTGATAAATGAAATTTAGACAGTTGTAAAAACTTAAATTGTAAAATACACGTCATGCGACTTGGGTAATTCAATTTTTGCGCTTGCAACACTGTAAAACCCAGTTAACATTGTCAAAAACAGTCACATAACCTTCAAAACGCGGTTTAAAGTTTGAAAAATTAATAAATTAAATTTAGACAGTTGTAAAAACTTAAATTGAAAAATACACGTCACGTGACTTGGATAATTCAATTTTTGAGCTTGCAACACTGTAAAGGTTAGTTGACAGTGTCAAAAACAGTCACGTGACCTTCAAAATGCAGTTGAAACTTTAGAAAATTAATAAATTAAATTTAGACAGTTGTAAAAACTTAAATTGAAAAATACACGTCACGTGACTTGGATAATTCAATTTTTGAGCTTGCAACACTGTAAAGGCTAGTTGACATTGTCAAAAACAGTCACGTGACCTTCAAAACGCAGTTTAAACTTTGGAAAATTGATAAACTAAATTTAGACAGTTGTAAAAACTTAAATTACAAAATACATGTCATGTGACTTGGATAATTCATTTTTTGAGCTTGCAACCCTGTAAAGGTCAGTTGACACCTGTCAAAATTAGTCACGTGACCTTTAAGCTGGATTTATAAACTTTGTTATTCCCGTTGCTCGTAATTCGCGTCGTTTCCACGTTACTCGTAGTTCGTTACTCGGACCGGTTGTTCGTGTGTTAACAGATTAATCAATTTATATTGTGTTACTGGTTGTTGGAGTTGTTCGTTTCTGATTGGTCAGATATATTTGACATTTGACATATTTTAATAATTTTGTGTTGACGTTGGAAATGTCAATATCATCTGATCTCTTTAAGCACTCTCATTGGTTGAATCGCGAATCACCAGCAACAGAAATAAAATTTGGTTAAATGGGAACAACAGAGAATAACGGCCAGCAACAATGGAAAGTACGAGCAACGCGATAACCGAGGTTTATAAATGTATGCGTGCGAATCCCTATGTGTTATTTTCGGAACAGCGCCAATCACGAACAACGAATTACGAGCAACGGGAATAACAGAGTTTATAAATCCAGCTTTAAAATGTGGTTTAAAATTTAAAAATTTGGTAAATTAAATTTAGACTATTTTAGACAGTTGTAAAAGCTGAAATTGCAAGAGACACATCACATTGACTGATACTTTTATTATGCAATTTTAGAGCTTGCAACAGTGTAAAAGCAATTCTAACAAGCAGTTCTGTTCAATTTTCAGTCAATTTTGTTATAATGAACAAAATTTCCTTTATTTTGCTCAAAATGCTTGAGTGTGTACACTAAAAAACCTGGACAATCTACCCCTCCACTAAAATACCAACTTACAAAACTCTTTCTTGTGTAATGCCATAAATTCTAGGATAATTAAAAGCAGGTCTTGCATAGTTTTTGATTTTTGGCAGTTTCTGTTGTTCTGCATCAAATACACTAGACCCTAATATAACTTTCTTGACTCGCCTGTTCAGCTCCTTGCTTATATCCTCTATTACATACTTTTCAGGAAGTCCTGACTGTATTTCTACTGTATTGGTCAAAATCTTGGCTTGTTTCAAACCTTCCAAAAGTACATTATTATCTTCGTAAGTTAGTAAAGGAGTTTCGTGCCAATTGGTTGGTGATGGGTTTGGCTTCTTTATCACTTGAACCCTAAATGTTCAAATATTATTCTTTTGAGCTGTAAATTGGGGAACAGCTTACCGTTCTCGTACTCTGAACACTTTTTCTCTTATAAATTTATTAGGATCTTCGATAGCAACTCCTTTTTTTTCTAGCTCCTTTAGGACAGGAGATATTTGAACTTTTCGTTTTCTTTGGATATTCCAATGTGTTTGAAAGTGCCAACCAATATGTTGTTGTAAAAGCACTCGAGTTAGACGCATTGTTATTTAAATAGTAAAATGTTGTTTAAGCTTTTATAAATTTTGTATTAAAATATTAAATTAACAAACTTTACTGACATAACAACAGTAAATTGAGGTTAAATCGCGTTCGGCATTCAGAGCACTACTCGCCAGGGTTGCCACATCATTCTATCAAGTGTCAACTTTCCTTTTAAAACGGATGTCGTTCTTTGACACGTGCTAACTTGATTACTATGACAGCTAGAAGGTTCGTTTAAACGTCGAAATGTAGCTCGTAATTTTGGCTTTTTTTAGCTAATCACAATTATCCTTCAAGAATCACAATTAACCCAAATATTGACCGGGAAATAGAGCAGTAAACAAGTTTTTTTGAAGATCATCATAATTTTTTTGTCATAATTTGACAGCTGATAACTTGGCCCCTGTGACAGTTTAGAAGGTTCGTTCAAACGTCAAAATGTATAATAGCTCATAGTATTGGAATTATTTTACCTGAATAGAATTTTCTTTCAAAGATTACAGGAGAAATTTGACATGAACTACAATACAGTGTAACTGTACTAGAAATGCTAGAACTATCGATGGATGTCACAATTTGACAGCTCCCAACTGGGTTACTATGACAGACAGAAGGTTCGTTCAAACGTCAAAAGGTAGCTCGTAATTTTGGCATTCTTTTACCTGAATACATTTTTTTCCAAAAATTACAAATAACCGAGATATTTGACATGAAATACAACAGTGTATTACAAAAAAAGGCATCACAATTTGACAGTTCCTAACTTGGTTCCTGTGACAGCGAGGAGGTTTGTTCAAACGCCAAAATGTACCCCAAAACTTCTGCTTTCTTTTGTCATGAGAGTTTTTATATTTAGAAAAAACACTATTAACGCGGAACACTGTTGTGCACACCAAAGTTAAATACAAAACGTTAGTATACTCGCCTCCACAGATTTTGAAGGTATAGTGCGTTCTTCATAAATTCATTAAACTATTCCAAAAGGGGTGGTTCCCCCAGTTAGTCCTCTTGTAAATATTTTTTCCCCAAGAGAAAATATCCCCTATTTTTGGGGAAAACTTCCTAATCTGGCAACACCGACACATAGGTGACACCATTTTAGATTATAAAACAAAAGCTAGGGCCGAATTCGTTTTCACGCCCCATGGAGCCAGCAGAGCGTTTTTGACGTCACAATGACGTAATTGACAGTTGGTCAAATTATAATTTTTACAAATTACGTCATTGTGACGTAATTTGGAATGCCGCCAATTAATTTGATGACGTCACACAGCTCCCTCAGGCTGTCACAATAATGGTATTTATTGCCATCATTTTATTACCATTTTCTAGTGTACCTATCTAGGAACAATGAAAAAATATCTAATAAATTATCACTATTTGTGTTTTATTTAAACTTTAAAGCACATTCAAATTGCTAAAACTATACAAATTGCAAAACCTAACGACCAGCCTCTTGTAAAGCACTATCAAACTTTTCCAAGTACTCCTCCAATAAATCCTTTTGCATTCTATAGTTGTAATCTACTAATCCAGGATATTCATCACAGAGTAACTTGTAAGCATAACAAATCCGAACGAAATCTTCATTGGTAAGTTCAAAAGGTCTTCTGGTTGGTTTGACTTCAGAGAGTACTAGCAGCTTCTGGCACAGCTCTTCACTTACACTTTCAGGAAAAAGATTTTTTATACTTTTTTCGCAATATTTCTGTCTGGTGTTGAAAACAGTTCTCAAAACTTTCTCCACCATTGCAAAAGGAATATCAATCAAAGGAGCTTTTAGAGGAGTTAGTGTAACTACAGCAACATCAACATCAGGCTTTGGTATGAAAGCTTTGCCTGGGATAGTGAATTTATAATTTACTTTACACCACAACTGGCACATCACAGATAACCGACATCTTTGTGGTTCGCCTGGTTTAGCAATCATTCTTTCTCCAACTTCTTTCTGGAAAGTCAGAGTCATGGAAGTACGACCATATGTCCAGGCTGAAGATTTTTGGGATACTGCATCTAGCCACCGAATAATCAAATGTGTGGACACATTAAATGGAAGATTGCCAATCAAATTTATAGGTGGTGGACCCTGATGCCATTCTTTCTTTGAAGCCCCTTCAAAACCTTTTTCTAAATTGTAACTCATTATGTCACCAATCTCTATTTTCAAATCAGTGTATTTTTTACAGGACTCTTGCAGTAGCTCTAGTGTTGGCAAAAATCTAGGATCTTTTTCAACCACTATAACACGCTGAGGCATCTTTTTGATAATGGATCTAGTGATACTTCCTGGACCTGGCCCAACTTCACAAACATAATGGTCAGTAATATTTCCTGCAGCCCCAACAATTTTATCAGTCAACCTCTCATCCATAAGAAAATTTTGAGACAGTTGCTTAATGGCCCTTAATCTATACAACTTAACTAAATCTCTTACACTAGGAAGTGGGGGCAAGCGCACCCTACCAGTCCGCACTGCTATGCTCATGCTTTATTTGGAGTTTGCTCAATTATAGTTGCAGGTGGTTCAAAGTCGTCCAAGAAGGTTTCCTGTTTTACGGCGTAGATTGTGTAACCGTAAATTCCTACAACCAGAGAACCTAGAATGCCGGCTGTGATAAGATTGTTTCTTCTGATTCTCTTCAGTCTGGCAACCCTTTCTTGGTTTTCCCGGTTTACACGTTGAATAAATTCTCGGTCGCTGGCGCTCAATTTGCTTAAGTCTACTTTGGGCATACGATCAGACATTGTAGTTTAAGGCTCTAGTATTCAGTTTTGTGTAGTTTATTTTAAGGAAAATAAGGTATTTTAGATCAACATCAAGACTTGCTTCATAGATGACATAACCTATATTTATTTTCTCTGTCATCTGTCGAATATTTTGACAATGTAAAGTGAAAGCTCTTAAACAAGCAAGCCAGAATTCTGCAGACATTAAGAAAGCATTATTTATTTAGGTTTTAAGGGTAAAAGTTTGTAAAAAAATCTATAAATACAAAGTATAGCAGAAATGCAACACTTGCCTCCGGCAAAACCCAAAATCCACAAAATTGTAGAGTACTCGCAATGTTTCAGCTAGTGCACGTCAGAACACTGTATGCCAACTGTCAACGTCAATATGGTCAATTTTCCATCTTTCCTTTTGTTTTTTGTTTTGATTTGGGCTGGATAAGTTATTATTATTAATTATTCTGTTATTAGTTTAATTTGAGTGTTTTAATTTAGTTTTCTTTCTTTTTAAACTTAATTATTCTTATTTTTTACTTTAATAAACTATTCCTATCAATGTATTTTGCTTGAACAATTAATAACCAAACACTCCAATTTGTTTTACAATGTTCTAATTTCTTCTTGAGTTATTCAGTAGTTATAGTGAGTGTTGAACCGGAAAAGCTCCATCAAGATACGCCCAGTCCATAAAGTAAGTACATTCATTTTTTTCCTGTTTCCTATTGGTTTGGTTACTCTTTTAATTCCTCATTTTTGCTCAGTTGCTCAGTACTCAGTAGACCTGACAATCTCTTCTTAAGAGCTTAACTACCATACCAGATTCATTTTGACTCTAATAAAACTTTAATTTTGCAAATACTCCTCCCTGTAGTTTCATTTCAGTGTCTGAGGTTGTGTCTATGGAGGAATGTGCAAGATGTTCATTTTCTTTGAAAATCAGTATCTTTATTTATTCTCATAGACTATGTACTCATTTAATGTAAACTTTATAATCAAGTACTAACATATCAGCCAGTATAGTACCTAAATAGCTCCATAATAATAATAATATTAGTAAAGATCTTTATTTCAGAATTGTTACAAGTAACAAAGTGAAATTGTGTCAAGAAAAATAAGGAGTTTGATCTCATAAGCTGTTACAATATCTCTCTTATCAAAGTTTGCACTAATCAATGGCACTAATATGTAATTATCTATAAAATTGTATTTCATCAAAGTGTTAATAATTACACCCAATTGCAGTATTAACCTAGCCTATCCTAAACCATTTTTTACATATTAAAATAGTCTCTTACTGTATGGTCAAATCTTGTGTGATCCATGGTTTCAAAGGGTTAGATATTTTCAATCTTAGATTGTTTAGTTTTAAATAGTATAACTGTTGTTTTATCAGAATTTATGACTAACCGATTTTTTGTGAACCATTGCTCAATTTTGTTCCTTAAAAACTCTGTTGTCTTTATACAATTGCTTCATGCATTTGCCCCCACTATAAGATTACCCCAGTGTTGGTCCAACCTTGGCTCATGCCAAGTTTAAGTAATTGCCAGATGCCATTGGAAAGTGTCAGAAGCCAGTTAGTAAATAATGGTAGAAGCCGTTTGAAAGTATCGGAAAAGCCTTTGAAAGGGGAGTTAAAAGTACCAGAAGAATCTAAAATGTCACTGGAAAGTGCCAGAAACCACTTTAAAGTGGCAGAACTCTCTGAAATGTCACTTGGAAATGGTAGAAGAAATGGAATGGAAATCACTTGAAATTGTCAGAAGACAATCAAAAGTGCCAGAAGCCTTTAAAACGTCATTTTAAATTGCCAGAAGCCACTTGAAGGTGTTAGAAGCCACTTGAAGGTGTCAGAAACCACTTCAAAGTTACAAATACCTCTAGGATGTCACTTGAAAGTCCTAGAAGCAACTTAAAAGTGCAAGAAGTCGCTTGAAAGTGCCACAAGCCTCTAAAAAGTCACTTGAAAGTACCAGAAGAATCTGAAATGTCACTGGAAAGTGCCAGCCACCACTTCTAAGTGGTAGAAGTCTCTGAAACATCACATGGAAATGGTAGAAGCCACAAAAAATTCCAGAAACCACTTGAAATTGTCAGAAGACAATTAAAATTGCCAGAAGCCTTTAAAACGTCATTTTAAATTGCCAGAAATCACTTGAAAGTCCTAGAAGCCACTTAAAAGTGCAAGAAGTCGCTTGAAAGTACCAGAAGAATCTGAAATGTCACTGGAAAGTGCCAGAAACCACTTCTAAGTGATAGAAGTTTCTGAAACATCACATGGAAATGGTAGAAGCCACGAAAAAATTCCAGATACCACTTGAAAGTGTCAGAAGACAATTAAAACTGTTAGAAGCCTCTAATAAGTCATTTCAAATTGCCAGAAGCCACTTGAAAGTGTCAGAAGACGCTTAAAACTATCAGAAGTGTAAAAAAATGAAGCTTCTAACATAAAAACTGAATTTGAGGTGAAAAGTTTCAGTTCAAACTGTTAATAGTGTCATCAGCAAAACTTACTACTGTTTTTTGGAATTTACTTGAGTTAAATATAAGGGATTTAGAAATATTACAAACAAAATAGGCTCCAATATACTACACTGTGGTACTCCAACTTTACATAGGCTAGTTGCCTACCCACTAAACATCCCCAATTTAACCACATACACAATATGTATCCTAAACAATTGTTTTAGTAAGAAATATGCTAATGTCTCTAGATATTTTGCTGACTGCTTCTTAAAAATTGAGCCCTGACACATATTTTTGTAAATCAATTTTTCTGTAGATAGATAAAGTTCATTAGAAATATTTGAATAGAAAATGACCTAGTCAAGAATTCACCAATCAAGTCCAACCATCAAAAATGCTGTTTTTTGAGGTATGACACACACAAGGTGATGTATGTGTTGACACATATTACATTTAGACCAATAAGAATTATCAAATGTTGATGTATTCTCACAAGCTATTACATTGTTATACTAAATCGGTTGAATTCTGGCACCAAACAGTTTTATTCAATTAGATTGTTGTGTGAAGGTTAGGTCTATAGTTTTATTTAATGATGTGTCTGCAGCATTTTAGTTTTATTATCAAACTAATCAAAAAAATATTGAATTGCTAAGTTCCCAACTTTGTGACACAAACATGTGTGACTCCACTATTACCCAAAGTTTCTACACAAATGCTAGTAATACCCTCCTCAACGGTCTACTAAACACCCTTAGATCTCTCTTGAAAGTAAAGTATTCTTCAAATTAGGTTTGTTATTCATAACATTGAGAACACTGTTCATTTTCAACTTGATGATGTGCAACTAAAGTTATAATAATCAGAGAAAAGGCGAACTTTGGTCCTAATTAACCTGAGTAAATCTGTGGTAACTGTAGTAATCTTATTGTAACAAAATCAGAGAAGACTCTGGTAAAAACCAACGCCAAAATACGTCTTATACTTCCTAAGCCAGTTGTCGCACTTGGACTGCAATGCCTCTAGAGATATATTCTTAAGAAAGTATTTTTTAGAGATACCTAAGAATAAAACTTAAATTTTGACCCCCTCTAGCAGCAAAAGTGAGAACAAAATGAAACTTTTATTTATCTTAATTCACTTTTTATTTTAGTGATAGCTGGTAAGCTGAAAATAATTTACAGAAAACTCTCCTGACCATATTTATTGGACAAATTTCTTTCTTGGAGCTCTACAGTAAATAGTTAACCAGAAATAGCCGCATACATGGCTATTGGAACACTCTCTCTCTCAACTAACACTCAAGTGTAATTGTCAGTTAGGTCATAAATTTAAATTTTTTTGGTTTCCTGTGCTTAAGTTATCATAAACTTGCTGATTTTAATATCCGTGACAAAATTGGTCCATTTCAGATTGAAATCTCATCACAATGAAGTACTACTGGTTTAATAAAATATGTTGCGTTCCTGGTTGCGGAAACACATCCACTGAAGGCAAAGGATGTGTAAAGGAGTACTTTGACTTGCCCGCAGAGCCACAAGCACGAGCTAAATGGTTAAAGGCTGTCCTTACCAAAGACGGAGAGAATCTGAAAGTCTGTGAGGATCATTTCAAGGTAAACTATTGTCAAATGAAAATGTCTGTGATAATGGTTATGAAACACATGTCGTTTTGAAACTTTAATCTATGAAAACAATTATCTAGCTCTACAGGGTTGGTGGCTAAATTGGAAGCTTTTAAACGAAAACTGCATTTATTAATAAGTGATAATGTAAGTTCAAATTTGACAAAAAAATTGGCGAAAATCGGTCTGTTCTTTGGTTTGTCTGTATCTGTCATCATTTGGCAGTTATGTGTGTCTCAAAAATTGTACTTTTCTGTAAATGTATAGTAATTAACTGTCTTAAGTTAGTGTCTTTTGAGAATGCATTTCTATAGCAACTTTATGAGTTGGATACCGTTTTTTCATGTGACACATTTTGACCTTTTTACAAAGTTGTGTGATGATTTCCTTTTTAATGGATCCCCTTATATTTTTACATTTTCAGAAAGGCCTTAAAATTTATTTTTTAATGACACTTAATGTTTTGATTTGCAAGAAGATTGAAAGGTGAGTGGTCTTATACAAATTATACAACAATAATCCAGAAATCCACTGAAACCACATTTTTAACTACAATAAAGTTTTGAAATATTGGACGTTTTTGGTCATACATTTTTAAACAACATTTTTTCTAAGATAGTTATTTAGCTCTTCCATGAAGCTATAAAATGCAATTTTCTGTATTTATTTAAACTCGTTTCCACTTTACAAGAGAGACGAGTTATATATAGTTTTATAGGTCAATGGACTGGATGTTGACAGTGTTACCACATTTACGACACACAGAAGTAGGTTTGAAAAGTCACAACTGTTAAAATCCTCCCATGAAGCTATAAAATGTAGTTTATTTATGTATACTCTTTTCTTGTTAGTGAGAGGGTTCTATAGTTTTATAGCTGGAGAGACTGAATGTTGACAGTGTTGCCACAATTATGACACACAGAAGTCAAAACTGTCTCGTCTTGTTGAAAAGTCACAACTGTCAAAATACTCCCTGAAAATATATAGTCGGTCTAGAAATTATCCGGAATTTTATAGTTTCTCCTTATTTTAATATCTCTTTTTTGTAACCTTCTAAGATAAAAAATGTCGCAAGTAGAAAAAAGAAAACGGGTGGAATATTTGTATAAGAAAGGCGTTCGAAATATTAAAAAATTAGTGCAATTAACTGATCTCAGAAAAAGTGCTTGAAAGAAACGCTTTAGTGGCTTTAGGGCGACAAAATCCGCGACTAGGCTTTAGAAAATGGGCTAACAGATTCGGAAGGCAACGAGAAATGAAAGTGTGTCCTGAAACTGTCCGCATATCACTGAAAAGGCAAGGCTACACATCAAGAAGGCCAAAAAGAATTCCTGCAATGACACCTCTACAAAAGCAAAGAAGAATGGATTTTTGTCAACGATTTCGAGAAGATAACTTTAGTAACGTTGTTTCCAACTTGGTGCAAATCATCTAAGAATCCTCTCAAGAAAAAAAGTTACCGTTCAATGTTCTAAGTTCCCCATTAAAATAATGGTTTGGGGTGCCATATCTCAGCGTGGTGCTACTCTTCTTTGTATAGTTGATGGCACCCTTAATAGTCTAAAATATTGTGAAATTTTAAGTGGTTTTCTTCTTAAAACGGCTCATTTTTTAAACCGAGAGAGCGTTTTCAGCAAGGTAATGCAAAATTACATACTTCTGCCTATACTCGAGCTTGGATGCAAGAACACCAAATTGCAACAGTTTCGTGGCCAGCAACTTCCCCAGACCTCAGTCCCATTGAGAACATATGGGGACTAATGAAGATTGAAGTAGAACGAGCAGCGCCCCAAAAGGCCTGGCTAATATGGCTTTGACCTGATTTCGGGTGTACCTAGACGTTTAGTTAAGTGTTTAGAGTTTAATGGGTGTTGTATTAGTAAATAAAATTAGTTATTTTGCCTAATTTTAATATTCACATAATAAAAATGTGCAGAGGAAAATTAAAATTCAGTTTTAATTTTTCCGGATATTTTCTAGACGGAATGCAAGTTCATTTTTCAAAAAAATTTAAAGAATATTAAGGGTCTTTTTTTACTACTTTTTGAAATTCAATATCTCGGTAACGTGAAGAACTAGAAAGGTCAGTTTTGGCTCATTTTGTAGTATTTTTTATCCTTTTTCTAATGGAGTTTTAATGAAATCTATAAGAGTTCAAATGGAAAAGTTACAATCATTCAAAAACTGAGAGAATTTCATTTTTGCAAAATGTGCAATTTTGGCAATTTTTTATTTTGCTCCAGGAGGATTTCAATGCACAGCAAAGTGTATACTTTGATTGCATTTGCATTTGAATTGGGGGGGAGTAACAGCTATTCGACTTTTGACAAAATGTTGAATACAAAAGTTGTAGACCCATCTTGATACATATTCAGTTTTTTTTTCATAAATATGCATTCATATATAATAGTTTGACAGATTTGTGACGCCCAGTTTCAGAACTATTCTATTATATTATTATTATTTTTTATTAATCTATTAAGCATCCAGATTCAAGAAAGAAACGTTATTACATGGAACCCCTTGTACAAAACAGCTAGATAACACATTGTTTTTTGTACTTATTTATAAACAATCCATATTATATACCTACTAACTGTTATATTATATATGAACTAAACAACATTTTTGTGCTTATCTCTATAGTAATGGACAAAGTATCCTTGTAAGTATAAACATTTTCTTGCTGAGCATATGCGATGAATGCAAGGTAGACAATATAGTAGATACACGTTTGTTTTATTTGTTGCATGCAAAATGCGTATTATTCACCTTGAATATAAAGTTTGACAATTTATAGTTGAAATTGGGAAAGGGAAAGTAACTTCTTGCCTTGCACAAACTAATTATTGGTGTTACACACACATCACTCTCTATTATTTTGCTTGATTTTTTTTGAAGACCCACATCAAGCTGCATGCGAAACACATTTTTTACTTTTTTTTTTAATTTATCTCCGAATGCCAAAAAATATTTTTTACTCAATGTTAGTTCTACATTCGAAAAGTTTAGGGTTCGGTTTTTGTCACTCCTGATGTTATTTTGTAAAACTGAATTACTGTTACTGGTTATCATAGTAATCGAAGGGCGTTTTCGATTAGCAATATTAGTGCAATACTAGTGTATTGACCTACTATTTCAATGACATTTGATAGAGCAGGATACAGATACATTACTTCTGCACTAAACCTGCCAATCGTATTCACCCACTGTGCTATGCCAAACTTTTGTTCCTGTAAACGGATCTAAGATACATTTTGGACCAAATGTTAATTTTATTTTGTTAGAAGTTTTGTGATTTTAATTTGTGCACAACATTTTTATTATTTAAAAGATTTTAGGAGTAAATGTTTGAAAAAAAATAGATTAGGTACTGGGTGTCTGAAATTCGACGGTTTTACGAGGTATCTCCAAATGAAGCAATGCGATGAATAACAATGCGGTTTTCGCTTCTGCTCGATTTTTGTGAAAGGAACGATGGAAAATTGCACTTAAAGCAAAACTATTTTTCCCAAAAAAGTATAAAAATTGTTAAAAAAGCACAAAACTCTTTCAGAATTTTGAGTCGAGGAAGATTTTAGACTGTTTTGAATTTTTGAACTACTTAAGGAGCATTTGGAAGGTTTTTGGACAGTTTAAGGAGCATATTCAAGGTTCTGGAATGCTTTAGAGGCATTTGGAAATTGTTAGACGGTTCTAGAATTTTTTGGAAGCTTTTAGACTGTCTTGTTATCTTTTGGGAGCTTCTAGACTAGTTGAAAGGCATTTGAAATCTTTTAGACTGTTCTAAAAGCTTTTGGAAGCTTCTAGATGGTTTTTATAGGCTTCCGATTGCTTTAGAAGCATTTTGGAATTTCTGTAGTGTTTTGAAATCTTTTCAGACTACTTTAGGAACATTGAAGGTTCTGGACTGCTTTTACGACATTTGAAACCTTGTAGACGGTTCTAGAAACTTTTGGACGCTTTTGACTGCTCTAAAAGCATACGGAAACTTGAAATGTTTTGAGAGCTTCTAGACTAGATTAAGAGCATTTGGAAGCTTTTAGACTGCTCTAAAAGATTTTGGAAGGCTTTCCACTGCTTTAGAGGCATTTTGTAGTTTCTGTAATATTTTGAAAATCTTTTAGACTACTCTAGGAGCGTTTGGAAGGTTTCTGGAGAGTTTAAAAGGTTTTAGACTGCTTTTGAAGCATTTGAAAACTTGTAGATGGTTCTAGATACTTTTGGAAGCTTTTAAACTGCTCTAAAGGCATATGGAAACTTTTGGACTATCTTGAAGTGTTTTGAGAGCTTATGGACTGTGTGCTTTTGGAAGGCTTTCGACTGCTTTAGAGTCATTTTGTAGTTTCTGTAGTATTTTGAAAATCTTTTAGACTACTCTAGGAGCGTTTGGAAGGTTTCTGGAGAGTTTAAAAGGTTTTAGACTGCTTTTGAAGCATTTGAAAACTTGTAGATGGTTTTAGAAACTTATGGAAGCTTTTAAACTGCTTTACAAGTATATCGGAAGCTTTTAGACTGCTTTGAATTTTTTTGAGAGCTTCTAGACTAGTTGAAGATCATTTGGAAGCCTTTAGAGTGTTCTAAAAGCTTTTGGACGTTTCTAGACTGTTTTGGAAGGCTTTCAACTGCTTGAGAAGCATTTTAGAGTTTCTGTAGTGTTTTAAAACCTTTTTGACTACTTTAGGAGCATTTGGAAACAGTTTAAAGAGCATTGAAGGTTCTGGACTGCTTTTAAGGCATTTGAAACCTTGTAGACGGTTCTAGAAACTTTTGGCAGCTGTTAAACTTGAAATTTTTTTGAGAACTTCTATAGATAAGTTGAAAAGCATTTTGAACAGTCTAAACGCTTTTGTAAGCATCTAGGCTGTTTTGGAATGTTTTTACATTTTTTTAGACTACTTCAGGAGCATTTTTATTAAATCTGCATGAATATGGTGTCCCATTTAAAAAAGTATGTTTTGGTATCTTAAAAACGATGTGCTCCAGAAAAAACGGATTAAATATTTGGATTCTACGTTAAATTTTCTATGAGAAGCCATTTGTAGCTTTTCCAAATTTTCAAAATCGACTTTTGCAAAAATGGAGTTGTTAGAGTAAAAATGTTTCTACTTTTGCTACATGTGGAAATACCCCGTAAAACCATCGAATTTGAGATACTCTGTACAGTATTACATTATTTCAAAGAAGACTGTCACAAACCTATTTTGTACTTTTAGGATGACGACATTTTTAGAGACAAAAGTAATCGCAAGAAGCTGCGCTTAAATTCAGTTCCTTCAACTAGGTTACCAACACATATTTGCAAAACATGTCTGTGCACAACTGTTCTTCCTAACACTACAGGTGAATTCAAAGTAAGTATTTTGTTAGTTTTTTTTTTAAATATGTTTGTCCACTAAAATACATATTTTTTAGCCTACACTTTGCACTTGTTTAAATGTGTCAACAAATTCTACATCCCCTTTAAGCCCAGCTCTCTCTCCACTAACCATAAAAAAGTAAGTTACTCCTGCTTCTTTAAAACATTTTTTGGATAAATCTGGATGTTTACTAGGTCACGTATCAGATGGTCACAGGACGAAAAGAAAATATTGTTTAGAGCAATAAAAGATTACGGAGATGCTAAATTTAACAATAGCCAAGTTAGAATAAATTGGGCCAACGTGGTAGCGCGTTGTAGGTAAGTTTTTAGCCAATTTTAAAGCAATTGAATCACTCATCATTTTCAATAATTAAAAAAAAGTTATTTGAATAGATCTAACGGATGTTTCGGTAATGAAAAAGAGTTGCGAACAGTTTGGCAAAATATGCGAGTCAACGCAGCCAAAGTGTACAAAAATGACATTTTTGGATCCAAACTGGATCGGAAAGTGTCCAGGTTTATTTACGGAAGACCTCAGAATCGTTCTAGGAACGTAACAGAAGGTTCTAGTTCACTCAGCGAGTATGTTTTTCTGTTTTCTGACTCAATTGTCAATAAATGTGTCAACATTTTAGCTGTCCAAAGCGAAACATGGAAGTATTGACAACTGATGAGGATGAAGGTTTTCGTGAACCGCCTCAGTCGAGCAGCCAGTATTTTCCTACGGACGAGGAGAAAAGTTCCGGTGCAATAAATGAATGTGAAACCGCTACTTTCTATAATGATGACTTATTGAAGACTGACACTAAAAAGACAGAATTGAAAAATGACAGTAGTGAAGGTGCGTCCGTTGATGATGACAGCGACGAATATTATTCTATTACGGACGTGGAAGAGGTGTACAACATTAAAATTAGACCTACAGCAATGGAGGTAAGTTATTTTATTTCAGCTATAGTCTTATTTCATTACTGGTTGTTAGTGATGGGTAAATTACCGAAGAAAATTTGACCGGTAACTTACTGGTAAATTACAATTTCTGTTTTCTTCCTGCTTTTACCAAATTGTGTAGTATTTTTTCAGGTTACTGGATAGGAAATTTAATGAGGATTCCAGAAATGTGCTTAAAACAGTAATTTTCTTACTCCAAGTAGGTTTTACATGCAATTTTGTTCCTGACTGTCTTTTCAAACTGTGTTTCTAGCAGTTCAAACTTGACACCACTTTTCTCCTTGACTGTACCAAATTTTGCAGTGTTTTTTTAGGTTATTAGATAGGAAATTTAATGAGGATTCCAAAAATGTGCTTAAAACAGTCATTTTCTTATTCCAAGTAGGTTTTACAGGTGATTTTGTTCCTGACTGTCTGACAGTTCAAACTTGACACCACTTTTCTCACTGACTGCACCAAATTTTGCAGTATTTTTTCAGGTTATTGGATAGGAAATTTAATGAAGATTCCAAAAATGTGCTTAAAACAGTTAATTTCTTACTCCAAGTGGGTTTTACAGGCGATTTTGTTCCTGGCTGTCCTTTCAAACTGTATTTTTGACAGTTCAAACTTGACACCGCTTTTTTCCTTGACAGTACTAAATTTTGTAGTTGTTTTAGGTTATTGGATAGAAAATTTAATGAGGATTCCAAAATGTTCTTATAACAGTCATTTTCTTACTCCAAGTGAGTATTAGAAGCAATTTTGTCCCTGACTGTTCTTTCAAACTGTATTTCTGTCAGTTCAAGTTCTAATACCGCATTTTACCCTGACTGTACCAAATTTTGTAGTCTTTTTCAGGTTATTGGATAGGAAATTTAATGAGGATTCCAAAAATGTGCTTAAAACAGTAATTTTTTTACTCCAAGTGGGTTTTAGAAGCAATTTTGTCCCTGACTGTTCTTTCAAACTGTATTTTTGTCAATTCAAGTTTTGATAACGCATTTCTCCCTGACTGTACCAAATTCTGTAGTCTTTTTTAGGTTATTGGATAGGAAATTTAATGAAGATTCCAAAAATGTGCTTAAAAGAGTAATTTTCTTACTCCAAGTGGGTTTTAGAAGCAATTTTGTTCCTGACTGTTCTTTCAAACTGTATTTCTGTCAGTTCAAGTTTTGATACCGCATTTTACCCTGACTCTACCAAATTTTGTAGTCTTTTTCAGGTTATTGGATAGGAAATTTAATGAGGATTCCAAAAATGTGCTTAAAACAGTCATTATCTTACTCCAAGTGAGTTTTACAGGCGATTTTGTTCCTGACTGTCTTTTCAAACTGTATTTCTGACAGTTCAAACTTGACACCACTTTTCTCCCTGACTGAACCAAATTTTGCAGTATTTTTTCAGGTTATTGGATAGGAAATTTAATGAGGATTCCAAAAATGTGCTTAAAACAGTAATTTTTTTACTCCAAGTGGGTTTTAGAAGCAATTTTGTCCCTGACTGTTCTTTCAAACTGTATTTTTGTCAATTCAAGTTTTGATAACGCATTTCTCCCTGACTGTACCAAATTCTGTAGTCTTTTTTAGGTTATTGGATAGGAAATTTAATGAAGATTCCAAAAATGTGCTTAAAAGAGTCATTTTCTTACTCCAAGTGGGTTTTAGAAGCAATTTTGTCCCTAACTGTTCTTTCAAACTGTATTTCTGTCAGTTCAAGTATTGATACCGCATTTCTCCCTGAATGTACCAAATTTTGCAGTCTTTTTCAGGTTATTGGATAGGAAAATTAATGAAGATTCCAAAAATGTGCTTAAAACAGTTATGTTCTTACTCCAAGTGGGTTTTAGAAGCAATTTTGTCCCTAACTGTTCTTTCAAACTGTATTTCTGTCAGTTCAAGTATTGATACCGCATTTCTCCCTGAATGTACCAAATTTTGCAGTCTTTTTCAGGTTATTGGATAGGAAATTTAATGAAGATTCCAAAAATGTGCTTAAAATAGTTATGTTCTTACTCCAGGTGGGTTTTAGAAGCAATTTTGTCCCTAACTGTTCTTTCAAACTGTGTTTCTGACAGTTCAAACTTTGACACCGCTTTTCTCTCTGACTGTACCAAATTTTGCAGTCTTTTTTAGGTTATTGGATAGGAAATTTAATGAAGATTCCAAAAATGTGCTTAAAACAGTTATTTTCTTACTCCAAGTGGGTTTTAGAAGCAATTTTGTCCCTAACTGTTCTTTCAAACTGTATTTCTGTCAGTTCAAGTATTGATACCGCATTTCTCCCTGAATGTACCAAATTTTGCAGTCTTTTTCAGGTTATTGGATAGGAAATTTAATGAAGATTCCAAAAATGTGCTTAAAACAGTTATGTTCTTACTCCAGGTGGGTTTTAGAAGCAATTTTGTCCCTAACTGTTCTTTCAAACTGTGTTTCTGACAGTTCAAACTTTGACACCGCTTTTCTCTCTGACTGTACCAAATTTTGCAGTCTTTTTTAGGTTATTGGATAGGAAATTTAATGAAGATTCCAAAAATGTGCTTAAAACAGTTATTTTCTTACTCCAAGTGGGTTTTAGAAGCAATTTTGTCCCTGACTGTTCTTTCAAACTGTATTTCTGGCAGTTCAAGTTTTGATACCGCATTTCTCTCTGACGGTACCAAATTTTTTAGTCTTTTTCAGGTTATTGGATAGGAAATTTAATGAGGATTCCAAAAATGTGCTTAAAACAGTGATTATCTTACTCCAAGTAAGTTTTACAGGCGATTTTGTTCCTGACTGTCTTTTCAAACTGTATTTCTGACAGTTCAAACTTGACACCACTTTTCTCCCTGTCTGAACCAAATTTTGCAGTGTTTTTTCAGGTTATTGGATAGGAAATTTAATGAAGATTCCAAAAATGTGCTTAAAACAGTTATTTTCTTACTCCAAGTGGGTTTTAGAAGCAATTTTGTCCCTGACTGTTCTTTCAAACTGTATTTCTGTCAGTTCAAGTATTGATACCGCATTTCTCCCTGAATGTACCAAATTTTGCAGTCTTTTTCAGGTTATTGGATAGGAAATTTAATGAAGATTCCAAAAATGTGCTTAAAACAGTTATGTTCTTACTCCAGGTGGGTTTTAGAAGCAATTTTGTCCCTAACTGTTCTTTCAAACTGTGTTTCTGACAGTTCAAACTTTGACACCGCTTTTCTCTCTGTCTGAACCAAATTTTGCAGTGTTTTTTCAGGTTATTGGATAGGAAATTTAATGAAGATTCCAAAAATGTGCTTAAAACAGTTATTTTCTTACTCCAAGTGGGTTTTAGAAGCAATTTTGTCCCTGACTGTTCTTTCAAACTGTATTTCTGTCAGTTCAAGTATTGATACCGCATTTCTCCCTGAATGTACCAAATTTTGCAGTCTTTTTCAGGTTATTGGATAGGAAATTTAATGAAGATTCCAAAAATGTGCTTAAAACAGTTATGTTCTTACTCCAGGTGGGTTTTAGAAGCAATTTTGTCCCTAACTGTTCTTTCAAACTGTGTTTCTGACAGTTCAAACTTTGACACCGCTTTTCTCTCTGACTGTACCAAATTTTGCAGTCTTTTTTAGGTTATTGGATAGGAAATTTAATGAAGATTCCAAAAATGTGCTTAAAATAGTTATGTTCTTACTCCAGGTGGGTTTTAGAAGCAATTTTGTCCCTAACTGTTCTTTCAAACTGTGTTTCTGTCAGTTCAAGTTTTGATACCGCATTTTACCCTGACTCTACCAAATTTTGTAGTCTTTTTCAGGTTATTGGATAGGAAATTTAATGAGGATTCCAAAAATGTGCTTAAAACAGTTATTTTCTTACTCCAAGTGGGTTTTAGAAGCAATTTTGTCCCTGACTGTTCTTTCAAACTGTATTTCTGTCAGTTCAAGTATTGATACCGCATTTCTCCCTGAATGTACCAAATTTTGCAGTCTTTTTCAGGTTATTGGATAGGAAATTTAATGAAGATTCCAAAAATGTGCTTAAAACAGTTATGTTCTTACTCCAGGTGGGTTTTAGAAGCAATTTTGTCCCTAACTGTTCTTTCAAACTGTGTTTCTGACAGTTCAAACTTTGACACCGCTTTTCTCTCTGTCTGAACCAAATTTTGCAGTGTTTTTTCAGGTTATTGGATAGGAAATTTAATGAAGATTCCAAAAATGTGCTTAAAACAGTTATTTTCTTACTCCAAGTGGGTTTTAGAAGCAATTTTGTCCCTGACTGTTCTTTCAAACTGTATTTCTGTCAGTTCAAGTATTGATACCGCATTTCTCCCTGAATGTACCAAATTTTGCAGTCTTTTTCAGGTTATTGGATAGGAAATTTAATGAAGATTCCAAAAATGTGCTTAAAACAGTTATGTTCTTACTCCAGGTGGGTTTTAGAAGCAATTTTGTCCCTAACTGTTCTTTCAAACTGTGTTTCTGACAGTTCAAACTTTGACACCGCTTTTCTCTCTGACTGTACCAAATTTTGCAGTCTTTTTTAGGTTATTGGATAGGAAATTTAATGAAGATTCCAAAAATGTGCTTAAAATAGTTATGTTCTTACTCCAGGTGGGTTTTAGAAGCAATTTTGTCCCTAACTGTTCTTTCAAACTGTGTTTCTGACAGTTCAAACTTGACACCACTTTTCTCCCTGTCTGAACCAAATTTTGCAGTGTTTTTTAGGTTATTGGATAGGAAATTTAATGAAGATTCCAAAAATGTGCTTAAAACAGTTATTTTCTTACTCCAAGTGGGTTTTAGAAGCAATTTTGTCCCTAACTGTTCTTTCAAACTGTATTTCTGTCAGTTCAAGTTTTGATACCGCATTTTACCCTGACTCTACCAAATTTTGTAGTCTTTTTCAGGTTATTGGATAGGAAATTTAATGAGGATTCCAAAAATGTGCTTAAAACAGTCATTATCTTACTCCAAGTGAGTTTTACAGGCGATTTTGTTCCTGACTGTCTTTTCAAACTGTATTTCTGACAGTTCAAACTTGACACCACTTTTCTCCCTGACTGAACCAAATTTTGCAGTATTTTTTCAGGTTATTGGATAGGAAATTTAATGAAGATTTCAAAAATGTGCTTAAAAGAGTCATTTTCTTACTCCAAGTGGGTTTTAGAAGCAATTTTGTCCCTAACTGTTCTTTCAAACTGTATTTCTGTCAGTTCAAGTATTGATACCGCATTTCTCCCTGAATGTACCAAATTTTGCAGTCTTTTTCAGGTTATTGGATAGGAAAATTAATGAAGATTCCAAAAATGTGCTTAAAACAGTTATGTTCTTACTCCAAGTGGGTTTTAGAAGCAATTTTGTCCCTAACTGTTCTTTCAAACTGTATTTCTGTCAGTTCAAGTATTGATACCGCATTTCTCCCTGAATGTACCAAATTTTGCAGTCTTTTTCAGGTTATTGGATAGGAAATTTAATGAAGATTCCAAAAATGTGCTTAAAATAGTTATGTTCTTACTCCAGGTGGGTTTTAGAAGCAATTTTGTCCCTAACTGTTCTTTCAAACTGTGTTTCTGACAGTTCAAACTTTGACACCGCTTTTCTCTCTGACTGTACCAAATTTTGCAGTCTTTTTTAGGTTATTGGATAGGAAATTTAATGAAGATTCCAAAAATGTGCTTAAAACAGTTATTTTCTTACTCCAAGTGGGTTTTAGAAGCAATTTTGTCCCTAACTGTTCTTTCAAACTGTATTTCTGTCAGTTCAAGTATTGATACCGCATTTCTCCCTGAATGTACCAAATTTTGCAGTCTTTTTCAGGTTATTGGATAGGAAATTTAATGAAGATTCCAAAAATGTGCTTAAAACAGTTATGTTCTTACTCCAGGTGGGTTTTAGAAGCAATTTTGTCCCTAACTGTTCTTTCAAACTGTGTTTCTGACAGTTCAAACTTTGACACCGCTTTTCTCTCTGACTGTACCAAATTTTGCAGTCTTTTTTAGGTTATTGGATAGGAAATTTAATGAAGATTCCAAAAATGTGCTTAAAACAGTTATTTTCTTACTCCAAGTGGGTTTTAGAAGCAATTTTGTCCCTGACTGTTCTTTCAAACTGTATTTCTGGCAGTTCAAGTTTTGATACCGCATTTCTCTCTGACGGTACCAAATTTTTTAGTCTTTTTCAGGTTATTGGATAGGAAATTTAATGAGGATTCCAAAAATGTGCTTAAAACAGTGATTATCTTACTCCAAGTAAGTTTTACAGGCGATTTTGTTCCTGACTGTCTTTTCAAACTGTATTTCTGACAGTTCAAACTTGACACCACTTTTCTCCCTGTCTGAACCAAATTTTGCAGTGTTTTTTCAGGTTATTGGATAGGAAATTTAATGAAGATTCCAAAAATGTGCTTAAAACAGTTATTTTCTTACTCCAAGTGGGTTTTAGACGCAATTTTGTCCCTGACTGTTCTTTCAAACTGTATTTCTGTCAGTTCAAGTATTGATACCGCATTTCTCCCTGAATGTACCAAATTTTGCAGTCTTTTTCAGGTTATTGGATAGGAAATTTAATGAAGATTCCAAAAATGTGCTTAAAACAGTTATGTTCTTACTCCAGGTGGGTTTTAGAAGCAATTTTGTCCCTAACTGTTCTTTCAAACTGTGTTTCTGACAGTTCAAACTTTGACACCGCTTTTCTCTCTGACTGTACCAAATTTTGCAGTCTTTTTTAGGTTATTGGATAGGAAATTTAATGAAGATTCCAAAAATGTGCTTAAAATAGTTATGTTCTTACTCCAGGTGGGTTTTAGAAGCAATTTTGTCCCTAACTGTTCTTTCAAACTGTGTTTCTGACAGTTCAAACTTTGACACCGCTTTTCTCTCTGACTGTACCAAATTTTGCAGTCTTTTTTAGGTTATTGGATAGGAAATTTAATGAAGATTCCAAAAATGTGCTTAAAACAGTTATTTTCTTACTCCAAGTGGGTTTTAGAAGCAATTTTGTCCCTAACTGTTCTTTCAAACTGTATTTCTGTCAGTTCAAGTATTGATACCGCATTTCTCCCTGAATGTACCAAATTTTGCAGTCTTTTTCAGGTTATTGGATAGGAAATTTAATGAAGATTCCAAAAATGTGCTTAAAACAGTTATGTTCTTACTCCAGGTGGGTTTTAGAAGCAATTTTGTCCCTAACTGTTCTTTCAAACTGTATTTCTGGCAGTTCAAGTTTTGATACCGCATTTCTCTCTGACGGTACCAAATTTTTTAGTCTTTTTCAGGTTATTGGATAGGAAATTTAATGAGGATTCCAAAAATGTGCTTAAAACAGTGATTATCTTACTCCAAGTAAGTTTTACAGGCGATTTTGTTCCTGACTGTCTTTTCAAACTGTATTTCTGACAGTTCAAACTTGACACCACTTTTCTCCCTGTCTGAACCAAATTTTGCAGTGTTTTTTAGGTTATTGGATAGGAAATTTAATGAAGATTCCAAAAATGTGCTTAAAAGAGTAATTTTCTTACTCCAAGTGGGTTTTAGAAGCAATTTTGTTCCTGACTGTTCTTTCAAACTGTATTTCTGTCAGTTCAAGTTTTGATACCGCATTTTACCCTGACTCTACCAAATTTTGTAGTCTTTTTCAGGTTATTGGATAGGAAATTTAATGAGGATTCCAAAAATGTGCTTAAAACAGTCATTATCTTACTCCAAGTGAGTTTTACAGGCGATTTTGTTCCTGACTGTCTTTTCAAACTGTATTTCTGACAGTTCAAACTTGACACCACTTTTCTCCCTGACTGAACCAAATTTTGCAGTATTTTTTCAGGTTATTGGATAGGAAATTTAATGAAGATTTCAAAAATGTGCTTAAAAGAGTCATTTTCTTACTCCAAGTGGGTTTTAGAAGCAATTTTGTCCCTAACTGTTCTTTCAAACTGTATTTCTGTCAGTTCAAGTATTGATACCGCATTTCTCCCTGAATGTACCAAATTTTGCAGTCTTTTTCAGGTTATTGGATAGGAAAATTAATGAAGATTCCAAAAATGTGCTTAAAACAGTTATGTTCTTACTCCAAGTGGGTTTTAGAAGCAATTTTGTCCCTAACTGTTCTTTCAAACTGTATTTCTGTCAGTTCAAGTATTGATACCGCATTTCTCCCTGAATGTACCAAATTTTGCAGTCTTTTTCAGGTTATTGGATAGGAAATTTAATGAAGATTCCAAAAATGTGCTTAAAATAGTTATGTTCTTACTCCAGGTGGGTTTTAGAAGCAATTTTGTCCCTAACTGTTCTTTCAAACTGTGTTTCTGACAGTTCAAACTTTGACACCGCTTTTCTCTCTGACTGTACCAAATTTTGCAGTCTTTTTTAGGTTATTGGATAGGAAATTTAATGAAGATTCCAAAAATGTGCTTAAAACAGTTATTTTCTTACTCCAAGTGGGTTTTAGAAGCAATTTTGTCCCTAACTGTTCTTTCAAACTGTATTTCTGTCAGTTCAAGTATTGATACCGCATTTCTCCCTGAATGTACCAAATTTTGCAGTCTTTTTCAGGTTATTGGATAGGAAATTTAATGAAGATTCCAAAAATGTGCTTAAAACAGTTATGTTCTTACTCCAGGTGGGTTTTAGAAGCAATTTTGTCCCTAACTGTTCTTTCAAACTGTGTTTCTGACAGTTCAAACTTTGACACCGCTTTTCTCTCTGACTGTACCAAATTTTGCAGTCTTTTTTAGGTTATTGGATAGGAAATTTAATGAAGATTCCAAAAATGTGCTTAAAACAGTTATTTTCTTACTCCAAGTGGGTTTTAGAAGCAATTTTGTCCCTGACTGTTCTTTCAAACTGTATTTCTGGCAGTTCAAGTTTTGATACCGCATTTCTCTCTGACGGTACCAAATTTTTTAGTCTTTTTCAGGTTATTGGATAGGAAATTTAATGAGGATTCCAAAAATGTGCTTAAAACAGTGATTATCTTACTCCAAGTAAGTTTTACAGGCGATTTTGTTCCTGACTGTCTTTTCAAACTGTATTTCTGACAGTTCAAACTTGACACCACTTTTCTCCCTGTCTGAACCAAATTTTGCAGTGTTTTTTCAGGTTATTGGATAGGAAATTTAATGAAGATTCCAAAAATGTGCTTAAAACAGTTATTTTCTTACTCCAAGTGGGTTTTAGAAGCAATTTTGTCCCTGACTGTTCTTTCAAACTGTATTTCTGTCAGTTCAAGTATTGATACCGCATTTCTCCCTGAATGTACCAAATTTTGCAGTCTTTTTCAGGTTATTGGATAGGAAATTTAATGAAGATTCCAAAAATGTGCTTAAAACAGTTATGTTCTTACTCCAGGTGGGTTTTAGAAGCAATTTTGTCCCTAACTGTTCTTTCAAACTGTGTTTCTGACAGTTCAAACTTTGACACCGCTTTTCTCTCTGACTGTACCAAATTTTGCAGTCTTTTTTAGGTTATTGGATAGGAAATTTAATGAAGATTCCAAAAATGTGCTTAAAATAGTTATGTTCTTACTCCAGGTGGGTTTTAGAAGCAATTTTGTCCCTAACTGTTCTTTCAAACTGTGTTTCTGACAGTTCAAACTTTGACACCGCTTTTCTCTCTGACTGTACCAAATTTTGCAGTCTTTTTTAGGTTATTGGATAGGAAATTTAATGAAGATTCCAAAAATGTGCTTAAAACAGTTATTTTCTTACTCCAAGTGGGTTTTAGAAGCAATTTTGTCCCTAACTGTTCTTTCAAACTGTATTTCTGTCAGTTCAAGTATTGATACCGCATTTCTCCCTGAATGTACCAAATTTTGCAGTCTTTTTCAGGTTATTGGATAGGAAATTTAATGAAGATTCCAAAAATGTGCTTAAAACAGTTATGTTCTTACTCCAGGTGGGTTTTAGAAGCAATTTTGTCCCTAACTGTTCTTTCAAACTGTGTTTCTGACAGTTCAAACTTTGACACCGCTTTTCTCTCTGACTGTACCAAATTTTGCAGTCTTTTTTAGGTTATTGGATAGGAAATTTAATGAAGATTCCAAAAATGTGCTTAAAACAGTTATTTTCTTACTCCAAGTGGGTTTTAGAAGCAATTTTGTCCCTGACTGTTCTTTCAAACTGTATTTCTGGCAGTTCAAGTTTTGATACCGCATTTCTCTCTGACGGTACCAAATTTTTTAGTCTTTTTCAGGTTATTGGATAGGAAATTTAATGAGGATTCCAAAAATGTGCTTAAAACAGTGATTATCTTACTCCAAGTAAGTTTTACAGGCGATTTTGTTCCTGACTGTCTTTTCAAACTGTATTTCTGACAGTTCAAACTTGACACCACTTTTCTCCCTGTCTGAACCAAATTTTGCAGTCTTTTTTAGGTTATTGGATAGGAAATTTAATGAAGATTCCAAAAATGTGCTTAAAACAGTTATTTTCTTACTCCAAGTGGGTTTTAGAAGCAATTTTGTCCCTAACTGTTCTTTCAAACTGTATTTCTGTCAGTTCAAGTATTGATACCGCATTTCTCCCTGAATGTACCAAATTTTGCAGTCTTTTTCAGGTTATTGGATAGGAAATTTAATGAAGATTCCAAAAATGTGCTTAAAACAGTTATGTTCTTACTCCAGGTGGGTTTTAGAAGCAATTTTGTCCCTAACTGTTCTTTCAAACTGTGTTTCTGACAGTTCAAACTTTGACACCGCTTTTCTCTCTGACTGTACCAAATTTTGCAGTCTTTTTTAGGTTATTGGATAGGAAATTTAATGAAGATTCCAAAAATGTGCTTAAAACAGTTATTTTCTTACTCCAAGTGGGTTTTAGAAGCAATTTTGTCCCTGACTGTTCTTTCAAACTGTATTTCTGGCAGTTCAAGTTTTGATACCGCATTTCTCTCTGACGGTACCAAATTTTTTAGTCTTTTTCAGGTTATTGGATAGGAAATTTAATGAGGATTCCAAAAATGTGCTTAAAACAGTGATTATCTTACTCCAAGTAAGTTTTACAGGCGATTTTGTTCCTGACTGTTCTTTCAAACTGTGTTTCTGACAGTTCAAACTTGACACCACTTTTCTCCCTGTCTGAACCAAATTTTGCAGTGTTTTTTCAGGTTATTGGATAGGAAATTTAATGAAGATTCCAAAAATGTGCTTAAAACAGTTATTTTCTTACTCCAAGTGGGTTTTAGAAGCAATTTTGTCCCTGACTGTTCTTTCAAACTGTATTTCTGGCAGTTCAAGTTTTGATACCGCATTTCTCTCTGACGGTACCAAATTTTTTAGTCTTTTTCAGGTTATTGGATAGGAAATTTAATGAGGATTCCATAAGTGGCCGTAAGACTGTCATTCTCTCACTCTCAATGGGTTTGACAAGCAATTTTGTTCCTGATTATCAAACTGCTCCAAAGTTGCAAAAATCAGATTTTAGAAAAGTTTTCTTGCAGTATTCGATACAAAACGTGTTTCTGGCATTTTTGACAGTGGTCACGTGACTGCCTAGCTAAATCATTCTTCAAAAATCACGTGATATCTGTGACTAATGTTAAAACTGTCAAAATTTTAAACATGAGATAATAAGAAAAATGACAAAAAGCTGAAAATGCTATTTTTCAGAAAAGGCTACTTGTTAGTTGTTAAAAAGTTATAAGATTGTTACTCATTTGGTTATTTACTTTATTGTTGATAAACCAAAATTTCTAAAACAATAAATAACAAATCAAATCAGTCGTTATTTTTTAGGACTTACTATCTTTATTTTATAATTTACTATCTTTGAAGCAAATTTCAATTAGACCCATAATTTACTGGTCAAATTAGAATTTAGTGGTAAAATTGGTAAATTTTCTATAAATTTACGTTCATCACTAAAATGTTATCAAAACTAAGTACAAAAAACGTCTTTTTGCAGGTTATCTCATTGCTTTCGTCAGATGAGGAATAGAACTCTTATTCGTCGTCTGGTTGTGTTTGGTAGGAGATTTTATAGTAATCTGTTGATGTTCAAAAAATTTAATAAGCATTATGCTTTTCTAAATACCACTACATATGTGTATCCTTTTTATTGAATTTGTTTGTTGCATTACGCGTACGATTTTATTTACTAAGTTGTTATTATTAGTAAAGTAAATAATCAGAAGCTTGATTCTCAAAGTAAATTTAAGAATACATTTTTTTTTGTAATTTAATGTTGATTTTTTTGAATTTCCTATCCGAACATTTTTACCTTTGATAGTACAGCTTGCGCCACTTGCTACTTTTTTTTATTTAAAAAAACAACACGCTTTTTTGAGGTGAAATAATTTTTTTTTATTGATAAATGAAGGTTGGTTCATGCCATTTATGTATGAAAAATAACATCAAACATGTGACCAACGCGGCTTCGTTTGAATGACTTTTAAAAATCATCGGTTGTATGACCGCAATTTCGGTCCGAATATTGCGCTTAAGGGTTTAAATTGTCCGCGGAGCATTCGCATACACTTTTCCTTTCAAAAATCCCCAAAGAAAATAGTCAAGAGGTGTTAAATCGCACAATCTCGGGGGCCAATTAACACACGGTCTTCAAATTTTTCGTGCAATAAGGCGAGATGTTTGAACCGTTGCTCCGTCTTGTTGAAACCAAAGTTCTTCAGCATCAATACGATCCAATTGTGGCCGACACAAAGTCTGATATCATGCCAGCCCATAAGCCGCACCAGTCACTTTTTCGGGATGGAGAGGCTGTTCATGATATTCGTGTGAATTTTCAGACCCCCAGAATCTGCAGTTTTACTTATTTACATACCCATTAATGCGGCTATGTTTTCAAGAGTACGAGCTGAACCCGTAGCTGTTGCTAGAATTCCTAATGTGAAATCTCCCTGTGATTTGGGGCACGCTCTCTAGATATAGGGAGTACCGGGGAAATAAAATACCCGGGGTGAACAAAAACTAGCGCAACGGCAACGTCTGTTCCCAGATTGGGCGGTTGCAAACGGCGTCTGACCCAGAATGGGCGGCCGATATACAAGCCAAGATTTGGCATAAAGGAAGGCAACGGGATACCACCTTTATTACTCTTTTTTTTTTTTTTTTCTTTCTCCATGGGTCTGTCGGCTGTCCGCTCCAGATAGCACGTAAGCCTAATGGCTTATTGTACTGTCCCCATGTTTGTGGTACTTTAGTTACACCAGTCCATTATCCCTGTTTCCCGTACGAGGTGAAGAAGGTCCTTGCTTGGTGCTCTTTGTATCTCTTTCAGTACTAACTTAGTTTTCCCGAAGATTGTTTGTCGCCTTTGACCAAGTGCTTCACATTCACATATGATGTGTTCAAACGTTTCGATTTCCTCCCCGCATAGTCTGCAGTCCAGGTTATCATCGAATAGTTTCATGGTGGACAGGTGTTGTCTCACAGGTCCATGCCCTGTGAGAAGCGCTGTTAGGTCTTTCAGTTCTTTCCTGCTGTACTTTAGCAGTTCTTGAGCCTTATTTTTATTTGGTCCTGCAATAGCTTGCTTCCCATGCTTATTTCCTGGGTACGTCTTCCAGCGTTCCAGGTGTTTTGTGTTGATCCATTCTCCAGTGACCCGTCTTGTTGAGCATCTAGGTATGCCTACAGATGGTTCTGGTCCAATCATGTTTGCATTTGAGCCTTGCCTGGCAAGTTCATCTGCTTTTTCATTTCCAGGAATGCCTGAGTGACCTGGTACCCATACAAGTTTTACCCTGTTATGCTCTGCCAGTTCCGTAATTCTCTGTAGACACTCATCTACCAGTCTTGACGATGTTTTGCACGTAAGCAGTGCTTTCAAGGCCGCCTGGCTATCAGTTATTATTAGAATTTGCTTATTTTTGTAAGTCCTTCTAATGTTTTCTTCTATGCACCATAACAGAGCATATATTTCCGTTTGAAAAACTGTGGCGTGTTTTCCTAGTGGTATGCTGATGCTTACCTTAGGTCTCTCGCCATAAACTCCTGCACCACTTCCCCTTTCCTGTTTAGATCCATCTGTGAACCATATTAGACAGTCCTGGGTCAGTTTTTTCGCATTATTTACCCAGAATTTTTGATCCAGTATTACCTCAAATTTCCTCTGAATGTGATATTTAGGACACATGTAATCCGATCTCATTTCAAGAATTGGATCCCTTACTGTGTTCCAAATTGATGTTGTACCTGTCGTTGTTATGTTCCCCGGCAGGTCAATCAAGTCCCGGAGCCTTTGGTAAGCACATCTTGCCTCCCCTAAAATTATTAGGTCCAGTGGTTTATTACTCTTTCTCAAGACAATAACATGAGTACATTTAATTAAAAATTTTCCGGAGTTATAAATAGTTTCCCAATCGGATCTCCGGGGGGAACGGCTTTGTCAAGTCAAAGAAAGCCAACCACACAACGACGGGTGGCGTTGGAAAAATTGAGAGATCCAATAATAAAATCTGAGATGTGTAATGAGATAAACACACAAATTCAAACAATAACATCGATTATTGGAGAAGAGCCGACGCAATCTTGGACAAAGATAATGGATATTGCAACAAACTCAATGCAAAACAGATTAGGATATAGGACAAAGAGCAAAAAGCAAAAATGGATGACGGATGAGATTTTGTTGTTAATGGACGAACGTCGAAAGCACAAGAACAAGGCGGACAACAACATGTACAAAGAAATTCAGAGACTAATAAGATCAAAGACAAGGATGCATTGAAAACCTATATTGGAACCAAACAGCGCAAATCAAACTAGGCAATAATATGTCCAACGCCATACAGATTAGAAGGGGGGTACGACAGGGATGTGTGCTGTCCCACTCCTATTCAACTTATATTCGGAAGCAATATTCCAAGAGGCGCTGGAAGACGTGGAATCAAAGTCAATGGAGTGTGGATCAACAACATCCGCTATGCTGACGACACGGCCTTAATTGCTGATAACATACACGACTTACAACAACTGGTCAACAAGGTAGGAGAACAGAGCAAATCAATGGGCTTAAATATCAACACCAAAAAAACAAATTTTATGATTATCTCTAGAAACCTAAATATGTTTGGAAACTCCACCACACTTAACGCAAGGCCCATAGAAAGAGTAGATAAATTTAAATACTTGGGCATCTGGCTTTTCGAAGACTGGACATCAGACAAGGAAATAAAATGTCGCATTGAACAAGCTCGACAGGCATTCCTAAGTCTTCGAAGAGTTCTTACCTGTTCCGATTTTGACCTTAACCTAAGGCTCAGATTCACTAAATGCTACGTTTGGTGGGTGCTTCTCTACGGTATGGAAGCTTGGACATTGAAGGCGGCTGCAATCAACAAATTGGAGGCTTTCGAGATGTGGCTGTATCGCAGAATCCTGAAGATACCCTGGACGGCTAGACTAACAAACGAAGAAGTTCTAAGAGGAGTCAACAGACAACGTGAACTGTTTGAATCGATTAAGAAAAGAAAAACGGCATACCTGGGGCATATAAATGGAAAAAATGTCTTGGCTGCGAAATATCAGACAGTGGACAGGGCTGAACGATGTACAGTCGCTGATACACACCGCAAGAAATAAGGAAGAAATGGAAAATGTTATCGCAAACATTCATTAGTGGATACGCATTGGAAGAAGAGCTGAACCAGTTTCCTCAAAACAATCCAACGAATTCCAGGCTCTATAGGGCGTCCATGTCGGCCAAAACTAGTGCGAAGTTTGCGAAAACTCTCTTTTTTTATATTTCGACTAAATAGATGGCACACCCATTATAACCATTCAAAAACAAATTTGAAAAACGTCAGCTAAAAGTTTGATTTTAGCACTATAGTCCTTATCCCAAAAACATTTGTTTTTCCTGTAGCTCTTCCTCATTCATCCCCTTTGGTTTATTGTTATAATAATAAATAAAAAATTGTAACAACTTTATTGAGTACACGATTAAGTTGGTGTTATTGCTATATACAGTAATATTTTAATATCTAATGGGGCACCAAAGGCCAGTGTGTTCGTCTCTTCGGAAGTAATGGGGTCTGTTATCTCTGAAGACTGTTACAGCTGGGAATTGGTTTTCTTGAATGTATTTTAATGCGGCTCTTATCTGAAACACAAAAAAAATAGATTATAGATACTAATGGAAAAAATATGTTTATCGCAAAATACTACAGAAAAAAGCGGTTTACATATTTGATTTAAGTATACGTTATATTTTTCTTTGAGAAGCCATTTGCAGATGTTTTTCTAAAAATATCTAGTTCCAGAATGTCACATTTTTTAAATCACCTTTGTAGCTTGGAAACGGGGTTAGCTGACGGTTTGCTAGTTAGTTTGCCATTGAATTTGAAACACTCTGTACCCATTACCGATCAAAAAAGAACTGTACAGGGTGCTGCATTTTTGATGGTTTTACGGGGTACAGAAAAAACGGTAATAGATAGAAAAAAAGTAGCATACGAGTTCTGATCTCTTTTTCTGAGCTGAGATGACTGGCGAAAAGTGGGCGGCGCAAACTTCTTTTGTTTCAAAGATACGGGGGGCTTTTGAAAATTGGTCATTTTGGAACCTCCTCTATATTTCATTTGCTATTAAAGTTATCAAAAAAGGAAGAACGGTTCCCGGTAGTAGTTTTCATGTAGAATCCAATGGCGTAGTCAGTTTTTTTCTATTCCATTTAGTTTCTAACATATGACAGTAAGTTACATTTTTTTAAATGGAACATCCTATATATTTTTACGTCATTTAATTCTGTTGATTTTTACCTTTTCAACGGTGTATTACAACATATAAGTTTGTAGAGGTTAATGCTGTTATTTAAAAAAAAGACCTTTGCTAAGCTAAAAAAGGCCAATATCTAAAATACCAAACAAAATTGGAAATCATACAGTGTGACCCATTTAGAATGGAAACACCCCTATAAAATTTTAGGTTATTAACCGATTTCAATGATTTTTTTTTTGAAATAATTAGGAATGAAATGTCTATTATGGGAGAAAATTTTAAATATTTATTTCAGTTTTCAGGTCATATTACGAGACTTTTTCTTGATAGAAAATGGAGAATTTTTATTAGCGATTTTTTTATTGAAAAAATTACTACGCCACTGGATCTATAGTGCTTTCAAATAGCTGTGACCAAATTTTTTTTTGATTTTTTTTTTTGATTTTTTTTTTGATTTTTTTTTTTTTGATTTTTTTTTAATTTTTTTTTTTTGATTTTTTTTTTTGATTTTTTTTTTAGTAATTAATCAATTAATAAGTAATAATAAACAAGTAAATAGTAACACCATTTCTATGGCAACAGTTGATGCAGGGTGTTCTTTTGTGACCGTTAGCTTAGAGGATTTTTGAATTTTAATTTGTCATAACTTTGTTATTAATGAATGGATTTTCATGAAATTTTGGTCACAGCTATTTGAAAGCACTATAGATCCAGTGGCGTAGTAATTTTTTCAATAAAAAAATCGCTAATAAAAATTCTCCATTTTCTATCAAGAAAAAGTATCGTAATATGACCTGAAAACTGAAATAAATATTTAAAATTTTCTCCCGTAATAGACATTTCATTCCTAATTATTTCAAAAAAAAAATCATTGAAATCGGTTAATAACCTAAAATTTTATAGGGGTGTTTCCATTCTAAATGGGTCACACTGTATAAACTAACACATCAGGAAATTAAATATTTTTAATAAATCTTATTAAAAATCTAAGTTATAAACAGTTCTACCGTCACTTTAATAAAAAAAGTGGCCATTTATATTTTCTACTATTTTTAAGGTAGAAGTTGAAAAAACTGTTTATAAACGACATGTAACATGTTAATATGAACATAGCCAAATTTTTTTTCGACTGTGGGTATTTTTATACATATTATTTAGCACTTTTTTGTTAAGGAAACGCTTTTTTTCTAATTACCAAGATTAACGTTTACAAACTTATATGTTTTAATACACCGTTGAAAAAGTAAAAATCAACAGAATTAAATGAACTAAAAATATATAGGGTGTTCCATTTAAAAAAATATAACTTACTGTCATATGTCAGAAACTAAACGTAATAGAAAAAAAACTGAATACGCCATTGGATTCTACGTCAAAACTTCTACCGGAAACCGTTTTTCCTTTTTTGATAACTTTAATAGCAAATGAAATACAGAGGAGGTTCCAAAATGACCAATTTTCAAAAACCCCCGTATCTTTGAAACAAAAGAAGTTTGCGCCGCCCACTTTTCGCCAGTCATCTCAGCTCAGATAAAGAGATCAGAACACGTATGCTACTTTTTTTCTATCTATTACCGTTTTCTCTGTACCCCGTAAAACCATCGAAAATGCAGCACCCTGTACACGACTCAGAGTTTGAAATCATCCCCTCTATACGTAAATAACAATTCTATTACCTTACCTGTAAAACAAAGTGCGGTGGCTGAACTTCGGGAGAAGTCGAAAGTTGTTGCAGTATGAAGTCATCGGGTTGCTCCAGCCAAAGGTGAACTCCTCGAAGAGGTTCATAGTTGAACGGTCCGATCCTTAACAGTCCCGAAGAGCAGTCGTAAATGTCCAAAACCTACAATGATTTTCATATGGTGTCTATTTTTCACAATACTTATTTTAAATGAAAGACAGCTCGCCGTTTTCAAAGTACCATGTAAACTTTCTCTGGAAGACAAAACTATCGAACAAATTATGTCGTTTGACTATCTAGGCACACAAATTACCTCAAGTCCAAATATAGAACGAATGAAGTAAATAATGGAAAAGCCAGCCAGAGCAATTTACAAAAAAGGTGAGAAAAGTGAAGAGAATAATTGGACGTGACGAGAAGACGGTGAAGAGGACAATATCATTGCTATCTAACGTTAGCAAAATATTTGAATCATAACACTTTCTAGAGAAGCATTCCATCGTCTTATCCGATAAACAAAATGGATAGAGAAAAGGGAAGTCAACATTAAGAGAGCAATTTACCAGATGCTTACAACCGTAATTGAATAATAAGAAAAATACCTTAGCAATGTACATTGATCTTTCTAAAGCTTTTGACAGTGTTAATCGTACGATTCTCTGACATCAAAACTCAACAACGGATATGGAATTAGATGGAAACCTTTATTAGAACTATTTAGATGGTAGAATGCAGCGTGTTGTAGAATATGGCCTCCGAGAAAATATTATGTCTGACAAGATTGACTCAATGGGGATCGCTATATTCAGTGGAAAACTATTTTTCTTCGAATGACAGCCCTCTATAATATCCAGTAGTGGTTCAGAACGAACGCGGATGAATAAAGTGTCCAGTGGACATTTTATAGGGACACATCAGGTAGCGTATTTTTGAAACGAGGGAAGGGAGTTATCAAGAGACCTGTAGAATGTGACAGGAATCCGTTATTGTCAGCTTTTTCTGTCACATTCTATCAACCACTTATCCTGAGATTTTCGTTCTCTGCTTTCAATAATTAGGCACCAGAAAAATTAGTATAACTTGAGCAAATTTGGCATAGCCACATAGTTATTTAGCCTGTAATATCACAAAATTAATCTTAACAAATGTTTGATAATACAGGGTGGTCCATTTTTAAATGTCGTGACGTTTGTCGAAACTGTCCAATGACGTATTTACCTTTCTTGTTCATTTTGAAAAAAATAAGTGTATTTTATAAAATTTTGATTTGAAAGTTTGTTTACGAGATAATTGAGTTATTACGTTCAAAGACCCACAACAAACCCAACCCAACGGTTAAAAATTAACTTGAGAAGCTTAAAAATGTCTTTGTAGCCAGTTTTCATAGTTTCCAGACAAATTGAAAGACTTTATAGTTTTGAAAATTGACTTGGAAACCAGTAAATTTACTTTAAAACGGTAAAAATTGACTAGAGAGGCTTAAAAATTCTCTTTGTAACCAGTTTTCATAGTTTTCAGACAAATTGATAGACTTTAGTCTTGAAAATTGACTTGAGAGGCTTAAAAACTGTCTTCATTGTTTTCAGATAAATTGAAAAACTTTAGTATTGAAAACTGACTTGTAAACATGAAAAACTACTTTTTCTAGAATTTTTGACTACAGATTCACACATTTAAACCTTGAAAATTGACTTGGACACCAAAAAGTGACTCTGAACCAATGAAAAGTGTCATCAGAAGCTTAAAATTTGCAATTTAAAGTAAGTTTTTATAATTTGAAGACCAATTTGAATATTATAGTCTTGAATAACTTTTTAAAAAGACTAACTTTTTAAGTTTTTTTTACTTTGCTTTTCACTTTCTTACACCTCTGGACTATTTTTAGGGCTTTAAAACTGCTTTCAGATTGGAAAATCGAGTTTCAAGGCTCAAAACGGTTTATTTAAGTGGTTCAACCTCCCTGAACTTCCAAAAATAACGGAGTTACAGGGTGCTCGAATTTTAACTGATGACAGTGAGATTTTGTTGCTTCAAACCAGTTTTTGATAAATACCTCAGAAACGGTGAAAGTTACTAAAAATTGCAAAGAGAGAAAAAATGTTTGTAAAGACCTGCTAAACTTATTTCTGGAAGTTTCACAGTCCGTCAGGGTCGCTTTTATACAGGGCGTACATGAAAATGTGTAGTGATTCAGATTTTACTATTTTAGTCTTGAAAATAGTCTTAAATACAGGATATTGACATTAGATTCATAAAAATTGACTTTCAAGTTTTTTTTTACCTTGCTTTTCATTTTCTGAGAAGTCTGGACTATTTTTAGGGCTTTAAAACTGTTTTCAGCTTAGAAAATCGAGTTTCAAGGCTATCTTCAGCAAGGTTTTGACATAGCAGACTTAAAAAACAATTTTTACATTTTCCATAAGCTTAAAAATGCTTAAAAAATCAATAGTGTTAAAAAATCGAAAATTTTTTTGAAAATCTATTCTGTTTTTAGTGCTTTAAGGCTATTTTCAGCATGAAAAATTGATCTTCACAAAGTTTTTGACTTATCAGGCTTGAAAGCCAGTTTTTACACTGTCCATAGTCTTGAAAATGTCATTTCAAGCTGCTTCACTATTACATTGGCTTCTACACACATCATTGCAAAAACTGGGATCATTTCTAAGAAATTCGGACTGTTTTTAGTGCTTTAAGACTGAAAAATCGAGTTTCAGACACTTCATTGATGAAAGTAAAAAATTTTGGCACTAAATGCTACGATATTAGTCTTGAACACTAATTTTTAGAATTGAATTAGTCCGAAAATTTTATTTGGACTGTTACCAGTGTTTAATTGAATTCTAGACTTGTTTTAATCCATAAAATTGGGTTGTACACTTACACTAAAGTCCTGAAAATAGACTTTTAGTGTAGTAAAGTCATTTCTAGCCTTAAAAGTCAACTTTTAGACTATTTTTAGCAGTGAAAAATGAGTTTTATGCGCCACAATTTTTGTCTTGATTTTCGGACTGTTTTTAGTGCTTGAAATCCAATTTCAGACACTCGAATGGATTGCAGTTTGAAAAAACCGAGTTTTAAAACTATTCCTGTAGAAGTAAATAACAAGTTTTTAGACTACTCAGTACAAATTTGGTCTCTAGCTTGCAAGTCTTGAATGTTCAGTTTTACACTACCTATAGTCTAAAAAATTGAACGCCAGTAAAATTTAGTCCAAAAATCCTGTTTTTTTTACTATTTTCAGTGACAAAAATTAACTCATTAACCTCACAGATGACCAGATTTGAATCCTTTTGAACCTGTCTAACGTTCGTAGTTGATGTCCAACGTTCCATGTCCAAGTAACTAAGTGTTAGAATAGATTTAAGCCTTTTATCTATGTTATTGCTAATTTTTTGACAAATTAAATGCCTTAAAGGGCTTTAGGTGTTATGTAGACACATTTGTAATGAATAAATATCTGTCTATCAGGCTCACTTCGTGACATTATCTGGAATAACACCAATATGAATAAAATGTCAGTTAAAATATAGCAAACCTGTATTAGACCGGTGTTGACATACGCTATACAGACAAAAAATACCCTTCGAACAACGGAAATGAGAAACATCTCAAGGTACACATAGAAGAGCCTGGAATAATCACGTGGATAGGATGGCTAGAGAAAAAGGCTAGCAAAAATTGCTAGAGATGATATACCACAAACACGACACCCCTTAGGAACATCTCCAAAGAGATGGATAGAGTCGTGGTCTTCAACTGAAACTTGGAAAAGATAGGCCTACAGCCTACAATGTGTGGAAGAAGAAGAAGCTCTCAAATAAAGCATTTACTGCTTAATAAATTTTAATTAAGGAATTAAGACTTTTCAATATCATTTTCTTTACCTGTGGAATTCCAGTAAGATGACGTGCCAGCCGTAAAGCTTGATCGGGTCCTTTGTCCGGAAATGTAGCCGGAAATATCTCTCCACTTTTGGTGTTCACTCCAACACCATAGATTATGGGCCAAGGAATTCCTCCTCGAATTGTTGTGTTTAGTTCGCCCAAACAAGCCAGCGTCAAATCAATCTCCACTGGATGTTTGTGGAAAGAACCTTTTTTTTTTAAATCATAGTATCAATAATTCACTAGTTAATTGGTGTGCCTATACTTACTCATAACGGAAAAGAATATATCTTCCGAATAACTACGTGCATCTGTAAAACCTCCAACGAGTTGAAGTTCAATGCGACCTTCCGGATAGCCCAAAGCTAACTCTTGCACTCGTTGAATCATTGTACACACAGCTTCATCTATTCCGGATCCATCTAAATGTGCCAACGCCACTGCTCCAGATCCTGTTTAATTTAATTTAACATTGAACTTTTTTTTTGTATTATACAAGATGATTGTGGTTTAGACAAATCACAGAAATGGAAAATCTACAAAGTCAGTTAAACTGGGAAGTTTTGAAAGATCATTCTTTTTATGCAAGTTTCACTGTACTGTTGAGTCAACGTGTTCTTAACTGGTACAGTTTAGTCAAAAAAAGCAGCTTACAGCTTCTTTGAGTGGTACTTTTCAGATCGTTATAGAACCCTCTAAAACACCTAGAATATTCAAGAGTTATCTAGAATTATTTGGAGGCTTCTAGCACTTTTCAGAGCTTTTCAAAACCATCTAGAACGCTATACATTTTTCTAGAATGTGTTAAAATCTACCAGATCATTGTAGAAGTTTTTAGAACTTGGCACAACGTTCTGAAGTCTTCTAAAACGTTATTAGAACTTGCGAAAGCTATCCTAGAACTGCTTAGACACATCAAGCAACTTTCTAAAACAGTTTAGAACGTCCTGAAACATTTGAAAGTTTTCTTGAACGTTCTAAAGACTTTTAGCATTTTCTAAAACATTCTAAAATGTTTTAAAGTATTTTGTAACAACTTTTTAGAACCCTCTGAAACGTTTTAGAACATTTAAGAGTCTTCAGGAGGCTTGTAGTACCTTTCAGAGCATTCTAAAACAACCCAGAACATTCTAGAGCTTTCTGTAACCTTCCAAAACCACAAGGATCTTTGTAGAAGTTCCTAGAACTTGGTAAAACATTCTAAACTCCTATGAAACGTTCTAGAACATTTGAGAGTGTTCAGGAGGCTTGTAGCATCTTCCAGAACATTTTAAAACAACTAAGAACATTCTTCAGCTTTCTGAAACTTTCCAAAACCACGCGGATCTTTGCAAAAACCTCTAGAACTTGGCAGAACATTCTAAACCCCTATGAAACGTTCTAGAACATTTAAGAGGGTTCAGTAGGCTTGTATAGCATCTTCCAGAACATTCTAAAACAACTCAGAACATTCTTCAGCTTTCTGAAACTTTCCAAAACCACGCGGATCTTTGCGAAAACCTCTAGAACTTGGCAGAACATTCTAAACCCCTCTGAAACGTTCTAGAACATTTAAGAGTGTTCAGTAGGCTTGTATAGCATCTTCCAGAACATTCTAAAACAACTCAGAACATTCTTCAGCTTTCTGAAACTTTCCAAAACCACGCGGATCTTTGTAAAAGCCTCAAGAACTTGGCAGAACATTCTAAACCCCTTTGAAACGTTCTAGAACATTTAAGAGTGTTCAGGAGGCTTGTAGCATCTTCCAGAACATTCTAAAACAACTCAGAACATTCTTCAGCTTTCTGAAACTTTCCAAAACTACGCGGATCTTTGCAAAAGCATCTAGAACTTGGCAAAACGTTCTTAAAACTCTTTGAAAGGTTCTAGAACATTTAAGAGTGTTGTTCAGTAGGCTTGTAGCAATTTCCAGAACATTCTAAAACAACTCAGAACATTCTTCAGCTTTCTGAAACTTTCCAAAACCACGCGGATGTTTGCAAAAGCATCTAGAACTTGGCAAAACATTCTAAACCCCTCTGAAACGCTTTAGAACATTTGAGAGTGTTCAGGAGGCTTGTAGCATCTTCCAGAACATTTTAAAACAACTCAGAACATTCTTCAGCTTTCTGAAACTTTCCAAAACCACGCGGATCTTTGCAAAATCGTCTAGAACTTGGCAGAACATTCTAAACCCCTTTGAAACGTTCTAGAACATTTGAGAGTGTTCAGGAGGCTTGTAGCATCTTCCAGAACATTTTAAAACAACTCAGAACATTCTTCAGCTTTCTGAAACTTTCCAAAACCACGCGGATCTTTGTAAAAACCTCTAGAACTTGGCAAAACGTTCTTAAAACTCTTTGAAAGGTTCTAGAACATTTAAGAGTGTTCAGGAGGCTTGTAGCATCTTTCAGAACATTCTAAAACAACTCAGAACGTTCTTCAGCTTTCTGAAACTTTCCAAAACCACGCGGATCTTTGCAAAATCCTCTAGAACTTGGCAGAACATTCTAAACCCCTTTGAAACGTTCTAGAACATTTGAGAGTGTTCAGGAGGCTTGTAGCATCTTTCAGAACATTCTGAAACAACTCAGAACATTCTTCAGCTTTCTGAAACTTTCCAAAACCACGCGGATCTTTGCAAAATCCTCTAGAACTTGGCAGAACATTCTAAACCTCTTTGAAACGTTCTAGAACATTTGAGAGTGTTTAGGAGGCTTGTAGCATCTTTCAGAACATTCTAAAACAACTCAGAACATTCTTCAGCTTTCTGAAACTTTCCAAAATCCTCTAGAACTTGGCAGAACATTCTAAACCGCTCTGAAACGTTCTAGAACATTTAAGAGCGTTCAGGAGGCTTGTAGCACAGTTTGTAGCATCTTTCATAACATTCTAAAACAACTCAGAACATTCTTCAGCTTTCTGAAACTTTTCAAAACTACGCGGATCTTTGCAAAAGCATCTAGAACTTGGCAAAACCACTTACCTGAATGTCTAACCACAACAATTAAGCAGGTAGTTACATCATCGGATCCCAAAATGGTAACATTTTCTGAAACAAACATACGTTTAGAATATTAGAAAAAATTTACTACAGTAGAAGTTTAGTTCAGCAAATTAGAATTGTTCTTTTTCCTTTCTTGATAAAGCTTTTTAAAAGTAATTAACTAAATTGTGTTGATTAAATCTTTCTCACAAGTATCCAACTCAAAATCACGTCAGTATGCTACTTATTCGTGATGTTGATAGACAAAAGTAGGGTCAGCCGAATATTAGTCAGATCTATTCTCTTTTTTCAGAAATATCACTTTTGAGCTAACTTTATAAAGAAGTTAAAACGGATTCTAAAGCAAATAAAACGTTTTTGAACTTGTGGAAAATCCACATTGGTTTATGGAGTGTCACACTCAATACCCTCAAAAAGTTAATTGTTTCACAGAAGATACATTCTAACAGAAGACTTATTTCTTTGAGCATAATTGAGTCGGTGCAAACTATTTAGAGTTTCTACATTTCGAGCTCCTTCCCGCATTGCTGTAGCACTGCCTTGGTTTTTACGTACAATTTACTGGCTTCAGTTAAAAATTCAAGTTCGTAACTTCCCAAATACCCAAATTATGAACCAAGTTGGGTTTCATGTCAGATGAGTGTGTTTTCAGTCACTTTAAGAAGGTTTACATACACAAGACGGTTTTAGAGGCTTCTGGTCACTAAAAATGACTTGTAGAAGTTTCTGGTGAAATAATTCTCTCTGGTGTAACACTAAACTACAGTCAGTCGATTAAGTACCTGAGACCTGGACGCTAAATTGTCATGGCGGGAGCACATATCCTGTAAAATCAGGAAAGCTTCGTTTGCACTGCGGACTTGCAGGAGGACTTGTGGTGGCACCTGGGGATTACAACCGAAGGTGGCCCACTGGCTCTACTGCGCCATAGTCAGACCTGTACTAACATATGGGACCCTGGTGTGGTGGACATGTGTGGAAAGAAGTGACGTGCCCACACAATTAGATCGCAAACACTGCGATAACGGGAGGCATGAGAACTGCCCCCACGGGAGCACTTGAAGTGCTGCTCAACGTCGTGCCCCAATTACAGGTTTGCACGTATGGACACTTTTGTATATGGGATTGGGCCACTGAACGGTGCCCAATACTTCTTATGAGTAGTGACCATATGCCTAGAAGGCTACAGCCCTCAAACTTCCTCAAGGGAGGAGTGGGAAAATGGAGCTGCCCCGGGGGTCGTCCGTGATGGATCCAACTGGTTCACGGATGGATCCAGCAGAAGGGGGCAGGTGTCTGCGCTGAGACAGGCCAAACAGAGAAGCACTTTGCATTGGGTACACACGCTACTGTATTCCAGGCTGAGATGCTTGCGATCCTGTATTGTGGGCTAGAACTACTTTCGGGCCCGCGACAGGAAGACACAATTAACATTTGTTCTCAGGTAGTGCACTCCAAATTGGTTCTGGAGTGCAAAACAACCCTGGAAAAGCTGGCCCAAAAGAACGACATACGTCTTGTGTGGGTTCCGGGAAATAAAGAGGCGGATCGACTGGCAAAACTGGGCACTCCTATACGTTTCAGGGGCGCTGCCCCCCCGGTTTGCCAAACAACAACAACAAACAACAGAGGCTTCTGGTAATACAAAATGACTTCTAGAGGCATCTCGCACAAGTCTTGACAAGCTTAAGAAAGTTTTAGATGCTTTTGGCCACTAAAAATGATTTATTGAAGCTTCTGGCAACTAAAAATGACTTGTAGAGGCTTCTGGCATACAAAAAACGACGAAGTTGAAGATAATTTTAGAGGCTTCTGACAATACAAAATGGCTTTTAGAGGCTTCTTCATCTGGCACGAGTCTTGACAAGCTTAAGACAGTTTTAGATGCTTTTGGCCACTAAAAATGACTTATTGAAGCTTCTGCCAACTAAAAATAACTTGTATAGCCTTCTGACAAACTAAAAATGACTTGTAAAGGCTTCTGGCAAATTAAAAACGACGAAGCTGAAGAAAATTTTAGAGTCTTCTGACAATACAAAATGGCTTTTAGAAGGCTTCTTCATCTGGGTCTTGACAAGCTTAAGACAGTTTTAGATGCTTTTGGCCACTAAACATGACTTATTGATGCTTCTGGCAACTAAAAATGACTTGTAGAGGCTTCTGGCAAACAAAAAACGGCGAAGTTGAAGACAATTTTAGAGGCTTCTGAAAATACAAAATGGCTTTTAGAGGTTTCTGGTCCTGTAGAAACAGTAGTCTTGACAAGCTTAAGAAGGATTTAGATGCTTTTGGCCACTAAAAATGACTTGTAGAGGCTTCTGCCAACTAAAAATGACTTGTAGAGGCTTCTGGCAAACTAAAAACGACGAAGCTGAAGAAAATGTTAGTCTTTTGACAATACAAAATGGCTTTTAGAGGTTTCTGGTCATTTAGAAACACTCTTGACAAGCTTAAGAAAGATTTAGATGCTTTTGGCCACTAAAAATGACTTATTGAAGCTTCTGGCAACTAAAAATGAATTGTAGAAACTTCTGGCAAACTAATAACGACGCAGCTGAAGAACATTTTAGTCTTTTGACAATACAAAATGGCTTTTAGAGGTTTTTGGTCATTTAGAAACACTCTTGACAAGCTTAAGAAAGATTTAGATGCTTTTGGCCACTAAAAATGACTTATTGAAAGCTTCTGCCAACTAAAAATGACTTGTAGAGCCTTCTGGCAACTAAAAATGACTTGTAGAGGCTTCTGGCAAACAAAAAACGGCGAAGTTGAAGACAATTTTAGAGGCTTCTGACAATACAAAATGGCTTTTAGAGGCTTCTTCATCTGGCACAAGTCTTCACAAACTTTAGATGCTTTTGGCCACTAAAAATGACTTATTGAAGCTTCTGGCAACTAAAAACGACGAAGCTGAAGAAAATTTTAGTCTTTTGACAATACAAAATGGCTTTTAGAGGTTTCTGGTCATTTAGAAACACTCTTGACAAGCTAAAGAAAGATTTAGATGCTTTTGGCCACTAAAAATGACTTATTGAAGCTTCTGCCAACTAAAAACGACGAAGCTGAAGAAAATTTTAGTCTTTTGACAATACAAAATGGCTTTTAGAGGTTTCTGGTCATTTAGAAACACTCTTGACAAGCTAAAGAAAGATTTAGATGCTTTTGGCCACTAAAAATGACTTATTGAAGCTTCTGCCAACTAAAAATAACTTGTAGAGCCTTCTGACAAATTAAAAACGATGAAGCTGAAGAAAATTTTAGAGTCTTCTGACAATACCAAATGGCTTTTAGAAGGCTTCTTCATCTGGCACAAGTCTTGACAAGCTTAAGACAGTTTTAGATGCTTTTGGCCACTAAAAATAACTTATTGAAGCTTCTGGCAATTAAAAATGACTTGTAGAGCCTTCTGGCAACTAAAAATGACTTGTAAAGGCTTCTGGCAAACAAAAAACGACGAAGCTGAAGACAATTTTAGAGGCTTCTGACAATACAAAATGGCTTTTAGAGGCTTCTTCATCTGGCACCATTCTTGACAAGCTTAAGACAGTTCTAGATGCTTTTGGCCACTAAAAATGACTTATTGAAGCTTCTGGCAACTAAAAATGACTTGTAAAGGCTTCTGGCAAACAAAAAACGACGAAGCTGAAGACAATTTTAGAGGCTTCTGACAATACAAAATGGCTTTTAGAGGCTTCTTCATCTGGCACAAGTCTTGACAAGCTTAAGACAGTTCTAGATGCTTTTGGCCACTAAAAATGACTTATTGAAGCTTCTGGCAACTAAAAATGACTTGCAGAGGCTTCTGGCAAACTAAAAACGACGAAGCTGAAGAAAATTTTAGAGTCTTCTGACAATACAAAATGGCTTTTAGAAGGCTTCTTCATCTGGCACAAGTCTTGACAAGCTTAAGACAGTTTTAGATGCTTTTGGCCACTAAAGATGACTTATTGAAGCTTCTGGCAACTAAAAATGACTTGTAGAGCCTTCTGGCAACTAAAAATGACTTGTAGAGGCTTCTGGCAAACAAAAAATGGCGAAGCTGAAGACAATTTTAGAGGCTTCTGAAAATACAAAATGGCTTTTAGAGGTTTCTGGTCCTTTAGAAACAGTAGTCTTGACAAGCTTAAGAAGGATTTAGATGCTCTTGGCCACTAAAAATGACTTGTAGAAGCTTCTGCCAACTAAAAATGATTGTAGAAGCTTCTGGCCATACAAAATGGCATCTGGCACTTTAAAAACTGTATTGGCCAGCTTAAGAAAGATTTAGGTGCTTTTGGCCACTAAAAATGACTTATTGAAGCTTCTGGCAGCTAAAAATGACTTGTAGAGGCTTCTGGCAAACTAAAAACGACGAAGCTGAAGAAAATGTTAGTCTTTTGACAATACAAAATGGCTTTTAGAGGTTTTTGGTCATTTAGAAACACTCTTGACAAGCTTAAGAAAGATTTAGATGCTTCTGCCAAATAAAAATAACTTGTAGAGCCTTCTGATAAATTAAAAGACTTGTAGAGGCTCCTGGCAAATTAAAAACGATGAAGCTGAAGAAAATTTTAGAGTCTTCTGACAATACAAAATGGCTTTTAGAAGGCTTCTTCATCTGGCACAAGTCTTGACAAGCTTAAGACAGTTTTAGATGCTTTTGGCCACTAAAAATGACTTCTTGAAGCTTCTGACAACTAAAAATGACTTGTAGAGCCTTCTGGCAACTAAAAATGACTTGTAGAGGCTTCTGGCAAACAAAAAATGGCGAAGTTGAGGACAATTTTAGAGGCTTCTGAAAATACAAAATGGTTTTAGAGGTTTCTGGTCCTTTAGAAACAGTAGTCTTGACAAGCTTAAGAAGGATTTAGATGCTTTTGGCCACTAAAAATAACTTGTAGAAGCTTCTGCCAACTAAAAATGACTTATAGAGGCTTCTGGAAAACTAAAAACGACGAAGCTGAAGAAAATTGAAAGGCTTCTGACAATACAAAATGACTTTTAGAGGCTTCTGGCCCTTTAGAAACAGTCTTGACAAGCTCAAGGAAGTTTTAGATGCTTTTGGCCACTAAAAATGACTTGTAGAAGCTTCTGCCAACTAAAAATAACTTGTAAGTGCTTTTTTTTTTTCAAAATTGCATCAAAAATTTGAAAACTTTGAAAATGACTTTGTTTCGAGAATGGGGTTTTACAATTCAATTTGATCTTTCCTTGAAGCACTTTTTTGGAAACTTTGGATATAGGTAAGTTTGCTTAGATCGCCTTATTTTTGACCAAGAAATTTAATGTCATTTCAGTCATTTCAGGGACACCATGTATAATTTTTCTGCCTTGATTTTTTCCGTAATTATTTCAATAAAATCATATAAATATAGTATGTGAACTTGCGGATGTACAAGTTTGCGGTTCACAGTATACCAACATTATCATTCATTAGGTAGTAAATAAATAATTCTTACTGTCATGGGGCACCGTAGCAGCCTGTTCTCTCTGCAGCACGTAAAGTAATCCAACGGGACCAATAACCTTATTGGGTACGGACAACAATTGCGCGGCTGTTTCTCGGTACACGGGATGATTCAAGTAGAGAGCCCTGCTATCTGGAGGACAATCTTCTTGCAACACGCCGTTTAAAACCAAGACCATCCTTTCGATCTGAAATGTGTATATTCATATTAGTCTTCATGCTTTACATGACTTAAATCTAATCTAAGGTGCACACATGTTTTCTTCATACCGGGTGTGTCTAAAAAGTCTGAACACAACTGTCTCTCTAAAGTCATATACAGGGACAACACCCTGTGTATGACTGTTGTAAATTTGACAGTTTAATTTAATTAAAAAGTGAGATAGAAGTTAAAAATTAACATTTTTCGTCACTGTCTCGTTTCAATTTTTGAAAATTGCATTTCAACTTTAAAACCATTCCAGTCTGAAAATTGAAAATTTGCCAGTTTAAAGGCAAATTTTTGGGCTTTTGACACTAGAAAATTGTTTTTTCACTTTGAAAATTAGTTGTTAGTTTTTCACTTTGAAAACATGTTAAACTACTGTCTAGAGCTTGAAAATTGCATTTTTAACTTTAAAACCATACTATCCAAATTTAGACAGACTGAAAATTGAAAATTTGACACTTGTGAGGCAACTTTTTGACTTCTGACACAAAAAAAGCTTTAAAAATTAACATTTTTAACTTCAATCTCAAGTTTCAATATTCAAATAAATTTTCAAATAATGCAATTTTCAAATAATGCAATTTCAACATGTTAAACTTCTAGTCCACTGTCTAGAGCCTCAAGCTATTAAAATTGCATTTTTAACTTTAAAAATCACACTATTCAAATTTAGACAGTCTGAAAATTTAAAATTTGGCATTTGAGAGGCAGCTTTCTGACTTCTGACACAAAAAAACAATTTTCTGGCTTCAAAAATTAACGTTCTTAACTTCTATCTCACTGTCTCAAGTTTGGATCTTTGAAAATTGCATTTCAACTCTTAAAACCATTGTTCTAATTTAGAGAGTCTGAAAATTGAAAATTTTAGAGTTTTAAGGCAGATTTTTGGACTTTTGACGCTAGAAAACTGTTTTTTCACTTTGAAAATCAACATGTTAAACTTCTATTCCACTATTTTGAGTTTCAAACTTTAAAAATTGCATTTTTAACATTAAAACATTTTACACTTTGAAAATCAACATGTTAAACTTCTATTCCACTGTCTTTCAAACTTTGAAAATTGCATTTTTAACATTAAAACCACATTATTCAAATTTAACAGTCTGAAAATTAAAATTTTGACATTTGTGAGACAGCTTTTGACTCTAAAACCATTGTTCTAATTTAGAGAGTCTGAAAATTGAAAATTTTAGAGTTTTAAGGCAGATTTTTGGACTTTTGACGCTAGAAAACTGTTTTTTCACTTTGAAAATCAACATCTTAAACTTCTATTCCACTGTTTTGAGTTTCAAACTTTAAAAATTGCATTTTTAACTTTAAAACCATACTATCCAAATTTAGACAGACTGAAATTTGAAAATTTAAATTTGTGAGGCAGCTTTTTGACTTCTGACACAAAAAACCGATTTTCTGGCTTCAAAAATTAACGTTCTTAACTTCTATCTCACTGTCTCAAGTGTGGATCCTTGAAAATTGCATTTCAACTCTAAAACCATTGTTCTAATTTAGAGAGTCTGAAAATTGAAAATTTGAGAGTTTTAAGGGAGTTTTTTTGACTTTTGACACTAGAAAACTGTTTTTTCACTTTGAAAATCAACATGTTAAACTTCTATTCCACTATTTTGAGTTTCAAACTTTGAAAATTGCATTTTTAACTTTAAAACCATACTATCCAAATTTAGACAGACTGAAATTTGAAAATTTGACACTTGTGAGGCAATTTTTTGACTTCTGAAACAAAAAAAGCTTTTCTGGCTTTAAAAATTAACATTTTTAACTTCAATCTCAAGTTTTATTATTTGAAAATTGCATTTCAACTCTAAAACTACTGTTCTAATTTAGAGAGTCCGAAAATTGAAAATTTGAGAGTTTTAAGGCAGATTTTTGGACTTTTGACACTAGAAAACTGTTTTTTCACTTTGAAAACCAACATATGTTAAACTTCTAGTCCACTGTCTAGATCCTCAAGCTATCAAAATTGCATTTTTAACTTTAAAAACCACACTATTCAAATTTAGACAGTCTGAAAATTGAAAAATTTAATTTGTGAGGCAGCTTTTTGACTTCTGACACAAAAAAAACGATTTTCTGGCTTCAAAAATTAACGTTCTTAACTTCTATCTCACTGTCTCAAATTTGGATCCTTGAAAATTGCATTTCAACTCTAAAACCATTGTTCTAATTTAGACAGTCTGAAAATTGTAAACTTGACTGTGTTAAGGTAGCTTTTTACTTTTGACAATAGAAAATAGTTTTTTTACTTCGAAAATTAACATGTTAAACTTCTATTCCACTGTCTAGAGCTTCAAACTTTGAAAGTGGCATTTTTAACTTTAAAACCACCCTACTCAAATTTAGACAGTCTGAAAATTAAAATTTTGACATTTGTGAGACAACTTTTTCACTTCTAACACTAAAAAACGCTTTTATGGCTTTAAAAATTGACATTTTTAACTTCTATCTCACTGTCTCAAGTTTCAAATTTTAAAAATTGCATTTTTAACTCTAAAACCATTGTTCTAATTTAGAGAGTCTGAAAATTAAAAATTTGAGAGTTTTAAGGCAGTTTTTTTGAGTTTTGACACTATGAAATTGCTTTCTCACTTTGAAAATCAACATGTTAAACTTCTACTCCACTGTTTTGAGTTTCAAACTTACAAATTGCATTTTTAACTTTAAAACCATACTATCCAAATTTAGACAGACTAAAATTTGAAAATTTGACACTTGTTAGGCAACTTTTTGACTTCTGACACAAAAAAAGCTTTTCTGGCTTTAAAAATTAACATTTTTAACTTCAATCTCAAGTTTCAATATTTGAAAATTGCATTTCAACTCTAAAACCATTGTTCTAGTTTAGAGAGTGTGAAAATTGAAAATTTGACAGTTTAAAGGCAAATTTTTGTACTTTTGACTCTAGAAAATTGTTTTTTCACTTTGAAAATCAACATGTTAAACTTCTATTCCACTGTCTTGAGCTTCAAACTTTGAAAATTGCATTTTTAACTTTAAAACCACATTATTCAAATTTAACAGTCCGCAAATTAAAATTTTGACATTTGTGAGACAGTTTTTGACTTCTGACACTAAAAAACGCTTTTCTGGCTTTAAAAATTGACATTTTTAACTTCTATCTCAGTCTGTCTGAAGTTTCAGTTTTTGAAAATTGCATTTCAACTCTAAAACCATTATTCTAATTTAGAGAGTCAGAAAATTAAAAATTTGACATTTGTGGGGCAGCTTTTTGACTTCTGACACTAAAAAACGCTTATCTGGAAACCAAAAATGACTTGTAGAGCCTTTTGGCAACTAAAAATGACTTGTAGAGGGTTCTGACAATACACAATGGCTTTGGCATTTAGAAACAGTTTTGACAAGCTTAAGAAAGATTTGGCCACTAAAAAACGCTTTTCTGTTGTTCCAATTTAGAGATTCTGAAAATTGAAAATTTGACAGTTTAAAAGCAAATTTTTGGACTTCTGACACTAGAAAATTGTTTTTTCACTTTAAAAATCAACATATTAAACTTCTATTCCACTGTTTTGAGTTTCAAACTTAGAAAATTGCATTTTTAACTTTAAAACCACACTATGCAAATTTAGACAGTCTGAAAATTGAAAATTTGACACTTGTGAGGCAACTTTTTGACTTCTGACACAAAAAAAACGATTTTCTGGCTTCAAAAATTTACGTTTTTAACTTCTATCTCACTGTCTCAAGTTTCGATCTTTGAAAATTGCATTTTAACTCTAAAACCATTGTTCTAATTTAGAGAGTCTGAAAATTGAAAATTTGAGAGTTTTATCGCAGATTTTTGGACTTTTGACGCTATAAAACTGTTTTTTTCACTTTGAAAATCAACATGTTAAACTTCTATTCCACTGTTTTGAGTTTCAAACTTTGAAAATTGCATTTTTAACTTTAAAACCATACTATCAGACAGACTGAAATTTGAAAATTTGACACTTGTGAGGCAACTTTTTGACTTCTGACACAAAAAAAGCTTTTCTGGCTTTAAAAATTAACATTTTTAACTTCAATCTCAAGTTTCAATATTTGAAAATTGCATTTCAACTCTAAAACCATTGTTCTAATTTAGAGAGTGTGAAAATTGAAAATTTGACAGTTTAAAGGCAAATTTTTGTACTTTTGACTCTAGAAAATTGTTTTTTCACTTTGAAAATCAACATGTTAAACTTCTATTCCACTGTCTTGAGCTTCAAACTTTGAAAATTTCATTTTTAACTTTAAAACCACACTATTCAAATTTAACAGTCTGAAAATAAAAATTTTGACATTTGTGACTTCTGACACTATATATCTCACTGTCTGAAGTTTCAATTTTTGAAAATTGCATTTCAACTCTGTCACTATTGTTCTAATTTAGAGAGCCTGAAAATTGAAAACTTGACATTTGTGTGACAGATTTTTGACTTCTGACCATAAAAAAACCATTTCTAACTTAACATTTCAATCTTCTGTCTTGCTGTCTCAAGTTTCAAACATTGAAAATTGCATTTTCAACTCCAAAATCACACTATTCAATTTTAGACAGTTGCAAGTTTTTGTGATTTTTGACACTAGAAAGCTCTTTTCTGCCTTTAAAAATGTATGTTTTTTACTTCTATGTCACTGTCTCAAGTTTCAATTTTTGAAAATTGCATTTTCAACTCTAAAACCGCTGTTCCAATTTAGATTGCAGATTTTTGAACTTTTAACACTAGAAAATTGTTTTTTTACTTTGAAAATTAACATTTTAAAATTTTTAACTCTACAATATTCAAATGTATACAGGCTGTGAGAAAAATCAGTAGTTTGTCAGAGATATTTGCTATATCCCAGACTTTTTATACACCCTGTATTATCCGCTTTTCGCTTCTACTACAACTCATCTTTGCTCGTCAGTTCGTTAAAACTAATGAACTGATTTTCGCAGAAAAAAACGTTAAATTGTTGATAGTATAGTATTATTTCATGTTTTGCTGATATATCCCCAATCTTTACGTAAACGTTTTAAATGTTATAAACATTAGTATCTGTATTACCAATAATAATTATTATCCAGAGTATAAATAGACGTTTCAGTTAATTAATCGATCGATGCTTCGTTGTATGATGATTTCTAAGTAATACCCGTTATCTGTTATACAGGGTGTTTTAGGAGAAAGTGGTACAGTCCAAAAAATCCAAAAATGGCCCACCCAGTATTTATTACAAAATTGACGCCCAATGAAGCCAACCAATCTACAGGTTAATAAATAAATACTAATAATCATTTGTGTGTGTGTCTGACATTTATGATCACATGACCATCTATCAGAAGCTCAGATCTCTGATCTTGTGACCAACTGTAAAAATACGTCACACAGGCTTTGACAGACGAATAAATGTCATGATTGATTTTTTCTATGAATTTTGTATCCCTTCACAGGAAACAGTGCTCTGTAAACAATATGTTCTACGACGGGAACGTAATAGTATATTACGTAACTAGGGCTGTAAGAAGCACTTTAAGCACGATCTCAGTTGAATTATATTGCTTTAGAAATAATATAGTTTCAGTAACATTTGCTATTGCCCATGGTATTCTAGCCGAACTAGTATTCAGTGTTGCCAAGTCAAAATATTTAATTTTGACATTAGTGACATTTGCCACGTGGTTTTAAAAGAGAATTTAGCTAGACAGTCACGTGACCACTATTAAAATAACATAAATCTCAGAAACACGTCTCGTTTCGAAAACTGTATTAAACTGTAATTCTTGGAAATTTTAGACAAATTCTGACAGTTTCGACATTTATGACATACATCACGTGATTTTTAGAGAATAATTTAACTATACAGTCACGTGACCACTGTCAAAATAACCGTCATAAATCTCAGAATTACGCTTTTATTTCGAATAGTGCAAGAAATCTTTTTTAAACCTTATTAAGATTCTTGCAACTTCTGAGCACAGTTGGACAGTTTTGATGCTAGTGACAGTGTTCACGTGGTTCTAGAACGCTATTTAGCTAGACGGTCACGTGACCATTGTTAAAATAACTGTCAGAAATCTTAAAATCTAAATATCATAAATCTCAGAAAGACGTCTTGTTTCGAAAACTGAGTTAAACTGTAATTCTCGAAAATTCTAGACAAATTTTGACAGTTTCGACATTATTGACAGATATCACGTGATTTTTAGAGAATAATTTAACTATACAGTCACGTGACCACTGTCAAAATAACTGTCATACATGTCAGAATTACGTTTTTATCTCGAATACTGCAAAAACTTTTTTAAACCTTATTAAGATTTTTGCAACTTTCGAGCACAGTTTGACAGTTTTGATGCTAGTGACAGTTTTCACGTGGTTCTAGAACACTATTTAGCTAGACAATCACGTGACCATTGTCAAAATAACTGTCAGAAATCTTAAAATCTAAATATCATTAATCTCAGAAACACGTCTCGTTTAGAAAACTGAGTTAAACTGTAATTCTTGAAAGCTCTAGACAAATTTTGACAGTTTTGACATTATTGACAGATATCACGTGATTTTTAGAGAATAATTTAACTATACAGTCACGTGACCACTGTCAAAATAACTGTCATAAGTGTCAGAATTACGCTTTTATTTCGAATAGTACAAGAAATCTTTTTTAAACCTTATTAAGATTTTTGCAACTTCCGAGCACATTATGACAGATTTGATGCTAGTGACAGTTTTCACGTGGTTCTAGAACACTATTTAGCTAGACGGTCACGTGATCATTGTCAAAATAACTGTCAGAAATCTAAAAATCTAAATATCATAAATCTCAGAAACACGTCTTGTTTCGAAAACTGAGTTAAACTGTAATTCTTGAAAATTCTAGACAAATTTTAACAGTTTCGACATTATTGACAGATATCACGTGATTTTTAGAGAATAATTTAACTATACAGTCACGTGACCACTGTCAAAATAACTGTCATAAATCTCAGAATTACGCTTCTATCTCGAATAGTGCAAGAAATCTTTTTTAAACCTTCAGGCTGCAATACTGGACGAGTATGTCTGAAACTGAATTTCAAGAACTAAAAATTGTCCGGAAATCAAAACCTAGAATGTTGCGCATAAAATTCATTTTTTACTACTAAAAATAGGCTAAAAGTTGACTTTTATGGCCAGAAATGACTTTACTAAGACTAAAGAAAGTCCAAATGTCTATTTTCATGACTTTAACTAGTGTACAACTCGATTTCTAGACTGAAATAAGTCTAGAATTCAATTAAACACTGGAAAGAGTCGAAATTAAATTTTCGGACTAATTCATTTCTAAAAATTAGTTCTCAAGACTAAAAGCATTAGTGGCAAAAGTTACTTTCATTACTGAAGAGTCTAAAACTGGACTTTTACTATTAGAAATAGTCTTAAACTCGATTTTCAGTCTTAAAGCACTGAAAACAGTCCGAATTTCTTAGAAATGCTATAATTATTTGCACCTATGAGTGCAGAAGTCAATTTAATAGTGAAGAAGCTTAAAATGACATTTTTAAGACTATGGACAGTGTACAAGCTGGCTTTCAGGCCTGATAAAGCAAGAACTTTTTGAGGATAGTCTTGAAGCTCGATTTTTCAGGCTGAAAACATTCTTAAGCACTAAAAACTGTTTAGATTTTTAAGAAATGCTCGAATTTTTACACTGAAGTGTCTAAAAGTCAATTTAATAGTGACAAAGCTTGGAATGATATGATTTAAGTCTATGAAGAATGTAAAAATAGTTTTTTAAGTCTACTATATCAAAAACTTGGTAATTTTTTTTTTCCACGCTGAAAGCAGTTTTAAAACACTTTAAGAAATTGACAAGTAAAAACACTTAGTTGTCAAGTCAATTTTCATGAACCTAATGTCAATATCCTGTATTTAAGATTAAAACATTGAAATTTGTCTTCAAGTTATGAAAACTTACTTAAAATGCAAATTTTAATCTTCTGATGTTACTTTGCATTACTTCAGAATCACTTTTTGGTGTCCAAGTCAATTTTCAAAGTTTAAATGTATGAATTTGAAGTCAAAAATTCTGGGAAAAGTGGTTTTTCTTGTTTACAAGTCAATTTTCAATATTAAAGTTTTAATTTGTCTGAAAACAATTTGTAAGCCTCTAAAGTCAATGTTCACCATTCCAAAGTCAATTTATTGGTTTCTAAGTCAATTTTCAAGACTAAAGCCTTTCAATTTGTATGGAAACTATAAAAACTTGAAGCTTATTAAGTCAATTTTCCGTTTCCAAGACAATTTTTAAGTTGGGTTGGGTTGGTTTTGTCTCCATCAAATCAGAATTTTATAAGAAATACTTTATTTTTCAACTTGAATAAGAAAATTAAAAGAAATCGTAATTTTTGAAAAGTATTCTGTGACGTCGAAAATAAGGCGAAACCATGAAAACCATCTGCCTGTAATTACGCCACTGGAGAATTTTGACAAACGTCATTAACATCATATGATGAGTATTAATGTCATAAGTGCTTGTTCTAAATTTGATCAAAATTGCTTCAAGGGCCTGACAAAAACCGATTTTCAAAAGAAAAGAAAATGACATAAATGCATATGACTGAAACTGCTAAATGTCACTTGTTGCCAGCAAACTCCGAAGGATACAAGTTGGTTTGTAACTGAGAACCATGTGAAGAATGGATTTTATTCTGAATCTAACTTCAGCCTGTTATGAAATACATACTATTTTGTAAATATCTCAAAAAATAAAAATCGCAAACGTATATCGCTCCTAATAATAATTAGGAACTAATAACTAAAAATAACTAATTTTTCAATTTTTTGGTACTTCAAGCAGTATCAATAAAATGACAATTCTAAATCAGTCTCTACTATTTCTTGGACGTTTATAAAAGCATATGTCTCACAGTTACTAGTCACCAGTTTGATTACCTGTAGCAACAATAACTAGATCGATCGGAAATCAAATCGATTTTCAGTACGACTGTCTGTATTGGAAAAAATTCGTGCCAGTCAATCAAAAAAAGTAAATTAGAAAAGTCGAGAAAGCTTACAATAGGGCGGAAAGCTCTCTATTGACTGTCTTATTTATACGTTCGTTACCTATAAACATTTCTATATAAAACGCGACGATAAGAATCGAAAGTCGATTTTATACGGTCGATTATCTGCCTTTAGATATCCCGGACACGACGTTGTATTTTAAATTATATCGGACGCAGTCAATGTTGCCAGGTCTACCGTTAAAACAGTATATCTACCATTTTTCTAGTTCTTCCTCTCTGAAACTTTATATATACTTTTTCAGTTTATTGAATAGGACATTTCATAAGGATTCTAAAAATGCGCTTAAAACAGTCATTTTATTACTCCAAATTATTCTCTAAAACCACGTGATGTCTGTCACTATTGTCAGAATTGTCAAAATTTTACTAGAATTTGCAAGAATTACATTTAGTTTTCGAAACAAGACGATTTCCTGAGATTTAACAATTATTTTGACAATTGTCACTTCATAGTCTAGCTAAATAGTCTTCTGAAATCACGTGACAACTGTCACTAACGTCAAAACTGTCAAACCATGCTCTAAAGTTGCTAAAATCAGGATTTAGAAACGTTTTCTTGCAGTATTTGGTATAAAACGTGTTTCTCAGAATTATGACAATTATCACGTGACCGTCTAGCTGAATAGTGTTCTACAATCACGTGACAACTGTTACTAACGTCAAAACTGTCAAACCATGCTCTAAGGTTGCAAAAATAAGTGTTTAGAAACGTTTTCTTGCAGTATTTGATGTAAAACGTGTTTCTGAAATTTGTGACAGTTATTTTGACAATTGTCACTTCATAGTCTAGCTAAATAGTCTTTTGAAATCACGTGATAACTGCCACTTACGTCAAAACTGTCAAACCATGCTCTAAAGTTGAAAAAATCAGGATTTAGAAACGTTTTCTTGCAGTATTTGTTATAAAACGTATTTGTGGGAATTATGACAGTTATTTTGACAATTATCACGTGACCGTCTAGCTGAATAGTGTTCTACAATCACGTGACAACTGTCACTAACGTCAAAACTGTCAAACCATGCTCAAAAGTTGCAAAAAATAGGATTTAGAAACGTTTTCTTGCAGTATTTGATATAACACGTGTTTCTGAGAATTATGACAGTTATTTGGACAGTTGTCACTTCGTAGCCTTCTGAAATCATGTGAAAACTGTCACTAATGTCAAAACTGTCAAACCATGCTCTAAAGTTGAAAAAATCAGGGTTTAGAAACGTTTTCTTGCAGTATTTGGTATAAAACGTGTTTCTGAGAATTATGACAGTAATTTTGAAAATTTTCAATTCATAGTCTAGTTAAATAGTCTTATGAAATCACGTGACAACTGTCACTAACGTCAAAACTGTCAAACCATGCTCTAAAGTTGCAAAAATCAGGGTTTAGAAACGTTTTCTTGCAGTATTTGATATAAAACGTATTTGTGGGAATTATGACAGTTATTTTGACAATTATCACGTGACCGTCTAGCTGAATAGTGTTCTACAATCACGTGACAACTGTCACTAACGTCAAAACTGTCAAACCATGCTCTAAAGTTGAAAAAATCAGGATTTAGAAACGTTTTCTTGCAGTATTTGATATAAAACGTGTTTCTGAGAATTATGACAGTTCTTTTGACAATTATCACTTCATAGTCTAGCTAAATAGTGTTCCACCATCACATGACAACTATCACTAACGTCAGAACTGTCAAACCGTGCTCAAAAGTTGAAAAAATCAGGGTTTAGAAACGTTTTCTTGCAGTATTTGATATAAAACGTATTTGTGGGAATTATGACAGTTATTTTGACAATTATCACGTGACCGTCTAGCTGAATAGTGTTCTACAATCACGTGACAACTGTCACTAACGTCAAAACTGTCAAACCATGCTCTAAAGTTGAAAAAATCAGGATTTAGAAACGTTTTCTTGCAGTATTTGATATAAAACGTGTTTCTGAGAATTATGACAGTTCTTTTGACAATTATCACTTCATAGTCTAGCTAAATAGTGTTCCACCATCACATGACAACTATCACTAACGTCAGAACTGTCAAACCATGCTCAAAAGTTGAAAAAATCAGGGTTTAGAAACGTTTTCTTGCAGTATTTGATATAAAACGTGTTTCTTAAATTTGTCACAGTTATTTTGACAATTGTTACTTCATAGTCTAGCTAAATAGTCTTATGAAATCACGTGACAACTGTCACTAACGTCAAAACTGTCAAACTATGCTCTAAGGTTGCAAAAATCAGGATTTAGAAACGTTTTCTTCCAGTATTTGATATAAAACGTGTTTCTGAGAATTATGAAAGTTATTTTGACAATTGTCACTTCATAGTCTAGCTAAATAGTCTTCTAAAATCACGTGACAACTGTCACTAACGTCAAAACTGTCAAACCATGCTCTAAAGTTACAAAAATCAGGATTTAGAAACGTTTTCTTGCAGTATTCGATATAAAGAGTGTGTTTAGAGATTTATGATTTTTGACAATGGTCACGTGACTGTCTAGCTAAATTATCCTTTAAAACCACGTGATATCTGTCACTAATATCAAAACTTAAAAAACAATTATTAATAAAAAGTACGGTTACTTTATAGTAAGAATCAATCTTTATAGTAAGATATTAAATTTTTGACTATTAAAAGACACCTCGTATAATAATGTCAAATGAATGAATTTGTTTTGATCTACCGTTTTTTGACTGATTATTCTACCGCCATTAAATATTTTGATTTGGCAACACCGGACGCAGTACTACCGAGACTATGCATAATGGTACCTACTGGGTTCCACAACCAGGTTTAATGGAATTAGAAATATGCAAATAAATGGAAATTTAAAAAACTGTTAATTTGCTGGTAGATTAAAATCTTCGTCCCCGGAATTGGTAAACAGAATAATTTTTTAAAAAATACGCCTTATCAGTATACTCGTATTATTATGATAATCCGGTCAGACTTGCCAACAATACACTAATCACCATTCGTATATGAATATTTAAATGCAGTGTGCGTATTAAGTAGAAAAGCGCGATTTATGGACTATTATCGACTCTTAAACGATTCAGTTATCAGGGTCTGAATCAAAAACTGTTTTGAGTTTGTACATGACAAAAGGTTTATGGAAATTGCTGGCTGATCATTAACATAGATCATGTTTAAGATTCTAAAGAACTTAGAATATTTACTGTTAAACATCAATGGATCACTATTATTTATAATTTATACAGGGTGATTCCAGAAAAACGCCCTAATAAAAATGAGAAGTTAATAAAAATAGTATTACTTAATAAAGAGGACTTTTTTTAGAATTTTTCAGGAAATGTTGTCACAGTCTGACCCACCCTTAACTTAAACTTGGTTTAAAGTATGAGTGAACAGTAGATACTCCCTTAAATAGTCAAAATTGCACTGACATAACTCCGAAATCCGTTTTACACTTTAACTGAGTTTAGGTTAGTTTAAAAGCAGTTGAAAAATGTTTGTATGTATATTATGTACAATAGTTTTCATATTTAATGTTGTATACCTAACATCAACACCTTTCAACGTTCCTGAGATATTGAGCAAAACTTTGACGCCCTCTAGCGGCTAAACGGGGAAACTTATTAGTACCCACTCAAATTCACGTGATAGCCCCATTCATTAGCTTTCTTTTGTTATACAGTGGTTTTATACAGAGTGTTTCAAATAAGCGAGTTATCGGCGATTTTCTGAAAAAGTGCACGGAAATTTAGTCTAAGTTAGGGATTTTTCGGGCCTACTATACTAACGGCGAGCGTTTTGGATTTTGCTCAATCAAGGTGATATTTTTAACTAATTTCAACCTGGGGAACCCAAATCTGACGTCCATTTTGCTCTAACTGGCACAGTTTCGGAGATGACTTTGAAATTATGTCAATTTTGACACTTTTTAGGGCGTGGCACCCTTGCAAAATGACATTTTGACAAATGAGACTTTACTTCATTTTTGTACTATTAACCTGAAGGTATTTAGGCAGTTGAGGTTAACTTTGAAAATAAAAAAATTTCTGAAAAAAATCAGAACGTATTACCCTTGAAAACTCTTGACAATTCTAGTTTTTAATTTTTCAAGGTAAAATGGTGCATGGTACCAAAAAAGTGTATAGAAGGTAAAAGTTGCACTCCATCGAAGTGCATTTGTGTTTCAAAATTTCAGACCTCTAACCCGAAACGTTCCTGAGATATTGAGCAAAAACTGTAAAAAACGAGAGTTAAATTTGCCGCCTTCTAGCGGCTAAACGGCGAAATGTAGCCCTTCCCACTCAACGTCACGTGATAGCCCCATTCATTAGCTTTCTTTTGTTATACAGTGGTTTTATACAGGGTGTTTCAAATAAGCGAGTTATGGACGATTTCCTGGAAAAGTGCACCAAAACTTTGCTCAAATTGGGAATTTCTGCTTTTGGTCAAAGTAAGGCTGCTAGAGCAAAAACAATTAAATATCGATACGAACATTTTACATCAAGTAGGCCAAGAATTTGACATAGATTTCAAAAATTGAATAAAAAATTCGTCATCCCATTTGAAAAATTACAAGTTTAGTTTTTTGCTCAAATTTGGGACACCCTGTATACTGATGGATTATCTAGGAATATAGTAGACGCAAATATCTACAAGATTCATATTTGGTAATTTTTTGATAAAATGAAAATTAAACAAGTTACGAGGATGTTAACAATTTAATGAATCACCCTGTAAACTACTCCATTGTATTGTCAATAACTCGGTAATTTTGACAATTACAGGGTGATTCAATATACCAATTTGTAGCCCTTAAAATTCTCCTTTGACCACTCTGTATAGTGTTTTTTCCTAAAATGTCGAACAACTGAGTTATTTACTGTTAAAACTGAGTTGTTTTCTGTAAAAATTGAATTTGACAGTTTTCACTTTGACAGGCCATAACTCTGTTATTTTGACAGTTACTGTGGGTACCAATTAGTAGCCCTTGAAATTCTCTTCTGACCACCCTGTATAGCGTTTTTACCTAAAATGTTGCATAACTGAGTTATTTAGTGTTAAAACTGAGTTGTTTGCTGTAAAACTTAAATTTAACAGTTTTCACTTTGACAGCCCATAACTCTGTTATTTTGACGGTTACAGGGTGGTTTATTATACTAATTTGTAGCCCTTGAAATTCTCTTTTGACCACCCTGTATAGCGTTTTTACCTAAAATGTCGCATAACTGAGTTATTTACTGTTAAAACTGAGTTGTTTTCTGTAAAATTGAAATAGACAGCCTTTAACTATGTTATTTTGACGGTTACAGGGTGGTTTATTATACCAATTTATAGCCCTTGAAATTCTCCTTTGACCACTCTGTATAGTGTTTTTTCCTAAAATGTCGAATAACTGAGTTATTTACTGTTAAGAGTGGTTTGCTGTAAAGTTTGAATTTGACAGTTTTCACTTTGCAGCCCTTAACCATGTTATTTTGACAGTTACAGGGTGGCTCCATATACCAATTTGTAGCCCTTGAAATTCTTCTTTGACCACTCTGTATAGTGTTTTTTCCTAAAATGTCGAATAACTGAGTTATTTACTGTTAAAACTGAGTTGTTGTAAAGTTTGAATTTGACAGTTTTCACTTTGACAGCCCATAACTCTGTTATTTTGACAGTTATTGCGGTTGGTACCAATTTGTAGCCCTTGAAATTTTCTTTTGACCACCTTGTATAGTGTATAGTCTTTTTTCCTAAAATGTCGCATAACTGAGTTATTTACTGTTAAAACTGAGTTGTTTTCTGTAAAGTTTAAATTTGACAGTTTTCACTTTGACAGGCCATAACTCTGTTATTTTGACAGTTGCAGGGTGGTTTATTATACCAATTTGTAGCCCTTGAAATTCTCCTTTGACCACTCTGTATAGTGTTTTCTCCTGAAATGTCGAATAACTGAGTTATTTACTGTTAAGAGTGATTTGCTGTAAAGTTTGAATTTGACAGTTTTCACTTTGCAGCCCTTAACCATGTTATTTTGACAGTTACAGGGTGGTTTATTATACCAATTTGTAGCCCTTGAAATTCTCTTTTGACCACCCTGTATAGCGTTTTTACTTAAAATGTCGCATAACTGAGTTATTTACTGTTAAGAGTGGTTTGCTGTAAAGTTTGAATTTGACAGTTTTCACTTTGACAGCCCATAACTCTGTTATTTTGACAGGTACAGGGTGGTTCAATATACCAATTTGTAGCCCTTGAAATTCTCCTTTGACCACTCTGTATAGTGTTTTTCCCTAAAATGTCGAATAACTGAGTTATTTACTGTTAAGAGAGTGGTTTGCTGTAAAGTTTGAATTTGGCAGTTTTCACTTTGACAGTCCATAATTCTGTTATTTTGACAGACTGCGGTTGGTACCAATTTGTAGCCCTTGAAATTTTCTTTTGACCACCTTGTATAGCGTATAGGGTTTTTTCCTAGAATGTCGCATAACTGAGTTATTTACTGTTAAAACTGAGTTGTTTGCTGTAAAGCTTAAATTTAACAGTTTTCACTTTGACAGCACATAACTCTGTTATTTTGACAGTTACATGGTGGTTCAATATACCAATTTGTAGCCCTTGAAATTCTCTTTTGACCACCTTTTGTATAGCATATCTAGTAGAAATGTCACGCTACCAAAATTTAAAAAAAAACACAACCTTGTCAATGTAGCTTGCAAAAAGTGCAAAAACCTTCTAGGTCATGGACTAAAACTTTCGTATTTGAAATTTTTCGAAAAAGTCAATAGTTCAAGAGATAAGGAGATAAGAGCAAATGTAACCAATCACCCTGTACAAAAAACAAAACACTACTTAATTTAATACGGAACTAAAATCACTTACCTTACAATGAAAACTAATAAATAGTAAGAAAAAGCAAAACTTTTCCCCGGAAAAATGAAAACTAATAATTTCAAAGTCGTCGCGACCGAATCACGATGTGGTTGCGCTCCTTCTGGACGTAAAGTCAGACAAAAACTAAACGCAACCGCTAACCAGTAACCATCGGTCGGTTTAAACTAGCCGGAGGGATAACTTGTAGGAGTAATGATACCGGAATCACAATAACCGGTGGTAAATTACGGGAACAGTGATTACGGGCCACTGGGTTGGATGGAATCTCTCTCTGACAGTTTTTGTTATTTTGTTCTTGGATTTTGTGACGCTCTACAGGGTAGCAAACAGTGGATGGTACCTTTTAGACCCAGAGATGTAAAAGCGGTAATTTTCGAGACGATTATTTCCTTCCTATCAATTTTGACCAATCGCTATCAAGAATTAGTATAACAAATGTAAATTTTAAGTGGAAAAATCACTTAACAACTGTCAACTTAGCTGTCAGCAGTTTTTCCGGAAAAAAATTCGAAAAAATTTCACACTCCTGACAGCAACATAAAGAATAGTGTTACCCTTTCTAGCTTGAAAGTTATTGTTCTTATTAATTACTGTTCTTACTGTTTTAATTAAAATAAAATGTTTATTTAACTCAGGAAATAATCTTACCGAATATCCCTCGTGCATCTAATTTTTCCTGTTTCTAAGTAATTGTTTTAACAAATTACTTAGAAACTCGTTTTTCCGAATTTTTCCGGAAAAATTAAATGCACTAGGGATATAACCCCCGAAAAATTTCGATTTTTGGAAATTTACCGAAAAATTACTTCTTGCTTAAATAAACATTTTTCTTTCTTTTTTTCAATTTTCAGATTTTCCATTTTTCTCCGGAAAATTACCGAAAACTTTTTGAAAAATGTTGAGTATATTTAACAACAACACTTTTCAAAATAATATAAATTTTAAAAAATATAGTAATCTGATTTAATTGAACAGATGTTCTATATGTTCTCCCTTCTGGACAACACATTCCCGGTATAAAAGCTTCAATCTTTAGGTAGCCTGACATTTCTACTTTATATGGTATACAGGGTGATCAAAAGACAATTTCAAGGGCTACAAATTGGTATGTTGAATCACCCTGTAACTTTAAAAATAACAGAGTTATGAGCTGTCACAGTAAAAACTGTCAAATTCAAACTTTACAACAAACAACTCAGATTTAACAATAAATAACTCAGTTATTCGATGTTTTAGGAAAAAAACACTATATGGGGTGGTCAAAAGACAATTTCAAGGGCTACAAATTGGTATATTGAACTGTAACCGTCAAAATAACGGAGTTATGGGCTGTCACAGTAAAAACTGTCAAAATCAAACTTATCAGTATACAAGGTGTCCGAAATTTGAGCAACAAACCAAACTTATAATTTTTTATTCGATTTTTGGAATTTACGTCAAATTCTAGGCCTACTTGATGTAAAATGTTTGTATCGATATTTAGTTGTTTTTGCTCTAGCAGCCTTACTTTGACCACCCTCCTCGAAAGCAGAAATTCCCAATTTGAGCAAAGCTCTGGTGCACTTTCCCAGAAAATCGTTCCTAACTCGCTTATTTGAAACACCCTGTATAAATACACTGTATAACAAAAGAAAGCTAATGAATGGAGCTATCACGTGACGTTGAGCGGGCATGGCTAAGTTGCCCTGTTTAGCCGCTAGAGGGCGTCAAAGTTGACTCTTGTTTTTTGCAGTTTTTGTTCAATATCTCAGGAACGTTTCAGGTTAAAGGTCTGAAATTATTACCACAAATGCACTTCGATGGGATGCAACTTTTACCTTCTATACACTTTTTTGGTACCATGCACCGTTTTACCTTGAAAAATTAAAAACTAGCATTGTCAAGAATTTTCGAGGGTGATTCCTTCTGATTTCTTAAAAAAAAATTATTTTCAAAATTAACCTGAACTGCTTAAATACTTTCAGGTTAATATTATAAAAATGACGTAAAGTGTCATTTGTCAAAATGTCATTTTGCAAGGGTGCCACGCCCTAAAGTGTCAAAATTGACATCATGTCAAGGTCATCTCCGAAACGGTGCCAGTTAGAGCAAAATTGACGTCAGATTTGTGTTCCTCAGATTGAAATTAGTTAAAAAAATCACTTTGATTGAAGAAATTGTCGCCGTTAGTATAGTAGGCCCAAAAAATCCCTAATTTAGACTAAACTTCAGTGCACTTTTACAGGAAATCGTCCATAACTCACTTATCTAAACCACCCTGTATAAAACCACCATATAACAAAAGAAAGCTAATAAACGGGGCTATCACGTGACGTTGAGCGGGCATGGCTAAGTTGCCCCGTTTAGACGCTAGAGGGCGTCAAAATTTACTCTTGTTCTTTGCAGTTTTTGTTCAATATCTCAGGAACTCTTCAGGTTAGAGGTCTGAAATTATTACGACAAATGCACCTTGATGGGGTGCAACTTTTACCTTCTATACACTTTTTTGGTACCATGCACCATTTTACCTTGAAAAATTAAAAACTAGAATTGTCAAGAATTTTCGAGGGTGATTCATTCTGATTTTTAAAAAAAAAATTTTTTTTTCAAAGTTAACCTGAGCTGCTTAAATCCTTTCAGATTAATATTACAAAAATGACGTAAAGTGTCATTTGTCAAAATGTCATTTTGCAAAGGTGCCACGCCCTAAAGTGTCAAAATTGACATCATGTCAAGGTCATCTCCGAAACTGTGCCAGTTAGAGTAAAATTGACGTCAGATTTGAGTTCCTCAGGTTAAAATCAGTTAAAAAAATCACTTTGATTGAAGAAAATCCAAAATTGTCGCCGTTAGTATAGTAGGCCCAAAAAATCCCTAATTTAGATTAAAATTCCGTGCACTTTTCCGGAAAATCGTCCATAACTCGCTTATTTGAAACACCCTGTATAAAACCACTGTATGCTATCATGTGACGGTGAGCGGGCACGGCTAAGTTGCCCCGTTTAGACGCTAGAGGGCGTCAAAATTTACTCTTGTTCTTTGCAGTTTTTGTTCAATATCTCAGGAACGTTTTAGGTTAGATGTCTGAAATTATTACCCCAAATGCACCTCGCTGGGATGCAACTTTTACGTTCTATACACTTTTTTGGAACCATGCACCATTTTACCTTGAAAAATTAAATCTAGAATTGTCAAGAATTTTCAAGGGTTTATTAATTATAATAAAATTATTTTTTTCAAATTTTTTATTTTCAAAATTAACCTCAACTGCTTAAATACTTTCAGGTTAATAGTACAAAAATGACGTAAAGTGTTATTTGTAAAAATGTAATTTTTTAAGGGTGCCATGCTCTGAAAACCGTCAAAATTGACATAATTTCCAGGTCATCCCCAAAACCGTGACAGTTGGGGCAAAATGGATGTCAGGGTGATACAAGGTGTCTCAGATTAGCGGCTGAATACAGGGTGTCCCAAAAAAGTGAAAAACAATTTTTAATTTCCGGAAAATATCTGAAAAACTGTGTAAAAAGCAAAAATTGTCAAAAAGCTTGACTTTGACGCCATCTAGCGATTAAACTATAACACCAATGACCTTTTTTGAACATACCGTTGAAAAGCCTTTGGTCTGGACTATATTTTACCTGCAGTGACCTTTGGTCGTAACTGTTCAAGTAAATGAATTATTTTAGGTTAAGGCAAAAGTGTTTAAATCACTTTGAAGGTTTGTGAAGCTTAACTTTGACGCCCTCTAGCGGCCAAACTGTGCAACCAATCAACTTAAATGAGCATATTTTTGAAAAGCTTACGACCTGAGCTATCTTTTCACTTAAATCACTATTGGTCGTCAACTGTCAAATAAACAAGTTATCGAAAATGTTTGGAAAAAGTGCACGAAAATGTCGCTAACAAAAGAAAAATAATTTCTATTTTTTTTTATTTTTTTTTAATTACTCTTTTTTATTATTATTGATGACTATTTTCAATAAAACATGTTATATTTTTCAACCGTCATTTTTCATGTCAACTCGAATGGCATATCTCAATTTTGGCCAACAAATACACGTGTCCGAGCATTTTTCTCAAAAATAATTCTCTATAACTTTTGGACACACTGTATACTTGCGAAAAGGTAATTTTTAGCTTACTCCAAATATGCAAAAATATATAGGGTGGCCCAATTCTATGGAAGCCCATTTGTAGCTTTTCTGCGTCGGAGGTCTCAAATTGACATATTTTCCAAATTTGGCTGCTGTTCGCGAAAACCGCATTGCTAGTTTTGGAGATACCCCGTAAAAGCACCATCAAATTTGAGACACCCTGTATATGTTGATGTCACAACGAATAGTACTATAAACCGCAATATATCTACAAGAAAACTGTTATCTTTGGCAGGTGTAAAAGCCCTCTGAATACTCAATCGCTCTTGCAAACATCGAAATCCCTCGAGACAGCAATCGGACGTTTTGAAATATAGACATTCTGAATGGGCACTCATTATTTTCGGACAATTTAGACTAGGGCCTAAATGGTCCTTATTTTAGGTAATAAATCGAAATGGGGGAATTGAAATTTTTTACATTTGATCTTCTCATAACAGTCAGAACTATACTTGACTCATCAGTAGATCAACAATTAGTAAAGCATGTATTTTCCTTTAAAAAAAAATATTATTATCTGAACAGAGGAAGCTAATAAATAATACAATTATTATTGTGAAAAAAGATTGTAAATCCAATCTGACTAAATTGTGCTCTACTATTCAAAATAGACAACTCTTCAATTCTAGGTTGATAGACGTTATTTACCCATAAAGACCCTCTAGAAAATGATCCGGGATTAGAGTGATAAACGGCCAGCTGGTTGACCAAGAAAATTAATATTCCTAGCTTTGCCAGAGGAGTCTTATAATGACCGACCTGATTGATGCAAGGAAACATATCGGGAATAAGACTGGAGATTAGGGCGATTTTCATGGTAATCTTGACACCAGCCGCAATCGGTTCAGATTCTAATCTTTGAAACGGACAATCACTTTAAAAGATTAGTGCCTTTATTACACAGAAAATGGGTTACAGAGTAAAACCGTTTAAATATAGCGAATTTTAATTTTACTATAATTTTTCGAAATAAGCCCGTCAAGTTTTATTTGACTTTAGTCTTGAAAATTGACTTGAGAATTTGTCAGAAATGACGCCAAAAAGATTGAAGTCAGAAGCGGTCACTGTGACGTCATTTGACTAATTCAAGACACTAAAAAGGCTTCAAACGTCAATTTTGACAATTTTAACACCGAAAAACAATGATTGACTGTATTTGACACTTTTCGGACATTTTCAGTCCTTATGACATTAATTCTGACAATTTTTAGACGAAAACAATCTCTGTGACGTCATTTGACTACTTTAAGACCCTAGAAATGCCTAAAAAGTCAATTTTGACAACGCTAAAACAGAAAAACTGTGATGACTGTATTTGACTATTTTCAGACATTTTTCAGTCTTTATGACGTCAATTCTGACAATTTCAAGATGAAAACAGTCTCTGTGACGTCGTTTGACTACTTTAAAACACCAGAAATGCCTAAAAAGTAAATTTTGACAACTCTAACACAGAAAAACATTTTTTACTGTATTTGACACTTTTCGGACATTTTCAGTCCTTATGACATTAATTCTGACAATTTTTAGACGAAAACAGTCTCTGTGACGTCATTTGACTACTTTAAGTTCCCAGATATGCCTAAAAAGTCAAATTTTGACAACTCAAACACAGAAAAACAGTTATTGACTGTATTTGACCCTTTTCGGACAATTTTCAGTCCTCATGACGTCATTTCTGACAAATTCTTGATGAAAACAGTCTCTGTGGCGTCGTTTGACTACTTAAAGACAGCAGAAATGCCTAAAAAGTCAATTTTGACAACCCCAAAACAGAAAAACTGTGATTGACTGTATTTGACGATTTTCGGACATTTTTCAGTCTTTATGACGTCAATTCTGACAATTTTAAGATGAAAACAGTCTTTGTGACGTCGTTTGACTACTTTAAGACACCAGAAATGCCTAAAAAGTAAATTTTGACAACTCTAACACAGAAAAACATTTTTTACTGTATATTACACTTTTCGGACATTTTCAGTCCTTATGACATTAATTCTGACAATTTTTAGACGAAAACAGTCTCTGTGACGGCATTTGACTACTTTAAGATCCCAGATATGCCTAAAAAGTCAAATTTTGACAACTCAAACACAGAAAAACAGTTATTGACTGTATTTGACCCTTTTCGGACAATTTTCAGTCCTCGTGACGTCATTTCTGACAAATTCTTGATGAAAACAGTCTCTGTGGCGTCGTTTGACTACTTAAAGACAGCAGAAATGCCTAAAAAGTCAATTTTGACAACCCCAAAACAGAAAAACTGTGATTGACTGTATTTGACGATTTTCAAACATTTTTCAGTCTTTATGACGTCAATTCTGACAATTTCAAGATGAAAACAGTCTCTGTGACGTCATTTGACTACTTTAAGACCCTAGAAATGCCTAAAAAGTCAATTTTGACAACCCTAAAACAGAAAAACTGTGATGACTGTATTTGACTATTTTCAGACATTTTTCAGTCTTTATGACGTCAATTCTGACAATTTCAAGATGAAAACAGTCTCTGTGACGTCGTTTGACTACTTTAAAACACCAGAAATGCCTAAAAAGTAAATTTTGACAACTCTAACACAGAAAAACATTTTTTACTGTATTTGACACTTTTCGGACATTTTCAGTCCTTATGACATTAATTCTGACAATTTTTAGACGAAAACAGTCTCTGTGACGTCATTTGACTACTTTAAGTTCCCAGATATGCCTAAAAAGTCAAATTTTGACAACTCAAACACAGAAAAACAGTTATTGACTGTATTTGACCCTTTTCGGACAATTTTCAGTCCTCATGACGTCATTTCTGACAAATTCTTGATGAAAACAGTCTCTGTGGCGTCGTTTGACTACTTAAAGACAGCAGAAATGCCTAAAAAGTCAATTTTGACAACCCCAAAACAGAAAAACTGTGATTGACTGTATTTGACGATTTTCGGACATTTTTCAGTCTTTATGACGTCAATTCTGACAATTTTAAGATGAAAACAGTCTTTGTGACGTCGTTTGACTACTTTAAGACACCAGAAATGCCTAAAAAGTAAATTTTGACAACTCTAACACAGAAAAACATTTTTTACTGTATATTACACTTTTCGGACATTTTCAGTCCTTATGACATTAATTCTGACAATTTTTAGACGAAAACAGTCTCTGTGACGGCATTTGACTACTTTAAGATCCCAGATATGCCTAAAAAGTCAAATTTTGACAACTCAAACACAGAAAAACAGTTATTGACTGTATTTGACCCTTTTCGGACAATTTTCAGTCCTCGTGACGTCATTTCTGACAAATTCTTGATGAAAACAGTCTCTGTGGCGTCGTTTGACTACTTAAAGACAGCAGAAATGCCTAAAAAGTAAATTTTGACAACCCTAAAACAGAAAAACTGTGATTGACTGTATTTGACGATTTTCGGACATTTTTCAGTCTTTATGACGTCAATTCTGACAATTTTAAGATGAAAACAGTCTTTGTGACGTCGTTTGACTACTTTAAGACACCAGAAATGCCTAAAAAGTAAATTTTGACAACTCTAACACAGAAAAACATTTTTTACTGTATATTACACTTTTCGGACATTTTCAGTCCTTATGACATTAATTCTGACAATTTTTAGACGAAAACAGTCTCTGTGACGGCATTTGACTACTTTAAGATCCCAGATATGCCTAAAAAGTCAAATTTTGACAACTCAAACACAGAAAAACAGTTATTGACTGTATTTGACCCTTTTCGGACAATTTTCAGTCCTCGTGACGTCATTTCTGACAAATTCTTGATGAAAACAGTCTCTGTGGCGTCGTTTGACTACTTAAAGACAGCAGAAATGCCTAAAAAGTCAATTTTGACAACCCTAAAACAGAAAAACTGTGATTGACTGTATTTGACGATTTTCGGACATTTTTCAGTCTTTATGACGTCAATTCTGACAATTTTAAGATGAAAACAGTCTTTGTGACGTCGTTTGACTACTTTAAGACACCAGAAATGCCTAAAAAGTAAATTTTGACAACTCAAACACAGAAAAACAGTTATTGACTGTATTTGACCCTTTTCGGACAATTTTCAGTCCTCGTGACGTCATTTCTGACAAATTCTTGATGAAAACAGTCTCTGTGGCGTCGTTTGACTACTTAAAGACAGCAGAAATGCCTAAAAAGTCAATTTTGACAACCCTAAAACAGAAAAACTGTGATTGACTGTATTTAACGATTTTCGGACATTTTTCAGTCTTTATGACGTCAATTCTGACAATTTTAAGATGAAAACAGTATTTGTGGTGTCGTTTGACTACTTTAAGACCCCAGAAATGCCTAAAAAGTAAATTTTGACAACTCTAACACAGAAAAACATTTTTTACTGTATTTGACACTTTTCGGACATTTTCAGTCCTTATGACATTAATTCTGACAATTTTTAGACGAAAACAGTCTCTGTGACGTCATTTGACTACTTTAAGATCCCAGATATGCCTAAAAAGTCAAATTTTGACAACTCAAACACAGAAAAACAGTTATTGACTGTATTTGACCCTTTTCGGACAATTTTCAGTCCTCGTGACGTCATTTCTGACAAATTCTTGATGAAAACAGTCTCTGTGGCGTCGTTTGACTACTTAAAGACAGCAGAAATGCCTAAAAAGTCAATTTTGACAACCCCAAAACAGAAAAACTGTGATTGACTGTATTTGACGATTTTCGGACATTTTTCAGTCTTTATGACGTCAATTCTGACAATTTTAAGATGAAAACAGTCTTTGTGACGTCGTTTGACTACTTTAAGACACCAGAAATGCCTAAAAAGTAAATTTTGACAACTCTAACACAGAAAAACATTTTTTACTGTATATTACACTTTTCGAACATTTTCAGTCCTTATGACATTAATTCTGACAATTTTTAGACGAAAACAGTCTCTGTGACGTCATTTGACTACTTTAAGACCCCAGAAATGCCTAAAAAGTCAATTTTGACAACTCAGTGTAAAAAATTTGACCATTTTCTTAAAAATCTAGACTTTTTTAGTACTTTAAAGCTGATTTAAGCCTGAAAAATAGAGTTTTAAGGCTCTTCTCGATCTTCACAAGGTTTTGACTTATCAGCCTAACGCCCTTGGTACATAAATAGTTATATTGTTCCTGTGTATTCTTGATTTTGTTTTCTCTCTCTTTAGTCGTTAGCTTCATGTTTGTGATCCTATGTTTGTCCCATGTTGTGTTTTTAGCAGTTTTTCTCTCTATCTGACGTGCTTCTAATGCTGTCCTGGAAAGATTTTCCTGTAAACTGTTTCACCTGGTTCAGCCATCGTTTTGGACAACGTTCTCTTGGGTCGTGTCCCCTCTACTTTCCCTTGGATCATAAGTTTTTCGAGGTCGTCATCTTTCCTCCTGCTGACATGTCCAAAATATTTGAATTTTAGTTGACAATCTCCCTTGGATGTTAACTTCTTCTTCTTCTTCGAGTATGGATACGTTGGTTCTACAGGCTGTCCTGTTGAACCAGGGAATCCTCAGTAGTCTTCTCCAGACCCACATCTCAAACGCATCCAACTTGGCTATGTCTATGGCTTTTAAGGTCCAGGATTCTGCTGCATATAGCGCAATTGGAACAACGAGGGTGTTTTTGCATTTTGTTGTGGTTGTTATATGCCGATCTTTCCAAATTTTGTTGAGGTTATAGCTTTTGGCAATAGCTATCCTTCTTCTGATTTCTTGACTTGGTCCACCATTTCTGCTGATGTGGGCAACTTGATAGGATATTTCCTCCATGCTTTGCGTGCGATCTATTAACGTAAGTATCCATTTTTGACGGTTCATTTGTAGACCAAACTCCTCTCTACTCGCTCAACAAGATTCGACATTTCCTGCTCATCTTTGGCGATAAATGTGGTGTCATCAGCGTAGCGGAGAATTTCCATCCTTCTGCCACCTATGACAACTTCTCCTTCCCAGCTGTCCAAGGCTTTCCTTATGATATATTCTCCATATACGTTAAACAACATAGGTTCTTCCATCCACCTTCATTAGTGTTATGTTATTGTTATATAATTCTTTTAGTAGGTGAATCAGAGTTCCCATCTGCGATAGGACATCCCAAAGTCGCCTCCAGTTGACAGAATCAAAACCCTTGTGATCCAGGAAATGCAGTTTGGCCCTATTCTCTTGCTTTTTAAATTATTTGCCGCACGTTTATAATCTGGTCTCTCATATCCCTTCCCCTCACAAAACTGGATTGTTCTTGTGGTATTTGCCATTCTAAAAAGTTTCTAAGTCTCTGCAACAGGATCCTGTCACTGTCCTGTCTGCCAAACCAACTCCACAAAAGATTAATACTCTTCGCGGAGAAGTGCATTTATGCTTCTCCTGGACCCTTGATGTTTTTTAGATGTCGAATCGCATGTTCTACTTCACTTCTTAAGATGTCCTGATGGATATCCTTGATTGAAAGCGAAGTTTCGGGCTGTTGTTCAGGTACTTCTTTGTATAGATTCATACAATGTTGTAGCCAAACTTGGATGACGTTTTCTATTTCAGTTACCACTGTTCCATTCCCGTCCTCTAGCTTTCGATTCTTAAGGAACTTTTCTATGTCGAGACAAATGTTCAGTAAATATTGGTTCTTATCTCTTCTTGTCAGTTGTATTTCTCTGTTTAATTCTTTACACTCAGTTCCCTCGGTATTTATACCTGTTTTTCTAAGGTTCTTTCTTGTTTGTCTAGGTTTTAGGATCGCTTCTAATTCTTGCTCTTCTCATTGGTAGGTGTCCATGGTTATGTTTTGTCCTATTCTGTCCCTAGCTGCTCTCCGTCTGACATGCATATATTTGGTCTTGTTCTCGTTGATCGGGAGGCCCACCTTCTCTATGTTCAGGAACATTCTTTTCGTTTTAATCGTACTGCTTCCTAGAGAGTTAATGTCGTCGGAAAATGCCAAGACCGATGCTGGGCCCTTATTTGTAAATACTTCCAAACCAATATTCGTTTTTTGATCGTCATGCACGATGTTAAAGAGCAATGGTTTCAGTGTTGTTCTTTTCTATCCTAACTTTGGCTTTAGAGTTTTTTTGGTACTTTTTATGATTTTTTCCGGTACCCCTATGCCCTCCATTTACTTTCCCTGGTCATATGCCTGGCGGAAATCTACAAAGAGATTGTGGACCTCTCTGTTAAACTCCTAGTTTTTCTCTAAGAGCTGTTTTAAGTTATCTTCTGCATATGGGGATATTCGTCCACTGAATACATTTGATAGCACCTTGCATATTTAACAGGATTATTATTCTATAGTTTTTAAGGGTTTTTGAAACTATATGGGAATACAGTCAACCATAATAGAAGAAATTGAACGCAGGCAGTTAATATGGTATGGGCATGTTGATCGAATGACCGAAGGAATACTTCCCAACTTAGAGAAGAAAGAGAGGAAGGCCAAAATGATCTTGGTTTCAAAAAGCAATATTTGAACTTGCGTCCAGAAGAGTGGAACGACAGAAGAGGCTGGAAGATGGGAACCGGAAAGCGGATATAAAACCGGATATACATATTTTAGTAGCTGCTAGTATGGCAGTAAATAGATGGTCTCCTTCATATTTTATGCATTCCGTAGCTTTCTCGATCATCTGCCTTAATGGCTTCGGAACTCAGCTTGTTTCTTTGGTTGGTAAGCTGTGATTTTTCTGGTGAATAATTTGTATATCTCTGATAGTAAGCTCTTGTAGTTCAGAACAACTACAGCATTCTCCCAATTTTTGGGTAAATGTTCTTCTGTTAGGCACTCAATGAATAGTTTTACTAGTTCCTGTTTCATCTTTCCGTAAGGATTTCAGGCAGAATGTTGTCTTCTCCTGCCACTTTCATATTCTAGGATAGCCCTTTCTCCAGTTCTTGCATATCTCGGGCATTTCTTCCGAGTTGACATTTACTATTAGAATTTTGTCGTATCTAGTCATTGTGCATATTATTTTGGATTCGTACAGATCTCTATAGAAAGATTCTACAACTTTTGATATCTGTTGTCTGCCCTCTACTATGTTATTGTTGTAATAGAAATTGCACTTGTTTCGTTTTTATCTTTTAGTATATCCTGTTTCGCCATTTGTCTTGCTGTTTTGTTGGTTTTTGGGTATTCAGTGGTATCTTTTCTAATCGACAGTTTGTCCGGCGTTTTCTCTCACTATCTCTTCTGCTGTTTCTTTAATAATTTTTGTTATTCTCCTGTTTCTATCATCCAGTGACTTCTATTTTTCCTGGATTATTGGAAAGGTTTCCATTCAGCTTTGGTTTGTATGTTTCCTTTCTTTCCGCAATCTCTACTCCCTCTCTTCGTCGTTTGTTCCATCTTCCTTTTTCTGCCTAAGGCTCCTCCGTGCGATAGGAAGATCATATCCACTCTTGTTGTACAGAGTGTCTCATTTTCGATCCTTTTTTTTAAGACACATGTTTGGGGTTTTTGCGACAGTATGTTACTTTTCATTTTTAAAATACAGTAGTAGTTTAAACTGTATTCTAACTACAGGTACTAGGAAACCATCAGTAAGAGAGCAGAAATTCCTTGGAAAAAAAATTATGTGGGTTCTATATCTATAATTCTTCGCGGTTCATTTTGTCGCCGTCTTTACCGATAATTTATCTGTATAGAAACTATCCTTGCGGCCGTATAAGACAAAGACGGACCTCGGAAGAAATTCTTCAAGACGCATTGCTGGATCGGCAATTTATTAGAAGATAACGCCGGTTTGCGCTTCGCACATGAATAACCATTGGAAATATCTAACAAGTTTTTTAAAATTTTTTCAAAATTCCCCCGTCCATTTATTTCCGTCAGGTCATTAGCTCGACGTTTTATGATGTATGGATATGCGACTATACGATTCGTTGTATTGTTTAAAATCAGAGTTTTAATCGAAGTTCTGTCATGTAAATTGTGGCCGCAATCGTTTTCACGCTCTACGGAGCGAGCAGAGCGAATCTGATGTGACAATGACATAATTTGACAGCTGAACTTTTTTTTTCCAAAATAGCTCATCGTGACGTTTTGTCCGCTCCATGGAGCGGTAAAACGAATGCGGGTTGTATGTATTTACTTACTTTACAGAAAAAATAACAATTTACTTTCAACCTTAAAAAAGTGGTATTGAAAACGTAATGCAGTATATTACGTAACTTGTGCTGTAAGAAGCACTTTACGCACAAAATCGCTTGGAGTAAGAAAATGACACTGATGACATGACAATTAATTTCCTATCCGATAACCTGAAAAAATACTACAAAATTTGCTATTGGCGTTTCGAGATAAGAAATACTCCCTCTGGTGATCAGTTATGAAAACAGTTTCGGGCATTCCAGCTGTCATTTTTCCGTTTGTTTACATTGATTTTGGCATATTTTGGTTAGGACTTTGACACAGGTCTCATAAATATGAAATGACAGTGTCATATTATTTATAATGTTAGGTTAGGAACGTGTTGTCCGATTTTAGTTCAAATGGCGCTGCGATCTTAACTTGAAACGCCAATAGTCAGGGAGAAAAACGGTGTCAAAGTTTGACTGACAGAAAAACAGTTTCAAAGGGCAGTCAGACATAAAATCGCCTGCGAAAGACACTTGGAGTAAGAAAATGACTGTTTAAAGCACATTTTTGGAATCCCCATTTAATTTCCTATCCAATAACCTGAAAACCCACTACAGGATTTAATACAGTCATGGAGAAAAACGGTGTCAGTTTGAACTGACAGAAAAACAGTTTCAAAGGACAGTCAGAGATAAAATCGCTTGTAAAACACATTTGGAGTAAGAAAATGACTGTTTCAAATACATTTTTGGAATCCTCATTAAATTTCCTATTCAATAACCTGAAAAAACACTAAAAAATTTGGTGCAGTCAAGGAGAAAAGTGGTGTCAAGTTTGAACTGTCAGAAATTCTGTTTGAAAAGAGAGTCAGGAACAAAATCGCCTGTAAAAGTCACTTGGAGTAAAATAATGACTGTTTTAAGCACATTTTTGGAATCTTCATTAAATTTCCTATTCAACAACGTGAAAAAACACAAAAAAATTTGTCACAGTCATGGAGACAAACGGTGTCAAAGTTTGAACTGACAGAAAAACACTTTCAAAAGACAGTCAGATATAAAATCGACTGTAAATCCTACTTGAAGTACGAAAATGGCTGTTTTAAGTACATTTTTGGAATCTTCATTTAATTTCTTATTCAATAACCTGAAAAAACACTAAAAGATTTGTTACAGTCAAGGAGAAAAACGGTGTCAAAGTTTGAACTGAAAGAAAAACAGTTTCAAAGGATAGTCAGAGATAAAATCGCCTGTAAATCCCACTTGAAGTACGATAATGACTGTTTTAAGAACATTTTTGGAATCCCCATTTAATTTCCTATCTAATAACCTGAAAAAACACTGCAAAATTTGGTGCAGTCAGGGAGAAAAACGGTGTCAAGTTTGAACTGTCAGAAATACAGTTTGAAAAGATAGTCAGGAACAAAATCGCCTGTAAAACTCACTTGGAGTAAGATAATGACTGTTTTAAGCACATTTTTGGAATCCTCATTAAATTTCCTATTCAATAACCTGAAAAAACACTAAAAAATTTGTTACAGTCATGGAGAAAAACGGTGTTAAAGTTTGAACTGAGTGAAAAACAGTTTCAAAGTGTGAACTGAGAGAAAAACAGTTTGAAAAGACAGTCAGAGAAAAAATTGCCAGTAAAACACACTTGGAGTAAGAAAATGACTGTTCTAAGTACATTTTTGGAATCCTCATTAAATTTCCTATTCAATAACCTCAAAAAACACTAAAAGATTTGTTACAGTCAGGGACAAAAACGATGTCAAAGTTTGAACTGAGAGAAAACAGTTTCAAAGGGCAGTCTGAGATAAAATCGCCTGTAAAACACACTTGGAGAAAGAAAATTACTATTTGAAGTACATTTTTGAAATCCTTAATTAATTTCCTATTCAATAACTTGAAAAAACACTAAAAGACTTGTTACAGTCCGGGAAAAAAACGGTGTCAAAGTTTGAACTGAGAGAAAACAGTTTGAAAGGACAGTCAGAGATAAAATCGCCTGTAAAATACACTTGGAGTAAGCAAATGACTGTTTTAAGCACATTTTTGGAATCCTCATTAAATTTCCTATTCAATAACCTGAAAAACACTAAACGATTTGTTACAGTCAGGGAGAAAAACGGTGTCAAAGTTTGAACTGTCAGAAATACAGTTTGAAAGGACAGTCAGAGATAAAATTGCCAGTAAAACACACTTGAAGTACGAAAATGACTGTTTTAAGCACATTTTTGGAATCCCCATTAAATTTCCTATTCAATAACCTGAAAAAACACTAAAAGATTTGTTACAGTCAGGGAGAAAAACGGTGTCAAAGTTTGAACTGAGAGAAAAACAGTTTTAAAGGACAGTCAGAGATAAAATCGCCTGTAAATCCCACTTGAAGTACGAAAATGACTGTTTTAAGAACATTTTTGGAATCCTCATTAAATTTCCTATCCAATAACCTGAAAAAACATTGCAAAATTTAGTGCAGCCAGGGAGAAAAGTGGTGTCAAATTTGAACTGTCAGAAACACAGTTTGAAAAGACCGTCAGGAACAAAATCGCCTGTAAAACTCACTTGGAGTAAGATAATGACTGTTTTAAGAACATTTTTGGAATCCTCATTAAATTTCCTATTCAACAACCTGAAAAAACACTAAAAGATTTGTTACAGTCAGGGAGAAAAACGGTGTCAAAGTTTGAACTGAGAGAAAAACAGTTTCAAAGGACAGTCAGATATAAAATCGCCTGTAAATTCCACTTGAAGTACGAAAATGACTGTTTTAAGGACATTTTGGAATTCTCCTTGGCAACATTTGGGAAAAACTTCTACAATCAATCTTTCACTTTCATTATTTCATTGAGGGATACAACAGACTCAGAACGTAATTTGGATGAACACATTGAATCATTTCAGGCCTCAATCATGATTCAATGGAAATGGAATAAACTGTATGTATTGTGTGCAAATATACAAAAAATTACAAAAATATGAACCAAAAACGACTTAGGTACAGATTGCGGGTGCCATCAATCATTAACCTCAGTTAATGGATTTCACATAGGAAAATGAGGTTGCAGCTTCGTAACATTGCGATTTTTTCTGTTCCGCAGTCCTGCCCGTTGAAATGTATACGAACCGCGTGTACCGTAACTTTAAACGTAAAAATATCGGCCACGATCTTCGCTGCTGGATCCTCCTAGCTCATCGTTCGCTCGACGTTTTAATAACCAATTTTCTTTCCCCGTAATTAGTTCCTGTTCTAGACTTGACCAAGCCCGCATGACATATTTCACATCGCGATAGATGCTTTTTCTGCTTCGGGCAAATGCCCCATGAAAATGGCTTCGGGATATCTTATTGTTTGCTCATTTTACTGCGCTTTCAGTAAAATTTAATAACAACTTCAATATACCAGCTTTAGCTGTTTAAATATAATATTTGAAATTTTCTACAAATGTTGTGTGTAGTGTTTTGAAAATAAGGATTTTTTTTCAAGAAAATAAGGAAAATTTATTTATTTAATTTATAGAAAAGGTACATTTTTGTAGGGATGTCAAGTGTTTACCTTTGTAGTTAGTTTTAGTAGGATTGTATGTAGTTATTAAGAAAATTAACAGTATTACTTGATGAACTTCAAAGGAGGTGAAAAAGGTGGTACGTGGAGGTAGAAGGTGGGAAAAAAGGTTTTTTTTTTGTTTTTATGGTGGTTGTTTGTCAGAGAGACTTTGAGAGAGCTAAAAAAAGTAAATTTTAAAAAAAGAGAAATTTGAGCAAAAATCAGACTATTGAAGATCAGGGGATCTTAGAAAGCTTTTTTCTTCTGGAACGAAAGTTACTGGGTGTAATACCGAGTGCTACCAGCAATTGTACCGTCTAGTCCACGTTATGACATGGAGCAGATTGTGATAGAGGACCTATTCCAGAAGTGGTTAAATCGATAACCGAGGAGGCCTCCCGGCTGTTACCGAGGTACAGCCTTTGCAGTTAAAAATCCACCTCAACGGAAAAGAAGAAGATTGGTCAACTGACGGTTTATTTTGGACAATTTGGACTCTTTGACGAAGAGTATTAGTTGTAAGTAGTTTGTAATTTTTTATATTAAAGGCATTTGTAGTTTCAATGATATATTTAGAAGCAGGATTTTTAGGTAGAAAGTAAGTTAGATAGGTTTAGTTATTTACCTTAAAAATAACTTGGCATCCTTATTATAGAATTTTTATTCGAGCTTATTTATTTAAATTTTTTTTATACTAGATTATTAGAATGAATGGTCAGGGTGAATCTGATGCCAGTTATGATGATATTATCATGCAACTAGGAGGTGAGGGAGATTTAAGTAAATCTCATCTTCAGGATGATAATAATCGTGACAGTAGGTACAAATAGTCTATTTAGCTGACTATTGATAAGAATAGTAATAATAATAATAAACAGAATTAAAAGTGACGAACTAGAAAAAATACTCAATATGACATCAAGAATACCTTCAGGAGGAAGAAAGGAAATTCCAACTCCGGAAGAATGCGAGGACAGCTTTAAAGAAGTTACAACCGACAAGGAATTATGTATACACAAAAAGCAGATTGGTAAAACAATCCAAACTTAAAAGAAGAGAAGACACAATAACAAATATAATGGTAAAACCAAGCTTTAATTACTGTAATAAACAGTAAGAACATTGAAGAGTACTACAAGTTTAAACTAACTGAGGTACGTAACAGCATTAACTGTAAAAAATACACCAATTCCTGAACTCAAAGACAAGAATTGCGAATGGAAGAAAAGAATACAAAAGCTAATCACAACTTTAAGAAGGGACATCTAAGAGAATCACAAAAACAAAAGGTGATGCCAGGGATGTAAAATTTCCAGAAAATTAAATTTATGGAAATTTGTCCAGAAAATTTTCGGTAATTTTCCGGCAAAAAAATTGCAGACCTCTAATCTGAAACGTTCCTGAGATATCGAGCAAAAACTGCAAAAAACGGTGTCAAAAACGCCCTCGAGCGGCTAAACGGAGCAACTTAGCCGTGCCCGCTCAACGTCACGTGATAGCCCCGTTCAATAGCTTTCTTTTGTTATACGGTGTGTCTATACAGGGTGTTTCAAATAAGCGAGTTAGGGACGATTTTCTCGAAAAGTGCACGAAAATTTAATCTAAATTAGGAATTTTTTCGGCCTTCTGTACTAAAGGCGACCGTTTTGGATTTTTCTCTATCAAAGTGATTTTTTTTAACTAATTTGAACCTGGGGAACACAAATCTCACGTCCATTTTGCTCTAACTGCCATCGTTTCGGAGATGACGTTGAAATTATGTCAATTTTGACACTTTAGGGTGTGGCATCCTTGCAAAATAACATTTTGACAAATGACACTTTACGTCATTTTTGTACTATTAACCTGAAAGTATTTAAGCAGTTGAGGTTAGTTTTGAAAAAAAAAAATTCTGAAAAATATCAGAACCCCTTACACCCTTGAACATTCTTGACAATTCTAGTTTTTAATTTTCAAGGTCAAAAGGTGCATGGTATTAAAAAAGTGTATAGAAGGTAAAAATTGCATTCTATCGAGCTGCATTTGTGGTAATAATTTGAGACCTCTAACCAGAAACGTTCCTGAGATATTGAATAAAAACTGCAAAGAACAAGAGTCAACTATGACGCCCTCTAGCGGCTAAACGGGACAACCTAGCCGTGCCCGCTCAACGTCACGTGATAGCCCCGTTCAATAGCTTTCTTTTGTTATACGGTGTGTCTATACAGGGTGTTTCAAATAAGCGAGTTACGGACAATTTTCTGGAAAAGTGCATCAAAATTTCGCTCAAATTGGGAATTTCTGCTTTCGAGGAGGGTGGTCAAAGTACGGCTGTTAGAGCAAAAACAATTGAATATCGATACAAATATTTTACATCAAGTAGGCTTAGAATTTGACGTAGATTCCAAAAATGGAATAAAAAATTATAAGTTTGGTTTGTTGCTCAAATTTGAAACACCCTGTATACTGATGGATTATCTAGGAATAACGTATCAACAAGATTCATATTTGGTATTTTTTTCTATGAAATGAAAACAAGTTACAAGGATGTTAAACATTCAATGAATCACCCTGTAAACTACTCCATTGTATTGTCAGTAACTCGGTTATTTTGACAATTATAGGGTGGTTCAATATACCAATTTGTAGCCCTTGAAATTGTCATTCGACCACCTTGTATAGCGTTTTAACCTAAAACGTCCCATAACTGAGTTATTTATTGTTAAAACTGAGTTGTTTGTTGTAAAGTTTGATTTTGACAGTTTTTACTGTGACAGCCCATAACTCTGTTATTTTGACAGTTACAGGGTGGTTCAATATATCAATTTGTAGCCCTTGAAATTGTCTTTGGATCACCCTGTACACCATATATAGTAGAAATGTCACGCTACCGAAAGATTGAAGCTTTTATACCGGGAATGCGTTGTCCAGAAGGAAGAACATATAGAACGTCTGTTCAATTAAATCAGATTACTATATCCTTGCATGAATTTATAAATAATATTTTTTTAAAAATTTATATTATTTTGAACAGTGTTGAGGTTAGATATACAATATTTTTCAGAAAGTTTCCGGAAAAAATTGGAAAATCTGAAAATTCAACAATAATTCGTTTCTTAATTAATTATACCAACCATCCAATATCAATCCAAATTAAAGTTTAATGTGCTTTTAATCATTAATTTCCAAAAATTGAAATTTTCCAACTCGAAAATTACCGCTTTTACTTTTCTGGGTGATGCTATACCAGAAATATAATATTAGAAACAAAATAACCACATAGGGCTGTATACGATAGATAGATCGATATGAAAGTCATTGGAAGAGGCCTCTAAGAAGAAGAAAAAAGGGCTGTTAAAAAAAATCAAAAACAGTTAACAGCAAAAGCATATAGAATAGAAAGATACACAGAAAGAAGCACTATCTACACAAGAAAAAATACAGAAATAGTGGAAAAGAGATGTCCAACATAGGAGTACAGCTAAACTGGATTCAGAAGGAGTATGATGAAACTGATGAGCTAATTTAAAACGAATGGAAAGATATTACAGAAGTGAAAATCAAAATACCTCTCAACAGTGCTGCTAATTGGAAAGCTCCAACTTTTGATTGGAAAAATTAGAAGCTATTCTCGAATATACCTAAAGTATGTAACAAATTATTTGAGAAATCAGAAAACATACCTAATCCCTAAAAGAAGTATTCCTAAGTAGTAGAAATATTCCTTGTCTAAATACAATATGTATAAAATTATCACAAAAGTCATCTCTGAAAGTTTATAAGAAATTAGTTTATATTTGACTTTGAAAATTGGATGCAATTTTTATATCAAAATTAAATAAAATAAGAGACAACCGGCAACATGTTTCCTACCAAAGACAAACCGAAGTCATCAAAGGATTTATACTGGCTGTCTCTTCTTGATAAAATAGTAATTTTTTGGTTTTACTCAACACCTGAAATTAATATTTTATTATTTATGCTGGCAGTATCTTAACCGTCATCTTATTGATTCGTTTTACTACTTTAAGACGTATAGATAATATAAATAATGTGACGGTTGATAAAGAAATGACCTTCCTAATCAGAGGCCAAACTAATTAAAAATATCACTAAATTAGATAAAATTCATAGGAATTTTAATCTTATCGGTAGTTTTCTGTCTGTTTCAGATAATGTTGGGTGTTTTAAGAAGCACAGGGTGGTTCAGGATGAAGTACACAAATTATTCTACATTTATTTTCAAAAATCATATATCACTACTACTACTACTCCGTAGCACTACAACCCAGGGAGGATCTTGGCTGCCTTGACCATCTGCCTCCACCTGGAGCGATCGTGGGTCATCTCCCTCCATTCTTGCTGGTCTACACCAAGGATAACCAAGGAAAGGGTCATATGGGAAAACTATATTAGCAACCTTTTTGAGGACGAAAGACCTGATTTTGAAAATACGGGTAACAAAAATCTCTCTGGATCTCCCATATCCCTAAAGAAGAAATTAGAAGAGCGATCAATGATAGGAAAACGATTGGCAGACAAGGGTGTATTTTGAAGTCCAAAAACATCTTTCAGAAAGCCCTAGAAGAACGCAACATATGGTCGTTAAGGTGAATGGTCTGTGTTGCTCATTCGTTATGCGGACGACACAGTTCTAATTGCAGATAAAGTGGGATTGTTGGTGAATGCAGTAAGAACATATGGGACTTAATATTAACACCAAGAAGACTAAATTCGTGATAATTACTCGCAAGCCGCAAGAATTTCTAAACGCAAGATAACCAATAGAACGAGTAAACAAATTTAAAAATTTTGGGAACACAGAACTAAGATGTCAAGTAGAAAATGCCTCTGAGTGTTCCTCCCCAGTTCTGATTTCGATTTTAGCCTAAGGATTAGATTTGTAAAATGCTATATCTGGCTGGTATTACTGCATGGCATGGAGGGACACTAAAGGCGTGCACTATGAACAGGATTGAAGCATTCGAGATGTGGATAAACATATACTAAAGATTCCATGGACTGCAAGAAGGACAAATGATGATATCTTGAGAATGATCAATAAAGGCCTCAAACTACTGGATACAATCAAGCGCCAGAAAACAACATATCTAAGAGGATGTCATGGCTTTGCAACGTCAGACAGAGTGGATGGGACTAAGGAGAATAGATGAACCAATCCCTACAACAGGGAATAGGACAAATCTGATCATCAAGCATTAGTGGATTGAATCAGAAGAAGGTTTGGCATTTTTGTAACAAATTTGGCTAAAATAAAGTATGTATGATATTTTGCTGATAGGGGGCGGCACAGCCTGTATATAAGTTTTGTTATCCATTATCGATCATCTTCGGTATGATCAGATTAGATCGGATCGAATCAATTTTGTGGGTGCATTCCACCGCGTGTCCACGGTCTTTAATTGGTGTAATCAGCCGCTGCGGTACAGTTAGCCTTCGTGGTTCCGTGTAAGAAAATCACGCCCCGGACCGAGTCGTGCTAGCATGTAACTTAAATGGACTCTTTCGGTTTACTTAGACTGCTTATATTACCCATTATTTATAGAATACCGAAGGTAGGTATCTATCAGACCAACGTTGAAAGGTATAAACCGTTAAGTCATCCATATATTTAGACATATTATGTTGGGTTTGCCCGTACTGTATGTTCGTAGGGTCAGTTTTAATGGGTTTTGAATTTTTTTACAAACCATGGCAAAACTTAGATTTCTTCGTTGGGACACCATGTAAAAATGGACACCAACTGTTAAATAGGTTGCTAACAAAATTATATTACTTTGCCGGACTAGGAACGTAATGAACCATTTCCCGGACTGAAACAGACTACGTAATAGAGCATATTACCATACAGTACATTACGTAAGTATAGTGCTGTAAGAAGCATTTTATGCACGATATGGAAAAAGTTGTACGACCTACGACCAAGTGTAAAGTCCTGGCTTCCGCAACTTATATAATCTAGAATAATTTTTTTTCATAAAAAAATATATTTTCAACATATTAACATCATATTTGTATTAATCATAGGAATAATGCTAATAAAGAAAAAATAATAATGTATAATTAATAATTGTTAGTGTTGTGCTTAAAATAATGATTTATGGTGATATTACAGTTATTAAGAACAAATGACGTATTTTTTACAGCTTTATTATATTCAATAGCAAACAACAACTGTGCCTCGTAAAGAGGGTCATTACGTAACAGAAAACTATGCGTAATAAGCTATTTACACTGAGGTCGTATGTAAATATTATTCAATAAAATAATAGAGCATAACAAAATTTACTAAAATTCGAAAAAATAATACACAATTATCGTGAATGATACAAAGGAGAGATTAATTCTGCATTTCCAAAGAAAAATCGAACGAACGGTAGGCAACCAGGCAAACAACAAACAATTGGTAGAGCTCGAATCAGCTAAGAAAAGGCCACAGGCGTCATCAAACGATGATGTCACGATCTCTGTACGTCTCACTTTAAATATTGCTGCTCTCGTTACTTTCCAAGTTGTTGCAGCCAGTCAGTGGCGTGCTATTATTTTATCAGTAAAATGAAACATTTTCGTCGTTTTTAATAAAGAAAATAAAAGACAACAAGTTTTTCAAAGGAATGGAAACTCCTTCTGCTTCTTTCTTCATAAATTGTAAGACGTTACTGACGATTTCACGGCCTTGGCTGTATATGATAACACCTTTCTTTCCAACCTTTTTGAAAGACATTTTGACAAAATAACGTTTTTTATTCATAACACTATGTGAACTTCAACTGCGACCATCAACAATACAACCAAAACACCAGACTAAAACGGAACCTAACCTAACCTAAACCCCTAAGTCTCCCTGTCCGCCACTACATTTTTTTAAACTTGGCAACACCGTTTAGAGTGCCTGCTAGTAAAAGCATATAAAAAGGTCCAAATGTCCCTGGCCGCTGCCGCATCTGTTTTAATTGTGTCCAAGTAAAAACCGTACTACGTTGCCAAGTGGCTTTTTGACCGCTTAACAATATATTTTCGGGAATATTTTAATAGGACGCCTCTGATTATATCTAATGCGACGGCAACTGTAGAAGGAGAAAGAAATAGTTTTAAAAACTGCGTCATTGATGATGCGGTGGCCTTTTCTCATCTGATTCGAGCTCTATTTCACGACAGCCTCCCCGGAGAGATTATCGAATCAACGCCCACCGATTGACGTTGATGACAGATTGATGTCTGTTTGTTTTTGACGTTTTACTTTTTTGAAGATTTGTGGTTAGGTTTAGCGGCATTTTGCTGTCAGACATTTTTTTTGTAAACATTTAAGTAAAAAATGTAAGATACAAAAAATAAAGATTAACACAATTTATATACATTTACAATGAGTTTTTAGACTTTTTCCTTTACCGTAAAATATAGTTCAGTAGTTTCGCAATTTAGAATAGTGTTGGTACCAACGTGAAGACACAATGAATTTTGTTAGTCCTTACATTTGGTTAATAGTGGTAAGTGTACTTTATTTAAAAAATTCTTGTATAAAAGTAAAATTTGTGAATCCAAATTTTGTTATTATATAGTATTGACTATTACATTTATTTTAAATGATATGGACATTATCTCAGATTTTAATTTGGGTTTTTCACTCTTATGAAGACTATCTCTAATCTGTTCCAAGTGTACCTGCTTCTTTTGAGAGTAAGTCAAATCCTACATTAGGGTAAAGCCGTGTTCAATATAAAAACTATTCTGTAACATAAAAAACAGATTTTCAGAAACAAATATACAGAAAAATTTTTTCAAGCAAAACCAACCAGTTTATCAAGTTTTGTCTGGAGGGCACCAGGCAAAACTCATCAATATCAATTGGATAGTCTCTGTTCACTGACAGACCCAGAACTGTTTTAAATTGCCAGAGGCCTTTAGGATCATTTCGAAAGTTCTATAGACTTCTAAATGCTATTGAGAACCTTCTAAACAGTGCCAGAAGCTTCTACAAGTGTCTTAAACCTTTCCAAAGTTGTTTTAAATTGTTGGAAGTCTCTAGAACTGTTTTGAATGTGCCAAGGACCTCTAAATGTTACTGAGGACTTTCTGAAAAATTCCAAAGCCTTCTACAACTGTCTGAAACGTTTTCAGAACTATTTAAATTTGCCAGAGGCCTCTAGCACCATTTTGAAAATTCCATAGATCTCTAACTGCTACTAACCACCTTCTAAATGGTGCCAGAAGTTTCTGCAAGTGTCTTAAACCTTCCCAAAGTTGTTTTAAATTGTCGGAAGCCTCTAGAACTGTTTTGAATGTGCCCAGGACCTCTAAATGCTACTGACAACTTTCTGAAAAGTCCCAAAGCCTTCTACAACTGTCTGAAACTTTTTCAGAACTATTTAAATTTGCCAGAGGCCTCTAGGATCATTTTGAAAATTCCATAGACCTCTAAATGCTACTGACAATCTTCTAAACAGTGCCAGAAGCTTCTACAAGTGTCTTAAACCTTCCCAAAGTTGTTTTAAATTGTCGGAAGCCTCTAGAACTGTTTTGAATGTGCCAAGGACCTCTAAATGCTACTGAGGACTTTCTGAAAAATTCCAAAGCCTTCTACAACTGTCTAAAAGTTTTTGATAACTATTTATATTTGCCAGAGGCCTCTAGGACCATTTTGAAAATTCCATAGACCTCTAAATGCTACTGACAATCTTCTAAACAATGCCAGAAGCTTCTACAAGTATCTTAAACCTTCCCAAAGTTGTTTTAAATTGTCAGAAACCTCTAGGACCATTTTGAAAGTTCCATAGACCTCTAAATGCTACTGACAATCATCTAAACAGTGCCAGAAACTTCTACAAGTGTCTTAAACCTTCCCTAAGTTGTTTTAAATTGTCAGAAGCCTCTAGGACCATTTTGAAAGTTCCAAAGACTTCTAAATGCTACTGACAATCTTCTAAACAGTGCCAGAAGCTTCTGCAAGTGTCTTAAACCTTCCCAAAGTTGTTTTAAATTGTCAGAAGCCTCTAGGATCATTTTGAAAGTTCCATAGACCTCTAAATGCTACTGACAATCTTCTAAACAGTGCCAGAAGCTTCTACAAGTATCTTAAACCTTCCCAAAGTTGTATTAAATTGTCAGAAGCCTCTAGGACCATTTTGAAAATTCCATAGACCTCTAAATGCTACTGACAATCTTCTAAACAGTGCCAGAAGCTTCGACAAGTGTCTTAAACCTTCCCAAAGTTGTTTTAAATTGTCAGAAGCCTCTAGAATTGTTTTGAATGTGCCAAGGACCTCTAAATGCTACTGAGAACTCTCTGAAAAATTCCAAAGCCCTCTACAACTGTTTTAAACTTTTTCTGAACTGTTTTAAATAGCCTAGAGGCCTCTAGTACTATTTTGAAAGTTCCATGGAATTCCAAATGCTACTTCTAAAAAGTGGCAAAAACCCAACCATTAAACTTGAACTTTTACTACTCTTGTGCTATCGACAACCTTGTTTTAGATTGTCAAGACATGTTTTAGATTGTCAAAAGCTTCTAAATCCACTAAGCAGTGCCAGTGACTTCTAAATGCTAGTGACTACCTTGTGAGAGGTTTCTAGAGTCATGTTGTCAGAAGTGTTCTAACATGCACCAACATATTTAAAGTTCTCATTCGCGGTAGTGGTAGTGGTAATTATAATAGTGGATTTATTGGTTTTTTTCTTCAAACAATGGATTTAAGCAACAAATATGACAATAATATTTAACTTAGATTTAGGAAATATGGTCTTTTTCTAACTTAATTATTTTCCTATAATTTCAGTGTATGTGTTATACAACATATACTCAAAGTGCAAAGCAAAACAGCAAAAATCTATTAGTGGACAACATAACAGATGGAAAAGACTTAAAAAAGCTGTTGAGAACGAAAACGAACGTTTTGATTGTCTTTTATAACTCTCCTAAGAAGGCTCAAGGTATATTGGATACAATGAGAGATGTGGCACGGAATATTAAGGGAGAAGGTGTGATTGCTGTTATTAATTGTTCTGGGTAAGTATACAAATTGAGTGACATGCGGATTTTTTATGCTCCAATTACTTACCAAGCATACTTTTCAGTTTATATTGATATGCGACTCATTTGATGTTTATTTCTATTTTGCGCAATTTATTTTTTTTTTTTCTTTCCTCAAAAACGTTTATAAATTTATTTCTACAGGAGATAACCCTGTCAAAAGTGAGTAGTACTCCTATGTACCTTATCATTGAGTTGAGGCACATTGTGGTTAGTTTATAAATATTAACATCAATTAAGAGTGGTTTTTACAATTTTCAGAAGTTCCACTAAATTCACCATAATACTTTCTGTATGAATATGAGACCGCCTTTCATCAATTTTGTCATCATCATAATTGTTGTCTAATATCAATTTATCATTATTGAAAGCCTCTTTTATATTTGGGACATAATTATTTACTCCAGTTATTAATCAGTTTTGAAATTCTATTCTAAGTGATACAGTTGGGTTGAATTGAGTTAATAAAATAAAATGGAGTTTGTCCAAATAATTTTTACAAAAAATGCACATAACACTAATATTATCACTTATTAGATGTATGTAAATTTTAATAAGAAATTAATAATAAGCGTAAATTGACATTCACAAATTGCATTATCCTCTTACAAGTGGATGGTAGTATGTGGTAATTACCAAAAGATAATTTTAAGTAGTGATGTGAATGTGAATATTTTACTTTATCAGGAAATTCAAATTTTGACTGTACCAAATGTTGTAATATTTTTTTACGTTATTGGATAGGAAATTTAATGAGGACTCCAAAAATGTGCTTCAAACAGTCTTTTTCTCACTCTAAGTGGGTTCTTTCAAACCGTCTTTCAGACAGTTTATACTTTGACACCACTTTTCTCCAAGACTTTACCTGATTTTGTAGTGTTTTTTACGTCATTAGATAGGACATTTAATGAGGATTCCAAAAATGTGCTTAAAAACATTATTCGGTCACTCCAAGTGGGTTTTACAAACGACTTTGTCCCTGACTGTCCTTAATAGGATTCACTGATTTGTAAATTTGTTGCACCAAACAGTTTTTGCAGTTTTGTTTTCCCTAAATAACTCGAAAACGGTGAAAATTACAAAAAAGTTGCAAGAAATCAAAAAGTTCCTAATCAACTCCTTAACCCAACACCGTAAATTTGCGGGACCGTTTTTGCTTCCACTATACAGGGTGTGTATGAATAGTATAGTGATTGACTGTTTTTGGTCACCCTGCCTGCAAACTTTCAGATAGAATTTTTTGCTCAACACCTCTGAGAAGAGGAGCTCAAGACGGTTAATTTGAGTGGTTCAACCTCGATGAACTCCCAAAAACAAGCGAGTTAAAGGGTGTTCAAATTCCAAACCCCAATTTCAACTGATTTCAAAATTTGTTGCATTAGACTGGTTTTTCCTAAATAACTCGAAAACGGTGAAAGTTACAACAAAATTGCAAGAAACCAAAAATGTTCCTAATCAACTCCTTAACCCAACGCCGTAAATTTGCAGGACCGTTATTGCTTCCAGTATACAGGGTGTGTATGAAAAGTATGGTGATTGACTGTTTTTGGTCACCCTGTACGCAATTTTTCAGAGAAATTTTTTTGCTCAACTATACTGAAAAGAGGAGCTCAAGACGGTTAATTTGAGTAGTTCAACCTCGCTGAACTCCCAAAAACAACCGAATTACAGGGTGTTCAAATTCCAAACCATAACTTTAACTGATTTCAAAATTTATTGCATTAAACTAGTTTTTCCTAAATAACTAGAAAACGGTGAAAGTTACAAAAAAATTGCAAGAAACCAAAAATCTTTCTAATCAACTCTTTAACCCAACACCGTAAATTTGCAGGACCGTTTTCGCTTCCACTATACAGGGTGTGTATGAAAAATATGGTGATTGACTGTTTTTGGTCACCCTTCAAGCAATTTTTCAGATAGAATTTTTTGCTCAACTCCACTGAAAAGAGGAGCTCAAGACGGTTAATTTGAGTGGTTCAACCTCGCTGAACTCCCAAAAACAACTGAGTTACAGGGTGTTCAAATTCTAAACCACAACTTCAACTGATTTCAAAATTTGTTGCATTAAACCAGTTTTTGATAAATAACTCGAAAACGGTGAAAGTTAAAAAAAAATTGTAAGAAACCAAAAATGTTCCCAATCAACTCCTCAACCCAACACCGTAAATTTGCAGGACCGTTTTTGCTTCCACTATACAGGGTGTGTATGAAAAGTATGGTGAATGACTGTTTTTGGTCACCCTGCAAGCAATTTTTCAGATAGAATTTTTTGCTCAACTCCACTGAAAAGAGGAGCTCAAGACGGTTAATTTGAGTGGTTCAACCTCGCTGAACTCCCAAAAATAACCAAGTTACAGGGAGTTCAAATTCTAAATCACAACTTCAACTGATTTCAAAATTTGTTGCATTAAACCAGTTTTTCCTAAATAACTCAAAAACGGTGAAAGTTACAAAAAAATTGCCAGAAACCAAAAATTTTCCTAATCAACTCCTTAACCCCACACCGTAAATTTGCGGGACCGTTTTTGCTTCCAGTATACAGGGTGTGTATGAATAGTATAGTGATTGACTGTTTTTGGTCACCCTCTAAGCAATTTTTCAGATAAAATGTTTTGCTCAACTCCACTGAAAAGAGGAGCTCAAGATGGTTAATTTGAGTGGTTCAACCTCGCTGAACTCCCAAAAACAAGCGAGTTAAAGGCTGTTCAAATTCCAAATCCCAATTTCAACTGATTTCAAAATTTGTTGCATTAAACCAGTTTTTGATAAATAACTCGAAAACGGTGAAAGATACAAAAAAATTGCCAGAAACCAAAAATGTTCCTAATCAACTCCTTAACCCCACACCGTAATTTTGCGGGACCGTTTTTGCTTCCAGTATACAGGGTGTGTATGAAAATATGGTGATAGACTGTTTTTGGTCACCCTACACGCAAGTTTTTAGATAGAATTTTTTGCTCAACTCTACTGAAAAGAGGAGCTCAAGACGGTTAATTTGAGTGGTTCAACCTCGCTTAACTCCCAAAAACAACCGAGTTACAGGGTGTTCAAATTCCAAACCACAACTTTAACTGATTTCAAAATTTGTTGCATTAAACTAGTTTTTCCTAAATAACTCGAAAACGGTGAAACTTACAAAAAAATTGCAAGAAACCAAAAATGTTCCTAATTAACTCCTTTACCCACCGTAAATTGACAGGACCGTTTTTGCTTCCAGTATACAGGGTGTGTATGAATAGTATAGTGATTGACTGTTTTTGGTCACCCTGCCTGCAAACTTTCAGATAGAATTTTTTGCTCAACACCTCTGAAAAGAGGAGCTCAAGACGGTTAATTTGAGTGGTTCAACCTCGATGAACTCCCAAAAACAAGCGAGTTAAAGGGTGTTCAAATTCCAAACCCCAATTTCAACTGATTTCAAAATTTGTTGCATTAGACTAGTTTTTCCTAAATAACTCAAAAACGGTGAAAGTTACAAAAAAATTGCCAGAAACCAAAAATGTTCCTAATCAACTCCTTAACCCAACACCGTAAATTTGCGGGACCGTTTTTGCTTCCAGTATACAAGGTGTGTATGAAAAGTATGGTGATTGACTGTTTTTGGTCACCCTGTCTGCAAACTTTCAGATAGAATTTTTTGCTCAACTCCACTGAAAAGACGAGCTCAAGACGGTTAATTTGAGTGGTTCAACCTCGCTGAACTCCCAAAAATAACCAAGTTACAGGGAGTTCAAATTCTAAATCACAACTTCAACTGATTTCAAAATTTGTTGCATTAAACCAGTTTTTCCTAAATAACTCAAAAACGGTGAAAGTTACAAAAAAATTGCCAGAAACCAAAAATGTTCCTAATCAACTCCTTAACCCCACACCGTAAATTTGCGGGACCGTTTTTGCTTCCAGTATACAGGGTGTGTATGAAAAGTATGATGATTGACTGTTTTTGGTCACCCTGCACGCAATTTTTCATATAGAATTTTTTGCTCAACTCTAGTATTTTAACAAGAAAATAAACAAATTTTAGTAGAGTCTTATCACTATAAACTTGTTTTTCTGCTATAAATAAATTTATCATTTTATAGAGAAGCGAAGAAATTATGCAAAAAGCTGAAAATTCCAAGCAATGAAAATTTTGTTTTAAAACATTATAAAGACGGCGAATTTAACAAAGATTACGACCGCAAATACAACGAAAAAGCTATTACTAACTTTATGAAAGATCCTACAGGCGACTTACCATGGGAGGAAGACGACACTGCCAAGGATGTAATGCACATTTCAGACCCTAATGTAAGTTTTTTGTTATACAATTTTTAGGTTTCGTTCAAATTTGACACAATCTTTGCCATAATACTTCATTGTCATCAAAATTTCAGTTTCATATTTCATACTCATCTAGCTTTTATCTAAAACATTTTAAAAAAGGAACGAAATGAAGAATAATAAAGCTTTTAAATTTTGGCAGAGCTTGGCAAGATTTCTGAAAAGGGAGGGAAGACCGATTCTCATAATGTTTTATGCACCCTGGTGTGGCTATTGCAAAACGTTGAAACCCGAATATTCGCAAGCGGCTACTGACTTAAAAGATCAGGCAGTTTTAGCCGCTATTGACGTAAACAGACCTGAAAACGCTGTTCTTCGGACCCAATACAACATTAGCGGTTTTCCAACTTTGCTGTACTTTGCGTAAGTTTTAAATTGTATTATCTGGCTTTGCGTTAATGCTGTGATATTGTCTGTAATAGAAATGGGTCTTTTAAGTATGCTTATGAAGGAGATAACAAACGTGGCGCTCTAGTACAGTTTATGCACAATCCGTCAGCTCCTCAAGTTAAAGTGAGAGAGCCCGATTGGTCTGAGTCAAACACTGATATCGTTCATTTGAACACCGCAAATTTTGATGCCGTACTAAAAGATGCTGCTTCTGTGCTGGTTATGTTTTATGCACCTTGTAAGCTTCTGGTTATTCCTAAAGGTTAATTAAATGTAATTTTTTTAATATTAAGGGTGCGGTCATTGCAAACGTATGAAACCAGAGTTTGAAACGGCCGCCGCTCAAATGAAACAAGAAGGGGTTAGTTAATGTGTTGCTAATTAAGCTTGTTGAGTAATTTTTTTTAAAGATATCAGGCTTTTTGGCTGCAGTTGATGCTACAAAAGAGTCTTCTCTAGGATCGAGATTTAACGTAAAAGGTTACCCTACGGTGATTTACTTTACGTACGGAGAACAGATGTACAATGTCAATGTACGTGAAGCAATCAAGATTATTGATTTTATGCGGTAAGACGTTGGAATTTAGTGGATTTAAAGGGTTTTTCTGTTTTTTTTTTAATATCAGGGATCCTAAAGAACCTCCACCACCGCCACCGCCAGAGAAACCGTGGAGTGAAGAAAGTAGCGACGTGCTCCATTTAACAGAAGATAACTTCAAACCGGTTCTGAAAAAGAAAAAGCACGTGCTAGTGATGTTCTATGCGCCTTGTAAGTATTATTATTATTTAGAGTCCCGTTTTCTAGAAATTTTGCTTTTTGTAAATAATGCAAAACAGGCCATTTGACAGATTATTTATGCTATTTTTTGAATGGTTTAATAGTTTTTGACTACTGGTAATTGTAAAGGCGGTTATATGTGTAAAATAACTCCTAATCGCAGGAGTTTTGACGTAATGTTATTGATTCTGTAACGCCGAACAGTGGGTCTTTCTAGGCCCTAAGTGGTAATAATGACTTTTGCTATATTGAAGGCTTCTGAGAGACAAAAACATACCAATTATCTGTTGCAAAATGGGTGAGTAATAATTTACAAATTTAAACTGACTGAATTTTTAAATGCTCCTGAAGTAGTCTAAAAAAATGAAAAAAACGTTCCAAAACACTATAGGAGTTCTAAAATGTCCAAACGCTTTTAGAACAGTCTACAAGCTTCCAAATGCTTTTCAACTTATCTAGAAGCTTTCAAAAGATTTCAAGACAGTCTAAAAGCTTCCGTATGCTTCTAAAAGGTTTCAAATGCCTTAAAAGTAGTTCAGAACCTTCAAGGTTCTTTAAACCGTCCAAACACCTTCCAAATCCTCCTCAAATAGTCTAAAAAGGTTTTAAAACAGTCTAGAAACTCCAAAATGCTTTTAAAGCAGTCGAAAACCTTCCAAAACAGTCTAAAATCTTCCAAAAGCTTTTAGAACACTCTAAAGGCTTCCAAATGATCTTCACCTAATCCAGAAGCCCTCAAAACATTTCAAGACAGTCTAAAAGCTTCCGTATGCTTTTGAAGCAGTTTAAAAGCTTCTATGAGTTTCTAGAACCGTTCATAAGCTTTCAAAAGCAGTCCAAAACCTTCAATGCGTTTTAAACTCTGCAGAATCCTTGTAAATGCTCCTAAAGTAGTCTGGAAAGTTTTCAAAATACTACAGAAACTCTAAAACGCTTCTAAAGCAGCCGAAAGCCTTTCAAAAGCTTTTAGAACAGTCTAGAAGCTCTAAAATATTTCAAGACAGCCTAAAAACTTCCGTATGCTTCTAGAGCAGTTTGACAGCTTCCAAAAGTTTCTAGAACCGTCTATAAGGTTTCAAATGCCTTAAAAGCAGTCCAGAATCTTCAAGGCTCTTTAAACTGTCCAAACACCTTCCAAATCCTCCTCAAGTAGTCTAAAAAGGTTTAGAACACTCTAAAGGTTTCCAAATGGTCTTCACCGAGTCTACAAGCTCTCAAAACATTTCAAGACAGTCTAAAAGCTTCCGTATGCTTCTTAATCAGTTTAAAAGCTTCTATGAGTTTCTAGAACCATTCATAAGCTTTCAAAAGCAGTCCAAAACCTTCAATGCTTCTTTAACTTTCCAGAATCCGTTCAAATACTCCTAAAGTAGTCTGGAAAGTTTTCAAAATACTACAGAAACTCTAAAATGCTTTTAAAGCAGTCGAAAGCCTTCCAAAAGCTTTTAGAACAGTCTAGGCGCTCTAAAATATTTCAAGAGATTCTAAAAGCGTCCGTATACTTCTGAAGCAGTTTAAAAGCTTCTATGAATTTCTGGAACCGTCCATAAGCTTTCAAATGCTTCAAAAGCAGTCCAAAACCTTCAATGCTTCTTTAACTTTCCAGAATCCCTTCAAATACTCCTAAAGTAGTCTGGAAAGTTTTCAAAATACTACAGAAACTCTAAAATGCTTCTAAAGCAGTTGAAAGTCTTCCAAAAGCATTTAGAACAGTCTAGAAGCTCTAAAATATTTCAAGACAGTCTAAAAGCTTCCGTATGCTTCTAGAGCAGTTTGACAGCTTCCAAAAATGTCTAGAACCGTCTACAAGGTTTCAAATGCCTTAAAAGCAGTCCAGAATCTTCAATGCTCTTTAAACTCTTTAAACACCTTCCAAATCCTCCTCAAGTAGTCTAAAAAGGTTTTAAAACACTACACAAGCTCCAAAATGTTTCTTAAGCAGTCGAAAGCCTTTCAAAATAGCCTAGAATCGTCTAAAAACTTTTAAAACACTCTAAAGGCTTCCAAATGATCTTCACGTAGTCTAGAAGCTCTCAAAACACTTCAAGACAGTCTAAAAGCTTCCGTATGCTTCTGAAACAGTTTAAAAGCTTCTATGAATTTCTGGAACCGTCCATAAGCTTTCAAATGCTTCAAAAGCAGTCCAAAACCTTCAATGCTTCTTTAACTTTCCAGAATCCTTTCAAATACTCCTAAAGTAGTCTGGAAAGTTTTCAAAATACTACAGAAACTCTAAAACGCTTCTAAAGCAGTTGAAAGTCTTCCAAAAGCTTTTAGAACAGTCTAGAAGCTCTAAAATATTTCAAGACAGTCTAAAAGCTTCCGTATGCTTCTGAAGCAGTTTAAAAGCTTCTATGAGTTTCTAGAACCGTCCGTAAGCTTTCAAATGCTTCAAAATCAGTCCAAAACCTTCAATGCTTCTTAAACTTTCCAGAATCCTTGTCAGAATTAGGCCCCAGGGCCGTTAATTCTTGAAAGCAGGAAACGGAATTCTCCAGCGAAGTGTTGATAGAATGTGACAGAAGAAGCTGACAATGGCGAGTTCCTGTCACATTCTACATGTCTTTCTCTTCATAATTCCCTTCCCTCGTCTCAAGAATACGCACCCTGGTCTGGGACAGAACGCACAAATTTGTTGTTTTGTTGTAAATATATTGAATTTTGTCTGTAGAATGTGACAGGAACCCGCCATTGTCAGCTTTATCCGTCACTTCACTTAAAAATTCCGTTTTTTGCTTTCAAAAATTAAAGGGTCTGGTCTGGGACAGAACGCACAAATTTGTTGATTTGTGACCCAATTATGTTGCTCTATATCCAAATCGTATTAGAAATTTATGGACAGTTTAATAAAGGTTGCCGAACTATTATTACTAATTAAGAAATTGCTTCTAAATTATATACAGGGTGGCTGAAAATTCACTCACCAACATTCAGACAACAATAAAAACATTGAAAGTTTTTTAAATTAAACTCACTGTATATTTTTAACTGAAAGGCCATTTATACAGGGTGGTCCAAATTGATTGTAGGATAATTCAAGAGTGGAAAGTACATAAAAAATAAACTCCAAAGTGTCATATAAACTATAGTCGAAAAGTGCCCTCTAGCGGAGCTAGCGAACTGTAAAGGTGAGGCACCAAGACAATTTTTTAAATTTTAATTCCTAAACGAAAAAAGTTACTCAAATAAAATTTGGAATGCATGTTTGCTATATTGTGTATGTTTATTTGGAAATTTTTTCAAATTTTGAAAATAATCCGGACAGCTACGGAAGCCGTTCAAAAAGTTTGACAGCTTGAAATTTCTATAAGCTATAATTTTAGGACATTATAATGAGGCACATGTGATAGCCCATACTTTTTCCCAAGAAAAGTTTGTCTTGGCATTTCTTTTTATTTTGCATAGTTTTTCAGGTACAGTCATTTTTATAAACTTGTGCGTAAATAAAAAAAAATCGCTTCTGTTCGGAATATTGAAAAAAAATCAAAAATTTCCAAATTGTTACTTCAAAATGGTGACAAATTTGCCAAATTTCATTTGGGTTTTTATTGATTAGGAATTAAAATAAAAAAAAACTGTTTTTTGGGGTACATATTTTAGGGTTTGCTAACTCTGCTAGGGGGCGCTTTTCGACCATAGTTTATATGACACTTTCGAGTTTATTTTTTATGTACTTTCTTCTTTTTAAAGTATGTTACAATCAATTTGGACCACCCTGTATATTAGCGTGTTCCTATACCTGAATCGTCAAAAAAGGATTAAAAAAAAACTAAGTTTGTGCAAAATTATTTGAATTATTTTTAATTAAAATAGAGTTGGAAGACTGTCCAAAAATGCTGCTTATACTATTGGCTTTTCAAGATAAGAGATACTCCCTCTGGTGATCAGTTTCGGGCATTCCAGCTGTCATTTCTCCTTTTGTTTACATTGATTTTGGTTACAAATTTAGCACTGGTTTCATAAATATGAAGTGACAGTGTCATATTATTTATAATGTTACGTTGTATACGTTTGAAACTTAGAATTTTTTATAGAATGTAAAAATGCAGTATTAAACTCATTTCCATTTAAAAAAAATAAATTTGACATCCGCCCAGTTTATCCTGTATACTGTTTTATATTCAGTTCAGACATGGAAGTAAAAATTTCTTCTTCACCTTTTTTGTTAGGGAATAACTTGCTTGAAACACTTCCCATAACAGATATAACGTTAAATTGATAGGAGTGATTGTATTTTTAGGGTGTGGACATTGCAAGAAAGCCAAACCGGAATTTGCCCAAGCAGCGGCAGAATTCAAAGATAATCCCAGGGTGGAATTTGCGGCAGTAGATTGTACGGTCCAGCAATCTGTTTGTAGTGCTTTTGATGTCACCGGATACCCCACTCTCAAGTATTTCAGTTACTTTAATAAAGAAGTTAAAGCTTATAGCGGAGGAAGAACGGTGAGTGATTCAATTTTATCCGCCAAGATATTACAGTGTTAAATTTGTTCTTGTATTGGAATCTCGTGATCATTGTGGCAAACTGCTCTGTTACATTCAAAACTAGATTTTTGTTAGGAATTCTTGGAAAAGTTAATTTCACTTGGAAACTGGAAAGAAGTTTGGCATAAAATTGATTATATTACCAAGCAGTTTTTAGCGTGGTGAAGTAAAAATACAGGGTTTTTCAATGAAAAGTAGCCACCCAAAAATAATAATCTAAATAATAACCATAACCAAAATAATTTCTCTGTTTTGAAAATGCTAAGACACATCAACAAATATTGCAAGGGGGACATCTTTTACGTAGGATTTGAATTTCTGCCATCAGCCCCTTTGCCGCCATAGCCACCTCCACTAAGTTTTCAAATGGCACCATTCCCTGTGTGGCACATCGTTGGAAAGGGTATTTCATAAGGAATTAATTGCACTATTTTATTTGTACATTTGCTTTGAATTGAGACCAAAAAAAATAAAAACATTTTTTTGTTATTTTGGTCAAACTGCTGATAACACTACCGAATACCTGTTTTCCATTCCATGTTTTTGCCTCAGTCGGTCAACTTGTAAGTTTGTTTTGAAGGAACATTGTCAATATGGTTTACACGACTGCCGAAAGAATAGAAATTGTACGTTTTTATTTCAAACATAACGACTGTGCACGAGCTACCGCGCGCGCTTTCAATGCAATCCATCCAGATAAATTAATTGGTCATCAGTATGTCTTAAAGTTGATGCAAAAATTCATGGAAACTGGTTCAGTGACAAACAAAAAACATCAACCTGAAAGACAAATTACTAATGAACCAATTGAAGTTGCTGTTTTGGGACACGTTGCAATGGATAATAATCAGTTTTTAAATCAAATTTTCCATGCATCGGGTGTTTCGACAAGCAGTGTATGGATAATTTAAAAAAAACACAATTTTCATCCATACAATGTAAAATTGGTTCAGGAATTAAACGAAGATGACTATGATAGAAGACTACAATTTTGTGAAATTATGTCTACTAATCTGACAAACAACGTGAACTTGTACAATATTTGCTTCAGTGATGAGTGTATGTTTTTTTTGAATGGAGAAGTGAACAGGCATAACTGTAGGTATTGGTCAGACACGAATCCACATTGGTTTAGGGAAACCCATACCCAATATCCAGAAAAACTTAATGTTTGGGCAGGTATTTTAGGAGACCACATCGTTGGTCCGTTTTTTATTGACGGTAATTTGAATGGCGCTACTTATCTTGAGCTTCTTGACACCACTGTTGATCCGACCATAACAGAGCTACTAGAAAATGATGAAAATTTATTTGAAAATCAACTAATTTTCCAACAAGACGGTGCACCTCCACACTATTCACTTCCCGTTCGAGAATATCTGAACAATCGATTTTCTGGAAGATGAATTGGTAGACGTGCTCCCATGGAATGGCCTGCGAGATCACCCGACCTCACTCCGTTGGACTTTTTTCTATGGGGGCATTTAAAATCTAAAGTCTATGCTACACAGCCGGCCAATATTGCAGACCTTAGGCAGAGAATAATACATGAATGCCGACAACTGACACCGCAAGTCCTCACAAATGTTCGCGAACTCTTCCAAAGTCGCTTGTATTGTATGGAAGTTAACGGAGGTTATTTTGAGCCATTAATTAAATGATAACCGCTATTTGCTATTATTTCTGCAGTTAACAAAAAATAAACACAAAACGTATTTTTTATTTTTTTTTGGTCTCAATTCAAAGCAAATGTACAAATAAAATAGTGCAATTAATTCCTTATGAAATATCCTTTCCAACGATGTGCCACACAGGGTATGGTGGTGCCATTTGAAAACTTAGTGGGGGTGGCTTAACTTAACTATGGCGGCAAAGGGACTGATGGCAGAAATTCAAATCCTACGTAAAAAGATGTCCCCCTTGCAATCTTTGTTGACGTGTCTTATCATTTTTTAACAGAGAAATTATTTTGGAAGATATTCAGGGTGGCTACTTTTCATTGAAAAACCCTGTATATTGAAGTACGAGTTTCACTATTAATTTTTTCTCAAAAATTAAATTCTTGAAATGTACGCTATTTTTTTTTCTATCTAACCGGAAAATTTGATTTTTTTGAAGGCAAAACCCACCAGATTTGAACACCCTGTACATCTTTAACACTTTTTTACTATTCTAGAAAGAAGACTTTGTCCAGTACATGTCAAATCCATTGCAAATATCCAACGAGTCCGTGGCGCCACCTGCCGATCGCTGGACGCTCGATTCCTCAGTTTTGAGATTGGACGATGGCAATTTCAAAGCCGAGCTACAGAAAAACAATGTTGTGTTAGTGATGTTTTACGCTCCGTGTAAGTATAGCGATATTGTATGTATAGAAAAATTGATATTAAGTCTATCCCAAGGCCAGCGGGAGTGACGTAATAATTGTCGTTCCTTATCTATTAGTTGGTAACTGAGCGAGACGGAATTTTCGTGTTATTAATGTATGTTGTTTATTCAATCGTTAAAATTTCTGAGACTTTCTGAGTCTCTTACGTATCGGAATCTGGAACGCCCAAGCTGGCAACCGCGAAATATCAATGAAAACCTTTGGAACTAATCTAAGTAATGATGGGCGTAAATTTACCCGCAAGGTTAAAGTAAAATTCAGTCTGACAGGAGATTCCAGTTTGACCAGTAAATTTATGGGCCCAACTAAAATTTGCTTAAAAGATATAATTTTACTGTCATGGTTGTCATTAATTTGGAAAGTCATATAGTATTTGAATTTTGAATCACTACACTTTTCAGGCATTCCCTGTATAGTAACGGCACTGACGGACTGTGAAACTTTCAGGGATGAGTTAAGCAGTTCTTTACGAACATTTTTGTTTTCTTTCAAATTTTTCGTAGTTTTCATCGTTTATGAATTATTTAACGAAAACTTTAAATGCAACAAATTTTCAAATCACTTGAATGTGTGATATGAAATTTGAGCACCCTGTAACTCGGATATTTTTGGCAGTTCAGGGAGGTTGAACCACTCAAATTAACCGTCTTGAGCTCCTTTTTCTAGTGGTGTTGAGCAAAAAATCCTATCTGAAAAACTGCGTACAGGGTGACCAAAAACAGTCAATGTACACCCTGTATACTCGAAGCAAAAACGGTTCTGTAAATTTATGCTGCTGAGTCTAGAATATTTTTGGTCTCTTGCAATTTCTTTGTAACCTACATCGTTTTCGAGTTATTTACAAAAAACTGGTTTGGTGTATCAAATATTTAAATCAGTTGAAATTGTGGTCTGAAATTTGAACACGGTTTTAAGGACAGTCAGGGACAAAATCGACTGTAAAACTCACTTGGAGTAAGACAATTATTGTTTCGAGCACATTTTTAGAATCCTTATTAAATTTCCTATTCAATAACCTAAAAAAACATTACAAAATTTGATACAGTCAGAGAGAAAAGCGGTGTCAAAATTTGCACTGCCAGAAACACACTTTAAAAGCACAGTCAGTAACAAAATCGCCTGTAAAACCCACTTGGAGTAAGAAAATGAGGGTTTTACGCACATTTTCGGAATCTTTATTAAATTTCTTATTCAATAACCTGAAAAACACTGCAAAATTTGGTACAGTCAGAGAGAAAAGTGGTGTCAAATTTGAACTGCCAGAAACACAGTTTGAAAGGACAGTCAGTAACAAAATCGCCTGTAAAGTCCACTTGGAGTAAGAAAATGAGGGTTTTAAGCACATTTTTGGAATCTTCATTAAATTTCCTATTCAATAACCTGAAAAAACATTACAAAATTTGGTACAGTCACAGAGAAAAGCGGTGAAAGTTTGAACTGTCAGAAACACAGTTTGAAAGGACAGTTAAGGACAAAATCGCCTGTAAAACTCACTTGGAGTAAGATAATGACTGTTTTAAGCACATTTTTGGAATCCTCATTAAATTTCCTATCCAATAACCTGAAAAAACACTGCAAAATTTGGTTCAGTCAGGGAGAAAAGTGGTATCAAGTTTGAACTGTCAGAATTACAGTTTGAAAAGACAGTCAGGAACAAAATTGCCTGTAAAACCTACTTGGAATAAGAAAATGAGGGTTTTTAGCAAATTTTTGGAATCTTTATTAAATTTCTTATTCAATAACCTAAAAAAACATTACAAAATTTGGTACAGTCAGAGAGAAAAGCGGTGTCAAAGTTTGAACTGTCAGAAACACAGTTTAAAAGAAAAGTCAGTCACAAAATCGTCTGTATAACCCACTTGGTGTAAGAAAATTATTGTTTTGAGCACATTTTTGGAATCTTCATTAAATTTCCTCTTCAATAACCTAAAAAATACTACAAAATTTGGTACAGTCAGAGAGAAAAGTGGTGTCAAAGTTTGAACTGTCAAAAACACAGTTTAAAAGAAAAGTCAGTCACAAAATCGTCTGTATAACCCACTTGGTGTAAGAAAATGAGAGTTGTAAGCACATTTTTGGAATCTTCATTAAATTTCCTATTCAATAACCTGAAAAAACACTACAATATTTGGTACAGTCAGATAGAAAAGCGGTGTCACAGTTTGAACTGCCAGAAACACATTTTGAAAGAACAGTCAGGGACAAAATTGCCTGTAAAACCCACTTGGAGTAAGAAAATGAGCGTTTTAAGCACATTTTTGGAATCTTCATTAAATTTCCTATTCAATAACCCAAAAAAAATATTACAAAATTTGGTACAGTCAGAGAGAAAAGCAGTGTCAAAGTTTGAACTGTCAGCAACACAGTTTAAAAGAAAAGTCAGTTACAAAATCGTCTGTATAACCCACTTGGAGTAAGAAAATGAGGGTTTTAAGCACATTTTTGGAATCTTCATTAAATTTCCTATTCAATAACCTGAAAAAACATTACAAAATTTGGTACAGTCAGAGAGAAAAGCGGTGTCAAAATTTGAACTGTCAGAACCACAGTTTGAAAGAACAGTCAGGGACCAAATCGCTTGTAAAACCCACTTGGTACAAGAAAATGAAGGTTTTAGGCACATTTTTGGAATCTTTATTAAATTTCCTATTCAATAACTTGAAAAGCACTGCAAAATTTGGTACAATCAGGGAAAAAAGCGGTGTTAAAGTTTGAACTGCCAGAAACACATTTTGAAAGAACAGTCAGTAACAAAATAGCCTGTAAAACCCACTTGGAGTGAGAAAATGAGGGCTTTTAGCAAATTTTTGGAATCTTTATTAAATTTCCTATTCAATAACCTAAAAAAACATTTCAAAATTTGGTACAGTCAGAGAGAAAAGCGGTGTCAAAGTTTGAATTGCCAGAATCACAGTTTGAGAGAACAGTCGGTAAAAAAATTTCTTGTAAAACCCACTTGGAGTAAGAAAATTAAGGTTTTAAGCACATTTTTGGAATCTTCATTAAATTTCCTATTCAATAACCTGAAAAAACATTACAAAATTTGGTACAGTCAGAGAGAAGTCAAAGTTTACACAGACAGAAACACAATATATGTAATTTAGCCATCACTAAATCTAAGACATGAGTCAATCTGACGTCACCATTTATTGCGTCACTGCCACTTTGGCTGGAATGAAGAGTACATACAACCGATTAAGTAAAATTCTCCCTCTAAACGACTAAATATGACAGCTTACTTGACTTCTAAGCATCTGACATCGAGTGAACGTGCCCATTTTTAGTTTTTGAACGGTTCGATTATTACAAAAATTAGCGACTTTCAAGTTTATTTTTTTGAAAATAGACGGAATTTTTACAGGGTGCGGCCACTGCAAAAGAATGAAACCGGACTACATTACAGCGGCTCATCAACTCGAAACGGAAGGCTTCAAAAAGTGCTTGGCGATGGTAGACTGCACGGAAAACCCGAATCTAACGGAACAATACGACATTCAAGGCTTTCCCACAATCAAACTGTTCAAAAATGGAAAATACATTACCGATTACAAGGGAAAACGAACTGTCGATGATATAAAGCAATTCGTGCGAGGCTACTACAACCGAAAAGATGAGTTATAAGCTTCGTTTACACAAACGCCAGGTTAGTGTAATGTCCACCTTTACTAGTCTTTAAGAATAAAAGATACTTCCATTATTTTGATAATTGGCTCGTACTTACTAATTCATTACAACGTTTGAATGTTCACTGTTCTCGCGAAGTGAGTTTACCCGTGCGTCAGGAAGGCTACGTCATTTATAATCATATGAATCAAATCAAGTTTTCGTCAACAAACCTGTTGTGTTCATATTATAGAAAAAGGCGTGTCTAAAGCTTCGTCACGTTTAAAATTTTGCGTGTTTTGTCAGTCAGAAAGTAGAGATCTTTGGCTGCAAATTTGCACTAAAACAACCTTATACCAAAACAAATCAAAAATATCTTGACCGAAATAACATTTTTTATGAGAAGTCTCCGTTTGGATCACAGAATTCCGTCTAAATTTGAAACCTAATTTATTTACCAAAATTCGCAGAGATGTATCACCAATATGTAGTATTTCTTTAACTTTAAGCTCTTGATTTAGGTTCTGGATGGTTACATGTTTCTCTAAAATAAATACAACAAATTAAAAATTTAATAAGACATTCTGAGTGATGCTGTAGTATTATCTCATTTTCAGGTTGCAATCCACTTATTTTATTTTAAACCCGCTGGAAAACATTTTAGACGCTTATTTTATTTTTTCTATGATTTTATTATTAATATGTTTCAAGAAATTTTTATGAAAAATCTATAATGCAACCCAAAAATCTCAGTCTCTGGAAACAACGAAATGTTAATAGACGTTTCTTACAAAAGTAGATATATTTTACTATTATTAACATACTATCGTTGTACATATCATAATATAATATATTTCAAACATCCATTTTAATGCTTTCAGATAAATCAGTGGTCTTGGCCCGTCGATAACATCTCGATTTACGTTTTCTAGGTGAGGAAATCATAAGATTACTTGCTTGCTTTTTCTGAATCGAATAAACAGTTTTGCGGGAAATTTTCAAAGCAGCTACAACCTTCTAGTATCAAAAAAAATACATCAGTAAGAATATGTAAGGTCTTCAAATTTCTTTTTCGCCGATTGTCAGTAAACCTGTCGTTTTAGTGCCTAACGACAGGCTGTAAACAACCACTTTTACTGCCTGGGCAGTAAAAATTTTTTACTGCCGCTTACCTCGCGCAGGAACAATATAAATATGACATCGTTTACACAACATAAAATTTAACATTTATTAAGAAAAAACACCAAACACTATAACATTTTTGGAGTCAAACATTCAAAAGTATATATAATTATTTATAAACATTAACAGTAAAATGAGAACATCCTTCTATTATTATTGATTTGTCGGTCACTTCGTTAGAACTATTTTTCAAATACACCGATGAACTAGAAGTTTCATCTTTTCTCTTCCCACTGTCACTGCAGGGAATATTCGCTAGAATTTTTTCACTAATCACACTTTTGCTTTCGACTGAATTCTCTATGTAGCCTTCAGCAACACTTGTGGACTTCCATCCTCCATGTCTTTTTAGCATTGTGATGTCAGCTCCAGAATTAACAAGCCAAGTAGCAGACGTCCTTCTAAAGCAATGTCCAGTGTACTTCTGAGCATTTGGTAGTTTTAAATAAGTTGCTATCTCTTGTGGCATAGCACCAAATTTATGAATTCCAATAACTTGTTTTAATGCTTTACCCCTCCAATATCTGAAGAAAAATCTTCGGCTTTCAAATCCAGAAGGACGATAAGAAGCATATTTTCTATACATGTCCAGGTGTTCTGATACCACAAAAGATCTCTGAAGGTCTCTTCGTTTTGGTATCAGGAAGGGAAACTAATAGCTTATTGCCCATATCTTCAATATCATCTAATTGCATTCGCACAAGTTCGTCTACATGTTCCGGCAATCGCAAGAACCGCCGCAACCTAGACAAAAATACTTGGTTATTCACTTAAAATTCGATCCAAACTTCTGAAACTTACTTTGGTTGATAAATAGTTGGCATCTGGAGCTTCCGATAAAAATTTAATAACTTCTTCCTTCTCAAACACCTTAGATTTTTTGGGTTGGTATCCATCTTTTTGCCTTTTTAAAAAGGCCCTTAGTTTTAAATACTTTGCCAAATCTACATTATGATGAGTGCTTAAGGTGGATTTGAGCATAGAATATACACTCCACAATGTAGAAGACTTTAGTTTTTGAGACAGCTCAGCAAAATATGCGATTAACACGTTTTCTGAAAACGAACCGATGTTCTTGTTCTTCCGGTAATCCATAAATCGGCAGTATGTGTTGTTATGATTCACACTGGATGACCTTCCTTGTCCTGACGTGGAGAGAAATGGGTTGGATTTATTAATTTGCATTATAATGTCCACCTCACTTTCCTGAACGGATTCCTGACTGCCATCCCGGTTCTCTCCAACAGTACAAGAAGGCCCGTTTGTTTTGAACATTTTTACCTCACAAAAAAATCACTCCTAGTGTCGAACCACAAAATGAAATAACAAATGAATTTAGAATTTAAATTCAGCAAAACAAGAAATACCATACAGGGATGCCAAAACGTTGTGTTATTAGGACAACGAATAAACCTAAACTAACCTATTATATAATTACCTTCTCTCACAAAATACAAAACTAAAAATTACTGCTACAATACTGTTATCTATGAGTTCGAAAGATTCTTAATTCTAAAAAGAAATTACTTTACTTACAGTCTGTTACTGTTCTTTTAATATCACCGCACGTCACGCCCTCTCTCCCCGCACTATAGAATAATCCTTTATCTGCTGTGATGCCAAAGGGTTTATCTCAAACCCGAGACGGTCTCGAAGAACGTGGAAACTTCTGGCTTTTTAGAATCTTCTTCCCCTGCTGCAGCAGGACGTCTTCCAAAGATAATGATAGCTCTTCCTGGTGAGATTTGTGGATTTAATGTAACACGCCTCGACCAATTTGCTTGATCTCCTCAAGGGAAGTAGCCTAATTAACACGCCCGGTGTAGACCTCTCGAATTCCAGCGGAATACTCAAATCAATTCGATGCTTATTATTTCTAATCTTCTTTCTTTTCTTGACTTCCAAAAAACCGCCAGTCAATCATTCAAAATTGATTAAATTCCAGAAAACAAAAACCGCTCAACAATTAACTACCTACAAACTATCTATTTTTTAACATCCCTGTAAAAAAAAAATACCAGGAGTGATTTGTGTGATAAAAAGAAATCAATATCTTTTCAGTGTCTTCATATATTTTTTTCGATTTTTCCGGTAGGAGATTAATTTCTACATTCCTGGCTGCTTCTCGCACCTCCGGAGTGGTACATCGTCGTCACTCTCCATAGTCTCCATCATGAAGAAACAACTTATAAATTTGACGAAACTTTTAGATGTCAATTTTGGCTTATTTAAGATGTCTATTTAAGATCGTAATCATAGCAACCAAACAGGTATAATTATTGTTGTAGGTACATCATAGGTGGACAGTTTTCATTATTAGAAACAGGAGAGGTGTATTACTACTTAAATATAAAAAGTTATTCTGATTGACAATAATCGGCGAAAAAATTATGTGTTTGACTCGGCGAAAATTCACATTTACTGCCTCATCTTTCAAATCTTTCAATAGCGCTATTTTTTCGCCTTGTAAAACAAATAACTATATTTTCTTCCTGAACAGATGACAAAGCTTCTAAAGGTCCTCCATTGGTTTTTTCCAATTCAAAATATTCACAAAAGTTAAGAATTAACTGCTGGGCTTGTCTATGGAGAATTTTTCCAGGCATTTTCTAAAAAAATACTGTAATAGTAAGTAATTCCGAATTTAGGAAAAACCAATTGGCTAAATAAACACCATAATAGACACTCCCACTTTTTTTAAAAAACAGGTTAGTAATTGTGCCAATTTTGGTTAGATCGTGACAGCCGACTTAAAAATAATAATAATAATAATAATAATAATAATATTATGAAAGTACTTACAGAATGTTAAAAGCGTAGAAATAATAGTTCTTAAAAGAACTGTGGTGGTGTGGTAAATAGAAAACTTTATAAATAATTAACAACTCAAAGAAACGGAAAAGAATTAATAGTAAACAAATCAAATAAATTTCGATGGTTTTCAAACTGACAATGACGCGCTAATCAGTAAATGTTTTTTTTTTTGGAAGACATTCACTTAGATATTTACCCTTTCTGAAAGTGAACAATAGACAAGGATGAAGTCAATAATGCATGTCTACTTCTAAATCACAGGGGGATAACGCACGGGTAAACTCAGTCCGCGAGAACAGTACACATTTCCTGGGGCCTAATTCTTGAAAGTAGGGAACGGAATTCTCAAGAAAAGTGTTGATAGAATGTGACGGAAAAACTGCCAATGGCGGGTTTCTGTCACATTCTACAGGTCTTTCTCTTGATAATTCCCTTCCCTCGTTTCAAGAATACGCACCCTGGACTGTTCTAAGAATTTAAATGTCTTGGTGTTATTTAACAGAATTTGTTGCAATATTAACTGGTCAATTATTGATTTAAAAGCAATAAGGATATTGACTAACGCTTTACACACTTCTAATATTTTAAGAGTAATTTAATTGGATGTATTTGCAGTTATTGAGTGTTTGATGTTATGAGATTGTGTCGTGTTATTTGTATCGATCACATTTTTTTTGTGTGGTTTTCGCCTGGAAAACATTTCTGGTGCTTATGTGATTTCCATTTTACATTCATCCCTCCATTCACCAATACAGAGTATTTTATTGGTTGTGATTTGCATTGATTTTTGCTCATTCCACGTGTCAGTGATCAACGATGTTTTATATATTTTTGTATGATATACACAGTTTTCTCTATTTGAGTTGATTTAATCGAATCTCACTTTATACTGCATAGAATAACAACGTAAACTTTTTATAAATAAAAAGAAAATACTCATTTTGGAACTGCTTTGTGTTATTGATTAAACTTATACTTGTAAGGACTGTCCACCATGAGTCCATGTCCATTTTCCTTTTTGGCGTTGTCCAACTTCCACCTCTGAAGGTTGTTGTTTTTTTTGACAAATTTTGACATTAGTGACAGATATCACGTGGTTTTTGCTATCAAAATAACTGTCATAAATTTCGCAGAACCCGTTTTGTCGTATACTGCAAGAAAACTTCTTAACTCTGATTTTTGCAACCTTTGAGCACAGTTTGACAATCAGGGACCATGAAAATGACAATTTAATGCACATTTTTGGAATCCTCATTACATTTTCTATCCAATAACCTGAAAAACATTACAAAATTTGCTATAGTCAGGGAGAAAGGCGATGTTAAAGTTTGACCTGACAGAAACACAATTTTGAAAGGACAGTCAGAGACAAAATCGCCTGTAAAACCTACTTGAAGTAAGACAATGACTGTTTTAAGCACATTTTTGGAATCCTCATTAAATTTCCTATCCAATAACCTGAAAAAACACTACAAAATTTAGTACATTCAAGGAAAAAAACGGTGACAGGTTTGAACTGTCAGAAATACAGTTTCAAAGGACAGTCAGGGACAAAATCGCCTGTCAAACTGACTTGGAGTAAGAAAATGAATGTTTTAAGCAGATTTTTGGAATCCTCATTAAATTTCCGATCCAATAACATAAAAAAACACTACAAAATTGGGTATAGTCAGTGAGAAAAGCGGTGTCAAAGTTTGAAATGCCAGAAATACAGTTTGAAAAGACAGTCAGGGACAAAATCGCCTGTAAAACTGACTTCGAGTAAGAAAATGAATGTTTTAAACACATTTTTGGAATCCTCATTAAATTTCCTATCCAATTAACCTGAAAAAACACTACAAAATTTAGTACTTTCAAGGATAAAAACGGTGACAAGTTTGAACTGTCAGAAATACAGTTTGAAAAGACAGTCAGGAACAAAATCGACTGTAAAACTCACTTGGAGTAAGAAAATGAGTGTTTTAAGCACATTTTTGGAATCCTCATTAAATTTCTTATCCAATAACCTGAAAAACACTGTAAAATTGGGTAGTCAGTGAGAAAAGCGGTGTCAAAGTTTGAAATGCCAGAAATACAGTTTGAAAAGACAGTCCGGAACCAAATCACCTGTAAAACTCACTTGGAGTAAGAAAATGAGTGTTTTAAGCACAGTTTTGGAATTCTCATTAAATTTCCTATCTAATAACCTGAAAAACACTGTAAAATTGGGTATAGTCAGTGAGAAAAGCGGTGTCAAAGTTTGAAATGCCAGAAATACAGTTTGAAAAGACAGTCCGGAACCAAATCACCTGTAAAACTCACTTGGAATAAGAAAATAAGTGTTTTAAGCACATTTTTGGAATCCTCATTAAATTTCCTATCCAATAACCTGAAAAACACTGTAAAATTGGGTATAGTCAGTGAGAAAAGCGGTGTCAAAGTTTGAAATGCCAGAAATACAGTTTGAAAAGAGAGTCAGGAACCAAATCACCTGTAAAACACTTGGAGTAAGAAGATGAGTGTTTTAAGCACATTTTTGGAATCCTCATTAAATTTCCTATCCAATAACCTGAAAGACACTGCAAAATTTCATATAGTCAATGAGAAAAGCGGTGTCAAAGTTTGAAATGCCAGAAATACAGTTTGAAAAAACAGTCAAGAATACAATCGCCCGTAAAACTCACTTGGAATGAGAAAATGAGTGTTTTAAGCACATTTTTGGAATCCTCATTAAATTTCCTATCCAATAACCTGAAAAACACTGTAAAATTGGGTATAGTCTGTGAGAAAAGCGGTGTCAAAGTTTGAAATGCCAGAAATACAGTTTGAAAAGACAGTCAGGAACCAAATCACCTGTAAAACTCACTTGGAGTAAAAAAAATGAGTGTTTTAAGCACATTTTTGGAATCCTCATTAAATTTCCTATCCAATAACCTGAAAAACACTGTAAAACTGGGTATAGTCAGTGAGAAAAGCGGTGTCAAAGTTTGAAATGCCAGAAATACAGTTTGAAAAGACAGTCCGGAACCAAATCACCTGTAAAACTCACTTGGAGTAAGAAAATGAGTGTTTTAAGCACAGTTTTGGAATTCTCATTAAATTTCCTATCTAATAACCTGAAAAACACTGTAAAATTGGGTATAGTCAGTGAGAAAAGCGGTGTCAAAGTTTGAAATGCCAGAAATACAGTTTGAAAAGACAGTCCGGAACCAAATCACCTGTAAAACTCACTTGGAGTAAGAAAATGAGTGTTTTAAGCACAGTTTTGGAATTCTCATTAAATTTCCTATCTAATAACCTGAAAAACACTGTAAAATTGGGTATAGTCAGTGAGAAAAGCGGTGTCAAAGTTTGAAATGCCAGAAATACAGTTTGAAAAGACAGTCCGGAACCAAATCACCTGTAAAACTCACTTGGAATAAGAAAATAAGTGTTTTAAGCACATTTTTGGAATCCTCATTAAATTTCCTATCCAATAACCTGAAAAACACTGTAAAATTGGGTATAGTCAGTGAGAAAAGCGGTGTCAAAGTTTGAAATGCCAGAAATACAGTTTGAAAAGAGAGTCAGGAACCAAATCACCTGTAAAACTCACTTGGAGTAAGAAGATGAGTGTTTTAAGCACATTTTTGGAATCCTCATTAAATTTCCTATCCAATAACCTGAAAGACACTGCAAAATTTCATATAGTCAATGAGAAAAGCGGTGTCAAAGTTTGAAATGCCAGAAATACAGTTTGAAAAAACAGTCAAGAATACAATCGCCCGTAAAACTCACTTGGAATGAGAAAATGAGTGTTTTAAGCACATTTTTGGAATCCTCATTAAATTTCCTATCCAATAACCTGAAAAACACTGTAAAATTGGGTATAGTCTGTGAGAAAAGCGGTGTCAAAGTTTGAAATGCCAGAAATACAGTTTGAAAAGACAGTCAGGAACCAAATCACCTGTAAAACTCACTTGGAGTAAAAAAAATGAGTGTTTTAAGCACATTTTTGGAATCCTCATTAAATTTCCTATCCAATAACCTGAAAAACACTGTAAAACTGGGTATAGTCAGTGAGAAAAGCGGTGTCAAAGTTTGAAATGCCAGAAATACAGTTTGAAAAGAGAGTCAGGAACCAAATCGCCCGTAAAACTCACTTGGAATAAGAAAATGAGTGTTTTAAGCACATTTTTGGAATCCTCATTAAATTTCCTATCCAATAACCTGAAAAAACACTTCAAAATTTAGTACATTCATGGATAAAAACGGTGACAAGTTTGAACTGTCAGAAATACAATTTGAAAGGACAGTCAGGGACAAAATCGTCTATAAAACTGACTTGCAGTAAGAAAATGAATGTTTTTAGCACATTTTTGGAATCCTCATTAAATTTCCTATCCAATAACCTAAAAAAACACTACAAAATTTGGTACACTCAGAGAGAAAAGCGGTGTCAAAATTTGAACTGCCAGAAACATAGTTTGAAAGGACAGTTAGAGACAAAATCGCCTGTAACACCCACTTGAACTTGTATGTATAACAATTTTGTTTTGAACGTTATTGTAAATAAAGCAAGAAATTATTAAATATGAATTTATTTAAACATATCGAACATCAAAATTCACATTATTTGTTACAAAATATAATGAAAAAAAAACCTAAATACATTTTTGACAGTCATGATATTATGCAACCACATCTACAAAACTGAAGGGGAAGAATAATAGATGAGTGTTTTATTTAAAAAAAAAGTGCATTCGAATATATTTCAAAAGTGTATCCAACAATACCTTGTTAAATAAATAACTTACACGTTACTCTATCACGAAAACTAATCTCTATCTCACTAAAGAAACATATGGCTCTATCTTAGCGGTTAGCCTAATATCATTTAAATATAGGTACAAAGTACAAACAACATGGCATAGCTGTGAAGTTATTTTTTTAAAAAAAAGCAGAATAAATGAAGAGAAAAATGAATTTATTGCCATTACGGGTCGATTCTGTCGTTACTATCACAAAATGCAGTACCAGTTACAGAGTACGGCAATATTGAGTTGTTACATTCGCAAACCTTAACGTTTCATGGTGTGTTAGAACCAAAATCACACCTAAAGGCTCCAGTAATAAAAACAGTGTGTCCCAAATTGGTTTTACAATGTATCTCGGTAACCGTAAAGGCTACGGAGTCGGTTAAATGGGGAAAGTTTTAGAGAATTTTGTGTGAAAGTCCGCAAGTTTGTGTGACACAATATTGGCGCAGTCCGGTAATGGATCCTGACTCCGATGCTTTTGACCCGCCTCTCCGACACATCGTCGGATATTGGCAGTCGAAATTATAAGGACCTAGTGGACATTCTTAGAACTTTATACGCTCAACCGCGTTTGCTAGAACTAGACCGATTAGCGTGCCTTCAAATGGAAATGCTACCAGATGAGACATTGGACAAATACATCTGCCGTTTCAATGCAAAGTTACGCAGATTTTTTGGATCTTACAGTAGAGGAATTTCGTGTGTTTCTTGTACTGCTGGACATGTAACAATCTAAACTAGAATCCTCGCAAAACTGCAAGAAACCCGAGGAAACGTCGTGTTTGATGATATCATGAGCGACGCCCGTACCTTTTTTCAAACAGCAGCAGATTCTAAAGATTTGCAGCGTCCTACTAGTGCCGTAGTCCATGCAGTGAAGCATAATCAGCCGGATCTTTCAGATCCAGATGTGACATCAAGGCAAAATCTAAAAGCAAGCATCCTCCTAGCAATTGTCTTCGTTGCAACGAGTTCCACTGGTCTTAGAACTGTCCATACAAGAACCACAAGTGTTCAAATTGATAGCCATCTTGAGCGCCAGTGGAAACATGGAATATTAATACAGCAATCATCGGCATCATGCAGAACAACTGTGATATGATCGAATATCAAAACCAACTATATCAGTCCGCATTATTATTTATGGTCGATTCCGGATCAGAACTTATTGATGAGAAATCTCACAAGTGTATTGGTTCTCCGGAACTAAAACGCAGTTTTCTTCGTGGCCATAGTTTTGATGGATCAGCTCTTTGCCATTTCAAAGGACAATTTGAGGCAACCCTCTCACAGTGTTTGTCGCAAAAGAAGGATCCAGTAACATTCTTCGTCTATTTGCTTGTGAAGCACTTGGACTCCTAGACATTCCATTGAGGGATCCACCTATTAACAGTCAAAACAGAACAAGGTCAATCTGTCCTAACAAAATTGCAGTCTCCCAGAAGTTTTCTCGCCCGGACTTGGACCTTGCACAAGTACCAAAACCAAAGCAGCAAAAAATCCTATTAAACATCAGCTTCAGTCTTGGCCTAAGCCTACCGCGCCTTGGCACCGAGTGCATATGGACTTCGCCGGCCCAATCAACGGACTTTACTATTTAATTACTGTGGACAGCTATCCGCTGCACTCATTAATGGTCCTTCGACCAATAATTGCTCGTTTAGGTCTTCCGGTGAAGTTTGATTAAATTCAAGGAGGGAGGAGAAATGAGCGAAACAATCCAAGAATTTCGATTCAGCTACCGTACAACTCCTTGTTCATCAGCACCTGATGGCAAGGCGCCTGCTGAATTATTCTTTGGACCACCGCCCTCTGTACAAGAAAGCCTAGAATGTCACTTTTAATGGCGGCGTTAGCGGTTTTCGTTTTGTACACAAACCTATGCAGATGCAGTAGAAAGTTTATTTTTATTTTTTCGTGTAGTTGATTAGAAGTTGTGAGTGAAAAATCAAAGAACGCTTCATTCCTGATCCAGATATGTATAGATATGGCTTAGTTTGGTTAGAACCCTTTGTCCTGGAAAGTACAACAAACTAATGTAAAAACTGCTCAATCAAAGAAAATTTGGTAAATGGGTATTATATTATTACCAAGACCTTTCTTTTAAAATGTAAATGTGCGAATGGAACTTCTAAAAGCTGTCCTGTTTCTTCAGAGTAAACCTTTGTTGCTCTCAAAATGCAGGCGGCCTCAAAATGTAACTCACATACCTATGTATGTAAGAGGCAATAAGTTTACTGAATGAGAAAGCATATTGTACTGACCACTGAGTATTGTGTTGGAGTAAAATCATTCCAGTTCAAAGCTTTCAACCACTGTTGGGTTCGAGCAGGGTCTTTTGGAAAGTAAAAGACTGACACTTTTGGGCCTTTCATCAAATTGCTTTTACAATTTGGCAAACAAGTGGACGGCATATTGTAGAGGCAATAGAATTTAAGTTAAAAAACCAACAACAAATTATAGAACAATGAAGGAACAATAACAATAGTGATCTTCTTCCCCCTCTCGAAAGCGTTATAGCTACTAACGGGTGATTTTTTTGCTGGTATTTTTTTGACAACACTGTTTTTGACAGATCACGCGTGAATCGTGTCTTGTGTCATTGTCAAACTTGTTCACGCTTGCAAATTATTGAATTTTACTATCAAAATCCATGCTCGGTTAAGAGAATGCATCGCGCACTTCTTCCAATTTATGGGCAGTTTGGTCGGCCTACTGAGGGAGCTAATCGGAAGTTGTGACTACATTTCGAACCCAGTTTACACACACAGGACCGAAGAAAATATTGCGGCTGTATCCGCCAGTGTTATTGATGACCGTGAAATGTCGATTCGCCGCCGTTCGCAGCAATTGGGCCTCTGTTACTCCACTACGTGGAAAATTTTGCGAAAGGATTTGGGTGTAAACCTTATAAGATACAGCTGGTGCAAGAATTGAAGCCACACGACCTCCCACAACGTCTAACATTTGGTGAATGGGCGCTGGAAAAGTTCAAAGTTGGAGGAAGATCCATTTTTTTATCGAAAAATTGTGTTCAGCGACGAAGCTCATTTCTGGTTGAATGGATACGTCAACAAGCAAAATTGCCGCATCTGGAGTGAAGACCAGCCAGAAGCATTGCAAGAGCTACCAATGCATCACAAAAAAGTCACTGTTTGGTGTGGATTATGGGCCGGTGGCATCATGGGCCGTACTTCTTCAAAGGCAACGATAGCCGGAACATCACTGTGAATGGTGAGCGCTTTTTTATGCCCAAAATGGAAGAATTGGACATGCCTGACATGTGGTTTCAACAGGACGGTGCCACATGCCACACGGCACGCGAATCAATGGCCAAATTGAGAGCCGCCTTCGGTGAACAGTTTATCTCACGTTTTGGGCCCGTCAATTGGCCGCCTAGATCGTGCGATTTAACGCCTTTGGACTATTTCTTGTGGGGCCATGTTAAGGCTCATGTCTACAGGGATAAACCAGCAACGATTGACGCACTGGAAGCCAATATTGAAGCATTTATTCATGAAATACCGGCCGATATGTTGGAGAGAGTGTGCCAGAATTGGACCTTGCGCATGGGCCATCTAAAAAGCGGAGCCGCGGCCAACATTTACATGAAATCATCTTCAAACATTAAATTATATTGATCGTTCTAACACATCATTCAATAAGTCCCGGGACTAACCCACAGGTGGCACTACAAATCGCATTTTTATATTTTTCCCTTGAAGTACCATCTTTCAAACGACAGCTGTCAAATCCTGAGCTCATTCCCTCCAATATTTTGTTTGTGAGAATTTTTTAAAGTGAACAACTTTTGAGTTTTTTCAAAACATGGAAAAAAGTGATTTTCGTGTGCTGATTAAACACTGTTTCCTGATGGGAAAAAAACACCGTCCAAACAGAACAATGGCTTGAAAAATGTTACGGGGACTCTTCTCCATCGAAAACAACGATTTGTAGGACGTTTGCTGATTTTAAACGCGGTCGTACAGACACAAATGACGCTGAACGGTCTGTACGCCCAAATTCGGCTGTTGTTCCAGAAACAATCAAAAAAATCCACAAAATGATATTGTCTGATCGTAAACTGAAAGTGAGTGAGATAGCTGAGGCATCAAAGATATCAGAAGGTAGTGTGTTAACAATTTTGCATGAACATTTGGGTATGCGAAAGCTGCTTTCGAAATGGGTGATGCGAGTGCTCACTATAGACCAAAAACAACAACGAATTGATGATTCAGAGCGCTGTTTGGAGCTGTTGAACCGTAATAAAAAGGATTTTTTGCGTCGATATGTGACCATGGACGAAACCTGGATCCACCACTACACACCTGAATATAAACATGGTATAGAAAAGTTGGAAAATCGTTGGAATGATTGTATCACTCTAGAAGGGAACTATATTGATGAATAAAGACGAATTTCATGAAAAATAATTGTTTTTCTTAGTTGGTCCCGGGACTTATTGAATGAAGTGTTATATTGATCGTTCTATCGATTCCAATAAAGATTTCATCAATTTTTTTCAAATTTTTTGTGTTTTTTTTGAAAATCAAATCCTATACCTCTTAAAAAATCACCCGTTACAAGGGGGAGATGTTGTGAACCGAACATACTCAATTTTGATGTTAGTTCAGTTGTTATGTCAGTAATTTTTAAGTGTTGTCAATGACTTTCCATTTTTAAAAAAAGGTAAGTTTACCTCGTAACTCAAAAATGACAGCTGTCAGAAATAATTTAGTTAGCCTATCTTTTAAAATCAACGTGGATATAATAACTAAAGGAGAGTGTTCGAAGCTTATGTACGGAGGAACTTGGCGGCGCCACTACTATCTTCAAACTGGGCTTTTAGTGTCAATCTACTGTCACTGTCTTTAAAGTATTGTCGTTTTGTGGCAAGCGCAAGTGTTATTTATTAAATTGTGATAATTCAAAATCAAAATTGAAACCCACAGCATAAACCGTTTGGCAAATTGTTCTGGTCAGAAATGAAGCCATTAAGACCGAAAACCTCGCCAAAAAAGTACTGTTTCTAGGGTGGAAAGATTTTCTTTTCTGGCTAATGTTGTCCGAGAGATGGGAGTGAAATGTAAATTGAAGTTACAGCAGAACACAGACACAATTGGAGCTACAGTATGGATTTCACACAGAATTGGAGGTACAGTTTGGATTTGAAAGCAATTTGTTAAAGCTGTCTTCAAAAGACTGTAAGACTCAAGAGTGAGATTTTGTTATTATGTTTTAGATTTTATATTATATTTTGCTAAAATGTGGTAGACAAAATGTAAATACAAATAAAGTTTGATATACATTACCATCAGCTGATTGCTCTGTCGGTAAAGCAATTTCCGTGCATAACTTTTAAGTAGTTTTACCAGAGCTCCATCGTGGCGCTGCCGACAATAATGTGACAAATATTTACTACGGCAATAACCTCCTTTAGTTATTATATCCTCGTTGGGTAAAATTATCTACAACTTTTGTCGTCAAAATTTGGTTTTTGCTAAATAATTTGTAATTTTTTCTATAAAACACAAATGGTTTTAAATTGGTACCCTAAAACTGCAAATCTTTCCCCATTTAACCGATTTCGTAACTCGGCTAGTTCCTTCTTTTTTTTAAAATAGGTACTACTGACTTTACAGGTAAGCGTAGTGTTATGAAGGTCTTTAATCCACGCCCAACAGACGTATTAAACCTTCATAATATACCGGGTCGTGGATAAAAATGATAATTCCAAATGAAATACCAAAGTACAGTTTGATACCAATCAAGGTTTGCCAACTACAGGGCAATAGAATTTGTACCAATCAATTTGAAACCCAAAACACACAAGTAGAGACCGAAGCGGAACCATGTAACATCAATACACTTTTAATAAATGTACAAGTTTTCACTAAAACAGCCAAAACTCCGGCTGTTGTAGTGAAAGTAATATCAAAATGCAAACACCAAAAATAAACGCTTCTAAACCAAAAAAAAAAAAGAACAATTAAAATAGAGATAGGTGATTAATTATGGGATTTCAAGCTGTTACAGCTTTGAGAATCTTTTATAACGGGGGCGGAATCCCGTCGGATTTCCTCTTTCATACTGTTGATTCTTTCCGGTACTCTCAGTGGAACGCTTTCTCTTCGATATACGTTGTTGATATGAGATATAAAAGTGGACGTGTTTGTGGGGTTTGTTGTTAAGGTTGGTTTATTGGCCACCTGAAAAAATACAAAGTTTATTAACCAAATTATTTATTTGCCATCATTAAAGGCCATTTTTGTACTACACTTTTCAGTTAAACATCAATCCATTTTTATTTTCTTTGTCAATTTGAATTCTCTTAAACTCAAGTTAAATGGGTCAATTTTCATGATTTTGACCTCAAAATAGACTTTACAAGTAAATTTTTAGAATTTTTAAAACAACTCTCATGAATTTGAAGTGAATTTGAAATTATAAAATCATTTTCATAAATTTAACGCGAATTTTGACTTTTCAAATAAATTTTTATGATTCTTAAGTTAAATGAGTAGTTTTATGAAAATTTTAATGAATTTTAAGTTTTAGTCAAGTCAATTTTCATAATTATAAAGTCAAGATAGACTTTCTAAGTAGGTAGTAAATACTGTTAATAATTTCCTGCACATATTGTGCATCGTTTCTTATATATTTTACAAAAATTTACTTTTTAGTACCTACATCAAAGTACTCAAAAGAATTTTCATAACCTTGACGTTAAATTCAAGTTATCAAATCAGTTTTTATGATTTCCAAGTCCACTTTCATGTATTTCAAATAAATGTTAATCAATTTTTATAAAATGTTCGTCAATTTCAGGTTAGCAAGTCAATTTTGCATGAATTTAACGTGAATTTTGAGTTTTAAAATAAATTCGTATGATTTTAAAGTCAAATGGGTCAATTTTCATGATTTTGACGCCAAAATAGACTTTACCAGTAAATTTTTATAATTTTTAATACAACTCTCATGCATTTGACGTGTTTGGTGCATTCTGTTCTTTTTTCGCCTGTAACTCTTTAAGGAAACCTTTAAGGATCAAAATATCTAAATGTAATCTTGTAGAGCATGAAATTAATAAAAAGAGAGATAATTTTTTATGGTACTTTCAAACATATTTTTGGTAAATTATACAGGGTTTGTCACCCAAACCGATCATTAAAAGTTTATTAGGATCCAATATTAATAGAAATTTGAAATTTTAGAATTAAAAGAAATTTGATGAGTGTTATGTTTTAAAAGTATTTTCATCTTTCTGTCACTTCCGGTTTAACCGGAAGTTGATGTCTACTTTCTTATTTTAATTGGAACAGCCTGTATGTTATTGTATTTTTGAATAGTCCTATCGATTTCAAATATTTTTCATGTAACCTATACTACAACGGTTTTCGAGATATTGACGTTTGAAAAATGACACTTTTATGTTTCCAAGTGTCATAACTTTTAACCAGAATGAGATAGAGGCAAAACGGCTTGCATGTTCTTATTTTTTTTGAGATCTATCATTTGGTTATATATTAATTTTGACAAGTTGCAAAAATTTTATTTCAGTAAAGAAATTGATACCTGTCAAATTTTCTAAAATAACCACGCAATAGATCTCAAAAAGTTAAGATAAGAACATACAAGCCGTTTTGCTCTATATTATTCAGATTAGGAATAATGACACTTTAAAAACAAAAAATGTCATTTTTCAAACATCAATATTTCGAAAACTGTTTAGATGAGATCTATAGGTAAACACAGTTCGGAAGGACAGTCAGGGACAAAATCGCTGGTAAAACCCACTTCTAGTGAGAAAATGTTTGAATACATCAAAAATATTTGAAATCGATAGGACTATTCAAAAATACAATAATATACAGGGGGTTCTATTTAAAATAAGCAAGACATCCACATGACAGAAAGATGAAATTGTAACACCCTGTACATAAAACTTTAGGAAATTATCCACAGGAAATCAATGGTAAGAAAAGAGAACCATTACGAATTAAATAAGCTAAACAAAGATGAATAAACTAATCATTTAACTTTGTTATGACGTTTAACTGAACTTATAAAATTGACCGTTAGCAACATCTCTAGCCGTTACTTAAACTTGCCACTAAAAAAAATGAAAAATTTTAAGTTTTTTAAATAGAAACCCACATTTTTTATGAAGGAATCATTTTGAGCATTAAAAATTACGATACGTTTCAATTTACTTGCCTATACCTAAATTCAACCCATTTCGTTTTATTTGAGAATAAACATTTTTTATTATTAAAACTCCAGATTTCTTGAAAATTTCTCTCTCTAATTACGTGTGGATTTATGTCACACCAGTAGTGTGAATTATGTCTATTGAACATTCCATTTTTAGTGAATTTGGCCTCGTCGCTCTAAATAATATTATTCAAAAACAATTCTTCAAACTCAATAATAACCACTCTTTGGAAAGTCAACCTCTTTTAAGTGTTGCACTAATTTAAATGAAAAAGGGTGAAATTTATGTTTCTTCAGGATCCTTTGAATTGAGCTTTTGGATATGCCTGATTCTACGGAAACTTGTCTTGTTGACGAAGTTGGATTTGCAACAAAATAGCCCAAAATCGCAATTTCTACATTTGTATTATTAAGGATTGGTTTTGTTTTAATAACTTTTCAGATTCACAGATCCCTTATTCTTAAAATTTTCAATTATTTGCTTGACAGCTTTTGGTGATGGCTTTGGTTTTTCTGGATAACGAGCGGCAAATACCTCACATGTTCTACTCACAACTTTATCACATTCTCCGTAAATAATAAACAGATTTAAGTAATCTTGGTTTGAATAACGTAACCGCTACGGCATATTTGCAGTTATCAAAACACTCAAGTCACTAGTGTTATTAACATGCCCTGCAGGTCTCCAATATCACTGTATGTCAAAAGCATGACCAACTAGAGTACCAGCTATTCTCAACCATGCAGCCTAATGAAAAAAGGTTAATTCTCAAATAAAACGAAATGGGTTGGATTTAGGTATAGGCAAGTAAATTGAAACGTATAGTAATTTTTAATGCTCAAAATGATTACGTCATAAAAAATGTGGGTTTCTATTTAAAAAACTTGACATTTTTCATTTTTTTTAGTGGCAAGTTTATGATTTTTTTTTTGACGACCCTGCATACAAATGAGTTATTACGCACCCTCAGTTTAATAAAACGATCCTTTATTTGTAATAATCCACAGTTTCATTGCAAAATGAAATACGGTTTTGACAGAGTACAAAAATATGTTGAGCGTTGCAACTGTCACTTTTTTGGAAAAACATCAAATATTTCGAAAACGGCTAGAGATAGGCATAGGGCATTGTACACAAAAGTTGGTTAGAATTTTGTGAGGAATCCAAATATGTAGTAATATGTGTATGTGGTGTTCTATTTAAAATAAGAAAGTTGTGATCGATTTCCGGTATAAACGGAAGTGCTTGAAAATATTTTAGTTAGATTGGGCGTGCCCACATCAGTATCCTGTCAAATTTTCAAAACTCTCCTATTTATACTTTTTCCAATATCAATCCAAAATGTCTTTCGTCGTGGGACACCCTGTATAGTAACAACAGTGTAATGGCAAATATTAAGTTATTACATTACACAGTAACAAGTCCCAAATTTCGTTGATATAAATATCATAAACCTTAGTTAGGTAGTACAGTACATGCACACTTTCTTCCTTTTGAGTACGTAAATGTTAAATTGGTTAAATAGTGTTAATGTGAATATATTTAAACCCCACTAATCCTTCAAACATGGACTTAAAGAAACCAAAAAGCATCTACGGCCTCAGACAAAAACAGAACACAAAACAAAAATAAATAAAATGAAGCATTACCTCAGGATGTCATGCATTTGGGGATTACTTAAAGATCAGGCTGTCAGTGTTATAGATTTTCCTAGGTTTGGGCTAAAAAGTAAAAAATAATATTGCATAAAACCACACCACAACATATTTTTGCAACTTTCTGATGACTTGATGAGAAATGTGTTGTTGCTTTTGAACCACTAATAACACCAGATTATATTCCAAATTTTCAATTTATATATCAGGCATGTTTGGTCATGATCACCAATGGCCAGTAATTCAGATGCAGTATTTCCAGTTTCTGGATTTCCAATGGATTATGAGTCATAATTTAGCTAATCGTAGGTATTATAGTACGTTTCCATGCAATTGAAGGCGTTTTTAAAAGGATCTCAAAATTGAAATTTGTTAAGAGTTTCCATGCTAATTTTCAAATCGGTTTTGAAACTAGATTGAGCTTTTGACAAAACGCAGAAACGATTGAGATGTGTCATTTGAGTTCCCATGCACTTCTTTCTTCATATTCGTCAAGAGTGTCCACCCCACAAACTGGATGATGGTCTGGCACTCAATATTTCATCAAGCATGGCAAAATAGTTACACTCTGAACGGACTTCTCCACTTGTCCCATAAAAGTAACAAATATGCATACTAGAACATTAGCGGAATCGATCTATGCCGGTTTTGAGACGAAATAATACAATTTGGCACAGATTGACCACGAAGAAGCCAAATTCAGTGTCCAATGTGGTCCCAACAGACCTAGAATGGCTCAAAAGTAACAAATATGCATACTAGAACATCAGCGGAATCGATCTATACCGGTTTTGGGACGAAATAATACAATTTGGCACAGATTGATCACGAACGAGTGAAATCTAGCCACCAATGTAGTCCCAACAGACGTAGAATAGCTCAAAAGTAACAAATATGCAGACTAGAACATCAGCGGAATTGATCTATGCCGGTTTTGAGACGAAATATACAATTTGGCACAGATTGACCACGAAGAAGCCAAATTCAATGTCCAATGTGGTCCCAACAGACCTAGAATGGCTCAAAAGTAACAAATATGCATACTAGAACATTAGCGGAATCGATCTATGCCAGTTTTGAGACGAAATAATACAATTTGGCACAGATTGACCACGGACGAGTGAAATCTAGCCACCAATGTAGTCCCAACAGACGTAGAATAGCTCAAAAGTAACAAATATGCATACTAGAACATCAGCGGAATCGATCTATGCCGGTTTTGAGACGAAATAATACAATTTGGCACAGATTGACCACGAAGGAGCCAAATTCAGTGTCCAATGTGGTCCCAACAGACCTAGAATGGCTCAAAAGTAACAAATATGCATACTAGAACATCAGCGGAATCGATCTATGCCGGTTTTGAGACGAAATAATACAATTTGGCACAGATTGACCACGAAGGAGCCAAATTCAGTGTCCAATGTGGTCCCAACAGACCTAGAATGGCTCAAAAGTAACAAATATGCATACTAGAACATCAGCGGAATCGATCTATGCCGGTTTTGAGACGAAATAATACAATTTGGCACAGATTGACCACGAAGGAGCCAAATTCAGTGTCCAATGTGGTCCCAACAGACCTAGAATGGCTCAAAAGTAACAAATATGCATACTAGAACATCAGCGGAATTGATCTATGCCGGTTTTGAGACGAAATAATACAATTTGGCACAGATTGACCACGAAGGAGCCAAATTCAGTGTCCAATGTGGTCCCAACAGACCTAGAATGGCTCAAAAGTAACAAATATGCATACTAGAACATCAGCGGAATCGATCTATGCCGGTTTTGAGACGAAATAATACAATTTGGCACAGATTGACCACGAAGGAGCCAAATTCAGTGTCCAATGTGGTCCCAACAGACCTAGAATGGCTCAAAAGTAACAAATATGCATACTAGAACATCAGCGGAATCGATCTATGCCGGTTTTGAGACGAAATAATACAATTTGGCACAGATTGACCACGAAGGAGCCAAATTCAGTGTCCAATGTGGTCCCAACAGACCTAGAATGGCTCAAAAGTAACAAATATGCATACTAGAACATCAGCGGAATCGATCTATGCCGGTTTTGAGACGAAATAATACAATTTGGCACAGATTGACCACGAAGGAGCCAAATTCAGTGTCCAATGTGGTCCCAACAGACCTAGAATGGCTCAAAAGTAACAAATATGCATACTAGAACATCAGCGGAATTGATCTATGCCGGTTTTGAGACGAAATAATACAATTTGGCACAGATTGACCACGAAGGAGCCAAATTCAGTGTCCAATGTGGTCCCAACAGACCTAGAATGGCTCAAAAGTAACAAATATGCATACTAGAACATCAGCGGAATCGATCTATGCCGGTTTTGAGACGAAATAATACAATTTGGCACAGATTGACCACGAAGGAGCCAAATTCAGTGTCCAATGTGGTCCCAACAGACCTAGAATGGCTCAAAAGTAACAAATATGCATACTAGAACATCAGCGGAATCGATCTATGCCGGTTTTGAGACGAAATAATACAATTTGGCACAGATTGACCACGAAGGAGCCAAATTCAGTGTCCAATGTGGTCCCAACAGACCTAGAATGGCTCAAAAGTAACAAATATGCATACTAGAACATCAGCGGAATCGATCTATGCCGGTTTTGAGACGAAATAATACAATTTGGCACAGATTGACCACGAAGGAGCCAAATTCAGTGTCCAATGTGGTCCCAACAGACCTAGAATGGCTCAAAAGTAACAAATATGCATACTAGAACATCAGCGGAATTGATCTATGCCGGTTTTGAGACGAAATAATACAATTTGGCACAGATTGACCACGAAGGAGCCAAATTCAGTGTCCAATGTGGTCCCAACAGACCTAGAATGGCTCAAAAGTAACAAATATGCATACTAGAACATCAGCGGAATCGATCTATGCCGGTTTTGAGACGAAATAATACAATTTGGAACAGATTGACCACGAACGAGTGAAATCTAGCCACCAATGTAGTCCCAACAGACGTAGAATAGCTCAAAAGTAACAAATATGCAGACTAGAACATCAGCGGAATTGATCTATGTCGGTTTTGAGACGAAATAATACAATTTGGCACAGATTGACCACGAAGGAGCCAAATTCAGTGTCCAATGTGGTCCCAACAGACCTAGAATGGCTCAAAAGTAACAAATATGCATACTAGAACATCAGCGGAATTGATCTATGCCGGTTTTGAGACGAAATAATACAATTTGGCACAGATTGACCACGAAGGAGCCAAATTCAGTGTCCAATGTGGTCCCAACAGACCTAGAATGGCTCAAAAGTAACAAATATGCATACTAGAACATCAGCGGAATCGATCTATGCCGGTTTTGAGACGAAATAATACAATTTGGCACAGATTGACCACGAAGGAGCCAAATTCAGTGTCCAATGTGGTCCCAACAGACCTAGAATGGCTCAAAAGTAACAAATATGCATACTAGAACATCAGCGGAATCGATCTATGCCGGTTTTGAGACGAAATAATACAATTTGGCACAGATTGACCACGAAGGAGCCAAATTCAGTGTCCAATGTGGTCCCAACAGACCTAGAATGGCTCAAAAGTAACAAATATGCATACTAGAACATCAGCGGAATCGATCTATGCCGGTTTTGAGACGAAATAATACAATTTGGCATAGATTGACCACGAAGGAGCCAAATTCAGTGTCCAATGTGGTCCCAACAGACCTAGAATGGCTCAAAAGTAACAAATATGCATACTAGAACATCAGCGGAATTGATCTATGCCGGTTTTGAGACGAAATAATACAATTTGGCACAGATTGACCACGAAGGAGCCAAATTCAGTGTCCAATGTGGTCCCAACAGACCTAGAATGGCTCAAAAGTAACAAATATGCATACTAGAACATCAGCGGAATCGATCTATGCCGGTTTTGAGACGAAATAATACAATTTGGAACAGATTGACCACGAACGAGTGAAATCTAGCCACCAATGTAGTCCCAACAGACGTAGAATAGCTCAAAAGTAACAAATATGCAGACTAGAACATCAGCGGAATTGATCTATGTCGGTTTTGAGACGAAATAATACAATTTGGCACAGATTGACCACGAAGGAGCCAAATTCAGTGTCCAATGTGGTCCCAACAGACCTAGAATGGCTCAAAAGTAACAAATATGCATACTAGAACATCAGCGGAATTGATCTATGCCGGTTTTGAGACGAAATAATACAATTTGGCACAGATTGACCACGAAGGAGCCAAATTCAGTGTCCAATGTGGTCCCAACAGACCTAGAATGGCTCAAAAGTAACAAATATGCATACTAGAACATCAGCGGAATTGATCTATGCCGGTTTTGAGACGAAATAATACAATTTGGCACAGATTGACCACGAAGGAGCCAAATTCAGTGTCCAATGTGGTCCCAACAGACCTAGAATGGCTCAAAAGTAACAAATATGCATACTAGAACATCAGCGGAATTGATCTATGCCGGTTTTGAGACGAAATAATACAATTTGGCACAGATTGACCACGAAGGAGCCAAATTCAGTGTCCAATGTGGTCCCAACAGACCTAGAATGGCTCAAAAGTAACAAATATGCATACTAGAACATCAGCGGAATCGATCTATGCCGGTTTTGAGACGAAATAATACAATTTGGAACAGATTGACCACGAACGAGTGAAATCTAGCCACCAATGTAGTCCCAACAGACGTAGAATAGCTCAAAAGTAACAAATATGCAGACTAGAACATCAGCGGAATTGATCTATGTCGGTTTTGAGACGAAATAATACAATTTGGCACAGATTGACCACGAAGGAGCCAAATTCAGTGTCCAATGTGGTCCCAACAGACCTAGAATGGCTCAAAAGTAACAAATATGCATACTAGAACATCAGCGGAATTGATCTATGCCGGTTTTGAGACGAAATAATACAATTTGGCACAGATTGACCACGAAGGAGCCAAATTCAGTGTCCAATGTGGTCCCAACAGACCTAGAATGGCTCAAAAGTAACAAATATGCATACTAGAACATCAGCGGAATTGATCTATGCCGGTTTTGAGACGAAATAATACAATTTGGCACAGATTGACCACGAAGGAGCCAAATTCAGTGTCCAATGTGGTCCCAACAGACCTAGAATGGCTCAAAAGTAACAAATATGCATACTAGAACATCAGCGGAATTGATCTATGCCGGTTTTGAGACGAAATAATACAATTTGGCACAGATTGACCACGAAGGAGCCAAATTCAGTGTCCAATGTGGTCCCAACAGACCTAGAATGGCTCAAAAGTAACAAATATGCATACTAGAACATCAGCGGAATTGATCTATGCCGGTTTTGAGACGAAATAATACAATTTGGCACAGATTGACCACGAAGGAGCCAAATTCAGTGTCCAATGTGGTCCCAACAGACCTAGAATGGCTCAAAAGTAACAAATATGCATACTAGAACATCAGCGGAATCGATCTATGCCGGTTTTGAGACGAAATAATACAATTTGGAACAGATTGACCACGAACGAGTGAAATCTAGCCACCAATGTAGTCCCAACAGACGTAGAATAGCTCAAAAGTAACAAATATGCAGACTAGAACATCAGCGGAATTGATCTATGTCGGTTTTGAGACGAAATAATACAATTTGGCACAGATTAACCACGAAGGAGCCAAATTCAGCGTCCAATGTGCTCCCAACAGACGTAGAATAGCTCAAAAGTAACAAATATGCAGACTAGAACATTAGCGGAATCGATCTATGCCGGTTTTGAGACGAAATAATACAATTTGGCACAGATTGACCACGGACTAGTGAAATCTAGCCACCAATGTGGTCCCAACAGACGTAGAATAGCTCAAAAGTAACAAATATGCAGACTAGAATGTAACGTAGTTACACCTTTCTTTACTAATTCCTCATAAACCAATTGGTAAATTTCTCCATTTGTATACTTCTTGGTATCAAAATACTGATTGATGTTTTGTGTTTGGAAAATTTCTAGTAGAAGTTTTACTTCTTTGTCCAGCCAACCATTTCTGGTATGAAAAAATTTAAAAATTTCAGTTATGTTCTCTAACTTAAAGAAGTGAAAAATGACATTTACACGTTGACAATACACAATTGTGACGTATTTTCTCGATTTCAAAATCGTTTTCATTTTTAAAGTGTTTCCATGCTATTTCAATCCCGATACGATCCCAAAAATCGGCGAATCGACCTTAAAGTGAAATAAGATTGAAACCGAATTGAAAACGAGTTTACAAGGCACAATTCAAAACTCAAAACGTTTTTAATTTGCATGGAAACGTAGTATAAGTCCCTTTTTCCCTTAACTTCTAACCTACCATCGACCATCAATCAACCTATATATCTAATTATTGTGTGATTACCCATAATTGAGATGAAAATACCGTGTGTTCAAAGAAGTACAATGAACAAAAATATTATATTACCACGGTTGAAAAATAGAATGAACCTTCTTCGCAAAACTGTAATGTCAAGTGAACAAAACCATTAATTTCAAGCTGAAATAATTAATGACTTGCTTAGTAAACGTGCGATATAAGTGAAATAATCAGTTAGTATAAAGTGTAAAAGCCAATGAAAAAATAGAAAACCATGCAAAACAGACAATAATTAATAAAAACATAAAAATCGTAACATACCTCTTTAATCGAACTTAGAGCCTTGCTCATCCGTTGTTGCCAAGTATTTTTCGTTGTGTTGAGTTCGTGCTCCGCAGATCTCAATTGATGTGTTAAATTCTTAACCACAAAAATTATTCACATACGGTCAGTTACAGCTTGAAACAAATTACCTGATTTCGGCATTCGGCTTCAACGTGAGCTAGTTTGGTTTGAGCTAGCTCCAGCTCTAGCTCCCGTATTCGGTCCTCGCCGGTTGGTTGATCGCCAGATCCGCTACGACAGCTATCACCAAGACCTCCGGCAAACTTGGAGCAATCGGGACAATTTGAAACTTTATCCTGAAATTTAAGTAAACAAAGTGTTCCAGAAAACCTGAAGAGAATCAATAACCATATAAAGTCACCTTCAAACTGTCTAGTTCTTGTTTAGCGACATTCAGTTGTACATCCAACCTCTGCCTTATCAACTTGAACTCATTTATTGTATCCATATTAGTTTTCTTCTCCCGATCAGCTTCATCCACCTATTTAAATCAATCACACAATTACACGGAGTGTTTTATAGTACAGAGTGGTCTAGTTTTAAGTGTCAATAATTCATCATACTGTTCTCGCGGTCTGAGTTTACCCGTGCGTCATCCCCCTGTGATTTAGAAGTAGACATGCATTATTGACTTCATCCTTGTCTATTGTTCACTTTCAGAAAGGGTAAGTATCTAAGTGAATGTCTTCCAAAAAAAAAACATTTACTGATTAGCGCTTTTATTTCAGTCATTGTCAGTTTGACAACCATCGAAATTTATTTGATTTGTTTACTATTAATTTTTTTCCGTTTCTTTGTGTTGTTAATTATTTATAAAGTTTTCTATTTACCACACCACCACAGTTCTTTTAAGAGCTATTGTTTCTACGCTTTTAACATTCTGTAAGTACTTTCATAATATTATTATTAATATTTTTATTTTTTTTGATGTCGGCTGTCACGATCTAACCAAAATTTAGCGGGTTTAAAATAAAATAAGCGAATTGCAACCTGAAAATGAGATATGAGATACTACAGCATCAATCAGAATGTCTTATTGAATTTTTAATTTGTTGTATTTATTTTAGAAAAACATGTAACCATCCAGAACCTAAATCAAGAGCTTAAAGTTAAAGAAATACTACATATTGGTGACACATCTCTGCGAATTTTGGTAAATAAATTGGGTTTCAAATTTAGACGGAATTCTATGATCCAAACGGAGACTCTCATAAATAAAAAATGTTATTTCGGTCAAGATATTTTTGATTTGCTTTGGTATAAGGTTGTTTTAGTGCAAATTTGCAGCAAAAGATCTTTACTTTCTGACTGACAATACACGCAAAATTTTAAACGTGACGAAGCTTTAGACACGCCCTTTTCTATAATATGAACACAACAGGTTTGTTGACTTCGTGACGCACGGGTAAACTCACTCCGCGAGAATAGTAACTGTCATAACCAATAAATTTAATCAAATTTGTACCAAATATTTATGAAATGAATACTCGTTATGTGATGTGAATGACATACGTCAAAATTGTTTAGAGACGTCGATATAGGAGGCTTGGCTGCATTCGTTTTCAAGCTTCATGGAGCGAGTAGAGCGTTTTTGACGTTACGATGACGTAATTTAGCAAAACTATAATTTAAGCAACTGTCAAATTACGTCATTGTGACGTCAAGAAAGCTCTGCTAGCTCCATGGAGCGTGAAAACGAATGCGGCCTTTATTTTTCCGTTCTATTTGCTTCGCTCAATGGATATTATTCAAAATTGACAAAAATGTCTACTGCACTATGCAAAAACGTCAACATTTTCCTATTTTCTGTTGTCAGTCTATTTCTTTTGGCTTCATAAATGTTGCCAGCTTCAGAAAACAACCTTTCACGCTGGCACAACAGAAAATGGAAAAATGTTGACGTTTTTGCATAGTAACTTGTCAAAAGTCAACTTGGAGTAGTCTAAGTTGCATTAAAAAATTGAAACCTAAAATAATAAAGTTTTGTGTATAATATTTTGTTTTCAAGAGAATTTATAAGTTTTTTTTTACTTTGTATATCTTTGATGCTGTGTCTGCGTGTTATATTGTTTTATAATTAAATTAACCGGTTTTCCTTATTAAGATTTGTAATAATACCACCTGAGTCACAAAAACAGACAAGAAGTTTCGGTTGGTGTACAACTCAACTTTCTGTATTAAAACAAGTCTAGAATTCAATTAAACACTGGTAACAGACCAATTTAAATTTTCGGACTAATTCAATTCTAAAAATTAGTGTTCAAAACTAATATCGTAGCATTTAGTGCCAACATTGATTACTTTCATCTCTGAAGTGTCTGAAACTCGGTTTTTCAGTCTTAAAGCAGTAAAAAACAGTCCGAATTTATTAGAAATGCTCCAAGTTTTTGCAATGATGTGTGTAGAAGCCAATGTAATAGTGAAGAAGCTTGAAATGACATTTTCAAGACTACGGACAGTGTACAAACTGGCTTTCAGACTTGATAAGTCGAAAACTTTGTGAAGATCGTGAAGAGACTTAAAACTCGATTTTTCAAGCTGAAAACAGCCTAAAAGCACTAAAAACAGTCTAGATTTTTAAGAAATCTTCGAATTTTTAACACTGAAGGGTCTAGAAGTCATGTTAATAGTGGAAAAGCTTGAAATGACATTTTTAAGCCAATGAAAAATGTAAAAATTGTTTTTTAAGCCAATGAAAAATGTAAAAATTGTTTTTTAAGTCTAAAATAGTCCAGAGTTCTAAGAAAATGAAAAGCAAGGTAAAAAAACTTGAAAGGTTAGTCTTCATGTCAATTTTCATGAATCCAATGTCAATATCTTGTATTAAAGACTATTTTCAAGATTAAAATATTGAAATGTTTTTTCAAATTATGAAAACTTACTTCAAATGGAATTTTAAGCTTCTGATGTCACTTTTAATTGGTTCAGAGTCACTTTTTAGTGTCCAAGTCAATTTTCAAGGTTTAAATGTCTGAATTTGTAGTCAAAAATTCTAGAGAAAGTAGTTTTTCTTGTCTGCAAGTCAATTTTCAATACTAAAGTTTTCAACTTATTTGAAAACTATGACGACTGACTACAAGGACCGTTTTTAAGCCTCTCACGTCAATTTTCACAGTTTCCAAGTAAATTTTCAAGACTAAAGTATTTCAATTTGTCTGAAAAGTATTAAAACTGGTTAAAAAGACAATTTTTAAGCCTTTCAAGTGAATTTTCACCATTTCAAAGTAAATTTACTGGTTTCTAAGTCAATTTTTAAAACCAAAATGTTTCAATTTGTTTGGAAACTATGAAAACTGACTACAAAGACATTTTTAAGCTTGTCAATTTTGACCGTTTTCAGGACAATTTTTAAGTTGGGTTGGGTTGGTTTTGGATCTCGTAAACAAAGTTTCAAATAAGAATTTTATAAGAGATGCTTATTTTTTCAAATTGAATAAGAAAAGTAAAAAAAACTGTAATTTTTTAAAAATATCCAGTGACATGGGACAGTTCTCCAACGGACAGTTATGACCAGAAATCGATTTTTTAAACTGAACTTTTAAGAACTGTAGTATTTTCCTTAAGAAGCATTTTTCAGGAAAATGAAATAATGCATGTCGACTTATTTTCTGATGGGCTATCGAATGGTGCATTATTGACATTTAAAACTGGACCACACTGTATATGCGCAGGACTTAAAGATATGGTACATCATCCAAAAATATGAAAAAAAAAATCTATTAACTTGCTAGTACATTTTAGAAACAGGTTACAGTTAGTTGTTCCAACGTTTAAATAAAATTGCAAAAAACTGACCATGTTTGTCAACGTTAAAAAGTTGATTTTGCTCAAAAAGGATTGACTTTGAATTGAAATCAACTATCCCTTCAAAATATTCACCAATTTTGACTACAAAATGCATAAAAAAGCTGTTTTCTGTGAAAAGAGAAACGTTTCGGGAGATACTCGCAAGTCAATTTCAAAACACACTTTGTTTCAGATTTTTAGTCGAGCTACGCATATACATATTATCAAACACCCTCTATATACTTGACACTACCATGGAAAACGTACCTCGCGCTTTAACATTTCCTTCAACTTATAGATTTCGTCGGCCATAAGTTTCTTATCCTCTTCCAGTCTCTGAATCGTCATTTGCAGTTTTTCGAGTTCGGAAGCCTCGTTCTCCTGGCGGTCCTGCGCCTCTGAATCCGAAGAAATTATTTCCCAACCATCTAAGGATGGTTAACAAAAATATGTTGGTCGTATCGACCGCGACTTGCCAGATATTAGTAATACAAGCTCACTCTGACAAACTTTTAGTTAAACTTTGCTTGGAAAACGAAAACGTAACAAACTGACTTACATGTATGTAGAGGGTGATTGTTTATATTTTACTTCATACCTAACTTCGTTAATTTTTGATGTGACAGACAGCATAGTTGCAGTATTTTTCCCGAATCGCCAGAATCTGATTGATCACTTGTCAATTTTTTGACATATCCTTGAATTATGATTGATTTTCTGATTTCAAATATGCATCTATAGTTGATCAAAGTTAGGTTGGTTACTTTTTTAAAATTTAAATCAAGGAATTTATGACAGGTCACGTAACTGTAGACTGTCAAATTTGCCTTCATGTAGCTATAAAATTTATTTTTAATGTTACGTCAATTGAATTCAGACAGAAATTAACAAATTACCGAGAGAAAAATGTGTTTTACTGTCTTACGTTAAACTATATAAATTTTGATATTTGTCAAATAGTTTGACAGCTGTCATGTGATCCCACCTGCGCCAAAAATTGACACACTAGTGACAAACTATAAAATACAAATTTTCAACCCCGCTGGCTGTTAAAATAATGAGCTTGTTTTGATAATTATGATAGTTGTCACGTGACCATACACTGTCAACATTCCCTTCATGAAGCTATAAAGTGAATTTTTAAGGTTATATCAATTGAAGTTATACAGAAATCGACCAATTACCGAGTAAAAAATGTCCTTTATTATTTTACGCTAAAGTAAACGAGTGTTGATATTTGTCTAGAAGTGTAACGGCTGTGAAAAGATGACAGACGAGTGACAACTGTCAAAGTTTAGCTCATCAAACTAAAAAAAAACACGTTACGACGTTGTCACGTGATCGTAAAATGTCAACATTTCCTTCATGAAGCTGTAAAGTGCATTTTTAAGGTTATATCATTGAATTGGCCAGTAATTATGAAAAGGATTTTTCTAGATGAATGACATATCTAGCGATACACTTTTTCAAATCCGTAAAACCTAAAGTATTCAACTTAAGGGGAAATTTGAGTAGATTGTAGATTTGTAGCTGTCGGGGTGATAATGTACTGCGGCCATGAGGCCTCTTGTACAGCTGAGTCAGTTTTAGAGAGGAAATCTCCCCATCATTGATAATGCTGCTACCACACAGGTTGGTCCTTGCGTTTGAGTTTACATCACACTCACACAGCAGGTGTTCAGGAGTTTCTTCCTCACAGAATTTGCAGTCTCCGTGATTTCCTAGGCTCATCCGCTTCAGGTGGCCTCTCAAGCGACAGTGTCCTGAGAGTTTTTTTTTACTCAATTTTACCAATTCATTACTCCTTTCCCGGTTCTCACCTCCAAGAAGTTTCTTAGTCCAGTGAGTTGTACCCAGAGCTTGGCTGTTTCGTGTTCCTCCTTCAATTTGAGCTCGTGTTTACAGGTGACATCCCCCAAGCCACAGAAGGGTTCTGGTCCAGTAAACGGAGTCTCGGCCTCTTTTTTTAGCCAGAATGTTGGCTTTCTCATTTCCCTCAATTTCTCTGCCACAGAGCAAGGTGACATTATTTCTGCCTAGTTCCTTGAGTTTGCCTAACATTCCCATACCATTTTAGAGCTGACTATGGGTGATAGCCGTTGTCAATGCTGAACTGAGCGCATCTTTCGGGTATTTACCCACTAGTTCCGAGAATTTGGTTCTTGGCCCAAACACTCCGGCTCCTGTTTGTCTTCTGCATACCAATTAATGATGTGTTCGCCCAGACGGTAAGTAACAGATTCATTGGTCCACTCATTCTTGTGGCTTAACTTAGTGAAGAACGTACTTCCAAAGTTAAATTTCCTGATAGTTTCATCTTTTGGATACATCAGATGTCTAATGCTTTTTGATAGAGATATCCAAGCTCTTCTACTTACCACCGTTCTGCCTCAGCGGCTCCTTGCACAGTGAGGTGCAACGGTGTGAGTTCAAACATGACCTCCATTGCCGCTGTAGAACATGATCTCATGGCTCCTGTTATGCATAGGCATGCCAGTCTTTGTACTTTGCTAAAAGTTTGCCTAGCAGTACCTTGTCTGATTTTATTGTAGCAAGCAGCCGCCTCATACGTAATAATGGAAGTAATCATGGTGATATACATCCATCTCAGAATGCTCTCATGGCTCCTGTTATGCATAGGAATGCCAGTATTTGAAATTGGCTAATAATTTGCCTAGCAGTACCTTGTCTGATTTTATTGTAGCAAGTAGCCGCCTCATGCCAGGCTTCTGCACACCATTAAGGCCATTGTGGCTTTACTGACAGTTTCCTGAATGTGCCTGTTCCAAAGAAGTTTGTGATCTAGTGTTATTCCTAGAAATTTAACTTCTTGCTTGAATTCTAAGAATTCTCCAGATATCTGGATAGTTTTCAGAGTCGCCAGCTTCCTTCTTCTTGCTAATGGAACAACAGTGGTTTTGGCTGGATTTATAGTCAGCCCCATGGCAATGCACCATCTTTCAGTGACTTTGATTCCTGCTTGTACCAGTTCACATAAATTGGGTACATACTTGCCGTAAAACTTTTACTGAATCGCAATACGAATCCCGCAAAAGAAATTGTATACATTTTATATAGTAATTTAAGTTTTAAATGTGAAACCTAACATCAATCGTTTATCCATTATTCTTAAGAGACTTCCTAAGGAATGAGCATTATTTGTCTTCAAAAGGGAAATGTTAGACTGGTTACAGTTAAATGTTGAACCTTTAGCTCCTAACTAATCGTTATAGAAATGTAATAAACAGATTGGCCTAACAAACAAGAAATATTATGTGAATAACTTTTCAAAAAAATTGGTTCCTTAGCTTTTCTCCACAGAGTTACCAATAAAACCCATTTAAAATGGCATTGATTCAGCTTCAGAGGTTTATCATGATCGTGTTAGGCACATTCTGCTGCAGGACTTTATTTTATAGGTTTTGCAACAGCGTAGTAAAACTCATCATATCTATTCGTCCTTCAAAAGTTACATTTTTATTACTAGTTGGCAACGTACAGCTAGTCATATAACCTTTAAGAAAAAAATCACTTGTCAAAACTGTACAGGGCGTAAAATTTCATGGATAGGGTAGATTAACACACTTAATGTGCATGTGAATGAAACCAAAATACTCAAAAAGGATATTATAGGATTTTAATTACCTCTCACATAACTTGGAAAATATCCAAACATCATTTTCGCCAAATTGCAGAATGTAAGACTTAAAAACGTATCAGTCGATTATAATATTAATTGAATAAACGAAAGCTTCAGCACAGACTAATCAATTGACACTTATTAGGTGTGCATTTAGATGACTCTCTTTAAAATAGTTAAACTTAATAGAAAATGTCATTAGTAGTTAATATTCAGGATGTATTATCTATAAAATGCGCCGATAACGTTTTGAATGATTGCTTTATCGATCTCGTTCCGTTAATCTAATTAGATTATTAATAAGAGGGTTATCAAATATTTTTGTACCTAATGTAAAAAATATTATGTATATTAACATCGAAAATTGATTTTAATTCGGTCGTTTCCGTACTATTGGTTTAATTAGAAAATATTTTACTTAAACTTTTCGTGAACGTCTAATTTGCATTATAAACTATATAAAAATTTTATTTTTTTTTATATATTTTTTTATATCCAGTGATGTAGGACATGACAAGATACATCTAGTCCAAATTTGAGCTAAATATCTCTAAAACTGTAAGAACTATAAAGCAAAAACTAAAAAATATATAAAACTTTAACTCCCTGTATTTCTTTAACGCAGCTTTCCTCGAATATAGTTTATAATGCAAACTCATATTATTTTTCGATTCTCTATCGCTCTTTGAAGTTTCCGCGATGAAAACTGGACCACCCTGTATATGCTAAACAAGGTGGTCAAAAGACAATTTCAAGGACTACAAATTGGTATATTGGTACAAATTAGTATATATAAAACTACCCTGTAACTGTCAAAATAACAGAGTTATGGGCTGTCAAAGTGAAAACCGTCAAAATCAAACTTTACAGCAAACAACTTAGGTTTAACAGTAAATAACTCAGTTATTCGACGTTTTAGGTAAAAACGCTATACAGGGTGGTCAAAAGATAATTTCAAGGGCTACAAATTGGTATATTGCACTACCCTATAAATCTCAAAGACTCATGGACGTCAATCAACCAACATATGTAGCCTTCCTCGATTATAACAAAGCTTTCGACAAAGTCCGCCATAATCACCTCATAAAACTCATGAGAGATAAAAACATTGACAGGAATGATATCAGGATAATAACATATCTCTATTTTAACCAGACTGCCAAAGTTTCGGTGCAAAATGAACTTTCAGAAGAGATAAAAATAAAACGTGGAGTAAGACAAGGATGCTTGCTCTCACCATTACTCTTCAATCTGTATTCAGAAGACATAGTACAAGAAGCACTGGAAAATCAAAAAACAACGGGAGTGAAAGTTAATGGGAAGGTTATAAACAACCTCAGATACGCGGATGACACAGTACTAATAGCAGAAACCCTGGAAGAACTGCAAAGGCTGATAGATCTAGTAGTACAGATCAGCGAAGAAAGGAGGCTCACACTGAACACCAAAAAGACTAAATTTATGACAATCACAAAACACCAGCAACAGCGAGAAACATTATGGATCAAAGGGGAGCCAGTGGAGAAAGTCCGCAAATACGAGTACTTGGGAACAATTGTAAATGACAATAATGATTATTCACAAGAAATAAGATCAAGAATCGGAAGGGCTAGATCAGTGTTTAATAAAATGAGGAATGCATTAACCAGAACAGATCTTAGTCTACATCTTAAAATCAGAATGCTTAAATGCTACATATTTCCAGTACTATTATATGGAATGGAAGCCTGGACGCTTAAGAAGTGCGACACTGACCGGCTGGAAGCATTCGAGATGTGGGCATATCGAAGAATCCTCAGAATAAGCTGGGTGAGCAGAACAACGAACAAGGAGGTGTTGAGAAGAATGGGAAAGGAGAAGGAAATAATCAACACAATCAAAATCAGAAAATTGCAATATCTGGGCCACGTGATGAGAGGGGAGAGGTACACACTGTTGCAAACTATTATACAAGGAAAAATACAGGGTAAAAGAAGTATAGGAAGAAGACGCATCTCCTGGTTGAACAACCTAAGGCAGTGGTACAACAGTAGCTCTGTTGATTTGTTCAGATCCGCAGCTTCAAAGATAAAAATCGCCATGATGATAGCCAACCTTCTTAAAGGAGACGGCACGTAAAGAAGAAGATAATTGTCAGGATAAGAGAGAAGAATAACCAAGTTATTTGACAATACAATGGAGTAGTTTACATGGTGATTCATTGAGTTTTTAACATTCTTGTAACTTGTTTAATTTTTATTTTATCAAAAATTACCAAATATGAATCTTGTAGATATTTGCGTCTACTTTATTCCTAGATAATCCATCAGTATACAGGGTATCCCAAATTTGACCAACAAACCAAACTTATAATTTTTTATTTGATTTTTAGAATCTACGTCAAATTCTAGGCCTACTTGATGTAAAATATTAGTATAGATATTCAATTGTCAAAAAAGTCACTTTGATTGAGCAAAATCCAAAATGCTAGCCGTTAGTATAGTAGGCTCAAAAAATCCCTAATTTAGACTAAATTTTCGTGCACTTTTCCAGAAAATCGTCCATAACTCGCTTATTTGAAACACCCCGTATAAAACCACCGTACAACAAAAGAAAGCTAATAAATGGTGCTATCACGTGACGTTGAGCGGGCACGGCTAAGTTGTTCCGTTTAGCCGCTAGAGGGTGTCAAAGTTGACTCTAGTTTTTTGCAGTTTTTGCTCAATATCTCAGGAAGGTTTCAGGTTAGAGGTCTGAAATTTGTACCACAAACGCACACCGATGGGGTGCAACATAACAAAATTATTAATCTCGTTATTAAAACGTGTCCAATGGTGTTAGGTCGGGACTATTTGCTGGCCAGCTTGTTGTTTCAAATTTCCAAAGGGGTTAATTTTAAGTGTAAATTTTGACATTACCATAATTTTGCCGTTTTTTTTTTTCGAAATTTAAAAAAAAATTATATTTTTAAAAGTGTTGATGTTAGGTATACAACATTAAATATAGAAAATATTGCAAATAATAGTCGGAATCAGAATATTAAATAATATGATGGGAGTATTCATTTAAAAAAACATAACTTTGTGTCATATAGCAATTTTGATCCACTCTACGTATTAAAAAGTAAATCCTGCAAAACCTTCAAGTCGTGGACTATAACTTTTATATTTGACATTTTTCGATAAAGTTAATAGTTGATGAGATAAGGATAAGAGCAAATGTAACCAATCACCCTGTACGTACCATGGGCCGAAAAAGACCCTTCGCCGGGCATAATCTTCTTCTTTCAGCCCTTTGTACGTAATTAACTATTTCAGCACTTCATTGATCTGGCTCTAAGTTATCTTTTAATTTTTCTACATCAATAATTTTAAACGTCTACATCGCAGAACAATCCGCCACAAAACAAAAATTTCAACCCACAAGAGTATTGGAAAAAAAATTATTACCTTTAAGAGTTAAGAAATCCGTCTCGTACTTCTTAAGTTTCTTCACTTTAATACTGCAAGCGTGCTTGATAAGTTGCTTAGCCGCTTCTTCGCTTCTGCACTTTTTCGGCAACGACACTCGGAAATATTTTAAAATTCCCTCAAAGTCCAACTGTAGGAGATCCCTTTTGCACTCCGTTAAAAGAGCCAACGCCATTTGAAATAGGGTGTCAATACCTGCCATCATCAGAATAAATTGTATTAGTGTTGATAGACCGGGTGATTCTATATTAGAAGTATCTAGAAAATTTCAGCTTTCTAAGAGGCCTCCTGTAGACAGGGTGAATTTTTGAACCAAACCATCTTAACAAATTAGCAAATTAAAACACTAAGACATTCCAAAATGTGCTGCTCCGTTCATGAGGAACCGATCTTGTAGAAACTTTGCACATTTCTTAAACCCACTTTCCTTTAATTATACTGAAAATGTCTGCTTTTTAAGTGTCCTTCTGTAGAAAGGGTGAATTTTTGAACAAAACTATCTTAACAAATTAACAAATTAAAACACTAAGACATTCCAAATTGTGCTGCTCCGTCCCTGAGGAACCGATCTTGTAGAAACTTTGCACATTTATTAAACACACTTTCCTTTAATTATACTGAAAATGTCTGCTTTTTAAGTGTCCTTCTGTAGAAATGGTGAATTTTTGAACAAAACCATCTCAACAAATTAACAAATAAAAACACTAAGACATTCCAAATTGTGCTGCTCCGTCCCTGAGGAACCGATCTTGTAGAAACTTTGCACATTTATTAAACACACTTTCCTTTAATTATACTAAAAATGTCTGCTTTTTAAGTGTCCTTTTGTAGACAGGGTGAATTTTTGAACCAAACCGTCTTAACAAATTAACAAATAAAAACACTAAGACATTCCAAATTGTGCTGCTCCGTTCATGAGAAACCGATCTTGTAGAAACTTTGCACATTTATTAAACACACTTTCCTTTAATTATACTGAAAATGTCTGCTTTTTAAGTGTCCTTTTGTAGACAGGGTGAATTTTTGAACAAAACCATCTTAACAAATTAACAAATAAAAACACTAAGACATTCCAAATTGTGCTGCTCCGTTCATGAGGAACCGATCTTGTAGAAACTTTGCACATTTATTAAACACACTTTCCTTTAATTATACTGAAAATGTCTGCTTTTTAAGTGTCCTTCTGTAGAAAAGGTGAATTTTTGAACAAAACCATCTTAACAAATTAACAAATAAAAACACTAAGACATTCCAAATTGTGCTGCTCCGTTCATGAGAAACCGATCTTGTAGAAACTTTGCACATTTATTAAACACACTTTCCTTTAATTATACTGAAAATGTCTGCTTTTTAAGTGTCCTTCTGTAGAAAAGGTGAATTTTTGAACAAAACCATCTTAACAAATTAACAAATAAAAACACTAAGACATTCCAAATTGTGCTGCTCCGTTCATGAGGAACCGATCTTGTAGAAACTTTGCACATTTATTAAACACACTTTCCTTTAATTATACTGAAAATGTCTGCTTTTTAAGTGTCCTTCTGTAGAAAGGGTGAATTTTTGAACAAAACCATCTCAACAAATTAACAAATTAAAATACTAAGACATTCCAAATTGTGCTGCTCCGTTCATGAGGAACCGATCTTGTAGAAACTTTGCACATTTCTTAAAACACACTTTCCGTTAATTATACTGAAAATGTCTGCTTTTTAAGTGTCCTTCTGTAGAAAAGGTGAATTTTTGAACAAAACCATCTTAACAAATTAACAAATAAAAACACTAAGACATTCCAAATTGTGCTGCTCCGTTCATGAGGAACCGATCTTGTAGAAACTTTGCACATTTATTAAACACACTTTCCGTTAATTATACTGAAAATGTCTGCTTTTTAAGTGTCCTTCTGTAGAAAAGGTGAATTTTTGAACAAAACCATCTTAACAAATTAACAAATAAAAACACTAAGACATTCCAAATTGTGCTGCTCCGTTCATGAGGAACCGATCTTGTAGAAACTTTGCACATTTATTAAACACACTTTCCGTTAATTATACTGAAAATGTCTGCTTTTTAAGTGTCCTTCTGTAGAAAAGGTGAATTTTTGAACAAAACCATCTTAACAAATTAACAAATAAAAACACTAAGACATTCCAAATTGTGCTGCTCCGTTCATGAGGAACCGATCTTGTAGAAACTTTGCACATTTATTAAACACACTTTCCGTTAATTATACTGAAAATGTCTGCTTTTTAAGTGTCCTTCTGTAGAAAAGGTGAATTTTTGAACAAAACCATCTTAACAAATTAACAAATAAAAACACTAAGACATTCCAAATTGTGCTGCTCCGTTCATGAGGAACCGATCTTGTAGAAACTTTGCACATTTCTTAAACACACTTTCCGTTAATTATACTGAAAATGTCTGCTTTTTAAGTGTCCTTTTGTAGAAAAGGTGAATTTTTGAACAAAACCATCTTAACAAATTAACAAATAAAAACACTAAGACATTCCAAATTGTGCTGTTCCGTTCATGAGGAACCGATCTTGTAGAAACTTTGCACATTTATTAAACACACTTTCCTTTAATTATACTGAAAATGTCTGCTTTTTAAGTGTCCTTCTGTAGAAAAGGTGAATTTTTGAACAAAACCATCTTAACAAATTAACAAATAAAAACACTAAGACATTCCAAATTGTGCTGCTCCGTTCATGAGGAACCGATCTTGTAGAAACTTTGCACATTTATTAAACACACTTTCCTTTAATTATACTGAAAATGTCTGCTTTTTAAGTGTCCTTCTGTAGAAAAGGTGAATTTTTGAACAAAACCATCTCAACAAATTAACAAATAAAAACACTAAGACATTCCAAATTGTGCTGTTCCGTTCATGAGGAACCGATCTTGTAGAAACTTTGCACATTTATTAAACACACTTTCCTTTAATTATACTGAAAATGTCTGCTTTTTAAGTATCCTTCTGTAGACTGGGTGAATTTTTGAACCAAACCGTCTTAACAAATTAACAAATAAAACCAGTAAGACATTCCAAATTGTGCTGCTCCATCCCTGAGGAACCGATCTGGTTGAAACTTTATAAAGTTTTTCAACCATATGGTATTGTCTAACTGAAGACAAAAGGACACATCAGCGAACCTTTCAGGACTTGAGAACTTAATTATTGTATAGAGTAGGGTTTGAACAAATCTACCATTTTTATGAAATATCCAAGAAACGGTGCAAGACAGTTATAGGAAAGAATAATTCAAAAATGAGATAGTTGGCTGATATGGCAACACCGCAAAATCCAAAATAATTTAAAAAGAGTGTCACACTCCAAGTTTTAACGAAAAATATTGAGCCGTTCTCCATATACTTCTAATATACCATCAGCTTGAATCACCCTATTCAGTGTAATTCAAATTCGACCCTCACCATTGTGATCTCAGAAACCATAAGAGATACGAGAAAGTTTAAATTGGGGCAAAATTGCACAAGTTAAAGCTCAACCAAATGCTGTTTCAAAAATTTTGATTTTCCCAGTACTTCCGAAGATATCCGCAAAAAACTGAAAATTTGATTTTTTATTTTTATTTATTTCTAACCTTATTTGAAGAGATATCCCAAAACTAAAAGAATCTTTTCATTGCCACTTTTTCCTAGCTATTCGATGATGGATTGAAATTTGTCACACGACGTTTCGTTTTTAGGCAGTCATCATCAACTTTCTTTTTTCTTAGGGGCGCTATATTGATTTTTAGCCCACCAAATAGTACGTTTTATTCTGATTTTAGTGATGTATAACAACTTGACTTGCTCTAATAATCGTCCGAATTATCGTGTTCACAAGTACTGTCAAATAATGACATTTCATAAAAAGTTTACATTAATTAGTTTTTATTGAATTATTTTGTCATTTATGAGTCAAATCATAAGTTATTATACATCAGTAAAATCAGAATAAAACATACTATTTGGTGGGCTAACAATCCAATATGGCGCCCATAAGAAAAAAGAAAGTTGATGATGACTGACAGAAAACGAAACGTCGTGTGGCAAATTTGAATCCATCATCGAATAGCTAGGAAAAAGTGGCAATGAAAAGATGTTTTTAGTTTTGGGATATCTCTTCAAATAAGGTTAGAAATAAATAAAAACAAAAAAGCAAATTTTCAGTTTTTTTCGGATATCTTCGGAAGCACTCGGAAAATCTAAATTTTTAAAACGGCATTTGCTTGAGCTTTAAATTGCGCAACTTTGCCCCAATTTAAACTTTCTCGTATCTCTTATGGTTTCTGAGATGATCCCAATGGTGAGGGTCGAATTTGAATTACCCTGTATATTACATAAAAAATGCTTGTCCGGCTCGAAAATATTAAGTTTTTCCAAATAATTTTCAAGGTTACTAAAAACGTTCATGGTTCGTTTTCGAAGGACCACCCTGTAGAAGAAACAACGTGCATTAACTTACCTTGTAAAAGAAAAACGTCAATAATGTGAAAAACAAAATACAATGGAAATCTGGCAGTGAATAGAGTTAAAAACCACTGGGAAGCAAACATATGTGTTTCTATTCGGTGTTCTTTAAAGTGGTTCCAAAGAGGACTTAATTGTTCTTCCATCAGCCTGAAAAGAGAAAGTACCACTTCACTTTAAAATAATCTTCAAGCAAAACTGACGTATTAAAACATTTTTACGCGTACAAAAGACTGAAAATCGTTTGTGCGTAAAACGATGCAACTTGGACCGAATAAAAACTAACTTCTTTTAGCCGTTTGAAAGTAAATAACATATTTAAAATTATCATCATACCTGTTTAATTGGTAGAGGCGTAGATATAGATTTTCGAAACCCTGCTTGTAGAAATCTCTTAGCTTGTAATCGTACATCAATTTGACGAGTACACAAAAAGCTTGTTCTTCAGGCATCTGAAAGCAACTTATCGTAAGAATTCCTGGTGGAAAATCGCAAATGATTAGAAACTAAAATAAAATGAACGATCTGTACTTAAAGACAAATATGACACTCTCTAGAAAGTTAAACCACAGACTGTGGGTATTTTGCATTCATTATAATTATAAGAAGATTTTTAGATGTCTTTTGGTTGTCACACTAGAGCTGGAAGATTTCTAGATGTCTTTTGGTTGTCGAAATAGTCGTGGGAAAGTTCTTACTGCCCTTAAGTAGTCAAATGAAACTCAGGAGAGCTTCTTTCTGGCTTCTAATAGTCAAAAATTCTGTTTGGAGGGCTTTTTAATAGTTTTTAAGTTGTCTAGCTACCACTAGAAGATTTTCAGATCTTTTGGTTGTCACACTACAGCTGGAAGATTTCTAGATGTCTTTTGGTTGTCAAAATAGTCGTGGGAAGCTTCTTACTGCCCTTAAATAGTCAAATGAAACTCAGGAGAGCATTTTTCTGTCTTCTAATTGTCAAAAATTATGTTTGGAGAGCTTTTCAATTGTCATTAAGTTGTCTAGCTACCACTAGAAGATCTTTAGGTCTTTTGGTTGTCACCCTACAGCTGGAAGATTTCTAGAAGTCGTTTGGTTGTCAAAATAGTCGTGGGAAACTTCTTACTGACCTTATGTAGTCAAATGAAACTCAGGAGAGCTTCTTTCTGTCTTCTAATTGTCAAAAATTCTATTTGGAAGGCTTTTTAATTGTCTTTAAGTTGTCTAGCTACCACTAGAAGATCTTTAGGTCTTTTGGTTGTCACACTAGAGCTGGAAGATTTCTAGAAGTCGTTTGGTTGTCGAAATAGTCGTGGGAAGCTTCTTACAGTCCTTAAGTAGTCAAATGAGACTCAAAAGGCTTCTTTCTACCTTTCAATAGACAAAAATTCTGTTTGGAGGGCTTTTTAATTGTCTTTAAGTTGTCTAGCAACCACTAGAAGATTTTTAGATGTCTTTTGGTTGTCACCCTACAGCTGGAAGGTTTCTAGAAGTCGTTTGGTTGTCAAAATAGTCCTGGGAAACTTCTTACAGTCCTTAAGTAGTCAAATGAAACTCAAAAGGCTTCTTTCTGTCTTCTAATTGTCAAAAAGTCTATTTGGAGGGCTTTTCAATTGTCATTAAGTTGTCTAGCTACCACTAGAAGATTTTTAGGTCTTTTGGTTGTCACACTAGAGCTAGAATATTTCTAGATGTCTTTTGGTTGTCGAAATAGTCGTGGAAAGCTTCTTACAGTCCTTAAGTAGTCAAATGAAACTCAAAAGGCTTCTTTCTACCTTTCAATAGCCAAAAATTTTGTTTGGGGGGCTTTTTAATTGTCTTTAATTTGTCTAGCTACCACTAGAAGATTTTTAGATGTCTTTTGGTTGCCTCCCTACAGCTGGAAGATTTCTAGAAGTCGTTTGGTTGTCAAAATAGTCGTGGGAAACTTCTTACTGACCTTATGTAGTCAAATGAAACTCAGGAGAGCTTCTTTCTGTCTTCTAATAGTCAAAAATTCAATTTGGAGGGCTTTTTAATTGTCTTTAATTTGTCTAGCTACCACTAGAAGATTTTTAGGTCTTTTGGTTGTCACACTAGAGCTGGAAGACTTCTAGATGTCTTTTGGTTGTCGAAATAGTTGTGGGAAGCTTTTTGCAGTCCTGAAGTAGTCAAATGAAACTCAAAAGGCTTCTTTCTACCTTTCAATAGCCAAAAATTCTGTTTGGAGGGCTTTTTAATTGTCTTTAAGTCGTCTAGCAACCACTAGAAGATTTTTAGATGTCTTTTGGTTGCCACCCTACAGCTGGAAGATTTCTAGAAGTCGTTGGGTTGTCAAAATAGTCGTGGGAAACTTCTTACTGTCCATAAGTAGTCAAATGAAACTCAGGAGAGCATCTTTCTGTCTTCTAATTGTGAAAAATTCTATTTGGAGGGCTTTTCAATTGTCATTAAGTTGTCTAGCTACCACTAGAAGATCTTTAGGTCTTTTGGTTGTCACACTAGAGCTGGAAGATTTCTAGATGTCTTTTGGTTGTCGAAGTGGTCGTGGAAAGCTTCGTACAGTCCTTAAGTAGTCAAATGAAACTCAAAAGGCTTCTTTCTACCTTTCAATAGCCAAAAATTCTGTTTGGAGGGCTTTTTAACTGTCTTTAAGTTGTCTAGCAACCACTAAAAGATTTTTAGATGTCTTTTGGTTGCCCCCCTTCAGCTGGAAGATTTCTAGAAGTCGTTTGGTTGTCAAAATAGTCGTGAGAAACTTCTTACTGCCCTTATGTAGTTAAATGAAACTCAGGAGAGCTTCTTTCTGTCTTCTAATAGTCAAAAATTCTGTTTGGAGGGCTTTTTAATTGTCTTTAAGTTGTCTAGCTACCACTAGAAGATCTTTAGGTCTTTTGGTTGTCACACTAGAGCTGGAAGATCTCTAGATGTCTTTTGGTTCTCGAAATAGTCGTGGGAAGCTTTTTACAGTCCCGAAGTAGTCAAATGAAACTCAAAAGGCTTCTTTCTACCTTTCAATAGCCAAAAATTCTGTTTGGAGGGCTTTTTAATTGTCTTTAAGTCGTCTAGCAACCACTAGAAGATTTTTAGATGTCTTTTGGTTGCCACCCTACAGCTGGAAGATTTCTAGATGTCGTTGGGTTGTCAAAATAGTCGTGGGAAACTTCTTACTGTCCATAAGTAGTCAAATGAAACTCAGGAGAGCTTTCTTCTGTCTTCTACTTGTCAAAAATTCTATTTGGAGGGCTTTTCAATTGTCATTAAGTTGTCTAGCTACCACTAGAAGATCTTTAGGTCTTTTGGTTGTCACACTAGAGCTGGAAGATTTCTAGATGTCTTTTGGTTGTCGAAATAGTCGTGGGAAGCTTCTTACAGTCCTTAAATAGTCAAATAAAACCCACGAGAGCTTCTTTCTGTCTTCTAATAGTAAAAAGTTCTATTTGGAGGGCTTTTTAATAGTTTTTAAGTTGTCTAGCTACCACTAGAAGATTTTTAGATGTCTTTTGGTTGCCACCCTACAGCTGGAAGATTTCTAGAAGTTGTTTGGTTGTCAAAATAGTCGTGGAAAACTTCTTACTGTCCATAAGTAGTCAAATGAAACTCAAAAGGCTTCTTTCTACCTTTCAATAGTCAAAAATTCTGTTTGGAGGGCTTTTTAATTGTCTTTAAGTTGTCTAGCTACCACTAGAAGATCTTTAGGTCTTTTGGTTGTCACACTAGAGCTGGAAGATTTCTAGAAGTCGTTTGGTTGTCAAAATAGTCGTGGGAAACTTCTTATTGCCCTTATATAGTCAAATGAAACTCAGGAGAGCTTCTTTCTGTCTTCTAATAGTCAAAAATTCTATTTGGAAGGCTTTTTAATTGTCTTTAAGTTGTCTAGCTACCACTAGAAGGTTTTTAAATCTTTTGGTTGTCAAAATAGTCGTGATAACAAAAAACATACACTAAATAATACAGGAGAAAAATGAAATGTTTAAAAAATGGTTAAAGAACAAAAGGCCCACTAATAAAGAAATGTACCAAAGTAAAAACAGAGAAGTACGAACACTAATGAAAAACGCCAAAAATAATTTCTGGGAGCAAAAATTCCTTTAAATAGAGAATTTAATGGGTGGCTCAATACAGAAGCTTGGAGAACTTGAAGAAAAACAGTTTAATTCCAATGGAAAAATGACAATTACATAATAAGAAATTACTGGCCATTAGAGACCAGATTAGAACACATGAGAGAGGAGGATAATGAGGAAATACACAATGGCGATAACATAAACACTACCATCAGTGAGGTCCGCAATGCTTTATCGAAAATGATAAATGGACGATCTCCAGGTCCTGGAGCTGCTCAAAGCTGGAGGTCCAGCTCTAATAGAAAGTAATAGAACGTGATGGGAGATTGCTCACCTGGTGTCCCTATTTAAAAAGGGTGATCAAAAGGATCCAACTGCTACAGAAGATTAAATATAATCCCGACTTTTGCAAGATTATTTGGAAAAGTATTCCACGGAAAAATACATGAAAATATTGGATATCAAAATGGCGACGATCAAAGTTGATTTACATTTGGTCGATCCTGTACAGAGACTGGTTCTCTTTAAAAATGTGAAAAAAACTTATTATAATTATGCGGAATAAACAATGCCATTTTAAAGTTAAAATGGCAGTTACGCTCTCTGGTAGTTATTTTTAGAACTTTTTTTTAACCCCCAATTTTTCGGTCACCCGGTACATAAATTGTTTTGATAATTCAACAATAAAAAGAAGAATTTAAGAAAAAACAAATTAATGAAAAATAAACTTACGTGCAGCAACAGCGTTGCAGCCAGAAAACTCAAACCCTGGCAGTAGCCAACTTCAGAATCGTACACTGCGTAGGCCTTACTCACTCTAAAATTATAATTTTTTAATGTTACAGATTAAACTATTTGAGTTAGCTGCTAAAATATGTCATTTTCTATTCACTTAAAGCGTTTTTTAATCGATTTTACCTGTAAAGTGAATCCTGACCAAGTCCTCCGGCTTCTTTAAAAAAATCATGAGCGGGAAACGTCCTTGCAATGTCTCGTTGGATAACATTCTCGCAGGATGATTCCTGTAATTTAAAAATAATAAATAAAATAAATTTTAAACGCAAAATTAATACTTTAGTAATTAATATTCTGTATTGCTCCATGACATTGCTGTTTTCGTCCACACCAGCTAATCTCTGCCAAACTTCACCTCTCAGAGCTTCAGGTATTCCAAGTTTTACTAGGCTAGCCAACTGGAATTACGAAAATCAAACAAAATAAACAATCATTTCGCCGGATTTAAATCCACCAAACCTGTTTTGGTCTCTGTCGTGTTTGTTTCCATTTGGCAAGAAGATCGGCCCAAGAAACTAAAACATCTTCAGAGCAATCTTTCGATACTAAACCAGTCCCGCTCAACAAAGGTTCATCTCCGTCTGTTATAAAATCAGTTTATATTAGGGGCATTTGAATATTAATAAACTGACCGGAGTGATACTCTTCTTTGGGGGTCAGTGTATCGATGGACGTGATACTGGGCGACTGAATTAAACTAGACAAGTTTAAATTGAGATTCAGTAAACTCCTATCCAATTCTCCTGAGGTTTCCATGCTGAGTACTTCGTATATTACTTCGCTGAGATCCCCAGAAAAACTCTACAATAAAAATAAATAGTGCCTATTAATTATACACGCATTTCCTATGAAATGTAGGTATTTGCAGTTCAAATCCTTTAATATAAACATTGTAGCTTGTTTGGTCAATTATTTCTCATTAATATATCCCACTTTGATCCAAGTTGTCAAAGTTGACGTTTGAATTTTTAAAACTGAATATCTCCGCCATTTTTTAAGTTACACACCACTCAAAATAAAGCTCGTTCAGTCCTCTTTCCTGTCATACTAGTCACTTGGGTGGTTCTGGTCAAACGTATACAGAGTGTCCCAAAGTAGAGTGTTATGCTATTTTGATGCCCTTTAAGGGTCTTTTAAGGGCTTTAACGGGTTGTAAAGTCACGGTACCAGATTCGACACTTAATTTAGAACATTTTTGCTCTCCTGTAAAATGTTTGTATCTTTAACCGTTTTGATCATCTTTACCAAAACAAGTTGCCTGGGAACTTTGACCCAAATTCTCCAAGTTGCCAATTGAATTTTTTAATTGAATATCTCCGCCATTTTTTAAGTTACAGGGTGCGTAAATCACTTAAAATAAGGCTCGTTCAGTCCTCTTTCCTGTTATGCTATTTTGATGCCCTTTAAGGGTCTTTTAAGGGCTTTAACGGGTTGCAAAGTTACGGTACCAGATTCGACACTTAATTTAGAACATTTTTGCTCTCCTGAAAAATGTTGGTATCTTTAACAGGGAGCTATTTACCAAACAACAGGAGTAACAGGAATTGTGCACTCGTTCATTCAAACTTGAATAACTCGCTTATTTGCAACACTTCGTATAGACTTTTCTACTTCTATGGATAGCTAATGAAAGGGGCTTTCCAACGATATGGCCACATTGCACAATAAGTTAAAATGTTTGGTTACTAGAGGGTGTCAAAGTTTAACAATCTTTTTGGCACTTTTTTGATACACTCAGTCATTTGCAACACCTTGTATCATAGAGATATAGAAGTCTAAGTTGTTCTCTCACTGTTGGTTGAACCGTTTGGCTGCTAGGGTGCGTCAAAATGTACTTCTGATAAAGTTAATGATAAAATCAGACACTTCAATCTTATTTACCTTAAAACCCACGTACAACACTTCTGTCGATTCAGTAGTACACCCGGCTACAAAGGCAAACCATACAATAAATAACAAACAAATACATTGAACATGTGTTGACCGATAACGATAAGCGTATAATAAATACTTTAAGTGAACTTTTTCGGTTATGGTGGGCGTATAATCTATTTTTATTATTTGGAAGAGTTAACAATATGCTTATTAATGCAGTGGTTTTCGGTTTCAGTTTTAATTTTCTCACAGATAACCAACCGAAAACAAATAGCGGTATGTAATACTTATTAAAAGTAGTGTTTAGGAAAATTCACTAAATTTTAATAATAACTTACAGCTATTTAAGCTGATATTTGACAACACCGTAGGGACCTAAATGCATCTTTTCATTGCCACTTTTTTTCCAGCAATTATGATGGATTTAAATTTGCCGCCCAACGTTCCGTCATGGTCTAGTAATCATTGACTTTCTTTTTTATTATAAACGACAAAATAATGCATTTTATTTTAATTTAAGTGAGATCAACTTTTAGCTTGCTTTAAAAATCACACAATAATTCAATAAAAACTAATTTTACCCGAATTAATGAAAAGTTTTATGAACATTACTTGACAGTTGACTTGTCACACGCAATCGGTTGGTCTGCATTATGTAAATTAAATGTAAAGGCAACAGCCGCACATAACATTATTTACTTAAAACTTGATCAAAATTTGACTGGTGCAATGTCTTGAAAATGTCAAAATGGCGACAGTTACAGCAAAACGGACACCAGATTCCTGTTCTGCATACTAAATTTGGTTAAAATAGCCACCTTGATAACTTTAAATCCAATATGGCGGCGGTCAGTACAGCAGGTTAAGAAAAACCTTCATTTGGACAAAATTTTGTTGCATTTTTCCAAAAAATCGCGAATAACTTGATTAAATGAAACATTCCGTATAAACACATCTATGATCGTAGGTAGCTAATGAAAGGAGCTATCACGTGACGTTGAGCGGGCACTGCTAAGTTACCTCGTTTGGCCGCTAGAGGGCGTCAAACTTGAATACCTTTTTTTCGGACATTTTTCTAAATATCTCGAAAACGGCTTCTAGATGTCTTTTGGTTGTCGAAATAGTCGTGGGAAGCTACTTACTGTCCTTAAGTAGTCAAATAAAACTCAGGAGAGCTTCTTTCTGGCTTCTAATAGTCAAAAATTATGTTTGGAGGGCTTTTTAATTGTCTTTAAGTTGTCTAGCAACCACTAGAAGATTTTTAGATGTCTTTTGGTTGCTACCCTCCAGCTGGAAGATTTCTAGAAGTCGTTTGGTTGTCAAAATAGTGGTGGGAAACTTCTTACTGCCCTTATGTAGTGAAATGAAACTCAGGAGAGCTTCTTTCTGTCTTCTAATTGTCAAAAATTCTATTTGGAGGGCTTTTTAACTGTCATTAAGTTGTCTAGCTACCACTAGAAGATCTTTAGGTCTTTTGGTAGTCGAAATAGTCGTGGGAAGCTTCTTACAGTCCTTAAGTAGTCAAATGAAACTCAAAAGGCTTCTTTCTACCTTTCAATAGCCAAAAATTCTGTTTCAAGGGCTTTTTAATTGTCTTTAACTTGTCTAGCAACCATTAGAAGATTTTTAGATGTCTTTTGGTTGCCACCCTACAGCTGGAAGATTTCTAGAAGTCGTTTGGTTGTCAAAATAGTCGTGGGAAACTTCTTACTGTCCATAAGTAGTCAAATGAAATTCAGGAGAGCTTCTTTCTGTCTTCTAATAGTCAAAAATTCTGTTTGGAGGGCTTTTTAATTGTCTTTAAGTTGTCAGCTACCTAAATTTTGGTGCATCTTTCCAAAAAATCGCGAATAACTTGATTAAATGAATCATTCCGTATAAACACATCTATGATCGTAGGTAGCTAATGAAAGGAGCTATCACGTGACGTTGATCGGGCGCTGCTAAGTTACCTCGTTTGGCCGCTAGAGGGCGTCAAACTTGAATACCTTTTTTTCGGACATTTTTCTAAATATCTCGAAAACGACTTCTATATGTCTTTTGGTTGTCGAAATAGTCGTGGGACTTCTTACTGTCCATAAGTAGTCAAATGAAACTCAGGAGAGCTTCTTTCTGGCTTCTAATAGTCAAAAATTATGTTTGGAGGGCTTTTTAATTGTCTTTAAGTTGTCTTGCAACCACTAGAAGATTTTTAGATGTCTTTTGGTTGCCACCCTAGAGCTGGAAGATTTCTAGAAGTCGTTTGGTTGTCAAAATAGTCGTGAGAAACTTCTTACTGCCCTTATGTAGTCAAATGAAACTCAGGAGAGCTTCTTTCTGTCTTCTAATTGTCAAAAATTCTATTTGGAGGGCTTTTCAATTGTCAATAAGTTGTCTACCTACCACTAGAAGATCTTTAGGTCTTTTGGTTGTCACACTAGAGCTGGAAGATTTCTAGAAGTCGTTTGGTTGTCAAAATAGTCGTGGGAAACTTCTTACTGTCCATAAGTACTCAAATGAAACTCAGGAGAGCTTCTTTCTGTCTTCTAATAGTCAAAAATTCTGTTTGGAGGGCTTTTTAATTGTCTTTAAGTTATCTAGCTACCACTAGAAGATCTTTAGGTCTTTTGGTTGTCACACTAGAGCTGGAAGATTTCTAGATGTCTTTTGGTTGTCGAAATAGTCGTGGGAAGCTTCTTACAGTCCTTAAGTAGTCAAATGAAACTCAAAAGGCTTCTTTCTACCTTTCAATAGCCAAAAATTCTGTTTCGAGGGCTTTTTAATTGTCTTTAACTTGTCTAGCAACCATTAGAAGATTTTTAGATGTCTTTTGGTTGCCACCCTACAGCTGGAAGATTTCTAGAAGTCGTTTGGTTGTCAAAATAGTCGTGGGAAACTTCTTACTGTCCATAAGTAGTCAAATGAAATTCAGGAGAGCTTCTTTCTGTCTTCTAATAGTCAAAAATTCTGTTTGGAGGGCTTTTTAATTGTCTTTAAGTTGTCAGCTACCTAAATTTTGGTGCATCTTTCCAAAAAATCGCGAATAACTTGATTAAATGAAACATTCCGTATAAACACATCTATGATCGTAGGTAGCTAATGAAAGGAGCTATCACGTGACGTTGAGCGGGCACTGCTAAGTTGCCTCGTTTGGCCGCTAGAGGGAGTCAAACTTAAATACCTTTTTTTCGGACATTTTTCTAAATATCTCGAAAACGGCTTAACTTAGCTGTGTGAAATTTTTTATTATGTATTCTCCTCAGGGAGATGCAACTTTTATTAAATATAAGATTTTTGCGTACAACGCACCGGTTGACCTTGAAAAACTCAAGATTTTTGACATTTTTAAAGGAGGTAACCCCATGAATTTTTTTGGAAAATTTTTGAATTTTGAAAATCATATTCGACTGCCTTAATTAGTTTAGGTTAATGGCAGAAATGTCACGTGGAGTATCATTTGTCCAAATGTCATTTTTTATGGGTGCCATGTCCTGAAAACTGCAAAAATGCCATAATTTCTAGGTCAATGACAAAATGAAGGCAATTACAGCAAAATGGACACCAGATTCGTGTTCTGCATGCCAAAATTAGTTAAAATATAATTTTCGGACTAATTCAATTCTAAAAATTAGTGTTTAAGACTAATATCGTACCATTTAGTGCCAAAATTTTTTACTTTTTTCAGTAAAGAATATGAAACTTAACTATTAGTATTATAAATAGTTTTAAACTCGATTTTTCAGTCTTAAAGCACTAAAAACCGTCCGAATTTCTTAGAAATGCTTCAATTTTTTGCAACGATGAGTGTAGAAATCAATTTAATAGTGAAGAAGCTTGAAATGACTATGTACAAACACACAGTGTACAAACTGGCTTTCAAGCCTGATAAGTCAAAAACTTTGTGAAGATCATGAAGAGCTTTAAAACTTGATTTTTCAGGCTGAAAACAGTCGAGATTTTTAAGAAATACTCGAATTTTTAACACTGAAATGTCTAGAAGTCAATTTAATAGTGACAAAGCTTGAAAAGGCATTTTTAAACCTACGAAAAATGCAGAAACTGTCTTTTAAGTCTGCTATGTCAAAAAATTGGTGAAAATAGACTTGAAACACGATGTTCCAATCTGAAAGCAGATTTCAAGCCCTAAAAATAGTACAGAATACTAAGAAAATGAAAAGCAAAGTAAAAAACTTGAAAAGTTAGTCTTTAAGTCAGTTTTCATGAATCTAATGTACATATCCTGTATTTGTATTTTGACTAAAATATTGAAATGTGTTTTCAAATTATGAAAACTTACTTTAAATGCAAATTTTGAGCTTCTGGTCTCACTTTTCAGTTCAGAGTCACTTTTTACTGTCCAAGTCAATTTTCATGCTTGAAATATGTGAATTTGTAGTCAAAAATTCTAGAAAAAGTAGTTTTTCATAGAAAATTTTTCAACTTTATCTGAAAATTATGACGTCAATTTTCAAGACTAAAGTCTTTCAATTTGTCTGAAAACTAAACGTACAAAACAAAACAAAAACAAAACCTTTTTAAAACTTTTATGCAACAAAACATTTTCGAAGTCCACATCGCAGACCATTTATTAAAAACAAAACAGCAACAAACATACCATGTTTCAGTTTTGTCTTTGCAGTCCACACTGTAGCATGTTTCGTTACCGTTTTCGTGCTGAAGAAGACGACGATTTCGTATTAATGGCTGGTAATTATTATATTTTGTTAAATTTGAAGAAGAAAAGAAGACGTTTTTGAGTGAGACCCACTTTGCGCAGACGAACGAGTCACGGAGTCGAAAATTTGATTAGAAATATCCGTGAAGACGACGTTGGTTTATCAGAAAAGATACGTTCTAGTTTTACCAATTATTTACGAATGTCTAGCTAAGATTTTGAAAGTTTGTTACAATTAGTTGGATCAGCGATACAGAAGAAAAATACGAATTTTAGAAATTCTATTTCTATAACAGAACCACGGAAGGATATTGGTTATAAGTTATAAGGGAGATACTACTGAGAAAGCTGATGTGCATGGGTGTCGGCGGCACGGTTCTGAGATGGTTCAAATCATATTTGTGTGACAGATACCAGAAGGTTAAATTTAAAAATTACATATCACAGTCGCAATGTATTAGACATGGCGTACCGCAAGGAACCGTCTTAGAACCGTTGTTGTTTCTTCTGTATATTAACGATATAGTGGGGGCGGTGAGAGGGTGTAAATTGGAATTATTTGCTGACGACACAATGTTGTATATGGCGGGAGGTGAATTGGATATGATGGAGAGGACTGTTAATAGTGACTGGCTCTGTAAAAACGGGCTCAGTGTAAATGCGTCAAAGTCAAAATTTTGTTTGTTTGGGAAGAAACACAGTTTAAAATCTGTAAATTTTCAAAGTCTGAATATAGTTATTAACAACCAAAAAATAATCCATGAAAATGAAATAAAATATTTGGGTGTCATTTTTTGATCAGAGTTTAACATTCTACGCACATGCTTATTATATAACAAGAAAATTTGCGGAAAAGGTTGGATTTGGATACATTGCTCGAGTGGGAAGTCAGTTATCAACAATTACTAAATTGCTATTATACAACAGCATTGCCCTTCCACATCTCGAGTTTTGTTCCACCCTCTTATAGTCTTCCTGCTTGCAAGAAAGTTTTTTAGGGATGTGCATAGTTACAACACGAGAAACAGTTTCGATTTTATTTTGAGTGAGAGATGTAAAACTAGTCAGATGCACAATTCTGTGTTGTATAAAGGTTTGTATGATTTTAACATGCTGCCTAAACTATGTGAAAAACTGCAACACTCTTACCGATTTTAGGAAATCTTTAAGAAAACATATTCTTTTAATGTAATGTTAATTTCTAATTTTAAAATTTTCTGTTTCTTGTTTGTAGATTTAAGTTCATATTGTTTTTATTTGAGTGTCATTAATTCCTGTTTTTTATTCGCTTGACCATGTAAATGTTGATATTTATAGCTTTTTTATGCTAAATAAACGCCATTATTATTATTATTATTATTATAAGTTTTGTTTCTCGGTCCGCCCTGAATCGACACAGTTCCCGATAAAGCAAATAAAACAGAAACCCTTTGATGTTTACTGACAAGCGATGGGACTCAAAATTAATGGGGAATAAGGCGACAAAGCAGAGGCGCGACAAAAAAGTTGCTGAAATGTTCCAACTTTGTTGCAGAATTGTTGAAAAACATAAAGTTTCTGTTTTGTTTCTCCTTTGTCGGTTTAATGCGGACTCGGCATTACAAAGACAATTCTTAAGCCTCTCAAGTCAATTTTAACCGTTTCAAAGTAAATTTACTGGTGTCGAAGTCAATTTTCAATTTGTCTGGAAACTATGAAAATTTTCAGCGTTTTCAAAACAGTTTTTAAGTTGGGTTGGGTTGGTCTTGGGTTTTTGAACATAATAACTCAATTATCTCGTAAACGAAGTTTTAAATTAGAATTTCATAAGAGATACTTATTTTTTTCAAATTGAACCAGAAAAGTAAAATAAACTGTAATTTGTATATAATAAGGCGGAAAAATGATCTTTCTGTATCTACGCCACTAGACAGTTACACACACAACATTACAAGTACTTGTTCCAAATTTGATCGAAGTTGCTCCAACGGTCTGACAGTTTTATGACAAGAAAACGATTTTTTAAACTGAACTCATAAGGACTGTATTTTCCTTAATTTTTCAGGAAAATGACAAACCCAACCTATATTTTGACTGTGAGTGATTAAGTATAATTGTTTCATTTTGCAATCTATAACTGCCATCACACAACCCCTCAGAGCAAAAGTATGCATTTTAAAACTTACCTCTTTTAGGTTTAAGTAAAACTGTTGAGTCAAAGTTCGCCTTTGGAAATACCAGAAATTCCTCTCGCTTTGATTGAAAATTCGAACGGGGGTTTCAATCAGAAACCTTAAACAGAAAATCCCAGTAATAACCAACTCAAAATTAATCAAACTGATGTGAAGAAACACTACTTAACAAACAAAGTAGTTTACAAAATTACCTTACAGGCTCCTGAATGCCTCTTATAACCAAATCTATAGCAATTGTCATGTACTGCTTAACCTCCTTTGGTGTTTCCACATTGAGCGGTTCAAAGTTCTGTTCGGTCGGGTCCCAAGTGGCCAAAATCATAGTGCAATTATTTTCGCTTGCGTGACTGTTTTGTTCCTATTTACAATTAAACTAACAACTGATATAACAGGGGACAGTAAAATATTACCCGCTCAAGAAGCCTCATGTCCGAATGTTTAACATGCCTTCCGGGGGCAACCAAAACGCCAAAACATCGTTCAATAACTAGCTGCGGTCCGTTGTCCGATACTTGCTTAATACTGATTGATATTTTTTTTTCCAGGTTGGTCTTCAACCTGAAGCCGTTCCTATCTTTGCCCACCGTAGAATATGTCCCCTAAAGAAAATAAAGCATAAACACAAACAAAATAACATTCTAAAACTAATTTATATCTTTCTCCCTCAGTCACGTCAATTAAACTGAATTTATAGTATTATTTTGATTGACTAAATGCAAAAAAAACTACTGGACTTTATTGGCTTAAAATAAGTGCAAAAATTATGTTGTAACATAACATGGGTGCCCTAAAGGGTACGTATACATGGTGTCTCTAAAATGTGCGGAAAAAATGCTTAAATATGATGATTGAGATATTGTAAATTAACAATTCTTCTTCTGGAAAAAGTATTTTGGCCCTGTTTTTCCACTTTCCAAAATATACAAACATTTCAACAAGTTTTTTAATAGAGTCATCTAAGTTTGATTTGTAATTACTAATTTTATAGTTGTCAATTATTATTAAAATTCGGTTCCCTGCGTCTATCTTCAAAACTGACCGCTTATACCTGCTATACTTTATTTAAAAAAAAAACACCATAATTAACTAATAATTCAAAAAAATTCTAATAAAACTAAAAACTAAAATTTAACAAAGAATAATAATTGTTACACACTTTGTATTTTCTAATTCTGCTAGAAGAAGGTATAGGGTCGTATAAAAAAGTTGATAATGGTTAATTGGTTAACCAAAGATGAATTTTGGCGGTTGCATAATACCATAATATTGGGTTAATTCTCGGTTAATTGTCACTTAAAATTATGACGTCTTAGTAAGATATTTGACAATTTTGACAACCTCTGATGTCCCTTTTTAATGAGGTATTTTTAAGGTTATTGCAGTAGACAATACAGTGTATCAATATAACAAAATTGACTGAAAATTCAACAGAACAGCATAAGCACATGTAATTATCATGGTAAAATTTTTCTTGCATGATATTGAGTTGAAACCATATTCATTATAAATTATTATAATAATTTACCAATTTTTCAAAGTTTAAACTACATTTTTAAGACCACGTGACTATTTTTGACAGATTTGAACTGGCTGGTTTTGCAAGCTCAAAATTGCATTATCAACGTCACGTAACGTGTATTTTACAATTTCAGCTTTTACAACTGTCTAAATTTAATTTACCAAATGATCAACGTTTAAACTACATTTTAAAAACCACGTGACAGTTTTTGACAGGTCTCAAGTATCTTTTACAATGTTGCAAGCTATAAAATTGCATAATCAACGTCACGTAACGTGTATTTTACAATTTCAGCTTTTAGAACTGTCTTAACTTAATTTACCAAATTTTCAACGTTTAGACTACATTTTAGAAGCCACGTGACCGTATTTGACAGGTCTCAAGTATCTTTTACAATGTTGCAAGCTATAAAATTGCACAATCAACGTCACGTAACGTGTATTTTACAATTTCAGCTTTTACAACTGTCTTAACTTAATTTACCAAATATTCAACGTTTAAACTACATTTTAAAAGCCACGTGACAGTTTTTGACAGATGTCAACTGGCTTTGACATTGTTGCAAGCTCAAAAATGCATTATCAACGTCACAACAAAACGTGTATTTTACAATTTCAGCTTTTTGAACTGTCTTAACTTAATTTACCAAATTTTCAACGTTTAAACTACATTTTAAAAGCCACGTGACAGGTGTCAACTAGCTTTGACATTGTTGCAAGCTCAAAAATGCATTATCAACGTCACGTAACGTGTATTTTACAATTTCAGCTTTTACAACTGTCAAAACTTAATTTACCAAATTTTCAACGTTTAAACTACATTTTAAAAGCCACATGACAGTTTTTGACATAGTTGGAAGCTCAAAAATGCATTATCAACGTCACAAAACGTGTATTTTACTATTTTACAATTTCAGCTTTTAGAACTGTCTTAAACTTAATTTACCAAATTTTCAACGTTTAAACTGCATTTTAAAAGCCACTTGACAGTTTTTGACAGGTCTCAAGTATCTTTTACAATGTTGCAAGCTATAAAATTGCATAATCAACGTCACGTAACGTGTATTTTACAATTTCAGCTTTTACAACAGTCTAAATTTTATTTACCAAATTTTCAATTTAAACTGCATTTTAAAAGCCACTTGACAGTTTTTGACAGGTGTCAACAGGCTTTGACATTGTTGCAAGCTCAAAAATGCATTATCAATGTCACAAAACGGGTATTTTACAATTTCAGCTTTTAGAACTGTCTAAACTTAATTTACTAAATTTTCAACGTTTAAACTACATTTTAAAAGCCACGTGACAGTTTTTGACAGATGTCAACAGGCTTTGACATTGTTGCAAGCTCAAAAATGCGTTATCAACGTCAAATAACGTGTAAGTTACAATTTCAGCTTTTACAACTGTCTAAACTTAATTTACCAAACTTTTAGCGTTTAAACTACACTTTAAAAGCCACATGACATTTTTTGACATGTGTCAACTATCTTTTACAATGTTGCAAGCACTAAAAATGCATAATCAAAGTCACGTGATGTCTCTCGTGCAATTTCAGCTGATACAACTGTCTAAAATAGTCTACATTTAATTTACCAAATTTTTAAAGTTTAGAACACATTTGAAAGATCACGTGACTAATTTTGACAGATGCCAACTGCCCTTTACAGTGTCCCAAGCTCAGAATTGCATTATCAACGTCACGTGACGTGTATTTTGTAATTTAAGTTGTTACAACTGTCTAAATTAAATTTACTTTTTTTCCAAAGTTTAAACTGCGTTTTGAAACTGGCCTTTACAGTGTTGCAAGCTCAAAAAAATTAATTATCAGTCACGTGACCTGGTTCTTACAATTTTACACTATGACAGAAGATTCGTTCAAACGTCAAAATAAAATTATTTTTTGTTGGTCAGAATTTGGAGTCACCTGACCTTTTTTCGGCACAAAGTCAAATCAAGTGTCAAAAATTTGGAAAAATTTTTACATTGTCACCTAACCTAACCTAAAAAACTGTCATGTGACTTTTAAAAAAATCAATTTTAAGCATTTGGGTCTTTAAAATTTGGAAAAACAGTCATGTAACCTGATAAAGTCATTTTTATTGAATCATTAATCCTTTCACGTACAAACTGTCAAAGCAGACATGCTACTTAAATAATTTAACCTAAAAATTTTCACGTGACCATAAAAAATCAGTTTCAAAGGTGTATTTCATCAAGGTTTATGATTATCTCAATACCATGGGCCTTATAACTAAGAATGCCACATTTGAAAGCATTCTGAGGCAGTTTTAAGGCATTATCACTGTATGAGGCAATTTAAGCATTAATAGAGGCATTGTGAAGGCATTTCAAGATATTTTGTATGCAAAAAAGGAATTTGGTGTGTTTGGTTTGTTTAAGTATGTTCAAAAGGTAATGAAATTTTAATTAGTACCACTAAAATGATTTTTGTTTGCTAATCTTCCTATAAGGAATCTCTATATTACTCCTGTTAGGAAAACTTGCTAAACTTGCAGATAATCTGAAATCAGATTGAAATCCAGCGTTAAAACTAGGGTACAAAACCCTCTTCATTAGAACTGACAGTAGCAGTAGTAGTTGAATTGGTCGATTTGAAAGATAAACTAGGTTTAGGATACTAGAAGATTGTTGAAAATGTAAAAAATTACAAATTCTAAGAACACTATTTGTTTTACACACTACAAACTACAAAAAACATAAATAACAGAAAAAAAAACGTTTAATTGTAACCTATTAATTAAAAAACCTTGAATTATGACTTTATTTCAGCACAAACACAATGCAAATGTATGATGGGATGTCCTACGTAAACAAACCTAGCCTCAAATTAACTGACTTCTTGTGCATTAAAATAGTCCCCTAACCTAACCTAACTTAATTCAGCCAATCTGACTACAAAGGAGCAAAACGTACCTTTCCGTCGTCTTCCTTAATTTCTAGATTCACTTCGAAAACATACATTAACGTTCTGGCTTCGGAAATTGTAGTTATGGACCCAGACATTGGGTCTGCCGCAGAAGTAACACTGCTGCTCATAGATCTGGGAACTCGTTGAAACGCTTTGGCAAAACATCCTGAAACAGTTTCATCACAAATTATTGTTGATTTTTGCCGTTTGCGAATACCTCTAACTGTCAACATTTCTAAGTAATCAGCCGAACACTTAAAATCCGTAAAAAAAACCACGCAATGTTAACGGTTTCCGAAAAACTAGCGAACATAAAAGCTAGAAGGTAAAAAGTCCGGTTAAAATTTGCGGTTTTTGGCGTTCTTGTCTCAAATAGAAAAAAGGGAACAGTCAGGGGTACTTTTTCAGATTAGAACAAAGTCTACTTGTCGAATGCAAATGTATCAACCCGGTAAACGAAAACAAAACTACGCGAGAAAACCACCCACCAATTCACCAATGTAAGAATAAGAAAGAAGATATTCACCTCATCCTAACCTTATTTTATTTTTATTAATTTTGTGGTGACTCACTTCGTGCACGTTCACCACGCATCAAAAACTCTGATAACATCAAACCCGCATCGTCTGTCACGATTTTTTTGTTTTTTTAAGTAGATTAAGATGTCTTAAGTTATCTCATTAGAATGCATGACAAGTTTGACAGTTATTCTCCCTATCAAAAAAAAAATTTAAGCATGGAGGAATTTTCAAAAAATGGAAGTTACCTCTAGCCTAGTATTTCTAAAATTACCGTTTTTACATCCCTGACTTTCTATCAAAGTTAAGAGACAATCGACTGATATCGGCTTTGATCGTTGAATATCGGGAGTTTCATTGGCTGGTTGTTCAGGTTGTCCAAGAACTTTGAATCAATCATCAATTTAAAGTTAATAATAGTTAATAAGGAAACTTAAAACACTTTGACTCAAAAGAAGTAGTTTATATTTGACTCTGACTGAAAAATGGATGCAACTTTCAAAATGAAATAAAATAAGAAACAACCGGCAACATATTCTGTCACAGAACAAGAATAAACACACTTAGGGCCAGTTTTATACTCGTAGCCTTAACCGCAGGTAAACCTTAAGATTATTACTAAAAAAAAAATTTCTAGTTTAAGTAAAACATTTTAACAGTTAACTGACTTGATATGTAATAATACCACCTATAGTCTATTTAAAAACTAGGAGGAGCGTTGTGAATTAGGTTGGCAATAGTGGTCAAATGTGATTGGCTGGTTGGCGGTATGACTTACACAGCAGAAATCATAAATAAACAGGTTGTGTCAAAAAACACCGGCTCGGTCACCATTTGAATTTTCTTTCACAGGTTAATCATTGACGATTTCAAGCTAAGAGATACTCCCTCTGGTGATGAGTTTCGGGCATCCCAGCTGTCATTTCTCCATTTGTTTACATTGATTTTGGTTAGGAATTAACACTGGTCTCATAAATATGAAGTGACAGTGCCACATTATTTATAATGTTAGGTGAGGAACGGGTTGGCCGTTTTTAGTTCAACTGGCGCTACGATCTTAACTTGAAACGCCCATTGTCAATCGGTTTCTTTAGCATCCTAAAGTTTCTTGCTGCATCAGAGTCGTTTAAAGTTGTTTGTTGTCTTGGTATCACAAAAATAGTATATTGTACAACAAGGGTGAATAAATGTGCACATACGTTATTAGATCATTTTGGTTTATACTTTTGTAGTATTTTGTATAAGTAAAAATGGATTATTAACTCTACTGTTACTGTTACTGTTAAATAATTTAAGTCAGTTGATAACATTTTTTTATCTTATCTATTCAAGACAAGACACCCATAAAAATGACATTTTGACAAATTTCACTTTACCTCACATATCACTAGAAACCCAACAAATTACCTAGAAATTACTTGAACTATACAGGATGTTCCAAAAAAAGTGTGACAGACCAAATCAAAAATTATTATTCTCACTATTTTCGAAACCGAAAATATAACCAATTGAATATTAATTTTAATAAGACCGTAAATGCTTTTCAACTTTTCCTTTTTTTACTTATTTTATCCATTTTTTAATCCAGTCGGCATGATATCTATTAATTCATTTTGAATTATATCAGGGTGGTTTGAAAGATTTGCTTTTTCTCATTTTTTGAGAAAAGCATTACAAATAAATCCAACAAACCATATATCGTTGTAATGGTCTCGACGTGCTCTATTCAACAGTCGAATAAAATATGGGATGTTCCATTTAAAAAAAAACATCAGTTTGATCTGTCACACTTTTTTGGAAAGTTTTGTATAATTCAAGTAATTTCCGTTCAAATCTTTAGAACAAATTCTACAACTTTTGTATAAACATATTTTTTTTCTAAAATCATAAACAAAAAATTTAAAGGGGGCCGTTTATAATTGGACAACCTGCACCTAGTGTTTTGGGGCTAGCGCACAGCCACCTTCAGAAATAACTCAACGTCTGTAATTTGCCAATGTGTCATCTGATCAACATATTGTTACGGTTTGGGCCTACTATACTCGAGTCAGGATGAAACCGATGCGCCGTAATATCTGGCCGGGCGCGTATTAAAGTAGGCCACAGTTAGGAAGCGCCACACCTGGAAGATTCGAAGCAAATCGCGAAGCGTTTCGCGGTCATTCTAGAACGTGGTTTGTGAATATAAAAGAAGCGGCGTCGACAACGAAGGAGAGTAGAGTAGTAGTGAATTTGAGAACGCGGTAAAGTTTAAATAGTGAAATAGTTGTGGAATTGTAGTAGTGTTCTTAATAGCTGAGTTAATTATTGTACGGAGTGTTTTGAAGTGTAAATAAATTTATTAATTGTTCAGTTAAATTGACTTTGTGTGAACCCACGGGAAAATCGTAACAATTGGTGTCAGAAGTGCGATCAGACGTTAGTGCGACGTGAATTTGAACTAAACTTCGGGTTAGAGACTTGTGTTCAGGACCGGACTAGAGATTTTCGGAACAGTGGTGTGTTAAATTTATTTTATGCCAATAACAAGACGTCAAAGTGCAAACATGGAGGCCCAACTTGCAGCTATTATGGCAATGCTTGGAAAACAAGAAGAGATTCGACAGCAAGACAAAGAAGAACAAGAAAGGATTCGACAACAAACAGAAAAGATTCGACAACAAGAGAAGGAAGAACAAGAAAGGATTCGACAACAAGAGAAGGAAGAACAAGAAAGGATTCGACAACAAGAGAAGGAAGAACAAGAAAGGATTCGACAACAACAAGAAAGAATGCTACAACAAGATATAGAAATGCGTCAAGAAGATAGAGAGCGGCAAGAAAAACGTAACGTAGAAATATTGAACGTTCTAGCACGGAGCAAGACAGAAATCCAAGAGTATGTATCCGATAGTCTTAAAAAGATGGAGTGTGATGTTGAGGAAAAATTAAAGGATGTTCGGGAAGACATTAATGATGTTCGGGACGACATTAATAAAATCCAGAATGATGTCGAGATAAAGTTACGTGACTTAGAGCAGAAAATTGACAGCAGAGGAGCCAGCTCTACAGTGATCACCGGAAACGGGCTCAACAAGATCAAGCCTCCCACATACGACGGTCAAACTTCATGGGCAACGTACCAACTCCAATTTGAGGCCGCTTCAAATGCAAATAGATGGAGTAACGAGGAAAAGGCTGTAGCACTGGTGGGGGATTACGAGGACCTGCATTGGAGCTGTTACAGACTCTGCCTATCGCCCAACAAAGCAACTATGACGCATTAGTAGCTGCATTAGAACGACGTTATGGGGATCAACATAAGAAAGGACTGTATCGAACGCAATTAATGGCAAGACAGCAGAAAACTGGTGAAAATCTAGAAGAGTTTGAAACCGAAATTCGTCGCCTTGTGCATCTGGCTTACCCAGCCGTCCCGGATGAAATCCAAGAAGAACTTGTGGCACAGTATTTTGTAGATGGGATTCGAGATCCGGAGGTAAAGAAATGGCTGAAGATGTTCAAAGGGAGCAACAACAGCGAATTACTGATTCGAGCGCTGGAAATTGAAGCTGCGTGCAATGACTTTCAGCCAGAGACTATTCAAGAGGAGAGAGAACCGCCAGCCGATCATGTTGCTACATCAATAAATAAAATTGAATCAATGGTCGGCCAATTAGTGCAACAAATGGCAGCATCAGCAAATGGCCAGTCCACACAGTTAGAACGGTCACGCCCGATCACGAGAGTGGAGTGTTATCGATGCGGACGTACGGGACACATTAGAAGGAATTGCAGACAGCGGTCTTGTTCTCCAAACCCACAGTGTCGACGAAATCAGGACATCAGAACAAATCACCGGAACTCCTCTGCTAAAAGAAACATTACATGTTATAATTGTGGACGTAAAGGACATTACCAATGGAATTGCAGAAAGCAGTCTCGTTTACCGACCCCGCAGAACTGGCGTAACCAGGAGCAGGAAATGAAGAATCCGGAACGACATTTACCGCGATATGTAGAGGATCGTCAAGCTTTTGATAGTAATTTAAGGTACCGGAAAGGACAAATTCATAATGGTTGGAGGATTGGTCAAATCGCGATGGTGACAGATAAAGAGGCTACAAAAAGAATGAAGAGCAGCGTTTCTAAGGAGGACATAATAAAAGGACAGCGCTCAGACTCTGATTTGAAAGTAATCAGATGATGGTTGGAGAAGGATTTGAAACCGGATTGGCAACAGATTTCCAGATATGGACCAACAGTAAGGGGTTACTGGTTGCAGTGGAATTCGCTTCGACTGCGAGATGACTTAATTACTCGCAAATGGGAAAGTCCAGACGGAAAACGCTTTGTTTACCAAACAATAGTGCCCAATTCCTGCAAAGAGAATGTGCTGCGAGAACTACATGACAGTCGCGGATGAGGACACTTTGGAGTAAACCAGACTTTGGCTAGAATAAGGGATCGATTTTACTGGATTAACTTCAGAAAGGACGTTGAGGAATGGTGTAAACGGTGTGACCAGTGTTCGTTACAGAAGGGATCCAGCACAATTCGGGAACTTGAGAGAGAGAAGATAAAACCAAACAACGACCGTATGAAGATGACACTGGACCACAGACCAACTGGTGGCAATTATAAGGAAGGTGATACTGTGTGGATGTTTCAACCCAGGAGGAGCAAAGGATTAAGTCAAAGATGGCAACGACACTGGGAGGGACCTTACAATGTGGTAAAAAGGTTAAACGACGTCGCCTACAGAGTCCAACGCAGCCCCAAAGGCAAGATGAAAATTGTCCATCTGGACAGACTCAAGAAATACCAGGGACTAGATGAAGCGGATCGGGACGATCAGCTTTAAGAGGGGGGCAGTGTTACGGTTTGGGCCTACTATACTCGAGTCAGGATGAAACCGATGCGCCGTAATATCTGGCCGGGCGCGTATTAAAGTAGGCCACAGTTAGGAAGCGCCACACCTGGAAGATTCGAAGCAAATCGCGAAGTGTTTCGCGGTCATTCTAGAACGTGGTTTGTGAATATAAAAGAAGCGGCGTCGACAACGAAGGAGAGTAGACTAGTAGTGAATTTGAGAACGCGGTAAAGTTTAAATAGTGAAATAGTTGTGGAATTGTAGTAGTGTTCTTAATAGCTGAGTTAATTATTGTACGGAGTGTTTTGAAGTGTAAATAAATTTATTAATTGTTCAGTTAAATTGACTTTGTGTGAACCCACGGGAAAATCGTAACAATATTTAAAAAACCAACCGGTGTCACGTGACAAACTGTCAAATGACTTTACGTAGTGTGACGATATTTCTGAATTCAACCCTATGCCACTGAAATACCATTCTGACACAATTCTAACTTTTTGACCTTTATTGACAGTTTTCTCAAATTTTTTCCAGCTGTCATTTGAATTTATTGATTTAGTTTTTATTTTGTGTTGTGTATTTGTAATTTTGATATTACAAATACAATTATTTTCGTCATTTTGACAGCAGAAACGTGTTCCCAAGGTGAAAATTTACCGTACTAAGTAACTTTTACTTGAATAATACCAAAATTTAAGAATATGCAGTAAAAAAAATTTTGTGCAATTTTCCAAAAGTTCTCCATAACTCGCTTATTTGAAACATTCTGTATAGACACACCAGGTAACAAAAAAAAGCTAATAAATGAGCCTATCACGTGACGTTGACTGGATCAGGTTGAGTTGTACCGTTTGGCCGCCAGAGAGCGTCAAAGTAGATTTTGTTTTTGGGATATTTTCATGAATATCTCGAAAACGGTTTGAGTTACCTTCCAAGAATGTTTCTCTAAAGGTCTCTAAATACTATTTAAAGTCTCCCAAAAATTGCCAGAAGCATCTGCAAGTGTTCTAAACCTTTCAAGAAATTTTAAAATTGACTGAGACTTCGATAATTGTTTTGGGAATGCCAGAGGCCTCTAAATACTACTGAAAGACTCTCAAAACTTGCCAGAAGCTTATACTAGTCTCCTAAACCTTCCAAGGATGTTTTTAATTTGTCAAAGGCCTCTAAATACTATTCAAAGCCTCCCAAAAATTGCCAAAAACCTCTGCAAGTGTTTTAATCCTTTTTCCTCCCAGAGGCCTCTAAATACTACTGAAATACTCTCAAAACTTGCCAGAAGCTTATACAAGCTTCCTAAACCTTCCAAGGATGTTTTCAAATTTGCCAAAGGTCTCTAAATACTATTCGAAGCCTTCGAAAAATTGCCGGAAGCTTCTGCAAGTGTTCTAATCTTTTCAAGAAATTTTAAAATTGACAGAGATTTCTATAATTATTTTGGGAATGCCAGAAACCTCTAAATACTACTGAAAGACTCTCAAAACTTGCCAGAAGCTTATACAAGCTTCCTAAATCTTCCAAAGATGTTTTTAAATTTTCCGAAGGTCTCTAAATACTATTCAAAGCCTCCCAAAAAATGCCAGAAGCCTCTGCAAGTGTTCTAAACTTTTCAAGAAATTTTAAAATTGACAGAGATTTCTATAATTATTTTGGGAATGTCAGAAACCTCTAAATACTATTAATAAAAGTATGTTGTGCTTTCAACTATCAAGTTTATTGACTGAGTGTTTCTGTCACCCCCTACCTGCCACTTACCAACTACCTATCATAATTATTATTACTATGATACCTGACATCCATCTTTTCTTATAAAAACTAAAAATATAATACAATTAGTTATTTTAACGAACATAATCTTTAAGATATTCCGGTTTTTTAATCAACCGTCCAGACCTTGAAAGTTGTAGGATTATTTTCAGTTGAAGGTCTAACATTATTAAAATTCGGAAAAGAATTTTCTACAAAATCAGGTTGATTATCTGGAACATGGTTTACATCAAAATCTAGTTCATCATCAGAACTTACAGGGTTATGTGAAGAAGCTTGGTATAATTGCACGCGATTACGTTCAACTTCATTTCCATTTGCTAATCTTACCCTATAACTTCTAGGTCTTTGAGATAGTCCAATTACTTTTGCAGGAGTCATGTTATGTAAAAGATCCTTAACATACAGGGTGTCCCACGACGAAAGACCTCGATTGATATTGGAAAAAGTATAAATAGGAGAGTTTTGAAAATTTGGTAGGATACTGATGTGGGCATGCCCAATCCAACTAAAATATTTTCAAGATGGTTGCACTTCCGCTTATACCGGAAGTCGATCACAACTTTCTTATTTTAAATAGAACACCCTATACAGGGTAATTCAAATTCGACCCTCACCATTGGGATCTCGGAAACTATAAGAGATACGAGAAAGTTTAAATTGGGGCAAAGTTGCGCAATGTAAAGCTCAACCAAATGCAGTTTTAAAAATTTCGATTTTCCGAGTACTTCCGAAGATATCCGAAAAAAACTGAAAATTTGATTTTTTGTTTTTATTTATTTCTAATCTTATTTAAAGAGATATTCCAAAACTAAAAGCACCTTTTCATTGCCACTTTTTCTCAGCTATTCGATGATGGATTCAAATTTGCCACACGACGTTTCGTTTTTTGGCAGCCATCATCAACTTTCTTTTTTCTTATGGGCGCCATATTGGATTTTTAGCCCACCAAATAGTACGTTTTATTCTGATTTTAGCGATGTATAATAATTTATGATTTGCTTCATAAATAACAAAATAATTCAATAAAAACTATTTTTACTTTAGTTATTGGCTTTGAGTTAATGGGCCGTTTTATAAAATGTCATTATTTGACAGTACTTGTCAAACACGATAATTCGGACGATCATTAGAGCTTTTAGAGATTTTACCTTAGTTAGCTTTGTTAATGAGACGTTTTATGAAGATTACTTGGTAGTACTTGTCACACGCAATTGGCCTGAACATACTTAGTCACAAAGGTGTACACGTGACTTGACTTAAACCGGTTTATTCACTCGAAGAGCTTAGGCCACTCGCTACGCTTGTGGACCTAGTTGTTCTTTTCGTGAATAAAAAATGGTTTAAGTCACTTGCTGTATAAATAACTATTAAATCACTCTGAATGACATTCGCCTATTTACAGATGTAAACAAACAAACATCAATGTTACATCTACGGGGCGCGGTGCAAATTTAATAGAACTGTAATTTTAGTTTTTTTTTTTTAATATAAGAAGTCGAAATTTAATAAAATACTGTATAAGACACGTGACTAAAACCGGTTTATTCACTCGAATAAATATGAATGAATAAAAAATGGTTTGTCACTTACTGTATAAATAACTATAAACTTGCACTTAACATTATACAAAATTGAAATTTGGCAAAAAATGAAGTTCTTAAAATGATGATCTTTCTCTTGGAAACATAAATAAGCCTTTTAAGTTAGAGATAATGCTAACAAATCTCTTTTTCTGATTAACCTAAATAGTTCAGCAATGCTTGTATAATAATAACATTTTCTGCGGGGGTTTCTTTTCTAGATACATTTTTAACTATGATTGACGCTCTAATGATCATCCGAATTATCGTGTTTGACAAGTACTGTCAAATAATGACATTTTTTAAAACGGCCCATTAACTCAAAGCCAATAACTAAAGTAAAAATAGTTTTTATTGAATTATTTTGTTATTTATGAAGCAAATTATAAGTTATTATACATCACTAAAATCAGAATAAAACGTACTATTTGGTGGGCTAAAAATCCAATATGGCGCCCATAAGAAAAAAGAAAGTTGATGATGACTGACAGAAAACGAAACGTCGTGTGGCAAATTTGTATCCATCATCGAATAGCTAGGAAAAAGTGGCAATGAAAAGATGCTTTTAGTTTTGGGATATCTCTTCAAATAAGGTTAGAAATAAATAAAAACAAAAAATCAAATTTTCAGTTTTTTTCGGATATCTTCGGAAGTACTCGGAAAATCAAAAATTTTAAAACAGCATTTGGTTGAGCTTTAAATTGCGCAACTTTGACCCAATTTAAACTTTCTCGTATCTCTTATGGTTTCTGAGATCCCAATGGTGAGGGTCGAATTTGAATTACCCTGTATATTATTACATATTTGGATTCCTCACAAAATTCTGACCAACTTTTGTATAGAATGCCCTATGCCTATCTCTAGCCGTTTTCGAAATATTTGATGTTTTTCCAAAAAAGTGACAGTTGCAACGCTCAACATATTTTTGTACTATGTTAAAACCGTATTTCATTTTGCAATGAAACTTTGGGTTATTGTAAATAAAGGATCGTTTTATTAAACTGAGGGTGCGTAACGACTCATTTGTATACAGGGTCGTCAAAAAAAAATCATAAACTTGCCACTAAAAAAAATGAAAAATCTCAAGTTTTTTAAATGGAAACCCCCATTTTTTATGACGGAATCATTTTGAGCATTAAAAATTACTATAAGTTTCAATTTACTTGCCTATCCCTAAATCCAACCCATTTCGGTTTATTTGAGAATAAACATTTTTTTATTAGGCTGCATGCTCGGCTGCATGGTTGGAATTAGCTGGTACTCTAGTTGGCCATGCTTTTGACACACGGTGATATTGGAGAACTGCAAAGCATGTTATGTTGAGCGTTGCAACTGTCACTTTTTTGGAAAAACACCAAATATTTCGAAAACGGCTAGAGATAGGAATAGGGCATTGTACACAAAAGTTGGTTAGAAATTGCAATTTCTACATTTGTATTATTAAGAATTGGTTTTGTTTTAATAGCTTTTATCTTCACATATCCCGTATTCTTAAAATTTTCAATTATTTGCTTGACAGCTTTTGGTGATGGATTTGGTTTTTCTAGATAACGAGCGGCAAATACCTCACATGTTCTACTCACAACTTTATCACATTCTCCGTAAATAATAAACAGATTTAAGTAATCTTGGTTTGAATAACGTAACCGCTACGGCATATTTGCAGTTGTCAAAACACTCAAAACTAGTGTTATTAACATGCCCTGCAGGTCTCCAATATCACCGTGTGTCAAAAGCATGGCCAACTAGAGTACCAGCTAATTCCAACCAGGCAGCCGAGCATGCAGCCTAATAAAAAAATGTTTATTCTCAAATAAAACGAAATGGGTTGGATTTAGGTATAGGCAAGTAAATTGAAACTTATAGTAATTTTTAATGCTCAAAATGATTCCGTCATAAAAAATGGGGGTTTCCATTTAAAAAACTTGAGATTTTTCATTTTTTTTAGTGGCAAGTTTATGATTTTTTTTTTGACGACCCTGTATACAAATGAGTCGTTACGCACCCTCAGTTTAATAAAACGATCCTTTATTTACAATAACCCAAAGTTTCATTGCAAAATGAAATACGGTTTTAACATAGTACAAAAATATGTTGAGCGTTGCAACTGTCACTTTTTTGGAAAAACATCAAATATTTCGAAAACGGCTAGAGATAGGCATAGGGCATTCTATACAAAAGTTGGTCAGAATTTTGTGAGGAATCCAAATATGTAATAATATATAGGGTGTTCTATTTAAAATAAGAAAGTTGTGATCGACTTCCGGTATAAGCGGAAGTGCAACCATCTTGAAAATATTTTAGTTGGATTGGGCATGCCCACATCAGTATCCTACCAAATTTTCAAAACTCTCCTATTTATACTTTTTCCAATATCAATCGAGGTCTTTCGTCGTGGGACACCCTGTATACATTTTCTCCCTTAAATGTATATGATAAGGATCTTGTACAGGGTGCTGCATTTTCGATGGTTTTACGGGGCACAGAGAAAACGGTAATAGATAGAAAAAAAGAAGCATGCGTGTTCTGATCTCTTTTTCTGAGCTGAGATGACTGGCGAAAAGTGGGCGGCCCAAACTTCTTTTGTTTCAAAGATACGGGGGGTTTTCGAAAATTGGTAATTTTTGAACCTCTTCAGTATTTCAGTTGCTCTTAAAGTTATCAAAAAAAGGAAGAACGGTTCCCGGTAGAAGTTTTCATGTAGAATCCAATGGCGTAGTCAGTTTTTTTCTATTCCGTTTAGTTTTTGATATATGACAGTAAGTTACATTTTTTTAAATGGAACATCCTATATATTTTTACGTCATTAAATTCTGTTGATTTTTACCTTTTCGACTGTGTATTACAACATATAAATTTGTAGAGGTTAATCCTGTTATTTTAAAAAAAGACCTTTGCTAAGCTAAAAAAAGGCTAATATCTAAAATACCAAACAAAATCGGAAATCATATAAACTAACACATCAGAAAATTAAATATTTTAAATAAGTCTTGCTAAAAATCTAAGTTACAAACAGTTCTACCGTTACTTTAATAAGAAAAGTGGCTATTTCTATTTTCTACTATTTTTGGTGTAGTGTGGAAGTTGAAAAAACTGTTTATAAACGACATGTAATATGTTAATATGAACATAGCCAAATTTTGTTTCGACTGTGGATATTTTTATTCATATTATTTAGCACTTTTTTGTTAAGGAAACGCTTTTTTTCTAATTACCAAGATTAACGTTTACAAACTTATATGTTTTAATACACCGGTGAAAAAGTAAAAATCAACAGAATTAAATGAACTAAAAATATAAAGGGTGTCCCATTTAAAAAAATATAACTTACTGTCATATGTCAGAAACTAAACGTAATAGGAAAAAACTGACTACGCCATTGGATTCTACGTCAAAACTTCTACCGGAAACCGTTTTTCCTTTTTTGATAACTTAAATAGCAAATGAAATACAGAGGAGGTTCCAAAATGACCAATTTTCAAAAGCCCCCCGTATCTTTGAAACAAAAGAAGTTTGCGCAGCCCACTCTTCGCCAGTCATCTCAGCTCAGAAAAAGAGATCAGAACACGTATGCTACTTTTTTTCTATCTATTACCGTTTTCTTTGCACCCAGTAAAACCATCGAAAATGCAGCACCCTGTACATAACATGACTACAATGGAGTAGAGCGAGGAGTAGGGGGTCCATTGTAATTAGTTAATTTAACACTTGGAGCTGTAACTTCAACTGATATCTTCTTGAGTGGTTTAAAATATTAGCTTCTGCTCCTGTATCTATCTTGCACAACACATCCATTAATAAGTACATTTTGAAACCAAATTTTTCTTATTATTCCTATTTTCCTCTCATTGCAGCAAATCATATCCAAAAACAGGTCCTCCTTTTCCACAGAATCACAATGAACAGCATTAGCTTTTATACAATCATTTCGATTGTAAATGGATTTACGATTTAAACACATTTTTTCAAAATGATTAAACATTTTACAGTTATTACATCTTTTATTGTAAGCAGGACATTTTCTGAAGTCATGTATAGTGCCACATCTTGAACAAGCTCGGGTATTTCTTATTTCATCTTTTTTATATATTTTCTTTCTTACAACATTTACACTGTCAGGCACTTCCGCCAGTTTTTTGCTTTGACTATTGACCAAGTCTGCTGCTCTACATATATATGAATGCATTGTGGTAAGTCTAATTTAGGTTCTCTGAGTAGTCTATCACGCAAGTTGTTATCTCTAATGCCACATACTATACGGTCTCTAATTAGGCTGTCATTCAGTTTCTCAAAATTACAATTTTTGCTTAATTTTTTCAACTCAGTGATAAATACATCAATTGGCTCACCTTCTAATTGATTTCTAGTGTTAAAAACATGTCGATTCACCGTCTCATTGTTGGAATAAAATATTTTTCTAGTACCTCCAGCACCTTTTTCCAATCACCTTTAATTTCTGATAAAACTTCAAACGTGTCAAAAATTTCTTGAACTTCATCACCAATAATAGGTAGTAGAATTGCAACCTTTCTTTCTTCACTTATATCTTTGTTACCATCAATACCTGTTGCTTTCATAAAGGTGTCAAATCGTTGCTTCCATTTTTTTAAATTATTTGCAATGTCCCCATCCAAACATAATTTATTTGGTTGCTTTAGATCCATGTTTTGTGTATTATGTGTTTATAGTCTCACTCTTATCACTTTTTCCTCACTTATTTTACCGCAGCGCCATGTAATGATGTTCTAAATACTATTAATGAAAGTATGTTGTGCTTTCAACTATCAACTTTATTGACTGACTGTTTCTGTCACCCCCTACCTGCCACCTACCAACTACCTATCATAATTATTATTACTAATGATACCTGACACAAAGCCTCCCAAAAATTGACTAAGACTTATAATTATTTTGGGAATGCCAGGAGCCTCTAAATGTACTGAAAGACTGTCAAAACTTGCCAGAAGCTTATACTAGTCTCCTAAACTTTCCAAGATTATTTTTTAATTTGCCAAAGGCCTTTAAATTTTTGTAAAATTTTTGTGCTTCATAACTCGCTTATTTAAAACATTCTGTATAGACACACCAGGTAACAGAAAAAAAGCTAATAAATGGGCCTCTATCACGTGACGTTGACCGGATCAGGCTGAGTTGTACCGTTTGGCCGCCAGAGAGCGTCAAAGTTGTTTTTTTTGTCGGATATTTTCATGAATATCTCGAAAACGGTTTGAGATAGGGGTGTGAAATGTGAAAAATTTAAATTCTGTCTTTTTTACACTGCACTATGTTTTTTTTTTGGGAAAATTTTGAAAACTGTCTTTGACTGCCTAGATAGCTTTAGGTTAATGGTATAAATATGTTGTGGACTGTCATCTGACAAAATACACCCTAAAAACTGTCAAAATTGCCATAATTACAAGGTCATCTCCGAAACAGTGCCAGTTAGAGCAAAAAGGACGTCAGATTCTTGTCCCTCATTCTGAAATTAGTAAAAACGGTCACTTTTGACATTTTTTTTTTCGTGCACTTTTCTCCAAAAATTGTCCACAACTTGCTTATTTGAAACATTCTGTATATACCACTGAATTAAATATAAGAACTGGAACCACTGCCAAAAGTTAAACATGCGTGAGAGAGAGAAAGCGTTGCATATCGTGGATATCCGTCCTTGTCACACTCATTACATTTAGTGGAAGAATTATTGTTTGTTGACTGCTTGTTGAATATTGTTTGTAGCTGTGTAGTGTACATGTTGAGACTTTGACTTTTGAAAAGTCTCGTTGAGTTATAATGGACTATTTCTACGATTTTCATTTCTTTTTGCTGGTTGGGATTTACTTTTCCCAAAAAACCTTTTTGGTGCGGTAAAATGGAAATCCCAACGAACAAAAAGCAACTTATTTGAACAGAAACATACCGGATACTCTGGATACCGCTTCCACAATATCACATCGAAAAACATGACACTGGAATATGGCAGACTCCTGGGTATCGCCGTGGGACCAAGTAAAAGCAAAACAGCTCGCTTCGTTGCTTTCTGCCGATCCTCGGGCGTAAAATAAGATTCTGTGAACTTCGTACCTTGAAATAACGGAGTTTGTTTGCGAGTCATACAATCTAGAAAAAATAAATAAAAATGTAGTTCAGTACAAAATAATAATAACAGTATAGTATAATATTACCAGGGTTTGAAAATATCATGATATTTATATAAATATCATATCACATGATATATATCGGATATAATATCAGATATACAGGGTGTCCCGCGAGGTAAGGGACAAAACTTCACTACGTGTTCTTTAAGTGAATTCGAGTCAAAAATGTTCTATGAACATGGGTCCGCAAATGCTTCCTTACCGAGATATGATTTTTTAAATTTAATAGTGATTTTGTGCCGAAAACTACAATGGCTCTCATCCACATCATTAAAAGGGCTAGACTATGCTTACAATGGGAAAATGGACACTTTGAACAATTATTATAAACAGTTATTTTCCAAGAGGTATTAATTTTTTTCTTTGTTTATTGGGTCTTCTGTCTCACACAAAAAGGTTTGTTGGGAAAATGGAATTTCGCACTATTTTCAACTAAGTTGAAAATAACATTAACCTAGTCGTCCCAACACAAGACCACTGACTTAGGCCCGGTCTTGTTACCTAAAAACGCTGACGTTTCGGTGGAAAATCTACCACCGTCTTCAGAGAATCTAAAAAAGAAAGAACACAACGGCAGAACACAGAAAACAACAACTTAATAAATATTAAACCTGATAATGTTCAATTTGGAACTCTGAGAAGGGTTTTGTCAATAAAAATTGACATAAATTTTGACTTTTGTCATTCCAATAGGAAAGGTTATCTATTGTTGTAGTGAAAGGTGGGTTTTATAATGAAAACAAAATTACAAGAAATTTCAGTTTCGTTTGATATGACCAAGTGTTATCTCCTCCTCTAGAATATTTAACCAAGTTTGGTCAATATTAATAGAGGATGTAGCAACACAGGAGTCATGGTTTAATCTAATATATGCACTTTCTTTTATTTTACGTCTTTTTGAAAAAGTTTCTTTGTCTATGATACTACATTCATTCCATTTGACTCTATCAACAAACATATAGAACATATCTCCCACAAAGGTATTAATTTTTTTTGTAAAAAAATATTTTTGTGAGGTAATTGTACTTTTCAACACAATAAAACTATTAAACTTAAAAAAATCGTATCTTGGTAAGGAAGCATTTGCGGACCCATGTTCATAGAACATTTTCGACTCGAATTTACCTAAAGAACACGTAGTGAAATTTTGTCCCTTACCTCGCGGGACACCCTGTATATCCGATATATATCATTTTCAATCTTTATATACTTAGCTATAAAAAATATAAAAAAGTAAAAAAATTGTTTTGTTTTATGCTTACTTAAGCTATATTTTGTTTTAACACAAATCCTTTTATAATAACTTATATTATTTCTATACAAAAAAAATAAACTTTTTATTATGCGACTCTGAAAACTATCTATTTCTCGAGACACAGTAACAGCTTTACTAATCTCAGACAAATTAGAAAACCAAACTTTGTCATTGTTCAGTAAAGCTTACGTAATATTCTTGATACTTAATATAATAATTTTTTGATGCTTTGAATAACTGAAACCGGTTTTTATTCAATTAATAAAAATATCGAATATATCGGATATATATCAAGCTGTAAATATCAAGATATATATCCTCTGAACCCTGAATATTACTGATAGGCATGCGCAATTTATAAAAAGTTGTCATCAGAACTTTGTGGCCAACTCGTCACAAATAGACCAGAAGCTGTTGACAGATGCCGTTCTTGCCCCCTTTATAATTAAACACTTTTTGTGTTACTTAACTTTATTTTTAAAGGTTTAAGAGCACAGGCGCGTTATACTCATTATACTAAACCTCTTCTCATTACAAGCTGGCAAGTACCAACAGCGCCTAAACTGAAACTAGTCAAGTCAACAATTGTTGAGTTAAGGCTTTCAGGAACTCGCAGGTTCATAGAAAATACTTTTGGAACTCTAGTGCAACCCTGGAGACTCCTTCTCAAAAACCACATATAGCTAATGCAGATTCATGGTGAATAGAGAAAAATAACCGAACTGAATCTTTAAGAAAGTTAACCGTATTAGATCAAATAACGTACTTTTAGCACAATTCTACGGAGGAGAGCTATATTTAGAGGTTTCTGGCATTTCCAATATAATTATAGAAGTCTCTGACAATTTTAAAATTTCTTGAAACGTTTAGAACACTTGCAGAGGCTTATGGCAGGTTTTGAATAGTATTTAGAGGCCTTTGACAAATTAAAAACATTCTTGGAAGGTTTAGGAGACTAGTATAAGCTTCTGGCAAGTTTGGAGAGTCTTTCAGTGAAATTTAGAGGTTTCTGGCATTCCCAAAATAATTATAGAAGTCTCTGTCAATATCAAAATTTCTTTAAAAGTTTAGAACACTTGCAGAGGCTTCTGGCAATTTTTGGTAGGCTTCGAATAGTATTTAGAGACCTTTGGCAAATTTAAAAACATCCTTGGAAGGTTTGGGAAGCTTGTATAAGCTTCTGGCAAGTTTTGAGAGTATTTCAATAGAATTTAGAGGTTTCTGGCATTCCCAAAATAATTATATAAGTCTCTGACAATTTTAAAATTTCTTGAAACGTTTAGAACACTTGCAGAGGCTTTTGGCAATTTTTGGGAGGCTTTGAATAGTATTTAGAGCCCTTTGGCAAATTTAAAAAAAACTTGGAAAGTTTAAAGGACTTGTATAAGCTTATGGCAAGTTTGGAGAGTCTTTCAGTGGAATTTAGAGGTTTCTGGCATTCCCAAAATAATTATAGAAGTCTCTGACAATTTCAAAATTTCTTGAAACGTTTAGAACACTTGCAGAAGCTTTTGGCAATTTTTGGGAGGCTTTGAATAATATTTAGAGACCTTTGGCAAATTTAAAAACATCCTTGGAAGGTTTAGGAAGCTTGTATAAGCTTCTGGCAAGTTTTGAGAGTCTTTCAGTGGAATTTAGAGGTTTCTGGCATTCCCAAAATAATTATAGAAGTCTCTGACAATTTTAAAATTTCTTGAAACGTTTAGAACACTTGCAGAGGCTGTTGGCAATTTTTGGGAGGCTTTGAATAGTATTTAGAGGCATTTGACAAATTAAAAACATCCTTGGAAGGTTTAGGAAGCTTGTATAAGCTTCTGGCAAGTTTGGAGAGTCTTTCAGTGGAATTTAGAGGTTTCTGGCATTCCCAAAATAATTATAGAAGTCTCTGACAATTTTAAAATTTCTTGAAACGTTTAGAACACTTGCAGAGGCTTTTGGCAATTTTTGGGAGGCTTTAAATGGTATTTAGAGACCTTGGGCAAATTTAAAAACATTCTTGGAAGGTTTAGCAGACTAGTATAAGCTTCTGGCAAGTTTGGAGAGTCTTTCAGTGGAATTTAGAGGTTTCTGGCATTCCCAAAATAATTATAGAAGTCTCTGACAATTTTAAAATTTCTTGAAACGTTTAGAACACTTGCAGAGGCTGTTGGCAATTTTTGGGAGGCTTTGAATAGTATTTAGAGGCATTTGACAAATTAAAAACATCCTTGGAAGGTTTAGGAAGCTTGTATAAGCTTCTGGCAAGTTTGGAGAGTCTTTCAGTGGAATTTAGAGGTTTCTGGCATTCCCAAAATAATTATAGAAGTCTCTGACAATTTTAAAATTTCTTGAAACGTTTAGAACACTTGCAGAGGCTTTTGGCAATTTTTGGGAGGCTTTAAATGGTATTTAGAGACCTTGGGCAAATTTAAAAACATTCTTGGAAGGTTTAGGAGACTAGTATAAGCTTCTGGCAAGTTTGGAGAGTCTTTCAGTGGAATTTAGAGGTTTCTGGCATTCCCAAAATAATTATAGAAGTCTTTGTCAATTTTAAAATTTCTTTAAAAGTTTAGAACACTTGAAGAGGTTTCTGGCAATTTTTGGGAGGCTTTGAATAGTATTTAGAGGCCTTTGACAAATTAAAAACATCCTTGGAAGGTTTAGGGAGCTTGTATAAGCTTCTGGCAAGTTTTGAGAGTCTTTCAGTAGTATTTGGAGGTCTCTGGCATTCCCAAAATAATTATAGAAGTCTCTGTCAATTTCAAAATTTCTTTAAAAGTTTAGAACACTTGAAGAGGTTTCTGGCAATTTTTGGGAGGCTTTGAATAGTATTTAGAACCCTTTGACAAATTAAAAACATCCTTGGAAGGTTTAAGAGACTAGTATAAGCTTCCGGCAAATTTGGAGAGTCTTTCAGTGGAATTTAGAGGTTTCTGGCATTCCCAAAATAATTATAGAAGTCTCTGTCAATTTTAAAATTTCTTGAAACGTTTAGAACACTTGAAGAGGTTTCTGGCAATTTTTGGGAGGCTTTGAATAGTATTTAGAGGCCTTTGACAAATTAAAAACATCCTTGGAAGGTTTAAGAGACTAGTATAAGCTTCCGGCAAGTTTGGAGAGTCTTTCAGTGGAATTTAGAGGTTTCTAGCATTCCCAAAATAATTATAGAAGTCTCTGTCAATTTTAAAATTTCTTGAAACGTTTAGAACACTTGAAGAGGTTTCTGGCAATTTTTGGGAGGCTTTGAATAGTATTTAGAGGCCTTTGACAAATTAAAAACATCCTTGGAAGGTTTAGGAGACTAGTATAAGCTTCTGGCAAGTTTGGAGAGTCTTTGAGTAGAATTTAGAGGTTTCTGGCATTCCCAAAATAATTATAGAACTCTATGTCAATTTTAAAATTTCTTGAAAGGTTTAGAACACTTGCAGAGGCTTTTGGCAATTTTTGGGAGGTTTTGAATAGTATTTAGAGGCCTTTGACAAATTAAAAACATCCTTGGAAGGTTTAGGAGACTAGTATAAGCTTCTGGCAAGTTTGAAGAGTCTTTCAGTAGAATTTAGATGTTTCTGGCATTCCCAAGATAATTATAGAAGTCTCTGTCAATTTTAAAATTTCTTTAAAAGTTTAGAACACTTGCAGAGGCTTTTGGCAATTTTTGGGAGGCTTTGAATAGTATTTAGAGGCCTTTGACAAATTAAAAACATCCTTGGAAGGTTTAGGAGACTAGTATAAGCTTCTGGCAAGTTTGGAGAGTCTTTCAGTGGAATTTAGAGGTTTCTGGCATTCCCAAAATAATTATAGAAGTCTTTGTCAATTTTAAAATTCCTTTAAAAGTTTAGAACACTTGAAGAGGTTTCTGGCAATTTTTGGGAGGCTTTGAATAGTATTTAGAGGCCTTTGACAAATTAAAAACATCCTTGGAAGGTTTAGGGAGCTTGTATAAGCTTCTGGCAAGTTTTGAGAGTCTTTCAGTAGTATTTGGAGGTCTCTGGCATTCCCAAAATAATTATAGAAGTCTCTGTCAATTTCAAAATTTCTTTAAAAGTTTAGAACACTTGAAGAGGTTTCTGGCAATTTTTGGGAGGCTTTGAATAGTATTTAGAGGCCTTTGACAAATTAAAAACATCCTTGGAAGGTTTAAGAGACTAGTATAAGCTTCCGGCAAGTTTGGAGAGTCTTTCAGTGGAATTTAGAGGTTTCTGGCATTCCCAAAATAATTATAGAAGTCTCTGTCAATTTTAAAATTTCTTGAAACGTTTAGAACACTTGAAGAGGTTTCTGGCAATTTTTGGGAGGCTTTGAATAGTATTTAGAGGCCTTTGACAAATTAAAAACATCCTTGGAAGGTTTAGGAGACTAGTATAAGCTTCTGGCAAGTTTGAAGAGTCTTTCAGTAGAATTTAGATGTTTCTGGCATTCCCAAGATAATTATAGAAGTCTCTGTCAATTTCAAAATTTCTTTAAAAGTTTAGAACACTTGCAGAGGCTTTTGGCAATTTTTGGGAGGCTTTGAATAGTATTTAGAGGCCTTTGACAAATTAAAAACATCCTTGGAATGTTTAGGAGACTAGTATAAGCTTCTAGCAAGTTTGGAGAGTCTTTCAGTGGAATTTAGAGGTTTCTGGCATTCCCAAAATAATTATAGAAGTCTTTGTCAATTTTAAAATTTCTTTAAAAGTTTAGAACACTTGAAGAGGTTTCTGGCAATTTTTGGGAGGCTTTGAATAGTATTTAGAGGCCTTTGACAAATTAAAAACATCCTTGGAAGGTTTAGGGAGCTTGTATAAGCTTCTGGCAAGTTTTGAGAGTCTTTCAGTAGTATTTGGAGGTCTCTGGCATTCCCAAAATAATTATAGAAGTCTCTGTCAATTTCAAAATTTCTTTAAAAGTTTAGAACACTTGAAGAGGTTTCTGGCAATTTTTGGGAGGCTTTGAATAGTATTTAGAGGCCTTTGACAAATTAAAAACATCCTTGGAAGGTTTAAGAGACTAGTATAAGCTTCCGGCAAGTTTGGAGAGTCTTTCAGTGGAATTTAGAGGTTTCTGGCATTCCCAAAATAATTATAGAAGTCTCTGTCAATTTTAAAATTTCTTGAAACGTTTAGAACACTTGAAGAGGTTTCTGGCAATTTTTGGGAGGCTTTGAATAATATTTAGAGACCTTTGGCAAATTAAAAACATCCTTGGAAGGTTTAGGAGACTAGTATAAACTTCTGGCTAGTTTGGAGAGTCTTTCAGTGGAATTTAGAGGTTTCTGGCATTCCCAAAATAATTATAGAACTCTATGTCAATTTTAAAATTTCTTGAAAGGTTTAGAACACTTGCAGAGGCTTTTGGCAATTTTTGAGAGGTTTTGAATAGTATTTAGAGGCCTTTGACAAATTAAAAACATCCTTGGAAGGTTTAGGAGACTAGTATAAGCTTCTGGCAAGTTTGAAGAGTCTTTCAGTAGAATTTAGAGGTTTCTGGCATTCCCAAAATAATTATAGAAGTCTCTGTCAATTTTAAAATTTCTTTAAAAGTTTAGAACACTTGAAGAGGTTTCTGGCAATTTTTGGGAGGCTTTGAATAATATTTAGACCTTTGGCAAATTTAAAAATATCCTTGGAAGGTTTAGGAAGCTTGTATAAGCTTCTGGCAAGTTTTGAGAGTCTTTCAGTAGTATTTTAAGGTCTCTGGAACCTTAAAATAGTAGAGGCCAAGCCAATCACTAATGCTGATCAACTCGATACTGTAATTTTGGATATAATCTATAAAAATAAATGAAACAAAAAGAGTCAGATTTTTTCTAAAGTTATAGGAGGAAAGTAGCTAGTAAACTAGCTAATAGATGAAATCACTGATTAAAATTTGTTAAGTCAGCTCAAATACTGTCAGTTGACAACCTAACCTATTTTAACAAAATGTCTTTAACCTCACAAAGTTGGACATTGCTCATCTATGACGTCATGATAGTCTATGACGCAGAGTTATGTGGCGAATCATTTATACTAACCTGCGTCGGACATTACTGATTTTACAACCAGTGTGTCATCATTTAGTGATAATTTTTCTCATTAAAATTAGTCGTGGTATTCCCGAGATACAGAGTAATCTATAATAAAGTATGTCTGTTTCGAAAACACCCCGTAGTTTCTTTTGTGACGAAAAACCCCCAAAACATGTCCGAAATATCAACCAAACCCATTATATGATAAGAAAAATCTTCTTATTCTTATCTCTCTCATTAGATAGGCAAAGAAATTACTGTGAATACCTGGTTCTAATTCTACAAAAAATAGGCCAAAAATTATGATGCTTTAACGCCCTCTGACGTTCAAATAAGATAAGCTACAATTTGACATTTTAATACCCCCTACCCTAGCTTTCCTCGCCACCTTCTGTTGTCAGGTATTTCATTCTGAGCTCTCGTGGCGTGTGGTTGACTTTGAATTGTATCTATTCTCGTGTTCAGTGATTTTATCGTAATTTTGTAATAATGGACGACGCACTTTTAATTTCCATCGTATTTGAACATCCGTCAATCTACGACCAGAAGGATCCCCAATTTAAAAATGAAGAATTCAAGAAATATTTGTGGAGACTGATTGCATACGATATGGGCAATAGGACAGGTAAGACTATTTTATGACCCAGTGGTATGTTCCTAATTTAGATGATTTTTAGCGGAAGAATGCGAAAATCGATTTCGGATTTTAAGCTGGGAATACGCTTCAGGAATTCTTACTACAGAAGCCAGGTCTGGCATAAGAGCAATCAGTCAGTCAACATGGTCCCAGCTTCACACCATGTTCCCTGTTGTTAGCCCCGTTTTACAAAGACGGTAAGACTGTTTAATCTAATGTTTAACAGCTTATTAACAAACATTTTTTTTTAAAAGACCCATCCAAATTTCATACGTACCGTCTTTCGAAGAAAATTCAGAAAATGATAGTGAGGATAACGGTGCAGTTGTAATTAACGAGCAAATTTTGCATCGGGCAGTTTTAAATTCCACATTAATTTCGTGTAGAAATTATTTTGAGAACGCAAATCAAGATACCACCGCACAAATGGTTGATGATATAAAAAGCCAGATAGAAAGCATACACAAAATGCACGGTGAGATTAATAAAACTCTTGCAGAAGCAAGAAGGGATTTCGTTTACTCTGATGATTATATTGGTTTTAGATAGAATTTTGTACATATTTTTTAAATATATGCTTGTGTAAATATGTAATTGATATATTGTGTGTTTTTTAAAAGAAAAAATTGTCCACTCTCCACTACCACAGAATAATAAGTTCAATTATGACTGTTAATAACAGGCTTTACACCAAAAATTGGAAGAAAAAACACTTTTAAACCTATTCGGCAATTAGTTCATGAAATTATAGTTCCAATAATTTTTCAAGAATTTCTTCCAAGAATTGTTTGAAATTGTCAGAGGAATTTAAGACCATTTTGAATTGCCAGAGCTCTCTAAACAGTTTTCTAAAATATTTTTACTGTTTTTGCTCACGCGGTCGCAATAACCCTCTTACGAACGACCAGATTACGGTAATACTCACTACCAGTTGGAACAAACCTATTTTTTGCGTGAAAACGGTAATTTAAACGAGGACAAGCTGATCTGGAGATTGTCCTGTTGAAAAATAGGATATGCACCCTTTCTGGTACTGTCTCAGAAATGTATGTAAGGAACCGGATGTAGCAGTAGAATTTTTAAGTGATTAAAAAAAACCAAGTAAATAAAGCTACTTACACAACTAAACCCTGACTAGATAGCGGCACTGAAACGGACACTTTAATGCCTTGCTCCACGCTCTGTTCATTTAGGATGGCCATATTCCTGTGAATTTCCCCTTCCGACTTGGGAGCATTAATCTGCGCGGCGCCCAAGTAAGTTATACCAGAAAAAATGGTACAGTCTTGGTCCACATCTGAAACTTTGTTAAAAGAATTTCGAGAATTTAAAAAAAAACTAACTAAAGCGCCATTACACTATTAAAACTAACTCAGTGACTTCTAACTGTTGCGTCACATTCCTTATCTTTGCTTCAGTAAAGTTTAGACTTAAACGTTCCAAGAATTGATTTGAATTTTGAACCATTTTGAAAGTTCTATAAGCCTCTAAATGCTTCTAAAAAGTGCCAAAAGCTTCTACAAGTGTCTTAAACCTTGCCAGAGTTGTTTTAAATTGTCAGAGGCCTCTAGGAGTGTTTTGATTGTTGCAAATACCTCTAAATGCTACTGAGAACTTTCTGAAAAGAAAAAACGCTGGAAGGTCAAGCTTATTAACAAACAAATGGGTACAACTGGCCGCCTACGCAGATGATATCAATATTACGTCCCGCAGAGCGGAAGAGGCGGCAGAAATATACACACAACTGAGAGAGATGCCAGAAACATCGGACTCGAAATAAATACACAACAGACAAAAACACTAACCCAGGCAAGAACAAGAGGAAACGAAAACTACCCCAGAGTAGAGGATAACGTGGATGATGTCCAGAGCTTACAAAGCTATAATATCCACAAACAAAGCCTACTTCACTCTCGTCCAATATATTCCGCTCCAAAATCATACACAGAAAATCAAAAATCAGGATATACAAAACCATCATCAGGCCGATACATATGCTATGGATGCGAGACATGGGTCATGACAAAGAACTCACTGGGAATAAACTGGAGGTGTTTGAAAGAAGAATACTAAGACGGATCTTTTGGCCACTAAATGAAAATGAGATATGGAGAAGAAGATATAATCATGAAATCTACCAACTTTTCAAAGAGGCACTTATCTCAGAATTTGTCAGACTACAGAGGTTACGATGGGCAGGCCACGTAGTAAGAATGCCGGATAACTACCAAAAAGGGCCTTCAATAGTAGGATGCAGGGCAGAAGACCAAAAGGGATACCACGGAAAAGATGGGAGGATGGAGTGCCAGAAGACGCGCAACACTTGATAGGTGTCAGAACTTGGAGGAGAGCGGCGTTAGATCGACAGTGTTGGAGGCGGAAGATAAAGGAAGCCAAGGCTCAATTTGGGCTGTAGCGCGATTGGAGAGAGAGGCCTCTAAGACCATTTTAAAAGTTCCACAGACCTCTAAATATTGAAAACCTAAAAAGTGCCAGAGCCCTCTACAACTGTCTTAATCTTTCCCAGAACTGTTTTAAATTGCCAGAGGCCTCTAAGGCAATTTTGAAAGTTCCATCAACCTCTAAATGCTATTGAAAACTTCCTGAAAAGTTCCAGAGCTCTCTTCAACTGTCTTAATCTTTCCCAAGACTGTTTTAAATTGCCAGAGGCCTCTAAGACCATTTTAAAAGTTCCATAAACCTCTAAATGCTATTGAGAACTTCCTGAAAGGTTTCAAAGCCTTCTACCACTGTCTTAAATCTTCCCAGAACTGTTTTAAATTGCCAGAGGCCTCTAAGGCAATTTTGAAAGTTCCATAAACCTCTAAATGTTATTGAGAACTTCCTGAAAAGTTCCATAACTCTCTACAAATGTCTTAATCTTTCCCAAGACTGTTTTATTAGCCAGCGGTTCTATAGACCTCTAAATGCTATCGAGAACCTTCTGAAAAGTGCCAGAGTCCTCTACAACTGTCTTAATCTCTCCCAGAACTGTTTTAAATTGGCAGAGGCCTCTAACATCATTTTAAAACTTCCATAAACCTCTAAATGCTACTGACAACCTTCTAAAAAGTGACGGAAGCTTCTACAAGTGTCTTAATCTTTCCCAGAATTGTTTTAAAACGTCAGAGGCCTGTAGGGCCGTTTTGGATGTGAATGACCTCTAAATGTTACTACGAACTTTCTGAAAAGTTCCAGAGCCCTCTATAACTGCCTTAAACTTTCCTTGCAACCGCTCAACTGGCCGAAGTCCAAAGAGCGGCGTGCCTGGCGGTGTCAGGGGCAATGAGGACCACTCCTTCTAGGGCCCTGGAGGTGATGTTAAACCTCATGCCCCTCGAACTGTGCGTGAGAATGAAGGCCACGCGCGCAGCTTACAGGGCACCTGCTCATTTGGGCACGGCAGGATATGGGGCTGGGCCACAGACCAGTGTCGACTCCTACTGATGCCAGGCGATCATCAGATCTCCAAGCTTGTGCCCTCAAATCTCTTCAAAGTCATAGTTCCTGATAGAGAATAGTGGGGGGCCGATAACGGACCGGAATTCCTCCGAAATAGCGACGTCTGGTACACAGATGGATCGTTGGCAGCAAGACGTCACAGAGTATCGCTCTCGGTAGTTACACTACAGTCTTTCAGGCTAAAGTATATGCCATCCTTGTCTGGCGGGCGGGTTCTCCTATCCGACCCGAAGAGGGGTGACAGAACAGTCATCTGCTCCGACAGTAAGGCTGCCATCAGGGCCATTTAGGCCGATGAGGTGCGGTCCAAACTGGTAATGGAGTGTAAAAGTACCTTGGAGGCCCTGTCTCGGGGGCGGCGGGGTATACCTCGCGTGGGTGCCGGGACACGGGTGTCTCCGGCAACATGGAGGCTGACAGACTTGACGGCCTTGGAACTAGGGAACCGCTCTCGGGACCTGAACCTAGTGTGGGGATCTCCTATAGCACGGCGGTCCGCTCAATAAAAGGCATGGCTGGAAAACCCTGCTAAACCTAAACAGAGGCAAGCTACGAACGGTGACTGGTCTAATGACGGGTCACTGTCACCTGGCGCGGCATAGGCAAAGACTGGGAATTCACGAAGACCCGGCCCGCAGAGGCTGCTTGGAGGACGAAGAAACACCGGGGCATGTACTTAGTGACTGTCCCGCCTTTTCTCGCCTTCGTCACACCTACCTGGGACAGCCAACGCTGTGTCACAGAGAACTAAGGGAGCTGCATCTGACCAGCATCGTTAGATTCCTTGAATCAACGGGACTGCTGTAGCTCCGGCTAGCGGGACGCGACGGGTCCATCTTAGGCCTATGCGTATACCTGGGCTAAATAGCCCCCCGCATCACCAAACAACAACAAACTTTCCTAGAACTGTCTTAAATTGCCAGAGGCCTCTAGGACCATTTTGAAAGAAAAAATGACAACAAAAAGTGTCTTAAACCTCCCGAGAATTGTTTTAAATTGTCATGATGCCTCTAGAACCATTTTGGAAGTGCCAGAGCTCTCTAAATAATACTGCAAACATTACAGAAATTCCCAGAAGCTCTTAAATACGACTGAAATTGCCAAAAGTTGCCTCTGCAACTGTTGTACACCTTCTAAGAATTGTTTATTTGGTATAGAAACTTTGATTGATTTTGATATACCGGGTGTCCCTAAGAAGTGGCTCACCCCTTTAACTTTTTTATTTTATGAACAAAATACGAAAACTTTATTTTTTATGAAGTCCTCGACCGGAAATTTAACATTTGGTTCAACTCACAGCCCACTAGATCAAAAAATTGTTTTTTTCTTTTTTTTTTTTTAAACTTTACTCAAAATGTGACAAAATGGGTATGGTTAAACGATAATAAAAGATATACAAACCAAAGATAAATTAAGGATTAAAAGTAAAAATTATTTTAACTTAGATAACCATAACCGTTTTATACAACTTAGAACTAAAATCAAGAGGGACGTGAAAGCTGCATATCAACAATACTTAAATAAAATTCAGATGGATATTAACGAAAATTCGAGGTCATTCTGGCAACACATTAGAAATAACAAAAGTGCGCCAAACATTCCATGTAAAATGTTTCTTGATGGTGACGAGTATACTGACGGGACGGATATGGCAAACGCATTCGCTTCCTACTTTCATTCTGTATATATTGAGAATGAGCTGCCCTACTCAGAGCACACCCAGCACTATATAAATGAGTCATTTTCAATCAATGGCATTACCCACGATGATGTGTGTGAGGCAGTCGGAAGACTTAAGATCAATAAGTCTGTAGGACCTGATAATTTGCCATCATATACAGGGTGTCTCAGTTTTAAGTGCCCAAACTTTAATGTCGGATAGTACGTCGAAAAATAACAACACTTTGCTATATAAACCTATATCCAATAGGGCGTCGTTACTGATATACAGGGTGTTAAAGTTTTTTAAAAAAATTGCTTATTTGAGAATTTCTCGAAAACCGTTGGAGATATTGTAATGAAATTTTTGTGTGAATATCTCCTGTTCAAAACGTCTTCAATGAAATAAAAAATTGAACTGTGACGCAACCAGTGTCGTACTTACCGACGTACGCCTAGGTACTTTGGATAAAAAAAATGTTACGCCACTGCCTTTTTGGAAATTAAAATTTGTTTTTGAGATGACTGTTTAATTTGGGAGACAAAAGTCCTCTTGTGTTTTTTCGGATTGACGCACCATTTCAGAGTAAAAAAAGGAAAGGTTATAATGGTATAAAAATTTATTATTATCACATAACTTAAATTAGGAAACAAATTAAATAAAACTTAACAAATTAAAAGTTATTTAGTGCCTTTTGGACAGAGATACTTTAGGGAAAGCTTACGTTAAGTTTTGACTGTGACAATTCTTATGGCTCTTTGTCTCAGTCAAAATACTTAACTCTTAACTAGTTCCCGTTAAAACGTTCGCGCAAATGGTAATTAATCTGTGACGAAGTTTACAATAGTTGTTCAAAATGGAAACCATCAGACTCAATGCATATTTGACACCTACGACGTGTAGAATTGACCGCTGCAGATATTTGATGGGGATTATTGCGAAGAATTTCACAGGCTGCTTCAATCCTACCTACTAATTCCAGTTCGGTGTGAACTGGAGTGGAATACACCTTGTCTTTGAGAAAGCCCCATATAAAAAAATCTAAAACTGTCAGGTCGGGTGACCTTGGGGGCCAAGCGGCTGGACCTGTACCAGGAACATAATCATGGTTATGTGCATTATTTACACGACCTATCCAGCGCTCCCGAAAGTGCAAATCACACCAGCGTCGAACATTTACTCCGTAATGAGCAGGTGCGCCGTCCATTTGAAACCACATTTGCTGTCTCACGTTGAGTGGAACGTCTTCTAAATAATTACCCAAGTCATTTTCCAAGAATTGAAGAAAGAGGTGAGAATTCAGGCGAGGAGGTAAAAAATGGGGACCAATTAAATGGTTACCTATCACACCTATCCAAACGTTAACACTAAATTCTTGTTGAAAAGTTCGGGGTCTGACTTGATGAGGATTTACATTCCCCCAAACGTGCAAGTTATGAAAGTTCACAACACCTCTTCTGGTAAATGTGGCTTCGTCAGTGAATAAAATTTTACGCAAAAACAAATGATCAATTTGGATTGATCTCAACAGCCAACTGCAATATTCTCTACGCCTCGGTCCATCTTCTTGCATTAAATATTGCACTGGCTGCAAATGGTAAGGTCTTCTTCCATTCTTTCGTAAGGTTCGATGGACTACATCCTTTGAGACTGGAATATTGCGCGCTCGTAATTGCTTAGCGGCATTTCTGCAACTTTCTGTGGGGTTGTTATCGAACACTTCTAAAATGTTTGCCTCAAATCTTCCATGTGGTCTTCTAGGTCTATCTGGGTTTTTGCGTAATCCAAACTCTCTCAACAAGTGATGAACCTTCATAAAAACCTTTTTATTTGGACACCTTCGATTTGGAAATCGTCTAGCATATTCTCGGCACGCTTCGTTAGTGTTTCCGTTGCAGTATCCATAAATAAAATGTATGTCAGCGTACTCGGCATTAGTAAATAAGTGTGGCATTTTAAAAAAAGAACTAAACAAACTTTAAAGTGTTGAAATTGAACGTTATTATAATGTGCTGTCAGTTCGACATTTGTCACCAACCAGAATGGGAAGTCATCCAAACGATAAAATTTAATTAATCCATGTAATTAAGACATGCAATGATGTCACCTTTCCTTTTTTTACTCTGAAATGGTGCGTCAATCCGAAAAAACACAAGAGGACTTTTGTCTCCCAAATTGAACAGTCATCTCAAAAACAAATTTTAATTTCCAAAAAGGCAGTGGCGTAACATTTTTTTTATCCAAAGTACCTAGGCGTACGTCGGTAAGTACGACACTGGTTGCGTCACAGTTCAATTTTTTATTTCATTGAAGACGTTTTGAACAGGAGATATTCACACAAAAATTTCATTACAATATCTCCAACGGTTTTCGAGAAATTCTCAAATAAGCAATTTTTTTAAAAAACTTTAACACCCTGTATATCAGTAACGACGCCCTATTGGATATAGGTTTATATAGCAAAGTGTTGTTATTTTTCGACGTACTATCCGACATTAAAGTTTGGGCACTTAAAACTGAGACACCCTGTATAATAAAAGGTTTGGTAGGATTTGTTGCTGAACCATTGAGAATTTTGTTTAACATGTCAATAAGTACTAGAAACTTTCCGACAATGTGGAAAGAAGTTAAGATATGTCCAGTTTTTAAGAAAGGAAATACGTCAGACATTAAGAATTATAGACCGATCGCTATTTTGTCATGTCCTGCAAAAATATTTGAATCAATAATATACAGGGTGTCCGGAAAATACGTGTACAACGTTTGACGACAGACTCCTGACGTCAAAATATGTCGATCTAAGCCGACTTAGTTATATCCAAAATTGTCTCGTTTAGCCGGTAGAGGGCGTCAAAAATTTGTAAAAATATTGGGTACAATTTCATTTCTTAAAGAGTATTGATAAGTGTATTCAGCAAGATGGCGGTCATTTTACACATTTGCTTAAGTAATGTTTTTGGTTTACTTAGTTTCTTACAATAAATAATTTCAACTTTATTATACCTACTTTGATGTATGCAGGTAATTGTAAATTTTTTTTTTCTGGCGAAACAGCTCATCCACCGGGAAATATTAAAGAGGTAAAATAGCTTCAAAATACTTCCGGTCACTCGACAAAAATATCTGGGTTGTCATAACGCCGTTCATATAAAAAATGAGGAGAAATGTTGACGTATTATATCACTTTTATAACACTTCCACTTATTTACAGCCGGTGACTATACTACTAGAAAACGTCATTTTATAGTATTAGTCTACATACTAAAATTCATTAAAATCCATTAGCACGTTTTCACGTAATTTAGTAAAAAACCAATATTTTTACAAATTTTTGACGCCCTCTACCGGCTAAACGAGACAATTTTGGATATAACTAAGTCGGCTTAGATCGACATATTTTGACGTCAGGAGTCTGTCGTCAAACGTTGTACACGTATTTTCCGGACACCCTGTATAAACAGATTTATAATTACGTACGAAATAAAATATCACCCATGCAACATGGATTTATGAAGAATAAATCAACTGCCACGAATTTATGCAATTTAACTCAATACATAGCAGAAAAGTTAGACAAGAGTTGTCAGGTAGATGTTATTTACACAGATTTTGCAAAGGCTTTTGACTGCATCCCACACAACATTCTTCTAAGAAAACTAGATACAGGGTTTGGGTTTGACGACGGCCTGGTTAATTTTTTTCAATCTTACCTTAGTAATAGGCAGCAGAAAGTCTTACTCAGGGGGTTTAGCTCTAATTATTTTATACCAACTTCAGGTGTCCCACAGGGATCTAATCTCGGACCACTACTGTTCCTTTTATTTATAAACAATTTAATTGATACCGTTAATAAGTCCAAAACGTTACTATTTGCTGATGACTTAAAATTGTACCTTAGAATAAAAAACATGGAAGACTGTCAATCACTTCAAGAGGATATGAACAAAGTTCATAGTTGGTCGGTTGAAAACGGTTTGGAACTTAATGTCAATAAATGTTATGTCCTTAGCTATACACGAAAAAAAAGTCTATCCTATTTTAGCTATACAATTAATGGAGCAGTGTTGCCTCGTGTTAGTGAAATGGTGGATCTAGGAGTTACTTTTAACTCTCAACTTAATTTTAAGACACATATAGGTAATATTGTTAATAAAGCCTATAATATGTATGGATTTATAGTTCGAAACTGCAAGGACTTTAATAATATGACATGCATAAGGACACTATATGTGTCATATATAAGATCAATCCTAGAATATTGCTCGGTTATTTGGAGTCCTCATTATAATATCCATAAGTATAGCTTACAGAAAGTCCAAAATAAAATGCTAAGATATATAAAATACAAGGAAACCGGTATATATCAACTTCATATACCTAAAGTAGACATCCTGAAGAGATATAATTTGCACACCTTAGAAAGTCGAAGATCTGTAGCATATTTGGTGTTTTTACACAAACTGATTAATAATAATATTGAAGACCCTAATTTGTTAGCTTTAATAAGTTTTCATGTGCCAAATTATCGAATCAGGAATCCAACAAGCATGTATGTTGATAATGCACGAACTAATTTTTATTTTAATTCTCCCATTATAAGTATGTGTAAATTATATAATCAAGTTAGGGACCAATGTGATGTTTTTAGTGTAGATTTGAATCGATTTAGAAAGATGATTTAAGAAATGCGGTAAACTTATTGCTTGTTACTTTGTATATTTGCTATGTACATTAATAATTGTCTTTAACCAACCTACCCTATAATTGGATGTATTTCTGTGGGGTTTGTAATCAAATAAATAAATAAGAAAAGAAATCTCGCCTCTCTCTCTCTCCTCCCCCCCCCCCAATTTTAATGAATTCCTCAAAATGTTTCTCCCAAAATTTATTAAAAAGTTGTAGGGGTACCCACTTCTCAGGGACACCCGGTTATTTTGATAATCAATCAATATTACAGTTAATCACCGACATACATTGCATGGTGATTGTGACGCAACAGTCAAAACTCACTGAACAGACTATATTATTTGGCATCTAGTAAAATCAAAACGTCGTGACTTACTGCTTGTATTATCGTCCTCTGAACTGAGATCAGCTTTCATGGAATCCTGCTTTTCAACGGGACTTAAATCCTGAGTAAGTGGATCTTGTCCCAGGCTGACCGGTCCCGCATAAAACGTCGACTGTCCCACTTTTTTATCGTAGATATCTTGTCCGTCAGTCTGATCGGTCATGGTAGATGTAATATCAGTGTCCTGAAGTATCTCAGAATTAATGGTTGATCCGAATTGTTGTTGTGCCGCATTTGGCAAGTTTACCTCGCTTAAAGCGTCTCTCAACTCGTTCAATTCGATCTTAAAATCCAAAGTTGGAGTCTTGCTGGCGCTTGGTTTATCCGACAAAAAATCGAACTCGTCGCTAGTAGGTAAAGACTCGTTCGATTTAACACTCAAAGTGTCCTCCATATCCGCTAAAAATAAAGAAACAAATCTCTCAAGTTGGTTTTTTTGTGGATACAGCCACAATTTAAAGAATAATAAATTATTATTGTTTTTACATTAGTAAAATAAAACATTATAATAAGAAAAACAAATACAAAATTGTTTTTTATTGATTAGTTGGTAGTTTGTCTTTTTCCTGTTATTTTCTTACTTTTCACATTTTACAAATGTGCTAGCTGAATTAAAGAATTATCTGAAGCATTTATATTCTTTTATGTTGAATAAGCTAAATATTATTATTATTTAGTATCTTGCATACAGGGTGTTTTAGAATTAGTCTGCAATAATTTAACAGCTTGCTCATCGAAAAATATGGCAAAAAGTTTACATGAATTTAGATCCAAGAATGCTTTCTTACCAAAATATGAGGTAAGTTATAAATTGTATTCTATTATTCTATGACTGTCATTAATTTGAAAAGTTGTAAATCTGAATCACTGCACTTTTCATGCACACCCAGTATACTGGAAGCAAAAACACATACATTTTGGGTCTCTTGCAATTTTTTTGTAACTTCCACCGTTTCTCAGTTATTTAGTAAAAACTGGCTTGATGCAACAAATCGGTTAAAACTTTGGTTTGAAATTTGAACACCCTGTAACGCGGTTATTTTTGGTAGTTCAGGGAGGTTGAACCACTCAAATTAATCGTCTTAAGCTTCTCTTTTCAGTGGTGTTGAGCAAAAAAATCTACCTGAAAAATTGCGTACAGGGTGACCAAAAACAGTCAATCACCATACTTTTCATGCACACCTTGTATACTGGAAGCAAAAACGGTCCTGCAAATTTACAGTACTGAATTAATCAGTTGATTAAGAACATTTTTAGTCCTTTGCAAAATTTTTGTAACTTTCACCGTTTCTGAGTTATTTAGCAAAAACTAGCTTGATGCAACAAATCGGTTGAAACTGTGGTTTGAAATTTGAACACCCTGTAACGCGGTTATTTTTGGTAGTTCAGGAAGGTTGAACCATTCAAATTAATCGTCTTGAGCTCCTCTTTCCAGTGGTGTTAAGCAAAAAATTCTACCTGAAAAATTGCGTGCCGGGTGACCAAAAACAGTCAACCACCATACTTTTCATGCACACCCTGTATACTGGAAGCAAAAACGGTCTTGCAAATTTGCAGTACTGAATTAAGAAGTTGATTAGGAACATTTTCGGTCCCTTGCAAATTTTTCGTAACGTTCACTGTTTTCGAGATATTTAGTAAAAACTGGTTTGGTGCAACAAATTTTTAAAGATTTGAATTGAACACACAGAAATTGTGGTTTTAAATTTGCGCACCCTGTAAATCAGACATTTTTGTGAGTTCAGGGTGGTTCAACCACTTAAAAGAACCGTTTTGAGCGCTCTGTTCTGAAAAATTGCTTACAGGGTGACAAAAATAGTGAACCACCATTCTTTTATTATGTAAAGCCAGATATTTTTGTAGAAAAATCTGATTGGTATTATTATTATTACTAATAGTAATATTATGTATTGCAAAAATAAAAAGGACTATTTATTTTATCAATATCAGTTTAAAATCAAGAAATGTTGATTATACAAAAAAAATGCAAACAGTTAGCTATTGGCGTTTCAAGATAAGAGATACTCCCTCTACTGATCAGTTTTGAAAACAGTTTCGGGCATCCAGCTGTCATTTCTCCGTTTGTTAAGTGGATTTTGGCATGTGTTGGTTAGGAATTTTATAATGTTAGGTTAGGAACGGGTTAGTTCAAATGGCGCAGCGATCTTAACTTGAGACGCCAATAGGAACTCTTAAAATTTTTAATTTTGCTGTAACCGTAAAATAGGGGGTATTTCATTTGATTTTGAGGAGATATTATTGTTTAAATGGATAAAAATGTTGAGACATCCTGTATGAGCTGAGGTGTGAGTTAGACACTTTGAAATATAAAGTACTATACTAGGTGACCCATTTGAAAAAATACAACTTTAACAAGTTTTAATACCAACTAGTTTAGTCACAATATTCAGCGTTTATTAACATGAATAACTCTCTATAGGGATTTAAAAAATTCAGAAATATACAGGGGGGTTTCAGATAAAATAGCAGTATTGCCATATTGAGAATAGGGATGGCAACAATATTCGGATAAATCTGTTATATGGATATATTGGATAAAATTTATGTAGGTATCATACAATACTTTTTTTTTGCAATAATAATATAGCATGTTAATAATATAGTTGCATAAACATATACAGGGTGGTCCGAATTAATTGTAGGATACTTAAAGGGCAGAAAATACATGAAAAATAAACGCCAAAGTGCCTTATAAACTAGGGTCGAAAAGTGCCACCTAGCGGAGCTAGCAGGCTTTAAAGGTGTGCCCCTAAAATCAGTTTTTTTATTTTAATTCCTGAATAAAAAAAGTTACGCGAATGAAATTTGGCATGCATGTTCACCATTTTTAAGTAACCATTTGGGATTTTTTTTGATTTTTAAAAATAATCTGAACAGATACGAGAGCAGTTCAAAAAGTTTGACAAGTTCAAATTTCTTTTAGTTGTGTTTTTTTGGCATTCTGATATGGCACATGTGGTAGCCCATACATTGTCCTAAAAAAAGCTTGTCTTGACATTTCTTTTTATTTTGCACAGTTTTTCAGATATCGTCATTTTTTTAAGCTAATGCATGATAAAAAAAAGTTGCACTAGAAATTAAACTGTATTTTTAAAACTGATTTTAGGGGCACACCTTTAAAGCCTGCTAGCTCCGCTAGGTGGCACTTTTTGACCCTAGTTTATAAGGCACTTTGGCGTTTATTTTTCATGTACTTTCTACCCTTTAAGTATCCTACAATTAATTCGGACCACCCTGTATATGGTAACAGTGACATATCCTCAAGTTGACTGTAATGACATAATACTCATATGTCTTTGTCATTTGTCAAAATCATTTTATTCAGGCATCAATAAATCAATACTCATTACTCAAAGGCAATCTCTAATGGAGAAAATGGCAATGCTTTTTAGCCAATATTTTAGAAAATTATCTATCCTCAGATATATCATAACCATATACTTATGCAACCAACCAATCTATTCTTCTTTGACCCATTCATGGTAAAAGTCTAACCTGTCAACCCCTGAAATTAACCTCATCTAGATTCAAACAAAATTAAATTTGTAGAGAGAAAAATTAACTAAATAAATAAATTACAAGACCCAGGCATTCTTATGGTGGGGTTATGCTCACTTAATATTTAAGATTTTTCTTAAATTTTATAAACTTAACACTCATGGAGCAACCAATAAAAATGTACCTGAATATCACATGATTTTGACAAGTGACATTAAGATGATAGTTTATTGTGACAGATGACAGTTTTCAGTTGTGAACCCTAAACTGGTCAGTCAGTTATTTTAGTATTTGTAATTTGAATTCTTACTTGTAAATCAAAAACTTCAAATTTGAAGGCTGGGATTACCCCACTTTATAGTCATAATCATAAACTTAATTTTTGTCCATAAAAACATGTAAACAAGTTTATGATTATGACTATAAAGTTGGGTAATCCCAGCCTTAGTTAATCGAAACAATAACATTGATACCTACCTCCATTGATACCAATCATAATGTGAAAACATAAACACTATCATATAATTAAAAGAGTCACTTTGATGTGTATACTACTTCCTAGCAATGTATGGGAACAATACAAGTCATTTAATCATCATTATTCACTACAAATACCAACAATGACATTTTTTCCTAATCTTGCCTTTAAAGCAGAAAAAAATGAATTTTTTTGTGCTTGGTCACATACACTTTATAGATTTTTTGCTTAAACACTAAAGCATGTCCGGTTATTTTTAAATCAATCCGATATTGAATGGACTGAACTATTATTACATGATTTTATATAATGTCAACATATCCCTAATCAAAAATCTATTAAAACCAAATTACCTATCCTATTTGTCTATTCTCAGGTAATCAATCGGCATTGTCTTTTGAAGCATAACTCACTGTTGCACCTGTATAAAGGAAGTTATTCTTAAAAAATACTGGGATTTAGCAGTTCTTTTCTGGTACTTTCAATTTTTTAATACCCACAGGGACCCCACAAACCACAAACAAAAAAAAACATCAACATGAAATGACATGAACACAGAAATAATATGTCACTACTGTCAATTATTACGTCAAATCAGTGCTCGGAGTACTCTTGGGTGGACTGTGGAAAATGTAGAAGCAGGGTGCGTGATATCTGTTTGATTGTTCGTCATGGTAGCAATACGTGAGCCCTAAGAGCCTTTTTATGTTACCCCCAGAACTTTCCTGCTTTTTCCCAGCTTAGGACCGGCAGTGGCTAGTGAGCTACTCATTCCACCCATCAGCTAGCTGCCCCCAATAATGGTAATGGTAATGGAAACGCCGGTTTCTTGTATTCTCTACTGACTGAGGAATTAATTGAAACTTTTCTTTCAAATTGTTAAAAGAAATTGCCTAAGTAATGGGGACCGGGATAAAGCAAAGCCGATAGCGTATGCCCGACAAATTACTCGGCGAAATTGTGAACGCACCACCAGAGCCATTGACAATGACAATGACGAATGACATTTATCATGACAATTGACAATTTAAAAAATCCAAAATATAAACAAAAACAAAAAAAACTCCACTTTCTTTACAATTACATTATTATTGTTCTAAAAAAAACTGTATTATTAAATAATTGTAGTTTTTTGCCACTAACCACTAGTCAAATAATCAACAAGTATGGCGGACGAAAACGACAATGAAAAAATGGACAATGAAAACCAAAAATCCGAAAAAATGTTCACCCTTAAAAAATGGAATGCAGTGGCCATGTGGAGTTGGGATGTTGAGTGTGATACTTGTGCCATTTGTAGGTGAGTTTCCTAAGTTTGTAGTACAGACCAAATACTTTAGTTTTACATCAAAGAAAAACTTTAAAAAAATAATTATTGGTATACAGGATGATTCAAGTGTCCAAAGTTGTTTGGTCACTGAGATTCAGAGTGTTAAAATTTGAATAAAAAGCAGTTTTTGTAGTAGTTCCAAAACTTCTGGACATATTTCAATGTAACTTTGTAGGCACTAACTGTCAAGGCCTCGGTCAAGGCAGTACTTTTTGCAATGAAAGACAATTTGGAACCCCCCTTGTATTTTCTTTATCATTAGCAACACAGAAAAGCTACAAATAGCATAGAAATTTAACATAGAATCCAAATAGTTTTTTTTCTGGAATTTTTAAGAATCAAACATACTTTTTTTTTATAAATGGGACACCCTGTATATTGATGCAGATTTGGAATAAGAATAAGCAGATTTGGAACACCATGGAGATAAATTAAAAATCAACCTAGAAATTTCCCTTTTACACTTATTTAAGTTAAACTTGGTTAGAGGCTTTTTGAAGCACTTTTTTGTGTTAGTCAGTGTTTTGGAAGTATCACCCTGAAAAGGCCCTTTAGGGCAAAAGTACCCTAATACAATCTTGTTCAGGGTGAAATTTCCTACAATGTTCCTCTTTTACACTTTTTTCATATTTTTCCAAATAACTGAGTTATGGTTAGCTGAAGTTTTCCATTTCTGTTCATATTTGTTAAGAATTATTACCAAACAATCCGGTTTTGACTATAATCATGACTTTTAACCAATTTTTTTTATATCACATGACATTTCCCCCATTTGACATGTTTTGTTCCAAGCAGTTTTTCCAAAGACACATTATTTTTTCATTTTCCATTATGTCATTTTGATTTGTTTTTTTCTAAAATTCTTTTACTTTTCTGTTCCATCTAAATCATGTGACACACGCACACACAATCCGTTATGTTGTCCGTTTTGTGGTGAAGTGTCACATGACTTTTGACAGCTATTTTGACTGTTTTTCATTTAGGACCAGTACTTTCAGTCCAGAATAACTTTATCCGAAGGATAATTTCTCTGGAAGCCCAGAGGCTGCTATTTGTCATTTCTATAGAAATTATCCTAACAATTAAATTTATCTGGAGGTGAAAGAACAAGTTCTTAAAAATGATACAAATCACATGGCTTTTTTCATCATTTTTCCACGTGTTTGGCTAAATTTAGGTTTTTTAAAACTTTTCATACACTCTTTCATTCAATTGTGAATAACTATCTTATATGACACATAATGTAGATAGTTTTATATGTCGATGGATAGACAATGAAATGAGCTTTCCAGTGGTATAACTACTTTGCTTGATCGGTTGAATCGTTTTGCCGCTGAAAGGCATCAAAGTTGACCAATATTTTCTGTTCAATTTTCATGCAATGTTTTGTTTGAACCTAGATGACTTGCTTATTTGATTAACGTGGTAAGGACTTTAATATGTCGATGGATAGCCGATAAAATAGGCTTTGTAAAAATATGACAACTTTGGTTAATTGGGTTGACTGTTTGGCCGCTAGAGGGCGTAAAAGTTGACATTTTTTTTTCACATTTTTGATGCAGAATTTTACTCAATCGCAGATAACTTGCCAATTTGGATAGATCATCAATGGATAGCTAATAAAATGGGCTTTTCAACGATATGGCAACACTGGTTGGTTGGGCCCCTAGAGGGCGTCAAAGTTAATGTACTTATTTTCCACTTTTTTTAGTGCAGTGTTTCATTCAATTGTAAATAACTTGCTTATTTGGTCCACTCTATATTAACTTTTGTAGGTCAATAGATAGCCAATGAAATGGGTTTTCTAAAGATATGACAACACTGATTGGTAGGTTTAACCGTTTGACCGCTAGAGGGCTTCAAACTTCTGCCATTTTGGTGTTTCTGATCTGCAAAAACCGGTTGAAAATCTCTTAAAATACTTTCAACACTCAGAAGACAGTTTGAAAGACTCTGGTGACATTTCACACATGCTGTGCTTGCAAAAATCTGTTTGAAAGCTTTTAGTGACCTTTTTTAAGGATCAGAAAATCACTTTTGGAGCTACCAATACTATTTTGGTGTTTGTGGACTGCAAAAAAGACCAATATTAGAAAAACCTTGACCTAGACAGATAAACATGTTCCAGAATACGATTTCTACGTTGATTTCTAATTTACTTCTATACTGTTATAGATTTTTCAATGATATTTGATATTCTACCTTAAATTTTCTAAGGGAAACCATTTGTAGTTTCCCTAATAATAAAGAAAATACTAGGAGGGGGTTTGAAATTGTCATATTTTCAAAAATCCTATATGGCTCTATCTTTGTTACTTTCAAAGGTAAAATCATCAAGTCTGAGACACCCTGTACAGCATTGAAGAATTTCTTAACTTCAGATATGAACATTTTAGATGAATGAATGTTCTATCTTTGCCTATTTATGCGTTCTTAGTGAGAGAAGTAGTGTAATTTGAATTGTGTATTGATTTTACTAAATGTTTATAAAAATTTTGATTATTCTTAGTTTTTACAGGTTTTACCTCAAAAATACACTTCTCCAACCAACGATTTTAAAAAGTTTTACTACAAAAATGGTTTTCACTTTTGCGACACTTTTAGGGATTGACAGACATAATTTTAGTTTTTATAATGGGCCTATCCCACATATTATAAATTTTTGTTTTAATGACTGGAATCGAAAGAATAGGATCAAAAAACTAATTTTTCATATTCTTGAAGAAAAAATTATGGTCATAAATGTTCCTACATTAGTTTGAATTTGTCCATTAAATTTAAAAGATCTGTTTTGGCGCGCATGTGACGTACGTAGTTCTGGGCGATTTTATTGGCTGTTGCACGCCATCTGTTTCACTTCTTGTCGCTGATTGGTTGATAGTGTAGTACGTCACCGGCGGCGCACAGAGGGGCCATTTATTAATAAGGTGGCAGAAAGTCGAGTTTAAGAACTTTCAGTAATTCTTTTTCTAACTATATATTTTAATAATACCTTTATCATAGTACTAGAAATGACCTACAGAGGGAGTTGTAATGCAACTATTCCGCTGTTGACATGGTAAATACTTTTATGTTGTAGAACCACATGATACGACTTTAATTTAACGGGTCAATTTCTAGTCTCAACTACAACTTTTTTGTTACTTTTATCAATATGAAATCTAAAAAGAAATGTTAAATTATACCTTTAAATATATAAATATAGGAAAAATGTATTGAGATTTGAATAATATTAAACCACTTTGTCACTTTCTTGTTTCGCTGCTAAACACAAATTTAGGTATAAAACATTATTGAATTTAGTTGATTTCCGGTCTCTTCCCGTTGGAATAGTTCTTCAAACATTATACCCCTGAGTCTTAGCTACAAGATGTCATTAAAACATTTTCCGCAAACATCCGCCATTAAAAAAATCGTGGTTATTAATTATAGTCTGTCGCGGCTAATTTTCATCACCTGAACTTGCAGCGAGTGCGAGAACCGTACTCGCTAAAAATGGCAAGCAAGAGGTGTGGACCATAAGAAGGTAGTTGCTGAAACCAAAAGAAAAATTCAGGAGCAGTTTAAAACGCGAATGGGTTTGATTGTTGATCGTCCAAAACCTGGATTCGGTAGCTCAAACGATGGAAATACTGCCAGGCGATTTTTTGAAAATGTATTTATATCCTCTGAAATTACTGGTATTGATGCAGATATTATCACAAGACTAAAAATTATTCTGCAGACCATTTCATCTGGCTTTAAAATAAATATAGATAGGTTTAAAACATTTAGCCTGCAAACAGCTAGATTATTAGTCGAATAATACCCATGGTACAACATGCCCACAACTCTCCACAAAATTCTTGTACATGGACCAGATATTATTAAGTCGTTTTGCCTCCCTATCGGACATTTATCCGAGGAAGCCCAAGAGGCGCTAAATAAAAGCATCAAACAATACAGGGAAGGTTATGCTCGTAAATGCTCTAGACAGCCAACACTTGAAGATGTGTTTAAAAGACTTTTGGTAACATAGGATCCGGCAATTTCTAGTATACGAAAATTACCCAAGAAGAAAAGCAAGTCATTTGAGAAGGAAGTTCTCGACTGATCAAATGAACTCTAGTGATGAGGACAGTGCTTCTGATGTGGAACTGTGTTAAGTTTTGTTTTGAATAGGACTTTGTGATACATAAAAATGTCAACATATTGTTTATGAAATGTTCACATTATTTCTCTACTTTTTGCTGTTCGGCTTTTGTTAATTAAATTATTTTGTTTTTATATAATTTAGTTACCTAAAAATTTTACTATTTTCCTGTGTTAATCATTTTACTTGAAGAAACGAGACGAGGCGAGGCCGAGGCCGAGGTTATTTCAGCAGCAGAGGTAATTTCACAATTTAAGGATGTGATCATGTATTGTTATGTATGTGTACCTCTAAAACAAGCAAAATAAACTATTGTTACGATTTTCCCGTGGGTTCACACAAAGTCAATTTAACTGAACAATTAATAAATTTATTAACACGTTAAAACACTCCGTACAATAATTAACACAGCTACTAAAAACACTACTACAATTCCACAATTACTTCGCTATTTAAACTTTACCGCGTTCCCAAATTCCCAAATTCATATTCACAAACCACGTTCTAGAATGACGCTTCGCGATTTGCATCGAACGTCCAAGATTCTTCCAGGTGGCGCCTCCTAACTGTGGCCTACTTTAACACGCGCCCGGCCAGATATTGCGGCGCATCGGTTTCATCCTGACTCGAGTATAGTAGGCCCAAACCGTAACACTGCCCCCCTCTTAAAGCTGATCGTCCCGATCTGCTTCAACTAATCCCTGGTATTTCTTGAGTCTGTCCAGATGGACAATTGTCATCTTGCCTTTGGGGCTGCGTTGGACTCTGTATGCGACGTCGTTTAACCTTTTTACCACATTGTAAGGTCCCTCCCAGTGTCGTTGCCATCTTTGACTTAATCCTTTGCTCCTCCTGGGTTGAAACATCCACACAGCATCACCTTCCTTATAATTGCCACCAGTTGGTCTGTGGTCCACTGTCATCTTCATACGGTCGTTGTTTGTTTTCATCTTCTCTCTCTCAAGTTCCCGAATTGTGATGGATCCCTTCTGTAACGAACACTGGTCACACCGTTTACACCATTCCTCAACGTCCTTTCTGAAGTTAATCCAGTAAAACCGATCTCTTATTCTAGCCAAAGTCTGATTTACTCCAAAGTGTCCTCCTCCGCGACTGTCATGTAGTTCTCTCAGCACATTCTCTTTGCAGGAATTGGGCACTATTGTTTGGTAAACAAAGCGTTTTCCGTCTGGGCTTTCCCATTTGCGAGTAATTAAGTCATCTCGCAGTCGAAGCGAATTCCACTGCAACCAGTAACCCCTTACTGTTGGTCCATATCTGGAAATCTGTTGCCAATCCGGTTTCAAATCCTTCTCCAACCATCTTCTGATTACTTTCAAATCAGAGTCTGAGCGCTGTCCTTTTATTATGTCCTCCTTAGAAACGCAGCTCTTCATTCTTTTTGTAGCCCCTTTATCTATCACCATCGCGATTTGACCAATCCTCCAACCATTATGAATTTGTCCTTTCCGGTACCTTAAATCACTATCAAAAGCTTGACGATCCTCTACATATCGCGGTAAATGTCCTTCCGGGTTCTTCATTTCCTGCTCCTGGTTACGCCAGTTCTGCGGGGTCGGTAAACGAGACTGCTGTCTGCAATTCCATTGGTAATGTCCTTTACGTCCACAAATATAACATGTAACGTTTCTTTTAGCAGAGGAGTTCCGGTGATTTGTTCTGATGTCCTGATTTCGTCGACACTGTGGGTTTGGAGAACAAGACCGCTGTCTGCAATTCCTTCTAATGTGTCCCGTACGTCCGCATCGATAACACTCCACGCTCGTGATCGGGCGTGATCGTTCTAATTGTGTGGACTGACTATTTCCTGATGCTGCCATTTGTTGCACTAATTGGCCTACCATTGCTTTAATTTCATCTATTAATGTAGCAACATGATCGGCTGGCGGTACTCTTTCCTCTTGAATAGGCTCTGGCTTTAAATCATTGCACGCAGTTTCAATTTCCAGCGCTCGAATCAGTAATTCACTGTTGTTGCTCCCTTTGAACATCTTCAGCCATTTCTTTACCTCCGGATCTCGAATCCCATCTACAAAATACTGTGCCACAAGTTCTTCTTGGATTTCATCCGGGACGGCTGGGTAAGCCAGATGCACAAGGCGACGAATTTCGGTTTCAAACTCTTCTAGATTTTTACCAGTTTTCTGTTGTCTTGCCATTAATTGCGTTCGATACAGTCCTTTCTTATGTTGATCCCCATAACGACGTTCTAATGCAGCTACTAATGCTTCATAGTTGCTTCGTTGGGCGATAGGCAGAGTCTGTAACAGCTCCAATGCAGGTCCTCGTAATGCCACTATTAGTGCTACAGCCTTTTCCTCGTTACTCCATCTATTTGCATTTGCAGCGGCCTCAAATTGGAGTTGGTACGTTGCCCATGAAGTTTGACCGTCGTATGTGGGAGGCTTGATCTTGTTGAGCCCGTTTCCGGTGATTACTGTAGAGCTGGCTCCTCTGCTGTCAATTTTCTGCTCTAAGTCGCGTAGCTTTATCTCAACATCATTCTGAATTTTATTAATGTCCTCCCGAACATCAATCTGAATTTTACTAATGTCGTCCCGAACATCATTAATGTCTTCCCGAACATCCTTTAATTTTTCCTCAACATCACACTCCATCTTTTTGAGACTACGGGTTACATACTCTTGGATTTCTGTTTTGGTCCCCGCTAGACCGTTCAATATTTCTACGTTACGTTTTTCTTGCATTTCTATATCTTGTTGTCTCATTCTTTCTTTTTCTTCTTTGTCTTGTTGTCGAATCCTTTCTTGTTCTTCTTTGTTTTGCTGTCGAATCTCTTCTTGTTTTCCAAGCATTGCCATAATAGCTGCAAGTTGGGCCTCCATGTTTGCACTTTGACGTCTTGTTATTGGCATAAAATAAATTTAACACACCACTGTTCCGAAAATCTCTAGTCCGGTTCTGAACACAAGTCTTTAACCCGAAGTTTAGTTCCAATTCACGTCGCACTAACGTCTGATCGCACTTCTGACACCAATTGTTACGATTTTCCCGTGGGTTCACACAAAGTCAATTTAACTCAACCATTAATAAATTTATTTACACTTCAAAACACTCCGTACAATAATTAATTCAGCTACTAAAAAACACTACTACAATTCCACAATTACTTCGCTATTTAAACTTTACCGCGTTCCCAAATTCACTACTACACAACACTACTCTCGTCGACTCCGCTTCTTTTATATTCACAAACCACGTTCTAGAATGACGCTTCGCGATTTGCATCGAACGTCCAAGATTCTTCCAGGTGGCGCCTCCTAACTGTGGCCTACTTTAACACGCGCCCGGCCAGATATTGCGGCGCATCGGTTTCATCCTGACTCGAGTATAGTAGGCCCAAACCGTAACACTATTATTATACTATTTCTCAAAATCGATTATGCTGCAAAAACTACCATAAGAAAGAATAAATATATTTTTTGAGTAGAAATTTAGTTGACCAATAAAAGAAATTCTAACTAATGCCGAATTTAAGAAAAAAAACTCTCTGAATCAAAAATATAGGTATTTTCTTTAAAATCAAGCCCAGGAAACAAACTCACATTTGTTTTTTTTCTGAATATTTTAATGATGCAGAAAAAATTATAATAATCATAGAATTTTACCCAGTTTTATCTTATAATTATGTCAAATTTAATAAATTAAATATTATTTTTAATGCCAAACCTTTAATTTATTAGAATTCTGGTAATAAACATTTCTGCCACAAATTTTGAATCTTCTGGCGTTTTAAACATGAGATTAATGTAGTTTTTATCATCATTTTTTTTCTATTTAGACTTTTTTTTTTTTGAAAACAAAATACGGGTATAATATTTTCAATCCGTCTTTGTAATTATGAAATAAAAAAAAATTGTGGGACAGGCCCATTGTATTCTATTCTATTTTTTTTTTTTAATCTTTTGAGGTGTTTGGCAATTACATTTTTCATGTTAAATTAAGGAAATAAATGTATTATTATTATTATATAGGAGTATTTCTACAAATTTATGGTTTTTCTTCTAATTCTTCAGGGTACAAGTTATGGATGCCTGTCTAAGGTGTCAAGCTGAAAGCAAAAAGGATTCGTACGGAAAACAGGATTGCGTCGTAGTATGGGGTGAATGTAATCACTCATTTCACTATTGTTGCATGTCTCTCTGGGTAAAGCAAAACAATCGATGTCCATTGTGTCAGCAGGAGTGGTCTATACAACGAATGGGAAAGTAGTTAAAATTGTGAGTTAAATGCTATTATCTTAATTTGTTTATAGATCAATTTAGCTTATCTGTGGTCCCTGATTGATAAAATCTGTGGTCCTGATTGATAACATGTAATTTTTATCTAGTTTGGTTAGAGAATAATGTTCTTTTCTATCCAACAACTCTTTTTTTGGGTACAGATACATTGAATTTTCAATTTAGGGTGTTTATGGAGTACTTCTAATCTTTAAACAAACATATTTGCACTACAAACGCCTCTGTCTTCTGAAAGTGTTTCAAGAGTTGTATTTGTATAAATTTACATGTCACAGCTAGAATTTATAGTAAATACTTTATAGACCTCTTTTACGTTGGATTTGAATTTACAGCTCATACAGGGGCAATATTAATCATGCTCTGTATGAAATAGACCAATCATGAACAACTTTAGTCGTGTGGAATGATCAAAACGTTGTATTTCAGCTTGTTATTCTGACATATTTTCAATTTAAACCAAAGTTATTATTTTTTACTGTATCTACTCTATAAAATTACGTAAATGTGCATATTTTATTGTTTGAATAATAACTTCTGGAGTAAAGGTTTTTTTTTTTATTATGTCCCTAGTACTGTATAGTAAAAGGTGTGTTTGCAAAGGCTTCCCAACTCAGAAACGTTAAATGTCAAGTTTTATTGGTTAAATGCTCACGTTACTATGACGTTTTCTGACTTACGGCCCATGGATGTCTCTATTTCTCTGTACGTTTCGACAACTGTCAAATTTTTTAATGAAAATTCGATATTGGTGGTTGGAGGTTCTTTTTTGACATTTTTGGCAACTGTCAAATTTGGTGAGTTTACAGTACAAGGCTAGATTGACAGCTGCCAGAAATTTAACCTTGATTTTTGAGATAGTTTTGACAAATTTGACTTTAAACAGTACACTTGTACGAAATAACCGAGTTTTTAATGAACATTCGATATTCATGGTTGGAGGTTCTTTTTTGACATTTTTGACAACTGTCAAAATTGGTGAATTCATAGTACAAGGCTAGATTGACAGTTGTCAGAAATTTAACCTTGATTTTTGAGATAGTTCTGACAAATTAGACTTTAAAACGTACACTTGTAAGAAATAACCAAGTTTTTAATGAAAATTTGATATTAGTGATTGGGGGTTCTTTTTTGACATTTTTGGCAACTGTCAAAATTGGTGAGTTTACAGTACAAGGCTAGATTGACAGCTGTCATAAATTTAACCTTGATTTTTGAGATAGTTCTGACAAATTTGACTTAAAACTGTACATTTGTACGAAATAACTGAGTTTTTAATGAAAATTTGATATTAGTGATTGGGGGTTCTTTTTTGACATTTTTGGCAACTGTCAAAATTGGTGAGTTTATAGTATAAGGCTAGATTGACACGTGTCAGAAATTTAACCTTGATTTTTGAGACAGTTCTGACAAATTTGACTTTAAACCGTACATTTGTACGAAATAACCGAGTTTTAATGAAAATTTGATATTAGTGACTGGGGGTTCTTTTATGACATTTTTGGCAACTGTCAAAATTGGTGAGTTTACAGTAGAAGGCTAGATTGACAGCTGTCATAAATTTAACCTTGATTTTTGAGATAGTTCTGACAAATTTGACTTAAAACTGTACATTTGTACGAAATAACCGAGTTTTAATGAAAATTTGATATTAGTGATTGGGGGTTCTTTTATGACATTTTTGGCAACTGTCAAAATTGGTGAGTTTACAGTAGAAGGCTAGATTGACAGCTGTCAGAAATTTAACCTTGATTTTTGAGATAGTTCTGACAAATTTGACTTTAAACCGTACATTTGTACGAAATAACCGAGTTTTAATGAAAATTTTATATTAGTGGTTGGAGGTTCGTTTTTGACATTTTTGGCAACTGTCAAAATTGGTGAGTTTATAGTACAAGGCTAGATTGACAGCTGTCATAAATTTAACCTTGATTTTTGGGATAGTTCTGACAAATTTGACTTAAAACTGTACATTTGTACGAAATAACTGAGTTTTTAATGAAAATTTGATATTAGTGGTTGGAGGTTCTTTTTTGACATTTTTGGCATCTGTCAAAATTGGTGAGTTCATAGTACAAGGCTAGATTGACAGCTGTCATAAATTTAACCTTGATTTTTGAGATAGTTCTGACAAATTTGACTTTAAACCGAACATTTGTACGTAATAACCGAGTTTTTAATGAAAATTTGATATTAGTGATTGGGGGTTCTTTTATGACATTTTTGGCAACTGTCAAATTTGGTGAGTTCATAGTACAAGGCTAGATTGACAGCTGTCATAAATTTAAAATTGATTTTTGAGATAGTTCTGACAAATTTGACTTTAAACCGTACATTTGTACGAAATAACCGAGTTTTAATGAAAGTTTTATATTAGTGGTTGGAGGTTCGTTTTTGACATTTTTGGCAACTGTCAAAATTGGTGGAGTTTATAGTACAAGGCTAGATTGACAGCTGTCATAAATTTAACCTTGATTTTTGGGATAGTTCTGACAAATTTGACTTAAAACCGTACACTTGTACGAAATAACCGAGTTTTTAATGAAAATTCGATATTGGTTGTTGGAGGTTCTTTTTTGACATTTTTGGCAACTGTCAAATTTGGTGAGTTCATAGTACAAGGCTAGATTGACAGCTGTCAGTAATTTAACCTTGATTTTGGGGATAGTTCTGACAAATTTGACTTTAAACCGTACACTTGTACGAAATAACCGAGTTTTAATGAAAATTTGATATTAGTGGTTGGAGGTTCTTTTCTGACATTTTTGTATTTTTGACAACTGTCAAATTTGGTGAGTTTATAGTACAAGGCTAGATTGACAGCTGTCAGACATTTAACCTTGATTTTTGAGATAGTTCTAACAAATTTGACTTTAAACCGTACACTTGTACGAAATAACCGAGTTTTTAATAAAAATTTGATATTCGTGGTTGGAGGTTCTTTTTTGACATTTTTGGCAACTGTCAAATTTGGTGAGTTCATAGTACAAGGCTAGATTGACAGCTGTCATAAATTTAACCTTGATTTTTGGAATAGTTCTGACAAATTTAACTTTAAACCGTACACTTGTACGAAATAACTGAGTTTTTAATGAAAATTTGATATTGGTGATTGGAGGTTCTTTTATGACATTTTTGTATTTTTGGCAACGGTCAGATTGAGAAGAAGACTCTCAGGGTTGCCACGTCCACTGTCATTTGTCTGTCATGTGCAGCAGTGATTGGCCCAAATGCCTAATTTGACAGTTATGAATAAAACGTCAACGCTATAATTGAAGTAATTTTTCTTTCCAATGTTGCCAGGTCTACCGTTAAAACGTTTTTGTAGTTCTTCTACCGTTCTCCTGTTTTTTGTATATAATCTACCGTTTTTAATTACGTTTTTGCCATTATATTGGTGTGAAACTTTTTATATACTTTTTCAGTTTATTGAATAGGAAATTTAACAAGGATTCTAAAAATGCGCTTTAAACAGTCATTTTCTTACTCCAAATTATTCTCTAAAACCACGTGATGTCTGTCACTAATGGCAGAATTTTCAAAGTTTTACTAGAATTTGCATGAATTACATTTTAACACAGTTTTCGAAACAAGACACGATTTTCTGAGATTTAACAGTTATTTTGACAATTGTCCCTCAATAGTCTTCTAAAATCACGTGACAACTGTCATTAACGTAAAAAACTGTCAAATCATGCTCTAAAGTTGCAAAAATTAGGATTTAGAAACGTTTTCTTGCAGTATTTGATATAAAACGTGTTTCTGAGATTTAGGACAGTTAAGGCTAGATTGACAGCTGTCAGAAATTTAACCTTGATTTTTGGGATAGTTCTGAAAAATTTGGCTAAACCGTACACTTCAAAATTGGTGATTTCATAGTACAAGGCTAGATTGACAGCTGTCAGAAATTTGAGCTCGAATTGTCCGTTACTTTCTGAGAAATTTGACTTTGAACCGGATATTTGTGCAAAATTACTGACTTTTTAGTTGTAAATTTGTTTTGTGACACTACAGCCGTTTGACACCTTGACAAAATTGGATTGTTTGTAGTATAGGGACAGATTGACATGTGTCATAAACCTTGACCTTGATAGTGTACGGAGATAATAGTCGCTCAAGGGCAATCAAAAAAAGTCTTATCTTTGGCCAACGTTTCGCTCTGTCTTTGTTTAAAGCTTCATCAGGACCTACAAAATAGTATATTCTAAAACAGGTATGTCAAGCGTTGTTATGAAAACGCCGAAAAAGTTGGTGAGTAGACTGTTAGTAGAAAGCGAAAACGCTCTAGGACAGAAAATGATTCACTTTCTGTGCAAGTGCGGCGAATAACCACTTTCTGCTTTGAAATAGAAGCGTACATGAGGTACTTTCAAAGTCAGTAGTCGAAAAATTAAATAAAGACTCAAGCAACCCGTACAAACAGTCAACACAAATAACAATCTTGAGTCTGATTGTTGTGCAACAGTAACGTAGTTTGAAAACTGTCAAATTTGGTGATTTTTATAATCCGGTCCCTAAGGAAACAATTTCACTTTTTGCACATCAGGAAACGTTTTTGGTTAAGGAATAGTAGAGAATTACAATGAGACAACCCACTTAGATATTAATTATTTAATGTTTCAACCTTTAAAAGTTACAACTATATAGCGTGAAATAATTTAGTAACAGCATTTCAAATTCATGACTAAGAATATGTTCAACACAAGCATAATTTAATAGTGAAGGATAAATAATCGACTAAGTTTTTTCCATAATTATTTTACATTCGCTAGGATTGAAGTAATGTAGTTATCGGGCTCTGAAATCGCTTCTAACAGACCTGAAACGCGTGTTTTAAAATAATTATTCTGCTGAAGTAGGTTTTTCTAAGCTGAACTTACCGACTACGTCGCAATATTCGCCAAAAGTGGTGCAGGGTACCAGTTCGTCCACGTAATACGCCAACAATTTCTCCGAATTCTTTATGAGCGCCTCATCATTGTGTCGGATGTAATCGGCGAGGTTCGTAGGCCATTTTTCTAAATCACCTTCTACGTCCTGTAAGACAGTACAATTAGATTATATTATATATAATTGTAATTTTATGTTTATTAATTCACTATCAATTCTTTATTGTCTGTAGGGATAGTTGAATAACACAAAATGGTCACAGTAAATTTATTTGTTCTCTAAACCATCAAAAAACGCCCAATATGTAGTACGTTTCCATGCTAATTTTCAAATCCGTTTTGAAACTAGATTGAGCTTTTGACAAAACGCAGAAACGATTGAGATGTGTCATTTGAGTTCCCATGCACTTCTTTCTTCATATTCGTCAAGAGTGTCCACCCCACAAACTGGATGATGGTCTGGCACTCAATATTTCATCAAGCATGGCAAAATAGTTACACTCTGAACGGACTTCTCCACTTGTCCCATTTTTACGCTTCACTTTATAATACATGCACTTCAATGCTTTCCATTTATTTTTAATTTGCAAAACGTTCTTAGTGGTTACACTTTTCTTTACTAATTCCTCAGAAACCAATTGGTAAATTTCTCCATTTTTATACTTCTTGGTATCAAAATACTGATTGATGTTTTGTGTTTGGAAAAATTGATGTTTTGTGTTTTTTCTAGTAGAAGTTTTACTTCTTTGTCCAGCCAAACATTTCATGTAGCCATGATAAGGTAAAATGTAATTATTGCTTACTTTCTTAATAACAACAATTAATGAAATTAGAAACAATTCAAATGATAAAATTAAAAATTTTCAGTTATGTTCTCTAACTTAAAGAAGTGAAAAATGACATTTACACGTTGACAATACACAATTGTGACGTATTTTTTCGATTTTAAAATCGTTTTTATTTTTAAGGTGTTTCCATGCTATTTCAATCCCGATACCGATCCCAAAAATCGGCGAATCGACCTTAAAGTGAAATAAGATTGAAACCGAATTGAAAACGGGTTTACAAAGCAAAATTCTAGCTATGGTGGGCGGCACTAATTGGAGCAATGCACGTCATCAGTGAGTTTGACGTTTTGAAAATGCATTCGTATTGCTTACGCCTGTATTCATAGTTCTTCCTTGAGGTTCCCTCGATCCTCAAGGTACCCTTAACGCACCAAATTTATTTCATAGACGCTCTTCGGCTGTTAAGGGTTATGAAGGTACCTTTTGAGGCCACCTCGACATTAAATTATAGGTTAAGTTGCATCCTATTGACGTTTCAAGATAAGAGGCACTCCCTCTGGTGATCAGTTTTGAAAACAGTTTCGGGCATTCCAGCTGTCATTTCTTCGTTTGTTTACATTGATTTTGGTTAGGAATTTAGCAAATATGAAGTGACAGCGTCATATTATTTATAATGTTAGGTTAGGAACGTGTTGCCCGATTTTAGTTCAACTGGCGCTGCGATCTTAACTTGAAACGCCAATTGCTTGTATATTTTTAAATTGTTTGGATAAAAGTATGGATTTAGATGAGGGTTCTTAATTTTGTGGACCATGCAGTAGAACAACCGAATGATTATTTACGCTTACCGAAAAGTGATGCAGAAAATCCTTTTTTCTAATTTTGGCATATAAAGTGACACTTTTCAAAACTGATTAGAGTGACAAAACGTTTTACTTTATGTAACTAGTTATGAAATGTTCATTTCATCACTCCCTGTTTTTATGCATTTCCGTAGAAACATATGGGCGACATCCATCATAACATGTCGTTGTCACTGTTTATACAAGGTGCTATGAAAGTGAATATTTGTGTTAAATCACTTTAAAAGATGGTTTTTACCGCTTTTTGGTCAAAATTAGAAAAAATTATGTATGCAACACGTTTCGAAAATGTCTTATTGTGTAACTCATTCAAATTGTAGGACCTCGCTGCGCTCGCCCTACAAACATTCATTCGTTACACAAAATCGATCTTTTCGTAACTGGTTACATAAATAGCTATTAATGAATGAATTTAAAAGAAGATACAGATTTTCAAAATTTTTCATTACAGAGGAGGTTTTTCCTCCTGAGAAATTCCCTAGAAAACAATGCAGATCGTGGATTACCGATCCCTGGAATTATGCAGGTATTAACAGCCTTAAGATTTTACACTACTGGAAAGAGGAGCTCAAAACTGGTTTTTTAAGTGGTTGAACCACCCTGAACTCAGTTCCCGTCACCCTGAGTTACAGACTCAGATTCTCAGATAACTGATTTAAAAATAATTTGTTGCATCTAACCAGTTTTTGCTAAATAACTCGAAAACGATGAAAAATTTTAAAAAATTACTACTTCCTGTACTGAGCAAAATGTTTGAAAATATAAGAAATAGACTACAACACTTAATTGGACAACACATACCGTTATACCAATTCGGTTTTAAACCTAAGCACTCAACTGTTCACCCCTTGTTCATACTAACTAACAACATTCAAACTACACATCTTGAAAACAAGAAATCAGCATGTCTCTTTATGGACATCAATAAAGCATTTGACAGCATATGGCACAAAGGACTACTATACAGGGTGGTCCAAATTGATTGTAGGATAATTCAAGAGTGGAAAGTACATAAAAAATAAACTCCAAAGTGTCATATAAACTATAGTCGAAAAGTGCCCTCTAGCGGAGCTAGCGAACTGTAAGACAGTTTTTTTAATTTTAATTCCTAAACGAAAAAAGTTACCCAAATGAAATTTGGAATGCATGTTTGCTATGTTGAGTATGTATATTTGGAATTTGTGCGTAAATAAAAAAATTCGCTTCTGTTCCAAATTGTTACTTCAAAATGGTGACAAATTTGCCAAATTTCATTTGACTTTTTATTGATTAGTAACTAAAATTAAAAAAACCTGTTTTTTGGGGCACATATTTTGGGGTTTGCTAGCTCTGCTAGGGGGCGCTTTTCGACCATAGTTTATGACACTTTCGAGTTTATTTTTTATGTACTTCCCACCCTTCAAGTATGTTACAATCAATTTGGACCAGGAGCACCCTGTATAAACTAAACAAACTGAACACCCTTTCCTTTCCTTTTAATCCTGAACAAGAACTACCACAAAGGTCACCTTTATCACCCTTCCTCTACAATATCTATTGCCATGACATATACAACCACAATCTACTTGACAAAAACTACATAAGCGAACATGACTACATTCTACAATATGCTGACGATACTGCACTCATAGTTCATACCAAATCTACGGCAGCTGTAAGGGAGCTTCAGACATTAACAGACAACACGACGGCATGGTTCTACAAATGGAGATTAACACCAAACCCCACGAAAAACCAACTACTCTTACCAAATCACAACATAAAAGACAACTCTCCCACAATAACAACAGACGGTAACGTAACTACACCAAGACCAGAAATAAAATACTAACACTTGACCAAAAACATGCACAAAACGTGAGAACTGAAATTATTAAACGAACTAAACATTTCAAAGCTCTTACGTACAAGAACAGAGGTATAAGCACAAAACTGCAACTAAAATATACAAATCTATTTGCAGACCTGTACTCGACTACGGACACATACTAAGAGTTAATGCGACCAGCAAAACAAAAAAAAACACATACAAACTACAGAAAAAATTGCACTTAAACTAATAACCAATATTAGACACCCTCAGAACCCGCTACATAACCCATCTAACGAATTACTCTACGAACGGACACAAATGACAAAAATAACAGAACGATTAACGAAACTAGAGACAAAATGGAAAGGCAACCTCCTCTCCCTCACAAGACCAACTTAGACAATCTCGCTACGCCTTTCCCCAATATACTCTGTTGGAGAATTTTACCTAAAAACCGGACTAATTGTTAATTTTAACCTTTTTTTTTTGTAAAACATTTTTTTTAACATGTAAATACAGGGTGGTCCAGTTTTAAGTGTCAATAATTCACCATTCGATAGCCAATCAAAAAATAATAAGTTGACTTGCATTATGTAATTTTTCTGAAAAACGTTTCCTAAGATACAGCCCACCAAATTTCAATTTAAAAAATCGTTTTATAGTGTAAAACTGAACATTCAAGACTTGTGAGAGTCCAAATTTGTACTGAATAGTCTAAAAACTTGCTATTAACTACTAGGAATAGTCTCATAATTCGTTTTTTCACACTGCCTTCCTGGTAAAAACTAAAAACAGTCCAGAAATCAAGACAAAGATTGTATTGTACATAAAACTCATTTTTTGCTACTAAAAATAATCTAAAAGTTGAAACTTTACTAGGACTAAAGAAATTCCAAAAGTCTATTTTCAGGATTTTAATTGGTGTACAACTCAATTTTATGAAACAAGACTACAAGCAAATTAAGCTTTCGGACTATTTTACTTCTCAAGACTAATATCGTAGCATTTGGTATCAAATTTTTTTACTTTTATTACTGAAGAAACTTGACTTTTGGAAATAGTCTTAAACTCGATTTTTCAGTCTTAAAAAGCACTAAAAACAGTCTGAATTTCTTAGAGATACTACAATTTATTGCACCTATGAGTGTAGAAATTTAATAGTAAAGAAGCTAAGCTTGAAATGACATTTTCAAGACTATGGACAGTGTCCAAACTGGCTTTTAGGCCTGATAAGTCAAAAGATAGTCTTGAAGCATCTTAAAGCACTAAAAACAGTCTGATTTTCCAAGCTGAAAGCAATTTTGAAACACTAAAAATAGTCCAGAATTCTAAGAAAATGAAAAGCAAAGTAAAAAGTACGAAAAGTTAGTTTTCAAGACAATTTTTATGAATCTAATGTCAATGTACTGTTTCTAAGACTATTTTCAAGACTAAAATATTGAAATTTGTTTTCAAATTATGAAAACTTACTTCAAATGCAAATTTTACGTTTCTGATGTCACTTTTTGGTGTTCAAGTCAATTTTTAAGGTTTAAATGTATGAATTTATAATCAAAAATTCTAGAAAAAGTGTTTTTTTATGTAAGCAAGTCAATTTTGAATATTAAAGTCTCGGGATGTGTATGAAAACTAGTTAGAAACACAATTTTTAATCTTCTGAAATCAATTTTTATCTTTTCTAAATCAATTTTCACAACTAAAGAATTTCAGTTTATTTGAAAACTATGAAAACTGGCTACAATGAAATTTTTTAGGCTTCTTAAGTCAATTTTTCGTTTCCAAGACAATTTTTAAGTTTGGTTGGGTTAGTTTTGGGTCTTTGAACGTAATAACTGAATTATCTCGTAAACGAAGTTTCAAATTAGAATTGTATAAGAGATAATTAATTTTTCATCGTGAACAATAAATTTAAAAGAAACTGTAATTTTTGAAAATATCCAAAGACCTAGAAAATAAGACAGAAACATGAAAACTATCTTCCTGTATGTACGCTTCTGGAGAATTTTGGCAAACGTCATTCATAATGAGTATTAATTGCATGATTGCTTAGCCTTTTTCAGAAAAATGACATAATATGTTAACTTATTTTTTGATGGGCTACCGAATGGTGAATTATTGACATTTAAAACTGGACCACCCTGTATTTATGTAAATACATTAAGCTTTATTTCTGTTACATTGACAGAAAGACCATTGTAGGTAAAGATGTTCTTAATGGACTCCTTAACTCAGCACCGCTAAATTTGCATTACCGTTTTTGCTTCCAGTATGCAGGGTGTGCATGAAAATTATGGTGCTTGCCTCTTTTCGGTCACCCTGTACGCAATATTTGAGATAGAATTTGTTGCGTACCACCACTGGAAAAAGGAGCTCGAGACGGTTAATTTGAGCAGTTCAACCACCCTGAACTCCCAAAAATAACCGAATTACAGGGTGCTCAAATTTTAACTGATTTGAAAATTTGTTGCATCTAACCAGTCTTTGCTAAATAACTCAGAAATGGGGAAAAGAAGAGAAAGTTTAAAAAAGACCACATCTGTAAAAACTGTAAAAAGCGGCAGAAATCTGAAAATTCCAATTGCCCTCATTTAGATTTTATTACATAACCGTTATTCATAATATATCTTTTCTTGTCTAACTTTACCTAAATCTGTGGTACTGAAAGAGCAAGCAATTTCAGTTTTTTTGTCACCCCAGTTATAGGTTAAGACATTTTATGGATTTACGGTGTTGACAGTTTTTTATGATTTGCAAGGGCGCCTTACTCAAGGGGCTATTTGAGGAGCGTCTGTGAATCCGAATCGTCGAGGGCAACTCAAGGCGGCCTTGAGTAAGGAAGGCTTAAGGGTTCCTTTGAGGTGCGACTATGAATACGGGCATTAGCGATTAGTTGCGACTAAAATTGTCAGAGGCCTTTACAAGAGTCTTAAACCTTAAAAAAATGTTTCAACTGCCTAGAAGTCTCTAAATACTCGAAAACCTACTAAAAAATGCCAGACAACTAATCTAACCTCTAGAAAAATCGATTTTAATGGCCAAAGGCTTCTAAATACTATCAAAAACCTCCTAAAAATTGTCAGAGACGATTAGAAGAGTCCTAAACCTTAACAAATTGTTTAAAACCCACAGAAAAGTCTAAATACTATAGAAAACATCCTAAAAATTGTCAGACGAATCTACAAGTTTCGTAACATTTAGAAAAATCGTATGTAATAGCCAGAAGCTTCGAAATACCATCAAAAACCTCTTAAAAATTGTCAGAGGCCTTTACAAAGTTCTAAATCTTAGAAAAATCGTTTATAATGATCAGAGGCTTCGAGGTACCATCAAAATTGTCAGATGCCTTTACAAGTGTCCTAAACCTTAAAAAAACTGTTTAAAATGGGTAGAAACTTCTAAATACTATAGAAAACATCCTAAAAATTGTTAGACGACTCTACAAGTTTCGTAACATTTAGAAAAATCGTATGTAATAGCCAGAAGCTTCGAAATACCATCAAAAACCTCCTAAGAATTGTTAGAGACCTTTACAAGAGTCTTAAACTTTAAAAAAATGTTTCAACTGGCTGGAAGCCTCTAAATACTATCAAAAACCTCCTAAAAATTGTCAGACAAGTGATCTAACCTCTAGAAAAATCTATTATAATGGGCAAAGGCTTCTAAATACTATCAAAAAATTGTCAGAGACGATTAGAAGAGTCCTAAACCTTAAAAAATTGTTTAAAACCGACAGAAAAGTCTAAATACTATAGAAAACATCCTAAAAGTTGTCAGACGAATCTACAAGTTTTCTAGCATTTAGAAAAATCGTTTATAATAGCCAGAAGCTTCAAAATACCATCAAAAACCTCTTAAAAATTGTCAGAGGCCTTTACAAAGTTCTAAATCTTAGAAAAATCGTTTATAATGATCAGAGGCTTCTAGGTACTATCAAAAACCTTCTAAAAATTGTCAGATGCCTTTACAAGTGTCCTAAACCTTAAAAAACTGTTTAAAATGAGTAGAAACTTCTAAATACTACAGAAAACATCCTAGAAATTGTCAGACGACTCTACAAGTTTCCTAACACTTAGAAAAGTCGTGTATAATAGCCAGAGGCTTCGAAAAACCATAAAAAATCTCCTAAAAATTGTCAGAGATGATTAGAAGAGTCCTAAACCTTAAAAAATTGTTTAACACCGACAGAACTCTAAATACTATCGAAAACATCCTAAAAATTGACGGACAAGTAATCTAACCTCTAGAAAAAACGATTCTAATGACCAAAGGCTTCTAAATACTATCAAAAACCTCCTAAAAATTGTCAGAGACGATTAGAAGAGTCCTAAACGTTAAAAAATTGTTTAAAACCGACAGAAGACTCTAAATACTACAGAAAACATCCTAAAAATTGTCATACGACTCTACAAGTTTCCTAACGCTTAGAAAAATCGTTTATAATATCCAGAAGCTTCGAAACACCATCAAAAACTTCCTAAGAATCGTCAAAAGCCTTTACAAGAGGTTTAAACCTTAAAAAAATGTTTCAACTGGCTGGAAGCCTCTAAATACTATCAAAAACCTCCTAAAAATTGTCAGACAAGTGATCTAACCTCTAGAAAAATCTATTATAATGAGCAAAGGCTTCTAAATACTATCAAAAACCTCCTAAAAATTGTCAGAGACGATTAGAAGAGTCTTAAACGTTAAAAAATTGTTTAAAACCGACAGAAGACTCTAAATACTACAGAAAACATCCTAAAAATTGTCATACGACTCTACAAGTTTTCTAACGCTTAGAAAAATCGTTTATAATATCCAGAAGCTTCGAAACACCATCAAAAACTTCCTAAGAATCGTCAAAAGCCTTTACAAAAGGTTTAAACCTTAAAAAAATGTTTCAACTGGCTAGAAGCCTCTAAGTAGTATCGAAAACCTTCTAAAAGTTGTCAGAGACGATTATAAGAGTCCTAAATTTAAAAAAATTGTTTAAAACCAACAGAAATACTATAGAAAACACCCTAAAAATTGTCAAATGACTCTACAAATTTCCTAACACTTAGAAAAATCGTTTATAATAGGCAGAAGCTTCGAAATACCATCAAAAACCTCTTAAAAATTGTCAGAGGCCTTTACAAAGTTCTAAATGTTATAAAAATCGTTTATAATGATCAGAGGCTTCTAAATACTATAAATAAAAATAAAAAAATTAAAATTGTCAGAGACGATTGGAAGAGTCCTAAATCTTAAAAAATTGTTTAAAATGGGTAGAAACTTCTAATTACTATAGAAAACATCCTAGAAACTGTTAGACGACTCTACAAGTTTCCTAACACTTAGAAAAGTCGTGTATAATAGCCAGAATCGATATACCATCAAAAATCTCCTAAAAAGCGAAAAAGACTCTAAATACTATCGAAAACATCCTAAAAATTGTCGGACAAGTAATCTAACCTCTAGAAAAAATGATTCTAATGGCCAAAGGCTTCTAAATACTATCAAAAACCTCCTAAAAATTGTCAGAGACGATTAGAACCGTATTTATGTTTAAAATGGGTTGAAACTTCTAAATACTATAGAAATCGTAAAAATTGTCAGACGAATCTACAAGTGAAACAAAAACTTAACACTTCGAAAAATTGTTTTAAATAAGCAGAGGCTTCTAATTGCTATCATAAACCTCCTAAAAACAGTCAAGGACATTAAAAGACTCATGAACCTTAAAAAAAAAATTAAAATGGGCAGAAACCACCAAATACTATCAAAACTCTCCCCAAATTGTAAGATGGCTCTACAAGTGTCCTAAACCTTAGAAAAATCGTTTCTGATGGCCAGACGCCTATAAGTACTATCAAGAACTTCGTGGGAAACAAGCAAAGGAAGAATTAATAATCACACTAAAGAGACAATATCACAAGCGCTAAACGTGCTTCGTGACGTCACACGACGCTTAGACCGAAATTCGTCGCTTGGTTTGTGTTTAAACTTCTCATAATTTTAGAACAAAATTTTCAGGATTGTTCTTCAATTACATAATTAATAACTTATTACATTATTTAAGTTATTTTCAAGTACCAGTTCATCGATTCATGAGTAGTTAAACTACTTTACAGAAATAATTCGTGATTTAAAATAATTTGCAATTGAAAATTTAGTTATTTAGTTATTGTAAATCACTTAGTTTTTTTTTATTAATTGCGACAGCTCTGTTTGAAAACTTACCTTAAAGAAATATTTGTAAATTGCGTCTATCAAGCCGAAGAAGAGCAAATAAGTCTTGTACACTGCATAATCCTTGGTCGATTTATCACTTAAGCCTGTGCCCGGTCCGCCGGGTTGAACAGACCTGGCCTGGGCGATCAATAACAGTCTAAAAATTAATTATTGCGTAATTACTCTCTATTTTCATTTGCAGAGCAACTCGTTTTTACCTCGATAAGTGCGATAGTCTTTCTTTCTCCCACTCTCCCCTGCTTTTAATGAACACAGCCATTGTTGACATGTATAATGGCCCTTCGGCTTGATAAGCCATATCCACGGTCATTTCGCCGTTTATGTAATGGTTTAGCGTCGAAAATTCTCTGGTGTATGCTCGAGTTCTGTAAAAAATACTAATTGATGCAACACTTTCTGGCATAGATTAATATTTTGGGCTGTTGATACAAAAACCAGTGTATATGAAATAATTGGTAGTAAAGATGGACGCAATGTTGACAGCGCTACCGTTAAAACGGTGTATGTACCGTTTTTGTGGTTCTTTTACCGTTGTATACAGGGTGTCCGTTTTACGAGCTCAACCATGGGGATCTCGGTTATTTGAAGAGAAACAAAGTCGGTTAAATTAGGACAAAGATGTGCATTTTCAAGCTTTGTAAGATGTCGTTTTAAAAATTACAAAATTCCGACTACTTCCGGAATTATCTGGAAAAAATCGAAAGAATTTGAAGAGACAAATGAAAATGACATCGTCACAGCCCACCGCCCTCTATACTAGAAAGCCTAAAAGGTCACTTTTAATGGCGGCGTTAGCGGTTTTCGTTTTATACACAAACCTATGCAGATGCAGTAAGAAATATGTTGTTTTTATTTTCGTGTAGTTGATTGCAAGTTGTGACTGAAAAATCAAAAAAAGGTTCATTCCTGACCCAGATATGTATGGATAGAGCTTTTTTATACACAATCAAGTCCAGCCTAAACAAATTGGTTAGAACATTTGTCCTGGATAGTGCAACACACAGCAAACTAGTTTAAACACTGTTCAATGTAAGAAAATCTGTAAATCCTTGAAACTAGGTAAGCAAAACTGATAAATGGTTCTTATGTTATTACCAAGAACATTCATTCAAAATTATTTTTGTTACTCTCACAATGAAGGATGCTTTAAAATGAAACTCACATACCTGTGCATGTAACAAGTACCTAATAAGTTTACTGTACTAGAAAGCTCTTGTACCGACCATTGAGTATAGTGTTGGAGTAAAATCATCTCACTTCAAAGTGTTCAACCACTGTTGAGTTAGATCCGGTTTTTTGTAAAGTAAAAAACTGACACGGTTGGGCTTTTTCCTGAATTGCTGTTACAATGTGGCTTGAAAAACTTATGAACGGCAGCAAACAAAAATAACTTACGCAAATAACCTCAAGTTTTGATTTTAAACCGTAAAAATTCATCTAATCCTCAAAAAACTCAATTTCCACAATACAAACTGTCACCACTATTCCCGCCATATTGGAATTTTTGACAAGCACCTTCTAGGCTGTCTAGTATAGTAGGCGGTGCACAGCCACTTTTTCTCCTGTACAAGATGGCGGAGTCAAATTTGGAATCCGACGTTTCGATTTTCCGAAACCATCATCAGCTTTATTTTTCCATATGGGCGCCATCTTGGATTTTTGATAGATTCAGCTTTCTTTTCTGGTCAAGATGATGTATCTCATGTTACCATTCGGACTTGCAGTTTGGAGGAAATATGAAAAATACTTTCTTGGCGAAGAGGGCCTGTTTTGATAAACAAATTATTGACACTCCGACTGGATGCCACCTGCATTTACTAATTCGATGTTGTATTATTATTAAAAGGCCTTTTCAAGTGATATCTCATACATTTAATCCGAAGGGGCGATATTTTTGTTTTTTTAATACTCTCCAAACTGATTGGTGAGATGTGTCAATTTCTTCTGCTCTCGCCCTTGTGGATGTAGATGGATTATCTTGGTCCTAATGAGAATTTCTGTGCTGTTTAAACTGTGCCAAACTTAAGTGAGTTACTTTTCTGAAGTTGTTAACAATTTACTCACCGCTCGTAAAATGTCCGCTTTATTAACATTTTGTCTATTGACACGTCTTTGTGACCGAAAAACAATTTTAAAAGAAAAAAGCGTTGAAACAAGTAAAAGTGTGTCAAAGTGTATTATTCTTTAAAAAACATATAGCAAATAACAAAAAAATTAAATTCTTGCTGATTTTTCTGAAAACAAGGCGTTTACAATTCGTGGAATGTATTAAACAGTTTCTGCCAGAACTGAGGCAAAGTGGCACACATTGCAATCTGTACATGTCCACATTGTTCTTCTCTGTTGAGTTTTGCTGCTACATTGATTACATAGTCTGGAAGTACCGTATACTGGTAAATGGCTCGCCTTGTCTATACGAGTTTCCAAAGAAACCTGCTTTTTGAATTTGTTTTCATCTGGGTTTGGTAGTGTCCTATCTAAAGACCTTTTTCTTTCTGGTGCACCTATCAGACCAGCTGCTACAATAATTCTAAATTGTTTTAGATCTAAAGATTTGCCTTCAGACCTTTCTCGATAAATTATGAAAGAGTTTACGATTGTTGTATCTAAAAAGTGCCAAATAATACGGTGGTACCATTTTTTACTTTTTCTGTCTATGACATAGCATTTTTTTAGCATATCAACTTTATCCACAAATCCCATATATTTGTTATAATCTGCTACTAAAGAAGGGCATTCAATTGTTGAAATTGAGCCATCTTTTTGTCTTCTATGTACAAAATCGTTTTGTTCCGGATTATAGTAGTTGCTTAGAAAATACGCTGTTTTTTTATCAATCCATTTTAAACATACCAGACCTTTTTTTGTCATCCGCCAGTCAAAATTTCCACGACTCATATCTTTGTCCGCCCTCAAATCTTTTGGTAGAAACTTTTAATTCTTCCTTACAGTACCACAGGCATAAATATTATTGTCTCTCAGATGCATCAAAAGAGCGACGTTGGTAAAATAGTTGTCAAAGAAAACTTTGTGGTAACCTCCTGCCAAGGTCTCTCACTACTCGCCCACCTAAATCTTTTTCTGTGATGTCATTGAGTTAGTGCAAGGAAATGCTTCTAAAGGAGTTTCTAAGAAAGCAACAGGTTCAACAAAAAGGTTCATATTGGTCCAAATTATTTCAGTAGCCTTATTATTATCCTCAATAGCAGGTCGTTTTGTTGCCAATACTGATAGGGGGATTTCATCTTCAGAGTCAAATTCATCAATCTCAGCAACCATATTATTCTGAGTTTCGACACAGATATCTCTAGAACATCTTCTTCATCTCCATGCACATAATCTCAAGCTACTGATTCGCCATCTGACGGAATTTCAGCCAAATGATCATCGTCATTGTCTGAATCTTCACCAATAATTTCATACAACTCCTCTTGAGTCATTTGCTCCAAGTTGGTATAGCTCCAAACCGATTTTCCTATACAGTGTGTCCCAAATTCGTTCTACATGTATTGGGATTTCGGTAACCGTAAGAGCTACAGAGTTGGTGAAATGGGGAAAGTTTTAGAGAATTTTATGTGAAACTTATTTCCGGTTTTCAAATTAAATTATCTTTCTCCGTTTTCCGGAAAATTGGGAAAACGTCAGAGGCTGCATTTTAAACACTCTTTAACAAAGCCAAAGAGAGTTTTGAAACTAAAACATTATTAAGGCACTTTTTTAGGTAGAACACGATGACGTAATTAGAAAAATTTATCGTCATGGGTTTCCGAGATATGGATGATAACTTTGTAAATTCTTCTGGCCGCCTTCAAGATGGCTTACATTAGATGCATTTTTAGGGTTTAAAATCAAAACTTGAGGTTATTTGCGTAAGTTATTTTTGTTTGCTGCCGTTCATAAGTTTTTCAAGCCACATTGTAACAGCAATTCAGGAAAAAGCCCAACCGTGTCAGTTTTTTACTTTACAAAAAACCAGATCTAACTCAACAGTGGTTGAACACTTTGAAGTGGGATGATTTTACTCTAACACTCTACTCAATGGTCGGTACAAGAGCTTTCTAGTACAGTAAACTTATTAGGTACTTGTTACATGTACAGGTATGTGAGTTTCATTTTAAATCATCCATCATTGTGAGAGTAACAAAAATAATTTTGAATGAATGTTCTTGGTAATAACATAAGAACCATTTACCAGTTTTGCTTACCTAGTTTCAAGGATTTACAGATTTTCTTACATTGAACAGTGTTTAAACTAATTTGCTGTGTGTTGTACTTTCCAGGACAAATGTTCTAACCAATTTGTTTAGGCTGGACTTGATTGTGTATAAAAAAGCTCTATCCATACATATCTGGATCAGGAATGAAGCTTTTTTGATTTTTCATTCACAACTTGCAATCAACTACACGAAATAATAAAAAAAAAACATATTTCTTACTGCATCTGCATAGGTTTGTGTATAAAACAAAAACCGCTATCGCCGCCATTAAAAGTGACATTTTAGGCTTTCTAGTATAGAGGGCGGTGGGCTGTGACGATGTGTCAGTCATTTTCATTTGTCTCTTCAAATAAGTCCAGGAAAAATTAAAAACGTTCTTTCAAAATTTCGCTTTTTTCCAGATAATTCCGAAAGTAGTCGAAATTTCGTAATTTTTAAAACGACATCTTACAAAGCTCGAAAATGCGCATCTTTGCATTAATTTAACCGACTTTGTATCTCTTCAAATAACCCAGATCCCCATGGTTGAGCTCGTAAAACGGACACCCTGTATAATCTACCGTTTTTAATTACATTGTCATTATGTTGGTTGTGAAACTTTTTATATATTTTTTCAGTTTATTGAATAGGAAATTTAATAAGGATTCTAAAAATGCGCTCAAAACAGTCATTATGACTCCAAATTATCTTCTAAAACCACGTGATGCCTGTCACTAATGTCAAAATTTGACTAGAATTTGCAAAAATTACATTTTAACACAGGTTTTGAAACGATTTTTTGAGACAATCACGTGACAACTGCCACTAACGTCGAAACTGTCAAACTGTGTTCAAAAGTTGCAAAAAAAATCCGTTTTTGCAAATAGTGCTATATTGGCAATTTTTTATTTTACTCTTAAAATTGAAAGAATTTTGGGGGTATTAGGGGTCTTTTTTTATCATATCTCGGTAACATGGTAAATTATGTTTTATGTAAAAACATTCACGACATTTAAACAATTAGAGCAAATTTAAAGAGTTTTTTTGAATTTTCCAACATTTGACCTAAAGTGGATTTGTCAGGATTTGAAACCAGAGGATTCAAGATCGGTATGGACATTTTTAGACACGAATCTATTAATTTACTATCCCACACTTTGAATTAGGTAATACGCGCACCAAGTCTGTAGCAGATTTAAAATAATAGTTACTTACGTGTTGATGACGTAAAGACCCACATGAATTAAATAAGGCACCATGTGCAGGTTGCTCTGCGGTCCTCCACCTCCCGTATCTTCGTGGAACGACTTTTCTTGAGCGAAACGAAGCAGTAGCAACTTCAAATCGTGAATTGTGGATGAGTGACCGATATCTCTGCAAAATACCATAAAAAATTAATAATGTCTTAATGAAAAATTGTTTTCAAAAAGTTATGTCGGTAAAACGCTCACCTGTGATTGGTGCTCTCCTGCAAATAGGTATTATGTCTCGCTAAGCAACTGGCAAAGGCGGATTCCGGCACCTGGGGACCCCACAACGGTAGCAAACCGTTACATTTCGTGTTCGCGTTCTGTAACGCCGCGGATTCCCATTCGTCCCGAGCTCTGGCCAATCGCACAGCCGACATATGACAATCAATGTGGACTACATTGAAGTGAGTCACAGTGGAGTAGCCTAATCAAAGTAATAAGCTGAATTAAAAGTTAATAATACACTGATGCATCAAATTAGCGCACCATCTGAATTTATTATTGTAAAAAAAGTAAGAATAACAAAAATTAAAATCGAAATCAATCAGAAAAAAGGTTCTCATCATTCTATTTGAAATTTTGGAGATATGGACTGAAAAACTTTGAAAATTACAGATTAAAGTCACATGTGTGGCAGCTGTCACTGCGAAGTGTGAATAGGTCACGTGTTTTCACTTATAAAACTACTGTACAGGGTGTCTCAAAATCGATGATTTTACGGGGTATCACCAAAACTGGTAAAGATAGAGCAATGCGATGTTTGCGCACTTTTTTTTGAAACGAACGCGCAGTCGTGCTTCCCACAGCTGTTCCCGCCTCTGAGCTACAAGGTGAGTTTAAAAATAAGACAATTTGAAACAAAATAAAAATGGCTTCCCATAGAAAATTCAACGTAAAATCCAAATATCAAATCCGTTTGTTTTTGGAACACATCGTTATTAATATACGAGCCAAATATACTTTTTTTAAATAAGACACCCTATATATTTTGCAGATTCCGAATAAGCAAAAAATTACCCTTTCAAAAACCTAAAACATTATAGAGATATAGTATTGTACGCTAAAAGTACGTAATAGAAAGCTAAAGTCATGAATCTCTGAAAAATCTGAAAACAGCATTGAATGACGTTTTATGGAACATGTTTATTTGTCCGTGAATGTCTGAGTGATATAAAGGCTGCATTCGTTTGGTATTTATGACTCTAAAACTGTCTTCTGATCCTTAAAAAAAGTCACTAAAAGCTTTCAAACAGTTTTTAGAAGCTCAGAAACACCAAAATGCCACCAGTGTCTTTCAAACTGTCTTCTGAGTCTTGAAAGTATTACAAGAGGTTCTCAAAACGGCTTTTGCTGGTCAGAAATACCAAAATGGCATAAATAGATTATGATCTTTTAAAATCTCACCAGAAGTTTGAAAACTGTTTTCAGTTGCTTAGGTTGAGAGAAAAATTGGTTAAGTTTCAAGCCCTCTAGCGGCCAAAAGGTTTAACCTACCAACCAGTGTTGTGATATCCTTAGAAAGCCCATTTCATTAACTTCATAATTGACGTACAAAAGTTTATATAGTGTGGACTAAATAAGCGAGTTTTTACAATTAATTGTAACACTGCACTAAAAAAGTAGTAAATAAATTTATCAAATTTGACGCACTCTAGCGGCTTAAACAATAAACCAACCAACCAGTGTTGCCATATCGTTGGAAAGCCGATTTTATTAGCTATTCAATGATGTATAAAAGTCTACACAGAGTGTACCAAATTGACGAGTTATTTACGATTGAAACAATTGGTCAAATTTGACGCCTTCTAGCGGCCAAACCGTCAAACCAATTAACCAAAGTTGTCATATTTTTACCAAGCCCATTTTATTGGCTATCCATCGACATATTAAAGCCCTTACCATTCCAGTCAAATAAGGAAGTTATTTAGGTTTAAACAAAACAGTGATGAAAATTGAACAGAAAACATTCAGTCAACTTTGGCGCCTTTTAGTGGCAAAACGAGTCAACCGGTCAAGCAAAGTAGTTATATCGTTGGAAAGCCTATTTCATAAGCTATCCATCGACATACAAAGGTCCCTATATTATGTGTCAAATAAGATAGTTATACACGATTGAATATGACAGAGTGTATAAAAAATTATAAAAAAGGTAAATTTAGCAAAACGTGATTTAGAAAACGCGTTGAATTTTGGCAATACTTACCGACAGTTTTCCGAGGTTTGTTCTCAAACTCTTCGACGTTACACCGTTTTGTAAAAGTATAAATTCCGAGAACTTTATTGGGTTGATATTTGTAGCCTTCTCTGCAAATGCAACAAACCAGACCGGATTCCTCTCCCAACTCTTCCATTTGCTGGAGAATCGTTGATTTTGCGGTTACCTGGAAAATGCGAATTCCATTCCATTAGCTTACTAATTATTAACTGTATGTGATATTAAAAACAATTTGTGAACTTAGTGCATTAACTCAAATTTAATCACTGTCCAGTGCACTACTCACTGTCCCAAATAAAGTGGCAGTGATTGATTTTGTATTGATTTTGTGAATGTCGGCTTTATAATTTTTCTTTTATGGAGCATTAAAAATTAAAAAAAAACAGACCTTTAATTTGAGAAGTATTCAAGAAAAACAAACGAAAAACTAGAGTCAAGTTTGACGCTCTCTAGTGGGGCCTAATGGGGCAACAAAGCAGTCCACGTCACGTGATAGCCCTTTTCATTAGCTTTCTTTTGTTATATGGTGTGTCTATACTGAATGTTTCAAATAAGCGAGTTACGGACAATTGTTTGAAAAAGCTCACGAAATTTTGGGCTTTCTATACTAACAGCGGCAATATTGGATTATTCTCAATAAAAGTGACCTTTTTTACTAATTTTGAACTAGGGAACACAAACCTGTCATCCATTTTGTTCTAACCGGTACGGTTTCGGAGATAACTTTAAAATTACGGCAATTTTGACAGTTTTTAGGGCGTGGCAGCCTTAAAAAATTACATTTTGCCAAATGACTCTCCACGTCACATTTCTATCAATAACCTGAAGCTATCTAGGCAACCAATCAGACAATTTTCAAAATTAAAAAAAAATCAAGGGGAACCCCTGTAAAAAATGTCAGAAATTCAGTTTTTTTATTTTTCAAAGTCAAACGGTGTGCTGAAGAAAAAATTGTCATATTTAGTAAAAGTTATTGTGTCCCATCGGGGTGTGTACCTGATAAAAATTTCACACCCCCAACTCGGAACCGTTTTCGAGATATTTATGAAAATATTAGAAAAAAAATAATCAACTTTGACGTCCCCTAGCGGCCAAACGGTATAACTTAGCCGGGTCCGGTCAACGTCACGTGATAGCCCTATTTATTAGCTTTCTTTTGTAATATGGCGTGGGTATACTGAATGTTTAAAATAAGCGAGTTCCGGATGATTTCTTGAAAAATTGAACGAAATTTTGACTAAAATTTGAAATTTGTGGACTTTCTATACTAACAACGGTCATATTAAATTTTACTCAATCAAAGTGACCTTTTTACTAATTTCAAATTGGGGAACACGAACCTGACATCCATTTTGTTCTAACTGGTACGGTTTCGGAGATAACTTTAAAATTAAGGCAATTTTGACAGTTTTTAGGGCGTGGCATCCTTAAAAAATTACATTTTGCCAAATGACTCTCCACGTCACATTTCTACCATTAACCTGAAGCTATCCAGGCAGTCAAGGACAATATTCAAAATTAATAACTTTTGAAAAAAAAAAAAAAAAAAACAACTTTGACGTCCTCTACCGGCTAAACGGTATAACTTAGCCGGGTCCGGTCAACGTCACGTGATAGCTTTATTTATTAGCTTTCTTTTGTTATAAGGCGTGTCTATACTGAATGACTCAAATAAGCGAGTTCCGGACGATTTCTTGAAAAATTGCACAAAATTTCGACAAAAATTTGGAATTTTTGAACTTTCTATATTAACAGCGGCCATATTAAATTTTACTCAATCAAAGTGACCTTTTTACTAATTTCAAATTGGGGAACACGAACCTGACATCCATTTTGTTCTAACTGGTACGGTTTCGGAGATAACTTTAAAAATTATGGCAATTTTGACAGTTTTTAGGCCGTGGCACCATTAAAAAATTACATTTTGCCAAATACCTCTCCACGTCACATTTCTATCATTAACCTGAAGCTATCCAAGCAGTCAAAGACAATATTCAAAATTAATAACTTTTGAAAAAAAAATCAACTTTGACGTCCCCTAGCGGCCAAACGGTATAACTTAGCTGGGTCCGGTCAACGTCACGTGCTAGCCCTATTTATTAGCTTTCTTTTGTTATATAGTGTGTCTATACAGAAAGATTCAAATAGGCGAGTTATAAACATTTTTATGGAAAATTGCACAAGAATTTACTTGAAAATGAGTTTTTCTGAGACTGTCTGCGTGGATTACTGGATAACCGTCGTCAAGGTAAATTTCGAACTTGGGAATACGATTCTGCTGTCAAAACGCACAAAACAAAACTAACTGCATTTGTAATATGAAAATTACAAATACAACTACACAAAGTAAAAAATAAAGCAAAAAAAATTCAAATTACAACTGAAAAAAATTCTCAACCAACGTAGAAAAATTAAAATTTGTTATGCAGGATTACGTTCAGAAATATCGCCGGTACACCCTCCGTGACGTCATTTGACAGTTTGTCGACACCTGTTCTACTTTTAAATATGGCGATCAGATGACACATTGTCAAATTATGTTTAAATAACATACGTTAAATTTCCATCTCGCTCAGTTGATAAGTAATAGAAAAGAAACGACAATTATTACGTCACTGCCACTAGCTCTAAGACAGACTGTAGTTTAGTTAGCAAGTTACTTTTTCGGCGACCTTATTAACTGCAACATAAACTTAACTATTTATGTGGGTTTTTATAAACAAATAAATACAAAAATATCCAATCAGGAGTTAACATACCTGACCCTTGTCGTTAGTCCTCATTCCTAACTGACCCAGTTGTTTTTCTCTCATAGCCATAGCTAAACGTTTCTTTTCCGATCTCGTAAATTCTCGAACCTGTAAAATACAAAACAAAATAACTAAATTATACTATTTATTACAATTTAAGTCAATAACAAAAAAATACCTCTTCTATTTGCTTAGCAACGGCAGGATTAGTACACAAAGCTTCCAACAAATTTTCGGCCAGAGAACCGACGTGTTCATCTGAAGAGACCTGTTCCAGTCGATGAATGATTGGAATAGTGTCGGCTTTAGCTATTTCCAACTGAGTATTCTCGTGACTGTGAGCTAAACCGGTCAAAAATCTAAAACATTTTTGTTACTAAATAGAAAATAGGTCAACAAATTTGAGTTTCACAAGTTTCACCTTAATACGTATTTCAAAGCTGGCTTTGATATGAAATCCTTAAGTTCATCACTATCTGTCCGAAGTAAAGTAGGTTTTACACAAGGTGCATGCATTGTAATGTACTCTAAAGCATCCTTGACTACATTTAACGACAATATATTATCTTTCAAAGTATTGCCAATTGCGTTTCGTTCAATGCTGTTAGTTAGCATACAGAACATTTCCAGTTTCTGCTGATCTTCTGGGGTATGTTCAAAGTCATATCTGGTGAAATAACGTTAAAACTAGTGCGTAACTAACTATACTAATGCAAAACAAAAATTACCTATTAAATTCTAGCACATTCTTAAAGTGGTCTAATAATATTTCCATTTTTTGTTTGTTGCCGTAAACGAGCGCTGCCAGTACTCTGGTTAAATGTGAGAGCACCGCAGTACTATTTTTAATAGAAGGATGAACCTGCAATATGCAAAATATTACAATAAATCGCGTGCGTTGATTTAAATTTTATGCAACGTACAGTGAACGATAATAACGCCTGGACGTATTCAGGTCCACCAAAGGTCGCGGACAGTTTTTCAAAAACGTCCAACGGTTTGGTAGTTGCTTTCGACATCAAGGTTTCCATGATGTCCAGCACTTGTTCGATTAATGCTGATTGACTGCAAGAAAATAATGGAGTGGACAATTGTATCAATGTGTATATAAGCCTATCTTTAGAGCTAAGTTTCGTTTTGGCTGCGACATTTCGTATTCTTATTATTGTGTTTGTTATAGTCTGTTCAGTAACTTCTTAGAAGGTCAGGTCTTCTTAGAAGGGTTCAGTCGCATTTACAGCATCTCTTATCATTCTTAATGCATCTAGAAGCTTTTGACAATTTAAAACAATTCTTGGAAGAGTGATGGGAAAGAACACACAGCCTTCTCCACAAAAAATTTATTCAAGCCCCCCAAAAATGTTAGAGGGGTCGCTCGACATATGTTTCGGGCACATAAGTACCCATCTTCAGGAGCCCATATGACAAGGTGAAACGCCGGCTGTCTTTCTTCAAAGGGGAGACAGCAAGACCCAAGTTTTTTAAAAAATTAATATGCCGTAAGGCCAAACATTACTGTTGTGCTTAAAAAATCTTATTATGGAGAAAAAAACACTAAGACTAAAGTAATACTAAATAGTTCACATTATGTGTTTAGGTCGGGGCGACCCTTAGAATTTAGGATAGAAAGTTCAATCATCTTAAAATTTTTTTAAACTAATGTCCGGTTGCACGAAGCTAACAGAACAAAAATGTTAGCTTGTTAAATGTTAGCTTAATTTTAATTGTCAGTAGCATTTACAAACCACTGGCACTTTCTTAATGGATTTCGGGGCATCTGACAATTTAAAAGAATTCTTGGAAGGTTTAAGACACTTCTCTGGCAATTTATAGGTTTGCAGTATTATTTAGAGAGCTCTGGCACGGTTCTAGAGGCATCTGACAATTTAAAACAATTCTTGGAAGGTTTATGATACTCGTAGGGGACTTGGCAATTTCTAGATAGTTGGCAGTATTATTTAGAGAGCTCTGGCACTTCCAAAATGATTCTAGAGAAATCTGATAGTTTAAAACATATCTTGGAAGGTTTAAGACACTCGTAAAAGCCTCTGGCAATTTCTAGAAGGTTTGCAATCGTATTTAGGGACCTCTGGCGCTTTTTAGTAGGTTGTCAGTAGCATTTACAAACCACTGGACTTTCTTAATGGATTTCGGGGCATCTGACAATTTAAAACAATTCTTGGAAGGTTTAAGACACTTCTCTGGCAATTTATAGGTTTGCAGTATTATTTAGAGAGCTCTGGCACTTCCAAAATAGTTCTAGAGGCAGCTGACAATTTAAAACAATTCTTGGAAGGTTTTTCTGGCAAATTTCTAGAAGGTTTGCAGTACTATTTAGAGAGCTCTGGCACTTCCAAAATGGTTCTAGAGAAATCTGATAGTTTAAAACATATTTTGGAAGGTTTAAGACACTTGTAAAAGCCTCTGGCAATTTCTAGAAGGTTTGTAATCGTATTTAGGGATTTCTGGCGCTTTTTAGTAGGTTGTCAGTAGCATTTACAAGCCACTGGCACTTTCTTAATGAATTTCGGGACATCTGACAATTTAAAACAATTCTTGGAAGGTTTAAGACACTTCTATGGCAATTTATAGGTTTGCAGTATTATTTAGAGAGCTCTGGCACTTCCAAAATGGTTCTAGAGGCATCTGATAGTTTAAAACATATCTTGGAAGGTTTAAGACACTCGTAAAAGCCTCTGGCAATTTCTAGAAGGTTTGCAATCGTATTTAGGGACCTCTGGTGCTTTTTAGTAGGTTGTCAGTAGCATTTACAAGCCACTGGCACTTTCTTAATGGATTTCGGGGCATCTGACAATTTAAAACAATTATTGGAAGGTTTAAGACACTTCTCTGGCAATTTATAGGTTTGCAGTATTATTTAGAGAGCTCTGGCACTTCCAAAATAGTTCTAGAGGCAGCTGACAATTTAAAACAATTCTTGGAAGGTTTTTCTGGCAAATTTCTAGAAGGTTTGCAGTACTATTTAGAGAGCTCTGGCACTTCCAAAATGGTTCTAGAGAAATCTGATAGTTTAAAACATATTTTGGAAGGTTTAAGACACTTGTAAAAGCCTCTGGCAATTTCTAGAAGGTTTGCAATCGTATTTAGGGACCTCTGGCGCTTTTTACTAGGTTGTCAGTAGCATTTACAAGCCATTGGCACTTTCTTAATGGATTTCGGGGCATCTGACAATTTAAAACAATTCTTGGAAGGTTTTAGACACTTCTCTGGCAATTTATAGGTTTGCAGTATTATTTAGAGAGCTCTGGCACTTCCAAAATGGTTCTAGAGGCATCTGATAGTTTAAAACATATCTGGGAAGGTTTAAGACACTCGTAAAAGCCTCTGGAAATTTCTAGAAGGTTTGCAATGGTATTTAGGGATTTCTGGCGCTTTTTAGTAGGTTGTGAGTAGCATTTACAAGCCACTAGCACTTTCTTAATGAATTTCGGGACATCTGACAATTTAAAACAATTCTTGGAAGGTTTAAGACACTTCTCTGGCAATTTATAGGTTTGCAGTATTATTTAGAGAGCTCTGGCACTTCCAAAATGGTTCTAGAGGCATCTGATAGTTTAAAACATATCTGGGAAGGTTTAAGACACTCGTAAAAGCCTCTGGCAATTTCTAGAAGGTTTGCAATCGTATTTAGGGACCTCTGGTGCTTTTTAGTAGTTTGTCAGTAGCATTTACAAGCCACTGGCACTTTCTTAATGGATTTTGGGGCAACTGACAATTGAAAAGAATTCTTGGAAGGTTTAAGACACTTGTAAAAGCCTCTGGCAATTTCTAGAAGGTTTTCAGTCGTATTTAGGGACCTCTGGCACTTTTTCGAAGATGGTCAGTAGCATTTACAAGCCACTGTCACTTTCTTAATGGATCTAGAAGCTTTTGACAATTTAAAACAAATCTTGGAAGGTTTAAGACACTTGTAAAAGCTTCTATCAGTTTTTAGAAGTTTTTCAGTCGTATAGGGCACTTCTGGCACTTTTTATCAGGTTGTGAGTAGCTTTTAGAGGCCACTGACACTTTCTTAATGGATCTAAACTTTTAACAATTGAAAATAATTCTTGGAAGGTTTAAGACACTTATAGAAGCCTCTGGCACTTTTTTGAAAGTTCTCAATAGCATTTACAGATCTATGGAACTTTCAAAATGGAGAAAAGAAGTCCTAGCAGAAGCCTTTGGCAATTTAAAACAGTTCTGAGAAGGTTTAAGACAGTTGTAGAGGGCTCTGGAACTTTTCTTGAAAGCAGGGACCGGAATTCTAAAGAGAAGTGTACGTAGAATGTGACAGAAGAAGCTGACACATGGCAGGTTCTAGTCACATTCTACAGATCTTTCTCTTGATAATTCCCTTCCCTCGTTTCAAGAATACGCACCCAGGAAGGTTTAAGACACTTGTAAAAGCTTCTGGCATTTTTTGGAAGGTTGTCAGAAGCACTTAGCTAGGGGGGTCTTTGACATATTCCTAATGGTCCTGAAGGCCTCTGACAATTCAAAATAAGTCTGGGAAGGTTTAACACACTTGTAGAGGCCTCTGGCACTCTGAAACGTTCCTCAATAGCATTTAGAAATTTATAAAACTTTTAAAATGGTCATAGAGGCCTCTGGCAATTCAAAACAGTTCTAAAGTCTTCTGACAACTTAAAGCAACTCTAGGAACGTTTAGGACACTTGTAGAATCTTCTGGCCATTTTTAGAAGGTTGTCAGAAAGTCTTTGGCACTCTCAAAATTGCCGTAAAGGTTTTGTGGTAATTTTAATCAATTCTCGGAAAGTTTAATAGCATTTCTGATTGGTAAGTTTAGTGCAAAATTAATGTAAATGTAACACTTCACTTTTTCCTGGGTTTGTTCCTTATTTTGTTTTCACTATACTTGAACACAGAACTACTCTATTTAGGACAACTCGCGCTGTTTGTTTCAAAATCGGTTAAACAAACTCAAAATAATCTGACATTAATTGAACCATCAAACTGACAATTGAATCGATCTTCGTCTAATGAAATAAGATACCGCAACAGTCAGAAGTCACTGAACCGAGTATACCAAACGTCTTGATGTATATTCGTAATTGCATTTAGCTAATGCTCAAACATTTATCTTTTTATTAAAATTTTATTGTTGTAATTAGGATTTTGTTTGATTTTTCATACAAAACAAGACATTCATTTAGTCAGATTTCTGATCAAAAATGTTTCAGAACTCCACATTTACAGGTACGGAAGTAATACACAATTATTTAGGGAAAATCAAAAGACACAATCGTTTCTGACAAAGACAGAGAAAAACTCCATATCATGTATCGGTCTGACAAAAGCAGTCAGTGTCTTGATTTCACAAAAAAACAAAAGATACAATTATTGTTATAAAACTCACCTAGAATCCGTAGCTCCTTTCATGCACAACTGAAGAACTCTCAGGAAAGCTTCGATAGCTCCTAATTCGGGCTCTATAAGGACTTCCTGGCATTTGTTTACTTTGACGCTTAATCTGAATAGTTTCAAAAGAACCTGAAATACCCCCAGAATGTTTAATTGATTAAGCCACCTGACAGTATAGTAGAATACTGTTCTCGCGGTCTGAGTTTACCCGTGCGTCATTCCCCTGTGATTTAGAAGTAGACATGCATTATTGACTTCATCCTTGTCTATTGTTCACTTTCAGAAAGGGTAAATATCTAAGTGAATGTCTTCCAAAAAAAAAACATTTACTGAGTAGCGCTTCTATTTCAGTCATTGTCAGTTTGAAAACCATCGAAATTTATTTGATTTGTTTACTATTAATTCTTTTCCGTTTCTTTGTGTGGTTAATCATTTATAAAGTTTTCTATTTACCACACCACCACAGTTCTTTTAAGAGCTATTGTTTCTACGCTTTTAACATTCTGTAAGTACTTTCATAATATTATTATTAATATTTTTATTTTTTTTATGTTGGCTGTCACGACCTAACCAAAATTGGCACAATTACTAAGCTGTTTTGAAAAAAAAGTGGGAGTGTCTATTATGGTTTTTATTTAGCCATTTGGTTTTTCGTAAATTCGGAATTACTTACTATTACAGTATTTTTTTAGAAAATGCCTTGAAAAATTCTCCACAAACAATCCCAGCAGTTAATTCTTAACCTTTGTGAATATTTTGAATTGGAAAAAACCAATGGAGGACCTTTAGAAGCTTTATCATCCGTTCAGGAAGAAAATTAGAAATTTTAAGACCTTACATATTCTTATTGATGTATTTTTTTTTTGATACTAGAAGGTTGTCCGAAATTTCCCGAAAAACTGTTTATTCGATTCAGAAAAAGCAAGCAAGTAATCTTATGATTTCCTCACCTAGAAAACGTAAATCGAGACGTTATCGACGGGCCAAGACCACTGATTTATCTGAAAGCGTTAAAATGGATGTTCGAAATACATTATATGATATGTACAACGATAGCATATGTTAATAATAGTAAAATATATCTACTTTTGTAAGAAACATCTATTAACATTTCATTGTTTCCAGAGAATGAGATTTTTGGGTTGCATTATAGATTTTTCATAAAAATTTTTTCAAACATATTAATAATAGTCATAGAAAAAATAAAATAAGCGTCTAAAATGTTTTCCAGCGGGTTTAAAATAAAATAAGTGGATTGCAACCTGAAAATGAGATATGAGATACTACAGCATCACTTAGAATGTCTTATTAAATTTTTAATTTGTTGTATTTATTTTAGAGAAACATGTAACCATCCAGAACCTAAATCAAGAGCTTAAAGTTAAAGAAATACTACTTATTGGTGATAAATCTCTGCGAATTTTGGTAAATAAATTAGGTTTCAAATTTAGACGGAATTCTATGATCCAAATGGAGCTTCTCATAAATAAAAAATGTTATTTCGGTTAAGATATTTTTGATTTGCTTTGATATAAGGTTGTTTTAGTACAAATTTGCAGCCAAAGACCTCTACTTTCTGACTGACAATACACGCAAAATTTTAAACGTGACGAAGCTTTAGACAAGCACAGGTTTGTTGACGAAAACTTGATTTGATTCATATGATTATAAATGACGTAGCCTTCGTGACGCACGGGTAAACTCACTCCGCGAGAACAGTAGACAGTATAGCATTTTTAAATTTGCATTTCTGTAGGCATTACCTGTAGTAACGGTTTGCCGCGACGAGCATTTTGGATGGCACCCAAACGAGTAACCATAACTTTCAAACCGCCACATTCAGCCAACACGTTGGCCATTTTGTACACTTCCTCGTTATCAACGGTACTCTGACCTTTGTTGTCGAGAGTTTCGATAAATTCCTCCGTGGCATCCCCTAACAGGCCTCTGCAAATTCAAAACTGTAATGTAATACTCTCCAATGAACAAAACGTAGTGTAATAATCAACCTCATTCTGTAAACTACTCGCATGGCATCGTGGTCGCCACCTTCGGCAAGCCAAATTTTCTTGTAAACGTCCTTAACGGGCAGATCTAAACTCATTATCTTGTTGTTTACCAACAATTCCATTCCGTTATCGTCCTCCAATAAGGCGACTAACTCGCAGTCTTGACAGATTTTGTTCTTTACATCGCGCATTAAAGGCCCTAAACCGGCTTCGTTGCTTGAGTATGGATTGCCCAACATTCGTCCTTAAAACGAAATTTAGTTCCAACAAAAACGTTGAAAATAATGAACGGTACCTTGTAAGAAATCTTCTTGTTGTGGATCTTTCTCTAACGTAAGGAAAAATTCACCGATATCATTTTCTTCGGGGTAAATTATCGAACATAGTCTCTCAAATATGAATACGGGAGTTAAAATGTCCTGCAAACTGTATCGCTCGACAGTTTTAATGCAAATAGACATGAAAGCTTTGGTTTCTTCTTCAGTACCTGCGAGTTTTTAAGCTGTCAAAAAGAAAAAAAACAAACTTGCAGTGAACAAACTTACCGGTAGTCATTTCTTCTAAGAGTTCAAGTAGTTTCTCCTGCGTTTCATCGATTAATCTAGTTCGCTGTACAACCAGCCTTCTTAATGATAAATATCCATTGAGAACGGCACCTGAAAAATAAATAATGAAGATATTTAGATGGAAAAATGTCAGAGAAGAGAAGACCAAATATTGTAATACAAACTAATCAAGTTAAATGTCAATTATACAATTATTTATCTGAGGATATACAGGGTGGTCCAGTTTTAAGTGTCAATAATTCACCATTTGATAGCCAATCAAAAAATAAGTTGACGTTTCCTAAGGAAGACACAGTCCTCCAAATTTCAATTTAAAAAATCGTTTTATAGTTTAAAACTGAACATTCAAGACTTGTGAAAGTCCAAATTTGTACTGAATAGTCTAAAAACTAAAAACTTGCTTTTTACTACTAGGAATGGTCTTATGATTCGCTTTCTCAGACTACCATCCTGGTTGAGTGTCTGAAACTGGCATTCAAGAACTAAAAAAAAGTCCGGAAATCAAGACAAAGATTGTATTGTGCATGAAACTCATTTTTTACTACTAAAAATAATATAAAAGTTGACTTTTAATGCTAGAACTGACTTTACTAGGACTAAAGAGAGTCCAAAAGTATATTTTCAAGACTTTAATTGATGTACAACTCAATTTTCTGGACTGGACAACAAGTCTAGAAGTAAATTAAATTTTCGGACTATTTTATTTCTAAAAATTAGTTCTCAAGACTATTATTGTAGCATTTGGTACCAAATTTTTTTACTTTTATTACTGAAGAAACTTGACTTTTGGAAATAGTCTTAAACTCGATTTTTCAGTCTTAAAAAGCACTAAAAACAGTCTGAATTTCTTAGAGATGCTACAATTTATTGCACCTATGAGTGTAGAAGTCAATTTAATAGTGAAGAAGCTTGAAATAACATTTTCAAGACTATGGTCAGTGGACACACCGGCTTTTAGGCTTGATAAGTCAAAAAATTTGTAAAGATAGTCTTGAAACTCGATTTGAGGCACTGAAAACAGCCTTAAAACACTAAAAACAGTCTAGTTTACACCCAAATTTTTAGCACTGAGGTGTCTAGAAGTCGATTTAATAGTGACAAAGCTTAGAATGCCATTTTAAGTCTATGAAGAATGTAAAAATTGTTTTTTAAGTTTGCTATGTCAATAACTTGGTGAAGATAGTCTTGAAACTCGATTTTCCAAGCTGGAAGCAGTTTTGAAGCACTAAAAATAGTCCAAAATTCGAAGAAAATGAAAAACAAAGTAAAAAGCACGAAAAGTTCGTTTTCAAGACAATTTTCATGAATCTAATGTTAATGTCCTGCATCTAAGACTATTTTCAAGACTAAAATATTGAAATTTGTCTTAAAATTATGAAAACTTACTTCAAATGCAAATTTTAAGCTTCTGATGTCACTTTTCATTAATTCAGTCACATTTTGGGGTTCAAGTCAATTTTTAAGGTTTAAATGTATGAATTTGTAGTAACAAATTCTTGAAAAAGTACTTAGTTTTTATGTCTACAAGTCAATTTTCAGTATTAAAGTCTCTCGATTTGCATGAAAAGTCAATTTTCAAAACTAAAGTCTTTCAGTTTGTCTGGAAACTATGAAAACTGGGTACAATAATATTTTTTAAACTTCTTAAGTGAATTTTCCGTTTCCAAGACAATTTTTAAGTTGGGTTGGGTTAGTTTTGGGTCTTCATCAATCATCAATATTGCTCCAACGGTCTGACAGTTATGACAAAAAAAATGATTTTTTAAACAGAAATTTGAAGGACTGTATTTTCCTTAAGAAGCACATTTCAGGAAAATGACATAATGAATGTCAACTTATTTTTTAATTGGCTATGGATTGGTGAATTATTGACATTTAAAACTGGACCACCCTGTATACAGTAGTGTGCTCAAAGTAATTTTGGTTTGGAGTTGCCATGAGATGGAACCTCCAGAGATCTGTGTTAGGAAAAGAAATATAAAATCAATCGTCCATTCTGAACCCTCTGCTAGGAACAGAAGTTTCCTTGCTTTACTGTGGTGTAACCATACAGGGTGTACCTGAAATGACTGTACATCCAAAGTATAGTCTGTTCGGTGACTTCTTAGTGTTGCGTCACAATCACCAGCAAAAAAATGTATGACAAACGGCGATCAAATGTGATATTGATTGATTGTCAAAATTATTAAAGTTTTAGGTTATAAATTAAGACCATAAATTATATAAAATATGACCGACCAATCAAAGTTCATATACCAACAATAAAACAATTCTTGGAATGTTTAAAATACTTGTGGAGACCTCTGGCACTTTTTAGAAAGGTGTCAACAGCATTTAGAGGTTTTATGGAAGTTTTAAGAGAGTTGCAGAGAGCTCGAACTTTTCAGGAAGTTCTCAGTAGCATTTTTGAGGTCTTTGGCACATTCAAAACGGTCCTGAGGCCTCTGACAATTTAAAACAACTCTGGAAAAGTTTAAGACAGTTGTAGAGAGCTCTGGAACTTTTCAGGAAGTTCTCAGTAGTATTTAGAGGTCTTTGGCACATTCAAAACGGCCCTAGAGGCCTCTGACAATTTAAAACAACTCTGGGAAGGTTTAAAAGACTTGTAGAAACCTCTGGCACTTTTTAGAAGGTTCTCAATAGCATTTAGAGGTTTATGGAACTTCTAAAATGGTGCTAAGGGCCTCTGGGTTCAGCTGTCCCCCCTTGTAGAATGACAGCCAGCAGACTAGTGATCTAGTTAGTCTCTAGGTAGGCTTCCATGTCCTTAGTTTAGTAAGTAATTAATTGACATACTGTACAACTTGCATCCTCTGAAGATGGGTGTCTGAATACACCCGAAACATGTTAGGCAGATAACAACTTATTTAATAAATATTTTGTGGAGATCGACTCTGAGTTTTGTTTTCCCCTAACTCAAAAAGTTTTGGAAATATTGCTAAAGAATTGCTTAAAACTATTTTAACGCCCTCTAACGTTCAAATAAAATAAGCTCAGATTTGACATTTTAATACGTCAACGCCCACCCTTAGTTTTCCTGGGCACGCTTCTTTCATTTCGTTTTGAGCTGTGGTGGTGAGCGGTTGACGTTGAAAACGATATCGATTTTCGTGTGTTTTCACTGCTTTTATCGTGATTTTGTAATAATGAACGACGAACGTTTAATTTCCGTCGTATTTGAACATCCGCCAATCTACGACCGGAATCATTTCCTATTTGAAGATGAAGGATTCAAGAAATATTTGTGGGAATTAATAGCCTACTATGATATGGGCAATACGACAGGTAAAACGATTTTATGACCCATCTACTGGTATGTTCCTAATTTGGATGATTTTTAGCGGAAGAGTGCGAAAATCGATTTCAGATGTTAAGGGAGAAATATGCTTCAGGGATTCTTATTCTATGCAAAAACGCATTCAGCGAGGCAACGTGGTCCCAGATTCAAATCATGTTCTCTGTTGATAGCCACGTTTTAGAAAGAGAGTAAGATTTTTTGATATAATTTTTAACAGCTTATTAATAGTTTTTTTTTTTTTTTTTTGAAGGAGAAGAAGACCCACGATACACAGTTGCTATGAACCTACGATGGACCGTTACTACTACGCACCCATGACAGACAGAAGAATGACAGACAGTTGGTATGCACCCATGACAGACAGAAGAATGACAGACAGTTGGTACGCACCCAGGACAGACAGAAGAATGACAGACAGTTGGTACGCACCCAGAACACACAGAAGAATGACAGACAGTTGGTACGCACCCAGGACAGACAGTTCCTACGAACCCATGACAGACAGATCCTACGGACCCATGATACACAGTTGCTACGAACTGCCTTCATCGTCTGGAGCTATCTACTAAATCCGAAGTCAGGAGAGAAAGTTCAGATATAAATTTGTACATATTTTTAAAATATATGCTGGTTAGGCATAGTTGCCATATTTTTTGTGTTTTAAAACAAAAAACTGTCCACTCTCCACTAATAACAAGGCTACTAGATAATATGTTTTGAAAATACCCACATGTACAAGGTTATTCACTGGGAACCAACGCCCTTTTTTGAGCTTTCCTGTATGTAATTAAAAAACAATCCATAAATTATTACCAAAATATTCCTAACCTTAAAATAAAAGATAGATCACCCAGCATATTTAAATATTTACGGAATGCGCTCAAAATTCTGCAAATATGTATGATCATAAAAATGTTTGTATAAAAGTGGAGAAAATGCCAAAGCTACTCAATAGCTTGGTTTGGGTTATTGATTCTGAACTGTTTCGAATATGGGTTTGGACCATTTGCACGACAATTTGTATATAGTCCTGTAAATCAGTAGACAGCAATTTAGCATTACTCCCATCCATGCAGATGGCCCAAATCAGTTTGAGAACAGTTCCTGAACGATTTAGAATCATGAACCCGAACAAAGCTAATATAACATTTTCCTCCTTTATTTTTCAAGGTGAACCGCGTTGTACGAAAAAATTATATTTTGACAAATGACATTCCACGTCACACTGACTTCAATTTGACAGTTATGGGACAGTAAAAAGACTTTCAGACAACCGGAAGACAATGAGAACCGTCCTGGTTTTATTTGGCAATTCTAAATCATCAGAAAGTCTTATGGCTTCAATATCACAGCTTTCAAACAGCAATTTTGAGAATCGACAAACAATAAGAACCGTTCTGATGTTTTCTGAATACAATAAGACAGCTTGGAGACTGTAAATAAGTTTTCTAACAACAATCTGGACAACCGGAAAGCAATAAAAATTATTTTAGTTTTTTTGACAATTCTAAAACTTTTTAATGTCTTCTGACTTCAATTTAACAGTTTCGAGACATTTATAAGGCCACCAAGCAACAGTATCGACAACCGGAAGACAATCTGACAATTTAGAGACCCTAGCAAGGATTCTAGCATTTGTTTGGATAGTTTAAATGAGAAAGTGTTAATTTGACAGTTTAGTCAAATAATTTTGATGACCCAAAATCTTTAGGCAACATTTTTGACTATTCAAAGACAGCTAAACACATTCTGGTTTTAATTTAACCATCTAAAGACAGTAAAAATGGTTCCAGTATTGGTTTTGACAGTCTAAAGGTTAGATGAAGCTTCTGGCAACAATTTTGACAATTCAATGATATCAGGAAGCATTTTGGCATCAATTTGACACTTTAGAGACAGTAAATGATATTTGTGCTTTTGTTTTGACAATCCACAGACTTGATTTGAATATTTACAGTCAAGGAGTAGCTCTCCAGTTGTCTCTGTACACCATGTCAAGAGGGTATCTGAATACACCCGAAACATGTTAGGCAGATAACAACTTATTTAATAAATATTTTGTGGAGTCGACTCTGAGGTTTGTTCACTATTTTAACGCCCTCTAACGTTCAAATAAAATAAGCTCAGATTTGACATTTTAATACGTCAACGCCCACCCTTAGTTTTCCTGGGCACGCTTCTTTCATTTCGTTTTGAGCTGTGGTGGTGAGCGGTTGACGTTGAAAACGATATCGATTTTCGTGTGTTTTCACTGCTTTTATCGTGATTTTGTAATAATGAACGACGAACGTTTAATTTCCGTCGTATTTGAACATCCGCCAATCTACGACCGGAATCATTTCCTATTTGAAGATGAAGGATTCAAGAAATATTTGTGGGAATTAATAGCCTACTATGATATGGGCAATACGACAGGTAAAACGATTTTATGACCCATCTACTGGTATGTTCCTAATTTGGATGATTTTTAGCGGAAGAGTGCGAAAATCGATTTCAGATGTTAAGGGAGAAATATGCTTCAGGGATTCTTATTCTATGCAAAAACGCATTCAGCGAGGCAACGTGGTCCCAGATTCAAATCATGTTCTCTGTTGATAGCCACGTTTTAGAAAGAGAGTAAGATTTTTTGATATAATTTTTAACAGCTTATTAATAGTTTTTTTTTGAAGAAGAAGGAGACCCATGATACACAGTTGCTATGAACCTACGATGGACCGTTACTACTACGCACCCATGACAGACAGAAGAATGACAGACAGTTGGTACGCACCCAGGACAGACAGAAGAATGACAGACAGTTGGTACGCACCCAGGACAGACAGAAGAATGACAGACAGTTGGTACGCACCCAGGACAGACAGTTCCTACGAACCCATGACAGACAGATCCTACGGACCCATGATACACAGTTGCTACGAACTGCCTTCATCGTCTGGAGCTATCTACTAAATCCGAAGTCAGGAGAGAAAGTTCAGATATAAATTTGTACATATTTTTAAAATATATGCTGGTTAGGCATAGTTGCCATATTTTTTGTGTTTTAAAACAAAAAACTGTCCACTCTCCACTAATAACAAGGCTACTAGGTAATATATTTTGAAAATACCCACATGTACAAGGTTATTCACTGGGAACCAACGCCCTTTTTTGAGCTTTCCTGTATGTAATTAAAAAACAATCCATAAATTATTACCAAAATATTCCTAACCTTTAAATAAAAGATAGATCACCCAGCATATTTAAATATTTACCATCAAATAAATAATTACCATTTTACCATCTAAAGACAGTAAAAATGGTTTTGGCAGTCTAAAGGTTAGATGAAGCTTCTGGCAACAATTTTGACAATTTGATGATATCAGGAAGCATTTTGGCATCAATTTGACACTTTTGAGATGGTAAATGTTTACTTTGTGCTTTTGCTTTGACAATCCACAGAATTGATTTGAATATTTAAAGACAAGGAGTAGCTCTCCAGCTGTCTCTGGACACCATGTCTGGTTATATCGGTCAAGAGGGTTGAATTCAATTTATGTAGACAGATAATCTGGGAGTACCTGACTTGAGGAAGCTTTTCGAATTGAGAAAAAACAAGAAGGTTTTACACTAAGAAAAGCCAAAATGAGTTATTGCTTCTTAAATTAGCATTAAATTCAACCATCACCTACTTTTATTGGACTTTTGTAAACTCTGATATATGATAATTCTGGCTGGGTGGGCACAGAAATGATAGTGGTTTCTTTGTTTTGGCCACCCTGTATGAAATTTTCAAGTTATTTTTTTGAGTTACGTCACTAGAAAGAGCAGTTTAAGATGGTTCGTTTGAGTGGTTTAACCTTCTCGTACTCCCGAAAATAACCACTATACAGGGTGTTCAAGTTTCAGACTAGTTTTTTTAGTTAAAAGTGCACCAAACCAGATTTTGGCAAATATCTCCAAAACGGCGAGAGTAACAAAAAATAGCTTGAGATAAAAAGTTTCTAAATGAACCACTTAACCGACCTACGTAACGCTAAAACCTCGCTGCGGTTGGCTGTATACTGGGTGGGCACAGAAATGATAGTAGTTTCTTTGTTTTGGCCACCCTGTATGAAATTTTCAAGTTAAATTTTTTTGAGTTACGTCACTGGAAAGAGCAGTTGAAGACGGTTCTTTTGAGTGGTTTAACCTTCTCGTACTCCCAAAAATAAGCATTATACAGGGTGTTCAAATTTCAGATTATTTTTTTAATTAAAAGTGCACCAAAGGCAAAATCTCCAAATATCTCCAAAACTGTGAGAGTTACAAAAAATAGCTTAAGATAAAAAGTTTCGAAATGAACCACTTAACCGACCTACGTAACGTTAAAACCGCCATGCGGTTGGCTGTATACTGGGTGGGCACAGAAATGATAGTAGTTTCTTTGTTTTGGCCACCCTGTATAAAATTTTCAAGTTAAATTTTTTTTAGTTGCATCACTGGAAAGAGCAATTTAAGACGGTTCTTTTCAGTGGTTTATCCTTCTCGTACTCCCAAAAATAACCATTATAAAGGGTGTTCAAGTTTCAGACTAGTTTTTTGATTAAAAGTGCACCAAAGCAGTTTTTGGCAAATATCTCCAAAGTTACAAAAAAATGCATAAAATCAAAAAGTTTCTAAATGAGCCATTGAAAACACGCGGTTCGCAGTCACACAACATTTTAAAATAATCTCAGAAAAGCTATGTCAGGTATTAAAAGCTGTTTAGTTTTTGATTTGTTACTAAAAATTTGATTTTGTAATGACAAAAATGAGTAAAATGACCGAGTGTCATTCTACTTATACAAAACCACAATTATTTAACTAACAGTCAATCCAAACCTACCTAACTATTTTTGCCAGTTAGAGAGCACATGCGTAATGTTACTAAGTTGTTAAGAATTGCTTAGGTCATATTTAGGTCTTCAGGTGATCAGAAAACTTGTGGAGGTAATTCAGCATAAAATGCCAATAAAATCAATGACAGTAAGTCTGAGTTTTAGTAATATTCAGTTAAGTACAACTCCTCCTAGAGAAAACGCGTATAACTGTCATATTAGTCAACAAATACGATTAAACCTTTTGTAGCGATTATTTTATAATTTTTTGTTTTACTAGACTGTTATTGGTATAATTGAGCATGAAACTTACCGACCAATCTCGACTTGTACTGACGCCTAATAGCGGAATCCTCTAAAAATCCTGCTAGCAATTCCGTCAACTGATTTAGAGCATAACCTTGAGCCAAATCTGACGTAAGAGTGGTGGCTTCTAGCCGATGTAACTGTTCGATTTCTTGGGTCATCAATTTGGCCAAAACCAACGGCAATCCCTTCAAGTCAAAACATGTTTAATTACAAAATCGATTAAAATGCTGGACACATTTCATACTTATTAAGAAATACCGATTAGTAGAATTACCTTAATAGTTAAATATTGCTTCCAAGGTGACTCTTGTATGAGGTTCTGGAACAACTGCAAAAATTCCGCCGAAGCTTCTCCGGCGTCTGACAGCTGAGACAGGAAACACGTTAACAACGTAACGATCTCCTTTTTCCTCTCGTAGGACGAGCACATTATTTCCACTATGTTGCAGGCTACGATTCTGGCCTGGCGCGAGCTGGGATTAAACAGGACAGTTTCCAGCCAGGACGTTGCGGCGAGCGGTAACCGAGCGTTTTCGCGTAGATTTTTCACTCGCCTACGCCATTTTCTTGCGTATTTTTCAGATAAATATAACTGTCGGACCTCTTCTTTGTTGATGGTGGATGAAGACTGCGAACGGCGGAGTAAGCGAGTTTTCCAACCTACACCAAAAAATATTGAACCAATAGACAATACAAAATGTGTTTAAAAACTTGAAGTTTGGCTGCTAGTGTAATTACCAGAAATGTTTGGGTTCTTTAAGAAGATCAACATGTTAGGTATTAATTAGTTTAAAGCTTTTCCCAAACCAAACAAACAATTTATTAAAGTTAAAAATCAATATTCCTTCAAATACTGTAGGAAAACTGTGATTTTAGAAGATTAACGACAAAGTTGGCCAGTTTTGGCGTTACTGGAGGTTATCACCTGACACTAGAATACTTAGGGTACAAACATACTGGAGTAGTTCATCTCGCCGCGCTGCTTGCCGCGCTGCTCGCCGCACGGCGACTATGAAACAATACCATTGAAACGAATTAGGAAAAACATACTGGAGTAATGCACCTAGCCTTTCACCTCGCCGCGACTCCAAGAACAAAATGTTTTGTTTTTTAGCAGGCAGCTGCCTGGAACTCGCTCTGTGATTGGTCCGCTGAAGGTCACACACCACAGTGCGCGGATTTTTCCAGACTAGACCGAACTAGCGTCGAGTTCACGGCGATGTGAACAACTCCAGTATGTTTGGTAGCGGGAGCCTCGATGCACGGCGCATGCATGGCGAGATGAAACGGCGAGCAGCGCGGCGAGATGAACTGCTCCAGTATGTTTGTACCCTTAGATATCTATTTTTCTATCATCTATATACTTAGATGGCCACGTGACAGCTGTCAGAATAACTTTAATTAACAATACCAAAGTACACATACCAAATATTGCAAAAAACCGTTTTAAATTGGCATTTTAAAAAATTCTAGACAAAGGATCACAGATTTGATGTTGCTGCCGGTTGTCACGTGACACTAGAATACTATTTACTCAGATAGCCACGAGACAGCTGTCAAAATAACTTTAATTGTGTTAAAAACCTGTCTTGACTCAAATACTGCAAAAAAACGGTTTTAAATTGTCATTTTAACAAATTCTAGACGAAGGATCATAGATTTGACGTTGCTGCCGGTTGTCACGTGACACTAGAATACTATTTACTCAGATAACCACGAGACAGCTGTCAAAATAACTTTAATTGTGCTAAAAACCTGTCTTGACTCAAATAGTGCGAAAAACGGTTTTAAATTGGCATTTTAACAAATTCTGGTCAAAGGTTCACAGATTTGACGTTGCTGCCGGTGGTCACGTGACACTAGAATACTATTTACTCAGATAGCCACGAGACAGCTGTCAAAATAACTTTAATTGTGTTAAAAACCTGTCTTGACTCAAATAGTGCAAAAAACGGTTTTAAATTGTCATTTTAACAAATTCTAGACGAAGGATCATAGATTTGACGTTGCTGCCGGTTTTCACGTGACACTAGAATACTATTTACTCAGATAGCCACGAGACAGCTGTCAGAATAACTTTAATTTTGCTAAAAACCTGTCTTGACTCAAACACTGCAAAAAACGGTTTTAAATTGGCATTTTAACAAATTCTGGTCAAAGGTTCATAGATTTGACGTTGCTGCCGGTGGTCACGTGACAATAGAATACTATTTACTTAGATAGCCACGTGACAGCTGTCAGAATAACTTTAATTGTGTTAAAAACCTGTCTTGACTCAAATAGTGCAAAAAAACGGTTTTAAATTGGCATTTTAACAAATTTTGGTTCACAGATTAGACGTTGCTGCCGGTTGCCACGTGACACTAGAATACTATTTACTCAGACAGCTACGTGACAGCTGTCAGAATAACTTTAATTGTGCTAAAAACCTGTCTTGACTCAAATAGTGCAAAAAACGGTTTTAAATTGGCATTTTAACAAATTCTGGTCAAAGGTTCATAGATTTGACGTTGCTGCCGGTGGTCACGTGACAATAGAATACTATTTACTTAGATAGCCACGTGACAGCTGTCAGAATAACTTTAATTGTGTTAAAAACCTGTCTTGACTCAAATAGTGCAAAAAACGGTTTTAAATTGGCATTTTAACAAATTTTGGTTCACAGATTTGACGTTGCTGCCGGTTGCCACGTGACACTAGAATACTATTTACTTAGATAGTCACGTGACAGCTGTCAGAGTAACTTTAATTGTGCTAAAAACCTGTCTTAACTCAAATAGTGCAAAAAAACGGTTTTAAATTGGCATTTTAACAAATTCTAGACGAAGGATCATAGATTTGACGTTGCTGCCGGTGGCCACGTGACACTAAAATACTATTTACGTAGATAGCCACGAGACAGCTGTCAAAATAACATTAATTGTGTTAAAAACCTGTCTTGACTCAAATAGTGCAAAAAACGGTTTTAAATTGGCATTTTAAAAAATTCTGGATTAAGGATCATAGATTTGACGTTGCTGCCGGTTGCCACGTGACACTAGAATACTATTTACTTAGATAGCCACGTGACAGCTGTCAGAATAACTTTAATTGTGTTAAAAACCTGTCTTGACTCAAATAGTGCAAAAAACGGTTTTAAATTGGCATTTTAACAAATTTTGGTTCACAGATTTGACGTTGCTGCCGGTTGCCACGTGACACTAGAATACTATTTACTCAGACAGCTACGTGACAGCTATCAGAATAACTTTAATTGTGCTAAAAACCTGTCTTGACTCAAATAGTGCAAAAAACGGTTTTAAATTGTCATTTTAACAAATTCTAGACGAAGGATCACAGATTTGACGTTGCTGCCGGTGGTCACGTGACACTAGAATACTATTTACTCAGACAGCCACGAGACAGCTGTCAGAATAACTTTAATTGTGCTAAAAACCTGTCTTGACTCAAATACTGCAAAAAACGGTTTTAAATTGGCATTTTAAAAAATTCTAGATGAAGGATCATAGATTTGACGTTGCTGCCGGTTGCCACGTGACACTAGAATACCATTTACTTAGATAGCCACGAGACAGCTGTCAGAATAACTTTAATTGTGCTAAAAACCAGTCTTGACTCAAATACTGTAAAAGACGGTTTTAAATTGGCATTTTAACAAATTCTAGACGAAGGATCATAGATTTGACGTTGCTGCCGGTTGCCACGTGACACTAGAATACTATTTACTTAGATAGCCACGTGACAGCTGTCAGAATAACTTTAATTGTGTTAAAAACCTGTCTTGACTCAAATAGTGCAAAAAACGGTTTTAAATTGGCATTTTAACAAATTTTGGTCAAAGGTTCACAGATTTGACGTTGCTGCCGGTTGCCACGTGACACTAGAATACTATTTACTCAGACAGCCACGTGACAGCTGTCAGAATAACTTTAATTGTGCTAAAAACCTGTCTTGACTCAAATACTGCAAAAAACGGTTTTAAATTGGCATTTTAAAAAATTCTAGACGAAGGATCACAGATTTGACGTTGCTGCCGGTGGTCACGTGACACTAGAATACTATTTACTCAGACAGCTACGTGACAGCTGTCAGAATAACTTTAATTGTGCTAAAAACCTGTCTTGACTCAAATAGTGCAAAAAACGGTTTTAAATTGTCATTTTAACAAATTCTAGACGAAGGATCACAGATTTGACGTTGCTGCCGGTGATCACGTGACACTAGAATACTATTTACTCAGATAGCCACGAGACAGCTGTCAAAATAACTTGAATTGTGCTAAAAACCTGTCTTGATTCAAATACTGCAAAAAAAACGGTTTTAAATTGGCATTTCAACAAATTCTGGTGAAAGGGTCACAGACTTGACGTTGCTGCCGGTTGTCACGTGACACTAGAATACTATTTACTTAGATAGCCACGAGACAGCTGTCAAAATAACTTGAATTGTGCTAAAAACCTGTCTTGATTCAAATACTGCAAAAAAAACGGTTTTAAATTGGCATTTCAACAAATTCTGGTGAAAGGGTCACAGACTTGACGTTGCTGCCGGTTGTCACGTGACACTAGAATACTATTTACTTAGATAGCCACGAGACAGCTGTCAAAATAACTTTAATTGTGTTAAAAACCTGTCGACTCAAATACTGCAAAAAACAGTTCTAAATTGTCATTTTAACAAATTCTGGACAAAGGTTGACACATTTGACGTTACTCACGGTTGTAGCATGACATTAGAACAATGTTTATTGAGACGCTCACGTGACAACTGTCATGGAGCTGCAAAACCAATCACCGGTTTCAAAGACTGCAAAAAAACTATTCTGAACCGAAATTTTCACTGATTCTGAACAATGTTTGTCAGTTTTGGCATTAGTGACAGTTGATCGCCAAATAAAGCTAGTTAGCAGCCCAAAAATTACTGACATTTCGAGATATTTGCAGTTAAAGTATACATTCATAAGAAAAAATTTCAAAAAGTTTCGGTTGAAATAGCTGCCCATTTGGCTGTCTACTGCTATGTAATTGCTGTCATGCGCCATACGATAAATAAATAAATAACAGTCGCAGAAATACCAAAAAATGCAGAGATCCAAAATTTTCAAAATTCTCATGCGATGCGAAGTCGAACATCTAGAAAACGGTTAGAGTAACGGTCAAGAGACCATACATGTTCATAATGCAGCTGCTTAATTCGAGACCTGAAATAAACTCTCTAAGTTTTTTATTCAGAAGATTGTATTACTTCAACTTAGCACCAAAAATCAAAAATGTTCACTTTATAAAAAATTAATTTTTTCGTATTTTTTGGCTTGGAAAGCACTATTTTAGGGATTAATCGTTATTCCCCCTGCCTTTTGAATTGAATACTGAATCTAGAAAAACCTATTTTTTCAACAAAACATATTTTGCCTCCAAATTGTAAGAAGAAGTTTTCTTTTCTAAAGTTTGTGTTAAATTGTTTATTTTTTAAATATTATTACCAATATTTATGATTCGAAATGTAATTTAGCTAATTAAATAACATTTATCTTTCTGGTTTAATTGATGTAGCAGAGTATAATAAGTTTTACGTCAGTAGTTTAGAAAAAATTAGCTAAAAATGTATAAATTATATTTAATTAATTATGAATTTCATCATCACACTACCTTAAATTTTGAAAACTGGTTTTTTACCATTCAATCAGTTTGAAATTTCTCAACAATCAATTATTATCAAATAAATACTTACCAGTAAAGGAATGATCCATGGTTTTGGTCAAAAACTTGCGAACTTCAACCGGGGCTTGCAAAGCTTTCAACTTTGGCGCGACAGCAGTTTTGACCGCATTCGATTTGTCTTTTGACTTTTTACTGTTTCCGGCAGTAGCCGCTGCTGTCGACGGTTCCGACATTTTCATAAGGCTTTGCAAGATCTTCAAGCATGGCAAAATGACGCTTTCCATCACCGTTGGACTTTTAGCGTCTTCGCACGCTTTGAGGAACAGTGACATCATGCAACTCAGCTTCAATTCCCAACAATCGTCTTCCTTTTGAACCATCGCGGCGAGAAGAGCCATCTCGTGACGTATACTTGGACCTAAACAGAGTATTAAATAGAACAAATTTATAGATAGAAGAGTTATAATAAATTATGTTTTTGTGTCTAATAAGTTCCATCAAATTCTGAAAAACACATTGGAATAATCAAATAACTACGTAGAAATATTATAAAACAAGTGAATACCTAGTTCGGTGCTGTTTAAACATCCATTCAGACTGTTGGTAATTCGGGACATTAATATATTGCAAAGATCTTCAGTCGCCTGAGGATTGTCTTTGGTCAGAGTGCAAAGTAGTAGTCTGACCACTTCTTGGTTGTTTACGTTGCCTTTTCTTAAGTTACTCCACACTAATTCCTAAACAAAAACCAACAAACTATTTTGTTTTACTGTCGGTTATTTGCAATTTTACCTGCACAAGTCCGTACGAGCAAAGCGTCTGTCTGCTAGTCTTATTCAGGGCTAAAGCGCGAAGCAGAGTCAGGCAATGCTCGGTGGCGGCGGTTGCGCATCCGTAACATTTGTTTGAAACGCACGGAACAGAGTTAACCTAAAAATTTATTTAGCAATTTTTGTCCAAAAAACCGTCAGTTTTAATATTTTTTTTTTTAAGAAACCATGAAATACGCACCCGTAAATCATCAAACACTGAGGTGCTCTCAGGTAAATCCATGTCATGATGTTTTCGCTCGTAGCTCACAAGTTCTTTCCTTGATGCCAATACCTGAAAATGAAAATTAAAATATAACTGGAACCATGTAGTACAGAATGAAGATAAAATCGTATTCCGAGTAAAATATCTGAATTACACGTCCCGTTTGTTTTGATGTTGCTGCGGAGCGAGTAGAGGGAACGTGACGTAATTTGACAGTTGATTATATTACAGTATTATCAAATATCGTAATCGTGACGTCACGTTAACCCTTCCTGATCCAGTGCCGTACTGGAAAATGTTTAAAACAAATTAAAAAAGATCCTGTTATTTGTTAAAGTGGAATAACCACACAGAAAATGAAAGAAAACTCACTCAACTGACATGCAACACAATTTGACTAATAATGTGGGTATTTGGCCAGTTACGGAACTGAAACTTTCACTGAGGCTAGTAAATTGAACCTCAAAACCAGGGCAGTACTAGAAAATGTTTACAAAAATGCTGGTTTTCGTTAAACTGGAATGATCAAACAGAAAATGTCAGAAAACTCACTCACTTCATGGAGAGAAAGAACGAATTCGAAAAAATCTTTAAGTTGTGTGGGATTTATAAAAGTGTTACCTTTTTAGAATTTGTGCCCGCAATTTGTCTTAAAATGGTAAGTATGAATACTCGTTTTTCTAGATGCAAGCAAAATTTAAGATAGTGTATTTTTCCATAAAATGTAGATTTGCTACAAAACTAGTGCCAATAATTGAGAACGGACAAACTTGTTTCTGTGGAACTTATTATACGTTAAAAACAATCCCAATAATTTTTTATAGATTCTCAGAGAACATAAAATTTCTGAAAAATGTATATCTATTATATAAATCATCCGGTATTCGCTCAATTTTGGGCACTGACAAACCGAAATAAGTTTTTGATGAGTGTATTTGATACTACAAACCAGAAATTTTTATTTTATTCTGGATTCAAAATATTTACCCGCAAATTTACGGTTTTTTAAACATTAGCTATGTTTCAATTTTTAGTCAAGTTTAGAGCTTTTAAGTGAACTTTTCAGGTGAAAATTGACATAAAATGGTAAATTTTCTTATTAAAAAGTAAAACATAAAGTTGACACTATTAAAATTGACTTATTAGATCAATTTCAAGGTTTCCTAATCAAATAAGGAGTTCTTAAGTAAACTTTCTAGTTGAAAATGAGAAAACTAAAAGAAAAATATGAAAATTGACTTACAATAGTTAATTTTCTTATCAGATAAGTAGAAAATAAAGTTCAAACTATGAAAATTCAATTATTAGAAACAATTCAAGGTTTCCTAACCAAATATGGAGCTCTAAACTGAACTTACTAGTTGAAAATGAGGAAACTAAAACAAAAATACGAAAATTGACTTAAAATTGTGAATTTTCTTATCAGAATAGTAGAAAACAAAGCTAAAACTATGAAAATTGACTTATTAGAAACATTTCAAGGTTTCCTAATGAAATAAAGAGCTCTTAAGTTAACTTTATAGTTGAAAATAAGGAAACTAAACCAAAAGTATGAAAATGTACTTAAAATAATTAATTTTCTTATCAGAATAGTAGAAAATAAAGCTAAAACTATGAAAATGTACTTATTAGAAACATTTCAAGGATTCCTAATAAAATAAGGAGCTCTTAAGTTAACTTTATAGTCGAAAATAAGGAAACTAAAGCAAAAGGATGAAAATTGACTTAAAATAAGTAATTTTCTTATCAGAATAGTAGAAAATAAAGCTAAAACTATGAAAATTCACTTATTAGAAACATTTCAAGGTTTTCTAATGAAATAAGGAGCTCTTAAGTTAACTTTATAGTTGAAAATGAGGAAACTAAGGCAAAAATATGAAAATTAACCTAAAATGTAAATTTTCTTATTAGAATAGTTGAAACTATGAAAATTTACTTATTAGAAACATTTCAAGGTTTCCTAATCAAATATGGAGCTCTTAAGTGAACTTTCTAGTTGAAAATGAGGAAACTGGAACAACAATATGAAAATTGACTTCAAATAGTGAATTTTCTTATCAGAATAGTTGAAACTATGAAAAATGACTTATTAGAAACATTTCAAGGTTTCCTAATCAAATAAGGAGCTCTTAAGTGAACTTTCTAGTTAAAAATTAGGAAACTAAAGCAAAAATATGAAAATTGACTTAAAATAGTGAATTTTCTCATCAGAATAGTAGAAAATAAAGTTGAAACTATGAAAATTGACTTAAAATAATAAATTTTCTTATCAGAATAGTAGAAAATAAAGCTAAAACTATGAAAATTGAATTATTAGAAACATTTCAATGTTTCCTAATGAAATAAGGAGCTCTTAAGTTAACTTTATAGTTGAAAATAAAGAAAACTAAGACAAAAATATGAAAATTAACTTATAATGGTAAATTTTCTTATTAGAATAGTTGAAACTATGAAAAATGACTTATTAGAAATATTTCAAGGTTTCCTAATCAAATATGGTGCTCTTAAGTGAACTTTCTAGTTAAAAATTAGGAAACTAAAGCAAAAATATGAAAATTGACTTAAAATAGTGAATTTTCTCATCAGAATAGTAGAAAATAAAGTTGAAACTATGAAAATTGACTTATTAGAAACATTTCAAGGTTTCCTATTCAAATAAAGAGCTCTTAAGTGAACTTTCTAGTTGAAAATGAGGAAACTAAAGCAAAAATACGAAAATTGACTTAAAATAGTGAATTTTCTTATCAGAATAGTAGAAAATAAAGTTGAAACTATGAAAATTAACTTATTAGATCAATTTCAAGGGTTCCTAATCAAATAAGGAGCTCTAAAGTGAACTTACTAGTTGAAAATCAGTAAAAATAACTAAAATAAAAATATGAACTATTCTCTGGTCTATTTCAATTGGCCAGCAGTTTAGTTCTGGGTTTAAAGAAGGTAATGTGACAGCTGACCAGTCAGAAAGTAAAAAGTCAGTCAGTCAGTCAATCGGTTTTAATTTTCTAACGAAAAAAGTAATAATATCTAAAGTTTATAAAGTGTTCTAAGTGTAATAAAAAAATATTTTCTTCGTTTTTTGTTAGTGATTGTTAAGTATTTGGATAATTGTGGAATAACACAAATGTTTCCTTCCTTTCCTTTAAATAGTAATAATAGCATTTTTGAAATATAATTTATATTAGCAAACAAGACCTGAACGTGTTTTTTGATGTCTTGCTAAAAAACCCGAAAAACACTGTATAATGTAAGTCTGAGATAATAAACAAACTACTAAAAATTAATTCTAAAAAAATTAAAAAAAGGTATTTAACTTACTTTTTGAATAATTTTGCTGAGTTCCTCAAAACTGGTCTTGCATTCTGTACAGTATTGCTGCGCCAACATCTGTATGGTTTTATTCACTTTGACTTGCGATAACTGGACCGCACTGACCGCGCTCTGCCCTGTGTTATTGTTATTATTAGACGACGTAGTTGCAGCTGGTTCGTCACCTTTCTTATCCGATCTGTGCTCAGTTACTCTCAACACCAACGATTCCAGCGTCGGTTTGTTAGCGATCAATTGTTTGTAGATGCGATCGGCCTTTTCAAGATATGTATTGATGCTCGATATTGTTTTCTTGCGATCCTCGTCATTCTGAAAACAAAAATTAATTTTTATTTTATCACTGTTTGAACCAGACAGACTATTTCTTTGAAGATGAGAATTACATTATAAACTGTTTAATAATTTAAATTAGGCTAACCACTGTTGATGTGTGGTTTGTTTCAAGCAAATTTTAGGCATGGAAACAATGATTTCAACCAAGTTAAGTAGATTATGGTAAAATATCAAATAAGACGTCAATGTTTAACTCCAGATTGGACTGAGCCAAGAGTCAACTACAAGTTCCAGTGTGTAGATTTAGACAGAATAATAAACTCTTTCAGTATTAAACAATTGAAATAGGCGTCAATCAGAGCTGTCGGTAGTTTAATTACTTTAATTGGAAAATGTAGTTCAATTAATTTTAAGTAATTGAACTACTGTAATTAGATTACTTTTCAAAAACAATAATTGTAATTGATTTTTCGATTACTCAGCAAAAGTAGTTGTAATTGGTAATTGATTTTACGATTTGTTCTGTAATTGAACCACTTTGAAAGTAGTTGAATTACTTTCAGAGTAATTGAATTACTTTCAGAGTAGTTGAATTACAAATAATGTTAAAGTAATGGAACTACTTGTTTTTGAGGTTAGATACGATTGTTGTGTTTTGCGCGGTCGAGAAGTAGCGGTTTACTGATCCGGGTTCAGAGCGGCGTTTTGGTTGGGTAAATGAAAAAATAGAAAAAGTTAGAAAGTTGCGATTTTTGCTGCCTGGTGGTAATACTACACATTTTGTTCTCTTCATTTTAACATTAAACAACGCTATAGGTTGCATTTAATTTTTTTGAGTTAGGCGGTAAAATAATATTTCTTTGTAAAAAGCGCCACCTGTGGACGAAAGAAAACAACTTTAAATAATTATTTATGGAGCATCTAATAGAAAAAAACATGTTCTTTTCAATGGTGCCAAACTTAATGTTCTACGACAAAGAGTTTCGAACTTATCGCAGTTTTTTTAAAGCAACTTTTGACTTACCCCCAACCCTTTAAGTCAAGAAATGGAGAAAAAAGGTTTTAATCAAAGTTGTTGCTAGTAAACGTAGCTTCCGTTTGCAAGTATTTTCAAAGTGCCATTGTATTTTGAGTGCCATTATATATGATGATAGTGGAGATATGCACTTTTTTAAAGTTAAAGTTGTTAGTACGCCCTCTTGAGGACATTTCCTGAAACTGAAAATATTTTCTAGCGATTCTTTTGGCCCCTTTTTATAACAAAATTTTTTTTTTCAAAGCCTTACAATTAACCGTTAAGTCAAAAAAAGCCGAGTGCCACTCTTATTTGGACACCCTATACATTTACTACTGCCAATAAATAAATTACTTTTTAGTAATTCAATTACATTTGAGTAGTTCGATTACACTTGAGTAATCTCAAGAGTAGTTCAACTACATTTTATCAGTAGTTGAATTAATACTGTAATTGTCTATTAATTCAACTACTTTACTGAAGTAATTGGTAGTTCAACTACATTTTAAAAACATTGACTAATTGTAATTCAACTACTTTCACGAATTTGAGAGTAGTTGGTAATTGTAATTTAATTACTTTTTTTGAGTAATTGCGACAGCTCTGGCGTCAATAAACTTCAATTTTTTCTAGTTAACCATAAGTTTAAATGAACTGCGTAAGAATTTTAATACTCTCAAAGCTGAAGTTACATTACCTAAAAAAGACCACTTTTACAGGTTTCAGTTAAACTACCAAGATAGTTTAAGAGTTTAACTGAACTTGTATATATTATACACAATAAATTAATGTTTAACAGAGTTAACTACAAGTTTTGTCTGTGTAAATTTAGCCTTAAATAGACGGAATACTGACTTATTTTAATAAAAAAAGATGCCAACAAGGAACATTTTATATTCTCACCAATACCATTGATTGTTACCAGTGACAGCAAAAAGTGAAATTCAGTGTGACAGAAAAATTTACCAATTTTACCAGTAAATTTCAATTGGGCCAGCAAATTTATCATTTTCCTGTAATGGCTGTTTATATGACAGTGATTTTTGTACCAAATATGAGTAACAACATTATGTTTTTTTTTTGTGAAAAAGTGGCCTTCCAAAAAATAGCATTTTCAGCTTTATGTCGCTTTTCTTTATTATCTCATGTTTAAATTATGACAAATAATAAGTTTTTGAGATGAGAAAAATGTACTGACAATTGTCAAAATAACTGTCATAAATCTCAGAAACGCGTTTTGTATCGAATAGTGAAGGAAAACACTGATTATTGCATCTTTTGAGCACAGTATGACAGTCAAGGACAAAATTGCTTGCCAAACCCACTTGGAGTGAAAAAATTACAGTTTTGAGCTCATTTTTGAAGTCCTCATTAAATTTCCTATCCAATAATTTGAAAAAACACTACAAAACTTGGTACAGTCAGTGAAAAAAGCAGTGTCAAAATTTGAACTGACAGTAACACAGTTTGAAAGGACAGTCAGGGGCAAAATTGCCTGTAAAACCCACTTGAAGTAAGAAAATGACAGTTAAGCACATTTTTGGAATCCTCATTAAGTTTCCTATCCAGTAACCTAAAGAAACACTACAAAATTTGATACACTCAGTGAGAAAAGCTGTGTCAATGTTTGAACTGCCAGACACAGTTTGAAAAGACAGTCAGGGACAAAATTGCCTGTCAAACCCACTTGGAGTGAAAAAATGACAGTTTTAAGCACATTTTTGGAATCCTCATTAAATTTCTTATCCAATAATTTGAAAAAAACACTACAACGTTTAGTATAGTCAGTGAAAAAAGCAGTGTCAAAATTTTATCTGGCAGTAACACAGTTTGAAAGACCAGTCAGGGGCAAAATCGCCTCTAAAACCCACTTGGACTAACAAAATGGCGGTTTTTAAGTATATTTTTGGTATCCTCATTAAGTTTCCTATCCAATAACCTAAAAAAACACTACAAAATATAATACACTCAGTGAGAAAAGCGGTGTCAAAGTTTGAACTGCCAGACACAGTTTGAAAGGACAGTCAGGGACAAAATCGCCTGTAAAACCCACTTGGAGTGAGAAAATGACTGTATAAAGCACATTTTTGAATTGCTCATTAAGTTTCCTATCCAATAACCTAAAAAACACTACAAAATTTGATACAGTCAGTGAGAAAAGCGGTATCAAAATGTTAACTGCCAGAAACACAGTTTGAAAGAACAGTCAGCGACAAAAACGCCTGTAAAACCCACTTGGACTAAGAAAATGGCGGTTTTAAGCATATTTTTGAAATCCTCATTAAATTTCCTATCCAACAACCTAAAAGAACACTACAAAATTTGATACAGTCAGAGAGAAAAGCGGTGTCAAAGTTTGAACTGCCAGACACAGTTTGAAAGGACAGTCAGCGACAAAATCGCCTGTAAAACCCGCTTGGTGTAAGAAAATGGCTGTTTTAAGCACATTTTTAAAATCCTTATTAAATTTTCTATCCAATAACCTAAAAAAACTACAAAATTTGATATAGTCAAAGAGAAAAACGGTGTCAAAATGTTGGTCAGGTCGGTGTCAGAAACACAGTATTTGTAACTTACCAGTACTGGTCAAATTTTTCATGACATATTTTAGTTAACCACAAAGTTTAGACTTTTAAGCACCCTTAAAGGGAGAATTTATTCTATTATTTTTAATTATATGATAAACCTGATTCTTTTACTTTTAATTTTATGTCAATAAAGCTCAATATTTAGTTTATCCTCACTTTAGGTTATAAGGTAAATCTCATTTGTTCAGTGGTTTGTTTCAGGCAAATTTCAACCTTACCGACGTGATTTTTTCGTCAAAACATCGATTTAATTCAGCGATGACAAAGTGATACAAAATACTGTAAAACGAAGTTAAAATAAAGATATTTATTATTTCCTTCAGTTGTAAATGTCCACGACATTAAGCATGTTACCTGTCCAAAAAATGATTGTGTTTGCCGTTCACGTGTTTGTGTTTAAATTAAAAAATGGACTGTTACCACCGTATATATGAAAGCGGATCAAGTCTTTTAACGAAGTCCACAATTACAGCATGAGAAACTGTTCTGATTTTGTTTTGAGTGGAAATTTTAGAACAACACATATGTTCAATTCAGTATTGTACAAAGGCCTTCAAGATTTTAATATGTCGCTCAATGTAATAAAAAATTGTGATAATTTGAACAATTTTAAAAAAGCCCTAAGACAACATGTTGTAATTTAAGTGCTTTAGCTTCTTTTTGTATAATGTTTTTACTTTTAATTCGTTACTTATTTTTAAACCGGTCCATATTTGTCCATTTTATTTTTACATTAATTTTAATATGTTTATATTTGCATGATTTGTTATTGTGTTTATTTTTATAGCTACATACTAAATAAATACCATTATTATTAAATGGTTAATTTACCAATTATGGTGCTAAATAAATTGACTACACCATTTTAAAACAAAGCAGTAATTTTTGCCAATAAAGTAACCACTTATTAAAAAATCAAGAAATGCTGGTTTAAAAAGGTAATATTCCCTAGATACTATAGAAATAGAGACTACCAGTGCCATTATGATAAAGAATCGCTCATTTTCGACTTTTTTAAGTAAAGAAACCGTTCAAATATGTTGATTTTAAGACAGTAATTTTGAGTTAATGTTACCAAACCACCCTCGAAACTTAAGAAAAGCAAATTTTACTTACCAGATTGTTTTTTACTTAGTTAAATTAAATAACCTTTGAAGTACAAGTTCCGATTGCTTGACTAGACCATTAAGTATTTTTAAATCAGCATTCAAACGTATCAAAGTATCAAAATTAAACTAATAATAACTGTAAGAACTATAAGAAAATTGTTACTTACCTCAATAGGTTCCACTGCGCAACAAGGTTTGGCTTGTAGAGTGAAATCAAACTTTGCATACTTGCAAAAACCGCAGGCGTGACACAAGAAAGGATCCTTTTCATCGTAATTAATGGCTCGACATTTGTGACATTGAAATACGTTTTCGCCGCAGTTTGCGCACACACCCGGATTGGCCGGAACTGATGCGCTGCATCTTGGGCATTGCAAAGTTTCACTACTAGCCTGGAAACGTTCAAATTTAAATCCACGATTAACGGAAACAATTTACACTTACCTGAATGTTTTCGTAAAAATCGGCGTATTCAATCATCAAATTGCACGCAATTATGGGTAGGGGAAATTCAATTTTCACTTCGGTCTGGCCCGATTGCAGTGTGACTTTTTTGGCTTTGTGCCATAGGGCTGGTTTGTTTTTCAGTTCTACTACTGCTTGAACACTTCTGAAATAAACACAATACAGGGGTAAGAAAATTTACAACATTTTACTTTTTGTCTGCACTAAATGCCAAACCGATATTTTGCGTTATCGAGATTTGCTTAAGTTAGCAGAATCAGGAATCATAAAACATTGAATAAAGGTAGCAAAAATTGGTAAAAACTGACATCAAAACTCTAAATTATGTTGGAAATATTAAAAATGTTCAAAAGTGTCTAAACAGCTTGTAAAATTGACTAAACATGTTGCCAACTAACTAAAATTGGTAAAAACTGACATAAAAACTATAAATTATGCTGAAAAATATTAAAAATGTACAAAAGTGTCTAAGGAGCCTGTAAAATTGACTAAACATGATGCCAAATAACCAAAATTGGTAAAAACTGATATTAAAACTCTCAATTATGTTGAAAAGTCTTTAAAATGTACAAAAGTTTCTAAACAACTTGTAAAATTGACTAAACATGTTGCCAACTGACTAAAATTGGTAAAAACTGACATCAAAACTCTAAATTATGTTGAAAAGTCCTAAAAATGTACAATTGTGTCTAAAGAGCCTGTAAAATTGACTAAACATGATGCCAAATGACTAAAATTGGTAAAAACTGACATCAAAACTCTAAATTATGTTGAAAAATATTAAAAATGTTAAAAAGTGGCTAAACAGCTTGTAAAATTGACTAAACATGTTACCAGTTGACTAAAATTGGTAAAAACTGACATCAAAACTCTAAATCATGTTGAAAAATATTAAAAATGTTCAAAAGTGTCTAAACAGCTTGTAAAATTGACTAAACATGATGCCAAATGACTTAAAATTGGTTAAAAGTGACATGAAAACTCTCAATTATGTTGAAAAGTCTTAAAAATGAACAAAATGGTCTAAACAGCTTGTAAAATTGATTAAACATGTTGCCAACTGACTAAAATTGGTAAAAATTGACATCAAAACTCTAAATTATGTTGAAAAATATTAAAAATGTTAAAAAGTGGCTAAACAGCTTGTAAAATTGACTAAACATGATGCCAAATGACTTAAAATTGGTTAAAAGTGACATGAAAACTCAATTATGTTGAAAAGTCTTAAAAATGAACAAAAGTGTCTAAGGAGTCTGTAAAATTGACTAAACATGATGCTAAATGACGAAAATTGGTAAAAACTGACATCAAAACTCTAAATTATGTTGAAAAATATTAAAAATGTTCAAAATGGTCTAAACAGCTTGTAAAATTGATTAAACATGTTGCCAACTGACTAAAATTGGTAAAAATTGACATCAAAACTCTAAATTATGTTGAAAAATATTAAAAATGTTAAAAAGTGGCTAAACAGCTTGTAAAATTGACTAAACATGATGCCAAATGACTTAAAATTGGTTAAAAGTGACATGAAAACTCAATTATGTTGAAAAGTCTTAAAAATGAACAAACGTGTCTAAGGAGTCTGTAAAATTGACTAAACATGATGCTAAATGACGAAAATTGGTAAAAACTGACATCAAAACTCTAAATTATGTTGAAAAATATTAAAAATGTTCAAAATGGTCTAAACAGCTTGTAAAATTGATTAAACATGTTGCCAACTGACTAAAATTGGTAAAAATTTACATCAAAACTCTAAATTATGTTGAAAAATATTAAAAATGTTAAAAAGTGGCTAAACAGCTTGTAAAATTGACTAAACATGTTGCCAACTGACTAAAATTGGTAAAAATTGACATCAAAACTCTAAATCATGTTGAAAAATATTAAAAATGTTCAAAAGTGTCTAAGGAGCCTGTAAAATTGACTAAACATGATGCCAAATAACTAAAATTGGTTAAAAGTGACATCAAAACTCTAAATTATGTTGAAAATTATTAAAAATGTTCAAAATTGTCTAAACAGCTTGTAAGATTGACTAAACAGGTTGCCAACTGACTAAAATTGGTAAAAACTTACATCAATACTCTAAATTATGTTGAAAAATATAAAAAATGTTCAAAAGTGTCTAACGAGCCTGTAAAATTGACTAAACATGATGCCAAATAACTAAAATTGGTAAAAACTGACATCAAAACTCTAAATTATGTTGAAAAATATTAAAAATATACAAAAGTGTCTAAGGAGCCTGTAAAACTGACTAAACATGATGCCAAATATCTAAAATTGGTAAAAACTGACATCAAAACTCTAAATTATGTTGAAAAATGTTAAAAAGTGGCTAAACAGCTTGTAAAATTGACTTAACATGTTGCCAACTGACTAAAATTGGTAAAAACTGATATCAAAACTCTAAATTATTTTGAAAAATATTAAAAATGTTCAAAAGTGTCTAAGGAGCCTGTAACATTGACTAAACATGTTGCCAACTGACTAAAATTGGTTAAAACTGACATCAAAACTCCAAATTATGTTGAAAAATATTAAAAATGTTAAAAAGTGGCTAAACAGCTTGTAAAATTGACTAAACATGTTGCCAACTGACTAAAATTGGTTAAAACTGACATCAAAAATATTAATCGGGTTGCAGTTAGCACGAGGTAAAAAAACAGTTAAAGATGAACATTTAGAATTTATCACAGTCACTAAAATCCCAAAAATAACTGAAAAATAGAATTTTAAAAATGTCTGATACAATTTTCAAAAAACAAAGTTCTTCAACCTTTTAGACTGACGTTTCAATATTAGTTTTGCTGTTTTATCCATATACTCTCAATGTTGAAATTCAATATCTCGGTAACATGAAGAGCTAGAGAGAACTATAAGAAAATATACTGAGTCTCAGATGAGTGTAAATTTAAGATCATCTCTGAATTCCGCTCTTAAATGTCCAGAATGAACATTAGTATAAATAAAAAAACGAGACTTACCTGTTATTGTAGTAAATGTTAATAGTCCTGACCATTTTGGTTTTTTTCAAATCCCCGATTCGTACAGTAATTTTGCTGATTATGTGACTGCTCAACAGCTTCACAATTTGAGTGGTGGTGGTGAATTTAGAATCCACTTTTAATGACGACAATTTAATGGTTGAGAAGGGAACCTACATTAATTTTAAATTTAAAAAAACCCATTTAGACATTAAATGGATTTTAATAAAGTACCTCAGGATTGTTGCAAACCAAACAAGGTTCCGACTCTAGGTAATACCCGTCAAGCTCAACAAATTGCGACATGTGAGCGTAAAGGTTTGCATTAGGATGGTGAGCTAATAATTCATTTTGGGCGCGAAGCACTGCCACTGCTTTTTGCACGTATTCATCTATTTTCTTCTCGCCGTCCTTTTGTTCAGTGTACAACAGTGAAAAATACCCTACAATCAAAACCAAACAGTAAATAAAAATTAGTTCAAATAATTTAGTTTTTTTAAACTACCAAGAAGATCCACAAACTGTGCAGCCTTCTTTCCGTATGCCGGCAGCAAAGGCCACAACTGCCATAACAGTTCCAACAACGTTTCTTGCTCTTTAGGCTTCGAGTTGTTGTAGATTGCCAATATAAGTCCGTGAGCTTGCCACCTGACTGAAGTCGTATTGTTCTCTAAAGTGAACGTTTTAATAAAGCGAGCCAAAATTTCTTTGGACACTTGTTTGTTGATTTGCTCTACTAAGGCGATGCAATTTGCCTCTTCGAACAACGCTTCAACCGCTGAATCGTCAGATTTTTCTCGTTCCTTCCGACTTGTCTACAATGTAAACCATTTTCACTAATGTATTGTATCTTTAACCGTTTTCGAGTTATTTAACCAAATATAAGTTGCAACGTATTTGCACTTGTTTGACAGAAACTTTACACTATCAATCAAAATAACTAGCTTATTTGACATCTTTGCTACAAATCCTATAAACAGTGATTTATAGAGAATTGTACGGCCTACAAAACAGTAAAAAAATCAACTCGCTAACTGTCAAATGAACCGAGTTATGGTCTGCCAAAATAACAGTAGCATAAATCGTGACGTTCTAATGCTTATCTCTCTCTATTTTCCGGACAAACCTGGCATCTGACAGTTTGTAGAGGACATTGTCGGCTACAATCTGTCAAAAAAAAACCAACTCCCTAACTGTCAAAATAACCAAGTTACTTCCATTAAAAGTCAGTCAATTCCAAACTTCCAACTCAAATGGTCGAGTTTGACAGCACGTAATTCTGTCAATTTGGCAAGTACGTCAGTCCAGTTTTGATCAAATTGTAGGTCTTTCAGTTGTCTTTTGACAATCGTATAAAGTCTACATAGTCAACTGTCAAAATTTGACAATAAAGACAAAATTGAACTAATTGCTAAAGAAGTAATTTATAGAGAATTTCACCGACTACAAAATGGTACAAAAATCAATTCGATAACTGTCAAATTGACCGAGTAATGGGCTGTCAAAATGAGAGTAGCACAAATCTTGACGTTCTAGTGCTTATCTCGGCTAGTTGGTATTTTTCGGACAACCCTGTCATTTAACAGTTTGTAGAAGACCCTGTCGGCTACAATGTGTCAAACAAATCAACTCGCTAACTGTCAAAATAACCGAGTTATTGACATTAAAATTCTGTCAATTGAAATGGTCGAGCTTGACAGCTCGTAATTCTGTCAATTTGGCAGTTACGTCAGCCTAATTTTGATCAAACTGTAGGTCCTTCAGTTGTTTTCTGACAATGGTATAAAGCCTACATAGTCAACTGTCAAAATCTGTCAATAAAGACAACATTGCACTAATTGCCAAGAGGTGATTTATAGAGAATTTCACGGCCTACAAAATGGTAAAAAAATCAACTCGCTAACTGTCAAGTTGGCCGAGTTATGGGCTGTCAAAGTGACAGTAGCACAAATCGTGACGATCTAGTGCATCCGGACAAATTTCGTGCAATAACTCGGCTAGTTGGTATTTTTCGAATAACCCTGTCATTTGACAGTTTGTAGAGGACACTGTCGGCTACAATCTGTCAAAAAAATCAACTTTCTAACTGTCGCAATAATCGAGTTATTGACATTAAAAATCAGTCAATTCCAAACTCTCGTAATTCTGTCAGTTTGGCAGTTACCTCAGTCTAGCTTTGATCAAATGGTAGGTCTTTCAGTTGTCTTTTGACAACCGTATGAAGTCTGCATAGTCAACTGTCAAAATTTGACAATAAAGACAACATTGAACTAATTGCTAAAGAAGTAGTTTATAGAGAATTTCGCGGACTACAAAATGGTACAAAAATCAATTCGATAACTGTCAAATTGACCGAGTAATGGGCTGTCAAAGTGAGAGTAGCACAAATCGTGACGTTCTAGTGCTTATCTCGGCTAGTAGGTATTTTTCGGACAACCCTGTCATTTAACAGTTTGTAGAAGACCCTGTCGGCTACAATGTGTCAAACAAATCAACTCGCTAACTGTCAAAATAACCGAGTTATTGACATTAAAATTCTGTCAATTTTCAACTAAAATGGTCGAGTTTGACAGCTCATAATTCTGTCAATTTGGCAGTTACGTCAGTCTAATTTTGATCAAACTGTAGGTCCTTCAGTTGTTTTCTGACAATGGTATAAACCCTACATAGTCAACTGTCAAAATTTGACAATAAAGACAACATTGCACTAATTGCCAAGAGGTGATTAATAGAGAATTTCACGGCCTACAAAATGGGTAAAAAAATCAACTCGCTAACTGTCAAATTGACCGGCTGTCAAAGTGACAGTAGCACAAATCGTGACGATCTAGTGCATCCGGGAAAATTTCGTGCAATAACTCGGCTAGTTGGTATTTTTCGAACCACCCTGTCATTTGACAGTTTGTAGAGGACACTGTCGGCTACAATCTGTCAAAAAAATCAACTTCTTAACTGTCACAATAATCGAGTTATTGACATTAAAAGTCAGTCAATTCCAGACTCTCGTAATTCTGTCAATTTGGAGTAACGTCAGTCTAGCTTTGATCAAATTGTAGGTCTTTCAGTTGTCTTTTGGCAACCGTATAAAGTCTGCATAGTCAAAATTTGACAATAAAGACAACATTGCAACAATTTGCTAAAAACAACAAAAAATGCATAATATAACACAAACCTTGCTGGAGCTTTCACTTTTTTTGTTTTGCTGGTTAGAGTTGACTACCAAAGCGCTTGAAAGAAGTTGCAGAATAGTGGGCGCTACTCCATCGTCAAGCAGAAAACTGACTCTCAACAAAAACGGTAATATCTCGTCGGTGTGCAAACAAAATCTCTGCCAGTTGCCTAAAAAATTGCTAGTTGAATTCAGTGTGAAGTGCAATAAGAAAAGTCATACCAGTTCTGAATAATGCAATTTCTAAGCAAGCTTTTAGGTGCTCGACAAGTTCAACCAAACTGTCGTAGGGCAAGCTCAAGGCGTGTTGCAAGTCTTGATTGGCTTGATATCCTCCCTTAGCACAACATTGCTTTATACCTAAGAAAATCAAATCAATAGAGTCGAAAGAACCCTTACGACAGTCGTGTTTACCTTTTGAATGAGTGCTTAAAGCATGCAAATCTCTCAATTGTCGATATTTTTCCTTACTACCACAAATGTACAGTAATAATTTCCTGGCGTTTCTCTTTGATGTGGGTGGTAAGGGAGTCATCATGTATTCACACAGATATCTGAATAAAATAAACCAATTTAAATTATCTCCACAACTAGCATACAGGTAAGATAAGGACCAAACAAACCAAAAACAATTTTATACCCAAAATGATCAGCTTCTTCCATGAAAAATACACACTTTTTGGAAGTTTTGGAAAGTGGAAAAACAGGCCAAAAATGACATATTAAATATTGCAAATTGATCCTAAGTAACTCTAGAAAATCCAAGGAATTGATATCCATAAAAAAACAGTTTTAATTTTTTTATGTTTTGAAACATTTTAATGGAAAATCAGGGAAAAAATGGCAAATTGATTTTTAGATGACTTAAAAATTCCATAGTAACAATTTCCACAAAAAAAAACACTTTTTCTCACTTTTTGAAAACTCAAAAACAGAGTAAAAATGACAATTTTGTAATTTCATACTCGCCAATTAATAATGTTAATTTTGTGATAATAATTTGGGAAAATAAACGTTTTTTTTTTTAAATTCAAACAAACAAACAAGTATTGAATATCATTTAAATAAGAACAAATAGCCTGTTAAAAATATAAGGTCATAATTAAAAATTGTCATGTTTTAAAGGAAAAAAAGTGGCAATGACAAAATGTCAATTACTTGAATTATCCCACCAACAATAAAAACATATTTATTGGTAATTCTGCTGGATTGAACCATATCACAAGACACATTACCCTAACCAGAAGTAAAAATCCAATATGGCGCCCATAAGAAAAATGAGAGTTGATAATAAGAATTTAAGAAAAGTAAAATTCAGTATGACAGGCAACCAATTTTACCAGTAAATTCCAATTTGACCCAGAAATTTATGGGTCTACTAGAAATTTGCTTGAAAGATATCTATAAAGAATATGAGATATATTTTCCTGTCATGGCTGTCATTAATTTCATTAAGTCATTTCATTTTTCATTCGTCATTTTTGGTCAATGTTGTCAAAATAAAATCCTGAAAAATTGCCAACAAAAGGCTTATTGTTATTTATTGTTTTAGAAAATTTGGATTTAGTTCCAATCTAATCTGAAGATATTACTATTTAAACAATTTCTAATTTACATTTACAAACTGACAAATGTCAAAATAACAGCAACAAATCTCCTTGAATACGTCTTGTTTTGAAAACTGTAATTCTTGCAAATGCTAGGCAAATTTTGACAGTTTTGACGTTAGTGACAAATATCACGTGGTTTTTGGAAGATAGCTTAGCTAGGCAGTCACGTGACCACTGTCAAAATAACTGTCGTAAATCTCAGAAACACGTTTTGATCGAATACTGCAAGAAAGCTTTTCTAAACCCTAATTTTTGCAAGTTTGGACATTCAGGGACAAAGTTGCTTGTCAAACCCACTTGGAGAGGGAAAATGACAGTTTAAAGCACATTTTTGGAATCCTCATTAAATTGCCTATCCAATAACTTGAAAAAACATTACAAAATTTGGTAGTCAGTGAAAAAAGCGCTGTCAAAGTTTGAACTGACAGAAACACATTTTGAAAGGACGAGACAAAATTGCTTGTAAACCCAACTTGGAGTAAGAAAATTTTTGAAATCCTCGTTAAATTTCCTGTAACCGGTAATTTATTCATCACTACTAAAAACCAAAACGTCGGATCTCCAAAATGGTATTGCCACGTTATAAAGGAGGAAAAGTGACAATGGTAAAGTGTCATTTATTTTCATTTATCTAATCAAATAAATTAAGAAAAAAAAAGAAAAAGTAATTTCCAAAACTTTGGTATTTTTACGGATATTTCCGGAAAAAAATCGAAATTTTTTAAGTTTTAAGAGAATTACGGAACTGGCAGAACATAACAGGGTAAAACTTGTATGGGTACCAGGTCACTCAGGCATTCCTGGAAATGAAAAAGCAGATGAACTTGCCAGGCAAGGCTCAAATGCAAACATGATTGGACCAGAACCATCTGTAGGCATACCTAGATGCTCAACAAGACGGGTCACTGGAGAATGGATCAACACAAAACACCTGGAACGCTGGAAGACGTACCCAGGAAATAAGCATGGGAAGCAAGCTATTGCAGGACCAAATAAAAATAAGGCTCAAGAACTGCTAAAGTACAGCAGGAAAGAACTGAAAGACCTAACAGCGCTTCTCACAGGGCATGGACCTGTGAGACAACACCTGTTCACCATGAAACTATTCGATGATAACCTGGACTGCAGACTATGCGGGGAGGAAATCGAAACGTTTGAACACATCATATGTGAATGTGAAGCACTTGGTCAAAGGCGACAAACAATCTTCGGGAAAACTAAGTTAGTACTGAAAGAGATACAAAGAGCACCAAGCAAGGACCTTCTTCACCTCGTACGGGAAACAGGGATAATGGACTGGTGTAACTAAAGCACCACAAACATGGGGACAGTACAATAAGCCATTAGGCTTACGTGCTATCTGGAGCTGACAGCCGACAGACCCATGGAGAAAGAAAAAAAAAAAAAAAAAAAAGTTTTAAGACGGCATATTATTAAACTCAAAATTGCGCAATTTTGCCATAGTTTAACCAACTCTGTACCTCTTAACGTTTCTGAGATCCCCATACTTACACACAAATTTGTGGCACCCTGTATATAACCCATCGTTTTAGAATATAAAAACATAAACAAAACATGCTAAAAATAGGGTTTTGTATAAGCTCTATTAAAGCTACACTTACAACCAATTCCAATTCTAATTCAAATTCAGAAATATCTGCTATGTCATTATTAGTAACTATTAACAATCCTATTTTTCGTCAAGATAAAACAGCAGATTGCCGCCTGTAAGTTCGCTTTTATTAAATTTGTTGGTTATGTCAGATTGATTAGGTTGTTTCTGTATCGTTGTTTGTGATTTACCAAAAAAGCTAACAACAGAAGTTTTGTACGGTACGAATAGTATTACTATATGAATATTGTCACGTTTAGGGGGTGGCGTAGGAAGAGAAACAAGATCGTAGCTTAAGTATGTCTTCTTTATTAGGCAGTGAACACTGACCAAGAGGGGGTGTGTGGGTGTGTACGTATAGTGGTAGGTGCGTAAGCCCTTCTGAAGTGTCGCCAAGCCGTCCAAGTGTAACGAGCCGTCCGGGCACTAGAAAGTTCGGACTGTCGCTCGTGACCTCCCTCTGGGGATGACCCCAGAGTTCGGTCCTCCTCGATGGCTTGAGACGCTGATTAAATACCCACATCGTGACCCCAATTTGCCGGTCTTGCTGATTCAGACAGTGCACTAGGGGAGACCGGGGCCCGACTAGGTAACGGAACTTAGTGCAATTTATGTTATTCGTGACATCTCCCCCTTCCAACAAGTGTTCGCCCCGAACACTAAAAGTCCATGTTTACAAAATCAACTCACTTATTTTCCATTCTTATTTTCTAATGCAGGTGGGGGAGTACTTTATTTAAACCAACCTATCATCAAATATTACTTCTTAAACTAACACATGTTACTTATCTTCTAGAAAAGGGGTGGAAAAACTTTATTGAACAAATATCTTAACTACTTCTCGATTTTTAAACGTTGCCATGTTTGCATACCCAAAAAACACTTATTCCTTTCGTTGGGTCACCTTTCAACCTTGTTGTTGCGTCCATCTTCTTGCCTTCTCATTTAAGCGTAAATTGTCCCCTGCATCGGGCACCATCTTCTAGTACCTTCTCTCGGTACTACCTTGTCTAAGCGGAAATCCATCGCTTAGCTTCGACATCTTTGGTCCATTGCGTGCTCTCTTTTTAGCACACGTTGCTTTGGACTACTCTACATCGTCATTTCTAAGCCCATCTGGAGAACCTTCTTCAGCCCTTCATTTAAGGGACTCTGGGTGCACGCGGCTGTAGAACCGACGGTGCGGAACCCATCCGAAGATGCTGGTTTCTCCTAGGCTTGCTCCTCTTCTTCTCGCTTCTTTAATCAGGTCAATTTGTCGATGGACGCAACGAGGTAATTAGGTGGTCCCTAAAGTCAACAATTAATTAGCAAACAAGCCCGACTCCAATAACATAAACAGACAACATGTATTTATAAACAAAACACCTTATACTTGCGCGATTTTGCTACCTCAGCAAAGTACCTAGGTCGGGAATGGCGTCACTGGTCTAGAAATCGAGATATTGTTATTGCATTAACTATACATACACTTATTTTATGAAACCTAGTTATCAAAAGTTTAGTTTTATCTTACCCAATACACTACAAACTAAAATGTGCTCCTATACACTAAAATGTTTAGGGCAACCTACAGGCCGCTCTTGATATAGCCCTACTCAGTTCAAGCAACTGCGGACCTGCAGGCTGGTCCTTCAAAACTCGTCTTGATTCTTCTGGGGTGTGCTTGAACTTGTGGGGGTGGGCATGGTTGAGTCGTCTTCCTGATCTCTCTTTCTTTCTCTCTCTTCTTTCTTCTGGTCTTTGCCTCTCTTCTTTTTCCTCTGTTATTCCTTCATCTTTTCCCTGTGACTTAATTGGCTTCAATTTGCGAGGGTGTGTCTATCAATACGAAGATTAATAGACGGGGATTGAACGGGGCGCCTCCACCATGTCACGTTTAGGGGGTGGCGTAGGAAGAGAAACAAGATCGTAGCTTAAGTATGTCTTCTTTATTAGGCAGTGAACACTGACCAAGAGGGGGTGTGTGGGTGTGTACGTATAGTGGTAGGTGCGTAAGCCCTTCTGAAGTGTCGCCAAGCCGTCCAAGTGTAACGAGCCGTCCGGGCACTAGAAAGTTCGGACTGTCGCTCGTGACCTCCCTCTGGGGATGACCCCAGAGTTCGGTCCTCCTCGATGGCTTGAGACGCTGATTAAATACCCACATCGTGACCCCAATTTGCCGGTCTTGCTGATTCAGACAGTGCACTAGGGGAGACCGGGGCCCGACTAGGTAACGGAACTTAGTGCAATTTATGTTATTCGTGACAATATCTTTTTTTGAGAAGACAAAAGATGGAAAAATGATCATCTTTGCACAGATATACGTCATATTTCTAATTTATGTTCAACAAAACAACACACTTAAGTTTCCATGTGTCAACAATTCACAAAAATGACATTACAAGACTCACCTGTACCAATGACCATCGAACGCAGCATTGATACTTTCACTGCCATCCGACAATCTATGAACTTGATAAGGCAGCCTCAAAACAATTTCGGTAATTAAATGTTCGTAGTTGGAAAAAACGTCGGTGGAATTCTCTTTAAGATGGGTTTTCAAAAAGAACGGCGACATATCCGGCAACGGATAGGCAGTGTGAAGCTTCAGCAAGTTGCCTAACGTCGTTCCTAATCCAAAATAGAAAAAGAAAGATAAATCATTTTGCAATTATTAAAAAACATTATGTTACCTCCGGAACTTTCCTCCTCAGTCTGGTGCTTCCAATAATCATTTAGTAACGTTTGACAAATTCTCAAACAGTAATTGATAATTCCGCTTTTATGAAGGAAAGTGGCCGATGTTCGAACAACATAACTAGAAGGATCGTTGGGGTTGGAACTAGATTTGGTAGTGGAGCTAGATTTGCTACGTTGCAGTAAATTGGCTAAAATGTATGTTTATGACACATTTACGAAAACGCAAAACTGATGATTACTTACAAATTAACTTTAGTAGCAATAGATGCACTTCTCCTGTGGTGGACCGTTTACAAATACTAGTTTGGACGGATTCGTTGGTAAATTGCAGTTCATCGCTTAAAGCTGATAGCAAAGAATTAAGACAAGCTTTATCTCTATCACAGGATCCGTCTAAATCACTTGTAAGTTGGGATACCACCTAAATAGACAAGCATTTTTTAACACCCCAGAACTAATCAGGAAATAAATATTACAAGAGAATTTAAATATTTCTGGATAATTAAATAAATGGCCTTTCTGTCCATAATACAAAGAAAAATTATAATGTACAATACAAACCATTATACACCATTATATTATATTATTATTATTATTACCATTATAGTAAGGTTTCAACTCAAGCTAGTGGTTCAGTTTTAAATGTCAATAATTCACCAATGGATAGCCAATCAAAAAATAAGTTGACATGCATTATGTCATTTCCCTGAAGAAACGCTTCCTAAGGAAGACACAGACCTTCAAAATTGTTTAAATGCGTCGATATAGGGGATAGTCTTTATTTTCTACGCTCACTGGATATTATTCAAAATTGACAAAAATGTCTACTTGAGTGATTGTATTTTTTACTTTAAAATGGTTCAAAACGATTCAAATCTGGTCATCTGTGAGGTTTAAAGGAAAAGGGAAGTTTTGAGGAAAATAGTCAAAAATCAGGATTTTTGGACTTTATTTTTTTTATTCAAAAACACTAGTAACAGTCCGAATTTTTGGACTAATTTAATTCTAAAAATTAGCGTTTAAGACTAATATCGTAGCATTTAATGCAACAATTGTTTACTTTCATCAATGAAGAGTCTGAAACTTAATTTTTACTAGAAAAAATTGTTTAAAATTTGATTTTTCAGTCTTAAAGCAAAGTGAAGCGTCTAGAAGTCAATTTATTACTGACAAAGCGTGAAATGGCATGTTTAAACCTATGGAAAATGTAAAAATAGTTTTTTAGGTCTCCTATGTCAAAAACTTGGTGAAGATAACCCTAAAACTCGATTTTCCTAGCTGAAAGCAGTTTTAAAGCCCTAAAAATAGTCCAGAGTTCTAAGAAAATGAAAAGCAAAGTAAACAAACCTGAAAAGTTAGTCTTCAAGTCAATTTTTATGAATATAATGTCAATATCCTGTATTTAAGACTATTTTCAAGACTAAAATATTGAAATGTATTTTAAAATTATGAAAACTTACTTCAAATAGAAATTTTACGCTTTTGATGTCACTTTTCATTGGTTTAGAGTTACTTTTTGGTGTCCAAGTCAATTTTCAAGACTGAAATGTGTGAATTAGTAGTAAAAAATTGTAGATAAAGTAGTTTTTCATGACTACAACCTAATTTTCACTACTAAAGTTTTTCAACTTATCTGAAAACTATAACGACTGACTACAAAGACAGTTTTTAAGCCTTTCAAGCCAATTTTCACAGTTTCCAAGTCAATTGCCAAGGCTAAAATCTTTCAATTTGTGAAAACTGGTCAAAAGACAATTTTTAAGCCTTTTAAGTCAAATTTCACCTTCAAAGTAAACTTACTGGTTTCTAAGTCAATTTTCAAAACTAAAGTCTTTCAATTTGTCTGGAAACTATGAAAACTGACTACAAAGACATGTTTTAAGCTTTTTAAGTAAATTTTCACTATTTTCAAGTCAATTTTTAAGTTAAGTTGGGTTGATTTAGGGTCTTTGAACGTAATAACTAATATAATATATAATTATCTCGTAAACGAAGCTTCAAATCAGAATTTTATAAGAGGTACTTATTTTGTCAAATTGGACAAGTAAAGTAAAAAAAAACTGAAATTAAAATGAAAAATGAAAATTTTTTAAAAATATCCAGTGACGTAGAGAATCAGGCAGAAAAATGAAATCCATTTTCCTGTATCTACGCTACTGGAGAATTTTGGCAAACGTTATTCATAATAAAAAGTATTAATTTTATAAGTGCTTGTTCCAAATTTATTTATTTATGACAAAAAACCGATTTTTTAAATTGAAATTTGAAGGACTGTATTTTTCTTAGGAAGCATTTTTCAGGAAAATGACATAATGCATGTCAACTTATTTTTTAATGGGCTATGGAATGGTGAATTATTGACATTTAAAACTGGACCACCCTGTATTTACAGAGAAACAAGGGGTTTATTATTGTCCAGTTGTGGGGGTTGTTGTTCAGTAATTCTTGTCATTTTTGTTCCTTCGTATAAAATTTCATTGGATGGGTTGTGTAGCGCGTTTTGAGGGTGTCTGATTTTTATTATGAATCTAAAAGCAATTTGTTCTGTGACCTGTATGTGTTTTTCTGTCTTGTCGGTTGGATTTGATCTTAGTATATTTCAGTCGCAGTCTTTGTACTTTTTGTGATTTCCCTTCTTACGTTTTATGTATGTTTGGTAAATTTTAGTTTTTGGTCAAGTGTTATTCCTAAGTATTTTACGTCTTGTTTAGGAATATGCTGGTTATTGTAGGAGAGTTATCTTTAATTTGGTGGGGATAATTTAATTATCCAGAAATATTTAGTTTTTATGTATTATCTGGAATTGATACTATTAAAAGCAAATAACCCTTCCAGTGCCTGTTTTATGATAGATTTAAAATGTAATATAAGATAAAAGAACGCTTAATGTACAGCCGTAAGAGGAAACCTTGCTTGACTAAAGGCCAGTACTTTCGCTTCAGAATAATTTCGTTAGAAACAGTGAAATCAGACTACAATTAGTCGATTCGACTTTAAAAAAAGATTATATGAACAAATCGTATTATTTTGACCTCCCCTGCATGCCCCCCAGAGATTGTCATATAGTTATGGGACACACTGTATATTTAATATAAATTAATACTCCCGATGGGCGGGTTTTTTGCTTAAAGTGATATTAAAAAAAAACAATAAACTAATAACCACATAGAAACACAAAAAAATCTGAAATTGAAATAACGCGTTCTAAAATACAAGTGACCTTTTCCGAAATACAAGTGACGAATCTGAAATACAACTTACGTTTTCTAAAACCAAATTTACGATAATGAAATACAAGTTATAGATTCTGAAATCCAACTTATATTTTTAAAATCCAAGTGATATTTTCTAAACTACATGTGTAAATGGTGTAGACAAAGAACGACAATTATTCTGAGTCTGAGCTTGTTTTAAAAACTTTTTTTTAACAAAAATCATGAAATTGGAAAGTTTAATTCAAAAATCTCGCCATAGTGCATGACATGTAGCGACCCCTGCGACTCGAAAGAACTCAAACACTGCTTCACTGTATTAACACTAAGATTAAGATCTATCTAGTGTGTTAATATGTAGTTTAACTGGAATTTCTATTCGTCTACCCGTGAAATTATTAGTTACTTTTGAAGTTCTCCCTCTTTTTTGCACATAATCGCTATTCTCCCTCGCTATTTAAAGGTCAGAAAAAAAAACTTACTTGAAAGAAAGGAATGGTCCTAACACCTTCGGCCTTTTTCAGTTTAGGCAAATAATCAACCAGCTTCTCCAACAACTGCAATCTAAGATTGTGCAGCTTAGTGCTGTTTTCAGTTTCGCACTCTAAATCTTCCTGGATCTGAGCTAGTGTATCACTGCCTTGCGAGGGTCGCTGCGACTGGTCAACTGGAGCTAAGAGACGTTTAACAATAATATTGTGTCACTAGTACCAATATTTATCAAAATACCTTGAGCTGTGGCAACATTAGAACTGATTTCAGCTGTTCTTGGTGCGTTTGTATCGTCGCCGTAGGCTGACGATCGCCCTGATACGTTATGTTCGCCTTTCACGGGATTAAATTAAAACGTAAAGAACGGGAAAATTGGGAAATGTGGATAACTTACCGGTAATACTTTCGACTCCGCTACCGCCACTCTCCGACCCGGCACTTCCGCCTTGTTCCGCTGGAGAGGTTCGTAAAGTTGAACCATCGGTAGCCGCAGTTGAGCCTAAAATTTGTAATACTTCAGGTTGAATATATCCAGTTTGCCAAGACAACAGAAAAATAAAAAGAACATTATTTAAAGTGAACTTTTCCACAAAATATGAATTTTCTCGAGTGGAGTAAGTGGTTGTGACAGTTGAAGTTGTTTTATCGAGACTTATCATAGGTCGTACCCGCAAAAACAAGTAAAAGAAGAAGAAAGAAACGAATTGAACTTGAGAATCTCAATAGAAACGAAACTGTTTAAAAATGTTACCAATCTATACAGGGTGTCCCACGACGAAAGACCTCGATTGATATTGGAAAAAGTATAAATAGGAGAGTTTTGAAAATTTGGTAGGATACTGATGTGGGCATGCCCAATCCAACTAAAATATTTTCAAGATGGTTGCACTTCCGTTTATACCGGAAGTCGATCACAACTTTCTTATTTTAAATAGAACACCCTATATATTATTACATATTTGGATTCCTCACAAAATTCTGACCAACTTTTGTGTACAATGCCGTATGTCTATCTCTAGCCGTTTTCGAAATATTTGATGTTTTTCCAAAAAAGTGACAGTTGCAACGCTCAACATATTTTTGTACTCTGTCAAAACCGTAATTCATTTTGCAATGAAACTTTGGGTTATTGTAAATAAAGGATCGTTTTATTAAACTGAGGATGCGTAATGACTCATTTGTATACAGGGTCGTCAAAAAAAAATCATAAACCTGCCACTAAAAAAAATGAAAAATTTCAAGTTTTTTTAAATAGAAACCCACATTTTTTATGACGGAATCATTTTGAGCATTAAAAATTACTATACGTTTCAATTTACTTGCCTATACCTAAATCCAATCCATTTCGTTTTATTTGAGAATAAACATTTTTTTATTATGCTGCACGGTTGGGATTGTGTGGTTGGTGTTCTAGTTGATCATGCTTTTGACACACGGTGATATTGGAGACCTGCAGGGCATGTTAATAACACTAGTTTTGAGTGTTTTGCCAACTGCAAATATACTTGTAGCGGTTACGTTATTCAAACCAAGATTACTTAAATCTGTTTATTATTTACGGAGAATGTGATAAAGTTGTGAGTAGAACATGTGAATTATTTGCCGCTCGTTATCCAGAAAAACCAAAGCCATCACCAAAAGCTGTCAAGCAAATAATTGAAAATTTTAAGAATACGGGATCTGTGAAGAGAAAAGCTATTAAAACAAAACCAATTCTTAATAATACAAATGTAGAAATTGCAGTTTTGGGCTATTTTGTTGCAAATCCAACTTCGTCAATAAGACAAGTTTCCGTAGAATCAGGCATATCCAAAAGCTCAATTCAAAGGATCCTGAAGAAACATAAATTTCACCCTTTTTCATTTAAATTAGTGCAACACTTAAAAGAGGTTGAATTTCCGAAGAGAGTGGTTTTTAGTGAGTTTTTGCTGACTAGTCACTATGGAGAAGAATTGTTTTTGAATAATATTATTTAGAGCGACGAGGCCAAATTCACTAAAAATGGAATGTTCAATGGACATGATTCACACTACTGGTGTGACATAAATCCACACGTAATTAGAGAGAGAAATTTTCAAGAAATCTGAAGTTTTAATAATAAAAATGTTTATTCTCAAATAAAACAAAATGGGTTGGATTTAGGTATAGGCAAGTAAATTGAAATGTATAGTAATTCTTAATGCTCAAAATGATTCCGTCATAAAAAATGTGGGTTTCTATTTAAAAAACTTGAAATTTTTCATTTTTTTTAGCGGCAAGTTTATGATTTTTTTTGACGACCCTGTATACAAATGAGTCATTACGCACCCTCAGTTTAATAAAACGATCCTTTATTTACAATAACCCAAAGTTTCATTGCAAAATGAATTACGGTTTTGACAGAGTACAAAAATATGTTGAGCGTTCCAACTGTCACTTTTTTGGAAAAACATCAAATATTTCGAAAACGGCTAGAGATAGGCATAGGGCATTGTACACAAAAGTTGATCAGAATTTTGTGAGGAATCCAAATATGTAATAATATATAGGGTGTTCTATTTAAAATAAGAAAGTTGTGATCGACTTCCGCTATAAACGGAAGTGCAACCATCTTGAAAATATTTTAGTTAGATTGGGCATGCCCACATCAGTATCCAGCCTAATTTTCAAAACTCTCCTATTTATACTTTTTCCAATATCAATCGATGTCTTTCGTCGTGGGACACCCTGTATAGTAAAACTGCTGTATACTCTTGCTTAAGTTACATTTTTGAAAATTAACATGCATATGCTCATACTTTAATGGAACAAATAACCGAAACATTGAAAAGACACTGTTGTTATAGGCCGCATTTGTTTTCACGCTCCATGGAGCGAGCAGAGCGTTTTTGACGTCACAATGACGTAATTTGACAGTTCGACAAATTATCGTTTTTTCAAATTACGTCATCGTGACGTCATAAACACTCTGCTGGCTCCATGGAGCTGTATTAGCGCCATCTCTTAGAGTTTACCTACAACTGAAGCGACCGAAATATATGGCCGCATTCGTACTCACGCTCCATGGAGCGAGCAAAGCAATAAGCAGTAAGAAAAATGAATAAATGTCTCGATCAACATTTCTAAATATTTACCTGTATGATTTGTTTAAAAATCAATAATCATCAAGGTTGTTGTTTATTTCAAAACTATTAGACCTATTCTTGTAATACCCGTTTATCGTCAAAGAGTTACGTAGGACATAGAAATAAAGAAAAATTTAAAACTCACCCTCATCATCTGAGCCCGCTGCCGATGCGGTGGTGTCGCTAAAATTAGCGGCTTCTTGTTGCTGAGCAGCAGCGACTGCAGCAACCTCGCCTTGAGCTGCGCTTCTCAGCTGAGCCTGCAAATTCTGGAAAACCTGAGCTTGATCCGCGTTGCCTGCTGTACCGCCAGTCATCTCCTATAATGTTCCTATAATTCTCCGCAAAAAAATGTTGTTTGTTAACTTTACCTGTAAACTCAAAGCGATAGCTAATTCTACAATAGTTTCGTCATCGGCATCTGGTGGAAAATCGATCAATGGTGGAAACTCTCCACCTAAAATGAACGCAGTAAAATAATTATACATGCACCATTTTTCAATTAAATAACCCTGTACCTAGCAGAGCTTCCAGATTAGGATTAATTCCTTGTGCTTCGTCTCCTTCCAGTAAATTAATTGCTTCAATCATATCAACATCGAATGCCCCAGGTGGCGGAGGCAAAGCTACACTAGGCTGTTGTGGAGTGACTTCATTTTGATTCACATTTCCCGATGTAGAAGTGGATGGTAATGCTGAAGAAGTCTTCGAGGTAGTAGGCGGACTTTCGCATCGAGTTGGAGAAGGTATGAACACCCGACGACGTTTAATACGAGGTTTGAGAACCTTCGAAAATCATCAACATAAACTCCAGCTTCGCTTTTGCTATAACTCTCACCTTGCAAAGAGCCTGCTTAGCACTAAAAGCGATAATCGGATCCTGACAAAGTAGTAGTTGCAAATAAAGTGAAATCGTAACATTACTGTATGCCTCCGAACTTTGGAAAGCATGGATAATCTCTACTAGAGAGTGAATAACTTGCTCTGTGTACCTGTTAAAACATATTGCTATAAAATAGAACCTTTACACCTGCTAAAGAAAAACAAACTTTAAACCAGGAACAACAACAGGTGCTAACGCAGGAATCTCTGGGTTCAACTCGTGTAACATCCAAAGCACATCCATCAATTGCAACAGTAAATGTTCGCTTTTCTTCTTAGGATTTTCCCCTTCCTTCTCATCATTTGCTTTATGTGTGGAGTTTCTAGCCACGAGCGGATCTTCCAACGCAACGTCTTGAATAGATGCGTGACTGTCCGCAAATTTCAGTAAGTTCTGTGGTCTCGAGACTGCTATTCCTCTTACGATCAATACGAGGCGATAGAAGCTTTCCGCGTCTAAGTTAGTCACTTCAGAATCTAAAACGAGACAGTAAAAAGCTGTCATTGGGATTGATTTATTGGCTTTTTCTACCGTGAAAACGTTACACTTTAATTCACTGTAACTGTACTATAAGTACAGTGAAATTTTCAAGTAGCAATATTTTATTTGAGTTTTATTTTAACATAAGGAATAGTTGTTTACCTCAACATCACTAGACGTTTTTGGGCATTTTCTAATTAAAAAATGGCAACAAAAAAAAGTTATGGCAGCAGCTTTTTATTTGTCATTCTAAGTCGGGTGTAAGTCCAATATTACCTGTTAAAGAATTTGGAACCACTTTTGTGCACAAGTTTGTTCGAAAACAGTCAAAACCATCATGGTTCAACTACAAAAAATATTTACAACGCGAGTATATGAATTATTGTATCTTCTGCTTCAATTTGACAGTTGGCGAGACAATAAAACAGCTTTAACAACCGGAACACAGTGATATCTGTTCTGGTTTTATTTAGCAAAGTTTAAAACATCAGAAAGTCTTCTGGCTTCAATTTGACAGTTTGAGGACAGTAAAACAACAAATTTTGACAACCGACGGGCATTAGAAACCGTTCTGGTTTTATTTGACATTTCTAAAACTTTTTTAGATCTTCTTAATACAATTTGAAAGTTTGGGAACAGTAGAAAGGCTTTCAGACAACAATGTTTACAACCGGAAGACAGTTAGAATGGTCCTGGCTTTATTTGACAATTCTAACACTTTCCGATATTTTCTGGCTTCAATTTGACAGTTTGAGGACAGTAAAACAACAATTTTGACAACCGACGGGCATTAGAAACCGTTCTGGTTTTATTTGACATTTCTAAAACTTTTTTAGATCTTCTTAATACAATTTGAAAGTTTGGGTACAGTAGAAAGGCTTTCAGACAACAATTTTTACAACCGGAAGACAGTTAGAATCGTCCTGGCTTTATTTGACAATTCTAACACTTTCCGATATTTTCTGGCTTCAATTTGACAGTTTGAGGACAGTAAAACAACAAATTTTGACAACCGACAGACATTAAAAACCGTATTAGTTTTATTTGACAATTCTAACACTTTTCGCTGTAAAGCGTAAAAATGGTTGCAGTATTTATTGGCAGTCTAAAGGTTAGAAGAATACTCCGGCAATAATTATGACAATTCAATGACATCAAGAAGCATTTGGCAACAATTTGACTTTTTAGTGACGGTAAAAGATCTTTCTGTCTTTGTTTTGTCAATCCAGAGACTTGTTTTGAATATTTAAAGACAGGAGTAGCTTTCCAACTGTCTCTGTACACCTTGTATGGTTATATCTGTAAAAGGGGGTTGATTTCTGTTTTATGTAGACAGATAATCTAGGAATACCTGACTTAGAATGACAGATCAAAGCTAATACCTTAATTCGAGATTAAGCACTGTTATGCCGCATTTTTCGGATAAATTAATATTTCTTAGACACATAAGTAAGAAGAAGAATTGGAGAAGTCTCGAAAACGTTCCAACAACACTTTCCTATGTTAAAATAAAACCAAAAAATTGGTTAATTGGGAACTAAACTGCTCACGGAAATGGTCGATACAGCTAAATAAACCAAATTAATGGATATACAATTAGTAGAAAGCGATATCGCGGAAAAACGATTATCTTTCTGTATTAGCGCGGCAATTAACAATTTTCTGCTGCTTCAACATCAATAGCAGAAAAACCTAATTTATAAGAACTTCACAAAGGGAACGATCATAGATAAAAAGACACACACGTAAAAATAGATTTAAAGTTTTCGCAAATCCTAAAAAAATAATAGAAAACATAATAAAAACATAATCTTTTTAAATACTCAATTCTTGAGAAATTAATGTGAACATTTTTGCAATGCACACCTTGCAATTTTAAATGCCAAAACTCGGGCTGGAAACTCATCTAAGAACGTTTTTATAAATGGTTGAGTTCGTTAAAAGACAACATATTAGAACAACAAGTTTAAGTTTAAGTTTATATCACGGTCGAGTATAAAATAAGTAAATAAAAAAATCAATGATACATACCTTTTCGTTGCGTCATCGATGTCAAATTGAACAAAACATGCTCCAAAAGAGCTTGATCTTTGTAGGCATGATACTGCTGTTTGGTTGGATGCAACGTCAACATCAACGCTTTTGAATGAACTTGGATGGATGGAGGAGTGGGCAAAGTCAGTAGTTGAGTAGCTGCAATACAGTAGAATATCATGTAATTTAGCAGTAATTAATATTTTAGAAATAATAGATAAAAAAGAGCTTTATCGAGTAAGTTGTTCATGGAGGATTTTTGCAAAATTTTGTTTGGAAAATAGTTGAGACTAAACAATTCGAAGGCAAAGATTTTATTCCGAGAATTATTTAGTCGAAACTATTTGCCTAAAAGAAAATTCTGCCACAAAAGTACTAAAGCACATTTTACGTTATAAAACGTGCATATTTTCTGAAAACACACATTTCTGTTTAATAACAAGAAAACACCTATTAACAATACAAAAATACTAAACAAAACGTGATGCACGTAATTGTCCCAGCAGACCACAGATTTTCGTTCAACCATGTCCATTTTTATTTACATTTTAGAGTATTGTACTTTATGGAATTATTTAATATAGTCTGTTCACTGACCTCTGACTGTTGCGTCACAATCACCAGCAATTAACGTATGTCGGTGATTAAATATGGTATTGATCGACTGTCAAAATGATTATAGTTTTAGGTTATTTAAGGCAGGAGGTACAAAGTTTATGTATTAACAATTAAACATTTCTTAAAAGGTGTAGAATACTTGCAGAGGATGCTAACAATTTTTATAAGGATTTCAGACACGTAGAGGTCTATGGAACTTTCTCAAAATGGTGCTAAAGACCTCTGACAATTTAAAACCACTTGGGAAAGTTTAAGACACTTGTAGAGGCCTCTGACACTTTTTAGAAGGTTCTCAATAGCATTCAGGGGTCTATAAAACTTTCAAAATGGACATAGAGGCCTCGGGCAATTTAAAACAACTTGGGGATGTTTAAGACACTTGTAGAAGCTTCTGGCACTTTTTAGAAGGTTGTCAGTAGCATTTAGAGGTCTCTGGCACTTTCAAAATGGTCTTAGAGGCCTTGGGCAATTTAAAACAAATCTGGGAAAGTTTCGACAGTTGTAGAGGCCTCTGAAACTTTTCAGAAGCATTTAGAGGTCTTTGGCACATTCCAACCGGTCTTAAAAGCTTCTGACAATGTAAAACAACTCTGGAAAGGTTTGAGACACTTGTAGTTGTTAATTCATTTTGTCATTTACGATTGTTTAATGGCAAGTGTTTCCGGTGTTGGTTAAACTTACCTGGAGGTGGTTAACCCTCTTAAATCATGCACTAAAAATATTGCAAACCGAGCCTTATAATCTTACAAAACCTTAAAACTTTCTTTTGTTAATTAAAGAGGTGGTTAATACCCTCAAATCATACACTAAAAAATAGTGTAAATCGAGCCTTTAAAAAAAAACAAACTTTACATAACATTTAAACCTTCTTAGTTAATTAATTTAGTATTTTGGTTTTAAGGCACATTGAAGCTTGTCAGTGGTAAATTTAACTGGCAGAGTTAAGTTTAACCAGCCGACGGACCTGTCAAATGTCATCAAAAGTGCCATAGCAGGCTGTGATTGTATTTGAAAGCCATGGCACGTTTAAGACACTTGTAAAAGCTTCTGACACTATTTATAAGGATCTCAATAGCATTTAGAGGTCTCTGGCACTTTCAAAATGATCCTAGAGGCCTTTGGCAATTTAAAACAATTATGGGAAGGTTTTACAGTAATTGAGGCCTCTGTAACTTTTCAAAAAGATCTCAGTAGCATTTAGAGATCTTTGGCACATTCAAAATCGTCCTAGAAGCCTCTGGCAATGTAAAACCATTCCTCGAACTCTGCAGAAGCCATAACTTACACCATTTAGGATTAGACTTTGTTGGCACAGAAACTGACTATATAAAACGAGTCAAACGAGCCAAAAAACGTTAAAATAGTCTGACATTAGTTGAACCGTCACACTGACAATCGCTGGCAGAATGACGTTATAAAGCACAAATTTTTATTCGATCTTTGTCTAATGAAATGAGATAAAAGATGTGACGCAACAGTCAGAAGTCTAGAAATTAAGTTAAACTGATTTATTTATTGTTAATATTGTAGAGAATAACTTAAATTTTATGTGTCTGAAAAAAATTAGGTGGTTTTTAATCGCTGTTAAATTTTAGCAACTAGGAATTTTATCAGTATAAATCGGCTCGAACAATGAAGAAAATAACCAAAGTTACTTACCAATTTTCAATGCTGCTGGCTTCAATTTGGCAAATTTCTCATCTGACGAATAAATATACAAAGAGGAATCGAGGCTTTTAAACACATCCATGGCAAGACGTTCCAGTTTCGACAATTGTTGAGGAGACCCGGCATGCTGATCCGCCTAAAATCAAACAGTAAAAAAATACACGAAACTCTCCTACTCCAAATAAAATCACCTCATTGTTGGCACTGCTTGCTTGAGTACCGTTCGCGTGTCCGGTATTCGTTACTGCACTCTCCTCGTTATCTTCAGGCCAACCGAAAGCGTCCTTCGTTTTTCCGTACACTTTAATACTGTCCACCATAGTCATAAGTTCGGAGTCCTAACCAAAATAATATTACAGTTCAATTGAACCGATGACATTACACACAGTTATAGATCACCTGGCACGGACCAAACACAATAGTTAGCTTTTTGTCGGCTTGAAGACTTTCCTCTCTAGAGAAAGGTACGTCGTACCAACGACTTCTAGTGACGTTAAAGGAAATTATTCTTCCAAATACCTAAAGAAATATTGCTTGTCAGATATTAATTTACTTTATTAAATTTGTTAATTGACTACCTCGACGTACGATGGAGCCTTTTGTGGGTCTTGGGTGCCAACTAAAACTCTTATTCCGCACATGACCATGATTGGATCGTTATTGGTTACTTCAATTTGAAATTGGGCTTTGTTGCAAACTACGTAAAGTCCTGTTGTGTTAAGCCTGGAATAAAGTTTTCAATTCAAAAACCAATTAACACCTATCATTTGTATAAGAATACTTTTAGTGAAACGATTTATAATATTTCTTCTTTGCCACTTAGATAATCAAAATTCTTTTAGTTTTGTCAAGACTTTATGAACACTTTTTAGGGACAAATTTTCATAAATTACTATAAGGACAAACCACTGTGGATTCATTTTTAAAACGGTTTTAAACAGACCTGTTTAATCTCCGCTAAACAAGACGGTTATTGACGTGATATATTTACAATGTTTAATCGTTTATATTGATCAATCAAACTTAGTAACAAATTGCAAAAACATGTATAGTTTACAGCGTCTAATGTACGGATTTGCTTATGATACCTACTTTTTCATGTAGTGTCTGGAATTGATACTATTAAAAGCAAACAACGCTTTCAGTACTTATTTATAAAAGATTTAAAATGTAATATAAGACGAAAGATCGCTTAAATGATTGGCTGAAAGAGGGACTATCAACAAATTCCCTGATATTAATATCCCTTAAACTTGCTAAAACAACAAAGTAATCCTGTTTTTTGTGTTAAGGCTTAGAGGAGCTGAAAGAGCAGTGTTCAAGACGGACATTTTGAATCTTTTGCAGTGCAAACCCAAAAAATAACCAGGATACAGAATTTGCAACATTTTGGATACTTTGTTAAAAAAGTGGAATATTTCGGAAACGGTTAGATTTACAGAAACTTTGCAAGAGACCAGAAATGTTCAGAGTGACTTTCTGCATCCAGTGCATTTGGTTTACACCCACTTAGAACCGGGTAAACGCGTTTACAACTGGCAGAAGGTTAGTTTCAAATTTCAGTGTTTTTCTTTTTGTTTTTTGAACACCCTGTATATGTTCAATCTTGTTGCGGTTCGCACGATGTGAACAAACAGTTCAAGACGAATTTGAGTTTTTTACAATCGCTGATACCGCAGAAGTGGCGGTAATACAAAGTTTTCAAAATTTTCATACAATTTTAAAAAAAAAGTAAAGCAAGTCGAATATCTCGGAAACGGTTAGAGTTTCGGAAATTTTTCAAGTGACCAAAAATGATTATAATGATTTTCTGCGGGCACATTTTTATGTAAATTACCATTCGCTTAATGAAAAAATTAATGATAGGCCCAAATTGACCGTCACCGGTAAGGTAAAGTAAAATTTAGTGACAAAAAATTTTACCAATTTTTATCAGTAAATTTCAATTTGAGCAGTAAATTTATGGGTCCAATTGAAATTTGCTTGAAGGATATCACTTTCGTGTGAAGAGTGAAGTCATAAATCTGAATCACTACACTTTTCATGCACCCCCTGTATAGTAGTGGCACTGACGGACTGTGATACTTCCAGGGATGAGTTTAGCAGTTCTTTACGAACATTTTTGCTCTCTTTTGAATTTCAAATTTTTCGTAACTTTCACCGTTTCTGAGTTATTTAGCAAAAACTGGTTTGATATTATTATTTTATATTTATATCTTAAAAATTGCATACAGGGTGACAAAAATAGTGAACCATCATACTTTTCTTGCACACCCTGTATACTGGAAGCAAAAACGGATCTGCAAACATACGGTGCTGAGTTAAGGAGTTGATTAGGAACATTTTTGGGTTATCGCAAATTTTTCGTAACTTTCACCGTTCAAATCAGTCGAAATTGTGGTTTGAAATTTGACACCCTGTAACTCAGTTATTCTTGGGAGTTCAGGATGGTTCAACCACTTAAAGGAACCATTTTGAGCTCCTCTTTCCAAAGGTGTAGAGTAAAAAATTCTATCTTAAAAATTGCGTACAGGGTGACAAAAATAGTGAAACATCATAATTTTCTTGCACACCCTGTGTACTGGAAGCAAAAGCGGTCCTGCAAACTTACGATATTGGGTTAAGGAGTTGATTAGGAACATATTTGGACTCTTGCAATTTTGTTGTAGTTAATTTTTTGCAAGTTAATTAGGAAAAACTGGTTTATTGCATTGTCTGAAATTTGAACACGATTTAAGCGACCGTCAGAAAGAAAATCGCCCGTAAAATCCATTTGGAGTAAGAAAATGATTGTTTTAACCACATTGTTGAAATCCTCATTAAATTTCCTATCAGATAACCTGTAAAAACACTACAAAATTTAGTACAATCAGGGATAAAAGCGGTGTCAAAGTTTGAATTGCCAGAAACACAGTTTGAAAGGACAATCAGATACAAAATCGCCTGTAAAACCCACTTGGAGTGAGAAAGTGACACTATTAACCTCATTTTTGGAATCCTTATTAATTTTCCTACCCAATAACCTGAAAAGGCAAAATTTGGTACAGTCAGGGAGAAATGTGGTGTCAAAATTTGAACTGCCAGAAACACAGTTTGAAATGACAGTCAGGGACCAAATCGCTTGTAAAATCCACTTTGAGTGAGAAAATCACTGTTTAAGGCACATTTTTGAAATTCTCATTAAATTTCCTATAAAATACCCAGAAAAAACACTTTAAAATTTGGTACAGTCAGGGAGAAAAGCGGTGTCAAAATTTGAATTACCAAGAACACACTTTGAAAGAACAGTCAGAGACAAAATTGCCTGTAAAATCCACTTGGAGTAAGAAAATTACTATTTTAAGCACATTTTTGGAATCCTTATTAAGTATCCTATTCAATAACCTGAAAAACACTACAAAATTTGGTACAGCCAGGGAGAAATGTGGTGTCAAAATTTGAACTGCCAGAAACACAGTTTGAAATGACAGTCAGGGACAAAATCGCTTGTAAAATCCATTTGGAGTGAGAAAATCACTGTTTAAGGCACATTTTTGAAATTCTCATTAATTTCCTATAAAATACCATGAAAAAACACTATAAAATTTGGTACAGTCAAGAAGAAAAGCGGTCAAAATTTTTATTTGCCAGAAACACAGTATTTGTAATTTACTAGTCAAATAAATATTCCTGGTAAAGCAAAATACTTACTTTACCGGTATTTTACCGATCACTAGAAAAGATTATAGATTAATATTTTTCGGCTGTGACGTCTTTCTAGTTTACTTTGATTTTCCAAAGCAGACTTTAATTTGACCACAACTGTTTCAAGAGTTAAATCATTTCGTGATAAAGATGATGCGCATGAAAACAATAACTATTGGCCTTCACTTACGCCAACCTGTGTAAACTAAACGAAGAACTTACCTATGTTTTAACTGGGTGGCATTGTAAATTTGCAAGAAGTCGTTTCCGCCAAATTCTACGTCACTCATCGGTGTGCAGTGTTCGAAAAAGTCAACGGGGAAAACTGGAGTGGACAATGTTTTTCCGGCCTTGATCGGCTTCTTTTTCTTCGGTTTTAATGTCGAACCTAGACAGAAACTTTCACATCACAAACTCAGCAGTAAACATTAGTTTTTTTAACAAAAATTTAAAAAATTTCAGTTGACATATATTTTTTAAATAAAATCTTTAAAATGTAAATAAATGAGGTATTTTCCATTTCCAATTATAAACCATTTCTATTTGAATTTAAATTGATAAGACAGTAAACAAAAAGGACTACGTACAGAGGGGAACAGTGGCTTGAATGCTACTAGACATCCAATAGCCAGTTTGATCCATATTAGCAATAAACATTTTAAGACTCCCATCTTCACACAATAAAATTAAGGTAGTTCTCAATTCGTTACTTGAATTATGTCTGATTGCCACCATATCCATTATCTTTGATTTTGCAGGAACAACCTTTAATCACAAAAAAAAACAATTAAACCGTCCAGGAATTAGCAGTTGTCGCTCACCTTAATTTCTTGGATTAGGATACTGTCCGGTTTGAGCATTAAAACGACCGGTTGATTGCTGGATTGCATGGCGCAACAAATCAAGCCAGGGTGATTCGGAATTTCAGTCCACTGGCACAAAGGCTGCGGATTCGGCACTCTCGTACTACCGCTTTTAGTGGTAGAACTGTTTGAACTAACGGACGATTGCGGTATGTTAATTGGAAAAACTGAAATTTTAAGGTTTTATGGTTTTTTTTCCTTGCTGCGTTCACTGAACTTCATACCTAAGGATAGATTATGGCTTTTGGGGGTGATAGGCGAGATAAAGCTTTTGCCTTGAGCGTAGCTGTAAAACAACAGCATAAGAGTGTGCGAGTAGTAAATAGAAACGCCTCCGCCAGCCACGTGACCATTAACGTCAGTGACGTCCAAATGGAAAACCTAGTTTACAAATATGTTTTAAGTGACTACTTCATTTGACAGTTTGAAGTACACTTACTTCTAGAGTGTTGGTAACATAAAAACTGCCAAACTTGGTTGAACTGTCTTCGTTCAGAACTTCCGTGTAGATGTGACCAGGAGACGACATCAACATAATATGATATATGCCGTCTTCATACATAAAAGTGCAGTCTCTAATTTTTCCGCTCGGTACCTAGTTTTTACAAAAAAAAAACACGTTCATTCCGAGCATCTGTCATTGTGTTTGATCATCTTCAAACGACAGTCGCGTGCGGTAAAGTATCACTTTCCACACCTGCACTCCGTTAGGACTACACATATTTACATTGCAAATTATGACCAAAACCAAAACCACATGTATGCCGAAAATCCAACACAAATAGAATGATCTAACCACGATCTAACAATGTAATTGACAGGTTTTCTATATTTGTCACATTTGCTCCATTCAAAACTTTTATCAGTCAATTACATTGCAACGTCATCCTATTTTTGTTTGACTTCCCGCATATTGTCTAGTATTTTTTAAAGGTAAGTAGAGAATTGAAATAGGCAGAAATTAATCTTTAATAACCTGGAGTAGTTCAGAATTTTGAGGATTTATTATAGAACGGCCAAAAGTATTTCAAAAACGACGTGTAAAAAAAGTATCATTAATATTAATTTAACACGTTTATTTTGTGTCCTATTATCTGGTGCATTTGACCTATTAAAACTACTTAGAACATCTTGTACATAAAAAAAAAATAATAAAAATAATTATTAAACACAATTGACTTACCAAAAAGTGATATTGAGGATTAGTGGCGTCTTTGCTGAGATCGAATATTTTCACGAAATCGGCGGTGACTAAAGCGAGTTCAGTTTGCGAGCCGGGCAACCACAACGCTTTAATAATGAAATTTCCCGTTTCCAGTTGGGGATGTAGAACCAAGTGATCGGTGACGACACCGTTGGAGTTGAACGTCAACACGTGACAATCCTTTAAACCGCACACGGCGAGGAAGTCTTCGTTGCAGAGATTTGACGTCATAGAAAGTACTGGAATGAAAAATTGGTAGTTGTAAAAAATGTATATAATTTTGTTTTTAACTATATAGGTTGTTTAATGTTTTTAGATCTACCCTTGTCCATGGGATTTTTTGCTTGTCTACCGTTAAACCGGTATATCTACCCTTTTTGTGGTTTTTCTAACGTTCTCCTGATTTTTTTTTTTTAATACAATCTACCGTTTTAGCACTGCCATCATGTGGGTTCAATGCAAATCTACATATTCTATTTTGTAGTGTTTTTTCAGGTTAATGGATAGAAAATTTAATGAGGATTCCAAAAATGTGCTGGAAACTGTCATTTTCTTAGTCCAAGTGAGTTTTACAGTCGATTTTGTCCCTGACAGTCTTTTTAAACTGTATTTTTGGCTGTTCAAACTTGGACACTGCTTTTTTCCCTGACTGTACCAAATGTTGTAGTGTTTTTTCAGGTTATTGGATAGAAAATTTAATGAGGATTCCAAAAATGTGCTTAAAACTGCCATTTTTTCACTCCAATTGGATTTGACAAGCGATTTTGTCCCTGACTGTTTTTTCAACTGTGTTTCGGCCAGTTCAAACTTTCACACCGCTTTTCTCCCTGACTGTACAAAATTTTGAAGTGTTTTTTCAGGTTATTGAATAGAAAGTTCAATGAGGATTCCAAAAATGTGCTTAAAACTGTCAGTATCTCACTCCAAGTGGGTTTTACCAAGAATTTTGTCCTTGACTGGCCTTCCAAACTGTTTTTCTAGCAGTTCAAACATTGACCACTTTTCTTCCCTGACTGTAAATAGTTCTAATATCACAACTGTCACTCGTCAAAATATCTGTCAAACTGTGCTCAAAAGTTGCAAAATCAGGGTTTAGAAAAGTTTCCATTAATGCCATTAGCCATTAATGTCAAAACTGTCAAAATTTGACTAGAATTTGCAAGAATTCCAGTTTAACAAAGTTTTCGAAACGCGACGAATTTCTGAGATTTATGACAGTTATTTTGACAATTGTCACATGACCATCTAGCTAAATAGGGTTCTAGAACCAGGTGACAACTGTCACTAACGTCGAAACTGTCATATTGTGCTCAAAAGTTGCAAAATCAGAGTTTAGAAAAGTTTTCTTGCAGTATTCGATATAAAATATGTTTCTGAGATGTATGACAGTTCTTTTGACAGTGGTCACGTGACCGACTAGTTAAACTGTCCTCTAAAACCACGTAATATCTGCCGTTAATGTCAAAACTGTTAAAACTTGAGTAAAATTTGCAAGAATTCCACTTTAACACAGTTTTCGAAACAGGACAGGTTTCTGAGATTAATGACAGTTATTTTGACAATTGTCACATGACCGTCTAGCTAAATAGTGGTCTAGAACCACGTGACAACTGTCACTAACGTCAAAACTGTTATATTGTGCTCAAAAGTTGCAAAATCAGAGTTTAGAAAAGTTTTCTTGCAGTATTCGATATAAAATATGTTTCTGAGATGTATGACAGTTATTTTGATAGTGGTCACGTGTGTGACTAGCAAAATTATTCTCTAAAACCACGTGATATCTGTGATTAATGCCAAAACTGCCAAAATTTGACTAGAATTTGCAAGAATTCCAATTTAACAAAGTTTTCGAAACGGGACGTGTTTCTGAGATTTATGACAGTTATTTTGACAATTGTCACATGACCATCTAACTAAATAGTGTTCTAGAACCACGTGACAACTGTCACTAACGTCAAAACTGTCATATTGTGCTCAAAAGTTGCAAAATCAGAGTTTAGAAAAGTTTTCTTGCAGTATTTAATATAACAGGTTTTTCTGAGATTTATGACAGTTATTTTGACAGTGGTCACGTAACCAACTAGTTAAATTATTTTCTAAAACCACGTGATATCTGTCATTAATGTCAAAACTGTGAAAATTTGACTAGAATTTGCAAGAATTCCAGTTTAACAAAGTTTTCGAAACGGGACGTGTTTCTGAGATTTATGACAGTTATTTTGACAATTGTTACATGACCGTCTAGCTAAATAGTAATCTAAAACCACGTGTCAACTGTCACTAACGTCAAAACTGTTAAACTGTGCTCAAAAGTTGCAAAATCCGGGTTTAGAAAAGATTTCTTGCAGTATTCGACATAAAATGTGTTTCTGAGATTTATGACAGATATTTTGACAGTGGTCACGTGTGTGACTAGTAAAATTATTCTCTAAAACCAGGTGATATCTGTCATTAATGTCAAAACTGTTAAAATTTGACTAGAATTTGCAAGAATTCCAGTTTAACACAGGTTTCGAAACAGGACAGGTTTCTGAGATTAATGACAGTTATTTTGACAATTGTTACATGACCGTCTAGCTAAATAGTAATCTAAAACCACGTGTCAACTGTCACTAACGTCAAAACTGTTAGACTGTGCTCAAAAGTTGCAAAATCCGGGTTTAGAAAAGATTTCTTGCAGTATTCGACATAAAATGTGTTTCTGAGATTTATGACAGATATTTTGACAGTGGTCACGTGTGTGACTACTAATATTATTCTCTAAAACCACGTGATATCTGTCATTAATGTCAAAACTGCCAATATTTGACTAGAATTTGCAAGAATTCCAATTTAACAAAGTTTTCGAAACCGGACGTGTTTATGAGATTTATGACAGTTGTCACGTGACCATCTAGCTAAGTAGAGTTCTAGAACTACGTGACAACTGTCACTAACGTCAAAACTGTCATATTGTGCTCAAAAGTTGCAAAATCAGAGTTTAGAAAAGTTTTCTTGCAGTATTCAATGTAAACTGTGTTTCTGAGAATTTTGACAGTGGTTAGTGACTGTCTTGCTAAATTATCCTTTAAAACCACGTGATAACTGTCACTAATGTCAAAACTTAGAACTTTATCACAACTGACGAAAAAATGTAAATCTGTATTTTTGAAGTACGGTTTATACTATATAAAGCTGGAATTACTTTTCGATGAATTTTTCACAAACATTAAACCAACATGACGCCACAATTTAATTAACAAATCATCAATAACATATTATCCCGAGGAATTTTTAAATTAAGTTCCATTACTTGTATCAACAACAAACCAAAATAATACTAGTAAAAGTTAGTTTTATCACTTACCAGTAAATGGTATAGGAGCACTGCTAAGTCTGGTTAACGTCAGTTTCCTACTGGCGGAGTCGGCTTGTTTAAGAAGCGCCGACAACTGCAAAACTGTAATTTTTCCCTTTTCGTGGGATACCGCTAAGTGTTGTCTCTTGCCTGAAATTTCAATTAAACAACTACTCTGGCCAAAAGCTACACAACTAAATTGTCTACCTTGAGTTGTGGTCATACAACACATCGCCACACGACGGATAATATGGGCTGACAGCAACTGTCTGATGGTTTGGCCTTGATCGCCCGCGTACGACATTCTGACGTTTTCAAACGCGCCCTCTTGAGAACCTGTCAAATTATCGGGTCAGTTTCATCGCACCTAATATTTGGTATTGAATACCTAAAGTAGGAACCATCAACAAATCAGTGTGCACGTATTTTTTTTCGGTGCTATGCAGCTGTTCTAGAGCTTTAACACCCCTTACGTGACAACCGACTGGACTGTTGGAATTGCATGTCGATTCAATTGCGGGTATCAGACCTTGCAGGAATTCTACGTGCAACAAAATATGTTAAAGTAGTACAAAAACAGCTGCTATTGTCCAATCCGCTTACCTAGGAGTGATAATGTCATGCTACTTGAACTCAGATAGTTCAACAAAAACTCTTTAGACTCTTCTAATTTTTTTCTCTCGTGATCGGGACGTCGCTCTTCGAATAGAATTTTATCAGTCGGTAAGGGAGAACTAGTGCGTCTTCTAATAACGAAAAGATGAAATGTTACTTTCAAACTAACTTAAATTGCAACATTTTCAAAAAATACCTTTTACGCTCGCTTAATTTCTGGTTGAGAAAACAAAAACTTTAAAAATGCAACAATAGATTTTTCGTTGAAACTTCTCTGAGCATTAGCGTGTAGGTCACAAAATAATAATAATAATCTAGTAATAATAAAGGAATAATAAGTTCTCGCGGCTGTGTAAAAATGACATAACGCAAAAACAGCTTTTACGTCACGAGGCACGTCGCGTACTTGACCGTAATATCTCCTTCCTCGTCTGGCATGCATCGTACTTGAAAGAAGCTCTGTTCGGTGACTTCTGACTGTTGCGTCGAGAACAAGAATATGTGTTTTAAAACATGAGAGTCATATCAGTTATTGTCAGTTTGGCGCTTCAATGAATGTCAGCTTATTTTGACGTTTTTATCAGTTTCGTACATAAATAGCGTGAGTCATCTTACACAGAGCCGTTTTGTGTCCGAAATGCCGTTCAGGTATACTAAAAAGGAACGAATCCTTATATTAACTCTTCATAGGTCAGAAGTAAAAAGTGAAACAAAGTTGAAAAACTTGCTTGAATCTTCTAGGGTCATTTTGAAAGTGTCATGGACCTCTTAAATTCTACTGAGAATCCACTTAAACGCACCAGAAGGTTCTACAAGGGTCTTAAACCTTCCTAGAATTGTTTTAAATTGCCTCTAGAATAATTTTGAAAAAGTCTAGAAACCTCTAAATGCTACTGCGAACCTACTAAAAAGTGTCAGAGCCCTCTACAAGTGTCTTAAATCTTCCTATAACTGTTTTAAATTGCCAGAGGTCTCTAGAGCAATCTTTAAAATGTCGGAGACCTGTAAACGCTACTGAGAAACTTCTTAAAAGTGCCAGAATGTTCTACAAGGGTCTTAAACCTTCCTAGAATTGTTTTAAATTGCCAGAGGCCTCTAGAACAATTTTGAAAAAGTCTAGACACCTCTAAATGCTAGTGAGAACCTGCTAAAAAGTGTCAGAGCCCTCTACAAGTGTCTTAAATCTTCCTATAACTGTTTTAAATTGCCAGAGGTCTCTAGAACAATCTTTAAAACGTCGGAGACCTGTAAATGCTACTGAGAACCTTCTTAAAAGTGCCAGAGGGTTCTACAAGTGTCTTAAACCTTCCTAGAACTGTTTTAAATTGCCAGAGGCCTCTAGAACAATTTTGAAAAAGTCTAGACACCTCTAAATGCTACTGAGAACCTTCTTAAAACTGCCAGAAGGTTCTACAAGTGTCTTAAACCTTCCTAGAATTGTTTTAAATTGCCAGAGGCCTCTAGAACAATTCTGAAAAAGTCTAGAGACCTCTAAATGCTAGTGAGAACCTGCTAAAAAGTCAGAGTCCTCTACAAGTGTCTTAAACCTTCCTATAACTGTTTTAAATTGCCAGAGGTCTCTAGAACAAACTTTAAAATGTCGAAGACCTCTGAATGCTACTGAGAACCTTCTTAAAAGTGCCAGAAGGTTCTACAAGTGTCTTAAACCTTCCTATAATTGTTTTACTTTGCCAAAGGCCTCTAGAACAATTTTGAAAAAGTCTAGAAACCTCTAAATACTACCGAGAACCTGCTAAAAAGTATCAGAGCCCTCTAGAAGTGTCTTAAATCTTCCCATCACTGTTTTAAATTGCCAGAGGTCTCTAGAACAAACTTTAAAATGTCGAAGACCTCTAAATGCTACTGAGAACCTTCTTAAAAGTGCCAGAAGGTTCTACAAGTGTCTTAAACCTTCCTAGAATTGTTTTAGATTGCCAGAGGTCTCTAGAACAATTCTGAAAAAGTCTAGAGACCTCTAAATGCTACTGATATATTTAATCAACAGTTAGAAGTCACTGAACAGATTATCTAGATATTCTTGATCATCTTGGTTTTGTTTTTCATTTAACTTTTCATAAAAAAGTACCTTTAGGTTGAGTACCTTTACCTTTAGTCAGTTGTAAAAACTTAAATTGTAATGCAATGTAATGATAATGCAATTTTGAGCTTGCAATACTCGAAAGACCAGTTTCCATCTATCAAAATTAGTCAGGTGACCTTTAAAATGTGGTTTAAACTTTAAAAATTTGGTAAATTAAATTTAAAATATTTTGGATAGTTCGAAAAGCTGAAATCGAAAGAGACACATCACGTGACTTTGATTATGCAATTTTAGAGGTTGCAAAACTGTAAAAGCCAGTTGACATTGTCAAAAAGAGTCACGTGAACTTCAAAATCCAGTTTAAACATTGCAAAAATTGGTAAATTATTATAATAATTTGTAATTAATATTGTTTCAACTCAATAACATGTAACAAAGATTTTACCATAATAATTACATGTGCCTATGCTGTTCTGTTCAATTTTCAGTAAATTTTGTTATATTGGTATGTCTACTGCAATCTATTCCTTAAAATATCGCAAAATTTCCTTGAAAGAAGCTTAATTTCGCTCAAAATTCCAATAAAAATATCACAAAACATTTTGAAATACAAAATACTCTCAAACGCCTAGAAATACCTCAAAATGCTTTGTAATAATGGAAAAGTGTAAATAAAAAAAGTAACTACAATTCTTACCGCAAAGAACTAGTCAAAGCATGCTGTTCGCCTTCTTCTTTCCTCTGATCCGGATTCGTTGTAGGACTTCTCTTGACTAAAGCCTGACAGGAACCGTCCTCTTTGGCACCGCAATCGCAAAAAAAGTTGCCGTACTTCGCATAACTGACATCGTGTCCCTTATGGCACACTCTAGCGCAAATCGAACAAACTCCAACACCGTCGAGCATTCGGCAAGTATGACAGTGATACCTAGAAACAATTTAGACATTACTGCAAAACACTCAGTTGCTATAAAACCAAAAAATTACCAGTGTTGATTCATAAATTCTTTCTGAGTGACAGTAAAAGTGCAAAGTTTGTTGCACAAAGAATCCTCATCGGAATCTTCGCCACTGTCGTCATCGTCGTTGTTATCTTCTTGCCAATCTAGTTCAAAGTCCAAAGGACTTTCATGCTCCCATTGAGGAGAGACGCACCTACAAAAAGATTAATAATAAGAACAAAAAAGTAGAAAAAAAAACATTAACCAAACCTTGGAGGTTGTTCAGTAATTGAGAGAACGACGTCGGTTAAATATTCCAGAATGCATGAAGAAGCATTTAGCATACTGTTGTTCTTCAGAACGTCAGGTGATTTAGAAATTTTTTCTTTGATTTCAGCGTTTTGTATGTATTTAACGCACTGTTCCACCCATTGTGCAACAGCAGGAAATAGATGACTATGCCCTCGGCCAGTTCCAGCGTCCGCGAGCATTGTCATAACTTCCATAAGTTCCGTAAAGCCGGCACCTTCAAATGCTGAACTTAGCAAATGAGTTCCGAGCGGTATCAGGGATTTTAAGATCGTTATGGAAACGTCTTCTGCTACATTGCTGGTCTAAAAATGTTTATTATACACTTTGCTTTTTCTTTTATAACAACTTTGTTATAAAACGTACTTGTTTAACGATATAACTGGTCAACGCTTGCAATAATTGGCTATTCTCTTGAACCAATGACTTTTTATCTACACTAGTTCCCAATGTAATCACAACTCCTTTCGAATCAGAGTTTCCGGTACTTGAGGGCTTTTTCAATTTTAATGTGGGCTCGCTAAAAGTAAAGAAATTTTTTAACGAAACCAAATATCCAGTAAAAACCTGAGCTAAAGGTGTTTGTACAGGAATATTCTGTTTTAAAATGAAAAGTAAAATGTCTCAATAACTATAGGAAATTTGTCGGAAAGGCGTCAACTGAAATTTTGTTATAATTGAGATACTGAACAAAAAGTATTAAAATATGTAAAGAAACAACCAAATTAAAAACTGAATTTAAATTTTCCTTACTTTCAGTTTCACTTTCCTATATTTCAGTTAGTATTTTGACTTAGATGTCCAACTCAATCATTTGTTAATTTATAATCGATCCTTGCAGTGGTCACAGGATCAAAAAATTCTTAAATACGTCTTATAATAAACAAACATTTAATGAATTATTTTGGCAGTATCGCTGCTGTATCCAATACTACAGGAGCAATCAATTAGTCAGTTATCTGAAAATCTATATCAAAATTCTATCTACAGCGCGTTTAAAAATTAGTCTGCAATAATTTAACAGGCTTTTTGATTTCAACAAGGCTAGGCTTCTAAATCAGTGCAGACTCAATTTCATCCACCTTGTATAATAAGATTTACAAGATTTTTGGTTACAAATTATGATACGGTATTTTACAAAAAAATCACAAATTTTATTAGACGTAAAAACGTCATTTTTGTCTGAACTTGCCGTTTGAAAATGAAAACAGCTTCTACTCCGTCTACTACTGTTTCCTACAAACATATCAAAAATGACATTCTTAGAAACAACAAAATAATAAGAACGACAATCCAGCTGATGTTACATCGATTAGTAGCTTTTTTCAGTTTTCTTTGAGTTACATCCCTTATTAGGAAGATATCAGCTTGGTGAACTTTATAAAAGACACACACGCATACAGGGTGGTCCAGTTTTAAATGTCAATAATTCACCGCAATGTCATTTTCCTGAAAAATACTTTCTGAGGAAAATACAATCCTTCAAATTTCAGATTAAAAATCGGGATTTTGTCATAACTGTCACACCGTTGGAGCAATTTTGATCACATTTAAGTACTTACGAAATTAATACTCATTATGTGATGTTAATGATGTTTGTCAAAATTCTCCAATGGAGTAGATACAGGAAAATAGTTTTAATTTTTCCGCCTTATTTTCTACGTCACTGGGTATTTTTCAAAAATAACAGTTGCTCTTAATTTCCTCGTTCAATTTGGAAAAGAAAGTATCTCTTATAAAACTCTGATTTAAAACTTCATTTACGAGATAATTGAGTTATTACGTTCAAAGAACCAAAACCAACCCAACCCAACTTAAAAATTGTCTTGGAAACGATGAAAATTGACTTAAGAAGCTTAAAAATTGTCCTTGTAGCCAGTTTTCATAGTTTCCGGAGCAATTGAAAGACTTTAGTCTTAAAAATAACTTGTAAACCAATAAATTGACTTTAAAACGATGAAAGTTGACTTAAAGAGCTTAAAAATCCTCTTTGTAGCAAATTTTCAATTTTCAGACAAATTAAAAGACTTTAGTCTTGAAAACTGATTTGCACACCAAAAAAGTGACTCTGAACCAATCAAAAGTGATATCAGAAAATTAAAATTAACATTTTTTAATTTTTTTAAAACTCGGATATCTAAAAATTCGAGCATTTCTTAAAAATATGGACTATTTTAGTACTTTGAAACTGTTTTCAGCTTGGAAAATCGAATTTAAGATATATGTTTAGCTGAAGACTAAACACAAGACTATCTTACAAAGTTTTGACTTATCACGCCTGAAAACCAGCTTGTGCACTGTCCATAGTCTTAAAAATGATATTTCAAGCTTCTTCACTATTAAATTGAGTTCTACACTCATCAGTGCAAAAAATTGGAGTATTTCTAAAAAATTAGGACTGAAGTTTTAGACTCTTAGTAATGAAAGTAAAAAATTTTGACACTAAATGCTGAGATATTAGTTTTGAAAACTAATTTTTAGAAATTAATTAGTCCAAAAATGTATTTTGACTGTTTCCAGTGTTTGATTGAATTCTAGACTTTAGTCCAGAAAATTGAGATGTACACCAATTAAAGTCCTAAAAAAAGATTGTTAGACATTTTTTAGTCTTAGTAAAGTCGTTTCTAGCCTATTTTTAGTAGTAAAAAATGAGTTTTACGCGCAACAATCATTGTCTTGATTTCCGGACAGTTTTTAGTGCTTGAAATCCAGTTTCAAACACTGGACAATGGATTTCAGTCTAAAAAAGAAATTTTAAGATTTCCTTGTGATAAATAACATGTTTTAGACTACTCAGTACACATTTGGACTCTCACAAGTCTTAAACGTTCAGTTTGACACTACTAGTTTAAAAAATTGAACGCCAGTAAAAATTAGTCTAAAAATCCTGTTTTTTTGACTATTTTCAGTGTCAAAAACTACTTTGCACACCTCCCAGATGACCAGATATGAATCCTTTTTAAAGTAAAAGATACAATAACCCTAATATAGTAATAAATTCATTAAGTAGATATACAAGCTAAAATTTGCTGTTTCACTTTTTGCGAATTTCAGGACACTAAAATTCAATAGAAATTGCTGCAATTCATCTTTGTGCTAACCGTGCCAAGAACTGAAATACAGAGTGTTCAAAACTTTAGTTTAAACTGTCCAAATTGTTGAAAGATACTTAAAACTGTAAAAAAACTCTCCAATTACAAAAAGTGGTGTATTCCTGTGTGAAAAGCTTTTGCTGCAACTAAAAGTACCAGTGCACCAAGCTTCCACTTACTTCGACCACACTGTATAATTTAGTTTATAAAGAGGGAACACGACAAGTGTGAAACGACGTGTAATATACAGAGCGTCCTAAAAACCCTGTGAAAATTAAAGCTCTCAAAATTTCAGCTTTAAAAATCGTGTTTTTTGTCATAATTTTACGCTCGTTGAAGAAAATACCATTACAAAACAACCAGCTGGTTGTAGCTAACTCCAGAATAAAGATGTAGAAACTCTCCATTCAACCATTACTCCCGAATTCCCTAAATATTTACAGCTTTACAATAATTCCAATAATTTTTCATTTAAACCGTAAAACGATTAAGACACCTTAGCAACAAATCACTTTAAATAAATCAAGTATCGCTTACCTTTCCAACGTGACTTCATTAGGACCAACGATAATCTGCCGAAGCCAGGCTTGTAATTTCTCGCTTTCCACCTCTGCTAGTTTTCCCATGCTTGAACACAAATAGTTCAAGCTGGGATCGGTGGAACTCTTCTCGGCTGCTTGGAATAGTTTGTTAAAAAAGTGTAAAACACGCGTGCTGTACTGCTGGGACATGTGTGGACTTGACACGGACATTAAAACTTTCACCAAATCTTTATCTCCTGGAAAAAATTGTTTGCAAATTGCCCGTTTCGTTTCATTAAGCCACATATACCCGTAAAGAAGCTTTCTAGAGCTTGTCTTCCGGAACTTTTCTCAATTATTTTCTCATAAAACTGTAAACAACTGTGAAGAATCTTTTCATTCACTAATCCTCTTTGTTGTGTAGCCATATTTGTGTAGTTCATCAGTAAATTGTAAGTATGATCCAAAACTCTAGAAACAAAACCATATTTTTTAAAACAAGACTCTATTTGACTTATAGTCTGAACTACCTTAAGTAGACTCTTTTTTGTCTCTCATCGGTTTCAATATCGCCAATCATTTTGTCCAAAGCCTTAATAGCCACGTGGTACAAAAACTCAGTTCTTGCATCGGTGGTAATCGATACTAGCAACTCAATGGCTTTGTTTTTAGTGTCAGTATTTTCAATTCTAGGTGCATGTTGAACCACAAATTTAACCAAATTCTCCAGAGTTCGTTTTAGTGATAAGTCAATGCTAAAGGGTAAAGATCGAGATAAAGACGATATATGCACGTCTATGATCTTTAAAATGTAACTTTCCGAGATGATTATATCGTTGGAGTGCTGGTCCTAAAATTTGTGTTACTACCAAGTTGATTTTCACCATAAATATTGTTAAATACCGAAAATACATCTTCGAGAAACGAAGATCGCCAATCTTGCAAAACCGTATGAACACTGGTTGGTATAAGTAACTCAATTTCACTAGCCAGCGTACATAAAAGTGCGTTTTCTTTGGACGAGATAGCAAGAACGTCCTGCAACGGCTCTAAATCTTTTAGCTGTATCTAAAATTCGTCACAATAATTGGTGTTCCAATTATGAAACAACACTGAAACGTTACCTTTTCAGAATTGTCTGCCTGTATGAAATCAGCGAGTAAATGAAACATCGACCACCTAGTACAATGCAAAATTGCCCTGGCTAAACGTATAACTATAGGGACTAAATCGTGGACGCATGAATGTTCAGAAACGGTTACTGGAGTGCCATCGGACTCAGAAACTTCATCCAAAGACACCTTAGAATAGAATCGATTTAAAGCAAAACAACTTTAAAATAAACATTCTAGCTAAAAATTCTGGTATATAACATTTTTCGGAGCTCATTTTCCATTCTATGATACAAACATGTAAGTTTTGAAAAATTGTGGATTTACACCAGGTTTTCAAACTAAGCCGACTGTCCCCTATAATAATTTTACTTACCTCCACTTTAGCCACTAAACAATCAAGCAAAATCAATTGCCATAAAGGGGGAAGATCTTCTTTAGCCATAATGCTCTTAGTGGTCTCAGGCATAAGAGCCAATATGCATCGCTTCGCAACAGCCGAATCATACGCAATATTATTTACCGCGTCCAAAACTCCTTTCAACAATTTGTCGGTGTTTTGTGTATACATTCCCTATAAAAAAAATAAAAAGAAATGGTGAATTTGAAATTTCAGAAAATTCAAAAGTAGGCAAACGTAAAAACTTTAACTGATTCTAAATCATTATGTCTGCTAAAATCAGAGTTACATCGCAGTTTATATTTTTTTGGAAAGACATTTGTTGGACCCTAAACATGTGCAGCACTTGCGTAAATCTCAACATAGTAACAGTTTGTGATTGGTCAAAAAAAACTTGACCACAAACAATAAACAGAGAAGCAATATTGTCAGATATTTTCAAACACTAAAGGATCCCAGGGGTGTGGTCCAGAAAAAGAACAGCCTAAAATATTGTACATGAAACGTTTCCAGGCTGACTGGACTCATCAGTGTGAGGCAACTACAAGTAAAACGGCAAAAAAGTCGTTTAAGTTGTTACTGTAAATCACACAATCTTCAAAAAAATACAGGGTGGAGTTTAGGTAATAGTAAATAGAGCTACAGTAGATATTCCTGAACTCAAAACTTTACGGTCTAGCTATTCAAAAACATACAGGGTGTAAAGTCGAAATTTTATTTTTGATTTTCAAATTTTTACAGTTCTTTATCAAAGTTTTACCGACCTAAAACGATATTATCTGCTATTGTAATGATAAAGGACAATCTGCAACCATCTCTGACTGCTAAAAAGGACTCCAACCATTTTTTAAGCACATGCGCATGATTCTAATATACTTTTCTACATAAAAACGTACACTTATAAGGATCTTAAAAGTTGACTGTTTTCCAGATATTTGATATTGCATACAGCAACTTTAAAATTAGTAAATATTTTCTTCTGTAAAAGGACGTTTTTATTTTGTCCATGTAGAACACTTGTTGCTATTCAAAGTTTTTCATTTCTAGTACTTTAATTTCCAGTGATTTGTGGGGTTATGTTATTTCACCGAATTTATTGAAAAAACATGTGAACTGTTGTGAGAGATTTATTTAAAACGTCTCCCAATTAGTTTTTTTTTAAGTTTTGCATGAATTACATGCATTTAATTCACTTGCCCTTTAACCGTTTAGTCGTATTAGCATACAGAAATGAATGCAATATTAAAACACTACAGATTTAAAAGTAACGCCCTTTTTTAAGTAGAAAGCATATTAGAATCATACTGTAAGTGAACACTTAAGGTGTGTACAAAAAAGATGGACAGTTGGAGAAATGGTTGCATGTGCTCTCTATTGGTTGGTGGTTGCCTTCTATAAACAAAAATAGTAGTAAGTTTCATATTTTCCGCCTGGCAAAATTCTCCTGACAAAAATCTTCATTAAGTTGCACGAAATAACTATGAAAATACAGGGTGGTCCAGTTTTAAATGTCAACAATTCACCATTCGATAGCCCATCGAAACCCATCACGTCGCTGGATATTTTTTAAAGAAAGTATCTCTTATAATATTCTGATTTAAAACATCGTTTACGAGATAATTAAGTTACTACGTTCAAAGACCCAACTCAACTTAAAAATTGTCTTGAAAACGGAAAATTGACTTAAGAAACTTAAAAAATGTGTTTGCAGCCATTTTTCATAGTTTCCAGATAAATTGAAAGACTTTAGTATTGAAAATTGACTTAGAAACCAGTAAATTGACTTTGAAACAGTAAAAATTGACATCAGAAGCTTAAAAATTGTCTTTGTAACCAGTTTTCATAGATTTCAAACAAATTGAAAAACTTTAGTATTGAAAATTCACTTAGAAACCAGTAAATTGACTTTGAAACAGTAAAAATTGACATCAGAGGCTTAAAAATTGTCTTTGTAGCCAGTTTTCATAGATTTCAGACAAATTGAAAGACTTTAGTATTGAAAATTCACTTAGAAACCAGTAAATTGACTTTGAAACAGTAAAAATTGACATCAGAAGCTTAAAAATTGTCTTTGTAGCCAGTTTTCATAGATTTCAGACAAATTGAAAGAAGTAGTAGTATTGAAAATTCACTTAGAAACCAGTAAATTGACTTTGAAACAGTAAAAATTGACATCAGAGGCTTAAAAATTGTCTTTGTAATCAGTTTTCATAGATTTCAGACAAATTGAAAGACTTTAGTATTGAAAATTCACTTAGAAACCAGTAAATTGACTTTGAAACAGTAAAAATTGACATCAGAGGCTTAAAAATTGTCTTTGTAATCAGTTTTCATAGATTTCAGACAAATTGAAAGACTTTAGTACTGAAAATTCACTTAGAAACCAGTAAATTGACTTTGAAACAGTAAAAATTGACATCAGAGGCTTAAAAATTGTCTTTGTAGCCAGTTTTCATAGATTTCAGACAAATTGAAAGACTTTAGTATTGAAAATTCACTTAGAAACCAGTAAATTGACTTTGAAAGAGTAAAAATTGACATCAGAGGCTTAAAAATTGTCTTTGTAATCAGTTTTCATAGATTTCAGATAAATTGAAAGACTTTAGTATTGAAAATTCACTTAGAAACCAGTAAATTGAGTTTGAAACAGTAAAAATTGACATCAGAGGCTTAAAAATTGTCTTTGTAGCCAGTTTTCATAGATTTCAGATAAATTGAAAGACTTTAGTATTGAAAATTCACTTAGAAACCAGTAAATTGACTTTGAAACAGTAAAAATTGACATCAGAGGCTTAAAAATTGTCTTTGTAATCAGTTTTCATAGATTTCAGATAAATTGAAAGACTTTAGTATTGAAAATTCACTTAGAAACCAGTAAATTGACTTTGAAACAGTAAAAATTGACATCAGAGGCTTAAAAATTGTCTTTGTAATCAGTTTTCATAGATTTCAGACAAATTGAAAGACTTTAGTATTGAAAATTCACTTAGAAACCAGTAAATTGACTTTGAAACAGTAAAATTGACATCAGAGGCTTAAAAATTGTCTTTGAAATCAGTTTTCATAGATTTCAGACAAATTGAAAGACTTTAGTATTGAAAATTCACTTAGAAACCAGTAAATTGACTTTGAAACAGTAAAAATTGACATCAGAGGCTTAAAAATTGTCTTTGTAACCAGTTTTCATAGATTTCAGACAAATTGAAAGACTTTAGTATTGAAAAATGATTTGTAGACATGAAAAACTACTTTTTCTAGAATCTTTTACTAAAAATTCACAAATTTTAAGGGACTCTAAACTAATGAAGAGTGACATCAGAAGCTTAAAATTTGCATTTTCCATAATTTGAAGGCAAATTTCAATATTTTAGTCTTGAAAATAGTCTTAAATACAGGATTAACTAATTACAAGGAAAACTAACTTTTCAAGTTCTTTTTACTTTGATTTTTATTTCCTTACAACTCTGGACTATTTTTATTGATTTAAAATTGCTCTCAGCTTGAAAAAACGAGTATTAAGGCCATCTTCACCAAGTTTTTTGGAAAAGCAGACTTAAAAAACAATTTTTACATTCTCCATAAACTTAAAAATATAATTCTAAGCTTTGTTACTATTAAGTTGACTTCTAGACACTTCAGTGCTAAAAAAAATACACTGTTTTTAGTGCTTTCAGGCTATTTTAAGGCCTGAATGCTAGTTTGTAAATTAGTCCGAAAATTCAATTTGGACTAACACTTTAATATCATCAAAACTGCAAACGAATTCTGATTTCTCCTGCCTAAAAACCTCCTGATACGAAATTTTATTGATATAGTACTATTTTAAAAAAAAAAAACGTTTTTTCAATTTCGATTTATCTGAACATGCACGTCCTGTATTTCAAAATTGTCCACTTTTAGATTAGACAAATTATGTTTCACTCTTAAAATATGTAGTCCGAATCTGTAATAAACCTGAAAAACTGTTTTATTTGACTAATTTTAGCCGCTAGAGGCTTCAAAATCGACTAAAATTTTCTGTTCACTGTTTCATTTGAACCTGAGAAAATGCCGTATTTTGCCGTTCGTCAATGGAACCGTTGTTTATATCATTTTCAAAATATCAACACTTAAAACTTAAACAAAAAAAAGCATAAAACCCTCATTTAAAATTACTAGGAGAAATTGCACTAATTTCAATATTGGAGTGGTAACTAAACCCACTTACCTGTTTAACCAAACAATCCTTAAGCCACCTGTTGAAATTCTTATGACCAGCTCGAGGTCCCCACACCAGCGAGTGCATCAGTAGGGGGCCAGGACTCAAAGCTTCTCCATTAGCCAAACGCTCCATGTAAGGTATGGAGGGCGGCAACAAGTGTAACAACCGCCAACAGATCGTAAAACAATACTGAGTAGCACACAAGCCCAAAATTGACATTTTCGATCCGGTGGTGGCGTTTATATTATGTGTGACGTTAAGGATTTCGATTAGAGCGTCTAACAGCAACGGATATCGCAGCTTATCAGGTGTTCCCAAGATAAAGTTACAAGCCAACCCGTCCAGCTTAGGCGAGTCTTGATTGCTGACCTACACAACAAATTACCCATTTTAAATAATATAAAAATTATATTTTTTATACAGGGTGGTCTTTTTTTAACTGGAGACAACGAAAGACCAATTTCTGTTTTTAAGGTGCAGCCCAGTTTACAGCTGCCCCCGTTTCTGATCTACAAGGTGATTTTAAGAATATGTCAATTTGGAGCTCCCTTCGTATTTATTATTAGCGACTCAGAAAAACTACAAATGGTTTCCCATATAAAATTTGGCGTAGAATCCAAATAACATCTCCGTTTGTAAGATATGAACTAAACACACTTTTTTTTAAATAGGACACCTTATACATTTATGTAGACTTGTATTAAGCAAACAATTTTAGGTAACATAATAGGTTGGAAAACAACGTAAAAATCGCCAAATTTAATTTGCAATCAGGCAAGCTACAACAGCAAACGAAAACAGTATAGCGGCTGATCAAACAAATGACGTAAAATTTAGATTCTTAAAAGCTTGGAGATTTCAATACCTAAACATTTTTAAGGTTTAGATGGTTTCAATAGTTTTAGAAAAAGACTGGTCACAACCAGTTATGTAATATACAAAATATATTACTTATTAGCTTCTAATTAAGCTTCTAGAACTAGTCAGGATGTTCTAAAGCCTTTTTCAACGTTCCAAAACCGTCCAGATCTTTGAAGAAGCTTCTATAACGTGTCAGAACATTTTAGAGCCTTCTGCAACATTTCAAAATCTTCAAGATCTTTGATAAATCTTCTGGAACTAGTCAGGATGTTCTAAAGTCTTTTGCAACGTTCCAAAACCGTCCAGATCTTTGAAGAAGCTTTTATAGTATGCCAGAACGTTTTAGAACTTTCTGCAACATTTCAAAACCTTCCAGATTTTTAAAGAAGCTTCTATAGCGTGCCAGATCATTTTAGAGCCTTCTGCAACATTTCAAAACCTTCCAGATCTTTGATGAAGCTTCTAGAACCAGTCAGGATGTTCTAAAGCCTTTTGCGACGTTCCAAAACCGTCCAGATCTTTGAAGAAGTTTCTATAGCGTGCCAAAACGTTCTAGAGCCTTCTGCAACATTTCAGATCTTTGTAGAAGCTTCTAAAACTTGGCAGAACGTTCTAGAGCATTTTACAACATTTCAAAACCTTCCAGATATTTGATAACGCTTCTAGAACTAGTCAGGATGTTCTAAAGTATTTTGCAACGTTCTAAAACCTTTCAGATCTTTGAAGAAGGTTCTATAGCGTGCCAGAATGTTTTAGAACTTTCTGCAACATTTCAAAACCTTCCAGATCTTTGAAGAAGCTTCTATAGCGTGCCAGAACATTTTAGAGCATTCTGCAACAATTCAAAACCTTCCAGATATTTGATAAAGTTTCTAGAACTAGTCAGAATGTTCTAAAGCCTTTCGCAACGTTCTAAAACCTGCCATATCTTTGAAGAAGCTTCTATAGCTTGCCAGAACGATCTAGATCCTTCTGCAACATTTCAAAACCTTCCAGATCTTTGATGAAGCTTCTAGAACTTGCCATAACGTTTTAGAGCTTTCTGCAACATTTAAAAACTTTCCCGATCATTGATGAAGCTTCTAGAACTAGTCAGAACGTTTTAAATCCTTTGGCAAAGTTCGAAAACCTCCTTCCAGATCTTTGAAGAATCTTCTGTAGCTTGAGAGAAAGTTCTAGAGTTTCTAGAACTGTGCAAAAAACTTTTGGCCACGTTCCCAAACTTTCTAGATTTTTTAAGAAACTTCTATAGCTGCCAAAATGGTTTAGAGCTTTTTGCAACGTTTCAAAGTTTTCCAGACCTTTGGAAAAGCTTCTAGAACATGTCAGAACATTCTGTAGCCTTCTGCAACGTTTCAAGACATTCCAGATGTTTGATAAAGCTTCTAGAACTAGTCAGAACGTTTTAAAGCCTTCAACAGCAATCCAAAATCTTCCAGATCTTCGATAAAAGTTCTACAACTCGCCAGAACGTTGTAGTGTTGTAGAGTCGCCTGAAACGTTCTAAAACCTTCAAGAGTCTTCTAAACATCATCCTGGAAACTGTTACGATTTTTTTTCACTTTTGACTCTCTCTCGGAATTCGGTCAAATTTAGATTTAGGTTTTCGAGACATACTGAAATTGACACTAAAGCGGCTTAAAAATACCGAAATTGAGATAGAAATAACCTAAATTAATTATTTATTTAATAATATACATTTTAACAATGCTCATAATCAGTTATGTAATTTATAAAATATATTCCTTATTATTTGAATAATTCTTATGAGGCATGTTTTTAAAAGTACACACTAATTACAGTTAATTCTAGTTTCCTTGGCCGCTGTTCGTTTTCACGCTCCATGGAACGAGCAGAGCCAATGTGACGTCACAGTGGCGTAATTTGACAATTGGTCACATTAGGGTTTTGGCAAATTACGTCATCGTGACGTCACATTCCTTCTGTTCGTTCCATAGAGCGTGAAAACGAATGCGGATTTTATATCACCCAAATAATACAAAAACAGCCGCCAAGCTCTTGTTTTGTCATATTTTCAAAATCATTCCGCAGCTCAGAAACGGAACAACACAATAATCGAGCACAGGTTCGCGAAAACCGTATCGCTCTATCTTTGCTAGTTTTAGAGATACCCAGTAAAACCCTGGAATTTGAGACGCCCGTACATTTAAAAACAGTTTTTTTTTTTTGTTACCGTATTTCACGTTTTTTTTTATCAATTTAGACAACCGAACTCAGGTACCCATCACCGAATGATTATCAACCACACAGTTGGCGATTGTGAACAAAAACATTTAAGTTTCAAATCCTTTTTTAAACATAAAATTGAGACAAACTTTTGTAATATTAAACTCGCAATTATATAAAAGATTCTTGCAACATAAGAAAAACAACTTACCTCCAAATTGGACAGTTTGTAAAACTTTGGCGACGGATGAGCCTCATTTGAAATTCTCCGAAAAGGCTCTTCAATCTCCTTCCAAGCGGCTTCAGGTTTTGGTGTTGAGTCTCTATTCTCTGAACTCAGGTAAGTCAGATCAAATAGGTTTCTTTGAATCTAAATCGACATTAAAGTTCGGAAAACACACTTTAATAAAATTCCCAACCGACAATTATTACCTTTTCCAGCAGAAACGTTGGTACATCGTACAAGTGTTTCATAATATAGTCGAATAAAAGCAACAGTCTGGACAAGTTCAGCAACTGGGAATCTTTTAAATTGCTTCGAGCTATCTCCGAACATCTAAGCACGCCGCCGGCCATCAAAAGAACAACCGATTTTTTCTGCATGAGATTTAAAGAGTGAAAAAGGTACAACAAGACTTCGGCATGCTCAACGTTGAGATCTGTTGAAATGTTTTTTCTTAGTAGTTACAAACCATAGTCGTCGGCATTAATTCGGCCGTTGCACGTCATCAGGGAGTTTGACGTTTTCGTTATGCTAAGCGATTAGAGTTTTTCTCACACGCAGTTATTTAACGGACGCAGATTGGATAGAAACGTGACATATACAGGTGTGGTAAAACTAAAACTGGTCATAAGAAAACCGGGTAACTGACAGAGAAACATTGATGATTGCATGCGAGAGACAAAAACAGAAAAACCTAAAGAAAGTCCTGCGCTGCTGCCATGTTGTCAAACGTTTATCGGTCTGCCCACAAAATTTTTCTGGTAAAACTATACAGGCTAGTTATTGTTTGGACTACCTTTTGATTTAAAAATCCACCTTGTAGCTGTCATGGAACTGTGACGGTTAAATTATACAGGGTGATGGAATAAACCATTGTTTTAGCTACATTTTAGTAAAAAAATCCACGCTGTAGCTGTCATGGAACTACAGTCAGGGGCTGTCAATAGAGATAGTGACATTTGAAGCTTTCACTTGGTGTCACTTTGACGCTTCTCCGCGTGGCGCTGCCACCACAAATTTTTCCGGTAAAACTGTACAGGGTGGTGAAATTAACTATTCTTTTAGCTACATTTTAGTAAAAAAATCCACCCTATAACTGTCATGGAATCAAAGTTAGGAGCCGTCAAAGCAGGCAGTGCTTTTTTGAACTTTATCTTGATGTCGCTTTGACGTTTCTCTGTCTGATGCAGTGGCTACAAATTTTTCCGGTTAAACTATACAGGGTGGTGGAATAAACCATTGTTTTAGCTACATTTTAGTAAAAAAATCCACCGTGTAGCTGCTGTAAAACCAAAATTAAGAAGTGTCAAAGCAGGTAATGCTTTTTTTAACTTTAGTTTGATTACACTTTGACGTTTCTTCGCGTGGCGCTGCCACCACAAATTTTTCCGGTAAAACTGGACAGAGTGGTGAAATTAACTATTCCTTTAGCTACATTTTAGTAAAAAAATCCACCCTGTAGCTGTCATTGAACTAAAGTCAGGGGCTGTCAATAAAGATAGTGACTTTTTAAGCTTTCACTTGGTGTCCCTTTGACGTTTTTCCGCCTGGCGTTGCATTCACGAATTTTTCTGGTAAAACTGTATAGGGTGATAAAATTAACTATTATTTTAGCAACATTTTAGTAAAAAAATCCACCCTGTAGCTGTCATAGAACCAAAATTACAAATTGTCAAAGCAGGTAATGCTTTTTTGAACTTTGGCTTGATTACACTTTGACGTTTCTCCGCGTGGCGCTGTCACCACAAATTTTTCCGGTAAATCTGTACAGGGTGGTAAAATGAACTAATGTTTAAGCTACATTTCAGTAAAAAATCCACCTTGTAGATGCCATAGAACCAAAATTACGAACTGTCAAAACAGGTAATGCTTGGGCTTGATTACACTTTGACGTTTCTCCGCGTGGCGCTGTCACCACAAATTACAAATTTTTCCAGTAAAACGATACAGGGCGGTTAAATTAACAATTGTTTTAGCTACATTTTAGAAAAAATCCACCCTAAACTGTCATAGAACCAAAGTATGAGCTGTCAAAGCACAAAATAACCTCACATTATCCATAAAGACACATTTTTATTTAAATTAGAATATCTCAACACCCAGTAGAGTTATCGAAGTCATTTCTGATGTGAATTGATGAGAATTTAATGCAGAATATAAATTTATTAATATCCAAAACTCACGTAATTTCTTCATCGGTTTCACAGAGACAAAAACCACAATTGTCTTTTAGTGTGAAAATCATTTTTTTTTTTACTTAAACCAAAATAAATCTGTAACTAGTAGAGAGGGGTAGTGTATGGCTATCGACGTCATTCTTGATGTAAATTAATGAGAATTTAATGCAGAATAACTTAGCTTAACTAGCTCACTAGAGTTGTTCATCGGTTTCATAGAGCCAAAAATCACATCACCCTAAATTCGCCGAATAGATTACTTGAAAAATTAATTTTGTGACTAGAACATTCCTAATCATTAGCTTGTGGCTAAATTTCGCGCATGAAATTATCTATGTTTCTCTGTCAGCTACACAGTGTTCCTATGACTGGTTTTAGATTTGTCACAACTGTATAAAAATACAAAAGTCATGAAAAACTCGCGTTTGGAAGCAAAAAAACATCTGGCAACTCAGCGCATTAAACGCCAATGACGAGCAATGGCCGAATTAGTGCCGACGACTATACTCGATTTAACTTTAAGTGCCATACCTTCAGCATCAGAATCTGTAGCCATTTGTGGATTGTTCAGAACATTTTCGATGAGTGTGTTAACTAATCTATGCCAAATGCTTATAACAGACGCTTCTTTTTCATTTTGAGGTCTTAAGAGCAAAACCTTAACATATGAAAATGGGTTATAAGTGGTCAAAGCACAATTTGTACAGCTTTACCTGTGCTAGAACGGTTAGAGTTCTTGGATAAACTTGCAACGGCCATGCGTGAGGTACGTCAGCATTCCAAGGCGATACACCCAGATGATTTAACAGACAAGCTTGCAATGAAGTCAAATTATTGCTTGTAATTAAGTTGTGAGTGAATTTCATTAAAGCGCTAGAAAAGTCTGCGTACTGTCCTCCTGGAATCAAAAACGTTATAAACAAAAAAAAATTAATAAAGAACCTTTACCGAGCTCAGATTTAGCCCATTCCCTGTCCAAATCCCGGATGATGGCAGCTAAAATAATCATTTGTTGTTCCGTCAATCCGGTCTTAACGTAGCGCTGAACGAAATTCGATTTCGAACACAAAAAGTGTTTATTGAGAAACACATAAATGTTGGTTGCCAGTGTTATGTAACCGTCAACCTAAAATTCAGTTTGTTACTACTTTAACTGATACAACAATCAGTAAAATAGCCGCACCTCTCCCTTTTCCGGAACAACGGAATGACCGCGATTTAGTTGGCTGTTAGATTTTGAGTCAACATTTTCTGAAGTAGAATTTGACTTTGACTCGACCGGGTCGGGTGGCACTAAAGTCTCCTCAAACCACTGGCCTAAAATTGGTTCACTGTCGTCGTCTACAATTACGCGCAAATCAACCAAACTCCATGAAAATCACGATGGCGACACTATACCTTCATCAGTAGAATTGTCTTCGCTACCTAACATCATATCTTCGAAATAAGCCGTCGAATCTGATTGGCTAAAATTGTCGCCTTCAGGCGGCATTAACCGTTTTAGCGAACACGCCTTTCGATAACTGACAATGGACAAATAGAACAATAAGTGATTTAAGGGCGCAGCGCTCAGTACTCTAGCGACGCGTTGGAGGGCTGTAAACTGTCCCAAAATTGCCAGTGGTGCTGGCTCAATCTAGAAATAGAGAGAAAAATGTTTTATAATCATGGTTGTTATATCCTAATCATAGGTTATATCCCGAGACGTTCAAGTTTTATCGGGTAAACTGTGCATAGGTGTTTTTTTTGCAAAATTTTGCTTGGAAAATGATTGAGACTAAATAATTCGACGATTTCCAAAGAATTATTTAGTCGAAACCATTTTCCTAAAAGAAAAATTTTGCAAAAAACCTACCAATGCACATTTTACGTGATAAAACGTGAACGCCGAGGGGTATATGTCAAGATTATTTCCTGAAAACTCACATTTTAGTTTATTAACAAGAAAACACCTTAGTTAGAACACAAATACTAAACTAAACGTGATGAAATTAATGATAATATTGAACTCACCCCAGCAGACGACAGATTTTCGTTCAGCCATGTATATTTTTGTTTACATTTCAGATTGACAATCAGACGTCATAATATTTTAATTTATGTAATTTTTTAATGGAAACTACGTTATAGTGATTTATTAATTGTTAATATTGAAGAAAATAGCTTAAATTTTATGTGTGTCTAAATCCCGTTTCGTTTAATATCAAATGTTCTTCAAAAAAACGTATTCGAAAAAGGTAGGAGGTGTTTATTCAGTGTAAAATTTTAGCAACTAGGGATTTATTCAGTATATAACGGCTCTCATTGGTCGAACTAGAAAGGTTTATTGAATTTTATTGGCTGCTAGTACAATGAGGAAAATAATCGGGGGTAATATCCCTAGTGCATTTAATTTTTCCGGAAAAATTCGGAAAAACGAGTTTCTAAGTAATTTGTTTTAACAAATAGCATGAGCGATATTACTATTTGTTAAAACAAATTACTTAGAAACGAGTATTCCAATTTTTCCACAGGAAAAATTAGATGCACGAGGGATATTTGGTAAGATTATTTCCTGAGTTAAATAAACATTTTATTTTAATTAAAACAATAAGAACAATAATTAATAAGAACAATAATTAATAAGAACAATAACTTTCAAGCTAACACTATTCTTTATGTTGCTGTGAGGAGTGTGCAATTTTTTCGATTTTTTTTTTCGGAAAAACTGCTGATAGCTAAGTTGACAGTTGTCAAGTGATTTTTCCACTTAAAATTTACATTTGTTATACTAATTCTTGATAGCGATTGGTCAAAATTGATAGGAAGGAAATAATCACCATAAAATTGCCAAGACAGGTAAACAAAAATAGTTCCAGTTACAAAATCGTAAAGTCTATTTAAAAAGTAGGAGGAGCAAATGACATACACAAGCAAATACTGCCAAAAAAATCCCCAGATTTGATTTAAGGAGTTTGGGTGACATGTTAATGTTTAGGTTAGATAAATAAAGTTATAGTGCGTGTACAAAAATAAAAACACATTAAATTAGAGTTTTATTGAAAGTTAAACTAACATTTAAATTGAATACTAAGCGTGAATTTTCAATCTCATTACCTGCTTAAGTTCACTCATTTTTGATACAAATATTTGCGGTTTTTGCATTTGGGTCTTCATTTAATATTCGTTTGTACGTATTCACTATAAATTGCTTTTCTTCACGATACAATGGTCTAATTCCTTTGCATTTTGCTGGGGAATTATTCACATTGTGGCACTGGTTCGTGGCGTAGTTGAATACATGGATATTCAAGTGGTGTAGTATCAAAAATAACTTTTTTGTGATATTGTGATGCCCCGGGAAAATATTAGCAATTTTCTTTTTGTTTATTTTTCAAAGTCAAAATTTAAATCAAAAATACAGGGTGGTCCAGTTTTAAATGTCAATAATTCACCAATCCATAGCCAATTAAAAAATAAGTTGACATTCATTATGTCATTTTCCTGAAAAGTGCTTCCTAAGGAAAATACAGTCCTTCAAATTTCTGTTTAAAAAATCGTTTTTTTTTCTCATAACTATCAGACCGTTGGAGCAATATTGATCAAATTTGGAACAAGCACTTTATTACACGTTATTACGATCAAAGACCCAAAACTAACCTAACCCAACTTAAAAATTGTCTTGGAAACGGAAAATTCACTTAAGAAGTTTAAAAAATATTATTGTAGCCAGTTTTCATACATTTAAACCTTAAAAATTGACTTGAACCTTAAAATGTTACAAATGTGAAGTTTTCATAATTTGAAGACAAATTTTAATATTTTAGTCTTGAAAATAGTCTTAGATGCAGGACATTGACATTAGATTCATGAAAATTGTCTTGAAAACGAACTTTTCGTGCTTTTTACTTTGCTTTTCATTTTCTTCAACTTCTGGACTATTTTTAGTGCTTCAAAACTGCTTTCAGCTTGGAAAATCAAGTTTCAAGGCTATCTTCACCAAGTTATTGACATAGCAAACTTAAAAAACATTTTTTACATTCTTCATAGACTTAAAATGGCATTCCAAGCTTTGTCACTATTAAATCGACTTCTAGACACCTCAGTGCTAAAAATTCGGGTATTTCTTAATAAACTAGAATCGTTTTTAGTGTTTTAAGGCTGTTTTCAGTGCCTCAAATCGAGTTTCAAGACTATCTTTACAAATTTTTTGACTTATCAAGCCTAAAAGCCAGTTTGTCCACTGACCATAGTCTTGAAAATGTTATTTCAAGCTTCTTCACTATTAAATTGACTTCTACACTCATAGGTGCAATAAATTGTAGCATCTCTAAGAAATTCAGACTGTTTTTAGTGCTTTTTAAGACTGAAAAATCGAGTTTAAGACTATTTCCAAAAATCAAGTTTCTTCAGTAATAAAAGTAAAAAATGTTGGTACCAGATGCTACAATAATAGCCTTGAGAACTAATTTTTAGAAATAAAATAGTCCTAAAATTTAATTTACTTTTAGACTTGTTGTCCAGTCCAGAAAATTGAGTTGTACACCAATTAAAGTCTTGAAAATATACTTTTGGACTCTCTTTAGTCCTAGTAAAGTCAGTTCTAGCATTAAAAGTCAACTTTTATATTATTTTTAGTAGTAAAAATTGAGTTTCATGTGCAATACAATCTTTGTCTTGATTTCCGGACTTTTTTTAGTTCTTGAATGCCAGTTTCAGACACTCAACCAGGATGGAAGTCTGAGAAAGCGAATCATAAGACCATTCCTAGTAGTAAAAAGCAAGTTTTTAGACTATTCAGTACAAATTTGGACTTTCACAAGGCTTGAATGTTCAGTTTTAAACTATAAAACGATTTTTTAAATGGAAATTTGGAGGACTGTATCTTCCTTAGGAAACGTTTTTCAGAAAAATGACATAATGCAAGTCAACTTATTTTTTGATTAGCTATCAAATGGTGAATTATTGACACTTAAAACTGGACCACCCTGTATATTAGTACTTACGGAATTAGTTTGAGGCACATCTGAACACTACTAGACACAACGCTTAAATGAAAAACTAGTTTGAAAGAAAAAACTGACTTTAAATCCTAAGCCAAACCTCTAAGACATTTAATTGGCCGGCGCCATTAATCCAGAAGCGGAAAGAATTATGAATTTTGTAATTTTACTTTCAAAATTTTTGACTCTCTCTACCGGCGAAACCGTACAACTAATCAATCAACTTTTATACGTCAATAAAAAGCTCATTTCATTAGCTATCCATTGACATATAAAAGCTCATACAAAGTGTAGAAAATAAGCTAGTTATTGATGATTGAAAGAAAAAATGCACCAAAAGTCATAAAAAAATGAGTCAACTTTGACGCCCTCTAGTGGCCAAACCGTCTAACCTACGAACCCCCGGTGGGGGTATTTTTAGAAAGCTCATTTCATTGGCTATCCATTGACGTTTAAAACTCTACTAAAAGTAGTGCAATTAAGCGAGTTTTTAAGGATTAAACAAAAAGATACCCCAAAAAAATTTGCCGCCTTCTGGCGGGAAAAAACGGCTAACCAATCGATTTTTATACGTCAACGAAGAGCTCATTTCATTGGCTGTCCATCGACATATAAAAATATATACAAAGTGCTACAAATACACGTGTGTTATTTACGGTTTAGTGACAGGATGCACCGCAAAAATTTATTGACTGGTTTAAGGCTAATTTGACTATAGAAAATTAGGAAAACACGGTCACGTGACTTATTAGATTTACCATGACATAATGCTTAGAAATTTTTTGAAAAATTCTTTTTGTAAATGACAATTTTTGTAAGGGTCAAATTTGTCTGAAACACCGCCACTATCCTAATGGGTTTTGCGTTATGTTGGCCAGTTAGTGCAAGCGAAAATCGACCTTAATGATTGTAGTTCTACAGTTTTGTTACTACTCTAGATTTGGCAATCATTGTGCTAGGTTTGTGCCAAATATCAGGGCCGTATCTGCCCGATTCAAAAAAATCCTTTAAAGATATTAGAGCGGTAACATTGAAGGAACACTCTGGCGGCCAAACGAGGCAACCTATCAATACAGGCGACCATATTTTTTGAAAGCCCATTTTATTTTCTATCCACTGACATATAAAAGTCTATACAAAGTGTTGTGTGTGACAAGAAAGACAGTTTTGACTAAATTTGACAACAACTAATTTAACCTTCCTTAATTCGGTTATTTTGACAGTTACGTTACGTTAGTTTGGTGGTTCAATGTATCAATTTAAAAAGTGATTTTTTTTTTAAATAAGTGGCGTAATACTAACTTTCTTTAATTTTGAACAGAGAATCAGACTGAATTATAAGAACGTGTTCCGTTTGAAAACTAGACTTTCTGTCCTTTTTTAGAACTGATTTTTTGACCACACTGTATTATATATTTTGACTTTTTTCTGCACCCATCCCTCGAACAAACGTTGTCTAACCTGACAAAACACAAAAACCAAAAAAAAACTTTTCCTGATATGTATAAGTTAAAAATGTTTTGGAAACCGAAAATACCAAATTTCACATAAAATAGTAAATATCTGAGACGGATACAGATAGGTATATAACATTAATACACGAAATATGTATAGAATTTGAGGTAGAATACAAAAATGAAAAAATATACAGGGTGTCCCATTTAAAATAAGCAGCAGTTGATATCTACTTCCGGTTAAATAGTTGCACGCATATTTTCTTATTTTTACTTTTTTTAATTAAAAAAGGTTTTTTTTAGACCCCCCAGTTGTGATAATTCAGGAAGTTAGTGGGTATTGTTAGGCTAGGTTAGGTTAGGTTAATTATTAGCAATTACTGGGCATTACAAGAAATTAGTTACAAAAAAAAAACACAAAATTAATACATACTGTAACAACACTTCCTCCGGTACCGCCGCAAACCTCCAAGCCCAGATCGTCAAACAAATCAGACAAAAGAGCCAGAGCTTTAGTAGCCAACGCGACGCTCAGTACCCCGAAACATTGTTGGAATTTTTGTAGACCAGATCGAGCGGTTCCACCACTGCCCGAAGTCCCAGACGATGAGTCTCTAGTCTGGAATAAAGAAAAGTTGGTGTGCAAAATAAAATTACGAGACAAAAAATTTATACCTGTAAGCTTTGTTTGCTTGGACTGGGCCTACTTCTTTCAACTGAATCTTTTTCTCTTGACTCCCGAGACAAATGCGCGGATGGTTTGTCACTTGTTGTTTGTGAAAGATGCGTTTGAAGACCGGACACCAATACCCACGCTCCGGCAAGGAGATAATTCTGGTATGCCTAAAAAAATATTCATATCGGTTAGTAGCTTAAAAATCAAGAATGTTGGTTTGATTTACGTGTCCGCCAGCTCTGGTCGACGATTTAATGATATTTCCAATGTAAGAGTACATACTTAACGCCTCTTCAACTAGTTTGACAGCGTTAGAGTCTAAATCTTCTTCTTTGAGGTTTGCAGCTTGTGCCTAAACCAAAATATCACAACTTAGTCATACAAAGTCAAGCTAAGTCAGCTTTTATGACCAATACCCTCTCATACGATAGATCAGCTTATTTTAAGGTCGATATACAATGTGTTCCTGTTAAAACAATTATTTAATTATAATAATTCGGAAACTGCCGGGTTTAAAAGAAAGTCGTGATAGACATCAACTTGTTTTTTAAATAAAACATAATGTTACATAACAACTGTTTCTGTTAATTTTGAAACACTTTTGAAAGGACTTCTCCAAATGTTGTATTTATTTCTTAGAAACTCCATAAAAATAAGCCGCGTTTTATTAAGATAAACATCGATCTAATTCGATAAACTGTTCAAAAATTGTTCATTTTATCCGTGTTAACTAAAGAATAGTTTCAGTTCTTTGCTGGTTTTTATTGTTTTTGCAAATGCTACATCGCAATTCCTCAGGTATGTTATTTTTAAGAGAAAAATGTCTTATTTTATTGACGTGGGGACATTATTACTATTAATTAATTATAATTAATATTACCGATTATCATTCAAGTTTTGTCTGTGTTAACAGTTTGATCATAAGGCTCATTAATACTTAAGATTTAGTTAACTTTGTTCTAGATACAACATTTGCAGTAATAAGCTTTAAGACTGTTCTAAAAGCTTTTGGAAGCTTCTGAAATCTTTTTAAAGTACTTCAGAAGCATTTGGGAGGTTTTAGGACAGTTTAAGAGCATATTGAAGGTTCAGGACTGCTTTGGAGAGATTTGGAAACTTAAACGGTTCTAAAAGTTGTTACAAGCTTTTAAAGTGTTCTAGAAGCATATAGAAGCTTTTAGACTGTTTTGAAATTTGGCGAAAGTTTCTAGACTAGTTGAAAACCCTTTGGAAGCTTCTATGCTGCTTCAGGAGCAATTGAAAGCTTCTAGAAACTGTTTTGAAAGGTATAGGAGTTTCTACAGTGTTTTGGAAGCTTCTGAAAACTTTTTAGAGGACTTCAGGAGCATTTACAAGGTTTTAGGAGAGTTTAATGAGCATACTGAAAGTGCTGGATTGCTTTGGATCCATTTGGAAACTTAGACGGTTCTAGAATTTGTTAGAAGCTTTTAAACTGTTCTAGAAGCATACGGAAGGTTTTAGACTGTTTTGAAATCTTTTGAAAGCTTCTAGACCAGTTGAAGAGCATTTGGAAGCTTTTAGACTATTCCAAAACCCTTTGGAAGCTTCTATGTTGCTTCAGGAGCATTTGAAAGTTTCTAGACACTATTTTCGAAGGGTTTGGAGTTTCTATAGTGTTTTGAAAGCTGCTTAAATCTTTTTAGACTATTTCAGGAGCATTTAGATGGTTTTAGGATAGTTTAAAGAGCATATTGAAGGTTCAGGACTACTTTGGAGACATTTGGAAACTTAGACTGTTCTAGAAGCATACGGAAGCTTTCAGACTGTTTTAAAAATCTATTGAAAGCTTCTAGATTAGTTGAAGAGCATTTGGAAGCTTTTAGACTGTTCCAAAACCCTTTGGAAGCTTCTATGCTGCTTCAGGAACATTTGAAAGCTTCTAGACACTGTTTTGGAAGGTTTTCGAGTTTCTATAGTGTATTGGAAGCTCCTGAGATCTTTTTAAACTACTTCAGGAGTATTTAGAAGGTTTAAAGAGCATATTGAAGGTTTAGCACTGGGACTCCTTGTGATATAAGTAGAGTAGAATTCTATTTATCGACTATATTCTAGGTGTCAGACATTCTATGCACAAAGAGCTAGGAAGCCAAAATATGGCGAGAATTGGAGACCTTTTAGAGGTGCCAAATTCACGCGATGTTGTGGCTTTCTAGCTCTTTGTGCATAGAATGTCAAACACCTAGAATATAGTTGATAAATAGAATTCTACTCTACTTATATCACACGGAGTCCCAGTACAGGACTGCTTTGGAGACATTTGGAAACTTAGACGGTTCTAGAAGTTCTTGAACTGCTCTAGAAGCATACGGAAGCTTTTAGACTATTCCAAAACCCTTTGGAAGTTTCTATGCTGCTTCAGAAACATTTGAAAGCTTTTAGACACTGTTTTGGAAGCATTTGGAGTTTCTATAGTATTTTGAAAGCTTCTGAAATCTTTTTAGACTATTTTAAGAGCATTTAGATGATTTTAGAACAGTTTAAAGAGCATATTGAAGGGGCAGAACTGCTTTGGAGACTTAGACGGTTCTAGAAGTTTTTAAACTGCTCTAGAAGCATACGGAAGCTTTTAGACTGTTTTAACAGCTTCTAGACCAGTTAAAGAGTATTTGGAAGCTTTTAGACAACTCCAAAACACTTTGGAAGCTTCTATGCAGCTTCAGGAACATTTGAAAGCTTCTAGGCACTGTTTTGCAAGGTTTTGGAGTTTCTATAGTGTATTGGACGCTCCTGAGATATTTTTAAACTACTTCAGGAGTATTTAGAAGGTTTAAAAAGCATATTGAAGGTTTAGCACTGGGACTCCTTGTGATATAAGTAGAGTAGAATTCTATTTATCGACTATATTCTAGGTATCGGACATTCTATGCACAAAGGGCTAGGAAGCCAAAATATGGCGAGAATTGGAGACATTTTGAGAGATGCCAAATTCACGCGATATTGTGGATTTCTAGCTCTTTGTGCTTAGAATGTCCCACACCTAGAATATAGTCGATAAATAGAATTCTACTCTACTTATATCACACGGAGTCCCAGTACAGGCAAGGCAAGAAGAGCATTTGGAAGCTTTTAGACTATTCCAAAACCCTTTGGAAGCTTCTATGTTGCTCAGGAGCATTTGAAAGCTTCTAGGCACTATTTTGGAAGCATTTGCAGTTTCTATAGTTTTTTGGAAGCTTCTGAAATCTTTTTAACTACTTCAGGAGCATTTAGAACGCTTTAAGACAGTTTAAAGATTATACTGAAAGTGCTGCTCTGCTTTGGGGGCATTTGGAAAATTAAACCGTTCTAGAAGTTGTTAGAAGCTTTTAAACTGCTCTAGAAGCGTACGGAAGTTATTAGACTGTTTTCAAATATTTTGAAAGCATCTGGATTAGTTGAAGAGCATTTGGAAGCTTTTTACAGTCACTAAAACCTCGAAAATGGCGATGATACCGAGTTTCTAAAAATTTGTATGCCAAAAATAGTAAAAAGTCCAGAATATCTCGGAAAAAATTAGAGAAATTTCGCAAGAGATCAAAACGATTCAGAATGACTTTCTGCCACTCAGTGGACTTTGTTTACACCCACTTAGAAACGAGTAAACGTGGTCACATCTCCCAGAGCTTTAGTTTCAAATTCAGCAGTTCAAGACAAACATTTTCAGATTTTTACAGTCTCTGAAACAAGAGCTATTTTACGACGACATAAAAATGAGTTGAAATTCGAGAAATGTCGATTTTCTAAGAAAACGCGAACAGTTTGCCATAGGAGACCTTAAATGATCAATATTCTGAGTGTTGAAAGGTCAAAAAGTATTGGAATTCATCAACAAAACTCTTAACTGGAACGCACTGTATGACAGCAAACGCTTCAAAATGTCAAATTGTCTTCAAAACACCTCCTACAGTTTTTGAGATAATTTTTTGAAAAGTTTTTCAATAAGTCAGCTTTAATGAGTTTCAAGTCTTGGTAATCTAAAAGAATTTCATTTTTTTTATGGTTTTACGAAAATTCTTTGCCTAAAACTTGCTTATTTTTTGATGACAATATATTTGCCAAAAAAAATCATTTTTTAAATTTTTTTCTCTGAGAGAACAGAGATTTCTCTTTTCTTTGTTCAGATTTTTTTTCTATTAACACCTAAAAAACATTCTAATCCAAATCTAAATAAAGAAATGAAGCAAAACCGTTGCCTCAGTTTTTGTATTATTTCAGATTTGTTTTTGAAATAATAAAAAATTCATATTCAAGAAAAATATAAACGTTTACAGGACCTGTTTAGCTTTAAATAGTATGAATGCTAGTAGAATATAAACTGACTGATCCTGTAAAATTAAAGTACCAACCTTGGGTGAAACAACATTCGACACTGTCAAACATGCACTTGCCGCGGCTTGAGCCACCGCACAATGCAACGATGCCATAGCCAGATTGCACAGTTTGTCTAGTTTGGGTGCACTAAGTGGCTCTAGTACAGGCAAACTAATCGCCGATATGGCCAATGTAATTTCAGACACTGTTTGTGGAAGGCTAGAAAACTAAGTAATAAAAAACCCAATAAAAACATACTGAAAACACTCACCTATTCCTGTGGGTTAAAGCTTCAGCGTGGTTAGATGGAATACTGTAGGGACGTCCTGCTAGTGCCTCCTCAACTTTCGCTTTTGCCTTTTTGATCGTTGGCAAATTGAGACATAAATCTATAAGAGTGTCGCCTGCTCTAAGAGCTTGCAAACTTTCCGTATTAGCTCGTAGAAACAATCTCTGCAACGTTAAAATGTAAACTTTTTCAAAAATCAAAACTCAAATGCCACTCACGTTAATTTCAGTGATTGGATCAACGTCTCCCAAGTTTTCTGGTAACGGACTTGATACTGGATCATGCGGTTCTTCGCGTATCGGTAAAGTGAGTCGTTCGTATATTGTAACAGACAAATCGGGACGGTTTTTAGAGGATTCCTGTTTGTTGACCGACTCCTTTTCATTTCCTTCAGACACAAAACGTTAAAAATTCAACCGACTACACTACAAACTTAACACATACCACCGGATGGTACGTTGGTCTGTTGCGGCAAATTTTCACCCTTCATGGTGTCTACAAGACTTGTAACTTCTGTTGTAGTGAGTAAACCTGTGCCCGTACAAAGCACTTTCACTGCATTTAGATAGCGTTCAATGGCCACGCTGTCTTGATATTGCTCGCTGCTAGCGCTCTGGAGAGCATTAAGCAAATATTTCAGTAGCACTCTACATGCTGCATTGGCAGTTTCTAATTGACTACCAGATACTAGAAATTAACAAAAAAAGTTATATCAATAAGTAGCCAAACGACTCCATTATAATTTACAGAAATAAACTTTCTGCAACAGGGACACTGACAACTGACAGATTTTAATGCGGTGTAGACTGTCATTCGGCTTGGTTTATTGGCTTTTTACTGATGTAAAAAACTTTTACTATAATGCACTCTAACTGCCTTATACAGGATGTGAAAGAAGTGTGTAGTGCCCAATTGACCAATAATTATTATTGGTTTTGTTTTAGCATAAGGAAGTGTTATTTAGGTCAATATCTCGGGACGTTTCCCAGTTAACGTCCCATGTCTCAAGAAATATTGATTTATCCGAAAAAGACGACATTACAGTGCTCAAGCTCGAATTAAGTTATGGCAGCACCTTTTTATGTGTCACTTTAGTTGGGTGTAGATCCAATACTATCTGCTACATAATTTTTTAAGCAACCCCATGACCAATAAGACCATACAGGGTGGCTAGAGACAATCAAGTGGGACAACAATGTGTGCAAAAAAAGAAAAGTATTAAATTACAGTCACTTTACTGATACTTTTAAATTTTTCCTTACATAGTAACTTGTCTAAGGTATTATCTGTGAACGTTTTTGAGCGTTTCTTAATTAACGTCATGTGTCCGAAGAAATATCGATTTTTCCGGAAAATGATCCGGAATGATATAACACGTCTATCTATCATTCATGTTGTACGTTCAACATTATCTGTTACATAGTCTGAGTACTTTTCAGGACAAGCCCCATATTTGGTAAGGCTTACAAGGTGTCCAGCGACAAAGAGTGAATTGTTTGCCCACATTTTTCTTCCACTTTAACTGTCTCTAAACACCCTGTATGGTCCTATCGGTTAAGGGAGTTGACTTAAAATTATGCAACACATAATATGGAACTTACACGTGACTTAAAATGACAGTTTAAAGCTACTGTCTTTATACGAGATTGAGCACAGCTATGTCGCATTTTTTTGATAAACAGTTGGAGAACGGCCGAAAACGTCCCGAGATATCGACCCAAGCAACACTTTCTTATGTTAAAACAAACCCAAAAAAAAAAATATTGATCAATTGTTTGCATTACTTAAAAATTTCACTGTTTTGCACGCGCTTCTTTTCCACCCTGTATAGTACCGTGGCGGTGCATTTAAGTCAGAGAGTTTTTTCCATCAACCAAAATTAAATAAATTAAGCTCAATGATAGTCCAAACCGCATTAAAATCTGTCCTTTCGTTTAGTAGTGGTAAGGTTTTGAAATGACCCAAAATCGTTCAAATCCGTTATTTTAAATGGGACACCCTGTATAATATAACGTCAATTTGTAGCCCCAACTAGAGAGCTAATAAGTACTATACAGAAGTTTTACAGTTTCTAAGATATTTTCCCTGAATTTCTGCAAAAATCTGCATTGAAACTCAGAAATTTGTGTTTCTCTGTTAATAGCTACTTTTTTGGTGCATTTCTCAAGTTCATTACATGTGTCACATTTGACAGCAGAAACATGACTTTTCATGGACAAAGACAACATCTTTTGTATGCAAATACTGATTGGAATAATTAGTAATTTCACAGAATATAAGATATTAAATAAGGACTGTGAGCCTCTTGGCCACACATAAGAGCTTTGTTGATTCTTGAAGAGACTTGGTCTCTTTTATGCCTGTTTTTGGTCAACTTCAGCAATAAACCTTATTATGGTAAAATTCATTGTAAAAAATCTGTTTTTTTCTACCTTAAAATCTACACTACTAACGAGAGAGCGCCAAAAGTGGTAATGTAAGTAAGAGTAGATAAACAATAGCTCAGACCTGTAGTTCAAACAGTTCCTATAAGATATTGACAAAATGTTCGACTATGAGAGAAGAAAATGTTTCCTTTTCATGAGAAATCTACAGTTTTCTGACGCGACACTTATTTAGAAACACCCCAAATACGACAGTAAAGTAATAACTAAAAAAACAACATTAATATTAAATATTTATCTATTTTACTAAATAAAATAGGAAGTTTTTCCTAGAATAAAATCGTTCCTAATGAGACTCATTGTAGGTAATAGTTAACTGAATACCAGTAAATGGCCATTAAAGTAAAGAATCTTCCTGATTTGACTTCATAAAAATATGAATTAGTAACACCCTTGTTTTTGGATTAGTACCAAATTCAATAGCACCTAAAAAATCAGTTTTAGTTTGTAATCTAACACAGAAAATGAAAAGATAATATTGATTTAGATCAGGTAATCTGGTAATCATGTTATCTAGCTACCAAAACCAAATAACCTTATGCAACCATTGCATTATTCTCGAAAACCGTTGCTTTTAGCCATTTTAATATACATTTTTTGTGTAAAAACGATGGGAAATTATGATATTTAATTAAAAACCTGTGACTGAATAAAAAGTATGACAGAATTAAATAAGAACCCTGTAACTGGCGTCGTCTATAAAATACATAAAAATTGTGGACAGATTTGAACTTTACCTATTTAAAAATGCAACAAAATTTCATGTATGTTTATTCTTTTATTTTTGACTCTGTTTATCGCCCTTATTATCAACTTATTGACTAAAAGAATTGTGGCTAATGTCTGTTTCCCCAACACTGGCTAAGTTGAGTTTAGACTGTGTTATTATGCACATGAACTGCATTCACATTCAAACATCAACTTAGCTAAAGTTGTACTTAAAATTGACATGGAAGAGTTGGGAAAACAGACATAAATCCACTAATTTTAGAATCATCTAACTCTAACTACCCTAGATAGTGTTTGCAGAGTAATTTGTTTAGTGATTATATTTTCTGCTTTATTGGCCTATTACAAAAAAAATTTTTCATCTAGGCCAATAAAACATTTGGTTTGTAGCCAATAATTTATTTTGAACTGGAGACAATTTTATGCTTAACCTATAAGTGTATTTCTCTTTCTATCTGATTCAATGTTTAAACAATAATAGAACTATCCTTCACCTCTATTTGATTTTATTCCATTTGCTGGTAATTTTAACATAGTAATTGTTCAATAGAACTCTGGATATAGGACATTAGCAAACACAAACATTTTGTATGCTTTCATAATAAACTAATACACCAAAACCTCAAATTTTACAAAATCAATGTTCTGTATGTAGTAGTCCCTTAATGACAGGAAATGTCAACTTAAAAAAAAAGTTGAAAATTTTGTACTATATTAGTAGTTTAGTAACTATATTTTAAACAGTGGGAAAAGCTGAAATTGTAAAAGCACACAATTTGCAGAGCAAAAAAATGTCATCTTTAATCTTGAAAAGTCTGTAAATTACATTCAAACAGCTGGGAAAGCTAAAACTATAAAAATACGTCACATGATCGTGAATTTAAATTTGCAGTTGGCAACCCAGTAAATTTAAATTGACACTTGTTAATAACAGTCATGTGACCCGGTAAATGTCGTCTGTTTCCTAGAAAAGGCTTTAAATTACATTTAAACAGCTGAGAAAGCTAAAATTGTAAAAGCATGTCATGTGATTGTAACAATTTAAATCTGCAGCTGGCAATACTGTAAAGTTAAATTGACACCTGTCAACAACAGTCATGTGACCCAGAAAATGTCATCTTTAGTGTTTCTGTGATTTTAAAATGCAATATAATCAAAATCTTTAAATGCCAATAATTTGAAAACAGCTAAACCAAATGTCACCTAATTATATATTTTTAGAATGAGAACGAAAAGATCTATCAAATTATCAGAAAATACACAGGATGTTCTATTAAAAATTTATCAACTTTGAATTTTTTCATGGTCTTTTATTTTATCCATTAACATTTTCTGCTGATTTAAGAGAAGCCCTATAACTTTTGTATTAACAGTTTTTTCCTATCTGCACAAATAAAGATGGCCCAAACTTTCTAAATTTATATACCTAAGCCTAAGGGTGCATATTCCTGAAATAAGGGAAGGAAATTACCAAGAGACTGTAGAATGTGACAGGAACCAGCAATTGTCAGCTTCTTCTGTCACATTCTAACAATTTAGAATTAGGGCCCTGATGTTTGCAACAACTAACCACTATACAAACTGACTGGCCGAGTGAGAACTGAAATTATGCTAAAATATTCCAGAAAACAAGTTTTACTAAAATAAAGGGTCAAGGTTTCTAAACCTACCTTTATTCTGGGGGGCTCTACTCTCTCAACCTTTAACCCTACTTTACGACATTTGTCTATTTTCAGGCCCAGTTTACTGAAGTATTTTCAGTAGGTACATGTATTAACATGACTAGAAAATTTGAAACTAACATGTCAAACTTTTTGTTAAGATAAGCTCAACCCCCAACAAGGCATAAAGTAGGTACCTAGTCCAAATTTATGTTTACATCAATTTGGACAATTTGATTTTTCAAGTGTACTCAATAATGCATCTTTACTGCATCACCATAAAACGTCATTATTGGTATATTATTGCATTTGCAAGTTATAAATAAACCCCCTAACACACCCACACAAACTGGTCTAAACAAAAGGTAATGTAATCACACAGAGAAATAGGCAAGAAAGTGGTTAAAAGTCATGCCAAAGTTAACTCACATTTTGATATACTGCTGCTAATATAATCAGCTGCGAGAACGGTGAAATTGTTGTAGAAGTTCTTGTGAGCCTCTTTGTGCCTCCAAATCTCGGATTCACTGAAATGAGTGAAAAGTATCGAGTTAAAATTAAAACGTTTCTAAGCTGTCAGGAAAAAAAATGAAATTCTGAGGACTACAACTGAAGTGGCATGTATCATACCTTTTCACTATCGTAGAACACAACTCTATAAGCTCGGTGGTACTAGAACATTCGTAATTCGGGGACAAAAAAGGCTTTAATACGAGGGACCAATCTACTCCGCCACTGCTCGCTGCCATTACTTCAACCATTTGTAAAAAAGTTTTTGCATTAAATGACAAATGTATTTTTTTATGTTTTGATGTCGAATTTACGTCAACTGTCATCGGATCGGTCACTCTTCATTTTTGACAGAGCCAAGACATTGCAATCTACCTAGAGAGGGATCAAAGTATCGTTTACTATTAGCAGAACAAACTTTACTTTTAATAATAAATTAGATTAAAATACATTGAATAATAAATAAGACAGTTTCCATTTTAACAGCCCCTAAATCCGCCATTTTGGTAGCTATAGAAAAAATAAGTAGTATCATCTTGTAGCTTTTCAAATCTTATTTTTTGCATTTTGTATACAAAAAATTCAAATTAAATTTTTTTTTTTAATTTAACGGGAAAAACAGATTAATATAAATTGAAAACTCAAGTGTGTTCTTAACTAAGAGATCAAATGAATACCAAAATCAAATATACAGTTATTATTTTTTATTAAAATATACATTCATGTACATGAAAAAAATAAAATGAGTGCGAAAAAGTAACTTTTTCTAATTTTGGCATATAAAGTGACACTTTTTAAAACTGTTTAGAGTGACAAAACGTTTTACTTTTCGTAACTAGTTACGAAAAGTATCACTTTATGTAACTAGTTATGAAAGGTTCATTTCATCACTCTCTGTTTTTATGCATTTCCGTAGAAACATATGGGCGACATCCATCATAACATGTCGTTGTCACAGTTTATACAAGGTGCTATGAAAGTGAATATTTGTGTTAAATCACTTTAAAAGATGGTTTTTACCGCTTTTTGGTTAAAATTAGAAAAAATTATGTATGCAACACGTTTCGAAAATGTCTTATTGTGTAACTCATTCAAATTGTAGGACCTCGCTGCGCTCGCCCTACAAACATTCATTCGTTACACAAAATCGATCTTTTCGTAACTGGTTACATAAATAGCTATTACCGCATCCGGTACTGAAAAGTGCATTTAAAGTACGAGAAGCAAAAGCTATAGGTTTGTCTGATCCGCGCCAATATTCTTTGGCTGGGAATGCGTCCTCAGATAGATGGGTCAAGCAAGACTACTGCTTTTTACCCTCCCATCGCTGTAGACCAAAAGGATAGGTCTGGAAGAGGAAGTCCAGAAATTTTCCCTTTCGGGAAGTTCCCAGAGTTGCATCGGCGTCCTCTGTCCTGGGAAAAGGATGCCCCCCCCCCTCTGACGGAGGGGCTCTTTTGACGCTCTTCTTGTCCTCCATTTCTTTTTTCTTCGTCAGCTCGTCCATCTCTGGTGGTCCTGGTTAGCTATAGGATGTCCAAACAGCCGGCTTTCGTCCGTCTGTTTTTACATCCTAAAGTTTTTGGGGAGTTAGGGTCTGGTGAGTGAGGGATGGTTTTCCCCCTTTTGCGTAGACAAAGCGGGAGAAAGTGCCAGGAGTACAGTCAGAGCCCAGTTAGCAGCGGGGGGAAGGTCTGGGGGGAATTGTTGTCCTCTTCTTGGCTGGTTGGTCCTGAATTGTCGTCTATCTGAAACAGAAAGAAAATCTTATTAATAATTACCCGTTATCCAATAACTGGTATCGGGGTCCTTTGTGGGGTGCTTCTAGCTCAGTGTCGTAGTTCACTGCTTCTTCAACTGATTTTCGCTGCTTGATCCTCTCCGTTGCGGTGGTGAACTTCAAATCTCGCTGGATGTTCACCACGTTTCTGACGTACCATGGGGCGTCCAGCGCTGTCCTGAGCGCAATATTTTCCACAGCTTGGAGTTTCTTCAGGTGCGGTTGAAGAACCGACTTCATGAGCGTCACTGTTCCGAAGTACCAGCTTCGATGTTCTACTTGTCATGGGGTACACAGTTTTGCTCTGGCCGCTCTGACTTTCTGTCTGGCTTATTATATGTGACTTCCACACGTGAGGTACGTCGCCTCGTTGCGCCACTCGATGTCATTTAACCTGACTTTGCCTTCTATCCTCACCTTTGGTCTGTTTTTGAAGACTATGGCCTGCGTTTCCTCCGCGTTAAGGTCGATCAGGAGTCGGCCGCTCCTGCTCCGTGCCATAATCGCAGTGTCATCCGCGTAGAGCGCTAACCTGGTCCGCTGACCAAAACATAAATGTTATAGAGAAATGGCGACAGTACTGCACCTTGCAGCACTCCTGCTTCCATTTCCCTATAACTTGAGTAGACGCTGTCGATTTTGACTCGGAAGCGACGAGCTGAAAGAAAAGATCTAATTAGTTTCACCAGGCCGACTGAAAAGCCGGCATCCAGCATCTGGATTAGAAGTCCTCTGTGCCAAACCCTGTCGAAGGCCTTGGAGACGTTTAGCAACTCGGCTCCTGTCGCTTCTTTCCTGTTCCCTTCCGTGATGAACTCGGTCATCCTCAGGAGTTGGAATTCCATTAATAGTGTCCTCCGGAATCCAAATTGCTCGTCGGGGATGACGTGCATCAGGTCCTCTTCTTGCTCGTTTAGCTTCTTGAGGATGATAACTTCTGCCACTATTCCCAAGGATGGCGGGAGGCTGATAATTCTGGGGGAACAGCGGGTCCTTTTGTGGTTTCGGAAACAGGATAACATCAGCCCTCTTACAGTCAGCAGGAAAGTGCCTTAGTCGAAGGATTGCATTAACCTATTCAACAGGGCCAGCTATCCCGCGTCTCGGAAGTTTATCTCGTCCCATCCTGGTGCCTTTCTTGTCTGATCCTATATTACCTTGCGATAAAACTGCACGGAGAGCTACACAATCGAAGCATCCGTCGTTAAGATAAACGGCTTGTTAAAATCAGGATACTGTAACACTGGGACATTGATAAGAATATTTTTACAAGTATCAAATGATGATGAAATCTGAGTCATGTACTACTTTGGAATCTTTCTTTAGACAGAGCGAGTTAATGGTTTCGTGATTTCAGCAAAGTGTTTGATAAACTTCCGATAATAACCAATTAATCTGGTTGGGTTACACCGTTAGGAGTTATCACATGTCCTAAGTAACAAACTTCTTTTCTGAGAAATTCTGACTTATCAAGCTGTACTTTCTGTTTGGACTTATCATATGTTCTTAAAAACATTACAATGTCATCTAAATAAACTAAACATTCGTCATTTTGTAATTCGCGTAATATATTGTCCATAACCCTTTGGAAAGTAGAAGGAGATTTTTTTAAAACCAAAAGCCATTCGTCTGAATTTTCGAGTCCATTTTCTGTTGGAAAAGCAGTTTTTTGAATATCATTCGTGTCCATTTCTATCTGATGAAATTTGCGAGATCTAATGTAAAAAAATACTGGCATTTGCCTAGTTTATCTAAGATATCAGGAATGTTTGGTAGTGGATTTCCTATAATCTATGACTCTGAATCTCCATTTATTTTTGCCTGATGCATCTAATTTTTTAGGGACAATCCATATGAGGTTTGACCGATAACATTTTTTTGATTTGAGATTTAACTTCAGCTTTATGAATCTCAGTTTTAGTAAAGATAGGTGTCTCATCAGCTCATCAGTTAGGTCTTATTTGGTTAGTAAACGTTAATGGAATTTCCTCGCAGTAGAAAATATCACGATATTCTAAACAAAGGTCACGATTTGTTTTTCTTTCCTCTGGATTGTAATGAATTAAACGAAGATTTTTTAAATTTGCTTTTAATAAATTATTATTGCTTTTATTCAAATCAATTTGATCAATATCGACTTCCATCTTCCATTACATCAATATGAAGAAGGCTTGAAATGTCGATTCTAATTGGGTTGTCTCTAGCTATTTGTTATAGTAGTAAAAGCAAAATTGTTATTTTTTGTTTTAGTTTTATTGTATAAAAGTTTTTAGAGCAAGTTCTTCATAATTCCTAATTCTTAAAATTCTATCAGTGGAAAGTTTAAAGAATATAACTTGGTAAAGATCATAGAACGTGCATCCTGACATCTCATTGTTTAATTTTTACTTGCAGACAATGAAATTAAGTAGGTAAACAATCCAAATTCCTTTTTTTTTTCTTTTTTTCGTCAAAGCTAAGTTCAAGTGCATTTTTAATCTCTTGCTATGTATTTATTTCATTAATTCTTGAGCAAATTACCTAACTAACAAACTAAAAATAAAAATGAACAAACTTTGAAAATTGGGCATATTAAACTTGTTAATTATTTCGTCAAGTTCAGAGTGTGACATTTATCTTGCGAATAATTTTCAGTTTATCTATACATCGAGTTAATGTATAAAACTTATTATAAAATTTATTTAAAAACAAAAACAATAGAAATAAAAATGTATGAGCAAAATTAGAATGTTTAAATTGTCACACAAGAAAATTAGTAGAATTTTCATTCCTAAAACACTTATTTTCTAATGCCAATAGGAGTGAAGCGATGTGTGTCTTCAAATCCCTGGTCTTCCTACGTCTAAGGGTTGCCAGTAGGAACAAAACGATGTGTGTCTTCGAATTCCTGGACTTCCTCTTCTTGTTTGATTTCTTCGAGAAGTTTAGCGGTGAAGCACTTTTTCCGAATTAACCGTTGAAACGGAACTTCAGTAAATCCCACCGACTGCGCCAAAAAAAATCATTTTTTACTACTCTACATGGTTACGTAGTGTATAATGTTTAATAAATATTAATAAACAAAAATAACTGAGTTTTTTAATAATAAAGACAGAGATTGAACTCAATTTGTGTTATTTAATTTAACAGTTTCTAACTCAATTACTTCGAGAGATACAGTGTGATTTAGAATATTTATTTCTTCTAAAATTCTGTTTTTACCTCCCTGTCTGTATAATACTATAAATATTTCAAATAATAAACTTTACTGTTAATAATAAATTAGAGTAAAATACATTAATAGATATGACAATTAGTATATCATCATAACAATAATCACAATAAGTAGATCATCTTGTAGCTTTTTAAATCCTCTATTTTGCATTTTGTATACAAAAAATTCAAATTCAATTTTTTCTTATGGAAAAAACAGATTAATCTAAATTAAAAAATGCGAAAAAGTTACTTTACCGCATCCGGTACTGAAAAGTGCACTTAATCGCATTGTTGGTTTCTTGAGTTTTTTTAGAGAAATTCAAAATTTTGACCGATACTTGGTTGTTGATCAATCATCGGTGTTGTGTACTTTGATGTCCTACCCCGACTTTTAGATAACAAAATGGAAAAAAAAACAGTTTTTTTAGTTAAAACTTAACGTGTGCAACAGTTTAAGCCAATAAGTAGATGCAAATGTGATAGGTGCATTAACACTACATTTTACGTTTGCACTTTGATAACAAAAAAAAATCTGGTTGTTTTGGTAGAATACTTATATAAATATGAAAAAACCGTCATAGCACTACTATTCAATGGTTCCTCGACGAGATGTGGACGCTACCACTTTTGTTCATACTTTGTATTCGGGCCGTTGTTCCGTTTGGAGAAAATGCGAATACTACGCAACTAGCTGAAGAATTGGAAGCATTAATAGAAGAAGCGATCAACTATGAACCTCCCGATGACTTATCCGCATACCTTAACGCAACTAACAAAGAACCAATCGGTAAGAATTTTTCTACATTGATGAATGATTTTTTTATGAGTTTCTGGTAATGCTAGATTTTTCCTAGCAATTGTTATACAGTTTCTGGCAATGCGTGATAGTTTCTGGTAACTGCCAGATAGATTTTGGCAATGCCAGATAGGTTCTAGCATTGGCAGATAGTTAAAGAAAAAAAAGGGAAAGTGTCTTTTACGCACACTGATGCTCAAAAACATGTCCTTCGGGCACTTGACTTGCGTAAAATATCACTTTCCGCACTTGTTAGGAAAATAATTAATAATTTCAGAATATGGAACATACGATTTTATTATCGTGGGTTCGGGTCCGGCCGGTTCGGTTATCGCAAATCGATTAACTGAAATTGGAGAATGGAAGGTTCTACTTTTAGAAGCAGGCCCTAACGTAACCGACCTAAATAAGTTATTGTCCATGTACGGATATGTTGCAATCAGCGAAGATGAAATGGGATACGTAACGGTACCACAAACTTACGCTTGTCAAGGTGGGCTGTTTAAGCCAAACGTGCTAAAAGTTTTAAAATTGTGAGGAGTGTTATAATTTTAGGTATGGAAAATAAGCAGTGCACTGTTAGGGGTGGTAGAGTTTTAGGAGGGGCGTCCAGTATAAATGGGGGATTTTACATTCGAGCTCATCCCGGTGATTTCCAAAGATGGGTAAATATACACAAGTGATTTGCCTCGAATTTTTAACACTGAAGTGTCTAGAAGTCAATTTAATAGTGCTAAGCTTGAAATGACATTTTTAAGCCTATGGAAAATGTAAAAATTGTTTTTTATGTCAAAAACTTGGTTAAGATAGCCTTGAAACTCAATTTTCCAAGCTGAAAGCCCTAAAAATAGTCCAGAGTTTTAAGAAAATGAAAAGCAAAGTAAAACAACTTGAAAAGTCAGTCTTAAAGTCATTTTTCATGGAACTAATGTCAATATCCTGTATTTAAGACTATTTTCAAGACTAAAATATTGAAATGAGTTTTCAAATTATGAAAACTTTCTTCAAATGTAAATTTTAAGCTTTTGATGTCACTTTTTATTGGTTCAGAATCACGTTTTGGTGTCCAAGTTATGTTTCAAAGTTTAAATGTGTGAATTTGTTGTGAAAAATTCTAGAGAAAGTAGTTTTTAATGTCTACAAATCATTTTTCAATACTAAAGTTTGTCAGTTATCTGAAAACTGTGACAATTGTCACAGTTTACAAGTCAATTTTCAAGACTAAATTCTTTCAATTTGTCTGAAAACCATGAAAACTGGTTGCAAAGACAATTTTTAAGCTTCTCATGTCAATTTTCACCGTTTCAAGGTAAATTTACTGGTTTCTAAATCAATTTTCAGAAAACAAAGTCTTTCAATTTGTCTGGAAGAGTTGGGTTGGTTTTGAACGTATACTATTTAAAGTACTCGCAAACGAAGTTTCAAATCAGAAAGAGGTATTTATTTTTTCAAATTGAACAAGAAAAGTAAAAGAAACTGTAATTTTTGAAAAATATCCAGTGACGTAGAAAATAAGCCGGAAAATTACATAATGTATGTCAACTTATTTTTTGATGGACTGTGATGGTGAATCATTGACATTTAAAACTGTCCCACCCTGTATATCACTTCCTTTCACTACTTCTAAACAATAAAGTTAAATACATACCCCATATTCCTGTTTTTAAAATAGTTTTTCTGTATTTTTCATAGGTTGACGTGTATGGTGCGCAAAACTGGACTTGGGAAGAAGTGCTGCCCTATTACATTAAATCTGAAAATGTCACTTATGAACCCAGAGACGATGAGTACCATGGACACGACGGCTATTTGACTGTTAGCAATGAGATGGACTCTGAAACGGTACTATGAAACGGTTTGTTACATAAACCGATTTGAACTTGTTACATTTTCCAGACCGAACCATTGCTAAATGCCTTCTACGAACAAGGCTTAAGCTACGAAGATTTCAATGGGGTGGCCAGTAATGGTGTTTCTAGGATTCCGGTGACTAAGAAAGGAAATGAACGCGCCAGTGCCGTCACCAGTTTTATTAACCCTGCCCTAAATAGAACCAATTTGGAAGTCAGCATTAATAGTTACGTCACCAAAGTGATTATAGACGACGATAAGGTGACCGCAACAGGTGTTATCTTTGTCAAAAATCAAACTAAATACATTGCCTATGCCAATAAGGAGATTATAATATCAGGTTAGTTGATGAGCTAGAAACTAGTTGAATAGTGTTCTTCCATTTCCACAACGTTTAACGGTTTTATTATTCTTCTCCTCTCCATCCTGACCTTAAAAACTGCTCCTCTAAATAAATCTGCAGAAGCACAACCATTCTCACAGATTCCGCAGCCAATATCCTTTTTCCCAGATTATTAAGTGGAGTGTCTCATATTTTGAAGCCTGCATTATGTGACACAGATAGGGGATCTTTCTTCTCTTTAACACCTCCAAATACTCTTTATTCATTCTGTTAGGCACTTCTGCGTTGGTCATGTTCTCTGATTATTCTTATGTAGGTCCACATCTCAAATGCTTCTATTTTTCTTTCCTATGTTCTGTTAAGGTGTTCTAAAACGTTTTTATTGCTATAATTCAATTTTAGGAGGGCCTTACAACTCTGCATTTCTGCTGTTACATTCAGGTATAGGGCCTCGCAAAGACCTGGAAGCGTTGGATATTCCAGTAATTGCTGACTTACCGGTAGGCCAGTATTACCAGGACCATGCGTTGTTCTTAGGGTTTTACATAAAGTAACAGTTGTTCTGATGTAACTTCAACCAAATCTAGCACAACGTATGTTTCAGAACTAACCGTACTTTATATAATTACACTTTTTTGGAGCAAGTGAAACGTTATCAGAATCATCTTAGACCTTTAACAAACCAGGCGAATGTGATGGCTTGGTCGAGCTATGGTGACAGTGCGGTAAGACCCAATATCGAATGGACGACTTTTGAGCCCTACGCAGAAGCAACTTCTGTTCAAAAAATATTCAGGTAATCGAATTTCTTATTGTATCTGGTTAACCACAACTCGTATTGTTGTTAAACAGGCTCAGTAACGCAACAGTCGATTCTATGGAAGGAAACGAAGAAACTGACCTAACCCTCTTCGTCACGTTGTGTCATCCAAAGTCACGTGGAACGATCACTTTGAAATCCAGCGATCCCAAAGATAAGCCCTTAATCGATTCCAATAGCTACGCAGATCCTGACGATGTGGAAGTAATGCTGCAAGCTATAAAAATGACTCTAGCTTTGAACGAAACTGAAACCTTCCGGAATTTTCAAATGCAACCAGTTCTTCACGATGCACCTGGGTGTAAAGGCAAAAAGGGCTCTAGAAAATGGATTATATGTGCGATAAGATACTATGGTTCTACGGTAGGTTTTCAATAGCTGTAAGTATGCTTTACAATGCTTTATATGCGCGTGCATATGAGTACATTGAAACTATAAACTAGCTGAATGTACAAAAGAACTGAAAATGTACCTTTACGGTTCAGTCAGGTGGAAAAAATGGATTTATGCCCTCGAGCCATAAAATCCTTTTACCAGCCGTTGCATACCTACTTTTTATTAAAAAACAAGATAGATAGTGGAAACTACTTGGGAAAGTAACATAATAACACAACCACATTTAGTCTATTATCTGGATTGTTGACTATTTCTTCCCTTGTAGACGTACTAGTGACAACCGCAAGTGTGTTTGAAGACAGTAAAGCTTGCCAAAATTCAAATTTTATTTTGAATTGAATCCTCTGTACAGGGTGGTCTATCACGAATCGTCGCAATCTACTATCGAAGAACAGTAATGACTATAATTCTGAAAATATGTCCATGGAGGCAGTTCATCTAAATTCTAAAATATTTTCAAAATTGTGACAGTTCCGATTAAACACCCTGTACATTATTTCTTTTTTAAACATATTTTATATCTAATTTTTTTAAATGACAAATTTATACTTTTTGAAATATTCACAAATAAATGATTTTCTATGTTGCAAAAAAAAATTGAATTCAGTCCATTCTGTACGCATAGTTAAATAACTCAGTTATTTGATACACTGTATAAGGTAGTAAAAATTTATATATTGAACCACTCTGTAGCTCTTAAATAATCGAGTTACAGGGTGTTCATGTGCAAAGTGTCGAATTCAGTCCACTTTGTATTAACGGTTAAATAACTCAGTTATTTAACACTTTTACTATAGATACTATCAGGTGATGCAAGAAAGGTTTCAGCACCTACAAACTGATATATGAAACCACTCTGTAACTGTCAAAATAACCAACTTACAGGGTATTAAAATAGAAATTACATTTTGTTTTTATATAACACAGTTATTTGACATGTTCATTATACACACTGAATAAAGTGGTAAAAAAATTTAATTATTTATAGGAACTGAAATAGCTACGAGGACCAAAAATTTGATTGAATGTAACTTTGCTGGATATATCTTGATCATCCAAAAATGACCGTAAATCGAAATACCACAATTTTGGTTTATAAATCTTTCATTAGTTCGTTTACCACATTTTGTTGAATTTTTTGTTCTTTTTTATATGATGTCAAAAAATTATTAATTTTCTTTTTAATTAACGAACTTTTTAGTGGTTTCTTTATTCACTTTTTTAAACTTTGATATTAAAGGATCCATAACCCTTCTTCGGGCATTCAGGTTTTCCACAAACATTCTTGTTTCACTATAAATAATAGATAATTTTTCCACAGAATTTCCATCCAACCTCAGCCAATTTGATGGGAAATGACACGTCCAAGTCGGTTGTGAATCGTCGATTATTGGTTCACGGATTTGTGAATTTAAGGGTCGCAGACACTAGCATTTTTCCTGAAACTGTTTCGGGCCATCCACATTCCACTTCCTATATGACCGGCGAACGCTGTGCTGACTTTATCAAAGAGGACTACGGCAAATTATAATAATAGATTGTATACCAATAATATATTATGTATTTTTAGTTTATTTGGAATAAATAAGTTTCATTTAGTGGTGTTGTATGTCGCTACCACCTTCCACTTTAACACCTTGTAACTGGGTTATTTTAAGAGCTACAGTTCAATATACCAATTTGTAGGTTTTAAAATCCTCTTTTGATCACCCTATTTTTATTGAAAATGCCAAATAACTGAGTTATGCCTGTTTCCCCGCCACTTTCAAGCCGATTTTTAATTACAACTTAGGCTGAGTTGAGGTGTGAATGTGACAGATCAGGTGCAAAATAACAAAGTCTATACTAAACTTATCTATAGTTGGATTTTTACCTTTTGAGAATGACGTCATCTTTTTACATCTTTGTTTATCGCATATCAAACATATGAAATAAACAATTTTAGCAAAAAAGGCACGTTGTTAATTTTGTCGTCCTGTCAAATTAAAAACGTTGACATTTACTGTCACTTTGATTTAAACGAATATCAAAGGTATAAAAATGCTGTGCTACAATGAGAAGGCCCAAATGCTAATTCTAAATGTGCTGCTTTTTTCGAGTACGAAAAGAAACAGTTTCCAGATGTCAACTGAAACTCGCATGATCACTCATTTTTCAAAGCATTTGTAGGTTAGAATTTGTGATCTAATTCCAGACATGCGTGTTTTTTCACCTGCTTGACGTCATTCTCAAAGGGTAAAATTTTGACTATATATCAGTTTTTAGGTGCCTTGCTACCTTCTTTGGATCACCTGATAGAGTATTTATAGTAAAAATTATTAAATAACTGATTTATTTAACCGTTAATACAGAGTGGACTGAATTTGACACTTTCCACTTTAACACCCTGTAAATTAGTGATTTTAATGGTTACAGGGTGCTTAAATTACCCTTAAATTCTTCTTTTTACCACCTTTTGCAGTGTCTATAGTAAACATGTTAAATACCTGAGTTATTAAGCATAAATACAATAAATACCTACTTGGGAGACACTAGAAGCACTGAGAGTTGGAGACTACTAAAGTCGCTAAGACAAGATAACAAAAGGAACATAATATCACCGAATATTTCCCTCATGTGTTAAATGTCCCATATGAGCAGTGCATTTTCACCAGAATGACAGCGATAATTGCATTCTAAAGTGATAATTGCATTTCGATAATTGCACTGTACGTATCTATAACGACTGCATTGTTGTAGAGCCTATTGCTAGTACACTAATTGTTGTCCTTGCGCAGTTTTTTGACTTTTTATAACCAAACAATGTCAAACGCGACGTCAACAAAAATTAATGAACGGTTTGGAACTTGCTCATTGAGCTCCATTGAGCAATCTATAGTTGCAGCTAAACTAAAACATTTTCTTGATTCGGGAAATATTCCCCAAAATTACATTCGTGCCTTAAAAATGACCTGATAATTCTGCGTTCAAACTTGTTATCTTTGCAAACTGCATTCGGTCATTTTCATATTTTTTTCTAAAAAAGCCCTCCACCTTCGGTGTCGGGCTCTTTCGCCAAAAAAATATGACAATAAACTCATGCAGTTAAGAGATAACAAGTTTTCATGCAAAATTATCGGTAATTTTTATGCACTTGTGCAATTACCCCCGATAATTGCATTCTAAAGTGATAATTGCATTTCGATAATTGCACTGTACGTATCTATGACGACTGCATTGTTGTAGAGCCTATTGCTAATACACTAATTGTTGTCCTTGCGCAGTATTTTGACTTTTTATAACCAAACAATGTCAAAGGCGATGTTAACAAAAATTAATAAACGGTTTGGAAGTTGCTCATTGAGCTCCATTGAGCAATCTATAGTTGCAGCAAAATCAAAACATTTTCTTTATTCGGGAAATATTCCCCAAAATTACATTCGTGCTTTTAAAAATTACCTGATAATTCTGCGTTCAAACTTGTTATCTGTATTTGTATACTGTATATGGTATATTATATTATTTTGGTTCAGGACTACGAAGACCTGGAGTATATGACCCGGAAATTAGTTGAAGAATATACCAAATGGGGCCTCGAAGTGAACGTAAATAAAACCGAATATATGTGCATACAACAAGAAGTTGCTGCAACAAATATAAATACCTGGGAATGTACATTACGAACGACGGTACCACGGATGAAGCAATAAGGGACCGAAACATCCAGGGATGTAGGCATCAACCTTCTAAACAGTGTATTATGGGACAAAACCATATCGAAAGTCAATAAACACCGAATATACAATAGCATAGTCACATACGACAGTGAAGTGTGGCAATTAAAACAACGCTCAGAGAACTCGTTAAAGGTAACCGAGATGGACATTTGGAGACGCGCCACGGGCAAATAAAGGTCGAAAAGGATCCGAAATGAACGGATTCAAGAAATTATGAATGTCAGACATACAATAGTAGAGAACATACACGTGGCGCAACTCAAATGGTATGGACACGTTCAGAGGATGGGAGAAGAAAGGCTACCCAAGCAAATTGTTAACTGGACACCACAGGGGAGAAGAAAAAGAGGGCTACCCAGAAAGAGCTAGAGAAGCCAGCTATGGCTCATTTTGTATCCTCTTTCTAATGGCGTTAGAAACTAAATTGAAAACTCAATGAAGTCTGTTCTTAATTAAGAAATCAAATGAATACAAAAATCAAATGTACAGTTATTATTTTTTATTTAAATATACATTCATCTACATAATACAGTACAGTAAAATGGCTTTAAAATAGAAACGTACAGCACAATATATTGTCACGTTTAAGGGTGCGTAGTGAGGGATGGTAGAGAAACAACCTAGGTCACAGGCAAGCCTCGTTTATTATAAAAATAGTTTAAACCAAACAATTAAGAGGGGTTATTCTTACCCCCAGAATAAAAGGGCCAACACGGCCGTAATCGTCGTTGAGCGCATGAGAGTTCGGGGAGGGTGAGTTTAGTTTTAGCCCTTCAGCTACACCGTAAAGGGGCACGCAAAGGTGTTCTTGTACGATGTGACCAAAAGACCAAGTGAACAACTGACAGGGTTAAGGGTTCTAACGGTCACTTCAAGTTGCGAGAGAACCCTTCTCTTTTCAGCCTGGGATCCTGAGAGGGTAGCGAGCCGACCCACCACTTCAAGTTAGGGAATGTTGCTCGCCGACCAACCCGGAGACCAGTAATTGTAGATGGCCACTATGGCCAGCCTTGCTGAATAAATACTCGTCGATTGACCCAGATTCCTACCAGACTTGCTGACATACACGATTATTCGGTGTATAGTACGATAGGTATGTAGTTGGAATCTGCGACAATATTAAATTTAAGACAATTTATAAGCCGACAAATATTTAGCATAAACCTGCATTGTCATTTAATAATATGTAAATGCTGGAATATTTAGATATATTTCCGCAGTATTTGTTGACGTTTTATGGACATTGTCTGACAGTCATAACTTACAACATTTAAATCACCTTTGAACTACTTTAAACTAGTCATAGAAATGATCAGTTCTGTCTGTCTTTAAGTCTGTTTTTATTCTCTTCGTTTTCAAAGAAGTATAATGAAAAATATCGTTCATAATTCGTCCAAAAATAGGTTTTTTATTATACTTAACAGAAAATACTACATTTTCAACTGTTTATAAAATACAGTAAATATGACATTTTCGGAACAGCGCACGGAAATTTTTTCCCGATCCCTCTTTCCGTGCGCTTAATAATAAACATAGATATCCATGATACTAGATATCCTATGGCAACCCGAAGAAAAAAAAGAAACGAGTAATGTGTCTATAGCAACGATTTATTTATTAATGTCAAATTTTATTTTCTGTCAGTGAAAATTAAGTATTTATGTATTTATTACATTTTGCAAAAATGAATTCAGATTGTGAAGAAAATCGGGATATTCCCGAAAATATCTTACAACGAGCGGCAGAAGTGAGTGCAGATTTATTACCAGTGAAATCCAGGTTGAGATATGAACAAGAATATAACAGTTTTACCGAATGGCGGACTCAGAAACGAATCAAAATTGTGAGTGACGATATTCTTTTAGTATATTTTTCTGAAAAAGCCAACACTATGAAATCCTCCACTTTATGGAGTCGATTCTTTATGTTAAAGAGTTGTTTGGCAATAAAAGAAAATACCCACCATCAATATCCAAAAACGATTGCTTTTTTGAAACGACAAGCTGTAGGATATATACCAAAGAAATCCAAGATTCTTACAGCAGAACAAGTAACCAAATTTTTATGTGAAGCTTCAGATGGAGAATATCTACTAGCAAAAGTAATTTTAGTGTTTGGCATCTTCGGTGCATGCCGCAGAGATGATTTAATACGTTTGAGTTTAGATGATGTGGAAGATAATGGGCGTTTCCTTGTCGTGTTCTTACGAGATGGAAAAACTCACAGAAGAAGTTTTACCATTACCAATGAAAATTGCAAATTCGATCCCTGTACAATTTACCGTAAATACGCAGATCTCCGCCCTAAACATATGGAGAGTAGAAGATTATTTGTTGCATACCGAAACCAAAGATGTTACGCTCAACATGTTGGGTGCCATACTATCAGTGGTATTCCAAAACTTGTTGCAAAATACCTAAAACTAAAAAATCCCGAAGAATATACCGGACATGGGCTAACGCGCTCTTCGGCAACCATGTTGGTGGAAAACGGCGGTGATTTGCTCACTTTGAAAAGACACGGAGGATGGCTTTCTTCCAATGTAGCAGAAGGATATATAGTAGAGTCCATGCAAAGAAAAATTGAAGTATCACGGAAGTTGTTTAGCCCTTGTAACTTGGAAACTACAACATCTGTAACAGTCAATCAAGAGAACCAAAGCACACACGAACACTCCGCTTCAACATCTTTAGCAGAGTCTTTAGTTCAACAAAAAGAAATGCAAAAGGGATTGAGCTTCAACAATAATACGAATTGTACAATAAATATTACTATTAATAATAACGGTTCTGTCCAAAATTAATTTTCTTAGAATTACCTACTTGTATTTTTTTTGTTAATTTGAGTTGTATGTACTTACATTTTTACTGTTTTAAAAATAAAAATAAATATTCCCGATTTTCTTAATAATTTTTTGCGATATTTTTTGTTTATGTTGATTTCAGGTATCTAAGTATAATAAAAAATATCGTTCATTACTCGTCCAGAAATGGATTTTCCGTTCTTGCATGACTTTTTTTTCGATAACAAAGGAAAAAAATCAGACTATTTAGTTAAAACTTAACGTGTGTAACAGTTTAAACCTTGTTTAAACCAATAGGTATTTAATTATATAGGTTATATAGGATTACTCTACATTTTACGTTTCTACTTTGATAACAAAATAAATCATTAACTGGTTGGATACTATGGTAGAATACTTATATAAATATGAAAAAACCGTCATAGCACTACTATTCAATGGTTCCTCGACATGTGGACACTACCACTTTTGTTCATACTTTGTATTCGGGCCGTTGTTCCGTTTGGAGAAAATGCGAATACTACGCAACTAGCTGATGAATTGGAAGCATTAATAGAAGAAGCGATCAACTATGAACCTCCCGATGACTTATCCGAATACCTTAACGCAACTAACCAAGAACCAATCGGTAAGAATTTTTCTAAATTGATGAATGATTTTTTTAAGAGTTTCTGAAAATGCTAGATTTTTCCTAGCAATTGTCATATAGTTTCTGGTAATTGTCAGATATTTTCTGGCAAAGCCAGATAGCGCCTGGCATTGCTAGAGAAATAGATTCTAGCATTGACAGATATATTTTAGGAATTCCAGATAAATTTTATAGCTTTGGCAGATAGTTTCTGGCAATTGTCTGATAGTTTGTAGCAATGTCAGATAGATTCTAGCATTGACAGATAGAATTTAGCAATTCCGGATAGATTCCAGCTTTGGCAGATAAATTATAGCATTGCAGATAATTTCTGGCAATTGTTTGATAGTTTGTAGATAGATTCTAGCATTAACAGATAGATTTTGGCAATGCCAGATAGATATCTATCATTGTCAGATAGTTTTTTGCGATGCCAGATAGATGGCAGATAGATTTTGGCAATGCCAGATCGATTGTAACATTGGCAGTTACTTTCCGGAAATTATTAGATAGTTTCTGGCAATGCCAAATAGATTTTAGCATTGGCAGATAGTTTTTGGCAATTACCGATAGATTCTAGCATTGGCAGACAGTTTCTTGCAGTTGTCAGATAGTTTCTGGCAATACCAACTAGATTGTAACATTAGAAGATAGTTTCCGGAAATTGGCAGATAGTTTCTGGCAATTCCAGAAACATTGTAACATTGGCAGATAATTTCAGAAAATTGTCAGATATCTTCTGGCAATGCAAAATAGATTTTAGCATTGGCAGACATTTTTCGGTAATTGCCAGATAGATTTTGGCAATGCCAATTAGGTTCTAGCATTGGCAGATAGCTTCTAGCAATGCCAAATAGATTCTAGCATTGCCTTAGAGATTTTGGCATTTCTACATAGTTTCTGACAATTATCAACAACATGACTATATATACCGGGTGATTACCTACACTACAACACGTTGGTTGTATTTAGAAAGTAAAATTGATTAAAAAAAAACATTTATTGTCCACTCCACTGTAGAACATATACAGCGTGTTCTAAGCTAATCGTGTCTGCCATTTACAGTGCTGTCATACATTTTTTGAGGTTTTACCCAACTTTCATATTATAAATTTATTACATAAGATGCTCATTTACTTTATTGTTGTTGCAATTAAAAAACCGTTCTAGAATTATCTCTCTGGCGGTACCGTGCTGGTCTTAGATAAAATATTATTCCTAACACTTGCGGAAAGTGTCTTTTACGCACAGTGATGCTCAAAAACATGTCCTTCGGGCACTTGACTTGCGTAAAATACCACTTTTCGCACTCGTTAGGAAAATAATTAATAATTTCAGAATATGGAACATACGATTTTATAATCGTGGGTTCGGGTCCGGCCGGTTCGGTTATCGCAAATCGATTAACTGAAATTGGAGAATGGAAAGTTCTACTTTTAGAAGCAGGCCCTAACGTAACCGACCTAAATAAGTTATTGTCCATGTACGGATATGTTGCAACCAGCGAAGATGAAATGGGATACGTAACGGTACCACAAACTTACGCTTGTCAAGGTGGGCTGTTTAAGCCAAACGTGCTAAAAGTTTTAAAATTGTGAGGTGTGTTATAATTTTAGGGATGGAAAATAAGCAGTGCACTGTTAGGGGTGGTAGAGTTTTAGGAGGGGCGTCCAGTATAAATGGGGGATTTTACCTTCGAGCTCATCCCGGTGATTTCCAAAGATGGGTAAATATACACAAGTGATTTGCAAGGAAATAGAATACTGTCACCAGTGTCACCACCAGAAATTCGTATTATTAAAAATACATTCATTGATTCGGAATGACTACATGGTGTTGCACGAGACTGATGACTGGACATTGTGCACTGCTTCTGGCTGTCTGCTATATTTTTAATAATACGAATTTCTGAACGTGATTATACAGGGTGGTCCAGTTTTAAGTGTCAATTTTTCACTATTCGATTTCAAGTTAAGATCGCAGCGCCAGTTGAACTAAAATCGGGCAACACGTTTCTAACCTAATTATAAATAATATGACACTGATTTTATTTCATATTTATGAAACTAGTGCTAAATTCCTAACCAAAATAAACTTAAACAAACAGAAATGGCAGCTGGAATGCCCGAAACTGTTTTCAAAACTGATCACCAGAGGGAGTTTCTCTTATCTTGAAACGCCAATAGCCCATCAAAAAATAAATTGACATATGCATTATGTCATTTTCCTGAAGAACGCTCCCTATGGAAGACACAAATTTCAGTTTAAAAAATCGTTTTCTTGCTTTTAACTGTCAGACCGTTGGCCGTCAAAATAGTTTAGAATGGTCGATATACAGGGAGAGTCTTTATTTTCCCACTCTATATTTTCTACGCTCACTGGATATTATTTAAAACTGACAAAAATGTCTACTTGGGTTATTGTATTTTTTTACTTTAAAATGGTTCAAAAGGATACAATTCTGGTCATCTGTGAGGTTCTCTAGTTAATATTTGACACAGAAAATAGTTAAAAAAACAGGATTTTTGGACTAATTTTTACTGGCGTGCAATTTTTTCAGACCAAAAGTCATGTAAAACTGATCATTCAAGACTTGTGAGAGTCCAAATTTGTACTGAATAGTCTAAAAACTTGTTATTTAATACTAGGTATAGTTTAAAAATTCGTTTATTCAGACTGCAATCTATTGTCGATTGTCTTCCTTGCTTTCACTACTTCTAAACGATAAAGTTAAATACACACCCCATATTCCTGTTTTGAAAATAGTTTTTCTGTATTTTTCATAGGTTGACGTGTATGGTGCGCAAAACTGGACTTGGGAAGAAGTGCTGCCCTATTACATTAAATCTGAAAATGTCACTTATGAACCCAGAGACGATGAGTACCATGGACACGACGGCTATTTGACTGTTAGCAATGACGTGGACTCTGAAACGGTACTATTAAAGGGTTTGTTACATAAACCGATTTGAACTTGTTACATTTTCCAGACCGAACCATTGCTAAATGCCTTCTACGAACAAGGCTTAAGCTACGAAGATTTCAATGGGGTGGCCAGTGATGGTGTTTCTAGGAGTGCGGTGACTATGAAGGGAAATGAACGCGCCAGTGCCGTCACCAGTTTTATTAACCGTGCCCTAAATAGAACCAATCTGGAAGTCAGCATCAATAGTTACGTGACCAAAGTGATTATAGACGACGATAACGTGACCGCAACAGGAGTTATCTTTGTCAAAAATCAAACTAAATACATTACCTATGCCAATAAGGAGATTATAATATCAGGTTAGTTGATGAGCTAGAAACCAGTTGAGTAGTGTTCTTCCATTTCCACACAACGTTCAACGGTTTTATTATTCTTCTTCTCCTCTCCATCCTGAACTTAAAAACTGCTCCTCTAAATAAATCTGCAGAAGCGCACAACCATTCTCACAGATTCCGCAGCCAATATATTCCCCTTTTTCCCAGATTATCAAGTGGAGTCTCATATTTTGAAGCCTGCATTATGTGACCCAGATAGGTAATCTTTCTTCTCTTCGTCTCCTTTAACACCTCCAAATACTCATTCTGTTAGGCACTTCTGCGTTGGACATGTTCTCTGAGCATTCTTATGTGGGTCCTATTTTTTTCGTATATTCTATTAACGGTCCAAGTCTCTAAGACACTTCATAATTCAATTTTAGGAGGGCCTTACAACTCTGCATTTCTGCTGTTACATTCGGGTATAGGGCCTAGCAAAGACCTGGAAGCGTTGGATATCCCAGTAATTGCTGACTTACCGGTAGGTCAGTATTACCAGGACCATTCGTTCTTCTTAGGGTTTTACATAAAGTAACAGTTGTCCTGATGTAACTTCAACCAAATCTAACACAACGTATGTTTCAGAACTAACCGTACTTTATATAATTACACTTTTTTGGAGCAAGTGAAACGTTATCAGAATCATCTTAGACCTTTAACAATCCAGGCGAATGTGATGGCTTGGTCGAGCTATGGTGACAGTGCGCGTAGGCCCAATATTGAATGGACGACTTTTGAGCCCTACGCAGAAGCAACTTCTATTCAAAAAATGTTCAGGTAATCGAATTTCTTATTGTATCTGGTTAACCCACAACCCGTATTGTTGTTAAACAGGCTCAGTAACGCAACAGTCGATTCTATGGAAGGAAACGAAGAAACTGACCTATCCCTCTTCGTTTCGTTGTTTCATCCAAAGTCACGTGGAACGATCACTTTGAAATCCAGCGATCCCAAAGATAAGCCCTTAATCGATTCCAATAACTACGCAGATCCTGACGATGTGGAAGTAATGCTGCAAGCTATAAATATGACTCTAGCTTTGAACGAAACTGAAACCTTTCGTAATTTTCAAATGCAACCAGTTCTTCAGGATGCTCCTGGGTGTAAGGGCAAAAAATACTCTAGAAAATGGAATATATGTGCTATAAGACACTATGGTTCTACGGTAGGTTTTCAATAGCAGTAAGTATGCTTTACAATGTTTTATATGCGCGTGCATATGAGTACATTGAAACTATAAACTAGCTGAATGTACAAAAGAACTGAAAATGTACCTTTACGGTTCAGTTATTAAGGTGGAAAAAATGGATTTATGCCCTCTGGCCATAAAATTCTTTTACCAGCCGTTGCATACCTAATACTTTTTATTAAAAAAACAAGATAGATAGTGGAAACTACTTGGGAAAGTAACATCACAACCACATTTAGTCTATTATCTGGATTGTTGACTATTTCTTCCCTTGTAGACGTACTAGTGACAACCGCAAGTGTGTTTGAAGACAGTAAAGCTTGCCAAAATTCAAATTTTATTTTGAATTGAATCCTCTGTACAGGGTGGTCTATCACGAATCGTCGCAATCTACTATCGAAGAACAGTAATGACTATAATTCTGAAAATATGTCCCTGGAGGCAGTTCATCTAAATTCTAAAATATTTTCAAAATTGTGACAGTTCCGGTTAAACACCCTGTACATTATTTCTTTTTTAAACATATTTTATGTCTAATTTTTTTAATTGACAAATTGATACTTTTTGAAATATTCACAAATAAATGATTTTCTATGTTGCAAAAAAAAATTGAATTCAGTCCATTCTGTACTTATGGTTAAATAACTCAGTTATTTGATACACTGTATAAGGTGGTAAAAATTGATATATTGAACCACTCTGTAGCTCTTAAATAATCGAGTTACAGGGTGTTCATGTGCAAAGTGTCGAATTCAGTCCACTTTGTATTAACGGTTAAATAACTCAGTTATTTAACACTTTTACTATAGATACTATCAGGTGATCAAAGAAAGGTTTCAGCACCTACAAACTGGTATATGAAACTACTCTGTAACTGTTAAAATAACCAACTTACAGGGTATTAAAATAGAAAGTACATTTTGTTTTTATATAACACAGTTATTTGACATGTTCACTATACACACTGAATAAAGTGGTAAAAAATTTAAATTATTTATAGGAACTGAAATAGCTACGAGGGCCAAAAATTTGATTGAATGTAGCTTTGCTGGATATATATATCTTGATCATCCAAAAATGACCGTAAATCGAAATACCACAATTTTGGTTTATAAATGTTTCATCAGTTCCTTTACCACATTTTGTTGAATTTTTTGTTCTTTTTTATATGATGTCAAAAAATTATTAATTTTCTTTTTAACTAACGAACATTTTATTGGTTTCTTTATTAACTTTTTTAAACTTTGATATTAAAGGATCCATAACCCTTCTTCGGGCATTCAAATTTTCCACAAACATTCTTGTTTCACTATAAATAATAGATAATTTTTCCGCAGAATTTCCATCCAACCTCAGCCAATTTGATGGGAAATGACACGTCCAAGTCGGTTGTGAATCATCGATTATTGGTTCACGGATTTGTGAATTTAAGGGTGGCAGATACTAGCATTTTCCCTGAAACTGTTTCGGGCCATCCACATTCCACTTCCTATATGACCGGCGAACGCTGTGCTGACTTTATCAAAGAGGACTACGGCAAATTATAATAATAGATTGTATACCAATAATATATTATGTATTTTTAGTTTATTTGGAATAAATAAGTTTCATTTAGTGGTGTTGTATGTCGCTACCACCTTCCACTTTAACACCTTGTAACTGGGTTATTTTAAGAGCTACAGTTCAATATACCAATTTGTAGGTTTTAAAATCCTCTTTTGATCACCCTACTTTTATTGAAAATGCCAAATAACTGAGTTATGCCTGTTTCCCCGCCACTTTCAAGCCGATTTTTAATTACAACTTAAGCTGAGTTGAGGTTTGAATGTGACAGATCAGGTGCAAAATAACACAGTCTATACTAAACTTATCTATATCAGTTTTTAGGTGCCTTGCTACCTTCTTTGGATCACCTGATAGAGTATTTATAGTAAAAATTATTAAATAACTGATTTATTTAACCGTTATTACAGAGTGGACTGAATTTGACACTTTCCACTTTAACACCCTATAAATTGGTGATTTTAACTGTTACAGGGTGGTTAAATTACCCTTGAATTCTGCTTTTCACCACCTTTTGCAGTGTCTATAGTAAACATGTTAAATACCTGAGTTATTAAGCATAAATACAATAAATACCTACTTGGGAGGCACTAGAACCACTGAGAGTTGGAGCCTGTTGCCCTCGAACAAAACTACCCGTTTTGCCCTTGGAGTTGTCTCTTGCACTCTGGATCGGGAAAAAATATAACACCCTTTACTCGAATTCAACTTTATTCGGTGTTAGAACTAAACTTTAGATTGGGATTAAAACCCTAAAAGATATCAAGAACATGTGCCTATTTTTTACTTAACGCCAATAATCTCCCTTTTTTAGGTTATATTTACACGTTGACATTACTTTTCAAAACAAAATTTTTCAGCTAACAGATGACAGTTGAAACTAGAAAATGTACATAGATACAACATTCTCCCACCTGAGTCACTTAAAAAGTACAATCAAGTGACTCACAAATCAAATTTAAATTTACAAGTATTTTTTGGGCATCTTAGACACACGCCCGCTTCTAGTCATCTTCTGCATCACTGGAGCCGGTCTAGGGATCAGAACTTCTTGTTCTGGATCAGCCTCATCTGTACCATTCTTTTTGGAGGTGGTTTTCACGACTTGAGGAACACATTCGGACGAACTTGGTTCACATACCTCAACCTGCTGCACACATTCCAAAGGGTAAAGTCTCTGAATCGGCCGCATAAAGGTTCCTCGGTTAGTAGACACTTTGACCAAACGTACTTGTCCGTCTTTGCCAGGCATCAGCTCACAAATCCGTCCCATAGTCCAATCGAGGCGTTTCTCATTGTCATTGCCAATAAGGACAATATCACCAAGTTTAGGTTCTGTTGTACGTTTTCCCCAGTTTAGTAACTTTAACTGACCTAAATACTCAGTTCGGAATCTTCGATGTAGATCTTCTCGGATTTTCCTGAGATATACAACTCTTTTGCAAAGTGACTGACCATCTATTGCATCAATGTCACAAACGCTACTGCTCGCCTGGTCTCTCAAAAAGAACATGGGAGTGAGAGGTATTAGTTCTTCGGGATCATCTGACAAATACGTCAACGGTCTGGAGTTCACAATTGCTTCGCAATCACACAATACTGTGACTAGCTCCTCGTAATTCAACGACGCCCGTCCTAAAGTCTTACGGAGAAGTTGTTTAACAGCTCCCACTAACCTTTCCCAAAATCCTCCCCACCAGGGTGCGGACGGAGGGTTGAATTTCCAGGTAATACGTTCTATACTGGTTTCCGTAGTAATTTTATCCCAGTCCAGCTTGCTGAACAGTGTCTCTGTCCCTACGAAATTAGTCCCATTATCACTGTAAATGGTCCGTGGTCGTCCTCGTCTAGCGATAAACCTACGAAGAGCTTGAAGAAAATTAACAACCGACAGTGAAGTACACAGTTCCAAATGCACCGCACGGTATACAGCACAAGTAAAAAGGCATATCCATGCCTTTTCTCCATTTTTTAAATATAAAGGTCCAGCAAAGTCTAAACCGGTCACTTCGAATGTAGCAGCCTCGCGAACACGGTCCCGCGGCAGAGCAGGTGAATCCACGACGTACGATTTACCGTTATGTCTCTTACACACGACACACTTAGAAATTATGGATTTGATAACTCGCCTACCGCCCGGGATCCAGTAGTTTTCTCGAAGTATCCCCAATAGACCCTGTGCTCGAACATGACACGATTTAATATGAAGGTCAAATATCAAGTTTTCAACCAGCTGGTTTTTGGCAGGTAAAATAATAGGGTAACGAAACTGGTCAGTATCGTCGCGTTGACTCACTCTAGACTTCAAACGTATGATACCCGATTTGTCCACAAAATAATCAAAACTTCCAAGTCGTTTTTCTTCATTTCCTTTAAATGACTGTTGTTGCAGCAGCTTAAATATAAACGTCTCTGCTTTACTCAATTCTTCAGTAGACAAGACACTTTGTAATCGTCTGGAAGGAAATCGAGCATTATGAGAAAATCTAAATATCCAAGCTATCATTCGGACGGTTTTCCAATACTTAGAGAAATAAGTCATATGCCAATCATCTACGGTCATACTACAATCATTATTGGCTAATAATGAGGTAACAAGCCCTTTCTTGCGTTCACGTTGAACTTCTTGTTCATTTGTTAGTGAACATTGGTTAGGCCAATTATCAGATGCTGTATAAAGCCATTCTGGGCCCTCCCACCAATTTGATTTTTTAAGTTGACTGGCCGAACATCCACGAGATGGCAGGTCTGCAGGATTAAGATGGCCAGGAACGTGTCTCCACGCATCGAAGGGGGTTGCATTTTTTATTTCATTGACTCGATTGGTGACGAATACGTTCCATTCTTCCTGTCGTCGAATCCAAGCTAAAACTGTAGAGGAGTCAGTCCAGAAAAAACTTCCATAACTACACTGTAAACTTTGCTGGACTGAAGAATACAACCTCGCTCCAATCACCGCTGCTAATAGTTCTAATCGTGGTATAGTTATTCTTTTCACTGGAGCGATTCTGCTTTTCGCTGCTAGGAGAGTAACAAAAACCTTACCATGTTTAACTCCACGCAAGAAAACAACAGCTGCGTAAGCAGTTTTACTTGCATCACAGAAAGTATGCAGCGTCCAGTCTTCTGCGTCTTCCAATCCTGCATGAATCCAACGAGGAATCTTGATGTCCAAAAGATGTTTTGACTCTGTCAGCCAGTTCTTAAAGTCTTTGGAAATATCCGGAGTAACCTCAGCGTCCCAACCTATTTTCATTCCCCATGTCAGTTGCAACAGCAGTTTGGGAACCAATGTCGTAGGACAAGTAAACCCAATAGGATCAAATATTCTTTGAGCTACAGACAGCATTATTCTTTTTGTTACAGGGGTATTCAGAAATTGTTCAAAACAGCGTGACAGCGATTTATTCAAACCTAAGGTATCCTGGTCAGTGTTCCACTCCATTCCAAGTAACGCAGTCACGGGTTCGCTGTTTTCTGGTAACGTCTGATGAGAAAACTCCCACCCTCTCAAGTCAAATAATGCTTTCTCCAAAAATGTAGTGGCTTCTCGTCGAAAAGTAATCAAGCTTTCTTCATCTGGAACACTACAAACACAATTATCTACATAAAAGCTCTTACTAAGTCTTTCTAAAGTTTGTTTGGAAAACTCAAAACTACATTCCTTCAAACCTTGATTTATATGGTACTCTAAGGTAGCCCCCAACAAAAATGGACTACTTCTAATACCAAAGACTACTCGTTTGTGTCGATAAATTATTTCATTCCCTTCAGAATCGACCCATAAAAAGCGCAGAAAGTCTCGGTCAGCTTCGTGAATACTAATCTGTAGAAATGCTTTTCTTATATCTGCAGACACACCTATTTTATGTTGACGGAAACGAAGAAGTATGTCTGGTATCAGCTCTATTAAGTTGGGGCCAGTCTCTAAACATTGATTCAGTGAGGGTCCCTGTTTGTCTTTGGCTGACGCGTCGAACACTGGTCTAATTCTGGTAGTGCTATTTTCCTTGACGACTGGCCTGTGAGGTAAATAATGAACCAATGAAGTTACCTGGTTTTCTCTAACTTCTTCAATGATCCCAGCTTTAATCCATTCCAAGAAAACTTCATCGTAAGGTTGCCTCAATTGACTGGTGATTAATTTCGTCAAAGTGTTTTTCAAACGTTTTTGTGCCAGCTCATAATTTGAAGGCAATGGCGGATGTCCATCTACCCAGGGAAGCCTTACTTTATAACGACCCCTTGGTGTAACTTGAACAGATTCTAAAAAGAGCTGTACTGCCGCCGAAGCTTGTTCTCTTCGAGAGCGTTGTTCATAAGGGTCACGAATTCCTAAAGTATCTAAATCCCATAGTTGGGACAGTAAAGCATCATTTATAAGTAAACTTATAGCACTTAAAGTGTGTCCTAAAGGTCTATCAATTGGTACCTTTCCCATCAGGGTCCAACCAAGTAGCATTTCCACAGCAACTAAACCGGTTGTCAGCTTAAGGGTACGTCCAGTATACAGCTTCCCAGCTACATCCGACCCTATCAACACCTCTATGGGGCCTGGAGTATTAAAATCAGAGAGGGGAATGTCCTTCTGCCTCAAATCGTCCATCCAGGGTCCATAAAAAACAGGCAAAACATCTGTACAAATAACATTTTGAGATAAAGCTTCTAAAGTACACTTGTAATTTCCTTGACTTAAACAAATATCATAAACATTGTGGTTCTGTTCAGATGACACTCCTCCAAACAAACAGTGGCGTATTTTAAAATTCTGTTTTATAGAAAATCCTAATGAGTCTGCTGTGGCTTTTAGTATGTAACTGTTATGTGAACCAGTGTCAATAAGTACCCTCACGCTTTTGGAACCATGTGGACCATTCAAGTTAACCTTCAAAGTCTGCAAAAATACATGAGAACCCGTCCCATTAGTACAAGTCAAAAAATCGTTGGACGTCGACGCGGGAGTTTCGTCGGCTTTCAGCTCTGTCACTGCTTTTCCACCTGTTGATAGACTGAAACACATAAGGGTTACATGTGACTTTCCACAAATTATGCATTTAACCCTGGCATGGCACTGCCGTGACTGATGACCCAACTTCAAGCATCGAAAACAAGCCCTCATGGAAGACAACAACTCTTTCCTCTTCTCCAAAGTCATACCTTGGGCTTTAAAACAGTTTAGGCTGTCATGACAACTGTTGCAAAATACACATTTATTTGGTTCTCGTTGTGGTGGACTTGGCTTCTGGTTTGACTGCACCAACAGTGCACTGGCACTAGGCTGTCGACGGGAGTTTGCTTTCACAGGGGTCTCTTGAAAATTGTCCACAGTTTCACTACGTAGACCAAATCCCTGTGCTGCAAGAACAATGCGTTGCTCATTATTAACCTCATTTCGCAGAAAATGTAGCAAATGTTTTAGTTTGGCCTCGAGACTGACTGCTTCAACATCTGGTGGCTCTGATGGTATACTACTACTAATAAACGATCGCTGCCACACTCTTAATAAGTCCTCAGGTAGGCAAGACTCAATCAAAGGAAACAACACTCCTGAATATCCACTTGTGGTAATGCCTAAAGTCTCCAAAGCACGAATTTGTGTTTCCAGGCCATCATAAAGTGAACATACGTCTATATTATTACTAGAGGTAGCATTGTTAATAATAAGCTGCAGCAGACCACGTATATACACCTCTATTTGCAAATCTTCCCTGCCAAAACGAGATTTTAGTGACTCAACGATCTTAGGATAATTTTCTTTAACAGCAGGGAAACTTTCTACTAGTAACCTGGCTCTACTGCCAGGAACAGTAGCCTGAATAAGGTATTCAATTTTATCATTGCAATCAATGTCAGGGTCTTCATGAACTTTGCGAAATTGTGACCAAAATGGTAACCATTCCTTGATATTACCGGAAAATGTCTTAAATTCAATAACAGGCAACTTAAACTTATGTTTACCTTGTAACGGTGCAACACTATTGGTTTCCGGGTTTCCTGAAGCTGTATGGTATCCATTTCTATCTTTCTGCATGAGGGATTCGTAACGTAAACTTAATAAGGAGAATCTCTTCATGTAGTTATCACATGCTTCTAACTCCGTCATTATGAGGTCCTCTTCAGTATCTTCGCTCAACAGTAGATCATATATTTCCTCATTGAGAGCTTTTAGCTTCTCAGCTTTATTATTCAACATGTCGAAGGCCACTCGAACATCTAAGTTCACCTCTTCACCAGTTAGTAGCTCTTCCAAATCATTGGCACTCTTTGTAAACATAGTACGCAGAATTTTTCTATTCTTCCTTAGCTGCTCCATACTATGTCCCCAAAAGCTCAAAAAATACACTACAAAACTGTCCAACCCCAACCAAAGTCACAAGAGTCCTGTCACGGTCGCCACTAATGTTGCCCTCGAACAAAACTACCCGTTTTGCCCTTGGAGTTGTCTCTTGCACTCTGGATCGGGAAAAAATATAACACCCTTTACTCGAATTCAACTTTATTCGGTGTTAGAACTAAACTTTAGATTGGGATTAAAACCCTAAAAGATATCAAGAACATGTGCCTATTTTTTACTTAACGCCAATAATCTCCCTTTTTTAGGTTATATTTACACGTTGACATTACTTTTCAAAACAAAATTTTTCAGCTAACAGATGACAGTAGTTAAGTCACGAGGTTGTACCACCTCCATAGACCAGGACAGATGCTGAGTATGCAGTTCCACGAACAAAACCAGTGTCATCGCGTATTGCATAATTATTATTATTAAGTGCTTTAATGTAACATTATCAATATACTTCTGTACTAGTTTGTAATTTGTATTTTTTAAAAACGGTCTTACCATATTCGAAGACGTAATTGGCGCAGTCGGTAGGATCTGTCAAAAGTCAATCAATCGCTGAGGGACTTTTTCGTATAACGATTTGTGACAGATTCGAATAGTTCGCGAGTTCGATAATCAAAAAAGACTTGTTCGAGGGCATATCGACGAGTTTTACAGTTACCGGGCAGCGAATTCAACATATTGGTGGAAAGTGTCACAGCATCGGGCACTTTTGCAAGGATCGCAAACTTTGGTTGGACCACATCGCCATCCGGAAGATTTGGACCCTTATAGGCAGAATATGGTCAAGGTCATCGTTTTTATGTAAGTGTGCAATTTTTTCATGTCGAACTTAGACACAATTATTGAAGAATTAAGTAGCTTATCGATAGAAAATTCTGATAACCCTTTAACTGACTCTATTGATAATTCTAAAAAATTGCTTCAAGTTCCACTAATTACAAAAGAAGAAGTAAAAGATTTATCTAATCGTATTTTAAGTAGTTTTACAATGCCACAATTTAAACCAGAGTACTTACAATGTGTCCCACAATTCGATGGGAATCCTAATGACTTAAACAGGTATTTGACAACCTGCCAAAGTTTAATTGATAATTTCTATAATGTATCAAATCCATTGGATTTTCAAAATACTTTTCTGTTAAACAGTTTGATCGGAAAACTTTCGGGTACAGCAAAAATTGTTGTAAACATTCAAAATATATCCACTTGGGAGGACTTAAAATCTATTCTTCACCGAAATTTCGCTGATCAAAGGGATGAAGCTTGCTTAAATAGGGATCTAGTTATGTTAAGACAAAATCAAAATGAAAATCCAAACCAATTTTATGACAGAGTTCTACACTTATTAAACTTACTATGTTCTTATATAGATTGCCACGAATCTAGCGATGGTGGAAAAATGCTAAAGAAATCACTATATAACGATTTAGCTTTAAAAACTTTCTTATCAGGGTTAAAGGAACCTATAGGGACAACGATTCGTTGTATGAAACCCAGATCTTTAGCTGAAGCCCTTCAGTACGTTACGCAGGAATATAATAATCATTATTTCCAAAATATGTCTAACCGATTACCACACCAATCCACGCAGGTTATGAAAACAAATTCTAAACCCCAAGCTAATCATTTTAATCAGCAATTCAGAATGCCATTTGTTGCACAACCGCAACAAAATTTTGCATCATTCAATGCACAGACACCGCATAATTTATTTATGCCTAGGAGTAACTTCAACAGATTTCCTTCACAACCCATCAATATAAGACCAAATTTCAATAGAATGCCGCAACGGTTTCCAACAAACTCTCAAGTTTTTGGAAGGCCAAATCAATCAAACGTATTTAAGCCCAATCAAAACAAATCACTTCCAGCACCACAACCGATGAGTGTATGCACTTCAGGCCCAAAAGGACCTTTGTCTCAATATAATCGTTTTCCAAGGCCTAATTTTCAAGGAAATTCACAAAACTTTCAAGGAAATTTCCAAAATAATCAACCTAAGTACGTTGCTGAAGAATTGTACAGCGCTGAAACGCAGTCCAATTCAAATTACGATCAATTTGATCAATATGCATTGCCAGAAGCGTGCGTTGACCCCGAATATGCAAATATAAATAATATGACAAATTACTACGAATATAACCCAGAATACGCTGAGTATTCATATTCACAAGAAACACCAGAAAACCCTACTTTTGACAATGGGTGTGACTCAGTTTCGCAAGAGAAAAATATAAATTTTTCGATGACGCCTCAAAAGGACAATCAAACTTAGTCATATCTTTAAACTCTACCAATACTAGTGAACTATCTTATATTTCATTGCCTGAATTTAACATCAAACTTCTAATCGATTCTGGTTCCACAAAATCTTTTATTAATCCTAATTTAGCTGAAAAGTACTACAATAACTGCATAATTGATGATCCGTTCATTGTTAGTACAGTGTTTCAAAAGTCAGCACATCGCTACAGTGCTTTAATTCCAGCATCTAACATTTTTAAACTTCCTAATAAGCAAAATCTTAAATTCTACTTATTCAAGTTCCACAACGTGTTCGACGGCCTCATCGGGCTAGATAATCTCAAGTTACTACAAGCAAACATCGACTTTAACAGCGGATATTTAATTACACCGTATGCAAAGATAAAACTTATGTTTTACAAAACAGAACCAGTATTAAATTGCATAACCATCTCACCTCGCACTGAACAAGTGATAAGAGTGAAAACTGATATCACTAAAGGTGAAATAATTATCCCACATCAAAAAATTCATAATTGTGAGATACCCGAATGTTTAACAATAGCAAAAGAGGGATATGCATTAACTACTATCTTAAATAACTCATGTTTGCCTGTAACTTTAGATTTTTCTGAACCCCTTTCCGTAGAAAAATTTAATCACAGAGAAATTCAAAACATAGACCTTAATAATTTTGACGACTCTCCAAAACAAAGACTAGATTTTAACCAATTAAGATTAAATCACCTAAATGAAGAAGAAAAAGAAGAAATTTTAAAATTGTGTAAAGAATTTTCGGACGTATTTTACCAAGAAAATACACCACTCACCTTTACAACCAAAATAAAACATCAAATTAGAACAACAGATGAAGTTCCAATCTATACAAAATCTTATAGGTACCCTTTCATACACAAAAAGGAAGTAGAAAGTCAAATAGCCAAAATGCTTGATCAAAATATAATCAGACCATCAAATAGTCCGTGGTCAAGTCCTATCTGGGTAGTACCTAAAAAGATGGACGCTTCCGGTAAACAAAAATGGCGTGTAGTGATAGATTACCGGAAGTTGAATGAGAAAACAATAGATGACAAATTTCCCTTACCTAATATTACAGATCTGTTGGATAAATTAGGTAAATGTCAATATTTCACGACATTGGATCTGGCTTCAGGATTTCATCAAATCGAAATGAAAGAAGAAGATATTCCAAAAACAGCCTTTAGTACCGAAAGTGGACACTTTGAATACCTAAGAATGCCATTTGGTTTAAAGAACGCACCGGCGACTTTTCAACGAGTCATGGACTCAATTTTGAGAGGTATTCAAAATGAAAAATGCTTAGTATATTTAGATGATATAATCATTTTTTCTACTTCTTTACAAGAGCATATAACAAACTTGAAATTAGTCTTCAAACGGCTACGTGAGTCCAATTTTAAAGTACAACTGGACAAAAGCGAATTTTTGCGCCGCGAAGTTGCTTATTTGGGACATATCGTCACCCCTGACGGTGTCAAACCAAACCCGGACAAAATCTCAGCCATAAAGAAATATCCTATTCCAACTAATACGAAACAAATTAAAGGCTTTCTCGGATTGTTAGGTTACTATAGAAGGTTTATAAATAATTTTGCAAAAATTACGAAACCTCTCACAAAGTGTCTAAAGAAAGGAGCAAAAATTGAGCATGATCAAGAATTTTTGGATTGTTTTGAATCTTGTAAAAATTTGTTGATCAACGAACCAATCTTACAGTACCCTGATTTTTCGAAACCGTTTAATTTAACAACTGACGCTAGCAACGTAGCTCTAGGGGCAGTTCTAAGTCAAGGACCTCCAGGCCGAGATCTTCCAGTGGCGTACGCGTCGCGTACATTAAATGATTCTGAAAGGAATTATTCCACAATTGAGAAGGAATGCCTTTGTCTTGTATGGGCAACAAAATACTTTCGTCCATATTTGTTTGGTCAAAAATTTTACATCATTACTGATCATAAGCCTTTACAGTGGCTATTTTCACTTAAGGATCCTAGTTCTAAATTATTACGGTGGCGAATCAAACTCGAAGAGTATGATTATAAAATCCTTTATAAAAAAGGGACATCAAATACAAATGCTGATGCACTGTCACGCATTGAGTTGCATACAAAAGAAGATCAAGAGTTTTCTCTAAAAGAATATATGGAAGAATTTAATAGAGAATTAGAGAGAGAAACAAGACAGGAATCAATATTACAACGACCTTCGACGTCACGAGAACAGGAAAATGAGAATATAGACAAAGCTTCAATGTTTGTTCATACTGACAACGAAGAACCTGACTTTAATAAAAAACAAACTGAAGAGTTAAATAACCCCAACGAACAGGACGACAGTGATACAATTCACACAAATGATCAAGACCCAATTGTAGGAATACCAATCATCGATATACCAGTCAATTACGGTGCAAACCAGGTAATTATTTCTAAAGTTTTACATTCACCGGCAAAACCGAAATTAACACTACTATTCGAAAAGAAACGCCGATTGATAGTTCAACTTAGTCAAAATAACTTTGAAGATGATATCTTAAAGTTTATTAAAGAAAACATAGTTCCTGAAAAACAGTATCACATATACTTTGAGGAACAGGGTGTATACGAAGAGTTTTGTGAAGTTGTAAGAAGATACTTTAGGTGGCCTTCATTAAATCTAAAAAGGTGTTTAAAGAAACTTCTTGACGTCACAAATAAAGGGGACATTGAAGAGATAATTGAAAACTACCACCAAGGTAAAAGTAACCATCGAGGAATTGATGAAACTCTTTCAAGAATTAAAGAAAAGTATTACTGGCCTAATCAAAAACAATCAATCCAAACGTATATCAATCAATGTGATATTTGTATCAGAACAAAATATGACAGACATCCCGTCAATATTGAAATGAATGTCACCCCAACTGCGACAAAGCCGTTTGAAATAGTACATATGGACACGTACACATTAGAACAATCAAAATTTTTAACTATTTTGGATAGTTTTTCGAAATACGCGCAAGCGTACCCTCTCAAATCTTTAGCGGCAACAGAAATTGTTGATAATCTATTAATGTTTTTCTCTCATCACGGAGTTCCAAAACAGATAATTTTGGATAACGGGACTGAGTTTAAAAATTCTGTTGTCACTGAACTGCTGCAATTGCATAAAGTCAAAATTCATTTCATTTCGCCACACCATCCTCAATCTAATGGAAATATTGAAAGATTACATTCAACGATTAGCGAACATGTAAAGCTATTGAATGCTCAAAATTTCAATAATTCAAGTATTAACCAAAAAATGACTTATTCAATTATGGCTTATAACCATTCAATTCACTCCACAACCAAGATGAAACCGATTGATATCATCAACGGTCATATTACTGACAATGACCCGTTTGATGTAAACTTAGAACAACTGTTGCTATCGGATTATATTACAAACCATAAAGAACAAACAAAACTCTTATATTCCACGATTAACGAGAAACTTGCACAAAGTAAGGAAAAACGTGTCAGCAAAATTAATCAGAACCGTGAGAATCCCGACTTGTTTGAAGCTGGTCAAAATGTCTACTTAAAAAAGCATACTAGACAAAAACTAGCTGAAAAGTTTACAAAGCCAGAAAAAATTACCAAGGTTAACAAAAAACGTAAAACTATTATGACTAATGCCCATGGAAAAATCCATATGGCAAACGTAAAGAGACCTTTACGAAACACATACAGCTTTGATTAAATACTATCATTGCAAATATTAGTTAACCTTAGATTTTAGTATATAATTAAGTTTTTAACTTAGTAGTTAACAAATTATCATTATAGGTGTACAGAAGTTATATTTTTACTTTCAGGCTGGTCGCCAGCAGCATTTTGCTTCGTAGCAGTATCGGATTACAGGATAAGGTTGCCCTACGAGAATTAACTGACAATGTTGGGTTAATTCCTATAAAATTAGGACAAGCAAAATTAATTGATTACAAATACACTCTAATCCATTTTTATGACCTAAATCCTTTAATTAGTGAAATAAATAAGCTGCATTTAAAAGCATCAAATATTACGAACATTCTAAAAGTTCACGGTGAATATTTGGCTGACAACGCTATTTATATTCAGTTATTGACAATCACTCAAAATAGAGTTGATGACAAAATTAAGGAAATAATTCCTCATCCTAATAGGATAAAAAGAGGCTTAATTAATATGTTAGGTTCAGTCTTCAAAGCCATAAGCGGTAATCTAGACGCGTCCGATGGTGAAAGATACGACAAAATTATCAGAGAAATGCAAACCAATCAAAAAAGTTTAACAGAAAGTATGTCTAAACAAATTTCAATTTCTCTGGAAATTGTCTCTAAATTCAATGAGACCATCAATCAGGTTGCCAAACACGAAAAAGTCTTAGAGTCTAAAATCAAACAAATCTCCTGGATTGTGCAAAAAACTACTTATACAGAGAATTCTAACTATATCAGGAATTCTTTAATTGAAATCATTGAACTTTATACTTTTGTAGATTCATTATTACAAGATATAGAGAATTCAATTACTTTTTGCAAACTAAGAACAATACATCCAAGCATAATAAAAACCGAAGACTTGTTTAAAGAGCTGAAAGCTCTAGAAAATCGCATAGGCACCGATCAAATGCCGTTAAAACCGGAACTCTATAACATCAATTTATTCCTTAATTTCATAGATATAGAATGCTTTATCTTAAATAATAGAGTGACGTATTTGTTGCATGTTCCTATAACTCTAAATGAAAAATTTGAACTTTTCCATCTATACTCTGCACCAATTTTCAAAGAGAGTCAGTTCAAGGCGATAATACCGCGCAATAGATTTTTAATTAAATCAAAATTGCACTATACATATCGAAATAAAGCTTGCCATGAGATCACAGCACAATTATATTTATGTGCTAACAAAGATTAAAGGAAATCCATGAAGAAAGTCCTTGCGCTGTATGCCTACTATCGCAAATTAAAGAAAGTACTGCCTGTCAACCAATCGATATCCAGCTCAACGATCCAGTGATCAATCAACTATCGAATTCTGACAAGTGGTTGCTGATAAGTCCTAAAAAGCAACTAATCAAACTACAATGCCCAACACAAATGGAAACATTGAATTTGATTGGTACTTACATCGCCGAAATTCCCAAGGGTTGTCAAATCATGATGAACGACCGAACAATTTCAACGACCAGAAGGCAGTCAACGCTAGTATACAGCCCATATTTTTCCCGGACAATAATGAGTTGCCAAGCTTCATTCCCTCCATGGAAATTGACTTCAAGCTAGACGATATCAAGTTAGACGGACTTCAAGATCTTCAAGGTCAAATACGATCTTCGAAACCTGCCCAAATAGTGCCTATTGACATTTCCAAAAATCCATCTATCTGGACTATTTTAATGTATTTTTGCAGTAGCAGGGATTGCGTATTATGGCTACAAGAAATTCGGCCAAGCCCTCTGCAAGAAGAAACAAGAAATAGAAGTCACCTTGAGCATCAGCCAATCCAACTTCCCTCAATGGTACAGTTGAATCTAAGGGATGGAGGAGTTAAGTCACGAGGTTGTACCACCTCCATAGACCAGGACAGATGCTGAGTATGCAGTTCCACGAACAAAACCAGTGTCATCGCGTATTGCATAATTATTATTATTAAGTGCTTTAATGTAACATTATCAATATACTTCTGTACTAGTTTGTAATTTGTATTTTTTAAAAACGGTCTTACCATATTCGAAGACGTAATTCAGTTGAAACTAGAAAATGTACATAGATACAACAGAGCCTACTGAAGTCGCTAAGACACGATAACAAAAGGGACATAATATCACCGATAACCCTAGAGAAATGGGATGATTACTTTAGCAAGTCCTTCAAAGAAAATAGGCGACACTTTCAAATCGAAGACCAGACTAGTGCAGTACAGACGTCAGCATCTCCAATTACAATAAATTATATAGAGACAAAAAATACTTGTTTTAAAAAATGGAAAATCTGCTGGACCTGGGAATATACCGCCTGAGTTATTTAAGTATGGGACCGACATACTCTTTAAACAACTTATTTCAAAACTGCTTCAACGGAGCGGAAGTACCTGACGAATAGAAAACATCTTATATGTCGACGATCCACAAGAAGGGAAGCAGAGAAGAATGCGACAACTACAGGACATATCACTACAATGCTCAATGGCTCCAGTATACGAAAAAACACTTAGAAAATCGAAAATGAATGAAGCGGAAGAACAAACCGGCTTCCAGGACCACCTCTTCTGTCTCATTGAGGCAAAATAGCATTTCAGCAGGAAGTACATCTACTATATGTGGAGCTAAAAAAGGCATACGATAACATCCCACAAACCAAAATCTGGGACATCAATGTCAACTTAATTAAAGCCATAAAGAATCTTTAAATGACAATACAACTAGAAATAGCAAAAAGGATATCAAAAGGTTTTAGAGTGGATAAGGTCCTGAAGCTGCTGCCTCTCACTGACGTTGTTTAAAATATATCTGGAACAAGCTTTGAAAGCATGGAAACGAAAGTGTAAAAATATGGGCATCTCACTAAATAATACAACTTTATATACTTTGAGCTTTGCAGACGATCAAGTAATTTTGGCCCAGGACTACGAAGACCTGGAGTTTATGACCCGGAAATTAGTTGAAGAATATACCAAATGGGACCTTGAAGTGAACCTAAATAAAAAAAAACCGAATATATGTGCATACAACAAGAAGTTATCCTCGAAGATACACAACAGAAAATAAAACACCTGCAACAAATATAAATACCTGGGAATGTACCTTACGACGACAGGTACCATGGATGAAGCAATAAGGACCGAAACATCCAGGATGTAGGCATCAAAATTCTAAACAGTGTACTATGGGACAAACCATATCGAAAGCCAATAACACCAAATACCAATAGCCTCATCAAAAGCATAGTCACATACGACCGTGAGTGTGGCAATTAAAACCAACGCTCAGAGAACTCGTTAAAGGTAACCGAGATGGACTTTTGGAGACGCGCCACGGGCAAATAAATGTCGGAAAGGATCCGAAATGAACGGATTCAATAAATTATGAATGTCAGACATACACTAGAAGAGAACATACACGTGGCGCAACTCAAATGGTATGTACACGTTCAGAGGATGGGAGAAGAAGGGCTACCCAAGCAAGACACCACAGGGGAGAAGAACGAGCTAGAGCTAGGGCGATCCCAGAAAAGAGCTAGAGAAGCCAGCTATGGCTCATTTTGTATCCTCTTTCTAATGGCGTTCAAGTGAAATCTATAAGAGTTCAAATAAAACAAGTACAATCATCAATAATTGAAAAAATGCTTATTTTTACAAAAATGCAATTTTGAGATTTTTTTTTCTCCATGGGGGTTCCAATGCACAGCTCAAGGGCATATTACTACCAAAGAAACCTTAAAATTAGATGAAATAAGTACAAAAAAGCACTTTAAAATTTTTCATTTATCAAAAATTCAATACCTCGGTAACGTGAGGAGCGAGAGAGGTCAGCTTTGGCTCATTTTCACTGACTGACAGGACTATCAAAGTCACAACATTCAGGTAAAATAAACAGTAATCAACATACCGCGGTAAAGGTATACCTTACTTTTCAATGCCAGAAACAGTAAATAAATGCTGAATTAGTGGAAACATAAAACATCAGTAATAGGATAAGGAAATAAGCCTTCAGGACATTTTTTAGGACTCAATTTATTGTGTTATTTAATTTAACAGTTTCTTACTCAATTATTTCGAGAGATACAGTGTGATTCAGTATATTTATTTCTTCTAAAATTCTGTTTTTACCACCCTGTCTGTATAATACTATAAAAATTTCAAATTAAACTTTAAAATGATAAATTAGATTAAAATATATTGAATATATGACAGTTTTCATTTTAACAGCCTCTAAATTTGCCATTTTGGTAATTACAGAAAAAATAAGTATATCATCTTGTAGCTTTTTCAAATCCTCTTTTTTGCTTTTTGTATACAAAAAATTAAATTAAAATTTATTTTATTTTTTTTTTAAACTAAATTGAAAACCCAATGAAGTGTGTTCTTAATAAGAAATCAAATGAATACAAAAATCAAATATACAGTTATTATTTTTTATTTAAATATACATTCATCTACATTAAAAATAAAATAATTTTTTTTTTCCGTGCGCTGATTAAAATGCTGATTAAAATGGCTATAAAATAGAAACGTACAGCACAATATATTAAATTTAAGCCAATTTATAAGCCGACAAATATTTAGCACAAACCGGCATTGCCATTTAATAATATGTAAATGCTGGAATATTTAGATATATTCCGCAGTATTAGTTGACGTTTTATGGACATTGTCTGACAGTCATAACTTACAACATTTAAATCACCTTTGAACTACTTTAAACTAGTCATAGAAATGATCAGTTCTGTCTGTCTTTAAGTCTGGTTTTATTCCCTTCGTTTTCAAAGTATAATGAAAAATATCGTTCATAATTCGTCCCAAAATAGGTTTTCCGTGCTTGCATGACTTCCGGTTGGTCATACGCGCACGGAAAACCTTTATTTTTGTACTTCTAATCAAATACCTTTACTATTTTATTAAAACGTCTTGAGCACAAACTTGTTGGTTTCGTGAGTTTTTTTTTAGCGAAATTCATTCGAAATTTCGAAATTTCATTCGAAAAACATTTTGAGTGATACTTGGCTGTTGATCAATCGGATTTGTGTAAGCTGACAACCTTTTCGATACAAAAGGAAAAAATCAGACTATTTAATTAAAAACTTAACGGTGTAACAGTTTAAACCTTGTTTAAACCAATAGGTATGTATTATATAGGTGTTATATAGGATTACACTAACATTTTACGTTTCTACTTGATAACAAAATAAATCATTAACTGGTTGGATACTATGGTAGAATACTTATCTAAAAATATGAAAAAACGTCATAGCACTACTATTCAATGGTTCCTCGACATGTGGACACTACCACTTTTGTTCATACTTTGTATTCCGGACCGTTGTTCCGTTTGGAGGAAATGCGAATACTACGCAACTAGCTGACGAATGGAAGCATTAATAAGAAGAAACGAACAACTAGAACTCCCGATGACTTATCCGAATACCTTAACGCAACTAACGAAGAACCAATCGGTAAGAATTTTTTCTAAATTGATGAATGATTTTTTTAAGAGTTTCTGAAAATGCTAGATTTTTCCTAGCAATTGTCATATAGTTTCTGGTAATTGTCAGATATTTTCTGGCAAAGCCAGATAGCGCCTGGCATTGCTAGAGAAATAAATTCTAGCATTGACAGATATATTTTAGGAATTCCAGATAAATTTTATAGCTTTGGCAGATAGTTTCTGGCAATTGTCTGATAGTTTGTAGCAATGTCAGATAGATTCTAACATTGACAGATAGAATTTAGCAATTCCGGATAGATTCCAGCTTTGGCAGATAAATTATAGCTGGCAGATAACTTTCTGGCAATTGTTTGATAGTTGTAGATAGATTCTAGCATTAACAGATAGATTTGGCAATGCCAGTAGATATCTATCATTGTCAGATAGTTTTTGCGATGCCAGATAGATGGCAGATAGATTTTGGCAATGCCAGATCGATTGTAACATTGGCAGTTACTTTCCGGAAATTATTAGATAGTTTCTGGCAATGCCAAATAGATTTTAGCATTGGCAGATAGTTTTTGGCAATTACCGATAGATTCTAGCATTGGCAGACAGTTTCTTGCAGTTGTCAGATAGTTTCTGGCAATACCAACTAGATTGTAACATTAGAAGATAGTTTCCGGAAATTGGCAGATAGTTTCTGGCAATTCCAGAAACATTGTAACATTGGCAGATAATTTCAGAAAATTGTCAGATATCTTCTGGCAATGCAAAATAGATTTTAGCATTGGCAGACATTTTTCGGTAATTGCCAGATAGATTTTGGCAATGCCAATTAGGTTCTAGCATTGGCAGATAGCTTCTAGCAATGCCAAATAGATTCTAGCATTGCCTTAGAGATTTTGGCATTTCTACATAGTTTCTGACAATTATCAACAACATGACTATATATACCGGGTGATTACCTACACTACAACACGTTGGTTGTATTTAGAAAGTAAAATTGATTAAAAAAAACATTTATTGTCCACTCCACTGTAGAACATATACAGCGTGTTCTAAGCTAATCGTGTCTGCCATTTACAGTGCTGTCATACATTTTTGAGGTTTTACCCAACTTTCATATTATAATTTATTACATAAGATGCTCATTTACTTTATTGTTGTTGCAATTAAAAAACCGTTCTAGAATTATCTCTCTGGCGGTACCGTGCTGGTCTTAGATAAAATATTATTCCTAACACTTGCGGAAAGTGTCTTTTACGCACAGTGATGCTCAAAAACATGTCCTTCGGGCACTTGACTTGCGTAAAATACCACTTTTCGCACTCGTTAGGAAAATAATTAATAATTTCAGAATATGGAACATACGATTTTATAATCGTGGGTTCGGGTCCGGCCGGTTCGGTTATCGCAAATCGATTAACTGAAATTGGAGAATGGAAAGTTCTACTTTTAGAAGCAGGCCCTAACGTAACCGACCTAAATAAGTTATTGTCCATGTACGGATATGTTGCAACCAGCGAAGATGAAATGGGATACGTAACGGTACCACAAACTTACGCTTGTCAAGGTGGGCTGTTTAAGCCAAACGTGCTAAAAGTTTTAAAATTGTGAGGTGTGTTATAATTTTAGGGATGGAAAATAAGCAGTGCACTGTTAGGGGTGGTAGAGTTTTAGGAGGGGCGTCCAGTATAAATGGGGGATTTTACCTTCGAGCTCATCCCGGTGATTTCCAAAGATGGGTAAATATACACAAGTGATTTGCAAGGAAATAGAATACTGTCACCAGTGTCACCACCAGAAATTCGTATTATTAAAAATACATTCATTGATTCGGAATGACTACATGGTGTTGCACGAGACTGATGACTGGACATTGTGCACTGCTTCTGGCTGTCTGCTATATTTTTAATAATACGAATTTCTGAACGTGATTATACAGGGTGGTCCAGTTTTAAGTGTCAATTTTTCACTATTCGATTTCAAGTTAAGATCGCAGCGCCAGTTGAACTAAAATCGGGCAACACGTTTCTAACCTAATTATAAATAATATGACACTGATTTTATTTCATATTTATGAAACTAGTGCTAAATTCCTAACCAAAATAAACTTAAACAAACAGAAATGGCAGCTGGAATGCCCGAAACTGTTTTCAAAACTGATCACCAGAGGGAGTTTCTCTTATCTTGAAACGCCAATAGCCCATCAAAAAATAAATTGACATATGCATTATGTCATTTTCCTGAAGAACGCTCCCTATGGAAGACACAAATTTCAGTTTAAAAAATCGTTTTCTTGCTTTTAACTGTCAGACCGTTGGCCGTCAAAATAGTTTAGAATGGTCGATATACAGGGAGAGTCTTTATTTTCCCACTCTATATTTTCTACGCTCACTGGATATTATTTAAAACTGACAAAAATGTCTACTTGGGTTATTGTATTTTTTTACTTTAAAATGGTTCAAAAGGATACAATTCTGGTCATCTGTGAGGTTCTCTAGTTAATATTTGACACAGAAAATAGTTAAAAAAACAGGATTTTTGGACTAATTTTTACTGGCGTGCAATTTTTTCAGACCAAAAGTCATGTAAAACTGATCATTCAAGACTTGTGAGAGTCCAAATTTGTACTGAATAGTCTAAAAACTTGTTATTTAATACTAGGTATAGTTTAAACAATTCGTTTATTCAGACTGCAATCTATGTCGATTGTCTTCCTTGCTTTCACTACTTCTAAACGATAAAGTAAATACACACCCCATATTCCTGTTTTTGAAATAGTTTTTCTGTATTTTTCATAGGTTGACGTGTATGGTGGCGCAAAACTGGACTTGGGAAGAAGTGCTGCCCTATTACATTACATCTGAAAATGTCACTTATGAACCCAGAGACGATGAGTACCTGGACACGACGGCTATTTGACTGTTAGCAATGACGTGGACTCTGAAACGGTACTATTAAAGGGTTTGTTACATAAACCGATGTTGAACTTGTTACATTTCCAGACCGAACCATTGCTAAATGCCTTCTACGAACAAGGCTTAAGCTACGAAAGATTTCAATGGGGTGGCCAGTGGATGGTGGTTTCTAGGAGTGCGGTGACTATGAGGGAAATGAACGCGCCAGTGCCGTTCACCAGTTTATTAACCGTGCCCTAAATAGAACCAATCTGGAAGTCAGCATCAATAGTTACGTGACCAAAGTGATTATAGACGACGATAACGTGACCGCAACAGGAGTTATCTTTGTCAAAAATCAAACTAAATACATTACCTATGCCAATAAGGAGATTATAATATCAGGTTAGTTGATGAGCTAGAAACCAGTTGAGTAGTGTTCTTCCATTTCCACACAACGTTCAACGGTTTTATTATTCTTCTTCTCCTCTCCATCCTGAACTTAAAAACTGCTCCTCTAAATAAATCTGCAGAAGAAGCGCACAACCATTCTCACAGATTCCGCAGCCAATATATTCCCCTTTTTCCAGATTATCAAGTGGAGTCTCATAGTTTGAAGCCTGCATTATGTGGACCCAGATAGGTAATCTTTCTTCTCTTCGTCCTCCTTTACACCTCCAAATACTCATTCTGTTAGGCACTTCTGCGTTGGACATGTTCTCTGAGCATTCTTATGTGGGTCCTATTTTTTTTCGTATATTCTATTAACGGTCCAAGTCTCTAAGACACTTCATAATTCAATTTTAGGAGGGCCTTACAACTCTGCATTCTGCTGTTACATTCGGGTATAGGGCCTAGCAAAGACCTGGAAGGCGTTGGATATCCCAGTAATTGCTGACTTACCGGTAGGTCAGTATTACCAGGACCATTCGTTCTTCTTAGGGTTTTACATAAAGTAACAGTTGTCCTGATGTAACTTCAACCAAATCTAACACAACGGTATGTTTCAGAACTAACCGTACTTTATATAATTACACTTTTTTGGAGCAAGTGAAACGTTATCAGAATCATCTTAGACCTTTAACAATCCAGGCGAATGTGATGGCTTGGTCGAGCTATGGTGACCGTGCGCGTAGGCCCAATATTGAATGGACGACTTTTGAGCCCTACGCAGAAGCAACTTCTATTCAAAAAATGTTCAGGTAATCGAATTTCTTATTGTATCTGGTTAACCCACAACCCGTATTGTTGTTAAACAGGCTCAGTAACGCAACAGTCGATTCTATGGAAGGAAACGAAGAAACTGACCTATCCCTCTTCGTTTCGTTGTTTCATCCAAAGTCACGTGGAACGATCACTTTGAAATCCAGCGATCCCAAAGATAAGCCCTTAATCGATTCCAATAACTACGCAGATCCTGACGATGTGGAAGTAATGCTGCAAGCTATAAATATGACTCTAGCTTTGAACGAAACTGAAACCTTTCGTAATTTTCAAATGCAACCAGTTCTTCAGGATGCTCCTGGGTGTAAGGGCAAAAAATACTCTAGAAAATGGAATATATGTGCTATAAGACACTATGGTTCTACGGTAGGTTTTCAATAGCAGTAAGTATGCTTTACAATGTTTTATATGCGCGTGCATATGAGTACATTGAAACTATAAACTAGCTGAATGTACAAAAGAACTGAAAATGTACCTTTACGGTTCAGTTATTAAGGTGGAAAAAATGGATTTATGCCCTCTGGCCATAAAATTCTTTTACCAGCCGTTGCATACCTAATACTTTTTATTAAAAAAACAAGATAGATAGTGGAAACTACTTGGGAAAGTAACATCACAACCACATTTAGTCTATTATCTGGATTGTTGACTATTTCTTCCCTTGTAGACGTACTAGTGACAACCGCAAGTGTGTTTGAAGACAGTAAAGCTTGCCAAAATTCAAATTTTATTTTGAATTGAATCCTCTGTACAGGGTGGTCTATCACGAATCGTCGCAATCTACTATCGAAGAACAGTAATGACTATAATTCTGAAAATATGTCCCTGGAGGCAGTTCATCTAAATTCTAAAATATTTTCAAAATTGTGACAGTTCCGGTTAAACACCCTGTACATTATTTCTTTTTTAAACATATTTTATGTCTAATTTTTTTAATTGACAAATTGATACTTTTTGAAATATTCACAAATAAATGATTTTCTATGTTGCAAAAAAAAATTGAATTCAGTCCATTCTGTACTTATGGTTAAATAACTCAGTTATTTGATACACTGTATAAGGTGGTAAAAATTGATATATTGAACCACTCTGTAGCTCTTAAATAATCGAGTTACAGGGTGTTCATGTGCAAAGTGTCGAATTCAGTCCACTTTGTATTAACGGTTAAATAACTCAGTTATTTAACACTTTTACTATAGATACTATCAGGTGATCAAAGAAAGGTTTCAGCACCTACAAACTGGTATATGAAACTACTCTGTAACTGTTAAAATAACCAACTTACAGGGTATTAAAATAGAAAGTACATTTGTTTTTATATAACACAGTTATTTGACATGTTCACTATACACACTGAATAAAGTGGTAAAAAATTTAAATTATTTATAGGAACTGAAATAGCTACGAGGGCCAAAAATTTGATTGAATGTAGCTTTGCTGGATATATATATCTTGATCATCCAAAAATGACCGTAAATCGAAATACCACAATTTTGGTTTATAAATGTTTCATCAGTTCCTTTACCACATTTTGTTGAATTTTTTGTTCTTTTTTATATGATGTCAAAAAATTATTAATTTTCTTTTTAACTAACGAACATTTTATTGGTTTCTTTATTAACTTTTTTAAACTTTGATATTAAAGGATCCATAACCCTTCTTCGGGCATTCAAATTTTCCACAAACATTCTTGTTTCACTATAAATAATAGATAATTTTTCCGCAGAATTTCCATCCAACCTCAGCCAATTTGATGGGAAATGACACGTCCAAGTCGGTTGTGAATCATCGATTATTGGTTCACGGATTTGTGAATTTAAGGGTGGCAGATACTAGCATTTTCCCTGAAACTGTTTCGGGCCATCCACATTCCACTTCCTATATGACCGGCGAACGCTGTGCTGACTTTATCAAAGAGGACTACGGCAAATTATAATAATAGATTGTATACCAATAATATATTATGTATTTTTAGTTTATTTGGAATAAATAAGTTTCATTTAGTGGTGTTGTATGTCGCTACCACCTTCCACTTTAACACCTTGTAACTGGGTTATTTTAAGAGCTACAGTTCAATATACCAATTTGTAGGTTTTAAAATCCTCTTTTGATCACCCTACTTTTATTGAAAATGCCAAATAACTGAGTTATGCCTGTTTCCCCGCCACTTTCAAGCCGATTTTTAATTACAACTTAAGCTGAGTTGAGGTTTGAATGTGACAGATCAGGTGCAAAATAACACAGTCTATACTAAACTTATCTATATCAGTTTTTAGGTGCCTTGCTACCTTCTTTGGATCACCTGATAGAGTATTTATAGTAAAAATTATTAAATAACTGATTTATTTAACCGTTATTACAGAGTGGACTGAATTTGACACTTTCCACTTTAACACCCTATAAATTGGTGATTTTAACTGTTACAGGGTGGTTAAATTACCCTTGAATTCTGCTTTTCACCACCTTTTGCAGTGTCTATAGTAAACATGTTAAATACCTGAGTTATTAAGCATAAATACAATAAATACCTACTTGGGAGGCACTAGAACCACTGAGAGTTGGAGCCTGTTGCCCTCGAACAAAACTACCCGTTTTGCCCTTGGAGTTGTCTCTTGCACTCTGGATCGGGAAAAAATATAACACCCTTTACTCGAATTCAACTTTATTCGGTGTTAGAACTAAACTTTAGATTGGGATTAAAACCCTAAAAGATATCAAGAACATGTGCCTATTTTTTACTTAACGCCAATAATCTCCCTTTTTTAGGTTATATTTACACGTTGACATTACTTTTCAAAACAAAATTTTTCAGCTAACAGATGACAGTTGAAACTAGAAAATGTACATAGATACAACATTCTCCCACCTGAGTCACTTAAAAGTACAATCAAGTGACTCACAAATCAAATTTAAATTTACAAGTATTTTTTGGGCATCTTAGACACACGCCCGCTTCTAGTCATCTTCTGCATCACTGGAGCCGGTCTAGGGATCAGAACTTCTTGTTCTGGATCAGCCTCATCTGTACCATTCTTTTGGAGGTGGTTTTCACGACTTGAGGAACACATTCGGACGAACTTGGTTCACATACCTCAACCTGCTGCACACATTCCAAAGGGTAAAGTCTCTGAATCGGCCGCATAAAGGTTCCTCGGTTAGTAGACACTTTGACCAAACGTACTTGTCCGTCTTTGCCAGGCATCAGCTCACAAATCCGTCCCATAGTCCAATCGAGGCGTTTCTCATTGTCATTGCCAATAAGGACAATATCACCAAGTTTAGGTTCTGTTGTACGTTTTCCCCAGTTTAGTAACTTTAACTGACCTAAATACTCAGTTCGGAATCTTCGATGTAGATCTTCTCGGATTTTCCTGAGATATACAACTCTTTTGCAAAGTGACTGACCATCTATTGCATCAATGTCACAAACGCTACTGCTCGCCTGGTCTCTCAAAAAGAACATGGGAGTGAGAGGTATTAGTTCTTCGGGATCATCTGACAAATACGTCAACGGTCTGGAGTTCACAATTGCTTCGCAATCACACAATACTGTGACTAGCTCCTCGTAATTCAACGACGCCCGTCCTAAAGTCTTACGGAGAAGTTGTTTAACAGCTCCCACTAACCTTTCCCAAAATCCTCCCCACCAGGGTGCGGACGGAGGGTTGAATTTCCAGGTAATACGTTCTATACTGGTTTCCGTAGTAATTTTATCCCAGTCCAGCTTGCTGAACAGTGTCTCTGTCCCTACGAAATTAGTCCCATTATCACTGTAAATGGTCCGTGGTCGTCCTCGTCTAGCGATAAACCTACGAAGAGCTTGAAGAAAATTAACAACCGACAGTGAAGTACACAGTTCCAAATGCACCGCACGGTATACAGCACAAGTAAAAAGGCATATCCATGCCTTTTCTCCATTTTTTAAATATAAAGGTCCAGCAAAGTCTAAACCGGTCACTTCGAATGTAGCAGCCTCGCGAACACGGTCCCCGCGGCAGAGCAGGTGAATCCACGACGTACGATTTACCGTTATGTCTCTTACACACGACACACTTAGAAATTATGGATTTGATAACTCGCCTACCGCCCGGGATCCAGTAGTTTTCTCGAAGTATCCCCAATAGACCCTGTGCTCGAACATGACACGATTTAATATGAAGGTCAAATATCAAGTTTTCAACCAGCTGGTTTTTGGCAGGTAAAATAATAGGGTAACGAAACTGGTCAGTATCGTCGCGTTGACTCACTCTAGACTTCAAACGTATGATACCCGATTTGTCCACAAAATAATCAAAACTTCCAAGTCGTTTTTCTTCATTTCCTTTAAATGACTGTTGTTGCAGCAGCTTAAATATAAACGTCTCTGCTTTACTCAATTCTTCAGTAGACAAGACACTTTGTAATCGTCTGGAAGGAAATCGAGCATTATGAGAAAATCTAAATATCCAAGCTATCATTCGGACGGTTTTCCAATACTTAGAGAAATAAGTCATATGCCAATCATCTACGGTCATACTACAATCATTATTGGCTAATAATGAGGTAACAAGCCCTTTCTGCGTTCACGTTGAACTTCTTGTTCATTTGTTAGTGAACATTGGTTAGGCCAATTATCAGATGCTGTATAAAGCCATTCTGGGCCCTCCCACCAATTTGATTTTTTAAGTTGACTGGCCGAACATCCACGAGATGGCAGGTCTGCAGGATTAAGATGGCCAGGAACGTGTCTCCACGCATCGAAGGGGGTTGCATTTTTTATTTCATTGACTCGATTGGTGACGAATACGTTCCATTCTTCCTGTCGTCGAATCCAAGCTAAAACTGTAGAGGAGTCAGTCCAGAAAAAACTTCCATAACTACACTGTAAACTTTGCTGGACTGAAGAATACAACCTCGCTCCAATCACCGCTGCTAATAGTTCTAATCGTGGTATAGTTATTCTTTTCACTGGAGCGATTCTGCTTTTCGCTGCTAGGAGAGTAACAAAAACCTTACCATGTTTAACTCCACGCAAGAAAACAACAGCTGCGTAAGCAGTTTTACTTGCATCACAGAAAGTATGCAGCGTCCAGTCTTCTGCGTCTTCCAATCCTGCATGAATCCAACGAGGAATCTTGATGTCCAAAAGATGTTTTGACTCTGTCAGCCAGTTCTTAAAGTCTTTGGAAATATCCGGAGTAACCTCAGCGTCCCAACCTATTTTCATTCCCCATGTCAGTTGCAACAGCAGTTTGGGAACCAATGTCGTAGGACAAGTAAACCCAATAGGATCAAATATTCTTTGAGCTACAGACAGCATTATTCTTTTTGTTACAGGGGTATTCAGAAATTGTTCAAAACAGCGTGACAGCGATTTATTCAAACCTAAGGTATCCTGGTCAGTGTTCCACTCCATTCCAAGTAACGCAGTCACGGGTTCGCTGTTTTCTGGTAACGTCTGATGAGAAAACTCCCACCCTCTCAAGTCAAATAATGCTTTCTCCAAAAATGTAGTGGCTTCTCGTCGAAAAGTAATCAAGCTTTCTTCATCTGGAACACTACAAACACAATTATCTACATAAAAGCTCTTACTAAGTCTTTCTAAAGTTTGTTTGGAAAACTCAAAACTACATTCCTTCAAACCTTGATTTATATGGTACTCTAAGGTAGCCCCCAACAAAAATGGACTACTTCTAATACCAAAGACTACTCGTTTGTGTCGATAAATTATTTCATTCCCTTCAGAATCGACCCATAAAAAGCGCAGAAAGTCTCGGTCAGCTTCGTGAATACTAATCTGTAGAAATGCTTTTCTTATATCTGCAGACACACCTATTTTATGTTGACGGAAACGAAGAAGTATGTCTGGTATCAGCTCTATTAAGTTGGGGCCAGTCTCTAAACATTGATTCAGTGAGGGTCCCTGTTTGTCTTTGGCTGACGCGTCGAACACTGGTCTAATTCTGGTAGTGCTATTTTCCTTGACGACTGGCCTGTGAGGTAAATAATGAACCAATGAAGTTACCTGGTTTTCTCTAACTTCTTCAATGATCCCAGCTTTAATCCATTCCAAGAAAACTTCATCGTAAGGTTGCCTCAATTGACTGGTGATTAATTTCGTCAAAGTGTTTTTCAAACGTTTTTGTGCCAGCTCATAATTTGAAGGCAATGGCGGATGTCCATCTACCCAGGGAAGCCTTACTTTATAACGACCCCTTGGTGTAACTTGAACAGATTCTAAAAAGAGCTGTACTGCCGCCGAAGCTTGTTCTCTTCGAGAGCGTTGTTCATAAGGGTCACGAATTCCTAAAGTATCTAAATCCCATAGTTGGGACAGTAAAGCATCATTTATAAGTAAACTTATAGCACTTAAAGTGTGTCCTAAAGGTCTATCAATTGGTACCTTTCCCATCAGGGTCCAACCAAGTAGCATTTCCACAGCAACTAAACCGGTTGTCAGCTTAAGGGTACGTCCAGTATACAGCTTCCCAGCTACATCCGACCCTATCAACACCTCTATGGGGCCTGGAGTATTAAAATCAGAGAGGGGAATGTCCTTCTGCCTCAAATCGTCCATCCAGGGTCCATAAAAAACAGGCAAAACATCTGTACAAATAACATTTTGAGATAAAGCTTCTAAAGTACACTTGTAATTTCCTTGACTTAAACAAATATCATAAACATTGTGGTTCTGTTCAGATGACACTCCTCCAAACAAACAGTGGCGTATTTTAAAATTCTGTTTATAGAAAATCCTAATGAGTCTGCTGTGGCTTTTAGTATGTAACTGTTATGTGAACCAGTGTCAATAAGTACCCTCACGCTTTTGGAACCATGTGGACCATTCAAGTTAACCTTCAAAGTCTGCAAAAATACATGAGAACCCGTCCCATTAGTACAAGTCAAAAAATCGTTGGACGTCGACGCGGGAGTTTCGTCGGCTTTCAGCTCTGTCACTGCTTTTCCACCTGTTGATAGACTGAAACACATAAGGGTTACATGTGACTTTCCACAAATTATGCATTTAACCCTGGCATGGCACTGCCGTGACTGATGACCCAACTTCAAGCATCGAAAACAAGCCCTCATGGAAGACAACAACTCTTTCCTCTTCTCCAAAGTCATACCTTGGGCTTTAAAACAGTTTAGGCTGTCATGACAACTGTTGCAAAATACACATTTATTTGGTTCTCGTTGTGGTGGACTTGGCTTCTGGTTTGACTGCACCAACAGTGCACTGGCACTAGGCTGTCGACGGGAGTTTGCTTTCACAGGGGTCTCTTGAAAATTGTCCACAGTTTCACTACGTAGACCAAATCCCTGTGCTGCAAGAACAATGCGTTGCTCATTATTAACCTCATTTCGCAGAAAATGTAGCAAATGTTTTAGTTTGGCCTCGAGACTGACTGCTTCAACATCTGGTGGCTCTGATGGTATACTACTACTAATAAACGATCGCTGCCACACTCTTAATAAGTCCTCAGGTAGGCAAGACTCAATCAAAGGAAACAACACTCCTGAATATCCACTTGTGGTAATGCCTAAAGTCTCCAAAGCACGAATTTGTGTTTCCAGGCCATCATAAAGTGAACATACGTCTATATTATTACTAGAGGTAGCATTGTTAATAATAAGCTGCAGCAGACCACGTATATACACCTCTATTTGCAAATCTTCCCTGCCAAAACGAGATTTTAGTGACTCAACGATCTTAGGATAATTTTCTTTAACAGCAGGGAAACTTTCTACTAGTAACCTGGCTCTACTGCCAGGAACAGTAGCCTGAATAAGGTATTCAATTTTATCATTGCAATCAATGTCAGGGTCTTCATGAACTTTGCGAAATTGTGACCAAAATGGTAACCATTCCTTGATATTACCGGAAAATGTCTTAAATTCAATAACAGGCAACTTAAACTTATGTTTACCTTGTAACGGTGCAACACTATTGGTTTCCGGGTTTCCTGAAGCTGTATGGTATCCATTTCTATCTTTCTGCATGAGGGATTCGTAACGTAAACTTAATAAGGAGAATCTCTTCATGTAGTTATCACATGCTTCTAACTCCGTCATTATGAGGTCCTCTTCAGTATCTTCGCTCAACAGTAGATCATATATTTCCTCATTGAGAGCTTTTAGCTTCTCAGCTTTATTATTCAACATGTCGAAGGCCACTCGAACATCTAAGTTCACCTCTTCACCAGTTAGTAGCTCTTCCAAATCATTGGCACTCTTTGTAAACATAGTACGCAGAATTTTTCTATTCTTCCTTAGCTGCTCCATACTATGTCCCCAAAAGCTCAAAAAATACACTACAAAACTGTCCAACCCCAACCAAAGTCACAAGAGTCCTGTCACGGTCGCCACTAATGTTGCCCTCGAACAAAACTACCCGTTTTGCCCTTGGAGTTGTCTCTTGCACTCTGGATCGGGAAAAAATATAACACCCTTTACTCGAATTCAACTTTATTCGGTGTTAGAACTAAACTTTAGATTGGGATTAAAACCCTAAAAGATATCAAGAACATGTGCCTATTTTTACTTAACGCCAATAATCTCCCTTTTTTAGGTTATATTTACACGTTGACATTACTTTTCAAAACAAAATTTTTCAGCTAACAGATGACAGTAGTTAAGTCACGAGGTTGTACCACCTCCATAGACCAGGACAGATGCTGAGTATGCAGTTCCACGAACAAAACCAGTGTCATCGCGTATTGCATAATTATTATTATTAAGTGCTTTAATGTAACATTATCAATATACTTCTGTACTAGTTTGTAATTTGTATTTTTTAAAAACGGTCTTACCATATTCGAAGACGTAATTGGCGCAGTCGGTAGGATCTGTCAAAAGTCAATCAATCGCTGAGGGACTTTTTCGTATAACGATTTGTGACAGATTCGAATAGTTCGCGAGTTCGATAATCAAAAAAGACTTGTTCGAGGGCATATCGACGAGTTTTACAGTTACCGGGCAGCGAATTCAACATATTGGTGGAAAGTGTCACAGCATCGGGCACTTTTGCAAGGATCGCAAACTTTGGTTGGACCACATCGCCATCCGGAAGATTTGGACCCTTATAGGCAGAATATGGTCAAGGTCATCGTTTTTATGTAAGTGTGCAATTTTTTCATGTCGAACTTAGACACAATTATTGAAGAATTAAGTAGCTTATCGATAGAAAATTCTGATAACCCTTTAACTGACTCTATTGATAATTCTAAAAAATTGCTTCAAGTTCCACTAATTACAAAAGAAGAAGTAAAAGATTTATCTAATCGTATTTAAGTAGTTTTACAATGCCACAATTTAAACCAGAGTACTTACAATGTGTCCCACAATTCGATGGGAATCCTAATGACTTAAACAGGTATTTGACAACCTGCCAAAGTTTAATTGATAATTTCTATAATGTATCAAATCCATTGGATTTTCAAAATACTTTTCTGTTAAACAGTTTGATCGGAAAACTTTCGGGTACAGCAAAAATTGTTGTAAACATTCAAAATATATCCACTTGGGAGGACTTAAAATCTATTCTTCACCGAAATTTCGCTGATCAAAGGGATGAAGCTTGCTTAAATAGGGATCTAGTTATGTTAAGACAAAATCAAAATGAAAATCCAAACCAATTTTATGACAGAGTTCTACACTTATTAAACTTACTATGTTCTTATATAGATTGCCACGAATCTAGCGATGGTGGAAAAATGCTAAAGAAATCACTATATAACGATTTAGCTTTAAAAACTTTCTTATCAGGGTTAAAGGAACCTATAGGGACAACGATTCGTTGTATGAAACCCAGATCTTTAGCTGAAGCCCTTCAGTACGTTACGCAGGAATATAATAATCATTATTTCCAAAATATGTCTAACCGATTACCACACCAATCCACGCAGGTTATGAAAACAAATTCTAAACCCCAAGCTAATCATTTTAATCAGCAATTCAGAATGCCATTTGTTGCACAACCGCAACAAAATTTTGCATCATTCAATGCACAGACACCGCATAATTTATTTATGCCTAGGAGTAACTTCAACAGATTTCCTTCACAACCCATCAATATAAGACCAAATTTCAATAGAATGCCGCAACGGTTTCCAACAAACTCTCAAGTTTTTGGAAGGCCAAATCAATCAAACGTATTTAAGCCCAATCAAAACAAATCACTTCCAGCACCACAACCGATGAGTGTATGCACTTCAGGCCCAAAAGGACCTTTGTCTCAATATAATCGTTTTCCAAGGCCTAATTTTCAAGGAAATTCACAAAACTTTCAAGGAAATTTCCAAAATAATCAACCTAAGTACGTTGCTGAAGAATTGTACAGCGCTGAAACGCAGTCCAATTCAAATTACGATCAATTTGATCAATATGCATTGCCAGAAGCGTGCGTTGACCCCGAATATGCAAATATAAATAATATGACAAATTACTACGAATATAACCCAGAATACGCTGAGTATTCATATTCACAAGAAACACCAGAAAACCCTACTTTTGACAATGGGTGTGACTCAGTTTCGCAAGAGAAAAATATAAATTTTTCGATGACGCCTCAAAAGGACAATCAAACTTAGTCATATCTTTAAACTCTACCAATACTAGTGAACTATCTTATATTTCATTGCCTGAATTTAACATCAAACTTCTAATCGATTCTGGTTCCACAAAATCTTTTATTAATCCTAATTTAGCTGAAAAGTACTACAATAACTGCATAATTGATGATCCGTTCATTGTTAGTACAGTGTTTCAAAAGTCAGCACATCGCTACAGTGCTTTAATTCCAGCATCTAACATTTTTAAACTTCCTAATAAGCAAAATCTTAAATTCTACTTATTCAAGTTCCACAACGTGTTCGACGGCCTCATCGGGCTAGATAATCTCAAGTTACTACAAGCAAACATCGACTTTAACAGCGGATATTTAATTACACCGTATGCAAAGATAAAACTTATGTTTTACAAAACAGAACCAGTATTAAATTGCATAACCATCTCACCTCGCACTGAACAAGTGATAAGAGTGAAAACTGATATCACTAAAGGTGAAATAATTATCCCACATCAAAAAATTCATAATTGTGAGATACCCGAATGTTTAACAATAGCAAAAGAGGGATATGCATTAACTACTATCTTAAATAACTCATGTTTGCCTGTAACTTTAGATTTTTCTGAACCCCTTTCCGTAGAAAAATTTAATCACAGAGAAATTCAAAACATAGACCTTAATAATTTTGACGACTCTCCAAAACAAAGACTAGATTTTAACCAATTAAGATTAAATCACCTAAATGAAGAAGAAAAAGAAGAAATTTTAAAATTGTGTAAAGAATTTTCGGACGTATTTTACCAAGAAAATACACCACTCACCTTTACAACCAAAATAAAACATCAAATTAGAACAACAGATGAAGTTCCAATCTATACAAAATCTTATAGGTACCCTTTCATACACAAAAAGGAAGTAGAAAGTCAAATAGCCAAAATGCTTGATCAAAATATAATCAGACCATCAAATAGTCCGTGGTCAAGTCCTATCTGGGTAGTACCTAAAAAGATGGACGCTTCCGGTAAACAAAAATGGCGTGTAGTGATAGATTACCGGAAGTTGAATGAGAAAACAATAGATGACAAATTTCCCTTACCTAATATTACAGATCTGTTGGATAAATTAGGTAAATGTCAATATTTCACGACATTGGATCTGGCTTCAGGATTTCATCAAATCGAAATGAAAGAAGAAGATATTCCAAAAACAGCCTTTAGTACCGAAAGTGGACACTTTGAATACCTAAGAATGCCATTTGGTTTAAAGAACGCACCGGCGACTTTTCAACGAGTCATGGACTCAATTTTGAGAGGTATTCAAAATGAAAAATGCTTAGTATATTTAGATGATATAATCATTTTTTCTACTTCTTTACAAGAGCATATAACAAACTTGAAATTAGTCTTCAAACGGCTACGTGAGTCCAATTTTAAAGTACAACTGGACAAAAGCGAATTTTTGCGCCGCGAAGTTGCTTATTTGGGACATATCGTCACCCCTGACGGTGTCAAACCAAACCCGGACAAAATCTCAGCCATAAAGAAATATCCTATTCCAACTAATACGAAACAAATTAAAGGCTTTCTCGGATTGTTAGGTTACTATAGAAGGTTTATAAATAATTTTGCAAAAATTACGAAACCTCTCACAAAGTGTCTAAAGAAAGGAGCAAAAATTGAGCATGATCAAGAATTTTTGGATTGTTTTGAATCTTGTAAAAATTTGTTGATCAACGAACCAATCTTACAGTACCCTGATTTTTCGAAACCGTTTAATTTAACAACTGACGCTAGCAACGTAGCTCTAGGGGCAGTTCTAAGTCAAGGACCTCCAGGCCGAGATCTTCCAGTGGCGTACGCGTCGCGTACATTAAATGATTCTGAAAGGAATTATTCCACAATTGAGAAGGAATGCCTTTGTCTTGTATGGGCAACAAAATACTTTCGTCCATATTTGTTTGGTCAAAAATTTTACATCATTACTGATCATAAGCCTTTACAGTGGCTATTTTCACTTAAGGATCCTAGTTCTAAATTATTACGGTGGCGAATCAAACTCGAAGAGTATGATTATAAAATCCTTTATAAAAAAGGGACATCAAATACAAATGCTGATGCACTGTCACGCATTGAGTTGCATACAAAAGAAGATCAAGAGTTTTCTCTAAAAGAATATATGGAAGAATTTAATAGAGAATTAGAGAGAGAAACAAGACAGGAATCAATATTACAACGACCTTCGACGTCACGAGAACAGGAAAATGAGAATATAGACAAAGCTTCAATGTTTGTTCATACTGACAACGAAGAACCTGACTTTAATAAAAAACAAACTGAAGAGTTAAATAACCCCAACGAACAGGACGACAGTGATACAATTCACACAAATGATCAAGACCCAATTGTAGGAATACCAATCATCGATATACCAGTCAATTACGGTGCAAACCAGGTAATTATTTCTAAAGTTTTACATTCACCGGCAAAACCGAAATTAACACTACTATTCGAAAAGAAACGCCGATTGATAGTTCAACTTAGTCAAAATAACTTTGAAGATGATATCTTAAAGTTTATTAAAGAAAACATAGTTCCTGAAAAACAGTATCACATATACTTTGAGGAACAGGGTGTATACGAAGAGTTTTGTGAAGTTGTAAGAAGATACTTTAGGTGGCCTTCATTAAATCTAAAAAGGTGTTTAAAGAAACTTCTTGACGTCACAAATAAAGGGGACATTGAAGAGATAATTGAAAACTACCACCAAGGTAAAAGTAACCATCGAGGAATTGATGAAACTCTTTCAAGAATTAAAGAAAAGTATTACTGGCCTAATCAAAAACAATCAATCCAAACGTATATCAATCAATGTGATATTTGTATCAGAACAAAATATGACAGACATCCCGTCAATATTGAAATGAATGTCACCCCAACTGCGACAAAGCCGTTTGAAATAGTACATATGGACACGTACACATTAGAACAATCAAAATTTTTAACTATTTTGGATAGTTTTTCGAAATACGCGCAAGCGTACCCTCTCAAATCTTTAGCGGCAACAGAAATTGTTGATAATCTATTAATGTTTTTCTCTCATCACGGAGTTCCAAAACAGATAATTTTGGATAACGGGACTGAGTTTAAAAATTCTGTTGTCACTGAACTGCTGCAATTGCATAAAGTCAAAATTCATTTCATTTCGCCACACCATCCTCAATCTAATGGAAATATTGAAAGATTACATTCAACGATTAGCGAACATGTAAAGCTATTGAATGCTCAAAATTTCAATAATTCAAGTATTAACCAAAAAATGACTTATTCAATTATGGCTTATAACCATTCAATTCACTCCACAACCAAGATGAAACCGATTGATATCATCAACGGTCATATTACTGACAATGACCCGTTTGATGTAAACTTAGAACAACTGTTGCTATCGGATTATATTACAAACCATAAAGAACAAACAAAACTCTTATATTCCACGATTAACGAGAAACTTGCACAAAGTAAGGAAAAACGTGTCAGCAAAATTAATCAGAACCGTGAGAATCCCGACTTGTTTGAAGCTGGTCAAAATGTCTACTTAAAAAAGCATACTAGACAAAAACTAGCTGAAAAGTTTACAAAGCCAGAAAAAATTACCAAGGTTAACAAAAAACGTAAAACTATTATGACTAATGCCCATGGAAAAATCCATATGGCAAACGTAAAGAGACCTTTACGAAACACATACAGCTTTGATTAAATACTATCATTGCAAATATTAGTTAACCTTAGATTTTAGTATATAATTAAGTTTTTAACTTAGTAGTTAACAAATTATCATTATAGGTGTACAGAAGTTATATTTTTACTTTCAGGCTGGTCGCCAGCAGCATTTTGCTTCGTAGCAGTATCGGATTACAGGATAAGGTTGCCCTACGAGAATTAACTGACAATGTTGGGTTAATTCCTATAAAATTAGGACAAGCAAAATTAATTGATTACAAATACACTCTAATCCATTTTTATGACCTAAATCCTTTAATTAGTGAAATAAATAAGCTGCATTTAAAAGCATCAAATATTACGAACATTCTAAAAGTTCACGGTGAATATTTGGCTGACAACGCTATTTATATTCAGTTATTGACAATCACTCAAAATAGAGTTGATGACAAAATTAAGGAAATAATTCCTCATCCTAATAGGATAAAAAGAGGCTTAATTAATATGTTAGGTTCAGTCTTCAAAGCCATAAGCGGTAATCTAGACGCGTCCGATGGTGAAAGATACGACAAAATTATCAGAGAAATGCAAACCAATCAAAAAAGTTTAACAGAAAGTATGTCTAAACAAATTTCAATTTCTCTGGAAATTGTCTCTAAATTCAATGAGACCATCAATCAGGTTGCCAAACACGAAAAAGTCTTAGAGTCTAAAATCAAACAAATCTCCTGGATTGTGCAAAAAACTACTTATACAGAGAATTCTAACTATATCAGGAATTCTTTAATTGAAATCATTGAACTTTATACTTTTGTAGATTCATTATTACAAGATATAGAGAATTCAATTACTTTTTGCAAACTAAGAACAATACATCCAAGCATAATAAAAACCGAAGACTTGTTTAAAGAGCTGAAAGCTCTAGAAAATCGCATAGGCACCGATCAAATGCCGTTAAAACCGGAACTCTATAACATCAATTTATTCCTTAATTTCATAGATATAGAATGCTTTATCTTAAATAATAGAGTGACGTATTTGTTGCATGTTCCTATAACTCTAAATGAAAAATTTGAACTTTTCCATCTATACTCTGCACCAATTTTCAAAGAGAGTCAGTTCAAGGCGATAATACCGCGCAATAGATTTTTAATTAAATCAAAATTGCACTATACATATCGAAATAAAGCTTGCCATGAGATCACAGCACAATTATATTTATGTGCTAACAAAGATTTAAAGGAAATCCATGAAGAAAGTCCTTGCGCTGTATGCCTACTATCGCAAATTAAAGAAAGTACTGCCTGTCAACCAATCGATATCCAGCTCAACGATCCAGTGATCAATCAACTATCGAATTCTGACAAGTGGTTGCTGATAAGTCCTAAAAAGCAACTAATCAAACTACAATGCCCAACACAAATGGAAACATTGAATTTGATTGGTACTTACATCGCCGAAATTCCCAAGGGTTGTCAAATCATGATGAACGACCGAACAATTTTCAACGACCAGAAGGCAGTCAACGCTAGTATACAGCCCATATTTTTCCCGGACAATAATGAGTTGCCAAGCTTCATTCCCTCCATGGAAATTGACTTCAAGCTAGACGATATCAAGTTAGACGGACTTCAAGATCTTCAAGGTCAAATACGATCTTCGAAACCTGCCCAAATAGTGCCTATTGACATTTCCAAAAATCCATCTATCTGGACTATTTTAATGTATGTTTTTGCAGTAGCAGGGATTGCGTATTATGGCTACAAGAAATTCGGCCAAGCCCTCTGCAAGAAGAAACAAGAAATAGAAGTCACCCTTGAGCATCAGCCAATCCAACTTCCCTCAATGGTACAGTTGAATCTAAGGGATGGAGGAGTTAAGTCACGAGGTTGTACCACCTCCATAGACCAGGACAGATGCTGAGTATGCAGTTCCACGAACAAAACCAGTGTCATCGCGTATTGCATAATTATTATTATTAAGTGCTTTAATGTAACATTATCAATATACTTCTGTACTAGTTTGTAATTTGTATTTTTTAAAAACGGTCTTACCATATTCGAAGACGTAATTCAGTTGAAACTAGAAAATGTACATAGATACAACAGAGCCTACTGAAGTCGCTAAGACACGATAACAAAAGGGACATAATATCACCGATAACCCTAGAGAAATGGGATGATTACTTTAGCAAGTCCTTCAAAGAAAATAGGCGACACTTTCAAATCGAAGACCAGACTAGTGCAGTACAGACGTCAGCATCTCCAATTACAATAAATTATATAGAGACAAAAAATACTTGTTTTAAAAAATGGAAAATCTGCTGGACCTGGGAATATACCGCCTGAGTTATTTAAGTATGGGACCGACATACTCTTTAAACAACTTATTTCAAAACTGCTTCAACGGAGCGGAAGTACCTGACGAATAGAAAACATCTTATATGTCGACGATCCACAAGAAGGGAAGCAGAGAAGAATGCGACAACTACAGAGACATATCACTACAATGCTCAATGGCTCCAGTATACGAAAAAACACTTAGAAAATCGAAAATGAATGAAGCGGAAGAACAAACCGGCTTCCAGGACCACCTCTTCTGTCTCATTGAGGCAAAATAGCATTTCAGCAGGAAGTACATCTACTATATGTGGAGCTAAAAAAGGCATACGATAACATCCCACAAACCAAAATCTGGGACATCAATGTCAACTTAATTAAAGCCATAAAGAATCTTTAAATGACAATACAACTAGAAATAGCAAAAAGGATATCAAAAGGTTTTAGAGTGGATAAGGTCCTGAAGCTGCTGCCTCTCACTGACGTTGTTTAAAATATATCTGGAACAAGCTTTGAAAGCATGGAAACGAAAGTGTAAAAATATGGGCATCTCACTAAATAATACAACTTTATATACTTTGAGCTTTGCAGACGATCAAGTAATTTTGGCCCAGGACTACGAAGACCTGGAGTTTATGACCCGGAAATTAGTTGAAGAATATACCAAATGGGACCTTGAAGTGAACCTAAATAAAAAAAAAACCGAATATATGTGCATACAACAAGAAGTTATCCTCGAAGATACACAACAGAAAATAAAACCCTGCAACAAATATAAATACCTGGGAATGTACATTACGAACGACGGTACCATGGATGAAGCAATAAGGGACCGAAACATCCAGGGATGTAGGCATCAAAATTCTAAACAGTGTACTATGGGACAAAACCATATCGAAAGCCAATAAACACCAAATACACAATAGCATCATCAAAAGCATAGTCACATACGACCGTGAAGTGTGGCAATTAAAACAACGCTCAGAGAACTCGTTAAAGGTAACCGAGATGGACTTTTGGAGACGCGCCACGGGCAAATAAAGGTCGGAAAGGATCCGAAATGAACGGATTCAATAAATTATGAATGTCAGACATACAATAGAAGAGAACATACACGTGGCGCAACTCAAATGGTATGTACACGTTCAGAGGATGGGAGAAGAAGGGCTACCCAAGCAAAGGACACCACAGGGGAGAAGAACGAGCTAGAGCTAGGGCGACCCAGAAAGAGCTAGAGAAGCCAGCTATGGCTCATTTTGTATCCTCTTTCTAATGGCGTTCAAGTGAAATCTATAAGAGTTCAAATAAAAAAGTTACAATCATTCAATAATTGAAAAAATGCTTATTTTTACAAAAAATGCAATTTTGAGAATTTTTTTTTCTCCATGGGGGTTCCAATGCACAGCAAAGGGCATATTAATACCAAAGAACCTTAAATTAGATGAAATAAGTACAAAAAAAGCACTTTAAAATTTTTCATTTATCAAAAATTCAATACCTCGGTAACGTGAGGAGCGAGAGAGGTCAGCTTTGGCTCATTTTCACTGACTGACAGGACTATCAAAGTCACAACATTCAGGTAAAATAAACAGTAATCAACATACCGCGGTAAAGGTATACCTTACTTTTCAATGCCAGAAACAGTAAATAAATGCTGAATTAGGTGAAACATAAAACATCAGTAATAGGATAAGGAAATAAGCCTTCAGGACATTTTTTAGGACTCAATTTATTGTGTTATTTAATTTAACAGTTTCTTACTCAATTATTTCGAGAGATACAGTGTGATTCAGTATATTTATTTCTTCTAAAATTCTGTTTTTACCACCCTGTCTGTATAATACTATAAAAATTTCAAATTAAACTTTAAAATGATAAATTAGATTAAAATATATTGAATATATGACAGTTTTCATTTTAACAGCCTCTAAATTTGCCATTTTGGTAATTACAGAAAAAATAAGTATATCATCTTGTAGCTTTTCAAATCCTCTTTTTTGCTTTTTGTATACAAAAAATTAAAATTAAAATTTATTTTATTTTTTTTTAACTAAATTGAAAACCCAATGAAGTGTGTTCTTAATTAAGAAATCAAATGAATACAAAAATCAAATATACAGTTATTATTTTTTATTTAAATATACATTCATCTACATTAAAAATAAAATAATTTTTTTTTCCGTGCGCTGAATTAAAATGCTGATTAAAATGGCTATAAAATAGAAACGTACAGCACAATATATTAAATTTAAGCCAATTTATAAGCCGACAAATATTTAGCACAAACCGGCATTGCCATTTAATAATATGTAAATGCTGGAATATTTAGATATATTTCCGCAGTATTAGTTGACGTTTTATGGACATTGTCTGACAGTCATAACTTACAACATTTAAATCACCTTTGAACTACTTTAAACTAGTCATAGAAATGATCAGTTCTGTCTGTCTTTAAGTCTGGTTTTATTCCCTTCGTTTTCAAAGTATAATGAAAAATATCGTTCATAATTCGTCCAAAAATAGGTTTTCCGTGCTTGCATGACTTCCGGTTGGTCATACGCGCACGGAAAACCTTTATTTTTGTACTTCTAATCAAATACCTTTACTATTTTATTAAAACGTCTTGAGCACAAACTTGTTGGTTTCGTGAGTTTTTTTTTTAGCGAAATTCATTCGAAATTTCGAAATTTCATTCGAAAAACATTTTGAGTGATACTTGGCTGTTGATCAATCGGATTTGTGTAAGCTGACAACTTTTCGATAACAAAGGAAAAAAATCAGACTATTTAATTAAAACTTAACGTGTGTAACAGTTTAAACCTTGTTTAAACCAATAGGTATGTAATTATATAGGGTTATATAGGATTACACTACATTTTACGTTTCTACTTTGATAACAAAATAAATCATTAACTGGTTGGATACTATGGTAGAATACTTATAAAAATATGAAAAAACCGTCATAGCACTACTATTCAATGGTTCCTCGACATGTGGACACTACCACTTTTGTTCATACTTTGTATTCGGACCGTTGTTCCGTTTGGAGAAAATGCGAATACTACGCAACTAGCTGACGAATTGGAAGCATTAATAGAAGAAACGAACAACTATGAACCTCCCGATGACTTATCCGAATACCTTAACGCAACTAACGAAGAACCAATCGGTAAGAATTTTTCTAAATTGATGAATGATTTTTTTAAGAGTTTCTGAAAATGCTAGATTTTTCCTAGCAATTGTCATATAGTTTCTGGTAATTGTCAGATATTTTCTGGCAAAGCCAGATAGCGCCTGGCATTGCTAGAGAAATAAATTCTAGCATTGACAGATATATTTTAGGAATTCCAGATAAATTTTATAGCTTTGGCAGATAGTTTCTGGCAATTGTCTGATAGTTTGTAGCAATGTCAGATAGATTCTAACATTGACAGATAGAATTTAGCAATTCCGGATAGATTCCAGCTTTGGCAGATAAATTATAGCATTGCAGATAATTTCTGGCAATTGTTTGATAGTTTGTAGATAGATTCTAGCATTAACAGATAGATTTTGGCAATGCCAGATAGATATATATCGTTGTCAGATAGTTTTTTGCGATGCCAGATAGATGGCAGATAGATTTTGGCAATGCCAGATCGATTGTAACATTGGCAGTTACTTTCCGGAAATTATTAGATAGTTTCTGGCAATGCCAAAGAGATTTTAGCATTGGCAGATAGTTTTTGGCAATTACCGATAGATTCTAGCATTGGCAGACAGTTTCTTGCAGTTGTCAGATAGTTTCTGGCAATACCAGCTAGATTGTAACATTAGAAGATAGTTTCCGGAAATTGGCAGATAGTTTCTGGCAATTCCAAAACATTGTAACATTGGCAGATAATTTCAGAAAATTGTCAGATAGCTTCTGGCAATGCCAAATGGATTTTAGCATTGGCAGACATTTTTCGGTAATTGCCAAATAGATTTTGGCAATGCCAATTAGGTTCTAGCATTGGCAGATAGCTTCTAGCAATGCCAAATAGATTCTAGCATTGCCTTAGAGATTTTGGCATTTCTACATAGTTTCTGACAATTATCAACAACATGACTATATATACCGGGTGATTACCTACACTACAACACGTTGGTTATATTTAGAAAGTAAAATTGATTTAAAAAAAAAACATTTATTGTCCACTCCACTGTAGAACATATACAGCGTGTTCTAAGCTAATCGTGTCTGCCATTTACAGTGCTGTCATACATTTTTTGAGGTTTTACCCAACTTTCATATTATACATTTATTACATAAGATGCTCATTTACTTTATTGTTGTTGTAATTAAAAAAACTTTCTAGAATTATCTCTCTGGCGTTACCGTGCTGGTCTTATATAAAATATTATTCCTTAAGACTTGCAAAAAGTGTCTTTTACGCACACTGATGCTCAAAAACTTGTCCTTCGGTCAGTTGACTTGCGTAAAATATCACTTTCCGCACTTGTTAGGAAAATAATTAATAATTTCAGAATATGGAACATACGATTTTATAATCGTGGGTTCGGGTCCGGCCGGTTCGGTTATCGCAAATCGATTAACTGAAATTGGAGAATGGCAAGTTCTACTTTTAGAAGCAGGCCCTAACGTAACCGACCTAAATAAGTTATTGTCCATGTATGGATATGTTGCAACCAGCGAAGATGAAATGGGATACGTAACGGTACCACAAACTTACGCTTGTCAAGGTGGGCTGTTTAAGCCAAACGTGCTAAAAGTTTTAAAATTGTGAGGAGTGTTATAATTTTAGGTATGGAAAATAAGCAGTGCGCTCCTAGGGGTGGTAGAGTTTTAGGAGGGGCGTCCAGTATAAATGGGGGATTTTACCTTCGAGCTCATCCCGGTGATTTCCAAAGATGGGTAAATATACACAAGTGATTTGCAAGGAAATAGAATACTGTCACCACCAGAAATTCGTATTATTAAAAATACATTCATTGATTCGGAATGACTACATGGTGTTGCACGAGACTGATGACATGGACATTGTGCACTGCTTCTGGCTGTCTGCTATATTTTTAATAATACGAATTTCTGAACGTGATTATACAGGGTGATCCAGTTTTAAGTGTCAATAATTCACTATTCGATTTCAAGTTAAGATCGCAGCGCCAGTTGAACTAAAATCGGGCAACACGTTTCTAACCTAACATTATAAATAATATGACACTGATTTTATTTCATATTTATGAAACTAGTGCTAAATTCCTAACCAAAATCAACTTAAACAAACAGAGAAATGACAGCTGGAATGCCCGAAACTGTTTTCAAAACTGATCACCAGAGGGACTAGAGGGAGTTTCTCTTATCTTGAAACGCCAATAGCCCATCAAAAAATAAATTGACATATGCATTATGTCATTTTCCTGAAGAACGCTCCCTATGGAAGACACAAATTTCAGTTTAAAAAATCGTTTTCTTGCTTTTAACTGTCAGACCGTTGGCCGTCAAAATAGTTTAGAATCGTCGATATACAGAGAGAGTCTTTATTTTCCCACTCTATATTTTCTACGCTCACTGGATATTATTTAAAACTGACAAAAATGTCTACTTGGGTTATTGTATTTTTTTACTTTAAAATGGTTCAAAAGGATACAATTCTGGTCATCTGTGAGGTTCTCTAGTTAATATTTGACACAGAAAATAGTTAAAAAAACAGGATTTTTGGACTAATTTTTACTGGCGTGCAATTTTTTCAGACCAAAAGTCATGTAAAACTGATCATTCAAGACTTGTGAGAGTCCAAATTTGTACTGAATAGTCTAAAAACTTGTTATTTAATACTAGGTATAGTTTAAAATTTCGTTTATTCAGACTGCAATCTATTGTCGATTGTCTTCCTTGCTTTCACTACTTCTAAACGATAAAGTTAAATACACACCCCATATTCCTGTTTTGAAAATAGTTTTTCTGCATTTTTCATAGGTTGACGTGTATGGTGCGCAAAACTGGACTTGGGAAGAAGTGCTGCCCTATTACATTAAATCTGAAAATGTCACTTATGAACCCAGAGACGATGAGTACCATGGACACGACGGCTATTTGACTGTTAGCAATGATGTGGACTCTGAAACGGTACTATTAAAGGGATTGTTACATAAACCGATTTGAACTTGTTACATTTTCCAGACCGAACCATTGCTAAATGCCTTCTACGAACAAGGCTTCAGCTACGAAGATTTCAATGGGGTGGCCAGTGATGGTGTTTCTAGGATTGCGGTGACTATGAAGGGAAATGAACGCGCCAGTGCCGTCACCAGTTTTATTAATCGTGCCCTAAATAGAACCAATTTGAAAGTCAGCATCAATAGTTACGTGACCAAAGTGATTGTAGATGACGATAACGTCACCGTAACAGGAGTTATCTTTGTCAAAAATCAAACTAAATACATTGCCTATGCCAATAAGGAGATTATAATATCAGGTTAGTTGATGAACTAGAAACCAGTTAAGTAGTGTTCTTCCATTTCCATCACAACGTTCAACGGTTTTATTATTCTTCTTCTCCTCTCCATCCTGACCTTAAAAACTGGTCCTCTAAATAAATCTGCAGAAGCACAACCATTCTCACAGATTCCGCAGCCAATATATTCCCCTTTTTCCCAGATTATCAAGTGTAGTGTCCCATATTTTGAAGCCTGCATTATGTGACCCAGATAGGTAATCTTTCTTCTCTTCGTCTCCTTTAACACCTCCAAATACTCATTCTGTTAAACACTTCTGCGTTGGACATGTTCTCTGAGCATTCTTATGTGGGTCCACATCTCAAGTGCCTGTATTTTTTTCGTATATTCTATTAACGGTCCAAGTCTCTAAGACACTTCATAATTCAATTTTAGGAGGGCCTTACAACTCTGCATTTCTGCTGTTACATTCGGGTATAGGGCCTAGCAAAGACCTGGAAGCGTTGGATATCCCAGTAATTGCTGACTTACCGGTAGGTCAGTATTACCAGGACCATTCGTTCTTCTTAGGGTTTTACATAAAGTAACAGTTGTTCTGATGTAACTTCAACCAAATCTAACACAACGTATGTTTCAGAACTAACCGTACTTTATATAATTACACTTTTTTGGAGCAAGTGAAACGTTATCAGAATCATCTTAGACCTTTAACAAACCAGGCGAATGTGGTGGCTTGGTCGAGCTATGGTGACAGTGCGGGTAGGCCCAATATCGAATGGATGACTTTTGAGCCCTACGCAGAACCAACTTCTGTTCAAAAAATGTTCAGGTAATCGAATTTCTTATTGTATCTGGTTAACTAACAACCCGTATTGTTGTTAAACAGGTTCAGTAACGCAACAGTCGATTCTATGGAAGGAAACGAAGAAACTGACCTAACTCTCTTCGTCTCGTTGTTTCATCCAAAGTCACGTGGAACGATCACTTTGAAATCCAGCGATCCCAAAGATAAGCCCTTAATCGATTCCAATAACTACGCAGATCCTGACGATGTGGAAGTAATGCTGCAAGCTATAAATATGACTCTAGCTTTGAACGAAACTGAAACCTTCCGTAATTTTCAAATGCAACCAGTTCTTCAGGATGCTCCTGGGTGTAAAGGCAAAAAGGGCTCTAGAAAATGGATTATATGTGCGATAAGATACTATGGTTCTACGGTAGGTTTTCAATAGCTGTAAGTATGCTTTACAATGCTTTATATGCGCGTGCATATGAGTACATTGAAACTATAAACTAGCTGAATGTACAAAAGAACTGAAAATGTACCTTTACGGTTCAGTCAGGTGGAAAAAATGGATTTATGCCCTCGAGCCATAAAATTCTTTTACCAGCCGTTGCATACCTACTTTTTATTAAAAAACAAGGTAGATAGTGGAAACTACTTGGGAAAGTAACATCACAACCACATTTAGTCTATTATCTGTACTGTATACCTACTAGTGACAACCGCAAGTGTGTTTGAAGACAGTAAAGCTTGCCAAAATTCAAATTTCAAATTTATTTTGAATTGAATCCTCTGTACAGGGTGGTCTATCACGAATCGTCGCAATCTACTATCGAAGAACAGTAATGACTAATTCTGAAAATATGTCCATGGAAGCAGTTCATCTAAATTCTAAAATATTTTCAAGATTGTGACAGTTCCGTTTAAACAACCCTGTACATTGTTTCTTTTTTAAACATATTTTATGTCTAATTTTTTTAATTGACAAATTTATACTTTTTGAAATATTCACAAATAAATGATTTTCTATGTTGCAAAAAAAAATTCAGTCCATTCTGTACTTATGGTTGTTTGATACACTGTATAAGGTGGTAAAAATTAATATATTGAACCACTCTGTAGCTCTTAAATAATCGAGTTACAGGGTGTTCATGTGCAAAGTGTCGAATTCAGTCCACTTTGTATTAACGGTTAAATAACTCAGTTATTTAACACTTTTACTATAGATACTATCAGGTGATCAAAGTAAGGTTTCAGCACCTACAAACTGATATAAGAAACCACTCTGTAACTGTCAAAATAACCAACTTACAAGGTATTAAAATAGAAAGTACATTTTGTTTTTATATATTACAGTTATTTGACATGTTCACTATACACACTGAATAAAGTGGTAAACATTTTTATTTATTTATAGGAACTGAAATAGCTACGAGGGCCAAAAATTTGATTGAATGTAGCTTTGCTGGATATATCTTGATCATCCAAAAATGACCGTAAATCGAAATACCACAATTTTGGTTTATAAATCTTTCATCAGTTTCTTTACCACATTTTGTTGAATTTTTTGTTCTTTTTTATATGATGTGAAAAAATTATTAATTTTCTTTTTAATTAACGAACATTTTATTGGTTTCTTTATTCACTTTTTTAAACTTTGATATTAAAGGATCCAAAACTCTTCTTCGGGCATTCAAGTTTTCCATAAACATTCTTGTTTCACTATAAATAATAGATAATTTTTCCACAGAATTTCCATCCAACCTCAGCCAATTTGATGGGAAATGACACGTCCAAGTCGGTTGTGAATCATCGATTATTGGTTCACGGATTTGTGAATTTAAGGGTGGCAGATACTAGCATTTTTCCTGAAACTGTTTCGGGCCATCCACATTCCACTTCCTATATGACCGGTGAACGCTGTGCTGATTTTATCAAAGAGGACTACGGCAAATTATAATAATAGATTGTATACCAATAATATATTATGTATTTTTAGTTTATTTGGAATAAATAAGTTTCATTTAGTGGTGTTGTATGTCGCTACCACCTTCCACTTTAACACCTTGTAACTGGGTTATTTTAAGAGCTACAGTTCAATATACCAATTTGTAGGTTTTAAAATCCTCTTTTGATCACCCTATTTTTATTGAAAATGCCAAATAACTGCGTTATGCCTGTTTCCCCGCCACTTTCAAGCCGATTTTTAATTACAACTTAAGCTGAATTGAGGTTTGAATGTGACAGATCAGGTGCAAAATAACACAGTCTATACTAAACTTATCTATATCAGTTTTTAGGTGCCTAGCTACCTTCTTTGGTAGCCTGATAGTATTTATAGTAAAAATGTTAAACAACTGATTTATTTAACCGTTAATACAGAGTGGACTGAATTTGACACTTTCCACTTTAACACCCTGTAAATTAGTGATTTTAATGGTTACAGAGTGCTTAAATTACCCTTAAATTCTTCTTTTTACCACCTTTTGCAGTGTCTATAGTAAACATGTTAAATACCTGAGTTATTAAGCATAAATACAATAAATACTGTTACGATTTTCCCGTGGGTTCACACAAAGTCAGTTTAACTCAACAATTAATAACTTTATTAATACTTCAAAACACTCCGTACAATAATTAACACAGCTACTAAAAACACTTCCACAATTATTCCGCTATTTGAACTTTACCGCGTTTCCAAATTCACTACTACAACACTACTACGCTGTCGTTGACGCCGCTTCTTTTATATTCGCAAACCACGTTCTAGAATGACCGCGAAACGCTTCGCGGGTTGCCTTGACCATTCAAGAATTTTCCAGGTAGCGCTTCCTAACTGTGGCCTACTTTAATACGCGCCCGGCCAGATATTGCGGCGCATCGGTTTCATCCTGACTCGAGTATAGTAGGCCCAAACCGTAACAATACCTACTTGGGAGACACTAGAAGCACTGAGAGTTGGAGACTACTGAAGTCGCTAAGACAAGATAACAAAAGGAACATAATGTTACGGTCTGGGCCTACTATGCTCGATACTTCTTAACGAGCGCTCGCCTCGGGATGAAACCGATGCGCCGCAATATCTGGCCGGGCGCGTATTAAAGTAGGCCACAGTTAGGAAACGCTACCTGGAAGATTCTTGAATGATCAAGGCAACCCGCGAAGCGTTTCGCGGTCATTCTAGAACGTGGTTTGCGAATATAAAAGACGCGGTCTCGACCGCAGTAGTAGTTAATTTGGGAACGCGGTAAAGTTTAAATAGCGGAGTAATTGTGGAATTGTAGTAGTGTTTTTAGTAGCTGTGTTAATTATTGTACGGAGTGTTTTGAAGTGTAATAAATTTATTAATTGTTGAGTTAAACTGACTTTGTGTGAACCCACGGGAAAACCGTAACAATAATATCACCGATAACCCTAGAGAAATTTCAAATCGAAGACCCTACCTGATGAATGGAAAACATCTTATATGTCGACGATCCACAAGAAGGGAAGCAGAGAAGAATGCGACAACTACAGAGGCATATCAGTACAATACTCAATGGTTCGAGTATACGGAAAAACACTTACTAAGAAAATCGAAAATGAATGAAGCGGACTTTGAAGCTGAAGAACAAGCCGGCTTCAGAGCGGGAAGATCTACGGTGGACCACCTCTTCTGTCTCACCCAGGCGATAGAAAAGAAAACAGCATTTCAGCAGGAAGTACACCTACTATATGTGGATCTAAAAAAGGCATACGATAAGATCCCACAAAGCAAAATCTGGGAAGCCCCAGAGAGGACTAACATCAACGTCAACTTAATTAAAGCCATAAAGAATCTTTATAAGGGTTTTATAGGTTATAGTCACAGTTTACGATGTAGGTTTATTCACTTGTTCATAACAACCTGAAACCTTTTTTATAGTAATTAAGATACCAAGGACATTATTTCCTATAATGCCTGTGGCGTCTTCAATGTTTAATGTCCGACTTTTATTCGGTAGATATGTATTTAAAAAATGGTCAGAGGGAATTATAAAAAATAACACCCTAGGGCATTATTTCTTAGATAATTGACCTTAATAGGTGTTATTATTGATGAAATAATAGCCCTGTCGGACATTAATATTAGCAATAACATTTTTATGCTTTTATGACATAAAAACTACGTATATTCTCTACCTTAGGATGCTCTTAACTTTTTAGGTAATAAACTTTCGTTAGCATTTGCTGCATTTTATTTTATATTTTCTAAAATTTCATCCAACTTTAGCCATTTTCACTGACTCATTTTTTTTTCACTGATTATTTCCTTCCTATCAATTTTGACCAATCGCTATCAAGAATTAGTATAACAAATGTAAATTTTAAGTGGAAAAATCACTTGTCAACAACTGTCAACTTAGCTGTCAGCAGTTTTTCCGGAAAAAATTGTACACTCCTCACAACAACATAAAGAATAGTGTTACCCTTTCTAGCTTGAAAGTTATTGTTCTTATTAATTATTGTTCTTATTATATATATATATATATATATAGGCCGGTTTAGAACGTCTTTCGACGTTGTCCGACACCTAATTTCCAGCCTCTTCGGTCTTCACAATCTTCAGGTGTTAGATTTCTCTCACTCATGCATTTATGCATGGTTTTCTGCCACTCCTGTTTTGGCCTTCCTCGTTTTCTTCTGCCTGTTGGTTGCCAATGAAGTACTCTTTTAGGCCATCGGGTATTTGACATTCTTTCCACGTGTCCGTACCACGTAAGTTGCTTGTTTTCGATATCCTGTGTTATTGCGTCTTCTATTCCCATCCGTTGTTTTATGATGTCGTTTCTTATTCTTTCTCTTCGTGAAATGCGTATCGATCTCCTAATTGCATCCATTTCAACTGCCTCAACTCTTTTCTTGTGTCTATCTGAAATTCTCCAGGTTTCTGAACCATATAGGAGGGTGCTTTTTACCATTGCCTCATAGATATTAAATTTCCGCTTCTTGGTTATTTCTTTGCTCCATAGGATTCCATTCAGAGCTCCGATTACTTTTTTGGCTTTGACTATTCGCTTTCCGATTTCTTTTACATCTGTTCCTGTGTTGTCGAATGTAATGCCCAGATATTCATATTCCTGACACTGAAGGATTTCTTGGCCATTGTCCAGTTCCAAATTTCCGTCCTGAGTTCCCACACATAGATACTTTGTCTTGGCTATGTTGACTGTTAAGCCCCATTCTCTGTATTCCTCTATTAGCTTTCGCATCATGTACTGCACATCCTCTTTATCATTGGCTACTATGACTTGGTCGTCTGCGAACTGTAGGGTAAACAAGCAACTATCATCAATTTCTATTCCCATTCCCTGGACCTTTCTTTTCCAGTTTTTTAGTGCCATCGCTATGTATATTTTAAAAAGAGTGGGAGAGACACAGCATCCTTGACGCAATCCTTTATTCACCATAAGCTCTTCAGTGACACATTTGCCTACCCTAATTCTTGATTTTGATTCCCTATATAGTTCTTTAAGGGCTGTTACGTAGGTGTGATTAATGTTGGATTGCTCTAAGACCCTCCATAGTTTTGATACTGGGACTGTATCGTAGGCTTTTTGTAGGTCAACAAATGCTAGGTGCGTTTCCAAGTTTCTAGCACTTCTCTTCTCTATAACTTGTTTTAGAGTAAACACGTTGTCTGTACATGATCTCCCTGCTCTGAAACCGCATTGTTCTTCCTCTTCTTTTCCTTTATAATCCTCTTCAATGAGATCACGTAAAATTCTACCATACAGTCTGCTCAATGTGCTTGTAACCGAGATGCCCCGATAGTTATTGCAGTCCAGTTTATTTCCTTTTTTGTGAATGGAGGAGATGAGAGCCATTTTCCATTCCTTAGGGACGGAATGTCCGTTCAAGCATTTATTAATAATAACTGTTAAATTTCTAAAGAGCTTTCGAGTTCCATATTTTAACATTTCGGAATATATTCCTTCTGGACCGCTAGATTTACCTGGTTTAAGGTTCATAACAGCTTTTCTCACTGTTTCCTCAGATACCTCAACTTCCTCTCCTTGCACATTGAAGTATCTTGGAGACTCAGTTAAATATTCTTGTCTAGATTCCTGAAGTAGGTCTTTGTAGTGTTTTAACCATTCTTCGGGTTTAATCACTTGAATGTTCGCCCCGTCTTTTCCTGGTTCTTGATTGTTCTTATTGTTTTAATTAAAATAAAATGTTTATTTAACTCAGGAAATAATCTTACCAAATATCCCTCGTGCATCTAATTTTTCCTGTGGAAAAATTGGAATACTCGTTTCTAAGTAATTTGTTTTGACACTCTCGCTCATGCTATTTGTTAAAGCAAATTACTTAGAAACTCGTTTTTTCCGAATTTTTCCGGAAAAATTAAATGCACTATTGATATTACCCCCGACAAAAATTGAAAAAATGGTATTTTTGTAAAAAGTGCAATTTTTTATTTTTCTCCAAGAGCGTTCCAATGCACAGCAAAGGGCATATTAATACCAAAAGACCTTAAATTAGATGAAATTAATACAAAAAAGCACAATTTCAAATTTTTTCAAAAAAATTGAAAGAATGGTATTAGGAGGGGTCTTTTTTTTTGACTATTTTTTGAAATTCAATGACTCGGTAACATGAAGAGCTAGAGAAGCCAGGCTCATTGGCTCATTTTGTAGCATTTTTTATCCTCTTTCTAATGGCGTTTTAGTGAAATCTATAAGAGTTCAAATAAAAAAGTTACAATCATTCCAATATTGAAAAAATGCTATTTTTGCAAAAAGTGCAATTGTGCCAATTTTTTATTTTTCTCCAGGAGGGACCTTAAATTAGGTGAAATAAGTACAAAAAAAGCACTTTAAAATTCTTCATTTTTTAAAAATATTGAAAAAATGGGGGAGTATTAAGTGTCTTTTTTTACTACTTTTTGAAATTCATTATCTAGGTAACATGAAGAGCTAGAGATGCCAGCTTTGGCTCATTTTCACTGACTGACAGGACTATCAAAGTTACAACATTATGTTTATTTGGCTTGGTTATACAATGTATAATACAACATGATCGACTGAATTTGGTTAATCGATAAAATTAGTCTGTACACACCACACTGATTGGGTATTCCCTATGGTCATAATCTGCTACTGAAATTTTCCAAAAAAAAAACTACGGAACATATTCTCAAGGGTTGCGATGGAATTTTTGTTCTACATTGATGACATCTAAATTTACGCCGAAAATGAAGAACAACATGACACGATTCAAATGCATCAAAGACAAACTATCACATTAGAACGTCACCGATTGTCGAAAAATGGACTACAGCCGTCAATATCGAAGACTGATGCTATACGGCGATTCAGAGAACAAAAATCCCTCGAAGAAGTATGCAGTTTATAGGACTCATTAATTATGTTTCCAGATTTATTTCCCATGTTGCAACAAAGACGCATCCACTCAGACAACTTATCAAAAGTAATACTTTTTTCTGGGAAACACCTCCAAAATTAGAATTTGAGGAACTGAAATCAAGTTTAACAAGCAGTTCGATCTTAGGATTCTATTTCTGCTGACGATCCAACTTTTGTTGTTGCTGATGGTGCTAGCTCTGTGGGACTTGGAGCTGTATTTATGCCAAAATTCAGGAATCGGTCCTAAAATTATTGCTTATGGGAATCGTAGTTTTTCTGATTGTGAACAAAAGTACCTATATGGTACTGAAAAAGAAGCAATGGCTCTAGTTTGGGCAGTGGAGCATTTTCATAGATATTCATTTAGTAAGAGCCTGAATTGGCCTTTAGAGTTTATATTTTCTCCTAAACACACTCTTATGGGTTATGCGAATTCAAGCTTATGATTTCAACGTAATCTACAAACTAGGAAGTCACCAGTCACGCCCACCAGTAAATAATCAATAACAGCCAACTCATATTTTTTGAAGACCGTGTTGAACAATTTGTGAACCAAATATGTACTGCTACAGATAGAAATGGCATAGCAATAACCATAAATGTAGGTGATCAAGTTTTAGTGAAAGAGGAGAGAAAGGAGAACCAATAACTCAGTGCCCTATATAAAAAAGAATTATACACAGTAATAGCCAAACATCAAGGTGACGTGCTATTAAAGTCCATTACAACTACAAATATTTATAGTTACTGTTATCAGTGTAAATTGTTTATTAAGAACCCGTTAAAAGCCAGAACACGACATCATCGATAAATCACTTTGACCACCGCCCTCTGTACAAGAAAGCCTAGAATGTCACTTTTAATGGCGGCGTGAGCGGTTTTCGTTTTGTACACAAACCTATGCAGATGCAGTAGAAAATATGTTTTTTTAAATTTTTTCGTGTAGTTGATTAGAAGTTGTGAGTGAAAAATCAAAGAACGCTTTATTCCTGATCCAGATATGTATAGATATGGCTTTTTATATCCAATAAAGTCCAGCCAAAGCAAGATTGGTTAGAACCCTTTGTCTTGGAAAGTACAACAAACTAATGTGAAAACTACTCAATCAAAGAAAATTTGGAAATCCTTGAAGCTAGGTAAGCAAAACTGGTCAATGGGTTTTATATTATTACCAAGACCTTTCTTTTAAAATGTAAATGTGCCAATGAAACTTCTAAAAGCTGTCCTGTTTCTTCAGAGTAAACCTTTGTTGCTCTCAAAATGCAGGCGGCCTCAAAATGTAACTCACATACCTATGTATGTAAGAGGCAATAAGTTTACTGAATGTGAAAGCATATTGTACTTACCACTGAGTATTGTGTTGGAGTAAAATCATTCCAGTTCAAAGCTTTCAACCACTGTTGGGTTCGAGCAGGGTCTTTTGGAAAGTAAAAGACTGACACTGTTAGGCCTTTCACCAAATTGCTTTTACAATTTGGTAAACAACAAGTGGACGACATATTGTAGAGGCAATAGAATTTAAGTTAAAAAACCAACAACAAATTATAGAACAATGAAGGAACAATAACAATAGTGATAACACAATAAAATGAACACAAACTACACTTTCACTAGAACAATAAACATATAAACAACAATATATAATAGCAAACAAAAATTACTTTGGCAAGTAATTACAAGTCTTGACTTTAAACCTTAAAAATTAGTTTAATCATCGAAAAACTCAATTTCCACAATACAAACAAATGCAAACTGTCAACCACTATTTCGGCCATATTGGAATTTTTGGCATGCACCTTCTTGGCTTTCTTGTACAGAGGGCGGTGCTTTGACGGAATGTGTATATTTCAAACAGGTATGTCAAGCGTTGTTATGAAAACGCCGAAAAATCTGGTGAGTAGATTGTTAGTAGAAAGCAAAAACGCTCTAGAGCAGAAAATGATTCACTTTCTGCTCTCGCGCGGCGAATTACCACTTTCTGTTTTGAAATGGAAGCGTACATGAGATACTTTCAAAGTCAGTCGTCCAAAAAGTAACTTTACCGCATCCTGAAAAGTGCACTTTATCGCATTGTTGGTTTCTTGAGTTTTTTTAGAGAAATTCAACATTTTGACCGATAATGGGCTGTTGATCAATCGGTGTTGTGTACTCTGATGTCCTATCCCGACAACTTTTAGATAACAAAAAAACAGTTTAAGCCAATAAGTATATGCAATTATGTATGTGATAGGTGCATTAACACTACATTTTACGTTTGCACTTTGATAACAAAAAAAAATCTAGTTGTTTTGGTAGAACACTTATATACTCGTAAATATGAAAAATCCGTCATAGCACTACTATTCAATGGTTCCTCGACGAGATGTGGACGCTACCACTTTTGTTCATACTTTGCATTCGGGCCGTTGTTCCGTTTGGAGAAAATGCGAATACTACGCAACTAGCTGAAGAATTGGAAGCATTAATAGAAGAAGCGATCAACTATGAACCTCCCGATGACTTATCCGAATACGTTAACGCAACTAACAAAGAACCAATCGGTAAGAATTTTTCTACATTGATGAATGATTTTTTTATGAGTTTCTGGCAATGCTAGATTTTTCCTAGCAATTGTTATATAGTTTCTGGCAATGCGTGATAGTTTCTGGTAACTGCCGGAGTTTTTGGCAAAGCCAGATAGCTTCTGGCATATTGCTAGATTGTTGTGACAATTCCAGATATTTTCTGGCAATTCATAGCGCCTGGCATTGCTAGATAATTTCTGGCTATGACAGATAAGTTCTGGAAATTGTCAGAGATTCTCGCATTGGCAGATAGTTTCTGGCAATGGCAGATATATTCTCTAGCATTGGCAGACAGATTCTGCTAATTCCAGATAGATTCTATAGCTTTGTCAGGTAGTTTCTCGTAATTGTCAGATAGTTGTTTGCAATGCCAGATAGATTCTAGCATTGGCAGATAGATTCTGGCAATTTTCTGATAGTTTGTGGCAATGCCAAATAGATTCTAGCATTGGCAGATAGATTATAGCAATTCCAGATAAATTCTATAGCTTTGCCAGACAGATTCTAGCATTGGCAGATAGTTTCTGGCAATTGTCTGATAGTTTGTGGCAATGCCAGATAAATTAAAGCATTGGCAGATAGATTTTGGCAATTCCAAATAGATTCTAGCTTTGGTAGATAGATTCTAGCATTGCATATAGTTTCTGGCAATTGTCTGATAGTTTGTCGGAATGCCAGATATATTCTAGCATTCACAGATAGATTTTGGCAATGCCAGATAGATATCTATCATTGTCAGATAGTTTTTTGCGATTCCAGATAGATTCTAGCATTGGTAGATAGATTTTGGCAATGCCAGATCGATTGTAACATTGGCAGTTATTTTCCGGAATTTATCAGATAGTTTCTGGAAATGCGCCAAATAGATTTTACTATTGGCAGATAGTTTTTGGCAATTCCCGATAGATTATAGCAATTGCAGACAGTTTCTTGCAATAGATAGTTGTCAGATACATTGTAACATTGACAGATAATTTCAAACAATTAGATAGTTTCTGGAAACGCCAAATAGATTTCTAGTATTGGCAGACATTTTTCGGTATTTGCCAGATAGAGTTTGGAAATGCCAGATAGGTTCTAGCATTGGCAGATACTTTTTTAATAATTAATAATTTCAGAATATGGAACATACGATTTTATAATCGTGGGTTCGGGTCCGGCCGGTTCGGTTATCGCAAATCGATTAACTGAAATTGGAGAATGGAAGGTTCTACTTTTAGAAGCAGGCCCTAACGTAACCGACCTAAATAAGTTATTGTCCATGTACGGATATGTTGCAACCAGCGAAGATGATATCGGATACGTAACGGTACCACAAACTTACGCTTGTCAAGGTGGGGTGTTTAAGCCACACGTGCTAAAAGTTTTAAAATTGTGGGGAGTGTTATAATTTTAGGTATGGAAAATAAGCAGTGCGCTGTTAGGGGTGGTAGAGTTTTAGGAGGAACGTCCAGTATAAATGGGGGATTTTACCTTCGAGCTCATCCCGGTGATTTTCAAAGATGGGTAAATATACACAAGTGATTTACCTCGAATTTTTAACACTGGAGTGTCTAGAAGTCAATTTAATAGTGACAAAGCTTGAAATGACATTTTTAAGCCTATGGAAAATGTAAAAATTGTTTTTTATGTTAAAAACTTGGTTAAGAAAACCTTGAAACTCAATTTTCCAAGCTGAAAGATTGAAATGTGTTTTCAAATTATGAAAACTTTCTTCAAATGTAAATTTTAAGCTTTTGATGTCACTTTTCATTGGTTCAGAATCACATTTTGGTGTCCAAGTCAATTTTCAAGGTTTAAATGTGTGAATTTATTGTCAAAATTGTAGAGAAAGTAGTTTTTAATGTCTACAAGTCATTTTTCAGTACTAAAGTTTGTCAATTTATCTGAAAACAGTGACAACTGACTACAAACACAGTTTTTTAGCCCCTCAAGTCAATTGTCACAGTTTACAAGTCAATTTTCAAGACTAAATTCTTTCAATTTGTCTGAAAACCATGAAAACTGGTTGCAAAGACAATTTTTAAGCTTCCCAAGTCAATTTTCACCGTTTCAAAGTAAATTTACTGGTTTCTAAATCAATTTTCAGAACTAAAGTCTTTCAATTTGTCTGGAAGAGTTGGGATGGTTTTGAACGTATACTATTTAAAGTACTCGCAAACGAAGTTTCAAATCAGAAAGAGGCATTTATTTTTTCAAATTGAACAAGAAAAGTAAAAGAAACAGTAATTTTTGAAAAATATCCAGTGACGTAGAAAATAAGCCGGAAAAATGACATAATGTATGTCAACTTATTTTATGATGGACTATCGAATGTTGAATTATTGACATTTAAAACTGGACCACCCTGTATATCACTTATTTGTTTCACTTCTTAATTGAATACACATCCCATATATTTGTGGTGAAAAGCTAAAATGTTATAGTTTTTCTGCATTTTTCATAGGTTGACGTGTACGGTGCGCAAAACTGGACTTGGGAAGAAGTGCTGCCCTATTACATTAAATCTGAAAATGTCACTTATGAACCCAGAGACGATGAGTACCATGGACACGACGGCTATTTGACTGTTAGCAATGACGTGGACTCTGAAACGGTACTATTAAAAGGTGTGTTACACAAACCGATTTGAACTTGTTACATTTTCCAGACCGAACCATTGCTAAATGCCTTCTACGAACAAGGCTTCAGCTATGAAGATTTCAATGGGGTGGCCAGTACTGGTGTTTCTAGGATTGCGGTGACTATGAAGGGAAATGAACGCGCCAGTGCCGTCACCAGTTTTATTAACCCTGCCCTAAATAGAACCAATTTGGAAGTCAGCATCAATAGTTACGTGACCAAAGTGATTATAGACGACGATAAGGTGACCGCAACAGGAGTTATCTTTGTCAAAAATCAAACTAAATACATTGCCTATGCCAATAAGGAGATTATAATATCAGGTTAGTTGATGAGCTAGAAGCCAGTTACGTTGTGTTCTTCCATTTCCACAACGTTCAACGGTTTTATTATTCTTCTTCTCCTCTCCATCCTGACCTTAAAAACTGCTTCTCTAAATAAATCTGCAGAAGCTCAACCATTCTCACAGATTCCGCAGCCAATATATTCTCCTTTTCCAAGATTATTAAGGAAAGTGTCTCATATTTTGAAGCCTGCATTATGTGACCCAGATAGGTGATCTTTCTTCTCTTTAACACCTCCAAATACTCTTTATTCATTCTATTAGGCACTTCTGCGTTGGTCATGTTCTCTGATTATTCTTATCTAGGTCCACATCTCAAATGCCTCTATTTTTCTTTCCTATGTTCTGTTAAGGTGTTCTAAAACGCTTTTATTGCTATAATTCAATTTTAGGAGGGCCTTACAACTCTGCATTTCTGCTGTTACATTCAGGTATAGGGCCTCGCAAAGACCTGGAAGCGTTGGATATTCCAGTAATTGCTGACTTACCGGTAGGCCAGTATTACCAGGACCATGCGTTGTTCTTAGGGTTTTACATAAAGTAACAATTGTTCTGATGTAACTTCAACCAAATCTAACACAACGTATGTTTCAGAACTAACCGTACTTTATATAATTACACTTTTTTGGAGCAAGTGAAACGTTATCAGAATCATCTTAGACCTTTAACAAACCAGGCGAATGTGGTGGCTTGGTCGAGCTATGGTGACAGTGCGGGTAGGCCCAATATCGAATTGACGACTTTTGAGCCCTACGCAGAACCAACTTCTGTTCAAAAAATGTTCAGGTAATCGAATATTTCTTATTGTATCTGGTTAACTAACAACCCGTATTGTTGTTAAACAGGTTCAGTAACGCAACAGTCGATTCTATGGAAGGAAACGAAGAAACTGACCTAAACCTCTTCGTCGCGTTGTTTCATCCAAAGTCACGTGGAACGATCACTTTGAAATCCAGCGATCCCAAAGATAAGCCCTTAATCGATTCCAATAGCTACGCAGATCCTGACGATGTGGAAGTAATGCTGAAAGCTATAAAAATGACTTTAGCTTTGAAGGAAACTAAAATCTTCCGTAATTTTCAAATGCAACCAGTTCTTCAGGATGCTCCTGGGTGTAAGGGCAAAAAGGGCTCTAGAAAATGGAATATATGTGCGATTAGACACTATGGTTCTACGGTAGGTTTTCAATAGCTGTAAGTATTCATATTTTACAATATATTTTATATGCGCATGCATATGAGTACATTGAAACTATAAACTAGATAAGTGAAAGCAAAACTCAGAGTCGATCTCCACAAATATTTATTAATAAAGGTTGTTATCTGCCTAACATGTTTCGGGTGTATTCAGACACCCATCTTCAGAGGCTGTAAGTTATACAGTGTGTTAATTAAATACTTATAAAACTAAGGACATGGAAGCCTACCTTAACTAGATCACTAGTCTGCTGACTGTCATTCTAAAAGGGGGGACAGCTGAACCCAGATGTACTAAGGTGGTTTTTTTATTCTGCACGGGGGAAAAAAACCTTGATCAAAAAACCCAGTTCTGGTTCTGAGGTGACAGGTTGCTCCGTTTTTTATTCTCGAAGGGGAAAAAAACTTAATCAAAACCCAGTGTTGATGTCAAAAGATGAAGTTAGTTGCTTGGTTTATTTATACTTTAATTTATCTGCCGCCCCCCCCATTACATATACACCCCTTCAGGACATCCTATTTCTACTCATGCTTTTTATTACAGATAAACATGCAGTTTTTACATCATTCAACTTCTTTGGGTTTTGATTAAGTTTTTTCCCCCTTCAAGAATAAAAAACCGAGCAACTAACTTCATCTTTTGACATCAACACTGGGTTTTGATTAAGTTTTTTTCCCCTTCGAGAATAAAAAACGGAGCAACCTGTCACCTCAGAACCAGAACTGGGTTTTTTGATCAAGGTTTTTTCCCCCCGTGCAGAATAAAAAAACCACCTTAGTACATCTGGGTTCAGCTGTCCCCCCTTTTAGAATGACAGTCAGCAGACTAGTGATCTAGTTAAGGTAGGCTTCCATGTCCTTAGTTTTATAAGTATTTAATTAACACACTGTATAACTTACAGCCTCTGAAGATGGGTGTCTGAATACACCCGAAACATGTTAGGCAGATAACAACCTTTATTAATAAATATTTGTGGAGATCGACTCTGAGTTTTGCTTTCACTTACACTCACTACTCCACTGTGTGCATATGGACTACTACTTTTCGATATAAACTAGATGTATGTACAAAAAAAACTGAAAATGTACCTTTAGGGTCAAAAAATGAATTTATGCCCTCGGGCCATAAAATTCTTTTACCACCCGTTGCATACCTACTTTTTATTAAAAAACAAGGTAGATGGTAGTGGAACACAAACACATTTAGTCTATTATTTGGATTGTTGACTATTTCTTCCGTTGTAGACGTACTAGTGACCACCGCAAGTGTGTTTGAAGACAGTAAAGCTTGCCAAAGTTCAAATTTTATTTTGAATTGAATCCTCTGTACAGGGTGATCTATCACGAATCGTCGCAATCTACTATCGAAGAACAGTAATGACTATAATTCTGAAAATATGTCCATGGAGGCAGTTCATCTAAATTCTAAAATATTTTCAAAATTGTGGCAGTTCCGGTTAAACATCTTGTACATTGTTTCTTTTTTGAGCCTATTTTATGTCTAATTTCATATCTATTTGTATCCGTTTCTGAGATATTTAAGTATGTGAGAAAATTATTAATTTTCTTTTTAATTAACCCTTTCATGACCAATTTTTCATATTTGTATTACTTTTTGTGCTCCGGTATGTTAATTTTTATCGTAAAATGGTGTATTTCTATAAGAGGAGCGGAAATATTGATTTTGAACAATGACTCCATATGGCGTCATTGGGCAGATAGGAAAAACAAATACAAATAACAGTTCTTAGTTTAATTTTTATTTTTTTTACGTGAAATTCAACAAATCAGTTTTTTGTAGGCACAAAGCAACATTACATTTAACGCATCCAAGCCTGGAATAAGATGTTTTGCACTGCCTGCATTGCTGCTTTGGATCCAAATGAGTTGGAAAATGACCGTAAGAGTCATATCGAACATCGTCAACTGGAGTTGGAATGGTGATTTTTTTCTTGTTTTGCATGGGTGGAAGCAAAGTGGGTGATCCCACAGGTGAACTCTCAGTGCTTGTAGGCCTCCCCCTTTTTCTAAATAGAGAACAGACATTTTTTTGAAGAAGAGCATTCCCGATATCAGCTCTAAAATCTATCAGACTTTTATGTTTCGTGCCTCTCAAGTTGCAGTCCTTTCGATATAATAACCACGCATTTACGATAGCTACATCAATTAAATGGAAAATAATGCGAAGGTAGTACCGCTTCACACCATGTTTTATACGGTATAATGACACTAGCATGTCATTCAAATCGACGCCACCCATATAGGAATTATATTCCTTTATTATATCTGGACGATCTACATCGATATATTTTTTTTTCTGTCGTCGACCATCTTTTGACTACACCGATGGGATAAATTCCTGTATAGTTTGAAGCAATATGTACAGTTTTATTGTCATACCAATTTGCAACTATAATATTTTTATTTTAGTCCGTGGCGTAGTCAAACGATCCTCTTCGTTCCGATTTCAACTCCTTCTCGTTTTTCAAAATGTTGCATTTCATTCTCGCTAAACGTACAGTACCACATGCCAAAATACCACGACTTTTTAGGTCACTAAGCAATTGGTACGATGTAAACCAGTTGTCCATAAATAGCTTGTGGTTTTTGTTATGTGGTAAACTTTGACATAATCGCAATACAATGTCACCACTTATGCCTAAGTCTGTAGGATTAGTCACAGTACCCTTTCCGACGTAGATCTCGAAATCATGTTCAAAACCGAATGTTCCCGCTCTTGCAAAAATTTTAATTCCCCACTTATGTGGTTTATTCTTTATACAGTGTGACCCATTTAGAATATTACGAGACTTTTTCTTGATAGAAAATGGAAAATTTTTATTAGCGATTTTTTTATTGAAAAAATTACTACGCCACTGGATCTATAGTGCTTTCAAATAGCTGTGACCAAATTTTTTTTTGATTTTTTTTTTGATATTTTTATTTTTTTTTATTTTTTATTTTTATTTTTTATTTTTTTTTGATTTTTTTTTTGATTTTTTTTTTTTTAGAAATTAATCAATTAATAAGTAATAATAAACAAGTAAATAGTAACACCATTTCTATGGCAACAGTTGATGCAGGGTGTTCTTTTGTGACCGTTAGCTTAGAGGATTTTTGAATTTTAATTTGTCATAACTTTGTTATTAATGAATGGATTTTCATGAAATTTTGGTCACAGCTATTTGAAAGCACTATAGATCCAGTGGGGTAGTAATTTTTTCAATAAAAAAATCGCTAATAAAAATTCTCCATTTTCTATCAAGAAAAAGTATCGTAATATGACCTGAAAACTGAAAAAAATATTTAAAATTTTCTCCCGTAATAGACATTTCATTCCTAATTATTTCAAAAAAAAAATCATTGAAATCGGTTAATAACCTAAAATTTTATAGGGGTGTTTCCATTCTAAATGGGTCACACTGTATATTGCTTTAGACTTGAACGCCCTTTGAAAGGAATCATGATTTCATCAATTGCTTGATGCTCCCCATTTGGCACTTTTCCGAAATTTTTACGGATGGCATCTACAAATGGCCTAACTTTGAATAGTTTGTCATAACCCTCTTCATTCCTTGTTTTAATTTCTGAATTGTCGTTGAAATGGAGCATAGCGCGAAGTTTTTCAAACCTATTTCTAGGTATAACATCAGCAATGATAGGAAGACGAGTTGCATTCGCTCAGAACATTCTAAAAGCAGGCATTTGAATAATTCCACTCATAATGTGAATGTCTAGAAACTGACACATTTCAGTATAGTTAGTATTTACTGATCTGAAATTTTTCTGTACAGAATATAAATTTGTTTGCTGCACAATGTTATTTATGATGTCAGCATCAATAAACATTTAGAAATAACTTAGTGGCGTTATTTCATCGTCAGATATAGGCCTAAAGCTTTCTTCATAACGCGTACTTGTCGGATCTATATCTTTTTTTATCCATTTTGGAATCATTTTTCTCACCAACTTATTTCTAATTTCCGATAGCGGTAACAGATCTTCTGGATCTTCAGGTTCTTCTGTTTCAGTTGCCCCCTTGTCTTCATAGTTTTCTGTTTGAATGTGAAACGGAACAGGATTCTGTTAAAATAATCAATTTTACAGAACATACTACATAAACATTATGTAATCTAATGACAATTTAAGATACTCAGGTCAAGAAAGATAGACGGTAATTATTATTCGAGTGTGCTTATGTCTTTCCATTGTTTTATGTCAGTAAAATAAAGTTAGTATAAAATCTAATAAAAGTATCTTCAATCTCTTTGACCAGTTCTTAAAGGGATAAAGGAAGCTGTAGAAATTAACAGATTCTGCATCTCTTCATAGGATTCCTGACTGTTGCTAACATTTCTTCATTTTCGCTGTCCAAGTCTTCAATATCTACATCAGAAACGTCACCTTCCATCAGAAGCAACAAATTGTTTGCCTCGGTAGGTGATAATCCAACGTAATCAGACATAATAAAAAAACCTGCAACAGTATTTGCTTTTAACCAACATTTTTACCTTGGCGCTCAATGACTCCATATGCAATGATTAAGTTCAAAGTCGTGTAATGACAGTAACAATTTGGAAATCACCTATAATATTGCATAGAGCTCTTGATTAGATCTAACTAAAGGTAAATAAGCAAAAATTACAACTATATACTTACGTTTCTTCAAAAGACTCACAAAATAACCGCCTATTATTTATGCGCACAACTACTGACAATTGAACATGTAGGTTATGCCTGCGTTTTTGTTTTGATACTCTAGTGCCATCTATTGGTAACGATAAAGTGTCGGTTTAGTAAAAAACAAGTAATGGGAAAAGAAATCTGCCTGATATTAACAAATTTAGTTACCTACGCCATATGGCATCACTGGGAAGGAAAGGGTTAACGAACATTTTATTGATTTTTTTATTCACTTTTTTAGGTTTTGATATTAATGCCCCTTCTTCGGGCATTCAAGTTTTCCACAAACATTATTGTTTTACTACTACAAATAATAGATAATTTTTCCACAGCATTTCCATTCAACCTCAGCCAATTTGATGGGAAATAACACGTCCAAGTCGGTTGTGAATCATCGATTATTGGTTCACGGATTTGTGAATTTAAGGGTGGCAGATACTAGCATTTTCCCTGAAACTGTTTCGGGCCATCCACATTCCACTTCCTATATGACCGGCGAACGCTGTGCTGACTTTATCAAAGAGGACTACGGCAAATTATAATAATAGATTGTATACCAATAATATATTATGTATTTCTGGTTTATCTGAGATACCTAAATACAAGTTTCATTTAGTGGTGTTGTATGTCGCTACCACCTTCCACTTTAACACCTTGTCACTGGGTTATTTTAAGAGCTACAGTATAGTTCAATATACCAATTTGTAGGTTTTAAAATCTTCTTTTGATCATCCTATTTTTAGTGAAAATGTCAAATAACTGAGTTATGCCCGTTTCCCCGACACTTAAGCCGATTTTTAATTACAACTTAAGTTAAGCTGAGGTTTGAATGTGACAGATCAGGTGCAAAATTTTTTTTCACAGACAAAAATTGAAAAATATGCTATTTCGGCAAAAAGTGCAGTTTTGCCAATTTTTTATTTTTCTCCAGGAGGATTCCAATGCACAGCAAAGGACATATTAATACCAAAGTACCTTAAATTAGATAAAATAAGTACAAAAAAAGCACTTATTATTTTTCATTTTTCAGAAAAATTGAAGGTATCAGGTTTTTTTTTTACTACTTTTTGAAATTCAATATCTCGGTAACATGAAGAGCTAGAGAGGCCAAATCTATAAGAGTTCAAATAAAAAAATTACAATCATTCAAAAATTGAAAAAATGCTATTTTTGGCAAAAAGTGCAATTTTGGCAATATTTTGTTTTACTCCAGCAGGGTTCCAATACACAGCAAAGAGCATATTTATACCAAAGGACCTTAAATTAGATGAAGTAAGTACAAAAAAGTACCGTTGCTGAATTAGGCGAAACATAAAACTTCAGGCCGAAACCTGTACCTCAGGCCTTCAGGACATTATATTCTCTCTAACGCCCTTGGTACATAAATAGCTATAGTACATAAAAGTAACTGAGTTTTTTAATAATAAAGACAGAGATTGTACTCAATTTATTGTGTTATTTAATTTAACAGTTTCTAACTCAAGTTTTTACCACCCTGTCTGTATAATACTATAAAAATTTCAAATATATATTGAATATATGACTAAGTTTTCATTTTAACAGCCCCTAAATTTGCCATTTTGGTAAATACAGAAAAAATAAGTATATCATCTTGTAGCTTTTCAAATTCTCTTTTTTGCATTTTGTATACAAAAAATTAAAATTCAAATTTTTTTATTTTTTTTTAACTAAATTAAAAACTCAATGAAGTGTGTTCTTAATTAAGAAATCAAATGAATACAAAAATCAAATATACAGTTATTATTTTTTCTTCTTAATATAGAATATACTATTACCGCATCCGGTACTGAAAAGTGCACTTTATCGCATTGTTGGTTTCTTGAGTTTTTTTAGAGAAATTCAACATTTTGACCGATACTTGGTTGTTGATCAATTTGTTGAACTTTTAGATAACAAAATGGAAAAAAAATCAGTCTTTTTAGTTAAAACTTAACGTGTGCGACAGTTTAAGCCAATAAGTATATGCAAATGTGATAGGAGCATTGACACTACATTTTACGTTTGCACTTTGATAACAAAAAAAAATCAGGTTGTTTTGGTAGAATACTTATATAAATATAAAAAAAGGTCATAACGGGACTATTCAATGATTTCTCGACGAGATGTGGACGCTACTTTTGTTCATACTTTGCATTCGGGCCGTTGTTCCGTTTGGAGAAAATGCGAATACTACGCAACTAGCTGAAGAATTGGAAGCATTAATAGAAGAAGCGATCAACTATGAACCTCCCGATGACTTATCCGAATACCTTAACGCAACTAACAAAGAACCAATCGGTAAGAATTTTTCTACATTGATTTTTTTAAGAGTTTCTGACAATGCTAGATTTTTCCTAGCAATTGTTATATAGTTTCTGGCAATGCGTAATAGTTTCTAGTAATTGCCAGAGTTTTTGGCAAAGCCAGATAGCTTCTGGCATATTGCTAGATTGTTGTGACAATGCCAGATATCTTCTGGCAATTCACAGCGCCTGGCATTGCTAGATAATTTCTGGAAATTGTCAAGGATTCTAGCATTGGCAGATAGTTTCTGGCAATGCCAGATATATTCTAGCATTGGCAGACAGATTCTGCTAATTCCAGATAGATTCTATAGCTTTGTCAGATAGTTTCTCGTAATTGTCAGCAGAGCTGTCGGTATTTGAATTACTTTAATTGGAAAATGTAGTTCAATTAATTTTAAGTAATTGAACTACTGTAATTAGATTACTTTTCAAAAACAATAATTGTAATTGATTTTTCAATTACTCAGCAAAAGTAGTTGTAATTGGTAATTGATTTTACGATTTGTTCTGTAATTGAACGAACGAAAACGAAATTTGAAAGTAGTTGAATTACTTTCAGAGTAATTGAATTACTTTCAGAGTAATTGAATTACTCTCAGAGTAATTAAACTACTTTTCAGAGTAGTTGAATTACAAATAATGTTAAAGTAATGGAACTACTTGTTTTTGAGGTTAGATACGATTGTTGTGTTTTGCGCGGTTGAGAAGTAGCGGTTTACTGAACCGGGTTCAGAACGGCGTTTTGGTTGGGTAAATGAAAAAATAGAAAAAAGTTAGAAAGTTGCGATTTTTGCTGCCTGGTGTAGTATTTTGTTCTCTTCATTTTAACATTAAACAACGCTATAGGTTGCATTTCATTTTTTTGAGTTAGGCGGTAAAATAAAATTTCTTTGTAAAAAGCGCCACCTGTGGACGAAAGAAAACAACTTTAAATAATTATTTATGGAGCATCTAATAGAAAAAAACCTGCTCTTTTCAATGGTGCCAAACTTAATGTTCTACGACAAAGGGTTTCGTAGTTATCGCAGTTTTTTTAAAGCAACTTTTGACTTACCTCCACCACTTTAAGTCAAGAAATGGAGAAAAAAGGTTTTAATCAAAGTTGTTGCTAGTAAACGTAGCTTCCGTTTGCAAGTATTTTCAGAGTGCCATTGTATTTGAAATTTTGGAGATATGCACTTTTTTTAAGTTAAAGTTGTTAGTACGCCCTCTTGAGGACATTTCCTGAAACTGAAAATATTTTCTAGCGATTCTTTTGGCCCCTTTTTATAACAAATTTTTTTTTTCAAAGCTCTACGATTAACCGTTAAGTCAAAAAAGCCGAGTGCCACTCTTATTTGGACAGCCTGTACATTTACTACTGCCAATAAATAAATTACTTTTTAATAGTTCAGTTACATTTGAGTAGTTCGATTACATTTGAGTAATTGAATTAATGCCAGTAGTTGAACTACTGTAATTGTCTATTAATTCAACTACTTTACTGAAGTAATTGGTAGTTCAACTACATTTTAAAAACATTGACTAATTGTAATTCAACTACTTTCACGAATTTGAGAGTAGTTATTAATTGTATATATATTAATTGTGATAGTTTTTTGCTATGCCAGATAGATTATGGCATTGGCAGATAGTTTCTGACAATTGTCTGATAGTTTGTGGCAATACCAAATAGATTCTAGCATTGGCAGATAGATTTTAGCAATTCCAGATAAATTCTATAGCTTTGCCAGACAGATTCTAGCATTGGCAGATAGTTTCTGGCAATTGTCTGATAGTTTGTGGCAATGTCAGATAAATTCAAGCATTGGCAGATCGATTTTGGCAATTCCAAATAGATTCTAGCTTTGGTAGATAAATTCTAACATTGCATATAGTTTCTGGCAATTGTCTGTCGGAATGCCAGATATATTCTAGCATTGGCAGATACATTTTGGCAATGCCAGATCGATTGTAACATTGGCAGTTATCTTCCGGAATTTATCAGATAGTTTCTGGAAATGCGCCAAATAGATTTTAGCATTGGCAGATAGTTTTTGGCAATTCCCGATAGATTATAGCAATTGCAGACAGTTTCTTGCAATAGATAGTTGTCAGATACATTGTAACATTGACTGATAATTTCAAAAAATTGTTAGATAGTTTCTGGAAACGCCAAATATTTATTAGACATTTTTCGGTATTTGCCAGATAGAGTTTGGAAATGCCAGATAGGTTCTAGCATTGGCAGATACTTTCTTGTAATGCCTGATAGTTTCTGGCAATTATCAGATAATTTCTTGTAATGTCAGGCAATTTCTGCTAATGTTAGATTGTTTCAGGCAATGCCCAGATAGTTTCTGATAATGCCAGATAGTTTCTAGGCAAATAGTTTTTGGCAAAGCCACATAGCTTCTGGTTTTGCTAATTAATTTAAAAAGCATTGGCAGATAGCTTCTAGCATTCCCTTACAGATTCTGGCATTTCTAGATAGTTTCGGGCTATTATCAACAAGATTACTATGTACCGGGTGATTACCTAAGACAGGACGTCAGTTGTATTGAGAAAGTAAAATTGATTTGAAAAACAGGTTTGAATCAAAACATTTATTGTGCACTCCATTGTAGAACATATACAGCGTGTTCTAAGCTAATCGTGTCTGCCATTTACATAGCTGTCATAAATTTTTGGAAATTTTACCCAATTTCTATATTTTTAATTTATAAATTTATTTTAATAAATAAAATCTTTTAAGAGATGCTCTTCATTTACTTTATTGTTCTTGTAATTTAAAAACCTTTCCAGAATTATCTTTCGACTGTCTGGTCGTAGACTTTATTCCTTAAAACCACTTGCGGAAAGTGACTTTTACGCACACTGATGCTCAAAAACATGTTCTTTGGGCACTTGACTTGCGTAAAATATCACTTTCCACACTCGTTAGGAAAATAATTAATAATTTCAGAATATGGAACATACGATTTTATTATCGTGGGTTCGGGTCCGGCCGGTTCGGTTATCGCAAATCGATTAACTGAAATTGGAGAATGGAAGGTTCTACTTTTAGAAGCAGGCCCTAACGTAACCGACCTAAATAAGTTATTGTCCATGTACGGATATGTTGCAACCAGCGAAGATGATATCGGATACGTAACGGTACCACAAACTTACGCTTGTCAAGGTGGGCTGTTTAAGCCAAACGTGCAAAAAGTTTTAAAATTGTGAGGAGTGTTATAATTTTAGGTATGGAAAATAAGCAGTGCGCTCTTAGGGGTGGTAGAGTTTTAGGAGGGACGTCCAGTATAAATGGGGGATTTTACCTTCGAGCTCATCCCGGTGATTTTCAAAGATGGGTAAATATACACAAGTGATTTACCTCGAATTTTTTTCGAGTCAATTTAATAGTGACAAAGCTTGAAATGACATTTTTAAGCCTATGGAAAATGTAAAAATTGTTTTTTATGTTAAAAACTTGGTTAAGAAAACCTTGAAACTCAATTTTCCAAGCTGAAAGATTGAAATGTGTTTTCAAATTATGAAAACTTTCTTCAAATGTAAATTTTAAGCTTTTGATGTCACTTTTCATTGGTTCAGAATCACATTTTGGTGTCCAAGTCAATTTTCAAGGTTTATATGTGTGAATTTGTTGTCAAAAATGTAGAGAAAGTAGTTTTTAATGTCTACAAGTCATTTTTCAGTACTAAAGTTTGTCAATCTATCTGAAAACAGTGACAACTGACTACAAACACAGTTTTTTAGCCTCTCAAGTCAATTGTCACAGTTTACAAGTCAATTTTCAAGACTAAATTCTTTCAATTTGTCTGAAAACCATGAAAACTGGTTGCAAAGACAATTTTTAAGCTTCCCAAGTCAATTTTCACCGTTTCAAAGTAAATTTACTGGTTTCTAAATCAATTTTCAGAACTAAAGTCTTTCAATTTGTCTGGAAGAGTTGGGATGGTTTTGAACGTATACTATTTAAAGTACTCGCAAACGAAGTTTCAAATCAGAAAGAGGCATTTATTTTTTCAAATTGAACAAGAAAAGTAAAAGAAACAGTAATTTTTGAAAAATATCCAGTGACGTAGAAAATAAGCCGGAAAAATGACATAATGTATGTCAACTTATTTTATGATGGACTATCGAATGTTGAATTATTGACATTTAAAACTGGACCACCCTGTATATCACTTATTTGTTTCACTTCTTAATTGAATACACATCCCATATATTTGTGGTGAAAAGCTAAAATGTTATAGTTTTTCTGCATTTTTCATAGGTTGACGTGTATGGTGCGCAAAACTGGACTTGGGAAGAAGTGCTGCCCTATTACATTAAATCTGAAAATGTCACTTATGAACCCAGAGACGATGAGTACCATGGACACGACGGCTATTTGACTGTTAGCAATGACGTGGACTCTGAAACGGTACTATTAAAGGGTTTGTTATACAAACCGATTTGAACTTGTTACATTTTCCAGACCGAACCATTGCTAAATGCCTTCTACGAACAAGGCTTCAGCTATGAAGATTTCAATGGGGTGGCCAGTACTGGTGTTTCTAGGATTGCGGTGACTATGAAGGGAAATGAACGCGCCAGTGCCGTCACCAGTTTTATTAATCGTGCCCTAAATAGAACCAATTTGGAAGTCAGCATTAATAGTTACGTTACCAAAGTGATTATAGACGACGATAAGGTGACCGCAACAGGAGTTATCTTTGTCAAAAATCAAACTAAATACATTGCCTATGCCAATAAGGAGATTATAATATCAGGTTAGTTGATGAGCTAGAAGCCAGTTACGTAGTGTTCTTCCATTTCCACAACGTTCAACGGTTTTATTATTCTTCTTCTCCTCTCCATCCTGACCTTAAAAACTGCTTCTCTAAATAAATCTGCAGAAGCTCAACCATTCTCACAGATTCCCCAGCCAATATATTCTCCTTTTCCAAGATTATTAAGGAAAGTGTCTCATATTTTGAAGCCTGCATTATGTGACCCAGATAGGTGATCTTTCTTCTCTTTAACACCTCCAAATACTCTTTATTCATTCTATTAGGCACTTCTGCGTGGGTCATGTTCTCTGATTATTCTTATGTAGGTCCACATCTCAAATGCCTCTATTTTTCTTTCCTATGTTCTGTTAAGGTGTTCTAAAACGCTTTTATTGCTATAATTCAATTTTAGGAGGGCCTTACAACTCTGCATTTCTGCTGTTACATTCAGGTATAGGGCCTCGCAAAGACCTGATAGCGTTGGATATTCCAGTAATTGCTGACTTACCGGTAGGCCAGTATTACCAGGACCATGCGTTGTTCTTAGGGTTTTACATAAAGTAACAGTTGTTCTGATGTAACTTCAACCAAATCTAACACAACGTATGTTTCAGAACTAACCGTACTTTATATAATTACACTTTTTTGGAGCAAGTGAAACGTTATCAGAATCATCTTAGACCTTTAACAAACCAGGCGAATGTGGTGGCTTGGTCGAGCTATGGTGACAGTGCGGGTAGGCCCAATATCGAATTGGCGACTTTTGAGCCCTACGCAGAACCAACTTCTGTTCAAAAAATGTTCAGGTAATTCAGGAATTTCTTATTGTATCTAGTTAACCAACAAACCGTATTGTTGTTAAACAGGTTCAGTAACGCAACAGTCGATTCTATGGAAGGAAACAAAGAAACTGACCTAAACCTCTTCGTCGCGTTGTTGCATCCAAAGTCACGTGGAACGATCACTTTGAAATCCAGCGATCCCAAAGATAAGCCCTTAATCGATTCCAATAGCTACGCAGATCCTGACGATGTGGAAGTAATGCTGCAAGCTATAAAGATGACTCTAGCTTTGAAGGAAACTAAAACCTTCCGTAATTTTCAAATGCAACCAGTTCTTCAGGATGCTCCTGGGTGTAAGGGCAAAAAGGGCTCTAGAAAATGGAATATATGTGCGATTAGACACTATGGTTCTACGGTAGGTTTTCAATAGCTGTAAGTATTCATATTTTACAATATATTTTATATGCGCATGCATATGAGTACATTGAAACTATAAACTAGATAAGTGAAAGCAAAACTCAGAGTCGATCTCCACAAATATTTATTAATAAAGGTTGTTATCTGCCTAACATGTTTCGGGTGTATTCAGACACCCATCTTCAGAGGCTGTAAGTTATACAGTGTGTTAATTAAAAACTTGTAAAACTAAGGATATGGAAGCCTACCTTAACTAGATCACTAGTCTGCTGACTGTCATTCTAAAAGGGGGGACAGCTGAACCCAGATGTACTAAGGTGGTTTTTTTATTCTGCACGGGGGAAAAAAACCTTGATCAAAAAACCCAGTTCTGGTTCTGAGGTGACAGGTTGCTCCGTTTTTTATTCTCGAAGGGGAAAAAAACTTAATCAAAACCCAGTGTTGATGTCAAAAGATGAAGTTAGTTGCTTGGTTTATTTATACTTTAATTTATCTGCCGCCCCCCCCATTACATATACACCCCTTCAGGACATCCTATTTCTACTCATGCTTTTAATTACAGATAAACATGCAGTTTTTACATCATTCAACTTCTTTGGGTTTTGATTAAGTTTTTTCCCCCTTCAAGAATAAAAAAACGGAGCAACCTGTCACCTCAGAACCAGAACTGGGTTTTTTGATCAAGGTTTTTTTCCCCCGTGCAGAATAAAAAAAACACCTTAGTACATCTGGGTTCAGCTGTCCCCCCTTTTAGAATGACAGTCAGCAGACTAGTGATCTAGTTAAGGTAGGCTTCCATATCCTTAGTTTTACAAGTTTTTAATTAACACACTGTATAACTTACAGCCTCTGAAGATGGGTGTCTGAATACACCCGAAACATGTTAGGCAGATAACAACCTTTATTAATAAATATTTGTGGAGATCGACTCTGAGTTTTGCTTTCACTTACACTCACTACTCCACTGTGTGCATATGGACTACTACTTTTCGATATAAACTAGATGTATGTACAAAAAAAACTGAAAATGTACCTTTAGGGTCAAAAAATGAATTTATGCCCTCGGGCCATAAAATTCTTTTACCACCCGTTGCATACCTACTTTTTATTAAAAAACAAGGTAGATGGTAGTGGAACACAAACACATTTAGTCTATTATTTGGATTGTTGACTATTTCTTCCGTTGTAGACGTACTAGTGACCACCGCAAGTGTGTTTGAAGACAGTAAAGCTTGCCAAAGTTCAAATTTTATTTTGAATTGAATCCTCTGTACAGGGTGATCTATCACGAATCGTCGCAATCTACTATCGAAGAACAGTAATGACTATAATTCTGAAAATATGTCCATGGAGGCAGTTCATCTAAATTCTAAAATATTTTCAAAATTGTGGCAGTTCCGGTTAAACATCTTGTACATTGTTTCTTTTTTGAGCCTATTTTATGTCTAATTTCATATCTATTTGTATCCGTTTCTGAGATATTTAAGTATGTGAGAAAATTATTAATTTTCTTTTTAATTAACCCTTTCATGACCAATTTTTCATATTTGTATTACTTTTTGTGCTCCGGTATGTTAATTTTTATCGTAAAATGGTGTATTTCTATAAGAGGAGCGGAAATATTGATTTTGAACAATGACTCCATATGGCGTCATTGGGCAGATAGGAAAAACAAATACAAATAACAGTTCTTAGTTTAATTTTTATTTTTTTTACGTGAAATTCAACAAATCAGTTTTTTGTAGGCACAAAGCAACTTTACATTTAACGCATCCAAGCCTGGAATAAGATGTTTTGCACTGCCTGCATTGCTGCTTTGGATCCAAATGAGTTGGAAAATGACCGTAAGAGTCATATCGAACATCGTCAACTGGAGTTGGAATGGTGATTTTTTTCTTGTTTTGCATGGGTGGAAGCAAAGTGGGTGATCCCACAGGTGAACTCTCAGTGCTTGTAGGCCTCCCCCTTTTTCTAAATAGAGAACAGACATTTTTTTGAAGAAGAGCATTCCCGATATCAGCTCTAAAATCTATCAGACTTTTATGTTTCGTGCCTCTCAAGTTGCAGTCCTTTCGATATAATAACCACGCATTTACGATAGCTACATCAATTAAATGGAAAATAATGCGAAGGTAGTACCGCTTCACACCATGTTTTATACGGTATAATGACACTAACATGTCATTCAAATCGACGCCACCCATATAGGAATTATATTCCTTTATTATATCTGGACGATCTACATCGATATATTTTTTTTTCTGTCGTCGACCATCTTTTGACTACACCGATGGGATAAATTCCTGTATAGTTTGAAGCAATATGTACAGTTTTATTGTCATACCAATTTGCAACTATAATATTTTTATTTTGGTCCGTGGCGTAGTCAAACGATCCTCTTCGTTCCGATTTCAACTCCTTCTCGTTTTTCAAAATGTTGCATTTCATTCTCGCTAAACGTACAGTACCACATGCCAAAATACCACGACTTTTTAGGTCACTAAGCAATTGGTACGATGTAAACCAGTTGTCCATAAATAGCTTGTGGTTTTTGTTATGTGGTAAACTTTGACATAATCGCAATACAATGTCACCACTTATGCCTAAGTCTGTAGGATTAGTCACGGTACCCTTTCCGACGTAGATCTCGAAATCATGTTCAAAACCGAATGTTCCCGCTCTTGCAAAAATTTTAATTCCCCACTTATGTGGTTTATTCTTTATATATTGCTTTAGACTTGGACGCCCCTTGAGAGGAATCATGATTTCATCAATTGCTTGATGCTCCCCATTTGGCACTTTTCCGAAATTTTTACGGATGGCATCTACAAATGGCCTAACTTTGAATAGTTTGTCATAACCCTCTTCATTCCTTGTTTTAATTTCTGAATTGTCGTTGAAATGGAGCATAGCGCGAAGTTTTTCAAACCTATTTCTAGGTATAACATCAGCAATGATAGGAAGACGAGTTGCATTCGCTCAGAACATTCTAAAAGCAGGCATTTGAATAATTCCACTCATAATGTGAATGTCTAGAAACTGACACATTTCAGTATAGTTAGTATTTACTGATCTGAAATTTTTCTGTACAGAATATAAATTTGTTTGCTGCACAATGTTATTTATGATGTCAGCATCAATAAACATTTAGAAATAACTTAGTGGCGTTATTTCATCGTCAGATATAGGCCTAAAGCTTTCTTCATAACGCGTACTTGTCGGATCTATATCTTTTTTTATCCATTTTGGAATCATTTTTCTCACCAACTTATTTCTAATTTCCGATAGCGGTAACAGATCTTCTGGATCTTCAGGTTCTTCTGTTTCAGTTGCCCCCTTGTCTTCATAGTTTTCTGTTTGAATGTGAAACGGAACAGGATTCTGTTAAAATAATCAATTTTACAGAACATGGTAAACATAAACATTATGTAATCTAATGACAATTTAAGATACTCAGGTCAAGAAAGATAGACGGTAATTATTATTCGAGTGTGCTTATGTCTTTCCATTGTTTTATGTCAGTAAAATAAAGTTAGTATAAAATCTAATAAAAGTATCTTCAATCTCTTTGACCAGTTCTTAAAGGGATAAAGGAAGCTGTAGAAATTAACAGATTCTGCATCTCTTCATAGGATTCCTGACTGTTGCTAACATTTCTTCATTTTCGCTGTCCAAGTCTTCAATATCTACGTCAGAAACGTCACCTTCCATCAGAAGCAACAAATTGTTTGCCTCGGTAGGTGATAATCCAACGTAATCAGACATAATAAAAAAACCTGCAACAGTATTTGCTTTTAACCAAAATTTTTACCTTGGCGCTCAATGACTCCATATGCAATGATTAAGTTCAAAGTCGTGTAATGACAGTAACAATTTGGAAATCACCTATAATATTGCATAGAGCTCTTGATTAGATCTAACTAAAGGTAAATAAGCAAAAATTACAACTATATACTTACGTTTCTTCAAAAGACTCACAAAATAACCGCCTATTATTTATGCGCACAACTACTGACAATTGAACATGTAGGTTATGCCTGCGTTTTTGTTTTGATACTCTAGTGCCATCTATTGGTAACGATAAAGTGTCGGTTTAGTAAAAAACAAAAAAAAAATCACTGGGAAGGAAAGGGTTAGCGAACATTTTATTGATTTTTTTATTCACTTTTTTAGGTTTTGATATTAATGCCCCTTCTTCGGGCATTCAAGTTTTCCACAAACATTATTGTTTTACTACTACAAATAATAGATAATTTTTCCACAGCATTTCCATTCAACCTCAGCCAATTTGATGGGAAATGACACGTCCAAGTCGGTTGTGAATCATCGATTATTGGTTCACGGATTTGTGAATTTAAGGGTCGCAGACACTAGCATTTTCCCTGAAACTGTTTCGGGCCATCCACATTCCACTTCCTATATGACCGGCGAACGCTGTGCTGACTTTATCAAAGAAGACTACGGCAAATTATAATAATAGATTGTATACCAATAATATATTATGTATTTCTGGTTTATCTGAGATACCTAAATACAAGTTTCATTTAGTGGTGTTGTATGTCGCTACCACCTTCCACTTTAACACCTTGTAACTGGGTTATTTTAAGAGCTACAGTATAGTTCAATATACCAATTTGTAGGTTTTAAAATCTTCTTTTGATCATCCTATTTTTAGTGAAAATGTCAAATAACTGAGTTATGCCCGTTTCCCCGACACTTAAGCCGATTTTTAATTACAACTTAAGCTAAGCTGAGGTTTGAATGTGACAGATCAGGTGCAAAATTTTTTTTCACAGACAAAAATTGGAAAATATGCTATTTCGACAAAAAGTGCAGTTTTGCCAATTTTTTATTTTTCTCCAGGAGGATTCCAATGCACAGCAAAGGACATATTAATACCAAAGTACCTTAAATTAGATAAAATAAGTACAAAAAAAGCACTTATTATTTTTCATTTTTCAGAAAAATTGAAGGTATATATCAGGTTTTTTTTTTACTACTTTTTGAAATTCAATATCTCGGTAACATGAAGAGCTAGAGAGGCCAAATCTATAAAAGTTCAAATAAAAAAATTATTCAATTTCAAAAATTGAAAAAATGCTATTTTTGGCAAAAAGTGCAATTTTGGCAATATTTTGTTTTACTCCAGCAGGGTTCCAATACACAGCAAAGAGCATATTTATACCAAAGGACCTTAAATTAGATGAAGTAAGTACAAAAAAGTACCGTTGCTGAATTAGGAAAAACATAAAACTTCAGGCCGAAACCTGTACCTCAGGCCTTCAGGACATTATATTCTCTCTAACGCCCTTGGTACATAAATAGCTATAGTACATAAAAGTAACTGAGTTTTTTAATAATAAAGACAGAGATTGTACTCAATTTATTGTGTTATTTAATTTAACAGTTTCTAACTCAAGTTTTTACCACCCTGTCTGTATAATACTATAAAAATTTCAAATAATAAACTTTAAAATGATAAATATATATTGAATATATGACTAAGTTTTCATTTTAACAGCCCCTAAATTTGCCATTTTGGTAAATACAGAAAAAATAAGTATATCATCTTGTAGCTTTTCAAATTTTCTTTTTTGCATTTTGTATACAAAAAATTAAAACTCAAATTTTTTTATTTTTTTTTAACTAAATTAAAAACTCAATGAAGTGTGTTCTTAATTAAGAAATCAAATGAATACAAAAATCAAATATACAGTTATTATTTTTTCTTCTTAATATAGAATATACTATTACCGCATCCGGTACTGAAAAGTGCACTTTATCGCATTGTTGGTTTCTTGAGTTTTTTTAGAGAAATTCAACATTTTGACCGATACTTGGTTGTTGATCAATTTGTTGAACTTTTAGATAACAAAATGAAAAGAAAATCAGTCTTTTTAGTTAAAACTTAACGTGTGCGACAGTTTAAGCCAATAAGTATATGCAAATGTGATAGGAGCATTAACCCTACATTTTACGTTTGCATTTTGATAACAAAAAAAATCAGGTTGTTTTGGTAGAATACTTATATAAATATGAAAAAAAGGTCATAACGGGACTATTCAATGATTTCTCGACGAGATGTGGACGCTACTTTTGTTCATACTTTGCATTCGGGCCGTTGTTCCGTTTGGAGAAAATGCGAATACTACGCAACTAGCTGAAGAATTGGAAGCATTAATAGAAGAAGCGATCAACTATGAACCTCCCGATGACTTATCTGAATACCTTAACGCAACTAACAAAGAACCAATCGGTAAGAATTTTTCTACATTGATGAATGATTTTTTTATGAGTTTCTGACAATGCTAGATTTTTCCTAGCAATTGTTATATAGTTTCTGGCAATGCGTGATAGTTTCTAGTAATTGCCAGAGTTTTTGGCAAAGCCAGATAGCTTCTGGCATATTGCTAGATTGTTGTGACAATGCCAGATATCTTCTGGCAATTCACAGCGCCTGGCATTGCTAGATAATTTCTGGAAATTGTCAAGGATTCTAGCATTGGCAGATAGTTTCAGGCAATGCCAGATATATTCTAGCATTGGCAGACAGATTCTGCTAATTTCAGATTCTATAGCTTTGTCAGATAGTTTCTCGTAATTGTCAGATAGTTTTTTGCTATGCCAGATAGATTCTAGCATTGGCAGATAGTTTCTGGCAATTGTCTGATAGTTTGTGGCAATGTCAGATAAATTCAAGCATTGGCAGATAAATTTTGGCAATTCCAAATAGATTCTAGCTTTGGTAGATAGATTCTAGCATTGCATATAGTTTCTGGCAATTGTCTGTCGGAATGCCAGATATATTCTAGCATTCACAGATAGATTTTGGCAATGCCAGATAGATATCTATCATTGTCAGATAGTTTTTGGCGATTCCAGATAGATTCTAGCATTGGCAGATACATTTTGGCAATGCCAGATCGATTGTAACATTGGCAGTTATTTTCCGGAATTTATCAGATAGTTTCTGGCAATGCGCCAAATAGATTTTAGCATTGGCAGATAGTTTTTGGCAATTCCCGATAGATTATAGCAATTGCAGACAGTTTCTTGCAATAGATAGTTGTCAGATACATTGTAACATTGACAGATAATTTCCAAAAATTGTTAGATAGTTTCTGGAAACGCCAAATAGATTTCTAGTATTGGCAGACATTTTTCGGTATTTGCCAGATAGAGTTTGGAAGTTAGGAAGTTTGGCAGATAGGTTCTAGCATTGGTAGATACTTTCTTGCAATGCCTGATAGTTTCTGGCAATTATCAGATAATTTCTTGTAATGTCAGGTAATTTCTGCTAATGTTAGATTGTTTCAGGCAATGCCCAGATAGTTTCTGATAATGCCAGATAGTTTCTAGGCAAATAGTTTTTGGCAAAGCCACATAGCTTCTGGTTTTGCTAATTAATTTAAAAAGCATTGGCAGATAGCTTCTAGCATTCCCTTACAGATTCTGGCATTTCTAGATAGTTTCGGGCTATTATCAACAAGATTACTATGTACCGGGTGATTACCTAAGACAGGACGTCAGTTGTATTGAGAAAGTAAAATTGATTTGAAAAACAGGTTTGAATCAAAACATTTATTGTGCACTCCATTGTAGAACATATACAGCGTGTTCTAAGCTAATCGTGTCTGCCATTTACATAGCTGTCCAATTTCCATATTTTTAATTTATAAATTTATTAAAAGAGATGCTCTTCATTTACTTTATTGTTCTTGTAATTAAAAAACCTTTCCAGAATTATCTTTCGACTGTCTGGTCGTAGACAATTATTCCTTAAAACCACTTGCGGAAAGTGACTTTTACGCACACTGATGCTCAAAAACATGTTCTTTGGGCACTTGACTTGCGTAAAATATCACTTTCCACACTCGTTAGGAAAATAATTAATAATTTCAGAATATGGAACATACGATTTTATTATCGTGGGTTCGGGTCCGGCCGGTTCGGTTGTAGCAAATCGATTAACTGAAATTGGAGAATGGAAGGTTCTACTTTTAGAAGCAGGCCCTAACGTAACCGACCTAAATAAGTTATTGTCCATGTACGGATATGTTGCAACCAGCGAAGATGAAATGGGATACGTAACAGTACCACAAACTTACGCTTGTCAAGGTGGGGTGTTTAAGCCAAACGTGCTAAAAGTTTTAAAATTGTGAGGTGTGTTATAATTTTAGGTATGGAAAATAAGCAGTGCGCTGTTAGGGGTGGTAGAGTTTTAGGAGGGACGTCCAGTATAAATTCGGGATTTTACCTTCGAGCTCATCCCGGTGATTTCCAAAGATGGGTAAATATACACAAGTGATTTGCAAGAAACTAGAATATTGTCACCACCAGAAATTCGTATTATTAAAAATACATTCATTGAAGCAGATATTCGGAATGACTACATGAGGTCTGTTCGGAGAGGCAGTCCCTAACTGGTTTTCAACTCAGAAACAGTAAATGTCAAGTTTCATTGGAAGCTGATAACAATTCGGTGCTGGGTAACCGGGTGCGGCCGATTTTTCAAATCGATCAAATTGCTACGTTTACAACCAGGGTGTGCAAAACGAATTTACACTGCAAAAGATTGGATCGGATATCCTGTGGGAGGAAAACAGTGTAGAATCACACACCTAGTAGATCATTTACTACATAGTAACCCACGATAAACTGTAGGTCCCATCCAGATTGGCCAAGCAGCGAAAAGGTGATGTAAAAAGGAGCAAAAAAAATGTCATTGTCATGCTCACGTGACTATGACGTTTTCTGACTTCGGGCCAATGGATGTATCTATTTCTCTGATTACTAGTTGGAGATTCTCTCTACGAACAGACCTATGGTGTTGCACGAGACTGATGACATTGGCACTGGTTCTGAACGTGATTATACAGGGTGGTCCAGTTCTAACTGTAAATAATTCACTATTCGTGAAAAATCGTTTTTTTTGCTTTTAACTGTCAGACCGTTGGCCCAATTTTGGAACAAGTACTTATGAAAGGAATACTCGTTATGTGACACTGTGAATGACATTCGTCAAAATAGTTTAGAAGCGTCGATATAGGGATATTTTTTATTTTCCTACTCTATTTTCTACGCTCACTGGATATTATTTAAAAATGACAAAAATGTCTACTTGGGTTATTGTATTTTTTACTTTAAAATGGTTCAAAGGGATTCAAATCTGGTCATCTGTGAGGATTACTAGTTAATTTTTGACCCTGAAAATTAACTAGTTTCAGGGTCAAAAAACAGGATTTTTGGACTAATTTTTACTGGCGTTCATTTTTTCAGACTAAAGGTCGTGTAAAACTGATCATTCAAAAAAGATCGTGAAGAGCCTTTAAATTAGATTTTTCAAACCGAAAACAGCCTTGAAGAACTAAAAACAGTCTAGATTTCTGAGAAATACTCTCATTTTTAACAATATGACGTGTCTAGAAGGCAATTTAATAGTGACAAAGCTTCAAATGTCATTTTTAAGCCTATGGAAAATGTAAAAACTGTTTTTTATGTCAAAAACTTGGTTAAGATAGCATTGAAACTCAATTCTCCAAGCTGAAAGCTGTTTTAAAGTCCTAAATCCAGTCCAGAGTTCTAAGAAAATGAAAAGCAAAGTAAAACAATTTGAAAAGTCAGTCTTAAAGTCATTTTTTATGGATCTAATGTCAATATCCTGTATTAAGACTATTTTCTAAAATATTAATTAAAATATTGAAATGTGTTTTTAAATTATGAAAACTTTTCGATGTCACTTTTCATTGGTTCAGAGTCACTTTTTGGTGTCCAAGTCAATTTTCAAGGTTTAAATGTATGAATTTGTAGTCCAAAAATTCTAGAGAAAGTATTTTTTAATGTCTACAAGTCATTTTTCAGTACTAAAGTTTGTCAATTTATCTGAAAACTGTGACAACTGACTACAAAGACAGTTTTTTAGCCTCTCAAGTCAATTGTCACAGTTTACAAGTCAATTTTCAAGACTAAATTCTTTCAATTTGTCTGAAAACCATGCAAACTGGTTACAAAGACAATAGTTAAGCTTCCTAAGTCAATTTTCACCGTTTCAAAGTAAATTTACTGGTTTCATAGGTTGACGTGTATGGTGCGCAAAACTGGACTTGGGAAGAAGTGCTGCCCTATTACATTAAATCTGAAAATGTCACTTATGAACCCAGAGACGATGAGTACCATGGACACGACGGCTATTTGACTGTTAGCAATGACGTGGACTCTGAAATGGTACTATGAAAGGGTTTGTTACATAAACCGATTTGAACTTGTTACATTTTCCAGACCGAACCATTGCTAAATGCCTTCTACGAACAAGGCTTCAGCTATGAAGATTTCAATGGGGTGGCCAGTGATGGTGTTTCTAGGATTGCGGTGACTATGAAAGGAAATGAACGCGCCAGTGCCGTCACCAGTTTTATTAACCGTGCCCTAAATAGAACCAATTTGGAAGTCAGCATTAATAGTTACGTTACCAAAGTGATTATAGACGATGATAAGGTGACCGCAACAGGAGTTATCTTTGTCAAAAATCAAACTAAATACATTGCCTATGCCAATAAGGAGATTATAATATCAGGTTAGAAACTAGTTGAGTAGTGTTCTTCCATTTCCACAACGTTTAACGGTTTTATTATTCTTCTCCTCTCCATCCTGACCTTAAAAACTGCTCCTCTAAATAAATCTGCAGAAGCACAACCATTCTCACAGATTCCGCAGCCAATATATTCCCCTTTTTCCCAGATTATCAAGTGGAGTGTCTCATATTTTGAAGCCTGCATTATGTGACCCAGATAGGTGATCTTTCTTCTCTTTAACACCTCCAAATACTCTTTATTCATTCTGTTAGGCACTTCTGCGTTGGTCATGTTCTCTGAGCATTCTTATGTAGATCCACATCTCAAATGCCTCTATTTTTCTTTCGTATACGTTCTGTTAAGGTGTTCTAAAACGTTTTTATTGCTATAATTCAATTTTAGGAGGGCCTTACAACTCTGCATTTCTGCTGTTACATTCGGGTATAGGGCCTAGCAAAGACCTGGAAGCGTTGGATATTCCAGTAATTGCTGACTTACCGGTAGGCCAGTATTACCAGGACCATGCGTTGTTCTTAGGGTTTTACATAAAGTAACAATTGTTCTGATGTAACTTCAACCAAATCTAACACAACGTGTGTTTCAGAACTAACCGTACTTTATATAATTATACTTTTTTGGAGCAAGTGAAACGTTATCAGAATCATCTTAGACCTTTAACAAACCAGGCGAATGTGGTGGCTTGGTCGAGCTATGGTGACAGTGCGGGTAGGCCCAATATCGAATTGGCGACTTTTGAGCCCTACGCAGAACCAACTTCTGTTCAAAAAATGTTCAGGTAATCGAATTTCTTATTGTATCTGGTTAACCCACAACCCGTATTGTTGTTAAACAGGTTCAGTAACGCAACAGTCGATTTTATGGAAGGAAACGAAGAAACTGACCTATCCCTCTTCGTCGCGTTGTTTCATCCAAAGTCACGTGGAACGATCACTTTGAAATCCAGCGATCCCAAAGATAAGCCCTTAATCGATTCCAATAACTACGCAGATCCTGACGATGTGGAAGTAATGCTACAAGCTATAAAAATGACTTTAGCTTTGAAGGAAACTAAAACCTTCCGTAATTTTCAAATGCAACCAGTTCTTCAGGATGCTCCTGGGTGTAAGGGCAAAAAGGGCTCTAGAAAATGGAATATATGTGCGATTAGACACTATGGTTCTACGGTAGGTTTTCAATAGCTGTAAGTATTCATATTTTACAATATATTTTATATGCGCATGCATATGAGTACATTGAAACTATAAACTAGATGTATGTACAAAAAAACTGAAAATGTACCTTTAGGGTCAAAAAATGAATTTATGCCCTCGTGCCATAAAATTCTTTTACCACCCGTTGCATACCTACTTTTTATTAAAAAACAAGGTAGATGGTAGTGGAACACAAATACATTTAGTCTATTATTTGGTTTGTTGACTATTTCTTCCGTTGTAGACGTACTAGTGACAACCGCAAGTGTGTTTGAAGACAGTAAAGCTTGCCAAAATTAAAATTTTATTTTGAATTGAATCCTCTGTACAGGGTGGTCTATCATGAATCGTCGCAATCTACTATCGAAGAACCGTAATAATGACTATAATTCTGAAAATATAGTGATGTACCGAAGTCCATGAAGGCAGTTCATCTAAATTCTAAAATATTTTCAAAATTGTGACAGTTCCGGTTAAACACCTTGTACATTGTTTCTTTTTTGAACCTATTTTATGTCTAATTTCATATACCTATTTGTATCCGTTTCTGAGATATTTAAGTACCGTTTTGTGTGAAATTTCAGATTTTCTAAAACACACATACTTAATTGACAAATTGATATTTTCAAAATCGATATCATCCAAAAATGACAGTAAATCGAAATACCACAGTTCCTTCACCACATTTTCTTGAATTTTTTGTTCTCTCTCATATGATGTGAGAAAATCATTAATTTTCTTTTTAATTAACGAACATTTTATTGGTTTCTTTATTCACTTTTTTAAACTTTGATATTTTAAAGGATCCATAACCTTTCTTTGGGCATTCAGCTTTTCCACAAACATTTTTGTTTTACTATAAATAATAGATAATTTTTCCACAGTATTTCCATCCAACCTCAGCCAATTTGATGGGAAATGACACGTCCAAGTCGGTTGTGAATCATCGATTATTGGTTCACGGATTTGTGAATTTAAGGGTGGCAGATACTAGTATTTTCCCTGAAACTGTTTCGGGCCATCCACATTCCACTTCCTATATGACCGGCGAACGCTGTGCTGACTTTATCAAAGAGGACTACGGCAAATTATAATAATAGATTGTATACCAATAATATAGGTATTATGTATTTCTGGTTTATCTGAGATAAATACAAGTTTCATTTAGTGGTGTTGTATGTCGCTACCACATATTATTTCAACCATCAGTTATTTTAAGAGCTACAGTTCAATATACCAATTTGTAAGTTTTATAATCCTCTTTTGATCACCCTATTTTAAGTGAAAATGCCAAATAACTGAGTTATGCCTGTTTCCCCGACACTTTCAAGCCGATTTTTAATTACAACTTAAGCTGAGTTGAGGTTTGAATGTGACAGATCAGGTGCAAAATAACACAGTCTATACTAAACTTATCTATATCAGTTTTTAGGTGCCTTGCTACCTTCTTTGGATCACCTGATAGCATTTGTAGTAAAAATGTTAAATAACTGATTTATTTAACCGTTAATACAGAGTGGACTGAATTTGACACTTTCCACTTTAACACCCTATAAATTGGTGATTTTAACTGTTACAGGGTGGTTAAATTACCTTTGAATTCTTCTTTTCACCACCTTTTGCAGTGTCTATAGTAAACATGTTAGATACCTGAGTTATTAAGCATAAATACAATAAATACCTACTTGGGAGACACTAGAAGCACTGAGAGTTGGAGACTACTAAAGTCGCTAAGACAAGATAACAAAAGGAACATAATATCACCGATAACCCTAAAAAAATGGGATGATTTGAACTCCAATTAGAATAAATTATATAGAGACAAAAAATACTTGTAAGCTTTTAAAAAATGGAAAATCTGCTGGACCAGGGAATATACCGCCTGAGTTATTTAAGTACGGAACCGACAAACTTTTTAAACAACTTACCAACTTATTTCAAAATTGCATCAACGAAGCGGAAGTACCTGACAAATGGAAAAGAAAAGCGGAAGAACAAGCCGGCTTCAGAGCGGGAAGAATTACAGTGGACCACCTCTTCTGTCTCATTGAGGCAAAATAGCATTTCAGCAGGAAGTACACCTCTACTATATGTGGACCTAAAAAAGGCATACGATAACATCCCACAAAGCAAAATCTGGGAAGCCCTAGAGAGGACTAACATCAACTTAATTAAAGCCATAAAGAATCTTTAAATGACGATACAACTAGAAATAGCAAAAAGGATATCAAAAGATTTTAGAGTAGATAAGGGTCTGAAGCAAGGATGCTGCCTTTCACCGACGTTGTTTAAAATATATCTGGAACAAGCTTTGAAAGCATGGAAACGAAAGTGTAAAGATATGGGCATTCCACTAAATAACACAACTTTATATACTTTGAGCTTTGCAGACGATCAAGTAATTTTGGTCCAGGACTACGAAGACCTGGAGTATATGACCCGGAAATTAGTTGAAGAATATACCAAATGGGGCCTTGAAGTGAACGAAAAATAAAACCGAATATATGTGCATACAACAAGAAGTTATCCTCGAAGATACACAACAGAGAATAAAACCCTGCAACAAATATAAATACCTGGGAATGTACATTACGAACAACGGTACCAAAATCCAAGAGGGCAACATCCAGAGACGTAGAGTCATCAACCTTCTAAACAGTGTATTATGGGACAAAAGCATATCGAAAGTCAATAAACACCAAATATACAATAGCATCATCAAAAGCATAATCACATACGACAGTGAAGTGTGGCAATTAAAACAACGCTCAGAGAACTCGTTAAAGGTAACCGAGATGGACTTTTGTAGAAATCAAGGTCGGAAAGGATCCGAAATGAACGGATTTAAGAAATTATGAATGTCATACATACAGTAGTAGAGGACATACACGTGGCGCAACTCAAATGGTATGGACACGTCCAGAGGATGGGAGAAGAAAGACTACCCAAGCAAATCCTTAAGTGGACACCACAGGGGAGAAGAAAAAGAGGGCGACCCAGAAAGAGCTAGAGAAGCCAGCTATGGCTCATTTTGTATCCTCTTTTTAATGGCGTTTAAGTGAAATCTATAAGAGTTCAAATAAAAAACTAACAATCATTAAAAAATTGAAAAAATGCTTATTTTTACAAAAAGTGCAATCTTGAGAATTTTTTTTTCTCCATGGAGGTTCCAATGCACAGCAAAGGGCAAATTAATACCAAAGAACCTTAAATTAGATGAAATAAGTACAAAAAAGCACTTTAAAATTTTTCATTTATCAAAAAATTTTAATTGTCTTTTTTTACTACTTTTTGAAATTTAATACCTCGGTAACGTGAGGAGCTACAGAGGTCAGCTTTGGCTCATTTTCACTGACTGACAGGACTATCAAAGTCACAACATTCAAGTAAAATAAACAGTAATCAACATACCGCGGTAAAGATATACCTTACTTTTCAATGCCAGAAATAGTAAATAATTGCTGAATTAGGTGAAACATAAAACATCAGTAATAGGATAAGGAAATAAGCCTTCAGGACATTTTTTAGGACTCAATTTATTGTGTCATTTAATTTAACAGTTTCTTACTCAATTATTTCGAGAGATACAGTGTGATTCAGTATATTTATTTCTTCTAAAATTCTGTTTTTACCACCCTGTCTGTATAATACTATTAAAATTTCAAATAATAAACTTTAAAATGATAAATTAGATTAAAATATATTGAATATATGACAGTTTTCATTTTAACAGCCTTTAAATTTGCCATTTTGTTAATTACAGAAAAAATAAGTATATCATCTTGTAGCTTTTCAAATCCTCTTTTATGCATTTTGTATACAAAAAATTCAAATTCAAATTTTTTTCTGTCTAAGTCTGGTTTTAATGCCTTCGTTTTCAAAGAAGTATAATGAAAAATATCGTTCATAATTCGTCCAAAAATTGGTTTTCCGTGCTTGCATGACTTCCGGTTGGTCATACGCGCACGGAAAACCTTTATTTTTGTACTTCTAATCAAATACCTATACTATTTTATTAAAACGTCTTGAGCATAAATTTGTTGGTTTTTTGAGTTTTTTTTTTAGAGAAATTCAACATTTTGTGTGATACTTGGCTGTTGATCAATCGGTGTTGTGTAAGCTGACAACTTTTAGATAACAAAAAGGAAAAAAATCAGACAATTTAGTTAAAACTTAACGTGTGCAACAGTTTAAACCTTGTTTAAACCAATAGGTATGTAATTATATAGGTGATTACACTACATTTTAGGTTCCTACTTTGATAACAAAATAAATCATTAACTGGTTGCCTTGGTAGAATACTTATATAAATATGAAGAAACCGTCATAGCACTACTATTCAATGGTTCCTCGACATGTGGACGCTACCACTTTTGTTCATACTTTGTATTCGGGCCGTTGTTCCGTTTGGAGAAAATGCGAATACTACGCAACTAGCTGACGAATTGGAAGCATTAATAGAAGAAACGAACAACTATGAACCTCCCGATGACTTATCCGAATACCTTAACGCAACTAACCAAGAACCAATCGGTAAGAATTTGTCTACATTGATGAATGATTTTTTTAAGAGTTTCTGAAAATGCTAGATTTTTCCTAGCAATTGTCATATAGTTTCTGGTAATTGTCAGATATTCAGATATTTTCTGGCAAAGCCAGATAGCGCCTGGCATTGCTAGATACTTTCTGAAAATTGTCAGAGAGATTTTAGCATTGGCACACAGATTCTGGTAATTCCAGATAGATTCGATAGCTCTGTCAGATAGTTTCTCGTAATTACCAGATAGTTTTTTTGCAATGCCAGATGGATTCTAGCATTGACAGATATATATTTTGGTAATTCCAGATAAATTTTATAGCTTTGGCAGATAGTTTCTGGCAATTGTCTGATAGTTTGTGGCAATGTCAGATAGATTCTAGCATTGCAGATAGTTTATGACAATGCCAGATAGATTCCAGCATGGACAGATAGATTTTAGCAATTTCAGATAAATTCTATACCTTTGCCAGATAGTTTCTGGCAATTGTCTGATAGTTTGTGGCAATGCCAGATAGATTCTAGCATTGGCAGATAGATTTTGGCAATTCCGGATATTTTCCAGCTTTGGCAGATAGATTATAGCATTGCAGATAATTTCTGGCAATTGTTTGATAGTTTGTAGATAGATTCTAGCATTAACAGATAGATTTTGGCAATGCCAGATAGATATCTATCATTGTCAGATAGTTTTTTGCGATGCCAGATAGATGGCAGATAGTTTTTGGCAATTACCGATAGATTCTAGCATTGGCAGATAGTTTCTTGCAGTTTTCAGATAGTTTCTGGCAATACCAGCTAGATTGTAACATTAGAAGATAGTTTCCGGAAATTGGCAGATAGTTTCTAGCAATTCCAGATATAACATTGGCAGATAATTTAAGAAAATTGTCAGATAGCTTCTGGCAATGCCAAATAGATTTTAGCATTGGCAGACATTTTTCGGTAATTGCCAGATAGATTTTGGCAATGCCAATTAGGTTCTAGCATTGGCAGATAGTTTCTTGCACCTAGCAGATAATTTCTTGTAATGTCAGATAATTTCGGATATTGCCAGATAGTTTTTGGCAAAGCCACATAGCTTCTGGTTTTTCTGGCAGATAGCTTCTAGCAATGCCAGATAGATTCTAGCATTGCCTGAGATTCTGGTATTTCTACATAGTTTCTGGCAATTATCAACAACATGACTATATACCGGGTGATTACCTACACTACAACACGTTGGTTGTATCTAGAAAGTAAAATTGATTAAAACAAACATTTATTGTCCACTCCACTGTTGAACATATACAGCGTGTTCTAAGCTAATCGTGTCTGCCATTTACAGTGCTGTCATACATTTTTTGAGGTTTTACCCAACTTTCATATTATAAATTTATTACATAAGATGCTCATTTACTTTATTGTTGTTGTAATTAAAAAACCTTTCTAGAATTATCTCTCTGGCGTTACCGTGCTGGTAGATAAAATATTATTCCTAAGACTTGCAAAAAGTGTCTTTTACGCACACTGATGCTCAAAAACATGTCCTTCGGTCAGTTTACTTGCGTAAAATATAACTTTCCGCACTTGTTAGGAAAATAATTAATAATTTCAGAATATGGAACATACGATTTTATTATCGTGGGTTCGGGTCCGGCCGGTTCGGTTATCGCAAATCGATTAACTGAAATTGGAGAATGGAAGGTTCTACTTTTAGAAGCAGGCCCTAACGTAACCGACCTAAATAAGTTATTGTCCATGTACGGATATGTTGCAACCAGCGAAGATGATATCGGATACGTAACGGTACCACAAACTTACGCTTGTCAAGGTGGGCTGTTTAAGCCAAACGTGCTAAAAGTTTTAAAATTGTGAGGAGTGTTATAATTTTAGGGATGGAAAATAAGCAGTGCGCTCTTAGGGGTGGTAGAGTTTTAGGAGGGGCGTCCAGTATAAATGGGGGATTTTACCTTCGAGCTCATCCCGGTGATTTCCAAAGATGGGTAAATATACACAAGTGATTTGTAAGGAAATAGAATACCGTCACCAGTCACCACCAGAAAATCGTATTGTTACGGTTTTCCCGTGGGTTCACACAAAATCAATTTAACTCAACAATTAATAAATTTATTTACACTCCAAAACACTCCGTACAATAATTAACTCAGCTACTAAAAACACTACTACAATTCCACAATTATTCCACTATTTAAACTTTACCGCGTTCCCAAATTCACTACTACACTACATTACTACGCCGTCGTCGACACCGCTTCTTTTATATTCGCAAACCACGTTCTAGAATGACCGCAAAACGCTTCGCGATTTGCCTCGAATATCAAAGATGCATCCAGGTGTCGCTTCCTAAGTGTGGCCTACTTTAACACGCGCCCGGCCAGATAATGCGGCGCATCGGTTTCATCGAGTATCGAGCATAGTAGGCCCAAACCGTAACAGTATTATTAAAAATACATTCATTGATTCGGAATGACTACATGGTGTTGCAGGAGACTGATGACTGGACATTGTGCACTGCTTCTGGCTGTCTGCTATATTTTTAATAATACGAATTTCTGAACGTGATTATACAGGGTGGTCCAGTTTTAAGTGTCAATAATTCACTATTCGATTTCAAGTTAAGATCGCAGCGCCATTTGAACTAAAATCGGGCAACACGGTTCTAACCTAACATTATAAATAATATGACACTGATGTCATTTCATATTTATGAAACTATAGTGCTAAATTCCTAACCAAAATCAACTTAAACAAACAGAGAAATGACAGCTGGAATGCCCGAAACTGTTTTCAAAACTGATCACCAGAGGGAGTAGGTAATTCTTATCTTGAAACGCCAATAGCCATCAAAAAATAAATTGACATAATTTTCCTGAAGAACGCTTCCTATGGAAGACACAAATTTCAGTTTAAAAATTTTTTTTTGTTGCTTTTATCTGTCAGAGTCTTCATTTTCCCACTCTATATTTTCTACGCTCACTGGATATTATTTAAAACTGACAAAAATGTCTACTTGGGTTATTGTATTTTTTTACTTTAAAATAGTTCAAAAGGATACAATTCTGGTCATCTGTGAGGTTCTCTAGTTAATATTTGACACAGAAAATAGTTTAAAAAAAAACAGGATTTTGGACTAATTTTTACTGGCGTGCAATTTTTTCAGACTCGAAAGTCGTGTAAAACTGATCATTCAAGACTTGTGAGAGTCCAGATTTGTACTGAATAGTCTAAAAACTTGTTATTTAATACTAGGTATAGTTTAAAAATTCGTTTATTCAGACTGCAATTTATTGTCGATTGTCTTCCTTCCTTTCACTACTTCTAAACGATAAATTTAAATACACCACCATATTCCTGTTTTGAAAATAGTTTTTCTGCATTTTTCATAGGTTGACGTGTATGGTGCGCAAAACTGGACTTGGGAAGAAGTGCTGCCCTATTACATTAAATCTGAAAATGTCACTTATGAACCCAGAGACGATGAGTACCATGGACACGACGGCTATTTGACTGTTAGCAATGATGTGGACTCTGAAACGGTACTATTAAAGGGTTTGTTACACAAACCGATTTGAACTTGTTACATTTTCCAGACCGAACCATTGCTAAATGCCTTCTACGAACAAGGCTTCAGCTACGAAGATTTCAATGGGGTGGCCAGTGATGGTGTTTCTAGGATTGCGGTGACTATGAAGGGAAATGAACGCGCCAGTGCCGTCACCAGTTTTATTAACCGTGCCCTAAATAGAACCAATTTGGAAGTCAGTATCAATAGTTACGTGACCAAAGTGATTATAGACGACGATAACGTGACCGCAACAGGAGTTATCTTTGTCAAAAATCAAACTAAATACATTGCCTATGCCAATAAGGAGATTATAATATCAGGTTAGTTTATGAACTAGAAACCAGTTAAGTAGTGTTCTTCCATTTCCATCACAACGTTTAACGGTTTTATTATTCTTCTTCTCCTCTCCATCCTGACCTTAAAAACTGCTCCTCTAAATAAATCTGCAGAAGCACAACCATTACCTCACAGATTCCGCAGCCAATATATTCTCCTTTTTCCCAGATTATCAAGTGGAGTGTCTCATATTTTGAAGCCTGCATTATGTGACCCAGATAGGTGATCTTTTTTCTCTTCGTCTCCTTTAACACCTCCAAATACTCATTCTGTTAGGCACTTCTGCGTTGGACATGTTCTCTGAGCATTCTTATGTGGGTCCACATCTCAAATGCCTCTATTTTTTTCGTATATTCTGTTAACGGTCCAAGTCTCTAAGACACTTCATAATTCAATTTTAGGAGGGCCTTACAACTCTGCATTTCTGCTGTTACATTCGGGTATAGGGCCTAGCAAAGACCTGGAAGCGTTGGATATCCCAGTCATTGCTGACTTACCGGTAGGTCAGTATTACCAGGACCATTCGTTCTTCTTAGGGTTTTACATAAAGTAAGAGTTGTTCTGATGTAACTTCAACCAAATCTAACACAACGTATGTTTCAGAACTGACCATGTTTTATATAATGACACTTTTTTGGAGCAAGTGAAACGTTATCAGAATCATCTTAGACCTTTAACAAATGGGGCAAATGTGGTGGCTTGGTCGAGCTATGGTGACAGTGCGGGTAGGCCCAATATCGAATTGGCGACTTTTGAGCCCTACGCAGGTCCAACTTCTGTTCAAAAACTGTTCAGGTAATTCGGGAATTTCTTATTGTATCTGGTTAACCAACAAACCGTATTGTTGTTAAACAGGTTCAGTAACGCAACAGTCGATTCAATGGAAGGAATCGAAGAAACTGACCTAACCCTCTACATCGCGTTGTTTCATCCAAAGTCACGTGGAACGATCACTTTGAAATCCAGCGATCCCAAAGATAAGCCCTTAATCGATTCCAATAACTACGCACATCCTGACGATGTGGAAGTAATGCTGCAAGCTATAAATATGACTCTAGCTTTGAACGAAACTGAAACCTTCCGTAATTTTCAAATGCAACCAGTTCTTCAGGATGCTCCTGGGTGTAAGGGCAAAAGTACTCTAGAAAATGGAATATATGTGCTATAAGACACTATGGTTCTACGGTAGGTTTTCAATAGCAGTAAGTATGCTTTACAATGTTTTATATGCGCGGGGATAAGAGTGCATTGAAACTATAAACTAGATGTACCGAGTGACCCTATAAGACTGTTCCTCAGCCATCACGACATCCTGTATAACTCAGTTATTTGACATGTTCACTATACACTGAATAAAGTGCTGAAATAGTAGTTTTCCTATTCAGTGTGCAAAGTTATGTTTTCCCACACGCGAATACAGTTAGACGAACGACGCGAAGCGGGGTTCGGATAAGCTTCAAGTGCGGGGAAAACTACTTTGCACACGTGTTAGGAACAATATTTTTTCTACGAATGAAATATTGTTTTTAATTTTATTGATATTAAAAACAACAACTTATAACTATTTATTGTTATTAACAACATTAATGTTAAATGTACAGTTGGTTCGCGTTTTTTAAATTGATCGCAGATTGAGCAACTGAAGGTAAAATACTGGTACTTGGAACTGCTTCACTTTCTTTAGGCTTGAAGGTCAGAATTTTGTTACTTAATCCTTTTTTATAACTTGTGGATTCATCAATGTATTCTTCAGCTACCGTAGTCGATTTCCAACCCCCCAAGCGTTTTATGTCAGTGATTCCTTCTCCAGAATCGGCCAGGAACGTTGCCGATGATCGACGATAACTGTGCCCTGTGTAGAGTTCTGGATTTGGCAACTTCAAAAAATAGCTATTTCAGAAGGCATTTTTCCAAAACTGTTTACTCCAACACATTGCGAAAAACATTTACCCTTTCTGTAAACTAGGAAAAAACGATTGTTTGACTTTTTTGGACGTAGGCCGGTGTATCTTCTGTACAGTTGCAGGTAGGTTCCGTTATGAACTTCTTCTGATATTACAAAGTTTCTTGCTGTATGATTTTTGGAATCCCTAATTTTAACAATTATGAGGTTTCCTTGTCTTCAATATCTGTAGTGGTTAAATTGGCTAGCTCTTCCCTTCGACATGCACCAGCAGTCCGAATATAGTGGCAACTTTAATTAACAGGTAAATTTCATCTGGGTGCGGAGTTCATAAAACTGAATATTTCTTCTTTTGTAAAAATTTTCGCCTTTTTAGGTTTAAAACCAACATTCTGCTTTTTCAGAAATGCAGTGAGCTTATAAAATTCACCGATATCGATGTCTCTTTTTATTTTTATTACATTTTTGAGCATTGACTACTTTGACCACATTGTGTTAGGTTTGAATTTTTTGCTTAAAGTAACAAAATACGCTAAAAGAACCTCTCCTTTTAAGGTTTTTATCCCCTTTTGTTCGCACCATTGGGTAAACAACTCGTACTGTTTTCTCGTATTTTTTCTCCGCGATTGGAGAGGCAGCAATTGCAAACTAGCCATGTTGGCGGCATTTAGAACACTCTTCCGGAAGTTCATCTTCAGTGATATCCATTATTAAAACTAGTTTTTTTAACTTAAATAAGTAAGAATAAACACTGTTGTAGACTTTAAATTGCATATAAATGCGTGTTTGACAATGAGCTTTGTTTCTAAGGGAAACAAGCCTCATTTCAAAGACGAGACAAGTTGGTTTATTTACCTAAACTTGTACGGAAGAATAATGTTGAAAAAAGTCGTGTTTTTTTATGAAACCCCTGAACTATTATTACATTTTGAATTCTACGCAAAATTTAAGCAGATGTTTATGTAGTAATAGTCTAGATAAAACCACTGTTGCAAGGTATAATCAGCATTTTAAAAAGTGTGCGGGGAAAGTGCACTTTGCACACTTTTACGTATGCAAAGTAGCTTATTTGCAAACATTCGTAGAAAAAATTTATATATTTATAGGAACCAAAATGTACCTTTACGGTTCAGTTGTTAAAAGGTTGTTGTTCTTAGCTATGAGGGCCAAAATTTGATTGAATGTAGCTTTGCTGGGTATATCTTGATCATCCAAAATGACAGTAAATCGAAATACCACAATTTTGGTTTATAATCCTTTCATCAGTTCTTTTACCATCTTCTTTGTAATTAACGAACATTTTATTGGTTTCTTTATTCACTTTTTTAAAACTTTGATATTTTAAAGGATCCATAACCCTTCTTTAGGCATTTAGCTTTTCCACAAACATTTTTGTTTTACTGTAAATAATAGATAATTTTTTCACAGAATTTCCATGCAACCTCAGCCAATTTGATGGGAAATGACACGTCCAAGTCGGTTGTGAATCACCGATTATTGGTTCACGGATTTGTGAATTTAAGGGTCGCAGATACTAGCATTTTTCCTGAAACTGTTTCGGGCCATCCACATTCCACTTCCTATATGACCGGCGAACGCTGTGCTGACTTTATCAAAGAGGACTACGGCAAATTATAATAATAGATTGTATACCAATAATATATTATGTATTTTTAGTTTATTTGGAATAAATAAGTTTCATTTAGTGGTGTTGTATGTCGCTACCACCTTCCACTTTAACACCTTGTAACTGGGTTATTTTAAGAGCTACAGTTCAATATACCAATTTGTAGGTTTTAAAATCCTCTTTTGATCACCCTATTTTTATTGAAAATGCCAAATAACTGAGTTATGCCTGTTTCCCCGCCACTTTCAAGCCGATTTTTAATTACAACTTAAGCTGAGTTGAGGTTTGAATGTGACAGATCAGGTGCAAAATAACACAGTCTATACTAAACTTATCTACTGTCCTTAACTTAGCCAATGTTGGGAAAACGGAGAAACAGAATGGACTGAATTTGACACTTTCCACATGAACACCCTGAAACTCGGTTATTTACAGGGTACAGGGTGGTTTAATATACCAATTAGTAAGCCATAAAATCTTTTTTGACCACCAGTGTACCAAATAACTGAGTTATTTAACCATTAAACTGACGTATTAAAACAAATCTTTGATTTGGTCTGAGATAAGTCTAACGTTCTTCACCTCTCTCTACTTCACTTTCTCTCTTCATGTCTCTTCTTGTTAAATAGCAGCTGTTCTTTGCCTGAGACGTTCAATACATACCATATGTCTCAAGATAATGTAAAATGTAAGTACATACTTAAACACATAAACAGCATCTCCACTTCAAGAGTTATGTAATTGAAATATTGAGAATAAAGATAGGAATTACATTAAAAACCATAATCTAACTGAAAAATTACTTATATTATATGAATTTATATTGATTTGGTATATTCTTCAACTAATTTTCGGGTCATATACTCCAGGTCTTCGTAGTCCCGGGCCAAAATTACTTGATCGTCTGCAAAGCTCAAAGTATATAAAGTTGTGTTATTTAGTGGGGATGCACATATCTTTACACTTTCGTTTCCATGCTTTCAAAGCTTGTTCCAGATATATTTTAAACAACGTCGGTGAGAGGCAACAGCTTCAGGACCTTATCCACTCTAAAACCTTTTGATATCCTTTTTGCTATTTTTATTCTAGTTGTATTGTCCTTATACAGATTCTTTATGGCTTTAATTAAGTTCAAGTTGATGTTAGTCCCCTAGGGCTTCCCAGATTTTACTTTGTGGGATGTTATTGTATGCCTTTTTTAGGTCCACATATAGTAGGTGTACTTCCTGCTGAAATGCTGTTTTCTTTACTATCGCTTGGGTGAGACAGAAGAGGTGGTCCACCGTAGATCTTCCCGCTCTGAAGCCGGCTTGTTCTTCCGCTTCAAAGTCCGCTTCATTCATTTTCGATTTTCTTAGTAAGTGTTTTTCCGTATACTCGAGCCATTGAGCATTGTAGTGATATGCCTCTGTAGTTGCCGCATTCTTCTCTCCTTCCCTTCTTGTGGATTGTCGACATATAAGATGTTTCCATTCGTCAGGTACTTCCGCTCCGTTGATGCAGTTTTGAAATAAGTTGTTTAAAAAGTTGTCGGTCCCGTACTTAAATAACTCAGGCGGTATATTCCCGAGTCCAGCAGATTTTCCATTTTTTGAAAGCTTACAAGTATTTTTGGTATCTATATAATTTATTGTAATCGGAGATGCTGTCGTCTGTATTGCACTAGTCTGATCTTCGATTTGAAAGTATCGTCTATTTTCTTTGAAGGGCTTGCTAAAGTAATCATCCCATTTTTCTAGGGTTATCGGTGATATTATGTCCCTTTTGTTATCTTGTCTTAGTAGTCTCTAACTGTCAATACTTCTAGTCCCTCCCAAGTAGGTATTTATTCTCGAACAATTTCTTTCCCATGCGTCGTCTTTCCTTTGGCAGATCATTTTTCGAACCTTTGCTTGGACGTTCTTAAGTGTCTTATTTTGGTTTGTTTGAGAGTTAAGGAATTTATTGTAAGCCTTTCTTTTAACTTCTATTTGTGACTCGAAGAGATTTATATTGATAAGTATGTTCAAAAAAATTTAAGCCCAAAAGCAGTAGTAGGTTTAGTTCCTACTACTAAAAAAATAACCCATATTGCACAGATATTTACAAACAGCTGAAACGTGAATACGATAAGGAAATTTCAATGGCAAGGCGAACGACCTTTAATAACTTTATTAGCCAATCTAACAACAAAAATAAAGCCTCATGGAAATTGATTAATTATGAACTTATGTATTGGATAACAACTTGAATGCGGTGGATTGTGAGAGTTTGAACTTACACTTTGCCACCGTGACTGACGTTTTGTTGGATAATCTTTCTGTGCAGAACTCGGTGGGGCGCACAGCTGATAAGCGGGCGTCGGTTAGTAAACACTCTTTCTACTTCCCTTACGTAACATATGAAATGGTATCCCAAGCCTTTACAAAGTTGAAAAATTCTTCGTGTTTACATATTTATAATTTTAATAGCGCGCTAGTCAAAAATACTGAATGTTTCTTGATACTTCTCTTATCACATCTATACAACACCTCTTTAGCCACCTCTGTTTTTCCCATGATGTTTAAGCGTGCCAAAGTAATTCCTATATTTAAAAAAGGTTCAAAGTCTGACTTAAATAATTACCGTCCGATTTCAATTATTCCTATATTTGGCAAATTATTTGAAATTATCTTAAAAGACTTAATTCTTGATTATTTGCTTGAGGTGTCGTTCTTTTGCGCAGAGCAGTTTGGGTTTCTGCCTGGCAGGTTAAGAGATCAAAAATTCATCATCTCCCTAGAGCAGATCTCGATAGAGTTCAGCCTGCAGGACCGTTAGTGTTTGTCCCAGTCCCTCAGTCAGACAGACCCCCGCCTTGGCACAGAAAGTCCTCGCTCCAGTCCCTTTTGAGGACTTTGAGCCATCCGTAAATCAGCAGAATATTTCATCATTTATTGTGAAAAATTCTGTATAAAGAAGTATTCCTAATCATAATAAAAAAAACATATTTTTCAATTTTACCGGTTTGCGTGTTAGATATCATTAAACCAAGAAGAAAATTGCAGCTTGTGATAATACTGGCAACGTCGGACGGGATCATCAAAACTATATCTATCCTTGTTCTATTATTTAGCAAAGATTGGTGACATTGGTGTTTTCATCATAAAACGTCCCAACTATAGGTAATTATTCCATTCGTCTTGCTTCTTCCCACGTAAAGAATGGTTCTACCAGAATTCTCTCTATTTACCAATTTTATCAAATTAAGGAAGGCAGGTGTAAAGGATTAAGAGAGAACTGTGCAAGCGTTGCGCGCTTTTATATCTGGCGTTGTGAGGGGCTTGAAAGGGGTGATCAAGTGCAGTTATCTCTTTATGACGTTTCAAAGGCATTTGATTGCGTTGACCACACCCTGCTGTGTGGAGAAACTGACAAAGATCGGTTTTGGCCCTGCTTGTCTAAGGTTTTTAGAGTCTTATCTGCTAGACCGCTCTCAGTGTGTCGAGGCAAATGGAAAGCTGTCCTCTGTTTTGTCACTAAAACGAGGTGTTCCGCAGGAATCAGTTTTGGGTCCTCTTTTTTTTTATAATCTTGTAACGTTGGTTTTCGTTAGTATTTTAAAAGGTGGGTCAACGGGTTTAACATGAAATTAGAGGAAATTAACTGTAAAAACTTGTATTAGGGTAACTACTACAGCGTTATTGTGCACTTTTTATAAGCGGGAACTTAGTCGACTGTCAACAGTGTCAACCTACTTCTTAAAATCTAAGGTTAGAGCGTACTCCTCTCTGCGCGTAGGAGGGCGCTTAGATTACACAATAATAAAAGTATATGCTACAGTCTCCCCTTTGCACCACGTCAAACGTCCGCGGATGTGGGGCAACACGAGAATAGTTCAAACACTAGTCTTCGACACAACACGGGCACCTCCTCCTCTTCGTCAAAGTCCTCTTGCGGCGGCCCTCAGTCTCTTGGTGCCTGAGTGGAGTGTCTGGTCGTCTACAAAGCTCTGATTCTGAAGAAGCCAACTCTTCATGGGTATCCTCTTGTATTGGATCTTGCTGTTAGTACTTAGACTTGCGGGTTGTTGACCAGGTGGTCGCCCTCTTTTTCGTAAAGGTATCATTGGGGTTGGTCTGTTACCTTCAGCTTCCTTGTACGGTGTGAACGCAGACACATGGTACTTCCCCAAGGGAACGTCTGGTCTCTCTTCGGAAGCCACAATGTAAGTGGTTGGGGTCACAACTTTCATTATCTGATATGGTCCATCTCGTTTCGGAGTGAATTTTGCTGTAAATTTATGGCTGGCATTGGACAAATTATGTGAGGTAATTAAGACCTTGTCGCCAACATCATAACTTTGGTCTCGGCGATTTTTGATTCTTCGCTTCAGTCCTGGCATCTTGCGTTTTCTCGTGAGTCTCTCGAGCTTTCTGAAGGGTAGAACTGAGGTTAAGCAAGTAAGGAGTGATTTGACACACGAAAATTATCATTTTCAATGATTGCGCGCATGTCACGGGTCACGTCATCGGTAGTTCGCAGTTCTCTTCCAAATGTTAGATATGCTGCAGTGTAGCTGGTGGATTGACACACAGTAGTATTCATGGCAAATCTTACGGCTGCCAGATGTTCTGACCAGGCTGTGTGCTCCTTGGAAGTTAGGATGGCCAGACGGGTTTTCAGGTCGCGGTTCTTTCTTTCGACGGGATTAGCCTCTGGGTGATAGACCGGTATGAGGCTTTGTTGAAACCCAAAAGCGTGCGCCACTTGCTGCATAAGGGCTCCGACGAACTGTACGCCGTTATCCTGATAACCTTCCTAGGTACACCATACCTTAAAATCACCTCGTCTATCAAGCAACGAGCGCATGCCTCTGCAGTAGCTGCCTTCAAGGGAAAATCTCCGTCCACCGACTCGCTGCATCTTCCACAATAAAAATCCAGCGATAGCCTTCTGTAGTCTCTGGTAGCGGTCCGAAAAGATCGACTGCTATTACTTCAAACCGTCGAGCTTGCACTGGGGTTTGCAACAGACCGGCAGGCTTTAAGTTGGAAGCTTTAAAACGCTGGCATTCGATGCATTTACTTACATGTTCCGTTATAGTTTTACGCATTCCAATCCAGAAATATCGTTTTGCGATGCGTTGGAAGGTTCCTTCTATGCCATAGTGTCCAGCGGTGGCTGTGTCATGGTATTCCTGCAAAACCTTAGTTATTTGAGAAGTTGGTATTACTATCTGGGGTTCTTCTTGGTCAACTTCTGGATTATAATGGTAAAGGACGCCATTTGATAAGATATAACCGCGATCAGCCCACTTCTTAAAATCGACAGAAGTTGAAACAGCTTCTAAACCATCGACAATCTTTTTCAAATCAGGGTCTTCTAGTTGTTCAGCTCGTATTTCTGCGGCTGTTCGTGTAGGTAAAGTGACACTAACAAGGTTACTTGTTCCCTCTGTCTCTTCTCTAGGTGGTCGAGACAGGGTATCAGCAATCACGTTCTTTTTACCTGGTATGTAATCAATACGCAGATCATAGGACTGTAGGTTTAATGCCCATCGAGCTAATCGTCCTGTAGGTGTCTTTAGTGACATCAACCATTTCAGCGGTTGATGGTCGCTCTGAACGTAGACTCTAGAGCCTTCAATATAGCCTCTGAACTTACTGACTGCCCAGACAACAGCAAGCGCCTCTCTCTCTGTGGTAGTATAATTTTGTTCCGCAGAAGTGAGTAACCTGGAGGCATACTCCACGGGTCGCTCATCCTCAGCCTCCCCCTGAAGTAGACATGCTCCGAGCGCGTAGTTACTGGCATCTGTCCGTAAAATGTATGGCAACGTTGGATCAGCCTGTCTCAATATAGGGGCGGAGCTTAACAGGGTCTTAAGCTGGTGAAAAGCGTCGGATTGGGCGGTTTCCCACGTCCATGTAGCGTTTTTCTTTGTCAAAGCAGATAATGGTTTTGATATTTGGGCAAATCCATCTATAAATCGTCTAAACCAGGAACAAGTCTGCAAAAAGCTCAGCAATTGCTTAATGTTGTTTGGGGCTGGCATATTCATAATAGCAGATACCTTGTCATCATCGGGTTGGATTCCCTGTGGCGAGATTATATGACCTAAATACTTCACAGAAGTACAGCAAAAAGTGCATTTGTCACGGTTCAACTTCAATTTAAATAGATTTAGTCGTGAAAAAACTTTCTGAAGGTCATGCAGATGTTCGTCGAAAGTGGAAGATAGAATTATAAGGTCATCAAGGTAGGTCAAAACAGAAACGTCGGTTAACCCAGCCCGAAACCTGTCCATTAGTCTTTGAAAGGTTGATGGCGCAGTGACTAAACCGAACGGCATCCGTGTGTAACGGAAGGTGCCAAATGACGTCACAAAGGCGGTTTTGTCACGATCTGAAGGTTTGACGCTTACCTGATGATAGCCACTTTTCAAATCTAAGGTGGTCATATAGTTAGTTCTTTTTGCTTCATGCAACAGGTCGTCAATCCTGGGTAGTGGATATCGATCAGGTCGAGTTATGGCATTCAAACGCCGGTAGTCAACGGTTAGGCGTAATCCTCCATCCTTTTTGGGAACTAACACTACGGGAGCAGCATAAGGTGACTCGCATTCTTCAATGGTTCCATTTTCCAACAGAGTGTCGAGTTCTTGGCGAAGTTGCTTCTTCCTATCAGGGGACATTCGATAAGGAGGCACTGCTATCGGAGTGTCATCTTGCAACACAATAGAATGCTCTGCAAATGGAGTTGGTTGATTACTAGGTTCAAAATTACAACAATTTTTAAGTAATAAATTGTTCAATCGGCCATTTTGTTCTTCTGACAAGGTGGTACCTTCATTTTTACGTATTTTAATCTTTGAAAAGTCCACGCTATTAAATACATGCACCCGCAAGTCCTGTTCAGTATTTAGTTGGTATACATTACCAGTACATTCGCCAAAATGAAAGGAATTTGCTGCAATATTGAAAATTATGTTGGCAGCATGAATAAAGTCTACTCCTAACAGAGTACGACTGTTCGTGTGTTCCGGTACTGCCAGTAGTTGAATAGGAACAGTTTTACCATAGAGAGTGATAGCAACTTCAAAGATTAACGCTTCTACTTTCCTTTTGACTCCATCAGCCAGTACCATCTCCAGATCATTGGCCTTGGTATATGGGATACCATCTCCCAGTAATATTTGTGTTAGTGTACTTCCAGCAACGCTAGTCTTGGCTCCAGTATCCAGGTATGCATAGCCATGATGTCCTTCCACTTCAATTGAAACAATGGGTCGTGAAACACTAGAATGGTCACTAAAAGAACTACAAAGAAATTCAGTAGACCTTACAGAAACATTTGAAGAATTAGATACAGTTTTCTTTGCTGTACATTTAGGACAATTAGTTCGTACAAAACCAGGTTGACCACAACCATAGCAGATTGGATTTTTGTTATTGTAGTCTGGCTTGTCTGTACTGTAGTCTTCTTTCTTACTGCAGTCTGGTTCTTGGTTGCTAGGATGATGATCTTTCAGCTTACTTAGCTTACGGCACTCATCTTTTAAATGTCCCATGTTTCTGCAATACGAACACCGCTTTCTGTCTTTTGATTCTGCTTGCTTACAGTCAACGCGCACATTCAAAATGTCAAAAGTTTCTTCACATAAGCGAGCCTGAGCTAAAAGTTCCTGAAAAGTTTGTACACTAGTACGCGGTATCTTCTCACGGATTCGTTTGTGTAGTAGCCCATAAACCATATCAAGCTGGATTACTTCACTTAATGTCCCACTAGGTAACTGAGCTAAGATAGCACGAACTTTACAAATGAACATGTCAGTTTTTGTGTGTATGTCCTGATCTTGAGAAAAAAGTTCACGGTAAACACGGTAAGGTGGTTTACATGGGCCAAATGTAGACCTAAGTAATGATACAGCTTCGTCCCAGTCATGTAAAGTTGATTTAACACCTTGATACCATGTGGCCGCAAAACCATCAAGAAGCATAGGTAGGCCTTTAAGGGCGTTATCGTTGGTCATTTGAGTACAATCTTTGTAAATTTCAATGGCATCCAAGAATGCATTCACGTCAGCATCTTTTGAACCATCAAATCTAGAGCTACACTTAGTGAAATTACCACTCACTGCTACAGGAGTTGCTACAGGTGGTTGATTTAAAGTTAACCTGCTCATAAGAGCATCAAATTGCTCTGCAGATAATGTGATACTCATGTTTGACTGACTATTGGTCTTAGAGCGTAAATAGTAGGGGCTTCTTGGCTCAATTTTGATATAAGTACTTACAGTTGTTTATCTTGAACGCACATGTAATTTTGCACTCTGCAGCTTCGTGTTTTGTTGCACTAAAGTCCGATTGAAGAAGTCCTACACTTGTAGAAGCAAATTATCGGGGCGAACATTCACAAAAACTGAGTTCAGCGAGTCACAAGAGTGGACTGTTTCTCTACAAGTACAGCTTGATTTTCCAATAAAATCACTGATTTTCCGTGGCCTCGAGTTGGGCGCCAGTGTAACGTTGGTTTTCGTTAGTATTTTAAAAGGTGGGGTCAACGGGTTTAACATGAAATTAGAGGAAATTAACTGTAAAAAACTTGTATTAAGGGAAAACTACTACAGCCTTATTGTGCACTTTTTATATATGCGGGAACTTAGTCGACTGTCAACAGTGTCAACCTACTTCTTAAAATCTAAGGTTAGAGCGTACTCCTCTCTGCGCGTAGGAGGGCGTTTAGTTTACACAAATAAAAGTATATGCTACAATATCATATTATGGGGAAACAGCACTAACATAAGCTTGCTGTTCACTAACCAAAAAGTCGCACTAAGAATAATCACCAAGTCGCCACCGTTAACTACTTGTCGAAATGCATTTAGAAATAATGATCTTCTAACTTTGCCAGCAATATCTATTTTTGAACACATATTGTTTTTAAAACGAAATCCAAATTTATTTGAACGTTTCTTAGTCAATCACTCACACAACACAAGAGGCAGTCAGAATCAATACAGCCTTCCTCAACACAAGTTAACTTTAACTGAAAAATAGTGTACATATTTTTCAATAAAATGCTTTAATACTTTACCTAGAAAGCTTCGAGAAACACAAGGTTTGGGTAAGTTTAAAAAGGATTAGTTTAATCTTCTCGTTTTCATCGAACCTTACAATTTTGAAGAGTTCTTTCAAAAAGTGCAACGCTCTTAGCTGTTAACGTTGATAATAATGGACTGTATTTATTTCTTTGATTTACACTTTATTTCAACTGAAATATACGGAGCAAAGGGGAGGCTCGTGTCCACCTTATAAGACTTGTAGATGCTCTCTCGGTCCGCGGTGTTGCCACTTCTCTCGCACCTCAACATTCCGCCCGCCTTGGAAGTACTCCGGTACTTTCGAAACTATTTAACTAACAACTAATATATAAATTTACGCTTTAAGTCCAATGCTACAAGAAACTTGAACAACTTGCTTATAACTAACTTAATCTAATATTATGTACTACTGTTTCCTTAAAACTTACATTATTGTCATTTAAATAAACCTAACAGTAGCGAAAAAACAAGCCAACAGGCCTTTTACATATCCTTAATATCTTAATTATGATCGGTCTTCTGAGTCCAATCATCATTGGCAAAACACAAAGCTTGTTTACACCTCTCGTTACGTTGTTATTTCTTACGCGCACTTTCACAACACGTACCACACCGTCCGCTCCAGGCATTAGTTCGGTTACTCGTCCTAGCGGCCAGTTGCAGGGTGGTGCATGATCCTCTTTCAAAATCACTAGCGATCCAATTTGGAGCAAATCTGAAAACTTCTGTTTCCACTTGACTCTGGTCTGTAGTTCACATAAATATTCTTTATGCCACCTAGACCAATAGTGTTGACCCATTACTTGGAGATTCTGCCAGTGTTTTAAACGGTTTTCTGGCACTTGAGTTAAATCTCTTTCTGGAAGAGCTGTTAAGGATTTGCCAATCAGGAAATGCGCAGGAGTTAAAGCTGAACAATCTTCAGGGTCAGACGTCATCGGACATAATGGACGCGAATTTAATATACCCTCGATTTGTGTCAAAATGGTCGCAAGTTCCTCGAACGTTAAAGTCTTATTACCAATTACACGTTTAATATGCGATTTTGAACTTTTAATACCGGCTTCCCAAATGCCTCCGAAGCTAGGCGATTTTGCTGGGATGAAATGCCATTGAATTAGTTCGTTTGAGAGTTGATTGGCAATAATTTCAGACTTTTGTTTTAAAAATTCATAAACAGCTTTAATTTCATTATTCGCGCCTACATAGTTGGTCCCGTTATCGGAATAAATATTTACTGGTCTACCTCGGCGACTAATAAATCGTCTAAATGCAGCCATGAAAGCCTCAGTGGTTAGTTCAGTGACGAGCTCTATATGAACTGCCTTGACGGACATACAGACAAATAAGCACATATAAGCCTTTGTAATCTTTGCTCCCCGAGTTTTTCTATCCTTGATATAGAAAGGACCTCCGTAATCAGTACCAACATTTGCAAACGGTGGTGAACTGTTTACTCGACAGGCAGGTAAATCCCCCATCAAATACTCTAACGGTTTTGGGTTCGCCTTAAAGCACACCACGCAATTGCGAACAATATTTTTGCAAACACCTCGTCCCGATATCGGCCAAAAACGCTCTCTGATTGAGCAAAGAAGCGTCTGGACACCGCAATGTAATAGTCGTTCATGTTCTTGCGTTATTATTAATTTAGTTAACCGATGTTTACTAGGGAGAATTATCGGGTGTTTTTTGTCAAACGATTGACTCGCGTTCCTTAATCTTCCTCCTACCCGAATTAAGCCATCATCAATGAATGGATATAAGGTTAACAATTTACTTTTTTTATTAATGGGTTTATTTCGAGAAAGAAGGTCGTATTCGAGTGAAAAACATTGTTTTTGAACGGCAATAATTAAACATTTTAAAGCTTTGTCAATTTCTAAAGGTAAAAGTGCTCCTAATTGTCTCTGATTTTCTTTAATATTTTTAGTAAACCTTAAAACGTACGCAAGGATTCTTACAATTTTCGGTAGAGACGAAAATCTATTTGTTAACTCTGTTATAACATCGTTTTCTTTTGTTAATAACGTGCAAGTCAGGGAATTGCACTGTTCTGGTATAATTTCTGGCAAAACTTCCGTTGGTAAATTCCATTCAGAAAAATTGAGCTTGAGCCATTTGGGTCCAAACCACCACAACTTACTCTGACTTAAATCTGTTGCTAAAGCACCTCTTGACAATAAGTCAGCGGGATTGTCGCCTGAATTCACATGTCCCCAGTCATTGGCGTTGGACAACGTTTGTATCTCACTTACCCTGTTTGCTACGAAAGTTTTCCATCTGGTTGGGGTACCTCTGATCCACGCTAGTACAATTGTTGAATCCGTCCAAAGGTACTGCTTACTGGGCTTTATTTCCAACGACTCGGCTACCTTTTTTACTAAATTACTCAACAGAACAGCTCCGCATAACTCTAGCCGTGGTATATTTATTTGTTTCAACGGAGCTACCCTAGACTTTCCACATAATAAATTTGCAACCCACTCCATCGAGGGCAACTGGCAACGAAGATACACGCAAGCTCCATAAGCTTTGTTTGACGCGTCGCAAAATCCATGTATCTCAAAAGCAACATACCCATTTATCATGGCATGTCTTGGGATCCTAATGCTACCAATATTGTCCAGATCTCGATGAAACTCACTCCAGGACTCCAGTACTTGCTGTGGTATTTGCTCATCCCAACCTACCTTGTGTTTCCATAAATCTTGAATGACTATCTTTGCCCTGATTATCAGAGGACCTAAAAGCCCTAAAGGATCAAATATCTGACAAATTATTGATAATATTGCTCTTTTACTAAGACACTCAACATTTAACATATTAGGAACATTGATTTTATAACAGATTAAATCATTGTTGGAATCCCAGTATATTCCAAGAGTTTTATTTTGTTCTCCTTGGCCAATGTGTATCATGCTGACATCTAAACTTTCATCCAGCTCAAACCTTTTCAAGATGTCATCATCATTACATAACCATTTCCGTAGCGAAAACCCGGCTGATCTGAGAACTGAAGTTACGCTTTTTTGGAGTTCTAATATTTCTTCTTGACTGTTCGATCCTGTAAGCAGATCATCCATATAAAAATCCCTTTTTATTATTTTACTAGTATATGGATGCTCGCTTTCTACTTCTTCAGCCAAGTAAAATAAACATTTTACTGCTAGATAAGGCGATGAAGCATTGCCGTAAGTCACGGTATTCAGAGCATAAATCTTAAGTTCATCGGTTTCTGAAAAACGCCAAAATATCCTTTGATATTTTCGCTCATCTGTATCCACCAGTATTTGCCGATACATTTTTGAAATGTCGGCTGTCATGACATATAAATGAGTTCGAAATCTAGTCAATATAGAAAAAATATCTTGTTGTAAGGTCGGCCCTACATACTGGACATCATTGAGGGATAATCCTGTGTCAGTTTTGCAAGAAGAATCGAAGACTACCCTGCACTTAGTAGTTAGACTAGTCGTTTTCAAGACCGCATGATGTGGTAGGAAAAAACCTTCACTACTTTCTTCATCACATTCTGACATATGTTTAAGTTCGCAATATTCTCTCATAAAATCGTTATACTCTACTCTAAGTTCTGAGTTTTTAATTAATTTTCGTTCAAGCAGCTCAAATCTTCGCTTGGCAATTTCTTGGGAACTCCCTAACATTTTTAGATTGGGCTTAAACGGTATTTTAACAACAAACCTTCCTGACTCATCTCTTTTGACAGTCTTTGTAAAATAATCTTCACAAATTTTCTCACTCTCAGATAATATTTTAGTCTTACTTAATTCTTCCAATTCCCAAAACTTAACAATAATATTATCTGTTAGTGCGTCTGAATTTATCACCAAATTGCAATAATTAACTTGTGAAATTTGTGAACTGCCAGACATTCCTACTTCTCCTGCAATCACCCAACCAAATAATGTATTTTTTAATACAGGCAAATGTTTTCCTAATGTCTCGTAGCCAGGAATTAAAATTCTCCAAACAATATCAGAACCCAACAGTAAATCTATGTCACTTACCTCGTTAAATGTAGGATCTGCCAATTTCATCCAAGTTGGAATTTTAATTATCTGTTTATTAAAACTGACAGTTGGTAATTTGCATATTATATTAGGTAAAACAAGACATTTTATTTTTTGCTGAAAATCACCATTACACGATTGAATAGTTAAACTTGCTAATTTATTTACATTTGTAACTGTTTGACCAATGCCTTTTACTATATGCTCAATTGGAGTCGATATTAATCCTAAACTGTCGCATAACCTTTCAGATAAAAAATTTGATTGTGAACCCCCGTCCAGTAAAGCGCGTGCCTTTATTATTTTACCATTATCTCCCATTAGTAAAACCATCGCAGTCGATAACAAAACTTGGGACGGTCCGCCCAATCGCGCAACGTCGCATTGCGATTCGATTATATTTCGATCGGCCCCGGTCCCAACGCGTGCAATGGCGGCGGTCGAATTCTCGGGTGATTCTATAACGTTTTCTTGAGCGCCAGCGGTTGGCACATTTGGTTGATTGTTAGGAATTTCTCGGTCAAAATGTAAAACTGTGTTGTGTGCCTTATGACATTTGAAACATTTTCTCATTTTGCATTTCCAAAATGGATGTGTGTCTCTAAGGCAAATAGAGCACAATTTTAATCTCTTTACTTCGGAAATGCGCCCAGCTACCGACAAACCCAAAAATTTACTGCAATTAAATACACTATGTTCTTCATGACAGAAGTAACATTTCATTTTTTCAATAGCCGAAAACCCGTAGCCTCGAGTTTTCTTGCTAACTTGACTTTCACCTGAGGGTTTATTAAGTTTGCAGCTTTCCAACTTTTCCAGAATATCGCATTTTTGTTTTAAAAATGTATTTATATCATTCATCGTTGGTAAGTCGCCTGTAATTTTAAAACTTTCCCAATCGCGTCTAGTAACTGCATCAAATTTATTACACATAATGTATATAATTAAACGATCCCAAGATTCAGTTTCTTCTCCTAATGCTTTAAGAGCCCGCAAATGTTTTGTGTATGTGTCAAATAAATTTCTTAACTCAACGTGTGACTCTTTAACAATCTTAGGATGTTCAAAAATATCTCGAATGTGACTGTGAATAATCATATTTTTGTTTTCAAAACGATCTGACAAACTTTGCCAGGCAACAGCATAATTATCAGAGGATACTTGCAACGACTTAATACTTTGAGCAGCCTCCTTCACTAAAGAAGCTCTAAGGTAATAAAACTTCTGTATATTTGTGAGTGTTTCATTATCATGAACCAGTGCTGTAAAAATGTCCTTAAACTCTAACCAATGATTGTAATCACCATCAAAGGTTGGTATTGATATTGGAGGTAATTTTACCATAGAGCGAACCTGATCGTTAGACGTTGAACCAACCACTGATTCAGCATGAACCGCACTCAACCGATCCACTGCAATTAAACTCTCAAAGCGAACCTTTAAAATAGCCTTAACCTCGCCAATCAACTCAAAATATATATTTTCAAACAAAGTTCTTTCATTTTCGCCTGCGTCGGAATCATCTAGCAACTCTATATCTGACTGTAGTGTTTCAAACTCTTCGAAAAGAGGTTCTGTTTTTTCCAACCTAACTTGTAACTGATTGTATACACTATCAGGAACATTAATTTTTCCTATAACATTTTCCTGTAAATAAGTTCTCAAACGAGTTAGCTTGGATTTTACAGCACCCCTTTTGGCTTTCAATTCCGTAATGTTAGCCATTTATGACACAGTCGAAGGTATATTTTACAAAATAATAAATAAACTCTACTTGCCGTCTGACCCGTGGCGCAAATTTCTTGAAATTGCGTTTTCCTTCAAGTGGCGTCAAGTGCACGACTGCACCGCGTTAATAACTTCGTCGATGTGGCCTTTAGTTTCACTAATATGGGCACTGTTTTTGGTTTATTCTTCTCCAAACTTCACCAAAATCCGGTCGATGGACCAATGTTAACGTTGATAATAATGGACTGTATTTATTTCTTTGATTTACACTTTATTTCAACTGAAATATACGGAGCAAAGGGGAGGCTCGTGTCCACCTTATAAGACTTGTAGATGCTCTCTCGGTCCGCGGTGTTGCCACTTCTCTCGCACCTCAACACTTAGCAATAAGTTAAATATGTATAGTATATCTATCCACCGATACTAGATACTTTTTTCTTCTTTATCTTTGACGTGTTTAAACATAATTACCCTGTAATTATTTGTTTTAAATAAAAGCTGTTATCTATCTATCTATCTATCTATTCGAATCTTCCGGCTCCAAAAGCGAGCGATCCGAACCATGTTGAGGCTTGGACCTCGAGATTCTTGTAGACAGCATTTTAAGGATTTGAAAATCTTAACATTTTCATCGGCATGTTGGGCTGCATAAATGAAATTCATAAGAGTAAATCGCTTTACACCATGCACTGTCAAGTGCATTCGTTTAACACCAGAAACGCTAATTTATTGCGTTTACCTCGCAGGCGACTTCAAGTCTCTGCTAAAAATTTTCCTAATTTACGGTTTTATAATAAGCTTACTGATTGCATCAGGACACTGGAGGGTTGTGGTTTTGAGAGGGCGGTCAAGCAGGTTTTTATGGACGCTTCTTGTTATACCAAGGAGGAATTATGTTTTTTAAAAGTGAGCGTCAGTTTTGTATGTTATTTTATATTTGTATATACATGTATGAGTTTTATCTGTTAGTGTTTTGTTATATTGTAGATTGTAGGAATTATTTACTTGAGTTAAGATGACTTGCTGTGCATACATTTCATGTATATTGTGGTTAAATAAACAAATCTAAATCTAATCTAAATCTACTGATCTGATTTTCTATTTTTTTTTTCGACAATTCCACTCATGTACAAAAAATTCCGTATATACGTCATCAAAACACGGTTTGCTATCGGCTAATAAGGAAGGAAGAGAGTTTGCTAGCGGATAAAAAAATCGGATAAATTTTGCTGTTGATTTCATCGTTTCCAGGGATTTTCACTACACTTCTATTGTTGCAATGTCTCACCTTGAGATTTTTGCTGGCACTGTCAATTTTGATTTTTGTTCGTATTGTTTTGGCTATGGCTCGCTTCGGATAGAGTTCTACTGCAGTAAATCAAAAGAACCAGAAAAATGTATTTCTGCCCGTACAAGGAAGTCACAGTCTTATTATATTATTGATTGTATTCATGGAATTGTCTTATCAAATACCATTCGAGCTCAGATTTTGAACAGGATAATTTTTCCGCTAGTTTTCTCATACTTTCTTTATGGTACAAAACTCGATCTGCTTGGAAAAATCACTCGAGCTCCGCTCTCGTGATTTAGTTACAACAGGTCTCGTGCAGTTACACCAAAAAGAAAGTGTTCTAAGACAAGCACAAAAATTATCTGGCTAAATCTGAGCTCTTGTGGTATTGCCTCCGACAAAATCATAAATTGCCAAGTTGATGGAATTAAAACCTTTAGAGAAACTACTACAACACCTCCATGTTTAATTACTCAATATACAGACCAGTTTTGGTCCAGTTTTAAATGTTCTTTTGTCACTCTGTTACCTACCTATAGAATAATAAGATCAATATGAAAATATAGGAGATTTAAAACAAAATATTATTATAATAATTATTGATATATTAATAAGTAAAAACAGAAATGTTTGAAAAGTAAGTTAAATCACAAAACGAATATAATGTAGATATAAATATTCACTTCCTACAGGGAGTGTCTTGTATCATAAGGCACTGCTCCTGAACTTTCATGCTTAATTGTTGCAAACTGTTAGGAAGCTGACCGTCATTGACATTTTTAATACTCGGCGTTAAAAGGGCGCTACATATTTTCCTAGTCGAATTGTACATATCTAGAGCTTTCTAACACAAAAAAAATCTACAACTCCCGATTAGTAAAGGTAACTGAACTTACCTGTTCAGAACCATCACGGACAGTCGACTTTTGACCGGTACGGACCAAATTATTCGTTAAAACCGACTTGCGCAAGTCTCTCGGTGGAAGGGGAACAGGCGATGACGTGGTTTGCAACCTGCGCGATCTGCGTACACTATTTTCCTTGTTTTCTTGCTTGTCTACGTCACCAGGAGCCAACTGATCCGTCAGGGCTTTTATAGTCGCCAAGTTTTGTGCGTGTAGTGCTTGTTTCTCGGCGATCTGACATTAAATTTTATTATTACTATGAAATAACTAAACTGCTCGTCAAAAAGAATGGGCCAGCAAAATTTTTGCTCTTTTTTGAGCGGCTGCTTCTTCAAATTGGTTTACTTGATTCTAATAATTTTTTTGAGGATTAAAAGTTATTTTCTTCATCTTTCCTTTGACCTAAATGATCTTTTTGAAAGGTGCCACGGATCCGAGTATACAGGGTGTGACTGAGGTGTAGTCAAAAAATGAAAAATTTGGTCTAACGCCATTTCTCGCAAAAAATTTTTTTACGTTTCACAATAGCCTTAATCGAGTCTTGTGGTCAATATCTCCAAACGTTTTCGCCAGTTTGGCGATTAAAGGCCGTTTACAAAATTTATTGCAAAATTTTTTAAATGTGGTTACTTTTGATTCTCTTGTTTAAAATTAAACAATCTCTTTAGATCTTTTGTGGAAGAAGAGCGGGATTAGCAAGTTTACACTTAAAACTACCCAATTTAAGTAAAAAACATACACTGCGGGATACAGGGTGACCCAAAAAAAAATTTGAAAAGAAAATCATATGTTTTACCATAAATCTTAGCATGTTCAGTCATTTTAATGGAAAATAATGATATTGGATAGAGAAGCACATTATTTGTTTAGTAATCCAATTCATATCTCTAGACGTTTTCGCCAGTTTGGCGATTAAGGGGCGTTTACGATATTTACCAATTTAAAAAAAAAATGTTTCTTTTTAATTCTCTTGTTTTAAATTCGAAAGTATTGAATTTAACACAAGATTAGCAAAATTACATTTCAATTCACCCATTTTAGGTGAACATTTATAAACCGCGAACCTTTATAAACAGAGTGGGTTAAAAAATCATGCAAAAGATAAATCAAATGTTTTACCACACAAATAAAACATGTATCTTTATTCGGTAAATTTAATCGAAAATAATGGTTTTTAATTTTAAAAAAACCAAGTCCACAACATTCATATCCGATGACTTTGCTCATCTTGCGATTCATATCCGATGACTCATATCCGACCCTTCTTGGCATGCTATCCACCAACTTTGCGATAAAATTTTGGGGAATTGCCTCCCATTCAACCGTCACCATTTCTGCCAACTCAGTCAAATTTTGAAATTCATGCTCTGAGCCATTTATTCTCAATTTCATTCTACTCCATACATGCTCTATTACGTTCATATCCGGTGATCTTGCAGGCCACTCCATTCGTTCGATGTTGTTCTCTCTCAAAATTTCTTGTACGATTCTGGCTCGATGTGGACGAGCATTGTCGTCAATTAAGATAAAACCGTTCCCAAAGTTTCGAGAAAAGGGAACAACGATATCACGTATACACATATCCCTGTACCTCTGCGCATTCATACTATCCTCAATCAAAATGACTAAATCTGTTCTTCCATTCCTCATAATCCCGCCCCAAACTGTAATTCCACCTCCCCCAAAAGCAACCCTAGCATCCACGCATTCTTCCATATATCGTTCATTTCTTTCTCTCCATACCAATAATCGCCCGTCAGATTCATACAAATTGCTCTGTATGAATGCAGTTTATAAGTTTTTACTTAAATTGGGTAGTTTTAAGTGTAATTTTTCTAATCTCGTATTTCATCCGAAAAATATCTAAAGAAATAAATTGTTAAATTTAAAACAAGGGAATTAAAAATAACCACATTTAAAAAAAAATCAATAAATATTGTAAACGGCCCTTAATCGCCAAACTGGCGAAAACGTCTAGAGATATGAATTGGATTACTAAACAAATAGTGTGCTTCTCTATCCAATATCATTATTTTCCATAAAAATGACTGAACATGCTAAGATTTATGATAAAACATGATTTTCTTTTCAAATTTTTTTTTGGGTCACCCTGTATCTCGCAGTGTATGTTTTTTTTCTTAAATTGGGTAGTTTTAAGTGTAAACTTGCTAATCCCGCTCTTCTTCCACAAAAGATCTAAAGAAATTGTTTAATTTTAAACAAGAGAATCCAAAGTAACCACATTTTAAAAATTTTACAATAAATTTTGTAAACGGCTTTTAATCGCCAAACTGGCGAAAACGTTTAGAGATATTGACCGCAAGACTCGATTAAAGCTATTGTGAAACGTAAAAAAAATTTTGAATTATTTTGAAGAAATGGCGTTAGACCGAATTTTTCATTTTTTGACTACACCTCAGTCACACCCTGTATACTCGAATCCGTGGCACCTTTCAAGAAGATCAGTTAGGTCAAAAGAAAGAGGAAGAAAATACCTCATAATCCTCAAAAAAATTATTAGAATCAAGTAAATCAATTTGAAGAAGCAGCCGCTCAAAAAAGAGCAAAAATTTTGCTGTCCCATTCTTTTTGACGAGCAGTTTATATCATTCGCTAAACACAAAGACAGACACTTTTAGAGGAAATGCCAAAAAAATTAAATTTTAGGAGGATTCAAGGTAATGATGAAGAACAGGCTAATAAATGCACATCAAAAGCTACAACTTACCTCCTGACATAATTGTTGATCCAACAGAACTACTTGTTTCAATTTAGCTATAATTCGAGACTGATCGTTTTGACCAATATCGACACTCTGCGATAGTACATTTTCGTCCTGAGTATTGAAAGTCAATTTTGTGTCAAATAACTTCCGAACTGTTCCCATAGGACTCTCCACTTGTAACTAAAAAATAATTAAATTAAACGAAATAGAGGAAAAATAACAACCTACTCATAGGAATTTAGTATTGTGAATAACAGATAAACCTTTTCCATAGTTTGTATCGTCATTTTCTATTAATATACAGGGTGGTGGACGAAATGTTTACGGAGACCAGATAATACGATGATAATTTGTCTATCTAAAATACTTTTAGATAAACCGCGCATTATACCTTCGCAAATTACCTTGAAGTTAGAACGTAGTAGAAGCTCTTAAACATTCTACAGGACCTTGAAAGTGTCTAAAACGTCGTAGGAGCATATCGAAGACTTTTACAACTCTGTGGAAGCTTTGAGAGCATTTCAGAACTTTTTAGACACTTTTAGAAGTTAATGAAACGTCGAAGAGCCATTTGGAAATTGTTAGAACGTCGTAGAAGCTCTTTGAGGCTTTTAAAACGTTGTAGAAGCTCTTAGAAGCTTCTAAAACATTCTAGAGGCGTTTGAAAGTGTTTCAAACGTCGTAGAAACATATCAAAGATTATTAGAACTCTCTGGAAGCTTTAAGAGCATTTCAGAAGTTTTTAGAGACTTTTAGAAGTTTATGAAACGTCGTAGAGCCATTTGGAAATTGTTAGAACATCATAGCAGCTCTTGGAAGCTTACAAAACGTTGTAGTCATTTAGAAATTGTTAGAGCATGGTAGGAGCTCTTGGAAGCTTACAGAACGTTGCGGAAGCTCTTTGAAGCTTCTAACACATTCTAGAGGCGTTTGAAAGTGTCTAAAACGTCGTAGAAGCATATGAAACACTTTTAGTACTCTGTGGAAACTCTAAGAGCATTTCAGAAGTTTTTAGAGACTTCTAGAAGTTAATAAAACGTTGTAGAGTCATTTGGAAATTGTTAGAACATCATAGCAGCTCTTGGAAGCTTAGAAAACGTTGCAGAAGCTCTTTGCTTTTAAAACAGTCTAGATGCGTTTGAAAGTGTCTCAAACGTCGTAGAAACATAGCAAAGATTATTAGAACTCTCTGGAAGCTTTAAGAGCATTTCAGAAGTTTTTAGAGACTTTTAGAAGTTTATGAAACGTCGTAGAGCCATTTGGAAATTGTTAAAACATCATAACAGCTCTTGGAAGCTTACAAAACGTTGTAGAGTCATTTAGAAATTGTTAGAGCATGGTAGGAGCTCTTGGAAGCTTACAGAACGTTGCAGAAGCTCTTTGAAGCTTCTAACACATTCTAGAGGCGTTTGAAAGTGTCTAAAACGTCGTAGAAGCATATGAAACAGTTTTAGTACTCTGTGGAAACTCTAAGACCATTTCAGAAGTTTTTTGAGACTTGTAGAAGTTAATAAAACGTTGTAGAGTCATTTGGAAATTGTTAGAACGTCGTAGAAGCTCTTTGAGGCTTTTAAAACGTTGTAGAAGCTCTTAGAAGCTTCTAAAACATTCTAGAGGTGTTTGAAAGTGTCTAAAATGTCGTAGAAGCATATCAAAGACTTTTAGAACTATGTGGAAGCTTTAAGAACATTTCAGAAGTTTTTAGAGACTTGTAGAAGTTAATAAAACGTTGTAGAGACATTTAGAAATTGTTAGAGCATGGTAGGAGCTCTTGGAAGCTTACAGAACGTTGCAGAAGCTCTTTGAAGCTTCTAACACATTCTAGAGGCGTTTGAAAGTGTCTAAAACGTCGTAGAAGCATATGAAACAGTTTTAGTACTCTGTGGAAACTCTAAGAGCATTTCAGAAGTTTTTAGAGACTTGTAGAAGTTAATAAAACGTCGAAGGGCCATTTGGAAATTGTTAGAACATCCTAGAAGCTTCTAAATCATCTAGAGGCGTTTGAAAGTGTCTAAAACATCGTAGAAGCATATGAAACACTTTTAGTACTCTGTGGAAACTCTAAGAGCATTTCAGAAGTTTTTAGAGACTTGTAGAAGTTAAAAAACGTTGTAGAGTCATTTCAAAATTGTTAGAGCATGGTAGGAGCTCTTGGAAGCTTACAGAACATTGCAGAAGCTCTTTGAAGCTTTTAAAACAGTCTAGATGCGTTTGAAAGTGTCTCAAACGTCGTAGAAACATATCAAAGATTATTAGAACTCTCTGGAAGCTTTGAGAGCATTTCAGAAGTTTTTAGAGACTGTTAGAAGTTCATGAAACGTCGAAGAGCCATTTGGAAATTGTTAGAACGTCGTAGAAGCTCTTTGAGGCTTTTAAAACGTTGTAGAAGCTCTTAGAAGCTTCTGAAACATTCTAGAGGCGTTTGAAAGTGTCTAAAACGTCGTAGAAGTATATGAAACACTTTTAATACTTTGTGGAAACTCTAAGAGCATTTCAGAAGTTTTTAGAGGCTTGTAGAAGTTAATAAAACGTCGTAGAGCCATTTGGAAATTGTTAGAACGTCGTAGAAGCTCTTAGAAGCTTCTAAAACATCCTAGAGGCGTTTGAAAGTGTCTAAAACGTCGTAGAAGCATATCAAAGACTTTTAGAACTATGTGGAAGCTTTAAGAACATTTCAGAAGTTTTTAGAGACTTTTAGAAGTTAATAAAACGTCGAAGAGCCATTTGGAAATTAGAACGTCGTAGAAGCTCTTAGAAGCTTCTAAAACATTCTAGAGGCGTTTGAAAGTGTCTAAAACGTCGTAGAAGCATATGAAACACTTTTAGTACTCTGTGGAAACTCTAAGAGCATTTCAGAAGTTTTTAGAGACTTGTAGAAGTTAATAAAACGTCGTAGAGTCATTTGGAAATTGTTAGAGCATGGTAGGAGCTCTTGGAAGCTTACAGAACGTTGCAGAAGCTCTTTGAAGCTTCTAAAACATTCTAGAGGCGTTTGAAAATGTCTAAAACGTCGTAGAAGCATATGAAACACTTTTAGTACTCTGTGGAAACTCTAAGAGCATTTCAGAAGTTTTTAGAGACCTGTAGAAGTTAATAAAACGTCGAAGAGCCATTTGGAAATTGTTAGAACATCGTAGAAGCTCTTAGAAGCTTCTAAAACATCTAGAGGCGTTTGAAAGTGTCTAAAACGTCGTAGAAGCATATGAAACACTTTTAGTACTCTGTGGAAACTCTAAGAGCTTTTCAGAAGTTTTTAGAGACTTTTAGAAGTTAATAAAACGTCGTAGAGTCATTTGGAAATTGTTAGAGCATGGTAGGAGCTCTTGGAAGCTTACAGAACGTTGCAGAAGCTCTTTGAAGCTTCTAACACATTCTAGAGGCGTTTGAAAGTGTCTAAAGCGTCGTAGGAGCATATCGAAGACTTTTACAACTCTGTGGAAGCTTTGAGAGCATTTCAGAAGTTTTTAGAGACTTGTAGAAGTTAATAAAACGTTGTAGAGTCATTTAGAAATTGTTAGAGCATGGTAGGAGCTCTTGGAAGCTTACAGAAGCTCTTTGAAGCTTCTAAAACACTCTAGAGGCGTTTGAAAGTGTCTAAAACGTAGTAGAAGCATATCGAAGACTTTTACAACTCTGTGGAAACTTTAAGAGCTTTTCAGAAGTTTTTAGAGACTTTTAGAAGTTAATAAAACGTCGAAGAGCCATTTGGAAATTGTTAGAACATCGTAGAAGCTCTTAGAAGCTTCTAAAACATCTAGAGGCGTTTGAAAGTGTCTAAAACGTCGTAGAAGCATATGAAACACTTTTAGTACTCTGTGGAAACTCTAAGAGCTTTTCAGAAGTTTTTAGAGACTTTTAGAAGTTAATAAAACGTCGTAGAGTCATTTGGAAATTGTTAGAGCATGGTAGGAGCTCTTGGAAGCTTACAGAACGTTGCAGAAGCTCTTTGAAGCTTCTAACACATTCTAGAGGCGTTTGAAAGTGTCTAAAGCGTCGTAGGAGCATATCGAAGACTTTTACAACTCTGTGGAAGCTTTGAGAGCATTTCAGAAGTTTTTAGAGACTTGTAGAAGTTAATAAAACGTTGTAGAGTCATTTAGAAATTGTTAGAGCATGGTAGGAGCTCTTGGAAGCTTACAGAACGTTGCAGAAGCTCTTTGAAGCTTCTAAAACACTCTAGAGGCGTTTGAAAGTGTCTAAAACGTAGTAGAAGCATATGAAACACTTTTGGTACTCTGTGGAAACTCTAAGAGCATTTCAGAAGTTTTTAGAGACTTGTAGAAGTTAATAAAACGTTATAGAGTCATTTAGAAATTGTTAGAGCATGGTAGGAACTCTTGGAAGCTTACAGAACGTTGCAGAACCTTTTTGAAGCTCCTAACACATTCTAGAGGCGTTTGAAAGTGTCTAAAACGTCGTAGGAGCATATCGAAGACTTTTACAACTCTGTGGAAGCTTTAAGAGCATTTCAGAAGTTTTTAGAGACTTGTAGAAGTTAATAAAACGTCGTAGTCATTTGGAAATTGTTAGAGCATGGTAGGAGCTCTTGGAAGCTTACAGAACGTTGCAGAAGCCCTTTGAAGCTTCTAAAACATTCTAGAGGCGTTTGAAAGTGTCTAAAACGTCGTAGAAGCATATGAAACACTTTTAGTACTCTGTGGTACTCTAAGAGCATTTCAGAAGTTTTTAGAGACTTGTAGAAGTTAATAAAACGTTGTAGAGTCATTTAGAAATTGTTAGAGCATGGTAGGAGCTCTTGGAAGCTTACAGAACGTTGCAGAAGCTCTTTGAAGCTTCTAAAACACTCTAGAGGCGTTTGAAAGTGTCTAAAACGTAGTAGAAGCATATGAAACACTTTTGGTACTCTGTGGAAACTCTAAGAGCATTTCAGAAGTTTTTAGAGACTTGTAGAAGTTAATAAAACGTTATAGAGTCATTTAGAAATTGTTAGAGCATGGTAGGAACTCTTGGAAGCTTACAGAACGTTGCAGAACCTTTTTGAAGCTCCTAACACATTCTAGAGGCGTTTGAAAGTGTCTAAAACGTCGTAGGAGCATATCGAAGACTTTTACAACTCTGTGGAAGCTTTAAGAGCATTTCAGAAGTTTTTAGAGACTTGTAGAAGTTAATAAAACGTCGTAGTCATTTGGAAATTGTTAGAGCATGGTAGGAGCTCTTGGAAGCTTACAGAACGTTGCAGAAGCCCTTTGAAGCTTCTAAAACATTCTAGAGGCGTTTGAAAGTGTCTAAAACGTCGTAGAAGCATATGAAACACTTTTAGTACTCTGTGGTACTCTAAGAGCATTTCAGAAGTTTTTAGAGACTTGTAGAAGTTAATAAAACATTGTAGAGTCATTTAGAGAAATTGTTAGAGCATGGTAGGAGCTCTTGGAAGCTTACAGAACGTTGCAGAAGCTCCTTAAAGCTTCTAAAACATTCTAGAGGCGTTTGAAAGTGTCTAAAACGTCGTAGAAGCATTTGGAGAAGTTTCTAAAACATTTCAGAAGCTTTTGGAAACTTCTAGGACTTCGTAGAAGCATTTTAAAGCTTTAAGAGCATTTCAGAAGTTTATAGAGAGAGAAGTTAATAAAACGTCGTTTGAAAATTGTTAGAACGTCGTAGAAGCTCTTGACAACTTTTAAAACATAATAGAGGAGTTTGAAAGCGTCTAGATCGTCGTAGAAGTGTATAGATCATTCCAGAGGCTTTTGGAATTTGTTAGAACATCGTTAAAGCTCCTAGGACCTTATAAAATATTGTAGAAGCTCTTAGAAGCTGTTCAAAATTTCTAGAACGTCGTAAAAACATTCTAGAGGCTTTTGGAAGCTTTTATCGGTTTCTAGAACGTCGTGAAAGGTTATGAAAGCTTTTATTGACATTTTGAAGCTTTTAGAAGCTTTAGAAAAATATTTGAAAGTTTCTAAAACATTTCAGAAGCTTTTGGAAACTTTGAGGACGTCGTAGAAGCTTTTGGAAGATTTTAGAAGTTTTTAGAGACTTTTAAAAGTTAATAAAACGTCGTAGAAGCTCTTTAAAGCTTTTAAAACGTTTTAGAAACTTCTAGAGGCGTTTGAAACTGTCTAAAACGTCGTAGAAGCTTCTAAAACATTTCAGAAGCTTTTGGGAAATTTGAGAACGTCGTAGAAGCATTAGGCATTTGGATTCAGATTTTAGAATGCTGTGGAAGTAGAAACAAAAAAACGTAAAAACAAAAAAGAAAGTTGTAGAACCTCTTGGAAGCTAATAAAGCATTAAAAAAGGATTGGGAAGTTTCTAAAAGATCTCAGAAGATTTTGAAAGCGTCCAGAACATTCGTAGAAGCTTTTAGAACATTCTACACGCTTTGGAAGCTTCCATAATGATCTGGAAGTGTTTACAACTTTGTAGAGCGTTCTAGACACATTAGAAAGCTCTTAGAAGCTTTCAGGAAATCCTTGAAGTTTCTAAAACATGTCAGAAGGTTTAAACGTATAGTGTAAACTGACACTAAAATTTTTAGTAAGTGTGGAGTTTATAAGAATAAGCAAATTAAGCCACCCTGTACAAAAGCCTGTAGTTCAAACGGTTCCTAATATATTAGTAAAAAACTGAAAAGAAATTTAACGTTTGACACCCTGTATCTCGAAAACTAAAGAGCGGAATCTACAGTTTTCTGTTAGGACACTTATTTAGAAACACCCTGTATTCTACTCAGTTGTAAACATTTTTTGTTGTTAAGATAATAAAAATGCTAAATAAGAAAGTACCTTTGGAGTTTTGCACAATCGTTCCATGCGTAAAAAACTCTTTTCAGATGACACTGAATCTGGAGTTTTAATGCCTTCATCATCAACTAATAATTGCGGTTGCGGTGATTGATCCTGGCTTATTATTTGGCCCGAAACAGGAATGTTAGATTTTGTATGTTGTTCACTTATGGTCGACATAATATTGACTTTTGTACGCATTTTCTGAAAGTTTATATAAGTTAACTCTATAATAAGCATTTCAAAAATTAAACAAACCTGATTGGACGAACCTCCTAGTAAACCGCGACGAGCATTTGAATTTGTGATTGATTTTCGTTCTTTCCTCTTGGGTTCACTATCCACAGATTTAAAAAGTTCTTTTCGAACCCCTTTGGTAGATTTACGATACTTAGACGGCTGCCTTGGCTCATTTTCGTATGTTACGTAGGCTAATCAAGATAAATGGAACATTTTAGTGTAGTTAAACAGAATGTAAATGAACGCAATACCTTGTTTGGAAGAGCCGAATGTTGGTGGTGGGTTTTGAGGAGGAGCACCGACAAATTTTAGAAAATCTAAAAAACATTTAAGTAAAAGTTTTAGTGCTGTTTGCGGGGTTGAAGAAATCAATAATTGTTAATTCAGATTAACACAAATTTATGTCTTCTTCAACTCCGTAACGCAGTTTAGTTTCAGTTTGCAACGTCATAAGAGTATTTGCATTTTTAGCTACCACGACCGTAATGATCTTCTTTCTGTCCGCTATACGTAATAAACTACTTCGGCTGACAAATACAGCAACTGGTAGAATTATATCAAGTACATTATCCATGAAAAACTCACCTTTCATTTCATACGACGTAAAAACATACTTTCCAGTTTGTGGATCAATGTCTGCAATTGTAAATAATAATTATAATTAATGGGAATACAATGGTAATCACCGTTCCAAAGCAGTCGTTACATTGGGCACGTTTACCCGACGTCAGCGGCTTAGAGGTTAAGTAAGCGGTCCTATTTAGTTTGTTATGACTGCTTACTTAGCTTCTAAGCCGCTGACGTCGGGTGAACGTACACATTATAATGTCATCATATCATTTTGACCAACTTTCAAATTACGTCACATTTGCTCTGCTCGCTCCATGGAGCAAGAAAATGAACGCTGACCATATTTCGATCATCTGTCACAAGCTTAGAATCTCTCAAAACCAACCATGAAGCTATAAAACTACCAAACTTGCTTAAAAGCAATACGTTCAGTATAAACGATTTTATAGTTTCATAAGTTGTTTTTTGGCAGTTGTGACGTGTAGGTTTATTGTCATATATATTTCGATCTGTCACAATGGCGGTAACTGTCAAATACAACTCCATGGAGTTCTCAAACTATAAAACAATGTTTAAAGGCAGTACAATCAGGACAAATCTCATTTAATGTTTGTTTATAGGTAATAACAATAGGAATATAACAGTTCTGACATACATATGCATGTTTCAAATTTAACCTGTTGCGAACGTGTCAACTGGCAAAATTTGGATTCATAGAGCTATTAAACTAAAGCAATCACTTAAAAAGCGTTACAATTGGTATTAAACTACGCTAAAATCTTCCAAATTCCAGTCAAGTTTTCACAGTTTTGACATTAGTGACAGAAAACACACAGTTGACAGTTTCAAGGACAGTCAACGATAAAATAGCCGGTAAAACCCACTTGGAGTAAGCAAATGACTGTTTTAAGCACATTTTTGGAATCCCCATTAAATTTCCTATTAAATGACCTAAAAAAAAATGGTAAAATTTGGTTGGTAAAATTTGGTACAGTCAAGGAGATATCTGGTGTTAAGTTTGAACTGCCAGAAATACAGTTTGAAAAGACAGTCAGGGACAAAATTGCCTGTAAAACCCACATGGAGTAAGAAAATGAATGTTTTAAGCACATTTTCGGAATCCTCGTTAAATTTCCTATTTAATAACCTGAAAAAATAGTACAAAATTTTGTACAGTCAGGAAGAAAACCGGTGTCAAGTTTGAATTGCCAGAAATATAGTTTGAAAGGACAGTCAGAGACAATATTGCCTGTAAAACGCACTTGGAGTAAGAAAATGACTGTTTTAAGCACATTTTTGGAATCCTCATTAAATTTCCTATTTAACAACCTGAAAAAATAGTACAAAATTTGGTATAGTCAGGGAGAAATCCGGTGTTAAGTTTGAACTGCCAGAAATACAGTTTGAAAGGACAGTCAGGGACAAAATTGCCTGTAAAACCCACTTGGAGTGAGAAAATGACTGTTTTAAGCACATTTTTGGAATTCTCATTAAATTTCCTATTTAATAACCTAAAAAAAATGGTACAAAATTTTGTACAGTCAGGGAGAAAACCGGTGTCAAGTTTGAATTGCCAGAAATATAGTTTGAAAGGACAGTCAAGGACAAAATTGCCTGTAAAACCCACTTGGAGTAAGAAAATGACTGTTTTAAGCACATTTTTGGAATTCTCATTAAATTTCCTATTTAACAACCTGAAAAAATAGTACAAAATTTGGTACAGTCAGGGAGAAATCCGGTGTTAAGTTTGAACTGCCAGAAATACAGTTTGAAAGGACAGTCAGGGACAAAATTGCCTGTAAAACCCACTTGGAGTGAGAAAATGACTGTTCTAAGCACATTTTTGGAATCCTTATTAAATTTCCTATTTAATAACCTGAAAAATAGTTCAAAAATTTGGTAGTCAGGGAGACATCCGGTGTTAAGTTTGAACTTCCAGAAAGACAGTTTGAAAGGACAGCCAGGGACAAAATTGCCTGTAAAACCCACTTGGAGTGAGAAAATGACTCTTTTAAGCCCATTTTTGGAATCCTCATTATATTTCCTATAAAATAACCTGAAAAACCACTACAAAATGTTGTACAGTCAGGGAGAAAACCGGTGTCAAGTTTGAATTGCCAGAAATATAGTTTGAAAGAACAGTCAGCGACAATATTGCCTGTAAAACCCACTTGGAGTGAGAAAATGACTCTTTTAAGCCCATTTTTGGAATCCTCATTATATTTCCTATAAAATAACCTGAAAAACCACTACAAAATGTTGTACAGTCAGGGAGAAAACCGGTGTCAAGTTTGAATTGCCAGAAATATAGTTTGAAAGAACAGTCAGCGATAATATTGCCTGTAAAACCCACTTGGAGTGAGAAAATGACTCTTTTAAGCACATTTTTGGAATCCTTATTAAATTTCCTATTTAATAAATGAAAAAATAGTCCAAAATTTGGTACAGTCAGAGAGAAAACTAGTGTTAAGTTTGAACTGCCAGAAATACAGTTTGAAAGGATAGTCAGGGACAAAATTGCCTGTAAAACCCACTTGGAGTGAGAAAATGACTCTTTTAAGCACATTTTTGGAATCCTCATTATATTTCCTATAAAATAACCTGAAAAACCACTACAAAATGTTGTACAGTCAGGGAGAAAACCGGTGTCAAGTTTGAATTGCCAGAAATATAGTTTGAAAGAACAGTCAGCGACAATATTGCCTGTAAAACCCACTTGGAGTGAGAAAATGACTCTTTTAAGCACATTTTTGGAATCCTTATTAAATTTCCTATTTAATAAATGAAAAAATAGTCCAAAATTTGGTACAGTCAGAGAGAAAACTAGTGTTAAGTTTGAACTGCCAGAAATACAGTTTGAAAGGATAGTCAGGGACAAAATTGCCTGTGAAACCCACTTGGAGTGAGAAAATGACTCTTTTAAGCACATTTTTGGAATCCTCATTAAATTTCCTATTTAATAACTGAAAAAATAGTCCAGGAGTAAGTAAGAGTTTTGGAATCTTCAATAAATTTTCTATTCAATGACCTAAAAAAATTGTACAAAATTTGATACAGTCAGGGACAATATTGCCTGTAAAACGCACTTGGAGTAAGAAAATGACTGTTTTAAACACATTTTTGGAATCCTCATTAAAATTCCTATTTAATAACCTGAAAAAATACTCCAAAAATTTGGTACAGTCAGGGAGACATCCGGTGTTAAGTTTAAACTGCCAGAAACGTAGTTTGAAAGGACAGTTAGGCAGAAAATCACCTGTAAAACCCACTTGGAGTGAGAAAATGACGGTTTTAAACACATTTTTGGAACCCTCATTAAATTTCCTATTTAACAACCTGAAAAAATAGTACAAAATTTGGTACAGTCAGGGAGAAATCTGGTGTTAAGTTTGAACTGCCAGAAATAACAGAAACAACACTATATAATTATTCGGTCTACTGCCGTCTGCTGAAGAGCGGAGATTATCTTCTATATAATTTTTTGGAGTTTTAGAAATCATTCATAGCATTAGTTGAGTAAATTGTTTTATGTGTAATACAAAACTGGTATTATCTTACCTACTCCAGGTACAAGACATGGTTTCGTTGGTAACGTTGAATTCAAGGCGCCACCTAAGCAGGAATATTTTATTCTTCAATGAAAGAATGTTTATTAACTTATATTAGAAATACCTTTTGTCTGCTTTGAGGTACTGCTACGGGTTGGTGGTTTCTTTTTAGGATTCCCATCAAGATAAGCTGAAAAAAGTATGAGTTTTAACTAACTTGTGTGATAGAAAAAACATCTATTCCGACATAGTCTGAACATGTTGGGAATTCCCAGACGTTTAGTTTTTTACGACATACAATAAACTGCCTTTCATTTACCAGTACTGGGACTCCGTGTGATATAAGTAGAGTAGAATTCTATTTATCGACTATATTCTAGGTGTCGGACATTCTATGCACAAAGAGCTAGAAAGCCACAACATCGCGTGAATTTGGCACCATTTAAAGGTTTCCAATTCTCGCCACATTTTGGCTTTCTAGCCTTTTGTGCATAGAATGTCCGACACCTAGAATATAGTCGATAAATAGAATTCTACTCTACTTATATCTTATATCACACGGAGTCCTAGTGCAGATTTCTTTAACTGTTAAAAACAAGCTTGGTAATCTCCAGGAAATTCTTTTCTTTCTTAATATTTGGTTACCTAACCAGTAATAAACCTAATTTCGTTTTTGACTAAGTAGGTGCTGGGAATAAGAAATAATGCTATTACCCCTGTAATTGTGAGCCTTTTGTATGACTGGTCCTTCAAAAGGTTCTGAAAAAACCCAGGAATAATTCTAACTGTATGAAGGGCCTATAGGCGGGGTAAAAGTTGATAAAAAGGTTGAAAATGAATGGAGTCACTTACAACTAAAAATAAGTTTAGCAACATTGCAATTTTTTTAAATTACCGAAGGGGAAACATCAAAATGCTTATAAAAATTAGAAAAAATGTCGGGGTGTAAATTTTATTTTGGTTTTCCTCCATAGCGACTACACTTAGATATTTACTTCGAATTTGAAATGCAGTATACTATAGTTAATTATACTCTCCACAAATAAATTTGTGCAAACATTGTGAAAATGTACAGGCGAGGGGTGTGACACTCTCTTAAATTTGGGCCCATATTATATAATATGAGGATTATCATAGATTATTCAATGGTATGCGATATTATTGATAATATTGGTATTATACCAGTATTATTGCATTATTCCAAATAATATTGATATTATATGGTAATATGAGGATTATTATGGATTATTCAATATTATTGATATTATGTCAGTATTATTGTATTATTCGAAATAATACTGATATTATACGTATTATTGCTTGATTAGCGTATTATTAAGGATTATTCTTTATTACTTGGATTATTACATATTATATTAATGATGCAATATTATACAAAAATGGTATCAGTAAATAAAGCTGTCATAACAAATTCGAGTTTACTACTGGTTTCACGTAGATGTGCGAACCAATCAGTTCGATATTTTGAATGTGTTTTGATCGAGGTTTTTATGGTCATATTTTTTTATTTAATTTTTGTTTCGAACATGTATCAGTTTCAATTTCCTCAATACTGCCCATGTTGTTTCTTATTTAATCACCCACTAGTAATTTAATATGTAATTGCATAAATTATTAATTTAAAGACGATAAATACATTTTGGCAAAATACTTAGGGAATAAATAAATAAAATAAAAAAATTTGTCAGTTTATTATTGTCACAAGCCGAGCAAAAAGCTCCTTATAATAACCAAGCAAAAAAACATACCTGCATAATTATTTCTACACTTTTCAATCTTCAGTTGGTTTAGTTGGTTTAAAATCTTTATATTTATTCTTAATAACCAACAATTCCCACCGCTTTATGATTTTTCATATTATGCCGTATTATTCGTATTATTCAGATTATTTACTATATTATTGGATCATGTGGTATTATCAAGATTATGCTGCATTATTTATATTATGGGGTATTATTCGTATTATTCAGATTATTATTAGTATTATTGCATTATGTACTATATTATTGGATTATGTCGTATTATCAAGATTAGTAAGATTATTGCATATTATTAATATTATTTGGTGAGTGACCCAAATATTATTGTGTCACACCCCTCGCTTTTAGCATAACAAACTTTTCCCTCCCTTCAAAATGTTTAATTTAAAAAAAAAATTAAAGAATGGAGACATACTAAAAATAACAATAATTAAAAAATTGGTTGTATGGGTAACCAGTAAGAATTCACTGTTTGTTTTTTGTTTGGGAACCTCCTTCTGTGACATCTATAACAATAACATAATCTACAGCAAATACTTAAAATACTTACATTTCCAATCAAATGAGGGCAATGGAACAAATTTTCCAGAGACTTCATCATAATCTGAAATAAATTTACAGAATTATTATTGAATCATTCATTAGCGATGGGTTAGATATTATTAATAAATTATTCAAAGTGACTGAAGGAAAAGGCAATGAAAGGCATTAAGAAGAAATATTTCTCTATTTTTTTTTTTTTTGTGGAATAACTCATGAACTTCTTAAGTAAGTTTTTATAATGTGTGTTATTTTTCAGTTTAAAAACACATTTTTGTAGAACTCCTATAGAAAATAAAACTTTTCTCCCTCGTTTGAGGGATGAAAATGTCACTTTTACTCCTTAGGGAATAAAGTATTTCCTTTTCCAAGGAGTAAAAGTGCCACCAGAAAATCTGTGGTCTCTGACATTGTGAAAACAAACAAAACAGATTGACAAACATATCCTTGGTAACAACAACCTTCTCTTTAATCCAAGTACTAATATTATCAAACATTATTGACATAGTATTTATATTATAAACATAAGTTGTTGAAAAAATTAGATGCACAACTGTTTGTGGGAGCAAAAGTTGCACTTTCCACCCTTGTAAGGCAAATAACCATTAAATTTCACCTTTTTGACTTAAGAAAACTTTACAGAGTGTCCCAAATTTGAGTTATGAAGTCAACTATTTTTTCAAATAGAAATCCTATTTTCTTTATGGCTATTCTTACAGAATGTATCAAGTTACACAAATTTGAAAATACATTGAAAATTCACCACAATTCAATTTTCATTAATCTTGGAAGTTTGAACTAAAACTTTGAAAACTCACCACAAATTCAGTTTTTAAGTTAGAAGCTTCATTTTTTTACACAATATCTTTTATTCTGGTTTGTTGAAAAAATAAAAATATTTCACAAAAATTAGCTAATACAAAAAATTGTTGTAAAATAAAATGTTTCTTCAATAAATGCTCAAAATGTTGTTCACTGTAACTGATAATAGTCTAAACAAAACCGGATCTTTTTTAAGACTAGGGAATATCCGAGGGAATATCTGGACATTGTCTAGGCAGATAGATTCACAGAGAAGAAATATATCTGAGAAATACAACTTACATTTTCTAAAATCTAAGTTAACTGTTTTATATTGATTTTCAGTTTTATATTGTCACGTTAAGGGTTGGTTGAGGGGGAAGAATACCAATAATAATTTGATCTTCTAGTGTCTTTGTAGACTGTTTTAAAACTTTAGTTATTGGACGAACACTTAATTAAGTTTCTCTCAGAACAAAGATGCAAACACCTTCTAGCTTAGCTTAGTATTAATAGTTTTTCTCTGCTGACGAAAATAAATATTTAGGTATTTTTTGCCTTTTCACAAAACATTAAAAACCCAGAAAAACTTACCAAATCCAGGAGGAGGAGCTGTTTTTTTAGTACTCATCTTCCAATGCTGTATCACTTGTAAAATACACACTCTATTCAGTCAAGTTCGATTTCTGAAGATTCAATAAGTTAGTTATGATTTCTTTGGTTTAAAAATCCCATTAATTTTAATTTAAAATCAAAAAGATACAGTTAACAGTCCACTTTAAAATTCAACAGTCAAATGAGATCAGAAGAGGTTAGGTTATCTGTCATTTGTCAAAAAGTTTCAGGCAAGAAAATCCATCAGAAGAATTTTAAGAAAAGAAGAATTTGCATATTTCATGCAACTAACCTAACATTCCTTTCAAATTTATTTATGTTTTTTTGGTTTTAAATTTAAATAATTATGTAAATACTTAAGTTCAACTTCCAGGTAATTTAAAATAGAAATAACAATTTACCAACTAAACTGAACTAAACGGACATTTTGAAGGTTGATTATCAGCTAGTTTTCTTTGAATTGAAATGAACTTGCTGGATGATATGAGTTCCTAATGGATGGTGATTTTAAAACAGTACACTACAAAAGAAAGGGCCGGCAAAAAAGCAGTGCGGGACAGTCCACGGGACACCCTGACTGTAGTGTTACAGATTGGTGTGTTGGCGACTTTGAGAGAGCAATAAGGAGAGTTAACGAAGCAAAGGAAGAACTTTCTTCCAGTGACTTTTTTCAGTCTGTCAGTGCTTTACTGAAAGAAAGTCTAGCTGGTTTAGACAACCCTAAAATAGTGAAAATTGTATGTTTTGGTTTGGGAAGGGTCTCAGAATTATCAGCTCCGCGGTATCAGTTAGCTTTGCTACTTCTAATAAAAAGTGTATTTAAGGTGGAAACTGTTGCTTGTGATCCTTCATTTAATAGTAATGATTTACAGGTATTAAGTCAATTGGGAATTAACATTTTGGCTACTAATGTTGAAGGAAAATACAATCTTCTCAACTGTCAGGGTTCTGTAATATTTTATCTTCCACATTGCCCTAAGCAGTTGATGAACAATTTGTTATGGTCAAATTGGGGCGTTAATCTATTAAGTAAATGCATTATAATAGGAAATAGCATTAACGCGGTTATAGAAAACAATTCAAGACATTCAATAACAAAGTCTGCATGTTATTTAAATTGTATACTGCCATATGCTTTAGAATTTGCCATTGTAAATGGATTTAGGTTGTTTGATGTGTTCAATGACACTTCCATACATGTTTTCCCTAAAAGCAAATTGCAGTTGTTGCCCAAAGATTTTTGGAATCATTGTTCAGAACCCGAATATTTTAATAGTGATGTAGAATTCATAAAAAATACTCAAAATAGGTAAAAAAAAAAGTTAAATACAAATATTTTTTAATAGCACAAAATGTAGTAGTTTATATTTGTTGTTGCTCCTTATTTATCATTAAAATTATTAATGTTGATTGAATAAGGGGTGTTTTAGTTTGCAAGAAAACCCTTGACTTGTTTACGTAGGACAATTCATTTTTATACCATTTATACTGCATTTTGCTACTAAAACAATCAGGTATAACACAAGAAAGTTTTTCTATAACAATCCTACTTAAATTACACACAATAACTTTTTTTTCATCAAAATGTAGTAAAAATGGTCTAACAAATAACTAACCTATTTTTGTCCTACGTTCTATATACGAAACAGCTGATGTTGACAGTTAAAGCACCCAACTTCACTCTTGTTGACATTTTTTAAATTTTTGTTATTGTTTTGATTTTTAATTTCACTTTGAATATCCTAGTTTTGTATTTATTATTTTACAAGTACAGTGTTGTATTTCGTAATTTTGTGTGATAAATGTATGGAACTGTAATCCGGTTAGAAGTGAGTATTTTTGGAAAAATCTGATAGATGGTAAGTTTGAAAGTCAATTTGTATTTTACTTTAATGTAGTGATGAGTAAATTACCCGTAAAGTAAATATTTTACTTCACCAGGCAAATTTGACCGGTAAATTAGCAGTACGTTACTGGTAAATTACAAATAATGTGTTTTCACACTGCTTTTCTTGGGGGCTTTACCAGATTTTGTAGTTTTTTTAGGTTATCAGATAAGAAATTTGATGAGGAGTTCAAAAATGTACTTAAAACAATCGTTTTCTTGCTCCAAGTGGGTTATCGGATAGGAAATTTGATGAGGATTTCAAAAATGTGCTTAAAACAATCATTTTCTTGCTCCAAGTGGGTTTTATAGGCGATTCTGACCCTGACTGTCCTTTAAACTGTGTTCAAATTTCAGACCACAATTTCAACTGATTTGAAAATTTGTTGCATCAAACCAAAACAAAAAATGATTCTAATCACCTCTTTAACTCAGCTTACTCAGCACCGTAAGTTTGCAGGACCGGTTTTGCTTCCAGTATACAGAGTGCATGAAAAGTATGGTGATTGACTGTTTTTGGTCACCCTGTACGCAATTTTTCAGATAGATTTTTATGCTAAACACCACTGGAAAGAGGAGCTCAAATTTTTTATGTGGTTGAACCACCCTGAACTCCCAAAAATAACTGAGTTACAGGGTGTTAAAATTTCAAACCACAATTTCGACTGATATAAAAATTGGTTGCATCAAACCAGTTTTTGCTAAATAACTCGAAAATGGTGAAATTTGCAAAAAAATTGCATGAGACCAAAAATGTTCCTTATCAACTCTTTAACTCAGCACCGTATATTGCAGGACCGGTTTTGCTTCCACTATACAGAGTGTGCATGAAAAGTAGGGTGATTGACTGTTTTTGGTCACCCTGTACGCAATTTTTCAGATAGAATTTTTTGCTCAACACCACTGGAAAGAGGGGCCCAAAACGATTCTTTTAAGTGGTTGAACCACCCTGAACTCCCAAAAATAACTAAGTTACAGGGTGTTCAAATTTCAAACCACAATTTCAACTGAATTGAAAATTTGTTGCGTCAAACCAGTTTTTGCTAAATAACTCGAAAACGGTGAAAGTTTTTGTAAGAGACCAAAAATGTTCCTAAGTAACTCTTTAACTCAGCACCGTAAGTTTGCGGGACCGATTTTTCTTTCAGTATACAGGGTGGCATGAAATTATGGTGATTGACTGTTTTTGGTCACCATGTACGCAATTTTTTAGATATAATTTTTTGTTTTACACCACTCGAAAGAGAACCTTAAGACAGTTAATTTGAGTAGTTCCAACTCCCAAAAATAACCGAGTTACAGGGTGCTCAAATTCCAACTGATTTGAAAATTTGTTGCAGCAAACCAGTTTTTGCTAAATAACTCAGAAACTCTCTCCGTCAGTCAGTACTATACAGGGGGTATGATGAATGAAAAAGAAAAGTGTAGTGATTCAGATTTTTTGGCCATCCTGTACACAATTATTGTAATTCAGATTTAAGACTTTTTAAATTAATGACATGGCAGAAAAATGCAATTTTTGAAGCAAATTTCAATTAAACCTATAGAAATATACAAAACAAAATATTGTTTTTCAACAGTATGTTTATATGTTCAGGTACAGATAAGGATAAATCAATACTACACACCTTTTTTTGTTGAACCTGAGTGAGTACTTTTTCTGATATACATACTCACTATGAAATATATTAGATGTATTCAAACCAGCAAGAGGGTGGTTTCATTTTGTGCGTTGTACGCTGTATGTCTTCTTTTAAACCCATATTCCAATAGGTTATGGGCCCAGTCGCGCTGGTGTAGTGAGTTAGTGTTGTGAAGTTGAAATGGAGAGTGAAAAGTTGACAAAGCGAAATATTAAACCATTTAATGGTGAAAAGTATGCTGTATGGAAATTTCGAGTGCGTGCCCTCCTAGCAGAAGAAAATGCATTAAATGTTCTCGACGATGAAGAACCTGATGTGCTTACCGAAAAATGGAAGAAATCGGAGCGTATTGCTAAAGGCATTATTATCGAACATTTAAGTGATCAAATGCTTAGTTTTGCGACTGAAAGTGAAACAGCAAAAGCAATAGTTCAAAAATTGGACTCTATCTATGACCGGAAAAGTTTAGCAACACAACTAGCAATGGAAAAGAAGCTACTAACTTTCAAGTATCGTGGAGATACCCCTTTAGCAAATCACTTCATGTTGTTTGATGAAATGATAGTTGAGCTACAAGCAGCTGGAGCTTCGCTAAATGAAATGAGTAAGATAGCGAGACTTTTGTTAACTCTACCAGCATCGTATGACTCAGTGGTCACCGCAATTCAAACAATGTCGGACGAAAACTTAAGCCTAGGTTTCGTTAAAATTCGCTTGCTGGATTATGAAGTAAAACTTAATAACGAACAAATGGATACCAGTGGAAAAGTGCTTCTATCAAGTACAGACTCTACAAAAAGAAATCAAAAACCTGGTGGTAGCAAAGGAAAATGGAAGAAGTTTAAATCAACCCATCAGCAGAAATTTTCAAGAGCCTTTAAAACTCAGTATCAGAGAAGAGGATATGATGGCCATTCAAAATCCATGAAATGTGATCATTGTGGCAGAAGAAACCACGAGAAGAAAAATTGCTATTACTACAAGAAAACGTTACAAGTACCGGATGAATGTCCTCAAAGGGTGGCTCAAAATACCCTATCGGCCGGAACTAGTGGCAGCTTTGTTTTTGGAGCTGCAACTACATTTTCTGAATTCAATAACAGAACTAATTCAAGGGAAGTTACATTTCTATTAGATTCCGGCGCAACGGATCACTTAGTCAATAGTTTAGACTACTTCTCCACTGTTGTAGATTTGCCGGTACCTCTCAAGATTTCAATTGCAAAGAAAAATGAGAGCATTAGTGCTTTGAAACGAGGATCAATTAACGTCATTACCAATCTGGGAGTTTCTGGCACACTGGAAAATGTTTTGTATGTACCTGATATTCCGTACAACTTACTATCTGTTCGACGAATTCAGGAAGCCGGGATGAGTATTCTGTTTAGTGAAAATGGACAAGTAACAGTAAGAAAGGATGGCGCTATTTTACTTACTGGTAAGTCAAAACAAAATCTAATAGTTGTCGATTTCATTATAAATAACATAAGCTGTAACCAAGTTATTAACGACAAAAATGAATTAGATGCAACTTACCAGTTATGGCATGCAAGAATGGGTCATATTGATAAATTAAAATTTCTTGAAATAAAAAGAAATAATTTATTCTTAAATATGGAACCAATTAAACATATTAACCCATCAGATAAACTTTGTGAAGCATGCATTTATGGTAAACAATTTCGATTGCCTTTTTCAAAAACACGAGATAGAAGTCATGTAACAAGACCTTTATTTATTGTTCATACTGATGTATGTGGCCCTATAACACCATCAACCATTGATGAAAAAAATTATTTTGTAACATTTATTGACGAGTTTACGCATTATACTGTTGTTTATTTACTTCAAACCAAAAGTGAAGTCTTTAACACCTTTCAAGATTTTTTGGCAAAGAGTGAAAATCACTTTAATTTAAAATTGGCATATTTATATTGTGACAATGGAAAAGAGTATCTGTCTAACGAGTTTAAATCATTTTGTGGGACAAAAGGCATTCAATACCACTTAACCGTACCATATACGCCTCAACAAAATGCGGTTGCTGAACGCATGAACCGAACCTTAACAGAGAAAGCCCGTGCTATGATACATGGAGCTGAATTAGGTAAGGAGTTATGGGGTGAAGCAGTTTTAACTGCTGCTTATTTACTGAATTTAACACCTACTAAGTCTCTTTCTTCAAATAAAACTCCTTTTGAACTTTGGCACAATAAAAAGCCAAAGCTAGACCATTTAAAAATTTTTGGGTCTACTGTCTATGTTCATGACAAGAACAGAAAGAATAAATTTGACAAGAAGTCATATAAAGGTGTTCTTGTAGGCTATACGCCTAGTGGCTATAAGGTACTAAATGTGGAAACGAACAACTTTGTTATAGTTCGTGACATTATTGTCGATGAAGTAAATTTCAAAACTTCAAGGCCTACCTCACAAAATGATTCTGATCTAAATGATTTAGTTGTCAAAAGACAGAAACAAAATCATATCAATGTCGATGAAAGCAATGATTTAATAGAAGTTGCTAATAAATTTGATGTCTCAAAATCAGATGACATAACTATTAGTACGAACTCTTTTCCGGACACACCCAATTTACGGAGAAGTGCACGACTCAAAGGCAAACCAATTGTCTCTTATAATGAAAATGACAGCATATTAAACAACTGTTATATAAGTGCTCAATCTGTAATTGGCGATGTACCACAATCCTATGCGGAAGTAAAAAACCGCGATGATAGAGATCAGTGGGAGAAAGCGATAAATGATGAATATAAATCGCTAATTGAAAATAATACTTGGACAATAATACCTCGTCCAAATGACAAAAATATTGTCAGTTGTAAGTGGGTGTTTGCAATAAAACGAAATGCTAATTCTGTACGATATAAGGCAAGGCTGGTAGCAAGAGGTTTTAGTCAACAGTATTATTTAGACTACTTTGAAACTTTTGCACCGGTTGCTAGAATTACAACATTTAGAATAATTGTGGCTTTTGCAAATCAGTATAACCTGTTAATACACCAAATGGACGTAAAAACCGCTTTTCTAAATGGCGAACTCCATGAAGAAATTTATATGATGATACCTGAAGGTGTTAAAGCAAAAGAAAACCATGTATGCAAATTAAATAAAGCGCTCTATGGACTAAAGCAAGCAGCCCGTTGTTGGTTCCAACATTTTGACACTCTAATAAAAGAACTTGGTTTTGAAAGTTCATCTGTCGATAGATGTTTATATATTTTAGATAAAGGAAACATCTCTGAAAATATTTATCTATTGCTTTATGTTGACGATATCATAATTGTGACTTATAAAATTGATATTTTAAACAAATTTAAACATTACTTACAAAAGCAATTTTCAATGACTGACTTGGAAGAGATCAAAATGTTTTTAGGGATAAGAGTCAATAGAATAAACAACATAATTACCTTAGATCAAACTAACTATCTTGAAGGTGTTTTAAGTAAGTTTAATATGACTGAATGTAACCCAATAAATACACCTTTACCAACAAAGTTAGATTATGTAGCATTAAATAAAGATGAGTTTTATGATGCACCATGTAAAAATCTTATAGGTTGCTTGATGTATGCAATGCTGTGTACTCGTCCAGATTTATGTATGGCTGTAAATATTTTAAGTCGTTACCAAACGAAAAACAATAAAGAGCTGTGGCAAAATCTTAAACGAATATTAAGGTATATTAAAGGATCAATAAACTTAAAGCTAGTATATAAAAGAAATGATTTTAAAAATATTTTATATGGATATGTTGATGCTGATTGGGCAAATGATCAGTTAGATCGTAAAAGCACCACTGGCTATATCTTTAAACTGTTTGATCAAAATACAATATGCTGGAATACCAAGCGACAAAACTCAGTAGCAACTTCATCTACTGAAGCTGAGTATATGGCCCTTTATGAGGGAATTAAAGAAGCTTGTTGGTTGAAAAGTCTTTTAAACAGCATAAAGTTGGAAATTTTAAATCCAATAATTATCTTTGAAGATAATAATGGATGCATTGCTATCGCAAATAATCCAACAGATCACAAGAGATCAAAACATATTGATGTAAAATATCATTTCTCTAGGGATAAAATAGCCCAAAAGGAAATAATGCTTAAATATATCTCTACAGATAAACAACTAGCTGATCCATTTACAAAGCCACTTCCTGCAGTACAGTTTCAAAAGTTGAGAAATGAATTCAATTTAATATTATGAATTTAAGATAAACTTTGATATAACTGATTGATTTATGCTTGTTCACATTGTGATTATAGTTTTTGTTTTGTTTATTAAAGTTAAAAAAATTATATTATTAATTAAGTTAAACAGTTGATTTGAATTGTTAAAACTGTATTATTATGATCTAATTGGGTTTTTCTGAGGTTTCCCCAATTCTTAGCAACAAATGTTGGATCATTGTATTTTTCCTCAGATTAAAAATTATAAAGCTGGTTTAACTATAGATAGTTAATTAGACTAGAATTTTTGTTTTGAGTGGGAGTATAGAAATATACAAAACAAAATATTGTTTTTCAACAGTATGTTTATATGTTCAGGTACAGATAAGGATAAATCAATACTACACACCTTTTTTTGTTGAACCTGAGTGAGTACTTTTTCTGATATACATACTCACTATGAAATATATTAGATGTATTCAAACCAGCAAGAGGGTGGTTTCATTTTGTGCGTTGTACGCTGTATGTCTTCTTTTAAACCCATATTCCAATAAAACCCATAAATTTATTGGTCAAATTGGTAAATTTTCCTGTCACACTGAATTTTACTTTACCTTACTGGTCAATTTACGCCCATCATTACTTTAATGTAATATTATTGAAATACCAATTGTTACAGTTTACTGTCAAGTTCGATTTTCTTTATATCTTTATGTAAGAATTAAGAATTAGTAATTTATGAAAAACATAATGCTCCAAATTCTAAGAAAACATAATCCATAACTTTTCTGTAAAAAAAAGATTTGTAATGCCTATTTTGCAGTCATAGGAATTTACAAACAATTAAATTTTGGATGTCCTGTTGTATGTAAATATGTTGTTTCTGCATTATAAATTTAATAGGATTAAGGATATTTAAGTTAAACAGAAGAAGTTAAGAAATAATTAAGATTAATACAACAAAAACAAAACAAACGCACACTGAAACTGCTTAGAAAGTGACATTACTGTGTTCAACAAAGTGACTTAAATCAAAAATTTCAAATGGATCATCTTGTATATTAATATCTCATTCAACTCAGCTTATCAAGATCTGCAAAACAAGCTAAAATGTGTCCAACAGAAAATAAACAGTTTCTGAGATATTTAGGGTCAAAGTTGGTTTTAACTATCTAAAAGATTAGCAAAATATCCTATAATAAAGATTTTATAATAATTATTGTTATCCAAGTAAAAAGTAATATTTGTAATAAAATGTCTGTTGTTAAAGGTTAAAAATCTGTCTTTTTGAAGTCTGAAGAAGAATAATGATTCTGGAATGGTCTACAAATAATTTAGCTTTTATAGGTTATCATGTAAGAAAGTTAAACTTATAGTTGTTACAGCATCTGAATACATTTGTTTGCTACAGATATACTGCACATATGAGCAATTGATTTGAATATAATAAAGGAACTATGTTTGTTCTTTCCCTACATTATAGAACAGGATTTGTGTTTTTCTCACCAAAATCTGTATTGATCATGATTTGTTATTTTGGTATAAGGTTTTATACAGTATTTAGGTTAACTAGAAGAAGAGATTTGTCATCATTATCTATAAATTCCTCTTATGTTTTCAGGAAAACTTAATTTTTAACCCAATTTTATCTTTTTGTGTGCATGTTTTTAAATCTTGGCTTTTGAAAAACATGAAATTCAGCCAAGTTTATTGTGGCATACCCAATTTATAAAAACAAAAATGTCATCCTGGAGATTAGATTAGATTCCCTTACTTATTCATGCAAATTTCCTATAAATTTCTATATTTTCCAACTTTTTACTTTTTGAGCCTTCATGGACAAATACGTCTCTGGTACTTTATTACTGGAAGTAAATCATTCATAAAGGTACTAATAATATTACTCTACAATATACCTGATGATCAGCTAAGACAGAGGATTTGAAAGGAAAATTTTATTTAAAAAAAAAAAACAAATAAAACTTGAGTTTTTATGAAAATTTTGAAAATACCAACTTAGGTCTCAAAATAGTAAGACAGGAACATGCAAACCGTTTTTACTAGATTTTTAACCGTTTTCCTGCTATTAGGTGCTATTATAGCCTTCCAAATATTGAAAATGCCAATATTTAAACAAAGAAAATCTGGAAAATGACAATATTTAGGCAGAAACTGATAAGGAACAATAATTATCTCGAGCACGTAGCACAATCTAAAAGTAGCATCAGTTACTAGGGTCACCCATTAAAAATTCCTTGTTGCCACTGATGTTATGTAAATGTGACAACATTGAAATCTGGAATAAATCCATATGAAAATAATAGTTTGGTATAGAGTTCTGTATTTGCAACCCTTCTCAAGCAAAATCCGTTTTTCAGAAAAGACATATTTCAATTTCATACTGCACATTGGTAGAGAACACATTGGGGTGTTTTTTATGATAAATTTGTAATTTTCTCGAAAACTGTGACAGGTACGGAAAAAATTTAAAAAAGTTTATAAATTGTACAAGAATCTCACTGTCTTTCTATTAATTTTAAATTAGATTTCCGGTTAAGAAAATATTTACCATCAATTTATTTAAAAAGATAAGCACAATGATTGACGTTGCCCTTTAGCTTTCTATTGACGCAAGCAATTCAAAACCCCATGACCCCATATCACAATTTCTTGTGTAAATACACATGAGTTATGTACGTTTTTTCAATACATTTATGGAACTTAGACTTGTTTATATTTTATTCCCTGCATAAATGCAACACATTTTTTACCTTATTCTTTAAGTTAAAAAATGGCAATGGCTTGTTAAACTTTATCAATTGGCGTAATATGAATATTAACAAGCAGATACTCTGGCACGAAAAGGAGCATCAACTCCACTAATGGGTCCAGAACCAATCTGGGGTCTTGGAAATGTATACGTCCAGGAAGAACTGAAGAAGAAATGAGAGCAACGCACTGGCACAGAAATCTCTCTTTTAACCTTAGCAAATTTTGTCTCAAAGCAATAACGGGATTTCTGACAGGATATTGTCTTCTTCTGCGGAGAAGATCCAGAGACACTCCACCACATCCTGCTGATGGAGTGTTTCACCATAGAAGATTGAACACACAGGCATTATACCAGCTGACTGTAGAAGGAATATCTTCAGTAGACCCCTTGAAGATCCTGAAATTCCTAGAAGAACTGAATCTTGAGGGGCTGCTATGAACAAGGAAATCTCGAGAAGACAGATAAAACGACACGCGAATTTTAAAACTGTATTATAACTCAGATGAACTCATTATCTAAGCGCAAACGGTGACATCATGACTGTTTTTCAAGAATATTCAGATCATTCTCCTTTCCGTTGTATATATTGATAGACAGTTTTGCGGATAACTTTGTAATTAGATTTTTTCAAAGTAGATTTCATATTAATGCGATTTGAAAGTCATGGCGTACGTTTTACTTAGCACGATTCACATCCAACTTATAGAAGGTCTTGAAGGCTATGAAACGGGTTGTTTTAGTAGCCGGACGTATTACCTAGTCTTTAAAACTTTCAACTTTCAAATGAATTGTCTTATTTCATTTTGAATTCAATTTAGAGAATGGATGTAACTAGGCAATTGCCACTAAAGCTAGAAAGTTGTGGTTTTTGTTGTCTGATGTAGTGTTTAGTTTTTTTCATTTTAATGTATATCATATCACCAATCAAGAGGTCTTACGTAGAATGAATAAGGAGCGAACAATTCTGGCGACCATAAACAAGGGAAAGACCTTCCAATTGATTGTGGATGGCATGATTGAATGAGAGAAACGCGGGGGGCTCCTGCCCTGGAAAAACGTCTTTGGGCAACAGCACTGGCCGTCCCAGAAAGCGTGAGAACAGACAGGACAGTTGTCAAAGTTTCTTCGTGTTCTAAGCATCCTCTACACTCGGGATCCTCAGTAACATCCATCAAAAAAACTGATGGAGGTCACTTATGACTTTGTTGGTCTATCTCATGCCCGAGGTGGCAACCAAGGGGCAGTAAAACAATTGGCCAAGGCCCCCATAGTGCTCTTTAAGACCTAAACAAACGGTTTGGGTGCCGATGGACGTCACTTGTGCTCCCAATCTAGCCAAACTGTTGTGACCTCATTGCCAGGAACATCCAGGCGGATACCATTTTTCAACGAGAATTGTTTTTTGCATTCCAGCACCAGCCGGGAGTGCTTGGATGTCTGAGCTTGATATTCTGTCCAATTTAGAGACTGGACAACAGCTAGCCCACAGGACAAAATTGCAAAAATGTCTCCCTTTTCAGAGCTGCCTCTGGATGGGTCCAGTGAACCAAACCAGCTCCTTCTTTCATAATTGGATTATTATGGTGGAAAAGATTGAGTGAACAACCACAACAACTGGACATTTCAGAACATTTTAAGGAATTAATTGGGTATTTGTGTGTAATTAACGTCAAGCCAGTTTGTGTCCTGGGTTGGGTAATGCATTATTGTTAACCTAAAAATGCTTCCTTATTTAACAGGTATAAAGTAATAACTGTGGTAACAAGTATTGTTAGACTAGACACGTGTTAACGTTTTTTAGATTAACTATGTAATGTCGGTCTGATTTATATTCTATTGTACTGATACTGGTTCGATTGAATCAAACAATAACACGGGTTAGCTATTTCGTACAAAATTTGATGCTTTTCAGTTCCAAAATATTTGATTAGGAATCTGTATAAGAATGCCTACTTTGGTTGATTTACTCTTTAATTTTTTAATTTGTGTCACGGCTACAGCTGTCAAATTTAGTACAATTGATTTTAGATTAAAAACTGTCAAAAATTTTAGTGATCGGGCTTCTAGTTCCTGTAATGTGGCAGAGTCAAACTGTTTTATGCCTATTTAGAACATTCCTGTCAGAGTTATAGACAAGTGACAGAACTGTCATAATTATTACAATTACTCTCTGACACTAGACCGACATCTGTCAAAAATTACAGCTCAATAGCTCAAGCAGTATCGGAAATATGGCAACTGTAGCCTGTCAACTAAGCTAAACTCCCTTTTGAACACAAACATGACTTTCCATAATTTCCTGTCAGAGTTGTGTGCAAGTAACAGAACTGTCATATTTATTACAATTACTCTCTGACACTTGAGTGACATCTGTCAAAAATGACAGCTCAATACCTCAAGCAGTTTCGGAGATATGGCAACTGTGGCCTGTTTGAAATTAGACTTAGCACTTTCCAAGGTTAATTTCAGCAATTTACAGGTATTTTATTTTAATTTCAGTATTTTAATTTCATTAATCGAATCTCACAATTTTATTGAGTCGATTTCATAATTTTTGACAGTTAATTTCAGCATTTCTATGGCGATTTTGAGTCTTTATGAGGTTATTTCAGCAGCTCATAATATTCAAATTCAATAACTAATAACAGCAATAACAGTTTTTTAAAAATCGACTTTAAGAAGTTTTGATTTGGTAATTTTGGGCAATTGAGTTCAGCATTATAGTATATGTATTTATAATTCATATTTATAAGCCGTGACCTAATCTTTAAAAAAAAAAATATTTAAAACAGCTAAATTCAGCAATTTTGAAAATCAGGTTTACCCTTTTCGCAAATTAATTACATTGCAAAATCAGTAGTGATGATGAAAATTTGATAAACTTTTTCTCCATGATTATACCAAATTTTGTAGTGTTTTTTAGGTTACTGGATAGGAAATTTAATGAGGATTCCAAAAATGTGGTTAAAGCTGTCATTGTCTCACTCCAAGTGTGTTTTACCAGCTATTTTGTTCCTGACTGTCCTTTCAAACTGTTTTTCTGGCAGTTCAACATCGACACCGCTTTTCTCCCTGACTGTACCAAATTTTGTGGTGTGTTTTGAGGTTATTGGATAGGAAATTTAATGAGGTTTCAAAAAATGTGGTTAAAACTGTCACTTTCTCACTTCAAGTGGGTTTCACCATCTATTTTGTCCTTGACTGTTCCTTCAAACCGTGTTTCTGGCAATTCAAACTCTGACACCCCTTTTCTCCCTGATCATGCCAAATTTTGATGTGTTTTTTTAGGTTATTGGATAGGAAATTTAATGAGAATTCCAAAAATGTGGTAAAAACGGTCATTTTCTCACTCCAAGTGGGTTTTAGCAGCTATTTTGTCCCTGACTGTCCTCTCAAACTGTTTTTTTGGCAATTCAAATTTTGACACCGCTATTCTCCCTGATTGTACCAAATTTTGTAGTTTTTTTTAGGTTATTGGATAGGAAATTTAATGAGGATTCCAAAAATGTGGTTAAAACTGTCGTTATCTCACTCCAAGTGGGTTGTACCAGCTATTTTGTCTCTGACTGTCTTTTCAAACTGTGTTTCTGGCAGTTGAAATTTTGACACCGCATTTCTCCCTGACTGTACCAAATTTTGGAAGTGTTTTTTCAGGGTATTGGATAGGAAATTTAATGAGGATTTCAAAAATGTGCTTAAAACAGTCATTTTCTCACTCCAAGTGGGTTTTACCAGCTATTTTGTCCTTGACTGTCCTTTCAAACTGTGTTTCTGGGCAATTCAAACTTTGACACCGCTTTTCTCCCTGACTGTACTAAATTTTCTGATGCTTTTCAGGTTATTGGATAGCAAATTTAATGAGGATTTCAAAAATGTGCTTAAGACTTTCACTTTCTCATTCCAAGTGGGCTTTACCAGCAATTTTGTCGCTGACTGTCCTTTCAAACTGTGTTTCTGGGTAATTCAAATTTTGACACCGCTTTTCTCCCTGATCATGTGAAATTTTGCACACAAGTGTTTTTTTAGGTTATTGATAGGAAATTTAACGAGGATTCCAAAAATGTCTTAAAACAGTAATTTTTCCACTCCAAGTTGGTTTTACAAGCGATTTTGTACCTGACTGTCCTTTCAAACTGTTTTTCTGGCAGTTCAACTTTGACGCTGCTTTTCTCCCTGACTGTACTAAATTTTGTAGTGTTTTTTGACGTTATTTGATAGGAAATCTAATGAGGATTCTAAAAATGTGCTTAGTACTGTAATTTTGTCACTTCAAGTGAGTTTGACAAGCGATTATGTTCTTGATTGTGCTCAAAAGTTTCAAAAAATCAGGGTTTAGAAAAGTGTTCTTGCAGTATTTGACACAAAACGTGTTTCTGAAATTTGTGACAGTTATTTTGACAGTAGTCACGTGACTGCCTAGCTAAATTATTCTCCAAAACCCACGTGATATCTGTGACTAATGTCAAAACTGGCCGAGAATTTGTAAGAATTACAGTTTTCAAAACAAGACGTGTTTTTAAGATTTATGACAGTTATTTTGACTATTGTTAGTAAATTATTACAAAAAAGGAGAAAAAGGTCTATCACTTAATTAGAAAATATACAAGGTGATCCATTAAAATATTATTATTAAGTTTGAATTTTTGTTCACATTTTCCATTTTCATTTTATTCAATAACAATTTCTGGTGATTTTAGGGAGTCCTAGTGACTTCTAAGTCAGCTGTTTGAAAAACTGGTACAAAGACGCGAAACGAAAATGTGACTCTTTTGTTTTTGTGCGTAAAGTGCTCCTTACAACCCTAGTTACGTAATATACTATATTACAGACTTTTTCAAAAAATGAAAAATAAATAAAAATCAGGTGTATCAGTTTAGTATATTTATGAATAATTGAGTAAGAACTTAGTTTAACCACTTTTCAATGAAATGCAATTTGACCGTCATCCTGGACTACAGCTGAGAATGTGTCAAGCAGTATGCGCGTACGTAAACAAATACAAGTCTGACGTCATTAATATTACTTAAGTCGAAACTGGGGAAACCGCGTTTTAGTATTCAGTTAGTCTGTTTATAATTACTGAGACCAGTCGATGTTTTGTAAAACCGCGTTTTCTCACGCTTATTAATCGAAGGACTAACGGAGTGTTTGTTATTTTTATAGTTACTATTGAATTAAGTGTGTTCTGAAGTGTTTTTGCTAAATATTATGTAAGTGGCTTTAGAATTACTTTAAAAATATCTTTTTTCAAAATTAAATGAAAAAAATACGTTTAAATTATGTTCATATTAATAGTCCTATAATTTGCGTGGTAAAAATTGATGCGGCAAGTCACAAACTCTATAAATATACTTTGTAGGTCCTTGAAAGCTCGTTAAAGAGAATAGATTGCGAATCTGAATTTTTTTCGATCAATCTCAATTAAAATGTGTGAGTGTTAAAAAATTGAGACTATTTAATGACCATGTTTTTCTATGTAACAAAATCACAAATAATAAGAAAACTATAAGTTATCAATCGCAGATAAGCAATCAAAACAATATGAATGAGAACAGGTTATAACAGATGTCAGATTATAGACTTACAGGGTGTATGGAAAATTTTTGTAACTGTCTATTTTATTAATTGCCAGACTATTTTTTTCTTTATAGAGGTTTAAAGTTAAAAATACTTCCATTTTTGAAATGTTTTTTTATGTTATTGGATAGGAAATTTAATGAGGATTCCAAAAATGTGCTTAAAACAGCCATTTTCTTACTCCATGTAGATTTTACAGGCGATTTTGTCCCTGACTGTCTATTCAAACTGTGTTTCTAGCAGTTGAAATTTTGACACCGCATTTCCCTCTGACTGTACCAAATTTTGGAAGTGTTTTTTTATGTTATTGGATAGGAAATTTAATGAGGATTCCAAAAATGTGCTTAAAACAGTCATTTTCTCACTCCAAGTGGGTTTTACAGGCGATTTTGTCCCTGACTGTCCTTTCAAACTGTGTTTCTGGCAGTTGAAATTTTGAAACCGCATTTTTCCTTGACTGTACCAAATTTTGGAAGTGTTTTTTCAGGTTATTGGATAGTACATTTATTGAAGATTCTAAAAATGTGCTTAAAACAGCCATTTTCTCACTCCAAGTGGGTTTTACAGGCGATTTTCTCCTTGACTGTCTTTTAAAACTGTGTTTCTAGCACTTGAAATTTTGATACCGCATTTCTCCTTGCCTGTACCGAAATTTGGAAGTTTTTTTTTAGGTAATTGAATAGGAAATTTAATGAGGATTTCAACAATGTGCTTAAAACAGTCATTTTCTCACTCCAAGTGGGTTTTACAGGCGATATTGTCCCTGACTGTCCTTTCAAACTGTGTTTCTGGCAGTTGAAATTTTGACACCGCATTTGTCTCTGACTGTACCAAATTTTGGAAGTGTTCTTTTATGTTATTGGATATAAAATTTAATGAGGATTCCAAAAATGTGCTTAAAACAGTCATTTTCTCACTCCAAGTAGATTTTACAAGCTATTTTATCCCTGACTGTCCTTTCAAACTGTGTTTCTGGCAATTGAAATTTTGACACCGCATTTCTCCCTGACTGTACCAAATTTTGTAGTATTTTTCTGGTTATTGGATAGGAAATTTAATGAGGATTCCAAAAATCTGCTTAAAATAGTCATTTTCTCACTCCAAGTGGGTTTTACAGGCGATTTTGTTCCTGACTGTCAAACTGTGTTTTTGACAATTGAAATTTTGACACCGCATTTCTTCCTGACTGTACCAAATTTTACTACATTTTGTACGCAAAAATCAAGTAAAAACCACTGTTAGTCATTTGTTTTTCATAATGGCGGCGACATTTTCCAAGAGTTATTTTCCACGACAAAAATTTAAAAAACGTTTTTCTGCCCTTTAGAAACTAAATAATACCATCATTGAAAAGGATTTTTTTAAAAATTCAAGATGGCGGCTACAAGAATTTACAAATATCCATATCTCAAAACTCTTCAAAACTTTCTCGTTAAGGAGCTGTAAGCGAATGTTTAAAATGCTGCCTCTAAAGTTTTTCCAATTTTCCGGAAATCGGAGAAAGATAATTTAATTTAGAAACCGGGAATTCACATAAAATTCTCTAAAACTTTCCCCATTTAACCGACTCTGTAGTACATGCAGAACCAATTTGGGACACACTGTATACTTGATAGGGAACTACACGACTTGATATTTATTCCCTCAAGTTTGACTTGAAATTGTATAACATTTGTACCAAACTACGATACTTTATTTTTTTTTCAGTAATAATTTACAGCATTTTTCAGTTTCCAATTTTCGGTTTTTGAACTTTTAAAATCGAAAAATTAACAAAAATGTTTTCTTACAAAGAATGTGTAATAAGAAAAATGTACATACATTTGTATTTGTCAGCTTTTTGTTTGCCCTCGTAAATAAGTAAACGAAAGTAAACGTTTGGCACATTAAATAATAAAAAACGTTAGAGATGCTCAGCAGCAATAACATATTATTAGATACAGATGCAATACAAACATAATAATATGTATATAATTAGAATATGAGTAGCATATTAAAATAGTCATAATATTATTGAAATAGCTCCCGACTATTAGATAATTTCAAGGTTTATTTACCAGAAAATCTATTTATTCTTAGCAATTAAGCTAAGTTGATTACTGTTGGCTTTACTAAGGTAACCAATAACCCAAAAACGTGACAGAAATTGTCTGTTTTAACGAGTTTTTCTGAAATGTATTGCAAGAACCCCAAATTTTTCAAATACCGAACCGAATGTGTAAATATTCTCTTCAGCTATAAGAACATTATTGAAAATAAGAAATTCGTTGACTAAGACAAGGAAGAAGTTTGGTCCAAAATTGCTGACATTTTGAATTCACAATCGCCCCAAGGGCATATAAGAACTAAAGGATCTTTAAAAAAGTACTACGAATTGATAGTATTTTGGAAATATGCGATTTCATCCATTTGGATAATTTTATTGGACAACAATTTTATATTAAAAGGAAATTGAATTGTTTTTGATTAAGTACAAGTAAACTATAAATTACGATTGTAATATTTCTTTTCCATTTCAAAATGTATACTTTTAGTTTCAACAACAAACCAGAATATCTTAAATGACACTTTTCTAGCAGAAAAAACTAAAATTAGTTCTAAAGTGTCCAACCAAATGAGTTTTCTATTCTTCTTCTTTATGTGCCCTGAAAAGCTTATGAATCCCTATTCATTGCCTGATATTTCTGGATTACTTTTGACTGTTACTTTGGTCGGTTCACTGCCGAGTCGGATTTTCTATTAAAAAGAAAAATAGACGAAGAAAAAAACTAAAATTGAATCATCTAGTTTAAGGAAATATAAAAACTAGATCAACATGTTATCCAGTTTTTTCGTGTCGTTCTCTAGGTCTACAACTGCTTAAAGACTAATAAGAAAAATACTGAGAACTAATAAACAGGAATAAAAAAAACAAGAGAAATTGGCTTTCCATAAGTCTCTTAAGGCTATAAATGACTTTACCAAGACTAAAGAGAGTTCAAAAGTCTATTTTCAGGACTTTAATTGGTGTACGACTTAATTTTCTGGATTAAAACAAGTCTAGAATTCAATTAAACACTGGTAACAGTCCAAATTAAATTTTTGGACTAATTCAATTCTAAAAATTAGTGTTCAAGACTAATATCGTAGCATTTAGTGGTAAAATGTTTTACTTTCATCACTGAAGAGTCTGAAACTTAATTTTCAGTGTTAAAGCACTAAAATGTTTGGCACCGATGAGTGTAGTAGTCAATTTAATAGTGAAGAAGCTTGAAATGTCAGTTTCAAGACTATGGACAGTGTACAAACCGGCTTTTAGGCCTGATAAGTCAAAACCTTGTGAAAAGCCTTAAAACTCGAGTTTTCAGGCTGAAAACAGCCTTAAAGCACTAAAAAAAGTCTGGATTTTTAAGAATTGGACAAATTTTTAACACTGTCTAGATAACAATTTAATAGTGACAAAGCTTTGAATGGCAATTTTAAGCCTATGGAAAATGCAAAAATTGTTTTTTAGGTCTGTTATGTCAAAAACTCGGTTTTCCAAGCTGAAAGCAGTTTTAAAGCCCTAAAAATAGTCTAGAGTTATAACAAAATGAAAAGTAAAGTAAAAAAACTTGAAAAGTTAGTCTTAAAGTCAATTTTTATGAATGTAATGTCAATATCTTGAATTTAAGTCTATTTTTAAGACTAAAATTTGAAAAAATATGAAAACTTGCTTCAAATGCAAATTTTAAGCTTCTGATGTCACTTTTCATTGGTTAAGAGTCACTTTTTGGTGTTTAAGTCAATTTTTAAGGTCTAATATCTAAATTTGTAGTCAAAAATTCTAGGAAAAGTAGTTTTTCATGTCTACAAGTGAATCTTCAATACTAAAGTTTTTCAACTTAACTGAAAACCATGATGACTAACTACAAAGACAGTTTATAAGCTTCTCAAGTCACTTTTCACAGTTTCCAAGTCAATTTTTACAACTAAAGTCTTTCAATTTATTTGAAAACTATGAAAACTGGTTACAAAGACAATTTTTAAGGCTCTCAAGTCAATTTTCACCGTTTCTAAGTAAATTTACTGGTTTCTAAGTCAGTTTTTAAAACTAAAGTCTTGTAATTTGTCTGGAAACTATGAAAATTGGCTACAAAGATCAAGAAATCAATTTTCAATACTAAAGTTTTTCAACTTAACTGAAAATTATAACGACTGACTACAAAGACAGTTTTAAGCTTCTCAAGTCACTTTTCACAGTTTCCAAGTCAATTTTCAAGACTAAAGTCTTGCAATTTGCCTGAAAACTGGTTACAAAGACAATTTTCAGCATTTCTAAGTAAATTTACTGGTTTCTAGGTCAATTTTTAAAACTAAAATCTTGTAATTTGTCTGGAAACTATGAAAATTGGCTACAAATATCAATAAGTCAATTTTCAATACTAAAGTTTTTCAACTTAACTGAAAACTATGATGACTAACTACAAAGACAGTTTTTAAGTCTCTTAAGTCACTTTTCACAGTTTTCAAGTCAATTTTCAATACTAAAGTCTTTCAATTTGTTTGAAAACTATGAAAACTGGTTACAAAGACAATTTTTAATGTTCTCAAGTCAATTTTCACCGTTTTTAAGTAAATTTACTGGTTTCTAAGTCAGTTTTTAAAACTAAAGTCTTGTAATTTGTCTGGAAACTATGAAAATTGGCTACAAAGATCAAGAAGCCAATTTTTAGTACTAAAGTTTTTCAACTGAACTGAAAACTGTGACGGCTGACTACAAAGACAGTTTTTAAGCTTTTCAAGTCACTTTTCTCAGTTTTCAAGTCAATTTTCAAGACTAAAGTCTTTTAATTTGTCTGAAAACTGGTTACAAAGACAGTTTTTAAGGCTCTCAAGTAAATTTTGACCGTTTCCAAGTAAATTTACTGGTTTCTAGGTCAATTTTTAAAACTAAAGTCTTGTAAGTTGTCTGGAAACTATGAAAATTGGTTACAAAGATCAAGAAGTCAATTTTTACCGTTTTTAAGACAATTTTTAAGTTAGGTTGGGTTGGTTTTGGCTCTTTGAACATAATAACTCATTTAGTATCTCGTAAACGAAGTTTCTAATCAGAATGTTATAAAAATACTCAATTTTTCAAAGTGAACAAGAAAAGTAAAAAAAACTCTAATTTTTGAAAAATATTCTGTGGTAGAAAAAATTAAAACCATATTTCTGTATCTACGCCACTGGACAGTTTCGACAAACGTCACTACCTTTGTTCGCGTTATTGATTCTGAACTGTTTCGAATATGTACTGAGTCCTGTAAATCAGTACACAGCAATACTTATCTCATCCATGCAGATGGTCCAAAACAGTTCCTGAACGGTTCAGAATTACTATGAACATCACGATAGAACATCACATAATGAGTATTAATTTCATATGTACTTGTTCCAAATTTGACATTTAAAATTGCACCACCCTCCGTATAGGAGAGACTTCAGGATATGCTAGCTCATCCAAAAATGTGAGCAGTATTAACTTAACCTCTAAAATTTTAGAGATACAGTGGTGCAGATGTTGAAATTGACCAAAAAATTGTTTTCTGCAAACAAATAACTATTTGTACTCAAAATAAGCAATGTTTTTGTGTATTTTTTTCATAATTGGTGAAGGTGCTTTGAATGGGCGTTTTTTTTCCCAGCAACTGGAAAAAGTATGGTTTTGAGACGCTAATTTGAATGTTTTATACACAAAAAAGGTACTAAATGTCATAATCTGCAGTCAGTCAGTCAGAAAAACATGATGGTCATACTGTGACATTGTCATCTCTAAAATACACAATTTTAGAAGGTAAAAGTTAATAGAAACATTTTTTCATATTTTTGGAGGAGCTAGTATCCACTCGTGCGCATATATTAAGAAACGTTCTTTACTAAGTCACCCGGTATATAACAATAAACCTCAAAAGGAAATTTTCCCATGTTAACTGATTCGAAATTGCTTCTTATTGTCCATTTACTACTAAATTGCCTTGATTATCCAATATCTCGCGCGTAATTAACATATTACCTAGAATTTTCTCTAATTACAATTGCTAATGGATCACGGAACAGCTGAATGTAATAACTGCTTTGGAGACATGAGAAAACAAAAACATTTGTCACTTTCATGAATTAATCGATAATTCCAGTTTGGTTGATAAATCTGAAAACAATAATACGTTATTTGTTCGATTTCCGTTTGTTTGTAATTTAGCAGATAATTTTCATTTTATCACAGACATTACTAAATCAGTTGTATTTTATTCTTTACAGATTCCGGTTGTGCCAAAATGAACGTGCAAAGCTCTCAACTAGCCAAGCCTTGTTTGGGAATACTGTTCATATGGGTTCTGTCAATTCAGGCAGGCATTGTAACCAGGTCACCAGTTTTCCATTTACCGTTTGTTGGTAAGATGTTTTGTCATGTTTACCTTGTAAACAAATGGAAGAAAATGTTGGTTAAATATTTACTTTTTGCGTTCTTCCAAGTGTTTACCGAACCTAACTAATCCACTATCTCAAGTTCTTCAAATCTGTCTTTTATTATTATTTCATCTATTTAAACATTCTGTTTCTGTTCTACTTCGATTTTCTTTTAGGGTGTAACACAGTTACATCTGTAGAGAATATGATACTAAAATCAAAAAGACCAAGTCTCATGGTTTAAGTAGTTTAATTTTTCTCAAAAGGTAAGCTTTTGATCTTTCAAAATTAGATAGATACTAATTGTAGGATGTTGGAGAGTTATTTTCATAATAGAAAACCTTGAATTTGAGATTTTTTGGCTTATACAGCCGAAATAGCGATTTTTCAGTCATAAAGCACTAAAAACAGTCCGAATTTCTTAGAAATGTTACCATTTTTTGCATCAATGAGTGTAGAAGTCAATTTAATAGTGAAGAAGCTTGAAATGACATTTTCAAGACTATGGATAGTGTACACACTGGATTTCAGACCTAAAAAGTCAAAAACTTTGTGAATATAGTCTTGAAACTCGATTTTCCAGACTGAAAACAGCCTTAAAGCACTACAAACAGTCTAGATTTTTAAGAAATGCTTACATTTTTAGCTCTGAAGTGTCTAGAAGTCAATTTAATAGTGAAGAAGCTTGAAATGACATTTTCAAGACTATGGACAGTGTACAAACTGGCTTTCGGACCTGATAAGTCAAACTGTGTGAAGATAGTCTTCAAACTCGATTTTTCAGACTGAAAACAGCCTTAAAGCACTACAAATAGACTTGATTTTTAAGAAATGCTTACATTTTTAGCTCTGAAGTGTCTAGAAGTCAATTTAATAGTGAAGAAGCTTGAAATGACATTTTCAAAACTATGGACAGTGTACAAACTGGATTTCAGACCTGATAAGTCAAACTTTGTGAAGATAGTCATCAAACTCGATTTTTCAGATTGAAAACAGTTTTAAAGCCCTACATACAGACTAGATTTTCAAGAAATGCTTACATTTTTAGCTCTGAAGTGTCTAGAAGTCAATTTAATAGTGAAGAAGCTTGAAATGACATTTTCAAGACTATGGACAGTGTACAAACTGGATTTCAGACCTAAAAAGTCAAAAACTTTGTGAATATAGTCTTAAAACTCGACTTTTCAGACTGAAAACAGCCTTAAAGCACTACAAACAGTCTAGATTTTTAAGAAATGCTTACATTTTTAGCTCTGAAGTGTCTAGAAGTCAATTTAATAGTGAAGAAGCTTGAAATGACATTTTCAAGACTATGGATAGTGTACAAACTGGATTTCAGACCTGATTAGTCAAACTTTGTGAAGATAGTCTTCAAACTGGATTTTTCAGACTAAAAACAGCCTTAAAGCACTTACAAACAGGCTTGATTTTTAAGAAATGCTTACATTTTTAGCTCTGAAGTGTCTAGAAGTCAATTAAATAGTGAAGAAGCTTGAAATGGCATTTTCAAGACTATGGAAACTGGCTTTCGGACCTCATAAGTCAAAAACTTTGTGAAGATAGTCTTTAAACTCAGTTTTTCAGACTGAAAACAGCCTAAAAGCACTACAAACAGTCTAGATTTTTAAGAAATGCTTACATTTTCAGTACTGAAGTGTCTAGAAGTCAATTTAATAGTGAAGAAGCTTGAAATGACATTTTCAAGACTATGGATAGTGTACAAACTGGATTTCAGACCTGATAAGTCAAGCTTTGTGAAGATAGTCTTCCAACTCGATTTTTCAGGTTGAAAACAGTCTTAAAGCACTACAAACAGTCTAGATTTTTAAGAAATGCTTACATGTTTAGCACTGAGGTGTCTAGAAGTCAATTTAATAGTGACATAGCTTGGAATGACATTTTAAAGTCTATGGAGAATGTAAAAATTGTTTTTTAAGTCTGCCATGTCAATAACTTGTGTGAAGATAGTCTTGAAATTCGATTTTCCAAGCTGAAAGCAGTTTTAAAGCACTAAAAATAGTCCAGATTTCTAAGAAAATGAAAAGCAATGTAAAAAGAACATGAAAAGTTAGTTTTTAAGTCAATTTTCATGACTCTAATGTCAATATTCTGTATTTAAGACTAAAATATTGAAATGTGTTTTTAAATTATGAAAACTTACTTCAAATGCAAATTTTTTAGCTTCTGATGTAACTTTCCATTGGTTCAGAGTCACTTTCTGGTATCCAAGTCAATTTTCAAAGTTTAAATGTGTGAATTTGTAGTAAAAAATTCTATAAAAAGTAGTTTTTCATGTCTACAAGTAAATTTTTAATAAGAACTTAATAATAAGAAACGAAAATTGACCAAACCTTTGATTTTTTCAAAGTGGTTCTTATTTGTTTCACGTATTTAAAAACAAAACAGAATTTTTCTACAAATAATTTCTGTAATTTTAGTGATATTTGTAATTTTAAAAAACAATTTCTATAATTTAGCTTATTATTTGTAATTTTAAAAAACAATTTCTATAATTTAGCTTATTTTAATAATTTCAAGAATAATTTTTGTTTATGTGAATTTGCAATATTTCCTGATCAAAGGCCAACTTTGACCTTAAATATCTTGGAAACGGGACATATTTTTGGGTCACTGTGTAGCCCTGAATGTGCGTAATCCACTGACCTAAAAATGTACAGGGTGTCTCACTTCAAGTTCTTGACTTTTGGCTTTCTGAGCGCAGTGACGTCACTTCTCTAGAAATTCCTTCGCGAAGTTTGACTTTAAATATCTGGGAAACGGGACAGTTTTTCTGTAGAACTTTTTGGGTCACTGTGTAGCCCTGAGTGTGCGCAATCCACTGACCTAAAAATGTACAGGGTGTCCCACTTATGGTTCTTGAAAAAAACACTTAATACAATATTGTACAAGATGAAACTTCCTACAACTTTCATTATTTAGTTTTTGAAACTGTCTAAATTTGATTTACCTACGAATTTTTCAATGTTTAAATTACATTTTAAAAGTCACGTGAGTGTTTTTGACAGATGTCAACTGGACTTTACAGTGTTGCAAGCTCAAAAATTTGATTATCAAGTCACGTGACATGTCTCTTACAATTTCAACTTTTGCAACTGTCTAAATTTAATTTACCATACTTTCAACGATTAAACTCAATTTTAAAAGTCACGTGACTGATTATGACAGGTGTCAACTAGCCTTTACAGTGTTGCAAGCTCAAAAATTGAATTATCAAAGTCACGTGACATGTCTCTTACAATTTCAACTTTTGCAACTGTCTAAATTTAATTTAGCAAACTTTCAACGATTAAATTCAATTTTAAAAGTCACGTGACTGATTATGACAGGTGTCAACTAGCCTTTACAGTGTTGCAAGCTGAAAAATTGGATTATCAAAGCCACACGTGACATGTCTCTTACAATTTCAACTTTTGCAACTGTCTAAATTTAATTTACCAAACTTTCAACAATTAAACTCAATTTCAGCAGTCACGTGACTGATTTTGACAGGTGTCAACTACACTTTTTTGTAGCTAATTAAAGAACGGAGTTACCCGTAGTCGAAATGGAGTTAGTTTAAAAAAGCAGTTTGGTGCATCCGGTCACTTCTTGCCTTGTTAACTCCTTAAGGAGACTCCTAAGCAAAAAAACACCTTAATACAATATTGTAAAGGATGAAATTTCCTTCAATTTTCGTTATTAACACTTTTTCGTAGTTCCTGAAACAACGGAGCCACTCTGTATCAAAATGGAGTTAGTTTAAAAAAGCAGTTTGATGCACCCTTTCACTTATTCTTGTCGTGTTAACTCCTAAGGGAAAAAACACCTTAACATAATATTGTAGAGGATGAAATTTCCTATCTTTCATTATTTACACTTTTTTCTAGCTTCTCAAACAACGGAGTTGCTCTTTTTTTTTTTAAATTGATATCCTAGTTTGTACTATTATTCTTGTTTTGGATTATGCAATGCTGTCATTAATTTTTCTGATTTCAGAAGAAAATTGTTATGTATTTTTGGTAATTTTTTTTATTTATTAAGCTCATTTTATGAAACATCGGAGGTTTTTTACCATTAATTCAGTTTTGTTGTGCGTTACAAAGGTATGAATTTTTATCGTTCAATACATATTTACATCATTATTAACACATTTAACTGATCAACAATTCAACTTTGTTTAACGACTAAATTTGTTCACGACGTGTATGAGAATAAATATTGCTTTTAACATTCATATTAGAACTAAATTATGCTAATATACGGTTTAGTTGGTTTTTAGCATTATAAAGTTGAAAAGGTTTTTACGCTTTGAATGACATTTTTGAACAAATTTTAATTCAAGTTTAAATATACCAAACAAACCAATAGACATCAAAGCAATAGTAAAAACGTTGGAATTTTCTAGTTTACAGCTTCATTGCGTTGGATCCAATAACCTTACGATTCATTTTAGTGCCAATTTTATTTTTGTAATCTACAGGGTGGTCCAGTTTTAAATATCAACAATTCACCATTCGATAGCCCATCAAAAAATAATAATGACGTTTATCGAAACTCGATACAGAAAGATGTTTTTTCAAAAATTACAGTTTTTTTAACTTTCTTGTTCAGTTTGAAAAAATAAGTGTCTTTTATAAAATTCTGATTTGAAACTTCGTTTACGAGATAATTGAGTTATTATGTTCAAAGATCCAAAACCAATTCAACCCAACTTAAAAACTGACTTGAAAACGGTGAAAACTTACTTAAGAGGCTTAAAAAATGTCTTTGTAGTCAGTTTTCATAGTTTCCAGACACATTGTAAGACTTTAGTTTTGAAAATTGACTTAGAAACCAGCAAATTTTCTTTGACACGGTGAAAATTGACTTGAGAGGCTTAAAAATTGTCTTTGTAACCAGTTTTTATAGTTTTCACACAAATTGAAAGACTTTAGTCTTGAAAATTGACTTGAGAGGCTTAAAAACGGTCTTTGTAGTCAGTCGTCATAGTTTTCAGTTAAGCTGAAAAACTAGTATTGAAAATTAATTAATTAATAATTTGGAAACACATTTCAATATTTTAGTCTTAAAAATAGCCTTAAATACAGGATATTGACATTAGATCCATAAAAATTGACTTTAAGACTGACTTTTCAAGTTTTTTACTTTGTTTTTCATTTTTTTAGAACTCTGGACTGAACTCTAAAAATCGAGTTTCAAGACTATCTTCACCAAGTTTTTGACATGTTTTTAGTGTTTTCAGTCTAAAAAATCTTGTTTGATTTAAAAACATTTTCGATAGGCTTAAATACGTCATTTCAAGCTTTGTCACTATTGAACTGACTTTTAGAACTTTTTCAGTCTGAAAAATCGAGTTTTAGGGCTCTTCACAAAGTTTTTGACTCATCAGGCTTGAAAACCAGTTTGTACACTGTCCATAGTTTTAAAAATGTTTTATTTCAAACTTCTTCAATATTAAACTGGCTTCTACACACATTGGTGCAAAAAATTGGAGCCTTTCTAATAAATTCGGACTGTTTTTAGAGCTTTAAGACTGAAAAATCAAGTTTAAAACTGTTTATAATAGTAAAAGTCAATGTTCAGGCTCTTTAGTGATGAAAGTAAAAAATTTTGGTACTAAGTGCTACGATATTAGTCTTGAACAGTAATGACAGACTTTTGGACTCTCTTTAGTCTTAGTAAAGTCATTTATAGCCTTAAAAGACTATTTTTAGTAGTAAAAAAATAGTTTTATTCTTATTTAGTAGATTTTTGGACTGTTTTTAGTGCTTAAAATCCAGTTTCAGACACTCGACAATGGATTGCAGTCTGAAAAAACTATTTCTTGCGGTAAAAACAAGTTTTTAGACTATTTGGTTCAAATTTGGACTCTCACAAGTCTTGAATGTTCAGTTTCAGTTAAGGCTAGGAAAAATTAGCCCAAAAATCCTGTTTTTTTTTTGACTATTTTCAGTATCAAAAATTAACTCGTAATCCTCTACAGTTGACCAGATTTGAATCCTTTTGAACCATTAAGTAAATTACTTGTTCCAAATTTGATCAAAAGTGATCCAAAACGGTCTGACAGTTAGCAAAAAAAAAACAAGTTTGGAGAGTTTGGGTTTTCTTCGGAAGCGTTCTTCAGGAAAATGACATAATGCGTGTCAACTTATTTTTCGATGGGCTATCGAATGGTGAATTATCGAAACTTAAAACTGGACCACCCTGTATAATACTATTGGCCTAAAAATCATAAATTGGATCTCGTTCGTATGGTCCTTTCGGCCCGATGCCAAAACTAAATATAAAAGTGACTTTATTTTTGTCGATTTATTGAGAACAGAATGGATCTGAATAGGTTGTTATACTTATGTAACGGTTTATGTTAAAATCTGTTACAGCACAATATTCTTCACCTGAGCTTTCTATACTGTTGCCACACTTTTTTCTCACATTCATAACTCACTTATATAGCAGTCCAGGAGCGTTCTGGACATAGGATAGATTTACATGGAAAAATTAGTTTTTTTGCGCTTGTACGGTTCATTTAATTGAACTACTTTTTTAATAAAAATTGTAGGTACAACACGTTTTTTTTTTCAGTGCTTCAGGTTTGACCATTTATAATTAAATTTCGCGCCACTCGGTCGATAAACAAGTAGAAGTATTACCAACCTACTAAAATCTTAACAATTTTGGCTTTTGTCGGAATTTTAATAATTTTCAAATATTATCTCTCTTAATTATGGTAAGAAAATAGAGCAAAAATGTGATAAAGACAATCAATCAGGCAGGAGTTGACACTTTAATCAACCCTAGTTGGAACCAGAATAATAATACAAATTGCTTGTATAACCTCAAATTTCATATCATCAATAACCATATTTACTTTGCAAAAGAGTTTTTCAAGCAAATTTTGTTGGTTGATTCATCATCTCTTTAGGAAAAAAAACAAAAAATGTGTGTATTATCTTAAAACGAATCAAAGTATTACTATTTGAAAAACCTACATCAGAAATATCAATAACTAACCTAACCTAACAATATCCACTAATTTTCTGAATTCGAACCACCCTGTAACTGTCAAAATAATCAGGTTATTGAAGGTTAGTTAAAGTAGTAGCTGTCAAATTCGGTCAAAACTGTCTTTATTGTCAAACAACTCGTTTATTTGCAACACTTTGTATAGACTTTTATAGGTCAATGTATAGAAAATATAATGGGCTTTCCAAAAATATGACTGTTTGTGTTGATAGGGTGCTTTGTTTGGCCGCCAGAGGGCTCCAAAGCTAACTAAACGTTTTTCTTGACTGTAACCACTCTAACTTTTTTGAGGGATTTTTTTTTAAATCGGTCATGTACGGCCCTAATATTTGGCACAAACCTAGCACAGTGAGTGTCAAATTTAGAGCCGTAGCAAACCTGTAGAAATAAAATCATTAAAGTCGATTTTCGCTTGTAACTAAGTGGCCAACATAACGCAAAACCCATTGGAATAGTGGTGGTGTTTCAAGCAAATTTGACCCTTACGAAAATTGTCATTTGCAAAATCGGTTTTTCAAAAAAATTCTATGCATTACGTCGTAGTAGACCTAGTAGCTCATGTAACCGTGTTTTCCTAATTTTCCAGGATCAAATTAGCCCTAACCAGTCAAAATGTGTTTCTGGGGCACCCTGTTTGTAAACCGTAAAAAAGGCGTATTTCTAACACTTTGTAGATACTTTTATATGTCGATGGAGAGCCAATGAAGTGAGCTTTCCATTGACGTAGAAAAGTCGGTTGGTTAGTGGTACCGTTTAGCCACTAGAGGGCGTCTTTGACCAATTTTTTTTGGTGTATCCTTTTGTTTAATATTCAAAAACCCGCTTAATTGCACTATTTTTGCTAGAGTTTTATACGTCAATGGAGAGCGAATGGAATGACCTTTCTAAAAAGCTTTTAACATAGATTAATAGGTTAGACGGTTTGGCCGCTAGAGAGCGTCAAAGTTGACTAATTTTTTATGACTTTTTTCGTGCCTCCTCCTTTTGTTCAATCTTCAATAACTCGTTTATGTGCACCATTTTTAGTAGTGTTTTATACGTCAATGGATAGCCAATGAAACGAGCTTTCTAACAGTCTCCCAATTTGAATGGATAGGTTAGACGGTTTGGCCGCTAGAGGATGTCAAAATTAACTAATTTTTTCATGACTTTTTTGGTGCATTCTTTTGTTCAATCGTCAATAACTAGCTTATTTTCCACACTTTGTGTAAACTTTTATATGTCAATGTATAGCCAATGAAATAAGCTTTCTATTGACGTATAAAAGTTGATGAGTTAGGGGTACGGTTTTGTCGCTAGAGAACGTGAAACTTTTTAAAAGTAAACTTACAAAAATCATTATTTTTCATTATATTCCAACCGAATTAAAAAATTTAAAAAATCATAAAATAATTTTTTTTATAATATAATTTAGACGTTCCTAATTCTATTAATAGTTTTCAAAATACCAATGTACCTCCAGTAATGCCCATTAATTCCTTGAAATTATATTGATTTTAATAGGTTGGCAACACTGAGCTTGTGGTTACTGTAAACGTGCGGCGCGAAATTAAAATTTTTGGCAAAATTACAGATTGCTAGCCAAAATTGCGCTCTACAAAGGTTTCTCAATCAAACAAAACGTACAGAAACAAGAAAAACCGTTTTTCCAAGTTATAGTTCCTATGTCCAGAGTAGTCTTGGACTATTACTCATGTTAAGTAAACAAATATCATTTACATTTTTCCAGTCGAAAAAACAGACGGACAGTAATAAGAATTTTTCCGGGTTAAAAATGTTTTGGGGGTCGGAAATTGTCCACCCAATGTTTTCCTGACTTGGCGAGTATGTTCGCAGGTGAATCCGAAGAAAATTCGATCAGCAGCACAGTCACCAATCACGAAATGCTCGATATTTTGGACCACATCACGCTGGATGACCTAAATGCGAGCGTGACTTTTGCTGTTAACATCGTAGGCTACATGAAGAGATTGGAGAACAATCTATTATCGTCCAACATTAAGGCAAGTTTCAAGTTGCTGCATAGTTGATGGTTAATTTTGAAAAAGCTTGTTCCTTAGGTAGCCGATGATACGCCATCTCATGGGATGTTTATTTCGTATAGACCAGAGGCGGAAGCACTAGAGAGAGGAAAGAATGCCCTGATTGCTTTAAGGGCGTCTAACCAATTACTGAACATATATTGCCACAGGTCAGTATTACATAGTCAATCACTGTGTATAAACGGAATGAATGAGTTACAATTACTCACGGCTATTACTCACTGGTTATCGTGGAAATGGTTAGAGATACAGATTTGGCTAAATGTGAGCAGGCTAAGCTAAATAATTGCGTAATCGTGGCCTTAATAAAATGACATTTAGAAAATTTTTTTAGGTGTTTTAGATATTTTGTAAATAATTAATTTTTAGATTTTACTGATTTGAGGTTTTTAGTGTCATACATTATTGAAGTTGATGTTGTTGTCTCTAAAAAAAAGCTTTAAAAGTTGCTGTGGAAGAGTGTCATTACTTTTGGTCTAGGTCCAAGAAAAAATTTATTTTTTTTTTAAAATCACTTAAAAACCAAACAAATGCAATGTTTTCTCAATGGTATTTTATTAAGGCCATGATTACGCGACTTTTCTCCCATTTAAACAAATCTGTATCTCAAACCGTTTTCAAGATTTCCATAGTGGCCCTCCTTGCCCTGGACACACTGTCTAACGAAAAACCAAAGTAAAATGGAGTGACGTAACAGTTAATAGAAAGATTCATGTTTTTGCTTCTTTATTTGTCAAATTCAAATTTAAAATTTTTCCTGTGGCGACGTAGAAGTCTATAGTATTATTCTTAAACCTTGATCATATTTTGACAGATGAAATTTGGCTGTCAGTTACAGTTCTGTCTTTTGTTCTGGTTCTAAACCAGGAAACTGTCAAATTTAATCCCAACGAAACTCTTGTAAAGTAACGAAATCAGTTTGACTTTGGTTGAATGCATTTTATAGCTTCATCAGTGCATTTTTGGCATTTATAACATTTGGTTGTGTGTTTCTGGCTTAGTTTTAGTCTATTTTTAAATATGACAACCGTCAAAATCCCCTCCACAAAGCTGTAAAGTCACAAAACACTCTGAAATCCAGTAAAATTAGTATAAGCAGTACCAAACGTATTTTATAGTTTTATGAGTGGAATTTTAACAGTTATGACATTTGGATGTCAGTTAGAGTTTTGTCCTAAACCTGGAAACTGTCAAAGTCGATCCCATGGAGGTACAAAACCACGAAACATACGAAAAGTTTTTTGGCAGTTCAAACTTGAATACCGCTTTTCTACCTGACTATACTGAATTTTGTAGTGTTTCTTCAGGTTATTGGATAGAAAATGTAATGAGAATTTCAGAAATGTGCTTAAAACTGTCATTTCTCATTCTAAGTCGGTTTTACAAGCAATTTTGTCCCTTGACTGTCCTTTGAAATTGTGTTTCTGGCAGTTCAAACTTTCATACCGCTTTTTTTTCGCTGACTGTACCAAATTTTGTAGTATTTTTCAGGTTATTGGATAGGAAATTTGATGAGTATTTCAAAAATGTGCTTAAAACAGCCATTTTCTCACTCCAAGTGGGTTTTTCAGTCGATTTTGTCCCTGACTGTCCTTTAAAACTGTGTTTCTGGCAATTCAAACTTTGATACCGCTATTCTACCTGACTATACCACATTTTGTAGTGTTTCTTCAGGTTATTGGATAGGAAATTTGATGAGGATTTCAGAAATGTGCTTAAAACAGTAATTTTCTTACTCCAAGTGGGTTTACAGGCGATTTTGTTCCTTGACTGTCCTTTAGAACTGTGTTTCTGGTAGTTCAAACTTTGACACCACCTTTTTCCTTGACTGTACCAAATTTTGTAGTATTTTTCTGGTTATTGGAAAGGAAATTTGAAGAGGATTTCAAAAATGTGCTTAAAACAGTCATTCTCTTACTCCAAGTGGGTTTTACAGGCGCTTTTGTCCCTTGACTGTCCTTCCAAACTGTGTTTCTGGTAGTTCAAACTTTGATACCACTTTTTTCCTTGACTGTACCAAATTTTGTAGTGTTTTTTCAGGTTATTGGAGAGAACATTTCTTGAGGATTTCAAAAATGTGCGTAAAACGGTCATTTTCTTACTTCAAGTGGGTTTTACAAACGATTTTGTCGCTTGACTATCCGTTCAAACTGTGTTTCTGGCAGTTCAATCTTTGATACCGCTGTTCTACCTGACTATACTACATTTTGTAGTGTTTCTTCAGGTTATTGGATAGAAAATTTAATGAGGATTTCAAAAATGTGCTTAAAACAGTCATTTTCTTATTCCAAGTGGGTTTTACAGGCGCTTTTGTCCCTTGACTGTCCTTTCAAACTGTTTCTAGCAGTTCAAACTTTGACATCGCTTTTTTTCCCTGACTGTACTAAATTTTGTATAATTTTTGAGGTTATTGGAGAGAACATTTTATGAGGATTCCAAAAATGTGCTTAAAACAGCCATTTTCTCACTCCAAGTGGGTTATTTAGTCGATTTTATCACTGACTGTCCTTTAAAATTGTGTTTCTGTCAATTCAAACTTTAATACCGCTATTCTACCTGACTATACTACATTTTGTAATGTTTCTTCAGGTTATTGGATAGGAAATTTGATGAGGATTTCAGAAATGTGCTTTAAAACAGTAATTTTCTTACTCCAAGTGGGTTTACAGGCGATTTTGTTCCTTGACTGTTCTTTCAAACTGTGTTTCTGGTAGTTCAAACTTTGATACCACCTTTTTCCTTGACTGTACCAAATTTTGTAGTGTTTTTTCAGGTTATTGGAGAGAAAATTTTATAAGGATTTCAAAAATGTTCTTAAAACAATCATTTTCTTACTCTGTGGGTTTTACAAACGATTTTGTCCCTTGACTGCCCGTTCAAACTGTGTTTCTGGCCGTTCAAATTTTGATACCGCTTTTTTTCCCTGACTGTACCAAATTTTGTAGTATTTTTCAGGTTATTGGATAGAAAATTTCATGAGGATTTCAAAAATGTGCTTAAAACAGTCATTATCTTACTCCAAGTGGGTTTTTTAGTCGATTTTGTCCCTGACTGTCCTTTAAAACTGTGTTTCTGGCAATTCAAACTTTGATACCGGTATTCTACCTGACTATACTAAATTTTGTAGTGGTTTTGTATAGGTTCTTCAGGTTATTGGATAGAAAATTTAATGAGGATTTCAAAAACATGCTTAAAACAGTCATTTTCTAACTCCAAGTGGGTTTTACAGGCGCTTTTGTCCCTTGACTGTGCTTCCAAACTGTGTTTCTGGTAGTTCAAACTTTGATATCACCTTTTTCCTTGACTACCAAATTTTGTAGTGTTTTTTCAGGTTATTGGAGAGAAAATTTCATGAGGATTTCTAAAATGTGCTTAAAACAGTCATTTTCTTACTCTGTGGGTTTTACAAACGTTTTTGTCCCTTGACTGTCCTTTCAAACTGTGTTTCTGGCAGTTCAAACTTTGATACCGCTTTTTTTGCTGACTGTACCAAATTTTGTAGTATTTTTCAGGTTATTGGATAGGAAATTTGACGAGGATTTAAAAAATGTGCTTAAAACAGTAATTTTCTTACTTCAAATGGGTTTTACAGGCTATTTTGTCTCTTGACTATCCTTTCAAACTGTGTTTCTGACAGTTCAAACTTGACACCGCTTTTTTCCCTGACTATACCAAATTTTGTAGTGTTTTTTCCGGTTATTGGATAGGAAATTTGATGAGGATTTCAAAAATGTGCTTAAAACTGTCATTTTCTTACTCCAAGTGGGTTTACAGGCGATTTGGTTCCTTGACTGTCCTTTCAAACTGTGTTTCTGGCAGTTCAAACTTGATACCGTTTTTTTTTCCTGACTACCAAATTTTGTAGTATTTTTCTGGTTATTGGATAGGAAATTTGATGAGGATTTCAAAAATGTGCAAAACAGTCATTTTCTTACTTCAAACGGTTTTGACAAGCAATTTTGTCCCTGACTGTCAAACTGTGCTCAAAAGTTGCAAAAATCAGGGTTTACTTCAAAATTTTTCCTGCAGTATTCGATACAAAACGTGCGTTTCTGAGATTTATGACAGTTATTTTGACAGTGGTCACGTGACTGTCTAGCCGAATTATTCTCCTGTGACTGTGATCTATGACTAATGTCAAAACAGTCAAAATTTGTCTAAAATTTGCAAGAATTAGAGTTTAACACACTTTTCTTACAGTTATCGAAACAAGACGTGTTTCTAAGATTTCTGGGAGTTATTTTGGCAATTGCTAGTTTGTTTAAATTCTTTAAATAATAATATAAATATAAATAATAAATAATATAAAACATATTAGTCATAATTTAAATTTAAAGAAAATTGCCAAAAACCTAAAAATTGCTATTTTTTTAGAAAGGCTACTTTTTCATAAAAAAAGATTGTTACTCATTTGGTTTTCCATTTATTTCAATTAGATGGTTAAATTGGAATTTACTGGTAAAATTGGTATATTTTTCCGTCAATTTCTTTACAAATTATGAACAAAAACTCCTCCAGCTTTGCACTGATCTTCCGAAAATTTTTTGTAAAAGATTGATTGATTTCCAGAGCTTCTTGATCTCTGTGTTGGCGTTCCTCATCCTGTTGGTAGCGCCTTTCTTATTCTTCTTTTTTCCAGGCGTTGTCGTTCTTCGTCTTGTTTTTCTTGCTGTCGTCATTCTGTTGTTCGTCTCTTTGAACTTTAAAAAACATCTCAAACAACAATTTTTTGTTTTAACTGTGCTTTTTATTATGCAATTTACAAAATGTTTAGTTCATAACACAATCATTATGGTAAAGTATCTCATTATGGTGACTGATGTTGAAAATGTATAGTAATCATCAGTAACCATGGCATTTAACTAATTCAATTACTGAAATTATTAATTTTAATTACAGACTCTCCAAAGCCAGCAGTTCTCCATTAACATATCAGGATTGCGCCAAGCTGGTATCGTCCAGATTTACCTTTAAAAACACTCAATTGGATGAAGCGTGTCAACTACAAGATTTTTCTTGCGATCAAAAAGAGTCCAATTCTCTTTACAGAAGCATAAATGGCAGCTGTAACAATGCCGAAAAGGGACATAACGGCGAATCATTTACTGGGTAAGTAAATTTGTTATCTTAAAATAATGTTTATTAATTTTGGTGAGCAAAATTATAACAGTATTTTAAATGAAACGAGGGGGGGTTATCCTGTAACTAGTCACAAAATGTAAAAAGTTGTTCTTGTCAGTATTAATAGTAGCTTTCAAGTTATTGGACTTTGATTTTATCACATTAGTGCGGTAATAAGTGATTTACTTTACTATACCATTGCAGTACTTTACCACACCAGTGGTAGTGCGGTAATAGTACCCAGTTCACCATTCGATATCCCATCAAAAAATAATTAATTACTACATACTAGCTTTAGTTTTAAAATTAGTTTTTTCAGACTTCTGATTTAGACAAACTGGATTTAAAGCACCAAAAACAGTCCGGAAATTAAGACAAAGATTGTTGCGCATAAAACTCATTTTTTACTACTAAAAATAGCCTAAAAGTTGACTTTTAAGGCTTAAAATGACTTTACTAAGACTAAAGAGAGTCCAAAAGTCTATTTTCAGGACTAAAACAGGAATTTTTTGGGTTAAAACGTCTAAAATTCAATTAAACTCTGGTAACAGTCCAAATTAAATTTTCGGACTAATTTTATTCTAAAAATTAGTGTTCAAGACTAATATCGTAGCATTTAGTGCCAAAATTCTCTTTCATCACTGAAGAATCCGAAACTTAACTTTTACTATTATAAATTGCCTAAAACTTGGTTTTTCTGTCTTAAAGCACTAAAAACAGTTCGAATTTCTTAGAAATATGGCAATTTTTTGCACCGATGAGTGTAGAGGTCAATTTAGTAGTGAAGAAGTTTGCAATAATATTTTCAAGACTATAGACAGTGTACAAAGTGGCTTTCATGCCTGATAAGTCAAAAACTTTGTGAAAATAGTCCTAAAACAAGATTTTTTAGACTGAAAACAGCCTGGAAGCACTAAAAACATGTCAAAAACTTGGTGAAGATTATTCAAGCTTAGCCATATTCTTTCCGTTATGATCCAAAAGTCACGTGCTCTTCGTGTGATTTTGTAATCATGGTGCCATGTGACTTTTAGATCATAACGCTTTCAAATCCGAAATCATGGATCGAAAGAAAGCCTCTGAAAGCAGTTTTAAAGCACTAAAAATAGTCCAGAGTTGTAAGAAAATGAAAAGCAAAGTAAACAAACGTGAAAAATTAGTCTTCAAGTCATTTTTCATAAACCTAATGTCAATATCCTGTATTTAAGACTATTTTCAAGACTAAAATAGTGAAATTTGTCTTCAAATTACGAAAACTTACTTCAAATGCAAATTTTAAGCTTCTGATGTCACTTTTTGGTGTCAAGTCAATTTTCAAAGTTTAAATGTGTGAATTTGTAGTCAAAAATTCTAGAGAAAGTAGTTTTTCATGGCTACAAAGACAGGTTTTTAGCCTCTAAAATCAATTTTCACAGTTTCCAAGTCAATTCCAATTGTTGTCCTTTATGTTTGCCCCTTTGGTTGAACAGATCTTTTAATGTGAAAACTTAGGTAATTAGAGCACTTATTCTAAATATAAAATACAATGAAGACTGTAGTCAATGTCTTTTACTTGTCAATGAATTCAACAGATGTGGAGCATTTTTAGCTATTGATCATATTAGTCTTTTCTGATGGCTTTATAACCGAATTTGCAACAGTTCTAGCTAGAAAATTATTGATCTTTCATTGTTTGCGTATGTCTACTAGAGTTGTCTTTTACCAAACTTTCACTCCAACTTATAAACTAATAGATTATAGATATTACCAGTTACCAGATATTAAGTGACATTTAGTATTATTAATTTACGATGTAAAATTCTCATTTGGTTATGTATTTTTTCCAGATATTCGCGTTTACTTTATGCCGACTACAGTGATGGCGTGCACGAACCACGCAGATCTGTGACGAAACAACCGTTGCCAAATCCCCGATCCGTAGTGAATTCGTTGATTAAAACTGGCAATAAACCGTCCTGGAAAGCCACCTTAGCTTTGATGCAATGGTCTCAGTTTCTAGAACACGATCTTTGCCGGTCGGCCACTGCTGTTGCAAGTAAGATTTGTATTACTTTTACTCACTTTTGTGTTTCTAATTATCTTTTTAGGGCCAGCACTTTCACCTCAGATTAGTTCTATAGTAAAATTTCTATAGAAACCGTGAAATCAGGCGCTACTTGGTTGGTCAACTTTGTCATTTCTATAGAAATTATCCTAAGAATACATTTATCCGAAGGTGACAGTACTGGCCCTTAACTAAATATAACCACTTTGAAAATATTAGCTTTTCAAAAATATATAACAGCTAAATTGAAAAACAACATAGGAATTCCCATTTTGTTTTGATATTTTTTCAAATAACTGAGTTGAACTTGTTTAGGGTTTTTTAAATGCCTTTTTTGTGTTTTTACACAGTTTTTAAAGAATATCGCCTTGAGGAGGCCCTTTAGGGCCAAAGTGCCCTAATGCAATCTTGTTAAGGATAAAATGTTCTACAATTTCCTTGTTGTACACTTTTTTACACACTGTACCCTCTTTAAACTTGGATGAAGTCTTTTCAAGCACTTTTTGTGCGTTAACACAGTTTTTCGGGGGTAATATCCCTAGTGCATTGAATTTTTCTACAGGAAAAATTAGATGCACGAGGGATATTTGGTAAGATTATTTCCTGAGTTAAATAAACATTTTATTTTAATTAAAACAATAAGAACAATAATTAATAAGAACAATAACTTTCAAGCTAGAAAGGGTAACACTATTCTTTATGTTGTTGTGAGAAGTGTGCAATTTTTTCGAATTTTTTTCCGGAAAAACTGCTGACAGCTAAGTTGACAGTTGTTGACAAGTGATTTTTCCACTTAAAATTTACATTTGTCATACTAATTCTTGATAGCGATTGGTCAAAATTGATAGGAAGGAAATAATCGGAAATATCTCCCTGAGAAGGCCCTTTAGGGTAAAAGAGCCCTAATGCAGTCTGGTAAAAGATGAAATTTCTTACAACTTTCCCCTTTTACATTTTTTGAGATCACGTGACTTTTCCGCCATTTTGACATATTTTAATTGTTTCATTCCAACCCAGTTTTTCCAACGCCACGTGATTTTATCCCGGCCATTTTGATTTGCCTTTTTCTAATTTTTGTTTACTTTCCTGTTCAGTCACAATTCCGCCATTTTGACCGCCTTTTTTTTTTTGAGATCACGTGACTTTTCCGCTATTTTGACATATTTTAATTGTTTCATTCCAACCCAGTTTTTCCAACGCCACTTGATTTTATCCCGGCCATTTTGATTTGCCTTTTTCTAATTTTTTTTTTACTTTCCTGTTCAGTCACAATTCTGCCATTTTGACAGCCTTTTTTTTTAAGATCACGTGACTTTTCCGCCATTTTGACATATTTTAATTGTTTCATTCCAACCCAGTTTTTCCAACGCCACGTGATTTTATCCCGGCCATTTTGATTTACCATTTTCTAAATTTTTCTTACTTTTCTGTTCATTCACAAGTCACACACAATTCCGCCATTTTGACCGCCTTTTGGTGAAAAGTCACGTGACTTTTGGCGGTTATTTTGACTTTTTTCATCATTACCCACGTGTTTTCTATATCACGTTTTTTTAAACATTTTATTCAATCGTGAATAACTATCTCATTTGACACATAATGTAAAGTCTTTATATGTCGATGGATAGCCAATGAAATCGGCGGCTTTCCAACGATAGAACTACTTTGCTTAATCGGTGGAATCGTTTTGCCGCTAAAAGGCGTCATAGTTGACCGATGTTTTCTGTTCAATTTTCAGGCACTGTTTTGTTTGAACCTAAATAACTTCTTTATTTGACTGACATTGTAGGGATTTTAATATGTCGATGGATAGCCAATCAAATGGGCTTTGTAAAAATATGACAGCTTTGGTTAATTGGTTTGACGGTTTGGGCGCTAGAGGGCGTCCAAGTTCAGTATTTCATTCAATCGAAAATAACTCGCCAATTTGGTACACTCTGTGTAGACTTTTATACATCAATAGATAGGTAATAACATAAATACGATTGATTGTATTTGTATTATTATTATTACTATTTATTCATGTTTCTATTGTCCTTTTTTCATCAGAATTTTTACTGTTTTTTTGTTTGAGTATTTTTTTCCTCTTCTTATCTATGTTCCTCTTCACTTCTAAATGTTTCCCATTTTTTACCTTTATTTTCCAACTTACTTACTACTATCATTATTTCTTTACGTTTTCCTTTATTGTTTCTTTTTATTTAGACTTGCATGTATTACTGCTTTTTTTTGTAATTATACCACTCACTAACATTCTTTAATTCTTCCATGTTTTTGGTTTCCTTTTGTGTTTCTTACTTATTTCACTCCTCTTTGCTTCAGTTTTTAAAACATTTCGATTATTTTTTTCCTTGGTTTCCCTCGATATTTTGTTCTGTGTATGTTCCATATTTTTGGATTGTTTTCTTCTTGTCTAATTATTTTCTTCTGCTTTAACTTTTTTCTTGTTTATCACAATATGTTTCTTTATGAAAATTAATTATTTGGTTTTACATTTTTAGTATTGAAAATATTTTGCTACAAATAGTTTTTATGTCTTTTTGTATTATCATTGTTTATTCATGTTTCCGTTGTTTTTCTTTCTAGGCTTTGACTGTTTTTACTTTTCACTTTTCTCAGTGCAGTGTTTCATTCAATCGTAAATAACTCGCTTATTTGGGCCACACTATATAAATTTTTATACATCAATAGATAGACAAAGAAATGGGCTTTCTAAAGATATGACAACACTGGTTGGTAGATTAAACCTTTTGGCCGCTAGAGGGCGTCAAGTTTAATGAATTTATTTTTCACTTTTTTTAGTGTAGTGTTTCATTTAATCGTAAATAACTCGCTTATTTGGGCCACACTATATACATTTTTATACATCAATAGATAGGCAAAGAAATGGGCTTTCCAACGATAGAACTACTTTGCTTAATCGGTGGAATCGTTTTGCCGCTAAAAGGCGTCATAGTTGACCGATGTTTTCTGTTCAATTTTCATGCACTGTTTTGTTTGAACCTAAATAACTTCTTTATTTGACTGACATTGTAGGGATTTTAATATGTCGATGGATAGCCAATCAAATGGGCTTTGTAAAAATATGACAACTTTGGTTAATTGGGTTGACGGTTTGGGCGCTAGAGGGCGTCAAAGTTCAGTATTTCATTCAATCGTAAATAACTCGCCAATTTGGTACACTCTGTGTAGACTTTTATACATCAATAGATAGTTAATAAAATAAATACCAGTGATTGTATTTGTATTATTATTATTACTATTTATTCATGTTTCTATTGTCCTTTTTTCATCAGAATTTTTACTGTTTTTTTGTTTGAGTATTTTTTTCCTCTTCTTATCTATGTTCCTCTTCACTTCTAAATGTTTCCCATTTTTTACCTTTATTTTCCAACTTACCTACTACTATCATTATTTCTTTACGTTTTCCTTTATTGTTTCTTTTTATTTAGACCTGCATGTATTACTGCTTTTTTTTGTAATTATACCACTCACTAACATTCTTTAATTCCTCCATGTTTTGGTTTCTTTTTGTGTTTCTTACTTATTTCACTCCTCTTTGCTTCAGTTTTTAAAACATTTCGATTATTTTTTTCCTTGGTTTCCTTCAATATTTTGTTCTGTGTATGTTCCATATTTTTGGATTGTTTTCTTCTTGTCTAATTATTTTCTTCTGCTTTAACTTTTTTCTTGTTTATCACAATATTTTTCTTTATGAAAATTAACTATTTGGTTTTACATTTTTAGTATTGAAAATATTTTGCTACAAATAGTTTTTATGTATTTTTGTATTATCATTATTTATTCATGTTTTCGTTGTTTTTCTTCCTAGACTTTGATAGTTTTTTTCCTACATATGTCACTCTGTTTTTTTTAGAATAAATTTACAGTCTTTTTTTTCTTCTTTCCTATGTTTTTTACTCGTTTTTGCTTCTTTATTTTTCCTAATTTTTTGTTGCTTTTCTGTTCAACTCACTTTATACTCATAATATATTTCTCTTTAATTCCTTCATGTTTTTGGTGTTCATTCTTTCTTTCAATATCAATCATGTCACCAACGATAGGGCAACACTAGTTGGTTGATTTGTTGGTTGGGCCGCTAGAGGGCGTCAAATTTAATGAATTTACTTTTCACTTTTCTCAGTGCAGTGTTTCATTCAATCGTAAATAACTCGCTTATTTGGGCCACACTATATAAATTTTTATACATCAATAGATACGCAAAGAAATGGGCTTTCCAGCGATAGAACTACTTTGCATAATCGGTGGAATCGTTTTGCCGCTAAACGGCGTCATAGCTGACCGATGTTTTCTGTTCAATTTTCATGCACTGTTTTGTTTGCACCTAAATAACTTCTTTATTTGACTGACATGGTAGGGATTTTAATATGTCGATGGATAGCCAATCAAATGAGCTTTGTAAAAATATGACAACTTTGGTTAATTGGTTTGACGGTTTGGGCGCTAGAGGGCGTCAAAGTTCAGTATTTCATTCAATCGTAAATAACTCGCCAATTTGGTACACTATGTGTAGACTTTTATACATCAATAGATAGTTAATAAAATAAATACGAGTGATTGTATTTGTATTATTATTATTACTATTTATTCATGTTTCTATTGCCCTTTTTTCATCAGAATTTTGACTGTTTTTTTATTTTTTTGTTTGAGTATTTTTTTCCTCTTTACTTCTAAATGTTTCCCATTTTTTACCTTTATTTTCCAACTTACTTACTACTATCATTATTTCTTTACGTTTTCCTTTATTGTTTCTTTTTATTTAGACCTGCATGTATTACTGCTTTTTTTGTAATTATACCACTCACTAACATTCTTTAATTCCTCCATGTTTTTGGTTTCTTTTTGTGTTTCTTAGTTATTTCACTCCTCTTTGCTTCAGTTTTTAAAACATTTCGATTATTTTTTTCCTTGTTTTCCTTCGATATTTTGTTCTGTGTATGTTCCATATTTTTGGATTGTTTTCTTCTTGTCTAATTATTTTCTTCTGCTTTAACTTTTTTCTTGTTTATCACAATATTTTTCTTTATGAAAATTAATTATTTGGTTTTACATTTTTAGTATTGAAAATATTTTGCTACAAATAGTTTTTATGTCTTTTTGTATTATTATTATTTATTCATGTTTCCGTTGTTTTTCTTTCTAGGCTTTGACTATTTTTACTTTTCACTTTTCTCAGTGCAGTGTTTCATTCAATCGTAAATAACTCGCTTATTTGGGCCACACTATATAAATTTTTATACATCAATAGATAGGCAAAGAAATGGGCTTTCTAAAGATATGACAACACTGATTGGTAGATTAAACCTTTCGGCCGCTAGAGGGAGTCAAATTTGACCGTTTTTTTTTTTCATTTTTTTTGGTTTAATATTTAACTCAATCGTAAATAAGTCGCCAATTTGGTACACTCTGTGTAGACTTTTATACTTCAATGGATAGCTAATGAGATGGGCTTTTCAACGATATGGCAACACTAGTTGGTTGATTTATTGGTTGGGCCACTAGAGGGCGTCAAATTTAATGCAATTTACTTTTCCTTTTCTCAGTGCAGTGTTTCATTCAATCGTAAATAACTCGCTTATTTGGTTCACACTATATAAACTTTTGTATATCATTAGATAGCCAATGAAATGGGCTTCCTAAAGATATGACAACACTGGTTGGTAGGTTAAATGATTTGGCCGCTAGAGGGCGTCAAATTTTTTTCGCTCAAAAGCAAAGAAAACAGTTTTAAAACTTCTGGTGACATTTTAACGGATCAGAATCCACCATTTTAGTGTTTCTGACCTGCAAAAACCTTTTGTTAGTTTTGTATTTTTATAATTGCGGTTTTAGTGTTATGGCTATCCCATTAGAACTTTACTAAGTAATTTTAATAATATCATAATGAAATTGGATGAAAAAATTTGATTTTTCTTTATTTTAGTTCACACTGAGAGTCCAATCGAATGCTGTAGTACAGATGGGGTGAATCTGACTCCCAGATACGTGCACCCTTTCTGCTCACCAATTTACGTTACAGACGACAAAAAATATGCCAAAGAAGGTGTTACCTGTCTGAATTTTGTAAGATCTATTCCAGCTATTAGGTCCGACTGCAGTTTTGGTGCTTCTGATCAGGTAAATGCCGACAGATCAACTAAAAATACAGTCAATTACATCAGAAACTTCTTTTCAGATAAATCAAGCGACCCATTACCTTGACGGTTCTCAGATTTACGGAACAACTTTGAGAAGATCCGACGAGCTACGCACGTTCACCGGCGGTAAACTTCTCACCTCAACTTACGAGAAACGGAAATTTCTTCCGCTTTCTAGAAATCCCACGCAGGATTGTCAGTTGTTTTATAAAAATTCTACCTGTTTTGAAAGCGGCGACGCTAGAGTGAATTTCCAACCGCAGGTAATATAATAATATTTTCGTTTCATATTGGTTCGTATAATTGCGATGTAACGGAAATTTAGTTGACTCTGGTGCACACTTTATGGTACCGGGAACACAATAGAATCGCGGAAAAACTGGGACAATTGAATCCTCACTGGAACGATGAGAAGTTGTTCCAGGAATCGAGAAGGATAGTGGTAGCGGAAATGCAGAAAATCACTTACAGTGAATGGCTACCATCTATACTAGGTGAGTTTTTACAAAATTTAATATTTATTGCACATTTTACATATAAAAAAACTGGTCTGTAAAGTTTTTTTTCTATTTTACAAAACGACGTATTTCGATCCAAGTGCCGTGTGACGTCACGAGGCACGTTTCAGTTCGGCCGCGTTTAGCTAATAGGTGATGAGATAAGGATAAGAGCAAATTGTAACCGTGCTTCTGGCAAATTTTCAAAATTTGTTAGAAGGTTTAGAACGTTTTACCAAATCTCTGTCAATTTTTGGAAGGTTTTTAGTATACTTTTGAGGTTGCTAGTGTTTCCAAAATGATTCTAGAACTTCCTGTCAATTTTTAAAATTTGTTAGAAGGTTTAGAATGTTTTTCAAAATATCTGGCAATTTTTGGAAGGTTTTTAGTATACTTTTGAAGTTTGCTAGCATTCCCAAACTAATTCTAGAACTCTCTGGCAATTTTAAAAATTTTTGGAAGGTTGAGGACAATTTTAGAGATATTTGTCAGTTTTTGGGAGATTTCCAGTAAACTTTTGAGGTTGCAGGCATTTCCAAAATGATTTTAGAGGCTTCTGGCAAATTTTCGAAATTTGTTAGAAGGTTTAGAACGTTTTTCCAAATCTCTGTCAATTTTTGGGAGATTTCCAATATACTTTTGAAGTTGCTAATATTTCCAAATTGATTCTAGATCTCTCTGGCAATTTTCAAAATTTGTTAGAAGGTTTAGAAAGTTTTTCGAAATATCTGGCAATTTTTGGAATGTTTTTAGTATACTTTTGAGGTTGCTAGCATTCCCAAAATGATTCTGGATCTCTCTGGCAATTTTTGGGAGGTTTTTGGTATACCTTTGAGGTTGCAGGCATTTCCAAAATGATTTTAGAGGCTTCTGGCAAATTTTCAAAATTTGTTAGAAGGTTTTAGAACGTTTTTCCAAATCTCTGTCAATTTTTGGGAGATTTCCAATATACTTTTGAAGTTGTTAGTATTCCCAAAATGATTCTAGATCTCTCTGGCAATTTTCAAAATTTGTTAGAAGGTTTAGAACGTTTTTCGAAATATCTGGCAATTTTTGGAATGTTTTTAGTATACTTTTGAGGTTGCTAGCATTCCCAAAATGATTCTGGATCTCTCTGGCAATTTTTGGGAGGTTTTTGGTATACCTTTGAGGTGCAGGCATTTCCAAAATGGTTCTGGGACTTCTGGAAAATTTTGAAAATTTGTTAGAATGTTTTTCCAAATCTCTGTCAATTTTGGGAGATTCCAATTATACTTTTGAGGTTCTAGCATTTCCAAACTAATTCTAAAACTCTCTAGTAAATTTCATAATTTGTGGGAATGTTGAGGACACTTTTTGAGATATTTGTACATTTTTGGGAGATTTTTAGTATACTTTTGAGGTTGCAGACATTTTCAAAATGTTTCTAGAGGGTTCTGGCAAAATTTCAAAATTTGTTAAAATGTTTAGAATGTTTTCCGAAACTTCTGACAATTTTTAGGAGATTTCCAGTTTACTTTTGAAGTTCCAGGCATTTCCAAAATGAATCTAAGAGGCTTCCGGCAAATGATTTAGAACGTATTCTTAAATTTCTGCCAATTTTTGGAAGGTTTTTAGTATTCGTTTGAGGTTGCAGACATTTCCAAAATAATTCTAGAACTCTCTGGCAATTTTCAAAATTGTTGGGAGGTTCAGACCACTTTAAAGTTTGAAACATTTTTAGTATAATTTTGAAGTTGCTGGCATTACCAAAAACGAACATTCTAACGATTCTAACATTGAAAGAAATTAAACCTTAATGACTTTCTTTATATAATTTTTATTATTTATTGTAATCTTTGATAACAATGAATTTATGTTAATTTTTCAAGGGCCAACTGCGGCCAATAAAATTCTGAGCTCCTCGACTTCATATAATAAAGAATCTGATGCTTCGGTATCTAACGCGTTCGCAACAGCAGTGATGCGTTCAGTCAAGTCTTTGTCGGACGGAATGCCAAAATTATATGACGAAAACCGAACTGTCAATGAATCCATCTTTATGCGCAACTATTTCCACAATCCGGGCCTGTTGAGGCATAAAGGTATACTGGATTCTTTGGCTAGAGGATTGACCACTCAATCTAGTCAACGATTAGACGTTTATTTCCCTGACGACGTGAGTAGTTTATAATGGTATTTGTTTTAATTATTTAAGTTTGAACTTTTTTTTTTTTTCAGTTAATTAATCAACTATACACAAACGGAAAATATGGTTTTGACGTTCTGAGTTTTGATCTGCAAAGAGGTAGAGATCACGGACTTCCCAGCTACGCCGATTACAGGAAGGCGTGTGGACTTGAAGAGGCTCATAACTTTGCTGACTTTTCGGACGCTATTAGTAATCAGGTAAGAATCTGTTATATTACTAATTGCTTCAGTCATTTTGGCAACGTCGAAAAGCTCACGAAGCTTTTAATTCGCGTGGATTGAAAAACGTGAGCCACTTTGACAAACTGAACTAGCTATGACGTTTATTGATAGTTACCTGACAGCTGTAAAATGTCTGTGCAAACTCTGTGGAGTTAAATTTGGCAGTGGTGACGTTAAATTTGACAATTATGACACTTAATGTCACTTCACAGCGTGGCTTAGAGTCAGCAGTGACAAGAAAGTATTAAATGCAAAACAAGTTGCACCTTGTCTCAGTACATCTCAATAGAGCCCCAAATTTGACACTTGTGAGAGTAAGTAACACATTTTTGCTGTTTTCTCGGGTTTCTTATACTGCTACGGCCCTGTATTAACTCTGAACAAGTTGATTCCCAAGTTGACCTACCAGCTGGCGCAAAAATCACTCAAATCGGACGTTTAGAATGTGAATTATGGCGTTTTTGCCGTTCGCGGTCACTAAATTTCACGGTTTTGCTGTTTTCTCGGGTTTCTTTTGCTGCTACGCCCCTGTATTAACTCTGATCAGGTTGATTTTTTTACTCTCGATTGAGCACAATCTGATCTACCAGCCTACTCAAAAATCACTCAGATCGGACGTTTAGAATGTGAGTTATAGCGTTTTTGTCGTTCGTGGTCACTTAATTTCACGGTTTTGCTGTTTTCTCGAGTTTCTTGTGCTGCTCCGCCCCTGTATTAACTCTGATAAGGTTGTTTTTTTTTACTATCGATTGATCACAGTCTGACCTACCAGCTGACGCAAAAATCACTCAAATCGGGCGTTCAGAATGTGAATTATGGCGTTTTTGTCGTTTGCGATCACTAAATTTCATGTTTTTGCTATTTTCTCGAGTTTCTTGTGCTACTCCGCCTCTGTATTAACTCTGATCAGGTTGATTTTTTTACTCTCGATTGAGCACAGTCTGACCTACCAGCCTACTCAAAAATCACTCAGATCGTACGTTTAGAATGTGAGTTATAGCGTTTTTTCCGTTCACTAAATTTCACGTTTTTGCTATTTTCTCGAGTTTCTTGTGCTGCTCCGCGCCTGTATTAACTCTGATCAGGTTGATTTTTTTACTCTCGATTGAGCACAGTCTCACCTACCAGCCTACTCAAAAATCACTCAGATCGGACGATTAGAATGTGAGTTATGGCGTTTATTGGCAAAATTCACGTTTTTGCTGTTTTCTCGGGTTTCTTCTGTGACGCGAAATTACCAATCCAAAATAGATCTCCCTCTTGGATTAATCACACTGCACATTGTATTTATAGTTCTATGGAGCGAAATTTGACAGTTGTGACGTAAGTATTAGTGTTTCTTAACGTCAGAACTGACAAATTTACAACGCAATTCCTCAAAGAAAAGAAGAATCTATTGTTTGACAGCTATTCCAGAAACACTGTAGGTCATTTTAAAGAGGAAACTCCGGTCTACAATTTGAAGTAAAATAATTCCTCGACATTTGTCAAAATAACCGAGGTACAAGCTGTCAAAATTTCAATAAATACCGGTTTGACTGAATTTAGTGCAATTGGGGTTTTGTGATATAAAAACCGTGTTGTTTGACTATTCCAGAATCACTGTAGGACATTTTAAAGAGGAAACTGCGGGCTACAATTTGACATTAAAAGTTCCTCGACACCTGTCCAAATAACCGAGTTACAAGCTGTCAAAGTTGCAAAAATACCGGTTTGACTGAATTTAGTGCAATTGGGGTTTTGTGATATAAAAACCGTGTTGTTTGACCACTATTCCAGAATCACTGTAGGACATTTTAAAGAGGAAACTGCGGGCTACAATTTGACATTAAAAGTTCCTCGACACCTGTCCAAATAACCGAGTTACAAGCTGTCAAAGTTGCAAAAATACCGGTTTGACTGAATTTAGTGCAATTGGGGTTTTGTGATATAAAAACCGTGTTGTTTGACAACTATTCCAGAATCACTGTAGGACATTTTAAAGAGGAAACTGCGGGCTACAATTTGACATTAAAAGTTCCTCGAGACCTGTCAAAATAACCGAGGTACAAGCTGTCAAAATTTCAATAAATACCGGTTTGACTGAATTTAGTGCAATTGGGGTTTTGTGATATAAAAACCGTGTTGTTTGACTATTCCAGAATCACTGTAGGACATTTTAAAGAGGAAACTGCGGGCTACAATTTGACATTAAAAGTTCCTCGACACCTGTCCAAATAACCGAGTTACAAGCTGTCAAAGTTGCAAAAATACCGGTTTGACTGAATTTAGTGCAATTGGGGTTTTGTGATATAAAAACCGTGTTGTTTGACAACTATTCCAGAATCACTGTAGGACATTTTAAAGAGGAAACTGCGGGCTACAATTTGACATTAAAAGTTCCTCGAGACCTGTCAAAATAACCGAGGTACAAGCTGTCAAAATTTCAATAAATACCGGTTTGACTGAATTTAGTGCAATTGGGGTTTTGTGATATAAAAACCGTGTTGTTTGACAACTATTTCAGAATCACTGTAGGACATTTTAAAGAGGAAACTCCGGGCTACAATTTGACATTAAAAGTTCCTCGACACCTGTCAAAATAACCGAGTTACAAGCTGTCAAAATTGCAGAAATACCGGTTTGACTGAATTTAGTGCAACTGAGGATTTGTGACAAAATAACCGTATTTTTTGACAGCTATTCTATAAACACTCGAAGCCAATTAAAGGAGTCTGATGTGACAATCTGATATTAAAAAAGTTAAAATGATAAGCTGTCAAAATTGACCAAATACACATGTGAGTGAGTTTTGACAGCTGTCAATGGTGCAAGCAAAGTATGAAAGTGTTTCTTAGCGTCCCAACTGTCAAATTTGGCTCCATGGAGCTTGAAACACAACTTCCAGTGTCCAATTCCTCAAAGAAGCAACTGTTTGTAATTTTATAGGTCACGGGAAAAGAGGTTTTGACAGTTATGACAGCTGTCACTTGTGTGTTGCAAGAAAAGTGTTCGTTAAGGTCAGGACTGTCAAATTTGGCTCCATCGAGCTGTAAAGACTACTAACAGTACCTACTTGGAATTTTATAATTGAAAAAGTTTCCCTGGCTGAATGGTCGCTTTTGAGGTGCTTATTCAGTAATTTTTTTCTTAAATTCTCCCAAAATTTCTGAAATCCTCTTTGGCATTTTCTGTAAAAATAAATTGAAATATAATCTATAATTTTTCAGGATATTCTAGCTTTACAACACATTTACTCTAGTCCACGCGATGTCGATCTCATTATTGGCGGATTACTAGAAAAAGCTAGAGGCGATTCCTTATTCGGGCCGACGTTCACTTGCATTGTCGCTGATCAAATGTTACGGACACGTCAAGGTACATTTGAACCGTCAAAATGATCTATAGAGACAGTAATACAGCGTGATTTTGTTTTTACATTAAGGCGATCGATATTTCTACAACAACAAACGACAGCCCAATCCATTTTCGAAGAGTCAGTTGGCCGAAATTGAAAACATCTCTTTCGCGAGAATTATCTGTGATAATACTGACGACGTGCAGCAAATGCAGAAGAAAGTTTTTGAAAGAATCACCAAAAGGTAAGTTTTACTTGTTAAAACGTTTTACGCGTATAGCAAAACTAGGTGTTTTTCTAACAAGTGGGGAAAGTGGTACTTTCCCGCACGAGACTGCAGTTGGGGGGTTTTACAGTTAAAGGGTGAAAAAGTGACTTTACCGCATCCGGTGCGAAAAAGTACTCCTTCCCGCACTCAAATGAGTGAATAAAAAAATATTAGTGATAATGGGTAAATTACTGGTAAAGTAAATATTTGACTTCTGGTAAACTACAAATACTGTATTTCTGGCAGTTCAAATTTTGACACCGTTTTTCTCCCTGACTGTATCAAATTTTGTAGTGTTTTTTCATGTTATTGGATAGGAAATTTAATGAGGATTCCAAAAATGTGCTTAAAACAGTCATTTTCTTACTAGAAGTAGGTTTTACAGGCGATTTTGTCCCTGACTGTCCTTTAAGTGTGGTGATTGAATGTTTTTGGTCACCCTGTACGCAATTTTTAAGAAATAACTGTTTCCTTTACACCACTGGAAAGAGGAGCTCAAGACGATTAATTTGAGTGGTTCAGACTTCCTGAACTCCCAAAAATAACCCACCTACAGGGTGCTCAAATTTCAAACTGCCAGACTTGAAAATTTGAAAATTTGTTGCAACAAACCAGTTTGTGCTAAATAACTCGAAAACGGTGAAAGTTACGAAAAATTTGAAAGAGAGCAAAAATGTTCGTAAAGAACTGCTAAACTCATCCCTGGAAGTTTTACAGTCCGTCACTGCCGCTACTATACAGGGAGTGCATAAAAATTTGTTGTGATTTAGATTTTTTGTCCACCCTGTATGCAATTTTTTTAGAAAGAATTTTTTGCTCTACACCGGTGAAAAGAGGAGCTCAAGACGGTTAATTTGAGTGGTTCAACCTCCCTGAACTGCCAAAAATAACCGACTTACAGGGTGTTCAATTTTCGAACTGACAGATTTGAAAATTTGTTGCATCAAACCAGTTTCTGTTAAAAAAACTCAGAAACGGTGAAAGTTACGAAAAATTTGAAAGAGAGCAATCATGTTCGTAAAGAACTGCTAAACTCATCCCTGGAAGTTTCACAGTCCCTCACTGCCGCTAGTATACAGGAGGTGCATGAAAATTGTAGTGATTCAGATTTTTTGGCCACCCTGTATGCAATTTTTAAGATAGAATTTTTTGCTCTACACCAGTGAAAAGTGGAGCTCCAGACGGTTAATTTGAGTGGTTCAACCTCCTTGAACTCCCAAAAATAACCGACTTACAGGGTGCTCAATTTTCAAACTGCCAGATTTGAAAATTTGTTGCATCAAACCAGTTTTTGCTAAATAACTCAGAACCGGTGAAAGTTACGAAAAATTTGAAAGAGAGCAAAAATGTTCGTAAAGAACTGCTAAACTCATCCCTGGAAGTGACACAGTCCCTCACTGCCGCTACTATACAGGGGGTGCATAAAAATTGTAGTGATTCATATTTTTTGGCCACCCTGTAGGCAATTTTTAAGAAAGAATTTTTTCTTTTACACCACTGAAAAGCGGAGCTCAAGACGGTTAATTTGAGTGGTTCAATCTCCCTGAACTCCCAAAAATAACCGACTTACAGGGTGCTCAATTTTCAAACTGCCAGATTTGAAAATTTGTTGCATCTAACCAGTTTTTGCTAAATAAATCAGAAACGGTAAAAGTTACGAAATGCTTGAAAGAGAGCAAAAATGTTCGTAAAGAACTGCTAAACTCATCTAAGCTAATAATTTATTATTTTTCTCTTATATTACAGGAATAATCTTGTCGACTGTTCTTCAAGTGCCATACCGAAGCTCAATTTGAATCACTGGCAAGAATTTGAGTATCTGAGCAATGCCGTCGCTTAGTAATTATTTGTAAGTCGGAGAAGTCATTTTTTCGTTAAGACTGACTAATTTAACGGCTGTTTTACTTTAGAACTTAAGAGTTTAGTATAAGAGAGTGTGTGTACAAATTAACTTTATATGTTTATGAATTTTTATGAAAGCTTTGCTTTGTCAAGCTTTAAATGAAAACTTTATTCACGCCATTGTTATACTCCTATTTTTTTTTAGTTTACGGTTATATTTGTCAGTTTTAATCTTGTGTTGTGACTTGGAAGAACATAGTTCCATTCCATTCACCATTTAATTACCAGCGTTACCAATAGCCAATAGAAGATTGTAGAAAATACTCTTCTTAATTTGTTAACCGTTTATACACGTTGTATTACCTGTCACCGAGCCAAATAGCTTTCGTAGAATAATTTAGTAACTAATAATGCCTTTTGAATCAACAATAAATAAATAATGTTTATACAATATTGCCAGAAGTGGTTAATACTACTCAAAAGGCGAAATACTTTTAATAATAATCATTGAGCTATATTAGCTTGTCTTCTTGTCCGTAGTTTTGTTTAGAGTTGTATAGATTGTACTTACCATGCCATATTATTGTTAAAAGTATATTTTTGTCTAATAGTCATAAGTGTAGATAGATCTGAACCATAGTAACCTTTTCCGTGACAAATGTCGATTCGTTTACACGAACTAACCGCAATATTTACCTATTTTGCTCTTAATAAATTGTGTTTGTTGAATTGGTTTGTTTTGTTTACTCGGTAAAATCGGAGATCCGTTGGTTGGTACAACTGAGAACTGTCAAAATTAGTCTCAAATCGGATTGTGGAGCTAAAAAAGTGAAAGTATTTATTTTCGTGCTGAATTTGGTAAGAACAGCTGTCACCATACCTGATACAAAATAGCCGAGTTAGAAGCTGTCACACTTTTGAAAACAGGTTTAACTAAATTTAAAAGAAATGTGGTTTTTATAGAATAATCCTGTGATTTGACATTGTTTCTAGAAAAGTTTTAGGTAACCAAAAAGAGGACAACCCAGACGACATAATGATTTCTCTAAAAGGTCATTTGAGGGAGATATTCCTCCAAAACGATTTTAAAAAACAAAACGAGTGCATAACTGCGTTATTTGAACAAAATGGCAAAAAAGTGTAATAAGAAGAGTTGTAGCGAACTAAATTCTCTACAAGATCGCTTCAGGGCACTTTTGCCCAAAAATGTCATTTGAGGGAGATATTCCTCCAAAACGATTTTAAAAAACAAAACGAGTGCATAACTCCGTTATTTGAACAAAATGGCAAGAAAGTGTAATAAGAAGAGTTGTAGCGAACTAAATTCTCTACAAGATCGCTTCAGGGCACTTTTGCCCTTAAAGGTCATTTGAGGGAGATATTCCTCCAAAACAATATTTGTCAAAATAGCTGAGTTACAAGCTAATGCGTTTAAAAAAGCTAAAGAACAATCTTGGCTACAATTTAATAATTAGTAGTATAATTAGTACAAAAAACTTTTACAATACCTGTCAAAGTAGCCCAAAATATAAGTTGTCAAATTTTTGAAAACTCAGAATCAAGATTATCAGAACAATAATTGTGAATTTTTGTAGTAATAATCCAATCTTTTGACAATGTTTCTAGAGACCCAAAGAACATTTTAAAGAGCACACTCTGAACTCCAATTTGGTAAAAAAAGGTTATTCAATATCTGTAAAAAAAATCGAGTTTCGCTCATTTTTAAATTTGAAATTTACACTGTTGTATTTAACGTCAAATATCTCAGTTATTTGTAATTTTTGAAAAAAAATTGTATTGTAAAAAGAAAGTCAAAATGACAAGCTACATTTTGACGTTTAAAAGAACCTCCTAACTTTCATAGAGACCGAGGTAGGAGCTGTCAAATTGTGACACCTTCACTATTTCTAGTAGAGTTACACTGTTGTATTTCACGTCAACTATTTCGGTTATTTGTAATTTTTTAATGAAAATTGTATTCAGGTAAAAGAAAGTCAAAATTACGAGCCACATTTTGACGTTTGAACGAAATTTTTAGCTGTCATAGTAACCAAGTTAGCACGTGCCAAATAAAGACACCTGTCATCTTTAAAGAAACAGAATAAAAGTGACAGTTTGGAGATTTTTTGTTATTTCGACTGGGGAAATCGAATCGACGGATCTGGCAACACTGAATTAACAGAATAAGAGTTAAAAGGTGAGAAAAAGAAAGCCCTCCACAATCCGCAGATTAAAAGAAATATGAATTGAAAAGAAACAAGAAAAAGAGGAAAGCCAAAAGTGCAGATACAATTTTTGATTTCTTGCACAAAAAAAGTCCACAAACCTGTCATTGAAGATGTCAGTGTTTTCCAAGCAACTATTTACAGCTGTCAGTCACGTCAAAACTGTCAAAATTAGTCTCAATTCGGATCATGGAGCTAAAAAAGAAAAAAACTTAATTTTCGTTGATTGAAATAAACTATAGAGCTTTCTTTTGGCGGCTTTTTGACAGTTGTGACGTCACAATCAAAGTAAAAAGAGTCTTAAAGTCACATGACAACTGTCAGCCACGTCACAACTGTCAAAATTAGTCTGAATTCTGATCGTGGAGCTAGAAAAGTAAAAGGCTTAATTTTCGTTGATTGAAATAGACTTTATAACTTTATGAAAGATTGTTTGACAGTTGGGACGTCACAATCAAAGTAAAAAAGGGTCCTAAAGTCACGTGACAGCTGTCAGCTACGTCACAACTGTCAAAATTAGTCTCAATTCGGATCGTGGAGATAAAAAAATGAAAGTCTCAATTTTTCTTGATTGAAATGCTCGTTGAAATGGACTTTAGGACCCTTTTTACTTTGATTGTGAAGTCACAACTGTCAAACTACCTTTAAGTAACGTGACAGCTGACAGCCACGTCACAACTGTCAAAATTAGTCTCAATTCGGATCGTGGAGCTAGAAAAGTGAAAGTTTTAATTTTCGTTGATTGAAATGAACTTTATATTATAACTTCATGAAAGGTTGTTTAACAGTTGTGACGTCACAATCAAAGTAAAAAGCGTCTGAAAGTCACATGACAGCTGTCAGTCACGTCACAACTGTCAAAATTAGTCTCAATTCGGATAGTAGATCTAAAAAAATGAAGGTTTAAATTTTCGTTGATTCAAATAAACTTTATAACTTCATAAAAGGTTGTTTGACAGTTGTGACGTCACAATCCGGTTAAAAAGCGTCTTAGAGTCAAGTGACAGTTGTAAGCCACGTCACAACTGTCAAAATTCGGATCGTGGAGCTAAAAAATGAAAGTCTTAATTTTCGTTGATTCAAATAAACTTTATAGCTTCCTTGGCGACTTTATGACAGTTGTGACGTCACAATCAAAGTAAAAAGAGTCTTAAAGTCCCGTGACAGCTGTCAGTCACGTCACAACTGTCAAAATTAGTCTGAATTCGGATCGTGAAACTTAAAAAATGAAAGTTTTAATTTTCGTTGGTTGAAATGGACTTTATAACTTCATGAAAGATTGTTTGACAGTTGTGACATCACAATCAAAGTAAAAAGAGTCTTAAAGTGACGTGACAGCTGTCAGCCACGTCACAACTGTTAAAATTAGTCTGAATTCGAATCGTGGAGCTAGAAAAGTGAAAGTCTTAATTTTCGTTGGTTCAAATAAACTTTATAATTTCATGAAAGGCTGTTTGACAGTTGTGACGTCACAATTCGGTTAAAAAACGTCTTAAAGTAACGTGACAGCTGTCAGCCACGTCACAACTGTCAAAATTAGTCTTAATTCGGATCGTGGAGCTAAAAAAGTGAAAGTCTCAATTTTCGTTGATTGAAATGGATTTTATAACTTCATGAAAGGTAGTTTGACAGTTGTGACTTCACAATCAAAGTAAAAAGAGTCTTAAAGTGATGTGACAGCTGTCAGCCACGTCACAACTGTCAAAATTAGTATTAATAGGGATCGTGGAGCTAAAAAAATTAAAGTCTTAATTTGCGTTGATTGAAATGGACTTCTGTCAAAATTAGTCTCAATTGGGATCGTCGAGCTAAAAAAGTGAAAGTCTCAATTTTCGGTGATTGAAATGGACTTTATAACTTCGTGAAAGATTGTTTGACAGTTGTGACGTCACAATCAAAGTAAAAAGAGACTGAAAGTCACGTGACAGCTGTCAGTCACGTCACAACTGTCAAAATTAGTCTCAATTGGGATCGTCGAGCTAAAAAAGTGAAAGACTCAATTTTCGGTGATCGAAATGGACTTTATAACTTCATGAAAGATTGTTTGACAGTTGTGACGTCACAATCAAAGTAAAAAGAGTCTGAAAGTCACGTGACAGCTGTCAGTCACGTCACAACTGTCAAAATTAGTCTCAATTGGGATCGTCGAGCTAAAAAAGTGAGTCTCAATTTTCGGTGATTGAAATGGACTTTATAACTTCGTGAAAGATTGTTTGACAGTTGTGACGTCACAATCAAAGTAAAAAGAGACTGAAAGTGACGTGACAGCTGTCAGTCACGTCACAACTGTCAAAATTAGTCTCAATTGGGATCGTCGAGCTAAAAAAGTGAAAGTCTCAATTTTCGGTGATTGAAATGGACTTTATAACTTCGTGAAAGATTGTTTGACAGTTGTGACGTCACAATCAAAGTAAAAAGAGACTGAAAGTCACGTGACAGCTGTCAGTCACGTCACAACTGTCAAAATTAGTCTCAATTGGGATCGTCGAGCTAAAAAAGTGAAAGTCTCAATTTTCGGTGATTGAAATGGACTTTATAACTTCGTGAAAGATTGTTTGACAGTTGTGACATCACAATCAAAGTAAAAAGAGTCTTAAAGTGACGTGACAGCTGTCAGCCACGTCACAACTGTTAAAATTAGTCTGAATTCGAATCGTGGAGCTAGAAAAGTGAAAGTCTTAATTTTCGTTGGTTCAAATAAACTTTATAATTTCATGAAAGGCTGTTTGACAGTTGTGACGTCACAATTCGGTTAAAAAACGTCTTAAAGTAACGTGACAGCTGTCAGCCACGTCACAACTGTCAAAATTAGTCTTAATTCGGATCGTGGAGCTAAAAAAGTGAAAGTCTCAATTTTCGTTGATTGAAATGGATTTTATAACTTCATGAAAGGTAGTTTGACAGTTGTGACTTCACAATCAAAGTAAAAAGAGTCTTAAAGTGATGTGACAGCTGTCAGCCACGTCACAACTGTCAAAATTAGTATTAATAGAGATCGTGGAGCTAAAAAAATTAAAGTCTTAATTTGCGTTGATTGAAATGGACTTCTGTCAAAATTAGTCTCAATTGGGATCGTCGAGCTAAAAAAGTGAAAGTCTCAATTTTCGGAGATTGAAATGGACTTTATAACTTCATGAAAGATTGTTTGACAGTTGTGACGTCACAATCAAAGTAAAAAGAGTCTGAAAGTCACGTGACAGCTGTCAGTCACGTCACAACTGTGAAAATTAGTCTCAATTGGGATCGTCGAGCTAAAAAAGTGAAAGACTCAATTTTCGGTGATCGAAATGGACTTTATAACTTCATGAAAGATTGTTTGACAGTTGTGACGTCACAATCAAAGTAAAAAGAGTCTGAAAGTCACGTGACAGCTGTCAGTCACGTCACAACTGTCAAAATTAGTCTCAATTGGGATCGTCGAGCTAAAAAAGTGAAAGTCTCAATTTTCGGTGATTGAAATGGACTTTATAACTTCATGAAAGGTTGCTTGACAGTTGTGACGTCACAATTCGGTTAAAAAGCGTCTTAAAGTAACGTGACATCTGTCAGCCACGTCACAACTGTCAAAATTAGTCTCAATTCGGATCGTGGAGCTTTACAATTGAAAGTAGCTTCTCTAGAATCATGGTCCATTAATTGGATTATTCCACCAAACATCCAATTGGGTGGAACCAAAGTTTTAAAAAATTTGACAGCTTGTAACCAAGCTACTTTGACAGGAATTGTGGAAGTTTTTTATTATAAAATTGTAGCCAAAACTGTCCTCTTTAAAGGGATTTATAACTTTGCTAGAAACAATGTCAAATAACTTGGTTAATCTATCCAAAAAACACATTTGTTCTAAATTGAGTTAAAATTGTGTTTTTCATAAGCTTGACAGCTTGTAATTGGGTTGTTTTGATAGCTTTTTTACCAAATTGTAGCCCTGAGTATCCTCTTTAAAATGATCCCCAACTTCCCTAGAAACTTTGTGAAATAATTTGGTTATTCCACCAAAAATATACATTTGTTTCAGATTGAATAAACATCTGTTTGACGGCTTGTAACTCGGTTATTTTGACAAATTTCAAATAACCTTTTTTATCAAATTGTAGTACAGAGTGTCCTTAAATTACATTACATAGCTTTTCTGTGTTCAAATAATTCTGTTATTCCACTAAAAATTCATTCAAATTGAACTGAGTTAAACGTGAGTTTTCAAAAAGTTTTACAGAGTACAATTCGGTTATTTTGACAGGTTTCGAATCATTTTTTTAGCAAATTGTAGCCCAGAGTGTCTTCTTTAACATAACCTATAGCTTCTTCAGAAACCTTGTCCATTTATTGGGTTATTCCAGCGAAAATCCACAATAATTATTGTTCTAAATTGGTCAAACCTTTTCAAATATTTGACAACGTGTAACTCGGTTATTTTGGCAAGTTTCAAACAATTTTTTTTAGCAAATTGTAGCCCAGATTGTCTTCTTTAACATAACCTATAGCTTCTTCAGAAACCTTGTCCATTTATTGGGTTATTCCAGCGAAAATCCACAAAAATTGTTGTAAATTTGGTCAAACCTTTTCAAATATTTGACAACGTGTAACTCGGTTATTTTGGCAGGTTTCAAATAATTTTTTTTAGCAAATTGTAACCCAGAGTGTCTTCTTTAACATAACCTATAGCTTCTTCAGAAATCTTGTCCATTTATTGGGTTATTCCAGCGAAAATCCACAATTATTGTTCTAAATTGGTCAAACCTTTTCAAATATTTGACAACGTGTAACTCGGTTATTTTGGCAGGTTTCAAACAATTTTTTTTAGCAAATTGTAGCCCAGATTGTCTTCTTTAACATAACCTATAGCTTCTTCAGAAACCTTGTCCATTTATTGGGTTATTCCAACGAAAATCCACAAAAATTGTTCTAAATTTGGTCAAACCTTTTCAAATATTTGACAACGTGTAACTCGGTTATTTTGGCAGGTTTCAAATAATTTCTCTACCAAATTGTTAGCCCAGAGTGTCTTCTTTAACATAACCTATAGCTTCTTCAGAAACCTTGTCCATTTATTGGGTTATTCCAGCGAAAATCCACAAAAATTGTTCTAAATTTGGTCAAACCTTTTCAAATATTTGACAACGTGTAACTCGGTTATTTTGGCAGGTTTCAAATAATTTTTTTTAGCAAATTGTAGCCCGGAGTGTCTTCTTTAACATACCCTATAGCTTCTTCAGAAACCTTGTCCATTTATTGGGTTATTCCAGCGAAAATCCACAATTATTGTTCTAAATTGGTCAAACCTTTTCAAATATTTGACAACGTGTAACTCGGTTATTTTGGCAGGTTTCAAACAATTTTTTTAGCAAATTGTAGCCCAGAGTGTCTTCTTTAACATAACCTATAGCTTCTTCCGAAACATTGTCCATTTATTGGGTTATTCCAGCGAAAATCCACAATTATTGTTCTAAATTGGTCAAACTTTTTCAAATATTTGACAACGTGTAACTCGGGTATTTTGGCAGGTTTTAAACAATTTTTTTTAGCAAATTGTAGCCCAGAGTGTCTTCTTTAACATAACCTATAGCTTCTTCAGAAACCTTGTCCAATTATTGGGTTATTCCAGCGAAAATCGACAATAATTGTTCTAAATTGGTCAAACCTTTTCAAATATTTGACAACGTGTAACTGGGTTATTTTGGCAGGTTTCAAATATTTTTTTTTAGCAAATTGTAGCCCAGATTGTCTTCTTTAACATAACCTATAGCTTCTTCAGAAACCTTGTCCATTTATTGGGTTATTCCAGCGAAAATCCACAAAAATTATTCTAAATTTGGTCAAACCTTTTCAAATATTTGACAACGTGTAACTCGGTTATTTTGGCAAGTTTCAAATAATTTTTTTTAGCAAATTGTAGCCCAGAGTGTCTTCTTTAACATAACCTATAGCTTCTTCAGAAACCTTGTCCATTTATTGGGTTATTCCAGCGAAAATCCACAATTATTGTTCTAAATTGGTCAAACTTTTTCAAATATTTGACAACGTGTAACTCGGTTATTTTGGCAGGTTTCAAATAATTTTTTTTTGCAAATTGTAGCCCGGAGTGTCTTCTTTAACATAACCTATAGCTTCTTCAGAAACCTTGTCCATTTATTGGGTTATTCCAGCAAAAATCCACAATTATTGTTCTAAATTGGTCAAACTTTGCCAGAATGTTACGTAGAAAACCCTGTTTTAGACTTTTATTTGACCTAATAACAAATAAATAAAATCTTGAGCTACGGAGTTCCTTCCTTGGATTACGTTTCGCAATTTGGTTGAAACCAGGTGACACTCGATTCTATGGAAAAACTGTATAAATGTCCGTTATTTTCAGATCTAATATAAAATAACAGAAATACAGGAAGAGTGCTCTGTAAATTTAAACCAGACCAGTTTCACACTCATACATTTTATTTAAAAAATAACAATACAGAGTAACTATTAATTTAATATAAACAATGGGAGTGTAACTCAAAAGGTTGCTCATAATGAAAAATATATTATTATAGTTAAGTAGCTGCATAACATTTGTGAATTTTCTTACCTTAATAACATTCACATCAAAAATACACTCGGACGACATTTATGAGGTTTTCCGTAGTTTTTAGTGATAAATAAAGTCCAGGGTGTCCATTTTGTTAATTGAAACAGCACAAATATCCGTTTTTTACTTTCTCGGAATCTTAGTGAATTAATATATTCACAAAATTCACAAAAACCCCTGTATACCAAGATGAGAGATTTTTCAAACTGACAAATTCTACCAATTTGGTACAAAATGTCAGTTTAGCAACATTGCCCACACATTATGTAACAAATTACTATAATTAGTCAGTTTGACAACATCGAATCAATTTGGTATCTGGTTAGTTTGGTTTGTACCAAATTGATACAGAATGGGTTTGCAATGTTGCCAAACCGACAAATCCAACCAATTGGTTGAAAATGTGTTTACAACGCTATCAAACTCATATTCTACCAATGTGTTAACAAACTGACAAATTTTACCAATTTTGCCACAAAATATGTTTGTAATGTTGATAAATTCTACCAATTTGGCTTACAATGTTCTCAAACTGACAAATCCTAGTAATGTGCTGCAAAATGTGTTTGCCAGCATTTATCAATTTTTAATAAATTGGTACAAAATCGGTTCGCAATGTTGCCAAACTGACAAATTCAACCAGTTAATCCCAAATGTGTTTGTAATGTTGACAAACTGACAAATCCTAGCAATCTGCTGAAAAATGCTACTAATCTTGTTGGAAATGTGTTTGCAATGTTCCAAACTGACAAATTTTACCAATTTTACCACAAAATCTGTATTCAATGTTGTCAAATTCCACCAATTTGGTTCAAAATGCATTCGCAACATTGTCAAGCTGACAAATTCTACCAATTTGGCTGAAAATGTGTTTGCAATGTTGACAAATTCTACCAATTTGATTGGACTGACAAATTTTACCAATTTTGCCACAAAATCTGTATGCAATGTTGACAAATTCTACCAATTTGGCTTACAATGTTCTCAAACTGATAAATCCTACCAAACTGCTACAAAATGTGTTTGCAACATTGGCAAGTTGGCTAATTCTACCAAATTGGTACAAAATGGGTTTGCAAATTCAACCAGTTGGTTTCAAATGTGTTTCCAATGTTGACAAACTGACAAATTCTACCAATTTGGTTGGAAATGTGTTCGCAACATTGCAAAATTGACAAATTTTACCAATTTTTCCACAAAATCTGTATGCAATGTTGACAAATACTACCAATTTGGTTCAAAATGCATTCGCAACATTGCCAAGCTGATAAATTCTACCAATTTGGCTTAAAATGTGTTTGCAATATTGACCAACTGAAAAATTCTACTAATCTTGCCACGCAATGTTGTCAAATTCCACCAATTTGGTTCAAAATGCATTCCCAACATTGTCAAGCTGACAAATTCTACCATTTTGGCTTAAAATGTGTTGGCAATGTTGACACACTGAAAAATTCTTCTAATCTCGTTGGAAATGTGTTTGCAATGTTCCAAACTGACAAATTTTACAATTTGGTTGGCAATGTGTTCGCAACATTGTGAAACTGACAAATTGTACCAATTTTGCCACAAAATCTGTATGCAATGTTGACAAATTCTACCAATTTGGTTCAAAATGCATTCGCAACATTGTCAAGCTGACAAATTCTACCAATTTGGTTTACAATGTTGATTAACTAGAAAATTCTTCTAATCTGGTTGGAAATCTGTTTGCAATGTTCCAAACTGACAAATTCTACCAATTTGGTTGGAAATGTGTTTGCAACATTGCGAAACTGACAAATTTCACCAATTTTGCCACAAAATCTGTATGCAATGTTGACAAATACTACCAATTTGGTTCAAAATGCACTTGCAACATTGTCAAGCTGACAAATTCTACCAATTTGGTTCAAAATGTGTTTGCAACATTGCCAAAGTGATAAATTTGATTCTACAACTTTGGTTCGTTTAAAAGCATTCGTTTGCAATCATTTGTTGTTGATTTTTTATACAAAACTTTGAATTTTTCATACTTGTATGTACAAAATATACTTGATAGACATACTTGAAGTTTGTACCAGGAAACACAAGTTATAGTCAGACAAATCACCCAAAACGATGAAAAAATAGCGGCAACATTGTATTATTACCAATTTTGCGCTGTCGTTATAAATCGTAAAAGTAAATATTGGTTGATTTTTCTCGTGTGGAAAAAAAACTTTCCACGATTGAGCAATTTGACAATGATGCTGCTTCCTGGTTTTTCTGAGCACCAAACGGCACTTTCAGAACAGAAAAGCCGTACTTTTTACTCTTAATACACGAAAAAAGTACGCGGTGATACAGAATGTTTCGTTAAATATTTTCTTAAATTAAAAACAATTACCAGTCAAATGGGGGGGTAGTTTATAATGAAACACCCTGTACAATGAGTATTTCTTTGCGGACGATAAACTTACAGTTCAAAAACCTTATTTGGACCTTAATTCTATATAAGCAACCTTACAGAATACAAATTTGGCACCGTACAATTTTACTTAATTTTTATTTTTTTTGGCGTAATCTCTAATAGACTATTAATCTTCAAATATGGCAAAAATCAAAACATTGTTACAAATCATCGTATTTTACTTTGATTTTTGCTATACAGGGTGAGTCTGGAAACCGACACCCCCTTGTTATTTCTTAATAAAAAAGATATTTTGAAAAAAAGTTTGAATTAATGTGTTCATATGTAGGTACTATATTTTGCAACACCAAACCAACCAAAAATAAAATTCTGTATATTTTATTGGATATTTAAAAAGTACATTAAATTTACAATATTTTTGTCAAATATTAATTATTTTTCGAAATATTCAACATTTTATAAAACTTGGTATTTAAATAATCTAGTTGTTATTACATGGTACTAGGTATCTGTTGAGTTTAATGGTATTCCCTACGACTACTATCAGTGCTACTGTCATAATTTCAAATTAATTAAATTCCAATGTGTTCAAATGACGGTCAATTTACAATTATTGTCTTTTATAGTTTTCCATAATATCTAATAAAGTTTGTTTGGAAATTGTATCAAACCCAATCAAGGTGCGTCATATCATTTGATTTGATTATCTGCTAGGATGTTTGCCTAATTCAAATTTCTAATTATGACTGACAGTAGTCGAAAGGACTATCATTGGACACATCAGATACCTTAGTACCAGGGAATAGAAACTTCCTATTATTTAAATATCAAGTTTTGGAAAATGTTGAATATTTCGAAAAATTATATTAAAATATTGCAAATTTAATGTTCTTTTTAAATATGCAATACAATTTACAGTTAAAAACGTTATTTTATAGTTTTTTTTTAAATTTTTTTCTTGTTTAGGAAATAACAAAGGGGTGTCGCTTCCCAGACTCACCCTGTATAAACAATTTCCTGCCCACTTAATTTAGTCAAATCACAAAAATTTATAATTATTATAAAATTTATTATCAACAAAAACTATTTCTTATTTTAACTACGAGACTTCAGATCTAATTAAATAGAGATTTCGTTTTATTATAACATAATAAATGATATGAATTTTTAGAATACAATATATGAATATATTCAAATAGTACAGAGAGTGTACTAGAAGCACATAATCAAAAGGGTACCAAGACACTTTTTAGCGCAAAAAAACGACTATTTTTGGTCTAACTTTTATTAAAAAAAATGTTAATTTGTAATCTAAAACTAAACATTCTAAATTACACAACCATTTTTCATTAAATCAGTTAACTTTTCAGCTAAAGAATGTCTCAGTATACTTTTTGATCATGTGTTTATAGGACACCATTTATTATAAAGTCGGGTAAGCCTGAAACTTTAAAGTCACACTTTCAAGTCAAGGGGGGTCCCGGTAAAATGTTATATTTAATGAAAGTTTCAGAAAATTTCACACTGCTAACTCAAACCGTTTTCGAGATATTTAGAAAAATGTCCGAAAAAAAGTAATCAAGTCTGACGCCCTCTAGCGGCCAGACGGGGCAAGTTAGCGGTGCCCGCTCAACGTCACTTGATAGCTCCAATCATTGGCTACTTACGACCATTTAATGTGTCTATACCGTACGTTTCAAATGATCAAGTTATTAGCGATTTTTTGGCAAAATGCACCGAAATTTTGTCCAAATGAAGGTTTGTCCTACTGACCGCCGCCTGAAAGTGGTTTTTAGTAAATACCTCGAAAACGGTTAGATTTACATAAAAACTACAAGAGTGCAAAACTGTTCCTAATGGACCACTAAACCAAACTACGTAACGTTTGAACTTTAATACAGTCATACATACATAATTATTTATATACAATTTTTTGCTGTACACCACTGAAAAGACTGTTCTAAAAGCTTTTGAAAGCCTCTAAATTGTTTTTAAAAGCTTTCCCACTGCTTTAGAAGCATTTTGGAATCCCTGTAGTGTTTTGAAATCTTTTAAGACTACTTCAGGACATCTGGACAGTTTCAAGTTAATGCTAAAGGTTCTGGACACCATTAGAAACATTTGGAAACTCTTAGACGGTTCTATGAATTGTTGGAAGCTTTTAGACTGTTCTAGAAGTCACTAGATACTGTTTTGGAAGCTTTTGAAGTTTTTTCAGGCTACTTTGGGACATCTGGAAGGTGTTTGGACAGTATCAAGTTAATGTTAAAGGTTCTGGAACGCATTAGGAGCATTTGGAAACTCTTAGACAGTTCTAGGAATTGGTGGAAGCTTTTAGAGTGTTCTAATAACTTTTGGAAACTTCTAGACACTCTTTTGGAAGGTTTTGAAATCTTTCTAGACTACTTTAGGACATCTGGAAGGTATCTGAACAGTTTCAAGTTAATGTTAAAGGTTCTGGACAGCATTAGAAACATTTGGAAACTCTTAGATGGTTCTAGAAATTGTTGAAAGCTTTTAGACTGTGCTAGAAATCACTAGATACTGTTTTGGAAGCTTTTGAAGTCTTTTTAGGCTACTTCAGGACATCTGGAAGGTACATGGACAGCATTACAGGCATTTGGATACTCCTAGACGGTTCTAGGAATTGTTGGAAGCTTTTAGACTGTTCTACAAGCTTTTGGAAACTTCTAGACACTATTGTGGAAGGTTTTGAAATCTTTTTAGACTACTTCAGGACATCTGGAAGGTATCTGAACAGTTTCAAGTTCATATTGAAGGTTCTGAACAGCATTAGAAACATTTGGTAACTCTTAGACGGTTCTAGGAATTCGTGGAAGCTTTTAGACTGTTCTAAAAGCTTTTGAAAACTTCTAGACACTGTTTTGAAATCTTTCTAGACTACTTCAGGACATCTGGAAGGTGTTTGGACAGTTTCAAGTTAATGTGGAAGGTTCTGAACAGAATTAGAAAAGTTCTGAACAGAAAAGAAACTCTTAGATGGTTCTAGAAATTGTTGAAAGCTTTTAGACTGTGCTAGAAATCACTAGATACTGCTTTGGAAGCTTTTGAAGTCTTTTTAGGCTACTTCAGGACATCTGGAAGGTACATGGACAGCATTACAGGCATTTGGATACTCCTAGACGGTTCTAGGAATTGTTGGAAGCTTTTAGACTGTTCTACAAGCTTTTGGAAACTTCTAGACACTATTGTGGAAGGTTTTGAAATCTTTTTAGACTACTTCAGGACATCTGGAAGGTATCTGAACAGTTTCAAGTTCATATTGAAGGTTCTGAACAGCATTAGAAACATTTGGTAACTCTTAGACGGTTCTAGGAATTCGTGGAAGCTTTTAGACTGTTCTAAAAGCTTTTGAAAACTTCTAGACACTGTTTTGAAATCTTTCTAGACTACTTCAGGACATCTGGAAGGTGTTTGGACAGTTTCAAGTTAATGTGGAAGGTTCTGAACAGAATTAGAAAAGTTCTGAACAGAAAAGAAACTCTTAGATGGTTCTAGAAATTGTTGAAAGCTTTTAGACTGTTCTAGAAGCCACTAGATACTGTTTTGGAAGCTTTTAAAGTCTTTTTAGGCTACTTCAGAACATCTGGAAGGTATCTGGACAGTTTCAAGTTAATGTTAAGGGTTCTGGACAGCATTAGAAGCATTTGGAAACTCGTAGATGGTTCTAGGAATTGTTGGAAGCTTTTAGACGGTTCTACAAGTTTTTGGAAACTTCTAGACACTGTTTTGGAAGGTTTTGAAATCTTTCTAGACGACTTCAGGACATCTGGAAGGTATCTGAACAGTTTCAAGTTAATGTTGAAGGTTTTGGACAGCATTAGAGACATTTGGAAACTCCTAGACGGTTCTAGAAATTGTTGGAAGCTTTTAGACTGTTCTAGAAGTCACTAGATACTGTTTTGGAAGCTTTTGAAGTCTTTTTAGGCTACTTCAGGACATCTGGAACGTATCTGAACAGTTTCAAGTCAATGTTAAAGGTTCTGGACAGCATTAGAAGCATTTGGAAACTCGTAAGCGGTTCTAGGAATTGTTGGAAGCTTTTAGACGGTTCTACAAGTTTTTGGAAACTTCTAGACACTGTTTTGGAAGGTTTTGAAATCTTTCTAGACGACTTCAGGACATCTGGAAGATATCTGAACAGTTTCAAGTTAATGTTGAAGGTTTTGGACAGCATTAGAGACATTTGGAAACTCCTAGACGGTTCTAGAAATTGTTGAAAGCTTTTAGACTGTGCTAGAAATCACTAGACACTGTTTTGGAAGCTTTTGAAGTCTTTTTAGGCTACTTCAGGACATCTGGAAGGTATCTGAACAGTTTCAAGTTAATGTTGAAGGTTTTGGACAGCATTAGAGACATTTGGAAACTCTTAGACGGTTCTAGGAATTGGTGGAAGCTTTTAGACTGCTCTAATAACTTTTGGAAACTTCTAGACACTCTTTTGGAAGGTTTTGAAATCTTTCTATACTACTTTAGGACATCTGGAAGGTATCTGAACAGTTTCAAGTTAATGTGGAAGGTTCTCAACAGAATTAGAAACTCTTATATAGACGGTTCTAGAAATTGTCGAAAGCTTTTAGACTGTTCTAAAAGTCACTAGATACCGTTTTGGAAGCTTTTAAAATCTTTTTAGGCTACTTCGGGACATCTGGAAGGTATTTGGACACTTTCAAGTTCATGTTGAAGGTTCTGAACATCGTTAGAAACATTAGGTAACTCTTAGACGATTCAAGAAATTGTTGGAAGCGTTTAGACTGTTTTAAAAGCTTTTGGAAGCTTTTTTCACGTCAATGAAATGTTCGTAAAAACACTTAAAGTTAGATTTGTTTGTGTCATAGCGTAAGAAGAACGATTGCGAAGACCAAGCTCTACTAACACTCAATTGAATAGACAGAACAGACTCTGTACTGTTGTTCAGAAAGTTGTAATTACACCGTTGTACTTGATTTTTTATGGTAAATTATCAGAGAAATGTCGAAAACATATTTTTTGGTTTCTGGCTTACCCAACACTTACTAGAATACGTAAAACTCTCAACAAATGGCACAAATAAGTAAATATTCATAGACAACAACTGAAATATAATAATTATTATAGTAAAAAACATTATTGTATAATTGACACTAACAACTTACCAAAATTTCAAGCTCCTGTCTAACTTTTAAAAAAACATAATGTTTTTCTAATTTGTAAGTCAAACAAAAGCTTAGAATCTTGGTCTCTCAGCATACTTTCGAAATCAGCACCACAAGCGACAATTAGGCCACGACATATGAGCAACAATAATTTAAATATATTCGATGAGATTCGCATTTTTATGACCCAAAAACGGGCACAGCCCGGTTCAAGTTCAGATCTTGGTGCCTTACACACTATATGGATGTTATTGTTTAAAAAGAACACTTACATTGATACATGAAATACTGATACTGTCACATTTAGTTGTTTAAGCCTGATTTGACTGTCTTTTTAGAGCAATATAATTCCTGTTAATACCCACAATGTTTTGTCTTACCTCCATCCAATGACTAGCTTACTGATTTTTCAATAGGACACATTTTCTGAATTCAATCAAATCTAATTTCGCCTTCCAGACTAATTATGGTCACAGGAAAGTAACCAACCTGGAATTAAAATTTTAAAAATTATTAGAAAGACTTTTACGTTTTAAGTCTCTTTTACAATGAACGTAATGTATATTTTCAAATCCCTAAACAAATATGAACGTTTCACAGAAAAATAAGGAAAATATATTTAGACAGCTTGTGGCGCCTCTATTTTTGCATGTCGCTTCTTCTAAATCACAAGAAAATACTAATGAATAAGAGACCATGACAAAAGTGAAAAACGTACAAAGTTGACAAATTTTGTATAGAACACTCTGTATATTTTCTGATGAGTTGATAAATCTTTTTCTTCTGGTATTGAAAATGTATAACTAGTTGAGATTTGGTTTAGCCGTTTTCGATTTTACTGTTTTTCAAAATGACAGTTGTCAATAATAATCAAAGGGCCTATATAAACGTCATCAGTATTCGAGGCTGTTAAATAAAACGCCGATGACCGGAAAATTAATAGAAGTTTATTGTAAAATAATGCAGCCGGGAAAAACAGCTAAACAGTTCAACATTGACCAACAAAACATTACCGATACTGATCTAGTAACCAACCAACAAAAACAAAAGTTACTATATATCAAGACTACCAACCCACTAGACATAAATGCACAGCTGACTGCGTGTTTTGTGGGTTGTCTATTGAAACATAAATATTCAAATATTATCTCAACACTCCCACTTATTTGAATATTTACAGACATCACATTTATATTTAAGAACTACTATTACCAAGTAACACACGAACAAGTTATGTGTAGCTGTCCAATAACAAAGCATTTAAAAATTATGACAAGTTAGTAGCTTTTCAATTAAATTAGACAATACAGTTTTTGTAAGCGCTTTAGTAAATAAGTCTGCTAACTGTTCACTGCTGTTCACATAACTTACGATTATATTGCCCTTTTCACACTCATCCCGCACAAAATGCACTTTCACGTCGATGTGTTTGGTTCTGCTGTGAAATTGGTGAGCATGAGCCAACTTTATCGCTGATTGATTATCCACATTTATCCTTATTGAGGGTATTTCGATGTCCAATTCTTTGAGAAATGACTTTAACCACAAAGCCTCCCGCGTTCCTAGAGCTAAAGCTATATATTCAGCCTCTGTTGTTGACTGAGTGCAATGCAAGCAAAACACGAATTGAGTCATAACGAACTACAGGTGCAAATGTTTCTTCAAAGTCCACTCCTTTTTCTTGTGTAAAACCACGAGCTACAAGTCTGGCTTTAAAACGTTGCACACTACCGTTTTCGTCAGTTTTTACGCGAAAAACCCACTTATTGTCAACCACTTTTGAATTTGGAGGCAGTTTCACTAAGTCCCAAGTGTTGTTTTCTTTTAAAGAGTCCATTTCTTCTTCCATTGCTATATGCCACTTTCTGGAGTCCGCACAACTTACAGCATCATCATAAGAGCCAGGTTCATAAATAGAGCTATAGTTAGCTTCAGGAAAATCCATATAAATTCAGAAAACTTAGATGGGATTGAAATCTTGGTTCGGTCACGCAGTTGTCGCTCTTCAAAATTATTCTCATTCAACAACTCGTTATTTCCAAAATTATAAGGGTCTTCAGCATCAAGATATGAGTCATCATCACTATTTAAAGACTCAGTTACAGTTTCACTGGGTGTTTCGATGTTGTCTGTTTCTTCTTCTATTATTTCCTCAACTTCAGTCTGTTCATCAGTAGTAGTATGTTCAAAGTTTCCAAATTTCAGAGTAAAAACTTCTTCTTCAAAATCCATTGCTTCATTTTCATTAAATGTTACATTGCAGCTAACCTCTATTCTTCTTTTAGCTGCATCCCAGAGTCTGTAATTTGAAGAATATCCTTCATATCCAACAAACAGTACTTTTCTGGATTTTGGATCCCACTTTTTGCGAAATTGAGGTGGTATAGCCATGTATGCAGGACTTCCAAAAATTCTGATGTGTTTCAGTTCAGGTTTTCTTCCAAACCACTTTTCATAAGGCGTCATATTTTGAACTTGACTAGAAGCTGTTCTGTTAAGCAGATAAGCAGCTGTGTTCACTGCTTCTGACCACAGCTCCTGAGGGACATGTTTATTTATCAACATTGATCTAGCACTTTCCACAATAGTTCTCAACTCCCTCTCAGATCTGCCATTTTGTTGTGGAGTATAGGGTGCTGACCATTCATGTGATATGCCCTCTTTCTTCAAATAGTCTTGGAATTCTTTGTTGAGGTATTCACCTTTACCTTGATCACTTCTTAAAAATTTTATTTTGTTGCCAGTCTGTCTTTCAACATAAGCTTGGTATTGCACAAACTTTGTATAAACTTCTGATTTAGCTTTCAGAAAATAGACAGTTCGATATCCACTGCAGTCATCCTTGAATAATACAAAGTATCTTGATCCACTGGGCGATGAGATGTTCATTGGTCCACAAACATCGGAGTGAATCATTTCTCCTGGTTTTTCACTTCTTCTGGATTCGAGTTTCTTATGTGACTTCCTTGACTGCTTACCAAGTTGACAAACTTCACAGAAAAAGTCCTCCTTGTCATTAATGTTCAAATCTTTGACTAGTTTAGTAGTATTCAAAATGGCCTTGGAGTTAACATGACCTAAACGATCATGCCATAATCTTAGTGAATTTTTACTGGCAAGACTTAAGTTGCATTCAAGTAGAGGTACCACTTTAAATTTCATAATCCACAAATTATTTTTCCTTACTCCAGTGCAAGAAATGTTTCCATCACTGTCACGAAATTCACATCTGTCTTTATAGGAATGGTGAGTAAACCCTTTATCAGTCATTACTCCCACTGAAAACAAGCTTCTACTAATATTTGGTAAGTACAGTACATTATTTATGATTCTATCATGCCATTGACCTTCAACAAAAACTTTAATTTCAATGGAACCTGTTCCAGTCGCTTCTATCAATTTGTCATTTGCAATTCTGACAAACATGGGATTCTCAACAGGTTTCAGGTTTTTAAACCATTCTTTATTACCAGACATATGCATGCTAGCCCCTGAGTCACAAATCCACTCATCCTTTTCCAAATCATGACTTGCACTGTACAAAGATGAAATGTCGCAGATATATGCTGAACTTGAAGGTGGAGAATCATTTCTGTCATGATTATTTTGGTTTTTCTTAGCATCATACATTCTTTTTCTACATTCACGCACCCAATGACCCTTCTTTTTACAATAATTACAACTAGTGGTTTTCTTTAAGTCTTGAATATTGGTTTTACCTTTCTTGAGATTTGTATTTTCCAATTGGCTTTGCAATGCCCTCACCTCTAATGCAAGCCTGGACATTTCAGAGTCATCATTTGTCATTCTGGTTTCTTCTTTCAGGAGTCTGGCTGTCAGATTTTCAAAAGTTTGTTGATCACTAGACACAGAGTCCCATGCAGTGCGAAAAGCATTGAACTTGGATGGTAAACTGTTAATGACCTTGGAGCAAATGGCACTAACACTTATATGTTCTTTCACATCTTTTAACTGTCTCACTAAAAGTTCTATTGAGGAAATATGTTCAGCAACTGACGCGTTTTCTGGCATCCTATATTCGTAGAACCGTTGCCAAAGTAGTTCCTTTGAGATTTCAGTCTTTTGTTCATGAATTGAAATTAATCGTCCCCACATTTGAGCGGCATCCTCACAATTTATTAAAAATTGCATCTGCTGCTGTGTTATTGTCGATAACGATAACAACAGCACTTGTGCTTTGGAATTCTTCAAATCCCAAACTTTCCACTCTTCAGAGCTTTGATCGGCGGGCATCTTTTCTGTGCCATTGACTATGGACAGAAGATTTTCTGCTTTCAACAAAATGGTGATACTGAACTTCCATAGCTGAAAGTTTGAGCCATCAAACTTCGGGATACTGGAGTCAAACTTGACTGCTGCTGAAGCCATCACTTTAGTCTTTAGTTTAATGATACGACTTGAACGTAATTACAATTACACCACGCGAAAAAAAAACACGACTTGAACGTGAACACCAATGTGACGACTTTTTACTTTCGTTTTTACCCGAACTTTCCGATCAACAGGCTGCCCTAAAACCGACACGACGTACCTGGGCCCATAACCTGTTAAATAAAACGCCGATGACCGGAAAATTAATAGAAGTTTATTGTAAAATAATGCAGCCGGGAAAAACAGCTAAACAGTTCAACATTGACCAACAAAACATTACCGATACTGATCTAGTAACCAACCAACAAAAACAAAAGTTACTATATATCAAGACTACCTACCCACTAGACATAAATGCACAGCTGACTGCGTGTTTTGTGGGTTGTCTATTGAAACATAAATATTCAAATATTATCTCAACAGAGGCTCCGTCCAGTGCGCAGAGCAAATTTGACGTCACGGTGACGTAGTTTAACAAAACACTATATTGACCAAGTGTCAAATTACGTCATCGTTCGACGTTCGATCCCCTAATGACAGGAAATGTCAACTTTAATCTTGAAGTGTGAAAATTACATTTAAACAGTTGGGAAAGCTGATATTGTAAAAGCACGTCATCTGATCGTGACAATGTAAATTTGCAGCTGGCGACACTGTTAAGTTATATTGACATCTGTCAACAACACTCATGAGACACGGAAAATGTCATATTTACCCTTGAAAAGTTTGTAAATTAGATTTAAACAGTTGGAAAAGCTGAAATTGTAAAAGCACGTCATCTGATCGTGACAATGTAAATTTGCAGCTGGCGACACTGTTAAGTTAAATTGATATCTGTCAACAACACTCATGAGACACGGAAAATGTCATATTTACCCTTGAAAAGTTTGTAAATTACATTTAAACTGTTGGGAAAGCTGAAGTTGTAAAAGCACGTCTTCTGATCGTGGCAATGTAAATTTGCAGCTGGCAACACTGTTAAGTTAAATTGACATCTGTCAACAACACTCATGAGACACGGAAAATGTCATATTTACCCTTGAAAAGTTTGTAAATTACATTTAAACAGTTGGAAAAGCTGAAATTGTAAAAGCACGTCATCTGATGGTGACAATGTAAATTTGCAGCTGGCACCACTGTGAAGTAAAATTGACATCTGTCAACAACACTAATGAGACACGGAAAATGTCATATTTACCCTTGAAAAGTTTGTAAATTACATTCAAACTGTTGGAAAAGCTGAAATTGTTAAAGCACATTTTCTGATCATGGCAAAGTAAATTTGCAGCTGAAAAGTTTGTAAATTACATTTAAACAGTTGAAAAAGCTGAAATTGTAAAAGCACGTCATTATTTAAATGCCAATAAATCGAATACAGCTAAACGGAATGTCAACTTATTATATATTTTTAGAATCAGAAGAAAAAGATCTACCAACTCATCAAAAAAATATACAAGATGTTCCATTCAAAATGTATTAACTTTTTATTATTTTATCACGTTTGCCATAAAATAAATACCTATACGGACCAACCCTGTACAAAGACTAACACAACTAGCTAGCTATTAACTACCTTTAATAAATCACGATTATTTACTGTAAATACGCTTAAATAATATGGAATATATCGCAAGATTCTTAAGATTTTAAAAGCAGTTTTCAATTACAACAAAAACCGCAAACTGGGATAACTGACAATCCGACAACAATGTACACACAACTCGTTAAAAATCAAGATTAAGTAGGTCACGTTTGAGAGAGAGAGAGAGAGAAAGAAAGAAAGAGAGCGAAATAGCTCGCAACTAATCGCTTAGCAAAACGAATACGTTTGAAAAGGTCAAACTCACTGATGACGTACAACGGCCAAATTAATTAATGCCGACGACTATACAGGAAAACCATATGACTGACTGAGAAACATAGATACCTGCATGCGCGAGACAAAGACAGAAAATTTGTTGCGACGTTGTCAAATGTTTCTCTAAATTCGTCCAATAGATTATTTGCAAAATTTGGATAGTCTTCTTTATTTCTAATTATGGTCACAATACATTTCCTGTAACTACAAAAAACATACATGAAAACACAAAAAGAAACAGCGTCATTTTAAGATGAGCGTTCACCTAATAGTCTCTTACATAATCCCTGATACAATATGGCTCTAAATTAATTAACATCTGTTTTACCTTTCTTTTAAAAAGTTTCTCATTTCTTTCTAATTTTAAATCATTTTGTAATGTATTAAAAAGCTTCAAACAGGCATAATATGGATTTTTTTCGGTTATAGTTAATCTGTGTATCGGATAATTTACATTTACGTTTCGAGTGTTATAACTATGATGTACCTCCAGATCAAGCATACTTTTGTTTTTGAAAAAGAATACTATACATTCATAAATATATAGTCCCCACACCGTCAGAATGCCATTAGCTTTGAAAACCCCCCTGCAGCTCTCCCTGTATCCAATTTTCTTGACTATTCTCGAAAAGTGCTCGTTTTTGTAAAACAAAAATTTTTTCCATTAAGCTATTAGAACCCCAAAATATTATCCCATACTTGAGCACAGATTCAAAGTTTGCTTAATATAGGATTTTTAATGTTCTTTCATTCATGTATTTCGCAGTAACTCGTATGCCATAGCAAACTGAACTAAGCTTTTTGTTTAACTCTAAAATATGATTTGACCAGTTTAGGAATTCATCCAAATGAATTCCAAGAAATTTGGTATGTTCTACGAGCTCTGTATTTGATTGTCCAAAAGTTAGTGTTCCAGGTTTTTCAATTTTAAATTGTTTTGTTCTAAAGAGTAGAACCTTTGTTTTATTATTATTAAGTAATAATCTGTTACTTTTAAACCAATCTTGTGCTCTGCAAAATAAGTTTTCTCCCGATAGTGCTAGGCTTTCTACATTTCTTCCCCCTGTCAATAAATTCGTATCATCGGCATAACACGTCACATGCTCATTTTCTGAAAGCAGAATGTTGCTCAGGTCATTAAGAAATACAATGAATAAAATAGGTCCCAATATGCTTCCCTGTGCAATTCCAATTTTATTTTCCTTCAGACTTGAGAAATAATTCTGTCCATTTTTTAATATTTTAACTTTTTGTTGCCTATTAGTTAAATATGATGAAAACAAATGTAATGTTTGACCTCGTACACCGTAAGCCTTAAGTTTTCTAAGCAACATATCTGGGTCAATACAGTCGTACGCCCTTGACAGGTCCAAGAAGATGCCAATCGCCAGGTTACCTTTTTCCATACTTTCTAATATCCGTTTTGTAAAGTTAAATATTGCAGTCTGCGTGGACCTTCCAGGCACATAACCATGCTGATTTAAGCTCAATAAATTACAATGCTTGAAAATCTATCAACCGTTTACACATACATAATTCAAAAATTTTTGAAAAAGCCGGTAACAAACTAATATGCCTGTAGTTTTCCATCAAATCCGCATTTCCTTTTTTAAATAAAGGCTTAATCAACGCTATCTTTAATTGCTCTGGAAATATACCATGTTTGAACGAATTATTAATTATATGGCAAAGCACATCTTTAACAACCGGAAAATTAATTTTGTTACTAGAAGATTCCTAATCATTTCCATTTTGATGTAAAAGTAATAAGTTTCTTGGGTTTAATTCGGTTTCTGTGTACATTTCGTTTGAAAACTTAGTGCCAGTAGGCCAAAACAAAATTATGTTGCAACATTTTAATAGGTTTTCTGTCTTTGTCTCGCGCATGCAGGTATCTATGTGTCTTAGTCAGCTACACAATACAGAAAAAAGAAAGTTGATGATGGTTCTAAAAAATCGAAACTTGACACCTCCCAGTGGCTACTACAATGTGCCAGCCTTTTACAATTATCTCTTCAAATAAGCTCAGTATAAAAAACTTTTTCTCAAAAATTCGGGTTTTGAGCGAATATACCTATACAAACTGAATATAATTACTTGCTACTGCCTACCTGATTGCTGTCCGTTCTGCCTTTCCAAAATCCTTCTCGGTAACCATCTTTACCTATTATACTAATCACCTGACCTCTTTGTAACGTCAACTGACTGCGGTCCATAGCTTCATACGGTTTATGAACAACGGCCCGTAATTGGTGGAACGGATACAACAATCTAGTATCCTCGTCCAGCCTAAAAGCGTGCAGAAAATTGACAAACACCGTCACTCTGCGTGCTAACCTAGCATTTACCTGGCAAAATTTTCTCTTAAACTATTATTCTCATAATATAACACCAATTCTTCTATACTGTTGAAGAACCGCGACTGTGACAAGTAGTATTTTTTTGCGTCACTAGGTCCGTCAGCTTTAGAGCATATTCTCATATGTTTTGGAGTACCGTGTGATCTAAAATGGTTTTCAAAGTTAAATACGTTTCAAAAGAGGTCAAAAATGCACGCACTGCAGGCTTAACGCATAAGACTGTTCTCCTGAGTTGGTTGTGCCGCTACTACTGCTTGATGTTGGACTTATCCTAACCAAAAACGTTCCGTTTTCTCTGTTTATTAGTTTGTCGCGTGCGGTGGTCCTATCCATTTGACCCACATACCATAATTTATCTTTGAGAGGATCCATTTCTTGTAAACCATTAGTTGTAGGCGGTGGTAATCTAGCAAAGTATACTGTAGTGAGCTGATAAGGGACACGACCAAGATGGTTCGATAAATGAGACTAGGATATTAAAAAAAGAACAAAATTGTAAAAATTCTTGGAAAATGCGACCTAAAGTTTTCATCTTCCTAAGACCACCGTTAAGAAGAGTTTTACTCATTGCAATGTGGAAACTTCTACTACATTAGAAACCATTTTACAATTTTTCAAATATAGTAATGAACTACTATATCTAAAAAGATTTAAATAACAAAAAACTATCATGTTACAGATAATTTGAATGATTTTAAAGAATTCTGTTAGTTTTTAAAGTTATGGACCAAAAGATAAAATCCTTGAGTTTCCCAACCATCTGCACAGTGTCCGCTGAGTTCAAATTTCTTCTCAAACTCTAAAATTTTCAAAAAAAAAAACCATTTAGTACATACTCTTACGTTCTATTATTTTGCTTTTCCCCATAAGGTTTGTTAACTTATTTAAATTTTTACTTATTGACTTTCATCAGTATATTTTTGGTCTTTCCCCACAGAAAACAATAAATCAGGGTTTTCCAACGTTTTTGCATAAGTGTCAATTTTTCACTCTTATAAATGTTTGTCACCTGTCAAAGTTGAAAAATATTACCGGGTGATAGATTTCAAAAAGTTAAGATAGGAACATGCAAACCGTTTGGCTCTATCTCTATCTGATTAAGAGCTATGACGGTTCAGAGTATCAAAACATCATTTTTCGAAAACAGTTGCATATAGAGAGATAGGTTATGATACATGAAACATACTGTAAATCTTTAGGTGCAGCAAAAAAATATAATAATATACAGAATGGTCCATTTAAAATAGTGAAGTTGGTAATTACGGTGGTACCACAAAAGTGAAAATATTTTAGATGTGGAGGCCTTACCGCAATTACTAAACCCTGAAATTTTCAAAGTTATCTTTTGTAGTTTTAGAAATATCGATCACGGTATTTCCCCATGGGACACCCTGTATTATTGTACCCTGATAGTTTCAGTGATAAAAAATAGTCCTTTTTTGGTTTTTCCAATACTTTGACAACTTTTGCGTTATATTTTTTATAAAATGTTAAAAATTACAGTTTTGAAAATTTCAATGGTAAAATCTAGCTAGTTTAGCTTTTGGGCAAAAGATAAATTTTTATTACTTGAAATTTGACACGTTTTCTGACAATTTTAGCAACGGAATGACACTCTTGACAGACAAAATAAGAGATTTTAACAGGTTTTTTGTTATTGTTGAACCAAACGATTTTTGGCAGCGTTTAGAATCGCGAACAGGATAGTCACTAGTTGAAAATTGGCTAAAATGACAAAATGTAAATAGTCCCATAAGTCAATTTTCATGAAATTGACTAGTTTTCAACGTTTTGATCTTGAGAAATGCCTAGAATGACTGGAATTGGTTCAGTATGTCAATTTTCATGAATTTTTACCATTTTCCAATATTTTGATCTTGGAAATTCACTAGAATCACTGCAAATAGTCCAGTAAAGTCAATTTTTAGAAGGTAGTCAGTAGCACTTGGAGAGTCTATAGGCTCTCTGGCAGATTCGAAATGGTCTTAGAGGCCTTTGGCAAATTTAAAACAGTTTTGGAAAAGTTTAAGACAGTTGTAGAGGCAGCTGGAACTTTTCAGAAAGATCTCATTACCATATAGAGGTCCTTCAAAACGGTCCTAGAGGCCTCTGACAATTTAAAGCAAATCTAAAAAGGTTTAAAACACTATAGTAGAAGTATTTGGCAATTCCTTCAAGATTTGCAGTATTATTTAGAGAGCCTTGGCTCATCCAAAATGGTTCTACAGGCATCTGACAATTTAAAACAATTCTTAGAAGGTTTAGGATACTTGTAGGGGCCTCTGGCACGTTTTACAAGGTTGTCAGTACCACTTAGAGAGTCTCTGGCAGAATCAAAATGGTCTTTGAGACCTCTGGCAATTTAAAACAAGTCTGGGTAAGGTTTAAGACACTTGTAGAGGCCTATGGCATACTAAAACACTTCTGGAAAAGTTTAAGACAGTTGTAGAGGGCGCTGGAACTTTTCAGAAAGATCTCAGTAGCATTTAGAGATCTTTGGCACGTTCAAAACGGTCCTACAGAGGAGTCTGACAATTTAAAACAACTCTGGAAAGGTTTAAGACACTTTTAACACTTTTTCGAAGATTGCCAATAGCATTTAGAGCCCACTGCCACTTTTTAATGAATCCAGAAGCTTTTGACAATTTAAAACTATTCTTGGAAGGTTTAAGACACTACAGAAGTCTTTGGCAATTTCTAGAAGGTTTATTTAGAGAGTCTTGGCTCTTCCAAAATAGTTCTACAGGATTATGACAATTTAAAGCCAGTCTGGGAAGATTTAAGACAGTTGTGGAGAGCTCTGGAACTTTTCAGAAAAATCTGAGAAGCATTTAGAGATCTTTGGCACATTCAAAACGGTCCTACAGAGGAGTCTGACAAATTAAAACAACTCTGGAAAGGTTTAAGACACTTTTTCGAAGATTGCCAATAGCATTTAGAGCCCACTCCCACTTTTCCATGAATCCAGAAGCTTTTGACAATTTGAAACCATTCTTGGAAGGTTTAAGACACTACACAAGTCTCTGGCAATTTCTAGAAGGTTTATTTAGAGAGTCTTGGCTCTTCCAAAATAGTTCTACAGGCACCTGACAATTTAAAACAAGTCTAGGAAGGTTTAAGACAGTTGTGGAGAGCTCTGGAACTTTTCAGAAAGATCTCAGTAGCATTTAGAGATCTTTGGCACATTCAAAACGATCCTACAGAGGAGTCTGACAAACAAAAACAACTCTGGAAAGGTTTAAGACACTTTTGGCACTTTTTCGAAGATTGCCAATAGCATTTAGAGCACACTCCCACTTTTCAATGAATCCAGAAGCTTTTGACAATTTAAAACCATTCTTGGAAGGTTTAAGACACTACAGAAGTCTCTGGCAATTTCTAGAAGGTTTATTTAGAGAGTCTTGGCTCTTCCAAAATAGTTCTACAGGATTATGACAATTTAAAGCCAGTCTGGGAAGATTTAAGACAGTTGTGGAGAGCTCTGGAACTTTTCAGAAAAATCTGAGAAGCATTTAGAGATCTTTGGCACATTCAAAACAGTCCTACAGAGGAGTCTGACAAATTAAAACAACTCTGGAAAGGTTTAAGACACTTTTTCGAAGATTGCCAATAGCATTTAGATCCCACTCCCACTTTTCCATGAATCCAGAAGCTTTTGACAATTTAAAACCATTCTTGGAAGGTTTAAGACACTACACAAGTCTCTGGCAATTTCTAGAAGGTTTATTTAGAGAGTCTTGGCTCTTCCAAAATAGTTCTACAGGCACCTGACAATTTAAAACAAGTCTAGGAAGGTTTAAGACAGTTGTGGAGAGCTCTGGAACTTTTCAGAAAGATCTCAGTAGCATTTAGAGATCTTTGGCACATTCAAAACGATCCTACAGAGGAGTCTGACAAACAAAAACAACTCTGGAAAGGTTTAAGACACTTTTGGCACTTTTTCGAAGATTGCCAATAGCATTTAGAGCACACTCCCACTTTTCAATGAATCCAGAAGCTTTTGACAATTTAAAACCATTCTTGGAAGGTTTAAGACACTACAGAAGTCTCTGGCAATTTCTAGAAGGTTTATTTAGAGAGTCTTGGCTCTTCCAAAATAGTTCTACAGGATTATGACAATTTAAAGCCAGTCTGGGAAGATTTAAGACAGTTGTGGAGAGCTCTGGAACTTTTCAGAAAAATCTGAGAAGCATTTAGAGATCTTTGGCACATTCAAAACAGTCCTACAGAGGAGTCTGACAAATTAAAACAACTCTGGAAAGGTTTAAGACACTTTTTCGAAGATTGCCAATAGCATTTAGATCCCACTCCCACTTTTCCATGAATCCAGAAGCTTTTGACAATTTAAAACCATTCTTGGAAGGTTTAAGACACTACAGAAGTCTCTGGCAATTTCTAGAAGGTTTATTTAGAGAGTCTTGGCTCTTCCAAAATAGTTCTACAGGCACCTGACAATTTAAAACAAGTCTAGGAAGGTTTAAGACAGTTGTGGAGGGCTCTGGAACTTTTCAGAAAGATCTCAGTAGCATTTAGAGATCTTTGGCACGTTCAAAACGGTCATATAGAGGAGTCTGACAAATTAAAACAACTCTGGAAAGGTTTAAGACACTTTTGGCACTTTTTCGAAGATTGCCAATAACATTTAGAGCCCACTCCCACTTTTCAATGAATCCAGAAGCTTTTGACAATTTAAAACCATTCTTGGAAGGTTTAAGACACTACAGAAGTCTCTGGCAATTTCTAGAAGGTTTATTTAGAGAGTCTTGGCTCTTCCAAAATAGTTCTACAGGATTATGACAATTTAAAGCCAGTCTGGGAAGATTTAAGACAGTTGTGGAGAGCTCTGGAACTTTTCAGAAAAATCTGAGAAGCATTTAGAGATCTTTGGCACATTCAAAACAGTCCTACAGAGGAGTCTGACAAATTAAAACAACTCTGGAAAGGTTTAAGACACTTTTTCGAAGATTGCCAATAGCATTTAGATCCCACTCCCACTTTTCCATGAATCCAGAAGCTTTTGACAATTTAAAACCATTCTTGGAAGGTTTAAGACACTACAGAAGTCTCTGGCAATTTCTAGAAGGTTTATTTAGAGAGTCTTGGCTCTTCCAAAATAGTTCTACAGGATTATGACAATTTAAAGCCAGTCTGGGAAGATTTAAGACAGTTGTGGAGAGCTCTGGAACTTTTCAGAAAAATCTGAGAAGCATTTAGAGATCTTTGGCACATTCAAAACAGTCCTACAGAGGAGTCTGACAAATTAAAACAACTCTGGAAAGGTTTAAGACACTTTTTCGAAGATTGCCAATAGCATTTAGATCCCACTCCCACTTTTCCATGAATCCAGAAGCTTTTGACAATTTAAAACCATTCTTGGAAGGTTTAAGACACTACAGAAGTCTCTGGCAATTTCTAGAAGGTTTATTTAGAGAGTCTTGGCTCTTCCAAAATAGTTCTACAGGATTATGACAATTTAAAGCCAGTCTGGGAAGATTTAAGACAGTTGTGGAGAGCTCTGGAACTTTTCAGAAAAATCTGAGAAGCATTTAGAGATCTTTGGCACATTCAAAACAGTCCTACAGAGGAGTCTGACAAATTAAAACAACTCTGGAAAGGTTTAAGACACTTTTTCGAAGATTGCCAATAGCATTTAGATCCCACTCCCACTTTTCCATGAATCCAGAAGCTTTTGACAATTTAAAACCATTCTTGGAAGGTTTAAGACACTACAGAAGTCTCTGGCAATTTCTAGAAGGTTTATTTAGAGAGTCTTGGCTCTTCCAAAATAGTTCTACAGGCACCTGACAATTTAAAACAAGTCTAGGAAGGTTTAAGACAGTTGTGGAGGGCTCTGGAACTTTTCAGAAAGATCTCAGTAGCATTTAGAGATCTTTGGCACGTTCAAAACGGTCATATAGAGGAGTCTGACAAATTAAAACAACTCTGGAAAGGTTTAAGACACTTTTGGCACTTTTTCGAAGATTGCCAATAACATTTAGAGCCCACTCCCACTTTTCAATGAATCCAGAAGCTTTTGACAATTTAAAACCATTCTTGGAAAGTTTAAGACACTACAGACGTCTCTGGCAATTTCTAGAAGGTTTATTTAGAGAGTCTTGGCTCTTCCAAAATAGTTCTACAGGCACCTGACAATTTAAAACAAGTCTAAGAAGGTTTAAGACAGTTGTGGAGGGCTCTGGAACTTTTCAGAAAGATCTCAGTAGCATTTAGAGATCTTTGGCACGTTCAAAACGGTCATATAGAGGAGTCTGACAAATTAAAACAACTCTGGAAAGGTTTAAGACACTTTTGGCACTTTTTCGAAGATTGCCAATAACATTTAGAGCCCACTCCCACTTTTCAATGAATCCAGAAGCTTTTGACAATTTAAAACCATTCTTGGAAAGTTTAAGACACTACAGACGTCTCTGGCAATTTCTAGAAGGTTTATTTAGAGAGTCTTGGCTCTTCCAAAATAGTTCTACAGGCACCTGACAATTTAAAACAAGTCTAAGAAGGTTTAAGCCAGTTGTGGAGGGCTCTGGAAGTTTTCAGAAAGTTCTCAGTAGCATTTAGAGATCTTTGGCACATTCAAAACTCATTCCTAGAGGCCTGTGACAATTTAAAATAACTCTGGAAAGGTTTAAGACGCTTGTAGATGCTTTTGGCACTTTTTAAAAGGTTGCCAGTAGCATTTAGAGGTCTCTGGTCGCTTTCAAAATGACCCTAGAGGTTTCTGGTAATTTAAATCAATTCTTGGAACGTTTAAATTACGTAGATAGGCTCAAAAGTGTCATTTTTGTAGGCTAGAACAACATCGGAGTCGATCTTTTCCGGTTTTGACACGTAAGAATACAGTTTGGCGTCTAAAGTAGTGCCAACGGACGTAATTAAACTCCAAATATACTGTTGGTAAGGTTCTCTCTGTAGAGTTTAACCTTTCCTATCCCCAATTCTTGAATAAGTTTGAAGAGGAAAAAACTTACTCAAATTCAATATATACGACAAATTGCAAGATGGAGAAATAAACATTTCAGTGTACAATTATTAATAGGCCCCCTAACGGGGATTTTAAAAAGATGAAAAGAAAAATACAACAATACTCCATGACAGCATATTCCAAAACTATATTGTGGATGCCCCGTATGGAAAACAAACGTTCACAACACTTAAAATCAATTTTTTATGAAAAATGTTATTTTTTTATCAAAACCGAATCCTAAACTGCAGAATATTTTCAAGCAAAAATTACGGAGTAAAAAATTTGTTTTTTATATAATAATTGAAATTATTTTTCTGGAAATAAAAGGTGAGGCAAAATATACCTACCTATGGAATATATTGCTAAAATTTTGTCATTTTCTTGTCAGCAGTGTCTCTGATAGAGAATTTTGATATGGAGCGTTGTTCGGCTCAACAACGCGCAGAAATTGCCAAATTGTATTTTCAAAACTTTTCTTCAATAATTTTAACTCAACGCGCTTTTAGGAGAGCGCATTCCGGCAATCGTAGAGCTCGACACGGACAAACAATTCGACATTTAGCAAACGCATTTTTGGAAAGTGACACAGTAAGGGATACTGGAAGACCTGGAGAATATTGAGCTTGTTCGGACTGATGTTCGCGCAGAACCAAAAACGTTCAATTCAAACAGTATTCAGACTACAGCCAATTGATATTCAAAGACGTTTGCAATACGTACAAATCGTGATAAACAATCAAAATAATCGGTTTTGGGGAATAGAAAATCAGCGCCTTATTCAAGAGAAAGTGCAGTTTGATCGAAAGATCGTGGTTGAATCATTGGATTTTTCTTTTTTGAAGATGCCAGGGGCAATGCAGTTACTGTTAATGGAGAACGATATGGAGAACAATAATACGTGAATTTCTGCAACCACAGTTGGAAGAACTTGACTTACAAAACTTCTGGTTTCAGCAGGATGGCGCTACATGTCATACAGCTAGTGAAACGGTCGCTCATCTTAGAGACGTTTTTCCTGCCAAGCTGATATAAAAAGATGAGATTGAAATTTCCCTGATTTGACAACACCAGATTTTTTCTTATGGGCATACTTGAAGGTGGCAGAGACCACTGAAAGTTCACTTGAAAGTGCCTTAAGTTACTTGAAAGTTTCAGAAGCCACTCATGAAAGTGGCAAAGACCACGGAAAAGTCACTTGAAAATGCTTGAAGACACTTGAAAGTTGCAGAATCCATTTGCAGTTATCAAAAGCCGCTTAGAGGTGGCAGAGACAATTAAAAAGTCACTTGAAAGTAGGTACTACGTAGTGAAGCCACTTGAAGAAGAGCCACTTGCAGTGGCAGAAACCACAGAAACATCACTTAAAGATGCCTGAAGACACTTGAAAATTGCATGAGCTATTTGCAGTTGGCAAAAGTCGTTTGAAGATGACAGAGACAACTGAAAGGTGACTTGAAAGTGCCTAAAGCCACTTGAATATTGCAGAAAGTATTTGTAGTTGGCAAAAGTGTCTAGAAGGTGGCAGAGACCACTGAAAGTTCACGTGAAAGTGCCAGAAGAAGCAGTTCGGTTTTCAACTTGGAACGTACCGCAGGTCAGTTTCGTGAGTGCCATTTTTTGCTACTAAGAAACCACGTTTCTTGAAACGGTGTTCAGGGAAATTTGAAGTTAACGACCGAATTCCGCAGCCGGACGAGTGGAGATGGTGGGACCTCTAAGTGAAAACGTCGATTCCTAAAAGTCTACGGGCAATTGTCTTGTGCGGTGCACTTCCAAGAGGCGGAAAGGGTGAAAACCTAGGAAACGACCACGTGGATGTGACAGTGACGGTTATAGTTTCCACAAGGAATGACTATATCTTTTGCTCAGATCTTTTTGTAGCTATCTGGGGCTCAGGGGCTCTAGCCCGACTATCTGAGCCTCTCTCGTAACGAGTTGGTAAAATACCCCTAGCTGGTAGTACCAAAAAAAACCCAGTAACAACAACAACAAGTGCCAGAAGTCATTTCCAGTTGGCAAAAGTCGTTTGAAGGTGGCAGAGACAACTGAAAAGTCACTTGTAAGTGCCTTAAGCCACTTGAAAGTTTCAAAAGCCATTTGCCGCTAGAAAAGTGGCAGAAGCCACTCTTGAAGGTGGCAGAGACAATTAAAAAGTCACTTGAAAGTACCTGAAGCCACTTGAAAGTTGAAGAAGCCATGTGCAGTGGCAGAGATCATTGAAAGATTACTTGAAGATACCTGAAGACACTTGAAAGTTACACGAGCTATTTGTAGTTGGCAAAAGTCGTTTGAAGATGGTAGAGACAACTAAAAGGTCACTTGAAAGTACCTGAAGCCACTTGAAAGTTGCAGAAGCCATTTGAAGGGGCAGAGACCACTGAAAGGTTGCTTAAAGATGCCTGAAGACACTTGAAAGTTACACGAGCTATTTGTAGTTGGCAAAAGTCGTTTGAAGATGGTAGAGACAACAAAAAGGTCACTTAAAAGTACCTGAAGCCACTTGAAAGTTGCAGAAGCCATTTGCAGTTGGCAAAAGCCGCTTTGAGGTGGCAGAGACAATTAAAAAGCCACTTGAAAGTACCTGAAGCCACTTGAAAGTTGCAGAAGCCATTTGAAGGGGCAGAGACCACTGAAAGGTCGCTTGAAGATGCCTGAAGACACTTGAAAGTTACACGAGCTATTTGTAGTTGGCAAAAGTCGTTTGAAGATGGTAGAGACAACTAAAAGGTCACTTGAAAGTACCTGAAGCCACTTGAAAGTTGCAGAAGCCATTTGCAGTTGGCAAAAGCCGCTTGGAGGTGGCAGAGACAATTAAAAAGCCACTTGAAAGTACGTGAAGCCACTTGAAAGTTGCAGAAGCCATTTGAAGGGGCAGAGACCACTGAAAGGTCGCTTGAAGATGCCTGAAGACACTTGAAAGTTACACGAGCTATTTGTAGTTGGCAAAAGTCGTTTGAAGATGGTAGAGACAACTAAAAGGTCACTTGAAAGTACCTGAAGCCACTTGAAAATTGCAGAAGCCATTTGCAATTGGCAAAAGCCGCTTGGAGGTGACAGAGACAATTAAAAAACCACTTGAAAGTACCTGAAGCCACTAGAAAGTTGCAGTGGCAGAGATCACTGAAAGGTTACTTGAAGATGCCTGAAGAAGTTGAAAGTTGTATGAGCCATTTGCAGTTGGCAAAAGTCGTTTGAAGATGGCAGAGACAACTAAAAGGTCACTTGAAAGTACCTGAAGCCACTTGAAAGTTGCAGAAGCCATTTGCAGTTGGCAAAAGCCGCTTGGAGGTGGCAGAGACAATTAAAAAACCACTTGAAAGTACCTGAAGCCACTTGAAAGTTGCAGAAGCCATTTGCAGTGGCAGAGATCACTGAAAGGTTACTTGAAGATGCCTGAAGACACTTGAAAGTTGTATGAGCCATTTGCAGTTGGCAAAAGTCGTTTTAAGATAGCGGAGACAACTTAAAGATCACTTGAAAGTGCCTGAAGAGAAAAGTAAACTCTACATTAATCGCCCACAGACGATAGAAGCTTTAAAGGCAAACATTTGCGAAGAAATTACTCAAATTCCATTTGAATTATTGCGCAAAGTTATGTTCCTATTCGATGATGTTTTTTATAAAACATTTTACATGTTTTTATAAAGAGTTTTCATAAAATAAACTTAAATTTTTTGGGGTGGGTAAATTTTGTCGCACCATATACAACTTCGTTCCTTATGAAAACTTGATAAGAAAACAAAATCAAACACATTAAAACAAAATTAGATCAAAAACTTACCTTATAGATGGGACGCCACACTTGCCACTGAACTGTATACAAGCTTTGTCTACCGCGCAATTACATTTGTGGCACAGGTACCCTTGGAAAATTAGTCCTTTGAGATACTTGCAACAATACGCGCATTGCACCGGCGTAGCGAACGTGTGAAGCTCAAAGTTATGATTCGTATAAGACAGTGATTTTGGCTGAATATTGTCCCTGCGAATGGATATTTGTTTATTAGTCGTCAAATTAATACAAACAGTGCCAAGTTAAGCCTGGTGGATAAAACAAAATTTAATTTTAGTATTAGTATTAGTAATAATATTAGTTTTAACTAAAACCTTCTCCTTTTAACTTCTAACTGTAAAGATGGAAGGTATTTATAAATGATAAATTTATGATTAATTATTATTTATTATTATTAATTATTAATTATTATTATTTCATAATTTATTTATGAAACGAAAAAGAAAGTAAAATCAGGTGGAACCTATCATTTTTGTGATAATATTCATCTGTCAATACTGGGGGTTGTCTACCGCAAATGCGAGAAACGTAAACAGATTTAACTTTAGTATTAGCCATAAGAAATTTTGAATTTTAAGTAAATTCCATTATTACTAGTATTAAAATTAAATTAATTTTTTGTTTATTAACTCTTTCTGTCATAAGTAGAGTCCGGATTTCTAGAAATTTTGCTTTTTGTAAACAATAAAAGCAACCAACCTCTGACATCTAATATGTGAACGATTTATGCAAAAACACGTCATTTGACAGATTTTTTTGTACTTATTTGCTGCTATTTTTTGTACGGTTTAACTAGTTTTTGACAAAACAAACTTTTCAAGTTTTTAAAATAAGTTAGAATAAATAGTTTATTAATATTAGGGGCAAGTGGTTATATGTGTAAAATAACTGCTTTGACAAAAAAACGCAGAAGTTTTGACGTAATCTTATTGGTTCTGTAAAGTCGCACAGTGGGTCATTGGGCCCTAAGTGGTAATAATGACTTTCGCTGAATTGAGATATTGAAGGCTTCTGAACAACCAAAACATACCAATTATCTGTTGCAAAATTAGTAATATCAATTTACAAATTTAAACTGACCAAAAAATGTCCAAATGCTCCTGAAGAAGTCTAAAAAATGCAAAAAACACTCCAAAACACTATAGAAGCTATAAAATGCCTTACAAAACAGTCTAAAAGCATTTTCAACTTATCTAGAAGCTCTCAAAAGATTTCAAGACAGTCTAAAAGCTTCCATATGCTTGTAGAGCAGTTCAACAGCTTCCAAAACTTTCTAGAACCGTCTACAAGGTTTCAAATGCCTTAAAAGCAGTCCGGAAACTTCAATGCTCCTAAAGTAGTCTCAAAAAGATTCAAAACACTACAGAAACTGCAAAATGCTTCTAAAGCAATCGGAAGCTTTTAAAAACAGTCTAGAAGCTTCCAAAAACTTTTAGAACAGTCTAACAAATTCCAAATGCTCTTCAACTAGTCTAGAAGCTCCCAAAAAATTTCAAAACAGTTTAACGCTTCCAATAAATTCTAGAACCGTCTAAGAATCTTCAAATGCCTCTAAAGCATTCCAGAACTTTCAATATGCTCTTTAAACTGTCCAAAAACCTTTCAAATGCTCCTCAAGTAGTTTAAAAATGTTTTAAAACACTACGGGAACTCCAAAATGCTTCCCAAGTAGTCAAAAGCCTTCCAAAACGGTCTAAAAGTTTCCAAAAGCTTTTAGAAAAGTCTAAAGATTTCCAAATGATCTTCAGCTAGTCTAGAAGCTCTCAAAAAATTTCAAGGCAGTCTGAAAGTTTCCGTATGCCTCTAAAGCAGTTTAAAAGCTTCGATAAGTTTTCAAATGCTTTAAAAGCAGTCCAAAAATTCAATTCAAAAAATTCAATGCTGTTTAGACACTCCAGAAACCTTCCAAATGCTCCTAGAGTAGTCTAAAAAGATTTCAAAATACTACAGAAACTCCAAATTGCTTCTAAAGCAATCGAAAGCCTTCCAAAAGCGTTTAGAACCTTCTAGAAGCTCTCAAAACATTTCAAGACGGTCTAAAAGTTTCCGTATGCGTTTTAGAGCAGTTTAAAAGCTTCCAAAGGTTTCTAGAACCGTCTACAAGGTTTCAAATATCTTAAAAGCAGTTCAGAACCTTCAATGCTCCTAAAGTATTCTAAGAAGATTTTAAAACACTACAGAAATTCCAAAATGCTTTTAAAGCAGTCAGAAGCTTTTCAAAACAGTCTAAAAGCTTCCAAAAACTTTTACAACAGTCTAAAAAATTTCAAATGCTCTTCAACTAGTCTAGAAGCTCCCAAAAGATTTCAAAACAGTTTAAAGCATCTAGAACCGTCTAAGAATTTTCAAATGCCTCTAAAGCATTCCAGAACCTTCAATATGCTCTTTAAACTGTCCAAAAACCTTTCAAATGCTCCTTAAATGTTTTAAAACACTAAGGAAACTCCAAAATGCTTCCCAAGTAGTCGAAAGCCTCCCAAAACGGTCTTAAAGTTCTCAAAAGCTTTTAGAACAGTCTAAAGGCTTCTAAATGATCTTCAGCCAGTCTAGAAGCTCTCAAAAAATTTTAAGGTAGTCTAAAAGCTTCTGTATGCTTCTAAAGCAGTCTAAAAGCTTCCAAAAGTTTTCAAATGCTTTAAAAGCAGTCCAAAAAATTCAATGCTGTTTAAACTCTCCAGAAACCTTCCAAATGCTCCTAGAGTAGTCTAAAAAGATTTCAAAATATCACAGAAACTACAAAATGCTTCTAAAGCAGTCGAAAGCCTTCCCAAACCTTTTAGAACATTCTAGAAGCTCTCAAAACATTTCAAGACAGTCTAAAAGTTTCCAAAGGTTTCTAGAACAGTCTACAAGGTTTCAAATGCCTTAAAAGCAGTCCAGAGAACCTTCATCGTCTTTAAACTGTCCAAATGCTTCTAAAGTAGTCTAAAAAGGGTTTAAAACAGTACAGAAACTCGAAAATTCTTCTAAAGCAGTTTCATAACAGTCTAGAAGCTAGAAAAGAAAAAAGTAGTCTAGAACTCAAAAAATGTATCTCTGAAAGAGTTTTGTGCTTACAGATTTTTTGAGGAAAATGATTTTGCTTCTTAAGGCTGTTTATTCGGCAGACTGTGGCTGTATCATTTGTACTATGTATCAAAACTGTCAAAAACCATGTGAAGTTAAAGAAAGAAGGGCATATAGGTAATATAGGTTTTAAGAACGTTTTGCAAAGGAATTATCTGGAAAGAATCACCGATCTATTAATAAATATATTTACGCCAACTTTTTTTAGATGCATAGACGAAGGATAACTCTTGTCAATAATAGTTAGATATTACTACTTTAACATCTTCAAATTATTACGCCAACTTAATCGAAATTTTCCTATTTTTTATGGATAATAATTTTCTTTCTAAAAAACCCTAAATGCAAACTTACTTTACACATTAACTACATCTATATTCCCTGAATCAGTCAGTTTTTAAAATTTGTAGAAATGTTTATTCAATTAGCTGCAATTCATTCCAGAATATTGACAAATATCCGGTCAAAACAACGTGTTGACGCCCTTAAGCGTTTTTTTTCCCACGATTTTAGTGCTTTTTAATCCGGACTCTAGTCATAAGAATTGATTCTATTCTCAGTACTAATATTACCAAAATTAAATTTTATTTTATAAACTAGGCTTTATACTCACTGCGCATCCGCGATAGCTTTCATAATTTGATCTTTAACCTCGACGGTTCGAACGTAAACCGTGTAGGCCATTTGCTGGTCAATCCTAACTAGTAGAAAATTGTACGGCCAACGCGCTTGACTGTTTAAAACGGCTCGGTGCGATTTGTCCAGACGGTACTCCATTATGTTAAGTAGATCCCGGTAGGCAAATTGATTATTCTGAAGAAGAAAAAAACAACTCGTTCACAAGATAAATAAAATTAAATCGGGATAACTTACCCGTAATTGCTTACAAATCAAGATGCATTTGTCAAAAATGAACACATATCTGTTTCTAGTCTTTTGGTCGTCGTGAGCTTTTATTCTCAATTCAGCATCTTTAATTAGTTTGCCATAATTAGAGAGCCTAAAATTGTGAATTCGAATTAACAAGACAATAGAACAGTAACACTATAAAATAGAATCAACATGATTATGATCGGTGAAATACGGGTAAAGTAAATATTTAAGTAAATATTTTACTTTACCAGTAAGTTTATGGTAAATTACAAATAACTGTGTTTATGACAGTTCATATTTTGACACCGCTTTTCTCACTGACTGTACCAAATTTTTTAGTGTTTTTTTGGATAGGAAATTTAATGACAATTCCAAAAATGTGCTTAAAACAGTCATTTTCTCACTTCAAGTGGGTTTTATAAGCCTTTTTTGTCCCTGACTTTTTTTTCAAACTGTGTTTCTGGCAGTTCAAAATTTGACACCGCTTTTCTCAATGACTAGGTTATTGAGAAATAAAAATATTAGAAAATTTAATAAAGATTCCAAAAATGTGCTTAAAATACTAATTTTTCTCACTCCAAGTGGGTTTTACACACATTTTTGTCGCTGACTGTGCTTTCAAGCTGTTTTTCTGGCAGTTCATACATTGACACTGTTTTTCTCACTGACTTTACCCAATTTTGTAGTGTTTTTCAGGTTATTGGATAGGAAATTTAATGAGGATTCCAAAAATGTACTTAAAATAGTCATTTTCTCACTCCAAGTGGGTTTTAAAGACGATTTTGTCCCTGACTGTCCTTTCAAACTGTGCTTCTGGCAGGTTAAAATTTTGACACTGCTATTCTCCCTGACTGTACCAAATTTTGTAGGGTTTTTCAGGTTATTGGATAGGAAATTTAATGATGATTCCAAAAATGTGCTTAAAACAGTGATTTTCTCACTCCAAGTGTGTTTAACAAGGCTTTTTTGTCCCTGACTGTCTTTTCAAACTATTTTCCTGGCAGTTCATACATTGACACCGTTTGTCTCCCTGACTTTACCCAATTTTGTAGTGTTTTTCAGGTTATTGGATAGGAAATTTAATGAGGATTCCAAAAATGTACTTAAAATAGTCATTTTCTCACTCCAAGTGGGTTTTAAAGACGATTTTGTCCCTGACTGTCCTGTCAAACTGTGCTGGTAGTTCAAACTTTGACACTGCTTTTCTCCCTGACTGTACCAAATTTTGTAGGGTTTTACAGGTTATTTGATAGGAAATTTAATGAGGATTCCAAAAATATACTTAAAACAGTCATTTTCTCACTCCAAGTGTGTTTAACAGGCCTTTTTTGTCCCTGACTGTCTTTTCAAACTGTTTTCCTGGCAGTTCATTCATTGACACCGTTTTTCTCCCTGACTTTACCCAATTTTGTAGTGTTTTTCAGGTTATTGGATAGGAAATTTAATGAGGATTCCAAAAATATACTTAAAACAGTCATTTTCTCACTCCAAGTGTGTTTAACAGGCCTTTTTTGTCCCTGACTGTCTTTTCAAACTGTTTTCCTGGCAGTTCATTCATTGACACCGTTTTTCTCCCTGACTTTACCCAATTTTGTAGTGTTTTTCAGGTTATTGGATAGGAAATTTAATGAGGATTCCAAAAATGTACTTAAAATAGTCATTTTCTCACTCCAAGTGGGTTTTAAAGACGATTTTGTCCCTGACTGTCCTGTCAAACTGTGCTGGTAGTTCAAACTTTGACACTGCTTTTCTCCCTGACTGTACCAAATTTTGTAGGGTTTTACAGGTTATTTGATAGGAAATTTAATGAGGATTCCAAAAATATACTTAAAACAGTCATTTTCTCACTCCAAGTGTGTTTAACAGGCCTTTTTTGTCCCTGACTGTCTTTTCAAACTGTTTTCCTGGCAGTTCATTCATTGACACCGTTTTTCTCCCTGACTTTACCCAATTTTGTAGTGTTTTTCAGGTTATTGGATAGGAAATTTAATGAGGATTCCAAAAATGTACTTAAAATAGTCATTTTCTCACTCCAAGTGAGTTTAACAGGGTTTTTTTTGTCCCTGACTGTCTTTTCAAACTGTTTTTCTGGCAGTTCATATATTGACACCGTTTTTCTCCCTGACTTTACCCAATTTTGTAGTGTTTTTCCAAGTTATCGAATTGGAAATTTAATGAGGATTCCAAAAATGTACGTAAAATAGTCATTTTCTCACTCCAAGTGGGTTCTAAAGACGATTTTGTCCCTCACTGTCCTATCAAACTATGTTTCTGACAGTTCAAACTTGATACCACTTTTCTCACTGACTGTACCAAATTTTGTAGTGTTTTTCAGGTTATTGTATAGGAAATTTAATGAGGATTCTAAAAATGTACTTAAAATACTCATTTTCTCACTCTAAGTGGGTTTTAAAGACGATTTTGTCCCTGACTGTCCTATCAAACTGTGTTTCTGGCAGTTTCAATTTTGATACCGCTTTTCTCACCGACTGTACCAAATGTTGTTGTGTTTCTTCATGTTATTGGATACAAAATTTAATAAGGATTTAAAAAATGTGCTTCAAACAGTTATTTCCTGACTCCAAGTGGATTTGACAAGCAATTTTGTCCTTGATTATCAAACTGTGCTAAAAAGTAGCAAAAATCAAGGTGTCGAAAAGTTTTCGTGCAGTATTCGATACAAAACGTGTTTCTGAGATTCATGACAGTTATTTTGACAGTGGTCACGTGACTGCCTAGCTAAACTAGCCTCCAAAAAGTCACGGTAAATTTACGCCTATCACTACAATTTCCCTTTCAAATGTGTATTGATTAATACTATTAAGTGGAAAAATTGAGTTTTCCTGTTTTTTTTTTAAGTAAACCTTGAAGAATTTCCTGATAGTAAACAAAAATCATAAAATTTGCTCACCGCAAAGTTAAGAAAAAAGAAAAGTTGAGAAAACAAGTTTTTAATAAACAATAACACTGTTATTCAGAAAAGATCAAATGAAATTATTTAAAAAAGCTCTCTGGTAAATTACAAAATTCCCTTATACTTTCTTATTTTTTTTTTAGAAAACGGGAAAAAATAATTCTATTAAATTTGGAAACCGGGTAGGAGTTTGTCATAAATTTCTCTAAGATAAACAAATTAACCATACATGCATCACCAATTTGGCTCACGCTGTATCTATGAAGAAATCATTTTGAGGCAAATTGAATAACCGTCCTGATTGTAGAACAACGCCCTTTCAAACCCAATTTTTGTTTATTCAATTTGGCTGACGCATTTCGGACATTTAGAAGTGGTATGGATATTTTCCGTGCGCAGTTATATGAAATATTTAGACTTGAATGTGACTTACTTTACATCCGGCTCATGTTCCCACTCCACAATATTTTCCTGTAGATTATGTATCACATTTAAATGTTCCACGTCCCGATGAGCCTCATTTATGTATCCAGCAACATCCAGCATTGCTTCCCACGCCCGTTTTAAATCCGAATACTCATCATGGTTCTATGAAAATTTTAGTTATTGATTCCGTATCACTACCTAAATTATACTCACTTCTTCTGTGGTTTCAATTAGTTTAGCTAGTAGTAAATGGTATTTTAATATTCGTTGCATTGGCACGGAAAGCACGTCCCTTAACTTAAATCTACCGTTATTCACTTCTTTTTCGTATCTCTGAAAAGTAACAATGTCACTAAAATAACGAAAAATAACCGTTAAACTTACAATAACAGCCTGATTAAACGAATCGTCTTGATCGCACATTTCTTGTAATAAAGTAGTAGCTTTGGTTAAGTTGGCACAGTAACTGCCGTAAATTAAGAATTTTTCCTTAAATTGCTGAAACACTTGACTGAGTTTAACGTTTGGATTGGTCCTAATTTTAGTCAGTTCAATAAGAAAGGATGAATGAACTTCGTATAATTCCTACAAGAAAACCAATCAGTCTGGTTTATATTCTACTAATAGAAATTAAGACTTACCTTGATTTTATAAAAAACAAGGGAGTGTTCATCTGGCTTCATATGATTTTTCAATGGTATCATGAAATTGGTTTTCAGCTTATTCAAAACGTCTACATAGTTTTTCTCCGTATCCAACAGTTCTTTTATAACGAAATCCCGTTTTTCTTGAGGTTGAGTTTGCTAAAATTATAGATTCAATAACCAAATGGATGAACTGTAAACTAAAATACTCAATAAGTTGTCGCTTTGAAATTGAATTGAATTGAATCCTGAATGATTTGAAATAAATAACGTAAGCTATACCTCAACAGCTGTCCGCGCTAGAAGCAAATCCTGATAAATTTCCTCGGATGTTAATCCGATTTCAGTGTCAACAAATGCATGTCTTAAATCTACGTGGCGTGGCGGATCAGGTTGGCTGCCAAAACAAAATAAAGCATGCAAAATTAATAAGTAGAGAAAGCGCTGGAAACTAATTAAAACACAAAGTAAACATTGATTGATGGTTTTGTAATGGGAACTAAATGGTAATTAAAATACTGTATTCCTAAGGAAAATACAGTCCTTCCCTGAGGAAAAAACAAAGTTTCAAATTCTGATTTGAAACTTGTTTTACTAGATAATTGAGTTATTACGTTCAAAGACCCAAAACCAACCCAACCCAACTTAAAAATTGCTTTGGAAACGGTAGAGAGGCTTAAAAGGTCTTTGTAGTCAGTCGTCCTAGTTTTTAGGTAAGTTGAAAACCTTTAGTATTGAAAATTGACTTGTAGACATGAGAAACTACTTTGGCTAGAATTTTTGCCTACAAATTCACTCATTTAAACATTGAAAATTGACTTGGACACCAAAAAGTGACTATGAATCAATGAAAAGTGACATCAGAAGCTTAAAATTTGCATTTGAAGTCACATTTCAATATTTTAGTTTGAAAATAGTGTTAAATACAGGATATTGACATTAGAATCATGAAAATTAACTTGAAGACTAAATTTCCTTTTCATTTTCTTAGAACTGGACTATTTTTAGGGCTTTAAAACTGCTTCCAGATTGGATAATCAAGTTTCAAGACTATCTTCACCAAGTTTTTGACATATCAGACTTAAAAGACAATTTTTACATTTTCTATAAGCTTAAAAATGCCATTTCAAGCTTTGTCGCTTATAAATTGACTTCTAGACACTTTATTGTTAAGAACTCGAGCTTTTCATAAAAACCTAGACTGTTTTTAGTGCTTTTAAGAGTTTTAAGGCTGTTTTCAGCCTGAAAAATCGAGTTTTAAGGCTTTTCAGAATCTTCACAAAGTTTTTGATTTATCAGGTCTGAAAGTCCAGTTCGTACACTGTCCATAGTCTTGAAAATGTAATTTTACGCTTCTATACTTGTAATTGACTTCTACACTCAGTGGTGCAAGAAAAATGGGGCATTTCTAAGAAATTCGGACTGTTTTTAGTGCTTTAAGACTGAAAAATCGAATTTAAAACTATTTATCATAGTAAAATATAAGTTTCAGACTCTTCAGAGATGAAAGTACAAAATGTTGGCACTAAGTGCTACGATATTAACCTCAAACACTAATTTTTAGAATTGAATTAGTCCAAAAATTGAATTTGGACTGCTACCAGTGTTTAATTGAATTTTAGACTTGTTTTAATCCAGAAAATTTAGTTGTACACCAATTAAAGTCCTGAAAATAGACTTTTGTACTCTCTTTAGTCGTAGTAAAGTCATTTCTAGCCTAAAAAGTAAACTTTTAGACTATTTTTAGTAGTAAAAAATGAGTTTTATGCGCAACAATCGTTGTCTTGATTTCCAGACTGTTTTTAGTGCTTGAAACCAAGTTGCAGACACTCGACAACGGATTGCAGTCTGAAAAAACGAATTTTAAACTATTTATCATAGTAAAATATAAGTTTCAGACTCTTCAGAGATGAAAGTACAAAATGTTGGCACTAAATGCTATATATAACACCGAACACTAATATAACACCGAACACTAATTTTTAGAATTGAATTAGTCCAAAAATTGAATTTGGACTGCTACCAGTGTTTAATTGAATTTTAGACTTGTTTTAATCCAGAAAATTTAGTTGTACACCAATTAAAGTCCTGAAAATAGACTTTTGTACTCTCTTTAGTCTTAGTAAAGTCATTTCTAGCTTTAAAAGTCAACTTTTAAACTATTTTTAGTAGTAAAAAATTAGTTTTATGCGCAACAATAGTTGTCTTGATTTCCGGACTGTTTTTAGTGCTTGAAATCAAGTTTCAGACACTCTACAACGGATTGTAGTCTGAAGAAACGAATTTTAAAACTATTTCCAGTAGTAAATAACAACTTTTTAGACTACTCAGTGCAAATTTGGACCCTCACAAGTCTGTGTGTCTTTCTTACGAAGCGTTCTTCAGGAAAATGACATAATGCATGCCAACTTATTTTTTGATAGGCTAAACGATGGTAAATTATTGACATTTAAAACTGGGCAACCCTGTAGATGTAGAAATAATACTAGAGATTGATAATTTTTGATATTTGACATAAAAGCGAATTTCTGGTCTACTAGGTTCACGGAGCAGATAAAGTAATAAAATTGATCGGGAAGAAACAAACATATTTAGATGAAAACTGACAGAAAACGTGACCCCACCCAATCATAAATAAAGCAAGTTCTGTAAAGGGTGTTCCAGTTTACATTAAAAAAAAAAATACTTTACTTCTCTAATACCCCTACAGTTCCTGTAGTTTTAAACCTAAAATTTGTCTAGATCAGATCAGTGCGGTATCGCTCTCTTGTAAGTTCTTGTGCATGGCACTGGTTTTTTTCATCCATCTACAACTAGAGTGAGAACACATAAAAAATAAAATACAAATAAATTAACTAACCATTTTGGGTTTGAAAAATTAAACATTGAAAACTGAATCGAGAATCTTTTGATATATCTAACAATGTGATGCCCCTAAAATTAATTAAATAAAAACTATTGAATGTAGTACATCTTCAAAAAATACAAATTGATGAGGTTGGTCAGTGTTGGTCAAACAAACTGATTACAGCAATGGTATCGTAGGTTTCGACTCCATAAATCACCATGAATTGTTTAAAGCTCTCGCAGACTGTCGTATAGACCACCGTTACATTTCCATACTACGACACATACCTATATGAGCAGCAAACGTAAAAATACATGCAGAAACAGATCGGTTCAAGATCGAAAAGGGTGTCCGACAAGGCGATACAATTTCCCCCAAACTCTTCACGACTCTGATAGAATATATGTATAATAAGATTGAATTAGACAATAAGGGCATAAACGTGAATGAAGAAAAGCTAAACCACCTACGCGTCCAAGACCGAGCAAAATGGTTTATGTTAAGAGAGGCTTATGTCCAGCAGTGGACGAGACAAGCTGCTATATGATGATGATGATCGTAGGTTTAAATTTTTGAATAAAAAACCATACTTTTGACACAAGAAAAATAATATAAATTCTTATGTAAAACATATTTTCGTTAATTCACCTACAACGTTTTGTAATATCAACTAATAAATCGCTTGATTTAACTGGGCAAAAAGTATCTAATAATGGTTCAGAATGATGAATTATATTTTTAATAAGATTCAGAACATCAACAAACTCTCTAAAACAGCTGTTAACAGTTCTGCAAGAAATGCTAATTTATTTTATTTTGCTCCCAAATCCTGCTTAACAACATCAACCATAAAGTTGTGTTTTTATTGGACGAAGTGAACCAGTTGTGAGGCCTGCTAGATCACTGGATCCAGATCCCCAGACTTTACAATGAGTAGTAAAATAATAAATTTTGTCTTTTTCCGACATCTCCGGATGCGGTGCTAATACATCGGATTTGTAAATCACCCTGTATGTTTAATCGATATGTTAAGAAATGTGATTTTTTATAGTGAACAAATAAATACATTTGCTATAGTTAAATGGACTCAAGTTAAAAGCGGATGAAGATAATTTGGTTATCTTTAGACAACAACCTGTTTTTTCTACTGGTCGTTCTTGCCGAGGGGTAAACCGCTGGGACATTATGGTGTACAAACTTTAGGAATTAATGGGCATTACTGGAGGACTTTTTTCTATTTTTCCACCATACAAATTTAAACATAAATAAAATCCATAAAGTTTGGTAATTTCATAAAAAATTTTGAATTTTGCTCTCTAGCGGCAAAATGCTACCACTAATCCATTAACTTTTATACGTCAATGGAAAGCTTATTTCATTGGCTATCCTTTGGCATATAAAAGTTTCCACAGAGTCTTGCAAATAAGCTAGTTATTCAAGATTGAACAAAATGATGCACCAAAAAAAATCATAAAAAAATAGTCAACTTTGACGCTCATCTGGCGGCCAACCTATCAACTCAAGTTGGGAAATGTTTAGAAAGCTCATTCCACTGACGTATAAAATTTTAGCAAAAATACTGCAATTAAGTGGGTTTTTGAATATTAAACAAAAGAATACACCAAAAAAAAATGGTCAAAGTTGACGCCCTCTAGTGGCCAAACGGTACCACTAACCAACCGACTTTTGTACGTCAATGGAAAGCTCATTTCATTGGCTGTCAATCGACATATAAAAGTATATACAAAGTGTTACAAATACGCGTGTTATTTACAGTAAGACAGTAATGTTATAGACAGTAATGATGTCAAGAAATGCATAGAAAATGAGGAAATGAATCCAAATGAAGAATTCCAGAGACAGAATAAGAAGTGCAAGGCCATATTAATACAGTGCATTGGCAATTCCCATTTGGAATATGTCCAGGACAAGAAAACTGCTTATGGAATGTGGAAGGCTTTGGAAGCTGTGTTTCAGCGCAAATCAATTATTTTTTAGGAAAAAGCTATTATTAATGAAACTATCTCAAGGTGACTTGTTGGAAACTCATTTTGTAAAGTTTGAGAGACTATTCGTGAATTGAAGTCAGTGGGTGCCAAATTAGCAGAAACAGACATTGTTTGCCATCTTTTGTTGTCTAAATATGATGATCCACTTGTTACTGCTCTTGAAACTCTAGAACCAAACAAACTCACATTAGAGTTTGTTAAAGGGAAATTGTTGGATCAGGAAGTCAAGAGAATGTGAATACAAATTCAAGTTCAGCTTTTAATACTCGTGGAAAGGGATCAGGAAAACCTCATGGAAATTATATGAAGAGAGGGCATAGTTGGACTGAAGGGAATGGTCAAAATATGGGTCAGAGACAACACTTTAAATTCAACTGTTATAACTGTTGGGAAGGCTGGACATAAAAGGTTAAACTGCTGGAAAAACAACAATGGGGGTTCTCGACAAGGTCACAATGCGGACAGAGCTGACCAGGATCAAGAAGAGGAGGATGGTTTTGCATTTCTGACCTCTGCATGCATGGTGACCAGTGGAGAAGCTGCTCTAGGGAATGTTAAATGGTACTTGGATTCTGGAGCAACTGATCACATGGTTAAAGTAGCAAACTATTTCAAAGAAAGCCGTAAGTTAGACAAACCACTTAAGATTAATATTGCTAAAAATAGAGTTGTAGTTTTTGCCACAGAGATAGGAAATATTGAAGGAATGTTAAAAAGTGAAACTGGTTATGTAGATTTAACATTGAAAGATGTTTTGTTTGTGCCAGATTTAAAACATAATTTAATGTCAGTACAAAAAATTGAAAGACCTGGATTTGATGTATGACTTAGAGCAGGGAAAGTGTTTATTAGTAAAGGAATGCAGAACATTGCCATTGGGAACAAAATTAATGGTTTATATGAATTGACATTCAAGTTAAGAAAGTTTGAAGCAATTGTCAATGTTCAGCATTAACATTGAATAAACAAACTGATTTGATGACTTGGCATAAGCGCTTAGGGCATTTAGGATATCAGAATATGATAAAGTTGTAAAATAATATGGTTACAGGTTTTGTTTGTAAAAATGTTACTACAAATAAGGAATTTCAATCAATTTGTGAAGTGTGTGTTAAAAGTAAGATGACTCAGTTACCTTTTAATAAGAAAAGTGAACCAAAATCAAGTAGGGTTTTGGAATTGATTCACCCTGATATTTGTGACCCTTTAACACCTGATTTTTCGCATTTTTGTATTGTATATCTAATTAGACATGAAAGTGAGGTTTTTGACTGCTGGAAGCAATTTGTTGCTGATTTTTCTGCTAAACTTAACACTAGAATTGCTCCTCTGTGTTGTGATAATGGAAAGGAATATTTTTCCAGAGATTTCACTAATTTTTGTAGGTCAAAAGGTATACAAATTAAAGCCCAATTTCTACAGTTATGTTAGGTTAGATTAGTTATTGGAAATTATTAGGAATTACTGGGCATTACAACGAATTAGTGGACATTGTACTCAGCGGTTTACCCCTCGGTTCTTGCTGTTTACCAAAATAACAACAAAACTGGACCACCCTGCACAGTATTACTATAGTTTTCAGTGGTGGCTTTGAGCCTTGAATTAGTGGGACCATATTAACACCAGCGGAACAAAATATGCTAATCAAAATGCGCCACTCTTGAATAGTTGAAAATGGCGTATCTACTATATGTCATAAACCCTACTACACCTCACAACAGAAATCCGAACATGCTATAAAACATAATGAAAAAAAAATAAAATCGAAAACTACTTAATAACTTTTACACTGAATTCTAAATGGTGAAATCGATCAAGCTAACATTCTCAAACTATGCACACAAAATCCAAAACCGCCATATATCTGACCTCTGGCAGAGTAGCTTGAAAAGTAACGTAACACAAATCGTCATAAACGTCTTCTTTACTCTCAATTCGGGGACAGGGGATGGTAAACATACGCCAACGAGGGTCGGTGGTGCCGTTGGGCGTGTGCACCACTGGCACTTGGCTGCTAAATAATGTATTTAAACCTCACTCAACACAACTTTACTTGAAAAGTCAATCTTAAAAATAAATAAAGGTAAACCAAGAGAACTTACCGTTTTAAGCTTTGGTAGATTTCCTCGTCTTCGCTTTTGTGATTTTGAGCGTAGAACCCTCTGAAAAACGTATTTTTGTCTAAATGGTCTATTTTCCAACATCCTTTATTTCCATATAATGTTATTTTAGTGTGTTTGTCGGGCTTCAGTAAAAATTGTTTCAATTCCAACATTTTAATTATCGTTTAGTTTTATGTAAATAGTAATTAATATAGTTAGTAATCATTGAGTTTCAATCCAAAATTAATCAATGTACCCCATTCTGCCACACAAACTATATAACTTTATTGCTTTGGCACATTTTTTACGAACATTTTTAAGCGCGCGTCGGAGAAAAACTAAACCTGCGGCTGGTTCATCTGCCTGCTCCAATAATTATGTTAAATTACATTTATTTAAAAACCTATTATTTATTTTCTCTGTTCACTGAAGCATCAGCTTATAATGAATACGTGAAATTGCGTTGTTAATGAAGAAAGGTGCTTTGTGTCTTAGCAAACTAGTCAATTATCCGGCTTGTGTTGGTCCAGTGACCACGGCTGTAGAAATTTGTCTGGTAAAAAAAGTTATGGTATACTCAATGGTAGCGCAGCTCTAAGCTGGAATTTTGCTTGGACTACTGAAATCTGTTTGGGAATGTTGCAAACAGTTTGCAATTTGAACCAACCATTCATTTCAAAATACAAAGTGACCAACTCTCATTTACTTCAAAACCGTTTGAGCACATAACACACATAAAATTCCCAAAATAAACAATCAAAGTTAAATTTAATTAACACTCTACTGGTACACGTTATTAATTATTAAGATATCATGCCATGAAAACACTTGCAACTTTCCTTTTTTTTAACACAACCCAAAGTCAATTAGAAACAAATTAAGAAAATTTGCATATCTCTTTTTTTGGTAAATAATTATTTTCTGAAATGTAACACACGAGTAAATACGTATTTTTTTAAATTATGTTAACAATTATAGTGTCACTGCTATTTATTTTCATACAAAACTATTTTTCCCCAAAACCTCTGCTCAAATCAACTCTTTTTTATGTAAAATACTTTAAAGAATAAGAATTTTTAATTTACAGTTAAATACGGAGTGGCTCAAAAAATTTAAGGCATTTTAAATATGTGTAGGTAGCGCCCTCTAAAACTTACAATAAAAATTGAATCAGATTGGAATTATTTAACCAAACACCCAACAAACTCCTTCCAGCCAAACTTTTGACACTCTGTATTTCTACTGCAACTAAGGTAAGTTAGATCAAGAGACAGAGAGATCACATGTACAGAGTGTCTCAAATTCGATGGTTTTATAGGGGTATTCTCAAAACTCTAGCAAAGGTAGAGCAACGCGGATTTTTTGTAAATAGTGCAGTCGCACCTTCCACAACTGCTCTCGTTTCTGAGCTACAGGGTGATTTTAAAAAAGTATGACATATTGAAACCGCTAACGCATTTTCTTTATTATCAGCATTAGAGAAAACCTACAAATGGCTTCCCTAATAATTCCGAACTAGTCAGAACATTCAAGAGCATTCTGCAAAATTTCAAAACCTTTCAGATCTTTGATGAAGCTTCTAACTAGCCAAAACGTTTCAAGTCTTTAATAAAACTTCTAGAACTAACCAAAACGTTTTAGAGCTTTTGACAACGTTTTCTTACCCTCCATGCCTTTGCAGAAGTTTCTAGAACTTGTCAGAATGTTGTAGAGCGTTTGACAACGTTCCAAAACCTTTTAGATCTTTGATGAAGCTTCTAGAACTAACCAAAACGTTCTAGAGCTTTTGACAACGTTTTCTTACCCTCCAGGCCTTTGCAGAAGTTTCTAGAACTTGTCAGAATGTTACAAAGCCTTTGAAAACGTTCCAAAACCTTTTAGTCCTTTGTAGAAGTTTCTAGAACTTGTCACAATGTTGTAGAACTTTTGGCAACGTTTCCAAACGCTCCAGACCTTTGCAGATGCTTCTAGAACTTGTCAGAATGTTGTAGAGCCTTTGACAACGTTCCAAAACTTTTTAAATCTTTGATAAAGCTTCTAGAACTAGCCAAGACGTTCTAGAGTCTTTCACAACGTTCCAAAACCTTTCAGGTCTTTGATATAACTTATTGAACTAACCAAAACGTTATAAAGCCTTTGACAACGTTCCAAAACCTTTTAGATCTTTGATGAAGCTTCTAGAACTAGCCAAGACGTTCTAGAGTATTTGCCAACGTTTCCAAACGCTCCAGACCTTTGCAGATGCTTCTAGAACTTGTCAGAATGTTATAGAGCCTTTGACAACATTCCAGAACCTTTTATGCCTTTGATAAAGCTTCTAGAACTAGCCAAGACGTTCTAGAGTATTTGGCAACGTTTCCAAACGCTCCAGACCTTTGCAGATGCTTCTAGAACTTGTCAGAATGTTGTAGAGTCTTTGACAACGTTCCCAAACTTTTTAGATCTTTGATGAAGCTTCTAAAACTAACCAAAACGTTCTAGAGCTTTCGACAACGTTTTCTTACCCTCCAGGCCTTTGCAGAAGTTTCTAGAACTTGTCAGAATGTTATAAAGCCTTTGACAACGTTCTAAAACCTTTCAGATCTTTGATAAAGCTTCTAGAACTCGCCAAAACGTTCTAGAGCCTATGACAACGTTCCCAAACCCTCCAGACCTTTGCAGAAGTTTCTAGAACTTGTCACAATGTTATAGAGCCTTTGACAACGTTCCAAAACCTTTTATGCCTTTGATAAAGCTTCTAGAACTAGCCAAGACGTTCTAGAGTATTTGGCAACGTTTCCAAACGCTCCAGACCTTTGCAGATGCTTCTAGAACTTGTCCGAATGTTGTAGAGCCTTTGACTACGTTCCCAAACCTTTTAGATCTTTGACAAAACTTCTAGAACTCGCCAAAACGTTCTAGAGCCTTTGGCAACGTTCCCAAACCCTCCAGACCTTTGCAGAAGCTTTTAGAACTTCTTACAATGTTATAGAGCCTTTGGCATCGTTTCAAAAAACTTTACAGATCTTTTAAGAAGCTTCTAAAACTAGCCAGAACGGTCCAAAGCCTTCTGCAACATTTCAGTGCCTTCCAGACAAAGCTTATAGAACTAGTTAGTTTTGATTAAGTGACCCAAAATGGCAAACCCAAACGAAAGAAAACGTTAAGTACAGACAATAAATAATATTACAGAATTATAACATTTTTTTTCTATAACGAGACATTAAAATTAAACAAACGTGGTTATGACATTATTTCCTAAGAGATTAAGAATCTTTAAATCTTAAAATTTGGTGACGGCAATAATTGAATTGAAATAGTGGTTGTAGTGGGTTTGTAGCGCCCCGAGGATCACTTAAATGAAAGTCGAAACGTTGGCTAAAGAACACAGTTTTTTTCGGTTAATACCAGACCAAAAAACCCACTACAACCACCTTTTCAATTCGATAATTAAAATGTTGGACATTCGTTTAAAACTGTAAACTCTTGTTACAAAGTTCTTGTTACAATCTACTAATAAGGTGGTGGAATACTTACGGTATACCGCTGCTCAGTGCTTTTTCACTCACTGACAACGCTGACAAAGTACATAAAACTTTGTGGAAGTTTGACAAGTCAAAAAGCATGGATCCCTCAAAAACGTCGGATGGTCCCAGACCAAAAGACGTTATGCAGGTTTTGATGAACAAACCGATATTTCTTAAGCACAGAAACTGGAAACAATCAGGTAAATCTTGTTAGGTATGGGATTTAATAAAAACGGACTAAATTAGAGGTAAATTTCTAGACTAACAAACCAAGAAGTAGTTCAACTGAACCCGGTTTACTTACCGTTCAGCTCAACAGCAAGTAAAATGCAATATTAAGTATCAAGAACGATAAGTAAGAAATGTGCAAACAAACTGAAAACTGATAGTAAAATTATTATTTATACCTGCGCCATAGTAGGTTTTAAATTGACGTCCTTCATGTCAATGCATCCGGGATCAATTTTATTGAGCAATTTGCACAAGAGAACTCCATCTCTTAGAATGTTCGCTAAATCATCAATCGAACTAGTCGGCCAGTTGGCTTTGTGATCACTTCTGATCATTTCCCATCGCGTTAGCCATTTGGTGCACTCACGCCACAATTCATCGTTTGAGTCTGGATAAGCTGTGGCCATGGTAACAAACTACAAATTGATGATTATTTTCTTCTGAGTAACCATATACAGTGAGTGAACAAAATGATTTGTTAATTTTTTGTCAATCTTGTTGAAAAGCTTTTGTTTCTGGTTTAGCAAATATTATTTATTTTATCATTGTATTGATGCAAAAATATATAATTTTTAGATAAGAAGCGAAGCACTAGAAGTTAAGCAGACCTTTCTCCAAGTCACACTTTCTCTTGAAACCACTATAATGACAAGTCTAACAACACTGCAGATTTCCCTATTGCAATCAGTACAGTTTGAGCACTATCTCGACATTTCCAGCTAAAAAATTACCCTAACTTGAATGGCCAAGGCTTTAATTCCTACCTCTCAAAACTAAAGTATCAGAAAACTAAATTTAATCTAGTGCAAACATAATTAATATGATAAAGATAACAGCTTTTTTCAATAAAACTACAGAATAGTGTAATTGAGATTACTACAGTGTATTAGAAAATGTCTGAACATAAAATTTTATTCTCTTCCTAAAATACATATTTTTGATCTTGCAATGTTGCCGGATCCACCGAAAATATGCACCAACTTTTCAATAGCACCCAAGTGTTTTGCTGGCAAAACACTAGTCTACTAAACAAGAAATAATTTCTCTTTAAAGGTGTAAGCCTCTGTCTTGTTAGATACTACCAGATGCCTAAAAAGCCCATAAGCTGCAGTAGGCTCTATTTCAACTTTATGGGTGGAAATTCTGGCAAAAATTATACAAACAATTTGGTTCAATTATAAAATTTTAAAAAGGGCTGAAAGCCAGTTAATTACACCGGTAAAACACCCCCATTTTTAAAATTTTATCTTATTCGCGATCCAAGATAACAGTAAATTTGTATAAAATTGTCTAGAGAACAAGTACTTTTTGAAATTGAAGAAAGAATACAAGATACTCGCCGGGACTTGGCACGTAATGACCATAAACTTCTGGATATCAACTTACATCTGGCGAACGAATTACATTGGAGCAACTGGGAAAAAGTGGACCGTTTAACACACGAACGCAGGAGTATAACTGAAGCCATAGCGACAGAGCGTCAAAAAAAGAAGTTTGAAGCTCTGACACAACATAACCGGCATCCGGATTTAGTAGACGCACCACCTGAAGACAGACAACGTAAAACTATTGTCAATCTTACTCAAAAGGAACTGTCTGCTGACGAACAGAGTGTTTTGAGCAAAGGAGGAAATTTTGCTATAGTACCTGCAAAGCTGCCGGTAGAGGAAATCATCGCAAATGTCGAGAGTGGAATACGGTCGTTGCCAATACATACCGCAGAGCACATAAGAGCAGATACGTCACGGATTCTGCAGCGAGCAAAGCCCCCGAAAAGCAATCTCACTTTTGGAGAAAGAACAGCTCTTAAAACACTGAATCAAGACAGAGAGATCCTCGTTTTACCTGCTGATAAAGGAGACGCAACAGTGATCATATCAACAACTGACTACGAACGGAAGATCGAAACCCTTCTGGATCCCATAACCTACAAGAAGTTGCCACGTGATCCAACGGGTCGAATACTTAGAACCACAAACCAACTTATTAAAGATTCCACGACTGTCGCTGCTGAAGATATCTCGAAACTCAAGAAGACAGAGGCCCTTCCACCCAGACTTTATGGTTTGCCTAAAATACACAAGCCGGATGCACCTCTGAGACCCATCGTTAGTGCCATAGGAGGCCCTATGTATGAGATAGCAAAGTACCTTACAACACTCCTTCAACCAAAAATAGGAAAGACGGACAGCTTCATCAAAGACTCAGCACATTTTGTGGACAAATTGCATGCCTTAACTTTATCTCCAGGTGACGTCCTTGTGAGTTTTATTCAACTATGTACCATTATATTTCACTATGATACCCATCAAAACGGCTATGGAGCAGATAGAACGAGATTTTCAACTGGACATTGCCAAATTGTTCATACACTGCCTAACCACCACTTACTTCCAGTGGCAGGGTGAATTCTATGAACAGAATGATGGTGTAGCAATGGGCAGTCCTCTCAGTCCGGTAATAGCAAACTATTTTATGAAAACATTTAAAGTAAATGCCCTAGACACCGCTTCAAAGAAACCAAAGTGCTGGTTTCGATATGTTGACCATGGAGCCACGGTGAAGACAAACTGCAGCGATTCTTGGTACATCTAAACTCCGTAAATCCAAGAATTCAATTTACTATGGAGAGCGAAAAAGAAGCTACCTTTCCTGGATGTAATGGTGACAAGGAAACCTAATGAAACTCTGGCTCACATGGGGTATCGAAAACCAACACACACGGATCGTTATCTCAATAGTGGATCTAATCATCACCCTAGCCAAAAAAGATTAGTGATCAAAACCCTATCCGAGCGGGCAAAAAGGATTTGCAAACCATCGGAATTAGAAAAGGAGCTTAAACATCTGGAAAGGGTTTTCGGATGGAACACATACAGCAGACAACAATTCAACAGAGCCACTCGCCCAAGAAACATCGAACTACGTAGACAACAAACGGGGTATGTTGAAGAGAAAGTTGGCTGGACTTGCTTACCATACATACACAAGGTCACGGATAGGATTGGAAGGATTTTAGAGAAGCACAAGGTCAAGACGGTCTTTAAACCAACCCGCACGATACAACAGAGTCTCCGATCGGCCAAGGACAAACGGGATCCTTTATCGGCTTCTGGAGTTTACAGGATCCCTTGCAGCTGTGGATCCGCATACATTGGAACGACTAAACGTAGTGTCAACACAAGAATAGCAGAGCACAAGAGAAGTTCCAGGCTGGGACAGACCGAAAAATCAGCGGTGGCAGAACATGCACTTTCTAGAGGACGTGATATTCGTTTTGAAGAGGTGGAGGTTTTAGATCGATCACAACGTTCCTATCCTAGATTAACTAGAGAAGCCATTGAGATCTTTACTATTTTTCATAGTAACTATAGAAACTATAAAATTATTTTATAGTATAGTCTATAGGAAGTTAGTTCAAACAACTCAAGTGAAATTGTGGTCGGCTTCTTTGTTAGACATGGACAGCCTGATAAAAATGTATTAAGGCATTCTTTACATAAACCAATCAAAAACAAATAAGGAAAAAGTGTGATTGTTAATAAATAATCTAAATTAAACTCCCAGAAATTGTATTAAATGCATAAACACACATTGAACATTATTATTTATCGAGTCAAATACAGATCACTAAAATAAAATATGAATAACTGTAAATTATCAGTCCATTTATAAAATACACTTGTTATGTTATTGCTACATGCCTAGAATGCGAGTACTGAGTAAAATTTTGTACACTAATTCCTAATATGCCAGTAATGCCTACTAATTTCTTGTAATGCCCAGTAATTCCTAATTATTAACCTAACCTAACTTAGCCTAACAATACCCAGTAACTTCCTGAATTATCACAACTTGAGAGTCTTGTTAAAAAAAATAAAAATAAGAAAATATGCGTGAAACGAATTAACCAGAAGTAGATATCAACTGCTGCTTATTTTAAATGGGACACCCTGTATATTTTTTAATTTTTGTATTCTACGTCAAATTCTAGACATATTTCGTGTATTAATGTCATATACCTATCTGTATCCGTTTCTGAGATATTCACCATTTATGTGAAATGAGTTTTTCAAACGGAACACGTTCTTATAATTCTGTCTGATTCTCTATTCAAAATTAAAGAAGTTTGTATTACGCCACTTATTTTAAAAAAATCACTTTTTAAATTGATACATTGAACCACTCTGTAACGGTCAAAATAACCGAATTAATGAAGGTTAAATTAGTAGTTTTCAAATTTAGTCAAAACTGTCTTTATTGTAACACACAACACCTTGTATAGATTATATGTCAATGGATAGAAAATAAAATGGGCTTTCAAAAAATATGGTCGCCTGTATTGATAGGTTGCTTCGTTTGGCCGCCAGAGGGCTCCAAAGCTAACTAAATGTTTTCCTTGACTGTTACCGCTCTAGTCCAGATATTTGGCACAAACCTAGCACAATGATTGCCAAATCTAGAGTAATAGCAAAACTGTAGAAATACAATCATTAAGGTCGATTTTCGCTTGCACTAACTAGCCAACATAACGCAAAACCCATTAGGATAGCGGCGATGTTTCAGGCAAATTTGAACCTTACGAAAATTGTCATTTGCAAAAACCGTGGTTCAAAAAATTTCCAAGCATTACATCATGGTAGATCTAGTAAGTCACGTGACCGTGTTTTCCTAATTTTCTATAGTCAAATTAGCCTTTAACTAGTCAAAAAATGTTTGTCACTAAACCGTAAATAACACACGTTTATTTGTAGCACTTATGTATATATTTTTATATGTCGATAAACAGCCAATGAAATGAGCTTCCCATTGACGTATAAAAATCGATTGGTTAGCCGTTGGTCCGTTAGAAGGCGTGGGGTATCTTTTTGTTTAATTCTCAAAAACTTGCTTAATTGCACTACTTTTGGTAAAGTTTTATACGTCAATGGACAGCCAATGAAATGGGTTTTCTAAAAATATCCCAACTTGCGTTGACAGGTTAGACGGTTTGGCCGCTAGAGTGCGTCAAATTTGACCCATTTTTTTGGTGCATCCATTTGTTTAATCCTCAAAAACTTGCTTAATTGCACTACTTTTAGTAAAGTTTTATACGTCAATGGATAGCCAATGAAATGAGGTTTCTAAAAATACCCCAACTGAGGTTAATAGGTTGGACGGTTTGGCCACTAGAGTGCGTCAAATTTGACTCATTTTATCATGACGTTTTTGTTACATTTTTTTGTTCAATTGTTAATAACAGCTTATTTGCTACACTTTGTATGTCAAAATTAATCACGTGACCGTTAAAATGTGGTTTAAACTTTAAAAACTTGGTAAATTAAACTTAGACTGTTTTAGAAGGTTGTAAAAGCTGAAACTGTAAGAGACCCATCACATGACTTTGATTATGCAATTTTGCAAGCTTGCAACACTGGAAAGTCCAGTTGACACCTGTCAAAACAGTCACGTGACCTTAAAAATATAGTTTAAATGTTGAAAAATGGGTAAATTATTATAATAATTTGTAATGAAGATTGTTTCAATTCAATACCATGTAGCATAATAATTACATGTGCCTTTGTTTTCCCTTCAATTTTCAGCCAATTTTGTTGTATTGATACACTATATTGTCTACTGCAATGTATTTGTTAAAATATCACAAAATTTCCTTTATATAGGCTTTATTTCACTCAAAATTACAATGAAAATATACCTCAAAATGCCTCATAATACCTCGAGTTTGTACACTAAAATACCTTGGCAAATCTACCCCTTGGGAGAGGCCTAGCCAAATAGCAAAAATTGTGATACATTTTGACTGTTTTGCTATGGCACTTGGCAACTCAGACTGAGTATTAGTTTGAAGGGGTCGGGTAGGTATTAACTAGTTTTCAGGACTTTCTAGCCTATATTACTCAATGAATAATTGATGCTCTTACAGTGAAATGCACCAAAATATTTGTGAAATTGTTTTATATTTACCTCAATGCTTTTGATTAGGACATTTGGGACCAAAACTTTCACATTCAAATTGTAACTTGACTTAAGCCAGCTTAAAAATATAGGATTTACCACAGGTTACCCAATATTTTATCAAACAAATTCCATTAATACTAGTACAATTTGGAACAGGCAGTGCAATAAAATATTAAATAATAATAAATGGACCTCGAATCAGACTTGTTGATTTTTTATAGTGTAATGTTGCAATTACAGTCTGGTCAGATATTTTATGGAGTTCATCACATAACTGGCCTTGCTGATTTCCTTGTCTATCAATTTAGCATTATCAGGGTTAATGAGAGGAATATTAAATACACTTAAATGAATGGTTTTGGTTGAGTTACTGCTGTTTTATCAGTGTTGCAATTGGGTTACTAATAATTATTCACTTTAGTAAAGAAACATGTCAGTTTTCAATTAAACTTAGTAAATCAGAACAATTAATCAAGTAATAATGTTAAATAATTACCTTAAATGCTGTTTCAGCTTCCAGTAGGCTCAAGTTACATTAACCATTCAATTATTGTTTGGAAAAGTAGATGCTTCATATTTCTATTGTGGGTATCAATCACGTTCAGCGGTTGACAATGAAATCCAGTAGCAGTCCGGTGTTTATTTATTCCAGTAATATTGCCATTCAATCATTGAGATTCTCTAAACAAGATTTTACAACAAATAAAGTGTTATTTTTCTTGTTTTCCTATTTGAAAAATATGCTTTCTGTCAAACGTACTTGTCAGCGGTCAATCCATGTGTCAACTGTCAACAGGGTTGTCGACACTAGCCGTATTCTTTCTGTTATTCGGTTGAGTCAAAAAAGTCACGTGATCACCGTCTGATTTCTAATCATGGTGCCATGTGATGTTTATGTATTTATATATTTTTTTTTTTCCTCTTTTTGTTACTTCCCGTTCAACCGGAAGTAGTCAACTTCAGCTTATTTTAAATGGAACGCCCTGTATATTATTGTATTTTTGAATAGTCCTATCCATTTCAAATATTTTTGATGTATCACAAGCTATTATACTATATATTTTGCACACTCCTATACATTTTGGACATCAACTGTTTAAAAAGGTTGCTGAACAAATAAAAAAATGTCTAATTTATAACGATTCAAGTTTTTTTGTCATTTTATTATACAGGGTGAATATCCATAGACTCGTCTATAGATAGGTTCAATCAAAAAACATGGTGATAAACTAAAGTTTTTAGTTTCTAGAGCTAAAAGCTAGTGTCATTCCAATTTGACAATTTATATTAAAAACTTAGTCACTTTTCCTGTTGCTTCTGTTCTTTCAGATGAGTTTGCCTTCCAGGATTATCATATTCTTGGGAAAATATCCGATCTAAAATAAAAAAAATAAAAATGCACAGCCAAGGGCATATTATTATACTAAAGAACCTTAAATTAAAGTGAAATAACCAATTTTTCAAAAAAATTGAAAGAATATGGGTGTATTAGGAGTTTTTTTTAACTACTTTTTGACATTCAATATCTCGATAACGTGAGGAAAATAACCAGTATGACCCTGTCGAAAATTGAAAAAATGCCATTTTTGTCAATATTTTCAATTTTTTTTTGCTCCAAAAGAGTTCCAATGCACTAAAGAATTTTAAATTAAGTGAAATAAGTACAAAAAAAGCACTTAATTATTCATTTTTACAAAAAATTTAAAGTTTTGGCTCATTTTGTAGTATTTTTTATCCTCTTTCTAATGGCGTTTTCGTGAAATCTATAAGAGTTCAAATAAAAAAGTTCATCATTCAAAAATTTAAAAAATGCCGTTTTTGCTGAAAGTGAAATTTTGGCAATTTTTTATTTTGTTCCAGGAGGGTTCCAATGCACAGCAAAGGGTATATTTATATAGTTGGATTTTTACCTTTTGAGAATGACGTCATCTTTTTACATCTTTGTTTCTCGCATATCAAACATGTGAAATAAACAATTTTAACAAAAAAGGCACGTTATTAATTTTGTCATCCTGTCAAATTAAAAACGTTGACATTTACTGTCACTTTGATATAAACAAATATCAAAGCTATAAAAATAATGCGCTACAATGTGCAAGCCCAAATGCTAGTTCTAAATGTGCTGCTTTTTTGAGTACGAAAAGAAACAGTTTCCAGGTGTCATCCCGATTGATCATCAGTCCCTTCTGAACACACTAATTTTTCAAAGCATTTGTAGGTTAAAACTTGTGATCTAATTCCAGACATGCGTGTTTTTTCACCTGCCTGACGTCATTCTCAAAGGGTAAAAATTTGACTATACCAAAGTTCCTTAAATTAGGTGAAATAAGTACAAAAAAGCACTTTAAAATTTTTCATTTTTCAAAAAAATTGAAAGAATGGGGGTTTTTTATTACTACTTTTTGAAATTAAATATCTCGGTAACACGAAGAGCTAGAGAGGCCAGTTTTGGCTCATTTTGTAGTATTTTTTATCCTCTTTCTAATGGCGTTTTCGTGAAATCTATAAGAGTTCAAATAAAAAAGTTACAATCAATCAAAAATTTAAAAAATGTCGTTTTTGCTGAAAGTGCAATTTTGGCAATTTTTTATTTTGTTCCAGGAGGGTTCCAATGCACAGCAAAAGGTATATTTATACCAAAGGACCATAAATTAGGTGAAATAAGTACAAAAAAGCACTTTAAAATTTTTCATTTTTCAAAAAAATTGAAAGAATGGGGGTTTTTTATTACTACTTTTTGAAATTAAATATCTCGGTAACACGAAGAGCTAGAGAGGCCAGTTTTGGCTCATTTTGTAGTATTTTTTATCCTCTTTCTAATGGCATTTTCGTGAAATCTATAAGAGTTCAAATAAAAAGTTACAATCATTTAAAAATTGAGAAAATGTCATTTTTACAAAAAGTGCAATTTTCTATTTTGCTCCAGGAGGGTTCCAATGCACAGCAAAAGGTATATTTATACCAAAGGACCTTAAATTAGGTGAAATAAGTACAAAAAAGCACTTTAAAATTATTCATTTTTCAAAAAAATTTAAAGAATGAGGGTGTATAAGGGGTCTTCTACTACTACTTTTTGAAATTTAATATCTCAGTAACATGAAAAGCTAGAGAGGCGGCCAGTTTTGGCTCATTTTGTAGTATTTTTTATCCTCTTTCTAATGGCGTTTTAATGAAATCTATAAGAGTTCATATAAAAAAGTTACAATCTTTCAAAAATTGAAAAAATGCCATTTTTTTGTCAATATTTTCATTATTTTTTTGCTCCAAAAAGGGTTCTAATGCACACCAAAAAATGAAAGTATCAGTGGTAAAAGACCCTTCAGTTGATTATGGGACTGAACTAAATATTTGTAAGTAAGTTTTGTACAATTTTGATATTTGATAAGAATCCACACAATAAATAAATAAATAAATAAATATTTACCTTATTGTTGGTTCTGCCTTTCCAAAAACTATCAGTAAGTGACGAAATTGGTCCATTTTTTTCTAATACTGTCACGGTTTGACCCAAAACTAATGTTAATTCTTCATCGTTCTTCTGTTCGTAAAGTTCAACCACAATTCCTCTCAACTCGTATAATGGATACAACAGGCTAATTGCTGACCGCAAACTAAATACAATTAAAACAAATTAGCAAATTTCAGATCAAGCATATTTCGTTTATTCCCATGCAGTTAATAGTTATTTATCTAACAAGTGCGGAAAGTGGTACTTTCCCGCATGAGACTGCCAGTTGCCCGAACGACGCAAAGCGGATTAAAAGTGTATTCTTAATTGAGACATCAAATATACAATTATGGTTTTTTAATTTAAATGTTTTTTTTTTTTTGAAAAATAAAATGAGTGCGGAAAAGTAACTTTTCGCTCTACAAATATAAAATTGCAAGTTTATTCATTTATTGTAAATTAATCTTGCAATGCGAAAAAGTATCTTTAAGTACTCGTTCCCGCACTCAAATGAGTGCGGAAAAGTGCACTTTTCCACCGCACCCGAGTAGAAAAAATATCACTACAGTTTTAGATGATTTTTAGACAATCTTACCGTGGACACACTTCTCTCAAGCTGTGGTTTTGATAAAACTTGATCAAATCGTCTATACTTTCGAAAAATCGTTTTTCTATATTTACCGACCATACATATTTGTTTCCAGCACGATCAAATTTGTAAAAGATTGCTATATGTTTTATCGAGTCAAAGCACCTGAAATGGTATATTTCATTAGGAGTACAAAAATAAAGCTTTTTCCGTGCGCGTATGACCAATGCTAGCACGGAAAACCTATTTTTGGACGAATTATTAACGATATTTTTCATTACACTTCTATGAAAACGAAGGCATTAAAACCAGACTTGAGAAAAAATTACATAACTGATCATTTCTATGACTAGTTTAAAGTAGTTCAAAGGTGATTTAATTGTTGTAAGTTATCACCGTCATTCAATGTCTATAAAACATCAAGAAATACTGCGGAAATATATCCAAATATTCCAGCATTTACAGATTAAATGACAATGCAGGTTTGTGCTAAATATTTGCCTGCTTATAAATTATCTTAAATTTAATATCTTCATCATTTACTCAGCATTTTAAATGAGCGCACGGAAAAAATTTTCCGTGCGGGCGCACAGAAAAACTGCGTTTTCTGTTACTCTTAATAGAGATGAAAATATAGGGTTTTCAAAGAAGTATAATGAAAACGGTTTTTTTATATACTACATTATGTATTTACTAGATGAGAATTACCGTAAGCTGATGGAATATTTATGAAACCAGTTTCCTGCCTTCAAATTGGTTTCCTGACGTTTTCTAACCAAAAATGTTCCGGTTTCCCTATCTTGTAGCTTCTCAGCAGTAATCTTTGTATCCATTTCACCGACATACCACAAATCACTATATTCTTTCAGCGGATCATTATTAATGTACGATTTATCAGCATGAATCCTGCTAAAATAACATAACCATGATTTTGATGGGCGAAATTGGTCATTGTTGTTAAAATACAGCATTTCAATTATGTACTGTAACACGTATACGAAAAATCAAACTAAAACAGGATGACGTAACGATGTAATCGACATCAGGTAAGCGTTTTGAATGTGACTAAAAGCAAAAGCACTAAAATCGTGAAGAAAAAGCAAAATCATTTTTCTCAAAAAAACCATAAAAATCTTTAAAAAAGTACAAAACTCTTTTAGAGATGCAAAATTTTTCAACTTTTTTGAGTTCAACTTCTAGACATTTTTTGAAGCTTTCAAACTGCTTTAGAAGCATACGGAACATTTTAGACTGTTTTGAAAAATTTTGTTGAACTACTTGAAGAGCATTTGGAAGGTTTTTGGACTCTTTAAAGAGCATTTTGAAGGATTTGGAAACTCTTTAAGCATTTTAAAATTTTTTGGAAGCTTCTAGACTGTTTTGATATCTTCTGGGAGCTTCTAGACTAGTTGCAAGCATTTGGAATCTTTTAGACTGTTCTAAATGCTTTTGGAAGCTTCTAGACTATTTTGAAAGACTTCCGATTGATTTAGAAGCATTTTGGAGTTTCTGTAGTGTTTTGAAATCTTTTTAGACTACTTTAGGAGCATTGAAGGTTCTGGACTCATTTTAAGACATTTGAATTTGAACTTTTGGGAAGCTTTTAGACTGCCTAGAAATTTTTTGAGAGCTTCTAGACTAGTTGAAGATTATTTGCAAGCCTTTAGAGTGTTCTAAAAGCTTGTGGAAGTTTCTAGCCTGTTTTGGAAAGCTTTAGACTCCATGAGAAGCATTTTGGAGTTTCTGTAGTGTTTTGAAACCTTTTTAGACTAATTTAGGAGCATTTGGAAGGTGTTTGGACAGTTTCTAAGGACCTTGAAGGTTCTGGACTGGCTTTAAGGCATTTGAAACTTTGTAGATGGTTTTAGAAAATTTTTGGAAACTGCTCTAGAAGCATACGGAAGCTTCTAGACTGTTTTGATATCTTCTGGAAGCTTCTAGACTAGTTGAAAGGCATTTTGAATCTTTTAGACTGTTCTAAATGTTTTTGGAAACTTCTAGACGGTTTTGAAAGACTTCCGACTGCTTTAGAAGCATTTTGGAATTTCTGTAGTGTTTTGAAATCTTTTTAGACTACATTAGGAGCATTGAAGGTTCTGGACTCTTTTAAGGCATTTGAATTTGAACTTTTGGGAAGCTTTTAGACTGCCTTGAAATTTTTTGAGAGCTTCTAGACTAGTTGAAGATTTTTTGCAAGCCTTTAGAGCGTTCTAAAAGCTTGTGGAAGCTTCTAGACTCTTTTGGAAGGCTTTAGACTACTTTAGGAGCATTTGGAAGGTGTTTGGACAGTTTAAAGAGCCTTGAAGGTTCTGAACTGCCTTTAAGGCATTTGAAACCTTGTAGACGGTTTTAGAAACTTTTGGAAGCTGCTCTAGAAGCATACGGAAGCTTCTAGACTAGCTGAAAAGCATTTGGAATCTTTTAGACTGTTCTAAATGCTTTTGGAAACTTCTAGACTGTTTTGAAAGACTTCCGACTGCTTTAGAAGCATTTTGCAATTTCTGTAGTGTTTTGAAATTTTTTTAGACTACATTAGGAGCATTGAAGGTTCTGGACTTTTTTTAAGGCATTTGAATTTGAACTTTTGGGAAGCTTTTAGACTGCCTTGAAATTTTTTGAGAGCTTCTAGACTAGTTGAAGATTATTTGCAAGCCTTTAGAGTGTTCTAAAAGCTTGTGGAAGTTTCTAGCCTGTTTTGGAAAGCTTTAGACTCCATGAGAAGCATTTTGGAGTTTCTGTAGTGTTTTGAAACCTTTTTAGACTAATTTAGGAGCATTTGGAAGGTGTTTGGACAGTTTCTAAGGACCTTGAAGGTTCTGGACTGCCTTTAAGGCATTTGAAACCTTGTAGATGGTTTTAGAAAATTTTTGGAAACTGCTCTAGAAGCATACGGAAGCTTCTAGACTGTTTTGATGTCTTCTGGGAGCTTCTAGACTAGTTGAAAAGCATTTGGAATCTTTTAGACTGTTCTAAATGCTTTTGGAAACTTTTAGACTGTTTTGAAAGACTTCCGACTGCTTTAGAAGCATTTTGGAATTTCTGTAGTGTTTTGAAATCTTTTTAGACTACATTAGGAGCATTGAAGGTTCTGGATTGATTTTAAGACATTTGAATTTGAACTTTTGGGAAGTTTTAAGACTGCCTTGAAATTTTTTGATAACTTCTAGACTAGTTGAAGATTATTTGAAAGCCTTTAGAGTGTTCTAAAAGCTTGTGGAAGCTGCTAGACTCTTTTGGAAAGCTTTCGACTGCTTGAGAAGCATTTTGGAGGTTCTGTAGTGTTTTGAAACCTTTTTAGACTACTTTAGGAGCATTTGGAAGGTGTCTGGACAGTTTCTAAGGGCCTTGAAGGTTCTGGACTTCCTTTAAGGCATTTAAAACCTTGTAGATGGTTTTAGAACATTTTGGAAACTGCTCTAGAAGCATACGGAAGCTTCTAGACTAGTTGAAAGGCATTTGGACCTTTTAGACTGTTCTAAATGCTTTTGGAAACTTCTAGACGGTTTTGAAAGACTTCCGACTGCTTTAGAAGTATTTTGGAATTTCTGTAGTGTTTTGAAATCTTTTTAGACTACTTTAGGAACATTGAAGGTTCTGGACTGCTTTAAGACATTTGAATTTGAAATTTTGGGAAGCTTTTAGACTGCCTTGAAATTTTTTGAGAGCTTCTAGCCTAGTTAAAGATTATTTGAAAGCCTTTAGAGTGTTCTAAAAGCTTGTGGAAGCTTCTAGAATGCTTTGGAAGGCTTTAGACTGCTTGAGAAGCATTTTGGAGTTTCTGTAGTGTTTTGAAACCTTTTTAGACTACTTTAGGAGCATTTGGAAGGTGTTTGGACAGTTTCTAAGGGCCTTGAAGGTTCTAGACTGCCTTTAAGGCATTTGAAACATTGCAGACGGTTTTAGAAAATTTTGGAAACTGCTCTAGAAGCATACGGAAGCTTCTAGACTGTTTTGATATCTTCTGGAAGCTTCTAGACTAGCTGAAAAGCATTTGGAATCTTTTAGACTGTTTTAAATGGTTTTGGAAGCTTCTAGACTGTTTTGAAAGACTGCTTTAGAAGCATTTTGGAATTTCTGTAGCGTTTTGAAATCTTTTTAGACTACTTTAGGAGCATTGAAGGTTCTGGACTGATTTTAAGACATTTGAATTTGAAATTTTGGGAAGCTTTTAGACTACCTTGAAATTTTTTGAGAGCTTCTAGCCTAGTTAAAGATTATTTGAAAGCCTTTAGAGTGTTCTAAAAGCTTGTGGAAGCTTCTAGACTGTTTTGGAAGGCTTTAGACTGCTTGAGAAGCATTTTGGAGTTTCTGTAGTGTTTTAAAAGTAAGGTCCCTTCCAAACCGGTCAATTTCGGTGATTTGGCTTTCTTCCTTTGAGGATTAAACAACCAAACTTTATCATCCTTTTGGAACCTTCCAGGATTGGTTTTAAGGTCATAACGAGCTTTCATCTGGTCAGTAGTTAAATTCAAACTTTCCCCGACAAGCTCATGGATGTTCCAGCGATCTTTCTTGTAGTACTCGTCAACGTAGTCCTCACTGTCCTTGCTTTGGCCTGTAGGAGATCCAAACACATGGAAGCCGATCAAATGTTGAGTTGTGGGTTGCTGCTCTATACGCCATCAAGAAGAGCAGAATATGCTGGTCCCAATCCTTCCAATCTTGGTCGACAACTTTTGACTTGTTGCTCTATGGTCTTATTGAACCTTTCGTCCATACCATCCGACTGAGGATTTAGAGCCTCCGGAAGAGCTTGGAACCAAAGTTTTGCCACTGCTCAGAATGTAACTCCAACCAAAGCTACTGAAAACATTTTCGACGACTGTGCTGGCTTCTGATTTGGAATAGTAAACACTTCAGGCCATTTGCTAAAGTAGTCCACGGCAACAAGAATGTACTCTGTCTCAGAAAAAGGACAAGTGACATTTATGGTCAAACCTTCAAATGGCAGTCCTACGTTGTACTGTTTTACAGGTCTCGGGGATCTGGTCTGTGGTCCTTGGTTAGCTGTACAAGTGGACCATAATTTCACGTCTTGGCCAAATTTACTTGGACGTTGTTGGACTTGGAATTTGTACGTGGACGTCAGCTGCTTTCTTATCTCTTTTCCATCAACGCTCTCCCATGCTCCTTTTCGCAACTTAACCACAAGGGAGTCCCAATGAGCTCAAAGTTAAACGTCAGGCCTTTGCTAGTGATTTCTTGCCACGTTGCAACAGCAAACCTGATCGGGACTCCATTTATCGGACAATTCCATTTATCTGACAATGTTTTCAGATGGAGGAGTTTCTACTGATTCCTGCTGGATGATTGTACGTTCCTCGTGGGAGAGCGGAACGTCCGTATTGATAATACACTCCACTCTAATGGTTAGACATGATCTGTGTGGACTGGCCTTTGGCTTTAAGTCATTTCCCAACACTTCACTGAAGTTGCTCCCCTTGAACATCTTTATCATTCTCTTTACCACCGGATCTCTAATCCCGTCTACAGGGTACTGTGTCACAAATTCTTTTTGGATTTCTTCTGAAACTGCTGATAAGCCAAATGGACAAGGCTTCAAACTCTTGTAAATTTTCACCGGGTTTCTGCTGTCGTGCCTTTAATCGGGTTTGATAAACTCCTTTCTTCTGCCGATCCCCAAAACGATGTTCTGTAGCAGCTACTAGTGCTTCGTTGAGCGATTAGAGTTTGACCGTCGTATGTTTTGAGGAGGTTTGATGTTGTTGATTCTGGTTCTGGTGATTACTGTAAAACTGGCTTCTCTGCTGTCGTTTGTTTGCTCTAAGGCAACTTATTCTCGACGTCTAATAGTTTTGCGTTACTCTATTCCTGTCGTTCTTTGTCTTCTTGACACTATCTATCTTGCAGATGTGTCGGTTCTAACGGCGACCTTTTATAACACGCGCCAGGCCATGTTCCGGCGCATGGAATCTTTTCCGAATCGAGTACTCGTTTGGTCAGTATCGAGCATAGTAGGCGCCAATCCCTAACAATATGCTCTTAAACAGTTAGAGACTATACTATTTACTGACTTTACTATGTTGTCAAATTTTCAAAACTTTCCTAATCTCGTGAGAGACACATCTTTCTTAATAATATTTTATATAAAATAAAATGGAACATACCATGAAGCTAGTTGTTTACATCGTGCAATATTGCTACTAAATATGCATTGTCTATCCGTGACATAATTGCATTTCAGACAACGGTATCCTTGAAAAATTACTCCTTTAAGGTATTTGTGACAAAAGTCACATTTAACTGGCTTAACAAACGTGTAAGGTTGAAAGTTGTGATTGAGTTTCTTTAACAAGTTATGATCACAACTGCTTCTGAAACCAAAAAGTGTTTTTGTATAGTAAATCAGATGCCACAAATTCAATTAGGCTGGACTTACTGAGCTTGTTTTATTGCATCAATAATTGCGTTCCTATGTTCGTTCGATGACGTTACAATGACGTAGGCTATTGAGCGGTCATCAATAGTCAACACTATGTTATTGTGGCTGGGACCTGCCATTCTCCACTTTAATTTCCATGTATGTAATAGATCAAAGTATACACAGTCATTATTCTGCAAATGAAAACAAAAATTTTTAGACTATTTCACTTATACAGGGTGTATTGGAAATAAGTCCAAGCTCTTCAGTACGTTATCACACCCTAATTCTTAACAGAGTAAGTTTAACTGTTTTGTGTTATCAACAAAATTTTTTTTTATAAAATTGGCAACATGGTTGATGAAATGAAAAGAATAGTAGGTCTGTTCGTAGAGGCAGTTTCAAACTGGTATCCAACTGAAAATCGGAAATTGTTGGCTTTTATTGGTTGAATGCTCACGTGACATTGACATTTTAAGGGTAATGGCCAATAGCTGAACAGATTCCTCTGATTATTAGTTGGAGATTCGTTCTGCGAACAGACCTATTACAGTCTTTTCACGTACTTTTTAGATTTCCTCTATCCATGGAATCTCTGTGTGAATCTAGTGATGGGTAAATTATTGGTAAAGTAAATATTAACTGTCTGAAATACGGTATTTGTAGTTTACCGGTGAAATTTTTCTTCAAATTTTGACACCGCTTTTCTCACTGACTGTACCAAATTTTGTAGTGTTTTTTCAGGTTGTTGGATAGAAAATTTAATGAGAATTCCAAAAATGTGCTTAAACCAGTAATTTTCCCACTCCTGACCTGTCCTTTCAAACTGTGTTTCTGGCAGGTCAAACTTTGACACCTCTTTTCTCTCTGCTTTTATTAAATTTTATAGTGTTTCTTCATGTTATTGGATAAGAAATTTGATGAGGATTTCAGAAATCTGCTTAAAACAGTCCTTTTCTTATTTTAAATGGGTTTTACAGGCGATTTTGTACCTGACTGTCCTTTCAAACTGTGTTTCTGGCAAGTCAAACTTTGACACCTCTTTTATCCCTGACTGTACCAAACTTTGTAGTGTTTTTCAGGTTGTTGGATGGGAAATTTAATGAGGATTCCAAAAATGTGCTTAAAATAGTCATTTTTTCACTCCAAATAGGTTTTACAGACGATTTTGTTCCTGACTGTTTTTTCAAACTGTGTTTCTGGCAGGTCAAACTTTGACACCTTCTTTCTCCCTGCCTTTACTAAATTTTGTAGTGTTTTTTCATGTTATTGGATAAGAAATTAGATGAGGATTTCAGAAATCTGCTTAAAACAGTCCTTTTCTTATTTCAAATGGGTTTTAAGGCTATTTTGTACCTGACTGTCCTTTCAAACTGGGTTTCTGGCAAGTCAAACTTTGACACCTCTTTTGTCCCTCACTGTGCCAAACTTTGTAGTGTTTTATTGGTTGTTGGATGGGAAATTTAATGAGGATTCCAAAAATGTGCTTAAACTAGTCATTTTTTCACTCTAAATAGGTTTTAGAGAAGATTTTCTCCCTGACTGTTCTTTCAAACTATGTTTCTGAGAGTACAAGCTTTGACACCTCTTTTGTCCCTGACTGTACCAAATTTTGTAGTTTTTTTTCCGGTTATCAGATAGGAAATTTAATGAGGATTCCAAAAATGTGCTTAAACCAGTAATTTGCCCACTCCAAATGGGTGTTATAGGCGATTTTGTTCCTGACTGTTTTTTCAAACTGTGTTTCTGGCAGGTCAAACTTGGACACCTCTTTTCTCCCTGACTGTACTAAATTTTATTTTTTCGTGTTATTGGATAAGAAATTTAATGAAGATTTCAGAAATGTGCTTAAAACAGTCCTTTTCTTATTTCAAATGGGTTTTACAGGCTATTTTGTACCTGACTGTCCTTTCAAACTGTGTTTCTGGCAAGTCAAACTTTGACACCTCTTTTATCCCTGACTGTACCAAATTTTGTAGTGTTTTTCAGCCTGTTGGATGGGAAATTTAATGAGGATTCCAAAAATTTGCTTAAAATAGTCATTTTTTCACTCCAAATAGGTTTTACAGACGATTTTGTTCCTGACTGTTTTTTCAAACTGTGTTTCTGGCAGGTCAAACTTTGACACCACTTGTCTCCTTGACTTTACCAAATGTTGTAGTATCTTTTCCGGTTATCAGATAGGAAATTTAATGAGGATTCCAAAAATGTGCTTAAAACGGTAATTTTCCCTCTCCAAATGGGTTTTACAGGCAATTTGGCTCTGACTGTTTTTTCAAACTGGGTTTCTGTCAGTTCAAATTTTGACACCACTTTTCTCCTTGAATTTACCAAATTTTGTAGTGTTCTTCTGGTTGTTGGATGAGAAATTTCATGAGGATTTCAAAAATTTGCTTAAAATAATCATTTTTTTCACTCCAAATGGGTTTTACAGGCGATATTTTCCCTGAATCTCCTTTCAAACTGTGTTTCTGGCAGTTCAAACTTTGATACCGCTTTTCTCCCTGACTGTATCAAATCTTTTAGAGTTTGTTCAGGTTATTGGATAGAAAATTTAATGAGGATTCCAAAAATGTGCTTAAAATAATATTTTTCCCACTTCAAGTGAGTTTTACAGGCAATTTTGTCCCTGAGTGTTCTTTCAAATTGTGTTTCTGGCAGTTCAAACTTTGATACCGCTTTTCTCCCTGACTTTACAAAATTTTGTAGTATCTTTTTCGGTTATCAGATAGGAAATTAAATGAGGATTTCAAAAATGTGCTTAAAAAAGTAATTTTCGCACTCCAAGTGGGTTTTACAGGCGATTTTGTCCCTGACTCTTCTTTGAAACTGTGTTTCTGGCAGTTCAAACTTTGATACCGCTTTTCTCCCTGACTTTACCAAATTTTGTAGTATCTTTTCCGGTTATCAGATAGGAAATTTAATGAGGATTCCAAAAATGTGCTTAAAACAGTAATTTTCGCATTCCAAGTGGGTTTTTTTTGTCTCTGACTGTCCTTTTAAACTACATTCAAACTTTGACACCGTTTTTCTTCTTAACTTTATCAAATTTTGTAGTGTTTTTCATGTTATTAGATGGGAAATTTAATGAGGATTTCAAGAATGTGCTTAAAACTGTCATTTTCTCACTCCAAGTATGTTTGACAAGCAATTTTCTTTTACTGTCAAATTATGCTCAGAAGTTGCAAAAATCAGAGTTTGAAAAAGTTTTCATGTAGTATTCGATACAAAACGTGCTTCTGAAGTTTATGACAGTGGTCACATGACTGCCTAGCTAAATTATCCTTTAAAAACCACGTGATATCTGTGACCAATGTCAAAACTGTCTAATTTTGCCTAGAATTTGCACAAATTACAGACTTCTTACAATTTTCGAAACAAGACGTGAAACTGTCAGTAAATAACTGGTAAATTTCAAATTGTTTAAATAATGATTTCTTCAGATTTACCTCATTTTTCTCATCTCAAAAAATATGCAATTTTTTTTTTAGAAAAGTCTACTTGTTCATAAAAAAATTATAAAATTGTTACTCACTTGGTACAACAATCACTTTGTGAGAAAAATTTTACTTTATTTATTTTATTATTGATAAACCAAAATATTTAAAACAATATAAAACGAATAAAATCAGCATTTTATTTATAGTCTTTATTTTTCAGGATTTCATTTTGACAATATTGACCAAACATGACTTAAATGAAATTAATGACAGCCATTACCTATCAAGATACCTTTCAAGCAATGGACCCATACATTTCTGGTCAAATTGAAATTTACTGGTAAAATTGGTACCTAAATTTTCTGTCACACTAAATTTAACTTTTCCAAATTTACCCCCATTACTAGAATTATCACATTTTGCGCGTTGTATATTTTTGACAATAATAATTTCTTAGCCGCTTTGTTAACGCAACTTTTGTTGAATTGGTTATTTCAAAGACAGTAAGTACCGATTTCATTTAAACGATGAAAAAAATATGAACAAAGCAAAGTGAAAAAATTGTATTTTCATGCCTACTTACCTCTAAAATATCACATAACAAAACACATAAATCAAATACAAACATACGCCTCTTTTTGAACCTTTCTTGTACGCTTGATTTTAATCTGATTTGCATGACTTTGATTATATTGCCATAATGAGCCAGTCTGCAATTCGCCTCATTTAATTTAATGATTTTCCTCTCAATATCAAGAATTTGGCTTAGGTGTTCCACACTTCTGTTCATTTCGTTCAGGTAAACACATATGTCTAGAATGGTTTCATGAACGCGTTTTAACGTTACACGTTCCATTCCTTCCTAAATAACAAACCGTTAATTAAATAATCAATTTTTTCCACTACTAACATGATAAACATATCCATTATTGACCGATTAGTAACTCGAAAAATTAGTTTTCTCTACCTTAATGGTCATTGTTGACCTAGGTCAATAACAGAGTCTAATCTCTAGTTCTATAGTCTATCCGGCGAACCTACGGAGTAATAAAATTCGATGGGCGGCAACTTTGGTCGACCCGCATTACACTGTAAAACAGGTACGTAAAAGTGAATCGAGACATGAGACCCGAGAAGTCCTTATATTAGAGAGAGAAGAAAATATTATATTGTAAAACGGACCGGATATAGACCAATACTAATGGACGGGGCGGGTCAACCCGTCCTAATTTTCGCTTTTATTACTCCGTAGGTTCGCCGGATAGACTATAGTCTGGCAGAAACACGAAACAAAGAAGGAAATATTATTGACCTAGGTAAATAATAATGTCAATGTCTATTAAGACATATAAAATATACACTGACTTGACAGAGGCTAATTAGTAGAATCCGGATTAAAAAGCACTAAAGTCGTGAAAAAAAGCAAAGCTATTTTCTTCAAAAAAGCATAAAACTCTTTGAGATGCAAATTTTTTTTGAATGGACTGGATTGCCTTTAAGATATTGGAACCTTGTAGACGGTTTTAGAAACATTTGGATGCTGTTAAACTGCTTTAGAAGCATACGGAAGCTTTTAGACTGGCTTGAAATTTTTTAAGAGCTTCAAGACTAGTTGAAGATTATTTGGAATCTTTTAGACTGTTCTAAATGCTTTTGGAAGCTTCTAGACTGTTTTCAAAGACTTCCGACTGCTTTAGAAGCATTTTGGAGTTTCTGTAGTGTTTTGAAATCTTTTTAGACTACTTTAGGAGCATTGATGGTTCTGGACTGCTTTTAAGACATGTGAATTTGAACTTTTGGAAGCTTTGAAACTGCTTTAGAAGCATACGGAAGCTTTAGACTGCCTTGAAATTTTTTAAAAGCTTCTAGACTAGTTTAAGATTATTTGGAAGCTTTTAAACTGCTTTAGAATCATACGAAAGCTTCTAGACTGCCTTGAAATTTTTTGAGAGCTTCAAGACTAGTTAAAGACTATTTGGGAGCCATTAGAGTGTTCTAAAAGCTTTTGGAAGCTTCTAGCCTGCTTTGGAAGGTTAGGTTAGACATATTTTGGAGTTTCTGTAGTGTTTTAAAACCTTTTTAGACTACTTTAGAAGAACTTGGAAGGTTTTTGGGCAGTTTAAAGAGCTTTGAAGGTTCTGGACTGCCTTTAATAAGATATTTGAAACCTTGTAGACGGTTTTAGAAACATTTGGAAGCTGTTAAACTGCTTGAGAAGCATTTTGGAGTTTCTGTAGTGTTTTGAAATCTTTTTAGACTACTTTAGGAGCATTGAAGATTCTGGACTGCTTTTAAGACGTGAATTTGAACTTTTGAAAGCTTTGAAACTGCTTTAGAAGCATACGGAAGCTTTTAGACTGCCTTAAATTTTTTTTAGAGCTTCTAGACCAGTTGAAGATTATTTGGAATCTTTTAGACTGTTCTAAATGCTTCTGAAAGCTTCTAGAATATTTTGAAAGGCTTTATACTGTTTGAGAAGCATTTTGTAGTTCCTGTAGTGTTTTGAAATCTTTTTAGACTACTTTAGGAGCATTGATGGTTCTGGACTTCTATTAAGACATGTGAATTTAAAGTTTTGGAAGCGTTTAAACTGCTTTAGAAGCATACGGAAGCCTTTAGACTGCCTTGAAATTTTTTAATAGCTTCAAGACTAGTTGAAGATTATTTGGAATCTTTTAGACTGTTCTAAATGCTTTTGGAAGCTTCTAGACTGTTTTCAAAGACTTCCGACTGCTTTAGAAGCATTTTGGAATTTCTGTAGTGTTTTGAAATCTTTTTAGACTACTTTAGGAGCATTGATTGTTCTGGACTACTTTTAAAACATGTGAATTTGAACTTTTGAAAGCTTTGAAACTGCTTTAGAAGCATACGAAAGCTTCTAGACTGCTTTGAAATTTTTTGAGACCTTCTAGACTAGTTAAAGTCTATTTAGAAGCCGTTAGTGTGTTCTAAAAGCTTTTGGAAGCTTCTAGCCTGTTTTGGAAGGTTTTAGACGTATTTTGGAGTTTCTGTAGTGTTTTAAAACCTTTTTAGACTACTTTAGAAGCACTTGAAAGGTGTTTGGGCAGTTTAAAGAGCCTTGAAGGTTCTGGACTGCCTTTAAGATATTTGAAACCTTGTAGACGGTTTTAGAAACATTTGGAAGCTGTTAAACTGCTTTAGAAGCATACGGAAGCTTTTAGACTGTTCTAAAAACATTTAGAAGCTTCTAGGCAGCTTCTAGAAGCATACGGAAGATTATAACTGTTTTGAAAACTTTCAAAAGATTTTTGTACTACTTGAGAGCATTTGGAAGGTTTTTGGACTGTTTAAACAGCATATTGAAGGTTCTGGTGCTTTAGAAGCATTTGGAATCTCTTACACGGTTCACAAAATTTTTTGGAAGCTTCTAAACTGCTTGAATATCTTCTGGGAGCTTCTAGACGAGTTGAAAAGCGTTTGGAATCTTTTAGACTGTTCTAAATGGTTTTGAAATGCTTAGAAGCATTTTCGAGTTTCTGTAGTGTTTTGAAATCTTTTTAGACTACTTTAGGAGCATTGATGGTTCTGGACTTCTTTTAAGACATGTGAATTTAAAGTTTTGGAAGCTTTTAAACTACTTTAGAAGCATACGGAAGCTTTTAGACTGCCTTGAAATTTTTTAAGAGCTTCAAGACTAGTTGAAGATTATTTGGAATCTTTTAGACTGTTCTAAATGCTTCTGGAAGCTTCTAGAATATTTTGAAAGGCTTTAGACTGCTTGGGAAGCATTTTGGAGTTTCTGTAGTGTTTTTAAATCTTTTTAGACTGCTTTAGGAGCATTGATGGTTCTGGACTTCTTTTAAGACATGTGAATTTAAAGTTTTGGAAGCTTTTAAACTACTTTAGAAGCATACGGAAGCTTTTAGACTGCCTTGAAATTTTTTCTAAATTGTTCTAAATGCTTCTGGAAGCTTCGAGAATATTTTGAAAGGCTTTAGACTGTTTGAGAAGCATTTTGGAGTTTCTGTAGTGTTTTAAAACCTTTTTAGACTACTTTAGAAGCATTTGGAAGGTGTTTGGGCAGTTTAAAGAGCCTTGAAGGTTCTGGACTGCCTTTAAGATAATTGAAACGTTGTAGACGGTTTTAGAAACATTTGGAAGCTGTTAAACTGCTTTAGAAGCATACGGAAGCTTTTGAGAGTTTCTAGATAAATTGAAAAGCATTTGGAAGCTTTTAGACTGTTCTAAAAATATTTAGAAGCTTCTAGGCTGCTTTGTAAGCTTTGCAAGGCGTTTTATAGTGTTTTGGAATGTTATCAATTTTTTTTAGACCTCTTCAGGAGTATTTGGAAATTTTTTGGTCAGTTTAAATTTTTAAATTGATACTTATACATTTTGCAACATGTTTTTGTCTTTCAGAAGACTTCAATATAGCAATTTTTTGTCAAATCAGTTATTAGTTTAGTTTATTTTTAAAAACATGAAAAGTTTTGTAAAAAACTAGTTAAACCATACAAAAATAGAAGAAAGAAAAAGGCAAAAAAAGCATCAACAAAATCTGTCAAATGACGCGTTTTTGCATAAATCGTTCACATTTGATATCAAAGGTTGTCTCTTCATGTTGTTATCCTAAATTTTGTTAATAGTGGAAAAAACGCTACATTATCCACGGTTTAGACAACGCTTTGCTCCTCGGGATTTAATCTTAACATACGGTCAATAAAAGCTTCTGTCTAAACCTTGTTTAATAATATACTTATTATGTTTAGTCTCTCTTACCTTTGATTCTTCATAAAGTCTCTCTGAAATCATTTTATATTTTCCTGCATTATTCGCTTCTGTTTGCAGGATTTCTTCCAGCAAATTGGCTTTTCCATTTTCAGCTCGCTTTTCGTACATCTGTTTTCGTACAATTTTAATACACAAGTATAGAAACATATTTTTGCAACTTACTGTAACCATCCGATCAAAATTTGGGTGCTCGGTACGTAACGTTTCTATCAAAGAACCAGCATGGCTTAAATTGGCACAGTAACTACCGTAAATTAGAAATTTTTCTTGGTATTGTTCGACCAGTCTACTGATTTTCAGTACTGAATTTTTCTCCGAATTCGTCAGTTCTGATAAACATGACGTATGAAGTTCAAGCATCTCCTTAAATTACAACAGAAATTATTAGTAATTTACTAATTCTATGGGATGTTTTGGTTGTCGTGACCAAAATGCATTTTAGGATATGTTTTTGTCATATAAACCATGGGTTTCCTCATACTACAGATGTACAACTATAGTATATTTAAAATCCCTAATCAGTGTTGTCAAACTGATCATTTTTCCAATTTATTACCACATTTTTTATAGTATTGCCAAGCTGACCATATTTCTACTTTATTACCAAATTTTTTCAGTGTTCTCAGACTCACCATTGCTCTGCTTTATTACAGAATTTTTGTTGTTAAACTGACCATTTTTCTACTTTATTACGAAATTTCAAAAGTGTTCTCAAACTGACCATTTCTCTAATTTACTACTGAATTTTTGTTGTCAAACGGACCATTTTTCTACTTCATTACGAAATTTTTAAAGTGTTGTTAAACTGACCATTTTTCTACTGTATTACCAAATTTTTTGTAATTTTTTGTTGACCATTTCTCTAATTTATTACCGGATTTTTTCTTGTCAAAATGACAATTTTTCTACTTTATTACGAAATTTCAAAAGTGTTATCAAACTGATCATTTTCTACTTTTTTTCCAAATTTTTACAGTGTTGTTATACTGATCATATTTGTACTGTATTACCAAATTTTTACAGTGTTCTCAAAATGACTATTTTTCTACTTTATTACAAAATTTCAAAAGTGTTATCAAACTGACCATTTTCTACTTTATTTCCAAGTTTTTGAAGTGTTCTCAAACTGACCATTTCTCTAATTTACTACTGAATTTTTGTGGTCAAACGGACCATTTTTCTACTTTATTACGAAATTTTTAGTGTTGTTAAACTGACCATTTTTCTACTGTATTACCAAATTTTTACAGTGTTACCAAACTGACCATTTCTCTAATTTATTACCGGATTTTTTCTTGTCAAAATGATCATTTTTCTACTTTATTTCCAAATTTTTTCAGTTTTGTTAAACTGACCATTTTTCTACTGTATTACCAAATTTTTTCAGTGTTCTCAGATTCACCATTGCTCTGCTTTATTACAGAATTTTTGTTGTTAAACTGACCATTTTTCTACTTTATTACGAAATTTCAAAAGTGTTCTCAAACTGACCATTTCTCTAATTTACTACTGAATTTTTGTTGTCAAACGGACAATTTTTCTACTTCATTACGAAATTTTTAAAGTGTTGTTAAACTGACCATTTTTCTACTGTATTACCAAATTTTTTGTAATTTTTTGTTGACCATTTCTCTAATTTATTACCGGATTTTTTCTTGTCAAAATGACAATTTTTCTACTTTATTACGAAATTTCAAAAGTGTTGTCAAACTGACCAGTTTTCTACTTTATTTCCAAATTTTTTCAGTGTTGTTAAACTGACCATTTTTCTACTGTATCACCAAATTTTTACAGTATTATCAAACTGACCATTTTCTACTTTATTTCCAAATTCTTTCAGTGTTGTTGAACTGGCCATTTTCTACTAAATTACCAAATTTTTACAGTGTTGCCAAACTGACCATTTCTCTAATTTATTACCGGATTTTTTCTTGTCAAAATGACCATTTTTCTACTTTATTTCCAAATTTTTTCAGTTTTGTTAAACTGACCATTTTTCTACTGTATTACCAAATTTTTTCAGGGTTCTCAGATTCACCATTGCTCTGCTTTATTACAGAATTTTTGTTGTTAAACTGACCATTTTTCTACTTTATTACGAAATTTCAAAAGTGTTCTCAAACTGACCATTTCTCTAATTTACTACTGAATTTTTGTTGTCAAACGGACAATTTTTCTACTGCATTACGAAATTTTTAAAGTGTTGTTAAACTGACCATTTTTCTACTGTATTACCAAATTTTTTGTAATTTTTTGTTGACCATTTCTCTAATTTATTACCGGATTTTTTCTTGTCAAAATGACAATTTTTCTACTTTATTACGAAATTTCAAAAGTGTTGTCAAACTGACCAGTTTTCTACTTTATTTCCAAATTTTTTCAGTGTTGTTAAACTGACCATTTTTCTACTGTATCACCAAATTTTTACAGTATTATCAAACTGACCATTTTCTACTTTATTTCCAAATTCTTTCAGTGTTGTTGAACTGGCCATTTTCTACTAAATTACCAAATTTTTACAGTGTTGCCAAACTGACCATTTCTCTAATTTATTACCGGATTTTTTCTTGTCAAAATGACCATTTTTCTACTTTATTTCAAAATTTTTTCAGTGTTGTTAAACTGACCATTTTTCTACTGTATCACCAAATTTTTACAGTGTTATCAAACTGATCATTTTCTACTTTATTTCCAAATTTTTTCAGTGTTGGTGAACTGGCCATTTTCTACTAAATTACCAAATTTTTACAGTGTTCTCAAACTGACCATTTCTCTAATTTCTTACCGAATTTTTGTTGTCAAACTGGCCATTTTTTACTTTTTTTCCAAATTTTTACAGTTGTTAAACTGACCATTTTTCGACTGTATTACCAAATTTGTACAGTGTTGCCAAACTGACCATTTATCTAATTTACTATCAAATTTTTGCAGCGTTGTCAAACTGACCATTTTTCTAATTTTTTACCAAACTTTTACAGGTTTGTCAAACTTCCATTTTTTAAACTTATTATCAAATTTTCACAGTATTGTCTTGCTGACTATTTTGTAAATTTTTGCAATGTTGCCAAATTAATAATTTTTCTAAAATTACTTATAAATTCTTTAGTCACATTATGCATTGTTGCGGAACCGACTATTTTCCAAACTTTCTTAAATAGAGTCCGGATTAAAAAGCTCCAAATTCGTGAAAAAAACAATTATTTGCCTCAAAAAAGCATACAAATCTATAAAAAAGCACAAAACTCTTTCAGAGATGCAATTTTTTTTACTTTTTTGAGTTTTTTTGAAGTTCTAGACATTTTTTGAAGCTTTTAAACTGCTTTAGAGGCATACGGAAGGTTTTAGACTGTTTTGGAAACTTTTAAATTGTTTTTCAACTATTTGAGGAGCATTTGGAAGGTTTTTGGACAGTTTAAAGAGCATGTTGAAGGTTCTGGAATGCTTTAGAGCCATTTGGAAACTCTTAGACGGTTCTAGAATTTTTTGGAAAATTTAGACTGCTTGGAAATCGTTTGGGAGCTTCTAGACAGTTTTGAAGGACTGCTTTAGAAGCATTTTGGAGTTTCTGTAATGCATTGAAAGTTCTCTTTAGGAGCATTGATGGTTTTGGATTACTTTTAAGGAATTTGAAACCTTGTAGACGGTTTTAGAAACTTTTCGAACCTTCTCTAAAAGCATACGAAAACTTCTAGACAGTTTTGAAATGTTTTGAGAGCTTCCAGACTAGATGAAGAGCATTTGGAAGCTTTAAGACTGTTCTAAATACTTTTGGAAGGCTTTCGACTGCTTTAGAAGCATACGGAAGCTTTTAGCGAGTTCCAAAAATTTTTGGAAGCTTCTAGACTGTTTTGAAAGGCTTCCGACTGCTTGAGAAGCATTTTGAAGTTTCTGTAGTGTTTTAAAACCTTTTTAGACTACTTTAGAAGCATTTGGAAGGTGTTTGGACCGTTTAAAGAGCATTGAAGGTTCTGGACTACTTTTAAGACATTTCAAGCCTTGTAGACGGTTCTAGAAACTTTTGGAACCTTTTAAACTGCTCTAAAAGCATACAGAAACTTTTAGAGAGTTTTGAAGTATTTTGAGAGCTTCCAGACTAGAGAAAAACAGAGCATTTGGAAGCTTTTAGACTGTTTTGAAATGCTTCCGACTGCTTGAGAAGCATTTTGTAGTTTCTGTAGTGTTTTAAAACCTCTTTAGACAAGAGCATTTGGAAAGTGTTTCGACCGTTTTAAGAGCATTGAAGTTTCTGGACTGCTTTTAAGGCATTTGAAACCTTGTACCCACATAGCAAAATTGTATGCCTGGAATATTAGTGGCACTCAGACAGGGGCATATTCACAAATACATGCCAGATATGTGCCCAGTATATGAAAGTATATTCCATTACGTGCCTGGCATATTACTTTGTCCCTTTAGTTCATGTGCCAGGCATGTTTCTCGTGAATCTAAAAATAACACTGCTGTAGGCTGAAATTTCAAAATTTTGTTTTTTTTTTTTGGATTTTTTATAGTTTTTGTTTGGTTTACGCGTTGTAATCTTCCTGTGCTTGAATAAGCTCAACGGCTGAATGAAAATGGGAGGTTTTAAAACAAGACATCATCACATTTTTCGTCTCTTATATCCATTTATAGTTTATACTATATTTTCATTATTCTCATCATTCAGTTTGACATAGTGTGTTATATCTTGTAACTATTTTACGGAACTGTTTTCAATTTATAACAAACTATACTATAGAGACCAATTTTCCATTCTCAGACTTACCCCTGGCATATACTTATTGGAATATTTAAAAAGTTAAATTTGTACAGCAGCCGGGTATATGCCAGGCATATTCTCAAATCCGGACTCTAGACTGCAGTCACCTGTCAAATTGAAATGTCTTCTTTCACTCTTTCAAGAATTTCACTCAACAATCAATGTCAAAATCATCAAAATTATTACTAAAACGACTTACCTCAACCTTATAAAATATGCATGCGTGGTAAGACGGTTTCAAGCAGTCTTGTAGAGGCAAGAGTAACTCTTTTTTTAGCGTAGACAATCGCTTTACAGTTTTTTTCTCAAAGTCGATCAGTTCCTTTATTATACGATCTCTGTTACATAATGGTTCGTTTAGCATTCTGCAATAAACATATTTGTTGAATAATTGTGCTTTTTACCTAACATGGGAAAATATTTACCTTAGTTTTTTGTAAAAATTAGCGTAGTTTGCTATACAAACAAGGATGAGAAATTTGAAAATTAAAATGGATAGATTTTCATCCAGAAATATGTTTTTGGATGGGTAATACTAAATTTACACATTTTGAAAAATGCTTTTTTTTAAATAAATAGTAAAGTGCTATTTTAACTTATACTACTATAATATAGTGTTAACGATTATTCATTGTTATTAATATGATTCATACAGGCATTATTATATGATATTGTATTAAAAATAGTAATGAATGAATGGAAAATAGTATTAGAATTTGCATTTTAATAAAATTACAAATATTAACTTACTTGCTGCAATTCTTGACTGCGTTGGGAACGGTAAAACCCTCGGTAAAACCCCTAAAAAAAATTTCATTAACTTATCAAACATCTCATAAAATATGTGTTTTAACAGATTACAAAATGAATCAAAATTTATTTATCAAGCATTTTGAGAAACACATTAAAGTAGAATTAATTTTATTAACATTTTAAAAAATTTGGTGACTAACGTAATAATACAGTGCGTTTTTTTTAACGCGCAACATAGGATTTCACGTGTTAAATTTTTAAGCCCATGTTAGACCATGTTATTTTGGATCTACAAGTATAAAACTTGACGGGTGGCTGTTTCGTACCCTGAAGCTTAAGTAAGTTTACCAATTCGGCCTAAAAAGTGTTAAAAAGCTTGCAAAAAATCATCTTTTTTCGAAAAGGTTTTGTCGTTTCATACTCCCTGTATGCATTGTTGTTCTTTGTTGTTTTTGATACTGGCACGGCAGGTAGCAGGTAAAATTTGGCGTAGAAAGTAAAACAGGGTGATCATTAACTTTATATCAAGAAAGTTAAGAACAAAAGAAGTATTTTTATAAGTGAATTGTTCAAAGTGACCTCCGTTTGAAGCCAAATAGTATTCCAAACAATCATAAAATGCCCTTTTGACGTTCAAAAGATGTCGGGTCGTGATGCAGTCAAAATATGTCACTTTACCTGCTACCTGCCCTGCCAGTATAAAAACAACAAGGAACAACAATGCATACAGGGAGTATGGAACGATAAAATCTTTTCGAAAAAAAATGATTTTTTTCCAGTTTTTAATCACTTTTTAGACCAAATTGGTAGACTTACTTAAGCTTCAGGGTACTAAAGACACACCCGTCAAGTTATAGACTTGTAGTTCCAAAATAAAATGGTCTAACATGGGCTTAAAAATTTAACACGTAAAATCCTACGTTGCGCGTTAAAAAAAACGCACTGTATATCCAGAGTGTTTCTAAAACCAATCACCAACTTTACAAGAAAAATGTATAAATTTTTGTCAAAATGTTTATTTTTTTTGCTGGTATGTTTACTAAGTAGTCATTGAAATATTTGAGTTATCATAAAATATACCAAAAAATACTTAGCAGCAATTTTAAACTGCCGATTTTGAATTTATTAACTAATAACAACATTTTTTTTTTAATTTAACAGGCATTTTTAATAAATTATTTAATTTGACAGGAAAAAATGTTAGTTGTAAAAATAAGTACAAACTTACATGATTCCAGTTTGCAAAGCTTTTTTGCTTTGTGACAAAGCTGACAAACTGTACAGGACTTTTTCAAAATTGCCTAGCCTAGTTAGCATGTACACTTTAAAGAGATCATCCGGGTTCAAACCAAATGTTTTGTGACAAATGATTAGGAACAAGCGAACATTTTTCGACCACTCGTACTAAAAAAGAAAATAAAAATTTATTAACAATTATTCTTTAATATAAGTACAGACAAATACACATACAATATGGTAATTTGTTATTTATCATTTTGATTTATGTTTCAAATTTAACTAAGCTAAGCATATGTGACGTAGAAAGAGACATGTGCCCTAACTCTCTTCTGTTTATAGTGAGTTGAGTGAGACAGAATTCATAGGAAATTTAATGAGGATTCCAAAAATGTGCTTAAAACAGTCATTTTCTCACTCCAAGTGGGTTTTACAAGCGATTTTGTCCCTGACTGTCCTTTTAAACTGTGTTTCTGGCAGTTTAAATTTTGTCACCAATTTTCTTTTTTACTGTACTAAATTTTGTATTGTTTTTTTTTCAGGCTAGTGGATAGGAAATTTAATGAGGATTCCAAAAATGTGCTTAAAACAGTCATTTTCTCCCTCCAAGTGGATTTCCACGCAATTTTGTCCCTGACTGTCTTTTTAAACTGTGTTTCTGGCAGTTTAAATTTTGTCACCAATTTTCTTTTTTACTGTACTAAATTTTGTATTGTTTTTTTTTCAGGCTAGTGGATAGGAAATTTAATGAGGATTCCAAAAATGTGCTTAAAACAGTCATTTTCTCCCTCCAAGTGGGTTTTACAGGCGATTTTGTCGCTGACTGTCTTTTTAAACTGTGTTTCTGGCAGTTTAAGTTTTGTCACCACTTTTCTTTTTTACTTCACCAAATTTTTTAATGCTTTTTCAGGCTAGTGGATAGGAAATTTAATGAGGATTCCAAAAATGTACTTAAAACAGTCATTTTCTCACTCCAACTTGGTTTTACAGACGATTTTGTCCCTGCCTGTCTTAAACTCTGTTTCTGGCAGTTTAAGTTTTGTCACCACTTTTCTTTTTTACTTCACAAAATTTTTTAATGGTTTTTTCAGGCTAGTGGATAGGAAATTTAATGAGGATTCCAAAAATGTACTTAAAACAGTCATTTTCTCACTCCAACTTGGTTTTACAGGCGATTTTGTCCCTTACTGTCTTTTTAAACGGTGTTTCTGGCAGTTTAAATTTTGTCACAACTTTTCTTTTTTACTGCACCAAATTTTGTAGTGTTTTTTGGGTTAGTGGGTAGGAAATTTAATGAGGATTCCAAAAATGTGTTTAAAACAGCCATTTTCTCACTCCAAATGAGTTTTACAGACGATTTTGTCCCTGACTGTCTTTTTAAACTGTGTTTCTAGCAGTTTACAATTTGTACCCACTTTTCTTTTTTAATACACTAAATTTTGTAGTGGTTTTTTAGGTAAGTGGATAGGAAATTTAATGAGGATTCCAAAAATGTGCTTAAAACATTCATTTTCTCCCTCCAAGTGGGTTTTACAGGCGATTTTGTCCCTGACTGTCTATTTAAACTGTGTTTCTGGCAGTTTAAGTTTTGTCACCAATTTTCTTTTTTACTGTACTAAATTTTGTAGTGTTTTTTTTCAGGCTAGTGGATAGGAAATTTATTGAGGATTCCAAAAATGTGCTTAAAACAGTCATTTTCTCAGTCCAAGTGGGTTTTCCACGCGATTTTGTCCCTGACTGTCTTTTTAAACTCTGTTTCTGGCAGTTTAAATTTTGTCACCATTTTTCTTTTTCACTGCACCAAATTTTTTAGTATTTTTTTAGGCTAGTGGATAGAAAATTTAATGAGGATACCAAAAATGTGCTTAAAACAATCATTTTCTCACTGCAAGTGGGTTTTATAGGCAATTTTGTCCATGACTGTCTTTTTAAATTGTGTTTCTGGCAGTTTAAATTTTGTCATCACTTTTCTTTTTTAATGCACCAAATTTTGTAGTGTTTTTTTTTTCAGGCTACTGAATAGGAAATTTATTGAGGATTTCAAAAATGCGTTTAAAATGGTAATTTTCTCACTCCATGTGGTTTTTACAGGCAATTTTGTCCCTGAGTGTCTTTTAAAACTGTGTTTCTGGCAGTTTAAATTTTGTCACCACTTTTCTTTTTTACCGTACTAAATTTTGTAGTGTTTTTTTAGGCTAGTGGATAGGAAATTTAATGAGGATTCCAAAAATGTGCTTTAATCAGTAATTTTCTCACTCCAACTGGGTTTTACAAGCGATTTTGTCCCTGACTGACTTTAACTGTGTTTCTGGCAGTTTAAATTTTAATACCGCTTTTCACCCTGATTGTACCAAATTTTGTAGTGTTTTTTCAGGTTACTAGACAGACAATTTAACGAGGATTCTAAAAATGTTCTTAAAACAGTCATTTTCTCACTCCAAGTGGGTTTTACAGGCGATTTTATCCCTGATTGTCTTTTTTATTGTCTGATCGTCAAAACTGTCAAACCTTGCCTAGAATTTGCAAGAATTAACATCGTTTCTTTTACAGTTTCTAAAACATGACAAAAAAGTACTTTTGAAATTGGATTGAAATTACTAGTAAATTACAAATTGTTTAAATAATAATATCTGTAGATTTGCATCATTTTTCTCATCTCAAAATATATATTATTTGTCATAATTTAAATGTGAAAAAATGAAGAAAAGTGACAAAAAGCTAAAAATGATATTTTTGAAAAAGGCTACTCATTTGGTACAAGAATCACTTTGTCAGAAATATTTTACTTTTTTACTTTTTGATAAACCTAATCGTGTTTTAGTGATTTCTGATTCAAAACAGCCTTTTTTGACATTATTGACCGAAAATTACTCGCATTACTGACAGAGGCCGAGAAAGGCCGAAACCTGTGAAATCAGTAATTTGCGTTCTTCGACTTTACACTTCCACGTACGTTATCAAATTGAAATGTCTCTTACTACGTCACAAAGTACATTTCAAGGTTCTTACAGAATCACTAGCGATGTAATATTGAACCATACAGAGAAAAAATGTGAAGAAATACCTCCGAGTCTGTAGGATTTGTGAAGACCTGTTCCATGTCAATAGAGTTTTCATCCATTTTATGAAGCAATTTGCACAACAGAACGCCATCTTTTAGTATTTGTGGTAAGTCGGTTATAGTACAATTCGTTTGCTGTGGTATAATTTTCCATCGTAAAAGCCAATCCAAGCATTCCTGCCACATAGGCATATATTCTTCGTCTAAAGCTGTTGCCATTATTTCCACTATACGACTTACTAATTGTTGTTAAAATTACATACTAAAAATAATAAAATAACTAAAAACATAAAAGGAATTTTTTACTTACCTATCTACTTTGACGGTTGAAATATCACTAATACAAACGCATTTTGGTTACTTTTCATTAAATATATTAAAATATCCACACTGCGGTAAATAATTCAAATAAATTATTGCTCATATTCGTAGACAGTTATCGCAGAAATGTCCTAAATTATAACGAATTGGAAATACAAACAAATTGAGGTTATGCAAATTGTATTAAAATTAATATACTACTGCATATAAAAATATTTTATTTTATCAAAAATCCAATGAACGCGTCACAGCCGCAAAAATTACCGTTGGTGGTAAATAAAATGCCTTTTTATAGGTCCATGAATGGTGTGACATACAATTGTACGTTTCGGATTTAATCAGTTACAAATGTGTAAATTGGAAAAATCAGATCAATATAAAGGTAATAAACTAAAACAGTCACTTAAACTACTTAATAGCTTCATAAGTTAAATACTGGACAGGTAACAGGTCTATTTTGAAAAACAGTTGCAATGGTGGAAAAACTGTCAAATACCACTCCATAAAGCTAGAAAACTGCAAAACCTGCTTAAATGAACTCTGTTATGGTTGATATAGTTGTAAATTATATTAAATGTTTGTTTATAGGTCTATGAGTAGAAATTTGACAGTCGTGACGTGTATCTGTTTATTTTAATATTATTTCAGTCTGTCATAAATTTGGAAACTGTCAAATACCACTCCATGGAGCAATAAAATTACAAAACTTGTTTAAAAGCAATCAGTGTAAATCAGATTATTATGCATTTTATAGTTTCATGGGTGGTTTTTTGGCAGTTGTGACGTGTCTGTCTATTGTGAATGTATTTCGATTTGCCACAAACTGTTAAACACTCATCCTTGAAAGAATTAGGACATACTTTATATCTTCACGAGTACTTTTTTGGCAGTTGTGACGTGTAACTGTCTATTGTGAATATATTTAGATTAGTCACAACAGTAGTAACTGTCAAATACAATTCCATAAAGCTATAAAATGACAAAACTTTCTTAAAACTAGTACCAGATTGGTAGAAAACTCACATTAAATGTTTTTTAGAGTTTTATGGGCAGGATTTTTGACCAATGCCTCTAAATGAAGCTATAAAAGTAAAAATAAACATCCTCTCAAATAACAGTTCTAAACCATTTTAAGTCAATTTTATAGCTTCATGTTTCGAATTTAAAAATGTTTTAAAAATCCATGTACAAAATTCTGTTTGAGATCAGCAAATCCTGGCAACTTTTTGGAACAATTTTGGTGAAATTATATTATTTAAGGGAAAATAAAGGATCAGGTAATGAAAACAAGCTCATTCATAGGTATTTAGTCAATTTTATTTTTATAAATAGCGGGACAATTTGCCCCAATATGTCATCGTTGCTACAAAAGCATCAATAGGTAGGTGTACTAAATAATATTTACAATAATATATTATAATTACGAGTTTCCTGACGGTATTTTATTGACATTGATTGTCACGTAAATCTAAAATGTGAATAAAAAAATCGAGTTTTGTAAGTTATATAGTACCTAATGCTGGTTTTTAAAACCAGACCAAGTAGTCACACATAAATCATCGGAATCAAGCTACAATAACTATATTCCGTTAAATATAGTTTTTTTTAATAAATTTCTATAAATATTTTGCTGTTTTTTTTACGTCAAGGCACTAAAGACAACTGCGTTTAATATGGACCTATCGTACACTTTAAAGCGTTTCCTTAAAGGGAAATAAATGACTAGTACGTAAGTAATTGAAAATAACGTATAATATTAGATTTAACAAAAAGAAGACTAATGGATAAGTACGATTTTTTAATTGTGGCATACAATAGCCACAAACAATATGGAAATGTTGAACGAAGTTTGTTAACGCAATTTTTTTGGTTTAAATATTTAAAAAATTATCTTCCATATTGTGGTTTTTTAATATAAAAATCAATAAATTAATATTGGTAACATTTGAATAATTGATATAAAAAGATGAACTGAAATTAAATAAAATAAGGAATTATATGGTCCCTTTTCTACGAAAAAGACTTTAAAAGTCTTCATAAAGCACCAAATACATTAGAATATTCTGCTTCACCTTAAAAATACATCTCATTGTGGTATAGATGTAGTTTAAGGTATTTTCCTAAAATATATTGTTTTTTACTTGTAATAAGCTCTAAAAGTATACCAATAAGGTTTGTTCCAATCGGTAGTAATATTACCGTAAGTTTATTGTCAGTATATTTTACATTTTCCTTCGGAAAATCGGTTTTTGCTATTAAATTTATATTTTTATATTCACGTGACTAGTGCCGCCATTTCTACAGTGTTACCAACTCAAAAATTGCATTCCCAGAATCCGGTGATTATTTTTAACTTAAATTACCTTTTTTATGGGCACGTGCCTGTTTTTGACTAGTACAACTTTGCCTTTACAATGTTGCCAGCTATATTTTGATATTTTCAATATCAACCTAACCTATAAAACTACCATTGGTGTTCCTGTTTTGTCAATTTGGTATAATACAGGGTGGTCCAGTTTTAAATGTCAATAATTCACCATTCGATAGCCTATCAAAAAATTGACACGCATTATGTCATTTTACTGAAAAATGCTTCCTAAGGAAAATACAGTCCTTCAAAGATGGTTTTCATTTTTCTGTCTTATTTTCTACGTAACGAGATTAATTTCCTTGTTCAAATTGAAAAAGAAAATATCTCCTATAAAAGTCTAATTTGTAACTTCGTTTACGAGACAATTGAGTTGATACGTTCAAAGACCTAAAACTATCCCATCCCAACTTCAAAATTGTCTCGAAACGGTGAAAATTGACTTGAGAGGCTTAAAAACTGTCTTTGTAGTTAGTCGTCATAGTTTTCAGCTAAATAGAAAGACTTTAGTATTGAAAATTGGCTTGTAGACATAAAAAACTACTTTTTCTAGAATTTTTACAAATTTACACATTTAAACCTTGAAAATTGGACACCAAAAAGTGACACATCAGAAGCTTAAAATCTGCAATTTGAAGTAAGTTTTCATAATTTGAAGACAAATTTCAATATTTTAGTCTCTAATACAAGATATTGACATTTTCATGAAAAATGACTTTTCAAGTTTTTTGTAATTTGCTTTTCATTTTCTTAGAATTCTGAACTATTTTTAGTGCATTCACGCTGTGATCAGCCTGAAAAATCTAGTTTCAAGATCTTCACAAAGTTTTTGACTTATCAGGCCTGAAAACCAGTTTGTACACACTGTCCACAGTCTTGAAAATGTCACTTCAAGCTACTTCACTATCAAATAGACTTCTACAGTCATCGGTTCAAAAAATTGGAGCATTTCTACGAAATTCAGACTGGTTTTAGTGCTTTAAGACTAAAAAATCGAGTTTAAGACTATTTATAATAGTAAACGACAAGTCAGATTCTTAAGTAAACATTTTGGCACCAAATGCTACGATATTAGGACTGTTTCTAGTGTTTAATTGAATTCTAGACTTTTCAGTCCAAACCTAAAACTAATCCAACCCAACTTGAAAATTGTCTTGGAAACGGTGAAAATTTACTTAAAAAATGTCTTTGTAGCCAGTTTTTATAGTTTTCGGACAAATTAAAAGACTTTAGTCTTGAAAATTGACTTGAGAGGCTTAAAAACTGTCTTTGAGTCGGTCATTTTCAAATAAATTGAAAGACTTTAGTATTAGGTCTGTTCGTAGAGGCAATTTCAAACTGGTTTCCCACTGAAAATCGGAAATTGTTGGCTTTTATTGGTTGAATGCTCACGTGACATTGACATTTTAAGGGAAATGGCCAATAGCTGGACATATTCCTCTGATTATTAGTTGGAGATCCTTTCTGCGAACAGACCTATTGAAAATTGAGTTGTAGACATAAAAAACTACTTTTTCTACAATTTTTGACTACAGATTCAGACATTTAAATCTTGAAAATTGACTTGGACACTAAAAAGTGACTCTGAATCAATGAAAAGTGACATCAGAAGCTTAAAATTTGCAATTTGAAGTAAGTTTTCATAATTTGAAGACAAATTTCAATATTTTAGCCTCTAATACAAGATATTGGCATTAGATTCATGAATATTGACTTGAAGACTAACTTTCAAGTATTTTGTACTTTGCTTTTCATTTTCGTAGAACTCTGGACTATTTTTAGTGCTTTAAAACTGCTTTCAGCTTGAAAAATCGAGTTTCAAGACTATCTTCTCCAAGTTTTTGACGTAGTAGACTTAAAAAACTATGTTTACATTCTCCATAAGCTTAAAAATGTCATTTCAAGCTTTGACACTATTAAACACGTCAGTGCTAAAAATTCGAGCATTTCTTAAAAATCTAGACTGTTTTTAGTGCTTTCACGCTGTGATCAGTCTGAAAAATCTAGTTACAAGATCTTCACAAAGTTTTTGACTTATCAGGCATGAAAGCCAGTTTGTACACTGTCCATAGTCTTGAAAATGTCACTTTTTCACTATTATATTGACTTCTACACTCATCGGTTCCAAAAATTATAGCATTTTTAAGAAATTCAGACTGGTTTCAGTGGTTTAAGACTGAAAAATCGAATTTAAGACTATTTATGACAGTAAACAAGTTTCAGACTCTTAAGTAAAAATTTTGAAAACTAATTTTAAGAAACTTACTCTTACTCCAAAAAATGAATTTGGACTGTTTCCAGTGTTTAATTCAATAATTCTAGACTTGTTCCAGTCCAGAAAAAGTCCTGAAAATAAACTTTTGGATTCTCTTTAGTCCTACTAAGTCATTTCAAGCCTTAAAAGTCAACTTTTAGACTATTTTTAGTAGTAAAAAATAAGTTTTATGCGCAACAATATTTGTCTTGATTTCCGGAATATTTTTAGATAAATAAACACTTGACTTCTAGTAAATAACAAGTTTTTAGACTATTCAGTACAAATTTGGACTCTCACAAGTCTTTGTGATTGTGTTTCTTTGACTATTTTGTAAACCTCCCAAATGACCAGATTTGAATCCTCTCTCTTGTTTTTTGGGCCTTAAAACTATATTTTCTAATAATAGAAAATACAATTTTAAAACAAAATTTTACAAGAGATACATCGTTTTCAAATGCAAGTCATTTTTCAATAATATCCAGTGAGCGTAAAAACTCCACTACACCAGTTTTGACAAATGTTATTCACATCATATACGAGGATTCATTCCAAATTTAAACAAAATTGCTCCTCCAAAAAAAGAAACTCGCTTTTGGAGGACTGTATCTTCTTTAGGGAAGGTTTTTGAATGAAATGAAAATGACATGAAAAAATGACATAATGCATGTCAACTCCAACAACATGGACCAACCTGTATACAACTAGAGTATACCAAACGATTCTGTGGTGAATATAACTGGATTGGCTGGGTTTCCAATCGATTTTTCAGATGATAAAAATTTGGATTTACTTGTCCAAAGTAAATTGATCAAAATGCTTTTGAGTTGGAATTCTTCAAATAATAATTTTATTTTCCACAACTCTAGTTGGGACAACTAACTGTGGATAATCATTGGTAGTCAAATTTGTAGCTGGTTTTTACAAATGCCTGTGAGTAATATTACTCTCGGTTGGAACTATAATTTTAGCAGTCTTGGTGTAGAAATTGCACGACAATCGACAAGTTATTTTCAGTTTCCCACCATATTAAACTATGTAACAATGATACGGTCTTCTTATTGAGACTGAACATTTTACATTCTTTATAAAACCAACCGAAGGGCGTATCAAAGGACACTTTCGTGTCCCTTTGATTGGCCCTTGTGGCAAGTCTAGTACAAAAATACAAAAAAAAAAACCAAGCAAGGGACGGATTGTAACATTAACGTTTTCCTTAAACATAATAACTCAGCCTTTTTGTGCACTGGCTTGTTACAAACTATTTGATGAATGAAAACTGATGGGCGCACCCAGAAAGACAATTAAGTTGATTTGGCCCCAGTTTTCATTCTTGCGACCAACAATCGTACATTAACAAACTAGTTATTCGCGTCTCTGTTTATCACACGTGTCACTTTCTTGTGTTCTACCCCGTCTAGAGCTTTCTCGAATGTACGTTTCCTAGTTTTCGACAAACGGTCTGGTCGCACCAATCACCTGCACGGAGCCAGTAGAATTTCCAGCCAGCACGGACAAGATATAATCTCACGTCTGGAGTAACCGTTACCATAACCCTTGACAAAGCTAATCCTGGAAAACAAAGAAAAAGTAGAGTTAATAACACTTTTTTTTTGATTTCATATTAGAATTGAACGCAAAAAAATATGAAATTTAGTTATTTTTTTTATTTTAAAAAATACTAACAATACAATAATTGAATGAAAAGATTCAAATTTTATAGTAACATTTAAAACTCCCGCTAGATATGACGTAGACGGTTTTCAACCAATTAGCTGACAGGAGCCACTTCTATCATCCGGTTGCCAGTTGGTAAAGTTTTCAATTAAATCTTGACAAATCAGAAAGCATAAAGATTAAAGCCGGTCTTTTGAACGTCAAAACGGAATCCTAAAGATCACGTGACTGTTTTAAATGTCAAAATATTATTTGAAGGGTCACGTGACCGTTTTCAAGTTTAAACTGATGGTTTTTAAAGTCACGTGACTCGTTTTGAAGTGCAAATGGTCACGCGACTAATTTCAATCATCAAATTTGGTTTTAAATGTCACGTGATCGTTTTTGAGTTTAAACTGATATTTCTAAAATCACGTGACACTTTTTACATTGTAAATGGTCACGTGACGAATTTCAATAATCAAATTTAACTTTAAAGGTCTAGCAACTTTTTTCTATCGTCAAAACGGAATCCTAAATAAAGATCACGTGACTGTTTTAAATGTCAAAATATTATTTGAAGGGTCACGTGACCGTTTTCAAGTTTAAACTGATGTTTTTTAAAGTCACGTGACTCGTTTCAAGGTGCAAATGGTCAAGCGACTAATTTCAATCATCAAATTTAGTTCTAAGTGTCACGTGATCGTTTTTGAGTTTAAACTGATATTTCTAAAATCACGTGACGCGTTTTACAGTGTAAATGGTCACGTGACGAATTTCAATAATCAAATTTATTTTTAAAGGTCTCGTAACTTTTTTCCACCGTCAAAATGGAATCCTAAAGATCACGTGACCGTTTTTAAGTTTACTGATGTTTTTTAAAGTCACGTGACTCGTTTTAAAGTGCAAATGGTCACGCGACTAATTTCAATCATCAAATTTAGTTTTAAATGTCACGTGATCGTTTTTGAGTTTAAACTGATATTTCTAAAATCACGTGACGCGTTTTACAGTGTAAATGGTCACGTGACAAATTTCAATAATCAAATTTGTTTTTAAAGGTCTCGTAACTTTTTTCCACCGTCAAAATGGAATCCTAAAGATCACGTGACCGTTTTTAAGTTTAAACTGACGTTTTTTTAAGTCACGTGACTCGTTTTAAAGTGCAAATGGTCACGCGACTAATTTCAATCGTAAAATTTAATTTTAAATGTCACGTGATCGTTTTTGAGATCGTTTTGAACTGATATTTTTAACATCACGTGACACATTTTACAGTGCAAATGGTCACGTGACGATTTTCAATCATTAAATTTATTTTTAGAGGTCTAGTGGATCTTTTTTAACGTCCAAACGAAATCCTAAAGAGCACGTGACTGTTTTAAATGTCAAAATATTATTTAACGATCACGTGACCGTTTTTCAGTGTTAACTGATGTTTTTAAGTCGCGTGGTGACCGTTTTTCAGTTTTTAACTGATATTTTGCTTCAAGGCTGAAAAAAGTCAAAATATGTCATTCGACTTGTCAAAACGGTCCTTCTGATGCCGGAACTGTCAAAATACAAAGTGACAACGAGGGAATCTGAGCGAGACAAAACTGGGATTTTTTTTGAACATTTATACTGCAATTTTTGAGATTAACTGTCAACACGTAGGTAGCAAAGTGTCATAATCTGTCATTTTGCTTGTCAAAGCTGTCATTTCCACGCGGAAACTTCAAAATTTCAAGTAAAAATTATAAAATTGAAAGGACGTGACAAAACTGTCGTTCTCTCAATGAAACAGGTTCAAAGTCAAACAGTAGGAAAGAAAATATCAAAAGGTGTTCTTATACCTTTCAAAAATGTCATTTTCAGACTAAGCCTGTCAAAATTTAAAGGTAAATTTGTCAAAATGTAAACCAAAAAAAATCACGAAAATGTATTAACAGATTCAAAGTCACAAAGTGCTGAGAGAAAAATGTGGAAATATGTCATTTTGCTTGTCAAAACTGTCATCCTAAACCTGAAGCTGTCAATATCAGGTAGCAAGGTGTCAAAATCAGTCATTTTCAGACCAAAACTCTCAAAATTTCAGATTAGTCAAAATGTAAACCAAAAAAAATACGAAAATTTCAAGCAAAAACTGACAAGTTTTAAGGTCAAACTGTGTAAATTCCGAAGGTAAACTGGCAAAATCTGTCATTTAATTTGTCAAAACTGTCATTTCAAAGCCGAAACTGTCGAAAATTCAAACGTGACCACTGGAAAAGTTGGAGATATGGAGTAATTCAAAGTCACAAAGTGCTGAGAGAAAAATGTGAAAATATGTCATTTTGCTTGTCAAAACTGTCATCCTAAACCTGAAGCTGTCAATTTCAGGTAGAAAGGTGTCAAAATCAGTCATTTTCAGACCAGAACTCTCAAAATTTCAGATTAGTCAAAATGTAAACCAAAAAAAATACGAAAATTTCAAGCAAAAACTGACAAGTTTTAAGGCCAAACTGTGTAAATTCCGAAGGTACACTGTCAAAATCTGTCATTTAATTTGTCAAAACTGTCATTTCAAAGCCGAAACTGTCGAAAATTCAAACGTGACCACTAGAGAAATTGGAGATATGGAGTAATTCAAAGTCACAAAGTGCTGAGAGAAAAATGTGAAAATATGTCATTTTGCTTGTCAAAACTGTCATCCTAAACCTGAAGCTGTCAATTTAGAGGTAGCAAGGTGTCAAAATCAGTTATTTTCAGACCAAAACTCTCAAAATTTCAGATTAGTCAAAATGAAAAACCAAAAAAAAACGAAAATTTCAAGCAAAAACTGACAAGTTTTAAGGCCAACCTGTGTAAATTCCGAAGGTAAACTGTCCAAATCTGTCATTTAATTTGTCAAAACTGTCATTTCAAAGCCGAAACTGTCGAAAATTCAAACGTGACCACAAGAGAAATTGGAGATATGGAGTAATTCAAAGTTACAAAGTGCTGAGAGAAAAATGGGAAAATATGTCATTTTGCTTGTCAAAACTGTCATCCTAAACCTGAAGCTGTCAATTTAGAGGTAGCAAGGTGTCAAAATCTGTCATTTAATTTGTCAAAACTGTCATTTCCAAGCCGAAACTGTCGAAAATTCAAACGTGACCACTGGAAAAGTTGGAGATATGGAGTAATTCAAAGTCACAAAGTGCTGAGAGAAAAATGTGAAAATATGTCATTTTGCTTGTCAAAACTGTCATCCTAAACCTGAAGCTGTCAATATCAGGTAGCAAGGTGTGAAAATCAGTCATTTTCAGACCAAAACTCTCAAAATTTCATATTAGTCAAAATGTAAACCAAAAAAAAAAAAGAAAATTTTAAGCAAAAACTGACAAGTTTTAAGGCCAAACTGTGTAAATTCCGAAGGTACACTGTCAAAATCTGTCATTTAATTTGTCAAAACTGTCATTTCAAAGCCGAAACTGTCGAAAATTCAAACGTGACCACAAGAGAAATTGGAGATATGGAGTAATTCAAAGTTACAAAGTGCTGAGAGAAAAATGTGAAAATATGTCATTTTGCTTGTCAAAACTGTCATCCTAAACCTGAAGCTGTCAATTTAGAGGTAGCAAGGTGTCAAAATCTGTCATTTAATTTGTCAAAACTGTCATTTCCAAGCCGAAACTGTCGAAAATTCAAACGTGACCACTGGAAAAGTTGGAGATATGGAGTAATTCAAAGTCACAAAGTGCTGAGAGAAAAATGTGAAAATATGTCATTTTGCTTGTCAAAACTGTCATCCTAAACCTGAAGCTGTCAATATCAGGTAGCAAGGTGTGAAAATCAGTCATTTTCAGACCAAAACTCTCAAAATTTCATATTAGTCAAAATGTAAACCAAAAAAAAAAAAGAAAATTTTAAGCAAAAACTGACAAGTTTTAAGGCCAAACTGTGTAAATTCCGAAGGTACACTGTCAAAATCTGTCATTTAATTTGTCAAAACTGTCATTTCAAAGCCGAAACTGTCGAAAATTCAAACGTGACCACTAGGGAAATTGGAGATATGGAGTAATTCAAAGTTACAAAGTGCTGAGAGAAAAATGTGAAAATGTGTCATTTTGCTTGTCAAAACTGACATCCTAAACCTGAAGCTGTCAATTTAGAGGTAGCAAGGTGTCAAAATCTGTCATTTAATTTGTCAAAACTGTCATTTCCAAGCCGAAACTGTCGAAAATTCAAACGTGACCACTAGAGAAATTGGAGATATGGAGTAATTCAAAGTTACAAAGTGCTGAGAGAAAAATGTGAAAATGTGTCATTTTGCTTGTCAAAACTGTCATCCTAAACCTGAAGCTGTCAATTTAGAGGTAGCAAAAGGTGTCAAACTCAGTCATTTTCAGACCAAAACTCTCAAAATTTCAGATTAGACATAATGTAAACCAAAAAAAAAAACGAAAATTTCAAGCAAAAATTGACAAGTTTTAAGGCCAAACTGTGTAAATTCCGAAGGTACACTGTCAAAATCTGTCATTTAATTTGTCAAAACTGTCATTTCAAAGCCGAAACTGTCGAAAATTCAAACGTGACCACTAGAGAAATTGGAGATATGGAGTAATTCAAAGTTACAAAGTGCTGAGAGAAAAATGTGAAAATGTGTCATTTTGCTTGTCAAAACTGACATCCTAAACCTGAAGCTGTCAATTTAGAGGTAGCAAGGTGTCAAAATCTGTCATTTAATTTGTCAAAACTGTCATTTCCAAGCCGAAACTGTCGAAAATTCAAACGTGACCACTAGAGAAATTGGAGATATGGAGTAATTCAAAGTTACAAAGTGCTGAGAGAAAAATGTGAAAATGTGTCATTTTGCTTGTCAAAACTGTCATCCTAAACCTGAAGCTGTCAATTTAGAGGTAGCAAGGTGTCAAAATCTGTCATTTAATTTGTCAAAACTGTCATTTCCAAGCCGAAACTGTCGAAAATTCAAACGTGACCACTAGAGAAATTGGAGATATGGAGTAATTCAAAGTTACAAAGTGCTGAGAGAAAAATGTGAAAATGTGTCATTTTGCTTGTCAAAACTGTCATCCTAAACCTGAAGCTGTCAATTTAGAGGTAGCAAAAGGTGTCAAACTCAGTCATTTTCAGACCAAAACTCTCAAAATTTCAGATTAGACATAATGTAAACCAAAAAAAATACGAAAATTTCAAGCAAAAATTGACAAGTTTTAAGGCCAAGCTGTGCAAATTCCGAAGGTACACTGTCAAAATCTGTCATTTAATTTGTCAAAACTGTCATTTCAAAGCCGAAACTGTCGAAAATTCAAACGTGACCACTGGAAAAATTGGAGATATGGAGTAAACCAAAGTCACAAAGTGCTGAGAGAACAATGTGAAAATATGTCAGTTTGCTTGTCAAAACTGTCATTCTAAACCTGAAGCTGTCAATTTCAGGTAGTAAGGTGTCAAAATCAGTCATTTTCAGACCAAAACTCTCAAAATTACAGATTAGTCAAAATGTAAACCAAAAAAAAATACGAAAATTTCAAGCAAAAACTGACAAGTTTTAAGGCCAAACTGTGTAAATTCCGAAGGTAAACTGTCAAAATCTGTCATTTGATTTGTCAAAACTGTCATTTCAAAGCCGAAACTGTCGAAAATTCATCATCATCATGGAGATATGGAGTAAGACCAATAAACAGGGAATGAAGGAAAAAACAAATAAAGTTTCACATTTTATAACAAATTTTAAATGGCAAATTGGTAACTTAAAAACAAATTTATTTGACTTAGTAGTCATTTATTTGACTTAGTAGTCAAATAAATTTGACTACCTAATAGTTTACCTTATGGAATTTGGATCAGGTGCAGGTCCTTTTTGACAACCGTCCGCCATCAGTTGATCCCAACCAAACATTTGGGGACTACAGGGTGCGTGCACGCACAAGCAGGAATCGGGCGGCACGCGAGTCGGCCACCCATATGGGTCCTCATAGCCGCCCTTCAGGTACAGCGAATCGACAAACACCGGCTGATCCGACCGGTTGTACAGCCACACGAAACCGTCAGAATCGCGGGATAAAGTTATTCCTGAAAATTGTATTTTTTGTTTAGTTAAAGTTTTTAAGGCAATTTATCATACACTTGGAACTTGAGTAATATTCTGGCAAAATATAAATTAAAAATAAGTAAATAAATCATTGAAAATTTCAGAATTTGGCTGGGCATTTTGCTGTCTGAAACAGATTTCTATCCTACTTTTTAGATATCTCCAGTATAACGTCGTATATTTGAAATTTAATACCAAATATAACTTAAAAAGTACAATTTTTTCGACAAATCGACATTTTGTTAACAAAAACTGAAGATAGGAATGTGCATCAAGTTATTTTCCGCAAGTTTGAAATGCAAAGATGAAAATGTCTGATCATTGCTGACCAATTATTGAAAAAGCAATAATTTGCATTTTTTTATCATCTCAAGTTATAAGCTACTCTAAAATCGTCGCATTGTTCAAATATTCCAAATAAAACTAATTAAGTGACCTGGCATTTTGCTGTAAAAGTTGGTATTATAGGAATTCGTAAAAAAAACGATAGCTGATTGCTGAGTCATTCAATGATTAAATAGTTAAGAGTACACCAGATGATTAATACCGTCATCGAGTAATTTGATTAACGATTACCATGACGAAACTTTGATCTGATCTGATAAAAATGTAAGGTAACTCTACTGCCAGCCATTTAATCATTAAATCCAGAAACAAAACAGAATTTTTGAAATTTCTCATCTTATTCAGTATCTGTTTACAGGGAAAAAGTATAATTTAGATACCAAAATGTTCGATACACAAACTTTAACATTTTGAAAAGCCAGGGGGAGGATAAATGTTCATTTTTCCCCTAAAAATATTTACTCTTTCGTGTAGTATCTGGAATTCATATTATTAAAAGCAGATAGCGCTTTTAGAGTTGAAAAGAGCAGTTCAAAACGATCATATTGAGCTTTTTACAATCACTAAAACCCCAAAAATGGCGGTTGATAAGGAATTTTCAAAATTTCCAAAAAAAGTGGAATATCATGGAAACGGTTAGAATTACGGAAATTTCACAAGAGACCAAAAATGTTATCTTAAAAGAACATTTTAAGACAAACATTTTAAGTTTTTTACGGTCGTAAAAACCCCAAAAATGGAGGAGGAACAAAGTTTTTAAAATTTTTATGAAATTTCCCAAAAAAAGTCGAATATTTCGGAAACGGTTGGAAATTTTGCAGAAAAACAAAAATGTTCAGAATGACTGTCTGCAGCCAGTAGTAAGTTTACTTAGACTCGGATAAACGCGGTCTTCACTGGCAGAGCGTTAAATTTAACTGTTTTTTTTGAACACCCTGTATATGTTCAATCGTATTCCGGTTAGTATGAAATGAAAGGGCAGTTCAAAACAAGCATTTTGCACTTTTTATGGTCGCTAAAACCCCAAAAATGGCGAAGATACGGAGTTTTTAAAATAATGATGCAATTTCCAAAAAAAAAGTCGAATATCTCGGAAACAGAGTTACGAAAATTTTGCAAGAAACCAAAAATATTAAGAATTATTCTTGAGCGGTCATAACCGGCAGACAGTTAATTACTAATTTAACTATTTTTCAAATTAACAAGTGGGTTTTACAAGCAATTTTGTGTGTGACTATCCTTTCAAACTGTGTTTTTGGCAATTCAAACTTTGACACCGCTTTTCTCCCTGACTGTACCAAATTTTGAAGTGTTTTTTCAAGTTATTGAGTAGGAAATTCGATAAAGATTCTAAAAATGTGCTTAAAACTGTCATTTTCTCACTCCAAGTGGGTTTTAAAAGCAATTGTGTCCCTGACTGTCCTTTCAAACTGTGTTTCTAGCAATTTAGATTTTGACACCGCTTTTCTGCCTGACTATACCAAATTGTACAAGTGTTTTTTCAACTTATTGAATAGGAAATTTAATGAGAATTTCAAAAATGTGCTTAAAACTACCATTTTCTCACTCCAAGTGGGTTTTACAAGCAATTTTGTCTCTGACTGTTCTTTCAAACTGTGTTTTTGGCAGTTCAAACTTTGACACTGCTTTTCTCCCTGACTGTACCAAATTTTGAAGTGTTTTTTTAAATTGCTGAGTAGGAAATTTGATAAAGATTCTAAAAATGTGCTTAAAACTGTCATTTTCTCACTCCAAGTGGGTTTTACAAGCAATTTTGCCTCTGACTGTTCTTTCAAACTGTGTTTCTGCCAATTCAAACTTTGACACCGCTTTTCTCCCTGACTGTACCAAATTTTGAAGTGTTTTTTCAAGTTATTGAGTAGGAAATTCGATAAAGATTCTAAAAATGTGCTTAAAACTGTCATTTTCTCACTCCAAGTGGGTTTTATAAGCAATTTTGTCTCTGACTGTCCTTTCAAACTGTGTTTTTGGCAGTTCAAACTTTGACACCGCTTTTCTCCCTGACTTTACCAAATTTTGAAGTGTTTTTTTAGGTTAATGAGTAGTAAATTCAATAAAGATTCTAAAAATGTGCTTTAAACTGTCATTTTCTCACTCCAAGTGGGTTTTATAAGCAATTTTGTCTCTGACTGTCCTTTCAAACTGTGTTTTTGGCAGTTCAAACTTTGACACCGCTTTTCTCCCTGACTTTACCAAATTTTGAAGTGTTTTTTTAGGTTAATGAGTAGTAAATTCAATAAAGATTCTAAAAATGTGCTTTAAACTGTCATTTTCTCACTCCAAGTGGGTTTTATAAGCAATTTTGTCTCTGACTGTCCTTTCAAACTGTGTTTTTGGCAGTTCAAACTTTGATACCGCTTTTCTCCCTGACTTTACCAAATTTTGAAGTGTTTTTTTTAGGTTAATGAGTAGGAAATTCGATAAGGATTCTAAAAATGTGCTTAAAACTGCCATTTTCTCACTCCAAGTGGTTCTACAAGCAATTTTGTCTCTGACTGTCCTTTCAAACTGTGTTTCTGGCAATTCAAACTTTGAAACCGCTTTTTACCCTGACTGTAAATAGTTCTAATATCACGTGACAACTGTCACTAACGTCAAAACATCTGTCGTCTGTGTCGAGTTACGAAAATTTTGCAAGAAACCAAAAATATACAGAATTACACTATTTTTCTTTTTGTTTATTTTTTGAACATCCTGTATATGTTCACTTGCGTTATACGGTTTGCACGAGGTAAAGGAGCAGTTCAAAACAAACACTTTGAACTTTTTACAATCGCTGAAACCCCAAAAAAGGCGGAAATAAGAAATTTTGAAAATGTACATGCAATTTAAACAAAAAATATAAAAATTCGGATATCTCGGAAATGGTTAGAGTTACGGAAATTTTACAAGATACCAAAAATGTTCAGTACGGCATTTTGCACCCTGGGGACTTCAGTACGGATAAAATAATACTTACAATTTAGAAAAAAAAAATGTTGTAATGATTTGCACTTGGGCATTTTCGTGAAAAGCACCTCATTGAACAGTAATATCTTCATTTTTCAACTTTTTATTTAAAAATGTGATAATTTCAGTTATAACAGAAGTTTTCCCCAAACTGAATATTTAAAAAAAAACTGAAATGTTCAGTTGTCCTTACCTAATCCAATTTTAACCCTCGTTTTCCGACTAGATTCTGGCTGTCTTGCATTGTTCTGACCTAACGACTCCAAGCTAAGTCCATCGAGCCCGTATCGTTCATGACCGAAAATGTTCACGTGGTGAGATCCAATAGGAACCACGGGACCAACTCTTTCTTGCATCTCCCAGTATTTTAGCGTACACCATTCCAGATGGTTCGTCATCGATGACCCTGGAACAGAAACACTGAATTTAATTATCGTTGTATTTCTTTAAAAAACAAATTCAATTCAGAAACGTTGCAACGTCGTCGTCACAGTGTTGCAACGTCAAAATATTTAATGGCGGTAGAATAATCAGTCAAAAAACGGTAGATAACGCTAGATCAAAGCAAATTCATTAATTTTACATTATTATACAGAGTGTCTTTTAATAGTTGTCAACTTTAGAACATAGTTTGACAGTTTTGACGTTAGTGGCAGTTGTCACGTAATTGTAGAAAACTACTTGACAATTGGCAAAATAACTGTCATAATTCTCAGAAACACGTTTTATATCAAATAATGCAAGAAAACATTTCTAAACCCTGATTTTTGCAACTTTAGAGCATGGTTTGACAGTTTTGACGTTAGTGACAGTTGTCACGTAATTTTAGAACACTATTTAGCTAGACGGTAACGTGATAATTGTCAAAATAACTGTCATAATTCTCAGAAACACGTTTTATATCAAATACTGAAACAAAACGTTTCTAAATCCTGATTTTTGCAACTTTAGGTCATGGTTTGACAGTTTTGACGTTAGTGGCAGTTGTCACGTGATTTCAGAAGACTATTTAGCTAGACTATGAAGTGAGAATTGTCAAAATAACTGTCATAATTCTCAGAAACACGTTTTATATCAAATACTGCAAGAAAACGTTTCTAAATCCTGATTTTTGCAACTTTAGAGCATGGTTTGACAGTTTTGACGTTAGTGACAGCTGTCACGTGATTGTAGAACACTATTTAGCTAGACGGTAACGTGATAATTGTTAAAATAACTGTCATAATTCTCAGAAACACGTTTCATATCAAATACTGCAAAAAAACGTTTGTAAATCCTGATTTTTGCAACTTTAAATCATGGTTTGACAGATTTGACGTTAGTGACAGTTGTCACGTGATTTCATAAGACTATTTAGCTAGACTATGATGTGACAGTTGTCAAAATAACTGTCATAATTCTTAGAAACACGTTTCATATCAAATAATGCAAGAAAACGTTTCTAAACCCTGATTTTTGCAACTTTAGAGCACGATTTAACAGTTTTGACGTTACTGTCAGATGTCACGTGATTTCAGAAGACTATTTAGCTAGACTATAAAGTGACAATTGTCAAAATAACTGTCCTAATTCTCAGAAACACGTTTCATATCAAATACAGCAAAAAAAAAACGTTTCTAAACACTGATTTTTGCAACTTTAGAGCATGGTTTGACAGTTTTGACGTTATTGGCAGTTGTCACGTGATTTCAGAAGACTATTTAGCTAGACTATGAAGTGACAATTGTCAAATTAACTGTTAAATCTCAGAAAATCGTCTTGTTTCGAAAACTGTGTTAAAATGTGCAAATTCTAGTAAAATGTTGACAATTCTGACAATAATGGCATCTGATAATTCTGACATCACGTGGTTTTAGAGAATAATTTGGAGTAAGAAAATGACTGTTTCAGGTGCATTTTTAGAATCCTTATTAAATTTCCTATTCAATAAACTGAAAATATATATAAAAAGTTTCACAACCAACATAATGGCAATAACGTAATTAAAAAGTAGATTATATACAAAAAACAGGAGAAGAAAGAAAGAAGAAGAAGAGAAACGATAGAAGAACTACAAAAACGGTAGATATACTGTTTTAACGGTAGACCTGGCAACATTGGTCGTCGCCCACTTGTCGGAATCGCTACGTCACATGGCGACAGATCCGGTCATGGTGACGGCCTAGTAAGGTCGCGCCGATATGGTGGCGCCGGAAATTCAGCGATTATATTGTTTGCACACATTTCGGTCGTCACCATGATAATACCTGGAAGTGTATTGTACTCGCTTAAACGATTGGATTATACAATTCAGGCTAATGATCTTTGCATCAGAAGAAAGTTGAGCATTACGCGACGCGAAGCGGAAGGTCGCTATTCTAAAGTGGGTGACTCAAGCGGGCGGTAAATTTGGTTTTTCGCTGCTGGTGGTAAACTGGCCCATTCCGCCCGCGTTGGTAATGATCCAAAACTTTGACTAACAGACAGGGTATTGACCGAATGCAATTCACACCAACCTCTACGTGAGCGTTATCACGTATACCACAAATTATAGGAAAAAATGAATTAAAGTCCTGTTGACAGCAAATCGGAGACTGTTAATACTGGGCGTCAGTCTCTCTGGTAAACAATTTCAAGATTATTAGATTACTACTATCAATCGACTACAGCAAAAATTTCGTCCGGATTTATTTTTAGAGGACCTTGCTATTAGTCAAGGATACCCGTTATCTACCGGCACATCACCTTAGTCAATAAGAACTTATGTCATGAAGTGTGAGACTTGTCGATGTTGCCAATTACTCGCTAAACACTAAAATTGGTACTTTCAGTTTAAGTAATTTATTACTCGCTTTTGTTGTGTCACTGATTCATCATGCCATCATTAATTGCGATAATCGAGTGATAAAAGCAATTCGTGCACAAATAGCACATTTAAAACCTAAATTTACGGTATTTTTTTGAATATCAAAAATTTTCTATGGTGCAACATTGTGAAATCCACGTAAAAATTTAATTTAACTTACAAAAGTTAAAAGTTGTAATTCTGTATAATTTGAGTTATGTCATGTTACTAAAGCTCTTTTGATATACCTAAAATAAGTATCATTTTCAATCTGTATGACGTATGAAAGCAAGTAAATAAAATAAATAAATAATAAAATTTTCTCTTCTTAATAATACTAATTCGTGAAAATTCTGTTAAAACCAATGAAACCTGTAATTGAAGAGAATAGCCAAATTCCTTCTCATCAGCTTGGTTTCAGAGAGAAACACCATTGATCAAGTACATAGAATTAAAAGTCAATCTGTAATTGTAATAATATTGTTTTTACCTAAATCTTATGCTAGAGCAACGTTGTAAACGTAAAATGTTATTTTTTCTTAGAGAATGAAAAAGGTTAACTTTTCACAAAATGCACTTTTCATTCCTAAGACCCAATCATACGACACGCTAATTTTTATTTTTCATTCTTATTTTTAAATGCAATATTGACAACTTTAACTTTTTTTTTAAACAAATGAGGTTAAGGTTTTTACAAATTAGTCTGTTTCACATTTTCAATTTTCACTTGTTCATTGGACAATAAAAGAAAGAAAATTAAATTAATTTGTGCTCGAGAACTCTGGTGCAAATGCACGAGAATGACAGAACTTCCTCACAGGAAAATGTTAATAATAATAACTATTTTTCAGTAAAGTAATATCCACTAATTTCAACTTCATTGAAAATATATTAAGTTATCTCTCAGAAGGTTGTTCTACTTATACAAACAATGAAATTACCAAAAAAGTATTTCACTTTTTCGCCATTTCTTGTCAAAAATAAGAAAAAACGAAAATGACTTACGAAAATTGTGAAAAATAGAAAGAGTCCCATTGGGACACAGTTATTGAATAAGAAATTCAATGAGCATTCGAAAAATATGCTTAAAACTACCATTTTCCAACTCCACGTGAGTTTTAGCAGCGATTTTGTCCTTGACTGTCCTATCAAACTGTGTTTCTGGCAGTTCAATCATTGACACCGCTTTTCTTCCTGGCTGTACCAAATTTTGTAGTGTTTTTTCAGGTTATTGAATAGGAAATTTAATGAGGATTTCAAAAATGTGCTTAAAACAGTCATTTTCTCACTCCAAGTGGGTTTTGTTTTACCAGCGATTTTGTTTTTGACTGTCCTTTCAAACTGTGTTTTTGACAGTTCAAACTTTGACACCGCTTTTCTCCCTGACTGTACTTAATTTTGAAGTGTTTTTTTATGTTATTGAATAGAAAATTTAATGAGGATTTCAAAACTGTGCTTAAAAAAGTCATTATCTCACTCCAAGTGGGTTTTACCAGCGATTTTGTTTTCGACTATCCTTTTAAACTGTGTTTCGACAGTTCAAATTCTGACAAGGCTTTTTTCCCTGACTGTACCAAATTTTGTAGTGTTTTTTTCAGGTTATTGAATAGAAAATTTAATGAGGATTTCAAAAATGTGCTTACAACAGTCATTTTCTTATTTCAATTTGGTTTTACAAGCAATTTTGTCTCTGACTCTCATTTCAAGCTGTGTTTTTGGCAGTTCTAATTTTGACACCACTTTTCTCTCTGACTGTACCAAATTTTGTAGTGTTTTTTAAGTTATTGAATAGGAAATTTAACGAGGATTCCAAAAATGTGCTCAAAACAGTAATTTTCTTACTCCAAGTGGGTTTTACATGCATTTTTGTCCCTGGCTGTCCTTTCAAACTGTGTTTTTAACAGTTAAAATTTTGACACCGCTTTTCTGCCTAACTGTACCAAATTTTGAAGTGCTGTTTTAAGTTTTGTAATAGAAATTTCAATGAGAATTCCAAAAATTTACTTAAAACTGCCATTTTCTCATTTCAAGTGGGTTTTACCAGCGATTTTGTCCATGACTGTCCTATCAAACTGTGTTTTTGACAGTTCGAACTTTGACACCGCTTTTCTCCCTGACTGTACCAAGTTTTGAAGGGTTTTTTCAGGTTATTGAATAGGAAATTTAATGAGGATTTCAAAAACGTGCTTAAAACAGTCATTTTCTCATTCCAAGTAGGTTTTACCAGCGATTTTGTTTTTGACTGTCCTTTTGAACTGTGTTTTTGACAATTCAAATTCTGACAAGGCTTTTTTCCCTGACTGTACCAAATTTTAAAGTGCTTTTTCAAGTTATTGAATAGGAAATTCAATAAGAATTCGAAAAATGTGCTTAAAACTGCCATTTTCTCACTCCAAATGGGTTTTACCAGCGATTTTGTCCTTGACTGTTCTTTCAAACTGTGTTTTTGACAGTTCAAATTCTGACAAGACTTTTCTCCTTGACTGTACCAAATTTTAAAGTGCTTTTTCAAGTTATTGAATAGGAAATTTAATGAGAATTCCAAAAATGTGCTTAAAACTGCCATTTTCTCGCTCCAAGTGGGTTTTACCAGCGATTTTGTTTTTGACTGTTCTTTCAAACAGTATTTCTGGAAGTTCAAACTTTGACCACTTCTCTTCTTGACTGTAAATAGTTCTAATATCACGTGACAACTGTCACTAACGTCAAAATATCGGTCAAACTGTGCTCCAAATTTACAAAATAAGGATTTAAAAAATATGTTTATGAAATGATATAAAATATGAAATTTATGACAGTTATTTTGACAGTGGTCACGTGACTGTCTAGTTAAATTGTTCTATAAACCATGCGATATATCTACTGTCAATATTCGACTAGAATTTTGATGAATTTCAATTTAACACAGTTTTCAAAACAGAACGTGTTTCTGAGATTTATGACAGTTATGTTGACAGTGATCACGTGACCGTCTAGCACAAATATCCTTTAAAACAATAATAAAAATATATAAAAAAAAAATTGTATTTTTGAAGTAGGGTTTATACTATAGCAAGTTAGTATTACTTTTCGATGTAAAATCAAATAAATAATTTCCATTTTTTTTTCAAAAATTAAAAAAACACCTTGTTCTAAATATTAAAATTGTTTATTTTTTCTTCTTTTGTTTTTTGACCGATTATTCTACCGTTATTACATATTTTGACTTGAAAACACTGATCTTAATAGGGTCTTATAAAGTATCCATACTGAATGTTTCAAATAAGCAAGTAATTCCCAATTAACTGAAACTATGAAGGAAAAATGCCCAAAATCGACCTGCTTAGCCTGGACAAAAACTTCAAAAAAACCTTAAAAAAAAGTGTCATACATCATCAAGACCGTATATAAAAAAAATAAAGTTGATGATGGTTCTGCAAAACCGAAACATCGGAATTAGCATTGACAGTGGCAGTAGAGAAGTGTCCTTATTTAAAAAAAATAATAAAAAAAAGAAAATGATGTTTTCTAAAGACAACTACTTTTCTCTTATTTAACCAAATCTGTATCTCTAACCGTTTTCTGAATACCGCACGTTTACTTTTTAAAACAGATAGAAAATAATTGGCAACACCGTAAGTTATTCATGCATAGGGTGATCCAAAAACCAGTGAACTTGTAAGTATGGCAACAGCTAACATAGAAATAACAGTTAAACAAAAATGGTAGTTAAGTAATTGTTATCTTATTGTCTACATAGATGACCTGATTGATAATGGACAATAATTATATAGATTTTTACTGCTGACACTAATAAATGTTGTAAAACAATTTAGTCAAGCATAACTGTTTAGCTCGGTTGGAGAAGAAAAAATGTCTGCCAATTAATAGAATTTGTCACATCAGTTCTGGGAAATGTTTAATTTGGTTTATTGTGTTTGGGACTTTGAAATACAGCCAAATGCTCGTGTTTCCTTTATTTCTTTCTTTAAATTCATTTACCTGGTAATACACCACGACACAACAGTCAACAACGTAAAGCAAAAAATTGCTGAATATGTAAATGCAATGTTTACACAGTATTTTAAATAATCATGTTAACTAGATAATGCTTAATTATCGTTTCCACGCAGTGATTATTAATAAAGCAATAATTTTAAATTGAAAATTATTATTGTCATTTTTCTGTAAAAATCTGTCGCATGGATCGAGTTACACGAATCACATACAAATATGATGATGTGCTTGTTTCACAAATGTAACTGTCGTTCGCGGTGCAGTAAAACCATTAAAAATTGGCAGAGAATAACATTTTTTCATAAAACTTATTTTTCCCAGCTCATTTCGGTTTATTTGTCAAGTTGACTACACCTGGCACAACGTTTTATAACGTTCCAGCTAAAAACTTCTCAACCTGAGTAATTTGCATCATATCAACGATTTCCAAAAAGGATTTTTGTTGACGTTACATTAATAGCAAAATTGAAAGAAATAAGTTAATCACAAGCAACCTAGATTTCTAACAAGTGAAGAACTGGAAGCGAGACAGGAGGAATTCCAAAAAGAACTAGCAAAGCATTTACCATGGGAAGAAGCTCCCGAAAATAATATGGATCAACTCATTGAAACATTGATAACATCTATAAAAACAGCAGTTAAGAAGATCAGGTCACAAACTAAAAAACCAGGAAGTTCCAAACTACCATGCAAATGATAACACAAAGAGTTGGAAAAATGAAAGGAAGAGCGCAAATTACTTAAGAAATCTATGATCGAAATCTTGAAAGGAACCGGAGTAGACCAACAGGAAATAAACATCATCTCCAACCTCTATTAGCACCAAATTGCCGATGTGAGAGTGGAACAAGCAACAACAGATGGAGAGTAAGAAAGTTAATACTTATTCGGTATGCGGATGACACTGTGATCATGGCGGATTATTAATACCGCGTTGATCAACACACAGTATGCTCATAAACATTGAAAAACTCAAAGAGGGTTCACACAATTGAAAACAGCCTTCACATAATCAGATCTCATGTTGGACTCTTAACCCTGGTCTAGAGAGGAGGAGGCCTTTGAGATGTACTTGTACAGAAAAATAGTCTGCATGCCATGGGTACAAAGAGTAACAAATGAGGAGCTGCTGAGGAATATGAGAAAACTTTACTGACAACAAAACAACGAACGTCAAAGGGGATCTCACAAAATGGTTTGGATGCTCATCAATAGACATCTTCAGAGCTGCAATATCCAGGACCATGTTAGCCATTTGGATCGCCAAACTTCGTATCGTATATGAAGGTTCTCAGATCAAGATTGTCTTCTTCTTCTTCAGTGCTCCTTTGTCCACTCCTGAACGTAGACCTCTTTCATCCGCTTGCATGCATTTCTGTCTTGTGCTGTTTGGGACCATCTTTTCCCCGAAATCGGTTTGATATCCTCTAGTTGCCTTTTCTGGGGTCTGCCTACGCTACTCTTGTTCTGCCTTGGTTCTGTCACTGTTATGGTTCACATTGCTTTCCGAGATACGCTTCATGATGTCCAAGTAGTTCTTCGTCGGATCTCCTCATTTTTGATTTTGTCTCTTAGACTGATTCCAAGCATGATGCGCTCTATTGCTCTTTGCATTAATCTCAACTGTTCAGCACTTTCCGTCATTGACTCTGTTTCTAAACCGTAAGTTGCTAAGTAAGATTGTCTAGTGGAATAATTACAAATATAAAAACACGGTTGTATGTGATCCTTAGCAAATTCCACAAATCATTGAAGAATTCTACAGGGCTACTGCCGCAGAAGCTGACTGTTATCGGGTAATAGTAACAAATGTGGGCTCAGAAGAGACAGAAGAACGGTAAATGGCCGGGAGAAAACAAGGTTGAAATTTGGAGGACGTAAAATAGAGAAAACCCAGAGTGTTCAACAAATGTTTACAGAATGGTAGAATGTCGAATCCTTGGTTTAATGCAGAAGTTGTGCTTTTTTCAAGAAGGAGGATAATACAAATCTACCGTTCTATTCTGTAACACCTTTATATCTTATCCGTCTTTCAAGAAAACTAGATTTCTATCAACCAGTGGAGCAAGCCCTTTGAAGCCAATACAACTGAGTTTCTACAAACATTGCGAACCCTAATAGAAAAAAAAACAACAGAATAGGATATTGTCACGTTAAAGGGTAGCTAAGAGGGAAGAAAACTTGGTCCATTGGTAACTCGCTTTATTGTCTACAACATACAGAGGGCGCGGAGGGCGAATGCTTTAGCGGGATTGAATGAACCCTAGACTCCAGTTCGGTTTTCAAGTTAGAAGTTGCAACTAAGAAACCACGTTTCTAGAAACGGTGTTCAGGGAAATTTGAAGTTGACGACCGAATTCCGCAGCCGGTCGAGTGGAGATGGTGGAATCTCTAAGTGGAAACGTCGATTCCTAAAAGTCTACGGGGAATTGTCTTGTGCACTTCCAAGAGGCGGAAAGGGTGAAAACCTAGGAGAAGACCACGTGGATGTGACAGTGACGGTTATAGTTTCTACGAGGAATGACTTTATCAGATTGTGCCTACTGTACGGCAACTCTTGCTGCTCGCCCACACTATTTCCTTTGCAGGGATGATTCTCGGATGTGGCACTGGGTCACCTAATGCTCCACGTTCTCGTTACACAAGAGGCGTACCCAGACTAACCCAGAGATCAGTCAGTGACCTCCTTCTGGGGAAATACGGAAATCTACTATATCACATTGTCATCATTTCCAGCGGACTAACAAAAATGTTGCATCAATTGAATGAGGCTCCTAGAAGCATAGACAATGAACATAAGCAAGATCAAAACAATGAACCTCGACAATGGTCATATCAACTTAGGCGATCAGATCGTTAAGAATGTCAAAGTTTACCTAGGTCATACAGCGAAAGAGAAGAACATCCCAATAGACCTGAAATGAAAAGTCTATGAGTATGCTGTTCTCTTGTGGATGGCTCAGAGAGCTATAGGGATTTCCCTTTCTCGGCCTCTGTCAGTAATGCGAGTAATATTCGGTCAATATTGTCAAAAAAGGCTGTTTTGAATCAGAAATCACTAAAACATGATTTGGTTTATCAAAAAATAAAGTAAAATATTTCTGACAAAGTGATTCTTGTACCAAATGAGTAGCCTTTTTCAATCAAAATATCATTTTTAACTTTTTGTCACTTTTCTTTATTTTTTCATATTTAAATTAAGACAAATAATGTATATTTTAAAATGAGAAAAATGATGCAAATCTACAGATATTATTATTTAAACAATTTGTAAGTTACTAGTAATTTCAATCCAATTTCAAAAGTACTTTTTTGTCATGTTTTAGAAACTGTAAGAAAACGATGTTAATTCTTGCAAATTCTAGGCAAGGTTTGACAGTTTTGACTTTGTCACGTGGTTTTTAAACGTGACCTCTGTCAAAATAACTGTCATAAATCTCAGAAACGCATTTTTTATCGAATACTGCAAGGAAATTTTTCTAACTAAACCCTGATTTTTTAATTTTTGATTACAGTTTAACAACTTGATAGTCAGAGACAAAATTGCCTGTAAAACCCACTTGGAGTAACAAAAATGGCTGTTTTAAACACATTTTTAGAATCCTCATTAAATTGTCTATTCACTAATCTGAAAAAACACTACAAAATTTGGTGCAGTAAAAAAGAAAAGTGGTGACAAAATTTAAACTGCTAGGAACACAGTTTAAAAAGACAGTTCGGGACAAAATTGCCGATAAAACCCACTTGGAGTGAGAAAATGGCTGTTTTAAGCACATTTTTGGAATCCTAATTAAATTTTCTATCCACTTACCTAAAAAACACTACAAAATTTGGTGTATTAAAAAAGAAAAGTGGTGACAAAATTTAAACTGCTAGGAACACAGTTTAAAAAGACAGTCCGGGACAAAATTGCCGATAAAACCCACTTGGAGTGAGAAAATGGCTGTTTTAAGCACATTTTTGGAATCCTCATTAAATTTCCTATCCACTTACCTAAAAAACACTACAAAATTTGGTGTATTAAAAAAGAAAAGTGGTGACAAAACTTAAACTGCTAGAAACACAGTTTAAAAAGACAGTCAGGGACAAAATCGCCTGTAAAACCAAGTTGGAGTGAGAAAATGACTGTTTTAAGTACATTTTTGGAATCCTCATTAAATTTCCTATGCACTTACCTAAAAAACATTAAAAAATTTGGTGAAGTAAAAAAGAAAAGTGGTGATAAAACTTAAACTGCCAGAAACACAGTTTAAAAAGACAGTCAGGGACAAAATCGCCTGTAATACCCACTTGGAGGGAGAAAATTACTGATTTAAGCACATTTTTGGAATCCTCATTAAATTTCCTATCGACTAGCCTAAAAAAACACTACAAAATTTAGTACAGTAAAATAGAAAAGTGGTGACAAAATTTAAACTGCCAGAAACACAGTTTAAAAAGACAGTCAGGGACAAAATCGCCTGTAAAACCAAGTTGGAGTGAGAAAATGACTGTTTTAAGTACATTTTTGGAATCCTCATTAAATTTCCTATGCACTTACCTAAAAAACATTAAAAAATTTGGTGAAGTAAAAAAGAAAAGTGGTGATAAAACTTAAACTGCCAGAAACACAGTTTAAAAAGACAGTCAGGGACAAAATCGCTTGTAAAACCCACTTGGAGTGAGAAAATGACTGTTTTAAGCACATTTTTGGAATCCTCATTAAATTTCCTATCGACTAGCCTAAAAAAACACTACAAAATTTAGTACAGTAAAATAGAAAAGTGGTGACAAAATTTAAACTGCCAGAAACACAGTTTAAAAAGACAGTCAGGGACAAAATCGCCTGTAAAACCAAGTTGGAGTGAGAAAATGACTGTTTTAAGTACATTTTTGGAATCCTCATTAAATTTCCTATGCACTTACCTAAAAAACATTAAAAAATTTGGTGAAGTAAAAAAGAAAAGTGGTGATAAAACTTAAACTGCCAGAAACACAGTTTAAAAAGACAGTCAGGGACAAAATCGCTTGTAAAACCCACTTGGAGTGAGAAAATGACTGTTTTAAGCACATTTTTGGAATCCTCATTAAATTTCCTATCGACTAGCCTAAAAAAACACTACAAAATTTAGTACAGTAAAATAGAAAAGTGGTGACAAAATTTAAACTGCCAGAAACACAGTTTAAAAAGACAGTCAGGGACAAAATTGCCTATAAAACCCACTTGCAGTGAAAAAATGGCGGTTTTAAGCACAATTTTGGTATCCTCATTAAATTTTCTATCCACTAGCCTGAAAAAATACTACAAAATTTGGTGCGATAAAAAAGAAAAGTGGTGACAAAATTTAAACTGCCAGAAATACAGTTCAAAAAGACAGTCAGGGACAAAATCGTCTGTAAAACTCATTTGGAGTGAGAAAATTACTGATTTAAGCACATTTTTGGAATCCTCATTAAATTTCCTATCCACTAGCCTAAAAAAACACTACAAAATTTAGTACAGTAAAATAGAAAAGTGGTGACAAAATTTAAACTGCCAGAAACACAGTTTAAAAAGACAGTCAGGGACAAAATTGCCTGTAAAACCCACTTGCAGTGAGAAAATGACTGTTTTAAGCACAATTTTGGTATCCTCATTAAATTTTCTATCCACTAGCATGAAAAAATACTACAAAATTTGGTGCGGTAAAAAAGAAAAGTGGTGACAAAATTTAAACTGCCAGAAATACAGTTCAAAAAGACAGTCAGGGACAAAACCGCCTGTAATACCCACTTGGAGGGAGAAAATTACTGATTTAAGCACATTTTTGGAATCCTCATTAAATTTCCTATCCACTAGCCTAAAAAAACACTACAAAATTTAGTACAGTAAAATAGAAAAGTGGTGACAAAATTTAAACTGCCAGAAACACAGTTTAAAAATACAGTCAGGGACAAAATCGAAGAGTAAAACATCAGGAAATTGGAGGAAGACTAGTGTTGGAGTGGAGCTGGGTAGGGCGTGCTGCACACCAAAACAGTGAAAATGGACCAACAGAGAAACCACGAGAAGTAGAGTTAGGGCACAAAGGCGCTGGGTAGATGATATCAAGGAAGAAGTAAGGGGAAGCTGGATACAGATAACACAAGACTGACAGAAGTAGAAGAGACACGGAGAGGCCTATGTCCAAAAACTGATGAAGAAGAAGACTAGTTATTTATCTTCATTTAAGGACAAATGAACGCCATTCCACTACTGGATATGTTACTGTGAAAAACTAAACATTGCAAATTGTATCTCAGAAACTGGTGGATAAACGCATGGTTTAATTTGGCAAAAAAAAATCAGAGATCTCTGATCTAGACAATGTCTTTATGTCATAAGAAGCTTTTAAACATCTTTTCACACAACGATTCGTAAGAAAGTAAAAACAGTAGTTTAATAATCAAACGGTCTAAGAATTTTTCCGTAAAAATTGGCGGCAAGACTGGCAGTAAACATCCCGATTCCTGGTACAGGATCGGTGTGGTTGCCAATTGGTAAAATTAGCTATTGGGTCATTCAACGTCGCCGACCGACGTCCGTCGTGGCGCCTGGCGATTGATGGAATCCGCGACGCAGGATTCTTTGCCGAAGTCTCGGGAGGTCGGGATCGTGTACTGACATTTTTCACTGGTCGAAGTCCAAAGATTGTTTGTTTGCACGTTAACCGACAGTTGGTAATGTTTTTACGCACAAATGTTTTAATTACACCGAGGCGGAAACAATGACTTTACACCTCGCAAGGCAATCTTCCTCTTTCAGCCCTTGATTTAATTTAGGGCTTGATTTTAATAAATTTAGTTAGAAAATTCCGTAACCGAAACTTATTACGCAAAACTAAACAACTTCAGCTCTCGCCCGACAGAATTTATATTTAATTTAAAACCAAATCGCATTTTATCGAGACTTGTCGATAACACTTGGTATCGTTTCAAAAAGGACACCGCCGCTGGATCGCATATTATTAATTAAAACGTGTTATTAATTATTATTCTGAGAAAAATAAATGCTTAGGTCGGCATAAAAATGACTTACGAGGGTCATTCTTGTAGTAGACTCTTTCAGATGGAGAACGTGATCAATTTATCAGTCAAAACATTGTTATTGATCAACCCTTGATGGGTCACTATAATCAGATTTAAATAATGATGACTTAACGAATAGATTAGTAGAAACTTGTATTTGTGCACTATAGTCTATCCGGCGAACCTACGGAGTAATAAAATTCGATGGGCGGCAACTTTGGTCGACCCGCATTACACTGTAAAACAGGTACGTAAAAGTGAATCGAGACATGAGACCCGAGAAGTCCTTATATTAGAGAGAGAAGAAGATATTATATTGTAAAACGGACCGGATATAGACCAATACTAATGGACGGGGCGGGCCAACCCCTCCTAATTCTCGCTTTTATTACTCCGTAGGTTCGCCGGTTAGACTATAGTTTAACAAACTTAGTATGTTTTTGAAAACTATTAAACTGAAAGTATTATTATATCAATAAGAAGTTCATGAACCGCAATTCGTTATGAAAGAATAACAAATGTCAAGTGATTTTTATATACTTCTTTCCTCTTTTGTTCTGTAATAATAATTAATAATATAAAACAACAAAATATTACTTATGTCTTATGTGGTAGACAATTTCTTTAAATCCTCGAATTTAGCTGTTTCCCCATTTTTATATTGTAGTATCACTAGTTTATAGTGAATTTGCTCAGAAATGACTTTTACAGTAATTTTGCTCAAAAATTACTTAAATGGTATTTCTGCTCTGAATTAACTTTTATAGTGACTTTTTTCGGAAATCACCTTTATAAAGGTTTTTTGCTCAGAAATTACTTTCCTAGAAATTTTTGCTCTGAAATGACTTGTAAAAAGCTTAAAATTGCCAAATTGAAAAACTTTGTCTAATTTGGGTTGAAGAGCTTTTGCAAATTGACAATGTAAATTCCGACTTCGAACTCAGAATTTACATTGTCACATTGCAAAAGCTCTTTAAACCAAATTAGACAAAATTTTTCAGTTTGGCAACATTGCAAACATTCTTCGAAGCAAATTAGTAAAATTTGTTAACTTTGGCAACATTGCAAACACACTTCAAAGAAATTAGTCGGACTTGTCAGTTTGGTTACATTACAAACACTCTTCGAACCAAAATTGTAGAATTTGTTAGTTTGATAACATTTGCAAGGATACTTTTGAACCAAATTACCAAATTTTGTCAGTTAAACAACATTTTAAACAGTCTTCGATCTAAATTAGGAGAGTTTGTTAATTTGGCAACATTGCAAGCAAACACTCTTCAAACCAAAATTGTAGAATTTGTCAGTTTGATAACATTGCATATACTCTTCAAACCAAATTAGTAAAATTAGTCAGTTTGACAACATTCCGAGTTTGAAATCGGAATTTAATTCATTTCCGAGTTTGAAGTCGGAATTTAGTTAATTTCCGAGTTTGAAGTCGAAATTTAGTTAATTTCCGAGTTTGAAGTCGGAATTTAGTTAATTTCCGAGTCTGAAATCGGAATTTAGTTAATTTCCAAATTTGAAGTCGAAATTTAGTTAATTTCCGAGTTTAAAGTCGGAATTTAGTTAATTTCCGAGTTTAAAGTCGGAATTTAGTTAATTTCCAAGTTTGAAGTCGGAATTTAGTTAATTTCCGAGTTTGAAGTCGGAATTTAGTTAATTTCCGTTTTGAAGTCGGAATTTAGTTAATTTCTGAGTTTGAAGTCGGAATTTAGTTAATTTCAAATGTTCGAAGACGGAATTTAGTTAATTTCAAATGTTCGAAGACGGAATTTAGTTAATTTCCGAGTTTGAAGTCGGAATTTAGTTAATTTCCGAGTTTGAAATCGGAATTTAGTTAATTTCCGAGTTTGAAGTCGGAATTTAGTTAATTTCCGAGTTTGAAGTCGGAATTTAGTTAATTTCCGAGTTTGAAGTCGGAATTTAATTAATTTCCGAGTTTGAAGTCGGAATTTAGTTAATTTCCGAGTTTGAAGTCGGAATTTAGTTAATTTCCGAGTTTGAAGTCGGAATTTAGTTAATTTCCAATGTTCGAAGTCGGAATTTAGTTAATTTCCGAGTTTGAAGTCGGAATTTAGTTAATTTCCAAGTTTGAAGTCGGAATTTAGTTAATTTCCAAGTTTGAAGTCGGAATTTAGTTAATTTCCAAGTTTGAAATCGGAATTTAGTTAATTTCCGAGTTTGAAGTCGGAATTTAGTTAATTTCCGAGTTTGAAGTCGGAATTTAGTTAATTTCCAAATTTGAAGTCGGAATTTAGTTAATTTCCAATGTTCGAAGACGGAATTTAGTTAATTTTTGAGTTTGAAGTCGGAATTTAATTAATTTCCGAGTTTGAAGTCGGAATTTAGTTAATTTCCAATGTTCGAAGACGGAATTTAGTTAATTTTTGAGTTTGAAGTCGGAATTTAATTAATTTCCGAGTTTGAAGTCGGAATTTAGTTAATTTCCAAATTTGAAGTCGGAATTTAGTTAATTTTGGAGTTTGAAGTCAAAATTTAAGAAAAATAACGTCTGTGGCCCTTCTACGCCTTCGTAGTAATCAAAACATTGTCTCTTCCACATCCATTTGGTATAAAGGTTAGTTTGTGGTTGGAATTGGCTCATAAAATACGAATCGACTAAATGGCGACGTAGCACCTAAAATACAATCGATATATGATATGCTAGAAGAATATTGACAACGACATTATAAAAACCTGACTGGATTTGTATAAATATACATAATAACCACATAATATTAAAAAAGTTGCCGAAAACAGGCAAAAAAGGTTATTCTAAATTTAAACACAAATCACACGTGAATGTCGCGACGAGATACCACACCCATAATGGTGCCCCCCCCGGGTTTGGGGCAGCAAGGGGGGCATCTCGTTGATTTAATTGTAGAGTTTTGCCATAATATAATGAAAACCACTCTTTTTTGTATATCTTTGACTCGTCAATCATGTATCAGTCAGCCTTGTCCTTTGCAGTTTTCTCCTGTAAATGTAATCTGATTGTTCCGTGACTTTTCCTCATCATTGATGGATGTTGTTTGCTGAAGAGTGTCTTAAATGCAGCTTTATGATAAGTGAATTGAAATATAGCGAAGTCGTTTGCGAAAATTGCTCGATCACCTTGAATGAAGTAGAAGAGAGCGGTTGACTGTAATGTGACTGTGGACTTACTGCTGCGACTCTGATGTCATTCCGATTCGTCTACCTGTTTTTCCTGTCCTGGTGCCGCTTTATTTTAATTCCTATGTTGTAACGATTCAATGTCGTAACACCGATCCCATCGTTAGTCAAATTCGATTATATCTTGATTCACTTACACGCAGCCTTACCACATTTATTTACACTGAAAATGTCGTGGAAATATCATTTTAGCCACCTGTCTGCTATTTCATCAAGTTTAATGATATCTTCTTCTTCTTTCTTTCTAATATGGGTGTCCATAATAATGTCCTATTATACCTTTTTGGACGTTGATGTCCAGCACAGTTTCCAGCGTTTTAGAGGTCTGTCTTGGGTTCGTTTTCCATTCTGTTTACGTGTTTATTCCAGTATTTTCTTGTCTGTCTTACCCACCTTCCTATGTCTTCTTTGCTTTTGATTCTGTCGTTTTTCCGTGTATACTTCTTATTATTTTCATTTCAACCGTTCGCATTACTAGTTCTACAATTTTCTGGTCAATCTCCAGTTTGCATCATGTTGGCTCTTTGGATGATACGAAACATTTGGTTTTGTGTTAATGACCATATTTAATTGTTTTGCTGATTCAGATTGCGTAGCAGACAACATTGAAGTAAGTGTTTCCCATTTTGTATCCTACTCTTTTAGGTAGATCTCCGACTAAGATATCTACATCTACAAATTCCAATTAATTAGTTTTCTAACATTTCCTGAAAACTGATGTGACTCGTAAAGCAGTTTAGATTAAGTCCTACTGTAGTTTTGGTGTCTACTAAAAGAGAAAACAGAATTCGGCCACTTTGGTGAAGGTTTTTAACTTCAACGTACAGAGTGAATTAATCGTTTTTTATGTTTTACCATTTGAATTGATAATTTGACCAAATAGGGTTTTAAGATTTTCTTGTTTGAAACTGGAAATTTGACTTGAAAACTTGAACAAGGCATTTTTCATGTCTAGGCATTTGAAACTTTGATCATTTCATAGAATTTACATTTCAAAAATGAAAACGGAATTGATAACTTGACCAAATAGGAAACTTCCAGATTTTCTTGTTTTAAGCTGGAGGATTGACTTGAAAACTTGAACAACTTTTTTCTGTTGACATTTGAAACTTGAAAAGTTGTTCAAATTTACATTTCAGATGCGAAAATTGACTTTATAAATTTGACCAAATCAAATTTTCTTGTTTGAAGCTGGAGAATTGACTAAAAAATACATTTTTTATGTTTTACCATTTGAATTGATAATTTGACCAAATAGGGAGTTTTAAGATTTTCTTGTTTCAAACTGGAAATTTGACTTGGAAACTTGAACAAGGCATTTTTCTAGATATTTGAAACTTGAAAAGTTGATGATTTCATATAATTTACATTTCAGAAATGAAAACGGAATTGATAACTTGACCAAATAGGAAACTTCCAGATTTTCTTGTTTTAAGCTGGAGGATTTATTTGAAAACTTGAACAACTTTTTTCTGTTGACATTTGAAACTTGAAAAGTTGTTCAAATTTACATTTCAGATACGAAAATTGACTTTATAATTTGACCAAATCAAATTTTCTTGTTTGAAGCTGGAGAATTGACTAAAAAAGACATTTTTTATGTTTTACCATTTGAATTGATAATTTGACCAAATAGGGAGTTTTAAGATTTTTCTGTTTGGTTAACTTTTTTTTGGAAAAAATGGACTTAATCGTTTTCCCCTGGCTGAAAAACCTGAAATTAGAATCTGTTTGAAAAAAACCCATCGGCAGTAGATTTATAATCTTTTGACAGACATCGTAGAACCTTACATGATTTATAGGAAGATGCAGAGAACCATGGCGCAAAAACAAAATGTTAACAACAAATTGCCATAAAAACAATACAAAATGTAATAAGCAAACCTAATGGCGCAGTGATTTCCGCCAGCTATTTTTAAACAAAGTATGGCGCCGGCTCGCCATCAATTTGCATCTGTAATAGTAACCAGAATGGTTTTATAGACATATATTTGCCATTTTGTTAGTTTTGTTAGTTCGTACGAACGGTGTAGCGTGTTTATTTTATTTGGCGTTATATACCATTGTCTGTTTTCAAAAATCGCGGATATTTAAGTTTGTTTGGCTTGGCAAAGGGGTTATAGTCTCGGGACCTATTAAGTGAACGTTGCAGACCAAATTGGAGCTGACAACGAATATAATTACCAAAACGACCAAAAATTCAGATAACCAACATAATTGTTGTTTCAAAATTGGGGTTTGCGGCAAAAAAGAAAACGACCAAACAAGCTGATGAACGTTCGAAAAGCTTAATGGTAGAGCTCGAATCAGATGAGAAAAGGCCACCGCATCATCAATGACGCAGTTTTTAAAACTATTTCTTTCTCCTTCTACAGTTGCCGTCGCATTAGATATAATCAGAGGCGTCCTATTAAAATATTCCCGAAAATATATTGTTAAGCGGTCAAAAAGCCACTTGGCAACGTAGTACGGTTTTTACTTGGACACAATTAAAACAGATGCGGCAGCGGCCAGGGACATTTGGACCTTTTTATATGCTTTTACTAGCCGGCACTCTAAACGGTGTTGCCAAGTTTAAAAAAATGTAGTGGCGGACAGGGAGACTTAGGGGGTTAGGTTAGGTTCCGTTTTAGTCTGGTGTTTTGGTTGTATTGTTGATGGTCGCAGTTGAAGTTCACATAGTGTTATGAATAAAAAACGTTATTTTGTCAAAATGTCTTTCAAAAAGGTTGGAAAGAAAAGTGTTATCATATACAGCCAAGGCCGTGAAATCGTCAGTAACGTCTTACAATTTATGAAGAAAGAAGCAGAAGGAGTTTCCATTCCTTTGAAAAACTTGTTGTCTTTTATTTTCTTTATTAAAAACGACGAAAATGTTTCATTTTACTGATAAAATAATAGCACGCCACTGACTGGCTGCAACAACTTGGAAAGTAACGAGAGCAGCAATATTTAAAGCGAGACGTATAGAGATCGTGACATCATCGTTTGATGACGCCTGTGGCCTTTTCTTAGCTGATTCGAGCTCTAATTTGCATGGTTTGCAAACCGCTTGTGTGGTCTATCGAAAACAATTTAGAAGAATTTTACTTTCACATGACCGGCAGAACTTTAAAAGTAGATCGTTTATACTTTACAACTTGCAGACAATTTAAATGTATATTCTCTTGCATTAACAGGATATATACAATTTTTTCGCTTTCAAAAGAAACTTTGCTTAGGGTTTCAAAAGTTTTCTTTTTAATTTCAGTCTGTTCGAGTTCTCCTTTCGATTCTTCAGTAGTTTTTTGAGAAAAAATTAGATATACAGGGTGTCCCAGAATTGATATGCGGCTTTCCAGCTGACATTTTCAAATGAGAACCTTTATTTTTTGTTGCATTTATGGATTCTACGAACATTTTGGGGTATTTTTCATGTAACATATCTTATACCGACTGATATTCAGCTGTTTTCAGCTTAAAAAAATTAATGTTGAAAAAAACCGTAGTCATCGAGCTTGGGTTAGATAATCCATTAGTATACAGGGCGTCCCAAATTTGAACAAGAAACCAAACTTACAAATAATTTTTTGATTTTTGAAATCTACGTCAAATTTTAGGCCTACTTGATAATTGTCAAATAACTGTCATAAATCTCAGAAACACGTTTTATATGAAACATTGTAAACGTTAACGTTTACGTTTACGTAACATAAACGTTTTTAAACCCTGATTTTTGCAACTTTTGAGCACGGTTTGACAGTTTTGACGTTAGTGACAGTTGTCACGTGATTGTAGAACACTATTTAGCTAGATGGTCACGTGACAATTGGCAAAATAACTGTCATAAATCTCAGAAACACGTTTTATATCAAACACTGCAAGAAAACGTTTTTAAATCCTGATTTTTGCAACTTTTGAGCATGGTTTGACAGTTTTGACGTTAGTAACAGTTGTCACGTGATTGTAGAACACTATTTAGCTAGGTGGTCAAGTGACAATTGGCAAAATAACTGTCATAAATCTCAGAAACACGTTTTATATCAAACACTGCAAGAAAACGTTTTTAAATCCTGATTTTTGCAACTTTTGAAAATAGCTTGACAGTTTTGACGTTAGTGACAGTAGTCACGTGATTGTAGAACACTATTTAGCTAGATGGTCTCGTGACAATTGGCAAAATAATTGTCATAAATCTCAGAAACACGTTTTATATCAAACACTGCAAGAAAACGTTTTTAAATCCTGATTTTTGCAACTTTTGAGCACGGTTTGACAGTTTTGACGTTAGTAACAGTTGTCACGTGATTGTAGAACACTATTTAGCTAGGTGGTCAAGTGACAATTGGCAAAATAACTGTCATAAATCTCAGAAACACGTTTTATATCAAACACTGCAAGAAAACGTTTTTAAATCCTGATTTTTGCAACTTTTGAAAATAGCTTGACAGTTTTGACGTTAGTGACAGTAGTCACGTGATTGTAGAACACTATTTAGCTAGATGATCTCGTGACAATTGGCAAAATAATTGTCATAAATCTCAGAAACACGTTTTATATCAAACACTGCAAGAAAACGTTTTTAAATCCTGATTTTTGCGACTTTTGAGAATGGCTTGACAGTTTTGACGTTAGTGACAGTTGTCACGTGATTGTAGAACACTATTTAGCTACATGGTCACGTGACAATTGGCAAAATAACTGTCATAAATCTCAGAAACACGTTTTATATCAAACACTGCAAGAAAACGTTTTTAAATCCTGATTTTTGCGACTTTTGAGAATGGCTTGACAGTTTTGACGTTAATGACAGTTGTCACGTGATTGTAGAACACTATTTAGCTAGATGGTCACGTGACAATTGGCAAAATAACTGTCATAAATCTCAGAAACACGTTTTATATATAACACTGCAAGAAAACGTTTTTAAATCCTGATTTTTGCAACTTTTGAGCATGGTTTGACAGTTTTGACGTTAGTGACAGTTGTCACGTGATTTTAGAAGACTATTTATCTAGACTATGAAGTGACAATTGTCAAAATAACTGTTAAATCTCAAAAAATCGTCTTGTTTCAAAAACTGTGTTAAAATGTAATTCTTGAAAATTCTAGTCAAATTTTGACAATTCTGACAATAGTGACAAACATCACGTAGTTTTAGAGAATAATTTTAAGTAAAAAAATGACTCTTTAAATCGCCTTTTTAGAATCCTTATTAAATTTCCTGTAAATGTAAAATGTCTGCATTGATTCTCAACTATTTTTGCTCTAACAGTCCGCCTCTCAAATCGAGCAGAAATTCCTAATTTGAGCAAATTGTTCGTGCACTTATCCAGAAAATCGTGAATAACTCGCTTATTTGAACCATCGTGTATATACGAGCCATAAAACAAAAGAAAGCTAATGAATGGTGCGCTCACGTGACGTTGAGCAAACCCGGATAAGTTGTCCGGTTGGGTCGCTAGAGGGAGTCAAAGTTAGCCTTGCTTTTTTGTAGTTTTTACTAAATATCTCAGGAACGCTTCAAGTTAGAGGTCTGATATTTTTACCGCAAACGTACCTTGAGAAAATGCAACCTTTTACCTTCAATGCTCTTTTTCGATTTAACGGTTTATTTGTATTCCATTCATCTTCCTTCAACCCAACCCTGTACAACAAGCCAATGGGCCTATCCCACATATGATAAATTTTTGTTTTAATGATCCTTCGATTCCAGGAAGGAATAGGATCAAAAAACTAATTTTTCATATTCTTGAAGAAAAAATTATGATCGTAAATGTTCTTACATTAGTTTGAATTTGTCCATTAAATTTAAAAGATCTGTTTTGGCGCGCATGTGACGTATGTAATTCTGGGCGATTTTATTGGCTGTTGCACGCCATCTGTTTCACTTCTTGTCGCTGATTGGTTGATAGTGTAGTACGTCACCGGCGGCGGGCGTTTTAAACATGAGATTAATGTAGTTTTTATCATCATTTTTTTTCTATTTAGACTTAATATTTTTGAAAACAAAAAAATACGGGTATAATATTTTCAATCCGTCTTTGTAGTTATGAAATAAAAAAAAATTGTGGGACAGGCCCATTTTATTTTTAAATTCCAGAGTTACTCAATCCACTCAGTTTTCAGTTTTTTTCTTTTATATTCACACCATTTTGCACTACAGTGTTTTCAAGTACTTGTTTGAATAAGGTTTCCATATTTATCAAGGAGTGGTTTAGTAACATCAATTTGCTGTGTAAAATTGGCACACAAGTAATGTGTTCTGTCCCACTTTGTAATTGTGTTGGGCCTTTTTGAACAGGTGTTAATAGAAAGCGGGTGGAAAGGCGCCAGGTGGAAACTCATCTTCCACACCTGTCTACCCTCTGGTCTGTTATAACAACTAATTGTCATTTAAAAACCGTTTGCTTATATTTACCATAACATTTTAGATAAAATGTTTTACCTTGTGCTAAAAGTGCAACAAGATTAAACATACACAGGATGTTCAAAAAACAAAAAAAAAAAACAGAAATAACCTTCTGCGAGTTGTGATCACATTTACCCAGTTCTAAGAGGGTGTAACATGTGTCAACAGTTTTGGTATCATGCAAAATTTCCTTTTAACTCTAACCGTTTCCGAGATATTCGAGTTTTTCACTTTTTTTTTGGAAATTGCATTTAAATTTGAAACTAACGCTCTGCCAGTTAAAAAGTTAATTTTTCCATCTGGCTAACTTTTTTTGGAGAAAAATGGACCTAAAAAGGGCTAACTTTGAAGAACTTTACTGGTACTTTTACTGGTAGAAAGGGGTACCGCAGGTCGACGTAACAGCTTAAAGAAAAATTGAGAAAAAAGAGTTGATAATGCAATTTTGAGCTTGCAACACTGTAGAGACCAGTTGACATCTGTCAAAAACAGTCACGTGACCATAGTAAAACAGCTTGAACTAAGAAAAATTGCTAAACCAAATTTAGACAGTTGTAAAAGCTGAAATTGTAAAATACACGTCACCTAACTTTGAAAATGTAATTTCAAATTTGCAACACCGTAGAGACCAGTTGACATCTGTCAGAAACAGTCACGTGACCATAAAAAACCAATTAGAAGTAAGAAAAATTGCTAAACCAAATTTAGACAGTTATATAAGCTGAAATTGTTAAGGCCACGTCACGTGACGTTGATAATGCAATTTTGAGCTTGCAACACTGTAGAGACCAGTTGACATCTGTCAGAAACAGTCACGTGACCATAAAAAAACAGCTTAAACTAAAAAAAATGCCAAAGCAAATTTAGACAATTGTAACAACTGAAATTGTTAGAGCCACGTCACGTGACGTTGATAATGCAAATTTGAGCTTGCAACACTGTAAAAGCTAGTTGACAATTGTCAAAAAACAGTCATGTGACCATAAAAAACAGCTTAAACTAAAAAAAATTGCTAAATGCAATTTAGACAGTTGTAAGAGCTGAAATTGTAAAATACAACGTCACGTAACTTTGAAAATGCAATTTTGAATTTGCAACACTGTAGAGACCATTTGACATCTGTCAAAAACAGGCACGTGACCATAAAAAACAGCTTAAACTAAGAAAAATTGCTAAATGCAATTTAGACAATTGTAAAAGCTGAAATTGTAAAATACACGTCAAGTAACTTTGAAAATTTTAAATTTGCAACACTGTAAAGACCAGTTGACATCTGTCAAAAACAGTCACGTGACCATAAAAAACAGCTTAAACTAAGAAAAATTGCTAAATGCAATTTAGACAGTTTTGTAAGAGCTGAAATTGTGAAATACAACGTCACGTAACTTTGAAAATGCAATTTTGCATTTGCAACACTGTAGAGACCTGTTGACATCTGTCAAAAACACACGTGACCATAAAAAACAGCTGAAACTAAGAAAAATTGCTAAATGCAATTTAGACAGTTGTACGAGCTGAAATTGTGAAATACAACGTCACGTAACTTTGAAAATGCAATTTTGCATTTGCAACACTGTAGAGACCTGTTGACATCTGTCAAAAACACACGTGACCATAAAAAACAGCTTAAACTAAGAAAAATTGCTAAATGCAATTTAGACAGTTTTGTAAGAGCTGAAATTGTGAAATACAACGTCACGTAACTTTGAAAATGCAATTTTGAATTTGCAACACTGTAAAGACCAGTTGACATCTGTCAAAAACAGTCACGTGACCATAAAAAACAGCTTAAACTAAAAAAAAATGCTAAAGCAAATTCAAACAATTGTAAAAGTTGAAATTGTAAAATACACGTCAAATAACTTTAAAAATTTTAAATTTGCAACACTGTAAAGATCAGTTGACATCTGTCAAAAACAGTCACGTGACCATAAAAAACAGCTTAAACTAAGAAAAATTGCTAAATGCAATTTAGACAGTTGTAAAAGCTGAAATTGTAAAATACAACGTCACGAAACTTTGAAAATGCTATTTTGAATTTGAAACACTGTAGAGACCAGTTGACATCTGTCAAAAACAGTCAGGTGACCATAGTAAAACAGCTTGAACTAAGAAAAATTGCTAAACCAAATTTAGACAGTTGTAAAAATTGAAATTGTAACATACATGTCACGTGACGTTGTAATGCAATTTTCGTCTTGCAACCCTGTAGAAACCAGTTGACATCTGTCAAAAACAGTCACGTGACCATAAAAAATCATTAGAACTAAGCAAAATTGCTAAACCAAATTTAGACAGTTGTAAAAGCTGAAATTGTAAAATACAACGTCACGTAACTTTGAAAATGCAATTTTGGATTTGCAACACTGTAGAGACCAGTTGACATCTGTCAAAAACAGTCACGTGACCATAAAAATACAGCTTGAACTAAGAAAAATTGCTAAACCAAGTTTAGACAGTTGTAAAAATTCAAATTGTAACATACACGTCACGTGACGTTGTAATGCAATTTTCGTCTTGCTACCCTGTAGAGACCAATTGACATCTGTCAGAAACAGTCACGTGACCATAAAAAAACAGCTTAAACTAAAAAAAATGCCAAAGCAAATTTAGACAATTGTAACAACTGAAATTGTTAGAGCCACGTCACGTGACGTTGATAATGCAAATTTGAGCTTGCAACACTGTAAAAGCTAGTTGACAATTGTCAAAAAACAGTCATGTGACCATAAAAAACAGCTTAAACTAAAAAAAATTGCTAAATGCAATTTAGACAGTTGTAAGAGCTGAAATTGTAAAATACAACGTCACGTAACTTTGAAAATGCAATTTTGAATTTGCAACACTGTAGAGACCATTTGACATCTGTCAAAAACAGGCACGTGACCATAAAAAACAGCTTAAACTAAGAAAAATTGCTAAATGCAATTTAGACAATTGTAAAAGCTGAAATTGTAAAATACACGTCAAGTAACTTTGAAAATTTTAAATTTGCAACACTGTAAAGACCAGTTGACATCTGTCAAAAACAGTCACGTGACCATAAAAAACAGCTTAAACTAAGAAAAATTGCTAAATGCAATTTAGACAGTTTTGTAAGAGCTGAAATTGTGAAATACAACGTCACGTAACTTTGAAAATGCAATTTTGCATTTGCAACACTGTAGAGACCTGTTGACATCTGTCAAAAACACACGTGACCATAAAAAACAGCTGAAACTAAGAAAAATTGCTAAATGCAATTTAGACAGTTGTACGAGCTGAAATTGTGAAATACAACGTCACGTAACTTTGAAAATGCAATTTTGCATTTGCAACACTGTAGAGACCTGTTGACATCTGTCAAAAACACACGTGACCATAAAAAACAGCTTAAACTAAGAAAAATTGCTAAATGCAATTTAGACAGTTTTGTAAGAGCTGAAATTGTGAAATACAACGTCACGTAACTTTGAAAATGCAATTTTGAATTTGCAACACTGTAAAGACCAGTTGACATCTGTCAAAAACAGTCACGTGACCATAAAAAACAGCTTAAACTAAAAAAAAATGCTAAAGCAAATTCAAACAATTGTAAAAGTTGAAATTGTAAAATACACGTCAAATAACTTTAAAAATTTTAAATTTGCAACACTGTAAAGATCAGTTGACATCTGTCAAAAACAGTCACGTGACCATAAAAAACAGCTTAAACTAAGAAAAATTGCTAAATGCAATTTAGACAGTTGTAAGAGCTGAAATTGTGAAATACAACGTCACGTAACTTTGAAAATGCAATTTTGCATTTGCAACACTGTAGAGACCTGTTGACATCTGTCAAAAACACACGTGACCATAAAAAACAGCTTAAACTAAGAAAAATTGCTAAATGCAATTTAGACAGTTTTGTAAGAGCTGAAATTGTGAAATACAACGTCACGTAACTTTGAAAATGCAATTTTGAATTTGCAACACTGTAAAGACCAGTTGACATCTGTCAAAAACAGTCACGTGACCATAAAAAACAGCTTAAACTAAAAAAAAATGCTAAAGCAAATTCAAACAATTGTAAAAGTTGAAATTGTAAAATACACGTCAAATAACTTTAAAAATTTTAAATTTGCAACACTGTAAAGATCAGTTGACATCTGTCAAAAACAGTCACGTGACCATAAAAAACAGCTTAAACTAAGAAAAATTGCTAAATGCAATTTAGACAGTTGTAAAAGCTGAAATTGTAAAATACAACGTCACGAAACTTTGAAAATGCTATTTTGAATTTGAAACACTGTAGAGACCAGTTGACATCTGTCAAAAACAGTCAGGTGACCCTAGTAAAACAGCTTGAACTAAGAAAAATTGCTAAACCAAATTTAGACAGTTGTAAAAATTGAAATTGTAACATACATGTCACGTGACGTTGTAATGCAATTTTCGTCTTGCAACCCTGTAGAAACCAGTTGACATCTGTCAAAAACAGTCACGTGACCATAAAAAATCATTAGAACTAAGCACAATTGCAAAACCAAATTTAGACAGTTGTAAAAGCTGAAATTGTAAAATACAACGTCACGTAACTTTGAAAATGCAATTTTGGATTTGCAACACTGTAGAGACCAGTTGACATCTGTCAAAAACAGTCACGTGACCATAAAAATACAGCTTGAACTAAGAAAAATTGCTAAACCAAGTTTAGACAGTTGTAAAAATTCAAATTGTAACATACACGTCACGTGACGTTGTAATGCAATTTTCGTCTTGCTACCCTGTAGAGACCAATTGACATCTGTCAAAAACAGTCACGTGACCATAGTAAAACAGCTTGAACTAAGAAAAATTGCTAAACCAAATTTAGACAGTTGTAAAAGCTGAAATTGTAAAATACACGTCACCTAACTTTGAAAATGTAATTTTAAATTTGCAACACCGTAGAGACCAGTTGACATCTGTCAAAAACAGTCACGTGACCATAAAAATACAGCTTGAACTAAGAAAAATTGCTAAACCAAATTTAGACAGTTGTAAAAATTCAAATTGTAACATACACGTCACGTGACGTTGTAATGCAATTTTCGTCTTGCAACCCTGTAGAGACCAGTTGACATCTGTCAAAAACTGTCACGTGACCATAAAAAAACAGCTTGAACTAAGAAAAATTGCTAAACTAAATTTAGACAGTTGTAAAAGCTGAAATTGTAAAATACAACGTCAAGTAACGTTGAAAATGCATTTTAAATTTGCAACACTGTAGAGACCAGTTGACATCTGTCAAAAACAGTCACGTGACCATAAAAAATCATTAGAACTAAGCAAAATTGCTAAACCAAATTTAGACAGTTGTAAAAGCTGAAATTGTAAAATACAACGTCACGTAACTTTGAAAATGCAATTTTGGATTTGCAACACTGTAGAGACCAGTTGACATCTGTCAAAAACAGTCACGTGACCATAAAAAATCATTAGAACTAAGCAAAATTGCTAAACCAAGTTTAGACAGTTGTAAAAGCTGAAATTGTAAAATACAATGTCACGTAATTTTGAAAATGCAATTTTTAATTTGCAACACTGTAGAGACCAGTTGACATCTGTCAAAAACAGTCACGTGACCATAAAAAACAATTTGAACTAAGAAAAATTGCTAAATGAAATTTAGACAGTTGTAACAGCTGAAATTGTAACGTGACACTGAAAGTGCAATTTTGAATTTGCAACACTGTTAAAGCCAGATGACATCTGTCAAAAAACGCGTCACGTGACCTTCTTCAGAATCAATTTTAAACTGCAAAAATTAAAAAAACTTTAATCCGTGTAGATTTGACGATTGGAACTAACAAAAACAAGGACATCCTTGACGGATACCGGTAGAAACGAGTACCGGGAGTACCGCGTGTCGATTTTCGAAATCGTGATTGACCCGCCAAGTGACGTGATTGGTCGATAGAGCGTGACGTAATCATGATGGCCGCTGTCGGGCCGCGACCGGCGAGTCCGTCGTAATCTTGGCGCCACCATACGAGCGTAATCTCTATTTTAAGTAGTACCGGCACGGTGCGATGTTGCCATGTTGCCAGATCCGCTTTTGTCCGACTTAATGGATTCGCGCTTGTTTAACTGACGCGACCGTTTTAATTGTTTCCCGTTGCACCTGCTCGAACGTTTGCAAAAATTTCAAAACAGACGGCAACGTTGAATTCGTATTTAAATACAATTTCAATAACAATTAAAATTTTCAAATAATTGCTAATAGGTTATTTGTGTTTTTTGGTCAATTGCGCAGGTATTTTACATCAATGCATTGGATGATGAAAACACGAGTTTACTCCTATGATAGTATTATTAATTTCTCATGTACAGAAAGTGACTGTGTGAGTCATAAATTTGCAATGTACAATTCTTTTTTTACGGTAATTGTAATAAATGAAAGGTGAATAGCTATTTAACCAAATTACGGTATTGTTGTCTAGTTGTTGGTAATTTAAACAGTTTTTATCTTGGCGCCAGAAAGGTTGCGGTTTTACAGATTATGTAGTACACTTACATTTTTTGACTAGGAAATGGCTTTTCTGGTCTGGTTGCAGTACAATTATGGTTATGAGCGTATTAATATAACAATACAGATAGGAACAAGACAGTTAGGTTGGACTACGAGAAAACTGTATTTGGAATAACTAGACCGGTGAATGATATTTATAACAATTTATTCACCTTGTTGCAGAAGGCCAACAAACTGTCTTGACAATCGAGCCAAAAACCGTACAAAACCAAAACACCGAGTCATTGATCATTATTCTTGCGGTTGTGATGCAAATTGTATGGAACAAAAGTGTCACGTGTCCTGAATATAAACGTCAACAGCGATAAAATATAATAATCTTAATGCAATAATCTTTCAATCCATACAGCTTTTTCGACTAATGAGCTATACGATTCGGTGGTCTTCGAAACAACACTCCTAAGCTTAACAGATTGATAAGATAGGCTAGTTAGAAAATTTGACCGGTAAATTACCAGTAAATTACCAGCAAATACTGTGTTTCTGTCATAACAGTCATTTTCTTACTCCAAGTAGGTTTTACAGGTGATTTTATCCCTGACTGTTCTTTCAAATTGTGTTTCTGGTAGTTTAAACTTTGACACCGTTTTTCTCCCTGACTGTACCAAATATTGTAATGTTTTTTCAGGTTGTTGAATAGGAAATTTAATGGGGATTCCAAAAATCTGCTTAAAACAGTAATTTTCTCACTCCAAGTAGGTTTTACAGGCAATTTTGTCCCTGATTGTTCTTTCAAATTGTGTTTCTGGCAGTTTAAACTTTGACACTGTTTTTCTCCCTGACTGTACCAAATATTGTAATGTTTTTTCAGGTTGTTGAATAGGAAATTTAATGGGGATTCCAAAAATCTGCTTAAAACAGTAATTTTCTCACTCCAAGTAGGTTTTACAAACGATTTTGTTACTGACTGTTCTTTCAAATTGTGTTTAAACTTTGACACCGCTTTTCTCCTTGACTGTACCAAATTTTGTAGTGTTTTTTCAGGTTGTTGAATAGAAAATTTAATGAAGATTCCAAAAATTTGCTTAAAACAGTAATTTTCTCACTCCAAGTAGGTTTTACAGGCGATTTTGTCCCTGACTGTTCTTTCAAATTGTGTTTCTGGCAGTTTAAACTTTGACACCGTTTTTCTCCCTGACTGTACCAAATTTTGTAGTGTTTTTCAGGTTGTTGAATAGGAAATTTAATGGGGATTCCAAAAATCTGCTTAAAACAGTAATTTTCTCACTCCAAGTAGGTTTTACAAACGATTTTGTTACTGACTGTTCTTTCAAATTGTGTTTAAACTTTGACACCGCTTTTCTCCTTGACTGTACCAAATTTTGTAGTGTTTTTTCAGGTTGTTGAATAGAAAATTTAATGAATATTTTAAAAATCTGCTTAAAACAGTAATTTCTCACTCCAAGTAGGTTTTACAGGCGATTTTGTCCTTGACTGTTCTTTCAAATTGTGTTTCTGGCAGTTTAAACTTTGACACCGTTTTTCTCCCTGACTGTACCAAATTTTGTAGTGTTTTTCAGGTTGTTGAATAGGAAATTTAATGAGGATTCCAAAAATGTGCTCAAAACAATCATTTTCTTACTCCAAGTGGGTTTTACAGGCGATTTTGTCCCTGACTGTTCTTTCAAATTGTGTTTCTGGCAGATTAAACTTTGACACCGCTTTTCTCCTTGACTGTACCAAATTTTGTAGTGTTTTTTCAGGTTGTTGAATAGAAAATTTAATGAATATTTTAAAAATCTGCTCAAAACAATCATTTTCTTACTCCAAGTGGGTTTTACGGGCGATTTTGTCCCTGACTGTTCTTTCAAATTGTGTTTCTGGCAGTTTCAACTTTGACACCGCTTTTCTCCTTGACTTTACCCTTTTTTTGTAGTGTTTTTCAGGTTGTTGAATAGGAAATTTAATGAAGATTCCAAAAATTTGCTTAAAACAGTAATTTTCTAACTCCAAGTAGGTTTTACAGGCGATTTTGTCCCTGACTGTTCTTTCAAATTGTGTTTCTGGCAGATTAAACTTTGACACCGCTTTTCTGCTTGACTGTATCAAATTTTGTAGTGTTTTTCAGGTTGTTGAATAGGAAATTTAATGAGGATTCCAAAAATGTGCTTAAAACAGTCAGTTTCTCACTCCAAGTGGGTTTTACAGTCAATTTTGTCCCTCGCCGTCCTTTAAACCGTGTTCAAATTTCAGACCACAAATTCAACTGATTTAAATATATTGGTTACACCAAACCAGTTTTTGCTAAATAATTCGAAAACGGTGAAATTTCCAAAAAAATTGCAAAACACCAAAAATGTTTATAATCCACTCTTTAACTCAGCACCATAAGTTTGCAGGACCGGTTTTCTTTCCAGTATACAGGGTGTGCAAGAAAAGTGTGGTGGTTCACTATTTTTGTCACCCTGTACGCAATTTTTAGGATAGAATTTTTTACTCTACACCACTGGAAAGAGGGGCCCAAAACGGTTCTTTTCAGTGGTTAAATCACCCTGAACTCCCCAAAATAACGGAGTTACAGGATGCTCAAATTTCAAACCAAAATTTCACTTATTTGAAAATTTATCAAACCAGTTTTTGCAAAATAACTCTAACAGGGGGTGCATGAAAAGTGTAGTAATTTAGATTTTTTGGCACCCTGTACGCAATTTTTAAGATAGAATTTTTTGTTTTGAGCTCAACACAGTTAATTTGAGTGGATCAACCTCCTTGAACTCTCAAAATTAACTGAGAGCTTTCTAAAAATATCGCCAAAATTGACTACTTTTTTATGACGTTTTTGGTGCACCATTTTGTTTAATGCCCAATAACTCGTTTATTCCATCAATTTTAGTAGAGTTTTGTACATCAATGGATAGCCAATGAAATGAGCTTCCTAAAAATATCCCAACTTTGGTGGATAGGTTAGACGGATAGGCCACTGGACAGCGTCAAAGTTGACCAATTTGTTCATTACTTTTTTGGTGCATCCCTTGATTCAATATTGAATAACTTGATTGTTTGCACCATTTTTAGTAGAGTTTTGTACATCAACGGATAGCCAATGAAATGAGCTTTCTGAAAGTGTCCCAACGTGGGTTAATAGATTGGACTGTTTGGCCGCTAGAGGGCGTCAAAGTTAGTAGTAATTTTTTATGACTTTTTTGGTTTATTAGATAGGCAATGAAATGAGCTTTCTATTGACGTATAAAAGTTGATTAGTTAGTTGATCTTAAAATATACAGGGTGTCCCGTTTTAAATTCCTGACCTTTGGCAGGCAAAAAGTGCATTAAATTGTCTCATAACTCATGAGAGAACCAAACCTTCATTCTAGTACTAGATGCCAGAAATGATAGTAAATTAGTAAATGTATAACTAAAGGTAATTTCAATTACAAACAGCTAAGAACAGTTTTAATCATTATCCTTAAATCTGGATCTTGTAAAATGCAAGAAATTCAGGAAATTTGACTTCAAGTTATAGTGTCAAGAGAAGGCATACTGTCAGATTTGATAACATTTTTCGTTTGTCAACTTTGAAGAGACCAAGAAGAAGAAAGGTCTGAGTGAAAATTAATCTTGACTAGTAGATTAGATAAAATGAAGCGTCTTCCACATTTCTGATGAGTAAATACGAAGAAACTTTCAATGATTATTAAAAATTCACTTCCCCACCAAACATCATCTCTGACTCGAATACTATTGACCAAACAAACTGCAATTTCTCAGATATTCCGTAGAAATACGAAGCTTTTGTAAAACAAGCGGTGAGCAATGCCAATTTATACAGAAACGCTCATAAATCTGCAACTTAAAATTCTAGAAGTGCGAAAAACGCCACCGAGAAAAATTATTTGAAATGCAACGATTGCAAAATAGCTTTATCCTTATATGTCACTAACCGTGTGATGTCGCTTCGGTCATGGGAAAATATGTCCCGTCTGGGTTATTAAATTTAATTGAATAGAATAGCAATTTATAAACTAATTGCCGTTAGGAGCTGTTCTATTTTCAGTAAAATATGGTTTCTATACAGGGTGGTCCCGTTTTAAATGTCATGCCCATCATCCTGAAAAATACAGTTCAATTAATACCAAAGTTTGTCCAGATTGTCCAGTGGCGTAGATACAGAAAATTTCTACTTTACTGGATATTTTTCAAAAATTACAGTCTGAAAAAACAAACTTTAAAATTACTCTAGTAAATAACAAGGTCTGTGTCTTCCTTAAGAAGCGTTTTTCAGGAAAATTACATAATGCATGTATTAACTTATTTTTTGATTGACTATCGAATGGTGTATTATTCACACTTAAAACTGGATCACCCTGCATATCATTTTGGTAAAAATTGAGGTATTTTTTAACATACCTCCACTCGTAGTCAGCGATTCGAACGAATTCCTGGTCAATAATGGCAATTCGCTAGGAGCTCGATCTGAAACAACAAAAATGTGAGTTTTCTAGGACGTCAGTAACTCAACAACGCCTACTATCCTTTAAAATCTATTGTGGGCTTTAACAAGCAAAGGAACACCCAACACATGAATATAGGATCAACGATGTTAAATACTGTGCACGTCTGGTCAAAACGTGAAAGAAACAAGCTGTCAAATTGTCAAGTTTTTTTTTTTGGAAATTGCACAACAATTTTCAAAATATTCCATATCTCGGTTATTTTTCAAATATTTCTCAAAATGTTTGTCTTAAAGTGCTCTTTAATTTTGGTTTCAAGCAAAATTTCTGTAACTCTAACCGTTTCCAAGATATTCGACTTGGAAGCCACTTCATGGGTTCAAACTCACCTGGTGCCCTAACCAAACTTTCAGTCCCGCTAACTCGGTAATGGTTAAAGTTAGCCACCAAAGTTACTGAAGCTTTTTTGTTCCTCTGGTCATTTAGAACAAAAAAGCTGTCTTAGTGCTAACACGTAACTGGTCACGTGACCGAGTTATAGCCCTTTAAACTCTCAGCTCAGACAAAATGCAATAATGTGATAATATATTTCATTAACGGTACCGAAAATAGGTTTTTCCCGTGCGTGCGTGACTAAGTCATGCGAGAACAGGAAAAGACATTTGGACGTGTGAAATCTATAAGAGTTCAAAAAATATAATTTTTGCAAAAAGTACAATTTTGAAAAAAAGCACGTTCAAATTTTTCATTTTTTGTAAAAATTGGAAGGTATTAGGGATCTTTTTTTACTACTTTTTGAAATTCAATATCTCGGTAACATGAAGAGCTAGAGAGGCCAGTTTTGGCTCATTTTGTAGTATTTTTCATACTTTTTATAATGGCGTTTTAGTGAAATCTGAGTTCAAATAAAAAAGTTACAGTCATTCAAAAATTGAAAAAAATACCATTTTTGCAAAAAGTACAATTTTGGTAATTTTTTATTTTGCTCCAGTAGGGTTGCAATGCACAGTAAAAGGCATATTTTTATACCAAAGGACCTTAAATTAGGTAAAATAAGTACAAAAACAGCATTTTAAAATTTTTAATTTTTTGAAAAAATTGGAAGAATTGTATTAATGGTCTTTTTTTACTACTTTTTGAAATTCAATATCTCAGTAACATGAAACGCTAGAGAGGCCAGTTTTGGCTCATTTTGTAGTATTTTTTATCGTCTTTCTAATGGCGTTTTAGTGAAATCTATAAGAGTTCAAATAAAAAAGTTACAATCATTCAAAAATTGAAAAAATATAATTTTTGCAAAAAGTACAATTTTGGAAATTTTTTATTTTGCTTCAGGAGGGTTGCAATGCACAGCAAAGGGCATATTTTTATACCAAAGGACCTTAAATTAGGTAAAATAAGTACAAAAAAAGCACGTTCAAATTTTTCATTTTTTGAAAAAATTGGAAGAATTGTATTAGGGATCTTTTTTTACTACTCTTTGAAATTCAATATCTCGGTAACATGAAGAGCTAGAGAGGCCAGTTTTGGCTCATTTTGTAGTATTTTTCATACTTTTTACAATGGCGTTTTAGTGAAATCTATAAGACTTCAAATAAAAAAGTTACAGTCATTCAAAAATTGAAAAAATACCATTTTTGCAAAAAGTACAATTTTGGCAATTTTTTATTTTGCTCCAGTAGGGTTGCAATGCACAGCAAAGGGCATATTTTTACCAAAGGACCTTAAATTAGGTGAAATAAGTACAAAAAAAGTACTTTAAAATTTTTCATTTTTTGAAAAAATTGGAAGAGGTCTTTTTTTACTACTTTTTGAAATTCAATATCACAGCAACATGAAGAGCTAGAGAGGCCAGTTTTGGCTCATTTTGTAGTATTTTTTATCGTCTTTCTAATGGCGTTTTACTAAAATCTATAAGAGTTCAAATAAAAAAGTTACAATCATTCAAAAATTGAAAAAATATCATTTTTGCAAAAAGTACAATTTTGGTAATTTTTTATTTTGCTCCAGTAGGGTTGCAATGCACAGCAAAGGGCATATTTATATCAAAGGACCTTAAATTAGGTAAAATAAGTACAAAAAAAGCACGTTAAAATTTTTCGTTTTTTGAAAAAATTGGAAGAATTGTATTAGTGGTCTTTTTTTACTACTTTTTGAAATTCAATATCTCAGCAACATGAAGAGCTACAGATGCCAGTCTTCGCTCATTTCGTAGTACTTTTTATCGTCTTTCTAACGGCGTTTTAGTGAAATCTATAGGAGTTCAAATAAAAAAGTTACAATCATTCAAAAATTGAAAAAATATCATTTTTGCAAAAAGTACAATTTTGGTAATTTTTTATTTTGCTCCAGTAGGGTTGCAATGCACAGCTAAGGGCATATTTTTCATTTTTCTAAAAAATTTAAAGAATTCAATATCTCGGTAGAGCTGCTACCTACAACACTGCGTGGGAGCCAGTTGACACCTGTCAGAAATACTCACGTGACTATTCAAATGTAGTGTAAACGTTGAAATTTGGGTAAATCAAATTTAGACAGTTGCAAAAGCTGAAATTGTATGAGCTACGTTACGTGTCATTGATAATGAAGTTTTGAGCTTGCAACACTGTAAAGGCCAGTTGAGACCTGTCAAAAACACAAGTCACATGACTTTAAAAATGTAGTGAGAACATTGAAAATTTAATAAACAAAATTGAGACAGTTGTCATAGGTGAAATTGTATTAGACAATGCAATTTTCAGCTGGCAACACTGCAAAGGCAAAATCAATCACGTGACCATCAAAAACCATCTTGAAAATGACACAAAGAACCCCAAACAACATTCGGGTGGACAAACCTCAGTCGTGTACTAATTACGGATGACAAATTCAATTCTACGAGTACCAGCTCGTTGATCTTTGCAAGAGAAAAGACCAACACGAGACAATGACCTTTAAGGCTGCCCAGCGCACCTCTTTCTTTCGTTCTTCAGCCTTTCAGCATTCAGATGACCCTGTTACGAAGCACCTGATACAGCGGTTCGGAAGCGTCGTTCTCGTTCTTTACGAATCGAATCCTATCGCTCCGTCTCTGTTCGCTTACCTATTTGAACAACAGATCCGTGAATCACGCAATGATAATCGTGAAATCTGAAGAAAGAAGAAAGACGCCGATGTAACGGTTGTTGGGTGGCGCTACGATCGAAACCTTTTATTTTTCGGTATTCACGCCTAAACGATATTAATTTCACTAAAGTGATTTGAATTGGCCATTAATGAGACCACAAAGATCATATCATTTGTACTAGGAATGTGTATCTTGCCATTGAGCTACAGGGTGGTCAAACTCATGTCTAAAATAAACTGTAAAATGATACATATTAGCTTCATCTCAAATAGTTACAATGAACCCATCCACCCTGTATATTATTATAGTAACGGAAATTGTCAGAAATGTTGGGGAAACGGACAATAGTGTCTCAGATTATATTATATTGGTTATTTGAAAAAATGAAGACAATGTTATACAGGGTGGTCCACCACGAACAGCAGTAATCCATTATAGAAGTCGAGTTTATCCAAAAGATTTTTAAAATAACGGTTCCTGTTATACCGGAAGTATTGATATTTTAAATCAGACACCCCGTTTATTTTTCTGTTTCTTTTTTTAGATTTTGCTGCAAATTCAACACATATTTTATGTTAAATGTAACTCTATTTTTTTACAAATTTCCTGACTGAGATATTTACCATTTTATGTGAAATTTGACATTTGCTTTAAAAATAGTTTTAATTTTGGCATATATATGAAAAATCGTATTTTTTTGGTTTTTATGTTTCGTCGTGTTCAACAAGGTTGGTTTTAGGTTAAGTGCAGAAAAACATCAAACATACGGAGTGATCAAAAATTGCTCTCAAAAAATTCTCTGTATGTACAGCGTCTAAACAGGGTTAAGACACCCTGTATACCAATTTCGGTTGTCACTAAATGTCCAATAACAAGGTAAATTACTCGTAAATTACAAATACTGTGTTTCTGGCAGTTCAAACTTTGACACCGCTTATCTTCCTGGCTATACCAAATAATTTTTTTAGGTTATAGGATAGGAAATTTGATGAGGATTCCAAAAATGTGCTTAAAACCCTCATTTTCTTACTGCAAGTAGGTTTTACAGGCAATTTTGTTACTGACTGTTCTTATAAACTGTGTTTCTGACAGTTCAAACTTTGACACCGCTTTTCTTCCTGACTGTACCAAATTTTGAAAGTGTTTTTTCAGGTTATTGAATAGGAAATTTAATGGGGATTCTAAAAATGTGCTTAAAACAATCATTTTCTTTCACCAAGTGGGTTTTACAGGCGATTTTGTTACTGACTGTTCTTTCAAACTGTGTTTCTCACAGTTCAAACTTTCACACCGCTTTTCTTCCTGGCTGTACCAAATTTTGTAGTTTTTTTTAGGTTATCGGATAGGAAATTTGATGTGGATTCCAAAAATGTTCTTAAAACAATCATTTTTTTGCTCCAAGTGGACTTTATAGGCAATTTTGTTCCTGACTGTTCCTATAAACTTTGTTTCTGGCAGTTCAAACTTTCACACCGCTTTTCTTCCTGACTGTAACAAATTTTGTAGTTTTTTTTTAGGTTATAGGATAGGAAATTTGATGCAGATTCCAAAAATGTGCTTAAAACAATCATTTTCCTGCTCCAAGTGGATTTTATAGGCAATTTTGTCCCTGACTGTTCCTATAAACTGTGTTTCTGGCAGTTCAAACTTTGACACCGCTTTGTTCCTAACTGTACCAAATTTTGTAGTTTTTTTTAGGTTATCGGATAGGAAATTTGATGAGGATTCCAAAAATGTGCTTAAAACAATCATTTTCTTTCACCAAGTGGGATTTACAGGCGTTTTTGTTACTGACTGTTCTTTCAAACTGTGTTTCTCACAGTTCAAACTTTGACACCGCTTTTCTCTCTGACTTTACAAAATTTTGTAAAGTTTTTTCAGGTTATTGAATAGTAAATTTAATGAAGATTCCAAAAATGTACTTAAAATCCTCATTTTCTTACTGCAAGTGGGTTTTACCGGCAATTTTGTTACTGACTGTTCTTTCAAACTTTGTTTCTGGCAGTTCAAACTTTGACAACGTTTTTCTCGCTGACTGTACTCTTTGTAGTGTTTTTTAAGTCATCCGATAGGAAATTTAGTGAGGATTCCAAAAATGTGCTTAAAAACATGATTTGGTCACTCCAAATGGGTTTTATAGGCGATTATGTTCCTGTTTGTCCTTTAAATTGTGTTCAAATTTCAGATCACAATTTTAACTGATTTGAAAAATTGTTTTCTTTGTTTCTAATCAACTTTTTAACTCAGCACCGTAAGTTTTCGGGACCGATTTTGCTTCCAGTATACAGAGTGTGCATGAAAAGTATGGTGATTGACTGTTTTTGGTCACCCTGTACGCAATCTTCTAGATAGAATTTTTTTGTTTTACACCACTCGAAAGAAGAGCTTAAGACGGTTACTTAGAGTGGTTCAACCTCCCTGAACTCCCAAAAATAACCGAGTTACAGGGTGCTCAAATTTCAACTGGTCAATTTTCCTGTCACACTGAATTTTACTTTTAATGGTCAATTTACGCTCAAGTGATATTTTGCCGGTGCTTTTGCAATTAATAAAAATATCACTGCATTTCATATGGAGAGGCTGACAGAACGGATTTGTGGAGATTTATTTTTATTGTTTACCGGAAAATTGATAGAGATTTTCTGAAATTGAATAATCGTCGTGAATTGGTATCAGATTACGCAGGACTTAACAACGTAATTTACGACTTTATTTTTGTCTATTTGATTAGTTTATTATTTGCACTAAAGAAGAAAGGTTATGCATGAGTTAGGTTCAAAAAAAAAATTGAAATAGCTTAATAGGCGCTGTTTGAAAAAAATCCGTGACTCATTGTCGGCACACGTATATAATTCATGGACGTGAAACTCTAACAATGCTTAATCAAGTGTCATAGTTCGATTCATTTGAATACCAAAAGTAACCGCTCAACATATTATTCCGCATATACGACATTTATATTGCGTACATTTTTTGTCTGCATTATTTAACCTACGGGATTGTCGGACTATTACTAATGTTATGTGGTAAACAAGACCGCGATACCGACAGACATAATCGCCTGTAAACCTAACTTGGAGTGAAAAAATTACTGTTTTAAGCACATTTTTGGAATCCTCATTCAATTTCCTATCCAATAACATAGAAAAACACTCCAAAATTTGGTACATTCAGAGAGAAAAGCTGGTGTCAAAGTTTGAACTGCCAGAAACACAGTTTAAAAAGACAGTCAGGGACAAAATCGCTTGTAAAACCCACTTGGAGTGAGAAAATGACTGTTTTAAGCACATTTTTGGAATCCTCATTAAATTTCCTATCCAATAACCTAGAAAAACACTACAAAATTTGGTACATTCAGAGAGAAAAGCTGGTATCAAAGTGTGAACTGCCAGAAACACAGTTTGAAAAGATAGTCAGGGACAAAATCGTCTGTAAAACCCACTTGGAGTGAGAAAATGACTGTTTTAAGCACATTTTTGGAATCCTCATTAAATTTCCTATGCAATAACCTAGAAAATCACTACAAAATTTGGTACATTCCGAGAGAAAAGCTGATATCAAAGTGTGAACTGTCAGAAACACAGTTTGAAAAGGCAGTCAGCGACAAAATCGAATGTAAAACCCACTGGTAGTAAAAAAATTACTGTTTAAAGCACATTTTTGAAATCCTCAATAAATTTCCTATCCAATAACCTAGAAAAACACTACAAAATTTGGTACATTCAGAGAGAAAAGCTGGTATCAAAGTGTGAACTGCCAGAAACACAGTTTGAAAAGGCAGTCAGCGACAAAATCGAATGTAAAACCCACTTGTAGTACAAAAATTACTGTTTTAAGAACATTTTTGAAATCCTCATTAAATTTCCTATCCAATAACCTAGAAAAACACTACAAAATTTGGTACACTCAGAGAGAAAAGCTGGTATCAAAGTTTAAACTACCAGGAACACAGTTTGAAGAGACAGTCAGCGACAAAATCGTCTGGAAAACCCACTTGGAGTGAGAAAATGACTGTTTTAGCACATTTTTGGAATCCTCATTAAATTTCCTATCCAATAACATAGAAAAACACTCCTAAATTTGGTACATTCAGAGAGAAAAGCTGATATCAAAGTGTGAACTGCCAGAAACACAGTTTGAAAGGACAATCAGGGACAAAATCGTCTGTAAAACCCACTTGGAGTGAGAAAATGACTGTTTTAAGCACATTTTTGAAATCCTCATTAAATTTCCTATCCAGTAATCTAGAAAAACACTACAAAATTTGGTACATTCAGAGAGAAAAGCTGGTGTCAAAGTTTGAACTGCCAGAAACACAGATTGAAAGGACAGTCAGGGACAAAATCGTCTGTCAAACCCACTTGGAGTGAGAAAATAACTGTTTTAAGTACATTTTTGGAATCCATACAGTTTAGGACACTTGTTGAAATTCCTGGCACTTTTTGAGACGTTTTCAGTAATATTTAATGACCTTTGGCACTTTTAAATAGTTTGTCAACAATTTAGGACACTTGTAGCTTCTGGAAATTTTTGGGACATTTTCAGTAATATTTAAAGGTTTTTGGCACTTTTAAAAAGTTTGTCAGCAGTTTAGGACACTTCTAGTAGCTTCTGGAAACTATTGGGACACTTTCAGTTCCATGAAAGGCATCAGGCAATTTAAAAAATAAATCTTAAACAGTTTAGGACACTTGTCGAGGTTTCTGGCAATTTCTGGGACGGTTTCAGTAATATTTAAAGGCCTTTGGCAATTTTAAAAAGTTTGTCAACAGTTTACGACACTCGTAGAAGCTTCTCGGAAATTTTGGGACACTTTCAGCAGTATTAAAGGCATTTGACAATTAAAAAAAAAATTTTAACAATTTAAGACACTTGTTGAAATTTCTGACAATTTTTTGAACATTTTCAGTATAATGGAGAGGCCTTTGGCAATTTTAAAAAGTTTTTCAACGGTTTAGGACACTTGTAGTAGCTTCTGGAAATTTTTGGGACACTTTCAGAAGTATTAAAGGTAAGTGGCAATTTAAAAAAAAAATCTTAAACAGTTTAGGACACTTGTAGAGATTTAGATTTAGATTTTTTTCTTTTTTTCAAAGGTTAAGGACACTTTTAGAACCTTCTGGCAGTTTTTCGGAGTTTTTAAACGCTCTTTAGAAGTTATTTCCAAATTTATTCAAGAAAATCTTCTAGCAAATTTATCAAAAAAAACCTTGGACTGTTTACGACATTTGTCGAAGCTTCTGGCAATTTTTAGGATAATTTCAGTAATATTTAGAAACATTAAAAAAAAAATCTTTACAAATTTAGGATCATTGTGGAGGCTTTTGCCAAATTTTGGGTCGTTTTTATTACCATTTCCAAAATGACTCTAGAGGCTCAATCAATTTTAGAAAGTTATTGAAATTTTTAACGCCCTAGTAAATATGTATACACAAAACCATTTGTTCTGCACTTTGGCGGCAAGTTTGCCAATTTTCTCGGCTGTGACGTCATCCTAATTTTGTTTGATTTTCAGTATACGTTTGACATGACATGAAATGACAATTATCAAGGCTCACGTGGACAATGGATTTGCGTTAGTATCTATTTCTCTGATTACTAGTTGGAGATTTCCTCAGCCCTATTACAAACAGTTTCGTATCCAAAACTTGACAGTTTACAGCACAGTTTATTGTTTTTAGCTGTAATAAAGCGATAAAAGTTATCCGAATTGACTCCCTAGGTGGCGTTCAGTTTGAAAACGCTGAAATATAACTGTCGTATATTTAATCTCCATTGTAATGTAGTATTAGTGTAATTTCGACTAGGTCATTGAGTTTTTGGCCTTTAACATTGGGAACGTTTTGTCGTGGAAGAAAAAAACGTGTGTTAAGCAGAGTGTGTTTCCCAATTTTTGGGCCACAAACAAAAATGCAATTAAAACGTTGGCAAAGCTCTCAAGTGAGGCGGTCTGTTAAAAGTAAGAATATTTTGACATGCCAAAAATTAATTTTAAATACCTAATAAGCGATCCTGTAGCATAGTAAGCACTTAATTAAAACATATTTCTTTAATCAATCAAAAGAGTAAAAGTATAAGAATAGCATGTCTATATATCTAGCTGTTCGCAGATGATACAATGATTTACATATCTGGGAGTAACTTGAATCTTATGCAGACGAACATAAGCAACGATTTGGAAAATATATTTAGATGGCTATGTAAAAATAAGCTTAGTGTCAATCCACTCAAGTCAAAGTTTTGTCCATTTGGGAGAAAAAGTAGGTTGAGAAACGTCTCCTTGGAGCAGCTCGATGTAATTATGAATGGCACCAGGATTAAGTACGAGAGTCAAATAAAGTATCTGGGAGTCATTTTTGATTCCGAACTGAAGTTTTATGCCCACGCTGATTATATAACTCGAAAATTGAAGAAGGTGGGCTACATTTCGAGAGTTGGAAGACAATTGTCTATGGAGACCAGACTGTTATTGAATAACTGTATTGCGGCCCCTCATCTCAAGTTTTGTTCTGCTCTTTTGTACGGTTTTAAGATAGATCAGATCCAGATTGTGCAAAATCGAGCAATGAGGTGCATATTGCGATGCAACAGGTATACTCCCATCGCAACAATGTCCACGACTGTAAGCATGTTACCTGTCCAAAAAATGATTGTGTTTTAATATGTTGCCCAATGTAATAAAAAACTGTGATAATTTGAACAATTTTAAAAGAGCCCTAAGACAACATGTAATTTAAGTGCTTTAGCTTGTTTTTGTATAATGTTATTACTTTTAATTCGTTACTTGTTTTTAAAGAGGTCCATATTTGTCCATTTTATTTATTTTATTTTTTTTTACATTAATTTTTTTTTTTTTTTGATTTGCATGATTTGTCATATTGTTTATTTTATAACTACATGCTAATTACCTACAGTAAGTGCCTAACTAGTTAACAACCACTACATTTCATTCAGAAACATCAAACTTTTAATAACATATTTTGGATTTGAAATTAAAATTTGATTTTATACAGAAAGCGTGCGGTTGTTTGATGTTGATTAGAGATGTCGGCAAAATGTTAACATGTTTTTATCAATTTTAATAAAACCGGATTTAATTTACGACCTGTTGAATAAATGATACAGAAATCAACATTGGTTGAACTTACTGATAAGAGATCAGCTTGGTTCCACTGTAGATAATAATTATTGTCATCATCTTTATTTTTAACATACGCTCTGTTTGTTTTGGCATCAACGCTGCGACGCCGCTTGTTTTCAACATAATATAGTTTTATTATTACGTGCAGATTACTTCCCCCTTTAGTTCTCGATCGACAGTTTTCGAGGATAAGTTACGCTTGTCAGTGATAATTTTAGAAGAAAAAAAGAAGGAAAAAAAGCGTAAAAACACAACAAACTCGAAACCATTTTGTTTTAGTTGTTTTATGGTAAGTTTGGTTGGTTAATACTGTACAGAAGGTATAAAGGCTAAATTTCTTCACAGACTGATTATGCTCGTATTAGTAACATTACCACCTAATAAATATCCACCACCAGTCTAAAAATTACATTTTTAAACTTAAAATAATAATATTTTAGAAATCTTTGTTTGTGAAAACCGAAACAATAATAATTAATACAAAAATATTTTTAAATTGATAAGAAAACGACCCAAGCCGCGTTGCCAAAGCTACCCCGATCGGGGTAGATCTACCTCATTTCCAATAACTTTACCCCGCTCGCTCATCAAAATCTACCCCGTTATTAAATGGACCAATCAAGAAACAGAAAAAAACAAATAATATTATGACTGAAATCACGTGACAACTGTTAATAACGTCAAAACTGTCAAACCGTGCTCTAAAGTTGCAAAAATCAGAGTTTAGAAATGTTTTCTTGCAGTATTTGATATAAAACGTGTTTCTGAGATTTATGACAGATATTTTGCCAATTGTCACGTGACCGTCTAGCTAAATAGTGTTCTTCGATCACGTGACAACTGTCACTAACGTCAAAACTGTCAAACCATGCTCTAAAGTTGCAAAAGTCAGGGTTTAGAAACGTTTTCTTGCAGTATTGGATATAAAGCGTGTTTTTGAGATTTATGCCAGTTATTTTGACAAATGTCACGTGACCGTCTAGCTAAATAGTGTTCTACGATCACGCGACAACTGTCACTAACGTCAAAACTGTCAAATTATGCTTTTAAGTTGCAAAAATCAGGGTTTAGAAACGTTTTCTTGTAGTATTTGTTATAAAACAAGTTTTTGAGATTTATGACCGTTATTTTGACAATTGTCACGTGACCGTCTAGCTAAATAGTGTTCTACGATCACGGGACAACTGTCACTAACGTCAAAACTGTCAAACTATGCTTTAAAGTTGCAAAAATCAGGGTTTAGAAACGTTTTCTTGTAGTATTCGTTATAAAACGTGTTTCTGAGATTTATGACCGTTATTTTGACAATTGTCACGTGACCGTTTAGCTAAATAGTGTTCTACGATTACGGGACAACTGTCACTAACGTCAAAACTGTCAAACTATGCTTTAAAGTTGCAAAAATCAGGGTTTAGAAACGTTTTCTTGTAGTATTTGTTATAAAACAAGTTTTTGAGATTTATGACCGTTATTTTGACAATTGTCACGTGACCGTCTAGCTAAATAGTGTTCAACGATCACGTGACAACTATCACTAACGTCAAAACTGTCAAACTATGCTTTAAAGTTGCAAAAATCAGGAATTAGAAACGTTTTCTTGCAGTATTTGTTATAAAACAAGTTTTTGAGATTTATGACCGTTATTTTGACAATTGTCACGTGACCGTCTAGCTAAATAGTGTTCTACGATCACGTGACAACTGTCACTAATGTCAACACTGTCAAACTATGCTTTAAAGTTTAAAAAATCAGGGTTTAGGAACGTTTTCTTGCAGGATTTGATAATAAAACGTATTTCTGAGATATATGATAGTTATTTGGACAATTGTCACGTGACCGTCTAACTAAATAGTGTTCTATGATCACGTGACAACTGTCACTAACGTCAAAACTGTCAAACTAAGCTCTAAAGTTGCAAAAATCCCGGTTCAGAAACATTTTCTTGTAGTATTTGATATAAACGTGTTTTTAAGATTTATGATGTTGACAATGGTCAGGTGACTGTTTAGCTAAATTATCCTTTAAAACCACGTGATTTAACAATTATTATTAAAAAAATAAAAAACCTGTATTTTTGCAGTACGGTTTTCATATTATTTATAGCAATGATTAAAATTTTTGATACCCTGTATGAAAGTAAAATGAATGAATTTGTTTTGATCTACTTTGTTTTTTGACTGATTATTCTACCGTCATTTACCTACTTTACTCTATCGTTGATTCACCCTGTACATGTGCCCCCATCCACATCTACCAATACCAATCTCTAAAGATAAACAAAATCACCAATTTGGCTCACCCTGTACAGACTTTCTGCAGTCATTAAAAGATTTGCGAATTTTCATGAAACTGGTTTTCTCTGACATTATTCCAATCATGAGAGTATTTTTCATTACTAAATAATGTTTTTTCGTAATTTTTGGTGCTGTTCGTCTACTCCCTTGATGTGACATCCTGTTGGTGCGGATGATCATCTACTTAGGCCATTATAGTCTGGTGGCTTGCATGACGAATACATGGCGCCAGCAAATACAGGGAGGGGTAGAATATAAGAATGTAATGTGTAGACATCCGCAATTCACCCCCCAAAACTGTGAACACCTGCGAGATTCTTTTATTAGTTGACTACTACTGGCTGATCATGTTTGTAGATAACGGTATCGTTTAGGCGGATATTAGGGGGTTGCCTAAATTATAAAAATTAAATTGGCTAAGATCTAAAAAGTGGTGTCTGTCAAACTGGAAAACACCGAAAAAAGCTAGTTTCATGCTCTTTAATATGTATTCAGATGCTATTTTCCAAAACGCCTTAAGATATGCTGATGACACAGTGATAATCGCAGACAGTCCTGAAGGGCTGCAACTCCTAATCGACAGCATATCGACTTCAGGTGACGAAATGGGACTCAGGATTAATATCTCAAAAACAAAGACCATGCAAGTAAATCACAATCCGAACAACTTACTTCAACATGTATACGGTTCACCAATAGAGCAAGTCATTAAGTTTAAATACATAGGAAGTTGGATCAGCGAGAATCTGAACCCTGTGATAGAAATTAGATCCCGTATAGAGCAAGCTAGAGCCAATTTTAATTTAAACATAAGATTCAACTTTGTTGAATGTGTATTCCAGGTTACAGCAGTATTAACAAGCTGGAAGCATTTGAGATGTGGGTATACCGCAGAATGCTGAGTATTTCATGGAGCGATCATACCACAAATCAAGAGGTCTTACATAGAATGAACAAAGATCGAACAATTCTCGAGACAGGACAAGTACAGATTCCTACAAGTGATTAATAGAGGGAAAGATTGAGAGACAGTGCTCTTGGCTGAAAAACATAAGGGACAGGCTTAGATTCAAACTCCCTTCTAAGAAGAGTCCAAGACAGAGACGATTTTGCCAGAATTGTTGCCGATCTTCATCACTTCAAGAAGAAGAAGAAGAAGAATCGGGACAAAACTATTATTATTTAACTGTAAAATTGTCTAGACAATGTGTTAGTCATACGAACTTGAAAAAAAGTCGTAAAAAGGTGTGATATGCTAAAAAAAAACCAAAACTCGTCTCTCCTTCGTCACATTCTGAAATATTTAAAGAAACATAAAATCTGACTGCTAACAATATTTTAAATACCTAGTTTATATTCATGTTTGCTTTGTTTTTCTAACCAAATAATTTATGTTTTCGATAAATTCCAACTTGTCGGCACGGAAATAATTTCCGCGACTCTATAAGATGTCCTATTATCAATCTTATTAGTAATTTTTTTATATGCGCTATTTTTAATTCTGACCTTGGTATTTCATTTGTTGAATGCGTGTTATTTTTTAATTCCTTTGACGGCGGCATTCGGTTTACCAATATTTTGCTTCTAATAACGCGATATCGGTTGTTAATGCTTATTATCAAAAGGCCGGCAATTAACTCGGACACCGAACTAGCAACTAGTACTTTTATTATTCCGTGAATTTACTGTTAAATAATAATTAATTGTTTATGGGTTTCAGTTCACTGATTTTGTGAGCCGAGCATTTAGTACGTCGTCAAAATTAATGTTAATTTGAATAAATGCCAACCGTTTGATTATGTTCATATTTATTTATTAATTTGCATATTGTTTCAGGGAGTTTTTCTTTCTCTTTTTTTTAACTTTGTAACAAAACTCCACCACCATTTAACCATCCCGCCATACAAGAGCCGGAAGTACAGCAGCGCCACCAATTCCGCTTTGCATGCAACACCCAAGCTAGCAGGAGTTCATGTTGAACTGCCGTATCATCCGCCTCGCGCCAGAACTCATTAATTTTATTTTATTTGCCATGTGCTAGCTACTAAGTTTAATAATTCTATTCAAAACTTCATTAAAACATTAATGAAAAACTGAATTTTAAACCTTCTAAATAGTGCCAGAGGCCTCTAGGACCATTTTGAAAGTTCCATAAACCTCTAAATGCTATTGTAAACCTTCTAAATAGTATCAGAGGCCTTTAGAACCACTTCAAAAGTTCCATAGACCTCTAAATGCAATTGTGAATCTTCTAAATGGTGCCAAATGCTTCTAGGACCATTTTGAAAGTTTCATAAATCTCTAAATTAGTCTAAATGCAATTTATACCTTCTAAATAGTGCCAGAGGCCTCTAGGACCTTTTTGAAAGTTCCATAAACCTCTAAATGCTATTGTAAACCTTCTAAATAGTGTCAGAGGCTTCTAGGACCACTTCAAAAGTTCCATAGATCCCTAATTTAGTCTAAATGCAATTTTAAACCTTCTAAATAGTGCCAGAGGCGTCTAGGACCATTTTGAAAGTTCCATAAACCTCTAAACGCTATTGTAAACCTTCTAAATAGTGTCAGAGACCTCTAGGACCACTTCAAAAGTTCCATAGATCTCTAAATTAGTCTAAATGCAATTTTAAACCTTCTAAATAGTGCCAGAGGCCTCTAGGACCATTTTAAAAGTTCCATAAACCTCTAAATGCTATTGTAAACCTTCTAAATAGTATCAGAGGCTTCTAGGACCACTTCAAAAGTTCCATAGATCCCTAATTTAGTCTAAATGCAATTTTAAACCTTCTAAATAGTGCCAGAGGCCTTTAGGACCATTTTAAAAGTTCCATAAACCTCTAAATGCTATTGTAAACCTTCTAAATAGTGCCAGAGGCCTCTAAGACCACTTCAAAAGTTCCATAGACCTCTAAATGCAATTGTGAATCTTCTAAATAGTGCCAGATGCTTCTAGGACCATTTTGAAAGTTTCATAGATCTCTAAATGCAATTTTAAAACCTCTAAACAGTGTCAGAGGGCTCTACATTAATGTCTTAAACTTTCCCAGACTTGTCTTAAATTGTCAGAGGCCGAAATGCTACTCAGAACCTTCTAAAAGTATTCTAAACCATGTATAAGAATTGTTTTGTTGCCAGAGGCCCCTAATTATGGCTGGAAACAATGAAAACCTTCTAAAAATTGCCTTAGAATCATACTAGTCATTTACCTCCTAAATAAACCAAAAAAACTTACCGATTATCTTTACTGGGACTTGCTGGTGGACCTGGATATTCAGTATCAGAGCCCAAAAAGTCAGGATTACGAAAAACTACATTGGAAACATTCTCCTCATTCAAAACTGGTTGATTTTCTGAGGGTGAGGCTTCAGAAATTGGCTTGGTAATGTCACAAGCCACTTTTCTACTTATTGCAGGGTTTGAAACTAGCACATCATTGTGTATTAGTACATTGTTAGCAGCAGCAATAACTTTTGATTCCTCCACATTAGGAGCCTGGTTTATGTTGTTAGTAACTGGGATTTCTTTAGGCAAAGTTCTCTGTTTAATTACATTTGGATTGATTACTGGTTTGAAGCATTAATGGTTTTGTAGGTTCTTTAGCTTTTATGTCCTCTGCTGCTGGAAGTTTTTCAGTTCCAGGCTCCATAGAAAGTGGGTTAGGTAAGTCATTACTTGAAGTTAAACTATTACTTTGTTCAGTCATGATGGACTGAGGAGGTTTTTCAGTATCTGGTTTAGATGGTGGTGCATTCTGATCTTCAAATTCACTCTTGATAGGAAGCTCAGGCTGGGTAATTTCTTCAGGTTTTTCGGTGGTTAAGCTGTCAGGTTTTCTGTGGGTGTAGTATTCTTTTTTCTTTGTGGAATATTAGCTATTCCTTTTATTCTAGTGCGTCTGGACGCCACAACTGTTTTTAGAACTTTTTTTCACGAATTGTTTAATAGTTGTTGCTATATTACACTTAATATATTAAGTTAAAATGATTTTTTTTGATAAATAGCCTAATAAAATTCTGTAAAAACTTGTCCTTTTTCACCTATTATAACGGTAATAATAGATAGATACTTGTTTTGAAAATAACATTTTCCTCCCTAATTTGAAAGATGAAAGTGCCTCCAATGAGATTGAAAGTATTTTCCTCCCATGGGAGGAAAAGTGCCACCAGGAAAAGTCACACTTTCTAAAGACAGCCAGAGAGCACCTTCAGCCAGATATTTATGTTGTATCCTGCTTTTTTTCATAAAACATAACATTGGTCGTAGAAAAAATTAAATGCGCAACTCTGAAGTAAACTGCTTTTTGCCTCTTTGAATTGTTCGCGGAACCAAAAGTTGCACTTTCCTCCCTAGTTGCGCAAATATCCTCCTCCTCTTTCCATTATTCTCCAAAGGATGTAGTTTCGCTGTTTTGGTAGGTATCAACTATCATAATTTTCGTTTAAGCTAGTAACGGATAGTCTGCTCATAACTTCCGTTATTTCTGGTATTGTTGACGCTATGATCAGTGTGTCGTCGGCATAACGGAGGTTGTTGATCCGCCTTCCACCAACTGGTATTCCGCCTTGCCACTCATCTAGAATTTCTCTGATGACGTATTCGCTATAAACGTTACATAAGGTAGGTGAAACAATTCAACCCTGTCTAACTCCTGGGTGTGTATTCTTGAAACGAGGGAAGGGAATTATCAAGAAAAAGACCTGTAGAATGTGACAGGAACATCATATCAACACTTTTCTTGAGAATTCCGTTCCCTGCTTTCAAGAATAGGCCTCCTGCAGTCGTTTTGAAGCTCCTTCACGCTGTTTTTCTGATAGACGTTGCGCACCTGTTGAACCAGGTGTTTTGGCGTTCCCACTTCCTCCATTATGGTCCAAAGGTAGCTCCAGTTTACTTGATCAAATGCTTTTTGATAGTCTACAAGGCAGAGATACACTATGGGATATTAAATTTTCTAGCTTTTTCAATAAGTTGCCTGGCATTTAATATTTGTTCCCTAGTTCCTTTTCCTTGAACAAAACCTGCTTGTTTAAGACGGTTATTATGTATGATAAGGAGGAAGATCTTACTAGCGTGGGAGATAAGAGAAACCGTTCTGTAGTTGTTGCATTCCAAGGGCGAACCTTTTTTGAATATTGGAATGACCAGCCACTTTCCCCAATCTTCAGCCCACTGTCCTGTTTTCCCTATAAGGTTACAGATTTTGGGAAAGATTTCTATTCCCTCCTTGCCCAGAGCCTTTAGCACCTCTGCCGTTATTTGATCCGCACCTGGTGATTTTTTTTTTCGGAGAAGTTTTATGGCATATTCAACTTCCGATCTTAGTAACTCAGGCTCTTGAGGGGCATTTACTTCTTCTGAAATATGTTCTAATCTTGAATAGTCCCGTACATACGTCACGCACAGGGGTTGTGTAAATATGGAAGTAACAGGACGCTCAATCGTCTCAATTAAATGTGTAATGGAATTTCTTGTATAAAAATAATGAAAAAAAACCCGAAGGTCGTATTCTTAAGGGAGAAAGTCGCCACCGTAATCGTGATAAATCATTCGCGGCGGTACGGCGGTGCTTCCTGGCTGGCGCCTGGCGGTGCTAAAAATAGAAGATGGCGGCCAGACGACGCCGCACCACGATGGATGCCATAGCATCGACACACCCGACGAATTTTGATTTTTAACAACTGCGATTACGACCGAACATTCGTATTATCCTTACTACTGAAATACCAACCGAAAATCAATCGTGCCAGGCATTTTTCCTAACTGATTGTACCATAAACCACTCATTATGTGGTAGGAATGGTTTACGACCTCCAATAAACCAACCTTAACAATCAGTACTTTTTTGTCGGCGACAGGGTCAATACCGGTCATTATTGACTATGGCCTCACATGCTGCCAACTTAAAATACGTAGATAACAGTAAAAGAATTGCTATTGCAAACTGATGCTCAGAGAAAATTGAAAATGTATCATTCAGGAATAAAAGAGAATTATACTGTAACACATATCAATCTAAAAAAATTCACCGTTATGTTCAATAGAAAGTGTTGAATTCTAGAATGGAACAAATGGATGTTAGACTATGAAAGCTTTCACGGCCGGTCAAACGTGAAATATGAAAGTTATCCGGGCTTGGAATGGAATTTCTTAGGAAGATATCTCGAAGCTCAAGAAGTCAGAAGCCCTTCCACCCAGACTTTATGGTTCACCTAAAATACACAAGCCGGATATACCAATGAGACACATCGTTAATGCCATATAGGAACTCTACGGATGAGATAGCAAAGTACCTTACAACACTTCTTCAACCAAAAATAGGAAGGTTCATAAAAGACTCTCACGCACATTTTGTGGACAAATTGCATACCTTAACTTTATCTCCAGTAAGTTTTGATGTTGTGTCTTTATTCACTATGGTACCCATCAAAACGACTATGGAGCATCGCCAAACTGCCTAACCACCACTTACTTCCAATGACAGGATGAATAATGATGGTGTAGCAATGGGCAGCCCTCTCAGTCCGGTAATAGCAAGCTATTTTATGGAAACCTTTGAAGTAAATGCTCTGGCCACTGCTCCAAAGAAACCAAAGTGATGGTTTCGATATTTTTGTTGTTTGGAGGCACGCTGAAGACAAACTGCAGCAATCCAAGAATTCAATTTACTATGGAGAGCGAAACAGAAGCTACCTTTCCTGGATGTAATGGTGACAAGGAAACCTAATGGAACACTGGCTCACACGGTGTATCGAAAGGAGCGGGCAAGAGGAATTTGCGAACCATCAGAGTTAGAAAAGGAGCTTACACATCTGGAAAGGGTTTTCAACAGAGCATCCAACTACGTAGACAACAAACGGGAGATGGAAAGTTGGTTAGACTTGCCTTTCCATACATACACCAGGTTACGGATAGGATTGGAAGGATTTTAGAGAAGCACAAGGTCAAGACGGTCTTTAAACCAACCCCCACAAATGGGACAAACGGGATTCTTTATCAGCTTCTGGAGTTTACAGAGTCCCATGCAGCTGTGGATCCGTAGACCGAGAAATCTGCGGTGGCAAGCACTTTCTAGAGGGCACGATATTCGTTTTGAAGGGGTGGAGATTTTGGATCGATCACAACGTTACTATCCTAGATTAACTAGAGAAGCACGAGATCACCATCAAACAGCAAAGAAGAGATAACTTCCGATAACTTTCATATTCAAAATGGATGTTGTTGGATTAAGGTCTACCCTAGGAAAGTGACTTAAAAAGAAAAAAATCATAATTATATTTTACATGGTTTTAGCTAAACGCCGCTGCTATTATAAGGTTTGTTTACAGTATAAACATTGGTTAAATATTTGTTTTGTACTCCGTTAGAACGTCAGACCTTTACAGCGAATTTGGTTGGAAATTTCAAATCTCAACTGATTTAACTAAGGATTTAAGTTGTAGGAGATACAAAAAATTCCTGAAGGTTTGGGATTTCCTATATAAATTACCAAAAATGACAAAGCCGATTGTTCTGTATGTTAACAAAGAGTGTTTCATTGCGTAAACAACTGTATACACAGCGTCCAAGATGAGGAATCCTGAGAAGGGCAGTGGGAATCTTGAAAACAGTTAGAGATACAGGGTAGATGGAAGAAAAATGGTACTTTCCTCCATTGAAAAAATGAAAGTCTCAACAGAAAATGGAAAAATAACCAAAAAATGTCTGACTTGACAATTCAAAGAGTCTGGCATCCACCTTTTTCACTTTTTTAGTATTGTCTGGTGTTTTCCCCCAAGTTTAACTCACGTTTGGTCATTATTTATAAAGTTATTGCATCTTAGCTTACTTGAACTTTTTTAAACCCCAGTTCGCTCATTTCATTAAATTTTACTTGAAGTTGCATTTTTCTGCACTTAACATTGGTATTGTCTGACTTTTTTTGCCTTACACTAGTCTCTACATCAAAAAAGCTAAAAATTAACTTTAAACCATATAAAACTTCTGTGATTAAACCTGCTTTTAGCAGTTCTTAAAAACCTACACAATTTCTTGTAATTTTTTCAAGAAAAATGGGACTTGGTTATTCTTCAAACATTAGTAAGTGACTAAACTATTAATTTTTTAAATAAACAAACACGTCTTTTTCAATGATTGCTTTCCTCAATGCTATATTACTAACAGTGCAAAGATTGTTCAAAAACATTGTCGAGTGTCTTCCCATATACAAACTATCCAAGTTGCTACTGCTCTCATCATCTTTCGTGTCGCTTTATCAGCCGGTTTTCTGTAGATGCAGCTGGGTAAATGCAAATACACTTTACTTCACCGCAATCGACTTGCATGTTTTCGTTTTTTCTAAAAATGTACCTTTAAAAGTACTCGAACTGGGAATTAAAGCCGGCAGTTCTTGTGGTTAGTACTGTCAAGTACCTATGCGAAGTCACAGGTGGTACACCTGGCTGATTTAGCGAAAAGAGTGGCGTATATTTGTGAGAAATTCTTTGCGAAGCCTTTCCCTAGCATTCGTCGGTTAATTAGTTGAAAAGTTGATTACCAATACAAAAACTTGAAAATTACAGTCAAATCAACGTTGCCAAAGCCAAAACTATGGATTCAGTCATTTTGGCAACGACGAAATGTCAAGAAGCTTTTAATTAATATGATTGGTATAACTTGAACTTTGACGATTAATGACAGGCTTATAGTCACCTGACAGCTGTCCAAACTCATTAAACAGTGCTGTAAAGCTGTAAAATGTCAAATAGTGTGATAAAACACGCGTCAAATTGTTATTCGTAACTCTGTAGAATTTGTGGCAGTTGTGACGTTAAATTTGACAGTTATGACTTGACACAGCATGGCTTATAGTCAGGTGACACTCGTTATAACTATATTAAAACTTATTCAGCAGTGGCAAGAAACTTTCAAATACTTTGTATTTACACCTCCATTAAAGCCTCAAATTTGAAATTTGTGAGGCTAAGTGACACTTTGCTTTTTACGTCAATTAAGAGCTGTCAACTGTCAAAACTCACTAAGTGACGCAAGCAAACTATTAGAAGTTTCTCTTTATGTCAAAAGTGTCAAATTTAACTCCATAGAGCTCTAAACACAACCACACAAAAATTACACTGCAATTCCTCAAAAAAAACGCACTATTTGGCATTTTACACTTTCAGGTTACTGGTGAGTAAGTTTTGACAGTTGTCACGTGATGCAAGAAAAATATTAAAGTGTTCTTTAAGTTCCAACGGTCAAATTTGGCTCAATGGAGCTTTATTAAACCCAACTTACAGTGTATTTCTTCAAATTAGCAACTATTTCTAATTTATAGTATTAGTTTCCTGGTGATCGGGTTTGGACAGTTTTGACAGCTGTCACGTGACGTAAGAAAAGTATAACACTGTTTCTTAACGTCAAATTTGGGTCCCTGGGGCTATAAACACCACTTACACTGCAATTTTTTTAAAAATCGGATCATTTGGCATTTTACACTTTCAAGTCACTGGTGATGTTGATGATGATGATGACAAGTTTTGACAGTTATGACAGCTGTCACGTGACGATTTTTTATATTTTCAAGTTACTGGTGAGTAAGTTTTGACAGTTATGTCAACTGTCACGTGAGGTAAGCAAAATACTAAAGTGTTCCTTAACGTCCCAACGCTTAAATTTGGCTCCATTGAGCTGTAAACACAACTTCTAATGTAATTTTTCAAATTAGCAACTACTTCTAATTTTATAGTTTTAGGTCATTGGTGAGTCAGTTTTGACAGTTATGACAGCTGTCACGTGACGTAAAAAATGTTTAAAAGTATTTCTTAACGTCAGAACTGTTAAATTTGACTCAATGGGGCTCTAAACACAACTTACACTGCAATTCATCAAAGAAGCACATAATTTAGCATTTACACTTTCAAGTCATCCTAGTGAGTAAGTTGTTGTGACAGCTGTCACGTGACGTAAGAAAAGTATAAAAGTGGTTTCTTAACGTTATAACTGTCAAATTTTACTCCATGGAGCTCTAAACAGAACTTACACTGTTATTCCTCAAAAAACCCATAAATTGGCATTTTACACTTTCATGTCACTGGTGAGTAAGTTTTGACAGTTATGACAGCTGTCACGTGACGTAAGAAATGTTTAAAAAAAATTCTTAACGTCAGAACTGTTAAATTTGACTCAATGGAGCTCTAAACACAACTTACACTGCAATTCATCAAAGAAGCACATAATTTGGCATTTACACTTTCAAGTCATTGGTAAGTTGTTTTGACAGTTGTGACAGCTGTCACGTGACGTAAGAAAAGTATAAAAGTGTTTTCTTAACGTCGCAACTGTCAAATTTGAGTCCATAGAGCTCTAAACAGAACTTACACTGTTATTCCTCAAAAAACCCATAAATTGGCATTTTACACTTTCACGTCACTGGTGAGTAACTTTTGACAATTATGACAGTTGTCACGTGACGCAAGCAAAGTACTAAAGCGTTCCTTAACGTCCCAACGCTTAAATTTGGCTCCATTGAGGTGTAAACGCAACTTCTAGTGTAATTTTTCAAATTAGTAACAACTTCTAACTTTATAGTTTTAGGTCACTGGTGAGTAAGTTTTGACAGTTATGACAGCTGTCACGTGACGTAAGAAGTGTATAAAAGTATTTCTTAACGTCAGAACTGTTAAATTTGACTCAATGGGGCTCTAAACACAACTTACACTGCAATTCATCAAAGAAGCACATAATTTGGCATTTACACTTTCAAGTCACTGGTAAGTTGTTTTGACAGTTGTGACAGCTGTCACGTGACGTAAGAAAAGTATAAAAGTGTTTTATTAACGTCGCAACTGTCAAATTTAAGTCCATAGAGCACTAAACAGAACTTACACTGTTATTCCTCAAAAAACCTATAAATTGGCATTTTACACTTTCACGTCACTGGTGAGTAATTTTTGACAATTATGACAGTTGTCACGTGACGCAAGCAAAGTATTAAAGTATTTGAATTTGGATCCATGGATTTTTAAACTTAACTTCCAATGTAATCTCTTAAATGAGCAACTATATTTTATAGCGTCAGGTTACTCATGGACGGGTTTTAACAGTTATGACAGCTGTCACGTGACGCAAGCACAGTATAAAATTGTTCTGTAACATCAGAACTGACAAATATGGCTCCATGGAGCTATAAAGACTACTTACAATGTGGTTTCGGGTTGAATTCTTGAAAGTAAAGAACAACATTCTCAAGAAAAGTGCTGATAGAATGTGACAGAAGGAGTTCACACGGACAGGCTCCTGTCACATTTTTTACACTTTTCTCTTGATAACTCCTTCCTTTCCATTCAAGAATACCCCCCAATAAAATCAACAAGTGAATTGCAAATATCGGAATAAAAGAAGAACGTAAATACACTAAGGAGATAAAAACTGGCGTTTACGAGATTTGATACATTGAAAAAAATCCACTCAGTGGACAATACCTAAAATAGAAAATCCACTAGGACAGTCTTAATATGAGACACTTTTAATGAGTTTAAAGATTGTTGGTGAAGAACAAAGTAAACAACTTCCAGAAGTTTTGATTGTATTTAAGTTCTAAGTAAGAACGTTCAGTTTTCTCTCAGTGTACACATCCGATCGAAGGGAGAAAGCAAGCAACAAGTGTCCACTATCCTAACAAAAGATCCATCAACCGGGAAAATAGCGAGATAAATAGACGGGAAATGGGATATAGCTCCTTTCAGCCGACTAGTTTCACGTCCTCACTGTTATGAATGAGATTTAGAGTGCTTCTCAAACACACCATCAGTTAATTACGCTAGGCGTGTTTGCGGATGTATAACTTAACTGGTACCTTTTCTGGTACGGAAGATATGAAACACACTCGTATTTGTGTCGAAAACACACAATAAAATGGCTTATAAGCATTTAAGAGCGTGTTATTCCGAGAAAACTGCCAACGTAACATAACACAAATAACTCAAGCGGCCTAGTCTGCAGCCTTGTGGCACCAGAGTTTATGCAACGGAGCCACACCCTTTTTACTGCTGTGTTTATGTTCTAACTTGAGTAAATAAACCTTAGTACAAAGAAAGCAGTCTTCGACGACATTACACGGTTTGGTGTAATCGTAGTTGTAAGCAGAAGACGAATTATGAAACAGATACAGTAAAAATAGTTTGCGTACACCATCATTAACCGAGTAATAAAACCAAAGAGTTGCTTACCTTCAGGTCGTATTCTATCTTCATTAGTTCGACTATATGGCGGTGGTGGTGTTTCTGAAAATAAATGCTATTTGTAAAGTTTGTTACACGTAAAAGCACTTAGTATTTATTCTCTGAAGGTTTAAGACACTTGTTTAAGACCTCTGGAATGATTTAGAAGGTTCTCAATAGCATTTAGAGGTCTATGGAACTTTCAAAATGGCCCTCTAAGTCTCTGACAATTGAAAACAGCTCTGTGAAGGTTAAGACACTTGTAGAGGCCTCTCGCACTTTTTAGATAGTTCTCAATAGTATTTGGAGGTCTATGGAACTTTCAAAATGGTCCTCTAGGTCTCTGACAATTAAAAACAGCTCTGGAAAAGTTAAGACACTTGTAGAGGCCTCTGGCACTTTTTAGAAGGTTCTTAATAGTATTTAGAGGTCTATGGAACTTTCAAAATGGTCCTCTAGGTCTCGGACAATTCAAAGTAACTCTGTGAAGGTTAAGACACTTGCAGAGGCCTCTGGCACTTTTCAGATAGTTCTCAATAGCATTTAGAGGTCTGTGGAACTTTCAAAATGGTCCTCTAGGTCTCTGACAATTGAAAACAGCTCTGTAAAAGTTAAGACACTTGTAGAGGCCTCTGGCACTTTTTAGAAGGTTCTCAATAGTATTTAGAGGTCTATGGAACTTTCAAAATGGTCCTCTAGGTCTTTGACAATTTAAAACAGCTCTGTGAAGGTTAAGACACTAGGAGAAGCCTCTGGCACTTTTTAGAAGGTTCTCAATAGTATTTAGAGGTCTATGGAACTTTCCAAATGGTCCTCTAGATCTCTGACAATTTAAAACAACTCTGTGAAGGTTAAGACACTTGTAGAGGCCTCTCGCACTTTTTAGATAGTTCTCAATAGTATTTGGAGGTCTATGGAACTTTCAAAATGGTCCTCTAGGTCTCTGACAATTAAAAACAGCTCTGGAAAAGTTAAGACACTTGTAGAGGCCTCTGGCACTTTTTAGAAGGTTCTCAATAGTATTTAGAGGTCTATGGAACTTTCAAAATGGTCCTCTAGGTCTCTGACAATTCAAAGTAACTCTGTGAAGGTTAAGACACTTGCAGAGGCCTCTGGCACTTTTCAGATAGTTCTCAATAGCATTTAGAGGGGTATGGAACTTTCAAAATGGTCTTTTAGGTCTCTGACAATTGAAAACAGCTCTGGAAAAGTTAAGACCCTTGTAGAGGCCTCTGGCACTTTTTAGAAGGTTTTTAATAGTATTTAGAGGTCTATGGAACTTTCAAAATGGTTCTCTAGGTCTCTGACAATTTAAAACAACTCTGGGAAAGTTAAGACACTTATAGAGGCCTCTGGCCCTTTTTAGAAGGTTCTCAATAGCCTTTAGAGGTCTGTGGAACTTTCAAAATGGTCCTCTAGGTGTCTGCCAATTTAAAACAACTCTGTGAAGGTTAAGACACTTGTAGAAGCCTCTCGCACTTTTTAGATAGTTCTCAATAGCATTTAGAAGTCTATGGAACTTTCAAAATGGTCCTCGACGACTATGACAATTTAAAACAACTCTAGGAAGGTTTGAAAAGGTTTTCAATAGTATTTAGAGGTCTATGGAACTTTCAAAATGCTCGTAGAGGCCTATGACAATTTAAAACAACTCTGGAAAGGTTTAGCAGGTTCTCAATACCATTTAGAGGTCTATGGGACTTTCAAAATTGCCCTCTAAATATCTGACAATTTAAAACAGCTCTGTGAAGGTTAAGACACTAGGAGAAGCCTCTGGGACTTTTTAGAAGGTTCTCAATAGTATTTAGAGGTCTATGGAACTTTCAAAATGGTCCTCTAGGTCTTTGACAATTTAAAACAGTTCTGTGAAGGTTAAGACACTAGGAGAAGCCTCTGGCACTTTTTAGAAGGCTCTCAACAGTATTTAGAGGTCTTCGGAACTTTCAAAATGGTCCTCGAGGGCTCTGACAGTTTAAAACAACTCTGGGAAAGTTAAGAGACTTGTAGAGGCTTCTGGTACTTTTTAGGCACTTTTGAGAGACTTATAGAACCTCTTAATGGTTTCTAGCATCTTCTATAACCTTCTGTAACTTTCCGGATCTTTAAAAAAGTTTCCAAAACTTGCCAGAACGATCTGAAGCCCTCTGAGACTTTCTAGATCATTCGAAAGTCTTTTAGAACCTCTTAATGGTTTCTAGCATCTTCTATAACCTTCTGTAACTTTCCGGATCTTTAAAAAAGTTTCGAAAACTTGCCAGAACGATCTGAAGCCTTTTAGAACGTCCTACAGGTTTCTAGCATCTTCTAAAACAACTCGGAACTTCCAAAACCTTCCGAATCTTTATACAACTTGCTAGAACCTCCCTCTGAAACGTTCTATAACATTTTAGAAACTTCCGGAGAGTTTCAGCACCTTTGAGAGTCTTCTGCAACGTTTCAAAACCTTCCAGATCATTGTAAAATCTTCTAGAACTCGCCACAACGTGGTAAAACCCCTCTAAAAACGTGACATAACATTCGAGACTTATTCTAGAACATTCTATAAGCTTCTAGCACGTTCAAAAGCCTTCTGAAACAGACTCTAACGTTCTGCAAGGTTTGAAAACCTGAAAGAATTTAGTGAATTCAAACGAAAACTTCAAAATTGAACAAAAAGTTACAAGCTTGATTTCAGAATTACATAATTATCCATCCTATATACATTCAAGGTGTTTTCGTAACAGAACTTTAATAACTATGGCATTAAGGGACACCCTGTATACAATGTGAACATTAACGAAGATACAGTGGGTCAAAGTTTTACTGAAAAAACGAAAATAATAATAATTTCATTCTTAATTTCAACTAACTGAGAGGTTATTTTCTATCAACATACATTAACAATTTTATTTTATTTTTTCTAACTTTTTTAGTTTTTGAGAGATTTTAATTCAAAAATTGAGACACGATGTTGCCATGTTTGAAGCCTTGTGAAGCTGTAATTTGCACTTCAATCTAGATTTTTTATATATTATTAGAAAGAGGATGAAAAATTTTACAAAATGTTGGTTGAGCGAATATTCTAACTTTTTCAGTTTTTGAGAAATTTCAATTCGAAAATTGTGTCACTTTTGTGAGTTTGCAGCGTTGTTGCCAGGTTTGAACCCTTGTGAGGCTGTAATTTGGCATCCAATCTAGATTTTTTATATACCGCTGGAAAGAAAATGTAAAATGCTACAAAATGGAGTTTGAACGAATTTTCTAACTGTTTCAGTTTTTTTAGATATATCAATTAAGAAATTGTGTCACTTTTTGTGAGTTCGCAGCGTTGTCGCCAAGTTTAAACCCTTCCGACGCCGTAGTTTTGAAGCCTTGTGACGCTGTAATTTTCACTCCAATCTACATTTTCTTTATGTCATTGGGAAGAAGATAGAAAATGCCACAATATGGCGTTTGAACAAACTGTCTAACTTTTTCAGTTTTTGAGATATTTTAATTTAAAAATTGCGTCATTTTTTGAAGCCCTATTCGCAGGTGAAAGGAAAGCCCCAACTTTGGAATCATCCTGTATAACAAGCATCAATTATAGTATAATAATGTTTCATCTAGCTATTAATGATACACTATACCTTTTGTAATGAGACAGGTAATAACATGGTAGGACATTATATGCGGGTGTTATCATAACGCCCGTATGTTCACTTAATTACCATTATTTTGCTGTTTATTTAATATTATTATTTTTCTTGTGCAATTTTTCCGGGGAATGAACTTCCCTTTACCAACTGACACTATAAATAATTGAGGAAGTTGAAAAAGCGTTAGAAACACGATAAGCTATACAGGGTTACCCCATCCTAAACGGTATTTAAAAGTTTATTAGAATCAAAAATTTATATGAATTTGACGCTTTTTTTTATTTTAAATGGGACACTCTGTATATTTTTGAATTTTCAAGTTCTACGCCAAATTCTTTTTATGTTCGTATCTGTTTCTGTGATATTTACCATTTTATGTCAAATTCGTTCTTGGTTTTTGTGATTTTTTGTATTAAAGAAAGCTTGTTCTAAGAGCTGCAGAAGAAAAATATCGAAAATATATAGATACAGGGTGGTCAAATATTTGCCTCAAAAATTAAGTTCTCGAAAGGGCAGAAAGTCTTTCAAGACACAAACACAAAATTTCGAAGATTGCCATTTTTCAGAGTATGTAAAGCCAGCCAATTGTTATCTGTTCGCTGACGACACAACCGTTATGTCTAGCGGGGCTACACTCTCGGAGCTGTTGTTTCGTTCTGGGGAGATGCAAACGAGAGTCGAGTCTTGGTTTTCTAATAATAAATTAGTCTTAAATCACATTAAAACTCAAGAGTTGATTATCTCTACTTCGGATAACGTGTCTAATGGTAATACCGTCACTTTGATGGGAGTGACTATTGATGATCGTTTGAGTTGGAATGCGCATATTGACTGCCTTTCCAATAAACTCGCCACTGTCTTATTTATGTTGCGACATCTGAGAGACACATTAGAACTAAAAGTCCTAAGAACGGCATATTTTGCATTGTTTCACTCGAAAATTCAGTATGGTATAGCAGTTTGGGGGGGCTCTGCTCATTCTATTCGAATCTTCCGGCTCCAAAAGAGAGCGATCCGAATCATGTTGAGGCTTGGACCTAGAGATTCTTGTAGACAGCATTTTGAGGATTTGAAAATCTTAACATTTCCATCGGCATATATGTTCGGCTGCATAAATGAAATTCATAAGAGTAAATCGCTTTACACCATGCACTCTCAAGTGCATTCGTTTTAACACCAGAAACGCTAATTTATTGCGTTTACCTCGCAGGCGACTTCAAGTTTCTGCTAAAAATTGTCCTAATTTACGGTTTTATAATAAACTTCCTGATTGCATCAGGACACTGGAGGGTTATGCTTTTGAGAGGTCGGTCAAGCAGGTTTTTATTGACGCTTCTTTTTATACCGAGGAGGAGGAGGAGGAGGAGGATTTTAATTATGTTTTTTTAAAAGTGAGCGTCAGTTTTGTATGTTATTTTATATTTGTATACAGGGTGGGCCAGTTTTAAATGTCAATAATTCACCAATCCATAGCCAATTCAAAAATAAGTTGACATTCATTATGTCATTTTCCTGAAAAGTGCTTCCTAAGGAAAATACAGTCCTTCAAATTTCTGTTTAAAAATTTGTTTTTTGTCATAACTGTCAGACCGTTGGAGCAATATTGATCAAATTTGGAACAAGCACTTTATTACACGTTATTACGGTCAAAGGCCCAAAACTAACCCAACCCAACTTAAAAATTGTCTTGGAAACGGAAAATTCACTTAAGAAGTTTAAAAAATATTATTGCAGCCAGTTTTCATAGTTTCCAGACAAACTGAAAGACTTTAGTTTTGAAAATTGACTTTTCATGCAAATCGAGAGACTTTAATACTGAAAATTGACTTGTAGACATAAAAACTACTTTTTCAAGAACTTGTTACTAGAAATTCATACATTTAAACCTTAAAAATTGACTTGAACCCCAAAATGTGACTGAACTAATGAAAAGTGACATTAGAAGCTTACAATTTGCATTTGAAGTAAGTTTTTATAATTTGAAGACAAATTTCAAGTCAGTCTTAGATGCAGGACATTGACATTAGATTCATGAAAATTGTCTTGAAAACTAACTTTTCGTGCTTTTTACTTTGCTTTTCATTTTCTTCGAATTCTGGACTAATTTTAGTGCTTTAAAACTGCTTTCAGCTTGGAAAATCGAGTTTCAAGACTATATTCACCAAGTTATTGACATAGCAAACTTAAAAAACAATTTTTACATTCTTCATAGACTTAAAATGGCATTCCAAGCTTTGTCACTATTAAATCGACTTCTAGACACCTCAGTGCTAAAAATTCGGGTATTTCTTAATAAACTAGACGGTTTTTAGTGTTTTAAGGCTGTTTTCAGTGCCTCAAATTGAGTTTCAAGACTATCTTTACAAAGTTTTTAACTTATCAGGCCTAAAAGCCAGTTTGTCCACTGACCATAATCTTGAAAATGTTATTTCAAGCTTCTTCACTATTAAATTGACTTCTACACTCATAGGTGCAATAAATTGTAGCATCTCTAAGAAATTTAGACTGTTTTTAGTGCTTTTTAAGACTGAAAAATCGAGTTTAAGACTATTTCCTAAAGTGAAGTTTCTTCAGTAATAAAAGTAAAAAAATGTTGGTACCAAATGCTACAATAATACGTCTTGAGAACTAATTTTTAGAAATAAAATATTCCGAAAATTTAATTTACTTCTAGACTTGTTGTCCAGTCCAGAAAATTGAGTTGGACACCAATTAAAGTCTTGAAAATATACTTTTGGACTCTCTTGAGTCCTCGTAAAGTCAGTTCTAGCATTAAAAGTCAACTTTTATACTATTTTTAGTAGTAAAAAATGAGTTTCATGCACAATACAATCTTTGTCTTGATTTCCGGACTTTTTTTAGTTCTTGAATGCCAGTTTCAGACACTCAACCAGGATGACAGTCTGAGAAAGCGAATCATAAGACCATTCCTAGTAGTAAAAAAGTTTTTAGACTATTCAGTACAAATTTGGACTTTCACAAGTCTTGGATGTTTAGTTTTAAAATATAAAACGATTTTTTAAATTGAAATTTGGAGGACTGTATCTTCGTTAGGAAACGTTTTTCAGAAAAATGAAATAATGCAAGTCAACTTATTTTTTGATTAGCTATCAAATGGTGAATTATTGACACTTAAAACTGGACCACCCTGTATACATGTAGGATAAGTTTTATCTGTTAGCGTTTTGTCATATTGTAGATTGTAGGAATTATTTACTTGAGTTAAGATGACTTGCTGAGCATACATTTCATGTATATTGTGGTTAAATAAACAAATCAAATCAATCAAATCAAATAAAACAGAATAGAGAACTGTAAAAACACAATTTTTCAATTAAATTCTCTCTATTAGAAAATGGCCCCATGTTTTCAGAAAAATAGTGGATTTAGGATGGTTCCGTACTTTTTTCTTTTCTGTGACTTTTTAATGTTTGGACAGTGATGATTTAATTTCCACCTAAGGAACATGGAAAAAATTAATAAAAAAACTTGCAAAACTCATTAAATCAAAAAATATTTATAAAAATAATTTATTGAGTAGTTGCAGACATGTTCATATGTCTCTATAAACTGTCATAACACGGCTTTTAGAACCGGCTCGACATGTAAAAAAAAATTAAGACTCCCAAAAAACAACTCCACGGACCACAGACGAGCCTTCGTCAATTTGCTACCTGCTGTCTACATGTCCCAGACCATCCACTTTGAACATCTTCACCTTAAGAGCCCCAGTCTCGCACTGGACTGAAGAAGCTCCGCTTGGAGCTTAATACAGCTTGAGCTTGACCCTCTTAATGATATTGTCTTGATCTTTTTTCTTCAGCGGACATGGCGCCGGTATATAAAAAACAATCAGGATATTCAATACACCGGCCCGGCATTTTTCCAAAGCCGAACATCTGGTCCGGCCCCCGAGTACCGAGAACTTAACATGGTACCCCATTTCTTAGAAAACGACCTGCCATCGGCATTCTTTTTGTTTAAACTTGGGGAAAATTGTGATTCACATTTTTCTATTATTAGTCGGATGGGTGTCGCATTGTTTGCGATTTTAATAAACTGGAAACGCGCTTCGCATTATTCCAAACGGTTGCTGGGCGAAATGCTGCCAAACATGCGCCATTTAACCACAACAATCCAAGTTTTCCATGATTCTAATTTCACACACGCTCACACCGTGGTCTGGACTCGTTTTTATTGGAAACACGAGGTTGATTTACTGCCTGGAGTTGGGTTTTACCTCTGATTTATGGTACTTTCCTTAAATTTGGCTTTTGACCACTTTTTCTACCATTCAAAGTTCATAATGTTCTTAATGCTGATACAGAGCAAGTCAGAAGTGGTCAAACTTTTCTGACAAAGTGGTTCTTGTATCAAATCAGTTCCAATGTTATAACTTTTTTATGAACAAGTAGTGTTTTCTAAAAAAATTGCATTTTCAAATTTTTGTCATTTTTCGTTATTATGACTAATCTGATATATATGTCTAAAATTGTCATAAATCTCAGAAACACATCTTGTTTCGAAAACTGAAAATTTTGACATTAGTGACAGGTATCACGTGGTTTTTTGCAGGATAATTTAGCTAGACAGTCACGTGACCACTGTCAAATTAACCGTCATAAATGAAACACGTTTTGTATCGAATTCTGCAAGAAAACTTTTCCAAATCTTGATTTTTACAACTTTAGAACACATTTTGACAGTGCGAGACAAAATGGCTTGTCAAACCCACTTGGAGTAAGAAAATGACTGTTTTAAGCACATTTTTGAAATCCTGATTAAATTTTCTATCCAATAAGTTGAAGAAACACCACAAGGTTTGGTAAAATCAGGGAGAAAAATCGTGTCAAAATTTGAACTGTCAGAAACACAGTTTGAGAGGACAGTCAGATACAAAATCGCCTGTAAAACCCACTTGGAGTAAGAAAATGACGTTTTAATAAATTTTAAAGTGATTTTTTTGTACTTGTTTGACCTAATTTAAGGTCCTTGGGTATAAATATGGTGGACCAAAAAAAAAAGTTGGCAAAATTGCACTTTTTGCAAAAATAGCATTTTCTCAATTTTTGAACGATTGTAACTTTTTATTTGAACTCTTATATATTCCGCTAAAACGCCGTTAGAAAAAGGATTAAAAATACTACAAAATGAGCCAAAACTGGCCTTTCTAGCTCTTCATGTTACCGAGATATTGAATTTCAAAAAGTAGTAAAAAAGACCCTAATACACTCCCATTATTTAATTTTTTTGAAAAATGAAAAATTTTCAAGTGTTTTTTTTGTACTTATTTCACCTAATTTAAGATCCTTTGGTATAAATATGCTCTTTGCTGTGCATTGGAACCCTCCTGGAGCAAAAAAAAATTACCAAAATTGAACTTTTTGCAAAAATTGCATTTTTTCAATTTTTGAACGATTGTAACTTTTTATTTGAACTCTTATAGATTCCGCTAAAACGCCGTTAGAAAAAGGATTAAAAATACTACAAAATGAGCCAAAACTGGCCTTTCTAGCTCTTCATGTTACCGAGATATTGAAATTCAAAAAGTAGTAAAAAAGACCCCTTATACACTCCCATTATTTAATTTTTTGGAAAAATTAAAAATTTTCAAGTGTTTTTTTATACTTATTTCACCTAATTTAAGGTCCTTTGGTATAAATATGCTCTTTGCTGTGCATTGGAACCCTCCTGGAGCAAAAAAAAATTGCCAAAATTGCACTTTTTGCAAAAATTGCATTTTTTCAATTTTTGAACGATTGTAACTTTTTTATTTGAACTCTTATAGATGTTACTAAAACGCCATTAGAAAAAGGATAAAAAATACAAAATGAACCAAAACTGGCCACTCTAGCTTTTGATGTTACCGAGATATTGAATTTCAAAAATTCATTTATTTATTTTTTTAAATGTTAAAGTGCTTTTTTTTGTACTTATTTTACCTAATTTAAAGTTCTTTGGTAAAAATATGCCCTTTGCTAAGCATTGGAACACTCCTGGAGCAAAATAAAAAATTATTTTAGGCACATTTTTACAATCTTTCCTTTTTTTCTATTTAACAGATTCGACAGGTATCACAGTATTTGGCAAAACCATTAATAACTTGCGTTATGCAGACGATACTGTCCTTCTTGCTGGACCCACAAAAACTGCTGAACAGGGTCGTCACTGCCAGTCGACATTTTGGCTTGACACTTAACACAACCTCTATGTAGACGGAGAACAATAATTAGAGAGGGTTTTACAAGATATGACATTTTTGGTACAAAAATCACCTGCACCCGTTTACTGATTGAAAAAGCAAACGAATACAACATCAATATCCACTCAGCGTTTGCCGACTACCAGAAAGCTTTTGAATCAGTGGAATAATGGGCAATTATTATGCATTCCTTAGATAACGCCAGGACTCCTCAAATCTATATACGAAACATCAGCAATAGTAGTTAAATTAAATGAAGACCCGAAAACGAAAACGGAATTAACACCCTCAACGTGGTTTTAATAAGCGAGGACCCATTGGAACTGAAGACTATGATCAAACAACTACACCATGCTTCTCAAAAAATAGGACTTGGTGTCAACATCACAAAAACTTTGAATCGGAGGGAAAGAGATGTAGAAGAGTATATATGACTCAAAATTGATAAAGTATATCAAAAAGCAGAAATACCGCGAAGAATAGCCCAAAGTTGGGTTGCATTCAAAAAACTAGAATTTATTACAAGAAATTAGTAGTAGGCATTATTGGCACATTAGGAGTTTTAGAACTTTGTCATATTTTTTGTTAGGTAGTACTATTTTGATTTTGTAGGTAGAAGATTTTCTGCAGACTTCTCTGCTTTTTATTGATCAGACGTTTTGTTGGTTTTTCTAAAATCGTTCGTCATCAGATCATAAGCATATGACATCATTAGAGATGTTCTCTTGGATGAACGCAGACATACTACAATATTTAGGTGCATCAATATGATTGAGAACAAAAACACTAAAAGAGAAAAAATAAAATAATCGTAATCTTGAAACGTTGCAGACATGAGCAGTGTTTTTCATTGTCGGTAACATAATAAGGTACCTACTATGAAATTATCATCGACGGACGGACGTAGGCAGCGCAATTTCGATAAAGACCCGTCCGACGGGGAACCATCAGACCCGGTGCCGTGCGGGACGAGGAACCCCGCTAATTACAAAAGAAGTCGGCTTGGTTGTCGCGAAGAGATAGCGCTGGCGCCGTATCGATGGGTGGCATCAGTCTACCGCGATGGGGTTCAAGACTTGTTGTTGAATTTTGATTGCAGAACCCACAAACTGCTGCTAGACAGTAAAAAGTTGATGTGCATATTGTTTCAAGTCAGATGTTTTCAAAACAGAAATTATAAATCAAGATTCTAACTTGGTTTATTGGAATTTTCCCATCCAATCTACAGTCCTAAGTGTGGTTCAATCAAAAACTTTTCTCATAACAACTTCCAATAATACTGCTAATCCGTACTGTACTAAACATGAAATTACACGAAAAGGATCTTCTGGGTCTTGCCAAATACACTAACACCAACTAGTCATCAATCATCATTATCACCATGCAGCCCATTGTTGGATATAGGTTTCTTTCAAACGTCCCTGGCTGTTGCAATCCAATTTGTAGCTAGCCTCTTCAGGTCGTTCGTCTATCGACTGGGAGATCTTCGTTGGCAGCTCTTGGTCTCCATTCCAACAATTTTTGGTCCATAGCCTGACTTCCATTCTAGCAATGTAGCCCAGCCCATCTCTATTTCTGTGTAATGATATCGGATAGAAAAAATCAACGATTGATTTAGGTTCATTTTAGTGATCGTAATAGATTTGTCTTTCCAAATCTTAGCACTTTTAGCTAGTCCTATTCTCCACTTTCACTTGAACTCGTGTTACTAATATATGAGCCCATTTACGTGATACTGGGTCAACGATTTGAAATTTTTGTAGAGCGTCTGTCAATTGCAGAATGTTAGTCAACTATCATGATTTTCATCATAAGGCCACAGTTATTGCTCTCCGTCTCCACTCGGTTTAGGAGATCTAACATTTCTCACGCAGCTATTAGTGTTGTATCGTCTGCATATCTCAGATTTAAACCCTCTTAATTGAGATTCCTCCATGGCAATCATCCTCATTATGTATTCTTCATATTTATTAAAGAGATCTGGAGAGAAGATGCATCCCCGACGATCGTTCTTGCTGGTTTTGAATGGGAGCAAATAGTACTAGAATTCCTTGAATACTAGCGATCAAGCTCAGAAATACGTATGTATGGTTAATTCGTAGGGCTTGCATTATTGGTCACGTGATGATCAAATTTCGAGAATTGGACTGTATTCCATTACATCTTTTTTTTCAAGCTAAGCATCCATCTCTTCATTTAGTTTTCCTGCGGTTTTCTTTGTAAAAGTTGGGGTTTCTGCGCCGGAAAGGTATCAATTTTCCATACGCCGCCCATTCCAGGGTAATTCGCTGGTTTGGTTGTCTTTAATTATTCTAATTTCGTGGCCCAAATATATAAATATTTGTAAATCAGTTTTTTTATCTGTTTTTGGACATAAGCCATGTCTTTTCCACTTGTGTCGGTTTTGTGCTATCCGGAACTAGCTTCGACCTACTTCTTTCTTCATATCATCTATCCAACGCTTTTATGGCCTTCCTTTACTTCTCGTTGTTTCTCTGGATCGCCAAAATACAACCCTAAAGGTCCATTTTTCACTATTCTGGTGTGCAACTACCCAGCTCCACTTCAACTCGGCCACAGGTGATCTTACGTTTGTAACTCTGGTCCTTTTCCTAATTTCTTGATTTCTCACTTTATCTCTAAGGGAAGTAGCACGTTCCATAGCTCTGTGAGCCACCGGCAAGCAATCAGCACTCTGTCTAGTCAGTGTTGTCCAATACATATCTTATCACAAGCATTTATCATAGACTTCTCGTTTCAGGTTTATGGGGATGTCAGTGTTCTCAGTATGTGTTTAAATTTACCGAAAGAAGCCCACGTGAGTCTTACTAGTCTAGTTATCTCCTCTGTTTGATTTTCATTTCCCAGTTTGATTGTATGACCTCGATAAACGCTATCTTCGATATTCTCAACTATCTGATCGCCTATGTTGATATGAGCATTGCCCGGGTTCATGGTTTTGGTCTTGCTGCGTTCAGAAGCTTCATTCAATCGATGCAACATTTCTGTTAGTTTGCTGGAAATGATGACGATGTCATCTGCAAAGCGTATATGATCCATCGCTCGTTATTCCCTTACTATACCTAGAATCTATTCTGGCGTTGTTGAGGGCATTTCAAAAGGACCATGTTTCTATAGAATCAAATGCAATCTTCCATGGCAATCATCCAATGCCTTCCTCATTATGTTTTCTCCATAGATATTAAAGAGATCTGGAGAGAAGATACATCCCTGACGATCTCTCTTGCAGGTTCTGAATAGGAACAAATAGTACTACTAGAATTCCTTAGTGTTTTGTGTCAAGTTAATTAACATTCTGAAGATTGTTTTAGATTGCAAGTCACTTAAATCATTTGACACAAGCTTGATAGCTGGTTTGTTTTAGTTTAGTTGAATTTAACACGATTTTCCTCGGAATTGTTGAAGAATGCTGCAAATATCATACACAGAACATCGTACTAACGTGTCAATTTGACTAAAAATCACTACAAGGCTATCGGCCGCCATCTCGGTAGTCAGTTTTGAAAATGCCACCTTCTTAATACACTTTACAACTATCAACGGATCCAGTGAAACATTCTAAAGGAACTAGAGTTTGTGGAACAGAAAAGGATGCCTTTTCTAATATAAAACACTGTCACAATGAAACAGCCCATATATTTACTTACTCCCAAGAAGAGTTTTTACAAGAACATTACAAAAAACAAGTTTATTCAAGCCAGTGGTTCTCGAAGAAACATGGATATAGAGTAAAGGTGTATTTAGCAGAAGCTGACAAGGTGATTTACCTAATACTATAAAAAGGACTCTGGTAGAGGTATTAATGAGCTGCTAATACTAAATAGCTTATGTTTCAGGTACCTTTATTTGCCTAATCTGGAGTTTGCTTATTATGCTTTGAAAGGCTCCAAATTTAAAAAGTCCTATTATCAATTGCTCTAAAAGACTCGGAACAAAAGGTGTTTGAAGCTATGGTTATAATGGTGTTGTCAAAATCCATATGCAGAGTGTTGAAAAAACAAATTTCTAATAAGGTTCAGGTAATATTAGAAAGATACAAATTACTTAATACATAAATTTGATCAAATGTCATTATTTTGCAGAATTAGCCCTTATAAATTTTGCCGTATCTTCTCTGACTATAAGGCTAGAAACAGATGGTGCTACTTTTACATCAGATAGTAGGTTAAATTACTATTTCAATTGTATTATTTACACATTATGAAATATACAAATAAAATTTTTAAAAAGTACACTCAAGTTTCTTTTTTATCTAAGAAGTCTAGTTTTCTTCATAAACAATCATAAAATTACCTGCTCTAACAATAAATTGAACTGAAATTGAAAAACCATGTTAAATAAATCACACAACAAAACCAAATTGATATGTATTTAATGCTGGGTAAATTTACAAAGGGAAATAAATAAGCAATCTATATCACAAAACCAAGAAGCAAGTTCTTAAAACACCAACAATTCTGTTATAAGTTAAAACACTGCTTTAGGATTTAATAGTCCCCACGATGCACACATTGTCTTTCCTTTCTTGCAAATTTTATGGAATAATTCTTGAAACGTTGGTATTGGGCTGTTAATGACTCGTTTGAATGCACCTATCTGTGATGTTCTTTCCAGATAATTTAAATTGAATGTGGTTGTTGTTCCCAAGCCAAAGTTTGATTGGAACTTTTCGCCTTTGTTTACCACCAAATGTTGCAAGTTTTCCAGTTTGGTGAAGAAAAATCTTAAATTCTACGAAGGTCTCACAATAACAACCCTAAATTAAGTTTTTATTTCTTCTGTTTGTAGTTTTTGGTGTTTTTCAACTTTTTAAAATTCCTAACCTCAAAATGTTGTTTAGAATGTTTAGCCGACTGTCAGTTGGGACTATGCCCTAGGTTGCCACATCTTCCACGAGCAGATGTGAACCTGGTGTATTGTTTGTTGCGTAGTAATAAACGGAATGATGAATTATACAGATTTCGAAAAAAAAAGCATTTATTGCATGCAAAACATGTGAGATTCTTAGAATGTTTTTTTTTTCAAAACAATAATGTTTTCTCATTTTCATTTATAATTGCTTAATGAAAGACACATATTGTGAGGTTTAAAGGAGGAATTTGTCAATACGGCAACGTCCAAACAGGTGTGGTAAATCCAAAACCGACCATAGGAAAACCGTGTAACTGACAGAGAAACGCAGATAATTGACAAAATTAAATTAATTAATTTAAAATTAATTTTGTCGACGGGGTGGATTTTGGCAACAGCGCGCTGAAAATATGGTGTACTTTTTTTTCGTTCTCTGTCTTTGTTCCGCGCATGCAATTATCTACGTTTCTCTGTCAGTTACACGGTTTTCCTATGGTCGGTGTTGGATTTACCACACCTGTATATGACCCGCGCAATGGAGATATGATGTCTCAACAATTTTCGAGAAAGAGGGAATTACATTCAGGAAATTTCGAGAGTGATCCGGTGATAAGTCATATTACTTCATGTTACAGCAGGAAGACGGGATTCATGTAAAGCCTGTAAGATGATTGTCTCGTTTAATTGCATTAAATTTATTATTTTTCTCTAATCGATTAAAATTCATAGAATATACCGTTATCTTTGTTAATATTAAACATTTGGACAGTTTTTAGCCATTGTTGGAGCAATATAAGGTCATGTCGACCAAGCAGAGTCTCCCAATTAATAGATGTGCAAAGTTCTGGACTTTACGTACCACATTTGTAAATAATTATTGTGTTGACGCATATGGCTGAGATTTTCAAACATGTTCAGCTCTTGATGTGTGTACGTAGCGTTGAAATTCATGTTATTTCGATCGGTATTTGAATAGTGGTTTAGGTTCTTCAAATAGTGTAAAACAAAAATAATTAGCATCGACCTCGACATGGACACCGTCTCCCCAGCCTACACCGGCAAAAGTAAATATAGATACGGCAACTTATTTTGAATAAAAGTTAAGTACATATACAACGAAAATAGCACGATGGCGCCTCAGTCGATAAATGTTTACCAGACGAGGCGCCTGCCTGGTTACATTCACGTCATCCCGTTCTATTATGCATCTAACTCGCTAATTAACGTTATACCTACTTGAATCGCTATAATTCGTACCTAGACCCACTATTTTCAGCGTAGGATACACTTGGCTGTGTCCAGTTGAATTATCGATTACGTTGAGCGATTCCTATGCAACCGATATATTAAACACCTACTCTAACATTTTTGATACATGATGATGGATTAATGTGCTAAACATACATTGAAAATAATTAATTAACCACTTTTTGTTGCCAAAGACTAATATTTTTCACCTCCCCACAGTTGGCGCCATCTTGATATCTAAACCATCCTCACAGTTGCGTAATACCAACACGTATCATTACTTAAGACGATTATCCGGCTTAGCAAGAAGGTTTCATTGACTGCCCCGTTATGCGAAGATGTAAAAGCTACAAGTATTAAGAACGCCATTAATGACCTACATTTAAGCCTAAAGTCAATCAGGAAGACATTAGTTTCGATTCGTAGTGACGGTGATTAAAAACATTAACAATTTTTTTTTGGGGAACATCTGTTTTAAGTTTATCTTGGCACAACGTTTTTTATAGTTTAATGTTAAAGAGATATTAATTCAATTTGAACACTACGCCGAAGGCGAAAACAGACAAAATCTGAAAGACGTCTTCAAAAAACTTCAGTGGGAACAAAAGGGAATAAAGATTGATTGATCATTTACGCTTTGCAGATGACATCGTCATCATTTCCATATAACAGAAATGTTGCATCGATTGAATGAAGCTTCTGAACGTTACAATGAATTTGATCCACCAAGCGCGTTTACTTTCCCTCCACTAAGTTTTTCCATTCCATTCGTTCTTATTTGAAATGTGTCTAAAATATCGTAGGTATGATTGGTTTATCCTGGTTGGTAGCTTTGTGGTGATTTTTAGTCAAATTGACAAGTACGATGTTCTGTGTATGATATTTGCAGCATACTTCTGTAGGCCCACATTTTAAATGCTTTTATTATTCTTCGATTGGCCATTTTCCAGTCAGTTCTCATATATAACAGCAACTATTCCGAAGAAAATCATGTTAAAATCAAACTAAAACAAACAAGCTTGTGTCAAATGATTTAAGTGACTTGCAATCTAAAACAATCTTCAGAATGTTACGTAGACAAGAACATCATTCATTAAGCCGATGGTTTATATAGAATGAAAGTATCATTTGCGACCCTTGTTCTCAATCTATTGGCGTAAACCAATATCAACAAACAAATCTGACATAAAACACTCAGGAATTCTAGTACTATTTGCTCCTATTCAAAACCTGCAAGAGAGAGAGTCAGGGATGCATCTTCTCTCCAGATCTCTTTAATATCTATGGAAAATACATAATGAGGAAGGCATTGGATGATTGCCATGGAAGATTGCATTTGTTGATTTCCAAAAGGCATTTGATTCTATAGAAACATGATCCTTTTTAAATGCCCTCAACAACGCCAGAATAGATTCTAGGTATAGTAAGGGAATAACGATTGATGGATCATATACGCTTTGCAGATGACATCGTCATCATTTCCAGCAAACTAACAGAAATGTTGCATCGATTGAATGAAGCTTCTGAACGCAGCAAGACCAAAACAATAAACCCGGGCAATGCTCATATCAACATAGGCGATCAGATAGTTGCGAATATCGAAGATAGCGTTTATCGAGGTCATACAATCAATCTGGGAAAAGAAAATCAAACAGCGGAGATAACTAGACTAGTAAGACTCACGTGGGCTTCTTTCGGTAAATTTAAACACATACTGAGAACACTGACATCCCCATAAACCTGAAACGAGAAGTCGATGATAAATGCTTGTGACAACATACGGATTGGACAACACTGACTAGACAGAGTGCTGATGGCTTGCCGGTAGCTCAGAAAGCTATGGAACGTGCTACTTCCCTTAGAGATAAAGTGAGAAATCAAGAAATTAGGAAAAAGACCAGAGTTACAAACGTAAGATCATCTGTGGCCGAGTTGAAGTGGAGCTGGGTAGTTGCACACCAGAATAGTGAAAAATGGATCATTAGGGTTGTACTTTGGCGATCCAGAGAAACAACGAGAAGTAAAGGTAGGCCATAAAAGCGTTGGATAGATGATATGAAGAAAGAAGTAGGTCGAAGCTAGTTCCGGATAGCACAAAAGCGACACAAGTGGAAAAGACATGGCTTATGTCCAAAAACAGATAAAAGAACTGATCTACAAATATTTATATATTTGAGCCACGAAATTAGAATAATTAAAGACAACCAAACCAGCGAATTACCCTGGAATGGGCGGAGTATGGAAAATTGATACCCTTCCGGCGCAGAAATCCCAACTTTTACGAAGAAAACCGCAGGAAAACTAAATGAAGAGATCGATGCTTGACTTGACCCTGACGGATCGAGTGAGAAATGAAGATGTAATGGAATACAGTCCAATTCTCGAAAATTGATCATCACGTGACCAATAATGCAAACCCTACGAATTAACCATACATACGTATTTCTGAGCTTGATCGCTAGTATTCAAGGACTTCTAGTACTATTTGCTCCCATTCAAAACCTGCAAGAGCGATCGTCAGGGATGCAGAGATTCTCTCCAGATCTCTTTAATATCTATGAAGAATACATAATGAGGATGATTGCCATGGAGGAATTTCAATTAAGAGGGATATGCAGACGATACAACACTAATAGCTGCGTGGGAAATATTGGATCTCCTAAACCGAGTGGAGACGGAGAGCAATAACTGTGGCCTTATGATAAACGCGGAGAAAACCAAAATCATGATAGTTGACTAACACTCTGCAATTGACAGACGCTCTACAAAAATTTCAAATCGTTGTCACAGTATCATGTAAATGGGCTATATTAGTAACACGAGTTCAAGTGAAAGTGGAGAATAGGACTAGGTAAAAGTGCTAAGATTTGGAAAGACAATCACTAAAATGAACCTAGATCGTTGAATTTTTCTATCCGATATAGAGCTGAAATGTGGACAATTAACGAAGCAGACAGAAAAAGAATTGATGCCTTCAAGATGTGGTGGTGGAGACACATGCTCCGAATTCCGTAGACGGACAGGACAAACGAGTCAATCCTTAGAGAACTGAACATCCGCAATAGACTCTCTTCTACCTACCTGGCGAATATATTGAGATTTTTTAAACACATCCTACGAAGAGATTATAACAACTTGGAGAAGCTGATACTTTTGGGAAACACTGAAAGGCAAAGATTTAGAAGGCGCTCACCAGATCAGACCCAAAAGGCCACCGGTAGTTCGTTCTGCAGTTCCGTAAATATACTTTGGGATCGAAGTCAATGGAGAGAAATAACGTCACAACTTGTCAGTGATTATGATTCTTAGTAATGAGGGAACGATGATAAAGAAGAAGTACGCTTTGCCAACCTTATAATGGGTGAGCTCACAAGTTGTTTGGTCACATCAAGTTTCGAGAATTAGACTGCAGATAATATTATACAGCGAATCATTACACAGAAATAGAGATGGGCTGGGCTACATTGCTAGAATGGAAAAGACCAAGAGCCGACCTGAATAGGATACAGACATCATGTAAATGAGCTCGTATATTAGTTTCAAACACTCATTGATCACTTTAGCATTCATTGATAAACTCTATCTACTGACCACCAGGTGGATATGACTTCAAGCTTCATTACTCTAAACAAAGCACTTAAACCATAAAAATCAATTAACCATTAGCATTAACGGAATCTATGGGATGAGCGGTTCATTCATGAATTCAATACTACTCGACCCACGCAGATGGTCGCCGTTCAATACGAAATAAACAAACTGGTTGCGGGTATAGGTATCACTTAATGCAAAGGTCCTGTCGTTATCGCGGGAGCTTTTAAGATAGAGGGGAACAGATCCGGGGGCGGAAAGGTCTTGAAACAAAAAAAAGTTAAAAGCATTTGGATATAACCATGTAGATAAACCGAAATGCTGCTCAGATTAAACCTTAATGTGGGAACGAGTCATGTGTGGATGTATGTCCTGTAGAGCAGACGGAATGCTTTTGGAATAACCACTCTTTGCGATACCTTAAGAGATTTGCTCCATTACGTGATATCGTGGGATGATGGATACGCATGTGCTGTAAGTCGTAGACCTCGTTTCAGTGAAAAACTGTGTGTAAGATACTATGAATTATAACCTCAATTGGTCACTAGCAAGAATGTTCATTCATTTAGTGCCGTCAGCCGGCGCCCAACGCCCACTAAAGGCAACTTGTTTTTTTGTGCACAACATGTTAATTCTTTAAGCTTTTAATTTAGCCGCATTCCATTTGATCTTGAGGGTTATTCTGATGTTCCCTGAAGTTGATTGCACACCAGTTTCTTTATTCTAATCATATCAAACTTTCAAAAGATCAAAGGAAGATTATATTGACTTTTCTCTCCATAAAAAATGCGTGGTACCCGCAAAATCCCTAAAGGGTGACTCTGGGCCGTTGTCGGCGCCATGCCCGACGTATCATTAGGACCGCCAATGCATCCATTAAACGGCGTTCTCGGAATTCTTTTACGGAATTCGAGTGGGCCGGTACCACTCTGGGGTTAAGAAGACAGCTAATCTGCACCAACATACGTGATACACTTGTGCAAGGTTCTTAAACCACTGTAGAACGCGAACAAATTAAGTTAGAGCCAATCGGAGTTCATAATTTGTTCAAATTCAGAAGGATAGTGAAAATGGATATTTTTAGAACAAAACTGCTCGAACTAACAGACTCGATTAAACTTATAGAAAAATCCAAAAAATATTTTTGCGAGACATGGCGTTAGATCGAATTTTTAATTTTTTGACTCCACCTCAGTCATACCCTGTATACTCGGATCCGTGGCAACTTTCAAAAAGATCATTTAGGTCATCAGAAAGAGAAAGAAAATACCTTTTAATCCTCAAAAAAATTATTAAAATCGGGTGACTCAATTTGAAGATACAGCCGCTCAAAAAATACCAAAAATTTTGGCAGTTCAAACACCATTTCTCTCCCTGACTGTACCTACTAATTTTTGAACGGTTTTTCAAGTTATTGAATAGGAAATTTAATGAGAATTCTAAAAATGTGCTTAAAACAGTGATTTTCTTACTCCAAGTGAGTTTGACAGGCGATTTTGTCCCTGACTGTCCTTTTAAACTGTGTTTCTGGCAGTTCAAACATTGACACCACTTTTCTCCCTGACTGTACTAATTTTTGTATGGTTTTTTTCAGGTTATTGAATAGGAAATTTAATAAGGAATCTAAAAATGTACTTAAAACAGTAATTTTCTTACTCCAAGTGGGTTTGACAGGCAATTTTGTCCCTTCAAACTGTGTTTCTGGCAGTTCAAACTTTGACACTACTTTTCTCCCAGACTGTACTAATTTTTGTACGGGTTTTTCAGGTTATTAAATAGGAAATTTAATGAGAATTCTAAAAATGTACTTAAAACAGTCATTTTCTTACTCCAAGTGGGTTTGACAGGCGATTTTGTCCCTGACTGTTCTTTCAAACTGTGTTTCTGGCAGTTCAAACTTTGACACCACTTTTCTCCCTGACTGTACTAATTTTTGTATGGTTTTTTTCAGGTTATTTAATAAGAAATTTAATGAGAATTCTAAAAATGTGCTTAAAACAGTGATTTTCTTACTCCAAGTGTGTTTTAAAGGCGATTTTGTCTTTGAATGTTAATTCAAACTGTATTTCTGGCAGTTCAAATTTTGACACTACTTTTTCCCTGACTGTACTAATTTTTGTATGGTTTTTTTCAGGTAATTTAATAGGAAATTTAATGAGAATTCTAAAAATGTGCTTAAAACAGTCATTTTCTGTCTCCAAGTGGATTTGACAGGCATTTTTGTTTCTTCAAACTGTGTTTCTGGCAGTTCAAACTTTGACACTACTTTTTTCCCTGACTGTACTAATTTTTGTATGGGTTTTTCAGGTAATTGAATAGGAAATTTAATGAGAATTCTAAAAATGTGCTTAAAACAGTCATTTTCTTACTCCAAGTGTGTTTTACAAACGATTTTGTCTTTGAATGTTCTTTCAAATTGTCAGTTCAAAATTTTGACACCACTTTTCTCCCTATTTGTACTAATTTTTGTACGATTTTTTCAGGTTATTGAATAGAAAATTTAATGAGGATTCTAAAAATGTACTTAAAACAGTCATTTTCTTACCCCAAGTGGGTTTGACAGTCGATTTTGTCCCTGACTGTCTTTTCAAATTGTTTTTCTGGCAGTTCAAATTTTGACACCACTTTTCTCTCTATTTGTACTAAATTTTGTACGGTTTTTTCAGGTTATTAAATAGGAAATTTAATGGGGATTCTAAAAACGTACTCAAATCAGTCATTTTCTTAGTACAAATGGGTTTTACAGTCGATTTTGTCTTTGAATGTTCTTTCAAACTGTTTCAGGAAGTTCAAAATTTTGACACCACTTTTCTCCCTATTTGTACTAATTTTTGTACGATTTTTTCAGGTTATTGAATAGAAAATTTAATGAGGATTCTAAAAATGTACTAAAAACAGTTATTTTCTTGCTCCAAGTGGGTTTGACAGGCGATTTTGTCCCTGATTGTCCTTTCAAACTGTGTTTCTGGCAGTTCAAACTTTGACATCACTTTTCTCCCTGACTCTACTAATTTTTGTACGGTTTTTTTCAGATTATTAAATAGGAAATTTAATAAGAATTCTAAAAATGTGCTTAAAACAGTCATTTTCTTACTGCAAGTGTGTTTTACAGGCGATTTTGTCTTTGAATGTTCTTTCAAAACTGTGTTTCAGTCAGTTCAAACTTTGACACTACTTTTTCCCTGACTGTACTAATTTTTGTATGGTTTTTTTCAGGTTATTGAATAGGAAATTTGATGAGAATTCTAAAAATGTGCTTAAAACAGTCATTTTCTTACTCCGTGGGTTTGACAGGCAATTTTGTCTCTTCAAACTGTGTTTCTGGCAGTTCAAACTTTAACACCACGTATTTGTACTAAATTTTGTACGTTTTTTAGGTCATAAATAGGAAATTTAATGAGGATTCTAAAAATATACTTAAAAAAGTAATTTTCTTACTCCAAGTGGGTTTTACAGGCGATTTTGTCTTTGAATGTTCTTTTAAACTGTGTTTCAGTCAGTATCAAATTTTCCATTAGTTTTTAAGGCTTGGAAGAAGAAGCCAAAATGTTAGTTAAATCTTATCATGTTAGTAATCAATTTCATTACTTTATCCTCAAAAATGTCCTTCATAAATATTTTCATATTTTCCATTTACATACACTGAGACAGATTGCGTTGGCCGACTGTATTATTAATTGCATCCATATCGCATGTTCTATATCAACGAATGACTTATAAGCCTTAATTACTATGTTTCAAGCAGTAACTGCTAACATGAAACCAACTCTTATATTTAAAAAAAACTATTATGATTGCAAATATTGTATTATGTAATGGAATCTAATTTAACACCACTAATCTCCAAATAGTGAAAAGTTTTCTCTATTAATTGCTGCAGCATCTGATGATGATTTTGACGTAAAACGTTTGATAGAATGGTGCAGTTAAGCCACGTACTTTGATGTACCTAACTGTTTCTTTTAAACCGACATTCTTTGGTTGGCAGCACATCAAGCGATGAGAAGATCTCCAGTTCAGATAGAACTCATTCTTTCTAGTGGTGTCGCAATATTTATAGGGAATGATGCACATCTGAAGGTTATTTCTTTATAGGACTAGAAATGTCGGTCGAAATTCTTAAAATCACTTAAAAGTAGGTAGTGATCTCTTTGGAACAGTGATCCCCTTCGACTCTAATTGACTTAGATAGGTCAGGTGGTTTTTCTTGGAAATTGATATACTAATTGGGTGCCAGACCGGAGATTCTTCAGGAATTATGTAATCGGTGCTATTGGTACTATTTCCCACACACACACACAGTGTTGCCAAGTTAAAATATTTAATGGCTGTAGAATAATCAGTGTTGAATCATCATCGATTCTACTAACCTAACCCAATTATACTTTCAAAATACAGATTTTTTTGACAAATTGTTTTTTAAGTTTTGAGATTAGTGACAAATATCACGTGGTTTTAGAGGATAGTTTAGCTAGGAAGTCACGTGACAACTGTCATGACTTTTCTAAACCCTGATTTTTGCAACTTTTGTTTGACAGTTTTAACGTTAATGACAGTTATCACGTGGTTCTAGAACATTATTTAGCTAGATGGTCACGTGATAATTGTCAAAATAACTGTCGCAAGTCTAAGAAACACATTTTATTTTCGAAAACTGTGTTAAACTTCAAATCTTGCAAATTTTAGTCACGTAGTTTTAGAAGATAATTTAGCTACTCAGTCACGTGACAACTGTTAAAATAACTGTCGTACAACTAACTCATAAACACGTTTTATATCAAATACTGCCAGAGAACTTTTCTAAACCCTGATTTTTGCCCCTTCTGTGCACAGTTTGATAGTTTTGACGTTAGTGGCAGTTATCACGTGATTCTAGAACATTAATTAGATAGACGGTCACGTGACAATTGTCGAAATAAGTGTCACAAACGTCAGAAACACGTCTGGTTTCGAAAATTGTAAAAAAACTGTGTTAAACTTTAATTCTTGCAGATTCTAGGCAAATTTTGACATTAGTGCCACATATCACGTGGTTTTAGAGGATATTTTTTCTAAGCAATCACGTGACTCACTTAAGGTAAAGAAATTACTCCAAAATTTGATACAGTCACAGTGAAAAGTGGTGTGAAAGTTTGAACTGCCAGAAACACAGTTTGAAAGGACAGTCAGGGACAAAATCGCCTGTCAAACCCATTTTGAGTAAGAAAATGCTTGTTTTAAGCAAGTTTTTAGAATTCCCATTAAATTTCCTATTTAATACCGTGAAAAAAACGTACAAAATTTAGTACAAATAGGGAGAAAAGTGGTTTCAAAATTTTGAAGTGCCTGAAACAGTTAGAAAGAACATTCAAAGACAAAATCGCATGTAAAACCCATTTGGAGTATGAAAATGACTGTTTTAAGTACATTTTTAAAATCCCTATTAAATTTCCTATTTAATAACCTGAAAAAACCGTAAAAAATTTAGTACAAATAGGGAAAAAAGTGGTGTCAAAATTTGAACTGCCATAAAAACAGTTTGAAAGAACAGTCAAGGACAAAACTGCCAGTAAAACCAATTTGGAGTAAGAAACTGACTGTTTTAAGTACATTTTTAGAATCCCCATTAAATTTCCTATTTAATACCCTGAAAAAACGTACAAAATTTAGTACAAATAGGGAAAAAAGTGGTGTCAAAATTTGAACTGCCATAAAAACAGTTTGAAAGAACAGTCAAGGACAAAATTGCCTGTAAAACCAATTTGGAGTAAGGAAATTACTGTTTTAAGCACATTTTTAAAATTCTCATTAAATTTCCTATTCAATAACGTGAAAAAATCGTACACAAATTAGTACAGTCAAGGAGAAAAGTGGTGTCAAAATTTGAACTGCCATAAACACAGTTTGAAAGGACAGTCAGGGACAAAATCGCCTGTCAAACCCACTTGTAGTAAGAAAATGGCTGTTTTAAGTACATTTTTAGAATCCCCATTAAATTTCCTATTTAAGAACATGAACAAACCGTACAAAAATTAGTACAAACAGAGAGAAAAGTGGTGTCAAAATTTGAACTGCCATAAAAACAGTTTGAAAGAACAGTCAAGGACAAAATTGCCTGTAAAACCAATTTGGAGTAAGGAAATTACTGTTTTAAGCACATTTTTAAAATTCTCATTAAATTTCCTATTCAATAACGTGAAAAAATCGTACAAAAATTAGTACGGTCAGGGAGAAAAGTGGTGTCAAAATTTGAACTGCCATAAAAACAGTTTGAAAGAACAGTCAAGGACAAAATTGCCTGTAAAACCAATTTGGAGTAAGAAAAATACTGTTTTAAGCACATTTTTAAAATTCGCATTAAATTTCCTATTCAATAACGTAAAAAAATCGTACAAAAATTAGTACAGTCAGGGAGAAAAGTAGTGTCAAAATTTGAACTTTTTCACTTTCAACACAGTTTCAAAGGACAGTCAGGAACAAAATCGCCTGTCAAACCCACTTAGAGTAAGAAAATGACTGTTTTAAGTACATTTTTAGAATCCCCATTAAATTTCCTATTTAAGAACATGAAAAAACCGTATAAAAATTAGTACAAACAGAGAGAAAAGTGGTGTCAAAATTTGAACTGCCAGAAAAACAGTTTGAAACAACAGAAAATCGCCTGTAAAACCGACTTGGAGTAAGAAAATGACTGTTTTAAGTACATTTTTAGAATCCTCATTAAATTTCCTATCCAATAACCTAAAAAAACACTACAAAATAACACACATGTGCATCTGGCAATTTGCAGATATGAAATGTTTCACAACCCACACATAATGGCAATATCATGCAATGTTAGTAAAAACGGTAGATTATATCCAAAAAAAAAAAAGAAGAACGGTAGAAAAACCACAAAAAATGGTAGACCTGACAACACAGACTTATAAACACATTAGGCAATTTTTCCGGAATTTCGACTTGCAATCCGATTTCACCGAACGAACGCAGCAAATGACGACAAAAGTCGAGAATTTCTCACGCTTTTAGCGACTAACCACAAAGGTGTTCTAATTGTTCTAATCTAGTTTCAGATGGTCCCAGTCCATGGTAACGGCTCTTTGCATTGTCCGGTCCATTATCCTTGCTAATTGCCACGCGAGACCAGGCGCCACTAACTTTCCAAACGAATAAACAAACGGACATGGACTACCGGTGCAAGTCTCTTGGTGTCTGTTAAATTACCAACCAAGACCATTAAGTGTGTAGTTTAACCAGTTTCAACACTTTTATTGTTCCTGCACTAAATTATGGGGAAAAAAATGAATGATGATCACAGTTGTCACAGGAAGTGCATACTTTTGTGTTACAAGAATAATAATAATAATAATGGTATTTATTTAGCATGTAGCTATAAAATAAACAATATGACAAATCATGCAAATAAAAAAAATATTAAAATTATTGTGAAAAGAAATAAAATAAATAAAATGGACAAATATGGAATTCTTTAAAAACAACTAACGAATTAAAAGTAAAAACATTACACAAAAACAAGCTAAAGCACTTAAATTACATGTTGTCTTAGGGCTCTTTTAAAATTGTTCAAATTATCACAGTTTTTTATTACATTGGGCAACATATTAAAACCCCAAAACTTTTGTACAATACTGAATTGAACATATGTGTTGTTCTACAATTTCTTGCAACATTTGGTGGTAAACAAAGGCGGAAAGTTCCAATTAAACTTTGGCTTGGGAACAACAACCACATTCAATTTAAATTATCTGGAAAGAACATCACAGATAGGTGCATTCAAATGTTTTGTGATATAGATTGCTTATTTATTTCTTTTTGTAAATTTACCCAGCATTAAATACATATCAATTTGGTTTTGTTGTGTGATTTATTTAACATGTTTTTTCAATTTCAGTTCAATTTATTGTAAGAGCAGGTAGGTACCTCAGTTAAAGAAATTATCTAATTTTATGATTGTTTATGAAGAAAACTAGACTTCTTAGATAAAAAAGAAACTTGAGTGTACTTTTTAAAAATTGTATTTGTATATTTCATAATGTGTAAATAATACAATTAAAATAGTAATTTAACCTACTATCTGATGGAAAAGTATTTAACAGTAGCACCATTTGTTTCTAGCCTTATAGTCAGAGAAGGTATGGCAAAATTTATAAGGGCTAATTCTGCAAAATAATGGCATTTGATCAAATTTATGTATTAAGTAACTTGTATCTTTCTAATATTACCTGAAACTTATAAGAAATGTGTTTTTTCAACACTCTGCATATGGATTTTGACAACACCATTATAACCATAGCTTCAAACACCTTTTGTTCAGAGTCTTTTAGAGCAATTGATAATGGGACTTTTTAAATTTGGACCCTTTCAAAGCATGATAAGCAAACTCCAGATTAGGCAAATAAAGGTACAACTCGAGGAACACCGCCAACTCTCTTTTAAAAATATCACATAAATTAACTACAACAGTTTGAAGATATTTGAAGAAAATGATGGCAGAATTTCAGACAAAACAAACTGTTAAAACATAAACACAAAAACCTTTTCGTCACTATAAAATGTGTTAACAAAATTTAGATATCAATCAATTAACCAAATTTTAAATGACACACATTCAATTTATCATGTTGTACAAAGTGATAATAGTCGTTGTTCTAAGGTTTTGTCAACAAGGACTTTAGTGATAAAAATTATAATTAAGTAAACAAACTACTGAATGGGATGAAACTGGGAGATTTGTAATTTTTGGAAAATAGCAAATTTAAGAGTGTTACTCGATTTCCATATAAGTTTGTTAATTTGTTTTTTTTTTTGTATTTTACAATCTTTTTTGTTGTCAATCAATCAATCAAATTAAGATTACGCAAGTATTTTAAGTAAACAATTCCTGTTTATATCATAACTCGTCAGTGAATATCAATCATATAATAAAAAATAAAAATATCAATAAAAATCATGTATTAAATCAAAAATTCTATTTTTTTAACTATACTAATAAAAACTAGAACAAAAAATATTCTTTAGGCATTTATATACTAAAAACCAAATAATTAATAATAAAAAAAATAAAAAAATCAGTTTTCTTCATTTTCATTGTAAAGCTTTAACAAAAAACTAATTTTCCTACTTTTTGCACAAAGTGCAAAGCACAAATCGAAACATTGCACTGATATTTTGATTGACAGAAAGAATCAAAATGAAAACAAAACATGTTTGAAACATTGAAAAAGTGAGTAAAAATTCTGATTTTTTGCAATACACATCAAAATTATTTTAAATTACATACTTAAAATAATTGCAAGTTTTAATTGAAAAAATCATGATTTTTATTATGTTTTTAAAAAAATCAGTGATATTTGTTTTTTTTATTGAAATCGAATTTTGCCCATTTATTTGCTAATATTATTATACCCATTTTTTACTCAAACTATAATATTATACAAAGTCCGTTAACATATGATTAACTTGATCCAACCTAACCTAACCTAAACATTTCTTTTATGTAAAAATAATTTTTTTTAATTTTTATTTTGATTTTTTTTTACACACCATGTATATATTTAATTGTTGCGGTTAGCACGAGGTGAAAGAGCAGTTAAAAAAAAACATTTTGCGCTTTTTACAGTCGCTAAAATCTCAAAAATAGCGGAGATAGAACATTTTCAAAATTTTTAAACAATTTTCAAAAAAAAGTTGAATAACTCGGAAACGATTAGAGTTACGGAAATTTTGCAAGAGACCAAAAGTGTCCAGAATGACTTTTTGCATCCAGTGGACTAAGTTTACACCCATTTAGAACCGGGTAAACGCGGTCACAACTGGCAGAGCGTTAATTTAAACTTAAACAGTTTTTTTATTTTTTTTTTGGACACCCTGTATATGTTCACTCGTGTTTCAATTAGCACCAGATGAAAGAGCAGTTCAAGGCGAACATTTGAAGCTTTTTACAGTCGCTGAAACCCCAAAAATAGCGGAGATACGGTATTTTCAACATTTTGACCCAATATATAAAAAAAAAGTAAATAAAGTCGAATATCTCGGAAACGGTTAGAGTTACGGAAATTCAGCAAAAAACAATAAATGCTCAGAATGCCCTTTTGCACCTAAATGACTGGGTTTACTAGTTTCAGATACTGAAAAGCATGTAAACGCGGTCAATATTGGCAGCACGTTAATTTCAAATTTACTTTGTTTTTTGGGCACTCTGTATATACTCAATTGTGTCGCGGTTAGCATGAGGTGAAAGAGCAGTTCAAAAAAAACATTTTGCGCTTTTTACAGTCGCTAAAATCTCAAAAATAGCGGAAATAGGAAATTTTCAAAATTTTGAAACAATTTTCAAAAAAAAGTTGAATAACTCGGAAACGGTTAGAGTTACGGAAATTTTGCAAGAGACCACAAGTGTCCAGAATGACTTTTTGCATCCAGTTGACTAAGTTTACACCCATTTAGAACCGGGTAAACGCGGTCACAACAGACAGAGCGTTAATTTAAACTTAAACAGTTTTTTTAGTTTTTTGGACACCCTGTGTATGTTCAATCGTGTTTAAATTAACACGCGATGAAAGAGCAGTTTAAGACGAACATTTTAAGCTTTTTACAGTCGTTGAAACTCCAAAAATGGCGGAGATACGGTATTTTCAACATTTTGACCCAATATTCAAAAAAAAAAGTAAATGAAGTCGAATATCTCGGAAACGGTTAGAGTTACGAAAATTCGGCAAAAAACTATAAATGCTCAGAATGCCCTTTTGCACCTAAATGACTGGGTTTACACTAGTTTCAGATACCGAAAAGTAGGTAAACGCGGTCAATATTAGCAGTACGTTAATTTCAAATTTAGTTTGTTTTTTGGACACTCTGTATATATTCCCATTGTGTCACGGTTAGCACGACGTGAAAGGACAGTTCAAAACAAACATTTTGCGCTTTTATAGTCGCTAAAATCTCAAAAATAGCGGAGATAGGACATTTTCAAAATTTTGAAACAATTTTCAAAAAAATTTTGCAAGAGACCAAAAGTGTCCAGATTGACTTTTTGCATGCAGTGGAATGCAAGTTGACACCCATTTAGAACCGGGTAAACGCGGTCACAACTGGCAGAGCATCAATTTAAACTTAAACAGTTTTTTTGTTTAGTTTTTTGGACACCCTGTATATGTTCAATCGTGTTTAAATTAACACGCGATGAAAGAGCAGATTAAGACGAACATTTTAAGCTTTTTACAGTCGCTGAAACTCCAAAAATGGCGGAGATACGGTATTTTCAACATTTTGACCCAATATACAAAAAAAAAGTAAATGAAGTCGAATATCTCGGAAACGGTTAGAGTTACGAAAATTCAGAAAAAAACTATAAATGCTCAGAATGCCCTTTTGCACCTAAATGACTGGGTTTACACTAGTTTCAGATTCCGAAAAGTAGGTAAACGCGGTCAATATTGGCAGCACGTTAGTTTCAAATTTAGTTTGTTTTTTGGGCACTCTGTATATACTCAATTGTGTCGCGGTTAGCACGAGGTGAAAGAGCAGTTCAAAGCAAGCATTTTGCGCTTTTTATAGTCGCTAAAATCTCAAAAATAGCGGAGATAAGAAATTTTCAAAATTTTGAAACAATTTTCAAAAAAAACTTGAATAACTCGGAAACGGTTAGAGTTACGGAAATTTTGCAAGAGACCAAAAGTGTTCAGAATAACTTTTTGCATCCACTGGACTAAGTTTACACTCATTTAAAAGCGGGTAAACGCGGTCACAACCGGCAGAGCGTTAATTTAAACTTGTAACAGTTTTTTTGTTTAGTTTTTTGGACACCCTGTATATGTTCAATCGTGTTACAATTAGCACGAGATGAATAAGCAGTTCAAGTCAACCATTTTAAGCTTTTTATGGTCGCTTAAACCTCAAAAACTAGCGGAGATACGGATTTTACAGTTTCCATAATATTTCCAAAAAAAGTAAAAAAATCGAATATCTCGAAAACGGTTAAAGTTACGGAAATTTTGCAAGAGACTAAAATAGATCAGAATTACTTTCTGCATCCAACAGACTAAGTTTACACCCAATCAGAACCGAGTAAACGCAGTCACAATTAGCAGACCTTTTCATTTTTTTTTCACATTAGTTAGCACGAGATAAAAGAGCAGTTCAAGACGAACATTTTCTGATCGCTGAAACCCCAAAAATGGCGGAGATATAAACTTTTGTAAATTAAAAAAAAAAATCCAATATCTCAGAAACTGTTAGAGTTACGTCAATTTTGCAAGAGCCCACAAATGTTCAAAATGCTCCTTTGCATTTAAATGCCTAGGTTTGGTTCAAATTCATTCAAATTTAACTGTTTTTTGGACATTCTGTATATATCTAATTGTGTCATGATTTACGGGAAGTGACGTTTAACGCTGAAACTCTCAGAATGGGGGAAATATCAAATTTTCATGCAATTTCCAAAAAAAATCATTGAATATCTCGGAAACGGTTAGTTACGGAAATTTTGCAAAAAACCAAAAATTTTCCAAATGACTTTTTGATGCCAAAAGTAGTGACAGTTAGGGCAAAAGTCATGCTAAACGTTACCATTTTTAAGTTTACTTTGGTTGAGTGAAATTGATCACGAATCGATCATATTACTGAATTGAATTGGTTGGGAGATATTAGAGCATGGGATTTATAGACTAGCACCAATTATCACCAGTTTCATTGCTATCAATGCTGCAATCGTGCCGTGATCATTTTCGCCATTCCATCTAGTTCCTCGAACTTCCATAGTCCAAGGTTGGTGGTATTAATTAAGGCAGGACGTAAAGACTGTCAGCTATTAAGGGCCGTATAGAAAGTAATTCTCAGAGACTTTTTCGATGTGGGGAATTGCATTCATAGGGCTCGGCAGACCATAACCTATATCTCACCGGTAATTACGAGATCTCGAACGCGATTCATATAATAAATCGATTATCGTGAGTTCCTTTATTATATCGTCGCATGTAATGTGCGTTTTAATAATCTACATACGAACAAACTTATAATGACTTGTTTTAAAATATAATAGCTTCAATAAAGAGAAAAATTTTTAGTTATACCTGTATTAACACCATTTATCAACTTAAGGTGTGTGTTTTTAAGTTATATATTCTATGACTATCATCGTTTTTACTTATGTATGGTTGAATTGAATCATCATCATCATTTAGCCATATTTGTTCATTGTTGAACATAGGCCTCTTCCACGAGTTTCCATGTCTTCCATTCTTGAACTGGAGGTGGTTCTTGAGTTGGATGGTGATCTTTTAAATCATCTGTCCAGGGTATTGATGGTCTTCCCCTGCTTCTTGTATCGATCATTCCAGAATCTTCTTTGTCCATCAAAAATTTCGTATCATCATAAAAATTTGTTTGATCTTTCTAAAATACGTATTATTCTGAATAATATTCTTTTTCTGCATTTACATAAATATGATTAGTAGAATTTGTGTTCTAAACTCCAACAAACTACTGAACAATTGAATACATGCCGCAAACATTCGATTTTTGCTTTTAGTGCGTTCCGTTTATGTATGTGAGTGAGACAGAAATAGACCGAACACACAATGGTTCACATATGAATCAGGAGATGTATTTTTAGAATTCGCTTTACCGAGATCTCTTTCGTTTTATGTCTTCTCTACCCCGGGGTCAGTGTAATGAACAACTTCACTGACTTCTAGATACTACGTTCCCAATTGTTTTATTCGATTCGAGACTCAATCTCAACACAATCTTAGTTTGCGATTGGTCAACAAAAGCAGCTTTCAGCTTGCTGCTTTTTGTTGACCAATCACATACCACCACAGAGGCTGCGACTTTCTGCACATGTGGATTCGAGAATCTCAGCACAATTGATTTTAGTTTGTGATTGGTCAAAAAAAGTAGCTTTCAGTTTGTTGCCTTTTTTGACCAATCCCATACTACCACAGAGGCTGCGACTTTCTGCACATGTGGACTGTGGATTCAAGAATCTCAGCACAATTGATCTTAGTTTGTGATTGGTCAAAAAAAGTAGGTGTCAGTTTGGTGCTTTTTTTTGACCAATCACATACCACCACTTTCTGCACATGTGGACTGTGGATTCGAGAATCTCAGGGGGAACCTGACTATTGTAAGTAAATATCAGTAAGTCAGTCAGATTTAAGATAATTCTGGAACTTGGTTTAAAGGTACGAGACGTATCTAAAGATGGCGAACGCACATACGGATTAGGATGTGACTTTCAAGGACGATTCTTATTTAACAAATATGCGCTTAGACAAACATTATTTTAGTTGGCAAATAGTGCTTAGCCTGCACCATAACTGGTTAATACAGGAAGAGTCTGTTTCTCGAATGTTTGTTTAGAACGCATTTTGATCTCCGGTATTTACAGTCAATAACGTATTTTTTTTAGCGTTTTGGTGTTCTTCAATTTGTGTAAATCATGAAATAATCTTAAAACTTTGGAGTATTTTGTCAACACCCACATGAGTTGATTGATAACTCCGTTTGGACGCTAGAGGGCGTTAAAATTCTTTTACCATAAAATCACATATTTTGTGACACTCGTTGCTTTGACCCTAATTACTCCTTTATTTGACAAGTTACGTCAAAATGTCATAGAAAACAAAAGATAGAGCAGAGTTGATTGATAACACCGTTTAGCCGCTAGAGGGCGTCAAATTTCCTTTACCATAATATCACATATTATATTGTAAATATTTTTTAGTCAGATTTCATGTATCTCTTAATCCGGCCGAGTTCCTGGCAAAGAAATGGTTAAAATGTTAAATTTTAGGCCTAACTCTGTTAGTTTTTGAGATATCAAAAAACCGATTGCACCAGCGTCTTTTCCGGCAAATTTTAACGTAAAATGACAACGAGACGTCAACTGTAAATTGACAAATAAAAAAGTTGCATTTTTTGACGGTTTGAGGCCGCCATTTTGAATTTTCTGTCAAAATATTGACTTGCACCTCATTTTAAAGGAAATTTCACGTAGTTTCAATAAATGACATACAAAATGGCTTTCCAGGTCGCCATTTTAAATTTCCTGTCAAAATATTGATTTGCACCTTATTTTAAAGGAAATATTGCGTAGTTTCAAGAAATGACAGACAAAATGGCTTTTGAGGCCGCCATTTTGATTTTCCTGTCAAAATATTGACTTGCACCTCATTTTAAAGAAAATTTCACGTAGTTTCCATAAATGACATACAAAATGGCGCTCCAGGCCGCCATTTTAAATTTCCTGTCAAAATATTGATTTGCACCTCATTTTAAAGGAAATTTCACGTAGTTTCAATAAATGACATACAAAATGGCTTTCCAGGCCGCCATTTTGAATTTTCTGTCAAAATATTGACTTGCACCTTATTTTAAAGGAAATATTGCGTAGTTTCAAGAAATGACAGACAAAATGGCTTTTGAGGCCGCCATTTTGATTTTCCTGTCAAAATATTGACTTGCACCTCATTTTAAAGAAAATTTCACGTAGTTTCCATAAATGACATACAAAATGGCGCTCCAGGCCGCCATTTTAAATTTCCTGTCAAAATATTGATTTGCACCTCATTTTAAAGGAAATTTCACGTAGTTTCAATAAATGACATACAAAATGGCTTTCCAGGCCGCCATTTTGAATTTTCTGTCAAAATATTGACTTGCACCTCATTTTAAAGAAAATTTCACGTAGTTTCAAGAAATGACATACAAAATGTGTTTCTGACAGTTCAAACTTGACACCGCTTTCTCACTGACTGTACCAAATTTTGTAGGGTTTTTTCAGATTATTGGATAGGAAATTTAATGAGGATTCCAAAAATGTACTTAAAACAGTCATTTTCTCACTCCAAGTGGATTTTAAAGACGATTTTGTCCCTGACTATCCTTTCAAAATGTGTTTCTAACAGTTCAAACTTGACACCGCTTTCTCACTGACTGTACCAAATTTTGTAGTGTTTTTCAGGTTATTGGATAGGAAATTTAATGAGGATTCCAAAAATATACTTAAAATACTCATTTTCTCACTCCAAGTGGATTTTAAAGACGATTTTGTCCCTGACTGTCTTTTCAAACTGTTTTGCTGGCAGTTCAAACTTGATACCACTTTTCTCACTGACTGTACCAAATTTTGTAGGGTTTTTTCAGATTATTGGATAGGAAATTTAATGAGGATTCCAAAAATGTACGTAAATTAGTCATTTTATCACTCCAAGTGGGTTTTAAAGACGATTTTGTCCCTGACTGTCCTATCAAACTGTGTTTCTGACAGTTCAAACTTGATACCACTTTTCTCACTGACTGTAACAAATTTTGTAGTGTTTTTCAGGTTATTAGATAGGAAATTTAATGAGGATTCTAAAAATGTACTTAAAATACTCATTTTCTCACTCCAAGTGGGTTTTAAAGACGATTTTGTCCCTGACTGTCCTATCAAACTGTGTTTCTGACAGTTCAAACTTGATACCACTTTTCTCACTGACTGTACTAAATTTTGTAGTGTTTTTCAGGTTATTGGATAGGAAATTTAATGAGGATTCTAAAAATGTACTTAAAATACTCATTTTCTCACTCCAAGTGGGTTTTAAAGACGATTTTGTCTCTGACTGTCCTATCAAACTGTGTTTCTGACAGGTCAAACTTGATACCACTTTTCTCACTGACTGTACCAAATTTTAGAGCATATTGAGATGGATGGTTAAAAATTACTTTTGGATATACAGGGTGGTTCTTACATACTGTATATCCAAATTATTTCAACTTGTATATCCAATTTTTTTTATAGAACCCCTATTGTTGTGTGTTTTTCCATAAATATCTTGACTAATTCGAATTAAGAAATGTCGATTTTTTAAACACCCTGTACATTATTGTTCTATTCATAATATTTTGAAATATTGTATAATTTTATGCAGTATGTCATAAGTTTATTTTAGTTTGCGATTTATTTATGTTTATTAATTTTTATCTTCGTTTTTTGCGTTACTTCTGTTTTTTGACCTATTTTTTTGTGAGAAAATTACCCAATAAACCATTTGTTTCCAAACTTTTTGTTTTTAAAATTTTTAATTTTAGCCTGTTAAGGGACATACAATTTTTTTATAAAAAACAGAAAACCTTAAAATTGTAGAGTGTTGGCAGGAAACATTAGGACAGGATTTAGAGCATTTTAAAAGTAATCCAACACACAAAAAATTACTGATTTTAACCATTTTAAGGATTGATTACACTGAGGATTAAACTTTTTCAAAACTTTTTCAATTGAAGAATTAATAAAAAATAAGTCTAGTGGCCTACTACGCAGACGTCGAAGCAAAAGTAAACCGCCAGAAATAACTAAATAAACAAAAAAAACGATTACGTAACCGTTTTCTGACGGACTATAAATTACCCAGCGGGTTATGGGTAGTAAAACTGAAAATATTTTTAAAATAACCCAACAAACTGGTCTTAGAGACTGAGCCCCAGTCAGCATTCATTTAATTATGGGTGTATATCGTAAGAGTCCATATGAATTATGTCTTAAATGAGAAATGAAATTGAGTTGGCCTTTTTCAACTAGTTGAAAGTGAAATGTAGGTTTTTAGTTTCCATCAAATCTGTCAGGAGAAATCTGGGAAGATTATCCAAGAGATTCTATGAAGATATTGTCAGCTATTTCTCAGTCACATTCTAGCAACTCTTGAGTATTATGTTTCTTCCTTTCAAGAATTTGAAGTTTTTCTATTGTCATTTATGTACGATGATGAAAAACTAAAACTACTTACCAGGATAGCAAATGCGACTCCAATGGAAAGGATTGCAGCAGGAGTAAACCGCATCTTCAGCGGCTCCGCACTGCGGAAGCCGCCGAAGTTCTCTGGTTTCTCGGACGTCCGGCCATCGCCAAAACTGACAGGACAGCAGATGAGGCTCGTATGAAGAAGCTCGAGGTACCAGCACACAATGGCCGAGCTCCTCGCCGCCCGTATTCACAGCCGTCAGCAACATTTCCAGTTGGGTGTCCTTTAATTGAAAACATTCCTTAAAACACCCAGAAAATTGTTAAAGATTTAAACTTGAGACAGGGGGGCAAAAGTTCCTAATTTTCCAAATCAGAAAAGCGTTTTCTAGTGTCAAAAGTCAAAAAAACTGCCTCAGAACTGTCAAATTTTTAATTATCACACTGTCCAAATTGGAACAGTGCTTTTAGAGTTTGAGAGATTGAAATTTTAGACAGTCAGATAGAAGTTAAAAATGATAATTTTTTAGAGCCAGAAAAGTGTTTTTCAGTGTCACAAGTCAAAAAGCTGTCTCACAACTGTCAAATTTTTAATTTTCAGACTGTCTAAATTTGAATAGTGTGATTTTAGACTTAAAAATGCAATTTTTAAAGATTCAAATTTGAGACAGGGGAAGTTCCTAATTTTCCAAATCGGAAAAACGTTTTCTAGTGTCAAAAGTCAAAAAAACTGCCTTAATACTGTCAAATCTTTAATTATCACACTGTCCCAATTGGAACAGTGCTTTTAGAGTTAAAAATGCAGTTTTTTGAGATTGAAATTTTAGACAGTGGCATAGAAGTTAATAATTTTAATTTTTAAAGCCAGGAAAGAATTTTTTAGTATCAGAAGTCAAAAAGCTGTCTCACAACTGTCAAATTTTCAATTTTCAGACTGTCTAAATTTGAATAGTGTAATTTTAGAGTTACCTAATGCAATTTTTAAAGATTCAAACTTGAGACAGGGAAAGTTCCTAATTTTCCAAATCAGAAAAGCGTTTTCTAGTGTCAAAAGTCAAAAAACTGCCTTAATACTGTAAAATTTTTAATTATCACACTGCCCAAATTGGAACAGTGCTTTTAGAGTTAAAAATGCAGTTTTTAGAGATTGAAATTTTAGACAGTGGCATAGAAGTTAATAATTTTAATTTTTAAAGCCAGGAAAGTGTTTTTTAGTGTCAAAAGTCAAAAAACTGTCCCCCAAATGTAAAATTTTAAATTTTCAGACTGTCTAAATTTAAATAGTGTAATTTTAGAGTTAAAAATGCAATTTTTAAAGATTCAAACTTGAGACAGGGGGACAAAAGTTTAAAATGTTAATTTTCCAAATCAGAAAAGCGTTTTCTAGTGTCAAAAGTAAAAAAAAACTGCCTTAATACTGTCAGATTTTTAATTACCACACTGTCCAAATTGGAAAAGTGCTTTTAGAGTTAAAAATGCAGTCTTTAGAGATTGAAATTTTAGACAGTGAGACAGAAGTTAAAAATGTTAATGTTTAAAGCCAGAAAAGCGTTTTTCAGTGTCACAAGTCAATAAGCTGTCTCACAACTGTCAAATTTCCAATTTTCAGACTGTCTAAATTTGAATAGTGTAATTTTAGACTTAAAAATGCAATTTTTAAAGATTCAAACTTGAGACAGGGCAAGTTCCTAATTTTCCAAATCAGAAAAGCGTTTTCTAGTGTCAAAAGTCAAAAAACTGCCTTAATACTGTCAAATCTTCAATTATCACACTGTCCAAATTGGAACAGTGCTTTTAGAGTTAAAAATGCAGTTTTTAGAGATTGAAATTTTAGACAGTGAGACATAAGTTTAAAATGTTAATTCTTAAAGACAGAAAAGTGTTTTCTAGTGTCAAAAGTCAAAAAACTGTCTCACAAATGTAAAATTTTCAATTTTAAGACTGTCTAAATTTGAATAGTGTGATTTTAGAGTTAAAAATGCAATTTTTAAAGATTCAAATTTGAGACAGGGGAAGTTCCTAATTTTCCAAATCGGAAAAACGTTTTCTAGTGTCAAAAGTCAAAAAAACTGCCTTAATACTGTCAAATTTTTAATTATCACACTGTCCCAATTGGAACAGTGCTTCTGGAGTTGAAAATGCAGTTTTCAGAGATTGAAATTTTAGACAGTGAGATAGAATTTAAAAATGTTAATTTTTAAAGCCAGAACAATGTTTTTTAGTATTAGAAGTGAAAAAGGTGTCTCACAACTGTCAAATTTTCAATTTTCAGACTGTCTAAATTTAAATAGTGTAATTTTAGAGTTAAAAATGCAATTTTTAAAGATTCAAACTTGAGACAGGGGAAGTTCCTAATTTTCCAAATCAGAAAAGCGTTTTCTAGTGTCAAAAGTCAAAAAAACTGCCTGAATACTGTCAAATTTTTAATTATCACACTGTCCAAATTGGAACAGTGCTTTTAGAGTTAAAAATGCAGTTTTTAGAGATTGAAATTTTAGACAGTGAGACAGAAGTTTAAAATGTTAATTCTTAAAGGCAGAAAAGTTTTTTCTAGTGTCAAAAGTCAAAAAACTGTCTCACAACTGTCAAATTTTCAATTTTCAAACTGTCTAAATTTGAATAGTGTGGTTTTAGACTTAAAAATGCAACTTTTAAAGATTCAAATTTGAGACAGGGGAAGTTCCTAATTTTCCAAATCGGAAAAACGTTTTCTAGTGTCAAAAGTCAAAAAAACTGCCTTAATACTGTCAAATCTTTAATTATCACACTGTCCCAATTGGAACAGTGCTTTTGGAGTTAAAAATGCAGTTTTTAGAGATTGAAATTTTAGACAGTGAGACATAAGTTTAAAATGTTAATTCTTAAAGACAGAAAAGTGTTTTCTAGTGTCAAAAGTCAAAAAACTGTCTCACAAATGTAAAATTTTCAATTTTAAGACTGTCTAAATTTGAATAGTGTGATTTTAGAGTTAAAAATGCAATTTTTAAAGATTCAAATTTGAGACAGGGGAAGTTCCTAATTTTCCAAATCGGAAAAACGTTTTCTAGTGTCAAAAGTCAAAAAAACTGCCTTAATACTGTCAAATTTTTAATTATCACACTGTCCAAATTGGAACAGTGCTTTTGGAGTTGAAAATGCAGTTTTTAGAGATTGAAATTTTAGACAGTGAGATAGAAGTTAAAAATGTTAATTTTTTAAGCCAGAAAAGCGTTTTTTAATGTCACAAGTCAAACAGCTGTCTCACAACTGTCAAATTTTCAATTTTCAGACTGTCTAAATTTGAATAGTGTAATTTTAGAGTTACAAAATGCAATTTTTAAAGATTCAAACTTGAGACGGGAAGTTCCTAATTTTCCAAATCAGAAAAGCGTTTTATAGTGTCAAAAGTCAAAAAACTGCCTTAATACTGTCAAATCTTTAATTATCACACTGTCCCAATTGGAACAGTGCTTTTGGAGTTGAAAATGCAGTTTTTAGAGATTGAAATTTTAGACAGTGAGATAGAAGTTAAAAGTGTTAATTTTTAAAGCCAGAAAAATGTTTTTTAGTATTAGAAGTGAAAAAGGTGTCTCACAACTGTCAAATTTTCAATTTTCAGACTGTCTAAATTTAAATAGTGTAATTTTAGAGTTACAAAATGCAATTTTTAAAGATTCAAACTTGAGACAGGGGAAGTTCCTAATTTTCCAAATCAAAAAAGCGTTTTCTAGTGTCAAAAGTCAAAAAAACTGCCTTAATACTGTCAAATTTTTAATTATCACTCTGTCCAAATTGGAACAGTGCTTTTAGAGTTAAAAATGCAGTTTTTAGAGATTGAAATTTTAGACAGTGAGACAGAAGTTTAAAATGTTAATTTTTAAAGCCAGAAAAGCGTTTTTTAGTGTCAAAAGTCAAAAAACTGTCTCACAACTGTCAATTTTTCAATTTTCAGACTGTCTAAATTTCAATAGTGTGATTTTAGAGGTACAAAATGCAATTTTCAAAGTTTAAAGCAGCTAGACAGTGGAAATAGTGGAATAGAAGTTTAACATGTTAATTTCAAACTTGAGACAGGGGAAGTTCCTAATTTTCCAAATCAGAAAAGCGTTTTCTAGTGTCAAAAGTCAAAAAACTGCCTTAATACTGTCAAATCTTTAATTATCACACTGTCCAAATTGGAACAGTGCTTTTGGAGTTGAAAATGCAGTTTTTAGAGATTGAAATTTTAGACAGTGAGACAGAAGTTAAAAATGTTAATTTTTAAAGCCAGAAAAGCGTTTTTTGTGTTCACAAGTCAAAAAGCTGTCTCACAACTGTCAAATTTTCCATTTTCAGACTGTCTAAATTTGAATAGTGTGATTTTAGAGTTACAAAATGCAATTTTTAAAGATTCAAACTTGAGACAGGGGAAGTTCCTAATTTTCCAAATCAGAAAAGCGTTTTCTAGTGTCAAAAGTCAAAAAACTACCTTAATACTGTCAGATTTTTAATTATCACACTGTCCAAATTGGAACAGTGCTTTTAGAAATGAAAATGCAGTTTTTAGAGATTGAAATTTTAGGCAGTGAGATAGAAGTTAAAAATGTTAATTTTTAAAGCCAGAAAAGCGTTTTTTAGTGTCAGAAGTCAAAAAGCTGTCTCACAACTGTCAAATTTTCAATTTTCATACTGTCTAAATTTAAATATTATAATTTTAGAGTTAAAAATGCAATTTTTAAAGATTCAAACTTGAGACAGGGGAAGTTCCTAATTTTCCAAATCGGAAAAGCGTTTTCTAGTGTCAAAAGCTCGGTCAAAAGTCAACAAAACTGTCTTAATACTGTAAAATTTTTAATTATCACACTGTCCAAATTAGAACAGCGCTTTTGGAGTTGAAAATGCAGTTTTTAGGGATTGAAATTTTAGACAGTGAGATAGAAGTTAAAAATGTTAATTTTTAAAGCCAGAAAAGCGTTTTTTGTGTTCACAAGTCAAAAAACTGTCTCACAACTGTCAAATTTTCAATTTTCAGACTGTCTAAATTTGAATAGTGTGATTTTAGAGTTACAAAATGCAATTTTTAAAGATTCAAACTTGAGACAGGGGAAGTTCTTTATTTTGCAAATCAGATAAGCGTTTTTTAGTGTCAAAAGTCAAAAAAACTGTCTTAATACTGTCAAATACATGTCTAATTATGAATAGTGTAGTTTTAGAGTTGAAAACACAATTTTTAAAGTTTGAAACTCTGGACAGTGCGATACAAGCTGAACATGTTAATTTTGAAAGTGAAAAAACAATTTTCTAGTGTCTAAAGTCAACCAAAAATCTGTCAACCTTAAACTGTAAAATTTTTAATTTTCAGACTGTCGGCGTTTTTTAGTGTCAGAAGTCAAAAAACTGTTTAAACTTGAATAGTGTGGTTTTACAGTTGCAAAATGCAATTTTCAAAGTTTCAAACTTGAGACAGTGGGACAAGTTTAAAATGTTAATTTTTAAAACCAGAAAATCGTTTTCTAGTGTCAAAAGTCAAAAAACTGTCTCACAACTGTCAAATTTTAAATTTTATTAGACTGTCTAAATTTGAATAGTGTTGTTGTAGAGTTATCAATACAATTGTTAAACTTTTTCCAAAAAAATTAGTATTCCAGTTGTAGATATGTTACCGCTGAATGAGTTTTGACAGTTGACAGCTGTCAGGGAATGTAGAAAACTTGCCAAAGTGTCACTTAGTGTCACACACAAATGTCAAATTTGCGACTATATTGAGGTATAAATACAAATTACATCTGTTTTGCATTTGATTGAGTTTCAATAGTTAATGAGTTTTAACAGCTATCAGGTGACCTAACCATGATTTAAAAGCTTTTTAAGCTTTCGACGTTGCTAAAATGACTCACTGAAAAAACTGACAGTTTTGGCTTTGGCAACGTTGATTTGAATGTATTTTTTTTCTATAATTAACTGTAAATTCTTTGTAGAGGAAATTACTTTTGGATAAACCAATCCAAATTCTAAGCTAACATAAAGTTTTGTTTAACCGATTACCAAAGACGTATTGACATAAACTTTCAAATTAAAATACTTCAATTCTGCTGTTTACTTTCGGATCTTTTCCTATTTCACACCTGAGCATTATGAAACAGATTAGAATCCGTCTGGGTTTTAACAGATATTAGTGAAGGTGTGAATTCTAGGAACCGGTGCAAACCACTACAAACCTCTTTTAAGGTCGACTATTATCTCTAGTTATCAAAAGTTCATTAATACCATTCGATGATCGATATCTTCCGTTTCTGTTGACACCCTTTTTTTTATACTAAACTGTAATTTACTTTTCCAGCGCAATTTTCATTTATGTTACTTCTGCAATAGAGTGACATCGGTTTAAAAATAATACCAATAATTTATCGACAAAGCGGGGAAAAGCAAGAGAAACAGGTTTTCGTAATTAAGGCTTGAATCAAGAAGTCGCATCTATTATTGTCCGACTTATGTGGTTGTTTATAGTTTTCCAGTTACCGGTATAATGTTACTAGCAAAAAATTTTTATAGACGTTAGATAGCTACAATTTAGCAAAAGCTGTACCAAAAAGAAAAACGTAAAAACAACTTTCGACGACCAAATAAAGTGTTCTTATTAGATATGTCAAACAGACTGGTAAGCAATTAAACAGGAATTTCATTCACCTGACCTGATGGTTAATATAAACCTAATTTACCTAATTGATAAAAATTTGCTGAATTCTTCTATCAGTTGCTAATTAGACAGGAAATAATTATTTCAGAAAAGAGTCTGAAAGAAACTGTGTTTCTGGCAGTGTTTGATACCGCTTTTTTCACTGACTGTACCAAATTTTGGAATGTTTTTCTAGGTTATTGGATAGGAAATTTAATGAGGATTCCAAAAATGTGCTTAAAACAGTCATTTTCTCACTCCAAGTGGATTTTACAGACGATTTTGTCGCTGACTGTTTTTTCAAACTGTGTTTCTGGCAGTTTAAACTTTGATACCAGCTTTCCTCTCTGAATGTACTAAACTTTGTAGTGTTTTTCTAGGTTACTGGTTAGGAAATTTAATGAGGATTCCAAAAATGTGCTTAAAACAGTTATTTTCTCACTCCAAGTGGGTTTTACCGATGATTTTGTCGCTGACTGTTCTTTCAAACTGTATTTCTGACAGTTTAAATTTTGATACCAGCTTTTCTCTCTGAATGTACCAAATTTTGTAGTGTTTTTTTAGGTTATTGGATAGGAAATTTAATAAGGATTTCAAAAATGTGCTTAAAACAGTCATTTTTTCACTCCGTGGGTTTTACAGACGATTTTGTCCCTGACTGTCCTTTCAAACTGTGTTTCTGGCAATTTAAACTTTGATACCAGCTGTTCCTTCTGAATGTACTAAAGTTTGTAGTAATTTTCTAGGTTATTGGACAGGAAATTTAATGACAATTCCAAAAATGTGCTTAAAACAGTCATTTTCTCACTCCAAGTGGGTTTTACAGGCGATTTTGTCCCTGACTGTCCTTTCAAACTGTGTTTCTGGCAATTTAAACTTTGATACCAGCTGTTCCTTCTGAATGTACTAAAGTTTGTAGTATTTTTCTAGGTTATTGGACAGGAAATTTAATGACAATTCCAAAAATGTGCTTAAAACAGTCATTTTCTCACTCCAAGTGGGTTTTACAGGCGATTTTGTCGCTGACTGTCTTTTCAAACTGTGTTTCTGGCAGTTTAAACTTTGCTACCAGCTTTTCTCTCTGAATCTACTAAACTTTGTAGTGTTTTTCTAGGTCACGGGATAGGAAATTTAAAGAGGATTCCAAAAATGTGCTTAAAACAGTAATTTTCTCACTCCAAGTGGGTTTTACAGGCGATTTTGTCGCTGACTGTCTTTTCAAACTGTGTTTCCGGCAGTTCAAACTTTGATACCAGCTTTTCTCTCTGAATGTACCAAATTTTGTACTGTTTTTCTAAATTATTGGATAGGAAATTTAATGAGGATTCCAAAAATGTGCTTAAAACAGTCAATTTCTCACTCCAAGTGGGTTTTACAGGCTATTTTGTCGCTGACTGTCGTTTCAAACTGTGTTTCTGGCAGTTCATACTTTAACACCAGCTTTTCTCTCTGAATGTACCAACTTTTGTAGTGTTTTTTTAGGTTATTGGATAGGAAATTTAATAAGGATTTCAAAAATGTGCTTAAAACAGTCATTTTTTCACTCCAAGTGGGTTTTACAGACGATTTTGTCCCTGACTGTCCTTTCAAACTGTGTTTCTGGCAATTTAAACTTTGATACCAGCTGTTCCTTCTGAATGTACTAAAGTTTGTAGCATTTTTCTAGGTTATTGGACAGGAAATTTAATGACGATTCCAAAAATGTGCTTAAAACAGTCATTTTCTCACTCCAAGTGGGTTTTACAGGCGATTTTGTCGCTGACTGTCTTTTCAAACTGTGTTTCTGGCAGTTTAAACTTTGCTACCAGCTTTTCTCTCTGAATCTACTAAACTTTGTAGTGTTTTTCTAGGTCACTGGATAGGAAATTTAAAGAGGATTCCAAAAATGTGCTAAAAACAGTCAATTTCTCACTCCAAGTGGGTTTTACAGGCGATTTTGTCGCTGACTGTCTTTTCAAACTGTGTTTCTGGCAGTTCACACTTTAACACCAGCTTTTCTCTCTGAATGTACCAACTTTTGTAGTGTTTTTTTAGGTTATTGGATAGGAAATTTAATAAGGATTTCAAAAATGTGCTTAAAACAGCCATTTTTTCACTCCATGTGGGTTTTACAGGCGATTTTGTCGCTGACTGCCTTTTCAAAGTGTGTTTCTGGTAGTTCACACTTTGATACCAGCTTTTCTCTCTGAATGTACCAAATTTTGTAGTGTTTTTCTAAATTATTGGATAGGAAATTGAATGAGGATTCCAAAAATGTGCTTAAAACAGTCATTTTCTCACTCCAAGTGGGTTTTACAGGCTATTTTGTCGCTGACTGTAGTTTCAAACTGTGTTTCTGGCAGTTCACACTTTAACACCAGCTTTTCTCTCTGAATGTACCAAATGTTGTAGTGTTTTTTTAGGTTATTGGATAGGAAATTTAATAAGGATTTCAAAAATGTGCTTAAAACAGCCATTTTGTTACTCCAAGTGGGTTTTACAGGCTATTTTGTCGCTGACTGTCGTTTCAAACTGTGTTTCTGGCAGTTCATACTTTAACACCAGCTTTTCTCTCTGAATGTACCAACTTTTGTAGTGTTTTTTTAGGTTATTGGATAGGAAATTTAATAAGGATTTCAAAAATGTGCTTTAAACAGCCATTTTTTCACTCCAAGTGGGTTTTACAGGCGATTTTGTCGCTGACTGCCTTTTCAAACTGTGTTTCTGGTAGTTCACACTTTGATACCAGCTTTTCTCTCTGAATGTACCAAATTTTGTAGTGTTTTTTTAGGTTATTGGATAGGAAATTTAATAAGAATTTCAAAAATGTGCTTAAAACAGCCATTTTTTCACTCCAAGTGGGTTTTACAGGCGATTTTGTCGCTGACTGCCTTTTCAAACTGTGTTTCTGGTAGTTCACACTTTGATACCAGCTTTTCTCTCTGAATGTACCAAATTTTGTAGTGTTTTTCTAAATTATTGGATAGGAAATTTAATGAGGATTCCAAAAATGTGCTTAAAACAGTCATTTTCTCACTGCAAGTGGGTTTTACAGGCGATTTTGTCGCTGACTATCAAACTGTGCTCAAAAGTTGCAAAAATCAGGGTTTAGGAAAGTTTTCTTCCAGTATTCGATACAAAACAAAAACCACGCGATATATCAAAATTTGCAAAAATTACAGTTTAACAATTTCAATTAAACCCATCAATTTAAAATTGGTAAATTTTTAAACTCTGCTGGAGGAATAATGTAACCTTTTGGAAACTTTCTACGTAAAAGGTAAAAAAAAAATTTCAGGAATAATGATTAATGGAAAATCTATTATCAAAATCCGGTATGCAGACGATACCATACTTATTGCCGAAACGATATTGTTGTCGATGAAATAGTGACGTAGTAGTAATTATCAAGAAATGTATGACAAAATTACAAAATCAGTTGAGAAACAGGAAAATCTTAGGATCTTAAGAATGAGTTGGGTAACAAATGAGGAGATACTGGAAAGAATGAGAAAATAAAATATTGAATGGAATTAAAGTAAGAAAGCTGAAAATACCTCAATCTGGGTCACATGCTGAGGAGGGACCGAAATATGTATTGTTGCAGAATATTAAGCAAGGAAAGTTACAGGGAAGAAAAGCAGAGGAAGAAGACGCATTTCCTCGTTAAATAACCAGAGAAAATGGTACAACTCTAGTTATATGAATTATATTGTTTTAAGCTGCAGCATCAAAAGTGAGAATAGTCATGAAGATAGCCAACCTTTTGGGACGAGATAGTATTTGAAGAAGAAGAATTTGGATGTCAAATTCCGGATAAAAACACATAAAAGCAAAGCAATGTTTTTCCACAAAACAGCTTAGATAAGTGTAGTTTAGACTGTGTTATTTTGCACCTGATCTGTCTCATTCAAACCTCAACTTAGTTCATGGTAACAATGATAATTTACGGTTAAACAGTCAAAAATAACAGTCAGTAATTTCAATTTTATCGTCGAGAAAGACAGAACTGAAATTGTATGTACCAAAAAGAAAATATTCAAATAGAGCTAAAGACAACAGAGAAAATTGAGATTAAAAAAGGCGTAAGATGGGGATGTTCACTAATATTATTTCATCCAAATAAACCACATAAGATATGCCGATGACATGGTAGTAATTGCAGAAACTCCAGAAGATCTTCAGATACTAATTAACAGCACAGTAAAATGCAGCGAAGAATACGGATTATCAGTTTAGCAAAACAAAAATAATGGTGGTATCCAAATCACCACAAAACTTCCCTTACATGGTCAAAAAATTGACTTGCCTGAGAACTGTTGAATGACGAAAATAACGATAGCTCTGTAGTAATCAGGATCAGAGTGGAAAAAGCTAGAGCCACATTTACTAAAATGAAGGAGGTGTTCTGAATGACTACTGAGAAAGATCAATATCAAGAGGATAGAAGCACTTGAAATGTGAATGTACCGTAGGATACTAAGAATATCGTGGACAGACAAATGTGGAGGTTTTGCAGAGGATGCAGAAAAAGAAAAAACTGTAATACTTGGGACATGTCATGAAGGAAGATAAATACCAGTTGCGGCATCTGATTATTAGTAGAGAGTACAGAAGTACAAGTATCTGGGGTGCTGGGTGAATGAAAAATAGGCCTTAACTCAAGAAATCAAGAGCAGAATAGAACATCCTTCAAGAACTAAGAATTTCCTTAAGAATACGTCTATTACTATGTCTTTAGCATATCTTTATCTATCTATTATATCTATCTATGTCTTTATCCTATGGAATGGAAGCATGGACCCTCACTGAAGCAATGTGCAAGAGGATTGAGGCTTTCAAAATGTGGATTTACCGAAGAATGCTGAGGATATCGTGAACGGACAGGATGATGAGTAAGCAAAGAGAGGTACTTAACACCATAAAGAGAAGAAAGCTGGAGTACTTTGCCCAAGTAATGAGAAATCCGAAATATGAATTGCTCCACAATATTATTCAAGGAAAAATAGAAGGAAAGCGTAGTCCTGGTCGCCGAAGAACACCTTGGAGTAAACACCACAACACTCTTTAGGTTGGCTGTGGACAAAGTGAGGATCATGCAACTGAAGATTGATGGTTGAAGAGCTTCAGAGAATGATACAATTGCAACAACTTTCAAATGTTTAGATCTGCAGTATCAAGCTTTGATGATAAGCTTCGGAACAACGATGACACCTGAAGAAGAAAGAACGATTTGATTTGAGGACATTTCGATTTAACTTTGTACAGCTTATAAAGCATCAGACACTGCCTAATATCGGGGAAAATTGCGGCACTAGCATACTCTGCTTTTACTTTTTAAACAATTTTATTAGTTAAACACACTCTCAGTGAAAACAAATGGTTGTAACAATTTTTATATAAACAGCTCTAAGAATATAGTGTGGTAAACAATGTAGTATAGTTTTTTGAAAAACTGTTGGAACAAGGATGGATGAACACTTATCAAAAAGCTGTTGGTGTTTAGTTTTGAAGTGTAGTTAGTAGGGTTCTAGGCTTTTGGATAAGTTGATGATCCTTGAGGTAAAAATGTGCTCTACAATCCTGGCCACCTGACACTGACTTTCATCTCCAGGAAATGGGGAGGAAATGGGGAGGACTCCAGGGATGAAACCGGCTAGAGCAACCGGCGTCTCACCTGTAATTCCTTGAGCAGCTCCTGCACGTCCCTCTCCTTGTTATCCATGGGCGGTGAAAAGCCCCTGTCGGTGACCGAAGAGCCATTTAAATTAGCCCTTCGTTTCTTCAACAACTTTCTGGTTAAAGTGGTCGTTCTCTTACGTCGAAACATAAACATTAAAGGGCTCTTTCGTTCGCGATACGGATAGCAACAATTGAAAGGACATTTGGGGGCCACTATTGCGATGTTACCCGGCCGAATGACACTACAAACACTTTTCGTGAAAACGAAAAACACTGGTGCAAAAGGGGGGCGGCGTATCGTCGTGATCGGACACTACGCGAGTACTCTCGTTTGCCGTTAAGACCGGACCTGAACTTACTCTGGCAAGATACGGACTGTGGACTAAAATTTTCGAATCGTTGTCTTTCGTCATATCTCGGCGAAGGTTGGTGCGCGCGGAGAGTGAGAAGGGAATGGCGCCACCGATAAAGCAGAGGCGGACTGGTGTTTGTTTATCATGTTTTATGGTTTGTTTGTGGTGAATTTTTAGTCCGAGCTCTAGGACACGACTTTCCTGTAGTCCGTCAAATCACACTTCAAAGAATTTTTCTACTCCTACAGGGATATTGGTTCATTCCTTAACACGTTGACTATAGGGCCATATGTGTTTTTGTAATTAATAGTATATTATAAACAATTCGCTAAGGGATTAAAAGACACTTTAGTCACAAGGTTTATATACTATTTTATGCACTTTAGAATGCGAGAAACTAAAAATAAAAAAAATTACAAAACTAACAGTGGTTACAACGGTACTCTCGTATTACTGATAGTTGTTATTGATTGTTGTTGGCATGGTGGATTCACTTAAAATTTATTGTGCCCTGGAAGTGTTGTTATGGCACAAAACAAATGTCAATCAGTTGTTATCAAACAGTCCAGAAAAATCGTATTTTTTTGAAAATGAACATTGAAGAGGCCGCCCAAGAGGCCATCGCTAGCCTTCTTCCAGAAAAATCTCGCGAGGCTTATAAAAAACAGTTTCTTGTTTACCAAAAATGGTGCGTTGAACAGAATGCAGAGAATTTTACGGATGAAAAGGTGCTCCTGGCTTACTTCCTGCAGAAGTCTAAGAAGCTCAAGGCATCTTCTCTATGGAGCCAATATTCCATGATCAAAGCCACGATAATATTTGAAGCAAACGTCGGCATCAGCAAATACAGTAAACTACAGGCATTTCTAAAGAGACAGAATGACCATTATAAGCCGAAGAAGTCCAAGACATTGGATTTCGACCATATAAGAGATTTTCTTCAAAATGCTCCAGATGAACAATATCTAGCCCAAAAGGTAAGATTTTCTTTACTTTGAATATTTTCCTGATAGTACTACTAAAAATAACACCATTGATTATTTTTGTCTACAAAACTACAAAATGTACTGACAGGAGACAATTTTGTTGCAGGTGGTGCTGATTATGGGAGTCGCTGGAGCATGTCGAGGAAAGGAGCTCTGCCAGCTATACTGCAACGATGTCTCGGATCATAAAAGCTTTTTTCTGGTAAATCTACGGGGTACAAAATCAGGAAAGGATCGCTTGTTTGTGATAAAAACGTCTGGCGAAAACTCTACGAATGTAGTGGAATTAGTGAGAAAGTATATTGGTCTAAGGCCACCTACAAAGCATACATGATTTTTTGTGTCTTACAAAAATGGGAAATGCATGACTCAGCCCATAGGAAAAAATACATTTGGACAGCTACCAAGGAGAATTGCTGGCTACTTGAGACTACCAAACGCAAACCTATATACTGGGCATTGTTTTCGCAGATCATCAGCTTCTTTACTTGCCGACTCTGGATCAACCATAGATGTGTTGAAAAGACATGGTGGCTGGAAAAGCAGTTCTGTTGCTGAAGGTTATGTTGGAAATTCATTGTATCAAAAGAAGAATGTTGCCGATCAAATATTCACCAATGTCTTCTCCGATGTTGATATGGCATCAGCATCAACCATAGAAAGATCAATTTCAGAAATCGAGACAACGGCAACGGCAACGGCGACTGCTACGTATGTGCAGAATATGTTTACTACTAAAAATGTTGCTTCCAATTGTCCACCCTTCGTTAGCCTTGCAAACTGCACCAAAGTCAATATAAATGTAAATATATATAATAATAAGAACTAGATTTAAGTTATGTTTATGTTAATTATCCTTTGTCGTCCTTACACTTTAACAAATAAATAAAATTTCAATAAAATCATTGTTTAATTTGGAAGAATTTACTTTAAATCCCCCAGGGATTAAAAGTGCACTTTTAATCCCTAAAGTGCATAAAAGTTATTAAAATAGGTCCTTTTCAACAGTTTTGTGGGCAGTTTGGATCTTAACATGTTGTAACATGTTTTTAACGGTGAGACTCAACTGGGGAACACGCGGCCTCAACATACTATGTTTTATCCTAATAGCCGTGTGGTACATAACTAGAGTCACGCTTGGACAGATCACAGACTACACGTTCCAACACGTTTCAACATGTTGGTCATCACATACGTCTTTCAGCATCAAATTTTCCAGAGATTTTCCAGAGAGCCGATTCAGGGTCAGATGAATATCATCCTAGCGATAATGAATCGTCATCAATTGATTCACATAGCTCAACAGGTTCATCTTCCGTCCTGCTCCAACTTTAGGTTCCCTTCGTATATTGTTACTTACGGTGTGGAATAAAATGTAATATACTATTATTGATGACATTTTTTGATATTTTATCATTTATAGTCAGTCATCTATGCGTCTCAATTCACAGGCCAACGAAAGTTTCTGTTCCTGCTGGCCAGCGTCTTCTACTTCCATCTAAATAACAGAGGATTGTGTTGCATTTGGCGTTTCACAACGTTAATGTTTCTGTCTTTTATTTAGACTCCACATATACCCCCCTCGGCTGTTTTTACCTTTTTTTTGTGAAACCATATTGGTACTCATGGCAGTCAACGTGTTAACAGAGAACGGATAAGTAGGCAATTGCCAACGCTTGAACGAATACAGAATCCTAGACTTTCGGCAACTGTGCGATATGAAATAGATCAATCACAGGTAATTTTCAGCGTGCAATATGAAATAGACCAATCACAGACCATCTTCACCGTGCGATATGAAATAGATCAATTACAGCTAATCTTGAACGTAAAGAATATAATTCTTCTGATTGTCATCCTCACTGACAGTTCAAAACATTTTGAGGCAATGAGAAACGAATTTTTGTCCTCGTGCGATATGGACATCTTATTCACCCTTGTTGTAAATATACTATTACGCACAAACGTCTCTGCACGGTTATTTTATGCCCTAGAGAGAGAGCAAATTTTGACACAAAAACTGTTTTTTCTCCTACTCGGGTGCGGTAAAGTGCACTTTTCCGCATTGAAATATCAATTTACAATAAATGTATAATAAACATATACCGTGTTTCTGGCAGCTTAAATTTTGACACCGCTTTTCTCCCTGACTGTACCAAATATTATAGTGCTTTTTCAGGTTATTGGATAGGAAATTCAATAAAGATTTCAAAAATGTGCTTAAAATTGTCATTTTCTCACTGCAAGTGGGTTTTATAGGCGAAACTGTCTTTTCAAACCGTCTCTCTGACAGTTTATATTTTGACAGTATTTTTCTCCCTGACTTTACCTGATTCTGTAATGGTTTTTTATTCCACTAGATAGAGAATTTAACGAGGATTCCAAAAATGTACTTAAAACTGTCAGTTTCGTTCTCCAAGAGGGTTTTACAAGCGACTTTATCCTTGGCAGTTTTTTCAAACTGTGTTTTCGGCAATTCAAATGTTGACAGCGTTCTTCTCTCTGTCTGTAGTCGATTTTGTAGTGTTTTTTATGTCATCCGATAGGAAATTTAGTGAGGATTCCAAAAATGTGCTTAAAAACATGATTTGGTCACTCCAAGTGGGTTTTATAGGTGATTTTGTCCCTGACTGTCCTGTAAACCGTGTTCAAATTTGAGATCACAATTTTACTGATTTGTAAATTTGATGCACCAAACCAGTTTTTCCTAAATAAATCGAAAATGGTAAAAGTTACGAAAAATTTGCAAGAGACCAAAAATGTTCCTAATCAACTCCTTAAACCAACAACGTAAGTTTTCAGAACCGTTTTTGATTGAAATATACAGGGTGTGCATGATACTATGGTGATTGACTGTTTTTGGTCACCCTGTCCGCAATTTTTTAGAGAGAATTTTTTGCTTTACACCCTAAAAAAGAGGAGTTTAAAACCGTTCTTTAAAGTGATTGAACCACCCTAAACTCTTAAAAATAACTGAGTTACAGGATGTACAAACTTCAAACTACAATTTCAACTGATTGGAAAACTGGTTGAATCAAACTAGTTTTTTGCTAAATAACTCAGAAACGGTGAAAGTGACGAAAAATTTGCAAGAGATCAAAAATGTTCTTAATCAACTCCTTAACTTAGCACCGTACATTTTCAGGACCGTTTTTGCTTGAAATATACAGGGTGTGCATGATAATTATGGTGATTGACTGTTTTTGGTCACCCTGTCCGCAATTTTTTAGAGAGAATTTTTTGCTTTACACCCTGTGAAAGAGGAGTTCAAAACGGTTCTTTTAAGTGGTTGAACCACCCTGAACTCCTAAAACTAACTGAGTTACAGGGTGTTCAAGCCACAATGTCAACTGATTGGAACTATTTTTTGCGAAGTAATTCAGAAACGGTGAATGTTAGAAACTAGAACTTTTCAGTGCTCTTTACAGCTTTCTGAAACCTCTGTCAGAACGTTCCAAAGCATTCTCAAACATTCTAGACCTTTCTTGTAGTCACTAGAACATTCTAACGCCTTTTTGAACGTTTCAAAATCTTTTTGAAACTTCTAGATCTTTGTAAAGCTCTTTTCAAAACTTTCCAGAACATCTTAACCTTCTGGGAATGACAATTTCTACACTTTTTCATCATCATCATTCATCATCTTCGTCCTGGGTTCCTTTTAGTTGTTCCTAGCCTCCACTTAGTTGTCTTCCTGGTTATCATCATCTGCCATCAATTGGCCAGCTCATCATTCTGTCTTTTGTCTGATCATCATCTGTGCAGTCGTATTCCTATCATTTTCTCTCTCCATTTTTCTTTGAGCACTCTTTAAACTCTCCATGCTCCCTTCATTAAGGCTCCATATAAGTCTGAAAGACCTGTTTTTTAGGTATTGTGGAATTTTAGAATCATTTTTCTGTTCCATATCAAGTATGACAATTTTCTAGACCTTTGCAGGACCTTCTACCTCTCGTTCTACCTTCTAGAACTCACCAAAACAGTTCTATATTTCCTAGATCTTTTCAGTGTCCTTTAGATCTTTCTAAAACCTGTCAGAACGTTCCAAAGCATTCTCAAATCTTCTAGACAAAAGAAAATCTCTCTTAACTGAGAGTATCTGAATGCTGAACCAGTCGGTCAGTTTTTCCTGGATTGAAATTATGGGAGCAACCAAGCTGTCTGGAAGGCAGATCCTCTAATCCTCCATAAAAACTACTAAGTTAAACTTGAGTAACCTTTAGAGGTATATTATCCATTAAAAAGTCGGAAATGTCCACTAAAAAATTTTTAAAGAAAATAATGAAAATACCCAACACCAGTAGCACTTGCTACATTTCTACCTAAACATATTTACAACCTCAGTGACAATGGAAACCGCACCTCACAATAGGTCCATTATACCCTTCATTACTTTTGCTGAAAACATCCCATTCGTTCAAAGAAACCGACGACACCTGTTTACTTTTCTTTCTACCGAAATATGGCTAATTTTGACTTTTTAAAGACCACTAAATCCAAAAAAGGCGTCATAATCCCCAAGAATTATACGCATAATCACCACTTTACCGATAAGGCTTCCATAGACCTGTCAGGGAAGTAAAATATAACACCTCCTCGAGTTGTACCTAAAAGGACTGGGACAAAAATAGCGGGTGGTAATTACTTATTATTGATTTCCTTGGGTGGGTTTTAGGTGAATCTTGAATCCATTAAAATAATGGCACTTTCACCAAATTTGTTAACAAACTTTATATAAAAAGTTCGTGTTTGCTTCAATAAAGTTAAAAACGTCGCGCCATAATTGCTTTTGCATGACTAGTAAGGCCATTTATAGGGCGACACTATAGGGAAGACACAATAATGAGGCGCCTAGAAACATCTGCCCGATACCCTTTGTTAAATTAGTCTGTCTATGTTAACTGCTTTTAATGTCTGGTGTATGATTTAGTGAGTTAATAGTTATTTACATTACTAGTGTGGTAAGACCGTTTTTATAGTCGCGAGTGAGAAGTATTGCCACGACGAGGTCGTAGTAATTTGCTTTACCACACGACTTGTTGTGTTTAAATGTTTTATGCACTTTAGGGATTAAAAGTAAATTTAAAGGGATTAAAATTACTTTTAATCCCTTTGGTGCAGTTTGCAAGGCTAACGAAGGGTGGACAATTGGAAGCAACAATTTTAGTAGTAAACATATTCTGCACATACGTAGCAGTCGCCGTTGCCGTTGTCTCATTTTCTGAAATTATCTTTCTATGGTTGATGCTGATGCCATATCAACATCGGAGAAGACATTGGTGAATATTTGATCGGCAACATTCTTCTTTTGATACAATGAATTTTCAACATAACCTTCAGCAACAGAACTGCTTTTCCAGCCACCATGTCTTTTCAACACATCTATGGTTTCTCCAGAGTCGGCAAGTAAAGAAGCTGATGATCTGCGAAAACAATGCCCAGTATATAGGTTTGCATTTGGTAGTCTCAAGTAGCCTGCAATTCTCCTTGGTAGCTGTCCAAATGTATTTTTTCCTATGAGTCATGCATTTCCCATTTTTGTAAGACACAAAAAAGCGTGTATGCTTTGTAGGTGGCCTTAGACCAATATACTTTCTCACTAATTCCACTACATTCGTAGAGTTTTCGCCAGACGTTTTTATCACAAACAAGCGATCCTTTTCTGATTTTGTACCTCGTAGATTTACCAGAAAAAAGCTTTTATGATCCGAGACATCGTTGCAGTCTAGCTGGCAGAGCTCCTTTCCTCGACATGCTCCAGCGACTCCCATAATCAGCACCACCTGCAACAAAATTGTCTCCTGTCAGTACATTTTGTAGTTTTGTAGACAAAAATAATCAATGGTGTTATTTTTAGTAGTACTATCAGGAAAATATTCAAAGTAAAGAAAATAATCTTACCTTTTGGGCTAGATATTGTTCATCTGGAGCATTTTGAAGAAAATCTCTTATATGGTCGAAATCCAATGTGTTGGACTTCTTCGGCTTATAATGGTCATTCTGTCTCTTTAGAAATGCCTGGAGTTTACTGTATTTGCTGATGTCGACGTTTGCTTCAGATATTATCGTGGCTTTGATCATGGAATATTGGCTCCATAGAGAAGATGCCTTGAGCTTCTTAGACTTCTGCAGGAGCACCTTTTCATCCGTAAAATTCTCTGCATTCTGTTCAACACACCATTTTTGGTAAACAAGAAACTGTTTTTTGTAAGCCTCGCGAGATTTTTCTGGAAGAAGGCTAGCGATGGCCTCTTGGGCGGCCTCTTCAATGTTCATTTTCAAAAAATACGATTTTTCTGTACTCACCGTTTGATAACAACTGATTGACATTTGTTTTGTGCCATAGCAACACTTCCAGGGCACAATAAATTTTAAGTGAATCCACCATGCCAACAACAATCAATAACAACTATCAGTAATACGAGAGTACCGTTGTAACCACTGTTAGTTTTGTAATTTTTTTTATTTTTAGTTAAGTTAAGTGCATAAAATAATATACTATTACCACACGACTTGTTGTGTTTAAATGTTTTATTAAACTGTTTGCATGTTTTACAAAAACCTAAAGTACATTTGTCTGACTGGTGTCCTGAACGCAAACAATTTACACATAAACGAAGCTGTTTTACCTTTGCATACCTATTCTGTGGCGTTAGTGATAGAAAGTCTGGACACTGATATATTGTACGGTTTTTGCGGACAAAAATTGCATTTTGGGTTATTAGACTCTACATTATTTACCAAATTGAGTTGGTGTTTATTTATTGAATGCTGTTTTCGTGATTTATAATGTTTATTACTTTGATCATTAGAATAAGATGCACTTTCAGATGACTGTTCAATAGATTGCCACAAGTCTGCTTTACTCTTTAAAAACTCCAAAAAATTCATTCAGTGTAGCATATTGTACCTCTTTCCATTCACGCATTGTTGCTTTGTCTAATTTAATGGACATTAAATGAATAATAGAGAGAATCAAACAAAGTCTCATGTGTCAAATTTACCGGAGTAAAATTATCTTTATCCACACTAGAAATACTTAATAATTGTTGAAAATGAACATCTACAAGAAAATGTTTTTTTATCAAACTTACCACATAGAAGTTCTTAGTAAAAGGTTTATCCATACCATTCAAACCTTCAACAAACCTGACAGCATAACCTTCCAATGATGCCTTTAAGAATTGAAACTTTTGTGATTCAGATAACCCCGAGTTAGTGGATATAATAGAAGTAAAACTTGATTTAAAATGATCAAAGTTACCTGAGAAGGTGGGTAGTTTTAGCTTGGGTAGCAAAATGTTTTGCAGATTGTTTGTTGCAGAGTCATTAGAACAAGCAGCACTTGGATCGACATTTGAAGGAGGCAATGGAACCTGTTGATTAGCTACATATTGAGATAAACTATCCTGAGCTCTATAATAGCGATTTTCAAATGCTTCTCGTTCATCATAATGTTCAGAAAGATCTTCATCTTTACAAATAGATTCTATAATAGACTGGACTGCATCAAACTCAATCAGTAAATCGTGGCTATTTCGGAGCCGTAACTCTAGATCATTCAAACTTGGCAATTTATCTGGTAGAGCCACCCTAACTGACTCTAAAATAGTTAATTTTTGTTTAATACTACCCCTATTTCTTATTAATTTACTTAAGTCTTGTTCTTCCGACCCACCGCCCTCTGTACAAGAAAGCCAAGAAGGTGCATGCCAAAAATTCCAATATGGCCGAAATAGTGGTTGACAGTTTGCATTTGTTTGTATTGTGGAAATTGAGTTTTTCGATGATTAAATTAATTTTTAAGGTTTAAAGTCAAGACTTGGGATTACTTGCCAAAGTAATTTTTGTTTGCTATTATATATTGTTGTTTATATGTTTATTGTTCTAGTGAAAGTGTAGTTTGTGTTCATTTTATTGTGTTATCACTATTGTTATTGTTCCTTCATTGTTCTATAATTTGTTGTTGGTTTTTTAACTTAAATTCTATTGCCTCTACAATATGCCGTCCACTTGTTGTTTGTCAAATTGTAAAAGCAATTTGGTGAAAGGCCCAAAAGTGTCAGTCTTTTACTTTCCAAAAGACCCTGCTCGAACCCAACAGTGGTTGAAAGCTTTGAACTGGAATGATTTTACTAAAACACAATACTCAGTGTTAAGTATAATATGCTTTCTCATTCAGTAAACTTATTGCCTCTTACATACATAGGTATGTGAGTTACATTTTGAGGCCGCCTGCATTTTGAGAGCAACAAAGGTTTACTCTGAAGAAACAGGACAGCTTTTAAAAGTTCCATTGGCACATTTACATTTTAAAAGAAAGGTCTTGGTAATAATATAAAACCCATTTACCAGTTTTGCTTACCTACTTTCAAGGATTTCCAAATTTTCTTTGATTGAGCAGTTTTTACATTAGTTTGTTGTACTTTCCAGGACAAAGGGTTCTAACCAAACTTGCTTTGGCTGGACTTTATTGGGTATAAAAAGCCATATCTATACATATCTGGATCAGGAATGAAGCGTTCTTTGATTTTTCACTCACAACTTCTAATCAACTACACGAAAAAATTGAATGATAGGTTTGTGTACAAAACAAAAACCGCTAACGCCGCCATTAAAAATGACATTCTAGGCTTTCTTGTACAGAGGGCGGTGTCCTACCCCATAATGGCAATAGTGAGGATAATAGCTACAAACACCAATTAAATGTTGACTTAAATGGTATAGATACTCAAAATTGAGTTTAAAACCATATAACTAGACTTATAGCATTGGTAAATACTTGAAAACAAATTGTAATCGAATAATTTTGCAATTTGGCAAACTAATAGCAAAAACTAGTGAAAAGCAGGAAAGGAACTGATAAAGGGAATACCTGACTTGTAGTTTTGATCATCACTTCTTCAAATTGTCCAAATAGACACCAATACACAATATGTAGATGAAACATCCGACTCGAAGGACCAAAATATGGTTGAATTGGCTGGTGCTGGTTAGGTGGAGTGGGTGATTACACACACAAACAAAAGTGGACTGTATCAACTTTATACATCAAATCGAAAACATTGATAATTTTTATAAAAAATGGTTATAGTTGGATTTTTACCTTTTGAGAATGATGTCATCTTGTTACATCTTTGTTTCTCGCATATCAAACATGTGAAATAAACAATTTTAGCAAAAAAGGCACGTTGTTAATTTTGTCGTCCTGTCAAATTGAAAACGTTGACATTTACTGTCACTTTGATTTAAACGAATATCAAAGGTATAAAAATGCTGCGCTACAATGAGAAGGCCCAAATGCTAATTCTAAATGTGCTGCTTTTTTTCGAGTACGAAAAGAAACAGTTTCCAGATGTCAACTGAAACTCTCATGATCACTCATTTTTCAAAGCATTTGTAGGTTAAAATTTGTGATCTAATTCCAGACATGCGTGTTTTTTCACCTGCTTGAGGTCATTCTTAAAGGGTAAAAATTTTTTTACCCAATCTAATAACATCTCTCCTTATTCTGCCCCGTCACGTCAAAAATGCCCGAACATAACCTCACTAGTCCGTTCTTTAAAAATAATTGGCACTTGCTACGGGTTTTTAAACAAAGTCACTAACACGACTACTGTACAATACTTTTGATCATAATTTTCTAATCTAGCTAATTATGTATCACTCGGGGGGTACCGCAGGGTAGCATTCTAGGTCCACTTTTATTCACAATATTTCTTAACGATCTTCCATTAAATGTTGTGTTCCAGAACGGTCGCCTGGTCAGTTATGCTGATGATACCAATTTGGTAATGCACGCAAAAACATTTGTTTCTCTTGAAGAACTTTGTATATACCATTTCGAGTACATAGAGAGGTGGTTTAGTCAGAACCATCTTACTGTAAATATGGATAAAACCCAGTGTATCATTTTCAAAACGAGTAATAATTTGGTGGAACTTCCAGAAAGCATAACTCTCAAGACTAACACTGTACCTATAAGTAATAATACCAAACTATTGGGGCTGCAGGTAGATGCTGGCCTGACGTACAGTTATCATGTCGACGGATTGAGCGCCAGGCTATCATCTGCATGCTACGCTTTGAGAATTTTAGCTAAACACTGCAGGTCAGACACATTAAGAATTGCTTATTATGAAACAGTGTATTCATTGCTTAAATTCAATATCATATTCTGGGAAAACAGCACTAACATAAGCTTTCTGTTCACTAACCAAAAAGTCGCACTAAGAATAATCACCAAGTCGCCACCGTTAACTACTTTTCGAAATGAATTTAGAAATAAAGATCTTCTAGCTTTGCCAGCAATATCAATTTTTGAACACATATTGTTTTTAAAACGAAATCCAAATTTATTTGAACGTTTCTTAGTCAATCACTCACACAACACAAGAGGCAGTCAGAATCAGTAGTCAGTACAACCTTGCCCAACACAAGTTAACTTTAACTGAAAAATAGTGTACATATTTTTCAATAAAATGCTTTAATACTTTGCCTAGAAAGCTTCGAAAAACACAAGGTTTGGGTAAGTTTAAAAAGGATTTGTTTAATCTTCTCGTTTTCATCGAACCTTACAATTTTGAGGAGTTCTTTCAAAAAGTGCAACGTTCTTAGCAGTAAGTTAAATATGTATAGGTATATCTATCCACTGATACTAGATACTTTTTTCTTCTTTGACGTGTTTAAACATAATTACCCTGTAATTATTTGTTTTAAATAAAAGCTGTTATCTATCTATCTATCTATCTATCTATACAGTGTTCCAACTCCAACTTGGCGTTACGTTATGATAGATTTTACAGCCACTAGTGCAAGAATGATTGTTTTATGGTACGGTGCTGTGGTGTGGTAAAATTGCTCGTTAACTCAAAATGAGCTATGTAATGAGTCATTATCATGCTAGACGTAGATAAAATGATTTTGATAGTGTCTTTTTGATTATAGTGGTGCTACCGTTCAAAATAAAATATTCTATGAATGAGTAAATCAATGGGTTATCAGCTGCTTGTAAGTTGCAAATTACCGAAAAATATCAAAAGTACATTGTTACATTGTTGAAAGTTGAAGAACAAGTACAGACCAGAGATAAGGGAAGGTATTAAGGGTCTTGCTTTACTACTTTTTGAAATTCAATATCTCGGTAACATGAAGAGCTAGAGATGCCAGTTTTGGATCATTTTGTAGTATTTTTTACCCTTTTCCTAATGGCGCTTTAGCGAAATCTATACGAGTTCAAATAAAAAAGTTACAATCATTCAAAAATTTAAAAAATGCTTTTTTTTGCAAAAAGTGCAATTTTGGCAATTTTCATATTTTGCTCCAGGAGGGTTCCAATGCACAACAAAATTCATATTTATACCAAAGGACGTTAAATTAGTTAAAATAAGTACAAAAAAGCACTTTAAAATTTTTCATTTTTCAAAATAATAAAAAGAATGAGAGGGGGTATATGGGTCTTTTTTTACTACTTTTTGAAATTCAATATCTCGGTAACGTGAAGAGCTAGAGAGGCCAGTTTTGACTCATTTTGTAGTATTTTTTACCCTTTTTCTAATGACGTTTTAGTGAAATCTATAAGAGTTCAATGAAAAAAGTTACAATCATTCATGAATCCATCAATGGCTAGAGAGGCCAGTTTTGGATCATTTTGTAGTATTTTTCACCCTTTTTCTAATGACGTTTTAGTGAAATCTATAAGAGTTCAATGAAAAAAGTTACAATCATTCAAAAATTGAAAACATGCCATTTTTGCCAAAAGTGCAATTTTGGCAATTTTCATATTTTGCTCCAGGAGGGTTCCAATGCACAGCAAAAGGCATATTTATACCAAAGGATCTTAAATTAGGTAAAATAAGTACAAAAAAGGCACTTTAAAATTTTTCATTTTTCAAAAAAATCAATAGTATTAGGGGTATTTTTTACTACTTTTTGAAATTCAATATCTCGGTAACATGAATGGCTAGAGAGGCCAGTTTTGGATCATTTTGTAGTATTTTTCACCCTTTTTCTAATGACGTTTTAGTGAAATCTATAAGAGTTCAATGAAAAAAGTTACAATCATTCAAAAATTGAAAACATGCCATTTTTGCCAAAAGTGCAATTTTGGCAATTTTCATATTTTGCTCCAGGAGGGTTCTAATGCACAGCAAAAGGCATCTTTATACCAAAGGATCTTAAATTAGGTAAAATAAGTACAAAAAAGGCACTTTAAAATTTTTCATTTTTCAAAAAAATCAATAGTATTAGGGGTATTTTTTACTACTTTTTGAAATTCAATATCTCGGTAACATGAATGGCTAGAGAGGCCAGTTTTGGATCATTTTGTAGTATTTTTCACCCTTTTTCTAATGACGTTTTAGTGAAATCTATAAGAGTTCAATGAAAAAAGTTACAATCATTCAAAAATTGAAAACATGCCATTTTTGCCAAAAGTGCAATTTTGGCAATTTTCATATTTTGCTCCAGGAGGGTTCCAATGCACAGTAAAAGGCATATTTATACCAAAGGATCTTAAATTAGGTAAAATAAGTACAAAAAAAGCACTTTCAAATTTTTTATTTTTCAAAAAAATCAATAGTATTAGGGGTATTTTTTACTACTTTTTGAAATTCAATATCTCGGTAACATGAAGAGCTAGAGAGGCCAGTTTTGACTCATTTTGTAGTATTTTTCACCCTTTTTCTAATGGCGTTTTAGTGAAATCTATACGAGCTCAAATAAAAAAGTTACAATCATTCAAATATTGATAAAAATTTATGTTTTCTCTCAAAACATTGTTAATCACAAATTATAAAAACACCCATAATGGCGCCATAGTCAGTGGAGGCAGGTCATAGCGTCATGTTTAGGCTGCAGTCAGGTCCAGAATAGCCAATCATCTTTAGAAACTTTTATATTTTTTTGTGACACGAACCAACTGTATAGCCTGGGTTATGCTGCCCCCTTTGCAGAATGACAGCCAGTGATCATTGTTAAGCTCCTGAAGATGACTTTCTGATACCCTCAAAACATGTTGAGCAGATCGGGGTTACAACGTTTTATGTCTTCCGATTCCAAATCTCCACCTCTCTCTATCTCTCCACATGTCTTCTTCCCGAACTTCACTATCAATTCCCTCTCTCCAGCTCTTGCGTGGTCTTCCTCTTTTCCTTCTTCCTTTAATCTAGTATTTTTTTTGGGATTCGGTGTTGTGGCATTATTTGTTGTTATTGGCCCATCAACTGCTGGGTTCTAATGTCATCGATAATGTCGTGTTTTAAGTCCATGCTATGTTTTATTGTGTCTTTTGAAATTCTGTCTCTTCGTGCTTGAACGTTCCTCTCAGCTATTGCTTCGTCGAGCGTTCCGTCTTTAGAGATTTTCACTCCCAGATATTGGTATTCACTGCAATGTTTAATGGAATGTCCCGTTGCCAGCCGCAGATCTTGTTGTTGTCTTGTCGATGTTGACTTCTAAACCCCACTTGTTATATTCCTCCATTACTTTGCGAGTCATGTATTCTCTGTCATCTATATCTTGTGCGACAACAGCTTGATCATCTGCGAACGATAGGGTGTAACCTGTATAATCATCATCCACTGGTATTCGCATATTCTCTTCCAGTTCTTAAGTGCGTTTTCTAAATACATTTTAGATAGTGTTGGAGACATGCAGCAACCTTGTTTGAGCCCCTTGGTAACCGATGATTTTCCCGCTCTAAAGCCTGCTTGTTCTTCCGCCTCCATATCAGCGTCGATATGGGCAGATCACAGTTATTTAATACATTTTGTGGAGATCAAATTGCGGTTTTGCTTTCACTGAGACATAATAATTAACACCTTCCAACAGTTTTACTGAACCAACAAAATAAAGCAAAAAATTGCGGAAGTTGGATGGACGCGACAGAGATAATATTTCCGTCTTCCCGTTTAAATGCCCTAATGATATTTAAATGAAGAGGATGTACTAAAAGTGCGAATTTATTAGTTTTTGCGATGGCATAATCTAATTACGATTGATCGTAATCAAAGTCGATAATAATTACCTACCTATCCAATTTAAGAGAAATGATCATTAAACATTTTTAACATTCGTAGACGGTTGGCGCCGTTATTTACGGAAAACGCCACCAATTTTCTATTGACCATCGTTCATTTTCTATTAATAGATGGAGATAGTCTCTGTATGCGATTTCCTTTCGATTTGGTATGGGCGGATTGGGTATTAGATTCTGTAGACTTTCTTTTTCGTGACCATTCATGACGAACTTATGATGACGATTGAAGATGTTGATGATTTAGTTTCCACGTTATACGAAAATACTGCTTTTCTGGTTTTCAGACGTTCTATTGCTTTTCCTTCCTTGTAGATCAATACTAGTTTCTGGACTTTGATTTTCAAAAAACGTTTCCAAAAATCAGATTGTCGATGCTTCTTAAATGTACCAGTTGCCTCCTTTATACTCTTTTGTAATGATGGTCGTAAATTTACCGTTACCGGTTATTTACCAAGTAAAATTGGAAAAGTAAAATACAGCGTGACAGGAAAATTTACCAATTTAACCAGTAAATTCCAACTTGACCAGTAAATTTATGGATTATAATTGAAATTTGCCAGAAAAATATCATTTTCCTGTAATGGGTGTAATTATTTTTTTAAAAGTCGTAAATTTAAAATCACTAATATTTTCATACACCCCTTGTATAGTAACGGACTGTGAAATTTCCACGGATGAGTTTAGCACTTCTTTATGATCATTTTTGCTCTCTTTCAAATTTTTCGTAACTTTCACCGTTTCTGAGTTATTTCGCAAAAACTAGTTTGATGCAACAAATTTTCAAATCAGTTGAAATTGTGGTTTTAAATTTGAGCACCCTGTAACTCGGTTCGTTTTGGGAGTTCAAGAAGGTTGAACCACTCAAAAATTAACCGCTTTGAGCTCCTCTTTTTAAGGGTGTAGAGCAAAAAATTCTCTCTAAAAAATTGCGGACAGGGTGACCAAAAACAGTCAATCACCATAGTTTTCATGCACACCCTGTATATTTCAAGCAAAAATAGTCCTGAAAATGACTATGAAAATGATTTCTTGCAAATTTTTCGTCACTTTCACCATTTTTGAGTTATTTAGCAAAAACTGGTTTGATCAATCAGTTGAAATTGTGATTTGAAGTTTGAACACCCTGTAGCTTAGTTATTTTTAGGAGTTGAGGGTGGTTCAACCATTTAAAAGAACCGTTTTGAGCTCCTCTTTCTCAGGGTGTAAAGCAAAAAATTCTTTCTAAAAAATTGCGGACTGGGTGACCAAAAACAGTCAATCACCATAATTATCATGCACACCCTATATATTTCAAGCAAAAACGATCCTGAAAATTTACGGTGCTGAGTTAAGGAGTTGATTAGGAACATTTTTGATTTCCTGCAAATTTTTCGTCACTTTCACCGTTTCTGAGTTATTTAGCAAAAACTGGTTTGATTCAATCAGTTGAAATTGTGGTTTGAAGTTTGAACACCCTGTAACTCAGTTATTTTTAAGAGTTCAGGGTGGTTCAACCATTTAAAAGAACCGTTTTGAGCTCCTCTTTCTCAGGGTGTAAAGCAAAAAATTATCTCTAAAAAATTGCGAACTGGGTGACCAAAAACAATCAATCACCAAAATTATCATGCACACCCTGTATATTTCAAGCAAAAACAGTCCTGAAAATGTACGGTGCTGAGTTAAGGAGTTGTTTAAAAACATTTTTGATCTCTTGCAAATTTTTCGTCACTTTCACCGTTTTTGAGTTATTTAGCAAAAACTGGTTTGATTCAATCAGCTGAAATTGTGGTTTGAAGTTTGAACACCCTGTAACTCAGTTATTTTTAAGAGTTCAGGGTGGTTTAACCACTTAAAAGAACAGTTTTGAGCTCCTCTTTCTCAGCGTGTAAAGCAAAAAATTATATCTTAAAAATTGCGTACAGGGTGAACAAAAATAATGAACCATCATAATTTTCTTGCACATCCTGTATACTGGAAGCAAAAACGGTCCTGCAAACTTACGATGTTAGTTTAAGGAGTTGATTAGGAACATTTTTGGTCTCTTGCAAATTTTTCGTAACTTTTACCATTTTCGACTTTTTAAGGACAAACTGGTTTTCTGCAGCAAATTTACAAATCAATAAAATTGTGATCTGAAATTTGAACACGGTTTAAAGGACAGTCAGGAACAAAACGCGTATAAAACCCACTTGGAGTGAGAAAATGACAATTTTAAGTACATTTTTCGAATTCTCACTAAATTCTCTATCTAATGGACTAAAAAAACATTATAAAACCATTATAAAGTCAGGTAGAAAAATTGTGTCAAAATATAAACTGTCAGAAAAACTGCTTAAAAAGGCAGTTAGGGACAAAATCGCCTGTAAAACCCACTTGGAGTGAGAAAATGGCGATTTTAAGTACATTTTTCGAATTTTCATTAAATTCTCTATCTAATGGACTAAAAAACCATTATAAAATCAGGTAAAGTCAGGGAGAAAAATAGTGTCAAAATATAAACTGTCAGAAAAACTGTTTAAAAAGACAGTTAGGGACAAAACCGCCTGTAAAATCCACTTGGAGTGAGAAAATGACAATTTTAAGTACATTTTTAGAATTCTCACTAAATTCTCTATCTAATGGACTAAAAAACCATTATAAAGTCAAGTAAAGTCAGGTAGAAAAATAGTGTCAAAATATAAACTGTCAGAAAGACTGTTTAAAAAGACAGTTAGGGGCAAAATGGCCTGTAAAACTCCCTTGGAGAAAGAAACTGATAGTTTTAAGCACATTTTTAGAATCCTCATTAAATTCTCTATCTAATGGACTAAAAAACCATTATAAAATCAGGTAAAGTCAGGTAGAAAAATTGTGTCAAAATATAAACTGTCAGAAAAACTGCTTAAAAAGGCAGTTAGGGACAAAATCGCCTGTAAAACCCACGGAGTGAGAAAATGGCAATTTTAAGTACATTTTTCGAATTCTCATTAAATTCTCTATCTAATGGACTAAAAAACCATTATAAAATCAGGTAAAGTCAGGGAGAAAAATAGTGTCAAAATATAAACTGTCAGAAAGACTGTTTAAAAAGACAGTTAGGGGCAAAATGGCCTGTAAAACCCCCTTGGAGAAAGAAACTGATAGTTTTAAGCACATTTTTAGAATCCTCATTAAATTCTCTATCTAATGGACTAAAAAACCATTATAAAATCAGGTAATGTCAGGTAGAAAAATTGTGTCAAAATATAAACTGTCAGAAAGACTGTTTAAAAAAACAGTTAGGGACAAAATCGCCTGTAAAACCCACTTGGAGTGAGAAAATCACAATTTTAAGCACATTTTTAGAATCCTCATTAAATTCTCTATCTAATGGACTAAAAAACCATTATAAAATCGGGTAAAGTCAGGGAGAAAAATAGTGTCAAAATATAAACTGTCAGAAAGACGGTTTAAAAAGACAGTTAGGGACAAAATTGCCTGTAAAACCCTCTTGGAGAAAGAAACTGACAGTTTTAAGCACATTTTTGAAATCCTCATTAAATTCTCTATCTAATGGACTAAAAAACCATTATAAAGTCAGGGAGAAAAATAGTATCAAAATATAAACTGTCAGAAAGACGGTTCAAAAAGACAGTTAGGGACAAAATTGCCTGTAAAACCCACTTGGAGTGAGAAAATGTCAATTTTAAGTACATTTTTCGAATTCTCACTAAATTCTCTATCTAATGGACTAAAAAACCATTATAAAATCAGGTAAAGTCAGGGAGAAAAATAGTGTCAAAATATAAACTGTCAGAAAGACTGTTTAAAAAGACAGTTAGGGACAAAATCGCCTGTAAAACCCACTTGGAGTGAGAAAACGACAATTTTAAGTACATTTTTCGAATTCTCACTAAATTCTTTATCTAATGGACTAAAAAACCATTATAAAATCAGGTAGAGTCAGGTAGAAAAATAGTGTCAAAATATAAACTGTCAGAAAGACGGTTTGAATAGACAGTTAGGGACAAAATGGCCTGTAAAACCCACTTGCAGTGAGAAAATCACAATTTTAAGCACATTTTTGAATTCCTCATTAAATTTCCTATCCAATACCCTGAAAAAACGCTACAAAATTTGGTACAGTCAGGGAGAAAAGCGGTGTCAAAATTTAAGCTGCCAGAAACACGGTATTAGTAATTTATCCATCACTACTCTTTTGTTATGTTAAAGATTTATAATTTGATTTATTTTAGATTATTTGAAAAAACCAGTAGGATGTGTAATGACTCCCACGGGTAGGTAATGGATGGTATTATCTATCAAAACTAGTGAATAATATTAAACAATCGTAGAAAAACCCTTGTGCGAAAACGACGATTTTTTAGACTCGTACCGTGACGTAACTTAAAGCCAAATACCTATAACCTACTAGCTAATTCCTACTTCGTTAGAATGGATATAAAAAAGTAATTGAGAAAATTGGTAAACCGACAATAAGTTTGGCCTCAACGACCGCCAGTTTTTCATTAAAAGCTCGATTTTACTGGAGAACGCTTATTGCTAAGGACTTTAAAGAATCATAAAGCTGAAAGAATTATTGCCTCGGTTATACATTTACCTATTGGTACAAATCGAACCTGTAGCAATTTGAATGCGCTAAATCGTTCTTAAGAGGACAGGCTTATTAAATGGCGTATCGGTAACTTATTCTGTAGTTGTATGGCATTTCCTGAACCGAGAAGAATATTTTGCGATAGATAACGGTACCGTTCGGTGCGACTTTTCGTACTTCCTCGTTTTACTTTTCCTTTTAATGATCGGTGAAGTGCTCGCACTTTGCTTTTAATTAATGCTTCGGTCAGGTGCATAGATTTCATGAAGGAAACATGCATTTTTATTTATTGACCCTACTAGAAGTATACAGGGTTTTTCAATGAAAAGTAGCCACCCTGAATATCTTCCAAAATAATTTCTCTGTTAAAAAATGCTAAGACACGTCAACAAAGATTGCAAGGGGGACATCTTTTTACGTAGGATTTGAATTTCTGCCATCAGCCCCTTTGCCGCCATAGCCACCCCCACTAAGTTTTCAAATGGCACCATACCCTGTGTGGCACATCGTTGGAAAGGGTATTTCATAAGGAATTAATTGCACTATTTTATTTGTACATTTGCTTTGAATTGAGACCAAAAAAAAATAAAAAATACGTTTTGTGTTTATTTTTTGTTAACTGCAGAAATAATAGCAAATAGTGGTTATCATTTAATTAATGGCTCAAAATAACCTCCGTTAACTTCCATACAATAGTACAAGCGACTTTGGAAGAGTTCGCGAACATTTGTGAGGACTTGCGGTGTCAGTTGTCGGCATTCATGTATTATTCTCTGCCTAAGGTCTGCAATATTCGCCGGCTGTGTTGCATAACCTTTAGATTTTAAATGCCCTCATAGAAAAAAGTCAAACGGAGTGAGGTCGGGTGATCTCGCAGGCCATTCCATGGGACCACGTCAACCAATCCATCTTCCAGGAAATCGATTGTTCAGATATTCTCGAACGGGAAGTGAATAGTGTGGAGGTGCACCGTCTTGTTGGAAAATTAGTTGATTTTCAAATAAATTTTCATCATTTTCTAGTAGCTCTGTTATGGTGGGATCAACAGTGGTGTCAAGAAGCTCAAGATAAGTAGCGCCATTCAAATTACCGTCAAGAAAAAACGGACCAACGATGTGGTCTCCTAAAATACCTGCCCAAACATTAAGTTTTTCTGGATATTGGGTATGGGTTTCCCTGAACCAATGTGGATTCGTGTCTGACCAATACCTACAGTTATGCCTGTTCACTTCTCCATTCAAAAAAAACATACACTCATCACTGAAGCAAATATTGTACAACAAGTTCACGTTGTTTGTCAGATTAGTAGACATAATTTCACAAAATTGTAGTCTTCTATCATAGTCATCTTCGTTTAATTCCTGAACCAATTTTACCTTGTATGGGTAAAATTGTGTTTTTTTAGAATTCTCCATACACTGCTTGTCGAAACACCCGATGCAAGGGAAATTTGATTTAAAGACTGATTATTATCCATTGCAACGTGTCCCAAAACAGCAACTTCAATTGGTTCATTAATAATTTGTCTTTCAGGTTGATGTTTTTTGTTTGTCACTGAACCAGTTTCCATGAATTTTTGCATCAACTTTAAGACATAATGATGACCAATTAATTTATCTGGATGAAAAATGTACAATTTCTATTCTTTCGGCAGTCGTGTAACCCATATCGACAATGTTCCTTCAAAACGAACTTACAAGTTGACCGACTGAGGCAAAAACATGGAATGGAAAACAGGTATTCTGTAGTGTTATCAGCAGCTTGACCAAAATAACAAAAAAATGTTTTTATTTTTTTTGGTCTCAATTCAAAGCAAATGTACAAATAAAATACTGCAATTAATTCCTTATGAAATACCCTTTCCAACGAAGTGCCACACAGGGTATGGTGCCATTTGAAAACTTAGTGGGGGTGGTTATCCCGGCAAAGGGGCTGATGGCAGAAATTCAAATCCTACGTAAAAAAATGTCCCCCTTGCAATCTTTGTTGACGTGTTTTAGCATTTTTTAACAGAGAAATTATTTTGGAAGATATTCAGGGTGGCTACTTTTCATTGAAAAACCCGGTATGTGTTTCCTGGAGAAACCTAACCTGGATAAACTGTTGAATTACTCTTTGTGACATAAAAATTCGTTTGGATGAGTTTTCATTAAATAGACTAACTTGGCCAGACAGTTGTTGTGATGTGTACTTAACTTGTGATCATCATCTCAGTTGTGTGATCTGTACTCAACTCTATGAGTTAGAACGTACAAATTTGGGGACACCATTTGTACGTTTTAACTCATAAAGTGGAATACACATGTCACCTGATGTTGCACAACAACTGTTTTGACTAGGATCCAGTTAAACATATACTGAAATACAGATTTTGTTTTTTTTTTTTTCGGTACATTCAGCAACATTTGAAGTACACCAACCACCCCAATGGAGAAGATGAAGCCGAGGGTAGTTTAGATTTTCCAAAAGGCGGAAAACAGAGAGAACCGGGGTTTAAGCCCCCCACAAACGTCGCCGGTATCAGATTAACAGATAACGGATAAATATTAATCAGATTTTCTTGCTGTTTCAGATGGACGAGCAACCAAGATAAGGATCGCAACTTTTCCACAGACCTTCCCTCCGGACACCATTCCGGTGCTAACTGGGCTCTGACTGCATTCCTGGCACTTTCCCCCGCTTTGCCTACGCAAAAGAGTGGAAACCATCACCCACCACAACTGCCGACTGTTTGGACGTCCTATAGTTTGCCAGGATCACCAGAGATGGACGAGCTGACGAAGAAAGAAGAAATGGAGGACAAGAAGAGCCCCACGGTCAGCGGGGGCATCCTTTTCCTCGCCGATACAACTCGAAGAACTTCCCGAAAGGGAAAATTCCTGGACTTGTAGCGACTTCTTCTTCCAGACCTATCCCCTTGGCGATGGGAGGGTAGCAGGGTTGCAGTTTGCAAGTTATTGGATAGAAAATTTAATGAGGATTCAAAAAATGTGCTTAAAATGATCATTTTCTCACTACAAGTGGGTTTTACAGGCGATTTTGTCCCTAACTGTCTTTTCAAACCGTCTTTCTGACAGTTTATATTTTGACACTATTTTTCTCCCTGACTTTGTAATGATTTTGTAATGGTTTTTTATTCCATTAGATAGAGAATTTCATGAGGATTTCAAAAATTTACTTAAAACTGTCAGTTTCTTTCTCCAAGGGGGTTTTACAAGCGATTTTATCCTTGGCTGTTTTTTCAAACTGTGTCTTTTGGCAATTCAAAGGTTGACAGCGTTTTTCTCTCTGACTGTACTCGATTTTTAGGAAATTTAGTGGGGATCCCAAAAATGTGCTTAAAAACATGATTCGGTCACTCCAAGTGGGTTTTATAGGCGATTTTGTTCCTGACTGTCCTTTAAACCGTATTCAAATTTCAGACCACAATTTTACTGATTTGTAAATTTGCTGCACCAAGGCAGTTTTTCCTAAATAATTCGAAAATGGTAAAAGTTACGAAAAATTTGCAAGAGACCAAAAATGTTTCTAATCAACTCCTTAGCACCGTAAGTTTTCTAAACCGTTTTTGCTTGAAATATACAGGGTGTGAATGGAAAATATGGTGGTTGACTGTTTTTGGTCACCCTGTACGCAATTTTTAAGATAGAATTTTTTACTTTTCACCCTGAGAAAGAGGAGCTCAAAACGGTTTTTTTAAGTGGTTGAACCACACTCAACTCCTAAAAATAACTGAGTTACAGGGTGTACAAACTTCAAACTACAATTTTAACTGATTGGAAAACTAGTTGAATCAACCCAGTTTTTGCTAAATATCTCAGAAACGGTGAAAGTGACGAAAAATTTGCAAGAGATCAAAAATGTTTTTAACCAACTCCTTAACTCTGAACCGTAAATTTTCAGGACCGTTTTTGCTTGAAATATACAAGGCATGCATGAAAAATATAGTGATTGACTGTTTTTGGTCACCCTGTACGCAATTTTTAAGATAGAATTTTTTACTTTTCACCCTGAGAAAGAGGAGCTCAAAACGGTTCTTTTAAGTGGTTGAACCGCCCTGAAATCCTAAAAATAACTGAGTTACAGGGTGTTCAAACTTCAAACCACAATTTCAACTGATTGAATTAAACCAGTTTTTGCTAAATAACTCAGAAATGGTGAAAGTTACGAAAAATTTGCAAGAGATCAAAAATGTTTTTAATCAACTCCTTAATTCTGAACCGTAAGTTTGCAGAACCGTTTTTGGTTGAAATATACAGGGTGTGCATGATAATTATGGTGATTGACTGTTCTTGGTCACCTTGTACGCAATTTTTAAGATATAATTTTTTACTTTACACCCTGAGAAAGAGGAGCTCAAAACGGTTCTTTTAAGTGGTTGAACCACCCTCAACTCCTAGAAATAACTGAGTTACAGGGTGTTCAAACTTCAAACCACAATTACAGTTGATTGGAAAACTGATTGAATCAAATCAGTTTTTGCTACATATCTCAGAAACGGTCAAAGTGACGAAAAATTTGCAAGAGATCAAAAATGTTCTTAATCAACTTCTTAACTCAGCACCGTACATTTTTAGGACCGTTTTTGCTTGAAATATACAGGGTGTGCATGATAATTATGGTGATTGACTGTTTTTGGTCACCCTGTCCGCAATTTTTTAGAGAGAATTTTTTGCTTTACACCCTAAAAAAGAGGAGCTCAAAACGGTTCTTTTAAGTGGTTGAACCACCCTGCCCTTTAAAATAACTGAGTTACAGGGTGCTCAAATTTCAAACTACAATTTCAACAGATTAGAAAATTTGTTGCATCAAACTAGTTTTTGCGAAATAACTCAGAAACGGTGAACGTTACGAAAAAATTGAAAGAGAGCAAAAATGTTCGTAAAGAAGTTCAAACTCATCCCTGGAAGATTTTAAATTTATGGTTTTTCAAATTAATTACAGCCATGACAGGAAAATGATATCTTCCTGTCAAATTCGAAATAGACCCATAAATTTACTTGTCAAATTGGAATTTACGGGTAACATTGGTAAATTTTCCTGTCACGCTGTATTTTACTTTTCCAATTTTACTTTACCTTACTAGTAAATAACCGGTACATAACGGTAAATTTAGACCTTAGAGTTTCCTAAATTTAAGTGAGACTGAAGTGTAATTAAACAGGTTAATCTCACTTAATTAGTGAAATTTTAAATGGACTTGTAGAGTGTACGAATTAATATGAATTCAGGAACAAAACAATCCCCTCGATGGGGCCAGTATTCTTCAGCGTCCGGACGAAACAAACAAAGTCGTCTTCGTGAGCGACGCCTGCTGTCGGGACGGTGGCCGGTGTGACGCGACGCCATGTCCGACCTATTTAGTTATTTTTATTATTAAAATATTTTCATTGCGAATCCAGTAAGTGAAATTAGGTACTCGGTTCTATTTATATGTACGACATAGGGTACATAAAAAAATATGTATGGTATATAGTATCATACATATTCATAGTAGCTGCAGTCTTACGTAGATATTTGTTATGTTTATGAGGTTAACAAAACTTTGTTTATAAGTATTTACTTCAACACTTTTCCTTGATTGTGAAATATTTCCAACAACTTACTGACTAAAAGATCATCTGAAAATTTTACATCAAATGAGCGAATCAAAAGCCATTATCCGATAAAGGTTCCGTTTGAGTATGGCCTGTTCAGCTAATGGACAAAAGGCTTTCTCCAACGTTTTCCACAAAAAAGTGGTAGCAAAAGAAAGATGGAGGGATACTATAGGTTGTTTACGAGATGACCATGCTACTGGACCTCCACAGTCCAATGTAACCTAATGTACTTTTCTTGGTTTCCTTGCAAAGTCCTTGTCACAGTAAAATAAAGTAAAGCATGTGGGAAATGGTTAAATGGTCAAAGCTCTTCACATCTGTGAAAAAGGCAATTTATTGGAGCTTCTGGAGGTTCTAGAGATCAACAAAAGCTCTTCTAACGACAAGTTTTTTTGTCTCAATTGACTAACTTAGATATACTTCTACTCTCTCAAAAGTTCCTTATCATTCCCCACCTTCCTAACCTCCTCTTTGTTTTCTCTAAACTTCCATATCATGTAGCTCATTATTAAAATACTCTCAACTTGCATATCTCATTTCCTAATGATATACCTACCACTTTCCACAAAAATAAAAGACTCCCACAAAGGTCCAATATTTTTTCTGGAGATCTCGCCATTTTTGGTCTTTCACAAAGCTTCTTCCAGCCAATTACCGGTCATATGTCAAGATCTTGTCGTTGTTCTGCGGTCTGTTTCTGAACGACATTGTCTTTCCATCAAAACTCGGCAACCTCAAACCGATTGAGCAAAAGACAACGGAAAAAATCGAGATTAAGAAAGGCGTAAGACAAGGATGTATACTTTCACCTTATTCAACCTATGCTCAGAAGACATCATAAGCAGAGCACTTTTGGAACAAGATACTAAAGTAAAAGACAAACCAATAAACAACATATATGCCGATGATACGGTTGTAATTGCAGAAACTCCAGAAGATCTTCAGATACTAATTAACGGAATGGTAGAATGCAGATTATCACTTAACATAACCTAAAGAAGAAGAAGACAAAGTTTCTTTCAACCAACTATCGGTCATATGTTAGGATCTTCAAAGCTATTTTTCGAGAAAGGTTCTCCAAACTCAGCAACCTCAAAATGATTGCATTGATTACGACTCTATGCACAAGGTTTTCGTGACACCGCAAAAGTTATTTTCTGTGCTTAATGTGGATATTGTGTATTCTTGGAGCCCTTGAGCAATTTGTCTTTTCTGATATTAGCTTGAACCTTTGCCTATAAAGCGATTTATGAAAATGCTTGCCAGTCTTCACTACGACTAATAGTTTTTTTCTGCTTACGTAGTAATGTCTCTTTGGTTTTGATAATGCTTTGCTGAATTATGGTTTAGTTCTTCACCATCTTCTTCAAGCATTTAGTTGAGCTTCTCCATGGTTTCTTGATGTTGGGGTCTTGGGTTTATTATTCTGTTTTTAACATCATAAATCAACGCAAATCTTAAAATAATACCTAAAAACGACGAATAAGTCAAAAACTTTTTCGTCATCTATTATCCACGGTTGAAAATCTGCAAGAACAACTGTAAAACCGCAAACGAGGGGTAATAAAGAATATCGCATCCAAAACACACATATTTGTTGTGACAAACAAAGGCCCATAAACAGGCCAGAAGAGGTGCATCGGCGTCCCCTTCGGCGTCGCTTTTTTCGGGCATCGGCGTCTTCGAGGGACGCCGGGCGTCGCGCCAAAGCTCGGGCGCCCTTCCGAGAGCCGCGGCACAAAGGCTCGACTCTTCGACGACGGCCTCGATGGCTCTTCTTCGTGTCCACTGATGATGTTTTCCCCGTTTAAACTATTTGCGTTGTTTTCACTGTTTATTGCGTTCAGGTTACACTTAGTTTATAGAGCATGTGTGTAAACGACCACACAAATATTTCGATTGTTTTGTTTTGAGGAAAATCTGTTTTCTGTTTACATACTAGGAAAATTTGACCGGTAAATTTTGACACCGCTTTTCTCCCTGACTGTACTAAATTTTGTAGTGTTTTTTTAGGTTATTGGATAGGAAATTTTATGAGGATTCCAAAAATGTGCTTAAAACAGTAATTTTCTCACTCCAAGTGGGTTTTACAGGCGATTTTGTCCCTGACTGTCTTTTCAAACTGTGTTTCTGGCAGTTCAAACTTTGACACTGCTTTTCTCCCCGACTGTATTAAATTTTGTTTTGTTTTTTTAGGTTATTGGATAGGAAGTTTTATAAAGATTCCAAAAATGTGCTTAAAACTGTCATTTTGTCACTCCAAGTGGGGTTTACAGGTAATTGTGTTCCTGACAGTCCTTTCAAAGTGTGTTTTGGCAGTTCAAATTTTGACACCGCTTTTCTCCTCGACTGTATTAAATTTTGTAGTGTTTTTTTAGGATATTAGATAGGAAATTTTATCAGGATTCCAAAAATCTACTTAAAACTGCTATTTTTTTTATTCCAAGTGGGTTTTACAGGCGATTTTGTCCGTGACAGTCCTTTTAAAGTGTGTTTTGGCAGTTGAAACTTTGACACCGCTTTTCTCCCCGACTGTATTAAATTTTGTATTGTTTTTTGAGGTTATTGGATAGGAAACTTTATGAGGATTTCAAAAATGTGCTTAAAACTGTCATTTTTTCACTTCAAGTTAGATTTACAGACGATTTTGTCCCTGACTGTTCTTTCAAATTGTGTTTCTGGCAGTTTAAACTTTGACACCGCTTTTCTCCCCGATTGTATTAAATTTTGTATAGCTTTTTCAGGTTATTGGATAGGAAATTTTATGAGGATTCCAAAAATGTGCTTAAAACTGTCATTTTGTCACTACAAGTGGGGTTTACAGGTGATTTTGTTCCTGACAGTCCTTTCAAAGTGTATTTTGGCAGTTCAAGTTTTGACACCGCTTTTCTCCCCGACTGTATTAAATTTTGTATTGTTTTTTAAGGTTATGTTCTGGGTAGGAAGAAATATATTAAATAAACTTGTGGACTGTATTATTGCTAAATTTATTGTTTAGGTTTAAACAAAACGTGCAGATCTCGTGCATCGTAACTTTCTCTCTCCTCTTCTCGGTGTTGCCAAATTTCACTCCTTAACATACCGGCCCCTTTGGAAGTACTATGTACTTACAACAAAACATATAAGCTTAGATTTAACATTAAAAATACATTATTAGGTAATAAACAATTAAAGCTAAGTTAGTCCTCAACAGGTAACGCACAAATGCGATTAACAGCACGAGTAGTGGTTCCATCTCGCACTTTCAGTTTTACCACCCGAACCACACCGTCCTTTCCAGGATACAACTGTACAATGCGCCCCAACTCCCAATGCAAACTTGAAGCGTTATCATTGCGTATAAGTACCAAAGTACCTATTTTCAAAATATGGTTACAGTTTAATTTCCATTTGGTGCGCACTTGGAGTTCGGTCAGGTACTCCCTTTGCCATCTGGCCCAATAATGTTGCACCATTGACTGCAACTTCTCCCACTTCCGCAATCGATTTTCTGGAACTTGCATGAAACTCCGCTCTGGAAGACTTGAAAGAGTTCTGCCAATTAGAAAGTGGCCTGGTGTCAACGCCGTCAAATCATCTGGGTCATCATTGATAGGACAAATGGGACGGGAATTTAGGATACCTTCAATTTGTGCTAAAATGGTACCGAATTCCTCGAAATTTAAAGACTTATCACCAACCACCCTCTTTAAGTGAAATTTTACGCTCTTAATTCCTGCCTCCCAGATTCCCCCAAAAGTAGGAGAACGTGCCGGAATAAAATTCCATTTTATACGCTCACTAGCAAGTTGATTGGCGATGTACTCGCAATTGTTTCCCAAAAAGTCATAAAGCTTACCTAGTTCATTATTGGCTCCAATATAGTTCGAACCATTGTCGGAATATATGTTAGTCGGTCTGCCACGTCTACTGACAAATCGTCTGAAGGCAGCCAAAAAAGCAGCAGTTGTTAATTCAGAGACGAGCTCAATGTGTACGGCCTTTGTACTCATACAGACAAACAAACATATATAACATTTTACCAACTTTGGATTTCTGGTAAATCGGTCCTTGAGTAAAAAAGGACCCCCAAAATCTGTCCCTACATTTAAAAACACTGAATGCGCATTTACTCTAACCTCAGGTAAGTCGCCCATTAGATAATTAACTTTTCCAGGCTTTGCACGAAAGCACTTAATACATTTTCTTACAACTCCCTTACATAATTTGCGACCTGATAATGGCCAAAAACGCTGCCGTATCGAATAGATCAAACACTGAACACCACAATGCAACAATCGCATATGTTCTTCTCTTATAATACTTTCTGTTAATTTATGACCTTGTGGCAAAATTATAGGATGCTTTTGTTCAAAAGGCTGACTTGACTTTTCAATCCTACCTCCAACTCTAATTAAACCCTTATGCAAAAATGGATTTAAACCTAAAATACGACTAGATTTTGAAATTTCTTTATTATTAAGTAAAGCATTATATTCTGACGCAAAACATTGTATTTGTACATTTTTAATATATTGTTCCAATGCCTCGTTCAACTCGTCTGGAGTTAACGGACCAGTCTGCTTATTACATTCTTTACAACTCATTTTTAAGTTTTTTATGAACCTCAAAACATAACCTAACACTCTTAAGCTCTTTTGCAGAGAGGAGAATTTCTCTAAACCATAATTTAATTCATCACAAGGTTGAATACTTAAACAAACCACTACTCTTTGTTCAGGAATCTCCTGCTCTTGCACATTTACATTTTCCAACTGCCAAGTACTTTCATCTGACTGAAACCATTCAGGTCCATGCCACCATAAACTTGAATTATCTAAAGTTTCACTTGAAACTCCTCTCGATATTAGATCTGCAGGATTACTATCTGTTCTGACATGATGCCAATCTTTACAGTTTGTCAGTGACCTAATTTCGCTCACTCTATTTGCCACAAAGATTTTCCAACGGTAAGGTTCACCAGCTATCCAGTTCAGCGTAATTGTAGAATCTGTCCACCAATAAATCTTGTTGAATTCAACATTTAAAGAATTTAACGTTTTAGCACCCAAATTGGCCAACAATAAGGCTCCACATAACTCTAGTCTGGGTAAGCTGATCTGTTTCAAAGGCGCTACACGCGATTTAGCGCACAACAGCTTAGCACCGATTCTTCCAGTGCTGGTGATACAGCGTACATACAAACAAGCACCATACGCCTTCATGGAGGCGTCACTAAAACCGTGCATCTCTATACGAACATATTCTGACATTAATGCATGTCTAGGAATTTCCATTTTTCCAACTCCAACAAGATTCATTTTAAAAGACAAATACAATTCCGCTAAAGACAATGGAATGTTATCATCCCAAGACACTTTATTTTTCCAGATTTCCTGCATTAAAATCTTTCCCTGTACTACAATTGGACTTATTAGTCCCAATGGATCAAAAATCTTACTTATCAAAGACAGTACGGATCGTTTGGTTATATTTATATCCTTTAACTCATTATCCTTAAAATCCTGTACCTTATATTGAATTGAATCTCTCAAAGGATTCCAAAAAATACCTAACGTTTTGTTGTTCTCTGTTTCCCCAATTGATAAAATATGAGCATCTAAATTTTTATTTACTTCAAACTTATTTAGAATTGAAAAATCATTACACAAAAATTTTCTTAACTCGAATCCTGCACTTGCTAAAATACTAACAATATCGCTCTGAATTTTTAATAATTCTTCTTTAGAATTCGCTCCTGTTAAAACGTCATCCATATAAAAATCTGTTTTTATAACTCGACTAGCTACTGGAAATTTCTCACTATTTTCCTCCGCTAAAACATGAAGACATTTTACGGCCAAATATGGAGAAGATGCGCAACCATAAGTTACGGTGTTCAATTTGAAAATCTGTAACACTTTTCCAACGTCATTTCGCCAAAAGATCCTTTGGAATTTCCTGTCATCTTCATGTACATTAATTTGCCTATACATTTTAGATATGTCTCCTGTTAGAACATACTGATGTAACCGAAATCTCAATAAAATCGAAAATAGTTCGTGTTGTAAGGTAGGGCCTACATATTGTATGTCATTCAACGACACACCCGTGTCCGATTTAGCGGACGCATCAAATACAACACGACATTTAGTTGTTAAACTGTCACCTTTGATTACGGCATGGTGGGGTAAAAAATATCCATCCATGTCATCATCCGTCACTACTGACATATGTCCTAACTCGGCATACTCATTTAGAAACGCGACATACTCTTTCTTTAAATTTAAATCCTTATTCAGTCTTTTTTCCAATAAATTAAATCGATTTAAAGCTACATCTCGGCAATTTCCCAATTTTAAATTAGACTTAAAAGGAATTCTTACTACAAAACGGCCATTTTTATCTCGTTGTGTAGTCTCTTTAAAATAAATTTCACAATATTCCTCATCTTTTGACATCATTTTTTTCTTTCCAACTACATCCTCAATTTCCCAAAATTTAACCAACAGTTTGTCACTATACTCTTGTTGCGACAAGGTATGACAGGTAACAGACATATGACACGTAGAATTTAAATTTAAGTTACCCGCAATAACAAATCCAAATTCTGTTTTCTGCAAAATTGGTAAATTTGAACCAAGTCTAATTTGTTCTCCCTTGACAGCTGCCCAGAACGCGTTTGAACCCAATAAAATATCAATATCACTCGATATATTAAACTGTGGGTCAGCTAACCTTACATTTTCTGGTATGGGCAATAATCCTTTATCAAAACTCATTACTGGTAATCGATCAGTGATTTTAGGAAGTACTAAACAATTAATATTTAAAGAAAAGTCACTAAAACGCGATTTTATTTTTACACTTGTCTGCGAATTAATATTCGTTAAATTTTGACCAATCCCTTTTATTTTAAAACTCAATTTGGATTCCGCCAGATTTGCTTTTTTACAAAAATCCCTTGTTATAAAGTTACTCTGCGAGCCGCTATCCAATAACGCCCTAGCATGAAATACTTTATCTTTCGTACAAACTTGCACAACCGCTGTGGATAATAATACTTGAGAATCATTATTAACTACATTATTCGAAATACTGACACTATCGGCAACCGCGCATTCCGCCGGCACTCGTACGACACCAACATGGCTGCTGTGACTAGCGCCTTCGGCGAGGCCATTGGTTATTTCAACTTTTGCACCATCGGTTGGAGTGTTAGGAAGCGTATTGTGTTTTTGATCAAATTCTGCATGTAATAATGTATTATGTGCCTTCTTGCACCGAAAACATTTTGGTCTCTTACATTTCCAGTATGGATGAGAGTCTCTCAGACAAATAAAACATAATTTCAAACGTTTTACTGCCGTTATTCTATTTTCTGTAGGCAGTTTTAAGAAACTCTCACATTTGAAAATACTGTGATCTTGATGACAATAAAAACATTTAAATTTATTTTCCTGGGCTAAAGAGTCCTCTGCATCCACTGCAGCATAGGAACTACCCTGTCCTGGACCTCTTGTACCCCTGAACACCTTTCTAACCTCCTGCCTATCTGAAACCTCTAGTTTTTCCAAAACTTCACATTTTAACATTAAAAATTTATTCAAGTCCTGCATAGTTGGTAGATCTCCCTCATATTTAAATGTCTCCCAATCTCTACGTGTTATACTATCAAACTTATTACTCATGATATAAATAATTAAGCGATCCCATGCCTCTGTTTGCTCACCTAAACTTTTTAAACACCTTAAATGCTTGGTAATATTATCAAAAAGGTTCCTCAAATCTTTATATGACTCTCTAACTACAACAGGATATTCAAAAATTGCCCTTACATGGTTATAAACAATAATCTTTTTATTTTCAAAGCGTTCATTTAAGAATTTCCAAGCTTCTTTATAGTTTCTTTCAGACACATCCATATACTTAATAGTTTCAAGAACTTTTTGATCCAAAGACGATCTCAAATAATAAAATTTCTGTATGTCTGTCAAAGATTCATCACTGTCTACCAGAGCTACAAAGGCGTCCTTAAACTCCAACCAATCACTATACTGCCCATTGAAAGTTGGCAACTTGATTGGTGGAAGCTTTACCAAGGAAACACGATTTGCTGAAGTTACAGCACTTCCGTTTTGACTCAAAGCTCGCTCTGACCCAGCAACTGAATTTCCCTCCAATGATCTATTAAATTTATTACACAATGCTTGCATATCACCAATCAACTTGAAATATTTTGACTCAAAATCATCTCTTACCCTTTCATCCGGCACAATCTCGTTATTTTGAGAGGTGACATTCTCAATTTGTGACTGAATCTCATTAAATTCGTCCCACACTGGAGCAATTTTCTCTAATCTGACCTGTACTTGACCTACTGCCAAGTCGTCCACTAAATCCTTGTTAACTGAATCAAAATACGTTTTACATCTTGTCAATCGACTGACAATGTTGGTTCTCCTTGCCCGTAATCCAGCTAACTCGGCCATTTTAGCACTAATCTCCAGTATCTACCTTAAAAAAGGAAACAACAAGGAAAGTGTAAACATAAATACTTGGATAACAGGAACCCGCGGTGGAACACGCAAACGCCACGCTCAACAATTTGCTTCCGATTCTCCGCTCCAAACTTTATTTCGTGATCGCCACCTTTCACTTGATATTTTTCAACTTTTTCTTCCTTTTCCCGATGTTTTCTTCACCAATTCACTATCCGGCTCCTAGGACCAATGTTCTGGGTAGGAAGAAATATATTAAATAAACTTGTGGACTGTATTATTGCTAAATTTATTGTTTAGGTTTAAACAAAACGTGCAGATCTCGTGCATCGTAACTTTCTCTCTCCTCTTCTCGGTGTTGCCAAATTTCACTCCTTAACAGGTTATTGGATAGGAAATTTTATGAGAATTCCAGAAATGTGCTTAGAACTGTCATTTTGTCACTCCAAGTGGGGTTTACAGGTGATTTTGTCCGTGACAGTCCTTTCAAAGTGTGTTTTGGCAGTTCAAACTTTGACACCGCTTTTCTCCCCGACTGTATTAAATTTTGTATTGTTTTTTTAGGTTACTGGAAATAAAATTTTATGAGGATTCCAAAAATGTGCTTTAAACTGTCATTTTGTCACTCCAAGTGGGGTTTACAGGTAATTTTGTTCCTGACAGTCCTTTCAAATTGTGTTTTGGCAGTTCAAATTTTGACACCGCTTTTTTCCCCAACTGTATTAAATTTTGTATTGTTTTTTTGTTAGGTTATTGGATAGTAAATTTTATGAGAATTCCAGAAATGTGCTCAAAACTGTCTTTTTTTCACTCCAAGTGGTGTTTACAGGTAATTTTGTTCCTGACAGTCCTTTCAAAGTGTGTTTTGGCAGCTCAAACTTTGACACCGCTTTTCTCCTCGACTGTATTAAATTTTGTATTGTTTTTTTAGGTTATTGGATAGGAAATTTTATGAGGATTAAAAAAATTTACTTAAAACTGTAATTTTGTTACCCCAAGCAGTGAGGTTTACAGGCGATTTTGTCCGTGACAGTCCTTTCAAAGTGTGTTTTGGCAGTTCAAATTTTGACACCGCTTTTCTCCCCGACTATAATAAATTTTGTATTGTTTTTTTTAGGTTATTGGATAGGAAATTTTATGAGGATTCCAAAAATGTACTTAAAACTATAGTTTTGTCACTCCAAGTGGTGTTTACAGGTGATTTTGTTCCTGACAGTCCTTTCAAAGTGTGTTTTGGCAGTTCAAATTTTGACACCGCTTTTCTCCCCGACTGTATTAAATTTTGTATTGTTTTTTAAGGTTATTGGATAGGAAATTTTATGAGAATTCCAAAAATGTGCTTCAAACTGTAATTTTGTCACTCCAGATAGGTTTGACAAGCAATTTTGCTGTTCGGCTTTGGCGATATTTATGGTTCTTAAATCTGCCGACAGAGTATCCCTCCAGCGCAACCGACTTCCTTTGCAGCATTTTCTAGTTTAAGGAAATCTTCTTTTATGTCTATGGTTGTTCTTCCTACTATGTCTATATCGTCCGCAAAGGCTAGATAAGTCGGGGGCCTCAGTTCCTAAACAAAAATGTACCAGTGTTTGCTGTTCTTAGAACAACTAGAGGAATAATCATAAATAGGAGCCATGACATATGCAGATGACATCGACCTAATGGCAAAAACACCACGAGGAATAATCCAAACATTCAAGACACTAGAAGTGGCAGCAAGAGGGACTGCAGGTGAATGTGGTAAAAACGATCAAGATTAGCAGACTAGGATGGCTAGGACACACACACACAGAGAGAAAGCACCGAAAAAACAGATTCTCTACCAAACACCAGCTGGTACTCGAAAGAGTGCTATATAAGGATCAGGTGGAAAAACACCTAAGAATTCTGGGAGTTAGGAATTGGAAAGCCAAGGCGCAAGAGAGACAAGAATGGAGGAAGATTCTTCAGCAGGCTAAGACCCAACTAGGGTTGTGATGCCATAGATGATGATGATTTTGCTGTTTTTACGACTTTCTCCTTTATTATGTTTAACAGCAGCAGGGGCATTGTTTATGTTTAAGATAATCTATGACCTAAATAACCACAACCTAACAAAGGTTAAAGCAGGAGATCAACTCACTAAAAACATTCCAACACCGGGAGGATTTAGACTTTTTGTTTGGACAAAATTATTAACAAATAACAGATCTTAACCTCGGATACAGACTGAGCAACAATTAGTATGGTGTGTTATGCCGATGATGCAGCAACTATTGCCCAATCAGAAAACGACCTACAGAGACAACTCTTCCAGTTTTTCCAAACAAGCCGATAAATCAATATTGACATTTCTATCAACAAAACCACTCAGATGTAAGCTAGTGGTGAAGAACAATCCCATAGAACAGAGGATGCAATTTAGATATCTGGGCATAGACACATCAAGCACCCACGACCCAGTTAAAGACCTGAAAAGCTACAGAGTCGATTAAATGGGGAAAGTTTTACGTCGAAATATCTTCTATGGATTGAAAATATAAACGGATTCTAATTTTTCGTCTGTAAATTTCGTTGAAATAGTTGTAGTAATGTTTTTACCTCAAGAATTTGTGGTAGAATTTTGTACAGATATTAGATACTCACCTGCATTAAAGTCATATAAGTATCTCACTCAAAAGCAATAATTTGTTTCTGAATCAGATTAGGTTCAAATTCGCCTGTAAAATCCACTTGGAGTAAGAAAATGGCTGTTTTAAGCACATTTTTAGAATCCTCATTACATTTCCTATTCAATAACCTGAAAAAACACTTTCAAAATTTGGTACAGTCAGAGAGAAATGCGGTGTCAAAATTTCAACTGCCAGAAACACAGTTTGAAAGGACAGTCAGGGACAAAATTGACTAAAAAACCCACTTGGAGTGATAAAATGACTGTTTTAAGCACATTTTTAGATTCCCCATCAAATTTCGTATTCAATAACCTGAAAAAACACTTCCAAAATTTGGTACAGTCAGAGAGAAATGCTGTGTCAAAATTTCAACTGCCAGAAACACTGTTTGACAGGTCAGTTAGGGACAAAATCGACTAAAAAACCCACTTGCAGTAAGAAAATTACTGTTTTAAACATATTTTTAGAATCTTCATTAAATTTCCTATCCAATAACCTGAAAAAACACTTTCAAAATTTAGTTCAGTCAGAGAGAAATGCGGTGTCAAAATTTCAATTGCCAGAAACACAGTTTGAAAGGACAGTCAGGGATAAAATCGCCTGTAAAACTCACTTGGAGTGAGAAAATGACACTTTTAAGTACATTTTTGGAATCCTCAGTAAATTTCCTATTCAATAACCTCAAAAAACCCTTTCAAAATTTAGTTCAGTCAGAGAGAAATGCGGTGTCAAAATTTCAACTGCCAGAAATACAGTTTGAGAAGACAGTCAAGGACAAAATCGACTAAAAAACCCACTTGTAGTGGGAAAATGACTGTTTTAAGCACATTTTTAGAATCCTCATTAAATTTCCTATTCAATAACCTGAAAAAACACTTTCAAAATTTGGTACAGTCAGAGAGAAATGCGGTGTCAAAATTTCAACTGCCAGAAATACAGTTTGAAAGAACAGTCAGGGACAAAATCGACTAAAAAATGAACTTGGAGTGGGAAAATGACTGTTTTAAGCACATTTTTAGAATCCTCATTAAATTTCCTATTCAATAACCTGAAAAAACACTTTCAAAATTTGGTACAGTCAGAGAGAAATGCGGTGTCAAAATTTCAACTGCCAGAAATACAGTTTGAAAGAACAGTCAGGGACAAAATCGACTAAAAAACGCACTTGTAGTGGGAAAATGACTGTTTTAAGCACATTTTTGGAATCCTCATTAAATTTCCTATTCAATAACCTGAAAAAACACTTTCAAAATTTGGTACAGTCAGAGAGAAATGCGGTGTCAAAATTTCAACTGCCAGAAATACAGTTTGAAAGAACAGTCAGGGACAAAATCGACTAAAAAACGCACTTGTAGTGGGAAAATGACTGTTTTAAGCACATTTTTGGAATCCTCATTAAATTTCCTATTCAATAACCTGAAAAAACACTTTCAAAATTTGGTACAGTCAGAGAGAAATGCGGTGTCAAACTTTCAACTGCCAGAAACACAGTTTGAAAGGACAGTCAGGGACAAAATTGACTAAAAAACCCACTTGGAGTGATAAAGTGACTGTTTTAAGCACATTTTTAGAATCCCCATTAAATTTCGTATTCAATAACCTGAAAAAAACACTTTCAAAATTTAGTACAGTCAGAGAGAAATGCTGTGTCAAAATTTCAACTGCCAGAAACACAGTTTGAAAGGACAGTCAGGGACAAAATCGACTAAAAAACGCACTTGGAGTGGGAAAATGACTGTTTTAAGCACATTTTTAGAATCCCCATTAAATTTCGTATTCAATAACCTGAAAAAACACTTTCAAAATTTAATACAGTCAGAGAGAAAAGCGGTGTCAAAATTTCAACTGCTAGAAACACAGTTTGAAAAAACAGTCAGGGATAAAATCGCCTGTAAAACTCACTTGGAGTGAAAAAATTACTGTTTTAAGCACATTTTTAGAATCTTCATTAAGTTTCCTATGCAATAACCTGAAAAAATATACCCATAGAACAATCCCATAGAACAGAGGATGCAATTAAGATATCTGGGCATAGACACATCAAGCACCCACGACCCAGTTAAAGACCTGCAGAGCCAGATTAACAAAGCACTCTTAGGATGCCTACCAGATACAGTCTGGTCAAATTCGTACAAAGATAGAGCAAACTTGGAATCCACAAGACCTGTATCGGACCAATCAAGACACCAACAAGACCAAACCCATGCTATAAGGGTGGCCGAAATGAAAACACTGAGAACAATAGTGAGGAAAACAAGAAGAGATAGAACACAGATATTAGATGGGAAATACAAGATATTTTGAGATGGGGAAGACAACGTAAGAGACAGTGGTACAACCATGTAAGGCGGATGGAGGAGAACAGACTTCCGAAAATAGCCCTACCCTTCCGGCTCAAGACCACCCAAAAGATGGAGAGATAGTGGCAATCTACCTCCCAGGAAAAGATGCAGAGGCAGCTTCAAAATCAACAGATCTCCAAGAAGAAAAAGAAGAAGTTTCTGAAAAAAAGGTGTAGAAACTCTTCTCCCTATCCTGACACTGCTAAAGGACTTTCGATACATACTTTACTCATGCTTATCAACTTTCTGGGTATTCCTAGTACAGATTTTCAATAATTACATTGCTACTTATATTTGCCAATTTTTTAATATTGTTTGGCTGAACGTTAAACTCGTCAACATTGGTGGATTCTGATATATAAACGATCGTAACATCTCTGCTGACTAATGAGTCGTTTATGATATGAGGGGCAGAGAATAAAAGGCAAAAGTCTCGCCGTGGCGACAATCAAAATACGTGTGTATTACATTCCGACGACGGTGTCTGAGACAACTTGTTTGTATGCACCCTACCACCGATTTGGCGCCAGTAGCCCTCCTAATCACCGTGGCACCCCTCTGTCATATTATTACCCAGACATTTTGATAAATGTCGACTTCCCGATGGTGACGAATATATTTATTTAGATTGTAAACACAAATATCGGTATGAGAAAAAAGACATTAAACTGAACCTTAGAGAACGTCCAATTTGAAAAATGCAAAATGTCAGAAATCTTTCTTATGACAAGATATTTATAGTACAATATTAGTAAACAATTTGTTTAGATTGAAACTGGTTCTTTGGTTCTAATAAACGCAAACAAATTACGAATCATGAAAAAACTGCACTCCAGAGGTGCAATCAAAAACCAACCAAATTACATGGTACCATCCATGGTCGGTCGAGTAAAATTACCGAAAATTACTAATGTTGCAGTGCGTCTAGACAGACAGAAGTTTGGAAGAATATAATCATCAACCGTTTCTGACAATAATTTAGTCGAGACTTTCTCTCTGGCATTGTTTTCATACTACTTTTGTCTGATATTATTGTAATTTACATAAACTAATGTCGAAATAATCGTTTTCTTCCTTTTCGATTGAAATTGAAAAATGCTGCTAATTATTACTGAAAAAAAAATAGAATATCGTAATTTGGTACAAATGTTATACAATTTCTAACTAGAAGGAAAAAATACCAAGTTTCCTGTCAAGTATACAGTGTGTCCCAAATTGGTTCTACATGTATCTCGGTAACCTTTAGAGCTACCGAGTCGGTTAAATGGGGAAAGTTTTACGTCGAAATATCTTCCATGGATTGAAAATATAAACGGATTCTAATTTTTCGTCTGTGAATTTCGTTGAGATAGTTGTGGTAATGTTTTTACCTCAAGAATTTGTGGAAGAATTCTGTACAGATATTTTGCAGACACTCTGTATCAAAAGTATCGTAAACCAATAACGAAATCTCAAAGGTATTTTTAGGTGAGTGAACTGTCTGCTCACATCAAACTTATTCGCCACTCAGTTGTATTAGAGTCATATAAGTATCTCACTCAAAAGCAGTAATAGAGTAAGAAAATCGCTGTTTTAAACACATTTTTGAAATCCTCGTTAAATTTCCTATCTAATAACCTAAAAAAACACTACAAAAATTGGTACAGTCAGGGAGAAATGCGGTGTGCAAAATTTCAACTGCTAGAAACACAGTTTGAAAGGACAGTCAGGAACAAAATGGCCTCGAAAACCCACTTGGAGTGATAAAATGACTGTTTTAAGCACATTTTTAGAATCCCCATTAAATTTCCTATTCAATAACCTGAGAAAACACTTTCAAAATTTGGTACAGTCAGAGAGAAATGCGGTGTCAAAATTTCAACTTCCAGAAACACTGTTTGACAGGTCAGTCAGGGACAAAATCGACTAAAAAACCCACTTGGAGTAAGAAAATTACTGTTTTAAACACATTTTTAGAATCCTCATTAAATTTCCTATCCAATAACCTCAAAAAACACTTTCAAAATTTAGTTCAGTCAGAGAGAAATGCGGTGTCAAAATTTCAACTGCCAGAAACACTGTTTGACAGGTCAGTCAGGGACAAAATCGACTAAAAAACCCACTTGGTGGGAAAATGACTGTTTTAAGCACATTTTTAGAATCCTCATTAAGTTTCCTATTCAATAACCTGAAAAAACACTTTCAAAATTTGGTACAGTCAGAGAGAAATGCGGTGTCAAAATTTCAACTGATAGAAACACAGTTTGAAGAAACAGTCAGGGAGAAAATCGCCTGTAAAACTCACTTGGAGTGAAAAAATGACTGTTTTAAGCACATTTTTGAAATCCTCATGAAATTTTCTATCCAATACCCTGAAAAAACCCTACAAAATTTGGTACGCTCAGAGAGAAAAACTCTGTCAAAATTTCAATTACCAGAAACACAGTTTGAAAGGACAGTCAGGGACAAAATCGCATGGAAAATCCACTTGTAGTGAGAAAATGACTGTTTTAAGTACATTTTTAGAATACCCATTAAATTTCCTATCCAATAACCTGAAAAAACACTACAAAATTTGGTACAGTCAGAGAGAAATGCGGTGTCAAAATTTCAACTGCTAAGAAACAGTTTGAAAAAACAGTCAGGGATAAAATCGCCTGTAAAACCCACTTGGAGTGAGAAAATGACTGTTTTAAGCACATTTTTAGAATCCTCATTAAATTTCCTATCCAATACCCTGAAAAAACACTACAAAATTTGGTACACTCAAAGAGAAAAACTTTGTCAAAATTTCAATTGCCAGAAACATAGTTTGAAAGGACAGTCAGAGGGCAAAATTGCCTGTAAAACTCACTTGGAGTAAGAAAATGACTGTTTTAAGTGCATTTTTGGAATCCCCATTAAATTTTCTAACCAATAACCTCAAAAAACACTTTCAAAATTTAGTTCAGTCAGAGAGAAATGCGGTGTCAAAATTTTAACTGCCAGAAACACAGTTTGAAAGGACAGTCAGGGATAAAATCGCCTGTAAAACTCACTTGGAGTGAGAAAATAACACTTTTAAGTACATTTTTGGAATCCTCATTAAATTTCCTATTCAATAACCTGAAAAAGCACTTTCAAAATTTAGTACAGTCAGGGAAAAATGCGGTGTCAAAAACAAATTATCTTAAAATTGCTAAAAAAGATACAAGATAAAATAAAATGACGAGTCCGTGTTTCTCCACTTGAAAACGGTACTTTTTCAGACTTTCTCTGTACTTTGTGTCATAATAAAGAATAATAACATTCATAACAGCACTAGAGTTTAAAATATTAAGTTTGATTCGTTTAAATTAAAATAAAACATTGTTCTAATATTTTCTATAAACAGTGCGCGTGCGGCTAAAATTTATTTAGCAAATTTTGCTGATAAAACTTAAATGAAAATTACTTTGAGAAAATGCGAAACTCACATTAGGATTGTCTTCGAATATAATCTAGGCTGGGAAAAGACCTAGAGTTGTTAAAACAGAAAATTTTCCCGTCACCATGATGTCGGGGTTTAGTTTGGTTAAACTTTAGAACCATTTAGCTTTGATTTATTGAAATATTTTAAAATCAAAATTAAGGTGAAGTGTAGCCCTTAATAAAAATATATACAGCTGTGAGAAATCTAAAACTGACAAAAAAACATAGATAATTGCATGCGCGAGACAAAGACGGAAAATCTCCAAAAAGTCAAAGTAGGCCAAAATTTGTAAGTAGTGTTGTCAAATTTACTGATTTTACTGGTTGGATTATAATTAAATACTGACATAACTTTGTTATTAAAACCTTCCAAAAGTTTCCAGATCCAGTTAAGATTTCCAAATGTCTCTAAAGAAGTCAATACGTTCTTTTAACTGTCCAAATGCTTCTGAAGTAGTCTAAAAAGATTTCAAAAGCTTGCAAAACACTTTAGAAACTCTAAAAGCTTCGAAATGTTCCGGAAACAACCTAGAAGCTTCCAAAAGCTTTGGGAACAGTCTAAATGCTTCCATTAGTCTACAAACTTCTTTATGACTCTAGAGCAGTTTTAAAGCTTCCAAATGCTCCTAAAGTAGTGCAGAACCTTCAAAATGTCCAAAAACCCTCTGAATGCTCCTGAAGTAGTCAAAAAATTTTCACAAGCTGTCAAAACTATATAGAAACTCTTTCAAAATAGTGTCTAAAAACATGCAAATGCTCCTGATGCAGCATAGATGCTTCCGAAATAAGCCTTTGGAATAAAAGCTTCCTTATGATTCTAGAGCAGTTTATAAACTTCCAACAATTTCTAGAACCATCGAAATCGAAAGCTTCCAAAACACTATGGAATCTGAAAAAGCGTCTAAAAACTTCCAAATGCTCCTGAAGCAGCATAGAAGCTTCCGAAATAAGTCTTTGGTATAAAAGCTCCTTTATGATTCTAGATCAGTTTATAAACTTTTCTAGAACAGTCTAAAATAGACAATTTTTTAGCAGAAGAGGGATGAAATTTCTTGTCAATCAAAGACATACTCAGCAAAGATTTTATAATGCTATCAATTTGATTAAAATGAACCATCACTAGTCTGGACATCTTTTGGCAAATTGATCAACCAAAACCTGGAATTTGAAAAGATTGCTCATGTAATGCCTAGTAAATAGAGTTTTGATACCTTATCCTTATTACATTGTTGTCATTCAAATATTGTGATGGTTGGCTTCTTAAATTTGGTTTAGTTGGTAACTGGAAGCAATGGAAGTTGTGATTCATCTTGTTTAAACTATCTTTCAAACTTGCAGTGGTCACTATTACTTACATTATCTTCTATAAATACCTCATTATCATTGACCAACTTGTAGTTCCGAAGGACTTTCCTAAACTGTATGGGAACAGTTCCCTACACTAAATCGGGTGGGCCACTTCCTAGAGCCACTATTATTAGTTTTATTTCTGTAATATGTTACAATACAGTCCTCCAGAAAACTTCTTCTCGAAGAAAATCTGGGGTGCAAAAAAACTACCCAAATGGTAACCTCACCTGCTCGAGTGGTGATCTTGATCACCCGGTGCACTCTGCTATTTTCCTTCCCAAGAAAATTCAACTCAAGACAACTCCGGAGCCTAAATAGTTCCTCAATCGGATCTCTGGGAAGAATTGATTTGACAGAGTCAACGTAGACTGACTCTTGGAAAACCGATAAGAATGGACCTGGAATGTAAGGGGACTAAAATAACAACCAGAGAATGTCCAAATAATCGAAAAGGAGATAACAGCCCATGGATAGGATTACTTCCAGAGTATACCAGGCAATAATATTTATTTTTTCAGGCCATGCAGAGGAAATCATTAACGGTGTCGCGATAATAGTGCCCCAGAAATTGCAGAATTTTGTTTATGGTTATGATGTAGTCAGTGTTGATAACAATTCTATATGTATATGAACACTGTATTAGTTTATAAGTCAATTGTCATGTGTGTCATGTACAAGATGTCAAGGGTAGTAGTTGTACGAAGTCATGCGTGCCATGTCATGTATTTTGTTTAAACACTGATTTAAAGTGCAATAAAACCATTAAAGTTAAGTTATCTTTTATTGAAAACTACATACAAAGAATGAACAAATCACAGGTTATGGGCCCAGTGACGGAATGTGTTGTCTGAGGAAGTAAATAGTGGTTAATCGAGTAAAGGATAACTTTGGTGGTAGTGTCTATTGCATCAGCAGCGGATCTATAAGGAAGTGTTATAAAATGGCGTCGATGGGAGCACCAATTGGTGGAATTAAGCAGTTCGATGGTACAGGCTACTCCAACTGGGAATTCCGAATGAAATTGTTGCTTGAGCATCGTGGGGTTTTGGAGATGTTGAGCACAATTCCTCCAGTTGAACCTTCAGAACATGCAACTTTCAAAAAGAGTGATGTAAAGGCAAGGAACTTGATTGTAAATTGTCTAGCAGACAATGTGCTAGGAGTAATCAAAGAAAAAACAACTGCCAAAAAGATTATTGACACTCCTAGGGGAATATATGTACAGTCAGGTGTGGCAAGTCAAGTACAACTGCAGAGACGGTTAAGGAATTTGAAATACTCTGGGAAATCAGCATTAAGTGAGTTTTTGTTGGACTATGAAAAGACAGTCAGTAAACTACCAAATTGTGGTGGGACAATACAAGAAACTGAAGTGATATCTCAACTTCTGGCAGCAGCAAGGAGTTGTTACAGCATTGGATGTGATATTTTCCTAAGACGTTATAGCAGTGAGCTTAGAATTTGTAAAAAGTAAGCTACTGATGGAAGAAGCCAGGCAATCAAAGTTTAATGACCATAGTGGATCTAGTGAACAAGTAGAAACAGCTTTCGCAGCAAGAGGAAACTGGCAACATGGACGAGGACCAAAAGGTAATAAGAAAACTGGTCAACCTAATAAGTTTTGGTATAAGTGCTACAATTGTGGAGTAAGAAGACATAAAAAGATGGATTGTCCAAAACTTAGAAATCAAACTCGAAATTGCAATTTAACTGAGCAAGATGATGATGAAGTTTGTTTTATAACACCTTTAGAACTGTCAATGAATGCTGAAACATTGATAAGTGATGACAATAATATAACCTTTGTAATTGACAGTGGAGCAACCAATCATCTAGTGAAAAGTTGTGTGAGACAATTTTTATCAAATGTCAGAGATGTTAATTTCCGTGTAAATGTAGCAAAGACTGGAGAAGCCATTTTTGGGAAAAGGCAGGGTAATCTTCAGTTACACTTAGAAAGTGCAATAAAACCATTAAAGTTAAGTTATCTTTTATTGAAAACTACATACAAAGAATCAACAAATCACAGTTAATAACAAGATCCTCCGTTTTCAAGGATATTACAATCATTTTGGATGATTTTAACTCCAAAATACGTGGACCTACGTGGACCACCATATCAGAGGATTTGATGGACTGGGTGAGAGGAATTAAAGGGAAGAAAAGCTGTTGTAATTCTGCTTGCAAAGGAAACTTTCCATAATGAACACGTATTTCAAGCATTATCCAGGCAGACTGTTGGAGGTTTATGACTTTAAAACCATATCCTTACAGAAATCGGAGTAATGCTACATAGTTGTGGAGACCAATTTATACAAATCCGCCAAACAAAATTGAGCTTTAATTAAATGTTTTCTGCAGTACATTAATGGTTTCTTGGCTGCGTTTTCTTATGCGCTTAATGTTGTCTTGAAGTCGTGATAGTCGGAAGTATATTGCCAATTCGTCTGATCATGTAATAAAAGTGGTAAAAGTGGATTAAGTGAAACTCGTCTTTGTCTTGAAACAAAGCAGTTTTCATTGGTAAAAGGGGGTAAAAACCTTCTACTAGTAGACAAAAATAATTTTGTCTTTAGAAAATCTAACGGAAATTCTGATAGTGAGCATGAGAAAGTGGATTGCATGATATAATTTTAGCTACAGGAAGAGAACATAAATGCAAGCCACTTACCTATACACGCGTTGTCAGTAAATGGACATCGTGTAATTTGACTAAAGTATCAATTTCCATGTGTTCAAGGGAAATATGACGCCGGAATAACAAAATCGGTGGCGCCGCAAGTGGGGCGCCCTGACGCCCTGGCCGGGCCCGTCGCGGCGTCTTTGGCAGCCATGGATGTTTGTCGAATATTTTCATTTCATCCAGATAAAACCGATTTAATTGGATATATACAGAAAGGGAGATTATTAAAGGCGTCTCTGTGACGATAGAAAACATGTTTTTCTACTATCGATCTTGTACCTTAAGCCGACTGCACTGCAAAATAATTCTACAATCAGTTGCGGTTGAGGACACTCCGAAGCGCGCCAAAATCGCATTGAAATATCCAAATATTAAACGAATTATATACAAGGTGTATAATCAGATTCAAAAATCTGTAAAACTAAATCATTTATCACATTAGACTGTGATTCCATATCCGTTTAGCCAGTGGCAGTTGCCTACTTATTTGTTCTCTAAACTGTTGTTACGGTTTGGGCCTACTATGCTCGATACTTCTGAACGAGCACTCGATTCGGGATGGAATCGAAGCGCCGCAATATCAGGCCGGGCGCGTGTTAAAGTAGGCCACAGTTAGGAAGCGACACCTGAAAGCATCTTTGATATTCGACGCTTCGAATGGTCAGTCCACACAGTTAGAACGATCACGTCCGATCACTAGAGTGGAATGTTATCGATGTGGACGCAAAGGACACTATAGAAGGAATTGCAGACAGCGGTCTTGTTCTCCAAACCCACAGTGCCGACGAAACCAGGACATCAGAACAAATCACCGGAGCTCCTCTGCTAAAAGAAACATTAGGTGTTATAATTGTGGACGTAAAGGACATTACCGCTGGAATTGCAGACAGCAGTCTCGTTTACCGACCCCGCAGAACTGGCGTAACCAGGAGCAGGAAATGAAGAATCCGGAAAGACATTTACCGCGATATGTAGAGGATCGTCAAGCTTTTGATACTTAAGGTACCGGAAAGGACAAATTCATAATAGTTGGTGGATTGGTCAAATCGCGAAGGTGACAAAGAGGCTACAAAAAGAATGAAGAGCAGCCTTTCTAAGGAAAACATAATAAAAGGACAGCGCTCAGACTCTGATTTGAAAGTAATCAGAAGATGGTTGGAGAAGGATTTGAAACCGGATTGGCAACAGATTTCCAGATATGGACCAACAGTAAGGGGTTACTGGTTGCAGTGGAATTCGCTTTGAGTGCGATGACTTAATTACTCGCAAATGGGAAAGTCCAGACGGAAAACGCTTTGTTTACCAAACAATAGTGCCCAATTCCTGCAAAGAGAATGTGCTGCGATAACTACATGACAGTCGCGGAGAAGGACACTTTGGAGTAAACCAGACTTTGGCTAGAATAAGAGATCGATTTTACTGGATTAACTTCAGAAAGGACGTTGAGGAATGGTGTAAACGGTGTGACCAGTGTTCGTTACAGAAGGGATCCAGCACAATTCGGGAACTTGAGGGAGATAAGATGAAACCAAACAACGACCGTATGAAGATGACACTGGACCATAACCAGCTGGTGGCAATTATAAGGAAAGTGATGCTGTGTGGATGTTTCAACCCAGGAGGAGCAAAGGATTAAGTCAAAGATGGCAACGACACTGGGAGGGACCTTACAATGTGGTAAAAAGGTTAAACGACGTCGCGTACAGAGTCCAACGCAGCCCTAAAGACAAGATGAAAATTGTCCATCTGGACATACTCAAGAAATACCAGGGACTAGATGAAGTGTTATGGTTTGGGCCTACTATGCTCGATACTTCTGAACGAGCACTCGATTCGGGATGGAATCGAAGCGCCGCAATATCTGGCCGGGCGCGTGTTAAAGTAGGCCACAGTTAGGAAGCGACACCTGGAAGCATCTTTGATATTCGACGCAAATCGCGAAGCCTTTTGCGGTCATTCTAGAACGAGGTTTGCGAATATAAAAGAAGCGGTGTCGACGGCGGGAGTGGTGAATTTGGGAACGTGGTAAAGTTTATATAGTGGAATAATTGTGGAATTGTAGTAGTGTTTTTAGTAGCTGAATTAGTTATTGTACGGAGTGTTTTGAAGTGTTAATACATTTATTAATTGTTGAGTTAAATTGACTTGGGAAAATCGTAACACTATTAAGGAACGGATTTAATGTGCCCAACTTGATGGGTTTAATTTTGCCCGAATACTTATGTAACTACTTCTACACTTGTGGAAAGGAAAATAAGTCACAACACTCACTAGGCAATATTTTATTTAAAATACATTTACAAAATATTTTACACAACCATCATCGACTAAACTTAAAACTAGACGTCTACCCTAACACATTAGAATATGGCTTATTCGATTGAGTATTCTTTAGTATCCGGACAGTATCGCTTGCGTTTGTCCATGTTGCTGCTGATGTCTGTAGCCGCGATTTGCTTCTGTATATTGCACTTGGGGGACTGCTTCATACCTTTGTTGCGATCGTTTATTGGCATTCACGTAATTGTGATTGGTTGGACTCAGAACTGGTTCGAGCACATAGCGTGGTCGGGAATATGCTGTATAACCATAATCTCCGGCCGAACCAAATCCAGTTGGAAAGGCTCGTACTGGTAAATTGGGCAATGTTGGGCTCAACGCCTCGTTTAACGTCACATCGTACTCATTTAAGTCTAAAGGATCCTTTAGATTTTTAGGTGTTGTGTGACTTAACTTGTAAGTTTGCAGTCGGGATGATTCAGGAGAAATTAGCTCAGGAGCGCTCGGTGGATATTTAGATCTAACAGGGACTATCACTGGAGATGGTTTGAAAAGAGGTTTAGGTCGGTCATCAGTTTTTGAGAATTCTCTGATTGGTTCCAGTTCTTTACTCTGCTCCTCATCGACATAGTCAGGTTCCTGTTCTTCCACCCTGGACTCTTGGGAATCGTTTTCCAAGACTGCTTTATCTGCAGCTTTAAGTCCGATTGGGTGCAGTCCTCTACCATTGTATGGACTTCCACCTCTGCTGGGCAGGAAAGGTCTTTTTATAATTCGCATTACTGATTCTTTACGAACTGGAGCCTCTGATGTTGTTGTAGTTGTCGTGGTCGTCGTAGTAGGGCTAGATGTAGTAGTAGTAGTGGAAGTTCTTCTATCATTTTTACTAGTCAACTTCTCTTCTTTTTTCACCGTTTCTTCCAAATAGTCAGCGTCATCATATTCTTCTTCAACAACTTCAGCAGGTTTCTTCATGTTAGCTCGATACCGGTTACGTAATGTTTCAAATCGTGGCTTTGTTGGAGTTTTGGTAGTTTCTTCAGTTTCTTCTGGTTTTCGGGTTCGCGACCGTGATACGTTGGACGGTGACCTACTTTCTTCACTTTTATTTTTTTCCCGCTTAACTTCAGGTCTTCTATTTCTAACAGTCGCAGTCGGACGCCGTTTTACAGGCACTGGTTCTTCATACTCTTCATCTTCATACTCTTGTTCTTCTTGTACAGGCGGGGTGGTGGTGGTGGTGGTAGTAGTCGTAGTAGTAGTTGCAGACTTAGCGCTTCCTATAGCTTTGTACGCGTACTTGTCGGCAGCATTCTTGGGAACCGGTAAATTAATCCTGGGTGCTACCCTCGGTCTGTCGTATATAGTTCCAGTAGCTGATTTAATTATTGGTCTACCATCGCTGCTTACCGGCCCTTCATTGTCCCTGTTCTGTTTTTTTCTAGGCCGTTGCTCATAAGTGTGACTATCGTCAGACTCGGGTATTTCATCTTCTTCATAGTCTTGGACAGGTCGGCGGTTGTTTTTCTTACGATCGCTAGGTCGTTTTCTATTCCGATCTTCGGCTGGTTCTTCATCATCTGGTGGATTTTTGCGACGTTCCTCGTTTTTTGGTCGTTTAGGTGCTATTAATATCAAAGTCACTTTATTAAGACCATCACGTATACGTAATCATAACCTACCTTGAACTTCTTCGTCTTTAGCTCGATCGTCCGCTACCTCTTCGTCTTCATACTCTGGCTTTCTTCTGCCTTTATTTCGTCTTCGATTACGGTATGGCCTACGTCGACTTTCGTATCTAAGAGAAGAATTTCAGATGTATCGTTCAATTGGTAGCTTCACTTGTGTGTTTTTTTTTAATTGTTTATTTCATGCTATAACCTTCAACCAAAGTACAATAAATGACGAATGGCCTATTACCTTTCGTCTTCATATTCCTCATAATCATCGTCGTAGACGCGAACAGGTCTTCTCGGTCTTTTTCGTCTCAATCTAGGTCTTTCGTCGTAATACTCTTCATCATCATAGTATTCGTCGTCGTAGTATTCTACAGGCGGTCTTCTACGACCAGGTCGGTAAGGGCGTCGAGCACCTAAAAGTCAAACGAATCACTATAAAGTGTACAAAATTAGACTATAGTTGTAAATTTATCAAGAAAAAAGAAGGTAGAACAGGATTAAAGTAGATGTCAGTAGTATCATCACTAAATATGGGATATCGAATGGGACAGAATAAAATAATCAGAATGGTATGCTACGCCGATGATGCAGCTAATTTCGCAGAAACGGAAGACGATCTACAGAGACAACTACACAAATTCTGCCAGGTCAGCCAAGCGATGAACATGACCATATCTATAGAAAAAACGAAAAGCATAACATTTGCTAAAGATTCCGTAAGATGTAAGCGGGTAGTTCAGGACAAAATCACCGATCAAGTCTCACAATTCAAATATCAGGATATGGATCGGTCGAGTTATCACGACCCAGTGAAGGACCTAAGAAGCCAGATCAACAAAGCGTCTGCCATGTCGGGCTGGCTACTTAAGGCAGAACGAATACATGCGAAAGGATAGCAAGGTCAGAATCTATATGACTTGTATCAGGCCAATCATGACATACGGAATAGAAACCAGAGAAGAAACCAACACAACGAAAAGAATGCTTCGAGTAGCCAAAATGAAAACGCTCAGGACTATAATGGGAAAAACAAGAATAGACCGAATTAGGAACACTGACATTAGGGAACAATGCAAGACCTCGTAAGATGGGGGAGACAAAGAAAAAGATATTGGTACGCTCGCGTAAGAAGAATGGAAGAGGGAAGACTGCCACGCATCGCACTTGAAGGGAAACCAATAGGAAAAAGAGCACCCGGAAGACCACCTAAGAAATGAAAGGACAGCTGGCAGTCCACCTTCCAGGAACTGATCTAGAGGAACCTGCAAAACAGATCGCGAGATCTTAAATATGAATAAGAAGAAGAAGATATTTACTTAACAGCACAGAATTAATAACCAGATATTTTACGCGCTGAAGTTGAAGCAGCTCAACGAAAGTTAAACCCAAAAAAACTGCAAGATCTGGAAATCAGGAATCTGTCCAACTTACTGGGTAACATCAATCTTCGTGCCAATCTACCTTTCATCTATTAGCAGAAGGTTTTGACAAAGTGAAGGGGAACAAACTCTGGAGTATAATGACGGAGATGGCAATACCTGATCATCTCGTCTACCTTATTGGCAATCTATACCCATCTGCACATAAGTCAAAATAAAAGTAAAACATAGCTTGAGTAACTTTGTTTCAGCATTCATAAAGGAGTACGACAAGGCTGCATTCTCTCGCCTGTTTTGTTTAATCTATATGCAGAATGGATTACTCTCAAAGCCACGAGTGACTAGAATGATGATGATATCTAGCCTTCTCTGCAAGAGTCTGCAAATCAATACGTCAAAAAGTAAAAGATTACACCACCCCGAGATGTGTTGGTGGAATTGAGGTGGTGAAGAAATTACATACCTAGGCGCAAAAATCACTTACGAAGGTAGCTGTGTGGAAGAAATAAGATGAAGAATCGCTATGGGTTAAACTATCCGAGTATAGAAAGATAACGGAATCTCCAGAAACACCAAAACAATGATGGTCAGGACGTTCGTGTTTCCCATTGTCACCGACGCTGCGAAGTCATGGACGCTTAAATTTCACCTATCTGGAAACTATGATCCATGATAACTGGGACCACTCACAGGAGGTCAGGTGTAGAATAGAGAAAGTAAGGGCCACCTTCAACCAGATGGTTAAAGCCTGAAGAAGGACTTAGGAAGTAATGAACCACCAAGAGAAGAGAAAGCTTGAGTACTTTAAACAAATTATGAGGAACGAAAGCAAACATCTCCTTTTAATGTCTGTTTCCAAGGGCAACAGGAAGAAGAAGAATATGATTGCTTCATTCCAGTTCGTCATCATATCCAGGATGATCGCCAATATTCGGAACAAATACCACTTCACGAGGAAGAAAACGAAGTTAAGTCTACTCACCCGGTGGTCGTCTTGATGCTAATGGTGTAATAGGGTTGGCAGCGGCAGCATCCGGCGACGCTGTAGTATAAATTGCCGCCTTCAAGTCAACGGGAGCACTGGTGGTGGTGCTCTGGGCTGTATACAGGGCGTCATTTCTGCAAGAGCACTTGGTTACTAATTAAGCTTGTACGACAAGTGAAAATCGCTTTTACCTGTGCCAAAACTTTTTCGAGTTTTGGCAGTCGACTTCGGAAACGAACTGGCAGATGAAGGTTTTTTGATCAAAGGCAGTATAGTTGGCACATAAAAAGTCGTATCTCGTTCCGAAAAGGCAATGATGATAAACCTGGAAATATTTATAGTTTTTACAATAATTAGTGGTAAAGGACAGATATAACGTGGCTTGTTAAGGGGTATATCAAGTGGCAAACGGTTTCGTTAATCAGTTTCACGTTATGCATTGATATGGTAAAGGAGACAGGACATGTGGGTAGTATTTTAAGAATGGTAAATGGTTGAAAACATTCAATTGACTGCAAGTTGTTGATACAGGAGCTGATATGAACATACTTAAATCAGAGATAGCTCAGGTTATTATTACCTTTTATAGAGAAGTTTAAACTTAGTCAAGACCAAGTCCTGCTCTCCAAATAGCAGAGATTACAAATGAGCTCAGTGACTTAAATTAGTAGATATGCTTATCTTCTAGAAAGTTTTGGTGAGATGAAAGAACAATATTAAATCAAGATTAAAGAAAATATTGATCTAGTAGTGTAACCTCTTAGGAAAATCCTTCAGAGCCTAAACAAAGTAATTATAAGTTGTCAGCTAGAATTAATGGAGCTCAAGTCTTTTCCATTTTGTATGGAAACAAGGGATTTTACCAGATAAAATTGGCTTAAGAAAGTTACTTACTTACTAAATTCAATGCAGGACACTATGGTCGATATTGCAACTTACGTGTACTATATGGGTTATGTTCTGCACCAGGGGCCTAATTCTTGAAAGCAGCGAACGGAATTCTCAAGAAAACTGTTGATAGAATGTGACAGAAGAAGCTGATTTTACACGTTTTTTCTTCATAATTCCTTTCCCTCGTTTCAAGAATACCCACCCTGGAGGTGTTCCACAGAATGTTCACTGACACATTCAAAGACTTACATTGATGATGTCATAGTGTGGGAGTTGATGATGATAGATTGAAGGCAGTATTTGAAAGAGCTAAAGTGCTAATGTGAGATTCAACGAAAACTAGTGTAAGTTTGGTGTACCCGAAGTAAAGTACCTAGGACATATATTTACCAGATGTAAAGTAGTCACTACATTCATAAAGCATATAAGGGAACTGTTTACCAGATATATTAACGGAAAACGAACACAAAAAGGGAAACAAGGAAGATTGTTCTAACTATAGGTGTATATCTGTTACCAGTACAATGAGCCGTCTCTATGGGAAAATTCTCAGAAAGTTTATAGAGGAAGCGTACAGTCCTCTGGAAATTGAAGAACAAGCAACAATTGGTTTTCGAGCCGGTCGCTCTTGTCTGGACCACATATTTAGCCTTGTCCAACTAAACGAAATTGTCGATCTTCTAAGATCAAATTGAAAAACAAAATCTCAGACAGCTTTCCGGTTACGAAGGGCTTAAGGCAGTGCTGTTGTCTCTCTCCTACACTATTTAAAATCTATCTGAACGAAGCTTTGAGGCGATGGAGAAGATCATGTAGTGGGATGAGCAAACAAATAAGTGATGACAGAACTTTATACACCCTGCACTTTGCAGATGATCAGGTTGTTATCGCACAAGACAAAGAGGACCGAAGAATGGGGGCTGTCGGTAAACCGTTCCAAAACCAACTATCTATGTATTGAAGACGACAGAGATGACCTTTATCCACAAGCTGCTGCTGTACTGAATATACATACCTGGGGACAAAAATTGATAACGGAGGTCGTACAGAGAAAGAAATAGAGGGCGAATTGTCAAAGGGAAAAAGGTGATAGGCTACCTGAACTAGATCCTGTGGTCCAAAGGTATCTCTCGAGAAAAGAAGCACCTCTTATACAACTAAATATTCAAAAGTATAGTGCTGTACGGATGTGAAACCTGGAAATTAACAACAAATTTAGAGCGTCGGCTACTATCTTTAAAAATGGACTTTTGGCGTAGATCAGCAGGAAGGTCGAGATTGGAAAAAATAACGAATGACAAAATTAGGGAAATTATGAAGGTAGAGACTATAGTAGAAGAGATCCAACGTGGACAACTAATATGGTATGGACATGTGGAGAGGATGGAAGATACTAGAATACCTAAGCAGATAGAGAAGAAGACAGAAAAGAGGAAGACTCAGGGCGACATGGACTGGCGGAATAAAGAAAGCTAGGTCGGAACGAAACCTGCAACCAGGGGACTGGGAAGACAGAAGAGGCTGGAGGCTCGGAACCAGAAGGCGGAGGACGCTATGAAACCGGCTATACAGGGTGGTCCAGTTTTAAGTGTCAATAATTCACCATTTGATAGCTAATCAAAAAATAAAGTTGACTTGCATTATGTCATTTTTCTGAAAAACGTTTCCTAAGGAAGATACAGTCCTCCAAATTTCAATTTAAAAAATCGTTTTATATTTTAAAACTGAACATCCAAGACTTGTGAAAGTCCAAATTTGTACTGAATAGTCTAAAAACTTTTTTACTACTAGGAATGGTCTTATGATTCGCTTTCTCAGACTGCCATCCTGGTTGAGTGTCTGAAACTGGCATTCAAGAACTAAAAAAGTCCGGAAATCAAGACAAAGATTGTATTGTGCATGAAACTCATTTTTTACTACTAAAAATAATATAAAAGTTGACTTTTAATGCTAGAACTGACTTTACTAGGACTCCAAAAGGTCCAAAAGTATATTTTCAAGACTTTAATTGGTGTACAACTCAATTTTCTGGACGGGACAACAAGTCTAGAAGTAAATTAAATTTTCGGACATTTTATTTCTAAAAATTAGTTCTCAAGACTATTATTATAGCATTTGGTACCAAAATTTTTTACTTTTATTACTAAAGAAACTTGACTTTTGGAAATAGTCTTAAACTCGATTTTTCAGACTTAAAAAGCACTAAAAACAGTCTGAATTTCTTAGAGGTGCTACAATTTATTGCACCTATGAGTGTAGAAGTCAATTTAATAGTGAAGAAGCTTGAAATAACATTTTCAAGATTATGGTCAGTGGACAAACTGGCTTTTAGGCCTGATAAGTCAAAAACTTTGAAAAGATAGTCTTGAAACTCGATTTGAGGCACTGAAAACAGCCTTAAAACACTAAAAACAGTCTAGTTTATTAAGAAATACCCGAATTTTTAGCACTGAGGTGTCTAGAAGTCGATTTAATAGTGACAAAGCTTGGAATGCTATTTTAAGTCTATGAAGAATGTAAAAATTGTTTTTTAAGTTTGCTACTTAATGTCAATAACTTGGTGAAGATAGTCTTGAAACTCGATTTTCCAAGCTAAAAGCAGTTTTGAAGCACTAAAAATAGTCCAGAATTCGAAGAAAATGAAAAGCAAAGTAAAAAGAATGAAAAGTTCGTTTTTAAAACAATTTTCATGAATCTAATGTTAATGTCCTGCATCTAAGACTATTTTCAAGACTAAAATATTGAAATTTGTCTTCAAATTATGAAAACTTACTTCAAATGCAAATTTTAAGCTTCTGATGTCACTTTTTATTAGTTAAGTCACATTTTGGGGTTCAAGTCAATTTTTAAGGTTTAAATGTATGAATTTGTTGTAACAAATTCTTGAAAAAGTAGTTTTTATGTCTACAAGTCAATTTTCAGTATTAAAGTCACTCGATTTGCATGAAAACTGGTTACAAACACAATTTTTAAGCTTCTGAAATTTTTATCTTTTCTAATTCAATTTTCAAAACTAAAGTCTTTTAGTTTGTCTGGAAACTATGAAAACTGGCTACAATAATATTTTTTAAACTTCTTAAGTGAATTTTCCGTTTCCAAGACAATTTTTAAGTTGGGTTGGGTTAGTTTTGGGTCTTCGACCGTAATATCGTGTAATATAGTAAATAGTGCTTGTTCCAAATTTGATCAATATTGCTCCAACGGTCTGACAGTTATGACAAAAAACCGATTTTTTAAACAGAAATTTGAAGGACTGTATTTTCCTTAGGAAGCGCTTTTCAGGAAAATGGCATAATGAATGTCAACTTATTTTTTAATTGGCTATGAATTGGTGAATTATTGACATTTAAAACTGGACCACCCTGTATATGTATAAGTAGTCACTCCACGTTGGACTCCTTAATTACACTCTAAAATCTTTAAATCAACAAATAGATCAATGTGTTTCATAATAATACTCTAAATATGTGCAAAAAGTATGGTCCATACGTCTGCTGACTTCGTGGTGACTGAGAATTGCGGTTGCAATGGACTACTTAGACACTTATGCACGTTACTTAAACTGATACAAAAAACTTTGTTGCAAAATATTCATTAGTAGATTGCTTGTGGTTTTATCATTTTTCAATAGGTACGCAATCACAAATGTTTTTTCTGCTATTACCGTTTATAAGGATTTCGTCATATGCATGTTTATTTTGCTCTTAAGGTGCGATGAAAAGATTTTTTTCGGATTTTTAACAATTGTATAATTAATTCCTAAAACTGTTCAATAAACATGCTGGAATAACTTAACCTTTTAATTCAACGACTCGAAAGCGATGGGTTAAAAATCCGGTTCTACTGCAAGGCTACTTATATAATTTTTATTTTAGCTATGGCGAATATGAGGTAATTACCCGAAATACTAAACACTGAAGTAAATAGTTGACTGTAAAATGTCAAAAGAACTTAATTGAATTTTACTTTCAAATTACGTAATTTTTAGAAAACTTCTTCGAATTTCTTTTTTTACTAACATAAATCATTCGTTTTCACTGTCATAAGAAGGTTACACAGTTTGGAAAAAGCGAATTTAGGACATCATCATTAGTATGCAGATTTGTAAATTATGTTATTAGATTCTGCCAAAGCTTCCAAAATTAAAAAAAATATATATTGTTTTATAATATGTGTCTGACATACAAGGACAAACCAGAATAGATTATTTGAGCCGGCTTAAGCAATTAAATTATTTGGTTTCTCTTAAATGTAACCTGAACTTCACTTAACAAGAATGTTGTAGTTGAGAATCCTCAAATCATTCATTAGAACCGAACAGCTTTCGAATGTGTCTCTCATCACAAGCTAATTGAAATCTTCAGTGTTCAGATCAGAAGTGTTAGAGAGAAGGATGTATCTTGTCCCTCTCCTCTTTAATATAACATGACACTGGCTGACGATATGATCGTGGTTGCCAAGAACCCACATCTTCAGAATATGACAGATCTCATCGTTAGTTTGCACACAACGTTGTCAAGACAAGGCACCAAGACAACCTTCAACCTTTGTAGAAGGCGTACCGCCTGTAGTTCACTGATTTTTTCCCTGTGAAGTGGATCCTCGATCTTTTTGATGGTCTGCCCAGGGGTCTTCTTCCTGTTCGTATGTTATCCCTGACGATTCGTGTTAATCTATCTTCATTCATCCTGCTGACGTATTCCAGTGTCTTCGTCGAGCTCTACACCATTTTTTACGATATCGCTGGTGTCAGTTCATCTTTGTTGTTCTGAGTATTCTTTTCGTGTATCGGCTCTTATCTCTGCTCCGTAGGTCATTACTGTCCTTCTACTTCTTATTGTGCCCTGTCAGGTCCCCCTGACGAGGGCGAGTTGATCCCTGTCTTCAGCCACTCTAAACAATTGTTTGACGCTATGTATGCCTGTCCAGTCCCGGATGTTCTTTAACCAAGAGATTTGTTTTCTTCCTACGCCCCTACGGCATTCTATTTTGCCCTTCATTATAAGCTGTAGGATCCGGTAGCAATTTCCGCTGAGAATATAACCTTTTCCTTCCAAATTTCCTCGGCTGGAAATCTTCCAACCCAGGTAATCGAAATCTACGACTCTACGTCATTAATTACTAGTTTACATCTTATTGGGTCTTTTGCTTGGTGTTGGTGGTTTTCGATTTATGGTTATCGATTTTGTTTTAGATTTCGAGATTTCCATGTTCCATTTCCCGTCTTCCTTGTTGAAATTTTTGCAGATTGTCTTCGGTTTCGAACTTTTATTTTCGTATTGCCCATTCTGTATCCCAAAGCAGTCTCCTTGACTCCTGATCCTGATATTGCTTATTTCTCCAATTAATTCAGAGTTTACTCTTATTTGGGTAGTGTTTCTGAGTGCCTTGTTGTTTTTCATTCAGGACTTAGTTTGGTAGCTAAAATGCTGGTAAATAGTTTCATCGCTGAGCTTAGGAGGGTAATGCCTCTATAAGAAGGGTCAGTTCTTTCTCCTTCCTTAAATAAAGGGATTGTTGGGCTTTTTCTCCATTCTTCAGGAATTTTACCGTTCTTTATAATGTCGTTAGACAGTTTTGTTAGTTCTTGGGTTAGTAGGTCTCTTCCATATTTAATGAATTCCTTATGTATCCGGTTTTGGTTTGGTGTCTTTCGATTCTTAAAATTTTTTGTATCTACTTCTACTTCCTCTCCTGTTATAACTACTATATTGGGTGTCGTCTTGTTCTGGTTATACAGGGTGGTCCAGTTTTAAGTGTCAATAATTCACCATTTGATAGTTAATCAAAAAATAAGTTGACTTGCATTATGTCATTTTTCTGAAAAAGGTTTCCTAAGGAAGATACAGTCCTCCAAATTTCAATTTAAAAAATCGTTTTATAGTTTAAAACTCAATATCCAAGACTTGTGAAAGTCCAAATTTGTACTGAATAGTCTAAAAACTTTTTTACTACTAGGAATGGTCTTATGATTCGCTTTCTCAGACTGCCATCCTGGTTGAGTGTCTGAAACTGGCATTCAAGAACTAAAAAAAGTCCGGAAATCAAGACAAAGATTGTATTGTGCATGAAACTCATTTTTTACTACTAAAAATAGTATAAAAGTTGACTTTTAATGCTAGAACTGACTTTACTAGGACTAAAGAGAGTCCAAAAGTATATTTTCAAGACTTTAATTGGTGTACAACTCAATTTTCTGGACTGGACAATAAGTCTAGTAGTAAATTAAATTTTCGGACTATTTTATTTCTAAAAATTAGTTCTCAAGACTATTATTGTAGCATTTGGTACCAAAATTTTTTACTTTTATTACTGAAGAAACTTGACTTTTGGAAATAGTCTTAAACTCGATTTTTCAGTCTTAAAAAGCACTAAAAACAGTCTGAATTTCTTAGAGATGCTACAATTTATTGCACCTATGAGTGTAGAAGTCAATTTAATAGTGAAGAAACTTGAAATAACATTTTCAAGACTATGGTCAGTGGACACACTGGCTTTTAGGCCTGATAAGTCAAAAACTTTGTAAAGATAGTCTTGAAACTCGATTTGAGGCACTGAAAACAGCCTTAAAACAGTCTAGTTTACTAAGAAATACTCGAATTTTTAGCACTGAGGTGTCTAGAAGTCGATTTAATAGTGACAAAGCTTGGAATGCCATTTTAAGTCTATGAATAATGTAAAAATTGTTTTTTAAGTTTGCTATGTCAATAACTTGGTGAAGATAGTCTTGAAACTCGATTTTCCAAGCTGAAAGCAGTTTTAAAGCACTAAAATTAGTCCAGAATTCGAAGAAAATGAAAAGCAAAGTAAAAAGCACGAAAAGTTAGTTTTCAAGACAATTTTCATGAATCTAATGTCAATGTCCTGCATCTAAGACTATTTTCAAGACTAAAATATTGAAATTTGTCTTCAAATTATGAAAACTTATTGAAATGAAAATGAAAAATGATTTGCATGAAAAGTCAATTTTCAAAACTAAAGTCTTTCAGTTTGTCTGGAAACTATGAAAACTGGCTACAATAATATTTTTTAAACTTCTTAAGTGAATTTTCCGTTTCCAAGACAATTTTTAAGTTGGGTTGGGTTAGTTTTGGGTCTTTGACCGTAATAACGTGTAATAAAGTGCGTGTTCCAAATTTGATCAATATTCCTCCAACGGTCTGACACTTATGACAAAAAAACGATTTTTTAAACAGAAATTTGAAGGACTCTATTTTCCTTAGGAAGCACTTTTCAGGAAAATGACATAATGAATGTCAACTTATTTTTTAATTGGCTATGGATTGGTGAATTATTGACATTTAAAACTGGACCACCCTGTATAAGTAACCAGTCCATTGTTCTTTGTTGATGCTTTTGATTTCCATGTGTTCAATGACTGATTTCTTTATTCTTCTTAACGTGTTCCATACCTACTCTCTTTTGAGCTCTTCTCTCCTTAGGTTTGCCCAGTATTCCTGTTTAATAAGTCGGACTCTGTTATTGACTTCATTTCGTTTTTGTATTTATATTTGTCCTTTAATTCTCTTGAGTCTGAGTTCTTGTGTCTTATATAAGATTCATTTTTCTCTCTTGTGATTTTTTTACTTTCGGGGTAGGTATACCATGGCTTTGTGTTTACTTTCTTTTTCTTTTCCTGCCTCCAGGCAGGTAGGTAACCTTTCTCTTTTCTCATCCTGGTCTTAGGACCAGGCAATGGCGGAGTTAACCAAGATGGACGATACTTCAAATTATAACAAGCAGATCTACAAGCAAGAGTCAATTTTTTTTCGTTCCACATAGATGACAGCACCTGGGGATAGACACAGATACACACAGAGAAATTTTCAGGTATTTTTAGTGGTCACACATATTTAGATGTGGCCATGCATCGTTTTCAAGAAACAGCTGCGTGCACCGCTGATTGGCACATTCTATACAAGGATAACTGCGTTAAAGTAGTAATTTAACCCAAAATTCAGACTGGGCCGTGACATTGACCCAAAACCGCATTCCATGGTTTCAGTAGATTTGTTTTAGTTGACAATGGAAAATCTTAGAACCCACAACTTTGCTAATTACACAAAAACGTATCCGGTAAAATAAGATTAACCGCTTGTGGTTCCGAATTCATCAAACAATAACAGAAAACAAATACTGAATTATAAAGAGGATTATTTTTGTCTAGTAGTCGAAGAAGATTAATACCAACTCACTAGTATTACTAATAATAATGTAAAATTATCAATTAATCAGAAATGTGTTGTAGAATAGTAGATTATTCAAGGAGTATGTAATGAAAGCGTGAGTAATATAATAAATTATTACTCACGAAGATGTGAGTTCTAGGCAAATTTTAACGGTTTTGACATAAAGCGACAGAAATCACATAATCTAGCTACGCAGTCACGTGACCACTGTCAAAATACCTGTCATATATCTCAAAATTGCGTTTTGTATCGAATACTGCAAGAAAACTTTTTCAACTTTTGAGCACAGTATGTCTGTCAGAGACAAAATTGCTTGTCAAACCCACCTGGAGTAAGAAAACGACTGTTTTAGGCACATTTTTGGAATCTTCATTAAATTTTATATCTAATAACCCGAAAAAACACTACAAGATTTGATACAGTCAGGGAGAAAAGCGGTGTCAAAGTGTGCACTGCCAGAAACAGAGTTTGAAAGGACAGTCAGGGACAAAATCGTGTGTAAAACCAACTTGGACTGAGAAAATGACTGTTCCAAGCACATTTTTGGAATCCTCATAAAATTTTCTATCTATTAGTATAAAAAACATTAGAAAATTTGGTACATTCAGGGAGAAAAGCGATGTCAAAATTTGAACTGCTTGAAACAGAGTTTGAAAGGACAGTCAGAGATAATATTGTCTGTAAAACTAACTTGGAGTGAGAAAATCACGGTTTTAAACACATTTTTGGAATCCTAATTAAATTTCCTATCCAATAACCTGAAAAAAAAACTAAAAGTTTTGGTACAGTCAGTGAGAAAAGTGGTGTCAAAATTTGAACTGCCAGAAACACAGTTTGAAAAGACAGTCAGGGACAAAATCGTGTGTAAAACTAACTTGGAGTGAGGAAATGACTGTTTTAAGCACATTTTTGAAATCCCCATTAAATTTCCTATTTCCTTCCTTTTAAGTGAGAAAATGAATGTTATAAGCACATTTTTGGAATCGTCATCGAATTTCCTATCCATTAGCATAAAAAACATTACAAAATTTCGTACAGTCAGGGAAAAAAGCGGTGCCAAAATTTCAACTGCCAGAAACAGAGTTTGAAAGGACAGTTAGGGACAAAATCGTGTGTAAAACCAACTTGGAGTGAGAAAATTACTGTTTTAAGCACATTTTTGGAATCCTCATTAAATTTCCTATACAGTAGTCTAGAAAAACACTTCAAAATTTGGTACAGTCAGTGAAAAAAGCCAGAAACATAGTTTGAAATGACAGCCAGGGACAAAATCGTGTGTAAAACTAACTTCAAGTGAAAAAATTAGTGATTTAAGCACATTTTAAGATTCTTCATTAAATTTCCTATCCAGTAACCTGAATAACACTAAATGTTTTGGTACAGTGAGGGAGAAAAGTGGTGTCAAAATTTGAACTGCCAGAAACACAGTTTGAAAAGACAGTCAGGGACAAAATCGTGTGTAAAACTAACTTGGAGTGAGAAAATTACTGTTTTAAGCACATTTTTGAAATCCTCATTAAATTTCCTATCCAATAGCATAACAAACACTTCAAAAATTTTTACAGTCAGGGAGAAAAGCGGTGTCAAAGTGTGCATTGCCAGAAACACAGTTTAATAGGACATTCAGTGACAAAATCGTCTTTAAAACTAACTTTAAGTGAGAAAATGAATGTTATAAGCATATTTTTGGAATCTTCATTAAATTTCTTATCTAATAGCATAAAAAAACACTGCAAAAATTGTTACAATCAGGGAGAAAAGCGGTTTCAAAATTTGAACTGCAAGAAACATAGTTTGAAAGGACAGTCAGGGATAAAATTGTCTGCAAAACCAACTTTAAGTGAGAAAATGGCTGTTTTAAGCACATTTTTGGAATCCTCATTAAATTTCCTATCCAATAACCTGAAAAAGAACTAAAAGTTTTGGTACAGTCAGTGAGAAAAGTGGTGTCAAAATTTGAACTGTCAGAAACCCAGTTTGAAAAGACAGTCAGGGACAAAATCGTGTGTAAAACCAACTTGGAGTGAGAAAATTACTGTTTTAAGCACATTTTTGAAATCCTCATCAAATTTCCTATCCAGTAAACTGAAAAAAACTACAAGTATTGGTACAGTCAGGGAGAAAAGCGGTTTCAAAAATTGAAGTGACATTGTACTTGACACATGAAGATAATAGCTATTTATGTAACCAGTTACGAAAAGATCGATTTTGTGTAACGAATGAATGTTTGTAGGGCTAGCGCAGCGAGGTCCTACAATTTGAATGAGTTACACAATAAGACATTTTCGAAACGTTGCATACATAATTTTTTCTAATTTTGACCAAAAAGCGGTAAAAACCATCTTTTAAAGTGATTTAACACAAATATTCACTTTCATAGCACCTTGTATAAACAGTGACAACGACATGTTATGATGGATGTCGCCCATATGTTTCTACGGAAATGCATAAAAACAGGGAGTGATGAAATAAACTTTTCATAACTAGTTACATAAAGTAAAACGTTTTGTCACTCTAATCAGTTTTGAAAAGTGTCACTTTATATGCCAAAATTAGAAAAAAACGTTTACAGACGTTACATTTATGTTTCTATTGCCATTTTACTTTGCCCGCGGTTGGACAAAACCCGTGAATAATAACTCTTTACTCACGGGTAGGTAATGACTGTTATTAACTATTCTCTCTATTATTATTAAACAGTCGTAGAAAAAAAATACTTACTTGGCATTTGTGAGGTACACTAGCATAAAATCCGTCATGCAGTCCGTCGCACTTAAACTCTATTTCTTCTGCTGGTACCTGAAATTACAAAATTAGTTAATATTTTTGTATTTAGTGATTTAAGTTTCACTTTTAAGACTGCCAAACCATTAAAGCAAGAATGATTTAAGTAGACCAAGCTAACCAGGGTGTAACTGGTCGTTTCAGTCATGTAGTGGAACGAAGTATCTGTACATTAATATCTGTTGCTGTCATTTCAATAGCAGATACAAGCTAAAAATATTTTTTTGAAAATTCTCCCGTTTAATTGGTCAATTTCAAAGCAAAACTAAATCATAAACTACAAGACACATGACCTGCTGAAAGCAGTCCAAGTCAGTCTTCTACTCAATTTGCAGGACTGATGATCTTTTTGTTAATTGATATTCTATTGCTTTTATCATTACATCTGAAGACTAGATTTATACCAAATTGAAATTTGGCAAGTATGACTTTTGGGGAAGCTTCAACCATTTTCTTCATCGGATCGGTCAGAAATCAACACGATATCGTCTGCATAACGCAGGTGGTCTGGCTTTTTTCCAATTGTCCAACTTCTTCATAACATTCATTAAACTAAATTATTTTTCATTAAATTGTACCTTCTTTAAGAAGATTAATTACTTGAGCCTTCTCCACAACAAACTTGTTTGGAAATAGCGCTGACTGTCTTTCTACAAGGGGGAGACAGCAAAACCCATGGTGAAGTCAAATTTATATTAGAATGTTCATAATACTAACATCACTAATTAGAAGATGAATAAAACTTATTACAGAGAAAAAGTTTTTGGAACTTACTGCTAATTTACATCCTTTTCAGAGGAGAAAGACATTTAATTTTTGGATTACGTATTAGTTTGTACTTACCCTTTCATAGAAGGGGTACTCAGACAAATTATATCCATTCAACACTTTGGGTAGATTGGGATCATAAATATAGTCAAGCTGGGGATTTCCAGTCAATGTCGGTTCTGAGCTGTTTGAAGAACTCGATGTGCTGTTAGTTGTGGTGGCTTCTGTGCTATTTACTGTCTGGAAACAAATAATATAATTTAGGGTTCTTGTTGGATTTTGTTTTTCTGCATTATCGGGCTTAAAATTCCCTTTTCAACTTATTTATACCTTCCATAAAAAATTGAGTCTTAAAAATGCTTGAGAAATAAACGAAATTGTCCCTTGTCACTGTAAACGTCTAAGGGTCCATCCACTCTTGGACATCCTGTATATATTATATTGAGTTTTTGTACATTTGTAGTTTTCTTAGTCTTAAAACAAATAAAATGTAATGTAAATAATGTAAAAGCCTCTGGCACTTTTTACACGGCTCAGTAGCATTTAACTGGAATTTTCGTATTGAATCTAGAAGCTTTTGACCATTTAAAAGAACTCTTGGAAAGTTGTAGAAGCCTCTGGCACATTTTTAGAAAGTGTACAGTATTATTTAGAGAGCTCTGGCACTCAAAAATGATCCTAGAGGCATCTGAATACAATTTTTGGAAGGATTAAGACCCTTGTAGTCCTCTGACACTTTTTAGAAGGTTGTCAGCAGCACTTGGATGTCTCTGGAAAATTCAAAACAGTTTTAGAGGTTTCTGAAAGTTTAAGTTTAAGTTTAGAGTTTAAATTTTGAGTTTAAGTTTTGAGTTTAAGTTTTGAGTTTGTTTTGAGTTTAAGATCAAGTTTTGAGTTTAAGTTTTGAGTTTATTTTGAGTTTAAGTTTTGAGTTTAAGTTTTGAGTTTAAGTTTGGAGCTTAAGTTTTGAGTTTAAGTTTTGAGTTTGTTTTGAGTTTAAGTTGTGAGTTTATTTTGAGTTTGAGTTTAACTTTAAGTTTTGAATTTAAGTTTAAGTTTTGAAAATAGTCCTCAAGCCCTCGTAACAATTTAAAAGAGTTCTGGGAAAATTTAATACAATTGTAGAGGGCTCTGGAACTTATCAGAAAGTTCTCAGTAGCATTTTTTAGGTCTATGGAACTTTCAAAATGGTCCTAAAAACCTCTGATAATTTAAAACAGTTCTGAGAAAGTTTAAGACTGTTGTAGAGGGCTCTGAAACTTTGCAGAAAGTTCTCAGTAGCATTTAGAAGACTTTGGCATATTCAAAACGGTTCTAGCAGCCTCTGACAAGTTAAAAGAACTCTGGAAAGGTTTAAAATACTTGTAAAAGCTTTTCGCACTATTTTGAAGGCTCTTAATAGCATTTAGAGGTCTATGAAACTTTCAAAATGGTTCTAAATGCCTCTGACAAATTAAAACAGTTCTGTGAAAGTTAAGACAGTTGTAGAGGATTCTGGAACTTTTCAGAAAGTTTTCAGTATCATTTAGAGGTCTTCGACAAATTCAAAAGGGTCTTAGAGGCCTCTGACAGTTAAAATCAACTCTGGTAAGAATTCAGACACTTTAAGAGGCCTCTGGCACTTTTTAGAAGATTTTCAATGGCATTTAAAAGTCTATGGAACTTTCAGAACGATCCTAGAGGCCTCCGACAATTTAAAACAACTCTTGGAAGGTTCAGACACTTGTAGAGGCCTCTGACACTTTTCAGAAAGTTCTCAGTATCATTTAGAGGTATTTGGCACATTCAAAATGCTCTTAGAGGACTCCGACAGTTTAAAACAACTATGATAAGGCTTAAGACACTTGTAGAGGCCTCTGGTACTTTTTAGAATGTTCTCATTAGCATTTGAAAGTCTATGGAACATTCAGAACAATCCTAACGGCCTCTGACAATTTAAAACAACTCTGGGAAGATTAAGACACCTGTAGAGGGCTCTGGCATTTTTTAAAAAGTTCTCAGTAGCATTTAGAGGTCTTTGGAACATTCAAAATGATCTTAGAGGACTCCGATAGTTTAAAACAACTCTGATAAGGCTTAAGACACTTGTAGAGACCTCTGGCACTGTTTAGAAGGTTGTTAATAGCATTTACAGGTCTATGGAACTTTCAAAAAGATCTTAGAGGCCTCTGACAGTTAAAATCAACTCTGGTAAGAATTCAGACACTTGAATAGGCCTCTGGCACTTTTTAGAAGATTTTCAATGGCATTTAAAAGTCTATGGAACTTTCTGAACGATCGTAGAGGCCTCTGACAATTTAAAACAACTCTTGGAAGGTTCAGACACTTGTAGAGGCCTCTGGCACTTTTCAGAAAGTTCTCAGTATCATTTAGAGGTATTTGGCACATTCAAAATGATCTTAGAGGACTCTGACAGTTTAAAATAACTCTGATAAGGCTTAAGACACTTGTAGAGACCTCTGGCACTTTTTAGAAGGTTCTTAATAGCATTTACAGGTCTATGGAACTTTCAAAAAGATCTTAGAGGCCTCTGACAGTTAAAATCAACTCTGGTAAGAATTCAGACACTTGAAGAGGCCTCTGGCACTTTTTAGAATATTCTCATTAGCATTTGAAAGTCTATGGAACTTTCAGAACAATCCTAAAGGCCTCTGACAATTTAAAACAACTCTGGGAAGATTAAGACACCTGTAGAGAGCTCTGACATTTTTTAAAAAGTTCTCAGTAGCATTTAGAGGTATTTGGCACATTCAAAATGTTTTTAGAGGCTTCTGACAGTTGAAAACAACTCTGATAAGGATTAAGACACTCGTAGAGGCCTCTGGCACTTTTTTCAATAGCATCTAGAGGTCTGTGGAACTTTCAAAATGGTCCTAAAGGCCTGTGGCAATTTAAATCATTTCTGGGAAAATTTAAGACAGTTGTAGAGGTTTCTGAAGCTTCTCAGAAAGTTCTCAGTATCATTTAGAGGTCTTTGGCACATTCAAAACAATCTTAGAGGCCTCTGGCAGTTAAAATCAACTCTGGTAAGAATTCAGACACTTGAAGAGGCCTCTGGCACTTTTTCTCAATAGCATTTTAAAGTCTATGGAACTTTCAGAACAATCCTAGATGCCTTTGACAATTTAAAACAACTCTGGAAAGGTTAAGACATTTGTAGAGGCCTCTGGCACTTTTTAGAAAGTTCTTAACATTCAGAGGTCAATGGAACTTTCAAAATGGTCTTAGAAGCCTAAGGCAATTTAAAACATTTCTGTGAAAATTTAAGACTTACAGATTTAGAGGTCTTTGGCACATTCAAAATGATCTTAGAGGCCTCTAACAGTTTAAAACAACTCTGATAAGAATTAAGACACTTGTAGAGGCCTTTGACAGTTTTTAGACGGTTTTCAGTAGCATTTAGAGGTCTCTGGCACTTTCAAAATGGCCCTATAGAGGTTTCTGGTAATTTAAATCAATTCTTAATCGAAATCACTACTCCACTTTTAGAAGTATCGTTCTAGACCCCGTTAAAATAGTCTGACATTAGTTTAACCGTCAAACAGATAATAGCTGGTAGTATGATGTTATAGAACACGCATTTTTTCTCGATCTTTGTCTAATAAAATAAGGTGAAGGAATGTGATGCAACAGTCAGAAGTCCCTGAACAGACCTATTTACCAGCACCGTGGTATCGTCGGCGTAACGAATGTTGTTTAGTCTGACTGTTTAAAAGTATTATTTTCTGAAATGTCTGACACAAATCATATTTTGCTCCATATTTTATTGATAGCGCTATTTCTGATCGCAACTACCTTTCGAAGATTTCTAGAGATCTGTTTGAAAATGTTCCAACAGATAGGTTGGTCTAAGTTACAGTCCGTTATCCTGAGAGGCTCAAAAAGAAACTTTTAGGCGTAAAAACGCATTATACAACAACAAAACCTCAAAAGCGTTCTGACTTTGCATATTCCGTACACATTATACAGTTAAGTAAACCACACATAAAAGTAACTTTAATTGCAAGCCTCTGAAGCAAATTACCTAAGAGCATAACTTGTGTAATAAAGCTCTTATATCACAGCGCAAAATTAGGAGACATAAAAAGTTATGGATTTAACGTAATGTGTATAATTCACAAGGGTGACACCATTTGGAGGTTTTGTTATTGTTTCTCTTCACACTAATTAGATGTAAATTAATCATTTCACCAAACTTCCGTGTCGGTAGCATAACGTCGTTAGTAGTTTTGCCGTATTGGTTTCAACATTGTGGTTTCAAGGTGAATTAAAATTCTATGTTGCGTAGGATCTTCTTTGAAGCGCTTTATTGAATTATTTAGCACGTTGTAACACTTCACTATTACCTAAGTCATTCGGTATTGTTGTTGCTATTAATGACGCTTTCACAAGCGGCTTTGATTTGGATTTTAGGTGTAATTTTCTCTCTTATCATGTCAATTCATCATGAATTACAAAAATGCACGCACACGAAACATTAACACCATTTATTAGCAATTTTCCAATTAATCTAGTAATTATTGACCGTCTCATTATAATCATAATGATTTGTGATTGCACAAAAATCAAACTGCAATATGCAACTCAAGGCTGAAAAATAAAAGTTGCGCCTAGAAATTCTGCAATAGACTGATTTAAATTTTGCTTTCTATTGAAATGTCATTGCAAAAACGAGTTTGGTCAGGCAATTTTTTTCCCCTAAATATTTTCTATGCGTTCATTTCTAATTATTGCATTATCATAGAACATTAATCGGTGGTTATAAGTTATTTCAGCTGAACAGAATTAGTCGAACAGAAAAAGGGCAGTTGAAGGGAACAGAAAAAGTGATTTGCAGATAATTGAAAAAAGAAAACACACTGAGAAACAATCTTTAACAATTTTCCTTTATTTTTTAAAAATCCTGATTATTGATTAAACAAAGTTTTGACGGAATGTGCACGTTTCACACTCACAATGTTGCCAGGTCTACTGTTAAAAAAGTATATCTACCGTTTTTGTGGTTCTTCTACCGTTCTCCTGTTTTTATTTTTTAAATTCAATATACCGTTTTTAACATTGCCATTATGTGGGTTGTGAAATGTTTTATATACTGCAAATCCCAAATCCACATGTTTTATTTTGTAATGTTTTTCGGGTTATTGGATAGATAATTTAATGGAAATTCCAAAAATGTGCTTAAAACCTGGAGTGAGAAACTCCCAGTGCGTTTTTGTCCCTGACTGTCTTTTCAAACTGGGTTTCTAGTAGTTCAAACTTAAATATCGCTTCTCTCACTGATTATACTGGTTTTTTTCAGGTTATTGGATAGGAAATTTAATGAGGATTTAAAAAATGCGGTTAAAACAGACATTTTCTCATTCCAAGTGGGTTTTGGAGGCGATTTTGTTCTTAACTGTTTTTTCAAACTGTGTTTCTAGCAGTTCAAACTTAAATATCGCTTCTCTCACTGATTGTACTGGTTTTTTTCAGGTTATTAGATAGGAAATTTAATGAGGATTTCAAAAATGCTGTTAAAACAGTCATTTTCTCATTCCAAGTGGGTTTTGGAGGCGATTTTGTTCTTCACTGTTTTTTCAAACTGTGTTTCTAGCAGTTCAAACTTAAATACCGCTTCTCTCACTGATTGTACTGGTTTTTTTCAGGTTATTGGATAGGAAATTTAATGAGGATTTCAAAAATGCGGTTAAAACAGTCATTTTCTCATTCCAAGTGGGTTTTGGAGGCGATTTTGTTCTTAACTGTTTTTTCAAACTGTGTTTCTAGCAGTTCAAACTTAAATATCGCTTCTCTCACTGATTGTACTGGTTTTTTTCAGGTTATTGGATAGGAAATTTAATGAGGATTTCAAAAATGCGGTTAAAACAGTCATTTTCTCATTCCAAGTGGGTTTTGGAGGCGATTTTGTTCTTCACTGTTTTTTCAAACTGTGTTTCTAGCAGTTCAAACTTAAATACCGCTTCTCTCACTGATTGTACTGGTTTTTTTCAGGTTATTGGATAGTAAATTTAATGAGGATTTCAAAAATGCGGTTAAAACAGTTATTTTCTCATTCCAAGTGGGTTTTAGAGGCGATTTTGTTCTTGACTGTGTTTTCAAACTGTGTTTCTAGCAGTTCGAACTTAAATACCGCTTCTCTCACTGATTGTACTGGTTTTTTTTCAGGTTATTGGATAGGAAATTTAATGAGGATTTCAAAAATGCGGTTAAAACAGTCATTTTCTCATTCCAAGTGGGTTTTGGAGGCGATTTTGTTCTTAACTGTTTTTTCAAACTGTGTTTCTAGCAGTTCAAACTTAAATATCGCTTCTCTCACTGATTGTACTGGTTTTTTTCAGGTTATTGGATAGGAAATTTAATGAGGATTTCAAAAATGCGGTTAAAACAGTCATTTTCTCATTCCAAGTGGGTTTTGGAGGCGATTTTGTTCTTAACTGTTTTTTCAAACTGTGTTTCTAGCAGTTCAAACTTAAATATCGCTTCTCTCACTGATTTTCAGGTTATTGGATAAGAAATTTAATGAGGATTTCAAAAATGCGGTTAAAACAGTCATTTTCTCATTCCAAGTGGGTTTTGGAGGCGATTTTGTTCTTGACTGTCTTTTCAAACTGTGTTTCTAGCAGTTCGAACTTAAATACCGCTTCTCTCACTGATTGTACTGGTTTTTTCAGGTTATTGGATAGGAAATTTAATGAGGATTTCAAAAATGCGGTTAAAACAGTTATTTTCTCATTCCAAGTGGGTTTTAGAGGCGATTTTGTTCTTGACTGTCTTTTCAAATTGTGTTTCTAGCAGTTCGAACTTAAGTACCGCTTCTCTCACTGATTGTACTGGTTTTTTTCAGGTTATTGAATAGGAAATTTAATGGGTATTTCAAAAATGTGCTTAAAACAGTCATTTTCTTATTCCAACTGGGTTTTACCAGCAAATTATTTTGTTCTTGACTGTCTTTTCAAACTGTGTTTCTGGCAGTTCAAACTTAAATATCGCTTCTCTCACTGATTGTACTGGTTTTTTCAGGTTATTGGATAGGAAATTTAATGAGGATTCCAAAAATGTGCTTAAAACAGTCCTTTTCTTAATCCAAGTGGGTTTTACCAGCGAATTTGGCTTTTCAAACTACGTTTCTGGTAGTTCAAACTTTGACACGCTTTTCTTTTTGACTGTACTAGATTTTGTAGGTTTTTTTTTAGGGAATTGAATAGGAAATTTAATGAGGATTTCAAAAATGTGCTTAAAATGACTGTTTTTCATTCCAAGTTGATTTACAGATACGATTACGATTTTATCCTTGACTGTCTTTTCAAACATCGTTTGAAGTCAATATTTGGCAGTTCAAACTTTGACACCGTTTTTCTACCTGACTGTACCAAATTTTGTAGTATTTTTTCGGGTTATTGAATCGGAAATGGAATGAGAATTCCAAGAATGTGCTTAAAACAGTATATAATTTTTTTTACTTTAAGTGGATCACGTGACTGCCTAGCTAAATTAATTAACATTATATATTATTAGATTTATGACAGTTAACAATTATCACGTGACCGTTTAGCTAAATAGTGTTCTAAATCACGTGATAACGGTCACTAACATCAAACTGTGCTAAAAGGTGGAAAAATCAGGGTTTAGAAAAGTTTTCTAGTAGTATTTGGTATAAAGCATGTTTCTGAGATTTTATGATAGATATTTTTTACTGTTGTCACGTGACTGCCTAGATAAAATCGTCTAAAACCACGTGATATCTGTCACAAATGTTAAAACTTAGAAAACGGTGAACAAAAGATGAAAAAATTAAAATTTGTATTTTTGGTTTATACATTATTTTTCGATCAAGAATCGTTGAATAAAATTTATGTATAATAATGAAAAATTAATTTTGTTTTTCTTATGTAAATTGTTTTTTTTTTAATATACCGTTTTTTGATCGATTAATCTACCGCTATTAAATATTTTGACTTGGCAACACTGTTCAGGGTGCTGCATTTTCGATGGTTTTACGGCGTACAGAGAAAACGGTAATAGATATAAAAAAAGTAGCATACGTGTTCTGATCTCTTTTTCTGAGCTGAAATGACTGGCGAAAAGTGGGCGGCGCAAACTTCTTTTGTTTCAAAGATACGGGGGGTTTTCGAAAATTGGTAATTTTTGAACCTCTTCTGTATTTCAGTTGCTCTTAAAGTTATCAAAAAAGGAAGAACGGTTCCCGGTAGAAGTTTTTATGTAGAATCCAATGGCGTAGTCAGTTTTTTTCTATTCCGTTTAGTTTCTGACATATGACAGTAAGTTACATTTTTTTAAATGGAACATCCTATATATTTTTACGTCATTTAATTCAGTTGATTTTTACCTTTTCAACGATGTATTACAACATATAAGTTTGTAGAGGTTAATCCTGTTATTTTAAAAAAAGACCTTTGCTAAGCTAAAAAAAGGCCAATATCTAAAATACCAAACAAAATCGGAAATCACATAAACTAACACATCAGAAAATTAAATATTTTTAATAAATCTTATTAAAATTCTAAGTTACAAACAGTTCTACCGTCACTTTAATAAGAAAAGTGGCCATTTCTATTTTCTACTATTTTTAAGGTAGAAGTTGAAAAAACTGTTTATAAACGACATGTAACATGTTAATATGAACATAGCCAAATTTTGTTTCAACTGTGGGTATTTTTATACATATTATTTAGCACTTTTTTGTTAAGGAAACGCTTTTTTTCTAATTACCAAGATTAACGTTTACAAACTTATATGTTTTAATACACCGTTGAAAAAGTAAAAACCAACAGAATTAAATGAACTAAAAATATGTACGGTGTTCCATTTAAAAAAATATAACTTACTGTCATATGTCAGAAACTAAACGTAATAGAAAAAACTGACTACGCCATTGGATTCTACGTCAAAACTTCTACCGGAAACCGTTATTCCTTTTTTGATAACTTTAATAGCAAATGAAATACAGAGGAGGTTCCAAAATGACCAATTTTCGAAAACCCCCCGTATCTTTGAAACAAAAGAAGTTTGTGCCGCCCACTTTTCGCCAGTCATCTCAACTCAGAAAAAGAAATCAGAACACGTATGCTACTTTTTTTCTATCTATTACCGTTTTCTCTGTACCCCGTAAAACCATCGAAAATGCAGCACCCTGTTCACACTAATTTTAACTACACAGGTAGTTGAAAGCAACATTCACCTTTTGTGACATTCTAACTTCTTCTGAAACAGGTTTTTCATCGAAATGTAGGAAAAAGCTTTTGGGGCCAGATTTAGGAGTGAAATGCTACTTTCAGCCAGAAATGTTCTTCTAATCCCAACCACTTTTTCGACTCGATGGTAAAGAGTAACCTTCAAAAATAGTAAATTACTATTTCTTATAGATAGCTAGTTGAACCGCAAGATAAAATTACCAAGTTCTAGATATTGTATGTATAGGTTATTGATTGCACATCGATGTTAATTTATGTCTTCATTGTGAAATTTGCCTTGGCTTATTTTGCATAAATGTGGGATTGAAGATAATTTAACAAATATGGGATTAATGTTAAGGACAGAACCTTATTGGTAATTTGTGTTTTTCCCTTTTTGCTCTTCAACATTAGTTTGAGTTGAATTTTTTGATAACTGACTCTAAATTGGAGAATTTTATTTAGCATGTAGCTATAAAATAAACAATATGACAAATCATGCAAATAAAAAAAATATATTAAAATTAATGTAAAAAAAATAAAATGGACAAATATGGACCTCTTTAAAAACAAGTAACGAATTAAAAGTAAAAACATTGTACAAAAACAAGCTAAAGCACTTAAATTACATGTTGTCTTAGGGCTCTTTTAAAATTACAAAAGGAGGGGAATGACACGCAGTCGTCTCCACAAATCTTTATTACGACCTTCAAAGGCCTGCTCTACTAGTTTCGGACATATAAATGGCCATCTTCAGGAGCTACAAGAATAACTTACTCTACTTATGCGAAACAGGTGTTTAACAAACGGGAAAAACCTACCTCAACTCGACAATCAATGTGCGGGCTGTCTTTTTATAAAGGGGGAGACAGTGAGACCCATGTTGTAAAAGTTTTGTGAATTTAAATTTTTAACACGTGTAGTATAAATTAAAAGGGTTTTTAAAAAATTTGAATAATTACCTGAATGGAGAAAAAAAGAAAAAACTGACACTACATCCTATTTAAACAAAAATACTTAAAATTAGACCCATTTTAAGGGCTGGGTTAGACCCTAGGGTGAAAAAGATAAATGTAAAACCAATCCACCATCCACGGCAGAGGCGATCGAACAGGAAACAAAATGGTGATTTTTAAAAAACTTTGAAAAAACCGCAGTGATAAGCCGTTAATACAAAGGCAGGGGGAAAAATCTTTTAAAATTGTTCAAATTATCACAGTTTTTTATTACATTGGGCAACATATTAAAATGCCGAAGACCTTTGTACAATACTGAATTGAACATATGTGTTGTTCTACAATTTCCACTCAAAACAAAATCAGAACAGTTTCTCGTGCTGTAACTGTGGACTTCGTCAAAAGACTTGATCCGCTTGCATATACAGGGTGTCCCACGACGAAAGACATCGATTGATATTGGAAAAAGTATAAATAGGAGAGTTTTGAAAATTTGGCAGGATACTAATGTGGGCATGCCCAATCCAACTAAAATATTTTCAAGATGGTTGCACTTCCGTTTATACCGGAAGTCGATCACAACTTTCTTATTTTAAATAGAACACCCTATATATTATTACATATTTGGATTCCTCACAAAATTCTGACCAACTTTTGTGTACAATGCCCTATGTCTATCTCTAGCCGTTTTCGAAATATTAGATGTTTTTCCAAAAAAGAGACAGTTGCAACGCTCAACATATTTTTGTACTCTGTCAAAACCGTATTTCATTTTGCAATGAAATTTTGGGTTATTGTAAATAAAGGATCGTTTTATTAAACTGAGGGTGCGTAATGACCCATTTGTATCTTCTTCATGTACCATCTCCGCGACGGAGGTTGGTAATCATCACAGCTATTCGGACTTTTGAAGCAGCCGTACCACTCTCTCAGATAGCGCAGCCACGACTTTTTCCTTCTTCCTATACTTCTTTTCCCAAGGATTTTTCCCTGCATTATAAGTTGAAGTCTGGCGTATTTTGTCCCACGTGTGATATGTCCAAGATATTGTAGCTTTCTGGTTTTAATAGTTTCTATGATTTCCATTTCTTTGTTTATCCTCCTCATTACCTCGTTGTTTGTAACATGTTCTGTCCAGGGTATCTTCAAAATTCTTCTATACGTCCACCTCTCGAATGATTCAAGTTTTCTGATAGTTGCCGCATTCAGGGTCCAGGCTTCCATTCCGTAAAGTAAGGTTGAGAAGACATAGCACTTCAATAGTCTGACTCTTAGGTTTAACTTCAGATCTCTTGTGCAGAGTACTCTTTTTAATTTGTTAAAATTTGCTCGTGCTATTTCTATTCTTGCTCTAATCTCTCTAGAGTAGTCATTTGTGGAGTCAATTAGTGTAGATACAGTCATATAGTCATATAGTTATTTATCTACTTGTTCGATCTTAGTGCCGTTAATTGTCAGCTGCTCGTTATATCTCTGTGTTTTTGATATTCTCATAAATTTTGTTTTCTTAGCATTCATTGTTAGTCCATATTCTTGACCACACTCGGCTATTCTGTTCATTAGTCTCTGAAGATCGTCGATATTTTCCGCTATAATTATGGTGTCATCTGCATATCTAATGTTGTTTACCGGTATTTCGTTTATTTTTATTCCTGCTGTCTCTTCCTCCAGTGCTTTTTTCAGGATCTCTTCGGAGTACGCGTTGAAGAGTAGCGGTGATAGTATGCATCCCTGTCTTACGCTTAATTTCGATTTCTTCTGACATGTGTCCGTTAATGCGTACCTTTGCTCGTTGTTCATAATATAGATTTGATATAATTCTTAGGTCATTGTAGTCTATTTGTTTTGCTTTGAGGACTTCCATTAGTTGTTTGTGGCGGACTCTATCAAACGCTTTGTTGTAGTCTATAAAACAAATGTACATATCCTGATTCACATCCAGACATCTCTGAATCAGTACATTGAGTGCGAAAAGGGCCTCTCGCGTGCCCAGACTTTTCCGAAAGCCAAATTGTGTTTCCCCTATATCCATGTCCAGTTTTTGATATATGCGATTATGGATGATTTTTAAGAATAATTTTAGTGTATGAGACATCAGACTAATGGTGCGGTGGTCGCTGCATTCCCTAGCATTCACTTTTTTGGGCAGGCAAATAAAGGTCGACACTAACCATTCTTTAGGAATAACACCTGACTTGTATATTTGATTAAACAGTTTCACCAAGATGTCTATGTATTCTGTTTCTATAATTTTCAGTAGCTCAATAGGAAGTTCGTCAGGGCCTGGGCTTTTTCCTTCTTTTGCTGTTTTTAAGGCATATACTATTTCTTCATTCGTATACACGAAGCAAATAATCCTGCAACCTCTCCATGCTATAATTTCTCATTGACTTATTATGCACTATTATATCAGAGTTATCCACGGATCTCCCATCAATGCAAAATAACAGGAGATTGTGGTCACTAATTTTTGGCGTGAGGTGCACATTGACCGAAAGACTACTGTCATTAGTGATCATATAATCAATAAGAGTTCCGCTTCGCTCAGCGACTCGCGTGGGTGCATCAACAACCTGGGAGAACCTATTCACACACAACCCCAAAGATAAAAGAAATACTTTGGCCATCTGTCACGAAGAACTGATGATCTAGAGAGACTTATTGTGTTGGGGTAAGTGGATGGAAATCGACCGTGAGGAAGATCACCAAGTCCCAGTTGGACTGGGACTACAGGAGTCTAAGGACAGAGAAGCTTGGAGAACAACAGTGTGCCCTCTCGTCAAAGGACGCAGAGAGATTATTATATTGTTACGGTTTGGGCCTACTATGCTCGATACTTCTGAACACTCGATTCGGGATGAAACCGATGCGCCGCAATATCTGGCGGGCGCGTGTTAAAGTAGGCCACAGTTAGGAAGCGACACCTGGACGCATCTTTGATATTCGAGGCAAATCGCAAAGCGTTTTGCGGTCATTCTAGAACGTGGTTTGCGAATCTAATAGAAGCGGTTTCACACGGCGGGAGTAGTGAATTTGGGAGCGCGGTAAAGTTTAAATAGTGGAATAATTGTGGAATTGTAGTAGTGTTTTTAGTAGCTGAGTTAATTATTGTACGGAGTGTTTTGAAGTGTAAATAAATTTATTAATTGTTGAGTTAAATTGACTTTGTGTGAACCCACGGGAAAATCGTAACTTACTTACTCGCAAATGGGAAAGTCCAGACGGAAAACGCTTTGTTTACCAAACAATAGTGCCCAATTCCGGCAAAGAGAATGTGCTGCGAGAACTACATAACAGTCGCGGAGGAGGACACTTTGGAGTAAGCCAGACTTTGGCTAGAATAAGAGATCGATTTTACTGGATTAACTTCAGAAAAGACGTTGAGGAATGGTGTAAACGGTGTGACCAGTGTTCGTTACAGAAGGGATCCAGCACAATTCAGGAACTTGAGAGAGAGAAGATGAAACCAAACAACGACCGTTTGAAGATGACACTGGACCACAGACCAGCTGGTGGCAATTATAAGGAAGGTGATGCTGTGTGGATGTTTCAACCCAGGAGGAGCAAAGGATTAAGTCAAAGATGGCAACGACACTGGGAGGGACCTTACAATGTCGTAAAAAGGTTAAACGACGTCGCGTACAGAGTCCAACGCAGCCCCAAAGGCAAGATGAAAATTGTCCATCTGGACAGACTCAAGAAATACCAGGGACTAGATGAAGCGGATCGGGACGATCAGCTTTAAGAGGGGGGCAGTGTTACGGTTTGGGCCTACTATGCTCGATACTTCTGAACGAGCACTCGATTCGGGATGAAACCGATGCGCCGCAATATCTGGCCAGGCGCGTGTTAAAGTAGGCCACAGTTAGGAAGCGACACCTGGAAGCATCTTTGATATTCGAGGCAAATCGCGAAGCGTTTTGCGGTCATTCTAGAACGTGGTTTGCGAATAAAATATAAATATAATAAATAGAAAAATATATAAATATATTTTTTTAGATAAAATAATAATATAAAGAAGCGGTTTCACACGGCGGGAGTAGTGAATTTGGGAGCGCGGTAAAGTTTAAATAGTGGAATAATTGTGGAATTGTAGTAGTGTTTTTAGTAGCTGAATTAATTATTGTACGGAGTGTTTTGAATAAATTTATTAATTGTTGAGTTAAATTGACTTTAATCGTAACAATATTGTCCTATTAAGTATAACCATTTTCAAATTAAATGTTTGGAAAGTACTTTATGCGGTCGTTTACACAATTTGTGCGCTAATCGAATCATCAAAACGATCCCAATTTGTACAACAAATACGTCTACAATTTGACTAATAGCGGACGATTAGAGTGTTATTGCTTACGGGTGGAATTCCGTCTCGGTCTGAATATGTTTCAGCGGGCAGTTTGACCACTTTCTATTATTTTTTTTCAAGTGAACCGAATACGGTTGTTTAATATTTTAATCGCACGTATGCACGGTCAAATCGTCGTTATTGTTACTTTAGCTCAAGAAAAAAAATGCCGAAAAAATCAAACAATAATTGAATTTGATGCGGTTACAGCATTGAAATCGATTTCGTTTTTTTTTCTTTGATTTTGCCGATGAATTGTAATTTTTTTTAATCGTAAACACGTAATAGCTCACCTCTACTCCGTTAGTTGCTTCAGATGAAGATACTGCTTCGGTGGTGGTTGATGTGGATGATTTTCCGAAAATCAGTGCAGTTGCCCTAATTCCGTAAACATCTTGTAGACTTAACCACAATACACCTGAAAATAATAAAGTTATTTAATATTCTTGTTATTGTCTATTCAGTGAAATTAATAGTATATTATTCAACGAGCATGAATGATTATTACTCATGAAGATAGCCATTACTCATGCGTGTAGAATACTATACTTTTTCTACGACTCGCTATGTTAAGTATTAACAACGAGAGAAAATAACACACCTGCTATTATTCGGTTTGGTACCAGACAATTTGACAGCTATTGCAAAAATCAAAGTACATTGAGATGACGTAACAATGTAATAAGTTTAGGAATAACAACAAAGATAACGTTAACAAGCGTTATATTCGAAACATTTGTCTCTATTACATTGTTACGTAAAAGCAGTTTACTTTGGTTTTTGCTATATATCTGTGGTGTGATTACTCACGGTGTGATAATGGGTGTTATTATCTATTCAAAACCAGTGAGTAATAAGCATATATTAATAATGCTTATTACTCACTGGAGAAGAAATAATTAATTATTTCAACTGGAACAATATCCGGCTGAGTTGTACTACTCGTAGCTTGACAATGTACAGGGTGATTAATTATATTTTACTCAATAACTAGCTGAATCTTGATCTGACAGCATGCACAGCTTAAATTACTAAAACTTTTGGCACTTTTCTTGAATCTCACGTCAAAATGACATATCATCACATATGCACTTTTTTTACATGTTTTGAATATTTCAAATAGAAACACCCTGTATTTTATTTTTTTAGTCGGATTTCTGAGTTCAAACATTTATATTTTATTTCTATATTCCTGACTGGTTGAACGTTGATTTTTATTGGTTTTTTTAATGACAACTGACAGAATATCAATTTTTTTCTGCCTCAGAAAATCCTCGAATTTAGCAGTTCAAATCGGAACATTATTATATGCACAAATTCAGTCGGAACATTTTTGGTCTCTTGAAAAATTTCCGTAACACTAACCGTTTCCGAGATAATCGATAATTTTTCTTTTTTTTTTGGAAGTTGCATCAAAGTTTTGAAAATTATCCGTATCTCCGCTAATTTTGTAGTTTCAGCGACTGAAGAACTCTCAAAATGTTGGTTTCAAACTGTTCTTTGCCTTCTTCTTAACTCTAACATGATTGAACATATACAGGGTGTTCAAAACGCAAAAACAAAAACAGTTGAATTTAAAACTAACGCTCTGCCAGTTGTGACCGCGTTTACCCAGTTTTAACAACGCAAATCTAGTCTACTAGGTGCAAAAAGCCATTCTGAACATTTTTTGTCCCTTGCAAAATCTCCGTAACTCTAACCGTTTCCGAGATATTCAACATTTTCCCTTTTTTTTGGAAATTGCATTAACATTTTGAAAATTCCGTATCTCCCGCCATTTTTGGGTTTCAGTGACTGTAGAAAACTGAAAATGTTCGTGTTGAAGTGCTCTTTCACCTCGTATTAATCCCAACATTAATGAACATGTACAGAATTTTGAAAACACAAAAAGAAAAACCGTTAAATTAGAAACTAACGCTCTGCCAGATGTGACTGCGTTTACCTGGTTCTAATCATGTGTAAACCTAGTCCACTGGGTGTACAAATTCAGACTGAACATTTTTGGTCTCTTGAAAAATGTCCGTAACTCTAACCGTTTCGGAGATATTCAACCTTTTTCCTTTTTTTTTGGAAATTGCTTCAACATTTTGAAAATTCCGTATCTCCCGCCATTTTTGGGTTTCAGTGACGGCAGAAAACTCAAAATGTTTGTTTCAAACTGCTCTTTCACCTCGTATTAATCCCAACATGGGTGAACATGTACAGAATGTTCAAAACACAAAAAGAAAAACGGTTAAATTTGAAACTAACGCTCTGCCAGTTGTGACCGCGTTTACGCGGTTCTAATCATGTGTAAACCTAGTACACTGTATGCACAAATTCAGTCGGAACATTTTTGGTCTCTTGCAAAATTTCCGTAATTCTAACCGTTTCCGAGATATTCAACCTTTTTCCTTTTTTTTCGGAAAATGCTTCAACTTTTTGAAAATTCCGTATCTCCCGCCATTTTTGGGTTTCAGTGACTGTAGAAAGCTCAAAATGTTTGTCTCAAACTGCTCTTTTAGCTCGTATAAATCCCAACATTGGTGAACATGTACAGAATGTTCAAAACACAAAAAGAAAAACGGTTAAATTAGAAACTAACGCTCTGCCAATTGTGGCCGCGTTTACCCGATTCTAATAATGTGTAAAGCTAGTACATTGTATGCACAAATTCAGTCGGAACATTTTTGGTCTCTTGCAAAATTTCCGTAACTCTAACCGTTTCCGAGATATGCAACATTTATCCTTTTTTTTTAAATTGCATTAACATTTTGAAAATTTTGTATCTTCCGCTATTTTTGGGTTTCAGTGACTGCAGAAAACTCAAAATGTTCGTTTCAAACTGCTCTTTCACCTCGTATTAATCCCAGCATTAATGAACATGTACAGAATGTTCAAAATACAAAAAGAAAAACGGTTAAATTTGAAACTAACGCTCTGCCAGTTGTGACCGCGTTTACGCGGTTCTAATCATGTGTAAACCTAGTACACTGTATGCACAAATTCAGTCGGAACATTTTTGGTCTCTTGCAAAATTTCCGTAATTCTAACCGTTTCCGAGATATTCAACATTTCATCAACATTTTGAAAATTCCGTATCTCTGCCATTTTTGGGGTTTCAGAGGCTGTAAAAAACTCAAAATATTCCTCTTGAACTACCCTTCCACCACGTGTCAACCACAGAACGAGTTACATCTACAGGATGTTCAAAAAAAAAACAAAAACAAAATCCAAAAAGTCCAATTTGAAACTAAAGCGCTCACAACACGTCCTGATTAGTCAATCTGAAAAAATTTTTGGTTTTTTACAAAATTTTCGTAAGCACTTTTTTACTTTTTTTGAAAAATGCAATCAAATTTTGAAAATACTTCGCTATTTTTGGGGAACAGAAAAGTAACCAACCTAACCTCAATAAATATTTGAAATCAGGGTTCTATTTAAATATTGCCCATAAATATTTGAACAATAATTACTTTCCAATTTTTAGTGTACAAAATGTTTAATTTGATTTTTTTTGTCATGTTTTCTTGTACCATTTATATTCTTAACTAATTTACCTACTTGACTAATAATTATTCACTGATTATTATTATTATTATTCGTATTAAGCCTGATTGATTTATCAAACAAAATGTTTGTTTTAGATAAAATTCTAAATTTTCTTACAGCTAATACTAAAGTTAAATCTTCAATGTTTAAACTTTCTGTTTAAATTGAATTTATGCTTTATTTATGATATTTCTGAAGTAGAATTAAAAAAAATATTCTTTTACTATTGATATTTAGTGCAGTAATGTGGCATTAGGCAGCAAAACTTAAAAAAAAAATAACGTTAAAAAAAGTTAGGTTACTTTTCAGCAAACTGTATGGTTCAATTAAAAGTTTTATAAAATCCCTTCTTTCTTAAGATTAATACTAAATTTATTGCTAATGCTAAAGTTACAGTTAAAGTTAAAAAAAATATAATCTAGGCTTTAGTAGTGGATTGTTTAATCCATAGCTTTGTCAATAGGAATCTTATTGTAATTCTTGAACAGTAAGTAACTCGCACCTAAAAACTTGCAATTTTCAAAAAAAAAAAGGAAAAATGTTGCATATCTCGGAAACGGTTAGAGTTACGGAAAATTTGCAAGAGACCAAAAATGTTCAGACTAAATTTGTGCATACAGTGTACTAGGTTTACACATGATTAGAACCGGGTAAATGCGGCCACAATTGGCAGAGCGTTAGTTTCAAATTTAACCGTTTTTCTTTTTGTGTTTTGAACATTTTGTACATGTTCACCAATGTTGGGATTTATACGAGGTGAAAGAGCAGTTTGAAACGAACATTTTGAGCTTTCTACAGTCACTGAAACCCAAAAATGGCGGGAGATACGGAATTTTCAAAATGTTGAAGCAATTTCCGAAAAAAAAGGAAAAAGGTTGCATATCTCGGAAACGGTTAGAGTTACGGAAATTTTGCAAGAGACCAAAAATGTTCTTTCTTGAAAATGATTCTTACAACAACCTAACAATTTAATTACATTTTACATACTTACATTTTTTTTGTCTTAAAATGTTAACTTTACTTTTTTAAAAAATAAAAACCCACTGTTAAGTAATTATTACTAATTATTGATTTTAAACAAAACACTCTACTTTCTGTTTGTGATTTGTGATGCATATCTTCAATGTAAAATATATGCCAACATGAACATATTAAAATTCATAAGTACAGAAAGCTGAATGTTCACAGTTCACACCATTTGCAGCTTATAAATACAATAATTCACACACTTTTCATGTAAATAAAGCCCCACGGTATAATTACGTTTTCCAGTGCTTTCAAGTGTTATTAAATCCTCAATTTCACCAGTACAAAAGCATTGGAACAACAAAATATTGTTGAAAACAAGCAACTTACCGTTTTACATTCGTTAGTAGGTGAAGGTTGTCTTGTTGCCCGCGTTTTAACCATAAGGTGTCTAGTTAGTGGCAAAAATTATATCGTGAGTATTCACTAACCATTATATTATACAGTGTTTTGCTTCGTTGAAACACGAATTAAAAGTGTTCTCACGCAAAATTAACTGTATTTTTTCACTACTAACATGATAGACATTGAGAAATTAGTTTTCTCTACCTTAATAGTCTTAATTGTTGACCTAGGTCAAAATTTGAGTCTAATCTCTAGTTCTAGTCTGGCACAAACACCAGAAAAAAGGAAATATTATTGACCTAGGGAAATAATAATGTCAATGTCTATTAAGACATATGAAATGAATTGGACTTGACAGTTGTTGTTTTGTTGTTATCCTAAGTTTTGTTATTAGTGGAAAAAAACGCTATATTATCCACGGTTTAGACAGCTTTTATTGAACTTACGTCTTAAATCTAGTGATGGATAATATTAATTTACCAGTAAAGTAAATATTTTACTTTACCAGGAAAATTTGACCTGTAAATTACCGGTAAATTACGAATACTGTGTTTCTGAAAATTCAAATTTTGACACCGCTTTTTTCCCTGACTGTACCAAATTTTGTAATGTTTTTTCAGGTTATCGGATAGGATATTTAATGAAGATTCCAAAAATGTGCTAAACATAGTCATTTTCTCACTCTAAGTGTGATTTACAGGCGATTTGGTCCCTAACTGTCCATTCAAACAGTCTTTCTGGCAGTGTATACTTTGCCACCACTTTTCTCCAAGACTTTACCTGATATTGAATAGAAAATTTAATGAGGATTCCAAAAACGTGCTTAAAAACATGATTCGGTTACTCTAATTGGGTTTTACAGGCGATTTTGTCTCTGACTGTTCTTAACAGTACCTATTCAAATTTCACTGATTTATAAATTTTTGCACCAAACAGTTTTTCCTAAATAACTCGGAAACGGTGAAAGTTCCAAAAAAAAATTGCAAGGGACCACAAACGTTTGTAATTAACTGCTTAACCCAACACCGTAAATTTACATGACCGTTATTGCGTCGAGTATACAGGGTGTGCATGAAAATTATGGTGATTGACTGTTCTTGGTCACCCTGCACGCAATTTTGAAAAAAGAATTTTTTGTTCAACACCACTGGAAAGATGAGCTCAAGACGGTTAATTTGAGTGGTTCAACTTCCCTGAACTCCCAAAACGAACCAAGTTACAAAGTGTTCAAATCACAACTTCAACGGATTTGAAAATTTGTTGCTTTAAACTAGTTTTTCCTAATAACTCGGAAACGGTAAAAGTTACCAAAAAAATACAAGAGACCAAAAATGATTCTTATCAACACCTTAACCGAACCTCGTAAATTTACAGGATCGTTTTTGCTTCCAGTATACAGGGGGTGCATGAAAAGTATGGTGATTGACTATCTTTGGTCACCTTGCACGCAATTTTTCATATAAAATTTGTAGTAAAATCGTGTTTTAGCTTCTACTTACCAGCTGACAGTAGAATCCATAGCCCGGGTGGTCTTTTCATTCTGCAATTAAAAGAACAAGAGTAATTAAAATGTGCTGGTTTTAGATGCAACATCTGCGTAAATTAGCAACTAACAATTACCATTTGACATTGCTTACAATCAAGAAATGTCTAAACATCCTTTCGCTTAATTTCCTTTCTTGAATTAGGTGCGGTAATTGAACAATGGTGATGAGGACAACACTTTGATGAAAAGTGATTTTATAGGGTAAGTCGTGATGTTTTAAGTTCATCAGAATATTGCTTTAGGATGGTAATTAATCGTGACAGACACTAAAAGAGCAAGTGGATTACTTACATTCCTTGTTTAAGATAATTTTCTGGTTAATGCATAATAATTATATCAAAAATCATGGACAAAATCTTTTTTTTTTTCAGAAAGTGTGACAAAGGAGCAATCAGAAACTAAAAACAAGATTGACAATGTTAAAATAATTATTTATTTATTGAAAATATTACTTTATTATTTAAATACAGGGTGGTCCAGTTTTAAGTGGCAATAATTCACCATTTGATAGCTAATCAACAAATAAGTTGACTTGCATTATGTAATTTTTCTGAAAAAGGTTTCCGAAGGAAGATACAGTCCTCCAAATTTCAATTTAAAAAATCGTTTTATAGTTTAAAACTGAACATCCAAGACTTGTGAAAGTCCAAATTTGTACTGAATAGTCTAAAAACTTTTTTACTACTAGGAATGGTCTTATGATTCGCTTTCTCAGACTGCCATCCTGGTTGAGTGTCTGAAACTGGCATTCAAGAACTAAAAAAAGTCCGGAAATCAAGACAAAGATTGTATTGTGCATGAAACTCATTTTTTACTACTAAAAATAGTATAAAAGTTGACTTTTAATGCTAGAACGGACCTTACTAGGACTAAAGAGAGTCCAAAAGTATATTTTCAAAACTTTAATTGGTGTACAACTCAATTTTCTGGATTGGACAACAAGTCTAGAAGTAAATTAAATTTTCGGACTATTTTATTTCTAAAAATTAGTTCTCAAGACTATTATTGTAGCATTTGGTACCAACATTTCCTACTTTTATTACTGAAGAAACTTGACTTTTGGAAATAGTCTTAAACTTGATTTTTCAGTCTTAAAAAGCACTAAAAACAGTCTGAATTTCTTAGAGATGCTTCAATTTATTGCACCTATGAGTGTAGAAGTCAATTTAATAGTGAAGAAGCTTGAAATAACATTTTCAAGATTATGGTCAGTGGACAAACTGGCTTTTAGGCGTGATAAGTCAAAAACTTTGAAAAGATAGTCTTGAAACTCGATTTGAGGCACTGAAAACAGCCTTAAAACACTAAAAACAATCTAGTTTATTTAGAAATATCCGAATTTTTAGCACTGAGGTGTCTAGAAGTCGATTTAATAGTGACAAAGCTTGGAATTTTAAGTCTATGAAGAATGTAAAAATTGTTTTTTAAGTTTGCTATATCAATAACTTGGTGAAGATAGTCTTGAAACTCGATTTTCCAAGCTGAAAGCAGTTTTGAAGCACTAAAATAGTCCAGAATTCGAAGAAAATTAAAAGCAAAGTAAAAAGCACGAAAAGTTCGTTTTCAAGACAATTTTCATGAATCTAATGTTAATGTCCTGCATCTAAGACTATTTTCAAGACTAAAATATTGAAATTTGTCTTCAAATTATGAAAACTTACTTCAAATGCAAATTTTAAGCTTCTGATGTCACTTTTCATTAGTAGAAGTATTTTTTAAACTTCTTAAGTGAATTTTCCGTTTCCAAGACAATTTTTAAGTTGGGTTGGGTTAGTTTTGGGTCTTTGACCGTAATAACGTGTAATAAAGTGCTTGTTCCAAATTTGATCAATATTGCTCCAACGGTCTGACAGTTATGACAAAAAAATCGATTTTTTAAACCGAAATTTGAAGGACTGTATTTTCTTTAGGAAGCACTTTTCAGGAAAATTACATAATGAATGTCAACTTATTTTTTAATTGGCTATGGATTGGTGAATTATTGACATTTAAAACTGGACCACCCTGTATATTACAATATTTTTATTTAGTGATATTGCTAATATTTTTTGTTTTTGTCTTCTGGATTTTCAGAAATTAACATTTTTTTTGTACTCTTTATGTAATTACATATGCAGTGCCAGTAGGAATATTTACTTTTTTATGTAGTATCTGGAATTGATACTATAAAAAGCAAATCACGCTTCCTGTATATGCTTTTTGAACACCCTGAAAACCTAAAAAACTACAACAACGACTACGAACATTTCGAATATCCAGAAAACGGTTAGAGTTTTTGGTAATTTTGCAAGAAACCAAAAATGTTTAGAATGGCTTTCCACATCTAGTGAACTAGGTTTATACCCACTTAGAATCGGATAAACGCAGTCACAACTGGCAGAATGTTAATTTGAAATTTAACTGTGGGTTTTTTGTTTTTTTAACACCCTGTATATGTTCAATCATTTTGCGATTAGCACAAAGTCAAAAAGTAGTTTAAGACGAACATTTTAAGATTAGTACAGTCTTTGTAACCCAAAAAATGGCGGAGATACAAAATTTGTATGCGATTTCCAAAAAAGAGTATAACATTTCGAATATCTAGAAAACGGTTAGAGTTTTTGGTAATTTTGCAAGAGACCAAAAATGTTTAGAATGGCTTTCCGCATCTAGTGAACTAGGTTTATACCCACTTGGAATCGGATAAACGCAGTCAGAACTGGCAGAATGTTAATTTGAAATTTAACTGTGGGTTTTTTGTTTTTTGAACACCCTATATATGTTCAATCATTTTGCGGTTAGCACAAAGTTAAAAAGTAGTTTAAGACGAACATTTTAAGATTTGTACAGTCTCTGTAACCCAAAAAATGGCGGAGATACAAAATTTGTATGCAATTTCCAAAAAAGAGTGTAACATTTCGAATATCTAGAAAACGGTTAGAGTTTTTGGTAATTTTGCAAGAAACCAAAAATGTTTAGAATAATTTTCCACATCTAGTGAACTAGGTTTATACCCACTTAGAATCGGATAAATGCAGTCACAACTGGCAGAATGTTAATTTAAAATTTAACTGTGGGTTTTTTGTTTTTTGAACACCCTGTATATGTTCAATCATTTTGCGGTTAGCACAAAGTCAAAAAGTAGTTTAAGACGAACATTTTAAGATTTGTACAGAGTCTGTAACCCAAAAAATGGCGGAGATACAAAATTTGTATGCGATTTCCAAAAAAGAGTATAACATTTCGAATATCTAGAAAACGGTTAGAGTTTTTGGTAATTTTGCAAGAAACCAAAAATATTTAGAATGACTTTCCACATCTAGTGAACTAGGTTTATACCCACTTAGAATCGGATAAATGCAGTCACAACTGGCAGAATGTTAATTTAAAATTTAACTGTGGGTTTTTTGTTTTTTGAACACCCTGTATATGTTCAATCATTTTGCGGTTAGCACAAAGTCAAAAAGTAGTTTAAGACGAACATTTTAAGATTTGTACAGAGTCTGTAACCCAAAAAATGGCGGAGATACAAAATTTGTATGCAATTTCCAAAAAAGAGTATAACATTTCGAATCTCTAGAAAACGGTTAGAGTTTTGGTAATTTTGCAAGAAACCAAAAATGTTTAGAATGATTTTCGACATCTAGTGAACTAGGTTTATACCCACTTAGAATCGAAAAAACGCAGTCACAGCTGGCAGAATGTTAATTTGAAATTTAACTGTGGGTTTTTCGTTTTTTGAACACCCTGTATATGTTCAATAATTTTGCGGTTAGCACAAAGTCAAAAAGTAGTTTAAGACGAACATTTTAAGATTAGTACAGTCTCTGTAACCCAAAAAATGGCGGAGATACAAAATTTGTATGCAATTTCCAAAAAAGAGTATAACATTTCGAATATCTAGAAAACGGTTATAGTTTTGGTAATTTTGCAAGAGACCAAAAATGTTTAGAATGGCTTTCCACATCTAGTGAACTAGGTTTATACCCACTTGGAATCGGATAAACGCAGTCACAACTGGCAGAATGTTAATTTGAAATTTAACTGTGGGTTTTTTGTTTTTTAAACACCCTGTATATGTTCAATCATTTTGCGGTTAGCACAAAGTCAAAAAGTAGTTTAAGACGAACATTTTAAGATTTGTACAGTCTCTGTAACCCAAAAAATGGCGGAGATACAAAATTTATATGCAATTTCCAAAAAAGAGTATAACATTTCGAATATCTAGAAAACGGTTATAGTTTTGGTAATTTTGCAAGAGACCAAAAATGTTTAGAATGGCTTTCCACATCTAGTGAACTAGGTTTATACCCACTTAGAATCGGATAAACGCAGTCACAACGCAGAATGTTAATTTTAAATTTAACTGTGGATTTTTTGTTTTTTAAACACCCTGTATATGTTCAATCATTTAGCGGTTAGCACAAAGTCAAAAAGTAGTTTAAGACGAACATTATTATAAGATTTGTACAGTCTCTGTAACCCAAAAAATGGCGGAATAAACAAAATTTGTATGCGATTTCCAAAAAAGAGTATAACAATTCGAATATCCAGAAAACGGTTAGAGTTTTTGGTAATTTTGCAAGAGACCAAAAATGTTTGGAATGACTTTCTACATCTAGTGAACTAGGTTTATACCCACTTAGAATCGGATAAACGCAGTCACAACTGGCAGAACGTTAATTTGAAATTTAACTGTGTTTTTTTTGTTTTTTGAACACCCTGTATATGTTCCATCATTTTGCGGTTAGCACAAAGTTAAAAAGTAGTTTAAGACGAACATTTTAAGATTAGTACAGACTCTGTAACCCAAAAAATGGCGGAGATACAAAATTTGTATGCAATTTCCAAAAAAGAGTATAACATTTCGAATATCTAGAAAACGGTTAGAGTTTTTGGTAATTTTGCAAGAAACCAAAAATGTTTAGAATGATTTTCCACATCTAGTGAACTAGGTTTATACCCACTTAGAATCGAATAAACGCAGTCACAACTGGCAGAACGTTAATTTGAAATTTAACTGTGGATTTTTTGTTTTTTAAACACCCTGTATATGTTCCATCATTTTGCGGTTAGCACAAAGTTAAAAAGTAGTTTATGACGAACATTTTAAGATTAGTACAGTCTCTGTAACCCAAAAAATGGCGGAGATACGAAATTTGTATGCAATTTCCAAAAAAGAGTATAACATTTCGAATATCTAGAAAACGGTTAGAGTTTTTGGTAATTTTGCAAGAAACCAAAAATATTTAGAATGATTTTTCACATCTAGTGAACTAGGTTTATACCCACTTAGAATCGGATAAACGCAGTTACAACTGGCAGAATGTTAATTTGAAATTTAACTTTGGGTTTTTTGTTTTTTGAACGCCCTGTATATGTTCAATAATTTTACGGTTAGCACAAAGTTAAAAAGTAGTTTAAGACGAACATTTTAATATTTGTATAGAGTCTGTAAACCAAAAAATTACGGAGATATAAAATTTGTATGCAATTTCCAAAAAAGAGTATAACATTTCGAATATCTAGAAAACGGTTATAGTTTTGGTAATTTTGCAAGAGACCAAAAATGTTTAGAATGGCTTTCCACATCTAGTGAACTAGGTTTATACCCACTTAGAATCGGATAAACGCAGTCACAACTGGCAGAATGTTAATTTGAAATTTAACTGTGGATTTTTTGTTTTTTGAACACTGTATATGTTCAATCATTTTGCGGTTAGCACAAAGTCAAAAAGTAGTTTAAGACGAACATTTTAAGATTTGTACAGAGTCTGTAACCCAAAAAATGGCGGAAATACAAAATTTGTATGCAATTTCCAAAAAAGAGTATAACATTTCGAATATCTAGAAAACGGTTAGAGTTTTGGTAATTTTGCAAAAAACCAAAAATGTTTAGAATGATTTTCCACATCTAGTGAACTAGGTTTATACCCACTTAGAAACGGATAAACGCAGTCACAACTGGCAGAACGTTAATTTGAAATTTAACTGTGGGTTTTTTGTTTTTTGAACACCCTGTATATGTTCAATCATTTTGCGGTTAGCACAAAGCCAAAAAGTAGTTTAAGACGAACATTTTAAGATTAGTACAGTCTCTGTAACCCAAAAAATGGCGGAAATACAAAATTTGTATGCAATTTCCAAAAAAGAGTATAACATTTCGAATATCTAGAAAACGGTTAGAGTTTTGGTAATTTTGCAAAAAACCAAAAATGTTTAGAATGATTTTCCACATCTAGTGAACTAGGTTTATACCCACTTAGAAACGGATAAACGCAGTCACAACTGGCAGAATGTTAATTTAAAATTTAACTGTGGGTTTTTTGTTTTTTGAACACCCTGTATATGTTCAATCATTTTGCGGTTAGCACAAAGTCAAAAAGTAGTTTAAGACGAACATTTTAAGATTTGTACAGTCTCTGTAACCCAAAAAATGGCGGAGATACAAAATTTATATGCAATTTCCAAAAAAGAGTATAACATTTCGAATATCTAGAAAACGGTTATAGTTTTGGTAATTTTGCAAGAAACCAAAAATGTTTAGAATGGCTTTCCACATCTAGTGAATTAGGTTTATACCCACTTAAAATCGGATAAACGCAGTCATAACTGGCAGAATGTTAATTTGAAATTTAACTGTAGATTTTTTGTTTTTTGAACAGCCTGTATATGTTTAATTGTGCTGCGGTTGGCACGAAGTAAAATATCAGTTCAAGACGCACATTTTGACCTTTTTACAGTTGCTGAAACCCCAAAACGGCGAATATTTCGGAAACAGGTAGAGTTACAGAAATTTTGCAAAAATGTTCAGAGTGATTTGTTACACCCAGTGGACTGGGTTTACACCCGCTTAAAACCGTGTAAACTCGGTGAAAACATTTTTTGTTTTTTACACCCTTGAACTTTAAAACTCGAAGCAAAGCGGAAAATTGTTAACGGGTGCAAAAATTGCACTTTCTTCCCTAGTTGCGCAAATAACTTGGGACACCCTATATTATCTAACACAACATTTCTACTTGTAATTTAAAAGGCATGCGTTGCTGTAATCCCGTTAAGCTTTACATATTACTAATTGTAATGCTTCGATTGTCACATTATCTTTATGTAATACTATACTCCTTTTGCGGTCCCTTCCTTATGTTACTGTTGCGCTAACCCACATTTTGTAACCTAGAATCTCAATCCATAATTATATGTTTTTCCATATTTAGTATGTATTTTTGTTGAATTCACGTCGTTACAGTACCTACAGTGCCACAAAAAAAAATGTTTTCCTTGTGTATGTCTCTAATTGTGTCTTTGGTTGGCATTAGTAAATGTCGTACATTATGGCAAATTCAAAGCAAAAACCGATAACGTAACAATGTAATAGAAAGGTTAGGTTAGGTTAGGTTATGTTAGTTATTTTTGACAACTGACTTCATTTTATAATAAAGAAAACTTAACCATTTTCAAAAAAAAACCCTACTAAATTAATTACAAAATTTGCAATTCACTTAAAAAAAAACTTATCAAAATTATTTAGGTTGGAAAATATTAAATAAAGAAAAATGTCAAAAACTAATGGTTTTAATTATTTTTTAATGGTGATTTTAAAGAAATTCTTGTTTGTGGTCTATGGCAAAATAGAAAATTGCATTTAATCTCTTTTATTAGTTAAGATATTAGAGGATCAACAAGAATTTAACAATAATTTTATTGTTTGGTAATGTTGAAACAATGTTTTTGGACTGATATACGAAGAGCCAAAGAGAATACCGATTAATGTCCAAAAAAGTGCTTTCTAAGAAAATTCCAAATTATTGTAAAACTTTTTCTGGAGACATCACATAAATAAAGACAAAAACAAAATTTGACTGCCAAGTTGAATAACACAAAGTCGTCTCCACAGCAAATCGTTATCACCATCTGCTTAGCACCACCATGTTATCAATTCGTCCATTTCCACCTAGGCAACCAACTCGACAGCAAACGGTAATAATCACGTTATTCCTAAAAATTTTTATAATTTTCCAAAATGTCTAAGAATTTTCCATTCACTAAGGTTCATCAACTACATAATGTAGTTTTTTTAAATTATTATTTTAAAGTGGTTCTTAGGATGTTTGTGCTAGTGGTTTTTTTCTGCTGCACATTTCCAGCTGTAATTCAGAAAGAGACAAGTGTAATTTAGTTTAACTTTTAACCTAAACTGTGTTATTTTTTCATAACATTCATTGTGTTATAAAGTATATTAATTTATTAAAGTGCCTTGGAGTTTTGGCTTTGGTAATTTTATCCACAGATAAAGTATTTTATGGAATTACCTTTAAATGTTCTGAATTTCATTTAATGGTTTCGGAATTTAAATAGATTTTTTCCGAATTGCCCTTCTGAATTGCAGTTGCTTATTCTGAGTTCCGCTTGACCTTTTCTGAATCTCACTTGACCTAATCTGAACTACATTTGGAAATGGTGTAGAATGACAGCTAGTTGATGATACCGTTTAACAAGGTAGGCTTTTTTGGATTTTGTTAATGTATCACCTTATAAGAAGTGTTCTTCTAGCCTCTGAAGATGAGCTGCTTCTGTGCTCAAAACATGTAAATTTACTGTGGAAAGGACTTTGTGTTGTTCAACCACTCCTGTCCAGTCTACTTCAAATCAACTTAGTGAAAAATGGACTTCATTTTTCAAAATTTTACTCCATTCTGGACGTTTTTGGTCTCTAGCAAACTTTCTGTATTTCTACACCATTTCTAGCTGTAATTCAGAAAGAGTCAAGTGTAATTTAGAATGGTTAAATGTAATTCAGAAAATGTAAAGAATAATTCAGCAGGCAACTCTAATTTAGAAATTGTTAATTGCAATTCAAACAGTAAAACTCACTTGAATTTGTAACAATTGTGTAATTTTTTCATAACATTCATTTTATTAAAGTATTTTAAGTGTCTTGGAGTTTCGGCTTTGGTAATTTTATCCACAGATAATGTATTTTATGGAATTGCCTTTAAATGTTTTGAATTTCATTTAATGGTTTCGGAATTTAAATAGATTTTTTCCGAATTGCAGTTGCTTATTCTGAATTCCGCTTGACCTTTTCTGAATCTCACTTGGCCTATCCTGAACTACATTTGGAAATGGTGTAGTATGACAGCTAGTTGATGATACCGTTTAACAAGGTAGGCTTTTTTGGATTTTGTTAATGTATCACCTTATAACAAGTGTTCTTATAGCCTCTGAAGATGAGCTGCTTCTGCGCTCAAAACATGTAAATTTACTGTGGAGACGACTTTGTGTTGTTCAACCACTCCTGTCCAGTCTACTTCAAATCACCTTAGTGAAAAATGGACTTCATTCTTCAAAATTTTACTCCATTCTGGACGTTTTTGGTCTCTAGCAAAATTTCCGAATTTCTACACCATTTCTAGTTGTAATTCAGAAAGAGTCAAGTGTAATTTAAAATGGTTAAATGTAATTCAGAAAATGTAAAGAATAATTCAGCAGGCAACTGTAATTCAGAAATTGTTAATTACAATTCAGAAAGTATATCAAGTAAAACTCACTTGAATTTGTAACAATTGTGTAATTTTTTCATAACATTCATTTTATTAAAGTATTTTAAGTGTCTTGGAGTTTCGGCTTTGGTAATTTTATCCATAGATAAAGTATTTTATGGAATTACCTTTAAATGTTCTGAATTTCATTTAATGGTTTCGGAATTTAAATATATTTTTTCCGAATTACACTTCTGAATTGCAGTTGCTTATTCTGAATTCCGCTTGACCTTTTCTGAATCTCACTTGGCCTATCATGAACTACATTTGGAAATTGTGTAGAATGACAGCTAGTTGATGATACCGTTTAACAAGGTAGGCTTTTTTGGATTTTGTTAATGTATCACCTTATAAGAAGTGTTCTTCTAGCCTCTGAAGATGAGCTGCTTCTGCGCTCGAAACATATAAATTTACTGTGGAGACGACTTTGTGTTGTTCAACCACTCCTGTCCAGTCTACTTCAAATCAACTTAGTGAAAAATGGACTTCATTCTTCAAAATTTTACTTCATTCTGGACGTTTTTGGTCTCTAGCAAAATTTCCGTATTTCTACACCATTTCTAGTTGTAATTCAGAAAGAGTCAAGTGTAATTCAGAATAGTCCTATAAAATTCAGAAAGAGTAAAGTGTAATTTAGAATGGTTAAATGTAATTCAGAAAATGTTAATTGCAATTCAGAAAGTATATCAAGTAAAACTCACTTTAGTTTGTAACAATTGTGTAATTTTTTCATAACATTCATTTTATTAAAGTATTTTAAGTGTCTTGGAGTTTTGGCTTTGGTAATTTTATCCACAGATAAAGTATTTTATGGAATTGCCTTTAAATGTTCTGAATTTCATTTACTGGTTTCGGAATTTAAATAGATTTTTTCCGAATTGCCCTTCTGAATTACAGTTGCTTATTCTGAGTTCCGCTTGACCTTTTCTGAATCTCACTTGACCTAATCTGAACTACATTTGGAAATGGTGTAGAATGACAGCTAGTTGATGATACCGTTTAACAAGGTAGGCTTTTTTGGATTTTGTTAATGTATCACCTTATAAGAAGTGTTCTTCTAGCCTCTGAAGATGAGCTGCTTCTGCGCTCGAAACATGTAAATTTACTGTGGAGACGACTTTGTGTTGTTCAACCACTTCTGTCCAGTCTACTTCAAATCAACTTAGGGAAAAATGGACTTCATTCTTCAAAATTTTACTCCATTCCGGACGTTTTTGGTCTCTAGCAAAATTTCCGTATTTCTACACCATTTCTAGCTGTAATTCAGAAAGAGTCAAGTGTAATTTAGAATGGTTAAATGTAATTCAGAAAATGTAAAGAGTAATTCAGAAATTGTTAATTGCAATTCAGAAAGTATATCAAGTAACACTCACTTTAATTTGTAACAATTGTGTAATTTTTTCATAACATTCATTTTATTAAAGTATTTTAAGTGTTTTGGAGTTTCGGCTTTGGTAATTTTATCCATAGATAAAGTATTTTATGGAATTACCTTTAAATGTTCTGAATTTCATTTAATGGTTTCGGAATTTAAATATATTTTTTCCGAATTACACTTCTGAATTGCAGTTGCTTATTCTGAATTCCGCTTGACCTTTTCTGAATTTCACTTGGCCTATCATGAACTACATTTGGAAATTGTGTAGAATGACAGCTAGTTGATGATACCGTTTAACAAGGTAGGCTTTTTTGGATTTTGTTAATGTATCACCTTATAAGAAGTGTTCTTCTAGCCTCTGAAGATGAGCTGCTTCTGCGCTCGAAACATGTAAATTTACTGTGCAGACGACTTTGTGTTGTTCAACCACTCCTGTCCAGTCTACTTCAAATCAACTTAGTGAAAAATGGACTTCATTTTTCAAAATTTTACTCAATTCTGGACGTTTTTGGTCTCTAGCAAACTTTCTGTATTTCTACACCATTTCTAGCTGTAATTCAGAAAGAGTCAAGTGTAATTTAGAATGGTTAAATGTAATTCAGAAAATGTAAAGAATAATTCAGCAGGCAACTCTAATTTAGAAATTGTTAATTGCAATTCAAACAGTAAAACTCACTTGAATTTGTAACAATTGTGTAATTTTTTCATAACATTCATTTTATTAAAGTATTTTAAGTGTCTTGGAGTTTCGGCTTTGGTAATTTTATCCACAGATAATGTTTTTTATGGAATTGCCTTTAAATGTTCTGAATTTCATTTAATGGTTTCGGAATTTAAATAGATTTTTTCCGAATTGCAGTTGCTTATTCTGAATTCCGCTTGACCTTTTCTGAATCTCACTTGGCCTCTCCTGAACTACATTTGGAAATGGTGTAGTATGACAGCTAGTTGATGATACCGATTAACAAGGTAGGCTTTTTTGGATTTTGTTAATGTATCACCTTATAACAAGTGTTCTTATAGCCTCTGAAGATGAGCTGCTTCTGCGCTCAAAACATGTAAATTTACTGTGGAGACGACTTTGTGTTGTTCAACCACTCCTGTTCAGTCTACTTCAAATCAACTTAGTGAAAATTGGACTTCATTTTTCAAAATTTTACTCCATTCTGGACGTTTTTGGTTTCTAGCAAAATTTCCGTATTTCTACACCATTTCTAGCTGTAATTCAGAAAGAGTCAAGTGTAATTCAGAATAGTCCTATAAAATTCAGAAAGAGTCAAGTGTAATTTAGAATGGTTAAATGTAATTCAGAAAATGTAAAGAGTCATTCAGAAATTGTTAATTGCAATTCAGAAAGTATATCAAGTAAAACTCACTTTAATTTGTAACAATTGTGTAATTTTTTCATAACATTCATTTTATTAAAGTATTTTAAGTGTCTTGGAGTTTCGGCTTTGGTAATTTTATCCACAGATAATGTATTTTATGGAATTGCCTTTAAATGTTCTGAATTTGATTTAATGGTTTCGGAATTTAAATAGATTTTTTCCGAATTGCACTTCTGAATTGCAGTTGCTTATTCTGAATTACGCTTGACCTTTTCTGAATCTCACTTGGCCTATCCTGAACTACATTTGAAAATGGTGTAAAATGACAGCTAGTTGATAATACCGTTTAACAAGGTAGACTTTTTTGGATTTTGTTAATGTATCACCTTATAAGAAGTGTTCTTCTAGCCTCTGAAGATGAGCTGCTTCTGCGCTCGAAACATGTAAATTTACTGTGGAGACGACTTTGTGTTGTTCAACCACTCCTGTCCAGTCTACTTCAAATCAACTTAGTGAAAAATGGACTTCATTCTTCAAAATTTTACTCCATTCTGGAGGTTTTTGGTCTCTAGCAAAATTTCCGAATTTCTACACCATTTCTAGTTGTAATTCAGAAAGAGTCAAGTGTAATTTAGAATGGTTAAATGTAATTCAGAAAATGTAAAGAATAATTCAGCAGGCATCTGTAATTCAGAAATTGTTAATTGCAATTCAGAAAGTATATCAAGTAAAACTCACTTTAATTTGTAACAATTGTGTAATTTTTTCATAACATTCATTTTATTAAAGTATTTTAAGTGTCCTGGAGTTTTGGCTTTGGTAATTTTATCCACAGATAAGGTATTTTATGGAATTGCCTTTAAATGTTCTGAATTTCATTTGATGTTTCTGAATTTAAATGGATTTTTTCCGAATTGCACTTCTGAATTGCAGTTGCTTATTCTGAATTCCGCTTGACCTTTTCTGAATTTCACTTGGCCTATCATGAACTACATTTGGAAATTGTGTAGAATGACAGCTAGTTGATAATACCGTTTAACAAGGTAGGCTTTTTTGGATTTTGTTAATATATCACCTTATAAGAAGTTTTCATCTAGCCTCTGAAGATGAGCTGCTTCTGCACTCGAAACATGTAAATTTACTGTGGAGACGACTTTGTGTTGTTTAACCACTCCTGTCCAGTTTACTTCAAACCCACTAAGTGAAAAATAGACTACTACATCCTTCAAAATTTTACTGCATTCTGGACGTCGTTCTGGTCTCTGGCAAAATTTCCATATTTCTACACCATTTCTGTTGCTTATTCTGAATTACTTGACCTTTCCTGAACTACATTTGGAAATGGTGTAGTCGTTTTCGAAATATTTAACATTCTTTATCTTTTTTTGGAAATTACATAAATATTTTGAAAATCTCGTATCTCCGCCATTTTTGGTGGTTTCAGCAACGGTAAGAAACTCAAAACGTTTGTTTTGAACTGCTCTTTCTGAAAATTCCCTATCTCAGTCATTTTTGGGGTTTCAAAAACTGGTGTGAAAACTCAAAATATTCATCATGAACTGTTCTTTCACCTTGTGTTATTCGCAAAATTTTTCTAAAACAAAGGAGTTAGAGAGGAAATCAAGATAAGTAAGTACTATAAAGTCGACGGTGCTTCTGCATTATAACTAGCAGGTTGGCAACATAACAATAACAAGAAACGTGGCGACAAATCCTCATATTAATCAAACTGAAGTAATCGTATGCAATAAATGTATTGTGACCGTGTGTAATAATGGCTTCTTGTATGGTAAACGTAACGGAAGTAAGACGGTAAAACTTATACGTCGACTAGTTCAATGCACTCGATATGTCCACAGGTTATGAAGACAAATTACGAATACCAAAGTTGGACTCAGCAAACGCACTTGAACACATTTTCTCATACACTACTTTTACTATATTTATGATACAGGGTGTTTCAGGTTGTAACCGAGAAAATGCACCAAAGTGAGTGAGTGTGTGACGCGGGGGGCTCCAGCCCTTGAAATACGTATAGGCCTCCTATATGGACCCCTCACGTCCCGCCAGTAAGGGAGCTACAGCAGCCCAGTGTCCTTTATAAAAGCCACTAGGTTGCTGGGGCATAGGTCTCTTAAGTCCCTGGGCAACAGCATTGGCTGTCCCAGTATGCGCATACGCACGTAACAGAAGGCAGGACAGCTCATAAGGACATGTCCCGAAGTATCTTCATCTTCTAAGCATCCCCTACATTCAGCATCCTCAGCAACACCCATCAAAGACTGATGTCGTCTAAGGTGACAATGACCGGTCAATAAGCCTGTCACCGTTCTTAAATTGCTTCTGTCGAGTCTCAGTAGTTGTTTAGTTTTCAGAGCACTGGCCTGTCTCATGCCCGAGGCGACAACCCAGCGGCAGTGAAATAATTGCCTGGCCAAGGCCCCCATGGAGCGTGTAGCCGTACTCTTTGAGATCCCAACGGTCCACGGTGTCACTTGTGCGCCCAATCTAGCCAACCGGTCGGCCTCCTCATTGCCAGGAACATCAGAATGACCCAGATGAGGCGGATGTTATTTCCCAACGAGAGTGTCTCGAGGATTGTTTTACATTCCAGCACCAGCCGGGAGCTTACCTTCTCGACACTGAGTGCTTTGGATGGCTCTCCTGCTATCTGAGCAGATATTAATATTCTGTCCAATTAGAGGACTGGACAATAGTTCCAGCCCGCAGGACAAGGACAAAATTTAATGAGGATTCCAAAAATGTGCTTAAAATAGTAATTTTCTCACTCCAAGTCGGCTTTATAGGCGATTATGTCTCTGACAGTCCTTTCAAACTGTGTTCCTTGCAGTTCAAATTTTGACACCACTTTTCTCCCTGACTGTTTCAAATTTTGTAGTGTTTTTTCATGTCATTAGATAGGAAATTTAATGAGGATTTCAAAAATGTGCTTAAAATAGTAATTTTCTCACTACAAGTAGGTTTTATAGGCGATTGTGTCTCTGACTGTCCTTTCAAACTGTGTTCCTTGCAGTTCAAATTTTGACACCACTTTTCTCCCTGACTGTTTCAAATTTTGTAGTGCTTTTTCATGTCATTGGATAGGAAATTTAATGAGGATTCCAAAAATGTGCTTAAAATAGTAATTTTCTCACTCCAAGTAGGTTTTATAGGCGATTGTGTCTCTGACTATCCTTTCAAACTGTGTTTCTTGCAGTTCAAATTTTGACACCGCTTTTCTCCCTGACTGTACCAAAATTTTAGTGTTTTTTCATGTCATTGGATAGAAAATTTAATGAGGATTCCAAAAATGTGCTTAAAATAGTAATTTTCTCACTCCAAGTCGGTTTTATAGGCGATTGTGTCTCTGACAGTCCTTTCAAACTCGTGTTCCTTGCAGTTCAAATTTTGACACCGCTTGTCTCCCTGACTGTACCAAAATTTTAGTGTTTTTTCATGTCATTGGATAGAAAATTTAATGAGGATTCCAAAAATGTGCTTAAAATAGTAATTTTCTCACTCCAAGTCGGTTTTATAGGCGATTATGTCTCTGACTGTCCTTTCAAACTGTGTTCCTTGCAGTTCAAATTTTGACACCGCTTTTCTCCATGATTGTACCAAAATTTTAGTGTTTTTTCATGTCATTGGGTAGAATTTAATGTGGATTCCAAAAATGTGCTTAAAATAGTAATTTTCTCACTCCAAGTAGGTTTTATAGGCAATTGTGTCTCTGACTGTCCTTTCAAACTGTGTTCCTTGCAGTTCAAGTTTTGACACCGTTTTTCTCCCTGACTGTACCAAAATTTTAGTGTTTTTTCATGTCATTGGATAGGAAATTTAATGAGGATTCCAAAAATGTCCTTAAAATAGTAATTGTCTCACTCCAAGTAGGTTTTATAAGCGATTGTGTCTCTGACTGTCCTTTCAAACTGTGTTCCTTGCAGTTCAAATTTTGACACCGCTTTTCTCCCTGACTGTACCAAAAATTTTAGAGTTTTTTCATGTCATTGGATAGAAAATTTAATGTGGATTCCAAAAATGTGCTTAAAATAGTAATTGTCTCACTCCAAGTAGGTTTTGTAGGCGATTGTGTCTCTGACTGTCCTTTCAAACTGTGTTCCTTGCAGTTCAAATTTTGACACCGCTTTTCTCCCTGACTGTACCAAAAATTTTAGTGTTTTTTCATGTCATTGGATAGAAAATTTAATGTGGATTCCAAAAATGTGCTTAAAATAGTAATTGTCTCACTCCAAGTAGGTTTTATAGGCAATTGTGTCTCTGACTGTCCTTTCAAACTGTGTTCCTTGCAGTTCAAGTTTTGACACCGTTTTTCTCCCTGACTGTACCAAAATTTTAGTGTTTTTTCATGTCATTGGATAGGAAATTTAATGAGAATTCCAAAAATGTCCTTAAAATAGTAATTGTCTCACTCCAAGTAGGTTTTATAAGCGATTGTGTCTCTGACTGTCCTTTCAAACTGTGTTCCTTGCAGTTCAAATTTTGACACCGCTTTTCTCCCTGACTGTACCAAAAATTTTAGTGTTTTTTCATGTCATTGGATAGAAAATTTAATGTGGATTCCAAAAATGTGCTTAAAATAGTAATTGTCTCACTCCAAGTAGGTTTTATAAGCGATTGTGTCTCTGACTGTCCTTTCAAACTGTGTTGCTTGCAGTTCAAATTTTGACACCGCTTTTCTCCATGATTGTACCAAAATTTTAGTGTTTTTTCATGTCATTGGGTAGAATTTAATGTGGATTCCAAAAATGTGCTTAAAATAGTAATTTTCTCACTCCAAGTCGGTTTTATAGGCGATTATGTCTCTGACTGTCCTTTCAAACTGTGTTCCTTGCAGTTCAAATTTTGACACCGCTTTTCTCCATGATTGTACCAAAATTTTAGTGTTTTTTCATGTCATTGGGTAGAATTTAATGTGGATTCCAAAAATGTGCTTAAAATAGTAATTTTCTCACTCCAAGTAGGTTTTATAGGCAATTGTGTCTCTGACTGTCCTTTCAAACTGTGTTCCTTGCAGTTCAAGTTTTGACACCGTTTTTCTCCCTGACTGTACCAAAATTTTAGTGTTTTTTCATGTCATTGGGTAGAATTTAATGAGGATTCCAAAAATGTCCTTAAAATAGTAATTGTCTCACTCCAAGTAGGTTTTGTAGGCGATTGTGTCTCTGACTGTCCTTTCAAACTGTGTTCCTTGCAGTTCAAATTTTGACACCGCTTTTCTCCCTGACTGTACCAAAAATTTTAGTGTTTTTTCATGTCATTGGATAGAAAATTTAATGTGGATTCCAAAAATGTGCTTAAAATAGTAATTGTCTCACTCCAAGTAGGTTTTGTAGGCGATTGTGTCTCTGACTGTCCTTTCAAACTGTGTTCCTTGCAGTTCAAATTTTGACACCGCTTTTCTCCCGGACTGTGCCAAAATTTTAGTGTTTTTTTATGTCATTGGATAGAAAATTTAATGAGGATTCCAAAAATGTGTTTAAAACAATAATTTTTTTACCCCAAGTGGGTTTTACAAGCGATTTTGTCCCTATAAACCGTGTTCAAATTTCAGACAACTGATTTTAAATATTTGTTACACCAAACCACTTTTTCCTAAAAAACTCGAAAACAGTAAAAGTTACAAAAAAATTGCAAGAGACCAAAAATGTTGCCAATCAACTCCTTAACCTAACACTGTAAGTTTGCAGGACCGATTTTGCTTCCAGTAAACAGTGTGTGCATGAAAATTATGGTGCTTGACTGTTTTTGGTCACCCTGTACGCAATTTTTAAGATAGGTTTTTTTGCTTAACACCACAAAAAGGAGTTTAAAACGGTTCTTTTAAGTGGTTGAACCACCTTGAACTCCCAATAATAACGGAGTTACAGAGTATTCAAATTTCAAACCACAATTTCAACTAAAAGGGTCTTTGATTGAGGTGGCACTTGTTCCAATCCTCAGGTAGTTTTGTAAATTTTGCTTTGTTGAAAGCTTTTCTTGTTGTCCATCTGAGGTGTTCCAGTTCCTGCCATCATCACGCGGAGGTATTGCCAGAGTATTGAAACACCCTCAGTTGGCACGACTTTTTGTAATTTTGTATGATGGCATTTTGGATGGTAATAGCATACCTCTCCAATTCTCGTTCATCATGATGGATGATAACTTTCTCCCCTCCTTGGTGGGTGGTGCTATGGTAAGTATAGGTGGTAAGTGTTAAGGGTGCAATTTAATGTAAATGTTATTTTAATATATACAGTGCGTTTTTTTTAACGCGCAACATAGGATTTTACGTGTTAAATTTTTAAGCCCATGTTAGACCATGTTATTTTGGAAGTACAAGTATAAAACTTGACGGGTGGCTGTTTCGTATCCTGAAGCTTAAGTAAGTTTACCAATTCGGCCTAAAAAGTGTTAAAAAGCTTGCAAAAAATCATCTTTTTTCGAAAAGGTTTTATCGTTTCATACTCCCTGTATGCATTGTTGTTCTTTGTTGTTTTTGATACTGGCACGGCAGGTAGCAGGTAAAATTTGGCGTAGAAAGTAAAACAGGGTGATCATTAACTTTATATCAAGAAAGTTAAGAACAAAAGAAGTATTTTTATAAGTGAATTGTTCAAATTGACCTCCGTTTGAAGCCAAACAGTATATTCCAAACAATCATAAAATGCCCTTTTGACGTTCAAAAGATGTCGGGTCGTGATGCAAAATATGTCACTTTACCTGCTACCTGCCCTGCCAGTATAAAAACAACAAGGAACAACAATGCATACAGGGAGTATGGAACGATAAAATCTTTTCGAAAAAAAATGATTTTTTTCTAGTTTTTAATCACTTTTTAGACCAAATTGGTAGACTTACTTAAGCTTCAGGGTACTAAAGACACACCCGTCAAGTTATAGACTTGCAGTTCCAAAATAAAATGGTCTAACATGGGCTTAAAAATTTAACACGTAAAATCCTATGTTGCGCGTTAAAAAAAACGCACTGTATAATTTTTAAACTCTGGGTTTTTCTGCACTTTTGCACTTTAAGAAAGCTTTAAAAAAGTCACCTTTCCTATAATAAGGGGAAAACTGTGTAAACAATTAGAAAGGATGCTTATAGGTTAAAAAAACATAATAAGACATGTATTTTCAATATAAAAAAAGATATAGTTTTAGAGACAATTTTAAGAACTTTGTGATCACAAACCATATCCTTACTCATATTTGTGAAATAGAATTTTTAATAACCGATCAACTAATTAAAGGTATTCTCTAAGTTGTATTATAATAAATAGACTTTGTTTATTAAGACTTAAATACAACCACCATTTTCGATATCTTCAGGAAGTACTATTTTTTCAACAACGTCCTTTTTATGTTGCTATTTTGTTTAAAAATTCATAGCAGTGTATAGAAGTGAAAGAAAAAGTCATTGAAGTAGGGTAGGTACATTACCACAAGAATATGAAAGTCGTTTAACCTTGGTATCACGATCACTTTGGAAAATATCGATCTACCCACTTGAATAATGTTGATTAGGTACTAATTCCTTTTAAAGCATTTGCTGATATTTTCTCGGTTCTTTTGTACTGATTCTATCGTTACTTAATTAGAAGTCGTATTGTAAGCTGTCATCCGTCATAGTTAATATACTAATCCTTTAACTTTTTATATGTTATATGTTTTTTTTTTAACATTAGTTCCTTTTTTTGTTTTAAACTACATTAGGATTGTTAAAAGTTTACTTCAATGCCAAGGCCTTAATTAAATGAATGAGATTTAAGAATATTAATTTAAAACAACCCTCCAAAATTTTACTTAGATAATTAAGAACTCATTATGACTCTTAGGGCCAGCACTTTCAGTTCAGAATAACTTTATTCTAAAGATAATGGAAACCGTGAAATCAGACGCTGCTATTGGTCAATACTGTCATTTTTATAGAAATTATCCCAACAATAAATTTATCCGGAGGTGAAAGTACTGGTCCTAAATATGGTAGACTCTGCCTTTTGGCCCAATCCGTCACAATTTTTGTTTTAACACACATTTTGGTGGTTTTGGTAGAAAATAAAACCAGCTTCAATTTTTCCTTTTAGAAATGGCGAATTCTATCAAGGAAAAGAAAATACCTACCGAAGATTGAAATTGTTTCTCAGGGACTCGCAGATCTCGTCTTAGTTTACGGAAGGTAACTTTTTTCTGGCGCCTTTAGGGCAAAATGTACCTCCTAGATTTTTGTAGAAAATTAAATTTCCCACAATTTTCGTCCCTTAACATTTCATTGAATTTTGCCATGTGGCCGAGTTACGGAAGGATTGAAGTTTCGGAAGTAGACATTCACTTTGCGCTCACTAAACATTCCTAAGCAAATATTTCCTTTCTTAGACCCTTAAACACAAAGGTTTTTCTGCAATTTTTTCCTATTTCAGTCAAGGAAAAAAATACAGAAGGTTGAAATTTAATTTTTCATTTGACTCACAAGTCTTTGACCGGTAAATTACCAGTAAATTACTGGTAAATTATAAATACTCTGTTTTTCTGACAGATCGAATTTTGACACTGCTTTTCTCCCTGACTGTACCAAATTTTGTAGTGTTTTTCATGTCATTGGATAGGAAATTTAATGAAGATTCCAAAAATGTGCTTAAAATAGTAATTTTCTCACTCTAAGTCGGTTTTATAAGCGATTGTGTCTCTGACAGTCCTTTCAAACTGTGTTCCTTGCAGTTCAAATTTTGAAACCGCTTTTCTCCCTGACTGTAAAAAAATATTAGTGTTTTTTCCTATCATTGGATAGGAAATTTAATGAGGATTCCAAAAATGTGCTTAAAATAGTAATTTTCTCACCACAAGTAGCTTTTATAAGCGATTGTGTCTCTGACTGTCCTTTCAAACTGTGTACCTTGCAGTTCAAATTTTGACACCGGTTTTCTCCCTGACTGTACCAAATTTTGTAGTGTTTTTTCATGTCATTTGATAGGAAATTTAATGAGAATTCCAAAAATGTGCTTAAAATAGTAATTTTCTCACTCCAAGTCGGTTTTATAGGCGATTGTGTCTCTGACTGTCCTTTCAAACTGTGTTCCTTGCAGTTCAAATTTTGACATCGCTTTTCTCCCTGACTGTACCAAAATTTTAGTGTTTTTTCATTGAATTGGATAGGAAATTTAATGAGGATTCTAAAAATGTACATAAAATAGTAATTGTCTCACTCCAAGTAGGTTTTATAAGCGATTGTGTCTCTGACTGTCTTTCAAACTGTGGTCCTTACAGTTCAAATTTTGACACCGCTTTTCTCCCTGACTGTACTAAAATTTGTAGTGTTTTTTCATGTCAATGGTTAGGAATTTTAATGTGGATTCCAAAAATGTGTATAAAATAGTAATTGTCTCACTCCAAGTAGGTTTTATAAGCGATTGTGTATCTGACTGTCCTTTCAAACTGTGTTCCTTGCAGTTCAAATTTTGACACCACTTTTCTCCCTGACTGTACCAAATTTTGTAGTGTTTTTTCATGTCATTTGATAGGAAATTTAATGAGGATTCCAAAAATGTGCTTAAAATAGTAATTGTCTCATTCCAAGTCGGTTTTATAGGCGATTGTGTCTCTGGCAGTCTTTTCAAACTGTGTTCCTTGCAGCTCAAATTTTGACACCACTTTTCTCCCTTACTGTACCAAATTTTGTAGTGTTTTTTTCATGTCATTGGATAGGAAATTTAATGACAATTCCAAAAATGTACCTATAATAGTAATTGTCTCATTCCAAGTAGGTTTTATAAGAGCGTTTGCGTCTCTGACTGTCCTTTCAAACTGTGTTCCTTGCAGTTAAAACTTTATCCCGCTTTTCTCCCAGACTGTACCAAAATTTTTAGTGTTTTTTCATGTCATTTGATAGGAAATTTAATGAGGATTCCAAAAATGTGCTTAAAATAGTAATTTTCTCACTCCAAGTCGGTTTTATATGCGATGGTGTCTCTGACAGTCCTTTCAAACTGTGTTCCTTGCTGTGCAAATTTTGGCACCGCTTTTCCCCCTGACTGTACCAAATTTTGTAGTGTTTTTCATGTCATTTGATAGGAAATTTAATGAGAATTCCAAATATGTGCTTAAAATAGTACTTTTCTCACTCCAAGTCGGTTTTATATGCGATTGTGTCTCTGACAGTCCTTTCAAACTGTGTTCCTTGCAGTTCAAATTTTGACACCGCTTTTCTCCCTGACTGTACGAAATTTTGTAGTGTTTTTCCATGTCATTGGATAGAAAATTTAATGAGGATTCCAAAAATATGCTTAAAACAATCATTTTTTTACCCCAAGTGGGTTTTACAAGCGATTTTGTCCCTATAAACCGTGTTCAAATTTCAGACAACTGATTTTAAATATTTGTTGCACCAAACCACTTTTTCCTATAAAACTCGAAAACAGTAAAAGTTAAAAAAATTGCAAGAGACCAAAAATGTTCCCAATCAACTCCTTAACCTAACGCTGTAAGTTTGCAGGACCATTTTTACTTCCAGTATACAGGATGTGCAAGGAAAGTGTGGTGGTTTACTATTTTTGTCACCCTGTACGCAATTTTTGGGATAGAATTTTTTACTTTACACCACTGGAAAGAGGAGCTCATAACGGTTCTTTTAAGTGGTTGAACCACCCTGAACTAACAACGGAGTTACAGGGTATTCAAATTTTAAACCACAGTTTCAACTGATTTGAAAATTTGTTGCATCAAACCAGTTTTTGCTAAATAACTCAGAAACGGTTAAAGTTACAACAAATTTATAAGATACCAAAAATGTTCCTAATCAACTCCTTAACTCAACACCGTAAGTTTCCGGGACCGTTTTTGCTTCCAGTATACAGTGTGTGCATGAAAAGTATGGTGACTGATTGTTTTTGGTCACCCTGTACGCAATTTTTCAGATAGGATCTTTTGCTTAACACCACTGAAAAGAGGAGCTCAAAACCGGTTCTTTTAAGTGTCCCTACTATCGACAGCTCTGGTTTTAAGTACAATTTTTTTTCTTTTGTTATTACTTTAAATTTGCCCAACCAAAAATCATGATTCATATTAATTCAACTTTCCCATGAAAAACAATATTGATATTTCTAGCACCATATAATAAAGTTATTTTTCTACGAGTATCAATTTTAATTAAGTTAAACGAAAATGTAGTACAGTAAAATTAAAAAAAAAAACAGTTGTTATTTCTTGATTTTAAATTTTAAAAAATCAAACTGACCGCGGAAAATGTAACCTTACCGCATCAGGTGCAGAAAAATACTCCTTCTCACACTTAAGTCTGTTCGGAAAAGTGTACTTTACCACACCCGTGTAGTAAAAGAGATTAACGTCTTCGCAATATTCAGTTTAAACAAAGTCTTGCGATACAGATTATTAGTCAAAGTGAAAAGAAAACAGTACTACTTCTGTACGGTGTGGAGGCTTGGACGCTGTCAGAAGCTTTTGAAATGGATTTTCAAAAGAATTCTTAGAATCTCTTGGATAGAAAGAATTACAAACGAAGAAGTGTGCTCCGAAGAATGGGTTGTGAGCCTGAAATCATGCTTACTGTGAAGCGTAGAAGAGTATTTTGGCCTTATCATGAGAAATAACAAATTTTCCAAAACATAATCCAAGGCAAAGTTGATAGCCGACGAGGGCCTGGAAGAAGAAGAATTTCATGGCTGGCTAACCTGCGAAAATGGTTTGGAACAACATCCGCATTGCCATGATGATAGCCAACGTCCGTAGTCGGATAGGGCAATAGAAGAAGAAGAAGAAGAGAAGAAAACAAATAGACATACAAAATATAGTAAAAACGTAATAACGTTTGAAATTCATGAGACACTTTCTCCTACTTTTATAGCTTCCTCGAATATATTGTAATTTCAACGACGTTTCCTATTAAGAAAAAATTTGATTAAACCCGTGGTTGTTTCTTTGTAATTAGAGTGGCAAAAATTCCTACGACATTTTGACGATCAGGTTATAGTTATGGCAGCAACAAGAATGTCATTAAAAAGCCGATTACCTTCACTGGAAAGGCTGTTTACTTGTTGTCTTGACGGATTTTTTCGACCACACCTTTTGATAATATTGCGGTTTATAATTCCGCGTATTTATACACCTGCGCCAAGTCGACTTTAAACTTGCTGCATTGTTGTTAATAAAACATAAGAAGGACACTCCCAAAAATTGTACGGGCATATATCGACCCTGGGTCATTTCCTTAATATTTTGCATTTTAGGTAGGTACGGACTTTTCGAGGTTCGTAACAGTAACTGGTACGTGCTCACATAATAACTAGGTCTGTTAAGGTAAGTGAACCAGATTTGGCTACTGGTTTCTATATCGCCTAATCTTGAACCGATTGATTGAAAATCACGACACACATTACCTAACTTTGCACAAAAACCAGCGTTATGTAAAGTAATTACCATATTTTGTAATAATAATAATAAACAATCTTTATTAATGAAAAAGTTACAATCATTCAATTTTTGAAAAATGCTTTTTTTGCAAAAAATACAATTTTGGCAATTTTTTATCTTTTTCCAATGCACAGCAAAGGGAACATTTATACCAAAGGACCTTAAATTGAATTTCAGGACCTTAAATGAAATTCAATATCTCGGTAACATGAAGAGCTAGACAGGCAAGTTTTGGTCCATTATTTTCTAGTATTTTTTATCCTCTTTCTAATGGCGTTTTAGTGAAATCTACAAGAGTTCAAATAAAAGAGTTACAATCATTCAAAAATTGAAAAAATGCCATTTTTGCAAAAAGTGCATTTATGACAATTTTTTATTTTTTTCCAGGAGTGTTCCAATGCACAGCAAAGGGCATATTTATACCAATGGACCTTGCATTAGGTGAAATAAGTACAAAAAAAGAACTTGAAAATTTATTTTTTTTTCAAAAAAATTGAAAGAATGGGGGGTATTTGGGGTCTTTTTGACTACTTTTTGAAATTCAATATCTCCGTAACATGAAGAGCTATGGAGGCCAGTTTAGGCTCATTTTGTAGTATTTTTTATCCTCTTTTTAATGGCGTTTTAGTGAAATTTATAAGAATTCAAATAAAAAAGTTACAATTATTCAAAAATGGAAAAAATGAAAACAATTTTTTGCAAAAAGTGCAATTTTCGCAGTTTTTTATTTTGCTCCAGGAGGGTTCCAATGTACAGCAAAGGGCATATTTATACCAAAGAACCTTAAATTAGGTAAAGTAAGTACAGAAAAAACAATTTAAAATTTTTTAAAAAAATTGAAATAATGGGGGGTATTTGGGTTATTTTTTAATATTTTTTGAAATTCAATATCTCGGTAAAGAGTTAGAGAGGCCAGTTTTGGCCCATTATATAATATACAGGGTGTGCATGATAATTATGGTGATTGATTGTTTTTGATCACCCTGTCCGCAATTTTTTAGAGAGAATTTTTTGCTTTACACCCTGAGAAAGAGGACCTCAAAACGGTTCTTTTAAGTGATTGAAACACCCTGAACTCTTAAAAATAACTGAGTTACAAGGTGTTTAAACTTCAAACTACAATTTCAACTGATTGGAAAACTGGTTGAATCAAACCAGTTTTTGCTAAATAACTCGGAAACAGTGAAGGTAACAAAAAATTTGCGAGAGATCAAAAATGTTCCTAATCAACTCCTTAACTCAGCACCGTAAGTTTGCAGGACCGTTTTTGCTTGAAATATACAGGGTGTGCATGATAATTATGGTGATTGACTGTTTTTGATCACCCTGTCCGCAATTTTTTAGAGAGAATTTTTTTCTTTACACCCTGAGAAAGAGGAGCTCAAAACGGTTCTTTTAAGTGGTTGAAACACCCTGAACTCTTAAAAATAACTGAGTTACAAGGTGTTCAAACTTCAAACTACAATTTCAACTGATTGGAAAACTGGTTGAATCAAACCAGTTTTTGCTAAATAACTCAGAAACGGTGAAAGTGACGAAAAATTTGCAAGAGATCAAAAATGTTCTTAATCAACTCCTTAACTCAGCACCGCAAGTTTGCAGGACCGTTTTTGCTTGAAATATACAGGGTGTGCATGATAATTATGGTGATAGACTGTTTTTGGTCACCCTGTCCGCAATTTTTTAGTGAGAATTTTTTGCTTTACACCCTGAGAAAGAGGAGCTCAAAACGGTTCTTTTAAGTGGTTGAAACACCCTGAACTCCTAAAAATAACTGAGTTACAAGGTGTACAAACTTCAAACTACAATTTCAACTGATTGGAAAACTGGTTGAATCAAACCAGTTTTTGCTAAATAACTCAGAAACGGTGAAAGTGACGAAAAATTTGCAAGAAATCAAAAATGTTCCTAATCAACTCCTTAACTCAACACCGTAAGTTTGCAGGACCGTTTTTGCTTGAAATATACAGGGTGTGCATGATAATTATGGTGATTGATTGTTTTTGATCACCCTGTCCGCAATTTTTTAGAGAGAATTTTTTGCTTTACACTTTGAGAAAGAGGAGCTCAAAAGGGTTCTTTTAAGTGGTTGAAACACCCTGAACTCCTAAAAATAACTGAGTTACAAGGTGTACAAACTTCAAACTACAATTTCAACTGATTGGAAAACTGGTTGAATCAAACCAGTTTTTGCTAAATAACTCAGAAACGGTGAAAGTGACGAAAAATTTGCAAGAGATCAAAAATGTTCTTAATCAACTCCTTAACTCAGCACCGCAAGTTTGCAGGACCGTTTTTGCTTGAAATATACAGGGTGTGCATGATAATTATGGTGATAGACTGTTTTTGGTCACCCTGTCCGCAATTTTTTAGTGAGAATTTTTTGCTTTACACCCTGAGAAAGAGGAGCTCAAAACGGTTCTTTTAAGTGGTTGAAACACCCTGAACTCTTAAAAATAACTGAGTACAAGGTGTTCAAACTTCAAACTACAATTTCAACTGATTGTAAAACTGGTTGAATCAAACCAGTTTTTGCTAAATAACTCAGAAACGGTGAAAGTGACGAAAAATTTGCAAGAGATCAAAAATGTTCTTAATCAACTCCTTAACTCAGCGCCGTAAGTTTGCAGGACCGTTTTTGCTTGAAATATACAGGGTGTGCATGATAATTATGGTGATTGACTGTTTTTGATCACCCTGTGCGCAATTTTTTAGAGAGAATTTTTTGCTTTACACCCTGAGAAAGAGGAGCTCAAAACGGTTCTTTTAAGTGGTTGAAACACCCTGAACTCCTAAAAATAACTGAGTTACAAGGTGTACAAACTTCAAACTACAATTTCAACTGATTGGAAAACTGGTTGAATCAAACCAGTTTTTGCTAAATAACTCAGAAACGGTGAAAGTGACGAAAAATTTGCAAGAAATCAAAAATGTTCCTAATCAACTCCTTAACTCAGCACCGTAAGTTTGCAAAACCGTTTTTGCTTGAAATATACAGGGTGTGCATGATAATTATGGTGATTGACTGTTTTTCGTCACCCTGTCCGCAATTTTTAAGATATAATTTTTTACTTTACACCCTGAGAAGGAAATCTATACGGGTTCAAATAAAAAAGTTACAACCATTTAAAAATTGGAAAAATGCCATTTTTGCAAAAAGTGCAAAAATTCAGAAAAAATTAATATACCAATTGTTGGGATTAATTCATCTGTTTCAAATGTCAATAGTTTGGTTAAAACCAAAATTAAATCAACAGTTAATAATAATGAATTTAAACTTCAATTCTTAGTGATTGAAAAAATTACTGATAACATTCCTCAAACTACATTTGATTGTTCATGTCTTGAGATTCCTGATAATGTAACTTTGGCAGACCCTAATTTTAATCAATCTGCTGAAATTAAAATTTTATTAGGTGCCAACATTTTTTATCATTTGTTGTTAAAATCACAAATTAATCTTGGTTACAAAAAACCTATTATACAGAATACCAAATTAGGATGGATAATTTCAGGAGCTTTTGATAATAAGCTATCATTGTATTCTTCACAAAACTGTTGTCATTCACTCACTGACTTGGGTTTAGAAAGTTTAAATAAGAATTTGGAGTCATTTTGGTCAATAAAAGAAATTCCACATACTAAGCCCTATTCAAGAGAAGAAAATGAATGTGAAGTTCATTTTCAAAACACACACAAAAGAGATAAAGGAGGTAATTTTGTCGTAAACTTACCTTTTAAAAATAATCATTTACAATTAGGGGATTCATTAAACACAGCTTTGAAACGTTTTCAATCTTTAGACGTTAAATTAACTAAAAATCCTCTGTTGAAGGCTACCAATTTTTTATTTTGTTCCAGGATGGTTCCTATGCACAGCAAAAAGCATATTTATACCAAAGGACCTTAAAATAGGTGAAATAAGTACAAAAAAAGCACTAAAATTTTTAATTTTCCAAAAAAATGAAAAGAATGGGGGTGGTTTGGGGTCTTTTTTGGCCACTTTTTGAAATTCAATAACTCGGTAACAGGAAGAGCTAGAGAGGCCAGTTTTGGCTCATTTTGTAGTATTTTTTATCCTCTTTCTAATGGCGTTTTAGTGAAATCTATAGGAGTTCAAACAAAAAAGTTAAAAACAATCAAAAATTTAAAAAATGCCATTTTTGCATAAAGCGCCATTTTGTTAATGTTCTGAAAAGGTATTTTAGGATTGTTCAATATAGAGGTATAAAGTGACGTAGAACGTTTTGATAATGCTTTTAGAACGTGGGTTTTCGGAAACTTTAAGTGATAACATTTGAGTGGGTGTATTAGAATGAAAATAGTATTTAATAGTAAAGTAAAATCGTTAGTGGGGTTCCAAAGTGCAAAATGTCTACATGGAAAAGACAAGTGAATGTAATTACTAAATAAGGAGCTTATTTAAATAAGATATTATTGTGAAATCCAAAAATATTTTTTGCGAGAAATGGCGTAAGACTGAATTTTTCATTTTTTGACTACTTTTCAGTCACTTTTCACTCGGATTCGTGGCAACTTTCAAAAAGATCATTTATGTTATCAGAAAGAGGAAAAAATACCTTTTAATCCTCAAAAAAAAATTAGTAAAATCAAGTGAATCAATTTGAAGAAACAGCCGCTCAAAAAAGACCAAAAATTTTCATGTCCCATTCTTTTTGACGAGCAGTTTACTTGAAACAACCTAATATAAAGAGCCCAAACTAGTTTTAAAATATTTATAAACACTTAGCACACTTACCTGATTCCACTAGTTTGTATATTATTGTATAAAGTAGAAATTACTCCAAAGAGAAAATTTCAAGTTTATAACATTATCCGGAAAGGCAATTTCGTCACGATTTTTCCACTCCAAAGCAGTTTATAATAATAAAACACTTTTCAATTAAGGTTTTGGCATGCCACTAAATACAATCATGTACGAGTAAGTCACAAAGCAAAAACGTCAGCTAAAGTGTTTGAAAATTTCAATTATTTTGAAAGTAAACCGTTAATATATTGCTTCACCGTGAAAACTCGCACGGGAGAAACCGCGTAAACCCCGATGATGGTGAAACGTACAAGTAGCGAAACGTTGTCTGGGATATATTTTTCGAGTTGTTTTTTTAGACCGACGAAAATTTCGCAACAATTTAAAAGCATTGGTGTAACACCACCTCAATATCGATTACTAGTTGAAATTTCTAATAACCCTCGAAATTTCGGACATAATAGTGTCTAAACCGTCGTTGCGCACTGGTACCTGGCCGATGTGACTTAACTACGGCGGGTAAGTGGTACCCAGTGCTTTTGTGGTTTGGGTGGCAGAACAGGATCGGGTTCATTCACGCAAACCACATTGAAAACTTGCGGCAGTAATAATTTCACTTTGTTGTCCGAGTCCTGTCCTGAACCGAATTAAATCAGCACCCACCACCACAACAGTAAAGCGGCTGGTCTTAAGAACGGTTCGTTGTTCTTGTAAGGAAGAATTACGCTCGCTAGCGATGGTGGCACCGCAATCACCTGTCGGCCGTCACTTTCTATATAGTACCACCGTCGGTACCACTAGCTGCCTTAACGACAACTACTGCTGGTCAGTTACACAAGAGAAAAATTGGCGGAACCAGACATATGGTACCGTTTAACCACGAGAATTTTGGCACTGTTTTTCCCCTGAATCTGAAAGTAAACATTTTCTTTTAACAGCATATACAGTGTGTCCATAGAGTAGACAATAAATTATACAGGATGGTCTAGTTTTTAATGTCAATAATTAATTTTTCTGAAAAATTCTTCCTAAGAAAATTACAGTTCTTTAAATTTCAGTTTAAAAAATTGATTTTTCCCACTCGGGTAAAGTTACTTTTCCGCATTGCAAGATTAATTTACAATAAATGTATAATAAACCTGCAATTTTTTGATGTGTAGAGCGAAAATAACCATTTGCATCAACCTTTTTATGAGATATTTAAGAGAAGAAGAAAATACATTTAAATCAAAAAACAATAACTGCTTATTTGATTTCTCAATTAAGAGGCTTTATTTAAGTAATTTTATGGTGAAGGAACTTTGCCGCTCTCTAGCTGTCAAACAATGTGACCAATCAACTCATGTAAGGATACTTTTGGAAAGCTTGAAATCTTCTCTATCTTTTGTTTTCTATGACATTTTGACGTGATTTGTCAAATAAGAGAGTAATTTAGGGTCAAAGCAGCGTGTGTCAAAAAATATGTGATTTTATGGTGAAGGAAATTTGCCGCTCTCTAGCTGTCAAACAATGTGACCAATCAACTCATGTGGGGATACTTTTGGAAAGCTTGAAATCTTCTCTATCTTTTGTTTTCTATGACATTTTGACGTGACTTGTCAAATATGAGAGTAATTTAGGGTCAAAGCAGCGTGTGTCAAAAAATATGTGATTTTATGGTGAAGGAACTTGGACGCCTTCTGGCGGCCAAACGGTGTGATCAATCAACTCAAGCGAGAATATTTTTGGAAAGCCTGAAATCTTCTCTATCTTTGGTTTTCTATGATATTTTGACGTGACTTGTCAAATAAGAGAGTAATTTAGGGTCAAAGCAACGTGTGTCAAAAAATATGTGATTTTATGGTGAAGGAACTTGGACGCCTTCTAGCGGCCAAACGGTGTGATCAATCAACTCATGTGGGAATGTTTTTGGAAAGCTTGAAATCTTCTCTATCTTTTGTTTTTTTATGACATTTTGACGTGACTTGTCAAATAAGAGAGTAATTTAGGGTCAAAGCAGTGTGTGTCAAAAAATATGTGATTTTATGGTGAAGGAACTTGGACGCCTTCTAGCGGCCAAACGGTGTGATCAATCAACTCATGTGGGAATGTTTTTGGAAAGCTTGAAATCTTCTCTATCTTTTGTTTTTTTATGACATTTTGACGTGACTTGTCAAATAAGAGAGTAATTTAGGGTCAAAGCAGTGTGTGTCAAAAAATATGTGATTTTATGGTGAAGGAACTTGGACGCCTTCTAGCGGCCAAACGGTGTGATCAATCAACTCAAGTGGGAATATTTTTGGAAAGCCTGAGATTTTCTCTATCTTTTGTTTTTTATGACATTTTGACGTGACTTGTCAAATAAGAGAGTAATTTAGGGTCAAAGCAGCGTGTGTCAAAAAATATGTGATTTTATGGTGAAGGAAATTGAACGCCTTCTGGCGGCCAAACGGTGTGATCAATCAACTTATGTGGGAATATTTTTGGAAAGCCTGAAATCTTCTCTATCTTTGGTTTTCTATGATATTTTGACGTGACTTGTCAAATAAGAGAGTAATTTAGGGTCAAAGCAACGTGTGTCAAAAAATATGTGATTTTATGGTGAAGGAACTTGGACGCCTTCTGGCGGCCAAACGGTGTGACCAATCAACTCAAGTGGGAATATTTTTGGAAAGCCTGAGATTTTCTCTATCTTTTGTTTTTTATGACATTTTGACGTGACTTGTCAAATAAGAGAGTAATTTAGGGTCAAAGCAGCGTGTGTCACAAAATATGTGATTTTATGGTGAAGGAACTTGAACGCCTTCTGGCGGCCAAACGGTGTGATCAATCAACTCAAGTGGGAATATTTTTGGAAAGCCTGAGATCTTCTCTATCTTTTGTTTTTTATGACATTTTGACGTGACTTGTCAAATAAGAGAGTAATTTAGGGTCAAAGCAGTGTGTGTCAAAAAATATGTGATTTTATGGTGAAGGAACTTGGACGCCTTCTAGGGGTCAAACAATGGGACCAATCAACTCATGTAGGGATACTTTTGGAAAGCTTGAAATCTTCTCTATCTTTTGTTTTCTATGACATTTTGACGTGACTTGTCAAATAAGAGCGTAATTTAGTGTCAAAAAATATGTGATTTTATGGTGAAGGATCAATCAACTCATGTGACACAGCAAAGGACATATTTATACCAAAAGACCTTAAATTAGGTAAAATCAGTATAAAAAAAACACTATAAAATTTTTCATTTTTCAGGTCTTTTTTTACTACTTTTTGAAATTTAATATCTCGGTAACATGAAAAGCTATAGAGGCCAGTTTTGGCTCATTTTGTAGTATTTTGTATCCTCTTTCTAATGGCGTTTTAGTGAAATCTATAAGAGTTCAAATAAATAAGCTACAATCATAAAAAAATTACAAAACTGCTTTTTTGCAAAAAGTGCAATTTTCGCAATTTTTTATTTTGCTCCAGGAGGGTTCCAATGCACAGCAAATGGCATATTTATACCAAAGGACCTTAAATTAGCTGAAATGAATACAAAAAAAGCATTATACATTTTTCATTTTTCAAAAAATTTAAATATTTGAGGTCTTTTTTACTACTTTTTGAAATTGAATATCTCGGTAACATGAGGAGCTAGAGAGGCCAGTTCAGGCTCATTTTGTAGTATTTTTTATCCTCTTTCTAATGGCGTTTTAGTGAAATTTATAAGAGTTCAAATAAAAAAGTTACAATCATTCAAAAATTGAAAAAATCCCATTTTTGCAAAAAGTGCAATTTTGGCAATTTTTTATTTTGCTCCTATGAGGGTTCCAATGCACAGCAAAGGGCATATTTATACCAAAGGACCTTAAATTAGGTGAAATAAGTACAAAAAAAGACTTTAAATTTTTCATTTTTCAAAAAATTTAAATATTTGAGGTCTTTTTTACTACTTTTTGAAATTGAATATCTCGGTAACATGAGGAGCTAGAGAGGCCAGTATAGGCTTATTTTGTAGTATTTTTTATCCTCTTTCTAATGGCGTTTTAGTGAAATCTATAAGAGTTCAAACAAAAACAATCATTCAAAAATTGAAAAAATGCCATTTTTGTAAAATGTGCAGTTATGGCTTTTTTTATTTTGTTTCAGGTGGGTTCTAAATCACATGACAAAAACGCTTTTTGATCGGCAAAATAGTTATTTATGCACCAAGTGCAAAAAGTACATCTTTTTTACACGCAAGTGAAAGTTCTTTTAACAACACGTGTGCAAAAAAATACTTTTTTCATAGGTTGCATACAACATTTTTTATAAAATCGACTTGTTTGATAACAAAAGCGCAGCAAATATAACATGTTTTTTTTTGCACTAAAAATCATTAACCAATTAAAACATAGTAAAAAAACAACATAAATAGTATATCACGTAACTAGTGCTGTAAGAAGCATTTTAAGCACGATATTGAAAAAGTTACTGTGTAGTGTAATTCCATGAGTGCGTAAAATGCCTTAGAGCACGTGTGACATACTATACTTTACCTACGACCAAATGGAAAGTCCTGTTTTTGCAATTCATATAATTCAGAGTAACTTTTCATTAAAAAAGTATATTTACAACTTATTGACATCATATTTGTACTAATTATAGTACAAATATGATGAATAATAACGTAATAAAAAAATTCACAAATCGTGTTACTTAAATAATTATTAGTGTTGTTCTTAAAATAATTATTTATGGTGACATCACAGTTAATAAGAAGAAAGGAAAAACTTTCAGTAATATTACTTGATGTGTTTGCTATTGCAGATAATATTCTAGACAAAGTGGTAGTTACTTAAAACTGTATGAACAATGCATTACGCGATGATCTCCATCTAATATATTCTGATGAAGGAAGAAATGTAAAGAAAATCAATTTTTCCCAGCATTAGAGCGATAGTTTGTGGCCGATCTTAAAACTGTGCGCTTTTTTTACAACTGTGGGTAAAGAGGTACATTACGTAACAGAAAACTATGCGTAATGAGCTATTTACACTGAGGTCGTAGGTAAAAGTCTTTTTTGCACTACTGCTAAAAAGAAGAACTTTTTGCACTAAAAATCATTCAAAAAAGTGTACTTTTTTGCACGATTTTATAAAAACGTTATTTTAAATTACTTTAAGTTTTCTCGATTGCGTAGTTTTCTTAAAAATCGGTGTATTCATGTCTTTTAGAATAGATTTGTATAAATAAAGTAACCTTTAGCCTTTTTACTTTGACTTGAAAATAGTAATCGAACCGACTGCAATCAAAATCCTAAAAACCTTTTCCAAGTTCACTTAATAACTTCTAAATTAAGGTTTTGCTATTTCTGGACATGAACCATATTTATTCAGACCCGGAATTAATTTAACCCATAACGACTGCACAAATGTGTTTACAAACAAAATAATTAAGCCTTCCAGTAGAATTAAAATTCCCTTTTCAAAGAGTATCAAATTAGCGCTTTTTTCTGGCGAGCATCATTAGGAACAATTTAGTTTTTTTCCTGACCCGGTGACCTATAAATTGCAATAACAACAAAACGAAATAGCGTTAACGTAAACCCAGAATATTGCGCGATAACCCTCGACGCGCTACTGCATTGCTCCTGACCAAGATAGGAAAATCAATACGGCCCCGTTTTCAACCCCCTACGAATGTTAGAACATTGTCGCGATTTCAGCTAAAAATTACGACTAAAACTACGGGAAATCATACAAAAAAATATGTTACGGTCATCCAGTGTGATCACATATCCTGGGAGAATTTGATAGCGTTCAATATATCAATACCGATTTCCTGCTGTTTCAAATGACTGTGATTGCAAGCGAGCCTTGTAAACATGTATAGAGAATTGTTTGCTGTTTTAGGTAAGTTTGTTTTTCTTTTAATATACAGGGTAGTCCAGTTTTAAGTGTCACACCATTCGATAGGCCAGCAAAAAATGAGTTGACTTGCATTATGTCATTTTCCTGAAGAACGTTTTTTTATACTGCAATCCATTGACCAGTGTCTGATTTCAAAGATTGTTGCGCATAAAACTCATTTTTTACTACTAAACGTAGTCTAAAAGTTGATTTTAAAGGTAGAAATGACTTTACTAACATTAAAGATAGTCCAAAAGTCTTTTTTCTGGACTTTAATTGGTGTACAACTCAATTTTCTGGACTGAAACAAGTCTTGAATTCAATTAAACACTGGTAACAGTTCAAATTAAATTTTTGGACTATTTCAATTCTAAAAAATAGTGTTCAAGACTAATTTCGTAGCATTTAGTGCCAAAACTTTTTACTTTTATCACTGAAGTGTCTGAAACTTAACTTTTACTAGTATAAATAGTTTTAAAGTCGATTTTTCAGTGTTAAAACACTAACTAACAGTCCGAGTTGCTTAGAATGCTCCTATTTGTTGCACCGATGAGTGTAGAAGTCAATTTAATAGTGAAGAAGTTTGAAATGACGTTTTCAAGACTAATGGACAGTGTACAAACTGGCTTTCAGGGCTGATAAGGGAAAACCTTGTGAAGATCGAGAAGAACCTTAAAACTCTATTTTTCAAGCTAAAATCAGTCTTAAAGCATTAAAAAAAGTCTAGATTTTTAAGAAATGGTCGAATTTTTAACACTGAAGTGTTTAAAAGTCAATTTAATAGTGACAAAGCTTGAAATGGCATTTTTAAGCATATGGATAATGTAAAAATTGTTTTTTAAGTCTGTTTTGTCAAAAACTTGGCGAAGATAGTCTTGAAACTCAATTTTCTAATCTGAAAGCAGTTTTGAAGCTCTAAAAATTGTCCAGAGTTCTAGGAAAATAAAAAACAAAGTAAAAAAACTTCAAAAGTTAGTCTTCAAGTCAATTTTCATGAATCTAATGTCAATATCCTGAGAAGAGCCTTAAAACTCTATTTTTCAGGCTAAAATCAGCCTTTTAGCACTAAAAAAGTCTAGATTTTTAAGAAATGGTCGAATTTTTAACACTGAATTGTCTAAAAGTCAATTTAATAGTGACAAAGCTTGAGATGGCATTTTTAAGCTTATGAATAATGTAAAAATTGTTTTTTAAGTCTGTTATGTCAAAAACTTGGCGAAGATAGTATTGAAACTCGACTTTTCAAGCTGAAAGCAGTTTTGAAGCCCTAAAAATTGTCCAGAGTTCTAAGAAAATGAAAAGCAAAGTAAAAAAAATTAATAGTTAGTCTTCAAGTCAATTTTCTTGAATCTAAATGTCAATATCCTGAGAAGAGCCGTAAAACTCTATTTTTCAGGCTAAAATCAGCCTTTTAGCACTAAAAAAGTCGATTTTCAAGAAATGGTCGGATTTTTAAAACTGAAGTGTCTAAAAGTCAATTTAATATGGACAAAGCTTGAGATGGCATTTTTAAGCATATGGATAATGTAAAAATTGTTTTTTAAGTCTGTTTTGTCAAAAACTTGGCGAAGATAGTCTTGAAACTTGATTTTCCAAGCTGAAAGCAGATTTGAAGTTCTAAAAATTGTCCAGAGTTCTAGGAAAATAAAAAACAAAGTAAAAAACTTCAAAAGTTAGTCTTCAAGTCAATTTTCATGAATCTAATGTCAATATCCTGAGAAGAGCCTTAAAACTCTATTTTTCAGGCTAAAATCAGTCTAAAAGCACTAAAAAAAGTCTAGATTTTTAAGAAATGGTCGAATTTTTAACACTGAAGTGTCTAAAAGTCAATTTAATAGTGACAAAGCTTGAGATGGCATTTTTAAGCTTATGGATAATGTAAAAATTGTTTTTTTTTGTCAAAAACTTGGCGAAGATAGTCTTGAAACTCGATTATCCAAGCTGAAAGCAGTTTTGAAGCCCTAAAAATTGTCCAGAGTTCTAAAAAAATGAAAAGCAAAGTAAAAAAAATTTAATAGTTAGTCTTCAAGTCAATTTTCATGAATCTAATGTCAATATTCTGTATTTAAAACTATTTTTTAGACTAAAATATTGAAATGTGTTTTCAAATTATGAAAACTTACTTCGAATGCAAATTTTAAGTTTCTGATGTCACTTTTCGTTGGTTCAGTCACTGTTTTGTGTCCAATAAGTCCATTTTTAAAATTCTAGAGAAAGTCAATTTTCAATACTAAAGTTCTTCAACTTATCTGAAAACTATGACGACTGACTACAAAGACAGTTTTTAAAAGCTTCTCAAGTCAATTTTCAAGACTAAAGTCTTTCAATTTGTCGGAAAACTATGAAAACTGGTTACAAAGACAATTTTTAAGCCTTTTAAGTTAATTTTCACTGTTTCTAAGACAGTTTTTAAGTTAGGTTGGGTTGGTTTTGGGTCTTTGAACGTAATAACTCAATTATCTCGTAAACGAAGATTTAAATCAGAATTATATAAGAATTAGATAACTTAACCTACTTGTTTTTTCAAACTGAACAAGAACAGTAAAAACTGTAATTTTTGAAAAATATCCAGTGATGTAGGAAATAAGGCCGAAAATTAAAACAATCTTTCTGTATCTACCTCAGTGGACAGTTTTGACAAACTGAACTTTGAAGAAGTGTATTGTCCCATTTTTCAGGAAAATGACATAATGCATGTCAACTTATTTTTTGATGGGCCATCGAATAGTGAATTATTGACATTTAAAACTGGACCACCCTGTATTTAGTATTACAAGAACTACACTATTACAAGAAAATGAACTATTACTGGCATTGCAACCTAGAGATAATATTATGTCAAAAATTATTTTACTGCAAAAAGAATTCAAAACCAAATCAAACTAAACTAAACTAATAAGTAAATTAATTATTTAAATTCTCATCAAGTTTACCATCAAAACTATTTTTAAAAACTTTGAAAATAACATTTTTTTGGTAAGTAGTTTGGTAAGACAAAGATTTAAATCATAATAGACATAATTTGACAGTTGACCACAAGAAACCGTTAGTTTTATAATTAAAATAGTAATAACGTGTAGATAGAATTAGATCACAAATCTTGTGAATGTGAATATCAGGAAGTGTGTTCACTTATCATTCATTCACAGAATACACACTCAAAATTTGTGGTAAGTTCAGTTCAAAAAAAAAAAAAAAAAAAAAACGTTGAATATCTCGGAAACGGCTAGAGTTATGAAATTTTTAAGAAAACTGTTCAACTGACATTAATCGTTATTCTTCTTGATTCTTCCTCGTTGGTTAAAGTGAATTTTAGTTATTATATTTGAATAATATACAGGGAGGTAAATTGTATAACTGTAAAGTTTTAGGTCAGGTTAGGGTTATTTTTTTTATTATAAACTAGGTTGACAATGTATTGTTATTAGAACTGCCAATAATTATCTCTTGGTTGCAATCCACAACAGAAAGGAGACTTTCGTCCATTCTAATATAACAAAACAAGGTAACATAACTAATATATGAGACATTTTAACAGTACCACCACCATACACTTTTGTACAATAATACTGTAGTGGATTTGTGCTGAAAGCTAGTGGGAAAAGCAAAAAAGAAAACTTGAGCGTTCTTTACATAAAATGTCAGTAAAGTGTTTGTTTTTCCAACTGACTTTTACGAATTTTTGATTACTGAAGCACCGACCTATTTTATTACAGTATATTTTGTACATTTCGGAAAAACTCAATGGGAATGTGCGCGTGAGTAATAAAATTCAACCAATCTACACGTTTATGCAAATTTCTGCTAGAGACCAATAACTTTTTCAGTAGTGTTTTATCTAGAATTTAGGAATTTTTGTTCTAATACATGTTATACTTCATTATACATACCGAAAACCCGAAATTGCCGAACGATTCCCATTTCAAAATCCTGTTAATAGTTTCAGAGACCATTTCATACAAGGTTTGAAAATATCTACTATACAGTTTAGTTTCAAAATAGTTTTAGAGAAAAACAAAACTTTTTTAAATTTTTTAGTTGCATTATTTTGTTTCATTCACATAAAATGAGGCTTTTGACTACTGAAAGTTTCTTGCCTCAATTATTTAACATTAGTTTAAGCATAAGAATACCTTGTTAATGTTTTTTGTTAGATTTAAATCCAATTTATATAAGCATGTCCTAAAATATTGTTTTGTTAAAAAAGTTTTGTAAAACACACATATAGATGATTAGACGCTTTAATCACATTTCCTTTATGTTTAGTTCGCTTCATACAGGGTGGTTTTACTTAACCAGGATAGTCTGAACAAAAAATATTATCAGGTATTTTTATCATAACTGTACAATAGTCGAGGGGGGACAGTTATACAGGGTGTTTTTTAGCCCTCTTGTATAGACCGAGGAAGTAAAAACACCCTGTATACACAAATACACACATATCATTTGGTTGGTAAATCAAATCGAACATTCTAAATATTTGATTTGCCATATAATACTATAAAGTATTTTCACATTAATTTTCTTTTTTGCTTTGTTTTTCAGTGATAATATTGCTAGCTATAACTACCGTTTGTAAAGCGGAATGTCAGAGTAAGTTTAGTTATTTTTGCATCTCACCTATCACAATTTACTGTTGTGTTTCAGCTGTGTAAATGTGCACTGTTTTTGTATAAGCAGCAAAACAATTAAAATATTAAAGTGGAAATTATGTTTATGGTTTATGTTAGCGCGAAGATCTCCATAAAATGCGATCATTCAATGAATTCATTCAATTCATTCCATCCGCACCAATACCATAAATAAATTTGCTAAAATTTGCTGTGTAGACAGCAAATTTACCTTAAAATCCAGAGACCCACCGCATTTTTTCCATAAACAACCCTTACTTCGGGCAGACTGATAAAATGCCATTGAAAATAAAGGAACAATCAGTTAAAATGCATCTAAACACACTTTTAGTCAGTATTTCTGATATCTGAAGGTTACGGTACTGAAATTCGCTGTGTAGATAGTAAATTGACCTTAAAATTCAGGAACGTACTGCAATATTTTAATAAAGAAACCTTAGTTCACTCAAATTGTGATAAATATGATTGAAAATGAAGAAAAGTCACTTAAATTGCAATGAAACACAATTTCAGTCAGTAATTTAGAGATTTGAGGGTTGCGGCCCTGAAATTTGCTGTGCAGACAGTTAATTTACCTTAAAATTCAAGGAAGTGCCGCATCTTTTCCACAAACCATTCTTATTTTAGTCAGATTATACTAAAAGTCATGGAAAATACAGAAAAGTTGCTTAAAATGCAACAAAACACAATTTCAGTAAGTATTTCAGAAATCGAGAAATCATGGCCCTGAAATTTGCTTTTCAGACAGTAAATTCACTTTAAAATCCAGAGACGTACTGTATTTTTTTCATAAACTACCCTTACCTCAGGTGGGCTAAATAAATGCCATTGAAATTGAAAGAACAATCAGTTAAAATGCATCAAAACACACTTTTAGTCAGTAGTTCTGAAATCTGAGGGTTACGGTCCTGAAATTTGTTGTTAAGATAGTAAATTGACCTTAAAATCCAAGAATGTAGTGCAATATTTCTATAAACAAACCTTAGTTTACTCAAATTGCGATAAATATTATTGAAAATGAAGAAAAGTCGCTTAAATTGCAATGAAACACTACAATTTCAGTCAGTAATTTAGAAATTTGAGGGTTGCGGTCCTGAAATTTGCTATGCAGACAGTTAATTTACCTTAAAATTCAAGGAAGTACCGCATCTTTTCCACAAACCATTCTTATTTCAGTCAGATTATTCTAAAAGTCATGGAAAATACAGAAAAGTTGCTTAAAATGCAACAAAACACAATTTCAGTAAGTATTTCAGAAATAGGGGAATCATGGCCCTTAAATTTGCTGTTCAGACAGTAAATTCACTTTAAAATCCAGAGACGTACTGTCTTTTTTTCATAAACTACCCTTACCTCAGGTGGACTAAACAAATGCCATTGAAATTGAAAGAACAATCAGTTAAAATGCTTCAAAACACCCTTTTAGTCAGTAGTTCTGAAAGCTGAGGGTTACGGTCCAGAAATTTGTTGTTAAGATAGTAAATTGACCTTAAAATCCAGTAATGTAGTGCAATATTTCTATAAACAAACCTTAGTTCACTCAAATTGTGATAAATATTATTGAAAATGAAGGAAAGTCAGTAAAAATGCTATGAAACAAATTCAATCAGTATATCTGAAATAAATGGGTTACTGCCCTGAAATTTACTGTGCAGACAATAAACTTACCCTAAAATCCAGAAACGAACTGAATTTTTTTCATAAACCACCCTTTTCTCAGGCAGACTGGAAAAATGCCATTGAAAATAAAGGAAAGTCAGTTAAAATGCATCTACGCACAACTTCGATCAGTATTTCTGATATCTGAGGGTTACGGTCCTGAAATTAGTTGTGTAGATACTAAATTTATGTTAAAATTCAGGAACGTACTGCAATATTTTAATAAATAAACCTTAGTTTACTCAAATTGTGATAAATATTATTGAAAATGAAGAAAAGTCACTTAAATTGCAATGAAACACAATTTCGGTCAGTAATTTTTGAAATCTGAGGGTTGCGGTCCTGAAATTTGCTGTGCAGACAGTTAATTTACCTTAAAATCCAAGGACGTACTGCATAATTTCCACAAACCATTCTTATTTCAGTCAGATTATACTAAAAGTCATGGAAAATACAGAAAAGTTGCTTAAAATGCAACAAAACACAATTTCAGTAAGTATTTCAGAAATCGAGGAATCACAGCCCTGAAATTTGCTGTTCAGACAGTAAATTCACTTTAAAATCCAGAGACGTACTGTATTTTTTTCATAAACTACCCTTACCTCAGGTGGACTAAATAAATGCCATTGAAATTGAATGAACAATCAGTTAAAATGCATTTAAACACACTTTTAGTCAGTAGTTCTGAAATCTGAGGGTTACGGTCCTGAAATTTGTTGTTAAGATAGTAAATTGACCTTGAAATCCAGGAATGTAGTGCAATATTTCTATAAACAAACCTTAGTTCACTCAAATTGTGATAAATATTATTGAAAATGAAGGAAAGTCAGTAAAAATGCTATGAAACAAATTTAATCAGTATATCTGAAATAAATGGGTTACTGCCCTGAAATTTACTGTGCAGACAATAAACTTACCCTAAAATCCAGAAACGAACTGAATTTTTTTCATAAACCACCCTTTTCTCAGGCAGACTGGAAAAATGCCATTGAAAATAAAGGAAAGTCAGTTAAAATGCATCTACGCACAATTTCGATCAGTATTTCTGAAATCTAAGGGTTACGGTCCTGAAATTAGTTGTGTAGATACTAAATTTATGTTAAAATTCAGGAACGTACTGCAATCTTTTAATAAAGAAACCTTAGTTTACTCAAATTGTGATAAATATTATTGAAAATGAAGGAAAGTCAGTAAAAATGCTATGAAACAAATTCAATCAGTATATCTGAAATAAATGGGTTACTGCCCTGAAATTTACTGTGCAGACAATAAACTTACCCTAAAATCCAGAAACGTACTGAATTTTTTTCATAAACCACCCTTTTCTCAGGCAGACTGGAATAATACCATTGAAAATGAAGGAAAGTCAGTTAAAATGCATCTACGCACAATTTCGATCAGTATTTCTGAAATCTGAGGGTTACGGTCCTGAAATTAGTTGTGTAGATACTAAATTTATGTTAAAATTCAGGAACGTACTGCAATATTTCTATAAACAAACTTTAGTTCACTCAAAATGTGATAAATCTTATTGAAAATGAAGAAAAGTCACTTAAATTGCAATGAAACACAATTTCAGTCAGTAATTTAGAAATTTGAGGGTTGCGGTCCTGAAATTTGCTGTGCAGACAGTTGATTTACCTTAAAATCCAAGGACGTACTGCATAATTTCCACAAACCATTCTTATTTCAGTCAGATTATACTAAAAGTCATGGAAAATACAGAAAAGTTGCTTAAAATGTAACAAAACACAATTTCAGTAAGTATTTCGGAAATAGGGGAATCACAGCCCTGAAATTTGCTGTTCAGACAGTAAATTTTATTTAAAATCCAGAGACGTACTGTATTTTTTTCATAAACTACCCTTACCTCAGGTGGACTAAATAAATGCCATTGAAATTGAATGAACAATCAGTTAAAATGCATTTAAACACACTTTTAGTCAGTAGTTCTGAAATCTGAGGGTTACGGTCCTGAAATTTGTTGTTAAGATAGTAAATTGACCTTCAAATCCAGGAATGTAGTGCAATATTTCTATAAACAAACCTTAGTTTACTCAAATTGTGATAAATATTATTGAAAATGAAGGAAAGTCAGTAAAAATGCTATGAAACAAATTCAATCAGTATATCTGAAATAAATGGGTTACTGCCCTGAAATTTACTGTGCAGACAATAAACTTACCCTAAAATCCAAAAACGTACTGCATTTTGTTCATAAACCACCCTTTTCTCAGGCAGACTGGAAAAATGCCATTGAAAATAAAGGAAAGTCAGTTAAAATGCATCTACGCACAACTTCGATCAGTATTTCTGAAATCTGAGATTACGGTCCTGAAATTAGTTGAGTAGATACTAAATTTATGTTAAAATTCAGAAACGTACTGCAATCTTTTAATAAATAAACCTTAGTTCAGTCAAATTGTGATAAATATTATTGAAAATGAAGAAAAGTCACTTAAATTGCAATAAAACACAATTTTAGTCAGTAATTTTGAAGTCTGATGGTTGCGGTCCTGAAATTTGTTGTGCAGACAGTTAATTTACCTTAAAATTCAAGGACGTACGTCATCTTTTCCACAAAACATTCTTATTTCAGTCAGATTATACTAAAAGTCATGGAAAATACAGAAAAGTTGCTTAAAATGCAACAAAACACAATTTCAGTAAGTATTTCAGAAATCGAGGAATCACAGCCCTGAAATTTGCATGTTCAGACAGTAAATTCACTTTAAAATCCAGAGACGTACTGTATTTTTTTCATAAACTACCTTTACCTCAGGTGGACTAAATAAATGCCATTGAAATTGAAGGAACAATCAGTTAAAATGCATCTAAACACACTTTTAGTCAGTAGTTCTGAAATCTGAGGGTTAGGGTACTGAAATTTGTTGTGTAGATAGTAAATTGACCTTAAAATCGAGGAACACTGAAATATTTCTATAAACAAACCTTAGTTCACTCAAATTGTGATAAATATTATTGAAAATGAAGAAAAGTCACTTCAATTGCAATAAAATCAGTAATTTTGAAATCTGAGGGTTGCAGCCCTGAAATTTGCTGTGCAGACAGTTAATTTACCTTAAAATTCAAGGGAGTGCCGCATCCTTTCCACAAATCATTCTTATTTCTGTCAGATTATACTAAAAGCCATGAAAAATACAGAAAAGTTGCTTAAAATGCAACAAAACACAATTTCAGTAAGTATTTCAGAAATTGGGGAATCATGGCCCTTAAATTTGCTGTTCAGACAGTAAATTCACTTTAAAATCCCGAGACGTACTGTATTGTTTTCATAAACTACCCTTACCTCAGGTGGGCTAAATAAATGCCATTGAAATTGAAAGAACAATCAGTTAAAATGCATCAAAACACACTTTTAGTCAGTAGTTCTAAAATCTGAGGGTTACGGTCCTGAAATTTGTTGTTAAGATAGTAAATTGACCTTAAAATCCAAGAATGTAGTGCAATATTTCTATAAACAAACCTTAGTTCACTCAAATTGCGATAAATATTATTGAAAATGAAGGAAAGTCAGTTAAAATGCATCTACGCACAATTTCGATCAGTATTTCTGAAATCTGAGGGTTACGGTCCTGAAATTAGTTGTGTAGATACTAAATTTATCTTAAAATTCAGGAACGTAAAGCAATATTTTAATAAAGAAACCTTAGTTCACTCAGATTGTGATAAATATGATTGAAAATGAAGAAAAGTCACTTAAATTGCAATGAAACACAATTTCAGTCAGTAATTTTGAAATCTGAGGGTTGCGGCCCTGAAATTTGCTGTGCAGACAGTTAATTTACCTTAAAATCCAAGGACGTACTGCATAATTTCCACAAACCATTCTTATTTCAGTCAGATTATACTAAAAGTCATGGAAAATACAGAAAAGTTGCTTAAAATGTAACAAAACACAATTTCAGTAAGTATTTCAGAAATTGGGGAATCATGGCCCTGAAATTTGCTGTTCAGAAAGTAAATTCACTTTAAAATCCAGAGACGTACTGTATTTTTTTCATAAACTACCCTTACCTCAGGTGGACTAAATAAATGCCATTGAAATTGAATGAACAATCAGTTAAAATGCATTTAAACACACTTTTAGTCAGTAGTTCTGAAATCTGAGGGTTACGGTCCTGAAATTTGTTGTTAAGATAGTAAATTGACCTTCAAATCCAGGAATGTAGTGCAATATTTCTATAAACAAACCTTAGTTTACTCAAATTGTGATAAATATTATTGAAAATGAAGGAAAGTCAGTAAAAATGCTATGAAACAAATTTAATCAGTATATCTGAAATAAATGGGTTACTGCCCTGAAATTTACTGTGCAGACAATAAACTTACCCTAAAATCCAGAAACGTACTGAATTTCCTGAAATTTGCTATGCAGACAGTTAATTTACCTTAAAATTCAAAAGAGTACGGCATCTTTTCCACAAACCATTCTTATTTTAGTCAGATTATACTAAAAGTCATAGAAAATACAAAAAAGTTGCCTAAAATGCAACAAAACAAAACACATTTTTAGTTAGTATTTGTGAAATCTGATGGTTACCACCTTGAAATTTGGTGTGTGAGTAGTTAATCCAATTTAAAATTCAGGAGCAAACTGAATTTTTTTCATAAACCAACCTTACTTTACTCAAACTGTGATAAATACCACTGAAAATGAAGGAAAACCAGTTAAAATGCTACCAAACCCAATTTTAGCCAGTATTTCTGAATTCCAGCGGTTTCTATCCTCAAATTTGCTGTGTAAGTAGTAAATTGACCTTAAAATCCAGAAACGTACTGCATTTGTAAAGATGTTTTCAAGGCTTTTAGTAAAAACAAACCGGTTTTGCAGAATACTCCATATTTTCCATGTCTCTTAAATATTTCCCCCAAAACCTTATTCTTTTGATTGCCTGAATTTCTTTGTTGACTGGGTTTCTCACAATTATGTATTCGTCATAACAATGAGAGTGACAATAACAGTCAATAAGTACCTTAATCTAAAGATTTATTGGAATTTGACAAAAAGTCCTTCCTACATCAGAATACAGTTCAATCATTGTCTGCCCAGGATCATTTCATATGCTCTGTAATTTGGTGGTACTGGTAGAGCACGACCAAAATGCTTATGGAACGGGGAGTTTCTCAGAACTTCAAGGAACCTCCTTGAATTAACTAGGGAACAGTTTTGCTCTTTTACGTTTTGGTAGTACTGCTAGTTTAAGTACTGCAGAGAGATTTTACGATCCTGAAAACTTCTGATGAGGATTTAAGGAATCTCTCACATCTAACAAGAAAATATAAGTTAGGTTAGTAGTAAAGTAATTAAATTATTTTCAACTTCATAAAAATATGAAAAACAGATATTTACCATTTCTTTTTCAGCAATTCAGTCAACGTTTCTAGTAGGATTCTATTGGTGCGGATTGAATATTTCCCCATTTTATGGCTGTCATTTTATGGATTTCACGCTAACATTTTGCAACTAGCTTGTTTTTTCATCACTTTTCAAAAAGCATGGCTAGATTGCAAAAAATAACACTATTACATAAATTTTACCCACTCCAGCAGTTTACTGATTAATATGGATACTAATTTTTGTACTTATATATGTAAATCCATATTCATCCAGAATTATCATGCATGAGAATCAATGTTAAAGCTTATTGAAACTATAATAACAAATGCTAATTCAGCTTTTTAACATTAATAACACTTACACAATACTGTAGTTAGATATAATCAATGATAAACTTTCACTTAAACAAAAAGTGTTTTTTAAATTTGTAATAACTACATATTTGCATGCTTGTATATGCAAAGCTGGTAAGTTTAATAATTTTCATGAAAAGCATTATTTCACATGCGTTTTTGGTCATATTATTTATTAAACTTGGCAGATTTGAACTTTGTATGTCGTAAATCCATTGTTTTCGTAACTTAACGTTGTAGCAGGAAATTAATTGAGAATTTTGCAGCCCGACAGATATATTGTTATGAGTGCGACAGTTGGTCGGATATGCGATGTAAGGACCCATTTAACTATACAGCCCTGCCTAAAGATCAACCACCTCTTATGACTTGTAATGGCTGTTGTGTCAAAATGGTCAGAAATGCTAAATCGCGTAAGTATCAGTAAATTACTAATTTACATCGTGGGCATTTAACTTTTGATAACAGAAAATTTCTAAAGAAATATATTCGACTTCGACATCTTCCGATCTCCAGTCGCCATTGGTTCATCCACAGGTCTTCTTCCAATTCTCCTTCTCGAACTTGTGTAATGATGCCCTCTCTCCAGCTTTTTCTTCTCCCCTGTGGTGTCCAGTTAAGGATTTGCTTGGGTAGCCTTTCTTCTCCCATCCTCTGGACGTGTCCATACCATTTGAGTTGCACCACGTGTATGTCCTCTACTACTGTATGTACGACATTCATAATTTCTTGAATCCGTTCATTTCGGATCCTTTCCGACCTTGATTTCTCCAAAAGTCCATCTCGGTTACCTTTAACGAGTTCTCTGAGCGTTGTTTTAATTGCCACACCTCACTGCCGTATGTGACTATGCTTTTGATGATGCTATTGTATATTCGGTGTTTATTGGCTTTGGATATGCTTTTGTCCCATAATACACTGTTTAGAAGGTTGAATGACTCTACGTCTCTGGATGTTGCCCTCTTGGATGTTGATACCGTTGTTCGTAATGTACATTCCCAGGTGTTTATATTTGTTGTAGGGTTTTATTCTCTGTTGTGTATCTTCGAGGATAAGTTCTTGTTATATGCACATATATTCGGTTTTATTTACGTTCACTTCAAGGCCCCATTTGGTATATTCTTCAACTAATTTCCGGGTCATATACTCCAGGTCTTCTTAGTCCTGGGCCAAAATTACTTGATTGTCTGTGGGATGCCCATATCCTTACACTTTCGTTTCCATGCTTTCAAAGCTTGTTCCAGATATATTTTAAACAACGTCGGTGAGAGGCAGCATCCTTATTGCTTCAGGCCCTTATCCACTCTAAAACCTTTTGATATCTAAAGAAATACTTAGTTTAAAATAATTATTTTTATATAAACTGGTTTCTTCTTCTTCTCTCATTGCCTCTTATCCGTTGCGGACGTTGGCTATTAACATGGCTATTCTTATCTTGTTTACTGCGCTTCTAAACAGGTCAACAGATGACAATCCAAACCACTGACGTAGGTTGTGCAACCAAGAATGTCGTCTCCTCCCTGGTCCTCTCCTGCTATCCATCCACCTTGCCCTGGACAACCAACTGTAGAAGATGGTATTTGACCAAAATACTCCAGCTTTCGTTTTTTTACTGTAAAGGCGACTTCCTTCTTTTTCCCTAGCCTCTGCATGACTTCCATGTTAATGATCTGTTCCGTCCAGGATCTCTCCTTTAAAGTGGCCTCAGTTGTGGTCCAAGCCTCTACACCATAGAAGAAAACAGAAAATATGTAGCACCTGACTAATCTTAATTTTAGTTGTAGAGAAATATCTTTGCTGGTAAATAGTTTCTTCATGTTATTAAACGCGAGCCCTATCTATCCGTGATCGCATTTCTGATGCCTGGTCTCATTTCGCGTTAACTGTGTTTCCGAGAGACGTTTCCATCTGATCTATGTCCTGACCATTTATCGTTAGACGCACTGGAGGATGCTGACCTTTGCTAATCATCATATGTTTTGTTTTTGATATATTCAGGGAGAGTCCATATTCTTCACTTGCTATGTATATGTTTTGCATAATATTTTGTAGCTCTTCATTGTTATTTGCTAAAATAACTGCGTCGTCGGCATATCTAATGTTGTTGATTGCTTGTCCATTGATGAACTGGTTTATTGGCCGTAATTTCGTTCTATACCTACCATTATCCAGATGAATATCATTTTATATCGTGGTAGGGTTTGTAAAACTGTAACGTAGGATAGAGTTTCAATATGCGCCTACTACTACTCCAAATTATAGCAAGATACAGAGTGTCACACCAAACTCGCTGGTTGAAAAGAACCGAACCATAAAATTTGTTTGGGAAAAAGTTGAAAATAACATTAACCTAGTCGTTCCAACACAAGACCACTGACTTAGGCTAGGTCTTGATACCTAGAAAACCTTCTGACATTTCGATGGAACATTTACCACCATCTTTAGAGAATCTATATATATATTACAGGATCCAAATAGTAGATTTTGGAGACAGCTTATCGCCGTATTTTCGTTTTCCTACGCCAATTCTCTCAATCCAAGCCATGCTCCTCCTCTAAGTTTCTAGCTTCCATCGCTCTTCTTACTCTCTCATTCCATGTGCGTCGAGGTCTTCGTCTTTTCCTTTTCCCTAGGGAATTTTGCTTAAATATTTTCTTTGGCAACGTTCGTCTGGCATCCTCAACAAATGCCCAAACCATTTGTGTCCCCTTGCTTCTATTCTGTCGACGATCGTTTCTGCAGCATCCATATTATTCCTTATGTACTCACAGCCTTGATGTTCTGGCACTTTTTCTCAAGTAGAGTCCATCTCTTTAGGTCTGCATTTAATGTCCACACCTTCGAACCAACAGAGGGAACCGATTCAACCATTGTCTGTCCTATTCTTTATCCCACCATAAATAATTTAAACATCCTATTTTCAGACTCTGCTTGATTCGGTTTGTTCCAAACCGTTCTTGTAGATGCAAGATCCTAGATAGTGACCAGATATTCTGTCTTCTTTAAGCTGAAGGCCTCAAAGTGCATATTCTTTGGAAAGTCGCTTCATCATAAACTCTAGTCATAGAAATCATCTCAAGTTCAGAGAAAAGAGGACGTTTCCTATGGAGATTCCCATTCCTCGGCAATGGTTTTTCCAGTTGCGAAGGGCTACTTCTACATATAAGTTGAATAAAAGGGGGACATACATCCTAGTCCCTTGTTTACTGCTATTGGCTCTGAAATGGCCGATTTTTATGTACGAAGTGTTATTTCTGTAGAGATCTATGATTATACCCAAAAGGTGATACCCAGCTAGTTGTAATGCATTCCATAATTTAAATCTTGGAATTGGATATACTTTATCTAAACCGACAAAGGCTAGATGTACTTCAGACTCAACTGCTATGCTTTTCTCTATCAATTGTTGTAGTATAAACAGATTATCTGTACGCACAAGATCGACCAGAGGTAAATCCACTTTGATTTTCGTCAATTTGATATCCAATATTTTTACAAATATTTTTTCAAAAGTCGGGATTGTACATAATCTTCTGTAGCAGTTGGGATCCTTACGATTATGGACACCAGGTGAGCAATCTTCCATTCCGATGGCACTTGAACTTGTTGGCATCAGTTATTCATTAAGTACGCTATTCTTCCTATTAGAGCTGGACCTCGAGCTTTGAGCAGCTCTACTGGAATGTTTCCAGGACCTGGAGAACGTCTCTTGGATGACCTTAATTTGCGCACTTCTAAAACGACTAAACTTATGTGTGATACAGTTCTATATCTGTTCGCATTGTCCAGATCAACAAAAATCTCAAAATCCTTTTCCACTGAACAAAGCGGAGAGGGTTTTTAGAAGGGTTGGGACACGTAAAGCGGCTACCACCACTGTCTGATGGTTTGTAACCAGAAATCAGCCAGCTTTTCCCATTATTATTAAGGAAACACTCACAAAATAGAATATGAACTCTTGCGGTAATTTTTTCTTCAACAAACCTTCATATGCCTGGCTTCAGGCTTCTGCATGAAGCAGTTTCGATATCCCACGTTATAAGTGCAGATGAGGACATACTTGTCAGATGTTTTATCTATTACTAGCATTACAAAGATTGCAGTAATTCTTAGAGATAACTTAATACTGTAGCTTTTTGATTCAATCATTACAATTTTCAGCCTACGAAGTGGTAAGACGAACCTGCACCTCCCAACTACAAATCAACCTCTTCATGGTAGATCACGTGTGCATGATGGAAAGTAGCGGGACGGGTCACATGTGCTTTTGTGAGGAGGACATGTGCAACAGAGCCGGTCTTCAAACCGGCCTATCCCACACGATCGCATCAGTAGTGACCGCTGTAGTGCTGCGCCTGCTCTGTTGCATGATTAGTTAGACCAGATGAGTTTTTGCCCCACCTATTCAGTTTTCTTGATAAAAATGCAACATTTAAAGTTCGGTTCAGTATGCTTTAGAACAAATCGAGACTTAGCGGACAATAACGGATAATATGAATACAAGATAAACATCATCCATCATTGTTGAACCCATTTCGCTGTAGCAAGTAAAAACACCAAAGAATTTGGACTTACTTCTGATCGAGAAATATGTATGGATTCGCCCCACATGCTATAAAGGGCTGGTATAACGACTTTGACATATTTCCCACCTCAATTCTGTAGCATATCATATAGAAACGTAAAACAATATTAGTTCATATCACTAGTTTCGAGACTGATTGCACTTTTTCGAAGTCTTGCTCAAAAACATTTTCGCAATTGTGTTACTTAAGATAAACATAAATTCCGTAATAACCACAATCTTTGACTAACATGTTTTAAACTTGATGTTTTAATAATAATCCAATTATAAATGATAACAGGACAAATTTTAGTTGTAAGTTTTAAGCAATATCTCTAAAAAATGGCATTCATATCTTTCACACAAGTGTGCAATTGAACATCAAAACAAGTTAAAAAGGACTTTTTTTGCATTTTAAAACATGTATCACGCACAGTTTCAAGTAAACAAAAAGATCGCATTTTGAAAATGTAACAACATCTTATTTAATTTCTTTTAAAAACTCTTTGGAAGCAATAATAATACCCAGCAAAAAAAAATTAAGCTTTGACCATGTCATTGCCATACTTTATTAATGGTCATAAAATATGTTGTATAGTTGAACAACTTAAAAAGACAAATGTTGACTGGTTTGTGCTTTTGTATAGCAATTTACTTTATACATAAAATGTCTTGCTTAACATGAGGCAAATCTGAAAAAATTCTATTAACAATTACTGATGGTTCTACCTTGAATGATTTAAGTGTTTTCTCTCAGATTCAATTTGGCAATATTGATACGAATTCCCATGTTTGTATGATTAACTACATTAATGTCGAAAAAGTCTCACTAGCTGCCAAATTTGATGATAATTTACTACCTAAAGACACTGTTGTCATATTTTAATTTTTGAAAATAACTCTGTTAAAACCGAAACGCTGAACTGAAATTCTGTCAAAATGTGGATGAGCCCTAATAACATCTTTCTAGAAACGAAAATGAATTGTCTTTTGAACTGAAGAGTAACTTTTTCAGCAATTTCTATTACACATAGAAACATTTTCTGAAAGGTTCCAAAACATAACTTAATTGGATACCATGATATTTACCTGCTAAGTAATTTGGGAACATTGGATTTGCAAAATTCTTATCCGTCAGTCATAATCGTCTTCAGTGGAAGCTTGTATCGATAGAATTTCGCTAAAATTTGTTAGTTTTTAAAACTTCTAGTTAATCTAGCTGCTTTTGGCATAGATACATGTGGATCTACAAAGTACCTCAAATGTTAATTGATTTGCAACTTTTCAACCCTTCAAAGCTTTCAAAAAATCCAAATCAAGGAAGGTTAAGTCCGGAAATCTTGGGGGCCAATTTATGCAAAAGCTCTTTCAAGTAGGTGAAGCTCAATAGAATACACTTTTGCTGAAAATGCAGTCAGTTCAATAAAGTAATTATTCCACTTTGATCAGATGGATTTTGAAAGGATAAGCAAGGATATGAATGGCATAAATCTAAATAAAGAATTTCAAAGCTACAGGCCAGTAACAGTCTTCTTGAACAAGAAGCTTTCATTACAGGAATGAAACTTACTTTATACAGTGTGGTCCAGTTTTAAATGTCAATAATTCACCATTCCATAGCCCATTCAAAAATGAGTTGACATGCATTCAGTCATTTTCTGAAAAATGCTTCCTAAGGAAAATACAGTCCTTCAAATTGCAGTTTAAAAACTCGTTTTTTTGTCATAACTGTCAGAACAAGCACTTATGAAATTAATACTCATTATGAATGACGTTTGCCAAAATTCTCCAGGGACGTAGATACAGGAAAGTGGTTTTCATGTTTTTGCCTTATTTTCTATGTCTCTGGATATTTTTCAAAAATTACAGTTTCTTTTAATTTCATTGTTCAAGATTTATTACGTTCAAAGATCCAAAAATTGTGTTTGTAACTAGCTTTCATACAAATTGAGAGACTTTAATATTGAAAATTGACTTGTAGGCGTGAAAAACTATTTTTTCTAGAATTTTTGACTACAAATTCATACATTTAACCTCGAAATTTGACTTGAATACCAAAAAGTTACTCTGAACTAATGAAAAGTGACATCAGAAGCTTAAAATTTGCATTTGAAGTAAGTTTTCATAATTTGAAGACAAATTTCAATATTTTAGTCTTACAAATACAGTCTTAGATACAGGACATTGACATTAGATTCATGAAAATTGTCTTGAAAACGAACTTTTCGTGCTTTTTACTTTGCTTTTCATTTTCTTCGAATTCTGGACTATTTTTAGTGCTTCAAAACTGCTTTCAGCTTGGAAAACCGAGTTTCAAGACTATCTTCACCAAGCTAAATTGACATAGCAAACTTAAAAAACAATTTTAACATTCTCCACAGACTTAAAATGTCATTCCAACCTTTGTCACTATTAAATCGACTTCTAGACACCTCAGTGCTAAAAATTCGAGCATTTCTTAAAAATCTAGATTGTTTTTAGTGCTTTAAGACTGTTTTCAGTGCCTCAAATCGAGTTTCAAGACTATGTTTACAAAGTTTTTGACTTATCAGGCTTAAAAGCCAGTTTGTACACTGTTCATAGTCTTGAAAATGTCATTTCAAGCTTCAATCCAAATTCAGACTGTTTTTTGTGCTTTTTAAGACTGAAAAATCGAGTTAAAGACTATTTCCAAAAGGCAAGTTTCTTCAGTAATAAAAGTAAAAAAAATTGGTACTAAACGCTACGATATTAGTCTGAAGAAGTAATTTTTAGAAACGAAATAGTCTTCTAGACTTGTATCAGTACAGAAAATTGAGTTGTGCACCAATTAAAGTCCTGAAAATAACCTTTTAGACTCTCTTTAGTCCTGGTAAAGTCAGTTCAAGCCTTAACAGTCTGAGAAAACCGACTATTCCTAGTGGTAAATAGTAAATAGCAAGTTTTTCGACTATTCAGTACAAATTTGGACTCTCACAAGTCTTGAATGTTCAGTTTTACATTACCTATAGTCTAAAAAACAGTCTAACAATTATAGCAAAGAAAAGAAATTGGAGGACTGTATATCTTCCTTAAGAAACATTTTTCAGAAAAACTACAATGACAAATCAAAAAATAAGTTGACATGCATTATCACATTAAACTCCCATTATCGTTGGAAACGGAACAAAATTTGACAACACTGTCTCCAGAGCTAAATTTGTCATTAATTTTTGTCTTATAGAACCCAACTTGTAACTTTTAAGGTAAGTATAGAAATTCTAAAATCAGCTATTTACATGATGTAACCAGTTAAGAAAAGTTCAATTAATGTTACAGTGAGTTACATAAAATAGTAATTTTCAAATTTGTTCCAAACATACTTTTATTTATTTGTTTGTCCGTAAATTAAATATAAACACTTTGGTAATTATAGAGGGAAGAGTCAGAAGGCAAGTGTCTCTTGAAATAATTTAAAAGTAAATAGACTTAAATGTGTAAAAAGTTAAAATATACATGGATCCGCAAAAACCATGCTTTCAAATTATTAATTTCTGCAAAACGGTTTGATAAGTAAATAAATAAGTTAGGAGAAGCTACTTTTACAAAATTCAAATTAGTTACACAAGCAAACTGTTAGAATTTATGGATAGTCTTAGTCCTGATGGACTTTTCTGTCATATATGACAGTATTCCTCAGACAGTGGCGTGTACCTGTTCTTACTTACCATAAAGGACATTGGGATCAACCGGAATTTGGAGCTAGACATAAATGTAAGATATCGAACTAGCAACTCTCCAGTCCACCTACAGTTTAGAACAAATTATCCGTGGAAATGTTTGAGAATCACTATTATTTTATGTAACTCTATTTTATACTTAACCCTGTCTTTTGGCTTCATATAACTGTAAAAAGTAAAAGCTCTCACCACACTTTGTCATTTATGTAAAGTATTATTTTGTTCAATCTTCTAACAAAGTTTTTTATGACCAACTTCATCACTCTCACTCTCATTCTGATTAAATTTAGAGCATGTGTCTGCACGATTTGCACTTAGTTTAAGAATGTTTCTATTTTCCTCTAAAGAATCTCTATTAACTCATACACCTTACCTATTTAAACTAAACCACTATGAATACATTATAAATACTTTTTGTATATATGAAGTAGTAGAAACAACACACAAAACAAAACACCCGAGACTGTTGAAATTAGAAACATTCTAGAGCACCTTAGAAAATCGTTTTGACTGTAGAACAATAGAAGAACTGCAGTGATTATTAGTGAATCGTGAGCATGCCATGCTTCTTAGGAAGAATTTGACGAAGATAAATTCAAAGCACTTCCCGTCCAGTCCTGACGATTCTAATTCTAAACGATTTAGTATGTGAGCACCAACATTTTTTGATCGATGTTATCAGAAATGTTCTGCTTAGACATACTACTCAATCTCACTTTAGGTCCCCTCACAGAAGTAACAATTAGACCTTTCTTGGTTATTTTTATCGTGTGCATACCTGAAATTTTGCTAAGGTCTAGCTTCACCTTTGATATTAAATGTTGCGTATCAAAGTGAAGCTAGTATAGCGACATTTCAGGATAAAGTTGTATTCGATCTCTTACTTTGTTCATTATTACAACAAAGTAAAGATCAGCTGCGCTGCAACTTTTACGGAAAATCTCATTATATTGCTATATTTAAGCGTGTTAAGTTTTTGAAATTTTATATTAAGTGATAGTATGTATAAAATAATTGATTCCGTCACCAAATTGTTACCAATTTTACTCTCTTTTTAATTCTCTCTAAACCAGTATTTTATTGTGAAAGGCTTAGTAACCAGTCTACAAAGCGATTAACTTAACTAAATCACACTACACACAAGAAAAATGTGAAAAAACAGACCTGTAAGTACCATATAAAACATTAATGGCCGAATGTGTCAACATATTTTAAGCTCACCTAAGTTTCAGCAATCCAAAAATATGTTGATGTAATCGACCATAAGTTTGTCTTCTTTGTAATATACCTTATCAAATATAAACAAAAAAATTGTTACAACAAAATAACAAATTGTTTTTATATGCAACACACTAATAGAGCTTGGTGTTTTTAATGTTGATACTTGATCCAAAAAAGTGTGTAGCAAATGATCCTATGTCAATCTAATCTATTATATTCTCATTACTTGTCCCTTGTTGTTTATAAACTTATGAAATATAAATGTAAATACAATTAAATATGGTTGCTTTAATAGTGGATTATACCTATATACACCGTTACTGCAAAATTTTAAAAATGAGTTGTTGTTACTTTTCTTGTTTTAAATCCTTAATAATTTAAGATTATTTTTTTGAAAGTAAAGTAGGATTAGCAAAATTACATCTCAATTTACCCATATTAGGTAAACATTTCAATGTCAATCAGACAAACTTGAAATCAAATGTTTTATAATAAAAATAAACCATGTTTATTTGTTTGGTAAACTTAATCGAAAATAACGATTTTTTATTACAAAAAACAGGTCCACAGCGGTCTATTGGACTTGAAATAGTAATAATTTAAGAGTAACTTTGCTAATCGGGCAAAAGATTAAAAGAAATTGTTGAATTTGAAAGGAGAGAAGTAGAAATATATCCATTTTTCATATTTTGCAATACATTTTGTAAACAGCCTTTAATTGCCATGCTGGCAAAAATTTGAGTTGGATTAGATTGAAAGATAGATAAAACATAAGCTTCTGTTACCAAAGTTTTTTTGGGTCACCCTGGTATAAGGCGGTTCAAGTTTTTTACTTTTTCTTACCTAACCTTGTTAATCTTCCTCTTTTTTGACAAAAGATGAATTTGTAAACTAACATGGCATTAGACCAAATTTTTTATTTTTGAACTGTACCTCAGACACACCCTGATGTATACACAGATCCCTGGCAAGTTTCAAAGAAATTAATTAAATTTTAATTGTCAAAAGAATTACTAAAATTTTGTCAATCAATTTAAAGAAACCGGCCTGAAAAAAGAACAACAATTTTGCTGTCCCATTTGTTTTGATAACCAGTTTATTTATTAATTTTTCAATATATTATTTTACTAAATAATTGGGATGATTTGCAGAAAGTCTTACAAGAAATAGTGTTGGTAAGAGTAGGTAACAGCTTTAGTTAGTGATTTCAGACTTTGCCTCCCTCAGCCTCCAAACTTTGTCAGCAATCAGTAAAGCTTGACTTACTACTTACTAGCTTTATTCAGGTTCATGATTCTGAACGGTTCAGACACTGTTTTTGAACTGATTTGGGCCATTGATTTACAGGACTGTATACAAACTATCCTGCAAATGGTACAAACCCATATTCTAAACAGTTCAGAAGCAACAACCTAAATAAAAATACAAGTTTATTTTAATCAAAAATAGAGGGTAGGTATATTTGTTGAAATATTACAACAGTTTATAGTTATGTTGAGAAATTCTGAACATATGGTTGTCGAGTAAGTAAACAGCAGTATAAGCAATGTTGGTGACGTACAGTTATCTCCTTTTCAATAAAATACACACAATAGTGATAAAATAAGTTCAAAGTGCATTAAAGTAGTGAAAACTAACCTTCCTTTCTTATGCACTGGCAAGTATCAAGAAATTACTCTTATAATCTGAATGCATCCTTGATATTCACCTAAATCGATGTTGGGTCCACGGTTATTCCTTAAGGATAAAATACCAGGTAAGGGCATGTTGATTTTCATTAATAATTAATAACAAAATAAAATAATAAATAATAACCTCAAAAATGCAAAATTGTCATTGTTCTGTCTGACTGACAGCAGTGACAGCTCAAGAACCATTTTCTTTCGTTTTGTGATTTCGAATCCAAAGATCACGTGATCTCCGTGTGATTTTGTATTCAGTGTGTCATGTGATTTTTAGATCATAACGCGCTAGGTTATGTTAATCTGTTAAAATAACATTTTTTTAAAAAACTTTATTTAATATTTATAATACATTTATGCAAGTACTTAAAACTATTTCAGTTACTTTTAAAATTGGTGAGTACATATATTTTAGTGAAATTAGTTTTTGTGTGACGTAGCGTTTTGCTTTTTTTTTACATGTTATGGTAAAGTTAAACTTCCATTTGCCATATCCCTGAAGCAAACTAGGTTGGTAGTTTCTAAATACCAGAAAAAAATGTTTTCTTTTACCTAGAAATTATATATCTAGAACATGAAGGTGCACCAAAAGACGCACTACTAGACCCTCAAGCACAAACAATCCTCCTAAGACTACTCAAACAAGAAAAACTAAATTAAAATAAATAAGCAGAGAAATATTGTTAATTATTAGATCATTGAGGCTAATAAGTACTCCTTTTACCTTTTGTTATAAGCTAAAGGGTACTTAATTTACTTGTTAGGGGCAGAATACATTTAGATGTAAGGTCCAGTTTCTGTTATGAAATCTCTAACAAGACCCAATTTGTAATTCCTATAAATATTAGCAGCCTAGCTTAGCCTTACACTAGCTTTTTTCAAGTCCTCTTTCAAAGTATTCCTATAGTTTTTGCAAATAATGATTTGGTGTGTTTAGCTTAATTTGAGATTCACTAATAAACTTTATACAGTTATTTTTGCTTGAGAGCAATACTTAATTAATTACAGTCACACTATATTACATAAAGTCTATTCCAGGGCTAGTGGCAGAGACATAATAATTGTCCCTCCTAGTCTATTTGTTGTGAACTGAGGGGGACAGAATTTTGACCTCATTAACATGTTCTTTAACCAATCCTTAAAAGTCCTGGTAAATTCCACATTTAAAATTTATAATTATGCTTGTTTGTTGACAGTTTCTTTCAACTTTTCCCCTTGCAACTTAAATTTATCTATTAGATTATTATTTTGTGCCAGTTATGTTTGTGTTTTTCATATTTTGATATTTTCGGTAACCAAAAATGTCTTTAACAGCCTTCTAAAGTGGGTTGGATCAGTCAATTTTATATCAACAATATATTCTGTTTAATCACCATTAAAAACAAAAAAATAAATAAATTTTGACTATTTTTTGAGGTACAGGGGTTGCCAAACTGGGAGATGCTGAAGGTCAAATCAATTTTTCAATTTGCATATCTTTTATTAGAGAATTTTATTTATCTAACAAGCTTGACGTTACAACAACCAAACATTATTATTAGACACTAGAGAAAACCAGGTGGGCCAAATTGAATGGTTCTAATTCTATAAACACCTTTACTAGAGATTGACAATTGAATGGTAGAAACTGTTTGTCTCTATCTATTATTGTTTGGCAAATAAAAATTGTTTCTATAAATTTAAACTTTTCCACAAAAATGTCTTTAAAACTGTGTTAGTTTTCATTTCTCAAAATACATTTTACAGGAACTTTTGTGTGTCTGGCTTAACGAAAACAAAACTTTTAAGCAAAATACCAATGAAAACCTTTGAAACTGTGTTCCTGAGCGAATTTCAATCTGACGTTATCATTGAGTAGTCCAAATTGATTGTAGGATAACTAAAGGGTTGAAAGTACATAAGAAATAAGTATGCAAAAATGTCATATAAATTGTGGTTAAGCCCTCTAGCAAGCCCTAAAACACCAAAAAATAGTCTATTTTTTAACTTCAATTCTTAACCGACAAAAAGTTACTTAAAATTTGTCAAATTGAAAATTTTGATCCTAAAAAAGTTTGTTTTGCTCTTTCATTTTGCAAAGATATTGTTATTTTGCTAAGCATGATGAAAAAATTGTTCTAGAAATCAAACTTTATTTTTTAGCTTTAAAAATGACAAAGATCACAAATGAAAAACAGATATTATACTAGAAAGGCAAATTAAAGATAACTAGAAATTGAATTATTACAATTTTTTGTTTGAACGCATTTTGGAGCCCTCTAGCAAGCCCTAAAACACCAAAAAATAGTCTATTTTTTAACTTCAATTCTTAACCGACAAAAAGTTACTTAAAATTTGTCAAATTGAAAATTTTGATCCTAAAAAAGTTTGTTTTGCTCTTTCATTTTGCAAAGATATTGTTATTTTGCTAAGCATGATGAAAAAATTGTTCTAGAAATCAAACTTTATTTTTTAGCTTTAAAAATGACAAAGATCACAAATGAAAAACAGATATTATACTAGAAAGGCAAATTAAAGATAACTAGAAATTGAATTATTACAATTTTTTGTTTGAACGCATTTTGGACTAGCTGTTAGTATGATAAAACCCACATTTTTATTGGAAATTCCTCTAATGAAATGAGAAAAGGGATGTGACTCATCAGTCACTGAATAGAGTACCCTGCTAACTAATCTCTCATATTTATGGGATTCTGAAGGCCAAATCCACAATTCAAAATTATACAACACATTTGAAGACCAAAAAATGCTTCAAATTTAGTAAGGGTGGTAAAAAATTAGGCTCCTAAAACTCCTAGCCAAAGAAGTGTGGGGTAGTTTTGTGGAGACTGAGTAAAGAAGAAATAAAATGTACTTGGCCCACTTTACCCAACCAATTACTACTACACCACTCTGTATTAATTAAATGTTTTTTTCATAATTTGTACTGTGTTTCTTCTGCCTTGTTTTTAGGATTAATGCGATAAGGAACAACACAAGACATGCTGTCAAAAATTAGATAATTCTTAATAAAAAAAGTGTTGCTTATTTATAATGCTGTGTTAAGGGGCAAACAATTCAAAATTTACCAGAATTACAAGAAATAATGTAAATTTCTTGAGTGAGTGAAAGTGAACTAAGTTTTTTCATCATCAAGCAGATCTTTTGTTAGCAATTTTAATTTGGTTTGTTTTTCAAACAATACATAGATAAGAAGCAACAGACCTGGTATAAAATAATATTTTTTATTTGTGTTAGTCTGCTGGGGTATTAAGACTATACATATTATCTTTTGTACATTCTTAACTGTTAACTAAGGAACAATTTGTAGGTATATACAATGTTGCTGTCAGAGCTTTGTCAGGTAATAACGGAATCAGAACCGAAAAAGTCTTGGTGGTTTCAAAGCTGTCGCGCTTTGATTTTGAAAAGAAAAAATATAAAAACTTGACAGACAAAAATGTCCTCGAAATTCTGCGAGGAAAGGGTGTGGATGTAGAAAAGATGATAAGATTTCATGACTTGCACAAGAAGTTTGAAGAAAATGTAGTGAATACTTTCAAAAACCTAGGAATTAGTGTTAAAGTTGTGAACAGGTTAGTTCAAGGCACACAAGTGGTTTTTAGTTATGACAGTTCTGTTTTAGATATTTATACACTGAAGAAGATGTTAAGGATTCAGATGTGGTTATACCTGTGGGAGGAGATGGTACTTTTCTGCTTGCCGCCAGTATGGTAACTGATAATCAGAAGCCTGTGGTAGGGTTCAATTCTGATCCAAACAGATCTGAAGGTTATTTATGTCTACCTAAAAAGTATTCTACTAATATTCGAAATGCTATTGAAAGGTTGAATTCAGTAAGTATAATTAAATTATAGAATTATTTTTTATTAGCTAGTAACTGTCAAATTCAAACTTTTTACTGATTCCAGGTAATAATTTTTTGCTAAATAGATTTGACAGTTGTCTTTTTAACATCAGTCACAAATGGTAGTAGTGCTAGTAGGATCAGAAACATTTTATTAATAGTGATGGGTAAATTACTGGTCAAATTCAAATACTGTGTTTCTGGCAGTCTAAAATTTGGCACCGCTTTTCTCCCCGACAGTACTAAATTTTAAAATGTTTTTTTAGGTTATTGGATAGAAAATTTAATGAGGATTCCAATAATGTGCTTAAAAACAATTATTTTCTCACCCTGTGGGTTCTACAGGCGATTTTGTCAACTGTCCTTTCAAACCGTCTTTTTTTGACAGTTTATATTTTGACACCACTTTTCTCCCTGACTTTGTCTGATTTTGTAGTGTTTTTTTATGTCATTAGATAGGTAATTTAATGAGGATTTAAAAAATGTGATTGGGTCACTCCACATGAGTTTTACAGGCACTGACTGTCCTTTAAACCGTGTTCAAATTTTAGGTCACAATTTCACCGATTTGTAAAATTGTTGCCCCAAACCAGTTTTTCCTAAATAACTCGAAAATGGTGAAAGTTACAAAAAATAGCAAGAGATGAAAAATATTCCTAATCAACTCATTAACCTAACTCCGTAAATTTGCAGGACCGTTTTTGCTTCCAGTATACAGGGTGTGTATGAAAAGTACAGGTACCCTGTACGCAATTTTTCAGATAGAATTTTTTGCTCAGCACTACTGGAAACCGGAGCTTAAAACGGTTCTTTTAAGTGGTTGAACCACCCTGAACCCACAAGAATAACCGAGTTACAGGATGCCTAAATTTCAAACCACAATTTGACCTGATTTTAAAATTTGTTCCAACAAACCAGTTTTTGCTAAATAACTCGGTAAAAACGGTAAAAGTTACGAAAAATTTGAAAGAGAGCAAAAACGTTCGTAAAGAACTGCTAAACTCATCCCTGGAAGTTTCACAGTCTGTCAGTGCCGCTATTATACAGGGGGTGCATGGAAAATAAAGTGATTCATATTTTTGGCCACCCTGTATGCAATTTTTAAGAAATAATTTTTTCCTTTACTCCACTGGAAATAGGAGCTCACGACGGTTAATTTGAGTGGTTCAACCTCCCTGAACTCCCAAAAATAATCGAGTTACAGGGTACTCAAATTTCAAATCACAATTTGACCTGATTTTAAAATTTGTTGCATCAAACCAGTTTTGCTTAATAACTCAGAAACGGTAAAAGTTACAAAAAATTTGAAAGAGAGCAAAAATGTGCGTAAAATACTGCTAAACTAATCCCCGGAAGTTTCACAGTCCGTCAGTGCCGCCACTATACAGGGGGTGCACAAAAAGTATAGTGATTCAGATTTATGACAGCCATGACAGAAAAATGATATCTTTTCAGCAAATTAGACCCATAAATTTACTGGTCCAATTGGAATTTACTGGTAAATTTTCCTGTCACAGTGAATTTTACTTTACCTTGCCGGTAAAACGCCCATTACTATTTATAAAAGAAATATTTTTCCGCACTGGCTGTTGTGTAAAAAAAATGTTAATTTCAACATAAGAAATATGTTTATTTTCAATCAGGTATGTAATTGTAAAAGGAATTTGGGTATTGGATAGTTAAAGGGATGAAAGAGGGAAACAGCACCAACTTCTCGTGTTTCGAATAAATTTTGTACGAAGTTCACTCCGTCGAAGGACCATTAAACAAAAATACTGATTAACAAAATTAGAACTAATAAGTTTTGTACTAGCGCGTCCCGAACTTTTTTAACCGATACCGATAAGAAGAATGAATTCCCCAAAAAACAAAATTACAAACCTCAAGTTTAGGTACCCGATACCATGTTGCCAACCCAACCAAATATTCGTTTAAATATTGTACATTTATAATTCAGCCTAAACAATAGCGTTAACAAAAAAGACAAAAACTCATATAAATAAGAACAAAAATCATTTCGAATTTATCTTATTTATAAAAATAATATATATATCTGATATATATCTTATTTATTTTTATTTTTTTTTTCTTTTCTTTATATTAAGTGTTTTCAGATGTATTACAAAAATTAACATTAAAAAAAAAGAATATTAATAATTATTTCACAAATAATGTAAAAAAAACAAAAAAACATTAATTTCAATGTAAGAGATGGTCAAAATGTTTGCGAAAATAAGTATTGAGTGTAATGTAGCGAATTTGTGAAATAAAATAATTTTCTTTTTTTAATGTTAATTTTTGTAATACATCTGAAAACACTTAATATTTCCGAAACAGTTGAAGATAGGTATGGGACATTGTACAGGGTGATTGATTGAATTTTGACCACCCCCTTAACTTCCTTGATTTTGATTTTAGCAAAAAACGTTAAATACAAAACTAGTAGATATTTAGGTCTACTTTATTCTTAGATAAACAGTTATTATACAGGGTGTCCCAAATTTGAGTAACGAACCAAACTTATGTTTTTTTAAATAGAATGACCAACTTTTTAATCTATATTTGAATTCTACGTCAAATTCTAGGCCTAATTAATGTAAAATGTCTGTATCGATATTCAAATGTTTTCGCAGCAGAGTCTTTGATTGATTGAATTTTAACCACCCCCTTAACTTCCGTATTTTTTATTTTAGTAAAAAAACTAGTTGTAGCAACAGTTATAGATATTTGGGTCTACTTTTACTCTTATATAAACAGTTATTATACAGGCTGCCCCAAATTTGAGTAACTAAATTAAACTTTAATCACATAGTCGAGGAAACATTGTTAAAGTAACAGATGCTGCGGAAACAGTTGAATATCGATACAGACATTTTACATCAATTCCTAAAATTTGACGTAGAATGCAAATATCGGATAAAAAGTTGGTCATTGTGTTTAAAAAAACATAAGTTCGGTTTGTTACTAAAATTTGGTACACCCTGTATAATAACTGTTTATCTAAGAATAAAGTAGACCTAAATATCTTCTAGTTTTGTATTTAACGTTTTTTGCTAAAATCAAAATTAAAGAAGTTAAAGGGGTGGTCAAAATTCAACCAATCAAGGACGCTGCTGTGGAAACAGTTGAATATCGATACAGACATTTTACATCAATTAGGCCTAGAATTTGACGTAGAATTCAAATATCGGATAAAAAGTTGGTCATCGTATTTAAAAAAACATAAGTTTGGTTTATTACTCAAATTTGGGACACCCTGTATAATAACTGTTTATCTAAAAATAAAGTAGACCTAAATATCTACTGGTTTTGTATTTAACGTTTTTTGCTAAAAATCAAAATTAAGAAAGTTAAAGGGGTGGTCAAAATTCAATCAATCACCCTGTACATGAATTATGTCTAGAATTTTCTGAAGAATCCAAAAAACTAATAATATTCAGGGGGTTGTATTTAAAATAAGAAAGTTGGTATCGGCCACTGTCACAGGACACACCCTCTACATAATTTTATTTTTTTTTAAAATGCGCATCTAAAAATACAAATCGACGTGTCCAAGCGTTTTTCGCAACACGCTCTCATTTATTCGTTATCGGATTTATTCCATTTGGCTGTTCCACACTGTATGTAAGTAAAAACGTTAATTTTGACACGAGAAAATGTGTTCTCATTAAAAATAAAGTTGTCTTCTTTTTAAAGGTAAAGATTTATTGATAAAGAAACAACTTTTAACTTATGAAAAGGCAAACATAATTAAAGATTTAAAATCACCTATCATATACAGGGTGACAATAAAAAAATGACCTCTAGTAAAAACTCTATAAAATGTTTAATTTACTAACATACTCAGTCGGTTTCGAAGTGGCCTCCTTGTGCGTATCGACAGAGTACCAAACGCTTCCGAACATTTTCTGCCGCGCCACGCACCTCATCCGGCGACAATTGGTCCCATTCCCGACTCCAAAGTTTTGTGACGTGTAGCACAGGTCCTGGTCTCCAAAATAGACCACACACTGTATTCCATCGGATTTAGATCTGAGTAGGGTGGCCATTCCTTCAATGAAATGAAATCCGGAAAATGTCCTGAGTCGCTTTTGCTTTGTGGGCCCAAGCGGTGTCCTGTTGGAACGTCCAATCTGCACGAAGGAGTCGTTTGCATCTTTCAAGCCGTACGCGCTTGTTATCGTCGGTGAGGAGCTGAACTTTTTGGAGCTTGTAAGGTTTGAGATGTAGATCCTCTTTGGCTATTTGGCGGATTGATTCCCGATTAATACCAGTCTCACGAACGATTTTTCGCATGGAGACCCTCGGATTTTGCCTCACTCGTTCTCGGTTCTTAGCGGTTCTAACGGTGCGCTTTCTGCCACTTCCTGGACGACGACCAGTATGGCCGAGCTCTTCCAACGGCTTGATGGTTCGTCGGATGTTAGATTTGTCGATGCGTTCGCACAATATCGATCGGACGCTTTTCCAACTCATGTAACGCCAAAATTCTCTCTGGTTTGACATCTTAATAAAGTAGCTTAAAAGTACTGAATAAAATTAAAACATAACTTATATGTAGTATTTTTAACGAATAATCGAATAAAAATATCAAGCACTTTCAAACTTAATAGACCTTCATGTCACATTCGTGACAATTTGGTTGTAATTTTTTTATTGTCACCCGGTCAATCTTAATTATAACGCAAAGCCTATTAAATGACTTGTATATTGACGATTTTATATGAAATCTTTACTAATAATTATTAACATCATAAATGTACTAATTCCTTCATAAAACCTTAGTTACTAATAATACGTTAGTTACGAAGGACAACAGGTTCGATAACAGATAAATATTAAAACGACTTTTCACGAATATTCAAAACAATGTTTTGACAGTTTTCAAACTTAACGGATACTCCACTGCCTTTGGAGTCCACAATCATATTTATGTCTTTTGAAGGCTGATTAATGGCCGAGTATGCATTCCTCTCCATTTCATGCGGTTCCCTAGGGCTCAATCCACTGCCGAAGGCATCGCCGATTTGAATTTTGCGAGAAATGGAAACTTTCTTGGACACATTTTGTTCTAGATAACCTCTAGCAACCTTCGTTGATTCCCATCCACCAAGTTCTTGTAAATCCAATATATCCCCTCCAGCATTAACAAGAAAATTTGCCGAAGATCTTCTAACACAGTGACCAGTATACATATTAGGATTTTCAAGAGAAAGATACTCAGCTATTTTTTGAGGTAGTTTAGCGAAGAAATGAATGCCGCAAAGGCTGTACTGTACATTTTCCTTTTCTATATGATTGAAACAATCTTCGGAGGGTAACATGGGCTGGCCTTAACATTGCATACTTTTTAAATAAAAGCACAGGAATGACTTCGCCCTCAGATACTATCGCGAACGTCCGTTTCTTGTGGGTTTTGGAGTCGGGAATAGTAACAATCAGCTTGTCCTCTAAAACGTCAACATCTTCCGTGGTCATCTTGGTTAGTTCATGGGTTCAGAAGGCTCCTCGACTTCCAATTTTAACACCAAAAACTCCTTATCTGGAGCAGAACGTACAAATTCGTTGATTTGTTCTCTTGTAAATACCTTTGATTTTTTTGCTCTATATCCGACGTTTTTCTTCGTGATAAAACGTATTGTCATGATTATTATCATCCTGAAGATGAGATTTACTCAAATCTCCCTCACCTCCTAGTTGCATGATAATATCGTCATAACTGGCATCAGATTCACCCTGACCATTCATTCTAATATTCTAGTAAATAAAGAAAATTTAAATAAATAAGCTTGAATAAAAATTCTATTATAGGGATGCCAAGTTATTTTTAAGGTAAATAACTAAACCTATTTAACTTACTTTCTACCTAAAAATCCTGCTTCTAAATATATCATTGAAACTACAAATATCTTTCATACAAAAAATTACAAACTACTTACAACTAATACTCTTCGTCAAAGAGTCCAAATTGTCCAAAATAAACCGTCAGTTGACCAATCTTCTTCTTTTCCGTTGAGGTGGATTTTTAACTGCAAAGGCTGTATCTCGGTAACATCCGGGAGGCCTCCTCGGTTATCGATTTAACCACTTCTAGAATAGGTCCTCTATCACAATCTGCTCCATGTCATAACGTGGACTAGACGGTACAATTGCTGGTAGCACTCGGTATTACACTCAGTAACTTCCGTTCCGGAAGGAAATAGCTTTCTAAGATCCCCTGATCTTCAATAGTCTGATTTTTGCTCGATTTTTTTAGAAAACTGACTTTCCAGCTCTCATTAAAAGTCTCTCTTGACAATCAACCACCAAAAACAAAAAAAAAAACTTTTTTCCCACCTTCTACCTCCACGTACCACCTTTTTCATCTCCTTTGAAGTTCATCAAGTAATACTGTTAATTTTCTTAATAACTACATACAATCCTACTAAAACTAACTATAATGGTAAACACTTGACATCCTTACAAAAATGTACCTTTTTTATAAATTAAATAAATAAATTTTCTTTATTTTCTTGAAAAAAAAAATCCTTATTTTCAAGACAGTATTAAAGCGCCGTATTTGTCGATTTCCACTCTTTCCTTTAATTCTAAGGTCACTCGTAACATGGAATATTTTGGCCATAAGGACGAAACAGAATATTCTGCAGCGAGTTTTGCAAAATATGCTAGCAACACCGTTTCTTCTGCACCTCGAACTTGTAATTGGTTTCGCCACACACAAAACTGTTCATATTCTTTCTCAGACTGGATTTTCGATTTTTCCGGAAGCAAATTCAACCTTATAGTGTTGGCTGCAGCCAATATATTATCAGGAATATCTAAATTTTCCTTTTGTCAATGATGCGATAAAGCTTTGAATGTAACTCGATTATTAGCGATTTAACACCGTCTCGGACATTGCAATGTTCACGAATAACTATTCAAGCCAATTTTGAATTTAAAGTTGGCGGTTTGGAGTGTTTGAAATTTTTAAAATAACTAAGATAATAAATAACTACGTTTAATTAAAAATGCAATTGCCTGCACTGATTTGTGATGGAACAAAACACAAGTTCACTTCAGTAAGATTCAAAATCTCTCTCTGTTTTTGACTGTAATATTGAATGTTACAGGGTAATTTCCACTGGCTCATGAGAAGTCGAATCAGAACATCGCTGTTAGTATGCGATACTGAAAACTTAAAACCCAAATATCTTCATGATAACGAATTTGATCTCTATCCAAGAAAAACCGACGCTATCGTAAATGAGAACACACCCAAAGTTCTACCATGTTTGGCTTTAAATGAGGTATACAATTCATCTGGTCACAGAAAACTATAATAATCATAACTGTTGATAGGTGTTTATGGGAGAGTCATTATCAGCCAGAGTTTCGCATTTACAATTGAGACTTAATGGGTCAACAGAAATTACAAACTTAAAAAGTTCAGGAATTTGTGTGTGCACAGGGACAGGATCCACATCTTGGCACCTGAGCATAAATCGTTTGCCAGTTCAAAACGTAGCGGAATTATTGAGGTTAATTGATATTGAGCCTACAGAAGGCAAGGATAGTTTGGCCACCGTCCTCTCTGATATATACAATAAAAACTTGGTTTTCAGTCCAGGTATGTATAGTTGTTATACCAAAATACTCTCAAAGATCATCATAATCGAGCGAAGTAATACAGCCATAATTTTTTATTTAGATAATAAACGGATGGCGTATACCATTAGAGAATTGATCTCTGCGGCCGTATGGCCAGATCCAAAGGGCATTAAACCTCGAGGATTTGCCCAAAAAATAGAAATTAAGTCAAAATGCTTTGACGCGTCGTTAGTTATCGACGGAGGAGTTTCTTTTTCTTTCAATGACGGCACTACTGCTTTATTGGAAATTCGACCCAAAGATGCCTTACGAACCGTAGTGTTTAAGGACTAAAAGTTGATTTTTATTTAATGCTTTTATTTTTATACTTAACCTAAATTTAATCTACTATGTTGTAAATTTAAGGTATTTACTTTGTACGAGAAGCAATTAATGGTTTAAGTAGAAGAAAGTTTTGTATTCAGTGTATTATTTGTAGAGTCCGGATTTCTAGGAATTTTGCTTTTTCTAAATAATAAAAGCAACCAAAACCTTTGAACTGTGAACGATTTACGCAAAAACACGTTATTTGACAGATTTTTTAATGCTTTTTTTGCTTCTTTCCTCTTTTTGTGCTTATTTGTTGCTATTTTTTGGTTTTAAGTTGAATAGGCTAATTTACAATTGCAATAGCTATATTGAGATATTGAAGGCTTCTGAGAGACAAAAACATACCAATTATCTGTTGGAAAATGGGTAAGTATTAATTTACAAATTTAAACTGACCAAATAAGTTCCAAATGCTTCAAAGTACACTTATAATACAATTTTATTTTACAATTTTCGAGCATTACGTCGTGGTAGATCTAGTAAGTCACCTGACCGTGTTTTCCTAATTTTCTGTCACTAAACCGTAAATAACACACGTGTATTTGTAGCACTTTGTATATACTTTTATATGTCGATGGGCAGCCAATGAAATGAACTTCCCATTGACGTATAAAAATCGATTGGTTAGTGGTACCGTTTGCCCGCTAAAGGGCGTCAACGTTGACCAATTTTTCTGGGCTATCCTTTTGTTTAATCCTCAAAAACTCGCTTAATTGCACTATTTTTGGTAGAGTTTTATACGTCAATGGACAGCCAATGAAATGGGCTTTCTAAAAATATACCTATTTGGTTTGATATGTAAACGGTTTGGCCGCCAGGGGGCGTCAAAGTTGACTCATTTTTTCATGAGATTTTGGTGCATGCTTTTGTTTATAGGTCAATTGGCAGCCAATGAAATGAGCTTTCTAAAAATACCCAATCTGGGTTAATAGGTTGGACGGTTTGGCCGCTAGAGGGCGTCAAATTTGATTCATTTTTTCGTTCAATCGTCAATAAATAGCTTATTTGCTATATTTTGAATAAGTTTTCATCTGTCAATAGATAGCCAATGAAATGAGATTTTTATTGACGTTGATTAGTGGTACGGTTTCGCCGCTAGAGAAAGTCAAAATTTTTGAAAGTAAAATTACAAAATTCATAATTTTTTCTTTTTTTCCAACGGATTTCATTGAAATTACCAAACTTTATGTTTATATTTGAATGGTAGATGTATAGAAAAAATTATTTTATGATATTTTTTTTATAATACATACATATAATTTAGACTTTTTCAATTTTATTAATAGTTTCCATAATACTAATGCAATGACCTAATCCTACAATTTGTACACTATAATGCCCCAGTGGTTTACACCTCGACTCAATGTAACAAATGAAGCAAATTATAATTCACTTTATTGAATAAATGGCATTTGGTTTATCGTATTATTGAACTTAGAGTATTATTTCTATATTTCAAGCCCATAAATTTACTGATCAAATTGGAATTTACTGGTAAATTTTCCTTGCACACTGAATTTTACTTTACCTTACCCGGTTACCGGTAAATTTACGCCCATTACTACCCTTTCCAAAATAGGTCTCTTCTGCGATGGGCAGATATAGATACTTGGCCCTGATATTTGGCACAATCCTAGCACAATGATTGCCAAATCTAGGGTAGTAGCAAAACTCTAGAAATACAATCATTAAGGTAGATTTTCGCTTGCACCAACTGGCCAACCTAACGCGCAAAACCCATTAGGAAGTCCCCCTAGCCCTCGAAAAAATCGCAATATTTTTTTCCGGGTTTTATAAATAACTTTAAAAAAGATGGAGAAAGGTTTTAATCAACTTTGTGGCTTCCTTTTACAAATATTTTAAAAACGTCATTGTATAGAAAATTTTGGTTTTTGCTCTACAGTTACTCAGAAAGTCACTCCTTATTTGGACACCCTGTACAAATAAATAGAAACAATAGCGTAACACTCTAAAGAGTAGTAAGGTAAAAAGGATGACAAAAAAGACAACATTACGTATATGAACGAAACTTGCATTATTGTATTTTCGAAATTTGCGTACAAGAAAATAAATACACAGTATAAAAATTCGGGTTTGACTTACTTCGTCTATATGCATAAGTAAAATGAAAAAAAAAATGAGAGCTGTAAAACCAAGTAAAAGTGTGGTTAAAAATTAATGATGATGGCCGGGACAACAGTGACCATTTGCGTGACTGTGCATATGACCATGTCCGTGACTGTTGTGAGAATGAAGGTGATTTTTGTTGATATTGGTGATTGGTAGAGTAGCCGCTAATCTTTTATTCACTTTACTTAGAATCTCATAGGGATAGACTTCTTCTTCGTCGTCTACTGGTGAACTTTCGTCAAGTTCATATCTAAATATATACTAGGTAAGTTTGTGTTCCGCCCTAAAGTAAATAAAGTACATACCCTATGGCCTTAAAAAATTTTGAGTTGTTATTGTTCTTCAGAACTGTAAGAACAACCTTTTTCATGTTGTTTTTAAATGCTATCAATTCGAGGATTTGCATCATAAATTTGCCTAAACCCTTTCTTTGAAGGTGATTATCTAACTGCAACTCGTAGCTAAAAATTACATTACAACCTGATAACAATTTAAAACAAGCAGTAATGTTTGTTGTTGTGCAATGTTTGTTATCATTTCTGGCATCCAGTTGACTATACTGGAATGAAGGTTTTGTTCTTTGGTTATCAAGCCCTATAGCCTCTCTGATGAGGATTGGGATTGATAAACAAAAAACAAAACCTCACCATTTTCAAGCAGTAATGTTTGTTTGCAGCTTTAGTAATACTATTTGTTGTAATCAAAACACTAGATTAGGAGTATAGCCATGGTAAACATGAAGTTATTTAATCACTTACCAGTATAATACTTCAATTCCCTCGTCCAGGTCAAATCGAAAATGAGAAAATCCAAGGTAAGCACCGTCATTTGCACTTTTTGCAATTAAAAACTTGGCCGCTTCATCAAACAACTCTTCGGCTTTCTTCGTTTCGCTCCAACCCCACGAGCTTTGCTCGTATCTGGAAAAAAATGTTTTTGAATTTCCTTTGATTCAAAATTAAGTATCCCGGTATTTTAAGACATTTTTTAACTTATTTTAATTTTTTGAAGAAGACTAATCCCGTTTTTGACTAAACAAAGTGAGCTCTCAAGATACAGAGTTGCAAAATTAACTAAACTTCTCGCCACGTCAAACGGGACAGTGATTTTTTTGGTCATTTTTAAAACCTCCCCATTTCGAAACGAATTAACAGATTTTAATGCGGTTTGGACTGTCGTTGGGTTTGGTTTATTGGCTTTTTACTGAAGTAAAAAGCTTTAGCTTTAATGCACTCTAACTGCCTTTTACAGGGTGTGAAAGAAGTGCGTGCAAAAAAGTAAAATTTTCAAGTAGTCCCCAATTGCCCAATAATTTTTTTTGGTATTGTTTTAACACAAGAAAGTGTTATTTAGGTCAGTATCTCGGGAAGTTTTTGGGCCTTTCCCAATTAACGTCCCATGTCTCAAAAAAGATTGATTTATCCGAAAAAGACGTCATTACAGTGCTCAAGCTGGAATTAAGTTATGGCAGCAGCTTTTTATGGGTCGTTTTAGTTGGGTGTAGATCCAATATTATCTGTTAGATAATTTTTAAAGCAACTCCTTGTAGAGGCCTCTGGTATTTTTTAGAAGGTTCTCAAGAACATTTATAGATCTATAAAACTTTCAAAATGGTCTTAGAGGCCTCTGGCAAATTGAAACCATTCTGGGAAGGTTTAAGACACTTGTAGGGGGCTCTGACACTTTTTAGTAGATTTTAAATAACATTCAAAGGACTATGGAACTTTCAAAATGGTTCTAGAGGTTTTTGGCACTTTTTAAAAGGTTCTCAGTCGTATTTTAGAATTTAGAGGTCTATGGAACTTTAAAAATGGTCTTAGAAGCCTCTGGCAAATTAAAACAATTCTAGGAAGGTTTAAAACACTTGTAGAAGCCTTTGGCCCTTTTAAGAAGACTCTCAGTGGCATTTGGAGGTCTATGGAACTTTAAAAATGGTCCAAGAAGTCTCTGGCAATCTAAGACAAATCTAGGAAAGTTTAAAACACTTCTAGAGGCCTCTGACACTTTTTAGAAGGTTCTGAGTAGCATTGAGGGGTATAGAACTCTCAAAAATGCCCTAGAGTCCTCTGACAAAGTAAAACAATTCTGGGAAGATTTAACACACTTGTAGAGGGCTCTAACACTTTTTAGTAGATTTTAAATAACATTCAAAGGTCTATGGAACTGTCAAAATGGTTCTAGAGGCTTTTGGCACTTTTTAAAAGGTTCTCAGTAGTATTTTAGTACTTAGAGGTCTATGGAACTTTAAAAATGGTCCTAGAAGCCTCTGGCAAATTAAAACAATTCTAGGAAGATTTAAAACACTTGTAGAAGCCTTTGGCACTTTTAAGAAGACTCTCAGTGGCATTTGGAGGTCTATGGAACTTTAAAAATGGTCCAAGAGGCCTCTGGCAATCTAAGACAATTCTAGGAAAGTTTAAAACACTTCTAGAGGCCTCTGGCACTTTTTAGAAGGTTCTGAGTAGCATTGAGGGGTATAGAACTCTCAAAAATGCCCTAGATTCCTCTGACAAAGTAAAACAATTCTGGGAAGGACAATACTGGGAACACACTTGTAGAGGGCTCTGACACTTTTTAGTAGGTTTTAAATAGCATTTAAAAGTCTATAGAACTTTCAAAATGGTCCTAAAGGCCTCTGGCACTTTTTAGAAGGTTCTGAGTAGCATTGAGGGGTATAGAACTTTTTTAGAAGGTTTTCAGTAGTATTTAGAGGTCTATGACACTTTAAAATTGGTCCAAGGGGCCTCTGGCAATTTAAAACAATTCTAGGAAGGTTCCAAACACTTGTAGAGGCCTCTGGCAAATAAAAAAAATTCTATATCCCTCCTTTTGTATCTATGTTATTGTATTTTTAAAATTAAACACTTGAACCACTTTTGAGACTATTTTGCTTCTAACCATCTATCGAAACTATCTTACTTGAGCTGCATGTTTTTCTTCAATAGACCGAGCGCCCACTTCTTTTCAGATTCCGTCAATTGGGTACTGGTTCTGTAAATCAGATCTGCTACTATACCATTCTTGTTGTACTTTTGAAATACTGGGAACTCCGCCAGGGGGTTCTCAATTTTATTAGCTTCAGCTACCACGACCATCGCGTCGCGTATTCTTTGCTGTTCCTCCTTCCTTTGAAGCCGTTTTTCCTTACCTTTTGCAGAACTAGCCGCTGTTTTTCGCTGTGAAAATTCAAGCATGAGGTATCTCTGTCTACAGGCAAATAGAGTTGGCTTACCCCCATGATTTAACGCTTAATATTACTAACCACAAATATGTAATTATCACTTAATTAATGAAATCTTGTCCTGAATATCTAAACTATTCAATTTAATTAGCAAATTTAAAAATACAACAAACGAGTCAAACATCAACAAAGGCCATTTGTAATTTCTTCCCAATCCAATGCTCTAGGCAGAAACTTCCCGGCTTTGAAATTTGACAGTATCGACATATGACAGCACAATCATATAGGTTATGTTCCTATATTCTTCAATAGACTTGAATTTGGCAATTATCACGTGACGCTCCATCGTGTACGATTAGCGCAGTCACGTGGTAATTGTCAGCATATAGTCCGACTGGTGAAAAAAGAAATAAACAAACTTTTAGTTTCTGTGTTAAACTGTTAAACATACAGGGTGACCCAGATATGGATGCATGCATGGGGATCTCCAAAACCATGAGTTACGAAGTTACGAAGTCGGTTAAGTTAAAAATGTTGCGCCATCACGAGACCATAAACATGGCGCATTTGAAATTTTTTTTTTTCATTTTTGAGATATGTACAGGGTGTCCCATTTTCGACACTTTTGTAGGGTATTTCACTTATTTTTAAAGATACGGGATTGCGACAGTGTGTGTGTAATTTAACATGGCGTCAGCAGAATTATCATAATCTATTTCGTTGTTAAGATATAGGGGAAAATTGAAAAATATCACTTTTGAGGTATCTCAAAATCTTTCGTTTTTTAATTATGACATAAACATATGTTTTTTTTAAATGGAACACCCTGTATATTATTTTTTATTAGGTTTATTGTGAACTTTTCAAAAATATATAATTGTATATAACTATTTTTACAAACAAGGTTTCAACAAAAAACAATTAACTATAAGAATCCGTTTTCACCTCTTCAAAAAGTTTAAAGATATCGGAGATACGGGGGGTACCTCAAAAGTAATATTTTTCAATTTCCTCCTGTATCTTACCAACAGAAGACAGCCTAATAGGTCAAACTTGGATCGAATCTTCTATGGTGACTTTTCCTGGAACGCACGATCTCCAGACTTGACCGCACTGTACTTTCTTCTTTTTTTTTTGGAGTTAAATCAAAAAAATAATTTATCAATTTGATACTGACGACCAACTTATGAGGGCAGTTACCAAAAAGTATTTCATTCCATAACCCTAGATCTAGAATCCATCAAGATTGTAGATTCAATGGATAGAAGAGCGTAATTATGTCTAGAAAATAATGGTTACCTTTTTGAACATTTGTTATAAACTTTTTTGTTTCTTTTTTCTGGTTTTAGTACTATTTTTTCCTCATCAACTATTTTTTTGGTATGATTTGAAATAAAACATAAAAAAATCACTTTTCTATATATCTCAAAACTGAAAATACCTGATTTTTTAAACTGCTGTGTGTTTTGAAACACCCTGACTGCTCAACTCTAATTTAACCGACTTCGTATCTCGTACAGTTCAGAAGATCCCCATGCAAACCATCCTTTGGTCATTCTGTATACTGTTTCGTCACCTTTTATCAAGAATTCAACAGAGCTTAACTGAATATATCTCTTCAAGGTGGCAGCACATTATATAGCTCTCTTGTTGTTCAGGAAATCTTCAGATAAACATTTTTGAATGGACACTTCTCAATCGTGCTTAACTGCACCCTTTGTGTTGCCTACCAACTAACCGTTGGTAGGTGACCAGAGATTCCTAACCTAACCACTTTTACGGTTAAAGGGTTGTTTCTATCTCCTAAGAGACTTTCTCCCTTCAAAATGAAAGAATACTTTAATTGAATCATAAAAGAAGATACGTCGTTTTGTTTGCCTATTCTGTCTCTGCTCTGCACTCTGCAGCACTATACAAATTTACATTTAGAGATTATTCTCCCAATTTCATTTGTTTAATACCTGCTTTTCCCATATTTCTAAGTCGATTTTAAGTACAATTAGGGGCAAAATAACACAGTCTAAACTGAATTTAGTCAATGTTGGGGAAACTGACATAAATACAGTACCCGGAGTACCCAACGCCTAACATACTAATAGGATCGTCTAAACCTAATTAATGCCTCTGGTTCCCCGACACTTCCAAGTCGATTTTAAGTACAACTTAAGCTAAGTTGAGGTTTGAATGTGACAGATTCAGATGCAAAATAACACAGACTAAACTAAACTTATCTAAGCTGTACTTAAACTCAACTTAGCCAATGTTGGGAAAATGTTTTATTGTACTCTTAGAGTGCTTTACCGCACTAGTGAGTTAAAATCAAGTATTATCGCACTAGTGACTGTAAAATCCATAGACTATAAAACTAAGATAATTATACACCTTTGTGGTAAAATCCCTCATTACGTAACTCGAAAGGAAGCTATCACAGCTGGATTACTTTTGGTACCAAAATCTACTTGAAGTAATAAAGTAATAAGTAGTTTTGCTGCTTCAGGTAGTTTACTGAAATACTTTTAAAAATGGAATACTTGTTCAAAAGTAATTAGTATTTTTTAAATAAATGACTTCTACTTAATACTTAAAAAATGTCAATAAAAAAAAATAAATAAAAAGCTTGTTGATCCCCTTATATGACTAATATTTAACTTATTAACTAACATCACAGATCTTGAAAAAAAATGACATACAGACAAAAAGTATGTTTTTAAAGTACTAAAGAACTTCTTTAATTTACTTCTTAATTTATAAGTAACTAAGTACTACTTAGACTACTTAAGTTGTGATAAAATTAAACTTTTGTATGAAAGTACTTTAAGTATAGTTTATTTTTTACTTGTACTGCGAATGTTTCAATGCAATACTTATTACCTGAAAGTATAAGTATATTCGTTTAATACTTCAAATAGGTTTGTAATTATGGCTATTTACTACTTATTACTTTAAGTAGTTTAGGCGGCTACTTATTTCAGGTCGGGAAGATATTATGTAAGGTATCATTACCGTGCTAGTAGTAGATAAAGTATATTTCTGAATTGTAAGTCGTATATAGTACGTATAGATGGCGCCGGTATACAAATAAGTACTACCTTCCCTAATAATATTCCCTTGATAGCTGTAAGTTAGCAATTCATTTGTTGTTCGTTGCCAATTAGACGTTGGGCCCTAGGGGTAATAATGCTCATTATGTTCTGGATGGCAGTGAAAGGTGAAAGGCAAGGCAATAGTGTTCCGAACCAAACTGACGAGTGCTCCGAACTTGAGTTACCATCGGTATTCGTATTACACCTTCATTATTGAGAATTGGGTGATTATGGACTTTACTTCCCATTTTATAATAGTTCATTATTCAAAAAGGGTGTGGTAATCTGCCTGCGTAGAAAGACTACATTATTTTACTAGTACAATAATGAATTTTCATTGTTCTATGTCAATATTGTAATTTTTGACATGGATTTCCGTGACATTTAAATTTCAAGTACATCATTGAAATAGTATATTTCATTACCAGTACAGAAATGAGGATTTTTCCGTGCGCGCGTGACAAATTCTCGTGTGAGGCGCAGCCGAACACGGGAAGTCATGCAAGAACGGAAAATCCATTTCTGGACGAGTAATGAACGATATTTTTTATTATACTTAGGTACCTGAAATCAACATAAACAAAAAATATCGCAAAAAATTATTAAGAAAATCGGGAATATTTATTTTTATTTTTAAAACAGTAAAAATGTAAGTACATACAACTCAAATTAACAAAAAAAATACAAGTAGGTAATTCTAAGAAAATTAATTTTGGACAGAACCGTTATTATTAATAGTAATATTTATTGTACAATTCGTATTATTGTTGAAGCTCAATCCCTTTTGCATTTCTTTTTGTTGAACTAAAGACTCTGCTAAAGATGTTGAAGCGGAGTGTTCGTGTGTGCTTTGGTTCTCTTGATTGACTGTTACAGATGTTGTAGTTTCCAAGTTACAAGGGCTAAACAACTTCCGTGATACTTCAATTTTTCTTTGTATGGACTCTTCTATATATCCTTCTGCTACATTGGAAGAAAGCCATCCTCCGTGTCTTTTCAAAGTGAGCAAATCACCGCCGTTTTCCACCAACATGGTTGCCGAAGAGCGCCTTAGCCCATGTCCGGTATATTCTTCGGGATTTTTTAGTTTTAGGTATTTTGCAACAAGTTTTGGAATACCACTGATAGTATGGCACCCAACATGTTGAGCGTAACATCTTTGGTTTCGGTATGCAACAAATAATCTTCTACTCTCCATATGTTTAGGGCGGAGATCTGCGTATTTACGGTAAATTGTACAGGGATCGAATTTGCAATTTTCATTGGTAATGGTAAAACTTCTTGACCTGTGAGTTTTTCCATCTCGTAAGAACACGACAAGGAAACGCCCATTATCTTCCACATCATCTAAACTCAAACGTATTAAATCATCTCTGCGGCATGCACCGAAGATGCCAAACACTAAAATTACTTTTGCTAGTAGATATTCTCCATCTGAAGCTTCACATAAAAATTTGGTTACTTGTTCTGCTGTAAGAATCTTGGATTTCTTTGGTATATATCCTACAGCTTGTCGTTTCAAAAAAGCAATCGTTTTTGGATATTGATGGTGAGTATTTTCTTTTATTGCCAAACAACTCTTTAACATAGAGAATCGACTCCATAAAGTGGAGGATTTCATAGTGTTGGCTTTTTCAGAAAAATATACTAAAAGAATATCGTCACTCACAATTTTGATTCGTTTCTGAGTCAGCCATTCGGTAAAACTGTTATATTCTTGTTCATATCTCAACCTGGATTTCACTGGTAATAAATCTGCACTCACTTCTGCCGCTCGTTGTAAGATATTTTCGGGAATATCCCGATTTTCTTCACAATCTGAATTCATTTTTGCAAAATGTAATAAATCACCGCCCTCTGTACAAGAAAGCCAAGAAGGTGCATGCCAAAAATTCCAATATGGCCGAAATATGGGATTGACAGTTTGCATTTGTTTGTATTGTGGAAATTGAGTTTTTGGATGATTAAATTAATTTTTAAAGTTTAAAGTCAAGACTTGGGATTACTTGCCAAAGTAATTTTTGTTTGCTATTATATATTGTTGTTTATATGTTTGTTGTTCTAGTGAAAGTGTAGTTTGTGTTCATTTTATTGTGTTATCACTATTGTTATTGTTCCTTCATTGTTCTATATAATTTGTTGTTGGTTTTTTAACTTAAATTCTATTGCCTCTACAATATGCCGTCACACTTGTTGTTTGCCAAATTGTAAAAGCAATTTGGAGAAAGGCCCAAAAGTGTCCTTTCCTTTCCAAAAGACCCTGCTCGAACCCAACAGTGGTTGAAAGCTTTGAACTGGAATGATTTTACTCCAACACAATACTCAGTGGTAAGTACAATATGCTTTCTCATTCAGTAAACTTATTGCCTCTTACATACATAAGTGAGTTAAATTTTGAGGCCGCCTGCATTTTGAGAGCAACAAAGGTTTACTCTGAAGAAACAGGACAGCTTTTAGAAGTTTCATTGGCACATTTACATTTTAAAAGAAAGGTCTTGGTAATAATATAAAACCCATTTACGAGTTTTGCTTACCTAGATTCAAGGATTTCCAAATTTTCTTTGATTGAGCAGTTTTTACATTAGTTTGTTGTACTTTCCAAGACAAAGGGTTCTAACCAAACTTGCTTTGGCTGGACTTTATTGGATATAAAAAGCCATATCTATACATATCTGGATCAGGAATGAAGCGTTCTTTGATTTTTCACTCACAACTTCTAATCAACTACACGAAAAAATAAAAAAAAACATATTTTCTACTGCATCTCCATAGGTTTGTGTACAAAAAAAAAATCGCTAACGCCGCCATTAAAAGCGACATTCTAGGCTTTCTTGTACAGAGGGCGGTGAATAAATACATAAATACTTAATTTTCACTGACAGAAAATAAAAATTGTCATTAATAAATAAATCGTTGCTATAGACACATTACTCGTTTCCTTTTTTTCTTCGGGTTGCCATAGGATATCTAGTATCATGGATATCTATGTTTATTATTAAGCGCACGGAAAGAAAGATCGGGAAAAAATTTTCCTGCGCTGTTCCGAAAATGTCATATTTACTGTATTTTATAAACAGTTGAAAACGTAGTATTTTCTGTTAAGTATAATAAAAAAGATTTTTTAAGCGCTTTCCAAAAATTCAAAATGGCGGCAATAAGAATTTACCAAGTCAACGGTGGATTTTTTCTAATTACGTCATCGTGTTCTACGTAAAAAAGTGCCTTAATAATGTCAGTTTCAAGCCCTTTGTGTTGCACTGCTTCTAACTGTCTCAGGAAACTTGAATAACCCTCCAGAAGAAAATTTTATATGCAATTTTTGAGTTGCGTGCAACTCACTGAAAACTGTCGCATTCTGCTGTGCAGTGTAGAAATTTCTGTTACATTTTTAAAAATTGCAACCACTCAGACTGCCTCGTTTCCATCCCCAACCGCAAAAAAAGCGATGGTTGAACGATCATCGGCGTCCACTGACCCACCGTAAAAGTGGTTCAGGAACATATCTCACGCTCAAGAAACGAGACTGTACCTCATCCTCGTGGTTGCGACAACTCTACTTGTGAGTAGAGAGTATGCGAAGATATACTACAGAAATGATCCTGTGAAGTATGATCTTAACTTTTACATTGGACAAGGTGGCTTTATAAACTGTCATTATCCGCCAAAGTTGGCGAGAGATCTTAAGTGGTGCACTCTGTAGTCGACACCAGGTAAAACGAGAATACCTGCACTATTCCTTCACCATCTTATGCGTTTGCTTAGAACAGATAGCGCCATAAGTCATACAATGCCCTTTCGACTATAGAAAGAAGAAGCAGGTAGCAAAATTATCCAAGCGGGTGTTAGCTTTGCGCAGTGGCATTATCGTAACCAATGAGGTTTATCCGAGGTGCGATTATTGCTAGTTGAAAACTTTAACCAATACCCCGCCATGTGCACGTGAAAGACCGTGCGCTAAGGCAATTTTTGTAGGCCTCTATCGAGGCCATATCAATCAATTTAACAACAAAAACCGGATAACTGTAAACTTTGACTGTAGTGACTAATCCCTATTCAATTATTAACACAAAAACAGAGATAATTGAGGTAAAGATTACTGCAATATCCTTCATTATTAGTTTTAAGTTTAAACGGTTACAGTCAAACTGTAAGTGGTCAGCTGAAGGAATGAAAAGAGTAGATCTTAAAAGTAGAAATAGACGTCTTTTTAGTCAGTCCTTTTACCCTCTATACGGTGTAGTAATACTAATTTAGGTACGTGTTTGGCCATGAAGAATCACTGGAAAATATTTTCTGACAGCTAACTCTAGAACTAAACTTATAACAGTTTAGACCAATCTAGGTTGGATAAAGATTATTATGAATTTTAGAAATATGTGGTTCGTAACGCTTTGTGCATGGTTTTTAAGACAAAAACGTGATCTTTTTGCATTAATTAACATATTAGATATGATTACTGCCCTAGTGGATTGGTTTTTGCTTTTAAAGTCACCATCAGCACCTAAAATTTGTCTTCTCTTTACATGCACTGACTGAAAAGTGTTCGCTGAAACTTGGAATTAATCATTAAGCACCACACACAGACACGCAAATTTGAAGTGGTTAAAATGTTCCCATGTTAAACAAAATTACACTTTTGTTTGAAGAATGAACTACAAAAATTACATTCACCAAGTATATGGCTTCTCTATCTTATACCGACTGATTCGATAATCTTTGGTATATTATAGCAGGCAAATAATGATGTTAAGACAAAAGGGTTTTGTATTGATTCCTATTTTACTTTTCTGAGATTTATATTATGACTGCTACACTGCTACAGCCTTCCAAGTAAGAAAGTTTCAATGTTTGGTACAAAATTTAGAGAGAAACTTTTTAGAACTAAAATTGTTCAGAGATTAAGCAGCAGAATCAAAAAATGCTATCATTTACTAGGGGTCGAAGAAAGTCACTCATTTCATTTAGATGTAGTAACGCTGGAATCACAAAAATGTTTTAGGTGTCTCTTGTGCCTTTTAATTGTAATTTTTGCCAAAGATAGAGACTAAAGCAAATTTTGGAGTGAATTTATACTAAAACGTTTACAGTGTTACTTATTCAGGTTGAAGGAGATAGACACTGTTACTCCAGCTTGCTGATCAAAAGACGCCTAAACTTAGAATAAGTAACATATGGGGCAGGTTGCTAAAGCGGATATACCTAACTTAATTTCTAAGTTGATCATCAGATCTCAATCCGATTTTCTGATTTATCAGTTGTACTGTCTTAAAAATATCTATTCTTTTTAAGATTGATTTATTTATTTTTTCTTTTTGCGCAAATTAAAATTTATTAAGGGATGCCAGGGATATTCAGGCAGAGATGTCAGATTTTTTGATAAGAATTTTTAGAATTGTCAGACATATATACCTATATCTAATTTTCTTGCAAAGCTAAAGCTGCGGACTGATGGAAGAATAGCTTGTAGAAAGCTCCAAACAGTTAATACACCTTGCGTAAAGGGCTGGCCGGAAATACGATAGTTTTCGCCCCGTCGTTTGATGTTCGAGAACTAAAGCTAAAGATAGTGTAATCTGCATTGGGCAGTTCCAGTAAGGTACCAATTGGAAGCATTTGTTGCTGCTTAAGCAAACTAGTTGGGAACGCTGCAAAGCCGTCTAACAGATTTCATCTCTGAAGAGATTGCTGCTGTTCAAAAACGATACTGATACCCCGATAATGTTGTGAGCGAATTTCAGAAAACCTGAAGTAGGAGTCATAGTGTAACACACCACGTGATCTTTAGATGTTTTGTTTCTTGAACAAATTCCGTAAACGTGTCAGAGACAGTAAGTAATTAGGCTAATATTGTCACAGATTCCAACATTCGCATTTATCATACCGGTTGTACTTTACACCGAATAATCGTCTATGTAAGCAAGTCTGATGGAAATCTGGGTCAATCGACGAGTATTTCATCAGCTTCGCTGGCTATCTAAAATCACCTGTGGAAAACATCGCGCTCAGGACAGCGGTGGATGCCCCATGGTACGTAAGAAACGTGGACATCCAGCGAGACTTGAAGTTCACCACCGCAACTGAAAGGATCAAACAGAGCGCAGTGAAGATATTCCAAAAAGCGGAATCAGTTACTGCAAGAGGCAGTGAACTACGACCCGGAGTTAGAAGCACCCCACAAACGACTCCGATACCAGCTACTGGATAACGGGTAACTATTAATAATAAGTTTTCTTTCAGATAGATGACAATTCAGGACCAACCAGCCAAGAAGAGGACCGCAAATTCCCCCAAGACCTTCCACCCGGATTGCGAGAATTCATTCTCAACATCTGGGTAGAATCTTTCCGCAGCTAACCTGGTGCTAACTAGGCTCTGGCTGCACTACCGGCACTTGCTATGCAAAAGGGGGAAAACCATCCCCCACTCACCAGACCCTAACTCCCCAAAAGTTTAGGATGTAAAAACAGACGGACGAAAGCCGGCTGTTTGGACATCCTAATAGTTTGCCAGGACCACCAGAGATTGGCGAGCTGACGAAGAAAGAAGAAATGGAGGACAAGAAGAGCGCCAGAAGAGCTCCTCCGTCAGCGGGGGCATCCTTCTCCCAGGACAGAGAATGCCGATGCAACTCTGGGAACTTCTAGAAAGGGAAAACTACTGGACTTGTAGCGACTTCCTCTTCCAGACCTATCCTTTGGTCTACAACGATGGGATAGTAAAAAGCAGTAGTCTTGCTTGATCCGTCTATCTGAGGCCGTATTCCCTGCCAACGAATATTGGCGCGGATCTAAAATCACTGGTCTCCGGGTCGGTCGGCGAGCAACAGTCTCTAACTTGAAGTCCTCCCTACCCTCTTAGGATCCTAGGCTGAAAAGAGAAGGGTTCTCTCGCAACTTGAAGTGACCGTTAGAACCCTTAACCTTATCAGTTGACTACTTGGTCCTTTGGTCACATCGTACAAGAACACTTTGCCCCCCTTTACGGTGTAGCTGAAGGGCTAAAACTAGACTCACTCTCCCCGAACTTCTATTCTGGGGGTAAGAATAACCCTTCTTAAGTGTTTGGTTTACATTATTTTTAATAAACAAGGCTTACCTGTGACCTGAGTTGTTTCTCTACCATCCCTCACTACGCACCCTTAAACGTGACAATATAGACAGAAGTTCATATATCTGCAATCGTTTTTGGTATCCGATCTATTCATGCATGTAAACATTGAGCGCCAAACAATTACCCTGTTAGTGTCTGAATAGAAGAGTTACTGATGTAGAAAAGTAGTTAGGTTAGTTTTGTTTTAGGTTTAGTTATTTCTCCATTTATAAAATAACTTGGCATCCCTGGGATCTGTTTTTTTTTGTAGTTTTTATTTGAGAGAATGGATATTAATCAAGATAATCACTCTCGCGAGAGTTTCGATGACATAATATTGCAATTAGACAAATCACTAGAATTGTGTCGTCCAACGGTTCAAGAAAGGAAATCCTTGGAACAACCCAGTCCCGAGAGTGATGGTTTTAAAAGTACTCCATCTATGTTTATTTATTTTACCGGTTTACACCTTTTACCAAATCCGTTATTTAAATTTCTGTTTTTTCCTGTGTAACCGCGACTTATATTTTCTAAACCTCGTGTAAAGGTAAAATAACCCACTTCCATATATGTAAACATGTAGACTTTCAAAAAGACATACAAAAATTCAGGTACAACAAAATCAAACAGCAATAATTCATTGAAAATATGATTTTAATTACCCAAAAACGACATTAAAATTTAAACTATTTCATTCTGACAAAGCATTAGTTATTTGCCTAACTAAAATATTATCAACCTACAATTGTTGAAACATTGCTAAATCATGTTTCTTAGGAACTAAATTAACAGGAGTTTCAATTTTTAAAATAATCTAATTTTACTAACTAATAATATAACCTTTAACATGTAACGGCTATACTTTAAAGACATTTTAGTGGATCGTAGAAGCACCTACCAATTAAAAGTAGTAAAAAGCAGTAATAGACTGCATATGCCATGCAGTGATTGATATTATTTTGCAATATTGTGACAAAGGTGTATAAATATAAAAAAACATGATCTGTTTTTAAACAACCTACTAATACTTTCCAGAGTAGCCAAAAAATTGTTTGTTTCTTGTCAGTGTAAGTATTTTAATAGGGAACAACCAAAAGTTAGTAAGTGAAATCTCAAAATAACATAGCAACCATTTTGTACCTTGTTCAACTACAGGCTTTTAAAAATAGCTTCTTTAATAACTAATTAAGGTACTTTTGATGATAATTAGAAGGTAGGAAAATCGAAATTAATAAATAAATACACAACCGTGCTGAGTATGAGTATTCTCGGAAAACGGTAAAAAAAGAAACAACACAGAAAATATATAATATAAATACAGTAAAAGGTGCACTCAATAAGTACCATGATTGTATACGAATAATGTTTTTATAAGTCAAAATGTAAAATAACTGTGTGATGTTGTTCTAAATTTTACCTAAATTAACCAACCTACATAGTAAACTTTAAATATAAAATTGCACTTAATAAAAAGTGTTTAGTCTTCAAAACCTAAAAAATTAATAAGCGTAATTTAACATTTTTTTTCCTTAAGTCTAAAATTATAAAATATTACTATTAAATCGGACTACAGAGGGCGCATTCGTTTTCACGCTCTATAGAGCGAGCAGAGCACATGCGACGTTTCGATGAAGTAATTTGGCAAAACCATAAATTTACCAACTGTCAGGAGAGGGAGTGACAGTAGAGTAAAGAGGCACCTCGCCGCTGCGGAAAGAAAATTTCTGCTGGCCGGGGCAAGGTGCTACCGAACCGTGGCCACGGATACCCTCAGGGTGCTATGCGGTACTCCGCCGTGGCACCTGAGGGCCTCGAGAGACAGGGAAGAAGAAAGAGAACGGGGCAAAGGCGAAGAAGAGGCCGATGGGGATGGGTGGATGCTAGTGTGGCGGAGAATTTCACGGCTATAGCGGTGGTGAGTGCGACCGGGGAGAGGTGGATAAAATGGGACGACATCGAAAGGAAAAGCCTCGCGGCGGAACTGAGGGCGATAGAAGAGGGAGTAAAATTAGCGGGAGAGATAGGTAAGGGGGTGTACGAGATCCTGACGGACAACCTGGGGGATGTTGCAGTATAGTAGTCTGCATAAAGTGGTTGAGAGAGTGAGAGGGAGAGTGGCTGGGTTAAATCAAGGACTGTAAACAGTAAAGGATTGCTTAATCCCATAAGTTTTAAGTTTTAATAACTTTTAAGATAAAGAAAACCTTTGAAAAAAATATGGAATACAAAAGATTGTAGATTCAATGGATAGAAGAGCGTAATTATGTCTAGAAAATAATGTTACCTTTTTGAACATTTGCTATAAACTTTTTTGTTTCTTTTTTCTGGTACTATTTTTTCCTCATCAACTATTTTTTTGGTATGATTTGAAATAAAACATAAAAAAATCACTTTTCTATGTATCTCAAAACTGAAAATACCTGATTTTTTAAACTGCTGTGTGTTTTGAAACACCCTGACTGCTCAACTCTAATTTAACCGACTTCGTATCTCTTGCAGCTCCGGAGATCCCCATGCAAAGCCTCCTTTGGTCATCCTGTATACTGTTTCGTCACCTTTTATCAAGAATTCAACAGAGCTTAACTGAATATATCTCTTCAAGGTGGCAGCACATCTTATAGCTCTCTTATTGTTCAGGAAATCTTCAGATAAACATTTTTGAATAGACGATTTCTAAATCGTGCTTAACCGCACCCTTTGTGTTGCCTACCAACTAACCGTTGGTAGGTGACCAGAGATTCCTAACCTAACCACTTTTACGGTTAAAGGGTTGTTTCTATCTCCTAAGAGACTTTCTCCCTTCAAAATGAAAGAATACTTTAATTGAATCATAAAAGAAGATACGTCGTTTTGTTTGCCTATTCTGTCTCTGCTCTGCACTTTGCAGCACTATACAAATTTACATTTAGAGATTATTCTCCTAATTTCATTTGTTTAAAGCCTGCTTTCCCCATATTTCTCAGAATTCTAAGTCGATTTTAAGTACAATTAGTGGCAAAATAACACAGTCTAAACTGAATTTAGTCAATGTTGGGGCAACTGACATAAATATAGTACCCGGAGTACCCAACGCCTAACATACTAATAGGGTCGTCTAAACCTAATTAATGCCTCTGGTTCCCCGACACTTCCAAGTCGATTTTAAGTACAACTTAAGCTAAGTTGAGGTTTGAATGTGACAGATTCAGATGCAAAATAACACAGACTAAACTAAACTTATCTAAGCTGTACTTAAACTCAACTTAGCCAATGTTGGGAAAATGTTTTATTGTCAGAATCAACATAAACTCTCCTACAATAACAGCAGGCGGCCACATAACTGAACCAAAACCTTACGCAAAATACCTAGGCATTACAATAGACCATAAACTTAAATTCACAAAACATGTACAAAACATCAGAACAGAAATGACTAAAAGAACAAAACATTTTCAATCACTGACCTACAAGAACAAAGGAATTAGCATAAAGACTGCTACAAAAATATACAAAGCAATTTGTAGACCACTACTTGACTATGGCAACGTACTTATGGCAAATGCCTCAGAAAGAACTAAACGACATATACAAACAACCGAACAAATCGCCCTAAGACTGATAACACGGATAAGACATCCCCAAAACTCACTCCACAATCCCCCAAATGAGCTACTGTACCAGCGCACAAACTTAACTAGAATAACAGAAAGACTACTACAAATTCAATCCAAATGGAAAAACAACCAACAGAACTGGACCATACTAAATCCTCTTTGCCTCACAAGACAGACAAGACAATCCCGTTTTCTTTTTCCATCGACGACTCTACTCGAACACTTACAAACATAACACAACTAAGACAATAATAAATGTTACAAAATGTAATTTTAGGTTAAGATAAATGTTTGCAATACTTTATTTTAGATTATTATATTATACCAACTTAAAGTAAGCCTAAACCAACAAATGTACACAAACAAGGGCAGAAAGACCATTTCGGTCGATAGCCCATTTCGTAATGAAATAAAGATTGTTTATTATTATTATTATGTTTTATTGTACTCTTAGAGTGTTTTACCGCACTAGTGAGTTAAAATCAAGTATTATCGCACTAGTGACTGTAAAATCCATAGACTATAAAACTAACATAATTATACACCTTTGTGGTAAAATCCCTCATTACGTAACTCGAAAGGAAGCTATCACAGCTGGATTACTTTTGGTACCAAAATCTACTTGAAGTAATAAAGTAATAAGTAGTTTCGCTGCTTCAGGTAGTTTACTGAAATACTTTTAAAAATGGAATACTTGTTCAAAAGTAATTAGTATTTTTTAAATAAATGACTTCTACTTATTACTTAAAAAATGTCAATAAAAAAAAAATAAATAAAAAGCTTGTTAATCCCCTTATATGACTAATATTTAACTTATTAACTAACATCACAGATCTTGAAAAAAAATGACATACAGACAAAAAGTATGTTTTTAAAGTACTAAAGAACTTCTTTTTAATTTATAAGTAACTAAGTACTACTTAGACTACTTAAGTTGTGATAAAATTAAACTTTTGTATGAAAGTACTTTAAGTATAGTTTATTTTTTACTTGTACTGCGAATGTTTCAATTCAATACTTATTACCTGAAAGTATAAGTATATTCGTTTAATACTTCAAATAGGTTTGTAATTATGGCTATTTACTACTTATTACTTTAAGTAGTTTAGGCGGCTACTTATTTCAGGTCGGGAAGATATTATGTAAGGTATCATTACCGTGCTAGTAGTAGATAAAGTATATTTCTGAATTGTAAGTCGTATATAGTACGTATAGATGGCGCCGGTATACAAATAAGTACTACCTTCCCTAATAATATTCCCTTGATAGCTGTAAGTTAGCAATTCATTTGTTGTTCGTTGCCAATTAGACGTTGGGCCCTAGGGGTAATAATGCTCATTATGTTCTGGATGGCAGTGAAAGGTGAAAGGCAAGGCAATAGTGTTCCGAACCAAACTGACGAGTGCTCCGAACTTGAGTTACCATCGGTGTTCGTATTACACCTTCATTATTGAGAATTGGGTGATTATGGACTTTACTTCCCATTTTATAATAGTTCATTATTCAAAAAGGGTGTGGTAATCTGCCTGCGTAGAAAGACTACATTATTTTACTAGTACAATAATGAATTTTCATTGTTCTATGTCAATATTGTCATTTTTGACATGGATTTCCGTGACATTTAAATTTCAAGTACATCATTGAAATAGTATATTTCATTACCAGTACAGAAATGAGGATTTTTCCGTGCGCGCGTGACAAATTCTCGTGTGAGGCGCAGCCGAACACGGGAAGTCATGCAAGAACGGAAAATCCATTTCTGGACGAGTAATGAACGATATTTTTTATTATACTTAGGTACCTGAAATCAACATAAACAAAAAATATCGCAAAAAAATTATTAAGAAAATCGGGAATATTTATTTTTATTTTTAAAACAGTAAAAATATAAGTACATACAACTCAAATTAACAAAAAAAATACAAGTAGGTAATTCTAAGAAAATTAATTTTGGTCAGAACCGTTATTATTAATAGTAATATTTATTGTACAATTCGTATTATTGTTGAAGCTCAATCCCTTTTGCATTTCTTTTTGTTGAACTAAAGACTCTGCTAAAGATGTTGAAGCGGAGGGTTCGTGTGTGCTTTGGTTCTCTTGATTGACTGTTACAGATGTTGTAGTTTCCAAGTTACAAGGGCTAAACAACTTCCGTGATACTTCAATTTTTCTTTGTATGGACTCTTCTATATATCCTTCTGCTACATTGGAAGAAAGCCATCCTCCGTGTCTTTTCAAAGTGAGCAAATCACCGCCGTTTTCCACCAACATGGTTGCCGAAGAGCGCCTTAGCCCATGTCCGGTATATTCTTCGGGATTTTTTAGTTTTAGGTATTTTGCAACAAGTTTTGGAATACCACTGATAGTATGGCACCCAACATGTTGAGCGTAACATCTTTGGTTTCGGTATGCAACAAATAATCTTCTACTCTCCATATGTTTAGGGCGGAGATCTGCGTATTTACGGTAAATTGTACAGGGATCGAATTTGCAATTTTCATTGGTAATGGTAAAACTTCTTGACCTGTGAGTTTTTCCATCTCGTAAGAACACGACAAATAATCTTCTACTCTCCATATGTTTAGGGCGGAGATCTGCGTATTTACGGTAAATTGTACAGGGATCGAATTTGCAATTTTCATTGGTAATGGTAAAACTTCTTGACCTGTGAGTTTTTCCATCTCGTAAGAACACGACAAGGAAACGCCCATTATCTTCCACATCATCTAAACTGAAACGTATTAAATCATCTCTGCGGCATGCACCGAAGATGCCAAACACTAAAATTACTTTTGCTAGTAGATATTCTCCATCTGAAGCTTCACATAAAAATTTGGTTACTTGTTCTGCTGTAAGAATCTTGGATTTCTTTGGTATATATCCTACAGCTTGTCGTTTCAAAAAAGCAATCGTTTTTGGATATTGATGGTGAGTATTTTCTTTTATTGCCAAACAACTCTTTAACATAGAGAATCGACTCCATAAAGTGGAGGATTTCATAGTGTTGGCTTTTTCAGAAAAATATACTAAAAGAATATCGTCACTCACAATTTTGATTCGTTTCTGAGTCAGCCATTCGGTAAAACTGTTATATTCTTGTTCATATCTCAACCTGGATTTCACTGGTAATAAATCTGCACTCACTTCTGCCGCTCGTTGTAAGATATTTTCGGGAATATCCCGATTTTCTTCACAATCTGAATTCATTTTTGCAAAATGTAATAAATCACCGCCCTCTGTACAAGAAAGCCAAGAAGGTGCATGCCAAAAATTCCAATATGGCCGAAATATGGGATTGACAGTTTGCATTTGTTTGTATTGTGGAAATTGAGTTTTTGGATGATTAAATTAATTTTTAAAGTTTAAAGTCAAGACTTGGGATTACTTGCCAAAGTAATTTTTGTTTGCTATTATATATTGTTGTTTATATGTTTGTTGTTCTAGTGAAAGTGTAGTTTGTGTTCATTTTATTGTGTTATCACTATTGTTATTGTTCCTTCATTGTTCTATATAATTTGTTGTTGGTTTTTTAACTTAAATTCTATTGCCTCTACAATATGCCGTCACACTTGTTGTTTGCCAAATTGTAAAAGCAATTTGGAGAAAGGCCCAAAAGTGTCCTTTCCTTTCCAAAAGACCCTGCTCGAACCCAACAGTGGTTGAAAGCTTTGAACTGGAATGATTTTACTCCAACACAATACTCAGTGGTAAGTACAATATGCTTTCTCATTCAGTAAACTTATTGCCTCTTACATACATAAGTGAGTTAAATTTTGAGGCCGCCTGCATTTTGAGAGCAACAAAGGTTTACTCTGAAGAAACAGGACAGCTTTTAGAAGTTTCATTGGCAGATTTACATTTTAAAAGAAAGGTCTTGGTAATAATATAAAACCCATTTACCAGTTTTGCTTACCTAGATTCAAGGATTTCCCAATTTTCTTTGATTGAGCAGTTTTTACATTAGTTTGTTGTACTTTCCAAGACAAAGGGTTCTAACCAAACTTGCTTTGGCTGGACTTTATTGGATATAAAAAGCCATATCTATACATATCTGGATCAGGAATGAAGCGTTCTTTGATTTTTCACTCACAACTTCTAATCAACTACACGAAAAAATAAAAAAAAAACATATTTTCTACTGCATCTCCATAGGTTTGTGTACAAAAAAAAAATCGCTAACGCCGCCATTAAAAGCGACATTCTAGGCTTTCTTGTACAGAGGGCGGTGAATAAATACATAAATACTTAATTTTCACTGACAGAAAATAAAAATTGTCATTAATAAATAAATCGTTGCTATAGACACATTACTAGTTTCCTTTTTTTCTTCGGGTTGCCATAGGATATCTAGTATCATGGATATCTATGTTTATTATTAAGCGCACGGAAAGAAAGATCGGGAAAAAATTTCCCTGCGCTGTTCCGAAAATGTCATATTTACTGTATTTTATAAACAGTTGAAAACGTAGTATTTTCTGTTAAGTATAATAAAAAAGATTTTTTAAGCGCTTTCCAAAAATTCAAAATGGCGGCAATAAGAATTTACCAAGTCAGCATCCATATCTCGGAAACCATTGACGATGGATTTTTTCTAATTACGTCATCGTGTTCTACGTAAAAAAGTGCCTTAATAATGTCAGTTTCAAGCCCTTTGTGTTGCACTGCTTCTATCTTACTGTCTCAGGAAACTTGAATAACCCTCCAGAAGAAAATGTTATATGCAATTTTTGAGTTCCGTGCAACTCATTGAAAACTGTCGCATTCTGCTGTGCAGTGTACAAATTTCTGTTACATTTTTAAAAATTGCAACCACTCAGACTGCCTCGTTTCCATCCCCAACCGCAAAAAGCGATGGTTGAACGATCATCGGCGTCCACTGACCCACCGTGAAGGTGGTTCAGGAACATATCTCACGCTCAAGAAACGAGACTGTACCTCATCCTCGTGGTTGCGACAACTCTACTTGTGAGTAGAGAGTATGCGAAGATATACTACAGAAATGATCCTGTGAAGTATGATCTTAACATTTACATTGGACAAGGTGGCTTTATAAACTGTCATTATCCGCCAAAGTTGGCGAGAGATCTTAAGTGGTGCACTCTGTAGTCGACACCAGGTAAAACGAGAATACCTGCACTATTCCTTCACCATCTTATGCGTTTGCTTAGAACAGATAGCGCCATAAGTCATACAATGCCCTTTCGACTATAGAAAGAAGAAGCAGGTAGCAAAATTATCCAAGCGGGTGTTAGCTTTGCGCAGTGGCATTATCGTAACCAATGAGGTTTATCCGAGGTGCGATTATTGCTAGTTGAAAACTTTAACCAATACCCCGCCACGTGCACGTGAAAGACCGTGCGCTAAGGCAATTTTTGTAGGCCTCTATTGAGGCCATATTAATCAATTTAACAACAAAAACCGGATAAATGTAAACTTTGACTGTAGTGACTAAGCCCTAGTCAATTATTCATAGGTTATATCCCGAGACGTTCAAGTTTTATCGGGTAAACTGTGCATAGGTGATTTTTTGCAAAATTTTGCTTGGAAAATGATTGAGACTAAATAATTCGACGATAAAATCCTGAGACCGCAGGTCGAAGGATTTTTTCCAAAGAATTATTTAGTCGAAACCATTTGCCTAAAAGAAAAATTTTGCAAAAAACCTACTAATGCACATTTTACGTGATAAAACGTGAACGCCGAGGGGTATATGTCAAGATTATTTCCTGAAAACACACATTTTTCAACGTTTGCTTTATTAACAAAAGAACACCTACTACGAGTACTTAACAACACAAAACTACTAATTAAACTAAACATCACAAACGTAATAATAATATTAAATGTTGATTTTTTTACATTAACATTTAAGCAGGCCTAAAGTTTGAACAATTAGTAAAGAAATTGCAATTTTGATAAATTACAGAGTATGTAGAGTCTTTACTTTCTTGCTTCACTTCACGTGGTGGTAGATTTTCATTGCTTAAGGTGGTTGCAGCTGCTGAATTTGAAGTTATAGTTGTTGTGGCTGAGGGAGATAGAGTACTACTGCTGGCAAGAATCTGTTCAGAATGAATGTTTCTCATTTTCTCAATAATATTTAAATGATGGTCGGGATTTAGCTGCAAACATGGTTTTATAGAACTTGCATTAGAGTGACCCGTTATCTTTATTAATTCTTGTTCTTCAACACCGTGGAAAGAGAGATTGCTTACTGCAGTTGCTCGATTAGAGTGATGACTAAACCAACTTTTTTGGCTGCATTTTTTGTCCACTTTGAAATTTCATTTCTACCTAAAGGACTATTTTTGTACCATGGTTTGTTGCTATTCTTGGTCCAAAATCGGTTGCAACTTAGAAAAATAATCTATTTGTAGTTATGGCGCTTGTTCTCTTAGCGATTAGTTTATTAAAAAGTCTGACAGGGCAGATGTTTTTATTTTGCAGCAATTTGATAGAACTTCTTTTGTAAACCAGCCGGGGTATCTTCATCAAACAATTGGGGTGAAAGCTTTAGAACTTTGCTTTTTTTTAGTAGAATCTTTTTGTAATAATTTTCGCTTTGTATCTCGAGCATTTCTTTCTTGCTTGTCGAAACATTACGTCTTTAAAGGGATCAAATACCATGTTATAATTGTCAAAATAAAGCTGTTGTAACTGCTTGGCTGTTATATTCCACATTGTTTTGATAACTCCTTCTTTATAATCTGTTCCATCAACTTTTTTCATATTAAACGCATAGTCTTTCAAAATGTTTGCAAGGTTTTTAACTGAAGTTGTTTCATTTAAAGCATACCCTTTTTCTTCATAAAAGGCACTAAACTGATTCCAAATGGATATATGTGTCCTCTTTGTAGTCCTGGGAGTACAGTTTTCAATTTCTTGATCAATTTCCACAATATTAGAATTTCCAAAGCGTGACATTTTAAATCGCGGAATTTTTCACAAACTGTTTTGAATGTTTGTATTACAAACAGCGGCGTTACTATGGAGACCACCCCGGCTCACTACAGATTTTCGTTCAGCCATGTATATTTTTTTTTCTTAAGTGGTATTGGTTGGATTAGGCCAGAAAAAAGCAGACGTTTATTGTCTACCACGAGTCGACGTTTCGACCACTGTTGGTGGTCATCCTCAGGACTCTAAAAATTTATTATTCCTGTTTACATAGTGGCTACACTGAGGGTGTAGAATACATATCACAATTTAGCTCACAAAAAAAAAAAAAAAATTAGCTTAACACATGAACTGACTCCAGATATATGATTATTATAACACATATACATAAATAAAAACACTTAATTATAATATAATTAAAAGACAGACCTAAATCATGTAGGTTTAGTACAGAAACAAAGAAAGGAACAAACAAAGGACAGGCAACACCAAAAACTTACGTGTAGTTTAAAACGCCTTAGTAAGGGTCTTCAAAATGTAGGACACATGTAACTCCATCGTTGCACACATTTATAAATTGAATTATTTGTTCTAGATTCAATTTTGTACTATTTATTTTTATTTTTTTAAAGTAATCAGCGTGCTTGTAATGTGTAGTGGGATTCACTTCTTGTACGCTTTGAACACCATTTAACTCGGTTATTTCGATGTTTCTTCGAGTCTAACTGCCTATTTATCATTTCAGCATGCCGGATTTTGGTATGACAATGGAATGTGTTTATTTACTCCTTCATAGTTGTAAACTCAGATTAAGGTGGATGTCGATCTTGATTGAAAATCATTGTTTTATGTTTAAGAAATATATTAAAATAGCAAGAATTTGTATGTTTTGTTTACATTTCAAATTGACAATCATACGTCAAAATATTTTAATTTATGTAATTATTTAATGAAAACTACGTTACAGTGATTTATTAATTGTTAATATTGAAGAAGATAACTTAAATTTTATAAGTGTCTAAATCCCGTTTCGTTTAATATCAAATTTTCTTCAAAAAACGTATTCGAAAAAGGTAGGTGGTGTTAATCACTGTTAAATTTTAGCAGCCAGGGATTTAATCAGTATAAAACGGTTTCCATTGGTGAAACTAGAAAGGTTCTCGGAATTTTATTGGCTGCTGGTACAATGAAGGAAATAATCACACAGAAACAAAGGTAATTGAGGTAAAGATTACTGCTATATCCTTCATTAGTTTTAAGGTTACTAACACTGTTAACGGTTACAGTCATACTGTGAGTGGTCAGCTGAAGGAATGAAAAGAGTAGATCTTAAAAGTAGAAGTAGACGTCTTTTTAGTCAGTCCTTTTACCCTCTATACGGTGTAGTAATACTAATTTAGGTACGGGTTTGGCCATGAAGAATCACTGGAAAATATTTTCTGACAGCTAACTCTAGAACTAAACTTGTCTATAACAGTTTAGACCAATCTAGGTTGGATAAAGATTATTATGAATTTTAGAAATATGTGGTTCGTAACGCTTTGTGCATGGTTTTTAAGACAAAAACGTGATCTTTTTGCATTAATTAACATATTAGATATGATTACTGCCCTAGTGGATTGGTTTTTGCTTTTAAAGTCACCATCAGCACCTAAAATTTGTCTTCTCTTTACATGCACTGACTGAAAAGTGTTCGCTGAAACTTGGAATTAATCATTAAGCACCACACACAGACACGCAAATTTGAAGTGGTTAAAATGTTCCCATGTTAAACAAAATTACACTTTTGTTTGAAGAATGAACTACAAAAATTACATTCACCAAGTATATGGCTTCTCTATCTTATACCGACTGATTCGATAATCTTTGGTATATTATAGCAGGCAAATAATGATGTTAAGACAAAAGGGTTTTGTATTGATTCCTATTTTACTTTTCTGAGATTTATATTATGACTGCTACACTGCTACAGCCTTCCAAGTAAGAAAGTTTCAATGTTTGGTACAAAATTTAGAGAGAAACTTTTTAGAACTAAAATTGTTCAGAGATTAAGTAGCAGAATCCAAAAAATGCTATCATTTACTAGGGGTCGAAGAAAAAGTCACTCATTTCATTTAGATGTGGGAACGCTGGAATCACAAAAATGTTTTAGGTGTCTCTTGTGCCTTTTAATTGTAATTTTTGCCAAAGATAGAGACTAAAGCAAATTTTGGAGTGAATATTTACTAAAATGTTTACAGTGTTACTTATTCAGGTTGAAGGACACAACACAGGTCACTGTTACTCCAGCTTAATACTTTGACCAAAAGACGCCTAAACTTAGAATAAGTAACATATGGGGCAGGTTGCTAAAGCGGATATACCTAACTTAATTTCTAAGTTGATCATCAGATCTCAATCCGATTTTCTGATTTATCAGTTGTACCGTCTTAAAAATATCTATTCTTTTTAAGATTGATTATTTTTTCTTTTTGCGCAAATTAAAATTTATTAAGGGATGCCAGGGATATTCAGGTAGAGATGTCAGATTTTTTGATAATATTTTTTTAGAATTGTCAGACTTATATATATATCTAATTTTCTTGCGAAGCTAAAGCTGCGGACTGATGGAAGAATAGCTTGTAGAAAGCTCCAAACAGTTAATACACCTTGCGTAAACGGCTGGCCGGAAATACGATAGTTTTCGCCCCGTCGTTTGATGTTCGAGAACTAAAGCTAAAGATAGTGTAATCTGCATTGGGCAGTTCCAGTAAGGTACCAATTGGAAGCATTTGTTGCTGCTTAAGCAAACTAGTTGGGAACGCTGCAAAGCTGTTTAACAGATTTCATCTCTGAAGAGCTAGAGACTGAGCTGATTGCTGCTGTTCAAAAACGATACTGATACCCCGATAATGTTGTGAGCAAATTTCAGAAAACCTGAAGTACAATAATCGTCTATGTAAGCAAGTTTGATGGAAATCTGGGTCAATCGACGAGTATTTCATCAGCTTCGCTGGCTATCTAAAATCACCTGTGGAAAACATCGCGCTCAGGACAGCGGTGGACGCCCCATGGTACGTCAGAAACGTGGACATCCAGCGAGACTTGAAGTTCACCACCACAACTGAAAGGATCAAACTGGATATTCCAAAAAGCGGAAAGCAGCGAAAATCAGTTACTCTGCGAGAGGCAGTGAACTACGACCCGGAGCTAGAAGCATCCCACAAACGACTCCGATACCAACTACTGGATAACGGGTAACTATTAATAATAAGTTTTCTTTCAGATAGATGACAATTCAGGACCAACCAGCCAAGAAGAGGACCGCAAATTCCCCCAAGACCTTCCCCCCGGATTGCGAGAATTCATTCTCAACATCTGGGCAGAACCTTTCCGCAGCTAACCTGGTGCTAACTAGGCTCTGGCTGCACTCCCGGCACTTTCCCCTGCTTTGCTATGCAAAAGGGGGAAAACCAACCCCCACTCACCAGACCCTAACTCTCCAAAACTTTAGGATGTAAAAACAGACGGACGAAAGCCGGCTGTTTGGACACGTTAATAGTTTGCCAAGGCCACCAGAGATGCCTGAAGAGCCCCTTCGTCAGCGGGGGCATCCTTCTCCCAGGACAGAGAATGCCGATGCAACTCTGGGAACTTCTCGAAAGGGAAAACTACTGGACTTGTAGCGACTTCCTCTTCCAGACCTATCCTTTGGTCTACAACGATGGGATGGTAAAAAGCAGTAGTCTTGCTTGATCCGTCTATCTGAGGCCGTATTCCCTGCCAACGAATATTGGCGCGGATCTAAAATCACTGGTCTCCGGGTCGGTCGGCGAGCAACAGTCTCTAACTTGAAGTGATCGGCTCGCTACCCTCTTAGGATCCCAGGCTGAAAAGAGAAGGGTTCTCTCGCAACTTGAAGTGACCGTTAGAACCCTTAACCCTATCAGTTGACTACTTGGTCCTTTGGTCACATCGTACAAGAACACCTTGCGTGCCCCCCTTTACGGTGTAGCTGAAGGGCTAAAACTAGACTCACTCTCCCCGAACTTCTATTCTGGGGGTAAGAATAACCCCTCTTAAGTGTTTGGTTTACATTATTTTTAATAAACAAGGCTTACCTGTGACCTGAGTTGTTTCTCTACCATCCCTCACTACGCACCCTTAAACGTGACAATATAGACAGAAGTTCATATATAAGTATGTATAAGAAGTTTATATCTGCAATCGTTTTTGGTATCCGATCTATTCATGCATGTAAACATTGAGCGCCAAACAATTACCCTGTTAGTGTCTGAATAGAAGAGTTACTGATGTAGAAAAGTAGTTAGGTTAGTTTTGTTTTAGGTTTAGTTATTTCTCCATTTATAAAATAACTTGGCATCCCTGGGATCTGTTTTTTTTTGTAGTTTTTATTTGAGAGAATGGATATTAATCAAGATAATCACTCTCGCGAGAGTTTCGATGACATAATATTGCAATTAGACAAATCACTAGAATTGTGTCGTCCAACGGTTCAAGAAAGGAAATCCTTGGAACAACCCAGTCCCGAGAGTGATGGTTTTAAAAGTACTCCATCTATGTTTATTTATTTTACCGGTTTACACCTTTTACCAAATCCGTTATTTAAATTTCTGTTTTTTCCTGTGTAACCGCGACTTATATTTTCTAAACCTCGTGTAAAGGTAAAATAACCCACTTCCATATATGTAAACATGTAGACTTTCAAAAAGACATACAAAAATTCAGGTACAACAAAATCAAACTGCAATAATTCATTGAAAATATGATTTTAATTACCTAAAAACGACATTAAAATTTAAACTATTTCATTCTGACAAAGCATTAGTTATTTGCCTAACTAAAATATTATCAACCTACAATTGTTGAAACATTGCTAAATCATGTTTCTTAGGAACTAAATTAACAGGAGTTTCAAATTTTAAAATAATCTAATTTTACTAACTAATAATATAACCTTTAGCATGTAACGGCTATACTTTAAAGACATTTTAGTGGATCGTAGAAGCACCTACCAATTAAAAGTAGTAAAAAGCAGTAATAGACTGCATATGCTATGCAGTGATCGATATTATTTTGCAATATTGTGACAAAGGTGTATAAATATAAAAAAACATGAACTGTTTTTAAACAACCTACTAATACTTTCCAGAGTAGCCAAAAAATCGTTTGTTTCTTGTCAGTGTAAGTATTTTAATAGGGAACAACCAAAAGTTAGTAAGTGAAATCTCAAAATAACATAGCAACCATTTTGTACCTTGTTCAACTACAGGCTTTTAAAAATAGCTTCTTTAATAACTAATTAAGGTACTTTTGATGATAATTAGAAGGTAGGAAAATCGAAATTAATAAATAAATACACAACCGTGCTGAGTATGAGTATTCTCGGAAAACGGTAAAAAAAGAAACAACACAGAAAATATATAATATAAATACAGTAAAAGGTGCACTCAATAAGTACCATGATTGTATACGAATAATGTTTTTATAAGTCAAAATGTAAAATAACGAACATGTTGTTCTAAATTTTACCTAAATTAACCAACCTACATAGTAAACTTTAAATATAAAATTGCACTTAATAAAAAGTGTTTAGTCTTCAAAACCTAAAAAATTAATAAGCGTAATTTAACATTTTTTTTCCTTAAGTCTAAAATTATAAAATATTACTATTAAATCGGACTACAGAGGGCGCATTCGTTTTCACGCTCTATAGAGCGAGCAGAGCACATGCGACGTTTCGATGAAGTAATTTGGCAAAACCATAAATTTACCAACTGTCAGGAGAGGGAGTGACAGTAGAGTAAAGAGGCACCTCGCCGCTGCGGAAAGAAAATTTCTGCTGGCCGGGGCAACGTGCTACCGAACCGTGGCCACGGATACCCTCAGGGTGCTATGCGGTACTCCGCCGTGGCACCTGAGGGCCTCGAGAGGCAATTAGAGGCAATTAGAATAAAAAATTCACAATACTATTTCTTTCACAAATCCACCGCAGTAACACAGTAGGACCTATAGGAGTTTGCCAAATCATTAGATACATTCCATGATTTATATTTGGAACATTCTTGTTGTAAGACCGTTCTTAGTTCTGTGGTTTGCAAAGTTGACACTGACCAAGAACGGTAAACAGTAAAGGATTACTTAATCTCATATGCGCAATGTTGCCCGTTTCGGCTCGGGCCGGTGACGATTTTTACGTCACCATCAAGTCGGAGATCGCGCGTATGCGCGATTGTTAACCAATTGCAAGTCCATCATATTTAGCGAATTGTGCGCCTGAGACTTTTGAATGTGACGTCAGGATCCATTCGCTTGAGGTTAAATATGAGTGGATGGGATATAGGCATAAAATGGGTGGAGAGGAGTAATGAGGGGATTAAGGAGGCGGACCGTTGGGTTGGGAGGGCGAGGCAAGTGGGTACGAGAGTGGATCTCGGGTCTTGCAATCTGTGGTACCGAAGGAAAACCAGGAGGAGTGGATTATGACGGAGTGGGAGCAGTCTGAGAAAATTGAACGGGATAGGTTGCTGTTGACCTTTAGGGGGGCGCAACTCCACACGGGTCACGGCAACCTAAGAGGGTACTTGAGTAAACATAGGTTGAGAGTGGAAGGGGGTGAATGTGAGTGTGGAAAGGGAGAGGAGACTGGGGAGCATGTGACAGAGGAGTGCGACAGAGAAGATAGGTTGTGGGTGAGGGAAATGATGAGGGAACGGAGAATCAGGTGGAGCTCCGTCCAGCTTAGGAGGGGAGGAAAAATGTGGAGTGGGTAAAAATAATTAATGACCATGGGGGGTGGAGTAATAAGGGAGGAACAGGGGGTCAAGCACTGAAAGAAATTTGGGGGTATGAGGAAAAGCAGTATTGTATTTAAGTTAGGAGACTTAGTTTGTAATATAAGATATATCCAATTTTAGTTTAAGTTTAAAGGAATTAAGGGTCTTCCCGCGGATTTTCGGAGAAGTGGAGGCGTTGGGGTTCTCTTGTGAGCGGTTTTGCTGGGTAGTGGGTTTTCGAACAGGTTTAAGCCCAAAATTGGGTCAAATTATGTCAATGTGATGTCTCATTCCAAAGACATTAATATATACTAACGTATATAGACCTGCCCCTATTCTATCAAAGTTTGTGCCAAGATGAAATGTCACATTATAAACGGCATTTAGCACATCTTTTACCCCACCAAAATTTGAGCCAATTATGTAGGCAATGTTGCCCGCTTGTGCAACTACGCTGACAAGTAATACACAGTTATAAGAGACGAAAAGAAAGAGGAAATTAGTCTATAGCGAAAGTCTTACTGTAAAAAAACTTTCGTGTGAATTTTTTCTACACATTTGTTCTGCATATTAATATATACGAGTATTTTAAAATTTACATTGTAAAATATGATTTGGCCTCATAAACTGCGAAAACGTTGTAAGAAACGTGGCAACAGCGCAGAACACGACTATACAAAGCTGACCAATGGGGAAGCTCCTAGCTGGTGGTAGTATTTCTAGTAAATTGCGGCCATGTTGAAAGTGCTTTGTTGTTATTTGCATTTTGATGGTGTGACCTGGTATTTCCAAATAGTTTGTAAAAATATTTCTCAATTTTCAGTAAAAAAATAAATAATATTAGCAATACATTTAACCCTATATGATATGAGATGCACAATTCAGTTTTCCGCCACTAAATTCCACTTTGGACTATAAGGAGAGAGACAACAACCTAAAACACGTGTTAGCACAGACCTATCCCCACCCGCCGTTTGTTCATTCATTACTTTCGGCTGCAACGGATCGATAAAGAGAGGTGTATGCTTAAAAATTATGTGTATTTATGAATGACTAGGCAGGTCTATCCTAAGATATTAATGTCTTTGTCTCATTCGCTCTGCTCGTTCCATGGATCGTGAAAACGAATGCGGTCAGAACAATCCAATTAAAATGAGCTACCTTAATTAATTTGAATTGTCATGTTTGAAAAAAGTTATTGTTCAAGAAATCTTTTGATCTAAAACGTCATGTCACTGTCAATCTGACAGTTCAGCAATATTTAGGTCAAAAAGTGACGTAAATTGCTTGATGGATGTAAATTTACCTGTCATCCTGAACTGAAAATATAGGAATCAAGTGTAAAGTGAAAAAACACAATAAAATCTTAAATTTTGGGGCCACAAAAATCTCATTAGATAACCGAATTTGAGACACATAATGTATATTTTAAAGATTTAAAAAACAACCATAATTTGTAAAATATAAAGAAATGAGAATGAAAAATTGTAGACACAATTCAGAGCTTAACAAAATTCTGAAAATTATTTTCTTCTTTCTGTTATGTAATAAAATTTTACGTGTTGTTAAGCTCTGAATTTTATCTACAATTTTTCTAGTCGTTGTTGATTGTTTGACATGTTTATTGTTTAATTCTAATGGCATTCAAAAAAGAGTACTATAAATATTAAACACAAAATTGGCACGTTTTCCCATATTGTACTGTTTCTTGAAAAACTTTGTTCATTTGGCAACATTTAAAAATTCTTTAATTAAAGGTAAAACGTTGATTAAACTGTGAAGTTTGATTTCCAGTACCAGATCCAACTCCCAAAAACCAACGTCAACTATTAAAAAAAAAAAAACAAATAAATATTGAAAATAATATTCAGAGTGTTCCTGAATTGCTGTCACAAACTGTAAAAAAAGGTAAAACACCCAAAAATATTAGGATCTCTATAAATATAATCTTTTTAATGCCCCTTCTTGGATATACAGAGTGTCAAAGATGTAAAAATGTTGTGAATGTGTGAATAAATATTGTTCAAGTTGAGAGCAATTTTTGCAGAATTTAGTCTCCTAGAATGCAGTTTTTTTCGGGGGTAATATTCCTAGTGCATTTAATTTTTCCGGAAAAATTAGATGCACGAGGGATATTTGGTAAGATTATTTCCTGAGTTAAATAAACATTTTATTTTAATTAAAACAATAAGAACAATAACTTTCAAGCTAGAAAGGGTAACACTATTCTTTATGTTGCTGTGAGGAGTGTAAAATTTCTTTCCGGAAAAACTGCTGACAGCTAAGTTGACAGTTGTTAAGTGATTTTTCCACTTAAAATTTACATTTGTTATACTAATTCTTGATAGCGATTGGTCAAAATTGATAGGAAGGAAATAATCGTGTAAATTGATTGATTTTGCATAAAGCAGAGACCAAATATGGAAAATTGTATGCTTTTGAAATTGAAAAACGTTTTTAAAAGCATTGGAGTGTTCCACATCAAAAAATTGATAATTTCTCAAAAAGTCGATTGTTTTTGCAAAAAATGACATTTTTCATAACAAAAAATCACTAATTTCACATTTTCTTTTTCAAACAAACTTTAAACTATGTTGACAATGTTGAAATTGTTAATTAATTGTAAATGATTAGTTAATTGTTATATTTAATTATGTTAGAATTTTTGAAAACCTAACTTGTTTTATGCTGTAAATGCTTCCAATTCATTAAATTAAGTTTTGTGTTTTTTGGTCATAAAATGCCATTTTCTCGTCAAAAAGTTAGGAACAACGAAAACATTGTCAACCCAAAATCTCTGCCACAAATGGCTGCCAATTTTCTATTTTTTGGTTGTTGACATTTGGTTTAGCCAGACCAGAAACGTCATCAGTATTCGAGGTGTGCAGAGCAAACTTAGCGTCACAATGACGTAGTTTAACCAAACAATATATTGACCAACTGTCAACTTTAACCTTAAAGTCTTTAAATTACATTTAAACAGTTGGAAAAGCTGAAATTGTAAAAAGACGTCACGTGATCGTGACAATTTTAATTCGCAGCTGGCAACGCTGTACAGTTAAGTTGAAGCTTCTCAAAAACAGTCACGTGATTAAGAAAATGTCACTTTTAACATTGAAAAGTCTGTAAATTACATTTAAACATTTGGAAACGCTAAAGTTGTAAAAGCACGTCACGCGAACGTGGCAATTTAAATTCGCAGCTGGCAAAACTGTACAGTTAAATTTGAACTTGTCAACAACAGTCATGTGACCGGGAAAATGTCTCCTTTAACCTTGAAAAGTCTGTAAATTACATTTAAACTGTCGGGACGGCTAAAATTGTAAAAGCACCTGTTCTGATCGTGACAATGTAAATTTGCAACTGGAAACACTGTTAAGTTAAGTTAACATCTGTCAACAACAGTCATGGGACACGGAAAATGTCATTTTTACCCTTAAACAGTCTGTAAACTACATTTAAACAGCTGGAAAAGCTAAAATTGTAAAAGCACGTCACGTGATTAAATTTGCAGCTGGCAAGACTGTAAAGTTAAACTGACACCTGTCATTTAACCAGAAAAACGTCATTTTTAACGTTGAAATCAACCAAATCCATTGCAACTGTAATTTTAAAACATAATAAAATTGCAATCTTTTAAATGCCAATAATTCGAAAAAGCTAAACCTAATGTCGACTTAATATATATTTTTAGAATCAGAATAAAAAGATCTATCAACTCATCAGAAAATATACAGGGTGTTCCATTAAAAATGTATGAATTTTTTTCCAATTTTGTAACAATCTATTAATTTATAAAAATTTTTTGGTAATTTAGGTGAAGCCCTATAACTTTCTCCTATCTGCAAAAATAAAATCGTCACAAGCTGTTTAAATATACGGACCAGCCCTGTGCAGACCTGCTGCCATAATAATAAAATATGCGCCAAATCGGAAGAGACTCGGTAATAATATTCATTTAACTTTAATGGAAAAGTAATTAAAAAAATACTTCTCTCTAAGCTCCATTTCTACTATATTTAGAGCAACAATTAATATTGATTTATGCCTGCAAAATTGTATTAAAAACAGAATGATATGAGAGCTACTGCAAGTTAATTTCAATTTTAAAACTAAGACTACTAACTACTTTTGCGGAATAAACGCAAACGAAAAGCATAGTAATCTCCTATTTTCAATTTAGAACGGTTTTTACAAGGTACTAACGAAACTTTGCAAATTCTTAATTCTTCAACAATCCTACTTTTCTACATGCAAAACAAATAAGTTTAGCTGCAACAATTGATATAACTTTTTAAAAATGTGGACGTTTTTAGACGATATCGCAAAACTATAATAATAGAGTATGTCCAAGATTCGATTCTCTATACATCGATCTCGCTTCCCGTAAGAGGAAAGGTTAAATGGGGAAAGTTTTAGAGAATTTATTAGGCAATCCAACACCGTTTTAAAAATATTTAATTTTTGTTTCATTTTTGAATTATTTTCGAAAAAACGACAACATTTTCAAAAAAATGCTGTATTTTCGCTAATTTTAAAAATTTTCAAATTTGGCTTGAACATTGTTAGAGCAACTTTTTAAGGACTAGCTTTCGTTCGTGGTTGTAATTAATATTTGTATTAAAATGCCACAAAATAAGTATTAAAATGAGGAGAAATCTGATATGCTGGCACTGTATCTTCAGTCCAACAGAAACGCAGACGTGACTTGAATTAGGTATTTGGGGACGTATCCAGAACGACGCCAACCTCACAAGACCCACTTTAGAAATCTAGTTGTTAATTTATTAGAATTCGGTGCCTTTGAAAAACCGAGGGGATCATACCGTGTTCATAATGAAATCCGGAATCGGAATATTTTGCAAGCCCTCAAAAATTGTAAAAACACGTCACGTGATCGTGACAATTTAAATTCGCAGCTGGCAAAACTGTAAAGTTAAGTTTGAACTTGTCAACAACAGTCATGTGACCAAGAAAATGTCACTTTTAACCTTGAAAAGTCTGTAAACTACATTTAAACATTTGGAAAAGCTAAAGTTGTAAAAGCACGTCACGTGAACGTGGTAATTTAAATTTACAGCTGGCAAAACTGTAAAGTTAAGTTTGAACTTGTCAACAACAGTCATGTGACCGGGAAAATGTCACTTTTAATCTTGAAAAGTCTGTAAATTACATTTAAATTGTCGGGACAGCTGAAATTGTTAAAGCCCGTCTTCTGATAGTGACAATGTAAATTTGCAACTGGCAACACTGTTTAAGTAACAACTTTTTAAGGACTAGCTTTCGTTCGTGGTTGTAATTAATATTTGTATTGAAATACCACAAAATAAGTATTCAAATGAGGAGAAATTTGACATGTTGGCACTGTATCTTCAGTCCGCAGACAGAAACGCAGACGTGACTTGAATTAGGTATTTGGGGACATATCCAGAACGACGCCAACCTCACAAGACCCACTTTAGAAATGTAGTTGTTTATTTATTAGAATACGGTGCTTTTGAAAAACCGAGGGGATCATACCGTCTTCATAATGAAATCCGGAATCGGAATATTTTGCAAGCCCTCAATGAAAACTCAACCGCATCTGTTAAAATGGTAGGATAAGATGTAAACGTACCAAAATCAACTGTTCACCAAGTTCTTAAAACTTCTGGATATCATCCTTATAAGCCAACAGTTGTGAAAGGACTTTTGGAGACCGATTATCCCAGAAGACTCTTCGTTTCTCGAACTGGTACATTAATAAATATAATGAGGACCCAGAATTCTCTAATTTTGTTGTATGGACTGATGAAAGCAGGATTACTAATTGTGGTGTTTTTAATAAGCACAACAGACATTTTTGGACTGTAGAGAATCCCCATGAGGTTGTTCAAAGACGGGTGCAGACAAGATTTGGCTTAAATATTTGGTGTGGAATCATTGGTACGCAAATAAAATATTACTTTTATAATAAAGTTGCGACTGAACAATGTTTCTCATTTTAGGAAATCGTTTAATAGGGCCATGTGTTGATTACTAATTGTGGTGTTTTTAATAAGCACAACAGACATTTTTGGGCTGTAGAGAATCCCCATGAGGTTGTTCAAAGACGGATGCAGACAAAATTTGGCTTAAATATTTAGTGTGGAATCATTGGTATGCAAATAAAATATTACTTTTATAATAAAGTTGCGACTGAGCAATGTTTCTCATTTTAGGAAATCGTTTAATAGGGCCATGTGTTGATTACTAATTGTGGTGTTTTTAATAAGCACAACAGACATTTTTGGGCTGTAGAGAATCCCCATGAGGTTGTTCAAAGACGGATGCAGACAAAATTTGGCTTAAATATTTAGTGTGGAATCATTGGTATGCAAATAAAATATTACTTTTATAATAAAGTTGCGACTGAGCAATGTTTCTCATTTTAGGAAATCGTTTAATAGGGCCATTTACATTTGATTGTAATCTTAATGGAAGTATTTGGATTTATCGAGAGCTGAGATCTTACCAGCTCTTCGAGATTTCTTCATTGTGCCAAATGAAGCTGATTTTATAAAATATGATATGGTTATCGTTATGGATTTTCTTAGAGAAAATTTTGGAAACAATGTCATTGCATTAAACGGTTCAATACCCTGGCCAGCTAGGTCCCCAGACCTACCCCCTTCAGATTTTCATCTTTGGGGTCCTGCTAAGAATGAAATTTATGAGTTTGAACCTCCTACAAATGTTGATGTTCTCCGAAAAAGGATAATAAATACTTTTGCAATGATAAACCGAAATAACACTTGGCAGAGTCATAAGTAGGGTGCTAAAGAATTGCGAAAAGTATCGACGAGCGAACGGGAGACATTTTGAAAACTTACCAGATTAAGATACGTTTGGTTAGATTGAAAGCTAGTTTAGACCTTAATTACATACTACATTTTCATAATTTTGTAATCGTTTAGATTTTGCATTAACGTAATTTTAAGATTTACTGTTTTTTTAACATAAAAGTATTTTTTTTGTAACAGCAATTTTAATGCAAAAAACGTGCTCTTTTTAACTACACCATTTACACATGTAGTTTAGAAAGCGTCAGTTGAATTTTAGAAATCAAACGATGGATTTGAAAAATATCATTTGTATTTCAGAAAAGGTACTTTCAATTTTAGAAAAATAACTTTGATTTTCGAAATTGCAATTTGTATTTCAGATTAGTCACTTGTAGTATAGAAAAGAGCAGTTGGATTTTAGACATGGTCATTTGTAATTTGGAAAATTAAAGTGGAGCAAAAAAAGTTAATAAAAAAAAGTAAATAAGTAAAAAAAGTAAATAGTTTGAATATTTTTAATAACATTGTGGTTTAAGCAGTTCAATGAAAAAAATCGATTTATTTCGAAAACCGTTTATTTTGTCGAAATAAAAGAAGAGTACAATTTTTCGATAAAAATGTTAAGAGTATCCATTAATGGCGTTTGCAGCCGAAAATAATGACAGCTGTCAAAGTTTAAGCAAATTGTGTCTTAGGTCCAGTTAGTTCCAGCCTTTCGAAGACGAGATACCTGGTTTTCATGTCAAATAGAAGGTCTCTTTCGATAAAACATTAAACCCAATAATCATTACAATATACAAAGTGTTTCAAAAGTTACGGCCAAAAACGTTAATTGGAAGGCAGTTTTTTGGGGCTCGATATTTCCCTTAGGAGTGACTTTAAAAAAAATTAATTATATGAACAAATCGTATTATTTTGACCTTCCCTCTATGCCCCCGAGAGATTGTCATATAGTTATGGGACACCCTGTATATTTTATATAAATTAATACTCCCGATGGACGGGTTTTTTTGCTTAAAGAGATATTAAAAAAAACAATGAACTAATAACCACATAGTAACACAAAAAAATCTGAAATTGAAATAACGCGTTCTAAAATACAAGTGACCTTTTCCGAAATACAAGTGACGAATCTGAAATACAACTTACGTTTTCTAAAACCAAATTTACGATAATGAAATACAAGTTATAGATTCTGAAATCCAACTTATATTTTTAAATTCCAAGTGATATTTTGTAAACTACATGTGTAAATGGTGTAGATAAAAAAACAAAATGGCGTCCATAAGAAAAAAAAGAAGTTGATGATGGTATCTCGAGACCGAAACGTCGGAACTGAAAACGAAATACACAGAAAGATAGTCCTTAAAAAGTTGCTCTAACGAGCGAAAGCACAGCACTTTTTTGAAAATGGTCGTTTAAGGTTTTTCGAAAATAATTCAAAAACGAAGCAAAAATTAAATATTTTTAAAACGGTGTTGGATTGCCTATTAAATTCTCTAAAACTTTCCCCGTTTAACCTTTGCAGTAGCTCTGACGGGAAGCGAGATCTTGGACATGCTGTAAATTGGATTAATTTGAAATTTCGTTAATAATCTCCATCGATAGCGTATAGTTGCTATACAGTGCGTTTTTTTTAACGCGCAACATAGGATTTCACGTGTTAAATTTTTAAGTCCATGTTAGACCATGTTATTTTGGAACTACAAGTATAAAACTTGACGGGTGGCTGTTTCGTACCCTGAAGCTTAAGTAAGTTTACCAATTCGGCCTAAAAAGTGTTAAAAAGCTTGCAAAAAATCATATTTTTTCGAAAAGATTTGATCTTTCCATACTCCCTGTATGTATGATAGGTGCTTGTTGTTTTTGATACTGGCACGGCAGGTAGCAGGTAAAATTTGGCGTAGAAAGTAAAACAGGGTGATCATTAACTTTATATCAAGAAAGTTAAGAACAAAAGAAGTATTTTTATAAGTGAATTGTTGAAAGTGACCTCCGTTTGAAGCCAAACAGTATTCCAAACAATCATAAAATGCCCTTTTGACGTTCAAAAGATGTCGGGTCGTGATGCAGTCAAAATATGTCACTTTACCTGCTACCTGCCCTGCCAGTATAAAAACAACAAGGAACAACAATGCATACAGGGAGTATGGAACGATATAATCTTTACGAAAATAAATGATTTTTTTCCAGTTTTTAATCACTTTTTAGACCAAATTGGTAGACTTACTTAAGCTTCAGGGTACTAAAGACACACCCGTCAAGTTATAGACTTGCAGTTCCAAAATAAAATGGTCTAACATGGGCTTAAAAATTTAACACGTAAAATCCTATGTTGCGCGTTAAAAAAAACGCACTGTATAACAATCTAATATTCTAATTGCATTGTAAAATTTAAGGATATTCGTGTGCGTTAAAAAGCCGTTTACCGGAATAATCTAGAAAGGCTAGCTAACCTAGTTAAAATCCTAGAAATGTTTCAATCACGTATGTCGTATCACATCACAATCGTTTAAACGAGATAAGTACTATCTAAGGACTGTAGTAATTTGTTTTAAAGCTGCCTCGCACTCTTCGTTTCATCATTTCCACCATATTATTGGCTAATTTCTGAATTGAAAAAAGTCGTAAACGTTACTTAATTAGGTAACAACGTTTTCAAGTAAAAACACGATAATAAACTTACCGATTTGATTAAATATTAAGGACAACTCTTTCTTCTTTTGGGCTTACTGACAGTGAACACGTGGTCCATTAACCATTTGTGCACCATAAAAACATTCTCCTCCCTTTGACATTGTTTCTGTATTTCCGGATTTTTGAGCGCTTCGTAAATTTTTCGTATATTTTCAGGGCTCTGATAATGCGCAACTATCAGATCTTTAAACAAACAATAGTCCGGTTTGATATAGTGAAAAGTGAAACGGCCGTTGTGTGTTAGTTCTTGACCAATTTTAGTGGCGCACATGCCTACAAGAATGATTATTCCTCCGGTCGTGTCAAAAAGCACTTAAAATGTTACATTACCAGTCAAATATACATCTTCGAGGTGAAACACAGGAGTTGTCATGGCTGCATCTAGTAATTTCGTAGCGACATCTTTGGACATGCAATATCCGCTACCAGAAAGGTAGTTAGGGTAATCTTCATCAGGAAACAAATACTTAGGACCAGCGTACCTGCAAATCATAGAGGACTCTGTAATAGACACTCCAACAAAATAAAAGAAGTGCAAAAGAAAAAGTATGATAATTTTTTGACTGCTTTTTCCAATAATTCAATATTTGTTTTGCCCCGACTCATTATCGTCCCAACTCTGTCACTAATAAAAGCAAACAGGCTTCTCGCCACCTAAAAAGATCTTTGGAGTAAAGTAGTAGTCCGTGATTCTCACAGTGGAAGCGAAGCCCTCAGAAAGACAGAGGTAACGGTCAAAACGCTCTACATGTTTCATGCACATAAATACCCATCTTCAGGAGTTGTACATTTTTTTTTAAGATCTTTGTTTGGCACAAAAGACTGGTAGTGAAGAAACTGTTGAATACTGTGTGGTAATATTACAACCTCAAAAAACAAAATGAAAGCAGCTTGGAATATATTTAATGTTGGGTCAGTAGTAGTAGTAGTAGTAATAATGCGGGAGGACACTAAAAGGTCCGGCGATTAGTCCTTAAGGCCCTTAACGCCGTTTCCCATCAAACCCTCCCCAACTTACCACCCATGACCTACGCCAACCAGACGTCCCGTCTCCCTGAGGAAGGCAAGGATCCGTCCCCACTCCAAGGAAGACAGTTCCCTTCAGGAGAGTGTGGAGGCCCCAAGAAAGCGCCTCCTGATAGACGATCAGCGATGGCAGTATGATGATTCCTCCGCCGTTCCACATTGTGAACAAACGGGGCTATCACCAATTCCTAGTAGATGCAAATGTCTGTTTAGGCCACAGTGGCCTGTCAGAACCGCAACCAGTGTTTTTAAGGCCCAGCGACTCCTTGACATCAACCATTTAGATTTTGCCTTGGCGTCGCTTGGGATTCCAATCAATTCCTTGGCTTGTCTGCACCCTTCCGCCTTTCTCCACGTCTCTGTGGTACCTTCAAGCTCCCAGTCATTTAGTGAGCTTGCTACCTGTCTGTTGCTTAATCCCATGATGTGAAGTTCGACAGTTATTGGACTCTCAGAAGACCCGAGCCGGGCCAGTGCATCGGCCCGCTCGTTTCCCGCAAACCCCATATGTGCCGGAATCCACACTAGGTTTATCTGCTTCTGTTCTGCCACTTTGTATCCCAGCATTCCTGAATCAGTCTGTTGTCCATCCTGGCACTACAAAGTGGCTTTAGGGCAGCCTGATTGTCGGAGTAGATCTCAATCACTCCCTCTCGTCCTTATGTAACTTCTTTGCTTGTGGCGACCTCGAGGATTGCAAATAATTCCGTCTGAAAGATGGTCGTCTTCCCTAATCCCGATGCATGGCGGCCCAGAAGAGCGTTTACTGCGTTTACTGTGACGTCCTCATTGCGCTTATTGCCAGACAGGCTAGTCTTTGCAAACCCGCCAGTTTCCAGGATACGAAGGCCTTCTCCACCGCCGGCCACCAGACCAATGAACCATAACAGATCCTCGGCCTTATAACCACCTCATAACGTGTGGTTTTAGGTCCCAGATTTTTCCCAGAGCCCGGCGCAAATGCCACATAATGTTGGGTCAAATAAACAAAGAAAGGAGACACAAATAATTTTTAAAAACCGGGACTAATCTCCGTGTTTTGAAACAACCAAACCAAACTGGGTCACTGAAACATTCAGTTCTCAATTTAAATTACCAATCCAATCAGCAATACCTTCACTTTTTACCCAAACCAAAATACAATGTCTAACTATCTTCTTAAAACCAGGTGATAATAACGAAATATTTCAAATTCGCACAAATCTACCTGTTTTAATTGTAATAAATACAGAGTTTCGCCGACGACATAGTTATAACAACTGACAGTCTAAGAGACGCACAAGAAATGCTGGAAGATCTAAAGCGGTAGCAAGGTTAGGACTGTATACAGTGTGTCGAAAAAGACTGGAATATTTGTTGTTAAGTTTGCATAGCAGCTCCTCAATAGGCTTGATATAGACCAAAAGGACATTAGATGCATTGAAAACCTATATTGGAACTAAACAGCGCAAATCAAACTAGGCAATAATATGTCCAACGCCATACAGATTAGAAGGGGGGTACGACAGGGATGTGTGCTGTCTCCACTCCTATTCAACTTATATTCGGAAGCAACATTCCAAGAGGCCCTGGAGGACGTGGAAATGGGAATCAAAGTCAATGGAGTGTGGATCAACAACATCCGCTATGCTGACGACACGGCCTTAATTGCTGATAACATACACGACCTACAAGAACTGGTCAACAAGGTAGGAGAACAGAGCAAATCAATGGGCTTAAATATCAACACCAAAGAAACAAAGTTTATGATTATCTCTAGAAACCTAAATATGTTTGGAAACTCCACCATAACATTTAACGCAAGGCCCATAGAAAGAGTAGATAAATTTAAATACTTGGGCACCTGGCTTTTCGAAGACTGGACATCAGACAAGGAAATAAAATGTGGCATTGAACAAGCTCGACAGGCATTCCTAAGTCTTCGAAGAGTGCTTACCTGTTCCGATTTTGACCTTAACCTAAGGCTCAGATTCACTAAATGCTACGTTTGGTCAGTGCTTCTCTACGGTATGGAAGGTTGGATATTGAAGGCGGCTGCAATCAATAAATTGGAGGCTTTCGAGATGTGGCTGTATCGCAGAATCCTGAAGATACCCTGGACGGCTAGACTAACAAACGAAGAAGTTCTAAGACGAGTCAACAGACAACGTGAACTGTTTGAATCGATTAAGAAAAGAAAAACGGCATACCTGGGGCATATAATGCGAAACACGAAATATCAATTCTTACATCTATTGATTGAAGGCAAGATCGAAGGCCGGAGAGGGATCGGAAGGAAAAAAATGTCTTGGCTGCGAAATATCAGACAGTGGACAGGGCAGTGAACGATGTACAGTCGCTGATACACACCGCAAGAAATAAGGAAGAAATGGAAAATGTTATCGCAAACATCTATTAGTGGATACGCATTGGAAGAAGAAGAAGAAGTTTGCATATTATTATAGTCACTAAGATCGCGTGACGTGAGGGTGAAACGAGGTTTGCAAGTACACAGGGTCAGTAACAAAGTATACCAGATTTCTTAATTCAAACCTAACACCCTGTGATTCAGATTCACTTCAGATTTTAAGAGTACTTATAAAGACCAGCAGTGGAAATATGTAAGGGAATAGAAAAGAAATTTCTTTCTTTATCTCACTTGCATGTCCTACTATAAATCTGCCTTGTTTCTATCTCTATCAAGTTACATAGTACCCCAGCAGTTCAATGATACACAATGTTAGAACTTTACTTCAGGGAATGATAAATAGTATATTACATACTTTGTAATATACTAAAAAAAATTGTTTGATTTCTGTTGAGGAATTTGGTAGTTAAGTAGTACTCACTTTCTATCTGAGTGGAACGTTTTCATCTTTCCACTTGGTTTACACATAAGAAACGTCCGTCCGTGTAGCCAGGCCGTAAAATTCACGCAATAAAGAAGAACCAGGATTGAGGATTGTTTTTTAACCAAATAAGGAGCAAGTAGGGTGAGTTTTTTTGAAAGATGCAATTGGCTTTTAGTAGACAATATTTTTAGTTCAAACGTGTTAAACAAAAGTAACAATTATGCAGACTAGAACAACAGCGGAATCGCTCTTTGCCGGTTTTGAGACGAAAGAATACAATTTGGCACAGATTGACCACGAACAAGCCAAATTCAGCGTCCAATGTAGTCCCAACAGACGTAGAATGACTCAAAAGTAACAATTATGCAGACTAGAACAACAGCGGAATCGATCTTTGCCGGTTTTAAGACGAAAGAATACAATTTGGCACAGATTGACCACGAAATGCCAAATTCAGCGTCCAATGTGGTCCCAACAGACGTAGATAGGCTCAAAAGTAACAATTATGAAGACTAGAACAACACGGGAATCGACCTTTGCTGGTTTTGAGACGAAAGAATACAATTTGGCACAGATTGACCACGAACGAGCCAAATTCAGCGACCAATGTAGTCCCAACAGACGTAGAATGGCTCAAAAGTAATAAATATGCAGACTGAAACAACACCGGAATCGATCTTTGCCGGTTTTGAGACGAAAGAATACATTTTGGCACAGATTGACCATGAACGAGCCAAATTCAGCGTCCAATGTGGTCCCAACAGACGTAGAATGGCTCAAAAGTAACAAATATGCATACTAGAACATCAGCGAAATCGATCTATGTCTATTTTGAGACGTAATAATACAATTGGGCACAGATTGACCACGAACGAGTGAAATACAGCGACCAATGTAGTCCCAACAGACGTAGAATAGCTCAAAAGTAACAAATATGCAGACTAGAACAACAGCGGAATCGATCTTTGCCAGTTTTGAGACGAAATAATACAATTTGGCACAGATTGACCACGAACAAGCCAAATTCAGCGTCCAATGTAGTCCCAACAGACGTAGAATGACTCAAAAGTAACAATTATGCAGACTAGAACAACAGCGGAATCGATCTTTGCCGGTTTTAAGACGAAAGAATACAATTTGGCACAGATTGACCACGAAATGCCAAATTCAGCGTCCAATGTGGTCCCAACAGACGTAGATAGGCTCAAAAGTAACAATTATGAAGACTAGAACAACACCGGAATCGATCTTTGCTGGTTTTGAGACGAAAGAATACAATTTGGCACAGATTGACCACGAACGAGCCAAATTCAGCGACCAATGTAGTCCCAACAGACGTAGAATGGCTCAAAAGTAACAATTATGCAGACTAGAACAACACCGGAATCGATCTTTGCCGGTTTTGAGACGAGAATACAATTTGGCACAGAATTATGTTCTAACTGGGTCTGTTTTAAGGATAAACCATTCAGAATTTGTCCTGAGGTGCGACTATGTCTATTGAGATGATAAAACTGATGAAACATCCAATCCTGAATGCTCTAGCAGTGAATTGTTAGTGTTTTGACTGTGAGTTTCTAAAAGAACAGCCAAAATATACAGTCAACTTTAAATAAACTAGAAAAAGTTAAAAACCTTACAAATTATTTACAAATAGATGGGTTATGGGAGCGACAACTCCAGCATAATTTACGTCAAAAATAGTTTGCCCGTTCGACACCAAATGGCACTGAAATCCTTTTTGTGTTTCACTTTTTTAACATGAAACACGCATTTCTTAACCGTGTGTAAACAATTAATAAATTAAACACTTAAAATACTTTAATAACCAATGAGTTGAATTGAATAAACAAACATAACAAATACTTACCATTTATCACCGTAGTTTCTAATAGGTTTTGAGCCGCAAATGGCGTTTCCCATCAGTAAATTCTGAGTCCGATTTCGAGTTAACAGATCGTCGACCAGTTTAGGTACGTTCAAATAACTGTCATCGTCTATCTTCAACAAATACTTGGCGGTACTTTGGCATCGCTGAGTAAACAATTTCAACATCATCGCCGATTTGATCGTTAAATTATTGTAACTATCATAGCAGTTTTCTTGCACAATATCTTCGAATTCGAGTGATTCAGCAGTAATGCGTTTCTGAAATATAACTTGTTTATGAGTAGAATTATTTAAAAATTGTAAATCATAAATAATAATAATAATAATAAAGCTGTTTATTTCCAACAGGCCGACGCCCACTTACAGAAAATTGAAAGGTAGTATACGAACTCAAACTTAAATAATTAATAACTAAATACTAAAAATTAAAAAAGACGAACAAGAATGAAGTTTCACAATACAATCACAAAAAGGTAGGTGCAAAGGATATGTGCTTGTGGACAACAGGATTCAGGGGGGAAAGCCGGAGAACGAGTGAAACCTGTGCAACAAGGACGTGAGACTGTCGCAAAAAATATCTGAGTCAGCCGCTACACAGTTATAGCTGTAACAGGCTTTGTGTATAGGGTCTTGGGATAGGATGTTGGACCTCGCAAATGCCAATGAAAAAGTTGGTTGATGCCTGACCGCCGTACGAGGAATATTAAACGAAACCCGCTCTAAAAAGTATGGGCAGTCTATTTTAGAGTTGGTAAGTTTATAAAGAAACGAGAGTGACTGCAATTCCAGACGTACAGCCAGAGAAAGTTCCGAAAACCTAAGAAGAATACGGTTATGCTCCAAACCCCTTTCTGGGTATACATTATCCTTTCTAAACATCAAGTATTTTAGGAATCTTCTTTGCACGGGCTCAAGAGTTTGAAAGCGGGAGTTGTATATAGGGGACCACACTATTGAACCGTAATCCAATTTTGATCTTACATAGGAGTTATACAGCACTTTGATAGTATCCTGGTTAGCAAAATGTTTGCAGTTTCTCAAAAGTTTTAGAGGCGCTGGCAGCCACTTGTTCGATGTGAGGAATAAAAGAGAATCTGGCATCGAAAACGACTCCCAGGTCCTTTATAGTGTCTGTCAAGGGTGGATTCGCACAATGCATAATTAAATTGTACGAGGGTTTTATTTCGTGAGTAAGAGACTGCGTTACATTTCGAGATGTTGAGGTTTAGCCGGCTAGCCAGGCAGCACTGACTGAGAACGGAAAAATAAAGTATGATGATAAATATAAAAGTTCAGTGGGTCCAGTCCAGTAAGTGCATTATCAGAACTCAATACTATGACGACTTGACGTAAATAAGAACTGTCTGGTACCACTGCAGTTGGTGAGCAAAGTTCTTAGAAAGAAATCTGTTTTTTTTTTCCAATATTAGGATTTAAATAAAACGTGCTGTAAATTCCTTTCTAAGGACCATGTTTTGATTCCACAACAACGTTCCTCCGCCTTCGACAAGTAGTAAGTTTTTCAGTGTCTTTAAAAATTATCAGAATTTTTTATATCGCAGTTGGAACCAATTTTTTTTACTCCTACAGGGATATTGGTTCATTCCTTAACAGTTTAGAGAACGGATAAGTAGGCAATTGCCAATGGTTGAACGAATACAGAATCCTAGACTTTCCGCAACTGTGCGACATAAAATTGACCAATCACAGGCAATTTCTGGCGATATGAAATAGATCAATAACAGCTAATCTTGAACGTAAACAATGTCATCCTCACTCGACAGTTGGCATCAAAACATTGCATTTTGGCTTATGTTTTGAGGCAATGAAAAAGCCGTTCAAGTTAGTGTTCAATTAAAGAATAAAAACATCTACTTTATTATATGTTAAAGTAAATTGTACAAACTTACAATTTACAATGAATCAAATCCATTCAACACCTCAACCTAAAAGACGAAGTTAATCAGCTATCACCCGGTGACAATCCGGGACACTGGACAAACTTTGGCTGCGATCAAAAGTGATAATGTAAATACGGAAACGTTTCAAACATTAGACACTTTAAGTGGCAGGAAGACGTAATACGTAATTCTTAAGATGACGTACGTATTTAAGAATTTTGCGTTTATGTTAAAATTGACTTTAAGTTCGTTTTAAGTTTTACCTTACACGGTATACGCTATTTCAAATATCAAATGACAATATAAGTCAGGACATCTATTAACCTCGTGTTTTCTCTTAAATTTTCTTTGATATGTACTGTTTATGTGTACTGTAGGCATTCTTGTTTTCTTTGTATTTTGTATACTTATAACACGTATGCTACATAATGAATGACATTTTTGAAATTGCTATTCTAGATTTCGACTCGGAAGATGAAGACGACTTGGATGATTTGATGCTTATGCACTTGCATAATGAAAATAATATAGTGATAAGAAAAGAGCTCTATGGCTCTCCCATCTCTTGGAGTCTTTTAGTTTTGCTTATATACATCTATTGCCAAAAAATGTAAATTAACTCTTTTGTAAATCTAAAGCGCAAATTGAAATCTGATTGTTCTATGTTTTGTTTGAAAAATGACATGAATCATAAAACGGTGATTGACAGAAATCTGTTTGCGGGTTGCGTATAACGTACACGTTATAGTCCGTAAAGTTACGTTACAACGCAATACGTTAAAGCCGTTATTTTTGCATGTGTAGGTGGTGAAATAACGTATTACGAATAAGGTTTTGCTGCCACTTAAAGTGTCTATTGAGTGTTTATTTGTGTAAAATTTGGTAAGTAATTCCAATTAGTCATAGAAAAAATAGCCTGTAAAACTCGGGCAAATTGTCCATATCGCCCTCGTCCGATTGATTGACTGTCCTCGTGCGAGAGGGACATCTTATCCACCCTTGTACAATATACTATTTTTGTTATTTCACGTTTTTTGATCTTTTAGTACTCTTGAAACCTTCTAACAGGCATAGCTTTTAAGCAAACAACTATTGTCATAGATATTTAACTATCAAAGATTTGTTGGCAATCTGACAGTTCCAATATATTGGTGGTTTCAAACTAATTTAATAGTATATTATGTAATTTATGTATTTAGGCCCAATAACAAATGAATTAATAAGCCCGAAACTTATTCACAATAACACTAACATAATAGTAACATGACTTTTATACACTTAAACGGAATGTAATATATCTACACAGTCCAACAGTAATTTGTTACAGATTATAGTGATAGTGACAGTCACAGAGGACTGAGAAAGCAAGAAAAAGGGCAATTTTGTTCAATAAGTTCGTAATTAAGAAGCTTAATACATGAAATAAGATTATAGATTTAAGTCGTTCTTTAGATAGATTTTTCGACAGTCGTTCGGTTTGGATGCGGGGTAGGAAGAAATGAGATATGTGGTTAAATGGAGTTGAGGCCTGTTTCCTCCTGGGAGAAGAATAAGAGTGAAACAGCAGCTAGTAGGGGCGGGCACTCGCCAAACCGTGTGGTAATCTGTCCCTTACTGGGACTGAAAAGGAGTACTATCCGCTTCCCTAGTCTGATTTAATTAGACCAGATGATATCAATTTACTACCGATAAATACTTTGAAAAAAATTAACCTTGTTAACCCTGTCCTGTTTTACAATAACTAAACCAAAAACCTTACATTGCTTTAAAAAACATAATATCTTCCCTGCTGTTTCTACAATAAGATTGTTTGCCTAAATTTGTCAATTCTGCAGAAAAAATTGCCTGACACGGTTATCGTTAAATTTATCATATTCATACAAGGAGGTCCTGTTCAGTTCCTCACTAAATCACCCTGAACATAACGAAAAGTGCGTACTTCACGGCTGTTGGAACAAAGAGGTGAGGCAAATATTTGAAAAACTGTTGAACAGGTAGATAACTACAGATATTTGGTCACAATGATCAGCTCTACCAACAACTACTCTAAGAGAAATGAAAATACGCATAGAAAAGGCACGACCAAACTTTAATAAGCTGAGAAGAGAGTGCTGGGTACAAGAGATTTGAAGCTGGATCTGACATTCAGAATAGCAAAGTGATCTTTTCAACTTTGTTTTATGGAATAAAGGACTGGATCCTAAACGCAGCAACTGTAAACAAGCCTGAACCTTTGAGATGTGTGTGTATAGAAGAATACTTTAAATATCATGGACGGAACACAATGTGACAAACAACCAAGGCATGAGAAGAGTGGAGATTGTAGAAACCATCAAAGTTACACTACCTGGGACATGTTATACGGAGAGAGAGATATACCATGTTGTAATTGATTATACAGGGTAAAATCCAAGGCAAAAGTAGTTTGAAAATGAGAAGAATATCCTTCGCCGCGGAGATGACAAGAGAAGAAAAAAAAGAAGTTTGACACTAACTATTTAATTTACTTATTGCATTTGTATAAATCACCTTGCACTTTCTCCAAAGTGTTATCTACTTACCTGTATTTCTAAATCAGTCGTTTGTCCTATCAAAAAATAGAGAGATACATTGTGACCCATGACGGTTCTATCCATGCCCCAACTGGACCTTATCACGCGTCGGGCTTCAAAACCAGTCGGACTCGAAATACAAATTATCACTAAGAACGATGGATTATCACAGAAATCTTTAGGCATTATTGTTGCAGTCTTCTTCTCCCTATGTATATAGTCGTTTAAGTTACGGCTAATGTTGAACTCCCAGCCAGGAACTTCCCCTAAAACAGTAAATATTTATAGTGTCATAGCAAAATATAAGCAAAAAACACAAAGTCAATTTTTTTGCCGATATTTCCTGATACTTACACTACAACTCCACTGTGTGAAGATATCCACAGTATCAGTTAACATAACATTTATTGAGGTTTGTGTACAAAACTTTCAGATTTAAAAGAATTCCCTTTACAGTTTACACAAAATCCAAATTTATTTACAGCCTTAATAAAAGTTCTTATCAATCGATAACAAGATAGATATTTATTTGCCAAGTGTCATCATTCAATTCAGACCTTAATTCAGTTACAAAGATTTATTTTGGGATTAAGTTATGTTTGTATCACTAATCCACATGCAGGTTTTGATCTGTTATTGTCAAGATTATTATTGATAAACAAAGTTATTGCAAACACATTTAGCAAATTAAATAAAAATAATTATTTGCTGCAAATGATGAATTTATTTACATGTATGAGTAATGTGTTTATTGCGAGGGGTAAACCACTGGGGAATTATAGTGTACAAACTGTAGGAATTAGTGGGCAACATTACTAAGAATAAGTAGGCATTACTGGGCATTAAATTAGTATTATTAATGAAAAGGTCTAAATTATATTATAAAAAAGAATTATCATACAATATTTTTTTCTATACATCTACCATCGAAATATAAACATAAATCGTTCAAAAAATTTGACTGTCCCTAGCGGCGAAACCCTACAACTAATCAATCAACTTTTATACGTCAATAAAAAGCTCGTTTTATTGGCTATCCATTAACATATAAAAGCTTATACAAAGTGTAGCAAATAAGCTAATTATTAACGATTGAAAAAAAAATGCATCAAAATCAAAAGCTAGACTTTCTGTCCTTTTTTAGAACTGTTTTTTTGACCACACTGTATTATATATTTGGACGTTTTTCTGCACCCATTCTTAGAACAAACCTTGTCTAACATGAAAATACACAAAAACCAAGGAAAAAACCTTTCCTGATATGATTAAATTAAAAATGTTTTGGAGACAAATGAATCAAATTTTACATAAAAACCTCAGAAAGGGATATAAATAGGTATATGACATTAATACACGAAATATGTCTAGAATTTGATGTAGAATACAAAAATCAAAAAATAAACAGGGTGTCCCATGTAAAATAAGCAGCAGTTGATATATATTTTCTTATTTTTACTTTTTTTAATTAAAAAAGGTTTTTTTAGACTCTCCAGTTGTGCTAATTCAGGAAGTTAGTGGGTATTGTTAGGCTAGGTTAGGTTAGGTTAATTATTAGGAATTACTGGGCATTACAACAAATTAGTGGGCATTACTGGCATATTAGGAATTAGTGTAGAAAATTTTACTCAGCAGTTTACCCCTCGGTTTATTAATGGTTGTATCTAGGCAATTTGATGTTTCCACACGTTTGTTGATGTTGCTTGGACCTCTCATGGAATTTTATTGGCAAAAAAGTAATCAAATGACTTTTCAGGCACCTCTGAACTACATTATTCAGAACTTTTATTAAGTGATGATTCACCAATTAATAGAATACTCAGTGGGTTTATCTTATCATATGAGGATAGGTTAGCCTTCTTCAAAACAAGGCAAATTTGTCTAGGGAATAATTGGCAAAACCTCTCTCTTCTTATCATGGGATTCCTAGGAATACTTTTGAAATGTTTATATCTGAACATAAATTTGATAAATTGATGAGTCACCTTCACATAATTTAAACTTGTAGAAAATGTACAAGACCATCAAAAATCAGGGTTCAGAGGATATATATCCAGTGATATATATCATGATAAATATCATTTTATATATCTTGATATTTACAGCTTGATATACAGGGTAATTCAAATTCGACCCTCACCATTGGGATCTCAGAAACCATAAGAGATACGAGAAAGTTTAAATTGGGGCAAAGTTGCGCAATTTAAAGCTCAACCAAATGCTGTTTTAAAAATTTTGATTTTCCGAGTACTTCCGAAGATATCCGAAAAAAACTGAAAATTTGAGTTTTTGTTTTTATTTATTTCTAACCTTATTTGAAGAGATATCCCAAAACTAAAAGCATCTTTTCATTGCCATTTTTTCCTAGCTATTCGATGATGGATTCAAATTTGCCACACGACGTTTCGTTTTCTGTCAGTCATCATCAACTTTCTTTTTTCTTATGGGCGCCATATTGGATTTTTAGCCCACCAAATAGTACGTTTTATTCTGATTTTAGTGATGTATAATAATTTTTTTTTTTCCTTCATAAATAACAAAATAATTCAATAAAAACTATTTTTACTTTAGTTATTGGCTTTGAGTTAATGGGCCGTTTTAAAAAATGTCAGTTTTTAAATTTTTTGACAGTACTTGTCAAACACGATAATTCGGACGATCATTAGAGCGTCAATCATAGTTGAAAATGTATCTAGAAAAGAAACCCCCGCAGAAAATGTTAACTATTTAGGTTAATCAGAAAAAGAGATTTGTTAGCATTATCTCTAACTTAAAAGGCTTATTTATGTTTCCAAGAGAAAGATCATCATTTTAGGAACTTAATTTTTTGCCAAATTTCAATTTTTTATAATGTTAAGTGCCAGTTTATAGTTATTTATTTTGAAAGTGACAAACCATTTTTTATTCATTCATATTTATTCGAGTGAATATACCGGTTTAAGTCACGTGTCTTATACAGTATTTTATTAAATTTCGACTTCTTATATTAAAAAAAAAAACTAAAATTACAGTTCTATTAAATTTGCACCGCGCCCCGTAGATGTAACATTGATGTTTGTTTGTTTACATCTGTAAATAAGCGAATGTCATTCAGAGTGATTTAATAGTTATTTATACAGCAAGTGACTTAAACCATTTTTTATTCACGAAAAGAACAACTAGGTCCACAAGCGTAGCGAGTGGCCTAAGCTCTTCGAGTGAATAAACCGGTTTAAGTCACGTGTACACCTTTGTGACTAAGTATGTTCAGGCCAATTGCGTGTGACAAGTACTACCAAGTAATCTTCATAAAACGTCTCATTCACTCAAAGGTAACAAAGATAAAATCTCTAAAAGATCTAATGATCGTCCAAATTATCGTGTTTGACAAGTACTGTCAAATAATGACATTTTTTAAAACGGCCCAATAATTCAAAGCCAATAACTAAAGTAAAAATAGTTTTTATAGAATTATTTTGTTATTTATGAAGCAAATCATAAGTTATTATACATCACTAAAATCAGAATAAAACGTACTATTTGGTGGGCTAAAAATCCAATATGGCGCCCATAAGAAAAAAGAAAGTTGATGATGGCTGCCAAAAAACGAAACGTCGTGTGGCAAATTTGAATCCATCATCGAATAGCTGAGAAAAAGTGGCAATGAAAAGGTGCTTTTAATTTTGGAATATCTCTTCAAATAAGATTAGAAATAAATAAAAACAAAAATTCAAATTTTCAGTTTTTTTCGGATATCTTTGGAAGTACTTGGAAAATCGAAATTTTTAAAACTGCATTTGGTTGAGCTTTGCATTGCGCAACTTTGCCCCAATTTAAACTTTCTTGTATCTCTTATAGTTTCCGAGATCCCAATGGTGAGGGTCGAATTTGAATTACCCTGTATATCCGATATATTCGATATTTTTATTAATTGAATAAAAACCGGTTTCAGTAATTCATAAGAATCAAAAAATTATTATATAAAGTATCAAGAATATTACGTAAGCTTTACTGAACGATGACAAAGTTTGGTTTTCTAATTTGTCTGAGATTAGTAAAGCTGTTACTGTGTGTCGAGAAATAGATAGTTTTCAGAGTCGCATAATAAAAAGTTTATTTTTTTTGTATAGAAATAATATAAGTTATTATAAAAGGATTTGTGTTAAAACAAAATATAGCTTAAGTAAGCATAAAACAAAACAATTTTTTTAGTTTTTTATATTTTTTATAGCTAAGTATATAAAGATTGAAAATATATATATCATGATATTTTCAAACCCTGTCAAAAATAATACTCTGTGTAAATAGTAAATATACGATAGTTACTATCTTACCAAGTCTGTTACTTTTGAGTTCATAGTAGGTTTATTTAATAGTATATTACAATTTCTAGCCAATGTTATATTACCTAGGGTGTATGATGTATAAGGTGTCAGTTTTGTGTTCAAATTGCAAGATATCTCCGTAATTAATGATCATCTTGATTAATCAATAAAAAATGATCTTAGAAAACATGACATTTTTGACATATAGACCAAATGAAATGTATTTCAGTAACAACTCATTTTTGGACACAACTTGATTTCAACTTTCTGCTTAAAACCCAATTCTCTAGACATGATATAGGTTTGGCTGTTTAACCCTGTATATATTATAAGGAAACTGGTAGGTTTGAAATGCATATTCCCAAATTTGATGTTATGAAATCACCCTTTTAAACCTCTAGAAAATCCTTGGAAAAATCACATCTATAAACTGATATTATACCTAAGTGATTCTGAATTATTGGCTAAATTGAGTTTTTGTGTTTCAACTTACAGACTTATGGATCGACAATACTCTTATCAATGTAATGTGTAGTCTATATAACCAAATTTAGGATAATATTGATATATTTAGTGTAGGTTTGATTGAATTCATTTAAATTATTAGTAGGTATAGATAGAGAGTAGTTAAAACAAATATAGATTTTTCTTTTTCCTACTCTGTAATTGGATATTTATATCTGTATAGTTGGTAGTAAATAATTATAATTGTATAACTTAAACTACTAAATGTGCACAAGGGCAGAAAGACTGGTCCTCGGACTGGTCTATAGCTTATTTCAAAATAAAGCTTGTTTATACATAAAATAAAATAAAAAATCAACTTACCTTCTCCCACATTGGTCATCATGGTGAAGAACAATAAAAACATAAAGAGCACCCATAATCCAATAAACAATTTGGGATTTATTTTCTTCACCCTCATGGTTTTGCTTTTTAGGTTTAGCAAAATATTGATATATTAATTTCCACCAACTCACTATTCATTAACCAGCAAAATTTAAAAATACATATTATTATATATTTTGTGCCTGGATTCCAGCAAACTTAACCTTCAATAATGATTTAAATCAATCATTTTAAATAGAGCCCTAGCAACAAAACATTTCTTCATTGACTAAATTAAAGTACAATTCACAACAACTGTTATTAATACAACAACGAGCATTGTCCGGATAATGCTGTTACACTGATACTACTACAGCAAATCTGTGAAAAGACCATAAAATTTTATCATTTTATCAATATTATTTTTTATCTTATCTTTAATCTTTATCACCCCGTTACCCATCAACAAACTCAAAGCAATGTCAAATGTGGAATGTCAAATGTCAAATTCACTCTAGGGAAGAGTGGACACTTGTGCTGTCACAAGCCAAACCCCAGAACAGGCGAAACTACCAGGAAAGGGAACGTGCGTTTTGTTTTATACCAGCTTGAAACTGATTATATTCAGCGCTTCGTCCTCTAGATCACTTTACACTTACACTGTAGTACCGCTTTTAGGTGCTAGGTGGAGCCACTAATTTCAGAGAAATAAAAAAGAAAATTGTCATCTTTACCCATTCTATCATTGTTCTATCCTCTGTCAAACGTAACCATTACGCTTTTTAGTGCATATGGTGTAGCATCATAAAAATCTTATCTTAATCTTCGATTTTAGGTTTTTTCTTTTAGATTTTTAGTTTTTTGGGATGGGTAAGTACGATAACGAGCTTCAACGCTTACAGGAAAAATTGGATCGGTTACGGCGTCGTTCTGACCGCCGTAGTCGAGGGAAAAGTAATGTTTCGACTGGTGATGCTCGTCGCGGCAATCATGCTCATGCACAAGATGGCCGTTCTCCCTCTAGTCCTTCTTCATCTCGCCGGAGAAGGTCCAAGGAGTGTGATCGATATGAGAGACATGGTTCAGCCTCCACCCGGCAATCCCGGCATTTAAGTAGCAGTCCGCCTAGTCGGAATAATTCAAAACAAAAAATATCTTTTACTACCAGGCGTGTCCGTAGTTCATGTGGTTCGGCGTCAGTTGATCGTCCGCAACCCATTTATAGTGACTCGGCTCGTTCCTGTAAAACTCAAGATCAAGATTTTGATACCAGTGACCAAAGCCGAAGTGGGTCTGTTATTTCTCTCTTGACCAGCCCAGAAAGAAGTTTTTTATCTGGTTTGCCTACTGAAGATAATTTGAGCAATTCCGGACATAATCCTGCTTTAACTTCGGACAGAGGGGAGCAACAAAATGCTCTTCCTGACCACTTGTTGGAATTGTTAGGGGACAACCCTCAAGTTAAAAATAATAATAGTTTTGTAGTGAATCCTGAGTTAGAAACTCGCTGGTCCTATATTTTGACCAATGGTGCCAAAGAGGAGCTTGTAAATAAATATCAGCTGCTCAATCCAATTCTTGATAATCTCCCTTTGGCTAATGCGCCCCTCTTGAACCCAGAGGTGTCAGTTACTGTGTCACAAGATACTTTAACTCGGGACAAATTTAAAGCTGATTTCCAGCACGACCTGGCTTTTGCCCTGTCTGCCATAGGCAGATTAACTACCTGTGCTCTTGCTAATGATCAAGACTTGACTAATAAGGCTGTTACTTTGTGCAGTCAAGCTGGGGTTATTCTAGCTAACCTACATTATAAGATTTCTAAACAAAGGAGATATTTGGCAGCAAGGACGTTTAATAAATCCATTTCCCACCTGGCTACCACCACTAAAATCGATCAATTTTTATTTGGTTCCGATTTTGGCGAAAAAATTAAGGCACTGAAGAGTGCAGAAAGATCAGGCCAGGATTTAGCTCGTTTTCGTGTAGGTGTCTCAAAGCCTTTAAACTCTTATCGCCCGTCGTTTCCTCAGCGAAGGGAAAACCGACATCAACCTGGGCAATCTTCGCAGAACAATCTACATCAGACTCAAAAGAGGAGGGGGCAACCGAAACAGCGACCTCAACGCAATTACTACAGGAAGTAACTTTTCCAGTAAGTATTTTGCCTGCAGGCCGTTTACAATACTTTATATCAAATTGGGAGCTACTTGGTTCCCCACAGTATATTTGTGATTGGATTATGGGCCTTAAAATACCTTTTGCTAGGACACCTTATCAGGTTGGTTTTCCTAGATTATCTAATTGGTCTCCAACTGAGCAAATTTACCTTCAGCAGGAGATTTTGCAGTTGTTATCTAAAGGGGTTATTCAAAAGGCAAAATCAAAAAGTTCCAATGTATGCGGATCCACAGCTGCAAGGGATCCTGTAAACTCCAGAAGCCGATAAAGAATCCCGTTTGTCCTTGGCCGATCTGAGACTCTGTTGTATCGTGCGGGTTGGTTTAAAGACATTCTTGATCTTGTGCTTCTCTAAAATCCTTCCAATCCTATCCGTGACCTTGTGTATGTATGGTAAGCAAGTCTTTCTTGGGTGAGTGGCTCTGTTGAATTGTTGTCTACTGTATCCGTTCCATCCGAAAACCCTTTCCAGATGTTTCAGCTCCTTTTCTAATTCTGATAGTTCGCAAATCCTTTTTTCCCGCTCCGATAGGGTTTTGATCACTCCTCTATTTTGGCTTGGGTGATGATTAGATCCACTATTGAGATAACGATCCGTGTGTGTTGGTTTTCGATACACCGTGTGAGCCAGTGTTCCATTAGGTTTCCTTGTCACCATTACATCCAGGACAGGTAGACGTCCTTCTTTTTCGGTCTCCATAGTAAATTGAATTCTTGGATTTACGGAGTTTAGATGTACCAAGAATCGCTGCAGTTCGTCTTCACCGTGGCTCCAAACTACAAAGGTATCGTCAACGTATCGAAACCAGCACTTTGGTTTGTTTAGAGCGGTGTCTAGGGCATTTACTTCAAATGTTTCCATAAAATTGTTTGCTATTACCGGACTGAGAGGACTGCCCATTGCTGCACCATCATTCTGTTCGAAGAATTCACCCTGCCACTGGAAGTAAGTGGTGGTTAGGCAGTGTGTGAACAATTTGGCGATGTCCAGTGGAAAATTTCCTTCTATCTGCTCCATAGCCGTTTTGATGGGTACCATAGTGAATAAAGAAACAACATCAAAACTCACAAGGACGTCACCTGGAGATAAAGTTAAGGCATGCAATTTGTCCACAAAATGTGCTGAGTCTTTGATGAAGCTGTCCGTCTTTCCTATTTTTGGTTGAAGGAGTTCCGTAAGGTACTTTGCTATCTCATACGTAGGGCCTCCTATGGCACTAACGATGGGTCTCAGAGGTACATCCGGCTTGTGTATTTTAGGCAAACCATAAAGTCTGGGTGGAAGGGCCTCTGTCTTCTTGAGTTTCAAGCTATCCTCAGTAGCGACAGTCGTGGAATCTTTAATAAGTTGGTTTGTGGTTCTAAGTATTCGACCTGTTGGATCACGTGGCAACTTATTGTAGGTTATGGGATCCAGAAGGGTTTCGATCTTCCGTTCGTAGTCAGTTGTTGATATGATGACTGTTGCGTTTCTTTTATTAGCAGGTAAAATGAGGATCTCTCTGTCTTGATTGAGTGACGAATTCGTTTGTTGCTTGGTCTAGTTGTCCTGAATTCGTGACGTCTCTGCTCTTATGTGCTCCGCGGTATTTATTGGCAACGACCATATTCCACTTTCCACATTTGCAATGATTTCCTCTCTCGGCAGCTTTGCAGGTACTATCGCAAAATCCTTCTTTGCTCAAAACACTCTGTTCATCAGCAGACCGTTCCTTTTGAGTAAGATTGACAATAGTTCTACGTTGTCTGTCTTCAGGTGGTGCGTCTACTAAATCCGTTTGCCGGTTATGTTGTGTCAGAGCTTCAAACTTCTTTTTTGACGCTCTGTCGCTATGGCTTCAGATATACTCCTGCGTTCGTGTGTTAAACGGTCCACTTTTTCCCAGTCATGTAAATCGTTCGCCAGATGTAAGTTGATATCCAGAAGTTTATGGTCATTTCGTGCCAAGTCCCGGCGAGTGTCTTGTATTTTTTCACGTTAAAGAGCTTGTTCGGTCCGATCGTAGGTTCTCTTAGCGTGGTTGGATTAGAAAGTCCTTTTAATCCTGAGAAATTTTGGGGTGGTCTTGGTGTCACGGCATCTAAGGAGAAGTAGGCTTATAAGCCCGAATAACTTTTGTATTTCAGTTTTAACCGGCCGTGAAAGCTTTCATAGTCTTTCGTTATTTTCTTGAAAAACTAATATTTTCAAGACAGTAGTTTCAGAGTTCTATTCATTAAGCTTAGGGCCCAATAGTTTTCTGATTTTTTTCTGTCTATGCTATCGGGTATCTTTTCTGTATTTTCTGTCTAAAGTCTATTTGTGTTATCTACTTTTTTAGCAAGAAAAAAATTAATTAACTTAAAGTCCCTTCCTGTTATTTGATTAGGCAATTCTGCTTGCTTAAACCCTCCTCCTCCTAAAAGTATTAGCTGAATATACTTGCTTATTTAATTTACTTGAGACTTAGGCGATTAAAGCATTCGGTTTAAAGAAATTGTATCGTTGCTTTAGTAGTTGTTTTGTTTTATTCCTACCCGTGTAATATACGATCCCGGCGAGCGAGAATTTTAATTAAATTCCTTTTTTATTGCCGGCCCTTTGGGAGTGTTTTATTTACCGGTCATTCGTTTCTTTTCTTTCATTACAAAGGGACGTAAACAGTTAAATTAAATAAAAGCGAAGTATGAGTTTGAAAGTCAATTACACTACAAAAAACTCTTCATTAACCAAATACAATCATAATATAGTTGGTCTCATAGTTTATATTGGGAAACTACGTGACCCGGGTTTCGCCTTCAAAAGACATCATCAGACGTTAACAATGGTTAAAACACACGCACACAACTACCACATTTTAAGATGAGTACAGTCAATATGATATTGTCTATTAGATAATATGTTATTGATATGATATTGACTGTATTCATCTTCAAATGTGGTAGTTGTGTGCGTGTGTTAACGTCTGATGATGCCTTTTGAAGGTGAAACCCAGGTCACGTAGTTGTCCAATATAAACTATGAGACTTAGACTTTGAATTTTTTCATTGATTGTTGTTACTGTAAAGTCTCGTCGAGAATATGGACTACTTTTCTGAATAAGTATTTTCTGTTTCTGTTGCATCATCTGAATTTTGATCCCTTATTCATGTTATAAGTGCTATGAACTTTCTAAATCCCTAAAAAACTTCCTAATTGTCATACACATGGCAATAATTGATAGTTATTTATGTATTAAAAGAATAAAGTTTATAAATACTAAAATTAGTGTAAAATCATGTTAGGGTATATAAGTCGTTTTCGAGATATTGATTATTAAACATTGGATTTTTTACTACTTGGAAGACTGTAGCAGGCGAACATATTATCCATCTCGGTTACATGAAGAGTTAGAGAGGCCAGTTTTGGCTAATTTTGTAATATTTTGTATCCTCTTTCTAATAGCGTTTTAGTGAAATCTATAAGAGTTTAAATAAAAAAATTACAATGAATCAAAAATTGAAAAAATGCAATTTGCATAAAGTGCAATTTTGGCAAATTTTTTATTTTGCTCCATAAGGGTCCCAGTGCACAGCAAATTGTATATTTATATCAAAGGACCTCAAATTAGTTGAAATAAGCACAAAAAAAGGACTTTAAAATTTTTCATTTCTCAGTAGGTAGGTATTAGGGGTCTTTTTTAAGTACTTTTAAAGATTCAATATTTTGGTAACATGAGAAGCTAGAGAGGCGAGTTTTGGCTCATTTTGTAGTATTTTTTATCATTTTTCTAATGGCGATTTAGGGAAATTGATTGGAGTTCAAATAAAAAAGTTACAACCTTTCAAAATCTTAAAAAGTCTCAAAAATATCTCTTTTTTTTGCTACTTATTGAAATTCAATATCTCGGTAACATGAAGAGTTAGAGAGGCCAGTTTTTCATTTTGTAGTGTTTTTTTATCCTTTTTATAATGGCGTTTTTGTGAAATCTATAGGAGTACAAATAAAAAAGTTACAATCATTCAAAAATTGAAAAAATGACATTTTTACAAAAAGTGCAATTTTGGCAATTTTTTATTTTGCTCCAAGAGAGTTCTAATACACAGCAAAGGGCATATTTATACCAAAGGACCTTAAAATAAGTACAAAAAAAGCACTTTCAAACTTTTAATTTTTCAAAAAAATTGAAAGAATAGGGTGATATTAAAAGTCTCTTTTTACTACTTTTTGAAATTCAATATCTCGGTAACATGACGAGCTAGAGAGGCCAGTTTTGACTCACTTTGTAGTATTTTTAATCCCTTTTCTAACGGCGATTTAGCGAAATTGATTGGAATTTAAATAAAAAAGTTACGACCTTTCAAAAACTGAAAAAATGACATTTTTGGTCAAAAGTGTAATTTTGGCGAATTTTTATTTTTTTTTTGCTCTAAGGGTTCCAATTCACAGCAAAGATCATATATTTATACCAAAGGCCCTTAAATGTTAAAACTTAAAAGAGACAAAATTTTACGAATTGCCGGTCATAAAACACCAAATCTTTTATGTAAAACTTTGTATTAAAAGACTAGTACATGTCAATTGTAAATACAATGAAACCGCTGGATCCCTCTACGCAGAAAATTGCTGAACTAACATCCATTTTTAATCAATAAGTTACCTTCCTTTCCATATCAATTTAAACAGCGACCTCTGCTAACCAATACAAGTAGTACTGCAAGTACCTTAGACGGAGTCTTTCTAGCTCAGTGGTTATTTCAATGCCTCTTCAACAGAGGGCGCGTCGACCTCTGAATTTGTTGATATCATCACTATCACCGATGAAAAGCATTTGGAAAATTTGGTTTCTTTTTTCTTGTGCATTTTTTTTATTTTTCCACCCACATAACAAATAAAGTATATTCATGTGAAAAATACATGCCAGGCATATGACTAGCATATGAATTTGAGAATATGCCAGGCAATATACCCGGCTGCTGTACAAATTTAACTTTTTAAATATTCCAATAAGTATATGCCAGGTGTATGTCTGAGAAGTGAAAACTGGTGTCTATAGTATAGTTTGTTATAAATTGAAAACAGTTTCGTAAAATTGTTACAAGATATAACACACACTATTTCAAACTGAATGATTAAATGAGAATAACTAAAATATAGTATAAACTATAAATGGATATAAGAAAAGTAAAATATGAATATGTCTTTCGTGTCTAAGCACAAGAAGATTACAACGCGCAAACCAAACAAAAACTACAAAAATTACTGAAATTACAAAATAAGTACAATTTTGAAATTTCCGCCTACATCAATGTTATTTTTAGATTCCTGAGAAACATGCCTGGCACATGAACTAAATAGGTAAAGTAATATGCCAGGCACGTATTGAGAATATACTTTCATATACTGGGCACATATCTGGCATTTTTTGAGAATATGCCCCTGTCTGAAAGTAACTGTACAATTTTGCTATGTGGGCATCTTTGAATATCAGCACTAATTTAATAAACTTAAATTTTTTAAATAATATACGAATTTCTATCGTCACAATATTACTTATTTGATAAGATCCTTGAGCAAAAACCTAGGGACGGCCAATATTCTGCCTGGAATGGACTCTCATCCAAAAATCGGTAACATGTTTACAAGTAACAGAAAAAAATGGTCAAACAAGAAAATAAGAAATTTAAAAGTGAAAAGACAACTAAAATAAATAAAACAAACAACAATAATGGCAACGAAACAAACTAATTCTGAGAAAGAAAGTAAAAAAGGTAGAATTATTCAAATTATTGTCACTGATACTTATCAATAACCTTAAATACTGTGTTTATGTGATAGAAAACAGCTTAGAGAGTACCAACTGTTAGTAGAAAGACCTTTTCTTTCTTGTCTATCTTTATGCGTTTTCTATTTCCTACATCGATACGAAACTATAATTCAAAATCAAATTGACGAGAGCCATAACCTTAAACTGTAATTTGTAAACAAGTGTAAAACCAAAATAAATCAATATCAAAGTCTGCAAATTGTTTAAATTAGAAGCTGTGTTGAAAATACATACTACACCCTGTACCTTAAAAAGAAAGCGATTACAGACATATTCTTATAATGTCACGAATAGAATTTCGTATGGTTTACAAAATATAAATTCAGTAAATTAAAGCACATATTCGAAGATGGCAAAATAGTAAAATCATACCTATTTTTAGCGATGACAAGTCACCGCTACTGCAAGGTAGAAGACAGTCAGAAGACTCCGTCTCGTGCCACAAAATGTAGTCGTCTCGCAATCTGCATCGGGTTCGCAAATTAATGAAAATATAGTAAATCATTACTAAATTATAATAGTCGTTAGTGCCAACTCTCCAGAAAGCTGCCCTTATCGTGTAGCAAATGTAAGCAAAATCTATTTTATTATTGTATGGTATTTTGTGCATGTAAAAGTAATTATTGTTTAAAGTGTTCGTTTGGGAATTAGGTTTGATGGTTTAATTCCGATTTACCAAGTTGGTAAACCAACCATTTTGTCATTTAGTTTTAACTGTTATTTAGTAATGATATAGCTTTTGATGGTTAATAAGAAACCAATTGTTACTGATATATTAGGAAGGCAAAAGAATATTATAACATGTAGGAAGGTTAGAATTTGGTATGGTTTACAAAATATAAATTCAGTAAATTAAAGCACATATTCGAAGATGGCAAAATAGTAAAATGCAAAGTTACAGTCATCATACGCATTTTTAGCGATGACAAGTCACCGCTACTGCAAGGTAGAAGACGGTCAGAAGACTCCGTCTCGTGCCACATAATGTAGTCGTCTCGCAATCTGCATCGGGTTCGCAAATTAATAAAAATAGTAAATCATTACTAAATAATTATAATAGTCGCTAGTGCCAACCTTCCAGAAAGCTGCCCTTATCGTGTAGCAAATGTAAGCAAAATCTATTTTATTACTGTATGGTATTTTGTGCATGTAAAAGTAATTATTGTTTAAAGTGTTCTTTTGGGAATTAGGTTTGATGGTTTAATTCCGATTTACCAAGTTGGTAAACCAACCATTTTGTCATTTAGTTTTAACTGTTATTTAGTAATGATATAGCTTTTGCTGGTTAATAAGAAACCAATTGTTACTGATATTAGGGAGGCAAAAGATTAGTATTCATAACATGTAGGAAGGTTCCACCATAATATTAGTGTAACAGTTTGTCACCTTGTTTTTAAGAATTGGGCTTGTTTATAACATGGAATTTAACTACTATACAATACGACGTAAATGGCAGAACCTTGGTATTAATGGTATTAATCACGTCAGCCAGTCGATTTATAATCTCGTTATCCTTATCAAATATTTACTTATACAGCGCAATCCTTAAAACAAAAGAAAATTAAATGGATAAACGATTATGCGCGCTCAATAACAGAGCCCCGATATCAAACAAAATAAATCATACACACCGAAACCCATACCACCTCATAATCGCCCATAAAACACTTGCCGGTTATGATCCTTACTTAACCGTTGCGGTCCCTTTTTATCTCCCTCTCATCCTCCATCTCGTTTTCACACGTTTAATTTCTCAGTTCCCCTGAACATCGCCCGTGGCGCCCTCACTCCCCGATTACCGTCGGAGGGGGCCCATCCCTACCTACCCATTTCCCCTTGAGAAAGGCCTCGTTACCGCCCTCAGGGTCGTGGTGGGGGATGGGTTGGTTGGCGGAGGGCGTTGCCGATGACCAATCGTTGCGGCGACGTGTGTGGTCCACGTAAAGGATCTTTATTATATCCACGTTGCCAATTTAGAGATTTGAAACGCCGCGGAGTCGTTGAGAAGCTCAGCGGGAGCTAATCGAAGAGTTTCGTTGGGAATACGAGGTTAGAGCGAGATGGAGGATAAGAGCGGTTAGCGAGTGATACGCTAGATTGTGTGCTGATGAGATTAAGGCAAAGACGGAATGATAAACATCTATAAACTGGGATTTTAAGAGCACTTTTGTGCTTTTGGAAACCAAATTATTTGTAGTATCAAGTTTCAAATCTTAATAGTACCAAATTAGAATCATTGGTGCTAACCAATCAAATCATCCTTTTGCAATCCTCACAGCCAATCTAGAAATATTCTAGTGACCCTCAAGCAGGGATCAGGAAGTGTTGATAGAATGTGACAGAAGAAGCTGACAATGGCAGGGCTCTGTCACATTCTGCATACTTTGTATCTTGGTCCCTTCTCTCATTTCAAGAATACACACCAGGTTATTACTTACAAGACGAAATATACAAGTGACATGTGAATCATCATGAATCTGCGACTGCTATGCTGCTGCATGTATTCGTATTAATACGATTTCTTGGCTCGAATGTTTGAACAAAAGCGATTCGAAGCGACGAAAAACGATTCGGGTTAAACCCGTCGAATTCATTGGTTGAATGATCAAATATTGCACAAAAAAAATATTAAATTTGAGGGGTTCTGTCAAGTTTCCGGTTGGCAGTTCAGAATAGAAAAGTCGTTAAGTGATTTGTTGCTTGCTTTCGTCCTCTGCCTTCAGTCCGTCGATTAATCAGTGGATTGCGAACTTTATTGTGGCCAATTATTTAGAAGAAGCAGTAGCAGATATCTCTGTAAGAAGGTTTGGTCACAAAATTGCAGAAAATCCATTAAGTGAATTAAATGATACAGAGTTAACATTGTTTGAAGACGTTATTAATATTTACAGGAAAGTGTTTATTGGGCAATTCCACAAAAAGGTGAAGCAGAGAGGAATAAGCTGCTTTTCCATGTTACACCCGTATATGTTTCACTATGTGTATGTCAGTTGGTTTTTGAACCTCCTTTCATACAGATGGAGCTGCATGCCTGATGAAGCCAAAAAGCAGAAACACGTATTATCATCCTTGTTCCTCGCTGCTTCACCTTTTTGGAAAATTGCCCAATAAACACTTTCCTGCAACTCATTACATCCGTGTAAACAGTCTTCCATTATTAATATTAAGTGAAAACAAAACTCATTTTGTTAATATGGTTCTGGTTGCCCAATTCCTAATGATATTCTGTAATCATTATCCTCAATGACTGTGGTTCCTAAGTATTTGTTCTTACTGACTATCTTTACTAGTTCTCCTTTGATTTCTGCTGCTGGACTGATTCTGTTATAGTCATAAATTTGGTCTTTTTGATCAATCAAGCAATGTAAATCTGGCGGCAATAAGTATGGTGTCATCTGCATATTGGATATTGTTAATGGGTGTTCCATTTACCTTTACTTCCGTTGTTATTTTCTCCAGTGCTCTTTGAATGATTTCTTCCGAAGAAAGATTAGTGCACATCCTTACCTTACATCACGTTGTATTTTTACTTCTTCAGAGTCGATCTCCACAAGTATTTTGGAGATCGACTCTGAGTTTTGTTTTCACTTACACTCACTACTCCACTGTGGGCATATGGACTACTACTTTTCGATTATTAATATTGTTTCACACCACATGCATCATCCAACAAGACTATCTGCCCTTTCAGTGGAGAGAAAAGTCTTAACAGCATTACAGTTTGTTGCTTCAGAGAGTTATCAGTACAGTCCGGATTTCTAGGAGTTTTGCTTTATCTAATGTGAACGATTTACGCAAAACTACGTCATTTGACAGATTTTTTTAATGCTTTTTTGTTCTTTTTGTGCTTATTTGTTGCTATTTTTTGTATGGTTTTAAGTTGAATAGGCTAATTTACAATTGCAATAGCTATATTGAGATATTGAAGACTTTTGGGAGACGAAAACATTCTCTTTCTAGAAACATTCTAAAGCAGTTTAACAGCTTCCTAAAGTTTCTAGACTGGTTTCTAGAATGCCTTAAAAACAGTCCAGAACCTTCAGTGCTCTTTAAACTGTAAACACTTTCTAAATACTCCTAAAGTAGTCTAAAAAGGCTATTTTAACTAATGATTTAGTCATTTAGCCATTTAGTCATTGCCTTTAAAATTAGGGCATATTTAACAGTTTTCAAGACATGGCACCCTTAAAAATTATATTTTGTCAAATAGCAGTTTACGTCACATTTCTACTATTAACCTAAACTAACTAAAACAGTTAAAGACAATTTTCAAAATGAAAAAAAATTCCAAAAAATTTGTATTTAAAAATGTCAAAAATCTAGTTTTTTACTTTTCAAGGTCGACCGGTAAAATGTTATATTTAATGAAATATATTGTTATATAGGGGGCTTTGAGGAGCATACATGGTAAAAATTTCACACTGCTAACTCAAACCGTTTTCGAAATATTTGGAAAAATGTCCGAAGAAAAGTAATCAAGTCTGACGCCCTCTAGCGGCCAAACGGGGCAATGATGTGATAGCTCTAATCATTAGCCACTTACGATCATTTAATGTGTATATACCGTACGTTTCAAATTATCAAGTTATTTCCGATTTTTTGGGAAAATGCACCGAAATTTTGTCAAAATGAAGGTTTTTCCTACTATACTGACCGCCGCCTGAATTAAAGTGGTTTTTAGTAAATATTTCGAAAACGGTTAGATTTACATAAAAACTACAAGAGCGCAAAATTGTTCCTGATGGATCACTAAACCAAACTACGTAACGTTTGAACTTCAAAACAGTTGCGTGTATACAGGGTGTGCACAAAATTGTTAGTGGATCATTATTTTTGCTCACCCTGTACACAATTTTTTAGATACAATTTTTTGCTCTACACCACTGGAAAGAGCAGTTCAAGACCATTCTTTTGAGTGGTTGAACCACCCTGAGCTCCCAAAAATAACCAAGCTACAGGGTGTTAAAATTTTGAACTACTTTGAAGTAGTTTTTGGAAAATATCTCGAAAACGGTTAGAATTAAAAAAAAAACTACAGAAACTCCAAAATGCTTCTCAAGCAGTCGAAAGTCTTCCAAAACAGTCTAGAAGTTTCCAAATGATGAAAAGCTTCCAGATGATCTTCAACTAGTGTAGAAGATTTTAAAAAAATTCAAGGCAGTCTAAAAGCAGTTTTAAAACAGTTTAAAAGCTTCTAAAGGTTTCTAGAACCGTCTACAAGGTTTCAAATGCCTTTAAAGCAGTCCAGAACCTTCAATGCTCCTAAAGTAGTGTAGAAAGATTTCAAAACACTGCAGAAACACCAAAATTCTTCTAAAACAGTCGGAAACCTTTCAAAACAAACTAGAATGCTCTTCAACCAGTCCAGATGCTCCCAAAAGATATCAAAATTTCGTGCGCTTCTAAAGCAGTTTAAAAGCTTCAAAAAATTTCTAGAACTCATAAAAAAAAAAATATTTGCATCTCTGAAAGAGTTTTGTGCGTTTTTTAAAGCTTTTTTACAGATTTTTATGTTTTTTTAAGGAAAATAATTTTGCTTATTAAGCGCTTGTTTTCACGATTTTAGTGCTTTTTAATACGGACTCGTAGTTATCAGACTAGAATCGGTAACTCTAACAAATATTTTTAGGTTATATTCATTTTTTCTTTCCCGGTTCTTCCTTCCGTAACGTCTTGTAACGACGTTTCTTCTTTTTTGTGGTTTTATCGGTGTTGCCACGTTTCGTTCATCGAATGCGAGTATTTTTTTCGATTAGTGTTGGTGAATGTGAATAATTTTTCGTATACCAATTTAGGTAATCGAAATAAACCGAACTATTTTGGATCACTTTGTAGAATTGGGCCCCTGGAGCTGTACAACTGTGAGCCTGTAGATTTGCACTTCAAAAGCAGCAAAATCACACGGAGGCCTAACGCGTTTAGATCTGAAATTAGAAACCGTATAGTAATGATCAACTCAGTAGTAACAGCCTTGGATGAATTAAATTGTTACGTACCCACGTAATCAACAAAGTCAGTGAGAAAGAGAAACGACCAATCCACAACGCTGTTATTAGGGGTTTCCTGGCAATATTTATGTTAAGACCTAGCGTTGATAATCGGAATTAAAATTAATCAAACCTGCTAATTAGTCAGTTTGATTAAGGATTTAATTAGGCAAAGAGAAGAGAACAAAGGCTACCGCAAAACACTCGCTAATTAAATTAACGATTTTATTAATTTTATTGGGAACCGAGCTGGTGAGAAATGCACATGTTCTGTAAACACGGTAACGAGATTGTAATTGCGAGCTCGCTTTCATGATTATTATGATCTTGATTATTGAAGCGATCATCAGCGATAATATTATCCGAGATTGTTATGCCCACTGTCGGCGGAAACGAGATATTAATTACCATGATTTTAACTCGGCTTAATAACTAGTCTAGCAACCGTCAATTACTTTTCAAACTATTAGCCAAGATAATATTGAATTGCGGACACAGAGGTAATGCGATAAATTACCAGGCAAGCTCCACCAACCAATTATAATTGCGTTTTCAAGCACTCTAATGAAGCACTACTATTTGTACTGCTGAATACAGGGTGTCCAGTAAACACATGTTCAAAAGGGTACTGTCGTATCTCTGGGAGGGAAGGCAGTGAGAAAGCTTTTGTCGAAAACAAAGTTTTTCTTTTGAAGGCATATCTTAATTGCTACTTGGAACGTCCAAGGACTCTTCATGAATAAGCTGCTAGCCTGGTAAGCTAGATATTATGGAACGAGAAGTGGCAGATATTAACATCGTAGGTATATGTGATACTCATTGGGCTGGTAGCCGGTCCTTTCAACTCAAAAAACGGTAAATTCTAAAACATCTACAATCAAGCATACTGGGCTAGTATCCTATTAGTTCCAGAATACTCACCATAAAAATCAATGCTAAAGCATGTAACTTGAACATGATCCAATGCTATGCACCAACATCAGGAAGCACCGAAAAACGATTTCTATAATAAAATGGAAAAAACATACATGAAATACTCAGCAAAGGAATAATGATTGTTCAAGGTAACATTCCTGACGCCAAAATTGGACAAACTCAGGAAGATGAACAAGTGAAACATCTTGTAACAGATTGGGTTCCAGGAATAAATCGGGACGAAAATTATTGGAATTCTGCACAGAAAACTTCTTCTTGTGGTGCCTATCCGTTACGAATGTTGGCGATCATCATGGCGATGCGTACTTTGTCAACCGCTGCACGAAAGAGGCCTACTGTTGTTGTATTGAACTATGAGCGCAAGTTCTTTAACCAGGATATTCTTCGTCTACCAGGCCTCCTCCTGCCCTCCACCTTGCCCTGAAGAATCAGTTGTAGTAAGTTATACCGCTGGCTATTTCTCATTATATGTCCCAAATATTCCAGCTAACGGGTTTTTATTAAGAGAAGCAGCTTCTTGTCTTTACCCATTCTTTCTAAGACCCTAAGGTTGGTGACATGGTCGGTCCATGGGATTCTTAAAATACGTCGATATAACCACAGCTCAAATGACTCAAGTTTTGTACAGGAAGCTTCAGTTAGAGTCCAGGATTCGACCCCGTAGAGCAGAACCGGAAAAACGTAGCACTTCAATAGTCTGATCTTAGTTTGCAGCGATAGATCATGGAACTTAAATAATTTAGACATTTTCAGAAATACAGCTCTGGCCCTCTCTATTCGGCATTTGATCTCCAGAGAGTGATCCTACGTTTCACTTATCTTGGTTCCGAGGTAAGTACAGGAAACTACCCGTTGCAAATAGTCATTTTTCCCACTATCCAAGACGACGGTATACGTCCCCTGGCAACCAATACAGAAATCAGAGAGACTACTACATGTGGCAGCGATCACAAACTTTTATTAGTTCAAGTAAAAATACATAACAAAGTTCCGAAAATAAATGAGAATACTCCGTCTTTGATTTCTGGAAACATGGATCTCTTAAAAAAAACTAGAAGAGAGACTGAAAACAATCCCAAATAACGTATTCTATAGAGAAATATTGTGGCAAATCTTCAAAAGATCGAGACAAAAAAGAAATAATTCTACAGAACATCAAGACTGTAAAAAACAAACAATGGATTACTGAAGAAACGTGGGATGTGGTGAAAGAAAGACAGCTCCCAACGATTGAGCAGACACGACAAAAATTAACACTTACTAAAGATTTGTCAAGAGATAGAAAGACTCCACAATACCAGTAAAACGCGAGATTTTTTCCAAAAAATCAAGGAAATCACCAGAGAATTTAAACCAAAGACATGGAAAATAGAAGATGTTAATGGTAAAATTATCACAGATGAAGTCTATAAAGACAATACTGTGAAAACCTCTACAAGGAGGATGTAGGCCCTGAGGAAGAACTAAAACAGTTAAAACAACTACCTTCCATCAAAGACGTGGCACAGAAACCCGATATTTTAAAAAACAAAATACAACAGGTCATTTGCTATTTAAAAAACAACAGAAGCACTGGCGAGGATAATATAAACGCAGAAATGCTAAAACAGCTTAATACAAAAGGTATTGATTTCTTGTGGAGGATATGTAACAAACAATGCTGGGTGCACATCTACCTTTATTACCCTTTATAAAAAAGGGTTAAGATGCGCGGGCAGGTTAACCAAATTTTACCAGCAAAATTGTATTCACCGATGAAGCTGGATTTTCTAGAAGTGTTGTTTTTAATTCACATAACTTCCATCATTACGCAGAAGAAAACCTTCATGTGAGGCGTATTAACCACTTTCAGCTGGAATTCCGCATAAATGTGTGGGCGGGTATCATCGGAGACATTCTTCTGTGTCCTTATATGTTGGGTTATGCCAGCAAGGTAGACCTGTGAGGTAGAAAAATGTGTGATGTGGTGTTGAGTAATTTTGTCAGTTGTATGTCAGTTTGTAAATAAAAAGTTTTATCGTATTGGACCCATTATTGGCGCAGTCATTCGAACCTTTACAATGGATTCCGATACTAAAACTATGATGGACCGTTTCGTTAAATTATTGAAAGCCCAACAGCTAGAAATGCAACAACAGGCACCAAAGTCAGATAAGGGAGCTTATTACATGTCTTCAAGAGAAGGGAAGAAACACACCTGCGACTTTAGACGTCAATTCGTTTACAAAGCGTTTAAGAGAATTTATTTACGACCTTAGAGCTGGTTGCACGTTTCCAGAATGGTTTGCCAGACACAAGACTACGTTCGACGGAGCGAAGGAAGTCCTCTCGGATACTGAATGCGTAGACTTATTACTACAAGCCTTTGAAAGTGAGTTCAATCGCTTAAAAGCACGTATTTCACCTAAGTATCCACACGAGTGTACTTTCAATGACCTTATCAACACGCTCAATGTTCTATTTGCTGATACTAGGTCAATATTTCAACGACGTTATGATATAAGCATAGTTAATGTTATTGATCTTGCAAACCTCAATGGTGATCTATTTGAATTCAACGAACTAACCATTGATAAGTTCAAACTTCTTCTGGCAGATCTATATACAAATCAACCAGCTTTACAACCATACCGTGCGATCATTTTAAAGGAAAGCGAAGTTGACAATGCCAACATGATGAAAGTCAGAGATTTATGTTGTGCACATGCAGAACAGCTTGTAAACACTCGGATTGAAACTACCGTACCCCAGCTGCCTCTTGAGGTCAATGCAGTTCGACAACAAAATTTAAGGAATCAGAAAAAGAAGAGGGGACCTATCAGGGAATGTTATCGTTGTAGAACAACTGTTTTCCGAGTCTTCTACCTCACTGTCATTTACTACTTCATTGCCATTAGAATTGGATGGGAGGGTTTTCTACTTGGATGTCGTTTCCACAGTTGGTTAAAATGGCGAGTAATAGTGGTATAACCAATAATATTGCGAATAACCCCATTTACCCTTTCAGGAAGTGAATGGATTGCCGGAGACTAATCAAGTTCAAGACGACAGGATTAATAATCTTCGGTTAGAGTGCGTACAATTCAATTCTAATGGCAATGAAGTAGTAAATGACAGTGAGGTAGAAGACGTGGAAAACAGTTGTTCTGAAAAAGTATTTTAGGAAGATTACACATCAACGCTGCATCCTGATGATGGTTTGAAAGATTGTGATTCTGGCAGTACAGCTCCAGATTCTAGGCCACAGCGTACCAACCGCAAGGATGTCGATTATCAGGAGTTGTCTGGTATTAGATCATCAGAGGAAATGTTGGGTTATGCCAGCAAGGTAGACCTGTGAAGTAGACAAATGTGTGATGTGGTGTTGAGTAATTTTGTCAGTTTGGACCCATTATTATATCTCGCTTGAATGGTGAAATTTGTCTTGAATTCTTAGTGAATACTTTGCCTGTTCTAATGGAGGATGTCCCTCTCGATGTGCGTGCTCAGATGTGATTCATGCACGATGGTGTTCCTCCACACATTAATAGAAATGTAACTGCACATTTAAACACCACTTTCCCACACAATTGGATCGGAAGGAGAGGGAGAGATGTTCCTGTCGAATGGCCTCCTAGATACCCCGACTTAACACCATTCGATTTTTTTATGGGGTGCCCAGGCTACTCCTGTGGAATCCGTAGGGTGCAGATCGAGACGAACGTGATTCGGGATGATGCAGAAATGTTGAGGAAGGTTTCATTCGAAGGATCCAGCTATGCATCCGAGAAAATGGCTGGCATATCGAACATTTGTTGTAATTTCTATTTTTTTGAGAATCTTCTGCTTTTGAGATCTGGCTGGTAGTTTCAATAGAAAATTATGTTTTATTTTTTTTAGCAACGTCAAAACTTTGATAGTTTGTAGTTAATCAATTTACCTGGTTATTTGCAATAAAAATGTGTAAAATGGTAAATAGCAGAGGGGACCCAAAAAACATTTTTTGCGGAAGAACTATGAATTCTAAAAGATTTTACCAAGAGTAGTAAAACCTTGAAAAAGGACCAATACATCAGATTAAATAATAATAAATTAATTTTAACTACGAAATAAAAAGTTCTGGTAATTTTTGAAAAAGTTACACAGTTACAGTACTCTTTTGATCATGTGCTTACTGAACACCCTGCATAGTAAGAAAATACATTCAGGAGGTCACGTATGACAATATTAGTTATTCAAAAAATACACTGATGCAAGGTAAAAATGGCAAGTCAATGTTGCCATTTTCGCTCTAAATAAAATTAAATTATGCCATAAAACCCTGTACAGAGACAGTCGTTTCAAGGAACTATAAAGTGATAAAAATACTCGTCTAAATCGTTTAGCGGAATCATCTGCACTGGTTCACAGTATTTTAATTAATGAAAACGGACGGTTGCGTTCGCAAATTACCACAGAAAATGCGGATGATTGCCTTCCATGAACAGCAACTTTCAGCAGAGTGAGTTTCGAGTAGCGAACAAAAACGATTACTCTTGATTAGGCACATTCAAGGCTGATGCTTCTTTTTATTATTTTCGTTAATGGCCGCGTCAAAGTTTACCGGTTGTATGTAACCAAGCAGCAAGTTCTCACAGGTTCTAAGTGATCTAACTACAGAATGATTTATTTTTTTGTTTAGGTAAAATTAGAGTTGGCAAATCTGGGAATTTTCGTATTAACGAAACTTTCCGAAAATATATTCGAATTAATAGCAATTTTTGTTTGTGGTTATATAACGTATTTGACATTGACACAACACGCAATGTCGCCTTTGCATATAGCAAAACTGAATTGACCTACTAAGTTTCAATGACATGTTTTTCTAATTTTGCACTAGATAACTGCCAGTGGATAACTGAACTGATCGGTAAAAATAACAATTGACAAATGACGGTAAAGGATTATAAAATAAAACCAATCACCCCGTATATACTTAAAATGTTCCTTTTATAGATACTATCTGAATAATCCCTTTATACCTGTTAAACCACTTAGTACATTAAGTTTCTACTTTGTAAGTGTATACTTTGTCGCACAATTTTTAATTAATGGCGAAAATAGTACTTTTTCGCACTAATAGTGATTTACATTACTAAGGTGACCGAGTGAGAAATATTGCCACGAGGAGGTCGTAGACTGAGTTGTGATGATCACACAAGTTCATTAATTTGCTGTAGTACAGAGTGGGCCAAATTGGACGTTAGGAAGTGCTCTTATTAATAGAGATAGGCGAAAACTGATAGAAAACTTAATGGCAAAAACCGTTGGTGTCAATCTGTCACCGTTTGACAGATGTAGGATGTTTCTCAGAATTCGTATTTGTCTTTAAAACTTCCAGGTGCATTATTTTTTATGTCTAAAAATACATTTCTACAGAAACTTTTTGCGTAGAATCTAATAGTGCAAATAGTGTGTTCTACAATCACGTGACAACTGTCACTAGCGTCAAAACTGTCAAACTATGCTATAAAGTTGCAAAAATCAGGGTTTAGAAACGTTTTCTTGCAGTATTTGAAATAAAACGTGTTTCTGACAATTATGACAGTTATTTTGACAATTGTCACGTGACCGTCTAGCTAAATAGTGTTCTACATTCACGTGACAACTGTCACTAATATCAAAACCCGCAAACTATGCACTAAAGTTGCAAAAAGTAGGGTTTAGAAACGTTTTCTTGCAATGTTTGATATAAAACGTGTTTTTGAGATTTATGACAGTTGTTTTGACAATTGCCACGTGACTGTCTAGCTGAGTAGTGTTCTACAAATACGTGACAACTGTCACTAACGTCAAAACTGTCAAACCATGCTATAAAGTTGCAAAAATCGGGGTTCAGAAACGTTTTCGTACAATGTTTGATATAAAACGAGTGTTTTGATATTTATGACAGTTATTTTGACAATCGTCACGTGACTGTCTTGCTGAATAGTGTTCTGCAAACACGTGACAACTGTCACTAACGTCAAAACTATCAAACTATGCGCTAAAGTTGCAAAAAATAGGGTTTAGAAACGTTTTCTTGCAATGTTTGATATAAAACGTGTTTTTGAGATTTATGACAGTTATTTTGACAATTGTCACTTGACCGTCCAGCTAAATAGTATTCTACATGCACGTGACAACTGTCACTAACGTCAAAACTGTCAAACTATGCTCTAAAGTTGCAAAAAACATAGTTTAGAAACGTTTTCTTGCAGTATTTAAAATAAAACGTGTTTTTGAGATTTATGACAGTTATTTTGACAATTGTCACGTGATCCTCTAGCTAAATAGTGTTCTACAAACACGTAACAACTGTCACTAACGCCAAAACTGTCAAACTATGCTATAAAGTTGTAAAAATCATTGTTTAGAAAAATTTTCTTGAAATGTTTGATATAAAACGTGTTTTTGAGATTTATGACAGTTATTTTGACAATTGTCACGTGACTGTCTAGCTGAATAGTGTTGTACAATCACGTGACAACTGTCACTAACGTCAAAACTGTCTAACTATGCGCTAAAGTTGCAAAAAATAGGGTTTAGAAACGTTTTCTTGCAATGTTTGATATAAAACGTGTTTTTGAGATTTATGACAGTTATTTTGACAATTGTCACGTGACTCTCTAGCTGAATAGTGCTGTACAATCACGTGACAATTGTCACTAACGCCAAAACTGTTAAACTATGCTATAAAGTTGTAAAAATCATTGTTTAGAAAAATTTTCTTGAAATGTTCGATATAAAACGTATTTTTGAGATTTATGACAGTTATTTTGACAATTGTCACGTGACTGTCTAGCTGAATAGTGTTGTACAATCACGTGACAACTGTCACTAACGTCAAAACTGTCAAACTATGCTCTAAAGTTGCAAAAAATAGGGTTTAGAAACGTTTTCTTGCAGTATTTGATATAAAACGTGTTTTTCAGATTTATTTTGACATTTGTCACGTGAATAGTGTTCTACAATCACGTAACAACTGGTACTAACGTTAAAACTGTGCTTAAAAGTTGCAAAACTCAGGGCTTAGAAAAGTTTTCATGCAGTATTCGATATAGAGAGTGTTTTTGAGATTTATGGTTTGGACATTGTCACGTGACTGTGTAGCTAAATTATCCTTTAAAACCACGTGATATCTGTCACTAATGACAAAACATAGAAAACAATTATTAATAAAAAAAAATGAAAAAACCTGTATTTTTGCAATACGGTTTGTATATTTATAGCAAGAATCAATGATTAAAATTTTTGACAACTATTAAAAGACACCCTTTATAATAATGTAAAATGAATGAATTTGTTTTGATCTACCGTTTTTTTGACAAATTATTCTACCGCCATTAAATATTTTGACTTGGCAATATTGTTTGAAGGAAGTATTTGGCCTTTTTCTGGTTGTCCCTGTAGAGCAAGGAAACTTATCTTCAAAGATCTGGCAGGCTTTCATTGTCCACCGTTTTCATCACTTTAAATCGTTTGAAATTTTATGAATGAAGGCTTGAAATAGGTGATTCGGTCGTCCTCATTAAATATTTGCATTAAAAATTATTAATATATATAAATTAATATATATTAATTAATATTGCAACCAAAACCAGTGTTTTCTTAAGAAACTTAGCTACAAAGTAAATAAGTTGGGTAGAGGTTATAAATGCAACTTACCAGATTCAGAAGTGTCATTATCACGTTTTCGTTTTATTTTCCGTGCATTAGGTTGGTATAGTAACTCAAAATTATTATTAAATAAACTTGTTTTGAATGTTTTGATTAGAGAATGACGGTTCGCGATTTGTAATGATTTTAAAAGGTTGGTAGCACTGCGGTAGGTAAATATTACTTAACAACCGCTTGGCGCGAGATTTTAAATTTTCCAATTTTAGAGCCGTTTTGCGTCTTAATGGTCAAATTTACGGTATTGAAAAAATTACAAGTTGATTGATGCTGAAAATGTAGGTAATCTACAACTTTTATCTAAAAAAAAATAAGAATTTGTTAATCTCCTCTCCTCCATCTCTCTCATGTCCAGGGTTGTCCTGGACATTAGATACGTGTTAAAAATGATTCCTTACATTTCCCTAAGCTTGCAATTATTCTCAATTTTTCCCCTACATGTAGGGAAAAGTTACCATCACATGTACTGGTACTGGTTAGGATTTGTCAAGAGAAGAATCACTAACACCAAGGAATCGTAAAACAACCGTGTAGGGCAATAAACAATTACCAACTAGCCAATCACCGTTCAGACACCCATCACAGACAATCCGTTTCAACGAGTTCGCATTCCGCAAACAAGACATCACGTCAAAAAATCTTCACCAGCATAAACAGCCCAACATCGTAATACGTTTAAATACTCCATGTAGAATATCTTTAAAACCGCTTTAATACGCGGACAGGCAACTTTTTGCTCGCCTTTATCTATAAATAAAACAGAAAAAAACTCTGATCCGGACAAGCCGACACGATGTCCTCCCACTTGATTCGTTTGCCTTTTGGGCCCCGCCCAACTGACTCCACCCATACCGGTTCGCCCCGCCCAAATATGTTCGGCAAACCGTCAGATCTTTATTGTAAGCTGGTTCGTGAAGATCGATCGATGGTTTTGATCTGTTGGTGCCAGATCGTGTGGTGGTTTTCGATTGACTCTGTGTACGAAACGCGAAAAATGACATTATGGCAGCTCTAGCCGGTAACGTTACTATGATTCCACATCATCTGGTATTTAGACCTCGATTAGTGACACCAACGGACTCGATGGATTCGAATAGTGATCATTTCGAACGCGACGTAGATCAAAACAGTTGTTCCAGTGACGATACGGTTTTATCGGTGGGTAATGAAATTCAACCAACCAATCCTACTCCAACGGAGGAGACCTCAACGTTGAGCTTTAAAAACATTGAAAATCATTTAAACGCTCTATCAAGAATTGCCAATAATGCTCTACGTAGTGATCCTGCTGATTCTGCCAGAGTATCCTCTAGTCCTATTTCGTCACTAGGAAATCACAGACTAAGTCCTTCGAATAGCAGCAGTCGATCGTTTGGAGGCGAGTGTCCTTCGCCTTCCAATAGTTTGTTGTTTAAAAGTGACCATGGAGGTTTTAAGAGTGAACAGTTAAGTTGTTTTGGGTTCAGAAACGAACAATTGAATTTTCGGACAGGCGAAACTAGTTCTAGTTTGTGCTCGCCCAGATCGGTTAGAAGCGACGGTGGTGATAGCCCCGGAAGTCCTGGATCAAGGTAGAATTACTTTTTTCTATACCACAAAGTGAGAATTCGAGTTTAAATCAGTACAAACTGGTCAAATTCATTTCTCGCACTTAGTAGGGAAGTTATTTTGGATTTTGTCTGAAGAATCAAAATTTAAGAATTTTGATTAGTTTCAATTTAACTAGCTTTTTGATTACTGAAAACCAGCCCATTTTGATGCTCATATATCAAAAATCAGTAGGTCATCAGTAGACATTGTTTAGATAATTCGGAAATCTGCTATTTCCAATCCCATAACAAATTCCATTAAACGAGAGTAAAAAAAAGTAACCATATAAACATAAAATAAAAGGATTTCAACGGGAAATTGTGTAGAAAATCTGTGCAACTGTAAATTTTGTTTTAAAATGTTATATTTGATAAAAAAATAATTCTCTCTTAAGTCTGATTAAATATTAAAAAATAAAATAACTTTAAATTTCGTATACAGTGTGTCCAGGATAATGGATATCTTAAAAAGGCCTTTAGAGAACGTAATTCTTTTTAGTTTTTGAGATATTTTGAAAAAAGCAAATTTTTTGTGACGTTAATATTGAACTTTGAAAATTCTTGAAATTTCGTTTTTCTAAGTACGGTGTTTTTATGTTAGATTCTTAAAGCTCTTTCTATTCTGAATTCAATGATGTATGACACTCGATTTTTCTTTACATCGATAATATATATTACGTAACTATAGTGCTGTAAGAAGCATTTTATGCACAATATGGCAAAAGTTACGCTTAAAAGCCGCGTAGCGGCGAGTGTGTAATTCCATGAGTGCATAAAATGCTTTAGAGCACGTACTATACTTTACCTACGACCGAATGGAAAATCCTGTTTTCGCAATTCATATAATTCACAGTAACTTTTCATTAAAAAAGTATATTTTCAACGTATTGACATCATATTTGTACTAATCATAGGTATTATGCCACTACAAAAAAAAAATAATAACGTAAAATTCACAAATCATGTTACTTAAATAATTATTATTGTTGTTCTTAAAATAATTATTTATGGTACCATTACAGTTATTAAGAAGAAAGGGAAAACTTTCAGTAATATTACTTAATGTGTTTGCTATTGCAGATAATATTCTAGACGAAGTGGTAGTTACTTAAAACTGTATGAACTGAAGGCATTACGCATGATTTCCATCTAATATACTCTGATAAAGGAAGAAATGTAATCAAAATCAATTTTTCCCAGCATTAGAGAGCCCAGCGATAGTTTGTGGCCCATCGTAAAACTGTGCGTAAAGAGGTTCATTACGTAACGGATAACTAATTAACTATTTACACTGAGGTCGTAGGTAAAAAAAGTAAAATTACTTGATGTCTTTGCTATTGCAGATGATATTCTAGAAAACTGTACAAACAATGCATTACGCAATGATCTCTGTAGGGTTGTTAAATTTCATGAACCGAGTTGAAATTTCAGCAAAGTGGTCATGAAATTTCGGATGCCATCTGAATAACAAGCAAACACCTGAAATTAATAAAACTTTTCAGCAAAGTGGTCATAAAATTTCAATAATTTCATCCTACTAATCATGAAATTTTCAGGTGTCGCATAGTTAATAGACTTATGTCATTTTTAATTCATTTTTCTGTGACAAGAGAATTGGAGATTGAGAATCAAATTAATAAAATTCAAATATTTCTGAGTTTTCAGGTTAGAATGATTTTTATTTTATGATAATCAGAAGTTTGAAGTTGAGTAGTATGACATGACATATCAAAAGACTTTATTTGTTATTTTCAATAAAATTGCTTTCGTAACTGAAACATTTATTAAAATATTCCAGGAAATTTCTATAAAACTTAAAATTTTTGAAATTTTTTAGATTTCATTGACTTTTTATTGAAATTTCAGATCATCTTCAGAACTTCTGATTATTTCAATTTGAAATTTCCAAACAAACAACTCTATCTCTATCTAATAAATAGATAAAACAATAAATGGAAACGAAATCAATTTTCCTCAGGATTAGAGCAGTTAGTTTATGGCAAATGACCGGTTTTAAATTACTGTTACTTTAACTGTGCGTAATACGGACCATTACGTAAATGAAAACATCATTATATTGTTTTTTTAGTTTTTACATTGCTTTATATTTTTTAAAAAAGTTTTTCTACGTCTAACACATAACGTCATCATTATTTGAACAAAATTAAGATTAAGTAAGATATGCCTATTTCCTAACGGTATTTTTTAATTTTTAATTCCTACGGTTAAACTTAAAATAGTAACAAATCCGTAGCAACAAAACCAGTAGGGGTACTATGTAACTTGATAGAGATAGAAACAGAGATTTAAACAAGGCAGACTTATAGTAGGAGATGCAAGTCAAAGTGAGATAAAGAAAGAAATTTTTTTCTATTCCCTTACATAGTTCCACTGCAGAACAATATTTTGACATTTTCAGCTCGACTTTCAGTTAATTTTGATTGATTGTCAAATAGCAATTTTTTCCGATTTTCTATAATAGACGTTGAAAAAATATCGTTTATTTAATATACTCTTGAATTTATTATTACTAATAAATATCTATATCGATATACAGTGTGTCCAGGATAAGGAAGGCCACAATGAGGATATTGGAAACGGTTAGAGATACAAATTTGGTTAAATGGAAAGAAAGAAATAAAATATCCTTTAGAGAACGTATTTTTTTTTTAGTTTGTGAGATATTTTGAAAATAATGAATTTTTTGATTTTACGTTTTAATTTTTGGTGACGTTAATATTGGACCTAAACCAAAACTAAATACACTTCTCCATATCAACATTTAATGTTCTTTATTGTGGCATTGTTTATTCCGACGTTTCGTCTTTGTGGAACCATCATTAACTTTTTAAATACGGTTCTGTTGTTTTTATGTTACATTTTATCTTGAATTGAATTCATTTAGTTTTCGGCAAGTTTATAAATTTTTTAAAATAAATAATAATTACTTATGCCCAAGGGGTATTATAGTGTACAAACTGTAGGAATTAATGGGCATTACTTATTGGGAATTGGCAACATTACTAAGAAATAAGTAGGCATTACTCATTACATTAGTATTATGGACACTATTAATAAAATTGAAAAAGTCTAAATTATATGTATTATAAAAAAATATCATAAAATAATTTTTTTTATACATCTACCATTGAAATACAGGGTGATTTCAAAGTTGGGGCTTTCCTTTCACCTGCGAATAGGGCTTCAAAAAATAAGGTTAAATAACATTTTTTCGAAATGTGAACATTAACGAAGATACAGGGTGTCAAAGTTTTACTGAAAAAACGAAAATAAAAAATTACTTTAACTTAATTTTAACTAACTGACAGGTTATTTCCTATCAACACACATTAACAATTTTTTTTTTATTTTCTAACTTTTTTAGTTTTTGAGATATTTCAATTCGAAAATTGTGTCACTTTTTGTGAGTTTGCAGCGTTGTTGCTAAGTTTGAAGCCTTGTAAAGCTGTAATTTGCACTCCAATCTAGATTTTTTATATATCACTAGAAAGAGGATGAAAAATGTTAAAGAATGTCGGTTGAGCGAATTTTCTAACTTTTTCAGTTTTTGAGAAATTTCAACTCGAAAATTGTGTCACTTTCTGTGAGTTTGCAGCGTTGTTTGCTAAGTTTGAAGTCTTGTGAAGCTGTAATTTGCACTCCAATATAGATTTTTTATATATAACTAGAAAGAGGGTGAAAAATGTTACAAATTGTCGGTTGAGCGAATTTTCTAACTTTTACAGTTTTTGAGAAATTTCAATTCGAAAATTGTGTCACTTTTTGTGAGTTTACAGCGTTGTTGCTAAGCCTTGTGAAGCTGTAATTTGCACTCCAATCTAGATTTTTTTTTCCAATCTAGAATTCCACAATATGGCGTTTGAGCAAACTGTCTAACTTTTTCAGTTTTTGAGATATTTTAATTCAAAAATTGTGTCACTTTTTGTGAGTTTGCAGCGATGTTGTCAGGTTTGAAGCCTTGTGACGCTGTAATTTGTTTTCCAATCTAGATTTTCTATATATCGTTGAAAAAATGATAAAAAAATGCTATAAAATGTCAATAGTATACACCCTGTATCTTCGTTATTGTTCATATTTCAAAAAAGCGTCAAATAAAAAAAAAAACTATTTTTTGAAGCCCTATTCGCAGGTGAAAGGAAAGCCCCAACTTTGGAATCATCCTGTATAAACATAAATAAAATAAATAAAGTTTGGTAATTTCAATAAAATCCGTTGGAAAACAAGGAAAAATTATGAATTTTGTAATTTTACTTTCAAAAATTTTGACTCCCTCTAGCGGCGAAACCGTACAACTAATCAATCAACTTTATACGTAAATAAAAAGTTCATTTGATTGGCTATCTATTGACAGATAAAAACTTATACAAAGTGTAGCAAATAAGCTAGTTATTGACGATTGAACGATAAAAGGCACCAAAAAAGTCATGAAAAAATGAGTCAACTTTGACGCCGTCTAGCGGTCAAACCCTCCAACCTATTAACCCAAATTAGGTATTTTTAGAAAGCTCATTTTATTGACTGTCCATTGACCTATAAAACCCTACCAAAAATTGTGCAATTAAGCGAGTTTTTGAGGATTAAACAAGAGGATGCTTAAAAAAATTCATGAAAAAATTAGTCAACTTTGACGCCATCTAGCGGCCAAACCCTCCAACCTATTAACCCAAATTGGGTATTTTTAGAAAGCTCATTTCATTGGCTGTCCATTGACGTATAAAACTCTACCAGAAATAGTGCAATTAAGCGAGTTTTTGAGGATTAAACAAAAGGATACCCCAAAAAAGTTGACGCCTTCTAGCGGCAAGCGGCTAATCAATCGATTTTGATACGTCAATGGGAGGAAGCTCATTTCACTGGCTGTCCATCGACATATAAATAAATATATTCATATTCAAAGTGCTACAAATACACGGGTGTTATTTACGGTTTAGTGACAGGATGCACCACAAACATTTTTTGACTGGTTAAAGGCTAATTTGACTATAGAAAATTAGGAAAACACGGTCACGTGACTTACTAAATCTACTACGACGTAATGCTTGGATATTTTTTGAAAAACTATTTTTGCAAATGACAATTTTCGTAAGGGTCAAATTTGCCTGAAACACCGTCACTGTCCTAATGGGTTTTGCGTTAAGTTGGCCAGTTAGTGCAAGCGAAAATCGACCTTAATGATTGTATTTCTACAGTTTTGCTACTACCCTAGATTTTGCAATCATTGTGCTAGGTTGTGCGAAATATCAGGGCCGTATTTGCCCGATTTAAAAAAAATCCTTTAAAAATATTAGAGCGGTAACAGTCAACATTTAGTTAGATTTGGAGACCTCTGGCGGCCAAACGAAGCAACCTATCAACACAGGCGGCCATATTTTTTGAAAACCTATTTTATTTCCTATCCATCGACATATAAAAGTTTATAGAAAGTGTTGTGTGTGACAATAAAGACAGTTTTGACTAAATTTGACAACTACTACTTTAACCTTCATTAATTCGGTTATTTTGACAGTTACAGGGTGGTTCAATGTATCAATTTAAAAAGTGATTTTTTTAAATAAGTGGCGTAATACAAACTTCTTTAATTTTGAACAGAGAATCAGACAGAATTATAAGAATGTGTTCCGTTTGAAAAGCTAGACTTTCTGTCCTTTTTTAGAACTGATTTTTTGACCACACTGTATTATATATTTTGACGTCTTTCTGCATCCATTCCTACAACAAACCTTGTCTAACAATGCAAAACACAAACACCAAGAAAAAAACCTTCCTTGATATGAATAAATTTTAAATGTTTTAGAGACCAAAAATATAAAATTTTACATAAAATTGTAAATATCTCAGAAACCGACACAGATAGAGGTATATGACTTTAATACACGAAATATGTCTACAATTTGACGTAGAATACAAAAATAAAAAAATATACAGGGTGTCCCATTCCGGTTAATTCGTTGCACGCCTATTTTCTTATTTTTACTTTTTTTAATTAAAAAAGGTTTTTTTAGACTCTCCAGTTGTGATAATGCAGGAAGTTAGTGGATATTGTTAGGCTAGGTTAGGTTAGGTTAATTATTAGGAATTACTGGTCATTACAAGAAATTAGTGGGCATTACTGGCGTATTAGGAATTACTGTACAAAATTTTACTCAGCGGTTTACCCCTCGAAAAACAGCAAATTGTTTGAAAAGTTTCTTGCAGACCAAAAATTGAAAATTATCTGACAATTACGAGTGTTTATTTTCCCTTTTTCACTTTTTTATTTACTTTACACATTTTCAATTTCCTAGCCTGATTTTCATATAATTTCCAAAAATTTTGCCGTCCCGGTTATTTCTGTGAACAGTTTAGTTAGAATTGTTTTGACTTTTTTCAACTTTTTACATTATGAAATAACATTAAAAGTCATCAATTCATGTAACCTACAGATTAGTTATTAGAAATGTAATAGTTTTGCAATTCAACCAGACTACTTATTCACTCGGTTACCAATAAGATTCATAACTGCGTATGCAACAAAAAATGTATCATTAAAAATATCTTAAATAATTCGAGAAATAGGGAATGGAAAATCCGGTTTACTTGAATTTAAATTAAAAAAACTAGTTAAAAGTTGTCCGATAAGCCTAATTAAAACGTAGATTGAGCTTCGTGATGTATCTTTCATCATTAAATAGGAACTTTTCCAGCATTTTAGTAATTAACATTTTTCGAATTAATCATTGCAATAACGAGAAGAAACGATTAAAAACATTTTCTTAAATGGAACTTGGTAACGAACTATGTTTTGAACAATTTTGCAATAATAATAATTGTCAAGGATGAAAGTAGGTTAAATATACGTATTAATTAACGGTTTTGCGCCAGATATGTACAGAATGAGACAATTATTGAACACTGATAGCTTTTTTTTGAAATGTTGACAGTTTATCATTTATAATCTATTATAGATAAGAATAATAATTGTTGTTTGATGTTTACTGTAATATTTGGAATTCTTATTAAATTTCCTATCCAAAAACCTGAAAAAACATTACAAAATTTGGTACAGTCAGGAAGAAAAGAGGCGTCAATGTTTGAACTGCCAGAAATACTGCTTGAAAAGACATAATCGCTTGTAAAACCCACTTGGAGTGAGAAAATGACTGTTTTAAGAAAATTTTTGGAATCCTCATAAAATTTCCTATCCCATAACCTCAAAAAACACTACAAAATTTGGTACAGTCAGGAAGAAAAGCAGTGTCAAAGTTTGAACTGCCAGAAACACAGTTTAAAAGGACAGTCAGAGACAAAATCGTCAGTAAAAGCCACTCGGACTGAGAAAATGATTAGTTCAAGCACATTTTTCTAATCCTCATTAAATTTCCTATCACATAACCTCAAAAAAGACTACAAAATTCGGTAGAGTCAGGGAAAAAATCGTTGTCAAAATTTAAACTGCCAGAACCACAGTTTCAAAGGACAGTCACAGACAAAATCGCCTGTAAAACCCACTTGGAGTGAGAAAATGACAGTTTCAAGAACATTTTTCCAATCTTCATAAAATTTCCTATCCCATGACCTCAAAAAACACTACAAAATTTGGTACAGTCAGGAAGGAAAGCAGTGTCAAAGTTTGAACTACCAGAAACGCAGTTTAAAAGGACAGTCAGACACAAAATCATCCGTAAAAGCCACTTGGAGTGAGAAAATGATTAGTTCAAGCACATTTTTCTAATCCTCATTAAATTCCCTATCACATAACCGCAAAAAAGACTACAAAATTTGGTAGTCAGTGAAAAAATCGTTGTCAAAATTTGAACGGCCAGAAACATAGTTTGAAGGAACAGTCACAGACAAAATCGCCTGTAAAACTCACATGGAGTGAGAAAATGACTGTTTTAACCAAATTTTTGGAATCCTCATAAAATTTCCTATCCCATAACCTCAAAAAACACTACAAAATTTGGTACAGTCAGGAAGAAAAGCAGTGTCAAAGTTTGAACTGCCAGAAACACAGTTTAAAAGGACAGTCAGAGACAAAATCGTCCGTAAAAGCCACTTGGAGTGAGAAAATGATTAGTTCAAGCACATCTTTCTAATCCTCATTAAATTCCCTATCATACAACCGCAAAAAAGACTACAAAATTTGGTACAGTCAGGGAAAAAATCGTTGTCAAAATTTGAACGGCCAGAAACACAGTTTGAAAGAACAGTCACAGACAAAATCGCTTGTAAAACTCACATGGAGTGAGAAAATGACTGTTTTAACCAAATTTTTGGAATCCTCATTAAATTTCCTATCCCATAACCTCAAAAAACACTACAAAATTTGGTACAGGCAGGAAGAAAAGCAGTGTCAAAGTTTGAACTGCCAGAAACACAGTTTAAAAGGACAGTCAGAGACAAAATCGTCCGTAAAAGCCACTTGGAGTGAGAAAATGATTAGTTCAAGCACATTTTTCTAATCCTCATTAAATTTCCTATCATATAACCTCAAAAAACACTAGAAAATTTGGTACAGTCAGGGAGAAAAGCGGTGTCAAAATTTGAACTGCCAGAAACACAGTTTGAAAGGGCAGTCAGGGACAAAATCGCCTGTAAAACCCACTTGGAGTGAGAAAATGACTGTTTTAAGCAAATTTTTGGAATCCTCATTAAATTTACTATCCAATAACCTGAAAAAACGACAAGATTTGGTACAGTCACGGAAAAAAAAGCGGTGTCAAAGTTTGAACTGCCAAAAACACAGTTTGTAAGGACAGTCAGGGACAAAATCGCCTGTAAAACCCACTTGGAGTAGGAAAATAACTGTTTTAAGCAAATTTTTAGAATCCTCATTAAATTTCTTATCCGATAACCTCAAAAAAGACTACAAATTTTGGTACAGTCAGTGAGAAAATCAGTGTCAAAATTTGAACCGCCAGAAACACTGTTTGAAAGGACAGTCAGGGACAAAATCGCCTGTAAAACCCACTTGGAGTGAGAAAATGACTGTTTTAAGCAAATTTTTGGAATCCTCATTAAATTTACTATCCAATAACCGGAAAAAACGACACCAAATTTGGTACAGTACCGAAAAAAAGCGGTGTCAAAGTTTAAACTGCCAAAAACACAGTTTGTAAGGACAGTCAGGGAGAAAATCGCCTGTAAAACTCACTTGGAGTGAGAAAATGACAGTTTCAAGCACATTTTTCTAATCCTCGTTAAATTTCCTATCCCATAACCTCAAAAAAACCCTACAAGATTTGGTACAGTCAGGGAGAAAAGCGGTGTCAAAAATTTAAATTGGCAGAAACACAGTATTTGTAATTTACCCATCACTACATTAAACTTTACAGTGATGCCGTATTAACCAAAAAAAAAGAACAACCTAACCTTTGTATTTTTTTGCAGATATCAATCTGGAAGCCCGTTCTACCCCAGCACCCATTCGTCGCACACGACCGTTTCCGCCCATCCGCCCAGTCCTCAAAACAGCGACAACAACAATTCAAACGAATCAGCCGCATCCATAAATCAAGGCAGCCTCAAATTCTCGATTGACAACATCCTCAAAGCCGATTTCGGTCGCAGTAAAATTCTAGATCCGATTACGATTCGGAAAAGCAAACCGCCACCTTGTCGCAGAACTTCGACCGAAAAACTCGCTTGTTTGGTGGGAGACAAAGTCACCAATTTCCCGGGCGAGTATCGGTTACAAGAGAAACCCTGTAATTTGAGTGGTAGACCTGGTGAGAGTTTGAGGGTGGATGGTGATAAGGGACCGGTCGATTTGAGTCCAAAAGGTGACGGTGGTAGTGACAGCAAAACGGAAACTGGGAAAGATGGACAACCTATGTTATGGCCTGCTTGGGTTTACTGCACTAGGTATTCGGATCGACCAAGTTCAGGTAAGTTTTCATACAATTAATATTAAGGGTATATTTCTCCACGAGGAGTTTACGGAAAACGGTAAGTTATCGAGAATTTTCTTTTGTGAGAATTGTGATGTACACTTATTAGCTTTTTCTTTATCATTCTTTTGAATTCTCCTAAAATTTGTTAAATTCTTTTGGCATTTTTTCTCTCCTGCTACTATTTGACAACATGACAACTGACTTTTGTCAGTAGTTATGAACAGAGAATGTTTGTTCTCACTAGTTTCTTTGTTATTTTTTTCTATACATCTACTATTGAAATATAAACATAAATAAAGTTTGGTAATTTCCATGAAATCCGTTGGAAAACAAAGAAAACTTATGAATTTTGTATTTTTACTTTCAAAACTTTGACTGTCTCTAGCGGCGAAACCGTACAACTAATCAATCAACTTTATACGTCAATAAAAAGCTCATTTCATTAGCTATCCATTGATATATAAAAGCTTATACAAAGTGTAGCAAATAAGCTAGTTATTAACGATTGAACAAAAAAATGGACCAAAAAAGTCACGAAAAAATGAGTCAACTTTGACGCCCTCTAGTGGCCAAACCGTCCAACCTATTAACCCCAGTTCGTGTATTTTTAGAAAGCTCATTTCATTGGCTATCCATTGATGTATAAAACTTTACCAAAAATAGTGCAGTTAAGCGAGTTTTTGAGGATTAAACAAAAGGATGCACCAAGAAAGTGATAAAAAAATTGGTCAAATTTGACGTCCTCTAGCTGCCAAACCGTCTAACCTGTCAACCTAAATAGGGACATTTTTAGAAAGCTCATTTCATTGACTATCCACTGACGTATAAAACTTTACCAAAAATAGTGCAATTAAGCGAGTTTTTGAGGATTAAACAAAAGGATGCACCAAGAAAGTGATAAAAAAATTGGTCAAATTTGACGTCGTCTAGCGACCAAACCGTCTAACCTGTCAACCTAAATAGGGACATTTTTAGAAAGCTCATTTCATTGGCTATCCACTGACGTATAAAACTTTACCAAAAATAGCGCAATTAAGCGAGTTTTTGAGGATTAAACAAACTGATGCACCAAGAAAGTGATAAAAAAATTGTCAAATTTGATGTCCTCTAGCTGCCAAACCGTCTAACCTGTCAACTCAAAAAGGGATATTTTTAGAAAGCTCATTTCATTGGCTATCCATTGACGTATAAAACTCTACTAAAAGTAGTGCAATCAAGCGAGTTTATAAGGATTAAACAAAAAGATACCCCAAAAAAATTGGTCAACGTTGACGCCGTCTAGCGGGCAAACGACTAACCAATCGATTTTTATACGTCAATAGAAAACTCATTTCATTGGCTGTCCATCGACATATAAAAGTAGATACAAAGTGCTACAAATACACGTGTGTTATTTACGGTTTAGTGATAGGATGCACCACAACCATTTTTTGACTGGTTCAAGGCTAATTTGACTATAGAAAATTAGGAAAACACGGTCACGTGACTTATTAGGTCTACCACGACGTAATGCTTGGAAATTTTTTGAAAAACTGTTTTTGCAAATGACAATTTTTGTAAGGGCCAAATTTGCCTGAAACACCGCCACTATCCTAATGGGTTTTGCGTTATGTTGGCCAGTTAGTGCAAGCGAAAATCGACTTTAATGATTGTATTTCTACAGTTTTGCTACTACCCTAGATTTGACAGTTATTGTGCTAGGTTTGTGTCAAATATCAGGGCCGTATCTGCCCGATTTAAAAAAAAATGCTTAAAAGATATTAGAGCTGTAACAGTCAACATTTAGTTAGCTTTGGAGTCCTCTGGCGGCCAAACGAAGCAACCTATCAACACAGGCCATATTTTTTGAAAACACATTTTATTTTCTATCCATTGACATATAAAAGTCTATACAAAGTGTTGTGTGTCACAATAAAGACAGTTTTAACTAAATCTGACAACTACTACTTTAACCTTCATTAATTCGGTTATTTTGGCAGTTACAGGGTGGTTCAATGTATCAATTTAAAAAGTGATTTTTTTAAATAAGTGGCCTAATACAAACTTCTTTAATTTTGAACAGAGACTCAGACAGAATTATGAGAATGTGATCCGTTTGAAAAACTAAACTTTCTGTCCTTTTTTAGAACTCATTTTTTGACCACACTGTATTATATATTTTGACGTTTTTCTACACCCATTCCTAGAACAGGACGTCTAACAGGACAAAATTAAAAATGTTTTGGAGACCGAAAATATCAAATTTCACATAAAATGGTAAATATCTCAGAAACGGATACAGATAGAGGTATATAATATTAATACACGAATTTATGTCTACCATTTGACGTAGAATACAAAAATGAAAAAATATACAGGGTATCCCATTCTTATTTTCACTTTTTTTAATTAAAAAAGGTTTTTTTATACTCTCCAGTTGTGATAATTCAGGAAGTTAGTGAGTATTGTTAATCTAGGTTAGGTTAGGTTAATTATTAGGAATATTACAAGAAATTAGTGGGCATTACTGGCATATTAGGAATTAGTGTACCAAATTCTACTCTTACCCCTCGTTCTGCTAAAATTTGCTGCAAAAATAATCGTGTTCTCAAAATCCAGTTTGGCATAAACAGAAAAACATTGCCATTATTATTGAACTCCATAACTAATAACACTAATTTTCTTTTGTTTTTCATGAGGACAGAAAAACTGTTCTAGAACTACTGAGACAAAAAGTTAGAAAGTAAATGATATCATTTAGAATATTTTTAAACATTAAAAATTCAAGAAAAGGGGAAGAAATCACAAAGAATTTCCAAAGTTATCGTTCATAACTCAGAAGCAAATAATAACGTTAATTTTCTAATATTTTACCTAAAAACTATGAGAATAAAAAATTAAAACGCAGTTTTCGACGTTTTGCTTATTTTCCAGAAAAAGCCACAAGAAATTCACTTTAAATTTTCTCACATATTCCCTTACCAAATCGGTTCTGTAGCCATTTTCTGGCTACCGATGTAGTACAACCAAAAAGAATGTTTTCTGCAAAAAAAAAAACACATTAATTAAGCACCCAATTTACTTTTAACATATATAAACCGTTTATCACTTCAGTATGTCAGGGACACTTGAGGTATTTTGTCTGTACATATGATTATTTAGTCATTGACTTAAAGCAGTAACCTTTCAGGTAAAACTGGTATGTTAAAATTTTAATTGAGAAAAATCGCTGATATTTTTAATTAGTAAGCCTTCCAATCAAAATAAAAAAAAAACATGGTCTAAAGTGTTTTGTGTGTAATTAATGAACAAGTTGTCGAAACGTCCTAAATAAACGACCACAGGCAAACAATCAAAGTAATGAATAAATAATATTTGTGTTATTTTATTTCTATTATAATAATACAGATGAATTAATATTCCTAAAAACAGTCAAACTTTTCCCAGTCTGGAAGATCTTTTCTAGTTTGCTTTCCCATTTGTTGGTTGGTTTTACAATTAAAATGCACTATTTGAGCACATTTGCCCAATTTCTCTATGGAGGATATGTCAATGTTTTCTCAGTACTTAAGTGAAAAAACACAAATATACCATAAATCATCAGGGAACATACAAAAATGCAATAAGTCATATAAATTGAGCCTCTTGAGGATGTGGAAATACTGAAATAAAGAAGAAAAACAAAAAAAATGTCACATCTTCACTATATTACATTGAAAATGATAACATAAGCTTATTTTTCAGTCGAAATGAAGTTAGTTAAAAAAAACCAGTTTGGTGCATTCTGTCACTTTTTGCCTTGATAACTTCTTATAGAGGCCCTTAATGGCAAAAATACCTTAATACAATCTTGTAGAGGATGAAATTTACGACAATTTTCTTTATTTACACTTTTTTGTAGCTGTTTAAATAACGGAGCTACGCTCAGTCGAAATGGAGTTAGTTTCAAAAAGTGTGTAAACGTCAAAATATTATTTGAAGGGTCACGTGACCCTTTTTCACTTAAAACTACTATTTTTAAAGTCTGTTTAAATGGTCACGTGACTAATTTCAGTCGTTAAATTTAAAAAAATTTAAAGCTGTTGTTTTTTAAACGTCAAATCTGAATCCTAAAGGTCATGTAACTGTTTTAAAAGGGAAAATCGTATTTGAAAGATCACGTGACCGTTGTTAAGTTTAAACTGATATTTTTTAAGGTAAAAACGGTTACGTAACATTTCCAATCATCAATTTTTTAGATTTGGAAGGTCACGTGACCGTTTTTTTAGTTTAAACTGACATTTTTTAAGTGACGTGACTATTTTGACAGTGAAACAGTTTCCAATCATCAGATTTATTTTTAAAAATCAGGTGACTTTTTTTAACGTCAAAACCGAATTCTGAAGTTTAGGCTGATGTTTTTAAAGTCACGTGACTCTTTTCTGACGTCAAAACAGAATCCTAAAGGTCACGTAACCGTTATTTAGTTTGAAACTGATATACTGAAACACGTGACTGTTTATTTTAAGATTAAAATGTCATTCTTTACGTCACATGGCAATTTTTACGTTTATACTAATATTTTTAAACTGTTTAAATGGTCACGTGACTAATTTAAAGCTCTTAAGGTCACGTAAGTGTTTTAAATGGCGAAATCGTATTTGAAAGATCACGTGACCGTTGTTAAGTTTAAACTAATATTTTTTAAGGTAAAAACGGTTACGTAACATTTCCAATCATCAAATTTAGGTTTGGAGGGTCACGTGACCGTATTTTTTAGTATTAAACTGATATACTGAAACACGTGACACGTGACTCTTTTGAAATGCCACGTGACCGTTTTTTACTTGTAGTTGTAAAGACTTGTCTTTGACAGTTGATAGAACTTATTAATTCTTCTTTAAAATATGTTGGCTCCCAATATCTCTCATTCAGTTTTCTTTCAACATTTCTCGAAAATTTGCTAGTTCAATCATTTAAACAAATTATTCCGTTCTTCTATTAATTTAAATATTCTTTAAAATATGTTAAGCTTTTGAAAGCAATCACTCAGTCTTCTTCTACAATTTCTGGGTAATATGCCAGTACATTCATTCGAACTGATTCTTCCGTTCTTCTTTACTGAGAATTTAATTCTTCTTTAAAATATGCTTGGGTTTTGAAATCAACCACTAGTACTTGTTTCTCTTTCAAACATTTCTGGACAGTTAAGCAAGCTCAATCTTCTGAACAGATTATTCAGTTCTTCTTTTCTGACGTGGATAGAATTTTATTCTTCTTTAAAACATGTTTAACTTTTGAAGTCAATCACTCAGTCTTCTTTTATAATTTCTGGGTAATTAGCCAACTCAATTAGGTATATCAACACTGACTCTTCTTTTTAGCAACCACTCAGTCTTCTTTCAAAATGTCTGGGCAAGTAACCAGCTCAATCATTTGAACAGATTTTTCCAAGAATTTCCACTCTTCGTTTTTGACGCGGATATAATTAAATTTTTTTAAAAAATACCTTTTGCTTTAGACACTCTATACAAATACTGTTCAGGTCTTGGTTAGGTTAAGCAAAATAAGACCAAATATCTATAAACGGATTAGTGATAAACAATAAACGAAAAGGAAAACTTGACTATATTTCTTAGTAATAAAAAATCAAGGTTATGTTTTATTTAGTAAAACTATTTTTACATGTACAGTAAATGGAGGAAGCCTTGAGACGTAAAATTTAGCAATTATTTACTAAACCAGAAAAAAATATATATTAATAACCTCAAAATACTGTTGCTGTTATGCATTACTTTATATTACCTATTTTCCGGATTCTTGCATTATTGGAAAGAGAAAATACATTCGATAAGTTAAAATATGGAGCTATTACTAGTTAATTGGATGTTTTAACTCATTACCTATTTCCAATTTACCTAATACGATAATTTTACGTTTTAAAGGTTATTAATAACCGCTATTTCTCTCGTTCATGCTCCGGCTATTTGTTTAAATAACGCCCGTGAGTTAAATTTATAGTTAATCATTTGCATAAACCTACACGCAGCAAGATATTATCAACGTCTCAATTTGTTAACATTATAATTATTCCCTTAATAAATCATTAATTGCTAACCGGATTATGTAACTTTCGGCTTATTGTTTCAATTTCAAACTGTATGAAAAATTTACTCGATTAATATATTAATAACCAATACAATTTAACAGTAATTACCGGTGTTGTGATTGCTTTATTATAATTATTATTTCATACTCATTAAATTTTGTTATGTTGGTAATTTTTCAGCTAACAGATGTCAAGTTTTGTCGTTAATTATTTTGTTTTTTTATTATTTTAGTGTAATAACATGTCACAAAAAAGTTATGATTTAAAAATGTCGTTTTCAATATGTGTTTTAATTAATAATTTTTTTTTGCCTAATAATTGTATATCATTTATCTTAAATTTCGTTAAAAATTCACTAAACAAATTTCTTTACTATCAAAAATAATGATAATTTAGAAGTTTTTTCAAAATTCAGGGTATTAAAACATTATTCATTTTATTTTTTGTTTCTTCCTACTTAATTTAATTATAGTTTATTTTAATTAAACGTACTTTTATGCCATGGTTTATTTTTTTAATTCTTATAAATCGTTATTTAATTTTCTTTAATCAGTGTTAAGATTTGCATAACTTACACAAATCATTCGGTTTTGGATATAACAATGGATTTAGTCAAATACGCAAGAATAATTTGATTCACAGGACTGAAAAGTATCTAGACTTGCCCAAAAATGTTTAAAATTGTCTAAACATGTTGTTAACTGTCTAAACTAGGATAAGATTGTTGTCAAATGTCTAAACTTTATTAAAAAGTGTCTAGAAAAATTTAGACATTTTGAGCCATCTCAAAACGTTGATAACAATTTAAATTAGTTGAACATGTTGTCTAAAGTCCAGATCATACTGGAAAGCTTCTAAAAGTGTTCAAAATCATCTAGATTTGCCTAAAAATGTTTAAAACTGTCTAAACAGTTGGTTAAATATGTTGTTAACTGTCTAAACTAAGATAAGATTGTTGTCAAATGTCTAAACTATATAGGAAAGTGTCTAGAACAATCTAGACATTGTGAACCATCTCAAAACGTTGAAAGCAATCTAAAATTAGTTGAACATGTTGTCTAAAGTCCAGATCATCCTGAAAAGCTTCTAAAAATGTTCAATATCATCTAGACTTGCCTAAAAATGTTTAAAATTGTCTAAACATGTTGCTAACTGTCTAAACTAGGATAAGATTGTTGTCAAATGTCTAAACTATATAGGAAAGTGTCTAGAAAAATCTAGACATTGTGAACCATCTCAAAACGTTGAAAGCAATCTAAAATTAGTTGAACATGTTGTCTAAAGTCCAGATCATCCTGAAAAGCTTCTAAAAATGTTCAATATCATCTAGACTTGCCTAAAAATGTTTAAAATTGTCTAAACATGTTGCTAACTGTCTAAACTAGGATAAGATTGTTGTCAAATGTCTAAACTATATAGGAAAGTGTCTAGAAAAATCTAGACATTGTGAACCATCTCAAAACGTTGAAAGCAATCTAAAATTAGTTGAACATGTTGTCAAAAGTCCAGATCATCCTGGAAAGCTTCTAAAATGTTCAAAATCATCTAGACTTGTCTAAAATTGTTTAAAATTGTCTAAACATGTTACTAACTGTCTAAACTTGGATCAGATTGTTGTCAAATGTCTAAACTATATTGGAAAGTGTCTAGAAAAATCTAGACATTTTGAGCCATCTCAAAACTTTGACAGCAATCTAAAATTAGATGAACATGTTGTCAAAAGTCCAGATTATCCTGGAAAGCTTCTAAAAGTGTTCAAAATCATCTAAACTTGCCTAAAATTGTTTAAAATTGTCTAAACATGTTGCTAACTGTCTAAATTTGGATAAGATTGGTGTGAAATGTCTAAACATGTTGGAAAGCGCCTACAAAAATCTAGACCCTTTGAGCCATCTCAAAACGTTGACAGCAATCTAAAATTAGTTGAACATGTTGTCTAAAGTCCAGATCATACTGGAAAGCTTCTAAAAATGTTCATTATCATCTAGATTTGCCTAAAAATGTTTAAAATTGTCTAAACATGTTGCTAACTGTCTAAACTTGGATAAAATTGTTGTCAAATGTCTAAGCTATATTGGAAAGCGCCTACAAAAATCTAGACCTTTTGAGCCATCTCAAAACGTTGACAGCAATCTAAAATTAGTTGAACATGTTGTCTAAAGTCCAGATCATTCTGGAAACCTTCTAAAATGTTCAAAATCATCTAGATTTGCCTAAAAGTGTTTAAAATTGTCTAAACATGTTGCTAACTGTCTAAACTTGGATAAAACTGTTGTCAAATGTCTAAACTATGTTGGAAAGCGCCTACAAAAATCTAGACCTTTTGAGCCATCTCAAAACGTTGACAGCAATCGAAAATTAGTTGAATGAACATGTTGTCAAAAGTCTAGCTCCCATTTGCACCGTCGTACTTTAAGACTAGCTTAAAGTAAGTTTGGTTCAGACTGTGACCATACAGATAAGTCACAAATCCCAAGTCACAGTCCGGACTACACGTAACTTAAGCTAGGTTTAAAGTGCAAATGGGGGTAGATCATCCTCGACAGCTAGAAAAAATGGTCAAAATTATTTAGACTTGCTTTTGTCTAAGCAGTTGATTAAGTGCTGAACTTGGCCTTCAAATATTGTCAAATCTCAAAAAATGGCAGAATTTGTTGTCAAAATGTTCAAAAGTGTTTAATCAGTTTCTGAAAGGTCTACATTGGACTAAACATGTGGTCAACTGTCTAAACTTTGATGAGCATTTCGTCAAAAGTCTAAACTATGTTGGAAAGTGTCTACAGACATTATTGACAACAGTCTACAATTGGTTGAACATGTTGGTAAAAGTCTAGATCATACTGGAGAGTTGGTAAAACTTCGTCAGTCTGTAAAGCGTCTAAATTTGCCAAAAAATGTTACCAACTGCCATAAATTGGTTGAACATGATGTCAAAAGTTTAAATCAAGTTGACAAGTTTGATCGTTCTTACGTTACGTTCAAACTCAATCTTTGGTCCTAATTCGTAAGAAACGACCTAAAAAAGTCAAGTTTGGTCACGGCATTTCACAGATACTACTGATACTGATTTTTTGATTATTTTCATCTTGACAGTAGAAAAGTTAAAACTTGCTTGCTGATAAATACACAAAATTGGATTTTCCCACCAAATCAGTATTCAAAAGTTGTTACTTCCGGCTAAGGTTGTACAGATAGACTGTTAGAAATAGTCGGTATAAATATACATTTAGAATTCCAAATTAACAATACTCATTAGTTGCATACAATAACTTGATAATTTTTAATTAGTGTTGCAAACTAATAGGCAAAATTTGCATATGACACAAATACGAAGGTTGCTAAAAAACAAATAGACACAAGCTTCAATAAAAGGGAAAATTGTAAAGTATTTACATTACAAGTTAGCTTCAGAATGACTTTCTGCTTTCTGCTAGTGTACATCCAGAGTTTCAAACACTCTGTATACGTTCAGAAATTTTATTTCTTCTTCAATACTTGATGCATATTACACGCATTTTTGAATTCTCATATGTAAACTTACACGTATTAATTAATACCTGTAAGTTTTGTGCTGCCAAAGTACCTTTCAGCTATAACAAGCCTTCATACAATTTTCTGTCTCTCCTTCAAGTTGTTTATTAAGGCTCATTACCATCGAACTGAATCCCATTATAATATGGTTAACATTACGTATTGCACACCTGTCTAGAGATCTCTCTTTGAAATGGGCTGGAAGGAGTTAGGAGAATCCTAATGTGGGCAGAGAGAGTATCAATCAAGTTGAGCGTTTTGCATAATGATACCATTGATGGGCGGTGATGGAACAAGTTGTTTCTCGCTTGCAGAGCCCTGTTTCGATGTAACGTACACGTGAACAATCCGAAAATCTTATGGGTCATTAATGATAACCATTGTAGCTGATCTAAAAAACGCGAATATCGATAGTTCTTTTTAATATCCAAAAAAAACTCTTAAAAAATGGAAAAAATTTAAAATCAAAATTTTAGAATGGCATTGGGGTGTATGAGATCAATTCCGGTAAATGCCTTGAGAGAGGAAGCAGGAGAGTTAACACTCGAAGCTAGGAGACAATTACCTGTCAACAACAGATTATCCCAAATGTTAACAGGTATATTAAAATACAAACAAAGAAATTTGACATTTCTTCTTATTGATAGGGTGAAGAGGTCCCATATTTGGTGGAATCCTACAAACTACTCAATGCTTTAAAATAGACCGAGAAGATCCAAATACAGACCATCGCCCAGATATACCCACTCGTTCCAAAATCTAACAATGTTTTAATAATGTTTAGAGAAATAACAGAGAAACTGAGGAAGGATCTTTATATACACACATGGTTCACAAATAATCACAGCTACACCTCACGCTTACCAAAGAAACTGAAGAAGAATATCAAGAAGGCCTTAATTCTCACCAACTCCAAGAGTGCCATACAAAAATTGGATGACAATACCGTGAACCTTAAAAATGATCATATCACTTTAAAAACAAAAAGACAAAAAGAAGCAAGAGATGCAGGATTTGAGATATCATTGGCTTGGATTCCAAAATGAACGGGAATGAAGAAGTGGATCAATTGGCAAAGTTAGGGAGAAACCTTAATGCTTCTAAGCAACTAGACTTGGATATAAGACTTACACAAGGCAAGAATTGATGGATAGAGAAAGGAATGAGATGCAAAGCAACATATTTTTCCAATGCCCTATCAACTATGATGACCTTTTTAGAGACCTGCAGAATGCTGACATAATTCCTGTGCTACTGATACTTTGCGAAAGATGTGAGGGATCATCTTTAAGAGTGCTCATTCTTAGAGCCTTAAGTACAATGTGCACCAAATCGACCGCAATTAGATACTTTGAAAAGTATTCAGGAATTCAAATTATCACAGACACTCCAACCTGAGACCGAGCGAAACGAACCTATGGCTCAGGTGACTGCACCTTGATTAGAAGACAATCATTCGGTATGTTTCTTATTGTTTTACAAATATTTGAGTCTTATGACAATTATATTCCAGATTATCCGTAAGATTATATATAATTATTCCTAGATTATTATCTACAATCACTAAATTTTCTGCCACAACCAAATGTTGCCAAAACTTGTTACTTTGCGCTGCAGCAGATTGTAGGCTCCTGCAGCATTGATACACTTTCTGCGATCTCCTAAAGTTACCCACAACGAAGATGTTGAACGTAGGCTGCAGCAAAATAGTGTGATCCAGGTTGTGTCGCGATGTGGAAGCTTCGAAGCAAGTGGTTGAGAATGGTGGATTGAACAAGTTGGTACAGCTGTGCAGGGAAGGAAATATCATTCCCGATGAGTTTTCCTAGTTTGATTCAGAGCCCAACAAACTAAATATATATATTTACCGGTTTCGTAGCGTCCAACCTCTTCTGTCTTCCCAGTCCCCTGGTTGCAGGTTTCGTTCCGACATAGCTTTCTCCATTCTATAGTTGTCTCGACCTTCAGTTTTTCCAATCTCGCTCTTCCTGCTGATCTACGCCAAAAGTCCCTAAATTTGTTGTTAATTGCCAAGTTTCACATCCGTACAGCACTATACTTTTGAATATTGAGTGGTATAAGAGGTGCTTCTTTTCTCAAGAGATACATTTGGACCACAGGATCTAGTTCAGGCAGCCTATCACCCCCCTTTTATAATTCGGTCCTATATTCCTTTCTCTGTACGACCTCCGTTATCAATTTTTGTTCCCAGGTATGTATATTCAGTACAGCAGCTTATCTTTTCATTTTCTTGTGGGTGAAGATCATCTCTGTTGTCTCCAATACATAGATATTTGATTTTGGAATGGTTTACCTTTTTTCTTCGTACTCTTTTAATAGCTTCCTTGTCATATACTCTATAAGTCCTCTTTGTCTTGTGCGATAACAACCTGATCATCTGCAAAATGCAGGGTGTATAAGGTTCTGATCATGTAGTATCTTCTCCATCTCCATGAGGAACTACAACATCAAAGAGCAACAAAGCAAAAAGCATATCAGAAATTGCTAAACACGAAAGACCTAGATGATAGTACAATGATAATAAGAATAGGATGATAAAGAAGAACCGACTAAATAATGATGTAGGATAAGAATCAGAGATCTAGGGGTTAAGATGGTATGATTGTAGATAACTGATCTTAAGCTCAGAAACCACACAAGACAATCAATTGATTTGTATACCACCAAGAGGCCTGCCTGGGGATGGCCTAGAGTCAGACTGATCCTGAGCAGAAAGAAAATTTCTTGAAAATTGAAAATTGAAAATTGCCCCATAAAGGGATCAGAAGCTATATTTCCCTAGTTAGATTCAGGAAGGAAGTACGAAAGAGCGTGTGTGGTATTCATCTGAAGTGTTAAACCATCATCGCCGACTCGGTTTACATTGTGGGTGGGCCATAATCTCCGATATATAAATGTTTCAATGGGCTTTTGTAGTTTGCTAAAAACACACTCGGCTTGCCAAGAGTGTATTGTGCAATTCACGTACGCTTTTATTTTGGCTATTTTTATCACACTTTTTTTGGATCACTTTAGGTGATCGGTTCAATTAGAAACGTTTCCGTCCCTGCCTTCTGTATCATATTTCCCATAATCGGCGATAATTTCCATCGGTTTGATTGTGTTAGTGCAAGTAAGGAGTATTTTTAGTAGTGTAAGCAACTTGGTTGTTTTGACTTTGATTACAAATCAGTTGGCATTGAATAATATTGAATTAACCCAGGTCGTGTTTTACAAGATTGAAAGTTTGGAAGAGACTCCAGCAAACAAATCACACTAGTTGACGGACATTGTCTCATAATAGCTGAATAATCAGTACTCAACCGAGTAAAAACTAAATAAATAGTAACAAAAAACTGAAAATTACAGGTTACACAACATAGAATTATTTTATAATTTATAATATACGAGGCCGTTCCGTGATACATTTTTCTGTCGTTAGAAATGCAAAACGCGTATATGATTGCGCGATTTATGCGATTAAAAGTGAATTAATTGCGCTTTGATGGTAATTTAATTAGAATCTGATTTAGAGAAAAAGATGTTTAATGGTTTTATCACTTTTGCGTTTATGGTTGGTATTGGTCAAACATGGTCGTAATGAATAGATCAACGGCGGTAAGTTACTACAATGTAACGAATTCTTGTTCCATATACGTTAATTTACTTTTTCAATAATATTACCAATCTGTTTTGTAGTAAATCAAATCAGTAAGTGTTTTAATTAACTAAATTGATTACAAAACCATGTCACCAAGCATATACCCATGGAATTTTTCTGAAAACTTAATCAAATTGTATGTAAAAATGTGTCTTCATTTGAAAATTGCATTTGGATGTGTTGTTTGAAAAACTAAAACAAATGCAGTGTTGCACGTTTTCTCATTTTTTCGGAAAAATAACTTGGAAAAGTGTGCTTACCCTCAAGCCACCTTTTCGACTATATTTTAGTCATCCTCAGGGTTGATCAAAGAAAACAATTTGGGTATATTTCAAAAAGTTTTTCAAATAAGTAACATAACACAAACTTGCCCTAATTTTAGACGGGGAACAATATACATCTTTTAAAACAGAGGAATTTTGTTGAAATTTAGCAAAAAATCATTTTGATACCTACTAGTTTTGGAGATATTTAACATATTAGCAAAAATTTTTATTTTCTTCCTCATTCCGGTCCTCTGAAAACCATCAAGAACTCAATCTGTGACCGTGGTTTGGATATGTAACAGCCCAGAGTGTGTCCAGTAATTCAACAAAAAAATCATTTTGATACCTCTATTAGTTCCGGAGATATTAATATTTCTGTCTTACACTGTAGTTGATTAAATTATGATTTTTCTTTAATTTTGCTCCTGTGAAAACCATCAACTTAATTCCTGACCGTGATTTATGGATAGGTAGTAGTAATTCAACAAAAAAAATAATTTTTATACCTCTATTAGTTCTGGAGATATTCTACTCTATCTTAATACTAATTTTACTTCAGTTTCGACCTTATGAAAACCATGAAGGAGTCAATCGATGATCGGTGATTTTTGAATATGTTATACTTCAGAGTAATTCAGTAAAAAAAATTGAATCCCATAGAGGTACAAAACAACGAAACATTCTTGAAAAGTCAGTGTGGCTTTGTTTGAATGCGTTTTCAGTGCATTTTTGGCATTTATATAACATTTAGCTGTGCGATTCTGACTTAATTTTAGTCTTTTTTAAATATGACAACCATCAAAATCTTCTCCATAAAGCTATAAAACCACAACACACTGTTAAAATTCAGTAAAATCAGTATAAGCAATACTAAACGCATTTTATAGCTTGATGAGTGGAGTTTTGACAGCTATGACATTTGGCCGACAGTTGCAGTTTTATTTCAAACCTGGAAACTGTCAAATTCAATCCCATGGAAGTACAAAACAACGAAACATTCTTGAAAAATAATGAAATCAGTTTGACTTTGGTTAAATGCATTTTATACATTCATCAGTGCATTTTTGATATTTATAACATTTGGTTTTGTGTTTCCGACTTAATTTTAGTCTTTTTTAAATATGACAACCGTCAAAATCTTCTCCATAAAGCTATACAACGACAACACACTGTTAAAATTCAGTAAAATCAGTATAAGCAATACCAAACGCATTTTATAGCTTGATGATTGGAGTTTTGACAGCTATGACATTTGGCCGACAGTTACAGTTCTGTCTTAAATCTGGAAACTGTCAAATTCGATCCCATGGAAGTACAAAACAACGAAACATTCTTGAAAAGTAACGAAATCAGTTTGACTTTGCTTAAATGCATTTTATACTTTTATCAGTGCATTTTTGATATTTATAACATTTGGTTTTGTGTTTCTGACTTAATTTTAGTCTTTTTTAAATATGACAACCGTCAAAATCTTCTCCATAAAGCTATACAACGACAACACACTGTTAAAATTCAGTAAAATCAGTATAAGCAATACCAAACGCATTTTATAGCTTGATGATTGGAGTTTTGACAGCTATGACATTTGGCCGACAGTTACAGTTCTGTCTTAAATCTGGAAACTGTCAAATTCGATCCCATGGAAGTACAAAACAACGAAACATTCTTGAAAAGTAACGAAATCAGTTTGACTTTGCTTAAATGCATTTTATACTTTTATCAGTGCATTTTTGATATTTATAACATTTGGTTTTGTGTTTCTGACTTAATTTTAGTATTTTTTAAATATGACAACCATCAAAATCTTCTCCATAAAGCTGTAAAACCACAACACCCTGTTAAAATTCAGTAAAATCAGTATAGCAAATAAGCAATACAAGTAATACTAAACGCATTTTATAGCTTGATGAGTGGAATTTTGACAGCTATGACATTTTGCCGATAGTTGCATTAAACCTGGAAACTGTCAAATTCGATCCCATGGAAGTACAAAACAACGAAACATTCTTAAAAAGTAACGAAATCAGTTTGACTTTGCTTAAATGCATTTTATACTTTCATCAGTGCATTTTTGATATTTATATAACATTTGGCTGTGTGATTCTGAACTTTAGTCTATTTTTAAATATGACAACCGTCAAAATCTGCACCATAAAGCTGTAAAACCAACAACACACTTTTAAAATCCAGTAAAATAGTGATTTTTATATTATAGTGATAAGCAATACCAAGCGAATTTTATAGCTTGATGAGTGGAATTTTGACAGTTATGACATTTGACCGACAGTTATAGTTCTGTCTTAAACCTAGAAACTGTCAAATTTAATCCTATAGAGGCACAAAACAACGAAACATTCTTGAAAAGTTACAAAATTAGCGTGACTTTGGTTGAATGCAATTTATACCTTCCTTATGGCATTTATAACATTTGTCTGTGTAAATCTGACTTTCTTTTAGTCTATTTTTAAATATGACAACCGTCAAAATCTTCTCAATAAAGCTGTAAAACCACAGTAAAATCACTATAAGCAATACCAAGCGCATTTTATAGCTTGATGAGTGGAATTTTGACAGCTATGACATTTGCCCGGCGGTTTAGTTTTAAACCTAGAAACTGTCAAATTTTATCCCATGAAGGTACAAAACAACCACTGAATTTTCTTTTATACTTGAAAAGTAACCAAATTAGTGTGGCTCAATTTACTTTGTTGTCTGGTGTACCAATAAGGAAAGTATAGTATTCTACACGCATGTAATGGCTACTTCTCACTCGATGATTTACGCAAACTTTTGTGAGTAATAGCCATCATTACATGCTCGTTGAATAATATACTATTGACGGCATTAGTGCTATTACTCCTGATAAGTAACGTAACATAATCCTAGCCTATATTTGAAAAGTGAATGATGAATTTTGGTTATTTTAGACACTTTCTTGTAGCTATTTGTCAGTCATGGTAATAAAACACAGAAAAATGCAATTTAGTATATAAATTTATATTTTTTTAAAACCTGCCAACGTGAAACTTGTTATACGTTATAGATATACATAATAGTAGTATTTACATAATAAAATGTCAGATTTTAGTCTCGAATTCAAAATGTAATAATGTTATAAAACTTGAAATATACCATCAATTTACAATATACACATTTTGTATTATTCACTAGCTTAATTAAAAAAGTTGTCTAATTTCCATAACGCTAATTATCATTTGGTTAATAATCATGTCTTTTTATCCTCTCATTGACACACCGCCGTTAATTGATAAATTATGCAAATGTACGGTCGTAAAATATAGAAAATATCTTAGTTAACTAATGTTGAGAAGTACTTGGTTGGTATCATAAATACTGTGCTGATTAACGATAAAATATTACCAGTTCCCAAGTTGTAATTATACATATGTATTAATGATATTATTATGTAATACTATTGGTGGGAAAACACATCATTTCAACTGAATTTACTACACGAAAAACGTCTTTGGTATAATGGGGATGTACCACGTACACGAATTCAAGTTTGCTCCTCAAAATGGAAGAAACCAGGACATTGGCAAAAATAAAACATACATTAACGGTTATTGGTAATCGAATATGGCCTCCTGATTAAAATTCCACTTTACCTTGATGGCGTTTGTTAATTAAATTACTAGAACTAATTAAGGCATTCCTGGGTCGACAACAATAATTATTAAGGCCCACCCCGGATATATGCGGTGAAGTATGACTGGTTTCATCGTTTTTAGCGTGTGACTGTTCCATGTCATCAAATTAAGTAGTTTAGAGTAATTATTGAAATAATACACTTTTTCTTGGCCATCTGAATTTTTTTCTTAATTATCGGACAAGAGTTGACATTATTTATTGCTAATTGGTTGAATTCAACTCAAGTCATCTACTAAACTGGTCAATATGGTCACAAAACTGCCTAAAAAAGCGTTACATTACCCTAAAATCAGCAGTTTTTGAGAAAATTTACTGTGCGGACAATGAATAATACTGACGTTAAATTTGCATCGTTTCACGGTTTTTATAACAATCTGTACACACAATTTTGACATAATATAAATAAATATAATCTCGAAAGTGTCATATAAACTATGGTCGAAAAGCGCCCCCTAGCAGAGCTAGCAAACCCTAAAATATGTGCCTCAAAAAAACTGCTTTTTTTCTCCGCTAGAGGCCACTTTTCGACTAGAGTTTATATGATACTTTGGAGTTTATTTTGTAGTTTTCACTCTTGAATTGTCCTACAATCAATTTGGACCACCCTGTATATTACAATTTATTATACATAATTACTGTTAATTATTATTTTAGGTCTTTTAGAAACTCGTCACAACCATTGTATATTATGTATAATATAAGGCGTCAAAGTTTAATAAAGTATTACATAAAACACGTGATTTAAACTCGTTTATTCACGAAAAGAACAATTAATCGAGTTTAGCCAGTTAAACATTAATTCTTCTACATTCTAGTCAAATATTGACAGACATCACGTGGTTTTATAGGATTATTTAGCTAGACAGTCATGTGACAAATAATTGTCGTAAATCTTAGAAACACGTTTTATATCACATCACATACTGCAAGAAACTTTGATTTTTGCAACTTTTGAGCACAGTTTGACAGTTTTGACGTTAGTGACAGTTGTCATGAGGTTCTAGAACACTATTTAGCTAGACGATCGCGTGACAAAGGTCAACATCACTGTCAGAAACCTTAGAAACAAGTTTTGTTTCGAAAACTGTGTTAAACTTAAGTTATTGCACATTCTAGTCAAATTCTGACAGTTTCGGTATTAGCGACAGATATCACGTGGTTTTGGAGGTTAATTTAGCTAGGCAGTCACGTGACAACTACTAAAATAATTGTCGTAAATCTCAGAAACACGTTTTATATCACATACTACAAGAAAACTTTTCTAAACCCTGATTTTTGAAACTTTTGTGCACAGTTTGGGAGTTTTGACGTTAGTGACAGTTGTCATGTGGTTCTAAAACACTATTTAGCTAGACGGTCACATGACAATTGTCATAAATCTCAGGAACACGTCTCGTTTCGAAAACTGTAAGGAAAACTGTGTTAAACTTTAATTCTTGCAAATTCTAGTCAATTATTGACAGTTTCGGCATTAGCGACATATATCATGTGGTTTTAGAGGTTAATTTAGCTAGGCAGTCACGTGACAACTACTAAAATAATTGTCGTAAATCTCAGAAACACGTTTTATTTCAAATACTATAAGAATACTTTTCTAAACCCTGATTTTTGCAACTTTTGAGCATAGTTTGACAGTTTTGACGTTAGTGACAGTCGTCATGTGATTCTAAAACACTATTTAGCTAGATGGTCACGTGATAATTGTCAAAATAATTGTCATAAATCTCAAAAACACCTCTCGTTTCGAAAACTGTAAGGAAAACTGTGTTAAACTTTAATTCTTGCAACTTCTAGTCAAATATTGACAGTTTCGGCATTGGTGACAGATATCACGTGGTTTTAGAGGTTAATTTAGCTAGGCAGTCACGTGATAACTACTAAAATATTTGTCGTAAATCTCAGAAACACGTTTTATATTAAATACTACAAGAATACTTTTCTAAACCCTGATTTTTGCAACTTTTGAGCATAGTTTGACAGTTTTGACGTTAGTGACAGTTGTCATGTGATTCTAAAACGCTATTTAGCTAGACGGTCACGTGACAATTGTCAAAATAACTGTCATAAATCTCAGAAACACCTCTCGTTTCGAAAACTGTAAGGAAAACTGTGTTTAAGTTTAATTATTGCAAATTCTAGTCAAATATTGACAGTTTCGGCATTAGTGACAGATATTACGTGGCTTCTGAGGTTAATTTAGCTAGGGAGTCACGTGACAACTACTAAAATATTTGTCGTAAATCTCAGAAACACGTTTTATATTAAATACTACAAGAATACTTTTCTAAACCCTGATTTTTGCAACTTTTGAGCATAGTTTGACAGTTTTGACGTTAGTGACAGTTGTCATGTGATTCTAAAACGCTATTTAGCTAGACGGTCACGTGACAATTGTCAAAATAACTGTCATAAATTTCAGAAACACCTCTCGTTTCGAAAACTGTAAGGAAAACTGTGTTTAAGTTTAATTATTGCAAATTCTAGTCAAATATTGACAGTTTCGGCATTAGTGACAGATATTACGTGGCTTCAGAGGTTAATTTAGTTAGGCAGTCACGTGACAACTACTAAAATAATTGTCGTAATTCTTAGAATCACGTTTTATATCAAATACTACAAGAAAACTTTTCTAAATCCTGATTTTTGCAACTTTTGACCACAATTTGGCAGTTTTTAAGTTAGTTACAGTTGTCATGTGATTCTAAAACACTATTTAGCTAGACGGTCACGTGACAATTGTCAAAATAATTGTCATTAATTTCAGAAACACCTCTCGTTTCGAAAACTGTAAGAAAAACTGTGTTAAACTTTAATTCTTGCAAATTCTAGTCAATTATTGACACTTTTGGCATCAGTGACAGATATCACGTGGATAATTTAGTTAGGCAGTCACGTGACAACTGTCAAAATAACTGTCCGTAAATCTCAGAAACACGTTTTATATCAAAAAAACTGCAAGAAAATTTTCTTATCTCTGATTTTTGAAACTTTTGGGCACAGTTTGACAGTTTTGACGTTAGTGACAGTTGTCATGTGATTCTAAAACACTATTTAGCTAGACAGTCACGTGATAATTGTCAAAATAATTGTCATAAATTTCAAAAACACCTCTCGTTTCGAAAACTGTAAGGAAAACTGTGTTAAACTTTAATTCTTGCAACTTTTAGTCAAATATTGACAGTTTTGGCATCAGTGACAGATATCACGTGGATAATTTAGTTAGGCAGTCACGTGACAACTGTCAAAATAACAGTCCGTAAACCTCAGAAACACGTTTTATATCAAATACTGCAAGAAAATTTTCTTATCTCTGATTTTTGCAATTTTTGGGTTGAATAACAGTTTGATAGTTTTGACGTTAGTGACAGTTGTCATGTGATTCTAAAACACTATTTAGCTAGACGGTCACGTGACAATTGTCAAAATAACTGTCATAAATCTCAGAAACACGTATAATTTCGAAAACTGTGTTGAGGAAAGCGGTGTTAAAGAGACACAGTTTGAAAAAACAGTCACGGACAAAATTGCATGTCAAACCCACTTGGAGTAAGAAAATGACAGTTTTAAGCACATTTTTAGATTTCTCATTAAATTTCCTATTCAATAACCTAAAGAAACACTACAAAACTTGGTACAGTCAGGGAGAAAAGTGGTGTTAAAATTTGAACTGCCAGAAACACAGTTTGAAAGAACAGTCATAGCATTAACAATCATTCTTAATATAATGTGCCGTGGGTATTTCAAATTTCAAAAAATTAGCAGAATATGTTAGCGCCACCCTGTATAAAACGTATGCACCTCTTAGGCCCGGTGGTACAACAACGGTTCAAAATATGATCAGAAAATTTATACGACATACCTATATTCAAAGATGACAACTAGTTGGTTGACAATTTGTAAATTATCGAATACAAATTAAGGAATCTGAAGTCCCAAGTTTGAAATACTTAATACCAAATTAGTGGTGCAATTTTGCACATACAATTGTAATAATAATAAACGTTTATCTCAGAATGATGACATTAAAACGAAGGTAAGTTTACAGCTTTGACCTGGATTGAATAATTCCAACCACATTGGTATGTCTTTATATAATCTATGACTATGTCACGGGTTCAATGGAAAAGCTGCAAGCAAACGTCATCTTTCCGCGAACTCGACGCAATTAAAACGAAACAGAAGCTTTTATGACAATAATTATCCCAATTAAAGCATATAAATAAAAATTAGAAATGTGGACGTTCCTCGGGGTAGGCATTAACCCACATTGCCTATAGTAGATAATGTCGTCGTACGGACATTAAACCACTAACTGGACCGAAGGAATTTGTTGATTATTGGACTTTAATTACCCTTCTTTATGGGGTTTTCAACTGACTGTCCCAGTTATAAATGCACCTGGAATTTGATTCAGTTGGTTTCAAAACTGCACCCCTTAACTTTGGTGTATCGTGAGAACTTTTAAAAACTAAGGTTAAATAAAGTGTCAAATCGCATATTTGTAACAAACAAAAAAAAAAAAAAAAAAAATAACTAGAAAACTCACCCCCATTATTAGTTCTTATTCTTTTAGTTTTCTAGCCATGTTGTGTTTTTATTACTCTTATAAAATCAATCAAATTTTGCTTCACTTTTATTTTTATTTGACTACTAAAAAGTGTGAATAATCGACTAGCAAAACTTGAGAATATATACAGTGAGACCCATTTAGAATGGAAACACCCCTATAAAATTTTAGGTTATTAACCGATTTCAATGATTTTTTTTTTAAATAATTAGGAATTAAATGTCTATTACGGGAGAAAATTTTAAATATTTATTTCAGTTTTCAGGTAATATTACGATACTTTTTCTTGATAGAAAATGGAGAATTTTTATTAGCAATTTTTTTATTAAAAAAATTACTACGCCACTGGATCTATAGTGCTTTCAAATAGCTGTGACCAAAATTTCATGAAAATCCATTCATTAATAACAAAGTTATGACAAATTAAAATTCAAAAATCCTCTAAGCTAACAGTCACAAAAGAACACCCTGCATCAACTGTTGCCATAGAAATGGTGTTATTATTTACTTGTTTATTATTAATTATTAATTAATTAATTTCTAAAAAAAAAAAAAATTAAAAAAAAAAAAAATCAGTGGCGTAGTAATTTTTTCAATAAAAAAATCGCTAATAAAAATTCTCCATTTTCTATCAAGAAAAAGTATCGTAATATGAGCTGAAAACTGAAATAAATATTTAAAATTTTCTCCCGTAATAGACATTTCATTCCTAATTATTTCAAAAAAAAATCATTGAAATCGGTTAATAACCTAAAATTTTATAGGGGTGTTTCCATTCTAAATGGGTCACACTGTATACTAGAGCAACAACTAAACTAAACTTTTAAGAACAACTGAAATGCGAACACTAAGATCAATAACAAGACATGACAGTTCTTGACCGGAAGAGGAATGAAGAAATAAGGGAAATATGTGAGATTTAAGATGTAATAAGATGGGCAAGAAACCGAAGAAGAAAATGGAGAGACCACGTGGACAGAATGCCAGATGATCGGCTGGCAAAGATTGCGAAAGAGAAAAAACCAAATACATCTCCACTTCCTGGACGGATAAGATGGTATGAAAGTTGGTCTTCAGCATCCCACCCAACTGCTCCTGGCTAATCATTGATGAAGACCCAGGACTCAGTCCTAATGTAAGAAGAAGAGACAAGTTCCAACCAATGTTTCTTGTGACTAAAATGTCTCCACTCTTGGCAGTTCCTATCTTTACTTCTTCATTCAGTAGTCTCACTAAAATGAAAGTGTATTGATTATTTATGATGTTAGCACAATTTAATGCAATAAACACCACGTCCTTGTCCACTGCTTCCTGAGCTTGTTGAACCTTTTGAGATGTTGTGAGTTGTGATGTCCCTAGTCCACGAGAGTTTTTTTGTGCTCCTCTGTAGCTCCTTCTTCCTCTAAAGTTACTGTGTGTTTCTTGGGTGCAATCAGTCAGCAAATGCCCTTGTCTTCCACATTTATGACTGTATTCTGTATTAATGGTCTCTATGGCTGATGAATAGTCCTCACTTAATGACAGTAGAAGATGGCACAGTTTATCTGATTTATCCATCTTTGAGCCAATGCTTTCTAATCACCGTACCAAATTTCATAAAGTGGTCCTCTAATTTTTCAGTACTTTTAGAACTCATAGTAAGAAGTATTCTTTTTAATGCAAGTTTTGTAAACACACTTTTCCTATGAAATACATCTTCTAGAGGATATTTAGGCGATCGCTCACTCTGGAGTACATCCCGGGGGCCTGGAGAAGAGTGAGAGTCGTGTTCATTCCCAAGCTGGGAAAGGCGGATTATTCTAATCCGAAATCGTTTCGTCCCATCAGCCTCTCGAGCTTTATGTTGAAGACTCTTGAGCGCATTGTGGGCCGTCATATTAAGGAAGAGCTGCTCACTGTGGCTCCTCTACACGAGCAACAATACGCTTACAGGGCGGGTAGGTCTACGGAGGCCGCCCTTCATCACCTTGTACAGAGGCTGGAGGGGCAGTGCGTCCGGATGCGCCACCCTGGCGGCGTTTGTGGATATAGAGGGAGCGTTTGACAACACCTCCTTTGCATCGATATGTCAAGCCCTGTTTATACAAAAAGAAGCCGCCAGGGCGGCCCACAGACTGGCAGGTCCTAATATGCTACAGACTCAGCTGAATCGTGGGGTCATCTCAAGGGCTGTTGAGGGAGTGCCCGGAACTGTTGATGAAGCAGGATCGGGTGCCTCCGACGTTTCTGTCAAGCGGACCTCTAAAGTTTGTAGTACCCGAGAGGAAGGACTGGAAATTCTTTCAAAACTCTATCTTCCCGTCGCATGGAACCATCTGGTTGGATTGATCCAAAACCGTGACGGGGGCAGGGGCAGGTGTGTATGGTGCGACTTCTGGGACGAGGCTTAGCTTCCCTCTAGGCTGCCACTGTACCATCTTCCAAGCCGAGTTTTTCGCGATCATCCGATGCGAGGAGTTCATTTTAAACTCATCGCTACGCCGGAAGGAGATATTTATCTGTACGGACAGCAAGGCAGGAATGGCTGCCTTAAAAGCTGATTTAACGACGTCTGCGCTGGTGCTGGAGTGTAAGAAAACACTCTTGTCGCTCACGCGGATTGCCTAGGTACGTCTAACTTGGGTTCCAGGGCACTCCGGTGTTTGAGGCGGGCAGGTTGGCCCTTCGTGGCTCCAAAAAGAGTCCCGTAGGGCCCGAACCTATTGTAGGATTAGCCGGCGCGGTCGTATCCGCCATTGTGGACCGTATCTTCTGGCAAAGATCCGATATTGCTTGGAAGGAGGCCGGAGGCATGCGGTAGTCGCGATGTCTCATGGAACCAAGAAACAAGTCGAAGTCCCTGATGGAATTATCCAGAAAGACCTCAGATGTGCGACAGGACTTCTCACGGGTCACTGTCATATGAGAAGCACATTCTGGGTCTGTCACAGGATCCGGTATGTCGCTTGTGTCTGGAAGACGAGGATACCCGGCCAAGGAGTCTCTGCGGCTTTGTCAGGGCGAACTGGAGGGGTACTAGCTTGTGATGGGTCACAATGGGCCAAGTGTCTCCTCCGAAGGGAGCCCATCTAACAATATTCATCATATCTCTGGCGGTCAAAGCTTCTTTTAAGTGTTTGTCTGTTACACACTAGACAATGACACTTTTTGCTTTTGCATCTTTAAGTTTGAATTTATCTTTTTTTTTTTGGAAGCCATATCCTATTAGTCTTTTTCTAAGAATGCACGTAACTTTCAATTTCCTAAGCTTTCCGAATTTAACTGAGGAAATACTACTGTGGAAGCCATGTTTTTTTAAGGTAAAAAAAAACCAAAGATACAATAGTAATGAAATAACTACACCTTTGTTATGTAACTAAGACGATTATCGACAATTTACTTATAAGGGTTTGCTCCCACTTATTCAAAAGGGAGAGTCGTTAAATGCAATTAAATGCGTTTGTGTAAATGGAAGGTGCATTAAAATGCATCGCAATACTCAAACAAACGGTGATATTTCTTCAGATCTACAAGGAAAAAAGCAAATAAATCACCGACTTTTCAATTAAAACGAATCTATTATTGATCGGTCGATTTCTATGCGTGTCAGATTGCCTGGCTGTACATTAGCAATTAATAAATCAACCGTTGATTTATGCAACGAATATATAATAACAGCAATATTGTTACAAGATGTCGGGATTATTGCGACATTGTTCCTCTTATTTGTAAGGCAATATGGTGATTAACTCTTAAGGTTGGAATATTCGCCACAATTCTGCGGTTTACCACTTGTGGATAAAGTTTAAAACGGTCCTGGTATAACACGTTGAAAAATAACGGTTTATTTACAACAATTATCACAATTCTGTTCAGTTAAAACCTGGAAAAGCATAACTATTGTGACCATAGAATATTATACAACAAGTGTTTTAAGAAGCACTCAAATTGCATTTTGCCACATAAGTTGGCAATAAAATCGGCGGCGATTTATGTAAAAGGAAAAACTGATTCAAACGCAAAATTTTGCAAAAATCTGCTAAAAAAAAATCATAAGATCTGTGATTAATACGTATTTTACAACTGTCAGATAAGCAGGGACTTATGGCTGTTTCCCCGATACTTCCAAGTCAATTTTTGTTTAAATTGTGAGTAACTCACTTATTTGAAACATTCTGTATATACACACTCTATAACGAACGAAAGCTAATAAATGGGGCTATCACGTGACGTTGAGGCGGCATGGCTAAGTTGCCCCGTATGGCCGCTAAGGGGCGTCAAAGTTGACCGTTGTTTTTTGTAGTTTTTGCTAAATATCTCAAAAACTCTTCAAGTTAGAGGTTTGATTTTTTTACCACAAACGCAGCTCGATGGGATACAATTTTTAAAAGTAAGTAAAAGGTAAAAATTGTATCAATTTTTACCATTTACGCACTTTTTCGATAACAGACACCGTTTGACATTGAAAAATTAAAAACTAGAATTGTCAATAAATTTAGAGGATGGTATTTTTTGAATTTTTTTACAGAAAAATTTTGAATTTTTAAAATTTACTTTCACGGCCTAAATTCTTTCAGGTTAATGATACAAAAATGACGTAAAGTGTCACTTGTCAAAATGCCATTTTTTTAGGGTGTCACGCTCTGGAAACTGTCAAAATTGACATAATTTCAAAGTTATTTCCGAAACCCTGTTAGAGCAAAACGAACGTTAGATTCGAGTTTCTCAGGTTGAAATTAGTTAAAAAGGTCACTTTAATCGAGCAAAATCTAATATGGCCGCTGTTAGTATAGTAGGCCTAAACATTTCTAATTTGAACTACATTTTCGGGCACTTTCTTCAAAAAATTGTGAGTAACTCACTTATTTGAAACATTCTGTATATAAACACTCTATAACGAAGGAAAGCTAATAAATGGGGCTATCACGTGACGTTGACCGGACACGGCTAGGTGGTCCTGTTTGGCCGGTAGAGGGCGTCAAAGTTGACCATTGTTTTTTGCAGTTTTTGTTAAATATCTCAAAAACGCTTCAAGTTAAAGGTGTGATTTTTTAACACAAACGCAGCTCGATGGTATACAATTTTTGCCTTTTACGCACTTTTTTGGTAACATACACTGTTTGACCTTGAAAAATTAAAAACTAGAATTGTCAAAAAATTACAGTAGTATCTAATGAATTTTTTTAGGAAAAAATTTTGAATTTTTAAAATTTACTTTCACGGTCTAAATTCTTTTAGGTTAATGATACAAAAATGACGTAAAGTGTCACTTGTCAAAATGTCATTTTTTTAGGGTGTCACGCTCTGAAAACTGTCAAAATTGACATAGTTTCAAAGTCATTTCCGAAACAGTGTTAGAGCAAAACGAACGTTAGATTCGAGTTTCTCAGGTTGAAATTAGTTAAAAAGGTCACTTTGATCCAGCAAAATCCAATATGGCCGCTGTTAGTATAGTAGGCCAAAAATGTTCTAATTTGACTTAAATTTTCGTGCACTTTTCCCAAAAAATTGTGAGTAACTCACTTATTTGAAACATTCTGTATATACACATTCTTTAACCAACAAAAGCTAATAAATGGAGCTATTACGTGACGTTAAGGCGGCATGGCTAAGTTGCCCCGTTTGGTCGCTAGAGGGCGTCAAAGTTGACCGTTGTTTTTTGTAGTTTTTGCTAAATATCTCAAAAACGTTTCAAGTTAGAGGTCTGATTTTTTTACCACAAACGCAGCTCGATGGAATACAATTTTTGCCTTTTACGCACTTTTTCGGTACCAGACACCGTTTGACCTTAAAAAATTAAAAACTAGCATTGTCAAAAAATTACAGTAGTATCTTTTGATTTTTTTTAGAAAAAAATTTTGAATTTTTAAAATTTACTTTTACTGCCTAAATTCTTTTAGGTTAATGATACGAAAATGACGTAAAGTGTCATTTGTCAAAATACCATTTTTTAAGGGTGTCACGCTCTGAAAACTCTAAAAATTGACATAATTTCAAAGTCATTTCCGAAACCCTGTTAGAGCAAAACGAACGTAAGATTCGAGTTTCTCAGGTTGAAATTAGTTAAAAAGGTCACTTTAATCGAGCAAAATCTAATATGGCCGCTGTTAGTATAGTAGGCCTAAACATTTCTAATTTGAACTACATTTTCGGGCACTTTCTTCAAAAAATTGTGAGTAACTCACTTATTTGAAACATTCTGTATATAAACACTCTATAACGAAGGAAAGCTAATAAATGGGGCTATCACGTGACGTTGACCGGACACGGCTAGGTGGTCCTGCTTGGCCGGTAGAGGGCGTCAAATTTGGCTCTTGTTTTTGGTGGTTTTTGCTAAATATCGAAATTTCAAAAACGCCCTCTAGCGTCGCGAACTGACAAGGTATCGAAATACGGTTTTTGCCATTAATCTTTTCTCAAAAATCGACCTCTAGACATGTATACCAGTTTTTTCCTATCTAGCCGGGAAATGGGGTTTTCCTGTCAAAACACACTAAATCCGGACACCCTGTACAGGCTTATTGATTGAATTTTGACCACCCCCTTAATCCTGTATTTTTCACTTTATCAAAACATTACCAGATATGAAACTTGTAGTTATTTGTGTCTACTTTACCCCTAGATAATCCATTAGTATACAGGGTGTCCCAAATTTGACCAAACTTATAATTTCCAATGTCCAATGTATGTACATACTTCACCTTCTCTAATGTTTGATTCGTTACGAATAAACAGAGTGGAATGTATTTTTTTTGTATATAACTTTTGAAGCACACTGTATATAACAAGTTCAAATTTGAATGGCAATCAAAACGACACGCTGTATTGGGTCTTTTAAAGTTTCCGGTGTAACAAAGTCGGCACGACAAGAATCCCACATACGCAAAGTAAAACGAAGCCGGTCCAAGATCAGCTGAGACGGATCATTCATGGGGCCGAGGTCCTTCTTGGGTGGTCCGCGGCCGCGGGGCTTCGCTGACCCCCCGGGGGCCTCGCTCAAATTAAGACCGTTTATTTACTTAGGTGATTGATCTGCGATCGTTTGATTTATTAAATGGGGATTATTAAGGCGTGTTGAATTTCGTTATTTCTTTGATTTTTCTCTTTCTGCACAAGATATTACTTAAACTGTTCAAATTGAGTTTAAATAGGCTGTAGTCATTTAAATTTTTCTCTAAGTTTTTCAAATTGTTCAGTACGGCCCTGTTATTTGAGTTCAATTTATTAAAACTGTCCCCAGTGAAAATTTCAGGTCCGTAACTGCCCAATTAGGTAAATTCAGTTACATGTCAGTTGACTGTGTTTTCTCCAATGTTTTTCAAGGTTTTTGCCATTTAACTTAAACCAGAATTTTTTCTAAAAAATTTGTTAGTACTGTCCTGCTATTTAGGTTCAATTTACTAGCCCCAGTGAGAATTTCAGGTTCGTAACTGCCCAATTGTTCAAATTATGTGCCAAATTCAGTTACATGTTAGTTAAATGCTATTCCTCAAATTTCTTTGCAGGTTTTTTCATTATTTTTAGCTTCTTTGAGCATCGATTTCAGCATTTTTAAGTAAATTTAAACATCAATTTTAGCATTTCCCAGCCTAAGCGTTCTTAAGCCACTTTAAATGTCGATTTTTGCATTTTTAAGCGATTTTAGTCATTAATTTCAGCATTTTTAAGCTACTGTAAGTTTTAATATTTTTGACTTTCTTAGATGTGAAATTCATCATTTTCAAGCCACTTTGAGCATTGATTTCATAATTTTTAGACATTTTCTGCATTTTTAAAGTGCTTTGGTCGATTTCAGCATTTTTAAGCGATTTTATGCATGTTTCATCATTTTTTAAGCAATTAAGTGTCAATTTTAGCACTCACGTTGAGCAATGATTTCATCAGTTTTAAACAATTTCAGCAATTGGAAGCATTAATTTCAGCATTTTAAGCGACAATGTGCATTGATTTCAGCGTTTTTAAGCAATTTCAGCATTTTAAGCATCAATTTCATCATTTCTAAGCAATATCCATCATCTATTTCCGCATTTTTCAGCGGCTATCAGTGACAAATTTATAATTTTTCATGACACTGCGATCACCGATTATCATTTTTAAACGATTCAATCTCATCACTTCTCACACATTTGATATCGCATCAATTTCGTCATTTTTAGCCATTTTAGGCATCGATTTCAGCATTTTTAAGCTACTGTAAGTTTTAATATTTTTGACTTTCTTAAATGACTTTTCAGCATTTTCAAGCGACTTTGAGCATCAATTTCAGGATTTTTAAGCAATGGAATATAATAATATAAATAAATAATATTGACAAAGTGTCTTTGAACATCTTTGATTTCACATTTACTAGTGGTACTTTTACTCCCTGGGAAGAAAAGTAAATTTTATCAGACAAGTAATTTGAAGTACAAATTTAAGCATTTTTTGACATTCTTAATGCGAAATTCAGCATTTTCAAGCCACTTTGAGCATTGATTTTATCATTTTTAGACAATTTCTGCATTTTGAGGCAAATTTTTAACATCAATTTTTGGCATTTTTAAAGCCCTTTGATCGATTTCAGCATTTTTAAGCATAAGTTTCATCATTTTTTAAGCAACTAAGTGTCAATTTTAGCACTCACGTTGAGCAATGATTTCATCAGTTTTAAACAATTTCAGCAATTGGAAGCATTAATTTCAGCATTTTAAGCGACAGTGTGCATTGATTTCAGCGTTTTTAAGCAATTTCAGCATTTAAAGCATCAATTTCATCATTTCTAAGCAATATCCAGCATCAATTTTCGCATTTTTCAGCGGCTATCAGTGACAAATTTATCATTTTTCATGCCACTGTGGTCACCGATTATCATTTTTAAACGATTCAATCTCATCACTTCTTAAACATTTGATAACGCATCAATTTCGTAATTTTTAAGCCAATTTAAACATCAATTTTAGCATTTTTTAGCCATTTTAAGTATCGATTTCAGCATTTTTAACCTACTCTAAGTTTTAATATTTTTGACTTTTCAGGCGACTTGAGCATCGATTTCAGGATTTTTAAGCAATAGAATATAATAATATAAATAAATAATATTGACAAAGTGTCTTTGGACTTTGATTTCACATTTACTAGTGGCACTTTTACTCCCTGGGAAGAAAAGTAAATTTTATCCGGCAAGTATTTTGAAGTATAAATTTAAGCATTTTTTGTCATTTTAGATGTAAAATTCAGCATTTTCAAGCCACTTTGAGCATTGATTTCATCATTTTTAGACAATTTCTGCATTTTGAAGCGATTTTAAACATACATTTTTGGCATTTTTAAGGCGCTTTGGTCGATTTCAGCATTTTTAAGCGATTTTAAGCATAAGTTTCATCATTTTTTAAGCAACTAAGTGTCAATTTTAGCACTCACGTTTTAAACAATTTCAGCAATTGGAAGCATTAATTTCAGCATTTTAAGCGACAATATGCATTGATTTCAGCGTTTGATGATTTCAATTTTTTGCATTTTTGACATTCTCTAATATTAAGTTCAGAATTTTTAAATCACGTTGAGCAATGATTTCATCAGTTTTAAACAATTTCAGCAATTGGAAGCATTTATTTCAGCATTTTAAGCGACAATGTGCATTGATTTCAGCGTTTTAAACAATTTCAGCATTTTAAAGCATCAATTTCATCATTTCTAAGCAATATCCAGCATTTTTCAGCGGCTGTCAGTGACAAATTTATCATTTTTCATACCACTATGATCACCGGTTATCATTTTTAAACGATTCAATCTCATCACTTCTCAAACATTTGATAACGCATCAATTTCGTCATTTTTTAGCTATTTTAGGCATCGATTTCATCATTTTTAAGCGATTTTAGTGCTTTTTAACCTACTCTAAGTTTTAATATTTTTGACTTTCTTAAATGACTTTTCAGGCGACTTTGAGCATCGATTTCAGGATTTTTAAGCAATGGAATATAATAAAATAAATAAATAATATTGACAAAGTGTCTTTGGACAGAACATTAATTTCACATTTACTAGTGGCACTTTTACTCCCTGGGAAGAAAAGTCATTTTCTACATTCTTAGATGTGAAATTCAGCATTTTCAAGCCACTTTGAGCATTGATTTCATCATTTTTAGACAATTTCTGCATTTTGAGGCGATTTTAAACATACATTTTTGGCATTTTTAAGGCGCTTTGGTCGATTTCAGCATTTTTAAGCGATTTTAAGCATAAGTTTCATCATTTTTTAAGCAACTAAGTGTCAATTTTAGCACTCACGTTGAGCAATGATTTCATCAGTTTTAAACAATTTCAGCAATTGGAAGCATTAATTTCAGCATTTTAAGCGACAATGTGCATTGATTTTAGCGTTTTTAAACAATTTCAGCATTTTAAAGTAAATTTAAACATCAGTTTTAGCATTTTTTAGCCATTTTAAGCATCGATTTCAGCATTTTTAAGCGATTTTAGTAATTAACATCAGCAATCTCATCATTTCTCAAACATTTGATAACGCATCAATTTCATCATTTGTTAGCCATTTTAAGCATCGATTTCAGCATTTTTAAGCGATTTTCTCTCCTGAATCTATCACACCTTAATCTTAAAGCTTGTCAGAATTAAACTGCCACTCACAGCAAACATGAATAATGACTTGAAGCAAGATAGAAATAGAAACCAAATGATGTCATCGTCATTATGCGATAAAAACGGTCATTATTCGCTTCTATACTACTCGTTTAGTTTTGTTCGGTTATTTAAATTATGTCATTAAACTGCTTTTTGTTGCTTTATTGCTGGCTGTATAATCTTGATAGACAACCTTATGGAAATAAGTTACATGTGGCGGTTCGTTTAGATTGAGACGAATGTGTGGTCTTACGAAACGTATATACTTTTACTTGAACGATCTGATCGGAAAAATGAAAATCTTACCACCATTATCAGAATCAAACTAATCCTGACGGGCATATTTTTCCATTCATAGCCCATTAAGAGCTTATATGCGTATCGCATAATAAATAACTGACACAGCTATTCGTCCTATTATACAAGACTTTAATAGCTGCTAATCTTATGGTTGTCAGAATGCTAAATAATTGCATTGCGAGTTTCTGCCCCGGTCGTTTTCCTTTGCGAGGATTATTTTCTCATCAAAACGCAAATATCTCTTGTCGTAACAGTGGGAGTGGAATAGAAACCCATGGCAAAATGTGTACATGACAAGGTATTTAAGGTATTTTATTTCACTAAATCTCTGGTAATGTGACTGTGATTTTAGTTTCTGGTAGATACGTTTTCTAGACAGCAACCATTATGCTGATGATCAATCAGTTTTCCTTTGATATACTAATAAAAACCGGTTTTAAGTTTTTATGAATAGCCAAAAATTGCAGAACAAATTTTTACTGTCATTTTCGTAAGAAAAAAAAATACATGAAGAGCAAAATAAAATATACAATAGTTGTGACGAGTTCCTAATTTTTCAAAAAAAAAAATGAAAGAATGGAGTATTAGGGTTTTTTTTACTACTTTTTGAAATTTAATATCTTGGTAACATGAAGGGCTAGAGAAGCCAGTTTTGGCTCATTTTGTAGTATTTTTTACCCTTTTTCTAATAGCGTTTTAGTGAAATCTATAAGAGTTCGAATAAAAAAGTTACAATAATTCAAAAATTGAACAAATGCTATTTTTGCAAAACGTGCAATTTTTGGAATTTTTTTATTTTGCTCCAGGAGGGGTCCAATGCACAGCAAAAAGCGCATATTTATACCAAAAGACCATAAATTAAGTAAAATAAGTACAAAAAAAGCATTTTTAAATTTTTAATTTTTCGAAAAAATTGAAAGAATGGGGTCTTTTTTTACTACTTTTTGAAATTCAATATCTCGGTAACATGAAGAGCTAGAGAGGCCAGTTTTGGCTCATTTTGTAGTATTTTTTACCCTTTTTCTAATGGCGTTTTAGTGAAATCTATAAGAGTTCGAATAAAAAAGTTACAATTATTCAAAAATTGAAAAAATGCCATTTTTGCAAAAAGTGCAATTTTGGCAATATTTTGTTTTACTCCAGGAGGGGTTTCCAATGCACAACAAAAGGCATATTTATACCAAAAGACCATAAATTAAGTAAAATAAGTACAAAAAAAGCACTTTTAAATTTTTAATTTTTCGAAAAAATTTAAAGAATTGGGTCTTTTCTTACTTTTTTTTGAAATTCAATATCTCGGTAACATGAAGAGCTAGAGAGGCCAGTTTTGGCTCATTTTGTAGTATTTTTTACCCTTTTTCTAATAGCGTTTTAGTGAAATCTATAAGAGTTCGAATAAAAAAGTTACAATTATTCAAAAATTGAAAAAATGCCATTTTTGCAAAAAGTGCAATTTTGGCAATATTTTGTTTTACTCCAGGAGGGGTTTCCAATGCACAGCAAAAGGCATATTTATACCAAAAGACCATAAATTAAGTAAAATAAGTACAAAAAAAGCACTTTTAAATTTTTAATTTTTCGAAAAAATTTAAAGAATGGGGTCTTTTCTTACTACTTTTTGAAATTCAATATCTCGGTAACATGAAGAGCTAGAGAGGCCAGTTTTGGCTCATTTTGTAGTATTTTTTACCCTTTTTCTAATAGCGTTTTAGTGAAATCTATAAGAGTTCGAATAAAAAAGTTACAATTATTCAAAAATTGAAAAAATGCCATTTTTGCAAAAAGTGCAATTTTGGCAATATTTTGTTTTACTCCAGGAGGGGTTTCCAATGCACAGCAAAAGGCATATTTATACCAAAAGACCATAAATTAAGTAAAATAAGTACAAAAAAAGCACTTTTAAATTTTTAATTTTTCGAAAAAATTTAAAGAATTGGGTCTTTTCTTACTTTTTTTTGAAATTCAATATCTCGGTAACATGAAGAGCTAGAGAGGCCAGTTTTGGCTCATTTTGTAGTATTTTTTACCCTTTTTCTAATAGCGTTTTAGTGAAATCTATAAGAGTTCGAATAAAAAAGTTACAATTATTCAAAAATTGAAAAAATGCCATTTTTGCAAAAAGTGCAATTTTGGCAATATTTTGTTTTACTCCAGGAGGGGTTTCCAATGCACAGCAAAAGGCATATTTATACCAAAAGACCATAAATTAAGTAAAATAAGTACAAAAAAAGCACTTTTAAATTTTTAATTTTTCGAAAAAATTTAAAGAATGGGGTCTTTTCTTACTACTTTTTGAAATTCAATATCTCGGTAACATGAAGAGCTAGAGAGGCCAGTTTTGGCTCATTTTGTAGTATTTTTTACCCTTTTTCTAATAGCGTTTTAGTGAAATCTATAAGAGTTCGAATAAAAAAGTTACAATTATTCAAAAATTGAAAAAATGCCATTTTTGCAAAAAGTGCAATTTTGGCAATATTTTGTTTTACTCCAGGAGGGGTTTCCAATGCACAGCAAAAGGCATATTTATACCAAAAGACCATAAATTAAGTAAAATAAGTACAAAAAAAGCACTTTTAAATTTTTAATTTTTCGAAAAAATTTAAAGAATGGGGTCTTTTCTTACTACTTTTTGAAATTCAATATCTCGGTAACATGAAGAGCTAGAGAGGCCAGTTTTGGCTCATTTTGTAGTATTTTTTACCCTTTTTCTAATAGCGTTTTAGTGAAATCTATAAGAGTTCGAATAAAAAAGTTACAATTATTCAAAAATTGAAAAAATGCCATTTTTGCAAAAAGTGCAATTTTGGCAATATTTTGTTTTACTCCAGGAGGGGTTTCCAATGCACAACAAAAGGCATATTTATACCAAAAGACCATAAATTAAGTAAAATAAGTACAAAAAAAGCATTTTTAAATTTTTAATTTTTCGAAAAAATTAAAAAAATGGGGTCTTTTTTTACTACTTTTTGAAATTCAATATCTCGGTAACATGAAGAGCTAGAGAGGCTAGTTTTGGCTCATTTTGTAGTATTTTTTACCCTTTTTCTAATAGCGTTTTAGTGAAATCTATAAGAGTTCGAATAAAAAAGTTACAATTATTCAAAAATTGAAAAAATGCCATTTTTGCAAAAAGTGCAATTTTGGCAATATTTTGTTTTACTCCAGGAGGGGTTTCCAATGCACAGCAAAAGGCATATTTATACCAAAAGACCATAAATTAAGTAAAATAAGTACAAAAAAAGCACTTTTAAATTTTTTATTTTTCGAAAAAATTTAAAGAATGGTGTCTTTTTTTACTACTTTTTGAAATTCAATATCTCGGTAACATGAAGAGCTAGATAGGCCAGTTTTGGCTCATTTTGTAGTATTTTTTACCCTTTTTCTAATGGCGTTTTAGTGAAATCTATAAGAGTTCGAATAAAAAAGTTACAATTATTCAAAAATTGAAAAAATGCCATTTTTGCAAAAAGTGCAATTTTGGCAATATTTTGTTTTACTCCAGGAGGGTTCCAATGCACAGCAAAAGAAAATATTTATACCAAAAGACCATAAATTAAGTAAAATAAGTACAAAAAAAGCACTTTTAAATTTTTAATTTTTCGAAAAAATTTAAAAATGGGGCCTGTTTTTTACTTCTTTTTGAAATTCAATATCTCGGTAACATGAAGAGCTAGAGAGGCTCAGGTTTTGACTCATTTTGTAGTATTTTTTATCCTCTGTCTAATGGCGTTTTAGTGAAATCTATAAGAGTTCGAATAAAAAAGTTACAATCATTAAAAAAATGAAAAAATGCCATTTTTGCAAAATGTGCATTTTGTTTTACTGTAGGAGGGGTTCCAATGCACAGCAAAGGCATATTTATACCAAAAGACCTTAAATTAGGTGAAATAAGTACAAAAAAAGCAGTTTTTATAACATTTTTTCGAAAACTCAATGATAACAAATATACAAGGCGTTAAAAATAATTTACCTTAAATAATAATTAAGAATAATTATTCATAATAATTGTAATGCAATTTGTCAAAATTGGGTCTACAGATTGTCGTAAAAAGTTTCTCGAACCGTCCACAGGTTTCAAATGCCTTAAAAGCAGTCCAGAACCTTCAATGCTCTTTTAACTGTCCAAATGTTCCTAAAGTAGTCTAAAAGGCTCGAAAATTCTTCTAAAGCAGTCGGAAGTCTTTCAAAACAGTCTAGAAACTTCTAAGAGTTTTCAAATGCCTCTAAAGCATTCCAGAACCTTTATTTAACATGCTCTTTGAACTGTCCAAATGCTCTTCAAGTAGTTAAAAAAAAAATTTGATAGTTTCCAAAACAGTCTAAAATCAGAGTTTTGTGGTTTTTTGAGAAAAACGATTTTGCTTTTTAAACGCTTTTTTCCACGACTTTATTGCTTTTTAATCCAGATTCTAGTTATTAGTCCCATCAGATTGTATATTGATTTGTCTATACATTTTGACACAATCAGCAGACATAACATATCGATATTTGCGAAATCTATTAAGAATGGAAAATAAATCCTGTTGAATTGTGGGACCAATAATTTTATTACAACAGACATGGCAATTGTGTTTAGATTGGGATGAAAGTGTTCCAATGCAAATATATTCTACTTGGAAGACTTACCAAGAGCAATTAGAATCGAAATGCATGGTTTTTCTGATGCATCTGAAATTGCGTATGGAGCATGCATCTTAGGTCTACAACTGATAATAAGGAATGTAGCATTAAATTATTATGTGCCAAATCAATAGTAGTTCCTTTAAAATGTTTGACTCTTTCTCGATTACAACTGTGTGGTGCTCTCTTGGCAGCAAGATTAAGCCAACAGGCCAGATCATCTTTAAAATTGTATATAGACAATAGTATATTACATACTCAGGTGGAAAGTGTTTGATTTTTGTCGAGAGATTAGGTTAGGTTAGGTTAGGTACATGAATTCATTAGTTCATTAGTTAGAAGCTCAGTCTCACTGCTTTTTCGAGATTTTGAATATGATCAGAAACATCCGATAATTTTACCTAAAAATCACTTATTGACTAAATTACTGCAAGCAGGACTTCAAGCTTTGCTTGCTAATATACGTACTCGATTTTGGCCTATCGGAGGGCGAAATGAAGTTAAAAGGGTTTTGAAAACTGTGTAGTTTGCTTCAGAGTAAAACCTATTACGATGGATACATTATTGGGCCAATTACCTTACCCCCATGTAGGCCTTTTTTAAATGTGACTGTTGATTATGCTGAACCGTTTCATATTAAGGTGGGATTGGCAAGAAGTAAACAATTAGTGAAGGCGTATTTGTGTGTTTTTATTTGTTTAGTTACTAAAGCCTTACACTTGGAATTGGTTACGGATCTCACCACTAAATCTTTTCTAAATGCATTCAAAAGATTTGTATCGCGTAGAGGTAAGAGCTTACATATTTATTCTGACAATGGTACTACTTTTGTAAGTGCAAATAGGGAATTGAGCAATTTCCTCAGTCAGGTTCAATGTCAAAATTCATTTTATAACTTTTTTACGAACGAAGGTATTAATTGGCATTTTATTCTCCCCACATTTTGGTGGAATATGGGAATCGGCCATAAAAGCAGTAAAATATCATATGCGTCGAACTATCATTAACGTATGAGGAATTTTATACCATTATAGTGCAAATTGAAGCCTGTCTAAATTCCCGTCCGTTAAAACCACTTTCATCTGATATCATTGATCTAAATCCTTTAACTCCGGGACATTTTCTGATTGTTGCTTCTTTACTCACTGTACCCGAACCAGACATTAAAGAGTTGAAGTCTGGACGACTTGATAGATATCAACATTTAACACAACTGATGCAACAGTTTTGGTCAAGATGGTCCAAGGACTACATCACAGAGTTGCAGCATCCTTCCAGTCATGGTGCACCGGCTTCCCAAAATCTGGCTTCTGGAACACAATGGTGCTTTTGGTAGAAGGTGTCTAGGAAGAATTCTAGAAACACATCCTGGTGAAGATGGTATTATTCGTGTTGTTACTGTTGGAACTGCCGTTGTTGCTGTTGGAATTGTTGAGTAGTAGTTAGTTGATCCTAGACAATAACATTGCGTTATTCGTACTAGTAAATTAAAAATCCGTTTTTCTACCGTATCAAAGTACTTTCCTTAAATACACTAGTTTTGGTTTGTTTACCAATTGGTCAACAAGACAGAGTCATTACATCCAACTTAATTAAATAGACAAACCAAACAAACAACATTTGAATGTTTTCAGTGACCTGGTTGTCTACAGCACGGAGATTTCTTAATAATGGATTCCACTCGATTGCAAAAAAGGACTGGAAAGTGAAGAAATGAAGCTGCTTCTTGCGCATAAAGATTTCCGATGACGAACGTCAAATAAATAAATTACACGAACAATAGTCCGCGATAAATAAATCCTTCAAGCGGCTGTCAAAGCTGAATCGTTTCGTCTACCAGCAAGGCATAACAAACTGTCCGATTGTTTTACGTTTCTATTTTATTAATAAGTCGTTAATAGATTTATTTGTGTTGAACACTGACGAGTTGAATTCCTGTCAAACGTTTTCCTTTTTCAGTTATGGGATTCGTTTCTGTTTTGTATCATTTTCCATTGTTTTGCACCACATTCATTTTGTGTTTTCGTTTTGGCTACCTTCGAGTATTGCAATGGTTTTTAGCATGATGTTGAAAAAAACTGTAAAACCCTCTCTTTTGGGGATCATTTCACTCATGAAACTTATAACGGAAAAGGGTATAGGAATTAAAAATGTTCCTTTTTCTCAAAAATTATCATTTTTGCTTCCAGTATACGCTGTGCAATATGGCGATTGACTGTTTTTGGTTACCCTGTACGACATTTTTTAGGTAGAATTTTTTGCTTAACACCACTGAAAAGAGCAGCTCAAAACGGGTTTTTTAAGTGGTTGAACCACCCTGTACTCTCAAAAATAACCGAGTTACAGGGTGCTCAAATTTCAAAACACAATTTCAACTAATTTCAATGTTTGTTGCATCAACTCAGTTTTTCCGAAATAACTCGAAAACGGTGAAAATTACGAAAAATTTGTAAGGGACCAAAAATGTTCCCAATCAACTTCTTTACTCATCATCGTAAATCTGCCGGACCGTTTTTGCTTCCAGTATACTGGGTGTGCATGAAAAGTATAGTGATTGACTGTTTTTGGTCACCCTGTACGCAATTATTCAGATATAATTTTTTGCTCAACACCCCTGCAAAGAGCAGCTCAAGGCGGTTTTTTTAAGTGGTTGAATCACTCTAAACTCTCAAAAATAACCGAGTTACAGGGTGTTCAAATTTCAAACCACAATAATTTCAACTTATTTGAAAATTTGTCGCATCAACCCAGTTTTTCCGAAATAACTAGAAAACGGTAAAAGTAACGAAAAATTCACAAGAGGTCAAAAATGTTCTTGATCAACTTCTTAACTCATCACCGTAAGTTTGCAGAACAGTTTTTGCTTCTAGTATACTGGGTGTGTATGAAAAGTATAGTGATTGAATGTTTTTGGTCACCCTGTACGCAATTTTTCAGATAGAATTTTTTGCTTAACACCACTGAAAAGAGCAGCTCAAAACGGGTTTTTTAAGTGGTTGAGCCACCCTGTACTCTCAAAAATAACCGAGTTACAGGGTGCTCAAATTTCAAACCACAATAATTTCAACTTATTTGAAAATTTGTCGCATGAACCCAGTTTTTCCGAAATAACTCGAAAACGGTGAAAATTACGAAAAATTTGCAAGGAACCACAAATGTTCTTGATCAACGTCTTAACTCATCACCGTAAGTTTGCAGAACAGTTTTTGCTTCCAGTATACTGGGTGTGCATGAAAAGTATAGTGATTGACTGTTTTTGGTCACCCTGTACGTAATTTTTCAGATAGAATTTTTTGCTTAACACCACTGCAAAGAGCAGCTCAAGACGGTTTTTTTAAGTGGTTGAACCACCCTGAACTTTCAAAAATAACCGAGTTACAGGGTGCTCAAATTTCAAACCACAATAATTTCAACTTATTTGAAAATTTGTCTCATTAACCCAGTTTTTCCTATATAACTAAAAAACGGTGAAAATTACGAAAAATTTGCAAGGGACCAAAAATGTTCTTGATCAACTTCTTAACTCAGCACCGTAAGTTTGCAGAACAGTTTTTGCTTCCAGTATACTGGGTGTGCATGAAAAGTATAGTGATTGACTGTTTTTGGTCACCCTGTACGTAATTTTTCAGATAGAATTTTTTGCTCAACACCACTGGAAAAAGGAGCTCAAGACTGTTAATTTGAGTGGTTCAACCTCTCTGAACTCTCAAAAATAACCGAGTTACAGGGTGTGCAAATTTCAAACCACAATAATTTCAACTTATTTGAAAATTTGTCGCATCAACCCAGTTTTTCCGAAATAACTCGAAAACGGTGAAAATTACAAAAAATCTGCAAGGGACCAAAAATGTTCTTGATTAACTTCTTAACTCATCACCGTAAGTTTGCAGAACAGTTTTTGCTTCTAGTATACTGGGTGTGTATGAAAAGTATAGTGATTGACTGTTTTTGGTCACCCTGTACGCAATTTTTCAGACAGAATTTTTTGCTTAACACCACTGAAAAGAGCAGCTCAAAACGGGTTTTTTAAGTGGTTGAGCCACCCTGTACTCTCAAAAATAACCGAGTTACAGAGTGCTCAAATTTCAAACCACAATAATTTCAACTGATTTGAAAATTTGTCGCATTAACGCAGTTTTTCCGAAATAACTCGAAAACGGTGAAAATTACGAAAAATTTGCAAGGGACCAAAAATGTTCTTTATCAACTTCTTAACTCAGCATCATAAGTTTACAGGACTGTTTTTGCTTCCAGTATACTGTGTGTGCATGAAAAGTATAGTGATTGACTGTTTTTGGTCACCCTGTACGTAGTTTTTCAGATAGCATTTTTTGCTTAACACCAATGCAAAGAGCAGCTCAAGGCGGTTTTTTTAAGTGGCTGAACCACCCTGTACTCTCAAAAATAACCTAGTTACAGGGTGCACAAATTTCAAAACACAATTTCAACTGATTTCAATGTTTGTTGCATCAACTCAGTTTTTCCTTAATAACTAGAAAACGGTGAAAATTACGAAAAATCTGCAAGGGGCCAAAAATGTTCTTGATAAACTTCTGAACTCATCACCGTAAGTTTGCAGGACCGTTTTTGCTTCCAGTACACTGGGTGTGCATGAAAAGTACAATGTTTGACTGTTTTTGGTCAACCTGTACGCAATTTTTCAGATAGCATTTTTTGCTCAACATTTTTGGAAAGAGCAGCTCAAGACGGTTTTTTTAAGTGGTTGAACCACCCTGAACTCTAAAAAATAACCGAGTTACAGGGTGCTCAAATTTCAAACCACAATAATTTCAACTGATTTGAAAATTTGTCGCATTAACTCAGTTTTTCCGAAATAACTCGAAAACGGTGAAATTTACAAAAAATTTGCAAGGTACCAAAAATGTTCTTGATCAACTTCTTAACTCATCACCGTACGTCTGCAGAACAGTTTTTGCTTCCAGTATACTGGGTGTGCATGAAAAGTATAGTGATTGACTGTTTTTGGTCACCCTGTACGTAATCTTTCAGATAGCATTTTTTGCTTAACACCCCTGCAAAGAGCAGCTCAAGGCGGTTTTTTTAAGTGGTTGAACCACCCTGAACTCTAAAAAATAACCGAGTTACAGGGTGCTCAAATTTCAAACCACAATAATTTCAACTTATTTGAAAATTTGTCGCATTAACCCAGTTTTTCCTGAATAACTAGAAAACGGTGAAAATTACGAAAAATTTGCAAGGGACCAAAAATATTCTTGATCAACTTCTTAACTCAGCACCGTAAGTTTGCAGGACCGTTTTTGCTTCCAGTATACTGGGTGTGCATGAAAAGTATGGTGATTGACTGTTTTTGGTCACTCTGTACGCAATCTTTCAGATAGAATTTTTTGCTCAACACCACTGAAAAAAGGAGCTCAAGACGGTTAATTTGAGTGGTTCAACCTCTCTGAAGTCACAAAAATAACCGAGTTACAGTTTTTTTATAGCGATGTAAATAGACTTGCTTTTCTGATTTAAAATACTAATCATATTTACTACTATTTAAAATGATCTCCAGATTCTGGATGTGAGCCAAAATGTACGGTATTTTACGCTTAAATCTGGTAATCCAGAGGATTTCAGATATGGGATGTTTTTATTACCGGTGTTGATGCAAATCTTGACAATTTTTAAATGTTTACCTGAAGAATGCAAGGATATGGATGATTATAAAGGTTTAATTAATGTTTTTTGATTGTCAAAATATCGATAAAACGCAATAAAGGTTTCAGGCTGTAAAAAAAACGCTTTAAAGTGTCATTTAACAAAGATTTTAAGTAGAAAAAACTAAAAAACGAAACGTCGAATATCAAAAATTATAGTGCTTTTTGTTTTCAGTTATCATAGCAAATACAGTAATTTCCAAAATTTTTCGGATGTCTCCGGAAGTACTAAGAATTTTTAAAGCGACATTTTAATCTTCTCTTAGTTGCTCAATTTTGATCTCTCTTCAAGTAATCGAGATTCCTATATTGAGGCTCGTAAAGCGGACACCCTGTATATAAGAGATTCAGAAATCAAAAAAGGACAAGGCACGGAACTTGTCGGATGGTTTTTGTATTTTTACCTACGACCTCAGTTTAAATAGCTATTTACGCATAGTTTTCCGTTACGTAATGAACCTCTTTACGCACAGTTCTAAGATCGGCCACAAACTATCGCTCTAATGCTGGAAATTGATTTTGTTTACATTTCTTCCTTTATCAGAGTATATTAGATGGAGATAGCGTAATGCATTGTTCATACAGTTTTAAGTAACTACCACTTCGTCTAGAATATTATCTGCAATAGCAAACACATCAAGTAATATTACTGAAAGTTTTCCCTTTCTTCTTAATAACTGTAATGTCACCATAAATAATTATTTTAAGAACAACACTAATAATTATTTAAGTAACACGATTTGTGAATTTATTACGTTATTATTTTTTTCTTTAGTGGCATAATACCTATGATTAGTACAAATACGATGTCAATACGTTGAAAATATACTTTTTTAATGAAAAGTTACTCTGAATTATATGAATTGCGGAAACAGCACTTTCCATTTGGTCGTAGGTAAAATATAGTACGTTCCACGTGCTCTAAGGCATTTTACGCACTCATGGAATTACACTTTTTCCATATCGTGCGTAAAATGCTTCTTCTTGCACTAGTTACGTAATATACTATTACCGGATTGTGAAAACAAGAGAGGGGTTGTCAATATTAATAAGCAAAGTGTTATTTTTATGCAACTAAATATTTTTGGTTACTCACGAAGCAAATCCGCAATTACACTCACCTAATTTTATGTTTTTAGTAAATTTTCTTATGCGTGTTAATGTGGCGTGCTTTCGACATACGCGTTTGGCACGTTAGCAATTATTATCGATCAGATTGGATCATAGTTATTCTTTTGAATTAAATCAATTTAGAAATGAACTAGTTGCGTAATGAGTACTGAACGATATTTAAGGCCGGAGGCAGCAGCGACTCGGGCGGTCCCGCTTATAAAGTTATGCGGCAAATTTCCCGGCGGACAAAAAGCAGTTCAGCAGCAGCAGCAGCAGCGGGCGAAAATAAAGGACACACAACTGTTAACGTGCTTTATGTTTTATTTAACAACTTTCTTCGTGTGTGGTCCTGTATGGGCACGCGATGAGCCGAGCCAAACGAAGACTGCAACGCCGCCAGTTGCCCGACTGTCTAACGTTTCAGGAATTTTTGGTTCGCAATTTTCAAAAGCGGTACGGTGATGGGAATGTGTGCAGAGACGGTTTAAAATTAGGTTACCGAGAAAAATATTTTTTCTATTATACGGCTCTGAAAACTATCTATTCCAAAAATGTGCTGAAAACAGTCGTTTTCTTACTCCAAGTGGGTTTTACAGGTCTTGTCACTGGCTGTCCTTACAAATTGTGTTTCTGGCATTTCAAATTTAGACACCGTTTTTCTCCCTGATTGTACCAAATTTTGTAGTGTTTCTCAAGTTATTGGATAGAAAAATGAATAAGAGTTCCAAAAATGTGTTTAAAACAGTAATTTTCTTACTTCAAGTGGGTTTTACAGGCGATTTTGTCACTGACTGTCCTTACAAATTGTGTTTCTGGCATTTCAAATTTTGACACCGCTTTTCTTCCTGACTGTATCAAATTTTTTTGTGTTTTTTTATGTTGTTGGATAGGAAATTTGATAAGGATTTCAAAAATGTGCTTAAACCAGTCATTTTCTTACTCCAAGTGACTAAGTGTCCTTACAAATTGTGTTTCAATTTCAAACTTTGTCACCGCCTTTCTCTCTGACTTTATTAAATTTTCTAGCGTTTTTTCATGTTTTTGGATAGGAAATTTGATAAAAATTTCAAAAATGTGCTTAAAACAGTCATTTTCTCACTCCAAAAGGGTTTTACAGACGATTTTGTCCATGACTGTCCTTTCAAAATGTGTTTCTGCCCTTCAAACTTCGACACCGCTTTTTCACTAACTACCAAATATTGTAGTATTTTTCCATTTCATGGGATAGGAAATTTAATGACGATTCAAAAAATGTGCTAAAGCAGTCATTTTCTCAGTCCAAAAGGGTTTTACAGACGATTTTGTCTCTGACTGTCCTTTCAAACTGTATGTCTGGCATTTCAAACTTTGACACCGCTTTTCTTCCTGCCTGTACCAAATTTTGCAGTATTTTTTTCATGTTATTAGATAGGAAATTTAATGAGGATTTCAAAAATGTGCTTAAAACAGTCATTTTCTCACTCCAAGGGGGTTTTGAAGACGATTTTGTGTCTGACTGTCCTTTCAAACTGTATTTCTGGCAGTTCAAACTTTGACGCCGCTTTTCTCTCTGACTGTAACAAATTTTGTAGTGTTTTTCCATTTTATTGGATGGGAAATTGAATAAGGATTTCAAAAATGTGCTTAAAACATTCATTTTCTCACTCCAAAAGGGTTTTACAGGCGATTTTGACGTTGACTGTCCTTTCAAATTGTGTTTCTGGCAGTACAAACTTTTAAAACAGTTTTTTCACTGACTACCAAATTTTGTAATGTTTTTCCTAGATTATTGGATAGCAAATTTAATAAGGATTCCAAAAATGTGTTTAAAACAGTAATTTTCTAACTTTAAGTGGGTTATATAATCAATTTTGTCTCTGACTGATCTTTCAAACTGTGTTTCTGGCATTTCAAACTTTGAGACCGCTTTTCTCTCTGACTTTATAAAATTTTCTAGTGTTTTTTCATGTGGTTGGATAGCAAATTTAATAAGGATTCCAAAAATGTGCTTAAACTAGTCATTTTCTCACTCCAAGTGTGTTTTATAATGAATTTTGTCTCTGACTGTTCTTTCAAACTGTATGCCTGGCATTTCAAACTTTGACGCCGCTTTCCTTCCTGCCTGTACCAAATTTTGCAGTGTTTTTTTCATGTTATTAGATAGGAAATTTAATGAGGATTTCAAAAATGTGCTTAAAACAGTCATTTTCTCACTCCAAGGGGGTTTTGAAGACGATTTTGTGTCTGACTGTTCTTTCAAACTGTATTTCTGGCAGTTCAAAATTTGACACCGCTTTTCTCCCTGACTGTAACAAATTTTGTAGTGTTTTTCCATTTTATTGGATGGGAAATTGAATAAGGATTTCAAAAATGTGCTTAAAACAGTCATTTTCTCACTCCAAAAGGGATTTACAGGCGATTTTGATGTTGACTGTCCTTTCAAATTATATTTCTGACAGTACAAACTTTTAAAACACTTTTTTCACTGACTATCAAATTTTGTAATGTTTTTCCTAGATTATTGGATAGTAAATTTAATAAGGATTCCAAAAATGTGTTTAAAACAGTAATTTTCTTACTTTAAGTGGGTTTTATAATCAATTTTGTCTCTGACTGATCTTTCATCTTTCAAACTGTGTTTCTGGCATTTCAAATTTTGACACCGCTTTTCTCTCTGACTTTATAAAATTTTCTAGTGTTTTTTTCCTGTTGTTGAATAGGAAATTTGATAAGGATTTCAAAAATGTACTTAAAACAGTCATTTTCTCACTCCAAGTGGGTTTTATAATCAATTTTGTCTCTGACTGTTTTTTTAAACTGTGTTTCTGGCATTTCAAACTTTGACAAAGCTTTTCTCTCGGACTTTATCAAATTTTCTAGCGTTTTTTCATGTTTTTGAATAGGAAATTTGATAGGGATTTCAAAAATGTGCTTAAACTAGTCATTTTCTTTTTCCAAGTGGGTTTTATAATCAATTTTGTCTCTGACTGTTCTTTCAAACTGTGTATCTGGCATTTCAAACTTCTGGCTTTTCAAAAACAGTGTTTCTGTAAGTTTAAACTTTGACTCCGTTTTTCTCCATGATTGTACCAAATTTTGTAGTGTTTCTCAAGTTACTAGATAGAAAATTTAATGGCGGTTCCAAAAATGTGTTTAAAAGTGTAATTTTCTTACTTCAAGTGGGTTTTACAGGCGATTCTCTATTTGACTTTCCTTTCAAACAGTGTTTCTGTCTAACGTTTCTCGAATTTTTGGTTCGCAATTTTCGAAAGCAGTACGGTGATGGGAATGTGTACAGAGACGGTTTAAAATTAGGTTACCGAGAAAAATTTTTTTTTCATTATACGACTCTGAAAACTATCTATTTCTCGATGCATTGTCGAGAAAATGTACCTTTTCCGTGAAAACGCACTTTTAAATCAAAAAAGGTAAACATTTTTCGTATCAATCACTTGAACGAGTTATGTTTGATGATGGTCGGATATAAGACAGAATTTTTTTTATATTCCCAACACAAGTTCAATAATACATTTTCCGATACAAAACCAAGATGAATCATCTAGATGGCTGATTTAAATCACCTGATTTTTTTAATAAAAATCACGTTTTAAATCAAAAATTCTAATTTTTTAATTAGACTGACAAAATGTACTGAAAAGTCTTTCTAAAAACAAAACTTGAACAAAATGTATTAAGCTCCTATCTACTGAAAAATAAATAATTTATAAAAAATCCATTTTTATTTGCAAGGCTTAAACAAAAAACTTATTTTCCTCTTTTCTCTATTCCCATGCTGTTTCTTCTATTACAGAGTAGAAATCCAAACGTTGCAATGATATTTTGCTTGACAGGAAGAAACTAAATTACATTTATGTTGTAGCGATCACATTTTACGCAATAAACAGCGATTTTTATCCAAAAGTTTTACTGATTTGGACTTAGACGTTCAACAACTTTCGTACTTTAGTACAATATCGAAATAATTTTAAATCACTTCAAATAATTGAGGGTTTTAATTAAAATCGAAAAAATTATGATACGAAACATTAAAAATCAGTGATTTTTGATTATTTTAATTAAAATTAAATTTTTTAACTCAAAAGCAATAGTTAGGAAAGCACTTTCAAATGTCAATCTGTATTATATGGTTAAGTCATTCCATTTTACTTTAATTTTTTCATAATTATCCATTCGTAAGTGTTACTCAATTTTGTCTTACTAATAATTATAAATCATAGTATCAAATTAAATTCAATAATTAGAGTATAATATCTGACTTAAAGTGATTCTGGAATTTGCCGTTTACGGACTAAAAGTATTACTAATCAGAAATCTGTAATCAGAAACTCAGTATATCAATCGGTTATATTATACAGAATTCTAGAAATTTATGTTCTCGTTTCATTAGTATGCATAGAGATAATATCAGTAGTAACGGTGAGTTAAATATTCAATGTTTTGATGGACATTTTTAGGTTAACAACTTTACAGATATTTTACAAATTAAACAAGTTTTGATGACTAACCTATCAAAGTTTATGTACTGTTGGAAAGCTCGTTTCATTAGCTATCCACAGATGTATAACAATCTACAACGTTTATCAAGAAACATACGATACGTCTATTATAGTAGAACAACTCAGCCTGTTTTGCTTTGACTGTGACCTTTTACATCAATTCTGTCACATTCAAAACTAAGTTTAATCTAGTCTCAACTAGTTTTACACCAAAGATTTAAAAACAAAGTCAGAGAATTCAGTGTTTAAGCCTTAGTAACCATTTGTACTTGTTTTTGTTGTATTTTGAAATGAAATACTTAATTAAACCTTTTAAAGGTGATTTTTAAAACATTCAACAGATGTGTCAAAAAACGTGAAAATTCTCTTTGAAAAGTGCCTGGTTTCGTAATTTGTTTAGTATAGTGATCGGAAAATTACCGGTAAAGTAAATATTTTTTTTTACCAGATAAATTACAAATACTGTGCTTCTGGCAGTTCAAATTTTGACTTTTTTCCCTGACTGTACTAAATTTTGTAATGTTTCTCAGGTTACTGATAGAAAATTTAAAGGGGATTCCAAAAATGCGCTTAAAACAGTAATTTTCTTACTCCAAGTGGGTTTTACAGGCGATTTTGTCACTGTCTGTTCGTACAAATTGTGTTTCTGTCAGTTCAAACTTTGCCACCGCTTTTCTTTCTGACTGTACCAAATTTTGTAATGTTTCTCAGGTTACTGATAGAAAATTTAAAGGGGATTCCAAAAATGTGCTTAAAACAGTCATTTTCTTACTCCACGTGGGTTTTACAGGCGATTTTGTCACTGACTGTTCTTACAAATTGTGTTTCTAGCATTTCAAATTTTGACACCGCTTTTCTTCCTGACCGTATCAAATTTTTTTGTGTTTTTTTATGTTGTTGGATAGGAAATTTGATGAGGATTTCAAAAATGTGCTTAAGACCGTCATTTTCTCACTCCAAGAGGGTTTTACAAGCGATTTTGTTCCTGACTGTCATTTCTAACTGCGTTTCTGGCATTTCAAATTTTGACACCGCTTTTCTCCCTGACTGTATTTAATTTTTTAGTGTTTTTTTATGTTGTTAGATAGGAAATTTAATGAGGGTTTCAAAAATTTGTTGAAAACAGTAATTTTCTTACTTCCAGTGGGTTTTACAAGCGATTTTCCATCTGACTGTCCTCTTAAACAGTGTTTCTGGCAGTTCAAACTTTGACAACACTTTTCTCACTGACTACCAAATTTTGTAGTGTTTTTCTTAGAATATTTTATAGGAAATTTAATAAGGATTCCAAAAATGTGTTGAAAACAGTAATTTTCTTATTTCCAGTGGGTTTTACAAGCGATTTTGCATCTAACTGTCCTTTCAAACAGTGTTTCTGGCAGTTCAAACTTTGACAACCCTTTTCTCACTGACTACCAAATTTTGTAGTGTTTTTCTTAGATTGTCTTATAGAAAATTTAATAAGGATTCCAAAAATGTCCTTAAAACAGTCATTTTCTTTCTCCAAGTGGGTTTTATCATCAATTTTGTCCCTGACTGTCCATTCGAACTGTGTTTCTGGCATTTCAAACTTTGACACCGCTTTTCTCCCTGACTATATCAATTTTTTTTGCGTTTTTTTATTTTGTTGGATAGAAAATTTGATGAGGATTTCAAAAATGTGCTTAAGACCGTCATTTTCTCACTTCAAGTGGGTTTTATCATCAATTTTGTCCCTGACTGTCCATTCGAACTGTGTTTCTGGCATTTCAAATTTTGACACCGCTTTTCTCCCTGACTGTATCTAATTTTTTGTGTGTTTTTTTGTAGTGTTTTGAAATTTAATAAGGGTTCCAAAAATGTGTTAAAAATAGTAATTTTCTTATTTCCAGTGGGTTTTACAAGCGATTTTGCATCTGACTGTCCTTTCAAACAGTGTTTTTGGCAGTTCAAACTTTGACAACACTTTTCTCACTGACTACCAAATTTTGTAGTGTTTTTCTTAGAATATTTTATAGGAAATTTAATAAGGATTCCAAAAATGTGCTTAAAACAGTCATTTTCTTTCTCCAAGTGGGTTTTATCATCAATTTTGTCCCTGGCTGTCCATTCGAACTGTGTTTCTGGCATTTCAAACTTTGACACCGCTTTTCTCCCTGACTGTATCTAATTTTTTAGTGTTTTTTCATGTTGTTAGATAGGAAATTTAATGAGGGTTCCAAAAATGTGTTGAAAACAGTCATTTTCTTACTTCAAGTGGGTTTTACAAGCGATCTTGTCGTTGACTGTCTTTTCAAACAGTGTTTCTGGCAGTTCAAACACTTTTCTCACTGACTACCAAATTTTGTAGTGTTTTTCTTAGATTGTCTTATAGAAAATTTAATAAGGATTCCAAAAATGTGCTTAAAACAGTAATTTTCTTTCTCCAAGTGGGTTTTATAATCAATTTTGTCCCTGACTGTTCTTTTAAACTGTGTTTCTGGCATTTCACCATTTTGACACCACTTTTCTCCCCGACTTTATCGAATTTTCAAGTGTTTTCTCACATTGTTGGATAGGAAATTTGATAAGGATTTCAAAAATGTCCTTAAAACAGTAATTTCTTTATTCCAAGTGGGTTTAACAGGTGATTTTGGTCAATACTTTTCTCAGTTCTTATGGCAAAACCCATTAAAAGATTGTGGCTTATTTAAATCAAATTTCAACCATAATGATATTTGTTGTTTTTGATATAAACGACACTATTTGGAGTTGGAAGAAATATTTAAACCTCCTCTGTAAATGTGCCAGAAAGGAAACTTTGTTGGTTTTAAGTGTTGGCAGAAGACAAAATAGCAAGCAAGTCTTATTTCTTTGAAGGTAGATTTGACATAAAATTTTCTTTATAAATAAATTTATTTCATTGGCATCAAACTGCTAGAAACTTAAATCACATTCTTGGAATGTAAATAAAGCAACCAATACAATGTTTTGCAGTCAATTTTAATATGAAATTTTTTTCTTTCAGGTAAGATTGCTGCTCCTTTTCTACACCATACAAGTAGTGGACGGAAATCAACTGTTAAGGCAAATGCTAAATGAAGTCCATACAAGGTAAAATAGCGCTATAAATCGATAAATCATTGCCGATTAACAACAGTACAAATCCAGCATAATATGACTTTTACTATGACTAATTCGTAAACACGTTGTACTAGATTTAGTCAACGACTGGACTAAATTTGCTAATGTCGCAGCCAATCAATTAAAATCGACGAAACGGACTGTTTCATTGTTACGGAATAATTGTTCATAATATAATCGGTGGCAATTTCCGTTTGTTTGGCTGGAAAAAAAATTATTGTATTATTACCTTACTTTAACAGATATGTATTTACCAATTGGGCTGACTGGAAATAATTCGATCAAAACCACGCGTTAACACATTCAATTGAATTATCCGTGGCAATTTTGTTTATCGGTTTATACCGTAGAAAGCACAATCAACTGTGTTTGGTCATTGCATTTTTAAATGTTCACCTTTTCACTATTCCGTTGAGAAATGAGGTAACTTTTTTTTTAACATTATTCAAGCTGAATCTAATCATCAGAAACCGAAAAGTGCCCTTTTAAGTTCCATTGTTTTCGGAATCAGAAATATTCCAAACAACAATCTTCGTATCTAAGAGTCAGGTAGCTATTGTGTAACCGTTCATTCACTGTCACCGCTAAGCAATTTCGTCAGTTTTATAAATAAACACCTATATGAGGACCATTAAGGCACAATGGGTCCATTTAATCCGGCAATAAATATAAAAGCTTCTTTTTCCTCGTTTTTGACAAATGCCCATTTACCCTTCGGAACGGTGGCCTATTTATACACGACAATAGTCGAATCTCCTCGACTGTCAAAACTGGGCTTTAAATAATGACCGCAGTCAAAACATCGGATTGTCGGTATCTGTTACCATAACCACTGGGTGATTATTAGATTTGTGGCTCGGACGATTTTGGTTCTCTTATTGTGGCATGCATGCATAGTTGATGGTAACAAAAGCAGTGCCAGTAAACTGAAAAAAAGGCAGAAAGTTTAGTTTTTCAAATGGAACACCCTCGATTTTTATAATTTTCTTATATTTTCTGGTTAAACTTTTTTTCCTGGTTTCCTGGTTAGTCCACCAACCCATGTTTGGGTTTGGACAAAATGATACAATTCTGTCAAGAACCAAACAAGGTGATTACAATCACATAGTTAGGAATGAAATTGATTATGTCTTTTAATTAAAAAAACGTCACCAAAATTCCACAATTTTTTCATTAATAATAGTTTTTTGAGTTTTGACTTTAGTGACAGATATCACGTTGTTTTAAAGGATAATTTAGCTAGGCAGTAACGTGACCATTGTCAAAAATCATAAGTCGCAAAAACACTCTTTATATCGAATACTGCAAGAAAACGTTTCTAAACCCTGATTTTTGCAACTTTAGAGCATGGTTTGACAGTTTTGACGTCAGTGACAGTTGTCACGTGGTTGTAGAACACTATTTAACTAAACGGTCAGGTGACAATTGTCAAAATAACTGTCATAATTCTCAGAAACACGTTTTATATCAAATATTTCAAGAAAACGTTTCTAAATCCTGATTTTAGCAACTTTAAAGAATGGTTTGATAGTTTTGACGTTAGTGACAGTTGCCACGTGATTTTAGAAGACTATTTATCTAGACTATGAAGTGAAAATTGTCAAAATAACTGTCACAAATTTCAGAAACACGTTTTATATCAAATACTGCAAAAAAAGGTTTCTAAACCCTGATTTTTGCAACTTTTGAGCATGGTTTGACCATTTTGACGTTAGTGACCGTTGTCACGTGATTGTAGAACACTATTTAGCTAAACGGTCTCGTAATAATTGTCAAAATAACTGTCATAATTCTCAGAAACAGGTTTTATATCAAATACTGCAAGAAAACGTCTCTAAATCCTGATTTTTGCAACTTTACAGCATGATTTGACAGTTTGACGTTAGTGACAGTTGTCACGTGATTTTGGAACACTATTTAGCTAAACGGTCACGGGATAATTGTCAAAATAACTGTCATAATTCTCAGAAACATGTTTTATATCAAATACTGCAAGAAATCGTTTCTAAACCTTGATTTTTGCAACTTTACAGCATGATTTGACAGTTTGACGTTAGTGACAGTTGTCACGTGATTTTGGAACACTATTTAGCTAAACGGTCACGTGATAATTGTCAAAATAACTGTCATAATTCTCAGAAACATGTTTTATATCAAATACTGCAAGAAAACGTATCTAAACCTTGATTTTTGCAACTTTACAGCATGATTTGACAGTTTGACGTTAGTGACAGTTGTCACGTAATTGTGGAACACTATTTAGCTAAACGGTCACGTGATAATTGTCAAAATAACTGTCATAATTCTCAGAAACATGTTTTATATCAAATATTCCAAGAAAACCTTCCTAAACCCTGATTTTTGCAACTTTTGAGCATGGTTTGACAGTTTTGAAGTTAGTGACAGTTGTCATGTGATTATAGAACACTATTTCGCTAAACGGTCACCTGATAATTGTCAAAATAACTGTCATAATTCTCAGAAACACGTTTTATACCAAATATTGCAAGAAAACGTTTCTAAACCCTGATTTTTGCAACTTTTGAGCATGGTTTGACAGTTTTGACGTTAGTGACAGTTGTCACGTGATAGTAGATCACTATTTAGCTAAACGGTCACGTGATAATTGACAAAATAACTGTCATAATTCTCAGAAACACGTTTTATATCAAATACTGCAAGAAAACGTTTCTAAACCTTGATTTTTGCAACTTTACAGCATGATTTGACAGTTTGACGTTAGTGGCAGTTGTCACGTGATTGTAGAACACTATTTAGCTAAACGGTCACGTGATAATTGTCAAAATAACTGTCATAAAATTTCAGAAACACGTTTTATATCAAATACTGCAAGAAAACGTTTCTAAAACCTGATTTTTGCAACTTTTGAGTATAGTCTGACAGTTTTGACGTTATTGACAGTTGTCACGGGATTTCAGAAGACTATTTAGCTAGTCTATGAAGTGACAATTGTCAAGATAACTGTTAATTCTCAGAAAATCGTCTTCTTTCGAAAACCGTGTTAAAATGTAAATCGTTAATCTGACAATAGTGACAGACATCACGTGGTTTTAGAGAATAATTTGGAGTAAGAAAATGACTGTTTTAAGCGCATTTTTAGAATCCTTGTTAAATTTCTTATTCAATAAACTGAAAAAGTATGCGAAAAGTTTCACAACCATCATAATGGCAATAACGTAATTAAACACGGTAGATTATATACAAAAAAAAACAGGAAAACGGTAGAAGAACTACAAAAACGGTAGATATACCGTTTCAACGGTAGACCTGGCATCATTAGGCTAAAGTCCACTGTGGAGCAGATGCAGCAACACATTATAATCCAGTAAGTAAGAGTAAGGCTCGTTCGATTAAAGAAGCCAACATCTCAGCAAAACAAAAAACATCTTCTTCATGTGGGTTGTTCGGTCCACATCTCTAATGCCTACAATCTATTAAACAGGACTTTAAAGACAGCTTTCCACCCCTCAGAGGAAAACTGACCAAATATAGCACTTCATCATGACTTGTCGCAACTAAAACATCTGCACACCTCAAACTCCTTTCCTCAATTGACCACCGAACTAAGTAAGATCAGAGTTGAACCAAATGAAGGTCTAAAGGACTTCAACAAAGTTACTGCAAACAGAGAATACTATTTACAAACAAAAACCATGGATGACTGACTAAATTTCAAAGTTAAATAGAATATTATTAATCAAAGATAAGTATTAGTCATTTCGGTCAATCTCACTGTTCTTTTCGTTGTTGATGTCACAGCTCTGGTTTCTGTGGCATAAAATATCTCTAAAATATCCGCTGACTCTAGTTGCTTTTATGGTGTTCGTGTTTCGTTAACAAGATTTCTTTTGCTTGATACCTCTACTGCTAGGTCACTATCAGCTGCATAGCATAATGTTTTAACGGCGCGATTGCTCATCCTATATCCCGCGTTCACTTTTTTAATATTTTCAATGATTTGGTCTATAATGATGTTGGACTAAGTCACCTTGTCGTATATTCGTCTTGATTTGCGCTTCCTCAGAAAGATCCTCGTTCGTTTTTATTCTTGTTCTACTTCTGCTGTTCAGTTCTTCTTGAAAGTGTTCCTTCCGACGTCCACATCCAGCTATCCCTCCACCTCTTTGGTGGTCTTCTAGAGTGTGGTTTTCCGTCTCTAGCAATTTTAGCAATTCTATTGTCTTCCATTCTGTTGATGTGTTGATTCCACTCTCGCCGTCTCTGTCTCGTCAATCTTACAATGTCCTGTTCGAGGTTAGGTTTTGAGTTACTTTACTTTACTTTTCTTGTATATCCATTTGTCTGGTATATGGTTCTAATTATCTTTTTAAACAGTGTGGTGAGTTCTTCCTGAAGTTCCATTCCCCCGTATTTGATGATTATGTCTAGAGTAAAATAGATAGAAGATACAAAGAAAAGAAGAAGAAAAAGACAGGTTTCCTGTATTTCCATTGAGTTGTTTAGAGCTGCAGCATCAAAAGTGAGTCTAACCATGATGATAGCCAACCTTCTGAGATGATACTTGAAGAAGAAGAAGAGAAGAACTTTTCCTAATATGCGTCTCGTGTTTCAAGAAATATTGTTTTGACCAAACAAACTATAGTAAGTAGTAGTAAGTTTTCTTCCATCCTTTACAGTCTACTTAATATTCTTCTTAAATCAATTAATTTGATCATCAATGGAGAAGTGATCCACGTATTCGTGTGAAAGTTTTCGTAAAAGATTAAATTTCAAAACCCAAAGTCAACTGTTTGAAAACGATCCTCATCGTCTTTGTCTAGTCTAAGCCCACCGTTCCTACAGCAAACAGAGAGATAGGTGAACAGGACTTAACGAACAACGTCCACCAGACAAAAATACCACACACGTCGATGCCCAGTAAAGATGTCTTCATCAGACAAACCTGTCGTGACGTCACCGTAGATAAAGAGGTAAAATGGGCGCGACAACGTGTCGGAGCGAACGGGAATAGTCCGCATGGGAAAACGGATACTAAAGACTTGAATGTTGTAAATTAGTATTATAATGCTGGCGGCTGTTATGTGCTCGGTTCATTAAAGAGTTGTTTGATAGAGAAGGAATACGTTTTAGTTGATGTCGAGATGTAAAAAGAAAGGTAGAATAGATAATAGATACCTATCTCTATTTTGTATATTTGAGGGGTGGGACTACTAATTAGTGTTAAAATCATTAGTTTTGTAGAAATTAAAAAAAAAATAAATTATTGTGACGAGTGTTCAAAAAAATTACTTTAGAAGTAATAAATAATTAACAGCTATCGTTTTAAACGTTAACTTTAATGGAAGTACCTAAATTGATGGAATCTAACACTCTTCCTGGCTATAGAGACCTCCTGACTAATGAGGAACTAAAGCTAAAGATGAAGAGAAAGTTGCTGGAGAAGCTTGAGATGAAGAAGATATTAAAGCTTAAGATGAAGAGAAAGTTGCTGGAGAAGCTTGAGATGAAGAAGATATTAAGGCTTCAGATGAAGAGAAAGTTGCTGGAGAAACTTGAGATGAAGAAGATATTAAAGCTTAAGATGAAGAGAAAGTTGCTGGAGAAGCTTGAGATGAAGAAGATATTAAAGCTTAAGATGAAGAGAAAGTTGCTGGAGAAGCTTAAGATGTAGAAGATATTAAGGCTTCAGATGAAGAGAAAGTTGCTGGAGAAACTTGAGATGAAGAAGATATTAAAGCTTAAGATAAAGAGAAAGTTGCTGGAGAAGCTTGAGATGAAGAAGATATTAAGGCTTAATCTAAAAAATTGGTTGAAACTTGTACATGACATTATAGATGAAATGTGTTTAGCTTTTACAGGAAACTCAATTTTCCTATCAGCGAAATTATATTGTTGCAACTGATATATTGCTTTATGCAGTCATGTTTAGTTTAAAATTCTTTGCATATGACATTTTCTTGGAAATTTATATGTGACTCAACCGTAAATGGTATATTGGAAACATGATTGTACCCACTAATCGTCAGACTTTTATCTCCTCAAACTTCACTTATCAGAAATCAAAGCATGTAAATCATACAACAAACATTTAAATGACCTATCCTATTATGCATGCATTTAAAGATAGGAACTTGTCGACAACGTCGTTTTGATTCTCCCTCGCATTACGTTTTCGATGGGTCAATGATGCATTGTTAACGGCTTCCGTTCCAACTGAAGTTGATGAGATCAAAACCGTTTACAATAAGAAGAAACAAATCGCGTGTAAAGTGATTCATTATAAAATCGAACACGTGAAATTGCCATGTAACCGGCTACGTTAAATAATAAAAGCCCTACTAGTATAAGTATGAAGAAAAACGAATGTTTTCCTGAATCAATCCACCTCAAATTCTGAATAATTGACACGCCAAACTCGGTTTGATATAAATACAAAACTTTTAACAATCGGTTTCGGTTAATAAAACGCCTCTGAAATTTTCTTGTCCAGATTTCCCTTAATTATGCGTTACACCCTGCAGGGTTTTGTGTGTTGTTCCACAGCGATTAAATTCCTATTTCGTGCTGGAAAAATGGCGTTTTCATAAAGTAAAGACCTAATTTTGAATTCAATTACGTGTTAAATTATTAACTAGTTTATGATTTTGTACTGTTTTATTATTGAAACATTGTTCTTTTTAGCTATTTCCAAGCTAGTTCTGAAGAACAAACTTAATTAGACGAACAGTCGCAGATAACGTGTAAACTTTATATTTATTCATTATTCAGGGTGAATTGACTTCAGAAGCTTAAAACTTGTGTTTGTAGGTAGTTCTCATAGACAAAGTGATAAACTTTAGTCTTGAAAATTGACTTGAGAGGCTTAAAAACTGTCTTTGTAGTCAGTCATCATAGTGTAGACATTAAAAGCTACTTTTACTAGGATTTTTGACTACAAATTCACACATTTAAACCTTGAAAATTGCCTTGGACACCAAAAAGTGACTCAGATGCTTAAGAATTGCATTTGAGGTAAGTTTTCATAATTTTAATAGTTTAGCCTTGAAAATAGTCTTAAATACAGGATATTGACATTAGATTCATGAAAATTGACTTGAAGACTAACTTTTCAAGTTTTTTTTGGTTTGCTTCTTATTTTCTTACAACTCTGAACTATTTCTATTGCTTTCAGCTTGGAAAATGCAATTCAATACTATCTTTACCATTGTACCCGTTTTTAAAATAGCAGACAAAAAACAATTTTTACATTCTCCATAGTCTTAAAATGTAATTTTAAGCTGGATCACTATTAATTGACTTCTCAACTCATCGGTGCAAAAAATTGGAACATTTCTAACTTGGACACCAAAAAGTGACTCTGAACCCATGAAAAGTGACATCAGAAGCTTTGAATTTGCATTTGAAGTCAGTTTTCATAATTTGAAGATACATTTCAATATTCTAGTCTTGAAAATAGTCCTCAATACAGGATATTGACATTAGGTTCATACAAATTGAAAATTTTCAACTTTTTTTACTTTGCATTTCATTTTCTTAGAATCCTGGACTGTTTTTAGCACTTTAAAACTGCTTTCAATTGGGAAACTCAGTTTTAAGACTATTTTCACCAAGTTTTTGACATAGCAGACTTGAAAACAATTTTTAATTTCTTCATAAGCTTAAAAATGTTATTTCAAGCTTTGTCACTGTTAAATTGACTTCTAAACACCTCAGTGCTAAAAATTCGAGCATTTTAGTGCTTTAAGACTGTTTTCAGCCTGAAAAATCGATTTTAAAAACTATCTTCACTGAAAGCCAGTTTGTACACTGTCCATAGTTTTGAAAATATGTGTATTTTTTCACTACTAAATTGACTTCTACACTCATCAGTAAAAAATAGACTTTTAGACTCTCTTCAATTTTACAAAAGTCATTTTTAGGCTTAAGAGTCAACTTTGAGACTATTTTCAGTAGAAAAAAATGAGTTTTATGCGCATCAAGCTTTGTCTGGATTTCCGGACTGTTTTTAATGCTTGAAATCTAGTTTCAGTCCCACTCGGCAATGTGTGAATGAAAAAACGAATTTTAGGACTATTCTTAGTAGTGAGTAGTGAGTAACAAGTTTTTAGACTATTCAGTACAAATTTGTACTGAATAGTCTAAAAACGGTTTCAAAAATTCAGGTTATTTTGACTATTTTTAGTGTCAAAAATCAACTTGTATGTATCTGTATCTTCTTTAGGAAGCAGCATTTTTTCAATTATTTACAATATTTCGTAAAACCGATTGCTAATTTTGAGTAATTCTGGTCATACCAGTTTCTCTCTATTCTGTGCATGGGTTAATACAGGATGTCCCACCGTACCTGCTGCCATATTCCAGGTAATGTGTTGCTTAATTAATTTTCTAACGAATGACCACCCCATTAATTGTATGAATCTTAATTTTTATGCGGCAACTATGTCACCCTGTATATGTAACGAGTGGGAGAAAGACGATAGTCGAGGTGCGAGACCTCACACGGTGCCCGGTGACAAAGTGGACAGATGACTGCAATGGTAATGGCACCGCATTATTCAAAATTATTTTTCGGTGTCTGCTCGAGTGTGACCTTTTCGGACCTTGTACATGGTTTCGCGTTGGTGGGTCCCCTTTTAAGCGCCATTCACCCCAGTTTCATGTTTTCTTTGCTTGACCGAGTGTTGACGTATACAGTAAACCCCCTGCTCTGCTCTTAGTCTAGTCAAAATATTGGTTCTTTGGTATATCGTTAAAACCACTCAAAATCATCTCAAAAATACATATCATTGTAAATATTTTTGACTTTTACTAAGATTACTGACTGATTTTCCAGTTGCAGATAGTTTTCTGTGGCTATTTATAGTTCCATTTTCATTTATAACAAATAGTTTGCATCATATTGGCAAGGCAGAAATGGCCCTGCAAGTTTTTAAATATTCACATCAAATCATAATTCTATTTTCTTCTTCTTCTATCAATGGATGTTTGTGATCACATTTGTCCACTCTTCCCTATTACGTATGGTATGCATTAGTTCTTGCATTGTCCTCAGTCCTGTCCACTGGCTAACGTTGCGGAACCATGACATCTTTTTCCTGTCGATTCCTCTCTTTCCCTCAATCTTCCCCTCAATTATCAATTGCAGGAATTGGTACCTCTCGTTGCGTATTGCGTGGCCCAGGCATGCTGTTTTTCGACGTTTAATGATGTCTAACAGATCGCGGTCTTTATTGATTATTCTCAAGACCTCATCGTTGGTTCTTCTTTTCCAATCCATCTTGCAGAATCAGTACACGCCTATTGGCCCACATCTCGAATGCTTCCAGCTTGTTCATAGTGCTTATCTTCAGTGTCCACCCATCCATGCCATAAAGCAACACTGTCCAGACATAGCATTTGACAAATCTAATTCTCAAGCCAAGATCCAAATCAGTATTGGTGAGCACTTTTTTGAATTTCATGAATTTCAGAAGCCACGTTCCTAGATTTTAAATTTATTTACTCCTTCTATTATTTGATTCTTATATGTTAGGCTTGAGTTTTGAAATTCTTGTAGCTTTCGAGTAATTATCATGAATTTAGTCTTCTTGGTGTTGATATTGAGGCTCATGTACTGCATTCCCCGACAGTCCCAAGCGTATCTCGCAAATCCTCCATGTTATCTGCAATTAGAACTGTGTCGTCCGCATAACGAATATTGTTGACCCATACACCAAAGATGGCTTCAGAATATAAACTGAAGAGAGGTGGGGAGAGAACACACCTTTGTGGGACCCCTCCACAAATTGGTCTTGCTTGTATGAGATAGTTACCAACTGCGGATGTCTTTTTGGTCTATGTCCAATCTATTTAGGATTTGGATCAGTTTACGATGTTGGACTCTGTCGAATGCTTTTTCATAATCGATGAAACACAGCATTATGTCCTTTCTCTGATCGTTGCAGTTCTGAATCAGTACTTGAGTCGCAACTTATGCTTCTCTCGTGCCTAAACCTCGTCTGAATCCAAATCGACGGTCTTTAAACCAACCCGCACGATACAACAGAGTCTCAGATCGGCCAAAGACAAACGGGATTCTTTATCAGCTTCTGGAGTTTACAGAATTCCATGCAGCTGTAGATCCGTATACAGTGCGTTTTTTTTAACGCGCAACATAGGATTTCACGTGTTAAATTTTTAAGCCCATGTTAGACCATGTTATTTTGGAACTACAAGTATAAAACTTGACGGGTGGCTATTTCGTACCCTGAAGCTTACGTAAATTTACCAATTCGGCCTAAAAAGTGTTAAAAAACTTGCAAAAAATCATCTTTTTTCGAAAAGGTTTTATCGTTTCATACTCCCTGTATGCATTGTTGTTCTTTGTTGTTTTTGATACTGGCAGGGCAGGTAGCAGGTAAAATTTGGCGTAGAAAGTAAAACAGGGTGATCATTAACTTTATATCAAGAAAGTTAAGAACAAAAGAAGTATTTTTATAGGTGAATTGTTCAAATTGACCTCCGTTTGAAGCCAAACAGTATATTCCAAACAATCATAAAATGCCCTTTTGACGTTTAAAAGATGTCGGGTCGTGATGCAGTCAAAATAAGTAACTTCACCTGCTACCTGCCCTGCCAGTATCAAAAACAACAAGGAACAACAATGCATACAGGGAGTATGAAAGGATAAAATCTTTTCGAAAAAAATGATTTTTTTCCAGTTTTAAATCACTTTTTAGACCAAATTGGTAGACTTACTTAAGCTTCAGGGTACTAAAGACACACCCGTCAAGTTTTATACTTGTAGTTCCAAAATAACATGGTCTAACATGGGCTTAAAAATTTAACACGTAAAATCCTATGTTGCGCGTTAAAAAAAACGCACTGTATATTGGAACGACTAAACGTAGTGCCAACACGAGAATAGCAGAGCACAAGAGAAGTTGCAGACTGGGACAGACCGAGAAATCATGCACTTTCCAGAGGACACGATATTTGTTTTGAAGAAGTGGAGGTTTTGGATCGATCACAGCGTTACTATCCTAGATTAACTAGAGAAGCCATTGAGATCTTTAAGCACAAGAACATCGATTCGTAGCCGTTATGCGCAGGTGCAGCCCCCTACTGGTATAAATAGGACCGAAGCTCCAGCAGTCGAGCCAGTCATCGTCGAGAGGTATGGAAGAGCACTTCGACCGTTACGTCATCGCCTTTGATAATGTCCACCTCAGATGTGGACGAAACATATACTGTTTTACATTACAGCAAGATATGATCCTATAATGGATGCAATTCGACAGAAAAATGTCTTCTTTATGTCATTCGTAATGCAGAAAAAATTATGAGGTTTGATTTGAAGTTATGCTTATTTGCGTAGTTTACTTACTTTGATGATCTAAATCAAGTGAGTTTCATACTCCTGTTTGCTTCAGTAAGTGCTCCTTCCCTTACTGTGTGTTGTTCTCTACTCCTCTCATAATGTGCAGGTAAAATCAAACTGAGTTTTATTGAAAGTTAGGAAATTGTTTGTTTTCTGTTATTGGACCATGCGCTGGGCCTAGAAATTGGCTGAAAAATATAACCAGCTCTATTTTTCGTCCTTCTTTACCTCTATTTTCAGGTCAATTTACTATGCAATCTACCTTGGACAGAAAATTGTTGTAATTACTGAAAAGTTAACAAACTATTCCAATAAAATTGTTGGTTTCCGACAAAAATATTTGACTAAAGTGTCCTTAGCAATATTAATTAACACCATCGATCAAAATATGAAACTCGTCCTACGTGAATCTTTTTCCATCGCATTTATACAAACAATCGCTCACGTGTGAGTGTAAAGAATGATTTTCATATTTAAAATACACACAAAACGATAAAGCAAACAGAAAAAAATCTTTTTGTAGTTTTTAATAAATATAGCGTAGCGATTTGATCCGATTTCCCGAGAAACAGATCAATCAAAAAAAACCGCTCGACATGACACGGCTCTATTACAACATTATAACAATCCGGATGTGTTTGTAAAATAGTATAAAAGAACCGATTTGTAACCTAGAGGGAATCGTAAACATGAATTCGGCTGTTATGATGTGTGCGATTTGTTCTAAAAATGTACGACCCGACTGAAAATAAGCCTTTGTTATTTTTGTATTGGATGGTTTGGAATTTTCTAAATATCTCAAGTGTCAGTTCGAAAGTTTAAAGGATTTTAACGGGCACATTAATAATTATTGTGTATGCGGTCGAGTCATTGGTTTATGATTGATTTTTATTTGGTTGGATTTCGTAGGGAGAGGTTGTTGCTGTATTAAAAGGGTTACACAATGCACGGGTTTAATAGCCTGAGGTCATCAAACGATGGGCAGAGATTAAGCCATCATTTGGTGCCGAGACGCCCGGTGGCCGACCCATAAAAATAACTAATGGGCCTCTGCTATGTGTGCGGCATTCATGACTCACATGGTCTTCTTGTATCACCCATATGGCAATTCTCATTATGAGACAGTTCTTAAATAATATTCAAAGCAAAGCAATTTGCTGTTATGCTAAACTTTATCTCATCCACGTATAAGTATTATACATTATTTCTGCTAACTAGCGAGCTGAGACAGTAAGTGGAGTTGCGGAATACTGAATCAGTTTTTTGTGTCTTTATGGGGATGGTGTATTGTGTCTCAAACTTGGACAAAAATCACTAATTAATCAATCACAAATTGACTTATAACACCTGACAAAGGGCATAATTCCGAGGGGTGGACCGCCGATAATTTTTTGTAAACCAAAATGCCTTTTCGCATACAAAATACCTTGAAATGCCTTTAAAGTACCTCGTAATGTTTATATTATTGCCTTAAAAAAGCGGCCTCAAATTGCCTTGAAATGCCTTAAAACTATTTGAACTGCCTCAAAATGCCTTCAAATGTTTACACATTGATTGAGATAAAGATAAAACCATGATGAAATACATTTTTTTTTGGTCACGTGACAGTTTTTAGGTTAGATTGCTTTTACAATTTGTAAATGACATTTTTACGTTTGTCAAAATGTTTTTTTTTTAAGAGTCACGTGACAGTTGTTAGGTGAGAACGTAAAGGGTTTTTCAAATTTTTGACACACACAATTTTTGTCTCGTCAGGTGACAGTTCTTCAAAATTCTGACAGAAAAAAAAAAATATTTGTCCGGTTGTCTAAAATTACGTTTTCCTACTCGGTTGCGGTAAAGTACACTTTTCCGCTCTCATTCGAGTGCGGGACGGAGTACTTTTTCACACTAGTGCGGTAGAGGTACTTTTCCACACGAGTCCGGTCCAGTTATTTTTCCACATTGCAAGTTTAATTTACCAGAATAATAAACCAGCAATTTTGAAATTTATATGTGTAGAGCGAAAATACCCATTTTTACCAACATTTTTATGAGCGAAGAAATCAAAAGTTCATTACTGTATAGGTATATGATTTCTCAATTAAGAATACACTTTTAATCATCTTTGCAAACAATCGCTTTCATTTTAGTACTTTTACTATACATTTTTGTTCAATTTAATGAAAAATTATATTCGTAGGAAAAATGTTGTACCTAACACATGCGGAAAGCGACTTTTACGCCACTCCGCTTTGCGTCGTTCGGGCAACTGCAGTCTCGTTCGGGAAAGTACCACTTTCCGCACTTGGTACGTAAATAACTATTAAACAAACTTTTTAACTGTCATAGTAACCAAGTTAGCACGTGTTAAATAAAGACACCTATCATTCAAAAGAAACAAAAATTGGTAATATAAATTTAGACCGTTGTAAAAACTTAAATTGCAAAATACACGTCACGTGATGTTAATAATGCCATTCTGAGCTTGCAACACTGTAAAAGCCAGTTGACACCTGTCAAAAACGGTCACGTGACTTTTAAAATGTGATTTAAACGTAGAAAATTTGGTAAATTAAATTCAGAAAGTCGTAAACGCTGAACTTTTAAAATACACGATACGTAACATTAATAATGCAACTTTGAATTTGCAACACTGTAAAAGCCATTTGACACCTGTCAAAAACAAGGGAAACAAGGAAAAGTAATAAATTAAATTTAGATAATAGTTGTAAAAACTTAAATTGCAAAAATTTAGTTAGATTAAATTTAGACAGTTGTAAAAGCTGAAATTGTAAAATACACCTCACGTGACGTTAACAATGCAATTCTGAGCGCTTGCAACACTGTAAAGGCCAGTTGACATCTGTCAAAATTAGTCACGTGACCTTTAATATGTGTTTCAAACTTTAAAAATTTGGTAAATTAAATTTGGACAATTGTAAAACTGAAATTGTAAAAGACACATCACGTGATTTTGTTTATACAATTTTAGAGTTTGCTACACTGTAAAAGCCAGTTGACACCTGTCAAAATTAGTCACGTGACCTTTAAAACGCAGTATAAACTTTGTAGTAAAATTAGTAAATTAAGTTTAGACCGTTGTAAAAGCTGAAATAGTAAAATACACGTCACGTGACGTTAATAATGCAATTCTGAGCTTGCAACACTGTAAAGGCCAGTTGACATCTGTCAAAAACAGTCACGTGACCTTCAAAACGCGATATAAACTTTGGAAAAGTAATAAATTAAATTTAGATAATAGTTGTAAAAACTTAAATTGCAAAAATTTATTTAAATTGAATTTAGACAGTTGTAAAAGCTGAAATTGTAAAATACACCTCACGTGACGTTAACAATGCAATTCTGAGCGCTTGCAACACTGTAAAGGCCAGTTGACATCTGTCAAAATTAGTCACGTGACCTTTAATATGTGTTTCAAACTTTAAAAATTTGGTAAATTAAATTTGGACAATTGTAAAACTGAAATTGTAAAAGACACATCACGTGATTTTGTTTATACAATTTTAGAGTTTGCTACACTGTAAAAGCCAGTTGACACCTGTCAAAATTAGTCACGTGACCTTTAAAACGCAGTATAAACTTTGTAGTAAAATTAGTAAATTAAGTTTAGACCGTTGTAAAAGCTGAAATAGTAAAATACACGTCACGTGACGTTAATAATGCAATTCTGAGCTTGCAACACTGTAAAGGCCAGTTGACATCTGTCAAAAACAGTCACGTGACCTTCAAAACGCGATATAAACTTTGGAAAAGTAATAAATTAAATTTAGATAATAGTTGTAAAAACTTAAATTGCAAAAATTTATTTAAATTGAATTTAGACAGTTGTAAAAGCTGAAATTGTAAAATACACGTCACGTGCCGTTAATAATGCAATTCTGAGCTTGCAACACTGTAAAGGCCAGTTGACATCTGTCAAAATTAGTCACGTGACCTTAAAAATTTAGTTTAAATGTTGCTAAATTATTATACATTTTAAAAATTGCTAAATTATTATAATAATTTGTAATAAATATTGTTTCAACTCAATGTCATGTAACAAAAATTTTACCATAATAATTACACGTGGCTATGGTGTTCTGTTCAATTTTTAGTCAATTTTGTTATATTGATACCCTGTATTGTCTACTACAACAAATATCGCAAAATTGCCTTAATTTCTCTCAAATTTTCAATGAAAATACTCTCAAATGCCTCTTAATGCCTGGTAATACCTCTAAATGCTTCGTAATACTGGCTCATAATACCTCGAGTGTGTGTTAATCGACCACAAATTACCTTAAAAATGAGTTTCAGTAATTTACCGTTATTACAAATGTCAATTTTCGGTAGATTGAGGACCTTGTACGGATATTAAAAAATATGTTGTAACATTTGTTATTCTAGTAAATTTAGGCTACCAAAAGGTCATTTGTTAAATCGGTAGATTATCAAAATGTATGTTTTTTAAAGTAAAAATATTCTGAGAAAGGTTATTCTAGTAAATTGAAGCACTAAATAGACATTTTTAAAATCGACAACTGAAATTGGCGTTATTAACATTTAGATTATTCAAAAATTCGGTTTTCTGCGACCACTTTCTGAAATATCTTCTTGGCATATCTTCAATTACTGTCTACAATAGTTTGAATTAGTAAATCAATAGTAACACAAGATATATCACTTTAAACAGAAAAAAATTCGAAACATCGAATTTCAAATATGATACTGCCACATTGTAGAGGAGAAAAAGTGGCAAAGGTACAATTTGTGACACTCTGTATTTTTGAAATATTCGCCGCAATTCCAAAGAAAAATCATTAATTTTTATTATGTTTTAACAAATAACATTCAGAGGTGCGCTTTCGAGAAAATATTTTGACTTGATTGTGAATTTTATGTAACTTAGTGGGAACTGTGTGGAACTTCAGAACTCAGGATCACCATAACAAAAGAATATGCAACTTTGATTATTGAGGACGCCCTCCATGTTTGGGTCATTATTGTCACCCTTTTGCGTGCATTATGTTATTTTTGTCTAAAATCCAGCATAAACAGTTACGTTCCACACGCAAAAGTGTGACTTTTTAATGAAAATAAGAGGCTGCAGCAAAAATGCTATGGAAAATGATGACCAAAAAAGTAGACAGTTTTTTTAAAAACATTAATTACAAACGAGTTTATTTAGTGATTAAATCAACTGTTGATTATGACATTGAAAAGAATGTATTATTCATAGATGAAGAGCATAATAAAAAGCACTTTTCTTAACAAAAAAACCAAAGTTTTCCCGTTGATTCGAATGGCATAATACACGCATACGTATCGGGCAACTAATTACGTCAAAGTCACGACATGTTACGTGATTTCCAGTTTTATATGAAGTCATTAGGCGGCGCGGCAAATTCTAGTTACGACCGTAAACCACCATAATTTTTCTTTGAATAATTTTGACCTAAAAATACCCTAATTCAGGTAGTTTACGAGTTTATTAGAAATATGCTTATTCGATAAACTACTACTACAGAAAGGTTAATTTTCAACTTGTGGTAAAAGACCGAAAGGGAAACAGGGTCAATCACATTGGGGCTGTATTATGACACAAAATGGTAAGTTTTTTTAGTTCTTTCCCGAAAATAAAACAAACTTTGAATCTCTCTTTCTCTAAAAAAAAGTTTTTTGAGGTTAACCTAACCTAACTTAACAATACCCACTAATTTTCTGAATTACCACGATTGGTGAATCTAAAAAAATCTTTTTTAATAATTGCAAAAAAAGTAAAAATAAGAAAATATGCGTGCAACGATTTAACCGGAAGTAACATAACAACTGCTGCTTAAATGGGACACCTTGTATATTATCGCATTTTTGGATTTTACGTCAAATTCATTAATGTCATACATTTTTCTGTATCCGTTTCTGAGATATTTACCGTTCTATGTGAAATTGAATATTTTGAAAGTCTCCAAAACAATAATTTTAATTTAGGTATGCATATCAGAAAACGTTTTTTTCTTTTGGTTTTTGTGTTTTGTCAATACAAGGTTTGTTTTAAGAGTGGGTGAAGAAAAACGACCAAATATACAGGATGGTCAAAAAAAAAGAGCTCAACACGTCAGTTCTAAAAAATACGTTTTCCAAATTACACACTACTTATTCTTATAACTTTGTCTGATTCTCTGTTCAAAATTAAGGTAAATTTGTGTTAGGTCACTTATTTGAAACATTTATCCTTTAAATTGATACATTGAACCACCCTGTAACTGTCAAAATAATCGAATTATTGAAGGTTAAAGTAGTAGCTGTCAAATTCAGTCAAAAAAATCGTTTATTTGCAGACTTTTATATGTCAATGGATAGAAAATATAAATGGGGCAAAAATATGGCTGTTGGTGTTGATAGGGTGCTTCGTTTGGCCGCCAGAGGGCTCCAAAGCTAACTAAACGTTTTTCTTGACTGTAACCACTCTAACTTTTTTGAGGGATTTTTTTTTTAAATCGGTCAGGTACGGCCCTGATATATGGCACAAACCTAGCACAGTGAGTGTCACATTTCGAGCCGTAGCAAAACTGTGGAAATAAAATCATTAAAGTCGATTTTCGCTTGCACTGAGTGGCCAACATAACGCAAAACCCATTAGAATAGTGGTGGCGTTTCAGGCAAATTTGACCCTTACGAAAATTGTTATTTGCAAAATCGGTTTTTCAAGAAATTCCTATGCATTACATCGTAGTAGACCTAGTAGCTCATGTAACCGTGTTTTCTTAATTTTCCAGGATCAAATTAGCCCTAACCAGTCAAAAAGTGTTTAAAAAAAAAAGTGTAAATAACACGCGTATTTGTAACACTTTGTATATACTTTTACATGTCGATGGACAGCCAATAAAATGAGCTTTATATTGACGTAGAAAGGTCGGTTGGTTTGTGGTACCGTTTAGCAACTATCCAGAAGCTTCTAGAAGCATTTTGGAAATGCTAGAGACCTCTAAATACTATTGGAAACATTTCCGCACTTGCCAGAAACCTCTACAAGTTTTCTGAACCTAGCAATATTTTTTTGAAATTTCTAGCAGCTTCTAGAAGCATTTTGGAAATGCTAGAGACCTTTAAATACTACTGGAAACCTTCCAGAACTTGCCAGAAGCCTCTACAAGTATTCTGAACCTAGCAATATTTTTTTGAAATTTCTAGCAGCTTCTAGGAGCATTTTGGAAATGCTAGAGACCTTTAAATACTACTGGAAACCTTCCAGAACTTGCCAGAAGCCTCTACAACTGTCCTGAACCTTCAAAGATTTTTTTTAATATGACAGAGGGCTCTAGAATAGTTTTGAAAATACCAAAAACCTACAAATAATACTAAAAAAACTCCTAAAAGTTCTAGAGGAATCTAGAAGTGTTTGGAAAAGTTTTAAACTATTCTAGTAGCAAACGAACATTTTTAGACTGTTTTGAAATTTTTTGTAAACTTCTAGACTAGCAGAAAAACATTTGAAAAGCTTCTGGACTGTTATAGAAGTTTTTGGAATCTTCGAGGTTCCTTTAGGAGCATTTGGAAGCTTCTAGACTGTTCTGGAGGATTTCTGAAGGCTTCTATACTGTTTTAAAAACTTTTGGAAGCTTTGGCGAACTTCTAGAAGGTATTAGAAGTTTTTGAAAGCTTTTATAGTGCTCTAGAGGTATATGGATACTTTCTAGAGTGTTTTGTGATCATTTGAGAGCTTCTAGACTAGGTAAAGAGCATTTGAAACGCTTCTAGACTGTTTTAGAATGTTTTCGACTGCTTTGGAAGCATTTTGCAGTTTCGAGAATTTTAAAAGCTTTTGAAATCATTTTTGACTACTGCAGAAGCATTTAAAAAGGTTTTCAACTGTTTGAATAGGATAATGAAGCTCTTCGACTGCTTTTAAACTCTTCTAGTAGCATATGGAAGCTTTTACACCGTTTCGAAATCTTTTGAGAGCATCCTATCATCCTGACCAGTTAGAGAACATTTGAAACGATCAATTTTTGTAGTTAGAAATGTGGAAGCAATACTCAGAAACATGAAAATTGACTTTATTGCCCAAATTGTAGTAAAAGTTGACTAAAAAGTGCAATTTTTCATTTTATAGTCAATTTTTGTGGCAAAAAGTGTGGGAGATTTATTCAAAAATCTGAAAATAGACTTGATAGTTCATTGAAAAGCTTCCACCAACTTTTTAAGCTAGAAATGTGAAAATTTTAGTCAAGAGACATGAAAGTTGACTTATAATTTTGCAATTCTCAGTCACTTTTTGGTGGCTAGAAATATGGACACAATATTCAGAATCCTAAAAAATTACTGGATAATTTAATTTCAAGTTTCTGAGCCAACCTTCAAAGAAAACTGAGCTCATGCATCTGACTGCTTGACGTATTGATCTTCTGAATTTAATTTGCTGGCATTTAAATGATAAAGTATACTACACCCTTATGATAGTTTTGAATTTTTTTAGTTCGGCCCTGTGGTCCGTATTCAAGTATCAATTGTAATTGGATATATTTTCACGTCCGTCGTAACATCTGTCAATCAGTTGTCCGAGTTAATATAAAGCTGCTGGCTTATTGGATAGGTTTATTATTAACTGATAGACTTACCTTGTTACTTGCCAGTTACATAAGGAAATCATGCATACAAGACCTGCATAATTTATTACAATACGTGGCTAACTCAAGGCTTTGCTCATACTTGGAAAAGGTTTCATTTGAATGATTTTTGATGATTTTAGTGAAGATTTCAGTTATTGAATGCTGAAAACTGAACAGTTGATTTTATTTGTGTAAGAAATGGTTCCTAATTTTATTTGAATTATCTTACCAAAATGTTTGTTATTTTCGCAAAATTGCTAAATTGAACATTATATCACATGATGCATCATCATTATCTCATCACTTTCCGAAAAGTCATCAAAATTTTTGAGATCGGCATATTTACACACGAATTTGTGACACCCTAAATGTCGAAAATTGTGACATGTGCAATACAACTAGCTACGCCATTGGTTTCTATGGAAAATAGTATATTATAAACTTAAGGACTAAAGTGCCGAAAAGTTTCATATGAATCCCTCAGATTTTTTTTAAATTCCTGATGGATAAAAAGTGTCCATTTTACCCCTAAAAATTACTTTACTAAGACTAATGAGAGTCCAAAAATCTATTTTCAGGATTTTAATTGTCGAGTGTCTGAAACTGGATTTCAAGCATTAAAAACAGTCCGGAAATCAAGACAAAGATTGTTACGCATAAAACTCTTTTTTTACTACTAAAAATAGTTTCAAAGTTGACTTTTAAGGCTAAAAATTACTTTACTAAAACTGAAGAGAGTCTAAAAGTCTATTTTCAGGACTTTAATTGGTGTAAAACTCAATGTTCTGGACTGAAACAAGTCTAAAATTCAATTAAACACTGGAAACAGTCCAAATTAAATTATCGGATTAATTCAGTTTTAGAAATTGGATTTCAAGACTAATATTGTAGCATTTAACATCAAAAGTTTTACTTTCATTACTGAAAAGTCTGAAACTTGACTGAAACAGTATTTTAAAGACCTAAAAACAGTCCGAATTTCTTAGAAATATTCCAATTTTTTGCACCGATGAGTTCGGAAGTCAATTATTGAGATGTCTAGTAGTCAATTTAATAGTGACAAAGCTTGGAATGGTATTTTTAATCCTATGGAGAATATAAAAATTGATTTTAAGTCTGCTATTTTAAACACTTGGTAAAGATAACCTTGAATTGAGTAAAGTTAGTCTTCAAGTCAATTTTCATGAATCTCATGTAAATATACGGTATTTAAGACTATTTTCAAGACTAAACTATTAAGATTTGTCTTTAAATTATGAAAGCTTACTTCAAATACAAATCTTAAGCTTCTACTTCTAATGTCACTTTTTTGCACCGATAACTTCAGAAGTCAATTAATAGTGATCAAGCATGAAATGACATTTTTAAGCCTATGAAGAATATAAAAAATGTTTTCAAATCAGGTATGTCAATAACTTGGTGAAGATAGTCTTGAAACTGAATTTTCCAAGCTGAAAGCAGTTTTAAAGCGTTTAAAATAGTGCAAGATTCTAAGAAAACGAAATGCAAAGTAAAAAAAGTTGAAAAATTTCAATTTTCATGAACCTAATGTCAATATCCTGTATTGAGGACTATTTTCAAGACTAGGATATTGAAATGTATCTTCAAATTATGAAAACTGACTTCAAATGCAAATTCCAAGTTTCTGATGTCACTTTTCATGGGTTCAGAGTCACTTTTTGATATCCAAGTTAATTTTCATGGCAGTTTTTAAACGTTATTATAAATAGTGATAAACTCGATTATTAAGTCTTAAAGCACTAAAAACAGTTCGAATTTCTTAGAAATATTCCAATTTTTTGCACCGATGAGTTGAGAAGTCAATTAATAGTGATCAAGCTTAAAATTACATTTTAAGACTATGGAGAATGTAAAAATTGTTTTTTAAGTCTGCTATTTTAAAAACTTGGTAAAGATAGTATTGAATTGCATTTTCCAAGCTGAAAGCAGTTTTAAAGCAATAAAAATAGTTCAGAGTTGTAAGAAAATGAGAAGCAAACCAAAAAAACTTGGAAAGTTAGTCTTCAAGTCAATTTTCATGAATCTAATGTCAATATCCTGTATTTAGGACTATTTTCAACTATTAAAATTATGAAAACTTACCTCAAATGCAAATCTTAAGCTTCTGAGTCACTTTTTGGTGTCCAAGTCAATTTTCAAGGTTTAAATGTGTGAATTTGTAGTCAAAAATCCTAGTAAAAGTAGTTTTTCATGTCTACACTATAACGACTGACTACAAAGATAGTTTCATAGATAGTCAATTTTTTCCAGACCTTCAATAGTCTTTCAATTTGTCTGAAAACTGGTTACAAAGACAATTTTCAAGACTAAAGTCTTTCAGTTTGTCTGAAAACTTTGAGAACTGGCTACAAACACAAGTTTTAAGTTTCTCAAGTCAATTCACCCTGTACAAATATGAATTTTAGCCCAAAATATGTAGAAAACTGCTTTCAAGACGTCTAGGCTTTATCTCTCTAGCAATAAAAATCTACTTATTCTTTTTTATAAATTAAGTAATTATAATTTTTCCTCCTTTTTGGACGTATTTTCTTGCGATGATCGCAGTTCCCAATGCCACCAACGCAGTTCGCATATTTATCCACCTTTCTTCCTAAAACTGTCAAATTTCTTGAGCAAACAACTGGCAACCGAAAGCAAATTAGAGTGTAAAAGTGATATTTAAAACATTAAAACATTTTAAACCTGTTTGACGGTTCAATTAGCGCTTTTAAAGGTGGAAAAACTGTTCATGGAACCAAATAATAGGAAAAGGTGACGATGTGGTAACACCTTTTAATGCTACCGTACCATTTGGATGTTTGATTACGTGGTGACATGGCAATATGACTCAATCAGACACACAAAGCTAATGACTAAACGTGCGAATTGATAACGTGTTTTCGCGAATTATGACTAGCAGTACCGTTTATAAATATGACATTTTAAATCACATACTTGAGTAGTGAATAAGTTTCATTGTACTCAGACACTTAAAAATAAACAACAATAAACTAAGACAAATAATAATGTAAAAAACCTTTAGTGGCTGTAATACAAATACAAAAACTGCCATCGGATGGAGATCCTTTCTGAGGCAGTTTACATTTCAATAGCCCTTAACTCGGTTATTTTGACAGTTGCAGGGTTATTCAATTTACCAATTTGTAGCCCTTAAAATCCTCTTTTAACCACCCCGTATAGTTTTTATAGTGAAAATGTCACATAACTGATTAATTTAGTAATAAACTTAGATTCCCATTTAACCAGCCCATAACTCGGTTATTTTTTTATCAATCAGGTACCATCAATCAATTTTCCACCGAAAAAACTACTTAAATATTAACTTCCTGTGTCTCAAATAAAAAGGGGAAATGGATGTGTTTATATCTTAAAACCCATTTTTATGGCCACAGCTTTAAAATACAAAAATTTTAAACTAAAGCTCTGTTAGTTGTGGCCGAATTTACACGGTTCTAAATGAGTGTAAACCCAATAATTTAGGTGCAAAAACAATTCTGAACATTTTTAGTCTTTTGCAAAAATTCCGTAACTCTAATTGTTTTCGACATATTTGTTGTTTTTTACTTTACTTTTGGAAATGCATCAAAATTTTGAAAATTTGTAATCAGCATCAAAAATTGAAAAATGAAAATTTCGTATCTTCGTTATTTTTGGTGTTTTAGTGATCGTAAGAAGCTCAAAATCTTTGACTTGAACTGCTCTTTTACCTCGTGCGAACCGCAATATAATTGAATATATACAGGGTGTTCAAAAAACAAACCAAAAATATTTAAATTTGAAACTAACGCTCTGCTACTTGTGACCTCGTTTACCTGGTTCTAAGGGGATGAAACCTAGTCTCCTGAATGCAGAAAGTCGTTCTGAACATTTTTGGTACCTTGCAAAAATTCTGTAACTGTAATCGTTTCTGAGATATTCGACTTTTTTTGATAGTTGTTTTAAAAATTCTGTATTTTTCTTATTTTTTGAGCTTGAGCGCCTGTAAATCGCGCAAAATGTTCGTATTCAACTGCTTTTTCACATTACGCTAATCGTAATATGATTATACATTTACAAGGTGTTCAAAATACAAAAATAAATTTTAAATTAATGGTCTGCCAGTTGTAACTTTGTTTACCCGTTTCTATAAGTGTAAACCTAGTCCACTAGGTAAGTCAAAAATCATTCTTAACATTTTTGGTCTTTATATTATTTTGACAATTGTCACTTCATAGTCTAGCTAAATAGTATTCTGAAATCACGTGACAACTGTCACTAACGTCAAAATTGTCAAACCATGCACCAGTGAATAAAAAAAATGTCAAAACTTTTTAGATTCATATTGGCTTGATATGGGTATAGCCACTAAGATGCCGTTATTTTGACACAATTCAAAATGACCTAACTTTTATCTAAAATTTCTCGTTTGTAAGCCGCCGTTTTGTGGCAAAATCAAAATGGTAAAAAATATGGTATAAAAATAGAAAGCGTTCATTTTGGTAAAAAGTTTAATTAGCGATCTAATTAGTATTTTGTCAAAATTGGAACAATTAAGTTTTACTTATCTTAAAACCAGCACAAAATGGAGTTCCTTTACGTTTAAAATTACTCTTCTATAATATCAATTTGTTGTCTAATAAGGTAAATTAAAAACAATACCACAAATAAGTTCTTAAAAACACCGGAAGACTTGCCATTATTTCATATAATACGAACATCGCTTAATCACGCTAATTGTCATCATTAATTTGGTCTAATTCGGTAGGACCACCCAGCAGTAAAACGACTTTTAATATCTTGATTAGTGCATCGGTAGATGGGACGTTCCGATCAAAAAAACCTCTTTCAAATAAGTTGATGAACCTCCTAATGAATACCATCTAAAGCTCGACCCGAACACGAATAATAATGTGTGGCTTTCGACTAATTCCTGCCCTCGTTCAACATTTTTGCTGTTTCTTAGTGCCTAAGTGAGGAAACGAGTTAAATAATGCCGAAAATCAATTTATGATAATTTGTATTCTCGTTGGAATTTTCGTAATTGAATTTGGTAGCCCACCGTGAGATATTTGGTTGAATACTTTCGAGACTGTAAGGCAGAATGTGGGGGGTCCGCATTATAATTATCTAACATGTTATTAAGAGAAGAAATAAAAAATACGCCGTTAGCGCATTATAATTTGGGTTCTTTTGCAAAACGACGTTTTGTGCTGGTGATTACGGTTTTAATTTTACTGGTCGCGTGTTAAGACAGTTTAGAATGCTTTAAACTTAAAAAAATTTAAATAAAGGAGTTTTAAAATAGTGTCACAGCATGTCAAAGTATTGCAATCCTTGAATAAACCTAAAATCTTCTTTTTCAGAAACAGTCAACTGTCGAGTCTTTTTTTACTACTTTTTTAAATTTATTATCTCGGTAACATGAAGAGATAGAGAGGCCGGTTTTGGTTCATTTTGTAGTATTTTTTATCCTCTTTCTAGCGGCGTTTTAGTGAAATCCATAAGAGTTCAAATAAAAAAGTTACAATCATTCAAAAATTTAAAAAATGCTATTTTTGCAAAAAGTGCCATTTTGGCAATTTTTTATTTTGCTCCAAGAGGGTTCCAATGCACAGCAAAGGGCATATTTATACCAAAGGACCTTAAATCAGGTGAAATAAGTACAAAAAAAGCACTTTAAAATTTTTAATTTTTCACGAAAAATTGAAAGTATTATGGGTCTTTTCTTGTTACTTTTTGAAATTCTATATCTCGGTAACATAAAGAGCTAGAGAGGCCAGTTTTTGCTAATTTTGTCGTTTTTCTTATCCTCTTTCTAATGGGGTTTTAGTGAAATCTATAAGAGTTCAAAGAAAATAGTTACAATCATTAAAAAATTGAATAAATGCTATTTTTGCAAAAAGTGCAATTTTGGCAATAATTTATTTTGCTCCAGGAGGTTTCCAATACACAGCAAGGGGCATATTTATACCAAAGGACCTTAAATCAGGAAAAAGAAGTACAAAAAAGCACTTTAAAATTTTTAATTTTTTAAGAATGGTTGGGTATTTGGGGTCTTTTTTACTACTTTTTGAAATTTAATATCTCGGTAACATGAAGAGCTAGAGAGGCCAGTTTTAGCTCGTTTTGTAGTATTTTTTATCCTCTTTCTATAGGCGTTTTAGTGAAATGTATAAGAGTTCAAATAAAAAAGTTACAATCATTCAGAAATTGAAAAAATTATATTTTTGCAAAAAGTGCAATTTTGGAAATTTTTTATTTTGCTCCAGGAGGGTTCCAATGCACAGCAAAGGGCATATTTATACCAAAGGACCTTAAATCAGGTGAAACAAGTACAAAAAAAAAACACTTTTTGACAAATTTTTAATTTGTCAAAAAAATTAAAGGAATTGGAGGGGGGGTTTAAGGGTCTTTTCTTGCTACTTTTTGAAATTCAATATCTCATGAAGAGCTAGAGAGGCCAGTTTTGGCTCGTTTTGTAGTATTTTTTATCCTCTTTCTAGAGGCGTTTTAGTGAAATCTATAAGAGTTAATTCAGTTATTTTTAACATAGCGTGCAAATACTAAATTACTAATAAATCCGACGATACGCTAAAAATGAACGTTTCAAAGACAGCAATGGCAATTTATCTGCCATCATCCTTTGGTGGGATAATTAAAAGTCATATTAAACAAGAGTTATCGCACTTGTTAATGCCCGAACGAACATTTGGTGACTTCTTAAGGTTTCTTTTTCGCTTTTTTCTTATTGCACTTGTGTTTTCTAATCCATTTGTACGTCATGTTTTTTAAGAGTAATTCTTTTATGATTTTTAAATTAATTGCAACTTGAACCATAAAAATCGGTTTTAATTAATCGATTTCAATTAAATTAAAACACACCCCCATCTTTAGACGTCACACTAGTTAGCGTTATTGCACCTAATCCCCGTGAAGGGTGAATGATTCTATAAATTTTTCGAATCAACCCTTACTTGTCACGACTCAGCCTTTTAGTGGTTTAATTAAAAGCAGTCAGTTTGAGGAAGGGCAGACGACACCCCACCATATTACATCGATGCTACTAAAAATAGTTATTTATGTATTAAGAGTGAAAAGTATGGATTTTTTGCTCTGGGAATGACAATTTCTACACTTTTTCATCATCATCATTCATCATCTTCGTCCTGGGTTCCTTTTAGTTGTTCCTAGCCTCCACTCAGTTTTCTTCCTGGTTATCATCATCTGCCATCAATTGGCTTTTGTCTGATCATCATCTGTGCAGTCGTATTCCTATCATTTTCTCTCTCCATTTTTCTCTTTAAACTCTCCATGCTCCCCTCATTAAGGCTCCATGTAAGTCTGAAAGACCTGTTTTTTAGGTATTGTGGAATTTTAGAACCAAAGACATCACTAGTTTCCCATATGTTGTCTACCCAAGCTGCATTTTTCTGTGCCATATGAAGTATGACAATTTTTCGACAGTGACGGACTATTTGCAATCACTTTTCCAGTCAATTTTTAAGGTTAAAATAACAGTCAAATTTAATGACAATTGACTTACCAGACTATTTGCAAATGTTTTTGAATTTCAATATTTTGGTCATAAATTTTCCAAGCGAAAAATTTGTGAGTCAATTTTTAAGGCCAAAACGTTAAAAAACAATAAAATAGCATGAAAATTGACTTGACATACTGTTTTCAGTCGTGTGAGTCAATTTTTAAGATCAAAACGTTAAAAAATATTAAAATAGCATGAAAATTAACTTGACTTACTGTTTTCAGTCGTGTGAGTCAATTTTTAAGGTCAAAACGTTAAAAAATAATAAAATAGCATGAAAATTGACTTGACTTACTGTTGTCAGTCGTGTGAGTTAATTTTTAAGGTAAAAACGTTAAAAAGTAATAAAATAGCATGAAAATTGACTGGACTTACTGTTTTCACTCGTGTGAGTCAATATTTAAGATCAAAACGTTAAAAAATGATAAAATAGCATGAAAATTGACTTGACTTACTGTTTTCACTCATGTGAGTTAATTTTTAGGTTCAAACCGTTAAAAAACAATAAAATAGCATGAAAATTGACTTGACTTACTGTTTTCAGTCGTGTGAGTCAATTTTTAAGGTCAAAACCTTAAAAAGTAATAAAATTGCATGAAAATTGACTTGACTTATTGTTTTCAGTCGTGTGAGTCAATTTTTAAGGTCAAAACGTTAAAAAGTAATAAAATAGCATGAAAATTGACTTGACTTACTGTTGTCAGTCGTGTGAGTTAATTTTTAAGGTCAAAACGTTAAAAAACAATAAAATAGCATGAAAATTGACTTGACTTACTGTTTTCAGTCGTGTGAGTCAATATTTAAGATCAAAACGTTAAAAAATAGTAAAATAGCATGAAAATTGACTTGACTTACTGTTTTTAGTCGTGTGAGTCAATTTTTAAGGTCAAAACGTTAAAAAACAATAAAATAGCATGAAAATTGACTTGACTTACTGTTTTCACTCGTGTGAGTCAATTTTTAAGGTCAAATCGTTAAGAAGGGTCACATATAATAGAAATTGGTTTAGCCGGCTATTTGTAATCCTTCTAGTAAATTTTCAAGATCAAAACGATAAAAGACAATCAAATATCTGTTTGGGACACCCTGTTTAATACACAGGGGATTTAAAAAAAAAATAAGGTGGTTAACAAATTTTGTCTATTGTTTTGTCACAACCTGTAAAATGTCAAATCTGACAAGTGACATTATGACGCTACAACTTGGAACTGTAAAACGGTCAACCTAGTAGCATTTCTAGTAATTTTGACCGCCAGAGGGCGTCAAAAGTAATAGTGTCATTGGTGCAGGTAAACAAAAAATGTTTTAGTTTATTTTTTTAAAAATGTCAAATTTGACAGGTAAAACGTTTTCGACTATTTCTGAAAAATTGTCAAATTTGACAGGTGACACTGATGATGCAACAACTTGGCACGGTAAAACGATTAACCTAGTAGCCTTCCTAGTAAATTTAACATAATTTTGGACCGCCAGAGGGCATCAAAAGTAATAGTGTCATTGGTGCAGCTAAACAAAAAATGCTTTAGTTTATTTTTAAAAAATTGTCAAATTTGACAAGTGACACTGATGATGCAACCACTTGGGAAGGTAAAACGATCAACCTAGTAGCCTTTCCTAGTAAATTTAACATAATTTTGGACCGCCAGAGGGCGTCAAAAGTAATAGTGTCATTGGTGCAGCTAAACAAAAAATGCTTTAGTTTATTTTTAAAAAATTGTCAAATTTGACAAGTGACACTGATGATGCAACCACTTGGGAAGGTAAAACGATCAACCTAGTAGCCTTTCCTAGTAAATTTAACATAATTTTGGACCGCCAGAGGGCGTCAAAAGTAATAGTGTCATTGGTGCAGGTAAACAAAAAATGCTTTAGTTTATTTTTTTAAAATTGTCAAATTTGACAAGTGACACTGATAATGCAACCACTTGGCACGGTAGAACGGTCAACCTAGTAGCCTTCCTAGCAAATTTAACATAATTTTCGACCGCCAGAGGGCGTCATAGGTAATAGTGTTATTGGTGCAGGTAAACAAAAAATGTTTTAGTTTATTTTAAAAAAATTGACAAATTTAACCAACTTGACATGGTAAAGGGATCAACCTAGTAGCCTTTCTAGTAATTTTGTCAGAATTTTGGCTTTTACTATTTGGCCGCCAGAGGGCGTCATTAGTGCAAGTAATCAAACATTGTTTTACACTATTTCTGAAAAATTGTCATTATCACAACTTGGCACGGTTAAAGAGTCACCGTAGGAGACTTCCTAGTAATTTTGACAGACTTTATACTTTTATCGTTTTGGCCACTAGAGGGCGTCAAATGTCATGGTGTCAGATTAGGAGGATAAGAATGCATAAGAATTTCACATATTTTGTAAAACAAAAATTCCGTTAAAATCCGCCATTTCTCGTCAATTTGCTCAATGCATTTTCACTTCACTAATGCATTCACCCAACGATCATAATAGTTTATACGGAAAGTCGATTGTTTATAAACACATCAGCCCTCATTAAGAAATTGGCTCGCAGGAATATAATATTTTCCGAAGTTTAGGTGAGAAATTCTTTTATAATTACACCCAGCTGTCACAACCGATTAATTGTCCGATTAATTTAATATTATTATATAACACCTGTACAAAATCAAGTTTATTCTGTACTGTATTGTTACAAACAAAAAAATTCCTGAAAAACCTGTTATGACAAGGAATCAAGTTTCAACCGCGTACAATACCTTCATATAAAATAAACTATTCCAACTCATAAAACTTGAGAGAGTATCAAATATCATTAGACCATTATTCAACTTATAATCATGCTGTTAACTACATTATTACCTGTTTACAGCTTGACCACAATCAATAATCGCAGTGTGAAATATTTATAACTGTGCTAAAAGTGTATTTTACGACCTAACATGTTTAAAAAAGGAACATCCATAAAAAGTTATTACACCGTGAATTTCCTGTTTTATATAGAGAGATTTGTATACAAAGAGTTTTTGAAAAAGATTAGCTATTATATAACGTAGAATGTGATTTATAATTGCATGATGTTAGTAGGAGTACGTCATCGTCAAGAGTTGCTATTACAATTTAGCCCAATAACCATAATTTATTGTTCATTACATTGTTAAAGTATTATAACTGTATTTTGTGTAGTTGTTTCATCCTCGGACACACGCAATAACCTTAGTACAACATAAGTATGATGATTTTTAAATATTGTGTTAGCAAATTGCCTAAAGATTTCAGAAATTTTGAAAATAACCTCCAAGATCCATTATGAAAAAAACAACCCTAAAAATTTGGTAGTATCATTTAAAAAATATTCACCGGAAGTGGATAATAACTCGCTAATTTTAAATTAAAAACACCGTGTATGCTATTTCTTTTTTGGAAAAAAATTCTATTCTATCTCCGTTTCTGAGATTTTTACCATTTTATGCAAAATTTTATTTATTTTGTTACTGTTCGAAAAATTGATATTTTCTGAAATAATTACAAATAACCATTTATGGCAACTGTTTTCGCCCTGACAGCTTTGACTGATTGACTTTTAACTTAACCTTATTTTTCATTCTATCAAAAAATTGCAAAATTCTAATCTTAGTAGATATTTGTGTCTACTTTATAGGTAGTTACAGGGTGTCCCAATTTTCAATAATTTTTAAACAGAATTTTTCAAATGGATACAGCAATAATTTTGTATTCGATATTTAGGTGGAAACCGTTTAAATATCACTGAAAAAAAGTCTAGTACAAAATCTAGTACTGCTGAGTACTAGTCCACTGGGTGCAGAAAGTCATTCTGAGCATTTTTGAAATCTTGCAAAATTTGCGTAACTCTAACCGTTTCTAAGATATTTGATTTTTTAAATTTTTGTTTTAAAATTGCGTTAAAATTTTGATTGTTTCCAATTTCTGTTCATATCTCATCAGTTCTAAGTAAGTGTAAACCTAGTTCACTGGGTGCAGAGCATTTTGTAAATCTTGCAAAGTTTGCGTAACTCTAACGGTTTCCGAGAAATTCGGCTTTTTTGATTTTTATTGAAAATTGCTTCAAAATTTAAAAATCCAGTATTTCCGTCATTTTAAGGGTTTCAGCGACTGTAAGAAGTTCAAAATGGTCATCTTGAAGTGCTCTTTCACCTCGTGCTAACCGCTATACGATTGAACATATACCGGGTGAACAAAAAACAAAAATAAAAACAGTTAAATTGGAAACAAACTCTCTGCCAGTTGTAACCCTGATTACTCCGTTCTAAATAGTGTAAACCTAGTCTATTGGATGCAGAAAGTCATTGTATACATTTTTAGTATCCTGCAAAGTTCCGCATTTCTAACCGTTTCCGAGATATTCGGCTTTTTTGATTTTTATTTTGGAAATTGTTTCCAAATTTTAAAAACTCAGTATTTCCGCCATTTTTAGAGTTTCAGCGACTGTAAGAAGTTTAAAATGTTCATCTTGAACTGCTCTTTCACCTTGTGCTAATCGCAACACGATTGAACATATACCGGGTGTACAAAAAAACAAAAATAAAAACAGTTAAATTGGAAAAAAACTCTCTGTCAGTTGTAACCCTGTTTACTCGGTTCTAAATAGTGTAACCCTAGTCCATTGGATGCAGAAAGTCATTATGAACATTTTTGGTATCCTGCAAAGATTCCGCATTTCTTATCGTTTCCGAGATATTCGGCTTTTTTGATTTTTATTTCGAAAATTGCTTCAAAATTTGAAAAATTCAGTATTTCCGCCATTTTTAGGGTTTCAGCGACTGTAAAAATTTCAAAATGTTCATATTGAACTGCTCTTTCACCTCGTGCTAACCGCAACACGATTGAACATATACCGGGTGTACAAAAAAACAAAAATAAAAACAGTTAAATTTAAAAAAAACTCTCTGCCAGTTGTAACCCTGTTTACTCGGTTTAAAATAGTGTAAACCTAGTCCATTGGATGCAGAAAGTAATTGTGAACATTTTTAGTATCTTGCAAAGCTTCCGCATTTCTAACCGTTTCTGAGATATTCGGCTTTTTTGATTTTTATTTCGAAAATTGCTTCCAAACTTGAAAAATTTAGTATTTTCGTCATTTTTAGGGATTCAGCGACTGTAGAAAGCTCAAAATGTTTATCCTAAACTGCTCTTTCACCTCGTGCTAACAGCAACATGATTGAATGTATACAGCGTGTTCAAAAAAAACAAAAAGAAACAGTTAAATTTGAAACTAACGCTCAGCGTTTAACCAGTTCTTTGGAGCGGACTTTTTTTTGAAAATCGTATCCAAAATTCTGTATCTCGGTTATTTTTTGGGTTTCAGGGACCGAAAAAAACTCAAAATGTTCGTCTGAAACTGCTTTTTCAACTCCCCTAAGCCGCAACGTGATTAAACACATTTGACACGTAGAAAATATCAAGGTTAAGCCTTGCGAATGTCATTTTTGCAAGTTCAGATTTGAAAAAAAGTCGAATTTTTTTTTATTACAAAAATTGTTTACCAAAAAAAAAATTAAAAAATCGGTAATTGCATTTTAGTATTTTAGAACAATTTTTCCAAACCTTTTAACTTTTCGTCGTATTTTAAACAGTGAGTGAGTTTGGTTTTGACTGTTACAGAACGAGTGAAAAATGTCACAGTCTGAACTATGTTGGTTACTCCTCAAAACAAGACTCATCGGTCATAATTTTAAATTTCTCATTCCATTATTTGACGAATTAACAGCACTAACATCAAAAAACTTCAAATTCTACAGTGATGTGATCTTTTCTAGCAAAAGAGTACGGTAACTAGCAATTAGGTTTTTCTCGGGGGAAAAAAAGAGCTAATCAGAAAAAGTTCTTATTGTGTTTGGGCTAATCACTTTCTCAAATCTTGGTTCAATAGCTGCGTATTAACTTTCGAAACTTGATAGTTCCGATGAAATCGTCGGTTCGTCAAGATTTTACAGCTACTTGGGTGGCCTCGCATATAATACTCGAGTATGTTTATAGTTCTGTGGTATACCGTTTTTGCGAATTGGCTTTTTATGGCCGAGATGCGTTCTGGTTTCACAGCAGAGCACATGTTTGCACGTGTCTGAATATTACTCACAACTCTCAATCGCCTTAAAATTCACAAAACGCTCCAAGTTCCGCTTATCCAGTCTAATTGCGGTACGGAAAGTGGTTTAGTTTTCCTGGACTGACATTGTCAAACAACCTTCTGTATATCAATGAAATCCTACATTTAAAGCGCTGCATTAATAGACACCTAATTAAAATAGGTTTAATCAAAACACAGGATCTCATTAGGTCCGCCATTAAATTAAAATAGAATCCACCTAATTGCTATATTTACATATGAAGTTCAGATTTAGCGGCTAAATTTAGTCCCTTTTCCTACATAACTTGTTCAAGACATGAAATATTCTACAGTGGCGTCCCTTTTGAGGAAACTTGGTTCTTCTAACTGATTAGAAATTTTCCAAAGTAATTTTTCCCACGAATAATTTACGGAAAACTGTAAATTATCGAGAATTTTCGGGGATAATATCCCTAGTGCATTTTAATTTTTAAAAATCCTCGTCTTCGACTCGGATGATTTTTAAAACCACTCTCGCTCATGCTATTTGTGTAAACAAATTACTTAGAAACTCGTTTTTCCAAATTTTTCCACAGGAAAAATTAGATGCACGAGGGATATTTGGTAAGATTATTTCCTGAGTTAAATAAACATTTTATTTTAATTAAAACAATAAGAACAATAACTTTCAAGCTAGAAAGGGTAACACTATTCTTTATGTTGCTGTGAGGAGTGTGAAATTTTTTCGATTTTTTTTCCGGAAAAACTGCTGACAGCTAAGTTGACATTTGTCAAGTGATTTTTCCACTTAAAATTTACATTTGTTATACTAATTCTTGATAGCGATTGGTCAAAATTGATAGGAAGGAAATAATCTTTTACAAATTTCCTTTTTCCTCCTCCTTCTCCTCCTTTTTGTCAGTTCTGATCAATCTGAAGCATTATTGTCTTTTACACCAGTAAACTGTTAAAGGTCGGTCCTTTCACCTTCGGTTAAATTTATTCTTTGATAATTTTTATAGAATTGACCAACAGTAGCGTCAGATTTCACGGTTTCTACAGAAATCATCTTTGAAATATTGGAAATTATCCAAAAAATAAAAGTATTATGGCTTTGTAACTATTCAGGCAATTTTGGACGAGTGATTTTGACGTTTTAAACTCACAAATCAAAAAAAATGACAGTTTTCATACTTAAAAACCCATTGTCGAACTGAACTAGCTACGACATTTAATGACAGGCTTATAGTCAACTGACAGTTGTCATTAAACTGGGCGGTGTACTGTAAAATGCGTCTCTTTGACGAATCACGCCACAAATTGTTATTCGTAACTCTGTGAAGTTAAATTTGGCAGTAGTGACGTTAAATGACAGTTTTGTGACATTTCCCTGCGTTGTTTTTTAACTATTAATACTGATTCAGCAATGAGAGAAAACTATTACAAGCAAAACAGTTGTACTTTGTATTTTCACCTCAGTAAAGCTTCAAATTTGACATTTAGTAAAGCTAAGTGACACTTTGATATGTTTCTTACGTCACCTGACAGCTGTCAAGTGTCGAAACTCATTATCAGCGCTAAAATACAACTGAAATACGCAGATTAATTGTATTTCTCTGATAAATCGTAGGGTTAACGCCCCTCCATAGGGTTAAATTTAACAGTTGTAACATTAACATATATTTTGATGTGTTTTTTACGTCATCTGACAGCTGTCAAAAATCGCGCAACTGTGACGCGAAATTACCAATCCAAGATAGTTCTACCGCTTGGATAAATCACACTATAGATTGTATTTATAGTTTTATGGAGCGAAATTTGACAGTTTTGACGTAAGTATGTCAGAACTGACAAATTTGGCTCCATGGAGTTATAAACAAAACTTTACAATACAATTCCTCAAAGAACCACGTCTATTTGGCATTATATACTTTCAAGTCACTGGTGGCGGAATTTTGACAGTTATGACAAGTGTTACGTGACATAATAAAAGTATAAAAGTGTTCGTTAATGTCAGAACTGTCAAAATTGGCTTCATAAAGCTGGAAAGACTACTTACTGTGTGGTTCTTCCAAGAAACGTATCTACTTGGCATTCTATACTTTCAGATCACTGGTAAGTGATTGTTGATAGTTCTGACAGCTGTCACGTGACACAAGCAAATTAATGTGTTCCTTAACTTTTCAACTGTCAAATTTGGCTCCATAGGGCTTGAAACACAACTTTGTGTGTAAATTCCTTAAATTAGAAACTATTTCTAATTTTATACTCTCAAGTCGCTGGTGAACGGGTTTTAACAGTTATGACAGCTGTCACGTGACATTATAAAAGTGTTCGTTAACGTCAGAACGGTCAAAATTGGCTTCATAAAGCTGTAAATAGTACTTACTGTGTGGTTCTTCCAAGAAACATATCTACTTGGCATTTTATACTTTCAGATCACTGGTAAGTGATTTTTGATAGTTATGACAGCTATCACGTGACCCAATCAAATTATTAAAATGTTCCTTAACTTTTCAACTGTCAAATTTAGCTTCATGCAGCTTGAAACACAACTTTGTGTGTAAATTCCTCAAATTAGAAACTATTTCTAATTTTATACTCTCAAGTCGCTGGTGAACGGGCTTTGACAGTTATGACAGCTGTCGCGTGACATACGAAAAGTATAAAAGTATTCGTTAACGTCAGAACTGTCAAAATTGGCTTCATAAAACTGTAGACTACTTACAGTGTGGTTCCTCTAAGAAACATATTTACTTGACATTCTTTCAGATCACTAGTAAGTGATTTTTGATAGTTATGACAGCTGTCACGTGACATAAGAAAAATATAAAAGTGTTTGTTAACGTCAGAACTGTCAAAATTGGCTTCATAAAGCTGTAAAGACTACTTACAGTGTGGTTCCTTTAAGAACCACATCTACTTGGCACTTTATATTTTCAGTTCACTGATGACTGATTTTTGACAGTTATGACAGCTGTCACGTGACACAAACAAGATATTATAGTGTTACTTAACTTTTCAACTGTCAAATTTGGCTTCATGCAGCTTGAAACACAACTTTGTGTGTAAATTCCTCAAATTAGCTACTATTTCTAATTTTATACTCTCAAGTCGCCGGTGAACGGGTTTTGACAGTTATGACAGCTGTCACGTGACACAAGCAAAGCATAAAAGTGTTCGTTACGTCATAACTGTCAAATTTTACTACTTACAGTGTGGTTTCTCCAAGAAACTGGAATTGGCACTAATTTCCAAATAGTGCCAATTCTATTGCCTGAGTTGTTGCTTTTGATGTGCATTGACTAGCTTTTTCACCATAATTCTCTCTGAAATTTCCAAAATTCTTTTAACGTATTCTTAAGTAAATTCAATTTCTCTATAATTAATTAGTGCGAATTATTTTCTCCTTACTTTTATTAAATAGTAAGTAGTTAACTTCAAATTTAAACTAATCTAGTACCGGCTACGCTACTGTGCACGTGAAGAAAAAAAAATTTAAATCACTTAAGTTGACGTGCGGTACGTCTATATTACTTTGCGCCACCCACCACGACAGAAAAGAAAAGCAAAACGAGAAGGACCAGCAGAAAGATTAACCGAGATATGTCGAGAGCAATAAACGACAAAAAAATTGGACAGCTGATGTTTGTACTAGCGAGACGGGCCTTGATTATTTTAATTTAGCATTTATATAAATATGCAACTGTATATCAGACGGAACCATTCGAGAGTCGGTGGTTTAAGGAAGGAAGCAAAATTTAGGAAAAAGGAACGAAAAAATTTGAAATAAGTTAAGTGAATTGAACACATTAAGTTTGTTTTACATACAGTGCGACCCAGTTAAAACAAAACCCTGAAGAAAAGTAATCAAAACACCTTGGATTTTTTTGCGTTTAAAGAAAACGAAGAATACAAGAAAAACCACAAAAAGACAAAAAAAACAATAAAAAGACAAAATGAATCAAAAGGAAAAGGAAGAAGACAAGTTAAAAGTGCAAAGAGGAAAAATAAAGAAAAAAATAAAACGCCAGAGAAGAAGAAAGGAAAGAAGGTGTTGAAAGAGTAAGGAAACAAACAGAGAAGACAATAAGAAAATGAAGAAAAAAGGAAAGTGAAAAAATTAATTATATTTACACTAACTGCCTATTTTACTTAGCCCCATGAGTGCATTTTTGACAGCTGTGACATTTGGCTGTCTGTGTCAGACCTTGTGATACATTTATGGCTTCCATCCAGCTGTAAAGTTACACGCAAGTAGTGAGTCGCACCAGTAGTTTTGCGTTTAAAGAAAACAAAGAATACAAGAAAAAAGACAAAATGAATCAGAAGGAAAAAGAAGAAGACAAATTAAAAGAGCAAAGAGGAAAAATAAATGAAAAAAGAAAACCTCAGAGAAGAAGAAAAGAAAAAAGGAAAGTATTAAAAACAAACAAGGAGAGAAGATAAAAGAAAGAGGAGAAAAAAAAGAAGACGAGGAAGAAAAACAGAAGAGAGATAAAAAATATCAAAATTCCATGAATAGAGTAGATTCAAAAAAAATTTGCCAAAAAAGCATTAAGTCACGTGCCTCAATTCAAAATAAAAATTGGTAAAAACTGTCAATATGGTTGAAAGCCACGTGACCTTGTTTTTTATTTAAATTGAAAAAAATCGCAAAATGACCAAAATCACGTAACATTAAAAATGTAATTTTTACAAGATAAAACACGAAAAGACAAAAAAAACAAACAATAAAAAGACAAAGTGATTCAGAAGGAAAAAGAAGAAGACAAATCATAAAAGAGCAAAACAAAGAGGGAAAATAAAGGAAAAAGAAAACGTCAGAGAAGAAGAAAAGAAAGAAGGTGTTAAAAGAGTAGGGAAACAAACAGAGAAGACAATAAGAATATAAAGAAAAAAGGAAAGGATAAAAAACAAACAAGTAGGGAAGATAGAAGAAACAGGAGAAAAACAAAAGACAAATAAAAAATGTCATAATACTATGAATCGAGCAGATCCAAAAAAAAAATGTTAGAAGTGAAAAAAAAAAACATCAAGTCACGTGCCTCAATTCAAAATTAAAGTTGTCAAAATGTTTGAAAGTCACGTGACCTGGAATTTGTTTGTAAAAGCTGCAAAATTTACCTTTCAAATTTTTTCAGACTAATCCCTGAAAAATCGTCAAAATGACATGAAAAAGTCAGGTAACCTCGAGATTTTTTACTTTTAAATTGAAAAAATCCACATTTGGTGGAAAAAGTGACATAACCTTAAAAAAAATAGAAAAAATGTTTCAGTGGTTGAAAGTCACGTGAATTTTTTGAAGACGGAGAAGAAAAAAAATACGGAGAATACCAAAATAAAAAGAGAGACAAGAAAAGTCAAGATTCCATTGACAGAAAAAAAAAAATTAAAAATAAGAAAAAGTTTAAAAAAATAAAGTTGTAAAAATTGTCAAAATGTTTGAAAGTCACGTGACCTAGAATTTTTTTGTAAAAGCTGCAAAATTTACCTTTCAAATTTTTTCAGACTAATCCCTGAAAAATCGTCGAAATGACATGACAAAGTCACGTAACATCGAGATTTTTTACTTTAAATTGAAAAAATCCACAACTTGGTGGAAAAATTGAACTTAAAAAAAAAAATTAAAAATGTTTCAGTGTTTGAAAGTCACGTGATTTTTTTGAAGACGGAGAAGAAAAAAATACCGAGAAGACCAAAAAAAAGACGAGGAATAAAAAAATTTCAAAATTCCATGGACAGAAAAAAAAATTTAAAAATAAAAAAAAAGTTAAGTGTCATACATTGAATTGGGAATAAGAATCTAACATTAAAACATCATCAGGACCGCATTTAAAAAAAGAAGTTGATGATTTTGCAAAAACGAAACGTCGAAATTAAAAACGCAAGTTTACCTGAGTGTTCCTGTCAAAGAATGATTTTTTTAAAAATATCTCAAAAACCCCAAAAGAAAATGATGTTTTTTAAAAGTCATTTAATTAATGAATCCATGATTAAGGCAACTTTTTTAGATCCCCGTAGTTCCATCCTTGAGGAAAGTACCTTATTTTTGATTTTGTTGGGGTTTATTTGGACTAGCAGAATATGAAAATTGCACTGAATAACTTGAAAAAATTTAGAGAATTATTCATGCTAACGAAAACTTCTTCCTATCTTTGATGAGAACATTTTACAACTTTAAAATTGTCCAAATACATTATCAGGCAACATTTAATATCCGTTTAAAAATAGAGCAAAATTAATTGAACACACAGAGCTACATTGACTTTACTTATCATGTAGGTACAAAGTAAAAGCTTCTAAGAGGGATGTCTAAGAGATCGTCGAAAAAGTTAAGAGTAGAGATGTTAATTAAATCTAAAACCTTTACATTAAAAAAATAAAATGAATCCAAATTTGAAAAGCCAACACGGTTTTTTATATTCTAAGGTGTATAAACACACACTTTCTCTAAATTAAAATGATTTTTAAAATACTGTTTACCCGAGCTTTTTACCACTCTAAACACCGTATTTGCATAGGCAAACAACACTACTGTAAAAGCCTACCTAAACTGTCCAAAAACACACATCACCGAAATAATAACAATCCGCGTTTAGGAAAAAGTCTAAAGGGTCCCGGATGGTCATTAAATGTTCATGATTAAACAAAAAGATCCCATTAGCTCGCGTTTATCTAATATTTGTCCACGGTTGCCTTTCAACCCACCGGCAAAACTTACCGTGACGAAAAAGTCTTATGAGTGGAACGTAAGCGGAAGAAAGATAGAGATGGTGACCACACAGCAGGATCACCGACCACCAATTAAAGATGTAAAGCACATTAATTTAGTCCACCTGGTTTTGGTATACACCACGTCAGTTATCTCCGTCTCAGTTCCACTTTAATATTGGTTCGGGACTACGTGCAGCCAGCAAATATTCAACAGAAAAGATAAGGAAAAGATCACCATACGTGATGCTTTTTTTCTAACCGGTTCGAATTTTTTGGGTTCATTTAATTTGGCAAATTTAAATAAGGGAATGGCAGATTGGGTGCTTAATTAAATTTAAATTGTTGAAAGTAGGTATACGGAGAATCCTGAGAGATCACATTAGTATAACTTGATTATACCGACTTCATGAGAACCAAACATATTTCTCTTACAAATGTAATTCTAAGAAAAAAAAAATTTAATTAGTTCCTAATATGCTCTATTATGATGAGATTGGGATGATAAATCACTATTAAAAAATCAGCTGTGCTACTGTAAGGCGCAAGCTGTAAAAGAAGTTTCTTTACATTCTTCTTGAATTTCATAAAATTTAGGCTCCTGAAGGACAGCGGAAGTATTATACATTTTAACAACCATAAACTTTGGTCTGTCTTGACACTTTCTCAAACGGCTAAAGATTGGTCTGATATTATTGCGACATCTTGTTTCATTTCTATTGATCATATCCTTTGAGGTTTTGAGACGAAAGAATACAATTTGGCACAGATTGACCAAGAACGAGCCAAATTCAGCGTCCAATGTAGTCCCAACAGACGTAGAATGGCTCAAAAGTAAACCGTTCTTAACTTTTTTTAACAAACAATAAACTCTCCAAAATAAAGGCAGCTGGAAAAGTTAGAATATCCAGCTCCACAAAGGCACACCTGTAATCCTCCCGGTAAGACAGTCACGCTAGCAGTCTAGCAACCCTCCTCTGGAGTTAAAAAATCCTACCCACACAAGCCGCTCCGCTCCCTACCACAATTCCATAGATCATCACAGTGTGAAACTAGAGCATAGGAAGCAGACAGAAAAACCCCAGTAGACCACGGAGAAGAAAGACCGCTCTGCACAGTTGTCCAGCAGTAGCCTCCACATGAGCCCCCCACTAAAAACGAGGATCAAGGCTTATTTCCTAAAATCTGACACTCTTCCGGTCTCTACCATCCAAGTCTCTAGGCCAAAAACCATTCTCTGCGACTTACCATCATTCAGTATGAGCCTGTTAACTTCCAGACCCACTGGGTGCTGAGTGCTCTACAGTGAGATGGTAGTGTCATCCGCAAAGAAAATATACACTGAAGCTTTGTTATACATATAGTGGTAGGTCATTTTTGTATATCAACAAAGGCGAGGGATCAAGAATTGATCCCTCGACGATGACGATGACAGCACCCCCCAACCTGAACCCTCTGACTCCGGCCTTCTAAATATGAATAAAGCAACTGTATGCCAGAGTCAGAAAACTTATAAACTTTCAACTTTTGGAGCAAGATGACACGGAAACGCTGTATTTTCGATCCTCAAAACCATCGATCAAAGATGAAAGCATGTCCAAAACAGCAAAAATGGTGCCCCGGCCGGACCGAAACCCAAACTGTCGCTCAGAAAACAGACCATTTCCCTCAAAATAGTCAGTCATCCAGTAACAACAGTAATGCACCACCTTCGAGACGATCAGCAGCAAAGAAACAGGGGCTTAATTCTTGAAAGCAGGGAACAAAATTTTCAAGAGAAGTGTTGATAGAATGTGTCAGAAGAAGCTGACAATGGTGGGTTCCTGTCACATTCTATACAGCTTTCTCTTGATAATTCCTTTCCCTCATTTCAAGAATAGGCACCCAGGTCGGTAGTTCAAGACATCCTCCCTATCACCCTTCTCAAAAATGGGTACAACTATAGCATTCTTTAAAGTGTTCGGAAATACATTCTCCTTAAGGCAGTAATTTATCAGTTTAGTCAAGTTTTTTACTGTTTTCAAAAGTTAAAACCTAAATCAAACCCAAAAAAAACCTAAATCTGTGTAACGCTCTTCAACTCAAAGACTGCACCCAGCATGACCATTCCCCTGCAAAGTTATCCAGCGGAGAAACATTGCCTTCAGGCAAGCCATCAAGAATCCTCTCCAAGATGCTGCTGAACAAGTCATTAAATTGATCAGCCGACAATGGTAGCTCCCGCTTCCAACATGGCTTTCCTCTACTATTTATAATATTCCACATGCATTTAGTTGGGTTCTTAGAGGATTGTATCATTGTAGGTACGCTTAGAGTCGCCTGTGTTGAACACTTATCGCAGTGCTCTAACTGACTACAACAAGCATATCCGGGATGCAAAAAGGGATTCATGGAGGAAGTTCTGTGGGACGATAAACGACCTACCGGACACAAGCAGAATCCATAAAATCCTCTCTAGAAAGCCGAAACAGGACCCGGGCTCGATCAAACGATCCGATGGTTCTTACACCGCCACTAGGAAAGAGATGACCGCCCTTCAGAGTGGGTTCGTAAAAGTCGGCCTTTTCCTGAGGATTGGCGGACCTCCAAAACTATAGTCAAAGCCAGTAGGTACTCTTAAATGTGTCATCGACACATTTAAGCCATAAAAATCTCCAGGGCCGGATAGAATATTCCCGACGCTGCTCCATCGGAGCCTAGAGGAGTTATGCCTGACCCTGCTTACGATTCTCAGAACCAGCTTGGCCTGGAAACATATACCGACAAAGTAGTGTACATTCTAGAAGTTTGGAAAACAGACCAGAGCCCGAAATAACTTCACGTCCTTTCTGTTGAAAACCCTTGAAATGCTGGTCGACAGGCACTTGAGGAGCAAAGCTGTGCTATCAAATCTCTTCAATGCCGACCTATATGCTTACCAAGCGAGCAAACCAACAGATTTCATTCATAGCTTTGAACAACCCTGTTGGGAAAATTGGAAAGTGCCTCGAGAGTAATGGAATAGCAGTTGGCATCTTTCTAGATATAGAAGTGGGCTATAACAATACACTCCCCTCATCAGTTACAAGGGCGAGGGGAGCAGAACCCAACGTTTGTGGATGGATCGAGACTCTGCTTTACCAGAAGGAGGAAGGTAGAATTTCTTAAACCGCCCTCTCTCTCTGGTAAGACAATATCATATGCGGCGCAGGTGAAATATCTGGGAGTCATTCTAGATAAAACGTTACGTGGAACCCGCATGTGCATCTGCGGGAAATCCTGGGGTCTAGGGCCCCAGCAGCTATACTGGCTTTACACCAGCACAATTATACCTGTGCTGACCTACGAAGCCATTGTCTGGTAAGGCAAGAGCCTCCAGAGCACAGTAGCGAAGAAAGTGTCTTCAATCACGGGGGCGATCAAAACAACGCCCACGTCCGCGTTGGAGTGCCTCCTTAACTTACCCCCCCTTCAGCTTTTGCTGAAGAGAGAGGCAAGGATGGCCTCCTACCGGCTTTTCCATATTACCTGTGTCCTGGCCACATACATGGAGCCTCGAAGGCCACTTGCGGAAATTCTAAATTGCTATGCCTTCCGATGTTCTGCCGGGCATGGCTGTCACCAATTTCTGCTACAGGACCCTCGTACCATCGAGAGTGGACTGGGCAGAACGACTCGGAGCTGATGACCTACTCGGAGCAGATATCTGCTGGTTTACGGACGGCTCAAAGTCCTCAAAATGGACTGGAACCGGGGCTTTCTGTGCCAAGACGGGGGTCTGTCTGACTGAGGGACTGGGGCAAACACCAATGTGTGTCGTGCAGGCTGAATTTTCGAATCCTCATTAAATAACCTCAAAAAACACTCAGGGATAATGTTTAAACTTGATGCTTAATCTTTCTATGGATTTTTTTTCCATATTTTGGTGTTTTTTCAACTTTTTCTTAAATATCATCTTGATTTCTAATCTCAAAAAGGAAGAGTTTTTGTTGTGATAACTAATAATGATTTTTTTTATCTATTTGGTAAGTGCCAAGAGTGAGAAATCGCCCCTAAATTTATTCATTGCTGTCTATTACACTGTGTAGGACATTATTAATCCCCTTTATCTGCTGTACACTTGTTGGAGTTGGTTGGGGCTTTCCAGATGATCCCCTCAAATAAAATAAACAGGAATTAATGTTCCGACGACACTTGCAATATTGGCCCCGCTTATTCGCAGCGACAACCCTTAAGTAAACTCTTCAAGGGTGGCAGGACCGTGTCAAGAATTTTTTTGTGTTTGTAAAGTAGGAAATAATTGCAACATTATATAATTCAAGTAACATTTTAAATCGTCTCCATTATTTGTTAAAAAATCAAGATTTTTTTTTTAATTTTAAGAGAAAAACTTTCAATTCTGTTTATTAGTAGATTATACTAAAATAAAGAGTGAAGGCTGGTTAAATTGTGACTTGAAAATCTCTATTTAGCTACTAAGAACCTCCTATTTTTACTGAAATCTCTTTCTTAAAATATTCAATACAGAGTAGTATTTAGGCAAAATTTGCTAGAGTTGTCAAGAAAACTCCATGAAAAGAGAAAATGGTAGAAACTTGACGGTAACGAATTTGCCTGAAACTGGTTTCTATTACATGCTATTACTACAAGCTTCAGTACCGGACTGAGAAAAAATTTGAACAAATTCTTAAACCTATTAAGATTGGTTGGATTAAAAAAATGTTCTTTAAATTTATGTAATGGTGCAAATTTGACAGTTTTGGATCTGTCATTTGACCATAGAATTCAGAGCAGGCAGAAAAATGTTACAAAAAAAAAAACTGAAAATTGATATAAGAAAGAAGTTTAATATATTGTCAAGAGATATTGGTAATAATCATGGCTAGAAAATTATAACTAGGGATATGATCGTGAAAACACTTGTGTGCATTAATATGTCAATTGTCAATTGTCAAATGAGGAGGTTTTTAAATATCATTTTTTAACAGCTGTGACTAATATTTTTAACATTATTTTATCCTTTTAACATTTGAACTTTGACAGTTTCAAATTCAATTTTTTTTAGGGTCACGTGACGTTTTATTTAATTTTATTTTTGACAGTTTAAATTTGCCGAATCGCAAAATTTTCCAGTTCAAAACAGCATTATTTGGGGTCACGTGACTGCTTTAAATTTTGAAATGGATTTTTTTTTATTTCAATTTTGACAGCTTTGATTTGCAAACTGCCTTTATTAGGGTCACGTAGCTGTTTAGGCTATTTTTTAAACATCAATTTTTTTATCTTGTTGCCATTTGAACTTTGACAGTTGGAAATTCAATTTTTTTAGGGTCACGTGACTATGGTGTTATTTTATTTTAATTTTGACAGTTTAAATTTGCCGTTTTGCAAAATTTTCAAGTTGAAACGTGACTGATTTCAATTTTAATGCTGAACATTGACAATTGGTTGCTTCAAACTTAACTTGAACGTCAATTCATATAAACCATTAATTCTGTTCCCAATAGCAATGTTCTGCATTCCTTTATTAATAAACACTTTCCCTGCTATAAACAATACATCAAATCCAGTTTTTTCAATTTTTTGTACTGACATTAAATTATGTTTTAAATCTGGCACAAACAAAACATCTTTCAATGTTAAATCTACATAACCAGTTTCGCTTTTTAACATTCCTTCAATATTTCCTATCTCTGTGGCAAAAACAACAACTCTATTCTTAGCAATATTAATCTTAAGTGGTTTGCCTAATATTACGGCTTTCTTTGAAATAGTTTGCTACTTTAACCATGTGATCAGTTGCTCCAGAATGAGAGCTTGAGAGAGATGAAGAGCTTCTCCACTGGTCACCATGCATGCAGAGGTCAGGAATGCAAAACCATCCTCCTCTTTTTGGTCCTGATCAGCTCTGTCCGCATTATGACCTTGTCGAGAAGCCCCATTGTTGTTTTTCCAGCAATTTGACCTTTTATGTCTAGCCTTCCCACAGATATAACAGTTGAATTTAAAATGTTGTCTCTGACCCATATTTTGACCATTCCTTCAGTCCAACTATGCGCTCTTTTCATATAATTTTCATGAGGTTTTTCAGATCCCTTTCCACGAGTATTAAAAGCATAACTTAAATTTGCATTCACATAACTATCATTTTGATTCATCCTCTCGACTTCCTGATCCAACAATTTCCCTTTAACAAACCCTAATGTGAGTTTGTTTGGTTCCAAAGTTTCCAGTAACAAGTGGATCATAATATTTAGGCAACGTCAACAAAAGATGGCAAACAATGTCAGTTCCTTCTAATTTGGCACCCACTGACTTCAACTCACGAATGGTCTCCTCAAACTTTACAAAATGAGTTTCCAACAAATCACCTTGAGATAGTTTCATGGATAAAAGCTTTTTTCTCAAAAATAATTGACTTGCAATTCCTTTGCGTTGAAACACTGCTTCCAAAGCCTTCCACATTCCATAAGCAGTTTTCTTGTCCTTTACATATTCCAAATGCGAATTGCCAATGCACTGTATTAATATGGCCTTGCACTTCTTATCCTGTCTCTGGAATTCTTCATTTGGATCCATTTCCCCATTTTCTATGCATTTCTTCACATCATTACTGTCTAGAATAGTTTCTATCCTAAACTTCCAGTGGTCATAGTCCTTTCCACAAAATTAACTTAACTTTTCTCCTGATACAGCCATTTTTAATGAATGTAGATCCCACACTTCCAGGAACAACTACATATACATGACTGGGCCCATAACCTGTAGAAATTGGGCTTAAAGGACTAATTCTAGACTTTAACTTTTACTTAACTTTTATATTTCAAGAACAATCAAAGAAGACCAGATAAAACAGAATAATAACAAAAGAATGACCTAACAACTAACAACTGACTGACAAACAGACAGACACAAGGTTAAGTTTTACTTCTAAACTTAATTAGAGATGTGCAAACTTAAAGGGAAATGATTGCTATAATTTCAACAGTAGAAACCACACTTATTTGGTACACGATACACGAAAAAGTCGCATGTGACCTAGAAAATGTCATGAGTCAACTGTCATTCACTGAATCACATTCTAATGTCGTTCCAGGTTACCACATTCACTCTAAAATACAGTATGTTTGTCACTACCTACCCAAATTAACAAAAATTAGTCTTGAAAATTGAAGAGTCTCTAACTACGTCACGGTGGATCGTGCCAGGCTCATATTAAATTCTTATTTAAGCTTTTTATAAAAAATACTAATTAATATTGAAATAGCACATTATAAACTGTATTAAGTTTATATTTTACTAGCTTGGAAGAAGAGTTAACTAACTATACCTCCGAAAATTATAATATGGACATACAAAACTAGTGCAATTAAATTATAAAGTCCAATCCTGCACTTCATGATAAAGAACAATAAAGTGAGAGAACGAAACCGAAAAAACGGGGCCCGATAAGGGAGCGTTTTGCGGGGGCGGCCACCCGATTAGATTCCCCTCTTTTTCGGGGTCGTTACGGGGTTACTGCGGGGTGGAGATAACGTTCCGGAACGCGCCGTGAATTTATATTAGGAATCCGGGTACGTAACGCGAGACACGACCGCTTTTTCTCTATTTGTTGCCGCCGGCCCCTGGCGAGGGTGAAAATTGATTCCGGGGGTGTTGAAACGAGGTAAAATTTGTTTTGTTTGATATGCGAATCCATGAACGATTCATTTATGAACATTAAGCGGCTCTGTTTACTTTGGGTATCTCATAAAAAAAAATCTCTGCTAACAGAAGCTAATCTGGTCAAAGGGTAGTTGCAGGGAGTTTCAAATTTAAGCCACATAATGACAATTTCTAGAACTTCTAAGAGATACAGGGGGAGTCACTTGTGAAAATGAAATACAGAAAACTGTTTTGGGGTTGCCTTTATAAAACCGTGACAAATGACAAATCAGACTTTGTCAATGAAGACTTAGGTTTTCCAAGAGAAGATCGGACAACCACAGAAAAGGATAAGAAAAAACTGTTACCAAACAGCAGAAGATAGGTTGGAGTGGAGAAAACAAATGGAAGCCAATGTCCATGAGTGGAAGAGCAAGGGCTGTTAAAGAGCAGAAAGAGAGTGTAGATTTTATGAATAAAGCCACTCCGGAATGTGATGGACTCAACGCCAAGAAGCCTAAGGAATTCCGAATGTACACAAACCGGTCCTTGAGGTTTTCCTTCCTTTAGAGGCAACTTTAACTTCCTCTCTCATGATGGATGAGGGCTTCGGGTCTCCTCTCTCATCAAAAAACTGTTTCTTCTCTATCCACAAACAGTTTTCCCGCATTTTTCTTTTTGAACTTTCCGATGTATGTACACTGAATTCATCAAGTTCCATCAACTGTCAAAGACATAATGTAAAACCAATGTTGTCTTCACAACTACAACTAAAAACGATCACGTGGCATTTCAAATACGATTTCGCCATTTAAAACAGTCTCATGACCTTTAAGATTCCGTTTTGGCGTTAATAAAGAATTGATTGAAAATCGTCACGTGATTTTAAAAGTATCAGTCTAAACGTAAAAACTGTCATGTGACGTAAAGAATGACATTTTAACCTTAAAATAAACACGTCACGTGTTTCAGTACGGCAGTTTAAAACTAAAAAAGCGTTTACGTGACCTTTAGGAATCTGTTTTGAAGTTAGAAAAGAGTCACGTGACTTTAAAAACGTGTATCAGTTTAAAACTAAAAAACGATAATGTGATCTACAGATTTGATGATTGAAAACTGTCTCGTGACCATGTTCACTGTAAAAATAGTCACGTAAATTTAAAAATGTCAGTTTAAACTTAAAAAAAACGGTCACGTGACTCTCCAAATCTAAATTTGATGATTGGAAATGTTACGTAACCATTATTACCTTAAAAAATATCAGTTTAAATTTAACAACGGTCACGTGACCTTTCAAATACGACTTCGCCATATTAAACAGTTACGTGACCTTTAGGAATCTGTTTTGACGTCAGAAAAGAGTCACGTGACTTTAAAAACGTATAAACTGTACGTGTATCAGTTTAAAACTAAAAAACGATCATGTGACCTTCAGAATTCGGTTTTGACGTTAAAAAAAAGTCACCTAATCTTTAAAAATGTCAGTTTAAACTAAAAAAAAAACGGTCACGTGACCCTCCAAATCTAAATTTGATGATTGGAAATGTTACGTAACCATTTTTACCTTAAAAAATATCAGTTTAAATTTAACAACGGTCACGTGACCTGTCAAATACGATTCCGCCACTTAAAACAGTTACGTGACCTTTAGGGTTCAGAAGAGCTTTAAATTTAATGACTGAAATTAGTCACGTGACCACTGTGACCAGTTGAAAAGTCACGTGACTTTAAAAATAGTAGTTTTAAGTGAAAAAGGGTCACGTGACCCTTCAAATAGAATATTTTGACATTTACACACTTTTTTTAAACTAACTCCATTTCGACTGAGCGTAGCTCCGTTATTTAAGAAGTTACGAAAAAGCGTAAATAAAGAAAGTTGTAGGAAATTTCATCCTCCAAGGCAAAAAGTGACAGGATGCACCAAATTGCTTTTTTTGACTAACTTCATTTCGACTGAAAAATATGGTAAATTTTGTCCTGTGACTGTTTCTATATCTTTCATTTATTAAGATATAAACTATCTGGTTTAGCATCCTAAACATATTATGGTATTTTCCGTCGTCTCTGAGAAGTCCAGAGGTGCAACCCTAAAAATTTGAGACTTTTAGACAACAGGAGCAAAAAGAATTCATTCAGCCCAATGAATATTAAATATATACAAAAGTAATCGATTCTTACGTAATGGTAATGTGGATGATGACAGATGTACTGCGACCTGATTTATTGTACCCCATCTTCTTCTGCTATCTCAAGGTTTCCTTGTTCATAGCTGCCCTTTAAGATTTAGTTTCTTTAGGAATTTCAGGATCTTGAGTGGGTCTGTTCAAGGTATTTCTTCCACAGCTAGCTGGGGTAATCCCAGTGTGTTTAATCTGCTGTAGCGTTCAGCATAATACTCCAGCAAGATGTGGTGGGGTGTTTCTGGTTCTTCTCTGCAAATCACCCGTTAGAATTAGAAACCTTGTTAATGCCTTGAGGTTAGATCTTGCTCGGTCAAAATTTCCGAATAGATCTTTGGCTTGCCTCAGTCCTGGAAGTCTTTGCCAGTGCGTTTCTCCCAGTTCTGCTTCAGCTTTATTAAGTACTTCCTGGACATATGCTTTTCCAAGACCACAGAATGGTGCCAATCTGGCCCGATCAGTGGCGCTGATGCTCCTTTTCGTGCCAGAGAATCTGCTTGTTCGTTACCCTCTACTCCGACGTGCCCCGGAACCCAGAGAAGGGTTACCTTGTTGTTCCTTCCTAGGTCATTGAGCTTTCCTAGGCACTCCAGAACCATCATCGAGTTGATGTTAGATGAGCTCAACGCTTTGATGGCTGCTTGGCTATCGGAAAGGATCGAAATTTCCTTGTTCCGGTATTTCCTGTCAAGGTTAAATTGAATACACCTTTCTATGGCGTGAATTTCCGCTTGTGAAATGCTAGGGAACTGGCCCATGGGTTCGGAGTATTTGGTGCGAGGCCCGTAGACTCCTGCTCCAGTCCCCTCGGGAGTTTTAGATCCGTCCGTATACCATATTATCCCAATGTTTGAATGGATTCTCTGCTCCAATCTCTCTTGGTGCTCAGTTTCGTTCAAAATTGTTTTTCAAAACTAAACTTCCTAATGATTTCGTCAGTTGGGAGTTCAACCTCCTTTTAAATCCGGCCTTATCCAACCTGAAATGTGCTCGCCAAGCAGTTCTCACCATGATGTGTAGTGGTGTGATGTCGAGCACCAAAATATGGAGAAAAACCCATAGAAAGATTAAGCAGCAAGTTTTTAAGCATTATCCCTAACTGTACTAAATTTTGTAGTGTTTTTTCAGGTTATTGAATAGGAAATTTAATGAGGATTCCAAAAATGTGCTTGAAACAGTCAATTTGTCTGGTTTAGGATAATACGGTCTTTTCCGTCATCTCTGAGAAGTCCAGGTGTATACGATTTAGTTAGTAATTTGCATCCCTAAAAATTTGAGACTTTTAGAAAACACACAATATTAAATACCTATACATACAAAAGTAATCGATTCTTAGGTGAAATGACTTGAAAATCAGGTCTAAACGTTTGGTTGCTTACGTCAAATAGCATTTTCCATAAACGAACCATAAATGTGGCTTTACTCACGTAATTAAAAATGTAAGCAGAAAACCAATAAAAAGCATTTCGTCTCATATAACAGAGGGAATTTGATTTCGTGCGAAATCGTCAAAAGGGCGACCAGAAAAGTCGATGTAGACTTTAAAATTCCTCTTATAGACCATTTAACGCCAAGCGGACCGTGTTAAGCGATAGTGGCCGCTTTATAACCTCCTTTATTGAAAAATATAATAAAAATGCCGACGTGCCAGTTTGTTTATTTGCGATTCGAAACCAATGAGGTAGAAAATTAAGTCACGTGACTGGCTGCGATAATCGCAATAAAACCTTATTGGAGGGTGCGGAAATATTGATGAAATCAAACACTTTTGTGGGTTTAAACTGTTTTTGTTGTGTTTGCTTATTGTAGTTGGTTTTATGTTCGTTTTTACTAATTTTTCTTTTCTTTTTGTTCTAGGAAGAAGTAAGTAGCCACTGAACCACCTCACACCTGTAACCAACAAGTGAGCTATATAATTTTTATTATAAACTGGCAAAACCTAGCCATTTTGAAAGAGAACAATGGATTTTGGTTAACGAGATTTCTTCGCTTTTGGCTGACGTGACAAACTTTGCCTTTAATGCACTATAACATTACTATACAGTCCAACCATTGGGATCTCAGTTATTATCGAAGGTACAAAAATGTTTAAATAAGAAAAGTTTTAAAGAATTACATGGCTCATTCAAATCTGTTTTGAAAAATAACCCAGCATTTTTTGTTTTCGAGATATTTGAACAAAACTGAAAAATGATGATTTTTTCTTTGGCCATTATTGTGCAAATCATTTATTGGACAACTGTTACACTAAAATAAATATTTTTATACCATGCGACACTTCAATAAAATGGTGATTTTTTGGCCTATTAGATGATAATAAAATTAGATATGGCTTCCATAAGTAAAACAAAAGTTAGTGTCCTAACCTCAAAAATAAATAAATATAGAACATTTTTGGGACAACCAAATTATTCTTCAGAACAAAGTGTCCTAACAATATCAAAGTTAACCGACTGTCCAATAAACAGTTTGCAAAATAATGGACATCTAAGAAATCATCACTGTTCAGTTTTTTCGAGATATCTTGAAAACAAAAAATAATAGAATATTTTTCAAAAAAGATTTGAATTAGCCATATAATTCTTAAAAACTTTTCTAATTTAAACATTTTTGTTACTTCAATAATAACTGAGATCCTAATGGTGATCATCGAATTTGGGACAGACTGTATACTGTAGGCTAGGCAAAAAAGTAATCTCCAATTAACCAATTTTTTTTGGCTGAAAATCTCAGGTTTTTTTCTAGTTCTAAGAAATATCAATCTTGCATCACTCGAGCTATGGTAAATTTGACCTTTTTTGACCAATTTTTTTAGATTTTTTGGACATTTGGCAGTCAAAATAAGACTACAACCACCAAAAATGCTCTTTCTCAAGAGTGACTTTCGTACTTGGATAGTTTCCGGCCAAACTGTGTTACACCTAACCCTACTTTCACTTAAACATGTGACCATCACAATAACATTCAGAAATATCCGTTTTAAAAGTTTCGTAGCCTTAGAAAAGTCACTTCAAAGTGACATAAATCCGAGGGGTAAATTACTGGGGCATTATAGTGTACACACTGTATTAGTGGGCATTACTTGGAAATTGACAACATTACTAAGAATAAGTAGGCATTAAATTAGTATTATTAATAAAATTGAAAGGGTCTAAATTTGGTAACAATAAAGTTTTGTAATTACAATGAAATCCGTTGGAAAACAAGGAAGAATTATAAATTTTGTAATTTTACTATCAAAAATTTTGACTGTCTCTAGCGGCGAAAACGTACAACTAATCAATCAACTTTTATATGTCAATAAAAAGCTCATTTCATTAGCTATCCATTGACATATAAAAACTTATACAAAGTGTAGCAAATAAGCTAGTTATTGACGATTGAATGAAAAAACGCATCAAAAAAAGTCACGAAGTTTACCAAAAAAAGTCAAATTTGATGCCCTCTAGTGGCCAAACCGTCCAACCTATTAACCCCAGGGTTGGGGTATTTTTAGAAAGCTCATTTCAATGGCTATCCATTGACGTATAAATCTTTACCAAAAGTAGTGCAATTAAGCGAGTTTTTGGGGATTAAACAAGAGGATGCACCAAAAAAGTGATAAAAAAATTGGTCAGATTTGACGCTCCCTAGCGGCCAAACCATCTAACCTGCCAATCCAAATAGGGATATTTTTAGAAAGCTCATTTCATTGGCTGTCCATTGACGTATAAAAATCTACAAAAGATAGAGTAGAGTTTTTGAAAATTAAACAAAAAATACCCCACGCCCTCTAGCGGGCAAAGGGCTAACCAATCGATTTTTATACGTCAATGGAAAGCTCATTTCATTGGCTGTTCATCGACATATAAAACTATATACAAAGTGCTACAAATACACGTGTATTATTTACGGTTAATGACAGGATGCACCACAAACATTTTTTGACTCGTTTTCTTCGGTTAAACTGTTGTGGTGGTGTCGTGGTCAGTAGGCTCGTTGTTGACTAATCACAACACTCCACGTATAAATCAAACTGCTCCAATATCACTAATTATGCTTTATTAAAATTAAAGGAAACTTTGAGACATTTTCTCCACAAGAAGATTGTACCAAGGACAATATATCTGTAACTCGTGTGTCAACATTCGCGCCCTAAATCTGACACTTATTCTCTCCTTGACAGATGTCGTACAAATCGACGTAAAAACGCCGGTTGACGCTACAATACTCCCCACCCAGTAACGGAGTAATTTTAATCTTAAGTTAAAAATCACAACATATTAACTGACAAGATAACAGCTTAATTAAACAAATTAATCATAACATGTTAAAACATATTAACAGCAGTAAAATAAAAATACAAGATATGTACTTATACTATTAATACTTAATTAAATTTGAAATTTTACTTTTTTGTTAACGCCTTTAGTTAAGGTTGGATCCTGGACATTGCTGTTACTAGCATATGAGTGGTCGTGCAGGATAATATCTTGAGGTAATAAAAAGGCCGGTTTCAACCGATCCATTGAAATATTTACATCTTTGTCTTTTATAGCAATTGAAAAATATTTGTCAAAACGTTTCTTTACAAGGAAGGGTCCGTCGTAAGGAGGTTGTAAGGGTCTTTTTACTGCGTCACGTCTAACAAAAACATGTGTACAGTTGTTCAATTCAGGTGAAACAAAAATTTTTGGCTGTGAATGGTGATTAAAAGATACTGGTCTTAAAAATTGCATTTTTTCTTTGAGTTTGCCGACAAAGGTAATAGGGTCTGTCTCTTCTCTGGAGGTTTCAAAAAATTCTCCAGGTAAACGGAGTGTAGTTCCATAAAGCATTTCTGCAGGAGAAACTCCCATCTCTTCTCGAATTGCACAATGAAGTCCCATCAAAACTGTTGGCAATATCTCAGACCATTTAGGGTTAGCGTGCGCCATGATGGCGGATTTAAGAGTTCGGTGCCAGCGCTCAATTTTCCCATTAGTCATAGGATGGTATGGTGAAGAACGAATCCTTTTACATCCTAATAATGTTGACAAGGATTTGAAAAGCGAGCTTTCGAACTGACGGCCCTGATCGGTTATAATTCGCAATGGAGTTCCGAAACGACAAATCCAGTTATTATAAAATGTTGAAACAATAGTCTCAGCTGTTATGTCGCTGATAGGGTAGGCTTCCGCCCAGGAAGTGAATCTGTCAATACAGGTGAGACAGTAAGAATACCCATTTGAAGATGGTAAAGGTCCAATTATGTCCATATTAACAACTTCAAAACGAGAGTTGGGAATCTCGATTTGTTTAAATGGAGTGATAGTGTGTCGATTAACTTTGGATTTTTGACAATTAATGCACGCTCTCGTCCATTGGCGAATATCCTTATTCATTGAAGGCCATACAAATCGTGCAGCTATAAGCTTATTAGTAGCTTTAATGCCTGGGTGTGAAATGTTATGGAATTTTTTAAAAATAAAATGACGATAGCTTTTGGGTATGAAAGGTCGAATTTTGGATTGAGATGAGTCACAAACAATTACTGTAGAAGTGTCAGAAAATGTACACTCTTTAAGTTTAAGAGAAGATTGTTCTGGGTTACAAAGCAAATTTAATAGTTCCGGGTCCGTAGATTGATGTTCACGCAGAACTTCATAATCAATGACCTGAGGGAAATCAATACTGTTGATTCGAGAGAGTGCGTCCGCTACAATGTTATTCTTGCCGCTAATGTGTTTAATGTCGGTGGTAAATTGAGAGATAAAATCCAAATGTCGAACTTGTCTTGGTGAGGCTTTATCCATTTTCTGCTTGAAGGCAAATGTTAGCGGTTTGTGATCAGTAAAAATTGTAAAGGGTTTCCCTTCAAGAAGGTACTGAAAATATTTGATTGCAGAATAAATTGCTAACAACTCTCTGTCATATGTGCTGTAATTTACCTGAGCTTTTGAAAATTTCTTTGAGAAGAAGCTTAAAGGTTTCCAAGAATCGTCTTCAAATTGTTCTAAAACTGCCCCCATTGCAAAGTTTGAAGCATCCACTGTTAAAGAAATCGGAGCGGTTGATGAGGGATGAACTAACATAGATGTATTAGCTAAATCTTGCTTACAAAGATTAAAAGCGCATAATGACTCTTCTGACCAATTTAACTTGGTTTTGTCCCCTCTTTTACAATTATTATGAAGAGAGTGAAGGATTGATTGATTAGCTGCGGCATGAGGAATAAATTTCCTGTAGAAATTCAACATTCCAAGAAATCTTCTAAGCTCTGAAACTGTGTTAGGAAGAGGATAGTTTAAAATAGCATTAACTTTGTCGATTAGTGGTTTAGAACCTTGTGAAGACACTTCATGTCCCAAAAAGGTCACTTGACTTTCGCCAAAAACACATTTTTGTAAATTTATAACTAGACCATAATCACTAAATCTTTTAAAAATAATCTGCAGATGTTGGGTGTGTTGACTCTCGTTGTCAGAGGCTATTAAAATGTCATCAATATATGGAAAACAGAAGTCTAGATCTTTAAGCACCTCGTGAATGAATCGCTGGAAGGTTTGAGCAGCATTTCGCAGTCCAAATTGCATGCGGGTAAATTCGAAAAGACCGAAAGGAGTGATAATCGCGGTTTTGGGGATTGAACATTCATCTAGAGGAATCTGATGGTAGGCTCTAACCAAATCTAAAGTTGAAAAGACTTGTTTGCCATTTAGAAATTGAGAAAAATCCTGGAGGTTAGGAATAGGGTACCTGTCGTCTACAGTAATCGAATTGAGGCGTCGGTAGTCACCTACTGGTCTCCAGTCTCCTGAAGACTTTTTCTTAACTAAGTGTAAAGGGCTGGCCCACGGGCTATTAGAAGGGCGACAAATTCCTTGCTCCAAAAGGTATTGAAACTCTTGCTTAGCAATTTTTAATTTGTCAGGTGGTAGTCGTCTAGCTCTAGTAGTGACTGGAGGTCCTTTAGTCAAGATAGTGTGTACAGTATTGTGTTTGATGTCAATAGGCAAGGAAGAAAATTTAGTTATATTAGGATAATGTTTCAAAAGATCGAAATACTTACACTTGGGTGATAAGGTGCACACTGATTGTAAGTGTGTAAGACTTAATGATCCACCAGTAATCAATTTGGTTGTCGTATCCAGTAAACAGTTCTGTCGAAGATCCACCAATAATCTAAAGTGGTGTAAGAAATCCGCACCAATTATTGCTTGATTAGTTTTGGCAATAGTAAATGGCCAGGAAAAAGTTCTTCGTAAACCTAAACTTAATTTTAAAATTTTAGAACCGAATGTAGGGATTGAAGTATTGTTTGCTGCATATAAGGTAAAATCTGGGTTTAAGTTATTTTTATCACTGCTAGTGCTAGGGATTATTGATACATCAGAGCCTGAATCTATTAAAAACCTAATTTTTGTCAAAGGGTCCTTAATAATTAGTCTGTAACTTACTGCATTAGTGAAAATCTTCTGGACATCTTGGCGACCAGATTCAACCACGCAGTTTGTCGCCGCGTTTAATTGCGTGGTTGATCGTTTTCCTGGTCGGAGAAACTGCATGGAGGTACACATTTGTTGGCTTTGTTCTTATACTTGGCATGGTACCAACAAATATTCGGTGCCGACGTGGAATTTTCTTGGTTCTGACGAGTGCGATGAGGCGTCCTTGACCTGTTGCGTCTGAAGGCGTTCTGATTCCGGCAAAGTTTTAGTTCCTCTACCTGTTGAGCTAACTTTTGTACAATATCAACAAGGTTGCTATGACTGTCGGCAGCAACAGCAAAAGATTGAGGCTGTTCGATTTCCGCGATTTTGTCTGCCATTTTAGATAAGTTTTCTAGAGAATCGCTACTAGCGGCTAGTACAGACTGAATCTGGGTTGGCAAATGTTGGAGCCATAGAGTCTTCAGAATTTCCTGAGAGACGGAACTGCCACCTAAACGAGTCATTTCATTTAAGAGTTGTGATGGCTTACGATCACCTAAGGAAGTTTCTGACAGCAATTTCCTCAGTTTTTTTTCACTGGAGTCGGAGTATATTGATATTAGTCGGTTTTTAATTCCCTCGTATTTACCCTGCTGAGGAGGATTAATTAGAAAATCAGTCACTTGGGTTAATATGTCCGTGTCAATGGCACTCAAAACGTGGTTATATTTTGTATTGTCCAGAACGATGTGGGAGAGCTCAAATTGCGCCTCAAGTTGGATAAACCAAAGTTTTGGATCGGATTTCCAAAAAGGAGGAGGTTTGATCGCTACTCTACTCACGTATTGTTGGTTGATTTCCGGGTTTGGAATGTTCCCACTTCCAGATGTCGATGGTGGTTGATCGTCATGTTGGATGCTTGCCGACGGATGAGACATGGTGCTAGATGTTTCCAGTCGTCCCAAAGGGTCCCAGAAGATTGAAAACGGAAGGAGTGTGTCCGAAGGTCGGAAAGGTCACCAATTGTGGTGGTGTCGTGGTCAGTAGGCTCGTTGTTGACTAATCACAACACTCCACGTATAAATCAAACTGCTCCAATATCACTAATTATGCTTTATTAAAATTAAAGGAAACTTTGAGACATTTTCTCCACAAGAAGATTGTACCAAGGACAATATATCTGTAACTCGTGTGTCAACATTCGCGCCCTAAATCTGACACTTATTCTCTCCTTGACAGATGTCGTACAAATCGACGTAAAAACGCCGGTTGACGCTACACTGTGTTAAACCTAACCCTACATTCACTTTTCTTGAACACCTGACTATCAAAATAAAATACGACAATGTCCTTTTTAAAGTTCAAAGCCTTAGAAAAGTGACTTAAAATTGACATAAATCACGTTTAGTGTCAATTGATTTGTTTAAGAGACTTATCGACTTTAGCTGTGTTAAATTGCATTTGTGACCCATTTTGCACAGTTTTTGGTTATTTTTAGACACTTGTCAGTCAAAATAAGACAACTAACATCAAAAAACCTCTTTTTGACGTAAAAAACCTTTGAAAATTGCTTTAAGAGTCACATAAATGACGCGTATTGTCAATTTACGAGTTTAAACTTTTTCCCATCAAACTGTGGTACTTAGCTTGTTTTTGACCATTTTTTGAATATTAAAATTAAATTCCTAAAACCGAAAATATTAATTTCAAAGCCTTAGAAAAGTTACTTAAAATTGACATACAGCATATTGAGTGTCAATTAATTTGCTTAAGTGTGATCCACTCAATCTGTGGTAAATTTCATGCTTTTGTAAGCCATTTTCCCTATTTTTTGGCTATTTTCGGACATCTGGCAGTCGGACTATTAACATCAAAAAGACAAAACTTGTCGAAAAGTGCTTCAAAATTGATATAAAGGACGTTTTTTGTCATTTAACGAGTTGAAACCTTTTCCCCTCAAACTGTAGTACATAGCTTGCTTTTGAACCATTTCTAGAAAAGCTGATCATCAAAATAAAACTCTTAATATCAAAATTGATCTTTTCAAAGTTCAAAACCTAAGAAAAATGACATTTAGCGCAATTTTGCTACTCTATGGATGTTTTATTCAATCTGTGGTCTACTGAGCTATTTTTGGACCCTTTTCGATCAACTAAAAGTCCAAATAAGACATTTATGACGGACTGCACCAACGTATTTAAGGGCACCCTAGGCTCCAACTAAGCTAAATTATAATTTGACTGTGACAGGTCATGTGGAAAATGTTACAGTCAAATCACAACTTGGCTTAGGTAGCACTTAGGGTGTCTATTTTAATTGGAAGTTGTCAAAATGACCATAGGTACCAAAATAGCTGTCAAATTGTGACACTTTTAAATAGTTTGGTCACTTGCACTCATTTATTTCCGATCAAATATCTCGGTTACTTGTGGTTTTTGTAAAGAAAATCTCGTTTTGACGTTTGAACAAACCTCCTAGTTGTCATAGGGACCAAGTTGCACTGCTCTCAAATATTTCGGTTTTTTTTTTGTGATTTTTTAAACTTTCCATCTGTCACAGTTAGGAACTGTCAAATTGTGACACTCACCACACTGAATTGTGTTGCATTTTTAGCTGTCATAGTAACCAAGTTAGGAGGTGTCAAATAAAGACACCTGGTATATCTATAAAGAAGCGGAAGAAAGATGACAGTTTAAAGAAGATAGCGAAAGAGCAATGACAGTTAATGAAAGAAAACGAGATAGACAAAATTTAAAGAGAAAAATTGTTGGAATCAATCAATTGTGGGACAGTTTGAGGTTATAAAAGGAACGCAGTATACTTTCAAAATCTGTGGAGCATATTAAAGTTTTCTAGTTAAGTTTATGATGCTTTTGCAATAGAAAGTAGAAGTCTTGGGCTACATTGTGACGTAAGAACGAACCTCCTAACTGTCACAGGAACCAAGTTAGGAGCTGTCAAATTGTGACACTTTTAAAAAGCTTGTTTATTTGCATTGGGTATTTCCGATCAACAATCTCGATTATTGGTGATTTAAACAAAACATTGTTTTAAGTTAATCACGTTTGAGCAAATCTTCTAACTGTTTAGGAGCTGTCAAATTGTGACACTTTCAATCTTCATAGTACATTTTTGTAAGAAAATCGAACTTTCTTAACTGGTTACATAAATAGCTATTAACATCATACATTATTCCGGACTTTTTTTAAATTTACAACGTTCATCACGCTTTCGCAATTTGACTTCTTTAACAGACCGAACGCGCCTTTTTGTACAACAAACCACTTTTTTCCACCTCTTTAAACAAGAACTAATTACAGACTGAAAGAGTAGGTACTAATTACTAACCAGCCAACTAGAGCACCTTAAATAATTCAGAATTACGGCTAATAACGGATAATTAAGCAGTAGACGAGCGACCATCAATCTTGGAAATGAAACGCCACGACTACGTGACGAAATTGGAATGGTGAACAAAATAACGAGAAACTGAAAAAAGATGACGAGTATTGTACACGACGAAATGGTTGACAGAACAAGAATGTTATATTGGTACTTATTCGAAAAAATTTGCGTTTTCTTCGGTGACAATTAAGCTTAGCAAAACAGAGACGTTTCCAACAGTTTGCTGAAGAGATGTCAACCAATCAAAATCATATGGTTATGTTACGATTATTATGACATTTCTTCTTCTTTCGGTTTCGTGCCTGTCTTCAAGCGTGGGCTATCTCCATGACAATTTGGTTGAATTGGTCTCTATCTGTTGCTACTCGGAATAGTTGTTCTACTCCCAGTCCGGTCCAGTTTCTAATATTTCGCAGTCACGATAGCTTTTTGCGACCTATCCATCTTCTGCCTTCAACCTTTCCCTGAATAATCAGACGAGGGATGTGATATTTATCACCTCGCATTATATGCCCGAAATAACTGACCTTTCTTGTTTTTATGGTGTTCAGGAGTTCTCGATCCTTATTCAGCCGTCCGAGTACTTCTTCGTTACTGGTATGTGCAGTCCACGGGATCTTGAAGATTCTCCGCTGGCACCACATTTCAAACGCTTCTATTTTATTCATGATGTCAACTTTAAGCGACCATATCTCACATCCGTACAAAAAAATGCTCCATACGTAACAGCGGAGTGTTCTTAACCGCGTCTGAACTGTGAGGTTTCTATTAGTGAGAGTTGGTGTACATTTGCTGAATGCCCTACGTGCCATTTGAATCCTCGCTCTTACCTCTTCGTCGCACGTTATGTCATTGTTCAGCCAGCTACCCAGATATTTGAAATGTGATGTTGTGTCCGTTGATTGTGATCGGAATTGGTTCTATGTTTATTCTGCCCACAGTCATCCATTTCGTTTTCTTGAGGTTTATATTAATACCCCATCTCAGCCTTGTTCACTCTATCCAGCAGCATTTGCAAGTCTTCCATGTTTTCTGCAATGATGGCAGTATCATCTGCGTACCTTAAGTTGTTTACAATTTCGCCACCTATCTTTACTCCCTCTGTCCTGCCATATAAAGGCTCTCGTGAAATATGTTCTCTGAATAAAGGTTGAACAACAGGGGTGATAAAACACATCCTTGTCTTACGCCGCTTTTTGTTGGTATTTCATCTGTAACGCTGTCATCTAGCCTGACTACTGCTGTTTGACTATGATATAGGTTTATCAAAAGGCGCATATCATGATAGTCCACGTTACATGATTTCAAACATTGGAAAAGTTTTGTGTGTTTGACTCGATCAAACGCTTTTTCGAAGTCAATAAAACATATAGATATTTTTTAGATATTTTTTTTCTAAGATCCATTTTGACATTTAAAAAGTCATAATTTTAGTGCGATATCCAAATTTGGGAGACTCTGTATATTACTGAAACTAGGTATAACTTTCGTATTAACAGTTTTTTCCTAAAAAATAAAGTAGCCACAATAAGCTGTCTAAGTATACGGACCAACCCTGTACATATACCAAAATTTCTATAATTACCTGTTTTGAAGAAAAGAAAATTAACTTTTTTTTTCTATTTTGCAATTCAAACTTGCTAACAATTAAAAAAAATCTCCTTTTAAAATTATAAAGGTAATATGCAGTTTTACCATATTTCACCATATCTAATTACAAAAGAAGACCACTTGTATACCGTGTGTCCCAAATTGGTTCTACATGTATTGGGATCTTTGTAACCGTAGCAGCTACAGAGTCGGTTAAATGGGGAAAGTTTTAGAGAATTTTATGTAAAACTTATTTCCGGTTTCCAAATTAAATTATCTTTCTCCGTTTTCAGAAAAATTGGAAAAACATCAGAGGCTGCATTTTAAACACTCTTTAACAAAGCCAAAGAGAGCGTAACACGATGACGTAATTAGAAAATATCTATATCTCGGAAACCAATGACGATAGATTTTTTCTAATTACGTCATCGTGTTCTACGTAAAAAAGTGCCTTAATAATGTCTTCGTTTCAAAACTCTCTTAGGCTTTGTTAAGGAGTGTTTAAAATGCAGCCTCTGACGTTTTCCCAATTTTCCGGAAAACGGAGAAAGATAATTTAATTTGGAAACCGGAAATAAGTTTCACATAAAATTCTCTAAAACTTTCCCCATTTAACCGACTCTGTAGCTCTTACCGTTTTCGAGATTCCAATACATGTAGAAGCAATTTGGGACGCACTGTATACCTACCAATTCTTAAGAATAATATGAATTATTATGATTGTTATTATTTATCATAAGCTGAGTTGTCTTCAGTCCTAAAACAAGTTATTAAGATTAAAAAAAAAAGATTTAAGTTTGAATATTATATTTTTGTTGAATAACTAATTATTAACAATAATGTATCATTTTTCATACTTGCCAAAAAATGCATAAAAATTTAACTTACAAGTCTAAAAATAAAGATGCACCCTGCATGGGCATTTCAAAAACCGTACTATTATTATTATTATTATTATATCAATCCATATTATTTATAATAAAAAAAATGGTTCTTGAAGCATCTAACCAGTTAAAACAATTATTGGAAATGTGGATAGGTTCTTGGAAGGTTTAAGACACTTGTCGAAGCTTTTGGCACTTGTTACAAGATTTTCAATAGCATTTAGAGGTTTATGGAACTTTCAAAATTATTCTAGAGGCCTTTGGTAGTTTAAAACAGTTCTGGGAAGGTTTAAGATACTTGTAGAGGGTTGTGGCACTTTTTAGAAGATCCTTAGCAGCATTTACAGGTCTACGGAACTTTCAGAATGGTTCTAGAGCCCTCTGGCATTTTAAAACAGTTCTGGGAAGGTTTAAGACACTTATAGAGGGCTCTGGCACTTTTTAGAAGATCACTCGTAGCATTTACAGGTCTACGGAACTTTCAAAATGGGTCTAAAGGCCTCTGGCAGTTTAAAACAGTTCCGGGAAGGTTTAAGACACTTGTAAAGGGCTCTGACACTTTTTACAAGATCCTTAATAGCATTTAGAGGTCTATAGAACTTTCAAAATGGGTCTAGAGGCCTCTGGCAGTTTAAAACAGTTCTGGGAAGGTTTAAGACACTTGTAAGGGGCTCTGGCACTTTTTACAAGATCCTTAATAGCACTTAGAAATCTACGGAACTTTCAAAATGGTTCTAGAGGCCTCTGGTAGTTTAAAACAGTTCTGGAAAGGTTCGAGACACTTATAGAGGGTTCTGACACTTTTTAGAAGATTCTTAAGAGCATTTATAGGAGTCTGTGGAACTTTCAAATTGGTTTTAGAGGCCTCTGGTATTTTAGAACAGTTATGGGAAGGTTCAAGACACTTATAGAGGGCTCTGGCACTTTTTAGAAGATCCTTAATAGCATTTAGAAATAAACGGAACTTCCAAAATGGTTTTAAAGGCTTCTGCCATTTTAAAACAATTCTGGGAAGGTTTAAGACAATTGTAGAGCGCTCTGACACTTTTTACAAGATCCTTAACAGCATTTAGAGGTCTACGGAACTTTCAAAATAGTTCTAGAGGTCCCTGGCAGTTTAAAACAGTTCTGGAAAGGTTTAAGACACTTGTAGAGGGCTCTGGCATTTTTTAGAAAATCTTTGATAGCATTTAGAGGTCTATGGAACTTTCAAAATGATCCTAGTGTTTTCTGGCAGTTTAAAACATTTCTGGGAAGGTTTAAGGCACTTATAGAGGGCTTTGGCACTTTTTACAAGATTCTCAATAGCATTTAGAGGTTTATGGAACTTTCAAAATGACCCTAGAGGCTTCTAGCAAGTTAAAACAATTCTGGGAAGGTTTAAGACACTTGTAGAAGGTTCTGGAACTTTGTAGAAGATCCTTAGCAACATTTACAGGTCTATGACTCATTTTAAAAAAGTTCTGGGAAGGTTTAAGACACCTCTACAAGTGTCTTAAACCTTTGGCTTTGGCACTTTTTAGAAGAATGTAAATAGCATTTAGAGGTCTTTGGCAATTTAGAACAGTTTTGGGAAGGTCACTGTAGCATTTTTTACAAGATTCTCCATAACATTTAGAGGTTTATGGGACTTTCAAAAAGATCCTAGAGGCTTCTGACAATTTACAAAAAATCTGGAAAGGTTTAGTTGTAGAGGAAGTTGCAATAATCGGAAGTCACTGAATAGAGTATAGGTTGATATTATTATGCAATTGTTTCCTAAAACCAAAAACAAAATTCAATTAATCACCCCTCACTTATGGGAGTTTAAAAAAAAATTGTCCAAAAGGCAACTTAAGTGGTAAATATGAAAATTAGTTTTACTTTTGCTTCTTACCATTATTTTTTTTCATTTTTCATTATTTTTAAGGATTAGTTGTAAAAAAAAGTTAAAAAGGGAGTTCAACCCTATATTTTTTAATATGTAAGTAGTGTCTATTATTGCTTGGTATCATTGTTTTTTATAAAGGAACACTCCATTACAGTAATAATATGTTTTAAAGGAATTTATACCATAAAAACATTTCTTGTAATGGAAAACCCCAATACTGTACCAACTTAACTTAAATTAAAATTTCTGAACTTGGATTATTTGTTGTTATTAAACAAAAATTGCAATAAAACGTATGACTCACTCTACCAAGTATAAGGAACCCGTTTAGTTCACAAAGTAGAGAGTTTCTGAAAATCGTACGATTTAGAGGAAAACATAAACCACGCTAAAAGAGTTATTCGTCGAGGCATAAAAAGCGCATTATTGTATGATATATTGTTAAGAGGATCGCAAAATTTGATGGTTTTGAGCTGAATTGCCCATTAAATGTAAGTGAGTACGCCGGTTTCTTGACAAAGCTCAGTTAAGAGCGCGATATATGGTATAATATAGTTTCGTTTTACGACCATGTGGAATTTTCTGCATTGTACTGCCCACAATTTGTTGGTAAAGCTGGCATGTTTGCGAAATTTTGGTAATTAACCAACGATCTTGTCCACCCTAACTTCCTAAAAAATTGGTACGCTAATGAATTTGCAGGGGGATATAACAATGATAATTTCGCATTCCACTTTAAATAACTGGGAATAATTACTGTCAAATTAATAAAGGTAATTTTGTGCCTAACGACCGAAGGACAAGCTCATTTGCATTGCAGTGTTTCGCAAGCCTGAGAGATTAATCGTTTTCCATCTTAGGTTTTATGCGTAAAAAGCGACGTAATGCACCTTTTTTTTCCTTTCTTTCTTTTCGGCTCAATAGCAGAAATGACTTGGAAAAAATACGACCAAAGAGAGGGCTGGTTTAATTAGAGGGGTCTTTGCTAATGAAATAACTTACAAGCTGCAATTTTAGTAGGACGAGGCTCAGTTTTTTCTTCTAAAAAAATGTCAATTTCAAACATTTTAAGTCACTCTGCAAAAATTGTAAATAGAAAACTGCACAAAGTGTTATTTCAAAAGTGTTTTCAACTATATTTACAAAATTTAAATATCAAATAAAATGCTCATTTTTTTCTGCCTTTTTCAGTTAAAAAACCTTTATTTTAACTCAACTATTGAAATTAGCCAATTCCTGAAGTTTTAATGGTAAAATTTGTAAAAAATTTAATAACAGTATTACAATGAGAACAAACGTTTCCTCAGTCATTATTGTAAATACTGTTTTACATTACTTACATCAGGTTTTACAACTAAAACTACTATAAAATAGTTCGTAACTCTACAAGTGCAAGTAGACCGACTGTGCTTTGACTTTTTGAGCAAAGTTTGACAGTTTTGACGTATAAGACACTACAACACTATTTACCCAAATAGTCACGTTTACCATAAAGCTGTAAAACCCATTTTTCCTCAAACACTACAATTTAACTTCAAAATTTTTTAGAGCAAATATTGACTATTTTGATATATTTACGTGACACGTGATGCTAGGACACCATTAACTAAGACGATTACGTGACAACTTTCAAAATAGTCCCCATGAAGCTGTAAACAACTCATGATTTTACTTATCTGCACGTAAACTAACTTTTTTTGACTTTTCGAGCTCGTCAATGCAAACTCTGACTATATTGACATATAAAGCAGTCGCCACGTGACACTAGGAGACTATTTACCCAAACAGTCACGTGACAAATATCATCTTGGTTACCATAAAGCTGTAAAACCCATTTTGCCTAAAACACTACAATTAAACCTACAATCATTTAACTGCAGATTCTTTATAGAGCAAACCTTGACAATTTTGATATGTATGACAGTTGTCACGTGGCGCTAGGACACCATTTACTAATACGGTCACGTGACAATTTTCAAAATAATTACCATGAAGCTGTCAACACGTCATGTCTCTACAAGAGCAAAGGAAACGACTGTGCTTTGACTTTTTGAGCTCGTCAAAGCAAACTTTGACTGTTTTGACGTATAAAGCAGTTTCCGCGTGACACTAGGACACTATTTACCCAAACAGTCACGTGACAAATATCATCTTGGTTACCATAAAGCTGTAAAACCTATTTTGCCTGAAACACTACAATTAAACCTATTATAATTTAATTGCAGAATCTTTATAGAGCAAACCTTGACAATTTTGATATATATGACAGTTGTCACGTGGCGCTAGGACACCATTTACTAATACGGTCACGTGACAATTTTCAAAATAATTACCATGAAGCTATAAACACGTCATGTCTACAAGAGCAAAGGAAACAACTGTGCTTTGACTTTTTGAGTTCGTCAAAGCAGTTGCCACGTGACACTAGAATACTATTTACCCAAACAGTCACGTGACAAATATCATCTTGATTGCCATAAAGCTGTAAAACCCACGTTTCCTAAAACACTACAACTAAACCTATTATAATTTAACTGCAGATTCTTTATAGAACAAATCTTGACAACTTTGATATGTATGACAGTTGTCACGTGGCGCTAAAACACCATTTACTAAGACGGTCACGTGACAACTTTCAAAATAATAACCATGAAGTTGTAACATACGTCATGTCTCTACAAGTGCATGTAATCTGAATGTGCTTTGGCATTTTAAGCTCGTCAAAGCAAACTTTGACTGTTTCGACGTATAAAGAAGACGCCACGTGACACTAGGACACTATTTACCCAAACAGTCACGTGACAAATATTATCTTGGTTATCATAAAGCTGTAAAACCCATTTTGCCTAAAACACTACAATTAAACCTACAATCATTTAACTGCAGATTCTTTATAGAGCAAACCTTGACAATTTTGATATGTATGACAGTTGTCACGTGAAGCTAAGATACCATTTATTAAGACGGTCACGTGACAACTTTCAAAATAATTACCATGAAGCTGTAAACACGTCATGTCTCTACAAGAGCAAAGAAAACGACTGTGCTTTGACTTTTTGAGCTCGTCAAAGCAAACTTTGACTGTTTTGACGTATAAGGAAGTTGCCACGTGACACTAGAACACTATTTACCCAAACAGTCACGTGACAAATATCATCTTGGTTACCATAAAGCTGTAAAACCCATTTTGCCTAAAACACTACAATTAAACCTACTATAATTTAACTGCAGATTCTTTATAGAGCAAATCTTGACAATTTTGATATGTATGACAGTTGTCACGTGACGCTAAGACACCATTTATTAAGACGGTCACGTGACAACTTTCAAAATAATTACCATGAAGCTATAAACACGTCATGTCTCTACAAGAGCAAAGGAAACGACTCTGCTTTGACTTTTCGAGCTCGTCAAAGCAAACTTTGACTGTTTTGACGTATAAAGTAGTTGCTACGTGACACTAGGACACTATTACCCAAACAGTCACGTGACAAATATCATCTTGGTTACCATAAAGCTGTAAAACCCATTTTGCCTAAAACACTACAATTAAAAAACCTACTATAATTTAACTGCAGATTCTTTATAGAGCAAATCTTGACAATTTTGATATGTATGACAGTTGTCACGTGACGCTAAGACACCATTTATTAAGGAGGTCACGTGACAACTTTCAAAATAATTACCATGAAGCTGTAAACACGTCATGTCTCTACAAGAGCAAAGGAAACAAATGTGCTTTGACTTTTTGAGCTCGTCAAAGCAAACTGTGACTGTTTTGACGTATAAATTAGTTCCCACGTGACACTAGGACACTATTTACCCAAACAGTCACGTGACAAATATCATATTGGTTACCATAAAGCTGTAAAACCTATTTTGCCTAAAACTCTACAATTAATCATATTATAATTTAATTGCAAAATCTTTATAGAACAAACCTTGACAATTTTGATATGTATGACAGTTGTCACGTGACGCTAGGACACCATTTACTAATACGGCCACGTGACAACTCTCAAAATAACTACCCTGAAGCTGTAAAACACGTCATTTACAAGTGCCAAAAAACCGACTGTGTTTTGACTTTTGAGCTCGTCAGAACAGACTTTGACTTATAAAATAGTGTTGCCACGTGACACTGAAACACTATTTGCATAAACAGTCACGTGACAATTATCATTTTAACTACCATAAAGTGGTATAACCCATTTTCCCTATAACACTACAATTTCAACCAAACCTATTATTATTTAATTTCAGAAGCTTTATAGAGCAACCTTGACAATTTTTATATGTTATATATGACAGTTGTCACGTGACGCTAAGACACTATTTACTAATATGCCACTAGATTTGCCTAACAAAAATGTAACTTTCTTCATATTTTTCGTCTTAGGCTTGAAACTCGATTTTCTACCAAATTTCTGTGCACTTTCCTATTTGATCCCTAATAACTCGGCTCGTTGAAACATCTACTACAGACACAGTAGCACTGTAAATAACCAATGAATGGGGCTATCTACTGGCGTTGAAAGCGCATTGCTATGTATTACCGTTTGGCCGCAAGAGGGCGTCAAACTTCACTTAGATTTTTTGTAAATTTTAGTAAATATCTCGAAAACGATTCAACTTTGAGACTTGAAATTTTTACCATAATATTATCTCGATAAGCCGCAATTTTGTTTTTTTCGAAAAATGTACCGTTTGTCTGTAAAAAAATTAAAACTGAAAATTTTTAAAACCTTGATTTTTTGGAAAAAATTTTGTATTTTAGTAAACTTTTTTTTTAATTTTTAAAATTTATCATGAAATGTTAAAAAATTTAGTAGTAGCAAATTTAATCAAGTTACCTCTATTTGCACCTTGCAACGTTATACTTGAAGACAAGCTTATGTTAAGGGTGGGTTCAGACTGTGACGATACAGGTGAAAAAAAATCATAGTCTGATAGAAAAATGTGCTTGCTAGCTTGAGAAAATTTGCTAAAAAAAAATGAAAACAGGTTTCCGAGATATTACGCAGTTGTATCTTATTATGGACCATTATTAGTTCTTCAGAGCTAAAAAATTATTGAGTAGAACTGTCAATTTTTCATTAAAATGTCAGAGAAGTGCGTACTTCCTCCGGGATGCCGAAACAATTTAAGACGCCGCGGAAACGCTTTGGCAAAGACGTTTTCTGGTTAGTCTAGCAGGAGTTCGTAATTCGTTAAGTTCACGGACAAGGAGGAAATGAGAAATTTTCTCCGGAAAACGATAATTATCGCTTGCGAAGCTCTTTTCCCACCTGACAGCCGAAAGCTCTAATTGCAAAGCTGTCGGGAGTTCGCGGGTGGAGCAGTTCCAATATAACTGTCACTAGTCACATCTTAGTATAATTACAACTCGGTAAGTTTGCAGTCTTGAGAGTTGAGTTGTTCGGCCAATTTCGGCTTTAAAGAGCTCGTTTCCTTTGATTATGACTCAAAAATCTTATATAAAATTGTGTCACTAAAGCTAAAAGGTTTAGTGGCCCCAAATTGTAAGGATTTTGTAAAATTTGAGCTGAAAATCCGGAGTCTAGACCAAAATAACGAGACCAGAGGAGATATGATAGAAATATCGCACGATGAGTGCTTCATCAGCAAAAAGTGCAAATCAATAATTTGAACCAATTTTATGATCTCTTTGATCCATATGAGTGCAAAAATAAAAACTTTTCTCAACTCTCTTTGTTTTAAGCCTGTAACTTTACAATATGCCGGACAAAGATGGAATGGGATGGATTGCCAAGTCAAAATATTTAATGGCCAAAAACGGAAAAAAATAAAAAGTGTACATAAGGAAAACAAGTTTACATTATTATACACATTATATGTTTTTATAATGATTCTTCTAACATTAGTGACAGATATCACGTGGTTTTAGAGGATAATTTAGCTAGACAGTCACGTGACTACTATCCAAATAACTGTCATAAATCTCAGAAAGACCTTTTATAAAATAACGCAAGAATACTCTTCTAAACCAGGGTTTTGGCAACTTTTGAGCACAGTTTGACAGTTTTGATGTTAGCGACAGTTGTCACGTGACTTTAGACAACTATTTCACTAGACGGTCACGTGATAATTGTCAAAATAACTGTCACAAATTAAAAACTCGTTTTGTTTCGAAAATTATAAGAAAACTGTGTTAAACTTCAATTCTTGCAGATTCTCGGCATATTTTGACTGCTTTAAGTGACAGATATCGTGTGGTTTTAGAGGATAACTTTGCTAGGCAATCACGTGACCCACTTTATTTTTGGAATATTCATTAAATTTCCTATCCAATAACCTTAGAAAAACACTATAAAATTTGGTACAGTCAGGGAAAAAGCGGTGTCAAAGTTTGAACTGCCAAAAACACCGTTAGAAAAGACAGTCAATGACAAAATACTCTGTAAAACCCAATTGGTGGAAGAAAATTACTGTTTTAAGCACATTTTTAGAATCTTCATTAAATTTCCTATCCAATAACCTAAAAAAATACTAGGAAGTTTAGTACAGTCAGGGAGAAAAGCGGTGTCAAAATTTGAACTGTCCGGAACACAATTTGAGAGGACATTCAGGGCCAAAGCGCCTGTAAAACCCACTTGAAGTAAGAAAATAAGTATTTTAAAAACATTTTTGGAATCCTCATTAAACTTCCTGTCCAATAACCTAAAAATAATACTACAAAATCTGGTACAGTCAGGAAGAAAAGCAGTGTCAAAGCTTGAATTGGCAGAAACACAGTTTGCAAGAACAGTGAATTACTACAAAATCCTCTGTAAAACCCACTTGGAGGAGGAAAATGACTGTTTTAAGGACATTTTTGGAATCTTCATTAAATTTCCTATCCAATAACCTAAAAATAATACTACAAAATCTGGTACAGTCAGGGAGAAAAGCGGTGTCAAAATTTGAATTGCCAGGAACACAATTTGAGAGGACATTCAGGGCTAAATCGCCTGTAAAACCCACTTGAAGTAAGAAAGTGAGTATTTTAATAACATTTTTGGAATCCTCATTAAATTTCTTGTCCAATAACCTAAAAATAACACTACAAAATCTGGTACAGTCAGGAAGAAAAGCAGTGTCAAAGTTTGAATTGGCAGAAACACAGTTTGCAAAAACAGTCAAGGACAAAATCTCCTGTAAAACCCACTTGGAGGAAGAAAATGACGGTTTTAAGTACATTTTTGGAATGCTCATTGAATTTCCTATTCATTAACCTGAAAAAACACTATAAAATTTGGTACAGTCAGGGAGAAAAGCGGTGTCAAAATTTGAACTGCTAGAAACACCGTTAGAAAAGACAGTCAGGGACAAAATTGCCTGTAAAACTCACTTGGAGTAAAAAAAAATGACTGTTTTAATAACATTTTTGGAATCCTCATTAAATTTCCTGTCCAATAACCTAAAAATAACACTACAAAATTTAGTACAGTCAGGGAGAAAAGCAGTGTCAAAGTTTGAATTGGCAGAAACACAGGTTGCAAGAACAGACAATGACAAAATACTCTGTAAAACCCACTTGGGGGAAGAAAGTTACTGTTTTAAACACATTTTTGGAATCTTCATTAAATTTCCTATCCAATAACCTAAAAAAATACTAGGAAGTTTAGCACAGTCAGGGAGAAAAGCGGTGTCAAAATTTGAACTGTCAGGAACAAAATTTGAAGAACAGTAAGGACCAAATTGCCTGTAAAACCCACTTGGAGTAAGAAAATAACTGTTTTAGAAACATTTTTGGAATGCTCATTAAATTTCCTATTCATTAACCTAAAAAAACACTATAAAATTTGGTACAGTCAGGGATAATAGCGGTGTCAAAGTTTGAATTGGCAGAAACACAGTTGCAAAAACAGTCAATAACAAAATCCCTTGCAAAACCCACTTGGAGGAAGAAAATGAGTGTTTAAGGACATTTTTGGAATCTTCATTAATTTTCCTATCCTTGGAAACCTTAGAAAAACACTATAAAATTTGGTACAGTCAGGGAAAAAGCGGTGTCAAAGTTTGAACTGCCAGAAACACCGTTAGAATAGACAGTCAGGGACAAAATTGTTTGTAAAACTCACTTGGAGTAATAAAATGACTGTTTTAATAAAATTTTTGGAATCCTCATTAAATTTCCTGTCCAATAACCTAAAAAAACACTACGAAATTTAGTACAGTCACGTAGAAAAGAGGTGTCAAAAATGACAGTTACAAAAAAAATAAGATTTTAACGCCCTGTATCTCAAAATTTTCAATGAACGTGAAGATCATTTTGTAGTATTTTGCGTGCTTTTCCCAATGCGTTTGAATGAAATTGGATTAATGTTGAATTAACCTACTTCAAAATACTATTTCTTGTACAATCAACACAGATAATGATTAGATAGAAAGTATCTATCCGTTCTAACATATGCTTTGTTTGGTTTCAGGTCCTCGAACACGTCGAATAAAGAAGCCAGGAGCAAAAGCAGTTCCCGAAGAAAAACGTCCCAGAACCGCATTTTCCGGTGCTCAACTAGCTCGACTGAAAAACGAGTTTGCCGAAAATCGCTATTTGACAGAACGCAGACGTCAACAACTCAGCGCCGAGTTGGGTTTGAACGAAGCCCAAATCAAAATTTGGTTCCAGAATAAACGGGCTAAAATCAAGAAAGCTTCGGGACAGAAAAACCCGTTAGCTCTACAATTGATGGCCCAAGGATTGTACAATCACAGCACAATACCATTGACTAAAGAGGAAGAAGAGTTGGAAAAAATGCAGTCTCAAAACAAAGTTTCGTAGGAGCGTACTAATGTGATAAATGGTATTTTTCAAGTGAAATAACTGTTTATAAGAAAGAAAAAAGAAGCTTTTTAAGTGGACTGACATGAGAAACTGAGAGAGAAATTAAACGTTGTCCGAGTTCGCCACACACCAAGCGATTGTGTTTAAATGAAGTTGTGTATTCGCATTTTTTTGTATCTTTGGTTGACGGGCTTGTCGTCTCCAAGAAATCAAGAATTAAAAATCAACGTTAATATCGTTTAAAAACCTTTGTCTTGTCGTCCATAAAGGTGCACCATTATGATTGTTTTTTGTAATGAAAAAGCTGGTAGTAAAGGGTGGAGATGGCCCAAGGTAATTTTTTTCACGAAGAATTTACGGAAAACTGTAAGCTATCTTCCAGTTGACATTTTAAAATAAGAACCTTAATTTTTTGTTGCATTTATGGATTCTACTTGAATGTCTGAATATTTTTCATGTAACATCCTATGTCGATAATCAGCTGTTTTTAGCTTAAAAAAAGTTATTTGAAAACAACCGTATACATCACGCTGGTGATTGGTTTATTTTCGGAAAGTTTGTTTTTTCTTAGTATACAGGGTGTCCCAAATTTGAGCTAGAAACAAAACTTAAATTTTTCAAATGGGATGATTAATTTTTTATTCAATTTTTGGAATTTACGTCAAATTCTATCTCTCTGTATCAATCCTCAACTTTGCTCTAGCAGTCTTGATTTTCCGTCCTTCGTAAATCGAGCAGAAATTCGTAATTTGAGCAAAAATTTCGTGCACTTATCCAGAAAATCGTGAATATCTCGCTTATTTGAACCATCCTGTATATATCATCTATATAACAAAGGAAAGCTAATGAATGGTACTCTCACGTGACGTTGAGCGAACGCGGCTTAGTTTCCCGGTTCGGCCGCTAGAGGGCGTCAAAGTTAAACTTGCTTTTTTGTAGTTTTTGCTAAATATCTCAGGAACGCCTCAAGTTAGAGGTCTCAAATTTTTACCACAAACGTACCTTGAAGGAATGCAACTTTTATCTTCAACGTTTTTTTTTCGTACCAGGCACCGTTTGTTTTTGAAAAACTAAAAACCAAAATTGTCAACAAATTTAAGGGGGATACCTTTGAGATTATTTAGAAAAAAATTTTGAATTTTTAAAATAAACTTTCACTGCCTAAATTCCTTCAGGTTAATGATAGAAAAATGACGTCAAGTGTCATTTGTAAAAATGTCATTTTTAAAGGGAGCCACGCACTGAAAACTCTCAAAATTGACATAATTTCCAGGTTATCCCCAAAACCGTGACAGTTGGGGCAAAATGGATGTCAGGGTGATACAGGGTGTCTCAGATTAGCGACTGACTACAGGATGTCCCAAAAAAGTGAAAAACAATTTTCAGTTTCCGGGAAATATCTCAAAAATTGTGTAAAAAGCAAAAATTGTCAAAAAGCTTGACTTTGACGAAACTATCACACCAATGACCTTTTTTGGGTCAGTCTTCAGTGACCTTTCGTCAACGTGTAGTAAGAGATTTTTCTCTTACTACATTTTGAAGGTTGTGTTGTACAGTCAGCTGTTTGACTAGTGCCGCCATTTTGCTTCTAAAACTCGACCATTTTAAAACATAGAATTTTGGAAAAAAAAATTGCATTTAACCTTCAAGGTCAAGGCTATCTTGACCCACAAAATCAAGGATCTAACCTTAAAATTGAATTTTTCACACCATTTTGAAGGTTACGCTGCACAGTCTACTGACTATTTGGCTAGTGCCGCCATTTTGTCTCAAAAATTCAGCCATTTTGAAAGATAGAATTTTGGAAAAAATGTTTACTTAACCTTCAAGGTAGAGGTTATCTTAACCTAAAAAATAACGGCTTGTTTTTGTTTCCTTAACGTTCCAACTGTCAGCTTGGCTCTATGGAGCTCTAAACACAACTTACAGTGCATTTCCTCAAAGAAACACATCTATTTGGAATTTAATACTTTCAGCTCACTGGTGGGGGGGGTTTGACAGTTATGACAGCTGACACGTGACGTAAGTAACGTATTCAAATATTCCTGAACTTCACAACTGTCAAATTTGGCTCTATGGCGTTTTAAACATAGCTTAAAGTGTTCCTCAAAGAAACACATCTATTTGGCATTTTGTTCTTCAAGCTCACTGGTGAGTGGGTTTTGACAGTTATGACAGCTGTCACGTGACGTAAGAAACGTATTAAAAAATTCCTTAAAGTCCCAACTGTCAAATTTGGCTTCATGGAACTGTAAACACAACTTACAATGCAATTCCTCAAAGAAACACATCTATTTGGCATTTTGTTCTTAAAGCTCACTGGTGAGTGGGTTTTGACAGTTATGACAGCTGTCACGTGACTGTGACGTGTGTTTTTTCATAATTCCCAAATTCAATTGCTTGAATTGTTGCTTTTGATGTGTATTTATTAGCATTTTCTTCTCTTAAATTTTTCTAAAATTCCGTAAATTCTCGTGGAATTTTCTCCAAAAATAAATTTTTGACTGAATTTTCCATCTCTAGTAAAGTGCAAACTTACCTTTTTCCCTCAAAAGTGGTTTTTGTACGCTTTTTAATTACAATTTACTTGAAATAGTCTGAAACAATATTGTATTAACACAGAGAAGTCAAACTTTACATTGGAATATCAAATTTTAATATTACAAAAAGCAACGTTTACACATCTAATATTATAGCTGTACCTAAAAATACTATTATAGTGTATTTATCTGTATATACTTTGTATATTGTTAACTCTAATCAAGTGGCAAAGTTTTAAAGCAATTGTATTAGTAGTAGAAAATAACAGTTTAGGTATTTTAAATTCAAGTGGCAATAAACCGGTTTAAATTATGATTTTTTTGTCATATCAATATTTAAATTATAGAATAAACGTAATTCCTATCTAATTTGTGCTTTAATATTATTTATTGAGAAATCTTGGGCAGTTGCCTAATTAATGTTGTACATAATATTAGAAGGTCCCAATGTTGGCTTGTATTATAATTATTATAGTGTATGTCATTCAAATTTAGAGTTTTGTCCTTATAAAGTTGTAAAAATATTTATTAAAAGATGTCGTCACAATCGAAACGGTGTTTTTTTTTTGTATTTTTCAGGACGGTGTGTTTTTGGCAAAACAAGAAGAAAGTAAAGGCTGATAAGGTAAGAAAGACGATTCTCAAATCATGTAAGAAATACATAAAAAAAAATTACGTAAAATTATTGAACTTTTACGTAAAATTTTAAGTATAAAAAGTTTTACAACAAATTTAAATAATAATACATTGAACAAAAAATATTTTAATGAAATCTGTAAACTTCTTCTTTATTTCTTATGGACGTCAAAATTGCTGTTATGGCTCCAGTTGTCTAATGTTTTTTGATTTCTCAAAATTTTTTGAAATAGTTGCAACAGAAATAAACTGCTCACGGGAAAGATCGATACAGCATAATTTTTATCCGAAATGCCTTAGTTGAATTTATTTGATTTACAGTGATTTCTTCACCGATATATACAGGGTAAAGAAAAAAGTCCTGGAAATGTCTTGAATTTTAACCCAGTGCATTTGATAGTTTTTCAACCATAATTTATATGACACTTTGGCGTTTATTTTTTATGTACTTTCTACCCTTCAAGTATCCTACAATCAATTTGGACCACCCTGTAGATATCCAGCGAATATGTCATACATGGACATTTCAGGTTTTACTGGACATCCACGGGATATAGCTGTGTTGTTTTGAAACTTTTATATCGTCAAAAGTCGGGTTGCAACTTAGTATGAGAGAAATATTTTGAGCTTTTTACAAATATCCTAAAAATGAAAATATCTACGAATTTTATATTTTTTTAGTAAAAGTTTCAAAAAAAAAAACGTAAAAAAGTCGAGTATCTCTGAAATGGTATCAAAAAGATGTCTTGTCATTGTCAGATTCAGATTCAGATGTCAGAAGCTCTCCAAAAACAATCTTCTGTGCTTCAGCTGTTCTAAATTTTGCGGCTTGCTTGTATACACCATTGTTTTTAAATGTCCCCACAGAAAAGGATTTAAGTTCGAAGACCTAAAGAAAATAAATTGATTCAACTTAATAGGACATTAAGACAAACCTAGGGGGCCTATTCAATAACATCTCTTCTTCCAATCCATCGATCAGGAAACGTGCTGGCTAATAAGAAATCTTTCACTGCGTGCAAAATAAGGAGGAGCACCGTCCTGTTGAAACCAAATGGTTTCAAACGTATTGGGATACCTAAGAGTTCCAGTTAAATTTCCCGGAAGGAAAAAAGATCCAGAGAGAATGATGTTCTCTCATCCAGTGAGTATTTTCTCCTAAGTAGTATCTGCAAATTGTGCCGATTCCCAAATCCATTTAGACAAAATGAAGCTTCATCTGAAAATACAATGTTATGTGTAAAATTTGGAAGTCTGTTGTGCTTGATGTCCATAACTTGTTGACAAAACCGCATTCGTCTGTCAGGATCATCATACTCAGAGAGTTCTTGTAGCAGTTTTAATTTGTACGGATGTATTTTATGGTTTTTTAAATCGACTAATGGAAGTTTGTGGGCTATCCTGGACAGGCAATGTAATATCCAAAGATTTTTCTTCTGCGGTGACGGTTCTCGGTTTCCCAATTTTCGGCAAATTTTCAATACTCTCTGAGGTTTCAAATTTCTGAACAAGGTGGTATACGGTAGATAGGGATATCCGTTCTCGATCGGGGAATGTATTGTTAAACATATCTCGTGATTGGCAACATAAACGTCTTCTGTCACCATATCCGACCATCATGAGTAATCAGCATCAGCGCCACTGATCGGGCCAGAACCATTCTGCGGCCTTGGAAAAGCATATGTCCAGGAAGTACTTAATAAAGCTGAAGAAGAACTGAGCACTGGCAAAGACTTCCAGGATTGAGGCAAGCCAAAGATCTCGTCGGCAATTTTAACCGAGCAAGATCGAAGACACTGATTAACCTCAGCAAAATTAGTCTCAAGGCATTAACGGGGTTTCTAACGGATCATTGTCGACTCAGAGAACACCTAAGGAAGCTAAGCCAAGAAGAGGACAGTAGAAACACCCCACCACATCTTGCTGGAGTGTTATGCTGTACGCCGTAGACGATTAAACACACTGGGATTACCCCAGATTGCTGTGGAAGAAATACCTCGAACAGACCCACTCAAGATCCTGAAATTCCTGAAGAAACTAAATCTTGAGGGGCTGCAATGAACAAGGAAACCTTGAGATGGCAGAAGAAGATGGGGTACAATAGATCTAATCAGGTCGCAGTACATCTGTCACCATCCACACCTACCATTACCATTACCATCATGAGTAATGTTACTCGTTCTCTTTCGTTTAGTTGGACCATTTTCTATTCAATTTGCAATGCGACTTGACAGATCATAAATGATGGATACGAAATGTTAACCTATTTTGATATCGACTTCAGAGAAGTACTCTACTTATCCCTAGTCCACCTAGCCCACCTATAGGTTTAAACTCATATTTCTCGAAATTGGATACCAGCACTGACTGGTTTTGTAATTTTACTTTTACTTGCTTTCCCAGTACCTAACTGATTTTTACAAAATCTCCGATAGGAAAGTAATATGGATTCACATGTCTTTCTGGGCCTTCCTGAGTTACCTCTGTGGATACGCAGGAAGGCCGCTGCAGAGGATGGAATGCGGCTCCACAAGGCGTGACAACCACCTACGTCAAGGACATAGAAGTATAGTGACCGCCATGCATCGGGATATTCCAATCCTGGTAGGTAGCTTCGAAAGGAAGTTTAAGGTGGAAATCCCAATCAGAGAAAGTTGGGATGGTAGGTCAGTGAGTGCTCGAGAAGGGGTGCAAAGCTGGTACACCGACGGCTCAAAACGTGATGGTTCAGGGCGGAAGTGTACCGACAAGGCATATTTTTCGCTGGGGAGGTGGACGGCAAAACTGTTTGCAATCCTCGAGGTTGCCACAAGCAAGGAAGTTACAAAAGGACTAGAAGGAGTGATCGGGATCTACACCGACAGTCAGGCTGTTCTAAAGGCACTTTGTAGTGCCAGGATGGGCAACTGGGATACCTTCAACAAAGTGGCAGAGCAGGAGCAGGTAAGCAGGTAATCCTAGTGTGGCACATTAAGGGTTCGCATGAAACGATCTTCTGAAAGTCCAATAACTGCCGAACCTTTCGAAGGTACCACAGAGACGTGGAGAAAGGCGGAAGGGTGCAGACAAGCTAGGGAATTGATTGGAATTCCCAGCGACTCTAAGGCAACATCCAAATGGTTGATGCCAAGGAGTCGCTGGTTCTTAAAAACCCTGGTTCGGTTCTGACAGGCCACTGTGGCCTAAACAGACATTTGCATCTACTAGAAATTGTTGATAGCCCTGTTTGTTCACAATGTGGAAAGGCGGAGGCAACATCATACCGTCTATTAGGAGTCTGCCATCGCTGGTTGTCTATCAGGAGACGCTTTCTTGGGGCCTCCACACTCTCCTGCAGGAAACTGTCTTCCTTGGAGTGGGGACAGATCCTTGCCTTCGTCAGGGAGACGGGACGTCTGAATCGCGTAGGTCAGGGGTGGTAAGGTGGAGAGGGTTTGAGGAGAAACGCCAAAAAGGGGGATTCCTCAGCATTACTACTACCACTACTACTAATATACATCCAGATGCATAAAAGCGAAGGGTTCCTCCTCCTCTTTCATCATCAGGAAGTTTACTAGCAGATGAAACTACAGACCCTTAAGTTGGTCTTTTCTTGGAAAACACTTTTTCCTTTCACTTCACATGGTAAACTAAAACTGATAATGATGTATTAATTTATAAAGAAAAATCTTAAACACCGGTGCCTATTAAACAATTTGATAATGGTTGACTTACAAATAACCGTGTAATATGATTCTTCGATGTTAAATGCCATAGAGAGTAAATCAATTTAAACCGAATTGAAATTTACAGTTATCTGGTAAGTGGGTGGTTCCAGTAACACGCGATATTTAACACCTCGTGTTCGGGAGGGTCTCGTGCAAGGTGCAATAAAGCACTTTTTATCAACACTTTCCAACGTCCATGTGGGTGCATAAATCAGCTGATAACTTATGGCTTAATGGTGCGTTGCTGGAGCAACTCCCCATAATTTTAACTTGCTACGCTTACGTGCTTTCGCAAAATTGACTTTTTCGTTATATAAACGATTTTTGTACGATTTCGACTACCAATAGTGGCTGTACACGTTAATAATTCTTCCAATTTGAAAATATTAGAAATTACATTATGATCGGCTTTAATATATTAGCGGCGTTTACGATCGCAATTCCTTACCGCACCCATTCGTAAATCAGTGATCGATACTATGTTTGATAGTAATTTCTCGGATCTTTCATCAATCATGTGTGTGCTCGATTAATCTTACCAATGGTCCCCGTTCCAGTAATTTATTTAGAATGTCAGTTTTTATCGGTATTTTTGCTGTAATGCGGCAAATTAGACAGATAGCCTTTCAGATATATCCATATAGTAACTAATATGTCACTTGTTCCTGTTTCACCCAAGTCCGTATAAGGACGAATCTAGATCATATGGCATTCAGCGAAATGAATATAAATATAATTATTGTTTCTTAATTTTTTTGATATCTGCTTTATTACCACAATAAATTAATTATGTGCGAATAACTAAAAGAGTTTGTTAATTTGAGGTATAACTTTCCTTTTTGCTGGTTGGGATTTCTGGCTTACAGCACTAAAAAGGTTTGTTGGGAAAGTGGAATTTCACACTATTTTCAACTAATTTGAAAATCACATTACCCTAGTCGTCCCAACATAAGATGGTAAGTTTACCACCGTATTCAGAGAATCTTAAAATAATCAAAGATTGACAGAATACAGAAAACACTAATGTGTAATTTAGAACTGGGAGACAATTTTTCTTGTCAGGTGTTATTAATTAAGCACTCCAATAAAATGTCAAAAACAGCTGATTAAAACTTCTTGAAAATTTGACTTTCTTGAATGAATTTGGCAGGTATTTTATGAAATATCCACTGAAAGTCTTTAGAAAATCGCTAAATTTAAGCTAAAACTCTATCAGTATTCATACGAAAGTGTGTTTTAATGGCTATGTTTGCCCTTCCAAAAGTTGCAATCAGCTGTTTCTGACATTTCATTGGAATGCCTATATTTATAATTTATTTTTGTCAAACCACCATAAAGTATATCGAATTCTTAGTTGACCACCCGGTATAATACTGAATTAATATACTATACAAGATAAATGCAACATTTTGATTTCTGTTGTAATTAATTGTGTTATAAATAAATGTTGTCATCTTATGTAAATGTTTATGTTTTTTTGCTAAGAAAAAAATTGAAAAACACTATAGAAAGTACATGTCGGATAACATAAATTGACCAATTAATTATAAAGGTGCGTATTTAGTTGGAGTCTATGCAGATTGTGTAGGAGCAACTTAGAAATTTGTATTCATAGTTTTTACACAAGTGTTTTTGATTAACTCATGCAAACACTCTTCAATGACAAGCGACTTTTATTATGTTAATTAAAAGATTAATTCAAAATTAAATTGTTTTTAAAATAATCCTTTTAAAACGTCTACAAGATGATTAAGATAGGAGCTTGTTGAATTGAATAAAAAACTAAAAAAATAATAGTTTAAATTAATAAAGACAAACGACGGTGAGAAGAAAAGGTTGAAGCAATTTAACTAAACAACTTAAGTTTAAAGAAAAATCCACAAAAAAAAAACTGGAATTTGCAGTTTGCAGAGAAACTTTTCTTAACGCTGATTTTTTCAAATTTTGACAGTTGTCACGTGGTTCGAGAACACTATTTATCTAAACGGTCACGTGACAATTGTTAAAATAACTGTCATAAATTTCAGCAATACGCCTTGTTTCGAAGACAGTTTAGCAGTATAGTATGTTAGACTGTAATTCTTGCAGATTCTAGGCAAATTTTGTAGGTTTTGACATTAATGACAGATATCACGTGGTTATAGTTATAGAATACTATTTATCTAAACGGTCACGTGACAATTGTTAAAATAACTGTCATAAACTTCAGCAATTCGCCTTGTTTTGAAAACTGTATTTAACTGTATTTGTTGCAGATTCTAGACAAATTTTGATAGTTTTGACATTAGTGACAGATATCACGTGGTTATAAAACACAATTTATTTAAACGGTCACGTGACAATTGTTAAAATACCTGTCATAAACTTCAGCAATACGCCTTGTTTCGAAGACTCTGTATTAAACTGTAATTCTTGCAGATTCTAGAAAAATTTTGATAATTTTGATATTAGTCACAGATATCACGTGGTTATAGAAAATAATTTAGCTAGGCAAATACGTGACAATTGTCACAAACTTCAGAAACATGTTTTACATCAAATACTGCAAGAAAACTTTTCTCAACCTTGATTTTTGCAACTTTTAAGCACAGTTTGACAATTTTGACGTTAGTGACTATTGTCACGTGGTTCTAGAACATTATTTAGCTAGACAATTACGTGACAATTGTCAAAATAACTTTCATAAACCTTAGAAATACGCCTTGTTTCGAAAACTGTATTAAATTGTAATTGTTGCAGATTATAGGCAAATTTTGACATTAGTGAAATATCACGTGGTTTTAGAGGATAATTTAGCTAGGCAGTTACGTGACAACTGTCAAAATAATTGTCATAAATCTCAGAAACATGTTTTATATGAAATACTGCAAGAATGCAAGAAAAATTTTATAAACCCTGATTTTTGAAACTTTTAAGAACAGTTTAACAGTTTTGAGGTTAGTGACATATGCCACGCCTTTTTAAAACACTGTTTAGCTAGACGCTTACGCGACAATTGTCAAAATAACTGTCACAAATCTCAAAAACATGTTTTACATCAAATATTGCAAGAAAACTTTTCTAAATCCTGATTTTTGCAACTTTTAAGCACAGTTTGACAGTTTTGACGTTAGTGTATACTGTCACGTGGTTCTAGAACTCTATTTAGCAAGACGGTCACGTGACAATTGTCAACTGTAATTCTTGCAAATTCTATGCAAATTTTGACATTAGTGAGATATCACGTGGTTTTAGAGAATAATTTAGCTAGGGAATTACGTGACAACTGTCAAAATAATTGTCATAAATCTCAGAAATATGTTTTATATAAAATACTGCAAGAATGCAAGAAACATTTTATAAATACTAATTTTTGCAACTTTTGAGAACAGTTTGACAGTTTAGAGGTAAGTGACATATGCCACGCCTTTTTAAAACACTGTTTAGCTAGACGCTTACGCGACAATTGTCAAAATAACTGTCACAAATCTCAGAAACATGTTTTACATCAAATATTGCAAGAAAACTTTTCTCAACCCTGATTTTTGCAACTTTTCAGCATGATTTCACAGTTTTGATGTTAGTGACTACTGTCACGTGGTTCTAGAACACTATTTAGCTAGACAATCACGTGACAATAGTCAAAATACCTTTTATAAACTTAGAAATACGCCTTGTTTCGACAACTGTATTAAACTGTAATTCTTGCAGATTCTGGGCAAATTTTTACATTGGAGACAAATATCATGTGGATTTAGAGAATAATTTAGCTAGGCAGTCACGTGACGTGACTGTTTTAAGCACATTTTTGGAATTCTTATTAAATTTCCTATTAAATAACCTAAAAAAAACGGTGTCAAAGTTGAACTTACCTTACTTAGTTGAACAGTTTGAAAGAACAGTCAGAGACAAAATTGCCTGTAAAACCCACCTGGAGTAAAAAAATTCCTATTTTAAGCATATTTTTGGAATCCTCATTAAATTTCCTATTCAATAACTTCAGAAACACTAGAAAATTTGATACAGTCAGAGAGAAAAGCGGTTTCAAAGATGGAGGAAAGGTAGGAGAAGAGAAGGACACATTCAACACTTAGATAACCGTGTCAGAGATATTTTTTCAAAGAAAACTGTTGAGATACAGTGTGATAAAGTTTCTTTAAACAAAAATCTGTTTTTACAACAACTTGCTGCGGATATCCTGATAGAAATTTGGTCTGGTTTCAATAGTAATGCACCATTTTTTTTTATTTCGAATGCTACAAGGAAGGGAAAAAAACTAATTTGATATCTTGAAGGTGAAAGGGCTTACCCGATTTGACCCATCCATGAGTTATAATTGATTTATAGGCGTATCGTGTCCACAACACCCGTTTCTCTAACGAACAATTAATTTCGGAAAATATGGGGAATTGGGCGCGGACCGTATTCCATCGCCCATAATTCTTCGCCATCGCCTTTCTCCAGTTCAATTACTTATTAACCATAATTGATTTATATGCCCTTCTGGTTGCCTTTACTCTAATTGATTCCGATTGGAGATTGGCCATTGCCATGAAACCGATTGATATTTATGTCGCACGGTGGCCAAAATTTATTTATTCATTCAGGACTTATCATCCGTCTTCAATTGGGTGACGGTACCAATTTAGGAGTCACTGATTACTTTTAAAAAAAATTATATAAATTTATCGGTTATTTTATGAATAATTATTAGTTTAAGATATTTCAGATTGATAGAGTTTGTCAGTTTGGTAACAGTACAAACACAATTCGTATCAAAGTGGTAGAAATTGTCAGATTAGCTATTATCTGATAACATTTCGAACCAGATATTGAAATTTGTCAAAATGACTCAAGAAAGCAAAAGCTGAAGCAAGGTGATATACTGGTCGTTACAATTGCGGATTACAAAACTCGACTCACCTCCAGAACATTTGTATTTTTTGAACGAGAACAAGAATATTTCAGTTCCACAGGCGAACAAGAGCGTAATTTTACGGCAATTCCATAGGAAAAGTCCCGTGACAAATAGCATCTTTCCTAAACCTGCAGAAACTTTATTCATGTACAGACTTCGGAAGATCTTCCGCAACTCTTCTAGCAGACACAGGTGGATTAATTCTTCTTCTTCTTCTTCTTCTTCTCAGCCCGTGTTTCTTCACTTCTCAAATCATTCCAACGCTATTCTATCCCCAGCAGTCCGGATCAATTTCCTTTTTGCAACATTTTGGATATCTCTGGGGTCCATCAATTGTGTGGTCATCCTGTCTTGCTTTATCACCAACCCATCTCTATTTTGTGGGTTTATTGGCAAATTTACAGGTAATTAAGTCAATCTGAGTGTGAGTCTATATGTAAGCACCGGTATCACACAGGAATCAAACAGGATGAATCCTAGTTGCCAAAAGCTGCCTAGGAGATGCCTATTCTTTTTGTGATTTCAGAAGATTGATTTTGTTCTTCGAAGTTTATTTCAAGTCCAATTTGTAGCGATGCTCGATGAAATTCCCAAGTTGGAGATGAGATGGTTTAGAAACACCACATCAATATTAATTCTGTTCTCTTGTCAATCAAGTTTTTTGAAGATGAAAGGAACTTTGAGTTATATCTTGTTACCCTGTATATTCTTTAGTCATTTCGTGTTACCCTGTATATTGTACCCCGCTCAATCAGACCGTTTTTTTTTTTACTTCAGTCATTTTTGACCTTCTATTGATAGTTTGAATCTTAGAACTTTCATATTTTCATTATTTTTTATCTTAATTAGTTTCTTTTACTTCTTCTTCGTCTGACTACTGACTAGGATTGCTCCTGTTTGTCTGCGTCTCATTCTGTTTCTTTTGTTGTGGTTGTCAATAGGTTGTCCTTCCATTTCTTCTGTGGTTTTCCTGTTCAGCTTTTGCTGTTAGGTTCTTAATATTGCAGATGTTAGCTAATCTCTGTCCGGTGCTATTCTCTCAACATGACTATCCCAGTTTCTTTTCCTTGCTTTACCCATTTATTGATGCTCCGGATGTTACATTGCTTCCGTCTTCATTTCTACGTTACTCATTATCTGTTTTGTTAAAACCAGTCATGTGACCTTAAGAATGTAAGTAATTTTAACCTCAAATTCACGAGTTTCGTGTTCTTTGTGATTTGAATTTAATGATTGAAAACACGTCACGTTACATGCAAGATAACGTTTTATTCTTAAAAATGATCACGTGATCTTTAAAATACTCATTTTACTATTCAAAATAGTTACGTAATTTTTAAACGTCACGTGATCTCACGTAAACTTTTAAATACCATTTTAGCAAAAAGATTACCATGGAATGTAATTTTAACCTTAAAAAAAATCACGTGTCCTTCAGGATTCTGTTTTAACCTTAAACAAAGTCATGTGACTTTAAGAATGTCATTTTAACTTCAAATAAAGTCACGTGATCTTTGTGATTTCAATTTGGTGATTGACATGACATTTCATTCTTAGGAATGGTCACGTGACCTTTAAATGCTCATTTTGCTATTAACAGTAGTCACGTGATTTTTAAAATTTTTGTGTTGGCTCTTAATTAGCTTATTTTTACAATTCCTTACATTTTTTAGGAGGTTTTTATTAATTTCTTTTTTGAGATTATTATTCCCTTGGTTTTCTCGATCCATTTCTTTGGAGGTGGTATTATGACCCTAAAACGTCACAAGGTCTGTTCGTAGAAGCAATCCCTGACTGGTTTCCAACTCAGAAACAGTAAATGTCAAATTTCATTGGTTGATTTCTCACGTGACTATGACTTGTGGTCAATGGATGTAACTATTTCTCTGATTTACTCTGCGAACAGACCTATTGTGAATGAAAGTCATCCACAAGGCCAGAAGGGTATAATGACAAATTGATCTGTGCCCAAGCCTTCCATTCCTGAACCAGACAAGACATGGAATACAATGGAAACAAGAATAATTGAAGTTAGGAACCGTTTTTTAAAGCCTGATACCACGAAACAGAAGAGGAAAGGGTGGATGACCAACGAAATTATGAATCTCATGGAAGAAAGACGGAGAGTTAAGTCGAATAATACTTAAGAATACTGGACAACTCACAGGAGCATCCGAAAAAAGATCCGAGAAGCCAAAGCAAAGTGAATGAAGATCAAAGAAGTCACGGGCCGGTTTAGACAAGGAGCTTTTGGAAATGTATCTGACGAGAATGGTAATATTGTGCTTGAAATAAATGATATATTAAGAGTATGGGAAAAATATACTGAACATCTTTTTGAGGATGAACATCGACTGGAAAAACTAATCTTTGATACTTGTTGAAGGTCCACAAACCACCAGATCAGAAGTAAAGCAGGCAATTAAACTCATGAAGAACGGAAAAGCACCAGATCCAGAAATACCATCTGAAATTTTTAAAATTATGGAAGAAGATACCATTGAAACACTAACTGCGCTTTTTAACAGAATTTATGATACTGGATCAATCCCAGAAAGATGGCTTGCATCCACCTTTATTACATTGCCCAAGAAACCCATTCCAAAATCGTGCGAGGACTTCCACACCAATTAGCCGGATGTGCCATGTACTTAAAATATTTCTCAAGATCATTCATGCGCGGATATATAAAAAATGTGAAGAGAACAACGGAGAAACACAATTCGGGTTCAGAGAGGGACTGGAAACGCGGGAAGCATTGTTTGTAGTCCAGGTCTTGGTTCAGCGGTGCAGAGACGTAAACTGCGACGTATAGATGTGTTTCTTGGATTACACCAAGGCTTTTGAGCATTAACATCAAAAGAGGTGTACGACAGGGTTGCATACTGTCGCCGCTCCTGTTCATTCGTTATTCAGACAGCGTTTTAAAGGAGGCTCTAAAAAACACAAATCGAGGCATCAGAATTAACGGTAAAATCATCAATAATATCCGCTATGCTGATGACACCGTCTTGTTGTCGGACAGTATAGAGGGGCTACAAGGGTTCTTAGACAGAGTCAACCAAACTAGTGAGGAGTACGGGCTGAACTTAAATGTCAATAAGACCAAATATATGGTGATTAGTAAAAATCCAGTCCAACCAGGTAGCGTGTATATAAACAATAAGCCAGTTGAGAAGAAGGCAAAGTTCACTTATCTCGACTGAACTTTGAACGGGAACTATGATCACTCACAGGAGATAAAACATAGAATTGAAATAGCGAGAAGTACGTTTATGCAGATGAGAGCGCTCCTGTCAGGTCGAGATCTGAATCTGGCTCTAAAGAAGAGGATAGTCATGTGTTATATATACTCCACTCTTCTGTACGGTGTGGAGGCTTGGACGCTGTCAGAAGCTATGGAAAAAAAGCTGCAAGCTTTTGAAATGTGGATTTTCAGAAGAATTCTTAGAATCTCTTGGATAGAAAGAATTACAAATGAAGAAGTACTCCGAAGAATGGGTTGTGAGCCTGAAATCATGCTTATGGTGAAGCGTAGAAAATTAGAGTATTTTGGCCATATCATGAGAAGAATTCTCCAAAACATAATCCAAGGCAAAGTTGTTGGCCGACGAGGGCCTGGAAGAAGAAGAATTTCATGGCTGGCTAACCTGCGAAAATGGTTTAGAGCAACATCTACTGAACTGTTCCGATGCGCAGCCAGTAAGATCCGCATAGCCATGATGATAGCCAACGTTCGTACTCGGATAGGGCAATAGAAGAAGAAGAAGTGAATCACTGGAAGAGATAAACCAGATCTAGAATTCTACCCCAAGCAGTTCTTAGAGTCAAAAATATTAGCAGAGTGTCATAACTAATATTATGGTGAAGGTATTCAGTAATTTGCAGTAAAGATCATGTGTTGCCACTTGATTTTTGAACCTCCTTTCATACAGATGGATTTACATGGCTTATGAAGCCAACAAGCAGAAACACGTGTCGCTGGGTTATCATCCTTATTCCTCTCTACTTCACTTTGTTTGTGGAGTTACCCAATAAACCACCATCGTATTGATCACATCCGCGTTAATCTATTACAATTAATGTTAATTAAACTTCATAAACCATATTGTCTTAGCTAATTTTAGTTTCGTGTAAAGCAATTTCGAATTAATTTTTTTTCGTCTCATCTTTGGAAGCTCGGATTGCGTAAAGACGAGCAATAACGGTAAACGAATTTCTAATAAAGCAGACAAAAAAATTTATTGTTGGAAGCAGCAAGTGCACTATAAAAAATTAATTCGCTACACCTATTAAGTTTACATTAAATAAACCAGCTTCTACAAGCAGCAACAGTCTCATGTCGTCGTGTGTGGTCGATCACATCTTGAAGGCGCATTTCACGTTATCCTAATGGTCAGTTTGTCGTTAAGAAAATTGATTTTAGTAATTCAAACAATTTTACAAAATTTGTTTGTACAAAAACTGTTGAGTAACAAAATTTGTAAATTAAATACTGTATGACAGTGCGTATCAACATTTCTACCAGAAATAAAGTAAATGCGAGAAAGGGACCTAATAAATTATGTAAATGTGAATCTGACCTCCAAATGACTCGGCGTTATTTTTTAATTGTGTTAATTTGGACCCTCGATTTATTACCCACATAATGAGTCGGATGGTGTGTGGCATCGCTTGTCAAATCTTTGATGTCACGCTCCACGTTGCCAAGTAAATTGGTCCGACAATGCTTTCCATATACAGTGACGGCATTGAATCTGTAGCATTCGGCAACAGAGTGAATATAAAATCACACAATTTTGTCTATTGGTGTAATTGATTTATACGTTTAATCGAAACTGTACGTCATCCACTGATTGAAGCTGATTCGATCTGGTTAGAATTGAATTATTCAAATTCAATATTGTTCCTGGGTGGTTGTATACGTCCATTGTCTTCTATTGAATACGACCGACAATAATGAATTGAACACAGTGTAGACAGTCCAAAAGGAACGAAGTGCATTTCAGCCTGTTTTCAATTAAGACCGAAAAGCAATCAGTTTTATGCAGGTTTTATGAAAATGGGCTTCATTGTACTTTGCTGGCTGAGGCACCGTTGATTAGGCGGTTTCCGCAACTAATATGGTACAATCCAAAAAGAATACTTGTCCTGACAGGGTTATTGTTTTTGCTGGCCCATTATGGAAAAGGTCTCTAAAGTTTCTAAAGAATTTAATACAGCAATTAAAATCACTAAAAATTAATGTTTCGGAAGCCTAATTACTAGAACATTCATTTTATGACCAACTTTTCATTTTGATTAGCATCTTCCTAAATGTTTGAGCTCACTTATCTCATATTCACTTTATCCGAACCTGACCCAATTCATCAACAAATTGCTTTTGAGTGTGGTACTCATATGATTCTGACAAGTGAGTGGAGAATGAGTTTGATATGAGCAGAACAGACTTCAAATATTGGGAGGATTTTTGATAATGATATTTTCTGGAAATATGTTGATTACATTGAAAGTGAACCTTATCTGGCTCTACCAAGGTAAATATGAAAAACAAAATTTGTTTATTTGGCAAACAGTTACATTGTTTATTATACTAGATTCTACTATTCATAGACACTTCTCTAGCTGATAATGGAGTCGTCTACCATAGTGGAATTTAAGGTTCCAAATATGAAAATTTAAAAAGCCTCCGTTACGCCGACGACACACTGATCATAGCGTCAACAATACCAGAAATAACGAAAATTATGAGAAAACTGTCATATATTAGCGACAAATATGGCTTAAATGTAAATAAATCTAAAACGAAAATAATGATAGTTGATAGACACAATTCTCCACAAATATCAGAAATTGCAGGCTATGAAGTGGTAAACAATTTCAATTATCTTGGTTCCTTGATTTCCCTGGGAAGCGTGAAAGCGAAATACTGCGTCGTCTGACTATGGCAAGATCAGCGACTACCAAGCTAAACAAAATATGGAAAGACAGATCTATCACCAAAACAACGAAACTCCGTCTAGTTGATGCTCCCCTGCATTGCAACGTACGCAGCGGAAACATGGACTTTAAACAAAGCAGATAAAAACAGAATAGAGGCTTTCGAAATGTGGGTTTATATAGACGACTCCTAAGAGTATCGTGGACAGAACACTGAACCAACGTATCCGTATTACAAGAAATTGGTCCACGTTCAAGGCTGCTAAACAGAATAAACCGCATGTATCTGCAGTGCCTTGGGCATATAGCTGGAAGATCAGGAATAATTGAACGACTAACCATAGAAGGGAAAGTAGAGGGCAAACGCTCAAGAGACAGATCTCCAACTAGATGGGTAGACCAAACAAAACCCTTAATAAACATGAGACTGCATGAGCCGAAAGGATTGCACAGGATAGGCAAGCATGGAATCAACTGCTGAATCAAATATAAATGGTGTCACCAAATCCTTTGGAGGATAATGGAAAGCGGAGGAGGAGGAGGAGATAGGTAGGCTAATGCCTGCTTTATCCTATTATGCCTCTTCGGACGTTGATGTCCAGCGTTTTGGAGGTCTGGCTTGGATTCGTTTTCCGACAGGATTGTTTGTTTTTGCTATTTTTACAAATCTGCTGTCTTCCATTCTGCTTACTTGTTTATTCCAGTATTTTCTTCCCTGTCTTGTATCTCGCTCTGTTGTCTAAGGTTTTCGCTTCTGATTTTGTCGTGTAGTGTTTTTCAGTATACTTCTTATTATTTTCATTTCAATGTTGATTTATATACTCTTTTTTTACTGTTTATGTTGAAGTATTTGTTTTTCCACACAATGTCTCTTAGGCATCCTGATAATCGAGACGCCTTCATAGTTTGTTCTCTCTAACTTCATTCTGTAGATTTCCATAACTTGTTATCTCAGCTCCTAAGTATTTGAACTCATTTATTTGTTCTACAATTTTGTGGCCAATCTCCAGTTTGTATCTTGTTGGCTCTCTTGATGATACGAGACATTTGGTTTTGTCTGTGTTAATGACCATTTTGCTGATTGATTACAGGAGTGATGTAATCTCTGAAGGTCTCTTTCAGAATATGCAATGAGCAGCGCATCATCTGCGTAGCAGACAACATTGAAGAAACTGTTCCCCATTTTGTAATCTGCTCCTTTAGGTAGATCTCAAACTATTTTGTCCATAATCATGTTGAATGGGCTACGTGAGTCACCTTGTCTTATTCCTGTGCGTATTTGCACTTCTTCAGTTCATAGATGTCCTACTTTTATACTAGTCCGACAGTGGTTATTGATTTCGTATATTAGTTTTATTAATATCTGGTTCACTTTTCTCGCATTATTTCAATTCCAAAGCTTTAGTCATGTCGACAAAGCACATGTACGCTGGTTTATTGAACTCTAGAGATTTTTCTAATATTTGCTTCACATTGAAAATAGCATCAATGGTATACCTGTTTTTTCAAAAACCTTGCTGTTCTTCGCGAATTGGTATAGTTTTGTTTATTTCCTCTAACAAAGTCCTAGTAAAGGCTTTGAAGATGCTGTTGAGAAGCTTATCGTTATGCTGCTTTTCCATTCATTTAGTACCATTGTCTTCTTCTTGGTGTTCTTCTATTAATAGTTCAATTCCCTCATTTTCTTTATGTAGGTTTTCTAAATATAACTTCCATTCTTCCGCATTGATTTTATCGGTTTGCTTAGTATTCTTGGTTTCTAATTTGTTCCTTCTTAGCATTTCCCATGTCTTTATCTGGCTTCCGTACATATCTCTCCCCATCGTTTCGTTCTGTTTTATATGGATTCCAGTTTTCTTGGTTTCTGTTGCATAAATACTTTATGTGTGCTTTCTTCTTGTGATCTAATTTTAAATTCTTGTTGATGTTCTTTCGGCAAATTTTTTGAGTTGTTTCTTCAATTGCAGAAATAATATCAAGTTTGGGAATGTGTTGTGGTATAATAGCAAAGTTTAAACCTTTTGAAAGAACAATCAAACAATCCTTTATATTAATCTGAATTACTGGGTATTACTTAATAATTCGAGAGAGCACATTTAGTAATAATTACTATTTTTATCTGCACGTAAATTGATGCACACTTTACAAAGAAATAAATTTAAAATCAATTACAGTTTCGAGAACAAAAATGGATAAAGTTACTTTTCCATTTGACTGACCGAAAGTCGCTGATAATGAACCCTCGTAGAGTAAAACGTCGCGCGTTGAGAGCCCGTTTGAGCAATCCAATTTTCTCCGCTGGAAAATTTAATCAAACTATCAACCGATTGAAACTTTGGAATTTAAATAACTTTCAAGAATAAAGTTGACGTCACCGGGAGCGAGATTGCCGATTTGTTACGCATTCCGCACAACTTTTAAATTGAACATTTGACATTTGATACCGTGACAATTCTCCCCCTGCTATAACGTTTTAGTCAGGGGTGAAGTACTGTTTTGTATTCAGGTTTTTTGTTTCAGATTTAAGAATGTTACACTTACGTCTTTTGTTAGGTTTAATAGATTTTTTTTTAAGTCGAAATTTAACTAATTTCTGAGTTTAAAGTCGGAATTTAACTAATTTTCAATTTCAAAGTCGGAATTTAGTTAGAAGTCGAAATTTAACTAATTTCAGAACTCAAAGTCAAAATTGAACTAATTTCCGAGTTTGAAGTCAAAATTTAGTTAATTTCCGAGTTTTAAGTCGAAATTTAGTTAAGTTTCGAGTTTAAAGTCGAAATTTAACTAATTTTCGATTTCAAAGTCGGAATTTAGTTAGAAATCGAAATTTAACTAATTTCAGAACTCAAAGTCAAAATTGAACTAATTTCCGAGTGCAAGTCAAAATTTAGTCAATTTCCGAGTTTTAAGTCCAAATTTAGTTAAGTTTCGAGTTTAAAGTCGAAATTTAACTAATTTTCGATTTCAAAGTCGGAATTTAGTTAGAAGTCGAAATTTAACTAATTTCAGAACTCAAAGTCAAAATTGAACTAATTTCCGAGTGCAAGTCAAAATTTAGTTAATTTCCGAGTTTAAAGTCGAAATTTAACTAATTTCAGAATTTAGTAAAGTGGGAATTTAACTACTTTACGAATTCAATGTCGGTTTAAAGTCGGAATTTGATTAACTTCAGAGTTTAGAGTCTTAATTTAACTAATTTCGCCAATCTCCCAATCCGAATCAACATTTCAAACTTGTTTTATTTTCAAAACTTATTGCAAAATGAGCAAGTTGACAATGACTGCATTTATATCGAGAATTGCATTGCTTGCATGCTTAACATTGTTATCTCAGAAACAGTTGATAGAGCTTTAGTTAAAGAATGGGGGGGGGGGTATTAGGGGTATTTTTTAACTACTTTTTGAAATTCAATATCTCGGTGACATAAAAAGCTAAAGAGGCCAGTTTTGGCTAATTTTGTAGTTTTCTTTATCCTCTTTCTAATGGCGTTTTAGTAAAATCTATAGGTGTTCAAATAAAAAACTTACAATCATTCAAAAATTGAAAATATGCTATTTTTGCAAAAAGTGCAATTTTGGCAATTTTTTATTTTGCTCCAAGAAGGTTCCAATGCACAGCAAAGGGCATATTTATACCAAAGGACCTTAAATTAGGTGAAATAAGTACAAAAAAAGTACTATTAAGGGGTCTTTTTTTGCTACTTTTTGATATTCAATATCTCGGTGACATGAAAAGCTAGAAAGGCCAGTTTTGGCTCATTTTGTAGTATTTTTTATCCTCTTTCTAATGGCGTTTTAGTAAAATCTATAGGTGTTCAAATAATAAAGTTACAATAATTCAAAAATTGAAAAATGCTGTTTTTGCAAAAAGTGCAATTTTAGGCAATTTTTGATTTTGCTCCAAGAGGGTTCAAATGCACAGCAAATGGTATATTTATACCAAAGGACCTTAAATTAGGTAAAATAAGTACAAAAAAAGCACTTTAAAATTTTTAATTTTTCTAAAAAATTGAAAGAACGAGTATCAGGGGTTGTTTTTTGCTACTTTTTGAAATTCAATATCTCGGTGACATGATAAGCTAGAGAGGCCAGTTTTGGCTCATTTTGTAGTATTTTTTATCCTCTTTCTAAAGGCGTTTTAGTAAAATCTATAGTTGTTCAAATAAAAAAGTTACAATCATTAAAATATTTAAAAAATGCTATTTTTGCAAAAAGTGCAATTTTGGCAATTTTTTTATTTTGCTCCAAGAGGGTTCCAATGCACAGCAAATGGTATATTTATACCAAAGGACCTTAAATTAGGTAAAATAAGTACAAAAAGAGCACTTTAAAATTTTTCATTTTTCAAAAAAATTTAAAGTATGGGGATAATTGGGGTCGTTTTTTGCTACTTTTTGAAATTCAATATCTCGGTGATATGATATGCTAGAGACACCAGTTTAGGCTCATTTTGTAGTATTTTTTATCCTCTTTCTAATGGCGTTTTAGTAAAATCTATATGTGTTCAAATAAAAAACTTACAATCATTCAAAAATTTAAAAAATGCTATTTTTGCAAAAAGTGCAATTTTGGCAATTTTTGATTTTGCTCCAAGAGGGTTCCAATGCACAGCAAAGGGCATATTTCTACCAAAGGACCTTAAATTAGGTAAAATAAGTACAAAAAGAGCACTTTAAAATTTTTAATTTTTCTAAAAAATTGAAAGAACGAGTATCAGGGGTTGTTTTTTGCTACTTTTTGAAATTCAATATCTCGGTGACATGATAAGCTAGAGAGGCCAGTTTTGGCTCATTTTGTAGTATTTTTTATCCTGTTTCTAATGGCGTTTTAGTAAAATCGATAGGTGCTCAAATAAAAAACTTACAATCATTCAAAAATTGAAAAAATGCTATTGTTGCAAAAAGTCCAGGTAGGTATTACTTTTCGACTACAGTTTATAAGACACTTTGGAGTTTATTTTTAATATACTTTCCACTCTCCAATTATCCTACAATCAATTTGAACCACCCTGTACATTTCGGCAACGAAGGATACATTTCTGCCACATGGTCCTTACGACCCTTTATAGAGTCCTAGATTAGCTTTAACTAGGGGCTCTAAAATAAACTGTCCGCCATATATTCAAAAACCCGAAACGGTTCCCCTAATGTCACCGACGATCTTCTAACTGCCCCGACAATTGCTCTAATTGGGGACAAATGTTTCCCGAAGGATGAAGTGGGACGGCTCTCCCCTGTCAAAGGAATGTTTGATGTTTGCGGATGGTGTTATTCGCACAAAGGGGTAGTAACAAGGGTGTCGGTGGATAATGGCCAGTAATTGTGGTCGTGATAAGATGATATTTCAAGGTCTGACATTTAAGTCCAGTAAATATACATTTATTTCATTCTGTATCGTATTAAAAAAAATGGAAAAATTATCTTTTTTCCCAAGGTGAAAACTGTAAATATGGTATTTTGGATGATCACGAGAGATGGTGATGGTGATTTACCACCTTTTTGGTAAACGGATATTATTTATACCAATGATCTGGTTGCTGTCTCTGGGGAAAACACCGTCTTGTATGCGGATGATACTACGTTAATTTTTAGCGAAAAAAATGGTGAACTTATGTTGACTTCTGTTGAAACAGTAGTTATGGACAGGATTGATGACTATTTTTGCAATAATGATTGGGTCTTAAATATACTTGAAGAGCTAGAGAGGCCAGTTTTGGCTCATTTTGTAGTTTTTTTTTATCCTCTTTCTAATAGCGTTGAGGTGAAATCTATAGCTAGTTCACAAAACGTTCCAAACCAGTTTATCATCAGTTTTCAAAAGTGATTTTAGTGTTTTTGTTCACGCATTAACGCTCTTACTGACAATAAAATTACGGTTGAAATGACTATTTTTGCAATTTGGTCTTAAATATACTTGAAGAGCTAGAGAAGACAGTTTTGGCTTATTTTGTAGTTTTTTTTATCCTCTTTCTAATAGCGTTGTAGTGAAATCTATAGCTAGTTCAGAAAACGTTCCAAACCAGTTTATCATCAGTTTTCAAAAGTGATTTTACTGTTTTTGTTCACGCATTAACGCTCTTACTGACAATAAGATTACGGTTGGAACCAACCTCATGAACCCAAAACAAGTACGACCTTCACACTCTTGGAGCTAGGACTACCGAGAATCTGTACTTTTCGAGTCGAGTGTAAATTTTCTCGACAAACATTTCGGCACTTTCTAGAGTTTCGGTGCGTTAAACGTCAATTTACAGAAGCAATTTACGGGTGCAACGCCATATACCAGAGATAAAAGCCAAATAGTTTAAAATTATCCCAATCAAAGCGCCGAAAATAAATAACGAGAAACGAGTCTGAGAATGCGGTCCAAGTGAGCCAAATCAAAAGTGAATAAATCATACAGCAAAGGGGGCCCAATTAAACAAATGTCGCCCTGTCGAGCTCTAATAGAGCGAAGCGGTGTGGTCGCGTTTGAGACCGCTAATGAGGGCGGGGATCGCCATCAAAAACAACTATTTCTGCATCTTTCCTATAGAAAACCTTTTTTCTGTTTCAAAAAAAAGTCTTAGAATTCTGCTACCTAACTACTTCTGCTTACATTGATTATGCAAACTGTAGTATTTTAGTTGTTATAGAGGAAATACCGCGCCAATATTCTTTGGCTGGGAATGCGGCCTCAGATAGATGGGTCAGCAAGACTACTGCTTTTTACCCTCCCATCGCTGTAGACCAAAAGGATAGGTCTGGAGGAGGAGGTTGCTACAAGTCCAGGAAAGTTCCCAGAGCTGCATCGGCATTCTCTGTCCTGGAAGAAGAATGACGGAGGAGCTCTTCTTGTCCTCCATTTCTTCTTTCTTCGTCAGCTCGTCCATCTCTGGTGGTCCTGGCAAAATATAGGACGTCCAAACATCCGGCTTTCATCCGTTTGTTTTTACATGCTAAAGTTTTGAGAAGTTAGGGTCTGGGGAGTGGGGAATGGTTTCCCCCTTTTGCGTAGGCAAAGCGTTCTGTTTTGTGGTCCTCTTTAGAGGAAATACCTGTAGAGCTTGATTCTCATATATAAACGGAGATTCGGAAAATTCGGTAGAAGTGACAGATGTCATGTCATGAAAATAATCTAGTTCAATGATCACAACCCACAAATTTTCTAACCACAAACAACGAAATCTGGGACTGTCTCATTTTAACTCATTCTGATGAAACAATATGGCCTATGTTACTATAACTTAAAAGTCCGGTTAATACTTCCTCCAAAATATGACCCTGAATAGTAGTAAATATTATTCTTTCTTCGTTTCTAATTGGGTATTCTGTCTCACCACACAAAAAAGGTTTGTTGGAAATAGTAGTTTTCCTATTCAGTGTGCAAAGTTATGTTTTCCCACACGCGAAAGCAGTTAGACGAACGACGCGAAGCGGAGTTCGGATAAGCTTCAAGTGCGGGAAAACTACTTTGCACACGTGTTAGGAACAATATTTTTTCTACGAATGAAATATCTATACATTTTGTTTTTAATTTTTATTGATATTAAAAACAACAACTTATAACTATTTATTGTTATTAACAACATTAATGTTAAATGTACAGTTGGTCGCGTTTTTTAAATTGATCGCAGATTGAGCAACTGAAGGTAAAATACTGGTACTTGGAACTGCTTCACTTTCTTTAGGATTGAAGGTCAGAATTTTGTTACTTAATCCTTTTTTATAACTTGTGGATTCATCAATGTATTCTTCAGCTACCGTAGTCGATTTCCAACCCCCCAAGCGTTTTATGTCAGTGATTCCTTCTCCAGAATCGGCCAGGAACGTTGCCGATGATCGACGATAACTGTGCCCTGTGTAGAGTTCTGGATTTGGCAACTTCAAAAAAATAGCTATTTCGAAGGCATTTTTCCAAAACTGTTTACTCCAACACTTTGCGACCCTTTCTGTAAACTAGGAAAAAACGATTGTTTGACTTTTTTGGACGTAGGCCGGTGTATCTTCTGTACAGTTGCAAGTAGGTTCCGTTATGAACTTCTTCTGATATTATAAAGTTTCTTGCTGTATGATTTTTGGAATCCCTAATTTTAACAATTATGAGGTTTCCTTTGTCTTCAATATCTGTAGTGGTTAAATTGGCTAGCTCTTCCCTTCGACATGCACCAGCAAGTCCGAATACTATATTCGGCAACTTTAATTAACAGGTAAATTTCATCTGGTGCGGAGTTCATAAAACTGAATATTTCTTCTTTTGTAAAAATTTTCACCTTTTTAGGTTTAAAACCAACATTATGCTTTTTCAGAAATGCAGTGAGTTTATAAAATTCACCGATATCGATGTCTCTTTTTATTTTTATTACATTTTTGAGCATTGAATACTTTGACCACATTGTGTTAGGTTTGAATTCTTTGCTTAAAGTAACAAAATACGCTAAAAGTACCTCTTCCTTTAAGGTTTTTATCCCCTTTTGTTCGCACCATTGGGTAAACAACTCGTACTGTTTCTCGTATTTTTCTCGCGATTTGAGAGGCAGCAATTGCAAACTAGCCATGTTGGCGGCTTTTAGAACATCTTCCGGAAGTTCATATTCAGTGATATCCATTATTAAAATAGTTTTTTTAACTTAAATAAGTAAGAATAAACACTGTTGTAGACTTTAAATTGCATATGAATGCGTTGTTTGACAATGAGCTTTGGTTTCTAAGGAAACAAGCCTCATTTTCAAAGACAGAGACAAGGTGGTTTATTTACCTAAACTGTACGGAAGAATAATGTGAAAAAAGTCGTGTTTTTTATATGAAACCCCTGAATATTATTACATTTTTGAATTCTACGCAAAATTCTAAGCAGATTTTATGTATAATAGTCTATATAAAACCACTGTTGCAAGGTATAATCAGCATTTTAAAAAGTGTGCGGGAAAAAATTTTTCCCGCATAGTGTGCGGGAAAGTGCCACTTTGCACACACTTTTACGTATGCAAAGTAGCTTATTTGCAAACATTCGTAGAAAAAATAGTATTTCGCACTATTTTCAACTAGATTGATAACATTTACCTAATCGTCCCAAAACAAGACCTCTGACTTATCTCAGTCTTGATACCTCCTCTTCTCCTTTCTTTCTTCTTTCTTTCCAGCTTTAAGGAGTTCCTTGCGACATCGACAACCAGCTATCCCTTCACCTCTTTGGTGGTCTGCCTGGCGGTCTTCTAGGGTGTGGTCTTCCGCCTCTCGCAATTTTAGCAATTCTATTGTCTTCCATTCTGTTGATGTGTTGATTCCATTCTCTGCCTCGTTAATCTTACAATGTCCTGTATGTCGAAGATTCGTCTTATTTCTGGTTTGGATATTCTGTCACGTAGCGTGTGTCCCGTGATACTTACTGAGGAAACACTTATACGGAAGAGATATTGACACCAGGAGGTATCAGACAGGGTTAGCCATTTCAGACAGCCTTAGCCCATTTCTGTTCAATCTCTTCATGGACAAAATGATAGAGGAAGTATCATCACTGAATATGGGATACCGAATGGGACAGAATAAAAGAATCCGATGATGCAGCTATTTTCGCGGACGATCTACAGAGACAACTACACAAATTCTCTCAGGTTAGCCAAGCGATGGACATGTCCATATCTATAGAAAAAACGAAAAGCATAACCTTTGCTAAAGATCCCGTAAGATGTAAGCTGATAGTTCAGGACAAAATCATCAAGCAAGTCTCACAATTCAAATATCTGGGTATGGATCTGTCGAGTTATCACGACCTAGTGAAGGACCTATGGTAAGAAGCCAGATCAACAAAGCTTCTGCCATGTCGGGCTGCTTAAGGCAGAACGAATACATACGAAAGGATAGCAAGGTCAGGATCTATAAGCCTTGTATCATGCCAATCATGACATACGGAATAGAAACCAGAGAAGAAACCAACAAAACGAAAAGAATGCTTCGAGTAGCCGAAATGAAAACACTTAGAACTATAATGGGAAAAACAATGATAGACCGAATTAGGAACACTGACATTAGGGAACAATATGGGGTGCAAGACATTGTAAGATGGGGGAGACAAAGGAAAAGATATTGGTACACTCACGTGAGAAGAATGGAAGAGGGAAGACCCTGCAAAGAAGAAGAAGAAGAAGATAATAAGCAACCAGTATAACTGGAAAAAGCAATACTGAACTTTTCAAATGGAATATTATCAGGATTAATTCCTAATCAAAATTATGCTAAATTCGTTTATGAACATATATCTGCAAGTAGTTTTGAAGTCAAATTAGTTGGTAACGAGAAGGCCACCGAAGAAGGTTATTAAGATGGAAGGCAATTAAGTCTTCGTTAATTACTTTATTGGCTTGTGACAGTTGTTTATTAACCTGGTCGGTTCTGTTTGCAGATATTTATCTGACGTTATCTGTGCGTTTCGTTTACGTTTACAAATGTTGTTTATGTGTTGGTTTTTAGTGTTTATTTCAGCTTTCCAGTCAAATCCGTTTGAATTGCAAACCACAATAAAACAAAATGGATCACACACTTGAGACCTGCTGTGAAAACTGAAACTATTTCACTAAATCTATTAATCCTAACCCTATCATTAATAATATTGGAAGTTTCAAAGATTTCAAGTAAGCTTCCTACGTTTATGTCGAATCGTCTTATTTGACCACAGTGACATGAATTATTGCTTTGGCTTTTCGAGTTGAAGGGAAAAATGCAGTGTTTTAGTCAAGTATTCCCTCGGTGGTTCAGGCTTTTGATATTGAGTTGTCAAATGCGATTTGATGTGGCCATTGTGTTGACAATGCCCGTTCCTACTGTGTATTTACCAAACACTCGCCGAACGATTTCTGCTTAAGAAAGTTAACAATGGTCTTGTTTATATTCTCGAGGGTATCGAACGGTAGCCGTATCAATGATTGAATGATGTAGTGTGCTACCAACTTCGAAAAAAGTTACATGTAATGGTACAATCAGGTAAGCAAAAAGCTTTTAAGATTTTTTCTACTCCTATAAGGATATTGGTTGGTTAGAACGAATACAGAATCCTAGACTTTCCACAACTGTGCTATATGAAATAAACCAATCACAGGCAATTTTTACCGTGCGATATGAAATAAACCAATTACAGCTTGAACGTAAACAAAATAATTCTTTTGATTGTCACCCTCACTGACAATTGGCATCAAACATTGGATTTTGGGGAAATGAAATACATTTTTGCACTCATTTCAAAAATACATTAAAATAAAAAAATTAATAACAAACTCGAAAAAGTCAATTTATAACTAATAATAAACAGTAATCAAAGATACCGTTAAGAAGAAACGTAACAAACAGTTTGCAAATTTATTATCTTTTATAATTTGAGAAAGTGACGATTTAATTATAAACATAAACCCATTTAAATAAACTGAGTTTTTAGCAAAATATCAATTTAAAGTCAATTTGTTTTTAATAAATAAAAATCTTTAAGAAAACATTAATAATTGACATAAAGGAAAAGCGAGAGCGGAACGTTTTAATCAAAACCGCACCAAAAATGTGTTCAATTAAACTTTATGTTTTATGGCTTAAGCAATATGCTAAAATTACTCATTTACTAGTGATTTCTCTCATTCGATTATTGCGGCAATTTGACTAGAAATAAGCATTTTACTACTCATAAACTAGGTCGTAATTAAATAAAAAAACTGATTGATATAAGTAATATTTATAGTTAACTGATGATTAAATAAGTATTTAAAAAAAATTAATTAATATTTTACTTAAATACGTAAAAGTCTAAAACTATAATAAAGAATTTCTCAATCATTCAGAATTTTCAATTGGAACACAGAAATATTAGATATTCTTAACTCCTAACCTCTCTAATACTCTAATTAAATATTCTTAATACTTCCCTATACCTATCTTGCACCGTTTCTTAGATATTTCTTACAAATAGTGGATTTGATCTAGAGGGACGCCAATTCTCGTGCCACCTTCAACTAGAGAAGAAGAACAAGAGGGACGATACCAAAAAGATGGAGAAGGACGACTACTTGGGCGACAACAGGATGAGGAACGATGAGAGCAAGAAAAGCGAGAGAAGAAAGAAAAACAAGAGGAGGAAGAACGCAGACAGAGGAACTTTCCTGCGAGCAGCCTCCAGCATTTCTTCTCCAGTAACCCCATCATCAATGGACTCATTTTTTAGTTCGCAAAAGTGCTCTATTCCTTATTCCCAAAGCTCCAATCCGTTGCTTACAATCATTCTACAACAGAAGAGACCTGGCCAGATGTCTCGACAAGATCAAGCTGGAGAAGCCGAATGTCTGCGGTGCAAAGAGGAAAAGAGGGAATAAAGCAAGGGGCAATAAAAATCCACACCACAGCACCACCAAGACAAGCCCGAGAAACTCAGCTTTCGGAGTTCTCAGATGCGGTGGCAGAGGAAATTCTGCAGATGCCGTCAGGCAGCAGCACTGCTCTGCCACAATTCAAAATCTACACCTTTGTGACTGGCTCCTAAAAGAGCTAGTCAACCTTCTACGTTATGGTCTAAATACTCAATGATAAAGCTGGTCTTAAAAGTCAAGCATAACATAGACATAAGTAAATTCCATAATCTAACAGTGTTCTTGAAGAAAGCCAATGACGGATGTAGACCGAAGAAATCAAAGATTCTCCAAAGAGAGGAAGATGAAAAAATCATCTGAAGCGTCCAATGGTGTATATTTAATGATAAAAGTGGCAACAATTTTTGGGATAGCAGGAGCTTGTCGCAGGGAGGAACTCATAAAGCCTACTTTAGATGATATTGAAGAAAAAGATGATGTCTTGATAGTAACGATTCCAAACACAAAGACCCATGTTATAAAAACATTGTGTGTAATTATGATGATTCTGACACAAGCTACACAGAAGGATCCTTAGAATATCATGGGTACATAGAGTGACCAACGAAACAATACTGGAAAAAAAGGGGAAGGAAAAAGAGGTGATGAAAACGATTAAGAGAAGGACACTGGAATATCTCGGATATTTAATGAGAAATGACAACAAATACAAACTCTTAAAATCCATCCATCCTTCAAGGAAAAGTGTTTGGAAAGAGATGGCCTGGAAGAAGAAGGATATCATGGCTCAGGAACCTTAAGACATGGTATTTAAAAACCACCACAGAACTGTTTAAAGCAGTCAACAAGGTCATCATAGCCAGGATGGTCGCCAATATTCGAAACGAATAGGCAGTAGAAGAAGAAGAAGATACACTAAACTCTACAAAAAATACAAATGTTACGTCCGAACAATACCACACATTGCCGGTTCTTCGTAGCATACAAGGATGGCAAATGTACGAAACAATGCGTAGAAGCCATGCAAAATAGCTGTACACTTGGGTCTTCAGGATCCTGAAATGTACACCGGCCATTGTTTTTGTAGATCTTCAGCTACAATGCTAGCGAACTCTGGATCACGGTGGGTGGAAGTCGACCTCAGTTGCGGAGTCGTACATTGAAGATTCCATCGCTAATAAAAAGAAGATTGCCGAAAATATACTCCAAAAACCTACAAGCTGTAAATCCCTATCAATACAGCCAGATAACGAGTCCAACAGTCTTAAGCGAACTTTGGTAGCTTCACAAGATTCTACAATCCATTGTACAGACATGGGCCAAACTGCAATAAGTGCAATTTTAGCAAGTCAAACTACATTTCCGTCTGTCCAAGAGCAAACTGAAATGGATCACTTTCCGCACTTGTTAAGTAAATAACTAATTCCGCTCTTGTTTATATTTTATTTTTTACCAGCTTAACCTCACTATTGTGAGTCTTGTCAAATCGATAAACAACTGGAGTACTGTCAATGTCAATCAATATGTTTCTGTCCTTTGCTAACCTTAAAAACTGATGCCATGTTGCTGAACGCTTTTATGGGCAAAGTTGCTCGACACCCTGTATATATCGGTGGTCCCTGAAACTGTTCTGTGGAATTTCGATGGGTGAACGCGCGGCACTTGTCACACGTCTTGTTAACATTTTTGGCGCGCCGCGTTTGGGTGGTCCGACCATCTTGATTTACGATACGCGACACCCAAAAGGGCGCACCCGCCTCTGGAACGCGATCTTAATGAACCGCCGAAACTTTCGGTGGTTTTTTCCGTTTTTTTGTTTTGGACCACTGTGAAACCGCTACCGGAATCGTTATGCAAATCGATTACGTTGTCCCAAAAAAAAAAAAACCTATAACTATTTATCTAAAAATCATTTAAAAATGTCAAGTTGTCTATTGTAGAATTCTTTATAGAAAAAATAGTCATATCATTGCATTTGATTTTTTAGACATATCTGGAGTGATAGCGTAAATTTTGGAAAAACGCCCTCTACAGGAAAGACAGAACTTGAACATCATCAAGTCGAGTTTTCGAGATATTCCATTTGTGTCAAAGCAACCTTTGGACCATCCACACCACTTTATATGTATGAAGAGTAGAAAAAAAGTTAAAAAGCAAAATTGTTCGTCGAGAACAAAATAATTACGTTCATCGTAGTTTTGCTATGCCATTCCATTTAAATTTGTTGAGTTTTTGGACATTTTTCATTTTAGTGGTATTAAAACGCCCCCTAGCGTTGGATTTAGAAAGCTGAAAATTATTTCAAACATTTTGTCGTGGCCACATTCACTATACAGTTTTTTTTTTCGCTACTATGTATAGTTTTCGAGAAACTATTGGAACACCCTGTACATACTGGCCAACATCGTTTAGAATCCATAGTAGTTCATTCGTTGGCGTTTTCAGGAACTTTTTGGACAGTTTCTAGAGCATATTGAAGGTTCTGGACTGGTTTAGAGGCATTTGGAACTCTTAGACGGTTCTAGAAATTGTTGGAAGCTTGTAAACTGCTCTAGAATCATACGGATATTTTTTATACTGTTTTGAAAGCTTCTAAACTGGTTGAAGAACATTTGGAAGCTGCTACACATTGTTTTGGAAGTGTTTGCGTTTCTACAGTGTTTTGAAAGCTTCTGAAATCTTTTAGACAACTTCAAGAGAATTTGGAAGATTTTTGGACAGTTTCACGAGTTTATTGAAGGTTCTGGACTGTTTTCAACGCATTTGGAAACTCTTAGACGGTTCTAGAAACTTTTGAAACCTTTTACACTGCTGTAGAAGAAAGACGGAGAAGGATTCCATGACAAAGATGGTTACAGACATCCACTAACCGATATGCAAAGAAATAAGAAGAAAGCAATCTTCTTACAGCGTAGTTAAACTGAACCTTTGCCATGCTAATTTTAGAAATGATATACCAAATTGAAGTGATTGTTAATTTGTACATTTTCAGAATACCTTGCTAATTGTTACCATCAATAGCTAAAAAAAAAACTAAATATCCAACTACTGAAATGCTCTCATATTTTATTTACCTTCTATACCTTCCACCTGAAAACAACGAGGGGAAGATATAGTGAGTGCTTGAGATAGCGTAGCTATTGGCCCAGAGAAACAGCCAGTTTATACTCTGTATCTCAAGGAAGGGGCATTTAAGAGATGTTTTTTAGAAATTTTTTCTCCTCCTACAGTTTGTGACACCAATTCTTGTAATACCCGGTATATTTGAAATCAGAAGAGAGTTCTATTAAAAATAAGTGATTGACATATTTTTGACATCAGATTCTAGTAGCGATTCAGAAAAAATACTACCACTTTGCTATCCTGTCATATCAAAATTAACCAGCTTTGCCAAAAGCCTTGTTGAAAAGCGAACTAGCCTTATGTCTTGGAGAAGCCAATATCTTCAGGGTGCGTATTCTTGAAATAAGGGAATTATCAAAAGAAAGACCATGTAGAATGTGACAGGAACCCACTATTGTCAGCTTCTTCTGTCACATTCTATCAACTCTTGAGAATTCCGTTCCCTACTTTCAAGAATTAGGCCCCTGATGGGTCCCGCCACGAAGGTTCTACTTACACCCGAAGTCTTTAATAAGTCGAGCTGAAGAAGCATCTCCAAATGGGCTCACGTTAATTAGGAAAAAATATACATGTCCAAGGATAGGTGTGCTAGAGGAGCACGCAAAGGACACAGTATGAAGAAGTGAAGCTTGCCGCTTAGAGAATAGAGTGCCAAGAGGAGGCACTACGATGAGATGATGAAGCGTTTCCACTTAGATGATGGTGCCCAAGAAGAGTACAATGTGCAATTTACGTGAATTTCGCCTAATAAGGAAGGCACTCCTATCTCTCTCTCAGGCATTAAGAATAGGACTATATTAACCTAACTTATTGTAATCTGGTGAAGAAATAAAGGACTCGTTCCACCTTTTTCGTTTCCTTCCTCCACCCTATAACATTCAAGGTTAAAATTAGCAAATGTAGACTTTAGGTATAAGTTTTGCTTTTAGTGTTGGGGGTGGAAGGGGGAGATGTCACACCAGTTTTAGTAGTTACTGTGCACACTCAGTAACCAGCATAGTCAGCAGGGTTAGCATAATGAGGTCGCTGACGAATATAAAAGATGCACCGTATCTCGACTAAATCACCGAACTCTGGAGTCTTCCCCAGAGGGAGGTCACTGACTGATCTCTGGGTTAGTCTGGGTACGCCTCTTGAGTAAGGTAAACGTGGTGATCACCCTACCGCCTTCTCTGACCAACATCCCCCATCATGATCTACGCCGTCTTAGCAATCTGGAGGTAAGAATACTGTAACTGTTGATGATTTCCCTCTGAGCTACTCTTTAAGGTGACAATACAAATAGGACGAGACAACCAGACTTGCAAAATTGGACGACGTATAAATCTGGCGTGGGCTGCCTTTGGAAAACTGAGATATCTCTGTAAAACAGAAGTCCCAGTCTGTCTTAAACGGAAGGTCTTTGAGCAGTGTACTCTCAGTTATGACGTATGGTGCTGAAACATTAATACTCACACAAAAATCTGCCGAAAGGTTCCGAGTTACCCAAAGAGCTATGGAGAGTTCCATGCTGGGAGTAGACTTAAGAGACTAAACGAAATAATACGACAGAGAACTAAAGTTGTAGATGTAGTCGAAAGAGTAGCTACTATGATGTGGGCTTGGGCAGGTCACTTGGCAAGAACATGAGACGAGAAATGGACAAAAAGAGTGATTGAATGGCGTCCCCAACATGAGATCTCCAACTCGTTGGACGGATGATCTCATGAGAGTGGAGAGTAACTGGTTATTGATGATGTACTTTAAAATGTATTCAAGATTGAAGGTAAATAAAAGTCATATTTTATAATGAAGAGTTAAAATGTAGTTCTGTCATTCATCCTTTCCAATAACAAAGTCTATGTACAAACTAAGCATTGCACTAGCATTATCAAATAAATTTCAGTCTACTGTTATTTACATCACATCATAATATGCATACGCAGAATCTTTCATGAAAACAATCTTAACATAAAATTAACATATGATCTCAATACTAATGACATATTATCAAGCCTGCGATTAATTTTGGCATGATACAGAACATTAACAAGATCAATCACCTGGTTATGCTTTTTTTATGTGTACACAAATTTTAAAGCAACTGCCCAAGTTAAGTTTTACCTAAAATATAGTATTTGAAACTTATCATAATAATATGCCCATAATGTTTACATTATATACAAACTAGAGTGTTATTTACAGATAATAAATTACAACAATATATATGAGATCACAAAGTTTTACAATAAAGACTCTAAACTTACATAAACAATTATTAAACATTATCTAACCTAACCAGTTAAAGGTAAGTCATCCTCATCACAAGGAACTGTACTGTGATTATACAGCCCTTGGGCCATAAGTTGCAATGCCAAAGGATTTTTTTGTCCCGACGATTTTTTAATCTTTGCCCGTTTGTTTTGAAACCAAATTTTGATTTGGGCTTCGTTCAATCCCAGTTCGGCACTGAGTTTTTGCCGCCTCGTTTCGGTTAAGTAACGGTTTTCGTTGAATTCGGCCTTAAGACGTGCAAGTTGGGCGCTTGAGAATGCTGTACGAGGTCGTTTGTCCTCTGCTTTGCTCTGTGGAGGTTTTTTCATTCTTCTGGAACGAGGACCTGAAACAATAAAAGGCAATTTTAGACTTCAATCATTAATGAAACTAGTCAAGTTTAGCTAATAAACTAGTGTTCTAACCACCTGGAATACCTAAATTGTCTTCTAAAACCATGTCATATCAGTCACTAATGTCAAAACTGTCAAAATTTGACTAGAATTTGTAAAAATTACAGTTTAACATAGTTTTCAAAATAAAAGCGTTTCTGAGATTTACGACAGTTATTTTGACAATTGTCTCGTTACCGTCTTAGCTAAAAAGAGTTCTAGACACACGTGACAACTGTCACAAACGTCAAAACCACAGTATAACTGGCAAACGGTGCTCAAAAATTGCAACAATCAGGTTTTAGGAAAGTCTTTTTGCAGTATTTCATATAAAATGTGTTTCTGAGAATTATGACAGTAATTTTGACAGCAGTCACGTGATTGTTTAGCTAAATTATCATCTAAAACTACGTGATATTAGTCACTAAGGTCAAAACTGTCAAAATTTGGCGAAAATTTGTAAGAATTACAGCTTAACACAGTTTTCGAGACAAGACGCGTTTCTGAGATTTATGACAGTTATTTTGACAATTGTCACGTGACCGTCTTAGCTAAATAGGGTTCTAGACCCACGTGACAACTGTTACTAACTGTCAAAATGTGCTCAAAAGTTGCAAAAATCAGGTTTTAGAAAAGTCATTTTGCAGTATTTCATATAAAAGGTGTTTCTGAGATTTATGACAGTTATTTTGACAGTAGTCACGTGATTGTTTAGCTAAATTGTCTTCTAAAACCACGTCATATCAGTCACTAATGTCAAAACTGTCAACATTTGACTAGAATTTGTAAAAATTACAGTTTAACATAGTTTTCAAAATAAAAGTGTTTCTGAGATTTATGATAATTATTTTGACAATTGTCACGTGACCGTCTTAGCTAAATAGGGTCTTAGGTCCACGGGACAACTGTCACTAACGTCAAAACTGTGAAACTGTGCTCAAAAGTTGCAAAAATCAGGGTTAAGAAAAGTCTTTTTGCAGTATTTCATATAAAATGTGTTTCTGAGAATTATGACAGTTATTTTGACAGTAGTCACGTGATTTTTTAGCTAAATTATCTTCTAAAACTACGTGATATCAGTCACTAATCTCAATATTGTCAAAATTTTACTAGAATTTGTGAGAATTACAGCTTAACACAGTTTTCCAAACAAGACGCGTTTCTGATATTTATGACAGTTATTTTGACAATTGTCTCGTGACCGTCTTAGCCAAAAAGGGGTTCTAGACACACGTGACAACTCTCACTAACGTCAAAACTGTCAAATTATGCTCAAAAGTTGCCAAAATCAGGGTTAAGATAAGTCTTTTTGCAGTATTTCATATAAAATGTGTTTCTGAGAATTATGACAGTTATTTTGACAGTAGTCACGTGATTTTTTAGCTAATTTATCTTCTAAAACCACGTGATATCAGTCACTAATCTCAAAATTGTCAAAATTTGACTAGAATTTGTAAGAATTACAGCTTAACACAGTTTTCAAAACAAGACGCGTTTTTGAGATTTATGACAGTTATTTTGACAATTGTCTCGTGACCGTCTTAGCTAAAAATGGTTCTAGACACACGTGACAACTGTCACTAACGTCAAAACTGTCAATCTGTGCTCAAAAGTTGCAAAAATCAGGGTTTAAAAGTCTTTTTGTAGTATTTCATATAAAATGTGTTTCTTAGAATTATGACAGTAATTTTGACAGTAGTCACGTGATTGTTTAGCTAAATTGTCTTCTAAAACCACGTCATATCAGTCACTAATGTCAAAACTGTCAAAATTTGACTAGAATTTGTAAAAATTACAGTTTAACATAGTTTTCAAAATAAAAGCGTTTCTGAGATTTATGACAGTTATTTTGACAATTGTCTCGTTACCGTCTTAGCTAAAAAGAGTTCTAGACACACGTGACAACCGTCACAAACGTCAAAACCACAGTATAACTGTCAAACGGTGCTCAAAAATTTCAAAAATCAGGGTTTAGAAAAGTCTTTTTGCAGTATTTCATATAAAATATGTTCCTGAGAATTATGACAGTTATTTTGACAGTAGTCACGTCATTTGTTAGCTAAATCATCTTCTAAAACCACGTGATTCAGTCACTAATGTCAAAAGTGTAAAATTTGAGTAGAATTTGTAAGAATTACAGCTTAACACAGTTTTCCAAACAAGACGCGTTTCTGATATTTATGACAGTTATTTTGACAATTGTCTCGTGACCGTCTTAGCTAAATAGGGTTCTAGGTCCACGGGACAACTGTCATTAACGTCAAAACTGTAAAACTGCGCTCAAAAGTTGCAAAAATCAGGGTTTAAAAGTTTCCTTTGCTAGTTTTTACTAAAGTAATCCTTTGCAACGGCGATGTTAATTTTTCAGGACCATTCTTTAGCATAGCTTCCACAAGAGATAAATGGTGAAGAACTGCCCATTCCACGACATTATTTTCAAATATCTCCTTTATGAAACGATTTGTTGGTTTGTGAGATTTTTTGTATAATTTCTTTGTGAACTTACTGTAATTATTTCGAACTTTATTACTATTTTGTATTTCTTTTATACATATACTACTCATATAAAATCAATTAAAGCATCAAGTCACTTAATCAAACCATTATCATACCATCATCTTTTTTCAGTAATAATCATAGAAAATTAGCAGCTGAATTACCATTCGGTCGACTGTATTACTCGCAGTGATTACCGGCAATTTGCCCGATCATTTTGTGGCATTGGCAACAATTAATTTCAGCAAATGGGCTTGCCCGCAGTTTGATTTTAATTGTGATAATTATTAGTAGGCCTCGTCGAATCCATTAGCAGCGATCGGATTGGTTGAGAACCGCAACTAAACGGACGATCAGAAAAAAAATTAGACAAACAAGGAAACCAAATCAGGTGCAGTTCTTCAACTGGTCATTGTGTTGTGTATCTGGCTTAATAGGAAGAAGGAAATGCAATTTCTTTTTCTTGCGATGTCAGGCTTGAAGCGTAAAAGTAGTTGATCGATGGGAAAACGTCGTTAACGTCTCCTGTAATAATTACGAGAGTGTTTTTCGTTTCCTTTTTCTTCATTAAACTATAGAACACTTTATTACTGCACTTCTTGGAATTTTGTTTGTTTTTCGTCAACTGTGAATAATTAACACTGTGATTGTTTACCATTGTTTATAAAAACAATTTAATTGTTCCGATCAAATGAGTTTCACACGTTTAACTGTGTGATAAAAAGTTGTTGACTTAATTTGCATCACTCATGGAAATTAATTCACTGCTGTGTTCTTAAATTTACATAATTGATGACATTATGAGTGGCGTTTTATTATAATCTAAATCATTTCTATCGTACAAAAAAAATGGATTATTGGGATTGATAAGAGTATAGCCAAATCATATCGGTGTATCATAATCAGTTTCTAGACTAAAGAAGACGGGACAAAGTAATGACAATTTTTTTTGGATTTTAGTTTCATAAGTCAAACATGTTTTAAAGAAGCGTAAAGTGACAGAAAAGAAGAGCGGAAAGCATGTTGAAATTGATTATAAAAAAATTCTGACAGATATATTTCATGAACCAAACATGTTTTAGGAAACAACTAAGTTTGAGGGTAGAAGACGGCCAGAAGACTCCGTCTCGTGCCACAAAATGTAGTCCCGATTTCTGCATCCGCAGCGCAACCATTTTCTAAAACTGTAATAATCCCGAGTGCCAAACTCACAAACAAAATGTAAGTATAATCTGTATAATTATTGTAATATTTTGTGCATGTAAAATTATGTCTGATGTATGTTATTGTATGTTATTAAATTATATTTTTCTGTCAAAGTGGTTTGATTCTACCTCCAAAACAAGATCTCGGTAAAGGCGTTTATTGACGTCTCGTTTAACTTGCTGATCCAAATGGGCTTTACAATTTAAACGTGACAAGGGGTACACAACGATTAGTTAGCAATAGATAATAGATACTGCCTGTAAGCAAAATGTTTAACAAAAAGCTGTTGTAGCAAAAGAATAGAAAATAGACTAATAGAGAATGTAACACACTTTTAGTGGCCAAAAGAAAGAAACTAAAACTAACACACACAAATAAAAATTTTGAATTGAATAACTACCATAAACTTTCCTGGAACAAGTTGAGTTGCTTATATTTAGTATTTTTTTTGATTTGGGTGACAATTCAAAATGACCAGGAAATTTATGGGTTTAATTAAAATTTGTTTGAAAAATATCATTTTCCTGTCATTAAAGTAATTTTCAGTCAATATTGTCAAAATAAAGACTGAATAAAAAGCTGATTTGATTTGCTATTTATTGTTTTAGAGATTTGGGTTTATCAATAATAACATTACTGACAATTGACAAAATAACTGTAATAAATCTCAGAAACACGTCTTTTCGTTCGAAAACTGTGTTAAACTGTAATTCTGGTAAATTCTAGGCAAATTTTGACAGTTTTGACATTAGTGACAGATATCACGTGGTTTTTTGAGGATAATTTAAGAAACACATAAGATAAATCTCAGAATCAAGTTTTGTATCGAATAATGCAAGAAAATCTTATTAAACTCTGATTTTTGCAATTTTTCGACAGTTTGGCGGTTAGAGACATACAAGGAACAGTCAGAGACAAAATCGTCTGTAAAATCCACTGGACTTGAGAAAATTACTGTTATAAGCACATTTTTGGAATCCTTATTACATTTTCTATACAGTGCGTTTTTTTTAACGCGCAACATAGGATTTTACGTGTTAAATTTTTAAGCCCATGTTAGACCATGTTATTTTGGAACTACAAGTATAAAACTTGACGGGTGTGTCTTTAGTACCCTGAAGCTTAAGTAAGTCTACCAATTTGGTCTAAAAAGTGATTTAAAACTGGAAAAAAATCATTTTTTTCGAAAAGATTTTATCCTTTCATACTCCCTGTATGCATTGTTGTTCCTTGTTGTTTTTGATACTGGCAGGGCAGGTAGCAGGTAAAGTGACTTATTTTGACTGCATCACGACCCAACATCTTTTGAACGTCAAAAGGGCATTTTATGATTGTTTGGAATATACTGTTTGGCTTCAAACGGAGGTCAATTTGAACAATTCACTTATAAAAATACTTCTTTTGTTCGTAACTTTCTTGATATAAAGTTAATGATCACCCTGTTTTACTTTCTACGCCAAATTTTACGTGCTACCTGCCGTGCCAGTATCAAAAACAACAATGCATACAGGGAGTATGAAACGATAAAACCTTTTCGAAAAAAGATGATTTTTTGCAAGTTTTTTAACACTTTTTAGGCCGAATTGGTAAATTTACTTAAGCTTCAGGGTACGAAATAGCCACCCGTCAAGTTTTATACTTGTAGTTCCAAAATAACATGGTCTAACATGGGCTTAAAAATTTAACACGTGAAATCCTATGTTGCGCGTTAAAAAAAACGCACTGTACAATAACCTGAGAGACACTACAAAATTTAGTACAGGGAGGGAGAAAAGCGGTGTCAAAGTTTGAACTGACAGAAACACAGTTTGAAAGAACAGTAAGGGACAAAATCGTCTGTAAAATCCACTGAGATTGAGAAAATGTCTGTTTTAAGCACATTTTTGTAATCCCCATTAAGTTTCCTATGCAATAACATAAAAAAAACTAAAAGATTTGGTACAGTCAGAGACAAAATCGCTTGTAAAACCCACTTGGAGTAAGAAAATTACTGTTTTAAACACATTTTTCGAATCCTTATTAAATTTCCTATCCAACAACCTGAGAAGCACTACAAAATTGGGTACAGTTAGGGAGAAAAGCGGTGTGAAAGTTTGAACTGACAGAAACACAGTTTAAAAGAACAGTTAGGGACAAAATCGTCTGTATAATCCACTGGGATTGAGAAAATGACTGTTTTAAGCACATTTTTGGAATCCTTATTAAATTTTCTATCCAATAACCTGAGAAGCACTACAAAATATGGTACAGTCAGGGAGAAACGCGGTGTGAAAGTTTTAACTGAAAGAAAAACAGTTTGAAAGAACAGTCAGGGACAAAATCGTCTGTATAATCCACTAGGACTGAGAAAATGACTGTTTTAAGCACATTTTTAGAATCCTTATTAAATTTTCTATCTACTAATCTAAGAGACACTACAAAATTTAGTACAATCAGAGAGAAAAGCGGTGTCAAAGATTGAACTGACAGAAAAACAGTTTGAAAGAACAGTCAGGGACAAAATCGTCTGTAAAATCCACAAGGATTGAGAAAATAACTGTTTTAAGCACATTTTTGGAATCCTTATTAAATTTTCTATCCAATAACCTGAGAGGCACTACAAAATATGGTACAGTCAGGGAGAAACGCGGTGTGAAAGTTTTAACTGACAGAAAAACAGTTTGAAAGAACAGTCAGGGACAAAATCGTCTGTATAATCCACTAGGACTGAGAAAATGACTGTTTTAAGCACATTTTTAGAATCCTTATTAAATTTTCTATCCACTAATCTAAGAGACACTACAAAATTTAGTACAATCAGGGAGAAAAGCGGTGTCACAGTTTGAACTAGCAGAAACACAGTTTGAAAGAACAGTCAAACACAAAATTGCTTGCAAAATCCACTACGATTGAGAAAATGACTGTTTTAAGCACATTTTTGGAATCCTTATTAAATTTCGTATATAATAACCTGAGAGGCACTACAAAATTTCTTACAGTCAGGGAGAAAAGCGGTGTCACAGTTTGAACTAGCAGAAACACAGTTTGAAAGAACAGTCAAAGACAAAATTGCTTGCAAAATCCACTACGATTGAGAAAATGACTGTTTTAAGCACATTTTTGGAATCCTTATTAAATTTCCTATATAATAACCTGAGAGGCACTACAAAATTTCTTACAGTCAGGGAGAAAAGCGGTGTCACAGTTTGAACTAGCAGAAACACAGTTTGAAAGAACAGTCAAACACAAAATTGCTTGCAAAATCCACTACGATTGAGAAAATGACTGTTTTAAGCACATTTTTGGAATCCTTATTAAATTTCCTATATAATAACCTGAGGGGCACTACAAAATTTCTTACAGTCAGGGAGAAAAGCGGTGTCACAGTTTGAACTAGCAGAAACACAGTTTGAAAGAACAGTCAAAGACAAAATTGCTTGCAAAATCCACTACGATTGAGAAAATGACTGTTTTAAGCACATTTTTGGAATCCTTATTAAATTTCCTATATAATAACCTGAGAGGCACTACAAAATTTCTTACAGTCAGGGAGAAAAGCGGTGTCACAGTTTGAACTAGCAGAAACACAGTTTGAAAGAACAGTCAAACACAAAATTGCTTGCAAAATCCACTACGATTGAGAAAATGACTGTTTGAAGCACATTTTTGGAATCTTTATTAAATTTTCTATCCAATAACCTAAGAGACACTACAAAATTTGGTACAGTCAGGGAGAAAAGCGGTGTCAAAGTTTGAACTGCCAGAAACACATGTAAAATATTTACTTGACCGCTAATCTACCCATCACTAGAAAAAATTGATTTGGGCTATTTACGTAAGCTTTTTATGCCTGTTTCCTTGACACTTTCAAGTCGATTTTAAGTACAACTTAAGCTAAACTGAGATTTGAATGTGACATGTCAGGTGCAAAATAACACAGGAAATGTGCGAAAGTTTTGCAAGTAGGAAAAATAGTGACTTGAAAATGATGGCAATTTTAGCAATTAAGTTTCCTATGCAATAACATAAAAAAAACTAAAAGATTTGGTACAGTCAGAGACAAAATCGCTTGTAAAACCCACTTGGAGTAAGAAAATTACTGTTTTAAACACATTTTTCGAATCCTTATTAAATTTCCTATCCAACAACCTGAGAAGCACTACAAAATTGGGTACAGTTAGGGAGAAAAGCGGTGTGAAAGTTTGAACTGACAGAAACACAGTTTAAAAGAACAGTTAGGGACAAAATCGTCTGTATAATCCACTGGGATTGAGAAAATGACTGTTTTAAGCACATTTTTGGAATCCTTATTAAATTTTCTATCCAATAACCTGAGAAGCACTACAAAATATGGTACAGTCAGGGAGAAACGCGGTGTGAAAGTTTTAACTGAAAGAAAAACAGTTTGAAAGAACAGTCAGGGACAAAATCGTCTGTATAATCCACTAGGACTGAGAAAATGACTGTTTTAAGCACATTTTTAGAATCCTTATTAAATTTTCTATCTACTAATCTAAGAGACACTACAAAATTTAGTACAATCAGAGAGAAAAGCGGTGTCAAAGATTGAACTGACAGAAAAACAGTTTGAAAGAACAGTCAGGGACAAAATCGTCTGTAAAATCCACAAGGATTGAGAAAATAACTGTTTTAAGCACATTTTTGGAATCCTTATTAAATTTTCTATCCAATAACCTGAGAGGCACTACAAAATATGGTACAGTCAGGGAGAAACGCGGTGTGAAAGTTTTAACTGACAGAAAAACAGTTTGAAAGAACAGTCAGGGACAAAATCGTCTGTATAATCCACTACGATTGAGAAAATGACTGTTTGAAGCACATTTTTGGAATCTTTATTAAATTTTCTATCCAATAACCTAAGAGACACTACAAAATTTGGTACAGTCAGGGAGAAAAGCGGTGTCAAAGTTTGAACTGCCAGAAACACATGTAAAATATTTACTTGACCGCTAATCTACCCATCACTAGAAAAAATTGATTTGGGCTATTTACGTAAGCTTTTTATGCCTGTTTCCTTGACACTTTCAAGTCGATTTTAAGTACAACTTAAGCTAAACTGAGATTTGAATGTGACATGTCAGGTGCAAAATAACACAGGAAATGTGCGAAAGTTTTGCAAGTAGGAAAAATAGTGACTTGAAAATGATGGCAATTTTAGCAATTAAGTTAAAATGCTTCTACAATTTTTAATTGACGTACTATTAAAATTATATTGACTTTCGTACATTTTATCAAATGCCTTCTTTCATATGTCGTTTAAAAAACATTTGTTTTAATTTGAGTTAAAAATTGCCATAAAATGCATTGAATCTCCCATAAGACGCTATGCTTTACCGATGCCCTTAAAAAAGATATTTATATTAGGTTGAAAGTAATTTCTTTCTGAATAGCACTCGTATTTTCGATTAAATCGTATATAGATGGAGCGACAATACTAGTCGCAGCGAACGAGCGAAGAAGGCGATTCCGCACCAGAAATGAAATGAATCTGAATCTGGTTGAAACGGAGGACCACACAAGTCGAACGCTGTGGGCAGCCGGTAATACGATACTTTCTTGCGGTTTAAGACTTAGTTAAGAGCTTTTGTTTGATTGATTTAAATAATAATCGGTACCTACAACTTCTATACGACGAAGATCTCATTTTCATGAAAGAGTTAATTAGCCGGTTGTTGTGGGTCTTCCTCGTCTAATCAACTCTAAATGGAATATTAAATTCGTTGGTCCTCTTTGAACGGTCGTGTCATCAATATTAACAGTCCAAAGTTCTTATCGGGCAAATTAATACTCGGTCCGGATTCAGATGGTTTTAATTTATATAACTGCATAGCTCTAGGTTCCTTATCGAGATGGTACCCCGAATAAAACAGTAGCCACCTAATTATCGACGGTTTCTTAAGGCAGAACAATGGCTCTGATTGATCTCGGGTCATTAACATAACGAATAACACCAGGGAAGTGGTACCTCGTTGACGGATGTCTTTGATCGGCTTGAGAGATTGATTTCAGTTTGATAAAATGGTTTGTTCCACAAGAAGATTTCTTGGGAGGTCTTTATTTTTACCGCCAAACCAGAAATACTTCGCACCAAGAGAATCAATTAAAAGCACTTAAAATGGACTAAAAACGATTCGAAAATAAATCAAACATCCACTCATCCATAAGCATTAATCTATCGGCACATATCCCCTGGAAAACGAGGTATCGGTGGCACTTTGCATCATCAAAACCCATATAACTAACGCACCATCTGTCAGTGCCCTTATAAAACCGATTTAACACCCGGTATAAAAGTGTCTGGTTAGTGATTTACTAGGTATATCGTTTTGGTTTTGTTGGGGTTATACAACTGGATGGCGATAGTCTACATCCAAGATTTTTGGTGATGGTATTAGCAGAAGAAAAGTTTTATAAAGTATTGTATAAAACACGTGATTTAAACCTATTTATTTACTGAAACAAGTGGATGGTTTTAACTCACTTGTCTTCATCTTTCTCTTTCTCCCATTCTATCTTACCCGTTTTCTAATTTTTTGTTTGTCTCTACTTTATTTATCACTCCATTTATTTCACTTCCATTATTTTTAATTGACTTAGTTTCTGATTCTTTCACTTTCAAAAATCATATGTTTGCTTGCTCTTTTATCAAGCTTATTTACTTTTCCTCCTTTCGCTCTCTATCTGTTTATTCTTTCCTCTTCATTTTATCATTTTTTTTACCTTTTTCCATTCTTCCGTTCATTTCTTTTGTCACTAATATTTTTATTTTTGCTTCTTATTACTCTCACATTCTATGTCTTTTATTTTTGTTTTATTATTCCTTCCTACTTTATCGTTCCTTTTGTAAAATGTTTTTGAAATGGAACAAATAGGCTTAAGATTTTTTTTTTATTTTTTGTAATTAATTCTCAAAACTAAATTATAACTCTTTTAGAAATACAGGTAAATTATTATTAAATATGTCTGAAAATGCTTGAAAATTTAGTACAAAAAATTAAATAACTATAAAATGCTGCTTCTTTGTAGCATATGTGATTGGAGTGGTGCACATTCTAAACATTCCATAGAAGCTTTTTAAACGTAATAAAGTGTTTTGAGTTAAAGAGTTTTTGACAACTTTGTATTTCAAATCACTAAAATCGATTTCCGATGAATTTTTTAACATCCAAAAATCATATACGGTGACAATCTGGAATCTGGAAAACTATTAGAGATACGATAGAGTTGCTGAACCAAATGCTGTTTTAAATATTTTGATTTTCTGAGTACTTCCAAATATACCAAAATAAATGAATTTTTTTTTTTTTTGTATTTATGTTTTATTTCTTATTTGAAGAGATATCCCAAAACTAAAAGCAACTTTCTCTTGTTTATTTTTTTTTAGCTATACAATGTTAGTTTTATATTTGTCCCCCTCTTTCTTTTTTCTAATAAGCGACATATTAGATTTTTAGACTTCAAAATAGTGCATTTTATTCTGATTTCTGTGATGTACTGTGTGATTTGCTATATAAATGCCAAATTAATTCAATAAAAAAATATTTTACCTCAGTTGGCTTAAAGTCAGTGACAAAATGGCGGTAGTTACAGCAAAACGGGCACCATATTCGTATTCTCCATGCCAAAATTAGTAAAAATGGCCACCTTGACAGGTTTAAATCCAATATGGCAGTGGTGAGTACAGTAGGCCAGAAAAAAACCTTCATTTGGACAAAATTTCGGTGCATTTTTCCAAAAAATCGCGAATAACTTGATTATTTGAAACATTCCGTGTAGAAACACCAAATGATCGAAGGTAGCTAAGAAATGGGGCTATCACGTGACGTTGAGCGGGCACCGCTAAAATGCCCCGTTTGGCCGCTAGAGAGCGTCAAACTCTATCACCTTTTTTCCATCATTTTTCTAAAAATCTCGAAAACGGTTTGAGTTAGCAATGTGAAATTTTTACCATGTTGTCCCTTAAAGAGACGCAACTTTTATTAAATATAATATTTTTCTGTACAACGCACCGGTTGAACTTGAAAAATAAAAAACTAAATTTTAGACATTTTTAAAGGGGGGTTATCCATGAAGATTTTTGGAAAATTTTTGAATTTTGAAAATTGTCTTCAATTGCCTTAACTAGTTTAGGTTAATGGTAGAAATATGACGTAAAGTGTCATTTGAGATAATGACATTTTTTAAGGATGTCATGTCTTAAAAACTGTCAAAAGTGCCATAATTTCAAAGTCATTGACCAAATAGTGGTAGTTACAGCGAAACACACCAAATTCGTGTTCTCCATGCCAAAATTAGTAAAAATGGCCACCTTGACAGGTTTAAATCCAATATGGCAGCGGTGAGTACAGTAGGCCAGGAAAAACCTTCATTTGGACAAAATTTCGGTGCATTTTTCCAAAAAATCGCAAATAACTTGATTATTTGAAACATCCCGTGTAGAAACACCAAATGATCGTAGGTAGCTAAGAAATAGGGCTATCACGTGACGTTGAGCGGGCACCGCTAAAATGCCCCGTTTGGCCGCTAGAGAGCGTCAAACTCGATCACCTTTTTTCCAACATTTTTCTAAATATCTCGAAAACAGTTTGAGTCAGCAATGTGAAATTTTTACCATGTTGTCCCTTAAAGAGACGCAACTTTTATTAAATATAACATTTTTCTGTACAATACACCGGTTGAACTTGAAAAATAACTAAATTTTTAAAGAGTAATTTGAAAAATTTTTGAATTTTGAAAATTGTCTTCAACTGCCTTGACTAGTTTAAGTTAATGGTAGAAATGTGACGTAAAATGTCATTTGTGATAATGTCATTTTTTAAGGGTGTCATGTCTTGAAAACTGTCAAAAATGCCATAATTTCAAAGTCATTGACAAAATAGTGGTAGTTACAGCAAAACAGACACCAAATTGGTGTTCTTCATGTCAAAATTAGTAAAAATGGCCACCTTGACAGGTTTAAATCCAAAATGGCAGCAGTCAGGATAGTAAGCTAGGAAAAAGTTTTATTTTTTGTACTAAAATTAAAAAAAAATTATTTTTTAAAAAAATTATAATAATCTTTTTTTTTTTTTTTTTTTCGAGGCAAGTGCTCCTATTACCTACCTAAATTTCTAATCAATCTAACAATAAAGTGATGTAATAAGAGTGAGTAATGAAGTTTTTCATACAAACTACACAAGTTTGAAACGCCAAAATACCTACTGTACATTATAAAAAAATTATTTGATAACAGACAATTACAAGTAAGCATTGATAATGAATATTCCTTTTCTTGTTCCCCCGAGCAAGGACTTTCTCAAGGATTCCCACTTTCCCCACTTCTCTACAACATATACAATCATAGATTTCAGGAAAAGAATCACATCGACAAAACATCTTACATATTACAGTACGCGGACGATACTGCACTTATTGTACATGACAAAACAACCGCAAAAGCAGCAGAAAAGCTCCAGATCCTGACAGGCCATACTATGACATGGTTTTATAAATGGAAAATCACCCCTAATCCCATTAAAAACCAGCTCTTTCAGCTTCTGTGTAACCACAACAGCAAACGGTCACATAAATGAACCAAAAAGCGACATAAGGAACTTGGGACAAAAAATTAAAATGTAGAAGACATTAGGACAGAAATTATCAGAAGATCGATCTCTAACATACAAAATCAAAGGAATCGGTACTAAAACAGCCATCACAATTTACAAATCCATTTGTTGACCACTGTATGGAAACCTACTGCGGACAAACGCAATGGAAAGACCTATAAAACTCATACAGACAAAAGGACAAATCGCACTGGGACTAATTACAAAAATAAGACATATCATAGCTAGATTCTCTGAAAGACTGCTACAAATACAGGCTAAATGGAACAAGGGTGGTTCACCGTGCACACTAAATGGAAAAACAATACTGAAAACTGGACCATACTGAATCCACATTGCTTAACAAGACTATATCCCATTTTCACTTTCCTTCTGTAGGTACTTGAAAAATTTAGTTTGGTATAAGAACATAAACATAATTTGTAATAACTTTAGGTTTTGGGATATCTCTTTTGGAATTTGGTTTCTGAGATTAGCAAATTTTTCTGTTAGGATTTCAGTACTACATGCTACAATTATTGATAATGCTGATTTAACACAAGAAAAAATGATATACTCTGATAACGTATAACTTACCAGAACTGGGTCGGTCCGAATATCTAGTGCAGTAAACCCAAGCAGGCCACAAGGTAGGTACGTTCGACTCGTCCTTCTTCACATCTTCGGTGGTCAACAATTCGGGACTTTTTGTCGGCGAGTTTTGCGAATTCTTGATCAGCAAACCGCCCACACTGCTCCCAATACTCGGAGACGTGCCTTTGATGGAACCAATCTGAGACACCGTTTGACAGAGCGAACCCAAAGGGGCGATTCCAAACAGTTTTTTGCGTTCCTCGCCCTTTTCGTAGGGTCGGAAGCTCACTCTCGTTTTCAGTACGGCGTTCTTTCCAAAATCGGGTTGTAAAATGTTTCTGATCGAGTATTTTAGAGTGTGTATGACCGGTTCGTTGCCGGGTGGTGGTGAAATGCTGGAGGACACACTGTCAGGAGAGGGCGATCTAAAGCTCACCGGTGAATCGCGATCGCTTTCCCTTTTAGGGCTGGGTAGTGCGAATGAGGTTATTCTGAAGAATGAGCGTTCTGGGTGTTCCATCTTAGGAATCATCAAATTTTTTGGAGAATCAGGACTGTACGTACAGTCTTGACTATTAGAGATGGTCATGCAAGTAAACGGTGATGTTCTTGTACTTTCTGGGGAATTAGGGGTGTTGAAGTTACCTCCGCATTCGCTAGTGCAAGGGCTGGTGGCCGTATTCGGACTCGATCTGTCTTCGAAAGCCATCGTGGACAAAAGCACTTTTAAGATAAGCACGTACTAAAAAACCAACAAGTAATTACGTCACTATACGCGCTATCAAAACCCCAACCGCTCATGAGTGACACTTGACTCAGGCAGCGCGAATAAGTGTTTACCAGCAAAACGGATCTGTCAAACTGAAGTGAGATTTCAAAATAGTCATCTTTATTACTGGGACACTCTGTGATCGGCATGCTCCGCCCCCTAAAGCATGCGCTCGACCGGGACATGTTTAGCGCTGTCTCTCTCATGGGTTCCGGTGGGGCGGAGGGTGGTCCGGTAACCGCCTTTATCATCCCACATAAACCCATCTCTGTCTGATGGCTATGTTTGTTTTGTCGAGTTTCGATTTAATTCCCTGGGTTTTTTCAAATGGGCTGATGGTTAAGATACTCTTGCTAATAAAGGTGTTGGAGAGATTGTTTTGTACTTTTCCATTTGACTGTGGCTGTAAATTTATTTAGAAATCGCACGTTATTTATAGAAAAACTTTCTGGGTGGTCTAAATATAGAGTGAACATATCTACAAAGTGAACTGTAAAGTTCGATTTATACCAGGTGTCCAAAAGAACCCTGGACATAGGAGATATCCTTGTTCCTTGATGGGAAAACAGTATTTATTTTTTTTGCCCCTGAACGTTTAATTTAATGGAAAAACGCTTTACTACCCACATAATGGAAAAACGTCGTTATAAAGATACATTAATATCCGTAGCCACAGACCAAAAATCTGGTACACAGTGTTGCCAAATCCAAATATTTACATAAGAAAAACAAAATTTATTTTTCATTATTATTCAGAATGTTTATTAATGATTGCAAAAAGTTTTAATCATCTACATTGAAAAATATTTTCTTATTTAAAGAACAGATATCACATGGTTTTAGAAGATAATTTAGCTAGGCAGTCACGTGACAATAACAGTCTGAATCTTGATTTTTCCACCTTTAGCACAGTTTGAGGTTAGTGACAGTTATCACGTGGTTTTAGTACACTATTTAGCTAAACGGTTACGTGATAATTGTTAAAATAACTGTCATAAATCTAAGAAACTTAGAAACACGTCGATCGTTTCGATAACTGGTGTTAAACTTTAATTCTTGCAAATTCTAGACAAACTTGATTTTAAGTAGGATAATTTGGACAGTCACGTGAAACACAAAAAATGACAATCTGTTTTAAGCACATTTTTGGATTCCTCATTAGATTTCCTATTCAATAACCCGAAAAAATACAACAAAATTTGGTACAGTCAGGTAGAAAAGCGGTGTCAAAGTTTGAACTGCCAAATTTTGATTTCAAACTCAGTTTGAAAAGGCAGTCAGGGATAAAATTGCCTGTAAAGCCCACTTGGAGTGAGAAAATGACAGTTCTAAGCACTTTTTTGGAATCCTCATTGAAATAATCTACAAAATTTAGTACAGTCAAAAATAAAAGCGTGTCAAAATTTGAAATTTGAATTGGCATTAGTTTTCAAGCTCCATGGAGCGAACAGAGCATTTTTGACGTCACGATGACAAACCATAATTGGGCCACTGTTTGAAAGAATAGTCAAGGACAAAATTGCTAGTAAAACCCAGCAGTTAGAGACATTATTTGGTACAGTCAGTGGGAAAAACGGGTAAACTGTCAGAAACCCAGTTTGAAAAGACAATCAGGGACAAAATCGTCTGTAAAACCCACTTGGAGTGAGCAAATGACTGTTTTAAGCATATTTTCGGAATTCTTATTAAATTTCACATCCAATGACATAAAAAAAACTACGAGATTTGGTATAGTCAGGGAGAAAAACGGTGTAAAAATTTGAACTGACAGAAACACAGTTTGAAAAGACAGTCAAGGACAAAATCGGTTGTAAAACCCACTTGAAATAAGGAAAAGACTGTTTTAAGCATAATTTTCGAATCTTTATTAAATTTCCTATCCAATAATCTAAAACAACATTACAAAATTTAATATAATCAGGTTGAAAAACGGGGTCAAAGTTTAAACTTTCTGTTGAAAACGGTAGATTGAATACAGAAATAAAAACGGGAAAACGGTAGAACATAAAAAATTTTAACGGTAGACCTAGCAACATTGCAGTGGCAGTTTTTAGTGCTAAATTTCTAACCAAAAACTGTTTTCAAAACTAATCACCAGAGAGAGGGAGTATCTCTTTGCAGCTAAGTTCTTTAAGAAAACATTGATTTTGCTTGCAAATACTTAATGTGGACGACCCAATCAACTATCTCAAGCCTCTTGATAAGACTTCAAACGATTTAAAGTAATGAAAACAGTGGACAATGATGGCATGCCATCCTTACTGAACAGGAAAAACCACAAAAAAGCAAAATACTTCCTTCAAAATTATTGTGATTTAGCTTCAATGTGCTTAACTTCATGGACTATCATCAGTAAAGGTCTTCATCAGTCTTGTAACTAAAAGAAGTGTGAAGAATCTTAATCAAACTGGCTATAAAACCTCTGAGAAGCCTTTTCTAGTAACAGAATATGGACTTACACAGCCAAATTATCAGTAGGGTGGCAAAAGTTTTTGTAAATGAGTAGGTATAATTGAAAAACCAACTTTTCAATTGAGCTCTCTCACCAAAGTGTGTTAAGGTCTTCTGGTCTGCCTACTAAGTACATTGGAAAGCTTGGAATCAGTCTAAGAGACATCAAAATCAGAAATGAGGAAATCTGATGAAGAACGTAGCGTATCTCGGAAAGCAAATGGCAATGGGTGGACAAATGGCAATGGACAGAACCATGACAGTTGGACAGCGCGAGTAACACATTGGCGACCAAGACAGACCAAGCGTAGCGTCACAGAAAAGGTGGCTAGACGATATCAAACTGATTGCGAAGTCTACGTTCAGGAGTGGACAAAAGAGAACTGAAGAAGAAGAAGAAAAAGAAGAAGAAGAAGAAGAAGACATTGGAAAGTCGTTGATTAAATTACCAGCCTAAAGCTCAAGAGAGTGTTCCACGTGGAAAAACTTAGCTTTGGATACGTAATTGTTAAAAACGTTTTGTACGACAGATCCAATTTTGAGCAGTTACACCACATGTTGGAAAAGACCGACAGACATGGAAGAGTCACGGAAAGGACTTTGTCCAAAAACGGATGGAAGAAGAAGTCTGAAGAAAAAGCAAAAGAAGATCCTTTTGTAACCTTATGTGACCCAAAGCTGGATCTTAGACAAATTAGATCACATACGTTACTTTACTGTTCGTGATCATTTTGAACGAAAAATGGAGGTAACTTTAAGGAGTAACACTTAAAGATCATAAAACTAATTCTACACTAGGTCGAAGACATAGGGGAGAATAGGTAGTCTTAAATGGAACTAGGCCGGATATGTTGCTCGAAATACAACCAATTGGAGCAGAAACACTACGAGATGGAAACCTTGTGGGGAGGAAAAAAACTTTAATACTTCTTAAAGTTCTTAAAGTAAGTAAAGTATGTGCTTGGAACCATTACCTAATATCATGACAATATTGGTAAAATAAATTTCCACGTTGATTCAATGTTGTTCACGTTCCCATTAAATTCATGATAATTGGCAAATATCGCTTCTGTCGTCATTAAATGACAAAGTTTAATTAAATTAATACGTCTTACGTTATTAAGACTGATCTCAGCAAACTTCAGGTTTTTAATTAAGCGCTGGTTTGTGTTTTTCAGTGTCGACATTTTTCCCCGATCAAATGAACTAATCAAGTGGATATATTTCTGCTTTATTGCTCGTGTTTCTCGCTTAATTAGTCAGCGGGTTTATTAAGAGCCGTTCTCATGTCAAATATCAGATTTTGATGCTTTTTTGTTTGTTATTTACTTTACTTTTATACAATTACTCTATCAATACTAGCTGCAACACGAACTAATTACTTATTTATATGCACTTTTTTCGAAACAACGTCAGTACATTTAAGTACATACTGTAGCAATAATGTCATAATTAACTCTAAATGTTTTGTAATTATTTATTTTTTATGATATGAAACTGGATGTTATACAGGGTCTTCCAGAATTAGTTTAAAATAACACGTTATAAATACGGGGTGTATGGAAATGGCCTTCCAACGATATGGCTATAGGGCGTCAAAATTGATTCACTTTTTTTAGTGCAGTGTTTTATTTCATCGTAAATAACTCGCTAATTTGGTCCACTCTGTATAAACTTTTGTACGTTAATAGATAGCTAATGAAATGATTTTTCTAAATATGTAACAACACAGGTTTGTAGGTTAAACCCTTTGCCCGCCAGAGGGCATCAAACTGAACCAAATTTTCTCTCAATCTCGAGAAACCAAGCAACTGAAAACAGTCTTCAAATTTCTGGTGACCTTTTACCGTTTGAGAACCTCCTGTAATACATTCAAGATTCAGAAAACAGTTTTAGACACTGGTAACATTTTGGGATTTCTGAGCAAGAAACTGTTTGAAAGCTTCTAGTGAGTTTTTTTACATCAGAAGACAGTTTTGAAGGCACTCCTGAACTTCAGAAAACACCGAAATTCATATTGACAACTTGATTGTTTTCAATGTAAACCTGTTATTTTATTCTAATTTCACTCACGTGAATGTGACACCTTGTATATTATTAAATCAGTACATTAACTAATGAATGACTTATCTTTGCACAGTATTAACCAGTTAGTCCTCACAGTAACTGAATTTGTATGGTTATTAACTCAATAACGGTTTGAATTAAAAAATATGTTCTCCATTTGTTTCACCCTGTGTAAAATAGTTTTTCAAAAATCATGTTTTCGAAAAAAGTAAAAAAAAAATGGAAGAGTTAGAGTAATGGGCTTTAGTAAGAGACTAAATATTCAGAATGACTTTCTGCACCTAGTGAAATAGGTTTACACTCACATACAATTTACAACCAATACTGAAAAAATTTAAAGTTTGGCAACGTGGCACTACTTCTCAACCAATGTTGCCAGCTCTACCATTAAAACGGTATATCTACCGTTTTTGTAGTTCTTCTGCCGTTCTCCTGTTTTTGTATATAATCTACCGTTTTTAATTACGTTATTGCTATTCCTATGTTGGTTGTGAAACTTTTCATATACTTTTTCAGTTTATTGATTAGGAAATTTAATAAGGATTCTAAAAATACGCTAAAGAGTAATTTTTTTACTTAAAATTATTCTCTAAAACCACGTGATGTCTGTCACTATTGTCAGAATTGTCAACATTTGACGAGAATTTTCAAGAATTACATTTTAACACAGTTTTCGAAACAAGACGATTTTCTGAGATTTAACGATTATTTTGACAATTGTCACTTCATAGACTAGATAAATAGTCTTCTAAAATCACGTGACAACTACCACTAACGTCAAAACTGTCAAGCCATTCTCAAAAGTGGCAAAAATCAGGATTTAAAAACGTTTTCTTGCAGTATTTGATATAAAACGAGTTTTTGAGATATATGACAGTTATTTTGCCAATTGACACGTGACCATCTAACTAAATAGTGTTCTACAATCAAGTGACAACTGTCACTAACGTCAAAACTGTCAAACCATGCTCTAAAGTTGCAAAAATCAGGGTTTAGAAACGTTTTCTTGCAGTATTTGATATAAAACGAGTTTTCGAGATATATGACAGTTATTTTGCCAATTGTCGCGTGACCATCTAGCTACATAGTGTTTTACAATCACGTGACAACTGTCACTAACGTCAAAACTGTCAAACCATGCTCTAAAGTTGCAAAAATCAGGATTTAGAAACGTTTTCTTGTAGTATTTGATATAAAACAAGTTTTTGAAATATATGACAGTTATTTTGCCAATTGTCACGTGACCATCTAGCTACATAGTGTTTTACAATCACGTGACAACTGTCACTAACGTCAAAACTGTCAAACCATGCTCAAAAGTTGCAAAAATCAGGATTTAGAAAAATTTTCTTGCAGTGTTTGATATAAAACGTGTTTCTGAGATTTATCCCAGTTATTTTGCCAATTGTCACGTGACCATCTAGCTAAATAGTGTTCTACAATCACGTGACAACTGTCACTAGCGTCAAAACTGTCAAACCATGCTCAAAAGTTGCAAAAATCAGGATTTAGAAACGTTTTCTTGCAGTATTTGATGTAAAACGTGTTTCTGAGATTTATGACAGTTATTTTGCCAATTGTCAAGTGACCATCTAGCTAAATAGTGTGTGCTACAATCACGTGAGAACTGTCACTAACGTCCAAACTGTCAAGCCATTCTCAAAAGTTGCAAAAATCAGGATTTAAAATCATTTTCTTGCAGTGTTTGATATAAAACGTGTTTCTGAGATTTATATATGACAGTTATTTTGCCAATTGTCACAATACCATCTAGCTAAATAGTGTTCTATAATTAGGTGACAACTGTCACTAACGTCAAAACTGCCAAACCATGCTCAAAAGTTGCAAAAATCAGGGTTTAGAAACGTTTTCTTGCAGTATTTGATATAAAACGAGTTTTTGAGATATATGACAGTTATTTTGCCAATTGTCACGTGACCATCTAGCTACATAGTGTTTTACAATCACGTGACAACTGTCACTAACGTCAAAACTGTCAAACCATGCTCAAAAGTTGCAAAAATCAGGGTTTAGAAACGTTTTCTTGCAATATTTGATATAAAACGTGTTTCTGAGATTTATGACAGGTATTTTGCCAATAGTCACGTGACCGTCTAACTAATTAGTGTTCTACAATCACGTAATAACTGTCACTAACGTCAAAACTGTCAAACCATGCTCAAAAGTCGCAAAAATCAGGATTTAAAAACGTTTTCTTGCAGTATTTGATATAAAACGTATTTCTAAGATTTATCACAGTTATTTTGCCAATTGTCACGTGACCGTCTAGCTAAATAGTGTTCTACAATCACGTGACAACTGTCACTAACGTCAAAACTGTCAAGCCATTGTCAAAAGTCGCAAAAATCAGGATTTAAAAACATTTTCTTGCAGTGTTTGATATAAAACGTGTTTCTGAGATTTATCACAGTTATTTTGCCAATTGTCACGTCACCGTCTAGCTAAATAGTGTTCTACAATCACGTGACAACTGTCACTAACGTCAAAACTGTCAAATAATGCTCTAAAGTGGCAAAAATCAGGGTTATTTAGATACGTTTTCCTGCAGTATTCGATATAAAGTGTGGTTTTGAGATTTATGATTTTTGACAATAGTCACGAGACTGCCTAGCTAAATTATCCTTTAAAACCACGTAATATCTGTCACTAATGTCAAAATTTAAAGAACAATTATTAATGAAAAAATAAAAAATCTGTATTTTTGAAGTACAGTTTTTATAGCAAGAATCAATGATTTAAATTTTTGACAACTACTAAAAGACACTACCGTGTTCACTACCGACTATCTACCGTTTTTTGACTGATTATTCTATCGCCATTAAATATTTTGACTTGGCAACACTGTTCTCAACTCAATTCTGACGTGCAAAATGCAAACAAACTATCATTTTTCACCCTAAAACTGTGCAATCAACAGTGATTTTGAATCACAATTTTTCGCCAAAGTCGAAGAAACATTTTGGCAACGTTGCATTATTTTCAGGCGGTACAGAGGACAGGTGAGTCCTTTTCCAGCCAAAATTTGAAATTTAACCTACAATTTTTTCAAAATTTAAAATTTCACACTTTTCCCAATTTTTTACAACTCCTGTAGCTCGGTTATCTGACGATCTACTACAAAAGGTAACTGAAGATAGAAGATAGTCACAATCCTGAGCTTTCCAAAAATATGTTATTGGAGTTCGTAGCATGAACCGTTTGACCGCTAGAGGGCGTCAAAGTTGAGAGTCTTGATTGTTGAAATTTTTTGTGAACATATTTTCCTATAACCCATCTTTTTAGAAAAATTATTGAATATATTGTTTTAAACTAAAATAACTGAATACAGGCGCCATATTAAGTTCCCAACGCACTTATGTATTTTAATTGGGTATATTTAATAGGTAGTTGTTTTTTTTTGTCATGTAACTACTCGTCCAAGCACAAATATTGTGTTAGTTGCCACAAAAAAAATCGCCACGTTTCAACTTTCCTACCTAATTACTGGTAAACGGCCAATTAACATTGAAGTTAGAGGACAAGCAATTTTGCACTATAATTGTCCAAAGTGTACGTATGCTCTCTAAAGGTGAATTTGAAACAACTTTGTAACTATTTTTTTTTAATGACGCAATTTTAGCACAACAATCAACAGGAATGTTAAATTTTGACTTTAACCTGCGATTCAGGAACTTAATTTTTCAGTTAATTAACTATTTAGTTTAAAAAAACCAGTACGGTATTATTAATTAATTAGTAAAATTGTTGTACTAATTTCTAGAGCTTGCCCCAGGTAATTTTCTCCACAAAAAATTTACGGAAAATGGTAAATTATCGAGAGTATAATATGAGAGAGAGGTTTGTATTTTTTGAATATAATATGAGAAAAAAGTGGTATTTTTGTGAAGGTTTCAAATTCAAATTGCTCACACTGATTTAAATGCTCTAAATCTGTTTTAAGTTTGTAAATGTTTTTAAAATGTATAGAAAATGACTGTTTTAAGCACATTTTTGAAATCCTCATAAAATTTCCAATGCAATAACATAAAAGAAACTAAAAGATTTGGTACAGTCAGGGAGAAAAGCGGTGTCAAACACAAACACAGTTTAAAAGGACAGTCAGAGACAAAATCGCTTGTAAAACCCACTTGGAGTAAGAAAATTACGTTTTTAAACACACTTTTCGAATCCTCATTAAATTCTCTATCCAATAACCTGAGAGGCACTACAAAATTTGGTACAGTCAGGGATAAGAGCGGTGTGAAAGTTTGAACTGACAGAAACACAGCTTGAAAGAACAGTCAGGGACAAAATCGGCTGTGAAATTTACTGGAACTGAGAAAATTTCTATTTTGAGCACATTTTTGGAAATCTTATTACTTTCTTATCCAACAACCTGAGAGGAGCTACAAAATTTGTTACAGTCAGGGAGAAAAGCGGTGTGAAAGTTTGAACTGACAGAAACACAGTTTGAAAGAACAGTTAGGGACAAAATCGTCTGTAAAATTCACTGGGATTGAGAAAATGACTGTTTTAAGCACATTTTTGGAATCCTTATTAAATTTTCTATCCAATAACCTGAGAGGCACTACAAAATTTGGTACAGTCAGGGATAAAAGCGGTGTGAAAGTTTGAACTGACAGAAATACAGTTTGAAAGAACAGGCAGGGACAAAATCGTCTGTAAAATTCACTGGGATTGAGAAAATGACTGTTTTAGGCACATTTTTGAAATCCTCATTAAAATCCTCATTCTATCCAATAACCTGAGAAACACTACAAAATTGGTTTGTATTTTTTGAATATAATATGAGAAAAAAGTGGTATTTTTGTGAAGATTTCAAATTCAAATTGCTCAAACTGTTTTAAGTTTGTAAATGTTTTTAAAATGTAATTTGAAATAGCAGCACTATACAAGGCCTCCCAATGGAAAAAATCCAGTTTAAAATATTGTAATCATATTTCCTATTATTTTTATTCAAAGAAAAGTAGCCAACTCGTTTAAATAATTAACATTTTTATTGCCACGCTTGGTGTACGTAACATGTACTTTTTACGTAAAACTACTGATAATAATAAAATTTTCCTTTTTGAACAACACGTGGCTGTCGTACACAATGAAATTTCCGTTATTATTTCCATTGCTAAAAAAAAAAAAAGTATTCAAACACGACCTTGTATAAGTGTTTTTAGAAAATGTCGTAGAAGTTGGCCTGTGCTATTACTTAGGCAATAGTAAACACATTGAAATTATTAAGAATTTAGACACGCTAGAAGTCTTTAATTGTTGTAGTTTAATATAATTATCGATATGCAAAAAGATAAAAAATAAATAAATATTAAGAATTATAACGAAAAAACAGTTGTTTTTAATTAGTAGCAACAAAACGACACTAAATACTAAATTGCTTCAAATAAAATAACTTTTTGAACAAATTTTTATTGTGCTTCCAAAACATGCTTTTTGACAAAAAAAAACAACATAAATTTGTTTTTTTTAAACATATTTTCGTCTTATCGATGTTATTTTCAATAAATCAAAATTTCTCTTTTTAAAAAATTTAAAAATCGAATAGCCTTCTCCCTTACAGCTTTATTTAACTTTAACCGTTTCCGAGATATTTGTGCTTTCTTTGGAAATTGCATAAAAATGTTGAAAATTCTGTATCTCTGCCATTTTCTCGGGTTTCAGCGACTGTGCTAAGGATAACACGGTTGAACCTTTAAAAAATGTTCAAAAAACAAAAACAAATATTAATAATAAGTAACGTAAGTAACTTTTTGTTATTTTTATGTTTAGCAAAAAAGTCCCTCCACTTGACAAACCCTGTATAATGTGGAACAAATCTATCAAGATCTTTTCAGGTACTTTTAAAATTTACATGTTTTCCTAAGCCCAGTGGTGTAGTAATACAAATTTTCCTAAAGCTACGATATGTTTGGAAGAAGAAAAATAGAAATTATACGACAAATTGGCTTGAAGTCTTCTTTTCTTCTTCTTCAGCATTTTTCTTTCCTTTTTTGGACGTAAGCCTCTCCGTGTCTTCTACTTTTGCCGGTATTGTGCTATCCGGAACCAACTTCTATCTACTTTTTCTTTGATTTCATCTATCCAGCGTCTTTGTGGCGTAAATCTACTTCTGGTGGTTTATTTCGCCAAAATACAATCCTGATGGTCAATTTTTCAGTGTTCTGGCGTGCAACATGCCCTACTTTAACTCCACCACTAATATTACGTCTGTAACCCTGGTCCTTCTTCTAATTTCTAGAGTTCACACTCTATTTCCAAGGGAAATCCCCAACATAAGACGTTCCAAAGTTCTTCTTCTTCAGCCTTCCTCCATCCGTTATTGGACACAGGCTTTCCCGTGTCTCTTCCACTTTTACTGGTCTTGTGCTATCCGAAACCAGCTGTGACCTACTTTTTCCTTGATTTCATCTATTCAGCGTCTTTGTGGCCTAAATCTACTTCCCGTTGTTTATCTCGCCAAAATACAATCCTGATGATCCATTTTTCACTGTTCTGGAGTGCAGCATGCCCTATCCAATTCCACTTCAACTCGGCCAATCGTGGCATAACGTCTGTAACCCTGGTCCTTCTTCTAATTTTCTGATTTCTCACTCTATTTCTAAAGGAAATTCCCAACGTAGCATAGCTTCTTATTCAGCCTTCTTCCATCTGTTTTTGGACACAGGCTTCCCCATGTCTCTTCCACTTTTACTGGTCTTATGCTCTCCGGAACCAGCTTCGACCTTAATATCATCTATTCGACGCCTTTGTGGTATCCTTCTAGTTTTCGTTGTTTATCTGGATCGCCAAAGTACAATCCTGATGGTCAATTTTTCATTGTTCTAGAGTGCAACATGCCCTACTTTAACTCCACCACTAATATTACGTCTGTAACCCTGGTCCTTCTTCTAATTTCTAGAGTTCTCACTCTATTTCTAAAAGAAATCCCCAACATAAGACGTTCCAAAGTTCTTCTTCATCTTCTTCAGACTTCCTCCATCCATTTTTGGACACAGTCTTCCCCGTGTCTCTTTCACTTTTACTGGTCTTTTGCTATCCGGAACCAGCTTCGACCTTAATATTATCTATCCGACGCCTTTGTGGTGTCCTAGTTTTCGTTGTTTATCTGGGTCGCCAAAGTACAACCCTGATGGTCAATTTTTTATTGTTCTGGCGTGCCACATGCCTTACTTTAACTCCACCAATGATATTACGTCTGTAACTCTGGTATTTCTTCTAATTTCTGGATTTCTCACTCAATTTTTAAGGGAAATCCCCACCATAGCACGTTCCATATTTCTTCTTCTTCTTCAGCCTTCATACATCCATTTTTGGACACAGGCTTCTCTGTGTCTCTTCCACTTTTAGTAGTCTTGTGCTACTGTGTGTTGATTTCATCTATTCAGCGTCTTTGTGGCCTAAATCTACTTCTGGTGGTTTATCTCGCCAAAATACAATCCTGATGGTCCATTTTTCACTGTCCTGGCGTGCAACATACCCTATCCAGTTCCACTTCAACTCGGCCAATCGTGGCATAACGTCTATAACCTTGGTCCTTCTTCTAATTTTCTGATTTCTCACTCTATTTCTAAAGGAAATTCCCAACATAGCATAGCTTCTTATTCAGCCTTCTTCCATCCGTTTTTGGACACAGGCTTCCCCATGTCTCTTCCACTTTTACTGGTCTTATGCTATTCGGAACCAGCTTCGACCTTAATATCATCTATTCAACGCCTTTTGGTATCTTTCTACTTTTCGTTGTTTATCTGGGTCGCCAAAGTACAACCCTGATGGTCAATTTTTCATTGTTCTAGAGTGCAACATGCCCTACTTTAACTCCACCACTAATATTACGTCTGTAACCCTGGTCCTTCTTCTAATTTCTAGATTTCTCACTCTATTTCTAAAAGAAATCCCCAACATAAGACGTTCCAAAGTTCTTCTTCTTCTTCAGCCTTTATCCATCTGTTTTTGGACACAGTCTTCCCCGTGTCTTTTTCACTTTTACTGGTCCTTTGCTATCCGGAACCAGCTTCGACCTTAATATTATCTATCCAACGCCTTTGTGGTGTCCTTCTAATTTTCGTTGTTTATCTGGGTCGCCAAAGTACAACCCTGATGGTCAATTTTTTATTGTTCTGGCGTGCCACATGTCTTACTTTAACTCCACCAATGATATTACGTCTGTAACTCTGGTATTTCTTCTAATTTCTGGATTTCTCACTCAATTTTTAAGGGAAATCCCCACCATAGCACGTTCCATATTTCTTCTTCTTCTTCAGCCTTCATACATCCATTTTTGGACACAGGCTTCTCTGTGTCTCTTCCACTTTTAGTAGTCTTGTGCTACTGTGTGTTGATTTCATCTATTCAGCGTCTTTGTGGCCTAAATCTACTTCTGGTGGTTTATCTCGCCAAAACACAACCCTGATGGTCCATTTTTCACTGTCCTGGCGTGCAACATGCCCTATCCAACTCCACTTTAACTCGACCAACCGTGGCATTATGTCTGTAACCCTGGTCCTTCTTCTAATTTTCTGATTTCTCACTCTATTTCTAAAGGAAATTCCCAACATAGCATAGCTTCTTATTCAGCCTTCTTCCATCCGTTTTTGGACACAGACTTCCCCATGTCTCTTCCACTTTTACTGGTCTTATGCTCTCCGGAACCAGCTTCGACCTTAATATCATCTATTCAACGCCTTTGTGGTATCCTTCTAGTTTTCGTTGTTTATCTGGATCGCCAAAGTACAACCCTGATGGTCAATTTTTCATTGTTCTAGCGTGCAACAGTCCTACTTTAACTCCACCACTGATATTACTTCTGTAACGCCGGCCTTTCTTCTAATTTCTGAATTCCTCACTCAATTTTTAAAGGAAATCCCCAACATACCATGTTCCATAGATTTCTGAGCCATCTTCAAGGGATCAGCATTCTGTCTAGTCAGTATTGTTTCTCCAATCCGTACGTTGTCACGTTTCGGTATTTTACCATCCTGTACATTTGTGGAACAGAGTCTACAGGATGGTACTGTTCTTAATCATGTACCGTTTTTATTTCCTCCAGGAATATTTCTAGAAGGGCCTCTGAGCCCACATTTCTTACCCGTTGACAGTCATCTTCCGCAGCAGGTATCCCAGACAAATACAACTCTGGGTAGTATGCTTCAATGGCTTCAATTTTTTTTTATGGTGTCTCGTATCACTCTGGTTCTGTGTGATCTGATCTCATATCTCTACGGCTTTCTTTACAGATTTGTTAAGTAATTTGCGCTTTTCCGTTTATTTTTCCAACTTTCGTCTTTCTTTTATCAGTTGCATGGCGGTTGTGCTAAGTTTAGAACTTCCTGGTCTTTTAGTTTTTGAACAGATCTTCTTAAATTCAAGTTTTTCTTCTTGAGATGAGAGCTTTGTTGATGGTAAATTTTGCTTCAAGTAAATAGCCCAAAATAGTGAAATAAATTAAGTTTGTAAAGATTTAATATTGACTGACACTTATGGAATTGTAAAAAAGTAGTTCAGTTAATATTCAGCAACCAGGTGAACATCATCAGCCAAAATGTTGACGTGTTGCACAGATGCCCAACCAATTACCGACCAAGATCCATTAATTGCGACGCACCGTGTCGGTTATACAGTTTGCACCGATAACATCTAAACAAAACTGGTACTAGTACTACCCATATAATAATATAAGTATGGGTTTTCTGAATTACCGACCTGCGAAGATAAAATCTCGTAGAGTATTAACAATTCAATCGACTTGCCAATAAAGGGAGACAGACAATTAATCGGGTTTATAACCGTGAATTATCATAAATATATTATTAAGCGTAATAAATTGGTACTAAAAAGGTACTCGTCTCGCGCTCACCGAACCTAATAAACGAGTCGTTCAACCTCTCAATGTTGGATTTGATGTAATTATTATGTTATTGCATTGTTAATTTTCAACTTAGAAGCCATAAGGAAGCACACTGTAATAACACCTTTTTTCTAACCTTACTTAAACGGACAGTACTACAGCTAAGTCAAATTGCAGCACTGTTGGTAGTTTGTGATTGGTTAAAAACATCTTTGACCAATCACAAATTATCACACAAGTCCACTGGGTACAGAAAGGCATTCTGAATATTTTTCGTCTCTTGCAACATTTCCGCAACAACAAACGTTTCCGAGATATACGAGTTTGTGTCCTTTTTTTGTTGAAATTCCATATTTCCTTTATTTTTGAACTTTTAGCGACTGTAATTAGCTCAAAATATTCGTCTTAAACTGCTCTTATATTTCGTGCTAACAGCAACACGATTGAGCATAATTCAGGATGTTCAAACAACAAAAACAGTTAAATTTGAGCGTAAAGAAATCCTCTATCCGTTTCCGAGATATTCGATTTTTTTTAGAAATTGCATACAAATTTTCAAAATTCCGAATCTCCGTTATTTTGGAGGTTTCAGCAACTATAAAAAGCTCATGTTTTGAACTGTCTTTTCACCTCATCCTAACCGCAATACGACTGAATATATACAGGGTGTTAACAAAAATTGAAACCACTGCTCTGTCCATTGTGACAGTATTTAGGCGTAAACCTAGTCCGATGGGTGTAAAATGTCATTCTGAACATTTTTGACTTTTTGCAAAATGTGTGTAACTCTATCCGTTTCCGAGATATTCGATTTCTTTACAAGTTTTTTTTAGAAATTGCATACAAATTTTCAAAATTCCGTATCTCCGTTACTTTGGAGGTTTCAGTAACTATAAAAAGCTCAAAATGTTTGTCTTGAACTGCCTTTTCACCTCATCCTAACCGCAATATCACTAAATATATACAGGGAGTTAAAAAAAAATTGAAACCATTGATCTGTCAATTGTGACAGTATTTAGGCGTAAACCTAGTCATTCTGAACATTTTTGACTTTTTGCCAAATTTGTGTAACTCTATCCGTTTCCGAGATATTCGATTTCTTTACAAGTTTTTTTTAGAAATTGCATACAAATTTTCAAAATTCCGTATCTCCGTTATTTTGGGGGTTTCAGTAACTATAAAAAGCTCAAAATGTTTGTCTTGAACTACCTTTTCAGCTCATCCTAACCGCAATATCATTAAATATATACAGGGTGTTAAAAAAAAATTTGAAACTACTGCTCTGTCCATTGTGACAGTATTTAGGCATAAACCTAGTCCGCTGGGTGTAAAATGTCATTCTGAACATTTGTGACTTTTTGCAATATGTGTGTAACTCTATCCATTTCCGAGATATTCGATTTCTTTACAAGTTTTTTTTTACAAATTGCATACAAATTTTCAAAATTCCGTATCTCCGTTATTTTGGGGGTTTCAGTAACTATAAAAAGCTCAAAATGTTTGTCTTGAACTACCTTTTCAGCTCATCCTAACCGCAATATCATTAAAAATATACAGAGTGTTAAAAAAAAAAATTGAAACCACTGCTCTGTCCATTGTGACAGTATTTAGGCGTAAACCTAGTCCGCTGGGTGTAGAATGTCATTCTGAACATTTTTGACTTCTTGCAAAAATTCCGTAATTCTCGTCGTTTCCGAGATATTTGATTTTTTTACTATTTTTCTTGGATCGCATAAAATTGTTTAAAATTCCGTATCTCCGGTATTTTGGAGGTTTCAGCGACCGTAAAAAACCCAAAATGTTCGTTTTCAGCTGCTTTTTCACCTCATCCTAACCGCAACACAATTGAACATACATAGGGTGTTCGAAAAACAAGAAGAAAAACAGTTTTGGGTAAAAATTTGATCGGTAAATTACTAATACCGTGTTTCTAGCAGCTTAAATTTTGACACCGCTTTTCTCCATGACTGTACCAAATTTTGTAGTGTTTTTTCAGATCATTGGTTAGGAAATTTAATGAGGATTTCAAAAATGTGCTTAAAATTGTCATTTTCTTACTCCAAGTGGGTTTTACAGGCGATTATTTCCCTGACTGTCATGAAAAACTGTGTTTCCGGCAGTTCCAATTTTGACATCACTTTTCACTCTGACTATACTAAATTTTGTACTGTTTTTTCAGGTTATTGGATAGGAAATTTAATGAGGATTTCAAAAATGTGCTTAAAATTGTCATTTTCTCACTCCAAGTGGGTTTTACAGGCGATTATTTCCTTGACTGTCATGACAAACTGTGTTTCTGGCAGTTCCAATTTTGACATCACTTTTCACTCTGACCATACTAAATTTTGTACTGTTTTTTCAGGTTATTGGATAGGAAATTTAATGAGGATTTCAAAAATGTGCTTAAAATTGTCATTTTCTCACTCCAAGTGGGTTTTACAGGCGATTATTTCCCTGACTGTCATGAAAAACTGTGTTTCTGGCAGTTCCAATTTTGACATCACTTTTCACTCTGACCATACTAAATTTTGTACTGTTTTTTCAGGTTATTGGATAGGAAATTTAATGAAGATTTCAAAAATGTGCTTAAAATTGTCATTTTCTTACTCCAAGTGGGTTTTACAGGCGATTATTTTCTTGACTGTCATGACAAACTGTGTTTCTGGCAGTTCCAATTTTGACATCACTTTTCACTCTGACTATACTAAATTTTGTACTGTTTTTTCAGGTTTGGATAGGAAATTTAATGAGGATTTCAAAAATGTGCTTAAAATTGTCATTTTCTTACTCCAAGTGGGTTTTACAGGCGATTATTTTCTTGACTGTCATGACAAACTGTGTTTCTGGCAGTTCCAATTTTGACATCACTTTTCACTCTGACTATACTAAATTTTGTACTGTTTTTTCAGGTTTGGATAGGAAATTTAATGAGGATTTCAAAAATGTGCTTAAAATTGTCATTTTCTTACTCCAAGTGGGTTTTACAGGCGATTATTTTCTTGACTGTCATGACAAACTGTGTTTCTGGCAGTTCCAATTTTGACATCACTTTTCACTCTGACTATACTAAATTTTGTACTGTTTTTTCAGGTTTGGATAGGAAATTTAATGAGGATTTCAAAAATGTGCTTAAAATTGTCATTTTCTTACTCCAAGTGGGTTTTACAGGCGATTATTTCCCTGACTGTCATGACAAACCGTGTTTCTGGCAGTTCCAATTTTGACATCACTTTTCACTCTGACTATACTAAATTTTGTACTGTTTTTTTAGGTTATTGGATAGGAAATTTAATGAGGATTTCAAAAATGTGCTTAAAATTTTCATTTTCTAACTCCAAGTGGGTTTTACAGGCGATTATTTCCCTGACTGTCATGACAAACTGTGTTTCTGGCAGTTCCAATTTTGACATCACTTTTCACTCTGACTATACTAAATTTTGTACTGTTTTTTCAAGTTATTGAAGGACAAACGGTGCCTGGTATCACAAAAGCGCATAGAAGGTAAAAGTTGAATCAAATTTCAAACCTCTAACTTGAAGAGTTCCTGAGATATTTCGCAAAAACTACAAAACACCAAGGTCAACTTTGACGCCCTCTAGCGGGCGAATCGGGAAACTCAGCAGTGTTTGCTCAACGTCACGTGAGAGCACCGTTCATTAGCTTTCTTTTGTTATTTGGCTCGTATATACAGGATGGTTCAAATAAGCGAGTTACTCACGATTTTCTGGAAAAGTGCACGAAAATTTCGCTGAAATTAGGAATTTCTGCTCGATTTCAATCAAGGCTGCTAGAGGAAAAACAATTGAGTATCGATACAGACATTTTACATCAAGTGGACCTAGAATTTGACGTAGATTCCAAAAATCTAATAAAAAACGAAAACAAAAAAAATGTCCAGAAATTTACCTAAAATCAATAAATGCAACAAAAAATGGGGATTTCGTTTGGACATGTCAACTGGAAGGTCGTATTTCAATTTTGGAACACCCTGTATATCTAATTTTTGTCTCAAAAAATGCGCGTTTAATAGTAATTAAGATACCAAGGGCATTATAAGGACAATAATGCATGAGGTATTTTTTTGGGCATTGTGACCGTGGGCATTGTTTCCTATAATGCCTGTGGTGTCTTCAATGTTTAATGTCCGACTTCCATTCTGTAGATATGTATACCTGAGGCCATTATGAAAAATAACGCCCTTGGGCATTATTTCTTAGATAATTGACCTTAATAGGTATCATTATTAATGAAATAATAACCCTGTCGAACATTAAAATAATAACTAAGCATTTTTTTGAAAAATAATTCCCTAAGTTTTAATGGAATCTTTATGGACACACTGTATAATTAAAAGGTATCTCTTGACATTTCATGTGCTGCTTCATTTATTATTTTTGTCATAATTAATATATTTGCTTGTAAGGAGGTGATGGAGAAGATTAAATCGCGTCCATTAACGATTCAATAGGTGGCCTGTAAATAGTCAGAAAACTGTCAATTAGACTGACAATAATTGATAAAACCATTATGCGGACCGTTCTTCTGAACCCCTCATTATGCGATACGCGGACGATTCTACTTATGTTATCATATTGGATTACAACGTTGCCACGCCCTCATTCCCTGCAAAACATACAACACGTCTTCATTGCGGCGAGATATTATGCCCTACTCCAACTTGAAGGGGCCGGCCAATACGATGCGATCATATTCTGACGTCAACGCCTTGCGAACTGTGCGCCAGACAAGGACAGAGACACCGACCGCTATCTGTCTGTGTTGAGTTTTGACTACGTTTATATCGAAGCTTTGTGCTCAAATACAGTTTACAATAGTTGCCGTAAAATGCCATTTATTACACAATATGTTTTGTTCAAACGATCCTACACTTAGAAATTCTTAATTTTTTTGATAAATAAAATGAATAGAGACAGAGAAACATAGATAAAAGCATGTCCGAGACAAAGACAGAAAACCTAATAAAACATCTGGTAGGTGAAAACTTTGGGGCAATGACTACGTTCATATCGTGTAACTTTAATCCGATTACTGAAACGGATAGAACAATCAATCCCGTTTTATTCGTATTTAGCTTTGATTCGATTTGGCATTGACATTTGATTGGAAGCAAAACAACAACAAAAGATTCAAAATAAAACACACCATATGATAGTTATTTACTAAATTTTAAACACAAACTTTTCAGAAAAAGCATATAAAAAAACAAAACGCTGAACAGAAATTTAAAACTTAAACCAAATGACATTTGTGATTACTTCATTCACTTGTCTTTGCTAACGTCATTTGTCAAATGCCAGATTATTCAGTCCCGTATATCTCGTTTAAGAAGTGGCGTTGCAGTGTTTCAATCTTGTTAATATTTAGGAACGACTAGCAACGGGCCCAGATGAAATACCATCTGAAATTTGGAAAAAAATACCAATGACCGATCCCGGATCAATCCCAGAAAGATGGTGGAATCCCATCCACCTTTATTACATTGTCCAAGAAACCCAATGCAAAATTGTGCGAGGACTTCCGCACCAATTAGCCTGATGTGCCATGTACTTAAAATATTTCTCAAGATCAAAATGTGAAGAGAACAACGGAGAAACACAATTCGGGTTCAGAGAGGGACTGGGAACGCGGGAAGCATTGATTGCAGTCCAGGTCTTGGTTCAGCGGTGCAGAGACGTAAACTGCGACGTATAGATGTGTTTCTTGGATTACACCAAGGCTTTTGACGGAGGCCAGCATGAAAAAATGATAGAAATGTTAATAGATATTATATATCTATAATATCTAGGACTGGATGGAAAAGACATCAGAATTATCGCTAACCTCTACTGGGGCCAAGAAGCTAGAGTTAGAGTTGAAAATAGGCAGACAGAATACATTAACATCAAAGACGTGTACGACAGGGTTGCATACTGTCGCCGCTCCTGTTCATTCGTTATTCAGACCAGGAGGCTCTAAAAAACACAAATCGAGGCATCAGAGTTAACGGTGAAATCATCAGTAATATCCGCTATGCTGATGACACCGTCTTGTTATCGGACGGGGGGATAGAGGGGCTACAAGAGTTGTTAGACAGGGTCAACCAAAATGGTGAGAAGTACGGGCTGAACTTAAATGACTAATCCAGTCCAACCAGGTAGCGTATACCTATATAAACAATAAGCCAGTTGAGAGAAAGGCAAAGTTCACTTATCTCGACTGCACGTTGAATGGGGACTGGGATCACTCACAGGAGATAAAACATAGAATTGAAATAGCGAGAAGTACGTCTCATGCTTATGGTGAAGCGTAGAAAATTAGAGTATTTTGGCCATATCATGAGAAATAACAAATACAGAATTCTCCAAAACATAATCCAAGGCAAAGTTGTTGGCCGACAAGAAGAAAAAGCATTTCATGGCTGGCTAACCTGCGAAAATGGTTTGGCGCAACATCTACTGAACTGTTCCAATGCGCAGCCAATAAGATCCGCATAGCCATGATGATAGCCATCGTCCGTAATCGGATAGGGCAATAGAAGAAGAAGAAGTCAATCCAAATCGTTAATCTTCGTTGTTTATGTCGAGGCCTTTATGGAGTTTTACTTGATCGGAATGAATAAGCGGATTCAATTCGCTCGATATAAACGTATAGTCAATATTGCCAACAGTTTATCTGACTTCATCCACTGGATTAGTTATACAGGGTGTTACAAATTCGATGCATTAGCATTGCTATCTCAGAAACTATATGAGACTGAGACTTTTCTGAGGTAGCAATAGCATTGTAACACCCCGTATCATTTTGTTTTTAAATTAATGTAATCTAATCGACGAATTCAGAGAGACGTTTGACAACAGTGCAGCAAAATTTCCGGTTACTTGGATTTTTTTTTGGTTTTCTCTCTTTGTCTCGCGCATACAATAATCAATGTATGGTCCATTTATTTTCCCGTGGCGGTTACGTCATCATTTGCCTTTCTTGTCTATTACATGCGTTCCGAGCGCGATAGAATTTTGACGTCATCTAGTCACGTCGGCAATGAATCAGGACGACAAGGCTCGGAAAATCGGCCGCCATTGTTGACAAAAAGTAAACAAAGAGACATTTTTTATTTTTGATGTAAATTTTACAATATTTTAAGGAGTATTTTGATTTAACTTGTTTTTAACTGCGATACTACGTGTGAGACTAGATAAAGTGTGTGTTTTTCGGTAGTCAGTTGAAAATGCCACCTTAATACGCTTTACAACTATCAAGGGGCCCAGTGAAACATTCTGAAGGAACTAGAGTTTGTGGAACAGAAAAGGATGCATTTTCTAATAGAAAACACTGTCACAAGGAAACAGCCCATATAGGTATTTACTTACTCCCAAGAAGAGTTTTTACAAGAACACTACAAAAACCAAGTTTATTCAAGCCAGTGGTTCTCGAAGAAACATGGATATAGAGTAAAGGTGTATTTAGCAGAAGCTGACAAGGTGATTTACCTAATACTATAAAAAGGACTCTGCTAGAGGTATTAATGAGCTGCTAATACTAACTAGCTTATGTTTCAGGTACCTTTATTTGCATAATCTGGAGTTTGCTTATCATGCTTTGAAAGGGTCCAAATTTAAAAAGTCCCATTACCAATTGCTCTAAAAGACTCTAAACAAAACATGTTTGAAGCTATGGTTATAATGGTGTTGTCAAAATCTATATGCAGAGGGCTGAAAAAACAAATTTCTAATAAGTTTCAGGTAATATTAGAAAAATACAAGTTACTTAATACATAAATTTGATCAAATGCCATTATTTTGCAGAATTAGCCCTTATAAATTTTGCCGTATCTTCTCTGACTATAAGGCTAGAAACAGATGGTGCTACTGTTAAATACTTTTCCATCAGATAGTAGGTTAAATTACTATTTTAATTGTATTATTTACACATTATGAAATATACAAATAAAATCTTTAAAAAGTACACTCAAGTTTCTTTTTTATCTAAGAAGTCTAGTTTTCTTCATTAACAATCATAAAATTAGATAATTTCTTTAACTGCTCTTACAATAAATTGAACTGAAATTGAAAAAACATGTTAAATAAATCACACAACAAAACCAAATTGATATGTATTTAATGCTGGGTAAATTACCGAAGGAAATAAATGAGCAATCTATATCACAAAACCAAGAAGCAAGTTCTTAAAACACCAACAATTCTGTTGTAAGTTAAAACACTGCTTTAGGATTTAATAGTCCCCAGGATACACACATTGCCTTTCCTTTCTTGCAAATTTTATGGAATAATTCTTGAAACGTTGGTATTGGGCTGTTAATGACTCGTTTGAATGCACCTATCTGTGATGTTTTTTCCAGATAATTTAAATTGAATGTGGTTGTTGTTCCCAAGCCAAAGTTTGATTGGAACTTTCCGCCTTTGTTTACCACCAAATGTTGCAAGTTTTCCAGTTTGGTGAAGAAAAATCTTAAATTCTACGAAGGTCTCGCAATAACAACACTAATTAATAAACTTAAACAACCTTAAATTAAGTTTTTATTTTTTCTAAACTTTACTAAATAAACAAGTTTGGCAAAGAGATGATATGACATTTGGTTGTTACGATTTCAACACTGAAGTTTGTTTATGGACCCCATAGGTTAGGTTAGGTAAGGTTCGGTTGTGTAATGTTCGAATCATTTGTGTTCAAATATTTCATCTTTTTGTGTGTGTTAGAGTTTTAAAATTTGTTTTATTTGTTAATTTTAACTTCTTTCACTAAATATGCAAAACCAAAAATTCATAATGAAAAGTAATAGAAAGTTTTTTTAAAAGTCATACTTATAGTAAAAAAAAACTGTGTATCTTATGGAAACTTAATAAATTTCAATGACATCTGACCATTAACCGTAGTGTAACTTAATCGTTTCGAGTAAGTAGATACACGAGCACCATACAGAGCAAATCTAACAAATTTTCGGAAACATTTCTCGTACCTGACGTAAATTGATTTTGGACGCAAGTCAGTTTGTTTAGACAAAAAGTTGACGTGATACCTTCAATGCCCATTCTGTTCGAAACCACAACAATGCCTTTAAAAGGTTCTTAAATCGGCTTAGTTTCACTTTGTTTCCGATCAATTTAGCAAATCCTGTACAATTTAGCTTTGTGTCAAGGTAAACAGCTCAAGGTGAGAACTGGGATTCATATTTTGAATTGATTTGACTCGCCGTAGGTGGTACAATACCACAGGAAACAAAAAGTAGTCGTTTTGGAAAAATGTCTTGATACAAAAATAAAAGAGAGTTAGAATAAATAAAAACAGAAAATTGATATTCCTCTTCTCAGATTAGATCTTGGAAACTAACAGAGCCAGAAAGTCGGTTAAATGGGAAAATAATTACAGTTTTAGAAAACCAACTCAAAACTGTTTTTCCTTTTTTGAAAATGTGTTTAGATATTTATTAAAAAATCTAGTGACCCCCTTATTCCATCTAGTATCTAGTCGATTTATTACTTGTAGAAAAATGGTGTTCTCATCAGCTTCCCCCTATTTCTAATCTTTAAAGTCTAATTATTTCAGATATCCCCGTAGACATACCTGCACGCAAATGATCTGTAACGAAGTCGAATTAAAGGACCTTTTTGAACTATATTTACCTTTGTTTTCATTGTTCGAGTCAGTTTGCGGTTTCGAATACAATTGTCCGTTCATAAACCTGTCCGAATGGGTCCAAACAAATAGAGAGCGTTTGAAATTGATTTACAAGTGCCAAGACGTTTTGACTGGAGTTGATGGACGAATTTCTGACATTGGCCTTTACAGACCGAAAAAGAACACAAAAAAGAAAAGAAAGTTATTTCGAATGAATTGACAGTATTGACGTTTGTTAATGATTGTACCAGATAATACTGATAGGGTCGTCCATCAAAATTTTTTTTCTGTCATTTTTTTTTTTAAAAACGAAACATATTACTTCAAAACACGTGTAATGCAAATAGACAATTGTCACAACTCTTAAAATTACACTCATAACCCTACAAATTGAAATTTAGTGGATTTTCACCCATTTCCACACTTTTATCCTCGTTTTTCTGTAGTATTATAGCTTAATGGATTTGACCGTTGAAGATGTGCAAGATTGTTCAAAATACTTATAAAAAAAAATTTATACTATGTTTTTCTAGTTTTATAGCTTAATGGGACGGGTTTGGCAGGTGGCACATTCACGACAGTTCAAAATAAGTATAAAACAAACAGCCAAACGTCACAACTGTCAAAATAACACCCATGAACCTATAAAATGCAATTCAGTTGATGTTTTCTCATTACCAATCTTTTGAGTGCGGTTTTCTAGTTTTGTACTTTACTGGGACGAGTTTTGACAGTTGGGCGCGTTCACCATGATTCAAAATACTTATAAAACAAACAGCCAAACGTCACAACTGTCAAAATAACACTCATGAACCTATAAAATGCAATTCAGTTTATTTTTACTTATTTCCAATCTTTTAATTAGTTTTCTTCTAGTTTTATAACTTAATGGGGCGGGTTTTGCAGTTGACACGTTCACGATGATTTAAAATATGTATAAAATGATCTGTCAAACGTCCCAACTGTCAAAATAACACTCATTAACCTATAAAATTCGATTCAGTAATTTTTTTTTCATTTCCAATCTTTACGTGCCTTTATCTAATTTTATAGCTTAATGGGACTGGATTTGACAGTTGGGGATGTGCAAGATTGTTCAAAATACGTATAAAATAACCTAACCTAACCTATAAAATGTAATTGGGTTGGTTTTTTCTCATTTCCAATCATTTAAGTACATTTTTGGAGCTTTATGGGATATTTTTATTATTATTTTTTACCTACCAGTTGTATACGTATTCTGTACAGCTAATACGTTTATGACAGCTCAAAATACGTACAAAACAAACAGCCAAAATATCACAACACTCATGAACCTATAAAATTTAAATAATTTCATTTTTTTGTTTCAGTTGATTTTTACTTATGGTATATTGAATCTTTTAAGTGTGCGATTTGCTTGTTTCATAGCTCAATAGGACACGTTTTGACAGTCGTCACGTTCTTGACAGTTCAAAATACGTGTAATGCAGCTGAATGTCACAACTGTTAAAATTCCACTCATGGAGATCTAAAGTTAAATGTAACATGGTTACAATAGTTTTCAACTGTATATTATTGTAGTTTGAGAGGTTGCCAATTGACATCCTCTTCCAAAATCTACATGAAAGGAAAAATTATTATGTTTATTTACGGTCCTTTCTATTAAAATTCATTTTTCCATTAAACTTATTTTTTCTATAAACAGTAACTTTCATTGCCTTTTTACATATACTACACTAATTTTTATTGACTCAATTTATGACATATTATATTTTTGCGCTTATTTTTATGGTAAAAAAAGTTGCCAGAGCTATATTAAATAGTATATTACGTAACTAGTGCTGTAAGAAGTGTAAAATGCCTTAGAGCTCGTACTATACTTTACCTACGACCAAATGGAAAGTCCTGTTTTCGCAATTCATATAATTCAGAGTAACTTTTCATTAAAAAAGTATATTTTCAACGTATTGACATCATATTTGTACTAATCATAGGTATTATGCCACTAGAGAAAAAATAATAACGTAATAAAAAAAATTTACAACTCATGTTACATAAATAATTATTAATGTTGTTCTTAAAATAATTATTTATGGTGACATTACAGTTATTAAGAAGAAAGGGAAAACTTTCAGTGATATTATTATACTTTCAGTTTTTTTTACAACTGTGCGTAAAGAGGTTCATTACGTAACGAAAAACTATGCGTAATTAGCTATTTTCACTGAGGTCGTAAGTAAACTAAATTTTCTGAGGATTGTTTGTTATTTCAGTAATTTGTTTGACAAGTATTCTAAAAAATTTTCAGTAGGAGAAGTGGATTTTCATGCTGTGATAAAATGTGTAAAAAGTTCCGATAAACAAAACAGACAAACACTTTAACAATAACAAACTTTGTAGTTTATTTGTGCTAAACAGTAGGACAGATCCGGTTTTTTTCATTTTGGAGCAGCTCTAATGCAGCTCAAAGAATTCTCAAATACTCAAACGACTCCGACATTACAGTGACTCATTATCGCTGCCATGTTTTAGTGCATATTTTAAAACCAGTCGATAAGCCTACTAAAATATGTTTTAACGAACATATTACATTAAAATACGTAATTAATATAATTGACTGGAATTCTTTCTACAGGAGGCTATCCACGTAAAACGTGATATGGAAACGTCCTATAAAGCACACGACAAGAAATTCATTTCCATGTTGTTGTTTTTAGTTATTTTAATTTTAATTGGACCCCCATTTTGAAATTATTCCATTAAGAAAATTGCTTGTTTAATATTTAGGTGCAGGACGACTTGCTATTGTCTACAGCTAAGTAGACAATTTTACCTGACTCAACGGATATGAAACTGGCCAATCACCGGCAATTTTACCAGTGAGATTATAAAGTAGATTTTTATAATTTTATGAAATAGTGGATCACTCTGACCAATTACAAATTTGTGTTTACAATGTCCAAAGTTGGTAAAGTGTCCTTACCGATTAAATCATTTCCATGTTGGTTATCTACATACCATAGGCATTCATTACGTGTTTGCACTAAGGTGTCTGGTTTCGAATATAATTTGATACAACCAGTTAAATCCAAACCACTCGAAATAAACACGATACCCACATATTAGTTCAATAAAATATAAAATTGTGTTGTGGACATTCGGTTGGATTAATGCATAAGTAAACCCCATTAACAATAATTATATTTTTCTACCACTTTTTAATAATATACCTATTACTCACTAGTTTTGAACAGATAATAACACCCATTATCTACCCGTAAGTAATCATGCCAGAATTTTTTATGAAACATTTCCAGTACGACCCTGGCTTAGGAGTTAAATTTCTTAGCCTCAGTAGTGAAAGTGTCAGGTCCGTAACTGCCCAAATAGCTGAATTTCAGTCAGTTGAGTGTGCCCTTTTGCTACTGTTAGGTTATATTGTAATATGTAATATTACTCACGGTTCTTATTCACGGGTTCACCCTCAGGAGTCACGATATACAGCAAAAATCAAACATATTAGTTTAAGAAACGTTTACCGGTCCATCTGTGTTTTAAATTGTGAAGTTTGGATGTGTTCAGAAATTTTATTTACGAAAAATGGATGAAAGGGACACTAATCAATCAATTTCCATTTTATAGTATAAAACCAAACTGGCTGAGATTATGAATGCTAATGGTAAACCAACAAACAGAATTACAAGTGCGTTTTAAATCACCAGAGATGGTTAAGCCTCAGGAGTAAAATATAGCTCAGAAAAACGAGAACCTTCTATCACAGAAGACATCTGTTTGCCACATTTTAAGCTGATTAGTTGTTTTTATCCTCTTCTCACAATAACAATATATTACATATTCTAATTATTTTCCTTCACACCTAATATGTATATTTAGGACATATCAAAACTATCGATGGGGAGAAAGACCTCCTCATTGTGGAACTCACTGTCACCAATCACAGAAGGAGGGACCAGTTTAGTTTCCTTAATTATGACTCTGGTGGTCCATTTCGAGTGTGCTTTCTCTTCACAAAAAGGTATTAAAGAGAGGTTCTCTTCACTGCTAACTCTTCTTATCTATCTACTATTATTTAAGGTAGAACACAACAAAGAACTCTATCCATCCCATGTACATCACCAAGTAGGGGAGTCAGTCCCAAAAAGAAGACTGATGTCTATCTTAAAAATCTTCAAGAGCAACTGTGTTCCACTATGGCTTGGTAATCAATGTCCTTGCTGATATCTGGTACAGTCTTAGAATTCAAGCAAGAAGTTAAATTTCTATTACGTATGGGACGGCTGATTTGTACAATAAAACCAGAGAAGAGATGATGTCCTACAGTGGAAAGAGGCAGTTGGAAAGGGCAGTAGGAGAGCTTGGACATCTCTATCAACAAATCATTCACGTCTAACGTATCCGAAAGATGAAATTATTAGGAAATATATCTTTGGAAGTACGTTTTTCAATAAGAAGCAACAATAAAAAGTGGACTAATGAATCTGTTACTTCCTGCATGGATAAACACAATATTAAATATTGAACATGAGTGGACCAAGAACCTAATACTTGGAACCGATGGAAAGTGTCTTTCAGGCGGAAGTTCACGTAATTGAAAGAAAGAATGACAACTTCCAGGGCATAAGCCAACATTCCGACTAAAAAAGACCTTCTTTTATAGCACTCGATTCCTCTGTGGCTTGGATCACACCTGAAACCACAAGCTCAATTTGAAGGAGGAACACGAACGAGGTCTGGGAGAAACTCACTGGGTTGGCGAACTGTAAGAAACTTCTTTTAGGTTACAACCGGGAAAGGAATAGAAACCTACTCACAGGTTTCCTCTCAGAACCCTATCGCTTGAGAAGCCACCTGAAGCGGATAGGCCTAGGAAAACACGGAGACTGCAAATTCTGTGAGGATGAGGAAAGGAGTCTAAGGTGCTGGAGAAGCTGGTCCAGAGGCGGATGATGTCGTTTCTGGAGCGTCATGAGCCTCAGCCCATCTCAGTTTGGCTTCGGGCCAGCGATGGGCACGAATGATGCTATTTTTTCTTTTCTTCAGGATCTGTATGGTCGCATGCACACGGTATTTTGCGACATGTCGAAGGCGTTCGACTGCGTAGACCACCAGATCTTGCTTTGGAAGCTTGAAGCTTATGGCTTCCGAGCATCTTCTTTGTTGTGGTTTCGCTCTTTCTTGTCCGGCCGGAGCCAGGAGGTCTTTATCGGGGACCATGGTTCTGGAGAGTTAATGTTAGCGTCGGGTGTCCCTCAGGGGTCTGTTCTTGGACCTTTGATGTTCTTGATATACATCAATGATATTGTTCTCTCCCTATTAACGGACAATTCACTGTTTTCGCTGATGACGCGACCATTCTTTGGAGCGGCAAGAGCGTCGATTCATTGACTGCCACTATTGATGGGGACCTCTCCATAATCAAACACTGATGCAATTCCAACTTACTGTCATTAAATATCAGTAAGACCAAGATCCTACATTTTGGATGCTCATTGCAGGAGATTTTTGTTGAGGGTGAGCCATTGTGCGCCCCTGGAATGAACGAGTTTCTTGGTTTTATTATTGACGACTCGCTTCGATTCGCTGAGCATGTGGACATTGAGGGTAATCTCTGGCAATCTGGATTACCATGTAACTAGGAGTGCATACTATGCACTGATTGACTGCCATCTCCGCTACGGCATAGCTTTCTGGGGAGTTTGTTCTCGAAGCCGTTTCAATTCTGTGTTTCTCCTGCAGAAGCGAGCATTGAGGTGCTGGTGTCGTGTTGGATACAGGGCCTCATGTAGACCCCTCTTCATTGAACATGGTATTCTCACCTTGTGCTGCATTTTCATCTTAGAGACGATTTGTCTTGTTTGTGGCAAGTTTGGGGGTCAGTTGTCCGAAGGCTCCGGCTCGGCGACTCGCAGTAGATTCATTTTGAGGCTTCCCATTCCTCACACGGAGAAGATTAAGTCGTCGCTTATTTACGGTGGAAAGAGACTTTTCAATAACCTTCCTGAGAGGTTTTTGCTTGACGGGGCGTACTATTCTCTGGACGAATTCTACTCCAGTTCTTAAGGGGCCTTGTTCTGCCATAAATTGATCTAGCAGCACTGTTTGTGTTTTTGATCCTCTTTCTCCTCTCTTATACAGAGTAACTGCCTTTTTGTTTTGTTTTTATTTTAATAGTTGTAACGTGTAATTATGTGTGATTCATATTGTATATGTAGTGTAATAATTATGTATGTTCTTTTTTTGCTGCTTTTGTATGTGTTTTCAGGGCTTTGTCAATGACTTTAAGTTTCCGACAATAAAGCTACTTTTTTGATTGATTGAAAAGATTCCTGAACACGTGCCTTGTGAATGTGATAGACCAACTTGTTTGGTAGCAGCATGATGGGGAGATTTCTTCTCCCAAATCCACTCTGTTGGCCTCTGCTGGCCTTGAAGCTGGAGAAGGAACTGTGTGATTAGGCTAGCTTCAGCCCAGATTCTAGTAATGGGGGGCACAATAGCTAATAACCAATCACTACACATTTTGAAACATATTTTATGAAACTAACTTAACAGACAAAAAAGTTGATTTTAAAGTTTTATTGCGGATCATTTAATTTGAAAAGAAATCTTGCCGCAATATGGTAATTATGGCAGCGTGTAAATGACAATATTGTTCCATTCAATTATTGTGCAAATAGAGGCCGGCAAAGCGACAGACTACAGATAATTTTGCCCATTTAAAGAGAAATGACAAATCGTCGTGGTAAACTCGCGGCTGGTTCTTCGTGTGTGGTAAATTGAACGTAGTCCCGAAGCAACACCATTAGCATCGAAGATTCTTATCTCAGCGCTGCACAAGGATAAATTTACTCTTTAGTATATCTTATAGTTATGTAGATATGAGGCCTTTTATGTGCCAGCTAATGGGCGGATTATTTGCTCGGTTATTTAATGTTCTCGGCCGCCACTTGATCTTTCGCAATGAATAACACCCATATTTTTGTAATATGTAATTTTCCGTCTTTTATTATTCCACAGAGGAACATATAAATATAGATGGATATCTCAAAAGTGGCGTCAGTTTTCATGAAATGACGCTGGCTGGAAAACCTCGAATCTCGATATTGATTAATTGATTGATTAAGAAGTTGAAACTTCAAAAGGTTAGAGTTTAAGTCCAGTATGAGAAAGAATATGAACAGTTTTGTGTGTGGCGAAACCAAGTACAAGTTCGAGGTGCGAATGAAACGGTGTTGCTAGCATATTTTGCAAATCTCGCTGCAGAATATTCTGCTTCGTCCTTGTGGCCAAAATATTCCATGTTACGAGCGACCTTAGAATTGAAGGAACGAGTGGAAATCGACAAATACGGCGCTTTAATACGTTTTATCAAGAAGAAGGTATTTACAAGAGAACAAATCAACGAATTTGTACGTTCTGCTCCAGACGAGGAGTTTTTGATGTTAAAAGTGGCCTTTCTAATTGGAATTGGAGGAGCCTGCCGAACCAATGAACTAACCAAGATGTACGGAAGATGTGGACGTTTTAGAGGACAAGCTGATTGTTTTACTATTCCCGACTCCAAAACCCACAAGAAACGGACGTTTGCGATAGTATCTGAGGGCGAAGTCAATCCTGTGCTTCTATTTGAAAAGTGTGCAATGTTAAGGCCAGCCCATGTTACTCACCGAAGATTGTTTCTATCATATGGAGAAGGAAAATATACAGTACATTTCTTGGCTAAACTACCTCAAAAAATAGCTGAGTATCTTTCACTTGAAAATCCTAATATGTAATACTGGTCACTGCGTTAGAAGATCTTTGGCAAATTTTCTTGTTAATGCTGGAGGGGATATATTGGATTTACAAGAACTTGGTGGATCGGAATCAATGAAGAGGGTATCTAGAAGAAAGTGTGTCAAAAATTCAAATCGGCGATGTCTCCGGCAGTGGATTAAGCCCTAGGGAACCAGATGAAATGGAGAGGAATGCATACTCGGCCATTAATCAGCCTTCAGAAGACAGAAATATGATCGGGGACTCCAAAGGCAGTGGAGTATCCGTAAAGTTTGAAAACTGTCAAAACAATGTTTTGAATATTCATGAAAAGTCGTTGTAATATTATTCTGTTGTCCTTCGTAACTAACGTATTATTACTATGGTTCATTTTTTTCCCGTGGCGGTTACGTCATCAAAAGCCCCGCCATATTGAAATTTACGCACGTCGTTTATTACAAGCTCGGCTATCTTTTTAATCACCTGTTTGGACGTTGCCGTATTGACAAACTCCTCCTTTAAACCTCACAATATGTATCTTTCATTAAGCAATTATAAATGAAAATGAGAAAACTATATTGTTTTGAAAAAAAACATTCTAAGAATCTCACATGTTTTGCATGCAATAAATGCTTTTTTTTTCAAAATCTGTATAATTTATCGGTCTGTTTATTACTGCAACAAACAATATTCCAGGTTCACATCTGCTCGTGGTAGATGTGGCAACATAGGGCACAGTCCCAACTCACAGTCGGCTAAACAACATTTTGAGGTTAGGAATTTTAAAAAGTTGAAAAACAGCAAAAACTGCAAACAGAAGAAATTAAAACTTAATTAGTGTTGTTATTCCGAGACCTTCGTAAAATTTAAGATTTTTCTTCACCAAACTGGAAAGCTTGCAACACTTGATTGTAGACAAAGGCGGAAAGTTCCAATCAAACTTTGGCTTGGGAACAATAACCACATTCAATTTTAATTATCTGGAAAGAACATCACAAATAGGTGCATTCAAACGAGTCATTAACAGCTCAATACCAACGATTCAGGAATTATTCCATAAAATTTGCAAGAAAGGAAAGGCAATGTGTGTATCCTGGGGACTATCAAATCCTAAAGCAGTGTTTTAACTTATAACAGAATTGTTGGTGTTTTAAGAACTTGCTTCTTGGTTTTGTGATCTAGATTGCTTATTTATTTCATTTTGTAAATTTACCCAGCATTAAATACATCATTTTGGTTTTGTTGTGTGATTTATTTAACATCTTTTTTCAATTTCAGTTCAATTTATTGTAAGAGCAGGTAGGTACCTCAGTTAAAGAAATTATCTAATTTTATGATTGTTTATGAAGAAAACTAGACTACTTAGATAAAAATGAAACTCCAGTATACTTTTTAAAGATTTTATTTGTATATTTCATAATGTGTAAATTATACAATTAAAATAGTAATTTAGCCCATCTGATGTAAAAATATTTAACAGCAGCACCATCTGTTTCTAGCCTTATAGTCAGAGAAAATATGGCAAAATTTATAAGGGCTAATTCTGCAAAATAATGGCATTTGAGCAAATTTACATATTAAGTAACTTATATCTTTCTAATATTACCTGAAACTAGAAATTTGTTTTTTCAATACTCTGCATATGGATTTTGACAACACCATTATAACCATAGCTTCAAACACCTTTTGTTTAGAGTCTTTTAGAGCAATTGATAATGGGACTTTTTAAATTTGGACCCTTTCAAAGCATGATAAGCAAACTCCAGATTAGGCAAATAAAGGTACCTGAAACATAAGCTATTTAGTATTAGCAGCTCAATTAATACCTCTACCAGAGTCCTTTTTATAGTATTAGGTAAATCACCTTGTCAGCTATATCCATGTTTCTTCAAGAACCACTGGCTTGATTAAACTTGGTTTTTGTAGTGTTCTTGTAAAAACTCTTCTTGGGAGTAAGTAAACACCTATATGGGCTGTTTCCTTGTGACAGTGTTTTCTATTAGAAAAGGCATCCTTTTCTGTTCCACAAACTCTAGTTCCTTCAGAATGTTTCACTGGCCTCATTGATAGTTATAAAGTGTATTAACAAATGATGACGTAACCGCCACGGGAAAAAAAATGGACCATAACTACGGTTTTATGAAGGAATTAGTACATTTATGATCTTGATAATTATTAATAAAGATTTCATATAAAATCGTTTTAATCTTCAATGATACGATACAGTTATTCTTGTTGTCTCATATTGGCAGCATTCGTTTTCACGCTCCATGGAGAGAGCAGAGCTTTTTTGACGTCACAATGACGTAATTTGACTGTTGCTAAAATTACAGTTTTGCTAAATTACGTCATCGTGACGTCAAAAACGCTCTGCTCACTCCATGGAGTTTGAAAACGAATCCTGCCTTTGTGTTTTTTAAAGCTTGCAGAGGACAGTATCAACTTATTGATAAACTGTCAAAACGTGGCTTCAATCAAGTTCCAGTTCAAATTAACGAGCATTTTTATGATATTCTTCGCGGATCGTTCTTCTTTCATAGACGATTTGCTAAAAACCAACCTTTCTCTCTATCTAGCCGTATCTCTCAAATTGCTGTTCGATTTTTCGCCCACGGGCTCGATCACTCGTGCGCAATTTTATTTACAACTGATGTAGAAAATTGAATTTCTCACCCCTGAAGTGTCGGATTTCGGGCCCTTTCCTTTTCGCCGACAGCCTTTTCGATCAATCGATGAGGTTGTACGGATTCTTGATCATTTCTAAAGTGAGTGGAGCTTTACTAATATTAGCCTCGAGGGTGGAAGTGTTCAGGGGCGCCGAGAAAATTTTGTGCATTTTTAGATCAATTACCGTGCCTGGAAGAATCAATTGAAACTTGTAATATATTTTTAAATAATAACGCTTAAAACAGATTGGACTGTGAAACCTTTCCTAGTCGAGGATTGGTTGAATTGAATTTAAATATTTATATAAGGTACGACAATGGAGCTTTTAACCTATTAATGTAAGCAGTGCTAAACGACAAACGCTGAAAGATAAAATAAGTGAAATACGAACCGCAATGCACTTAATAAAATTGATAGGGTGGGTTTTTCAACAAATATACAGAGTGTTCAACAGCAAATAGTACCTTAGACGTTTATAGAAATCTAGACTGGTGTTGAGGTATTAAGTAACTCTTTATTAATCTAAATTAAGTAGATACACCATTGTCACATTTGTATATTTTAAATCAAAAACCCGGTAGATTCTTATAAATTCCTAATCGTACTCTGTTTCTCTCATTTTTTGCCAATACGACCGAATAACTACATTTCTTTGACTTTAACCGTTTTCGAGATATTCGTTTTTTTCAATTTTTTTTAGAAATATATTACATTTTTTTTGGAAACCTTGTAAAAAAATTGAAACCCTAATACCTCTTCGTCAGTTTTCAGGTTTCAGCGACTGTAAAAAGCTCAAAGTATTCGTTTTGAATTGGTTTTGAACTGCTATCAGTATTTCAAGCATTTACCTTGTTCTCATTATTTGAAACACGTGTAAACCTATTAATTTAGGTGCAAAAAAGAATTCTAAACATTTATGGCCTCCTGCAAAATGTTTGTACTCTAACCGCTTCCGAGATATTCAAAGGTTTGTCCTTTTTTTGTTGGAAATTCCATTCAAATATGGAAAATTCCATATCTCTGCCATTTTTAGGGTTTGGGCGACTGTAAATAAGTCAAAATGTTCTTCTTGAACTTCTCTTTCTTATCGTTCTAATCGCAACACGATTGTACTTATACAGGGTGTTCCAAAACAAAAATAAAAACAGTAAAATTTGAAAATAACGTTCTACCAGTATTGACCGCGTTTACTTCATTCTCAGTATCTGAAATTAGTGCAAACTCAGTAATTTAGATACAAAAAAACATTTTGAACACTTATGGCCTCTAGCAAAATGCTCTTAACTTTAATCGTTTTTGAGATATTTCTTGTTTTCTGGAAATCGCAACAAAAATTTTGAAAATTTCGTATTTTTGCCATTTTTAGGCTTTCAGCGACTAAAAAAAGTTTAAAATGTTTGTCTTGAACTTCTCTTTCATATCGTTCTAACCGCAACCCGATTGCAACGTATACAGGGTGTTCAAAAAACAAAAATAAAAACAGTCAAATTTAAAAATAACGTTCTACCAGTATTGACCGCGTTTACTTCATTCTCAGTATCTGAAATTGGTGTAAACTCAGTAATTTAGGTACAAAAAAGCATTTTGAACATTTATGGCCTCTTGCAAAATGCCCTTAACTTTAATCGTTTTTGAGATATTTCTTGTTTTCTGGAAATCGCAAAAAAAATTTGAAAATTTCGTATTTTTGCCATTTTTAGGGTTTCAGCGACTAAAAAAAGTTTAAAATGTTTGTCTTGAACTTCTCTTTCATATCGTTCTAACCGCAACCCGATTGCAACGTATACAGGGTGTTCAAAAAACAAAAATAAAAACAGTCAAATTTAAAAATAACGTTCTACCAGTATTGACTGCGTTTACCTCATTCTCAGTATCTGAAATTAGTGCAAACTCAGTAATTTAGATATAAAAAAGCATTCTGAACATTTATGACATCTTGCAAAATGCGCTTAACTTTAATCGTTTTTGAGATATTCCTTGTTTTCTGGAAATCGCAACAAAATTTTGAAAATTTCGTATTTCCGCCATTTTTAGGGTTTTAGCGACTAAAAAAAGTTTAAAATGTTTGTCTTGAACTTCTCTTTTATATCGGTCTAATCGCAATACGATTGTACATATACAGAGTGTTCAAAAAACAAAAATAAAAACAGTCAAATTTGAAAATAACGTTTACCTGGCTCTCAGTATCTAAAATTAATGTAAACTCAGTAATTTAGATACAAAAAAGCATTTTGAACATCAATGACATCTTGCAAAATGCCCTTAACTTTAACCGTTTTCGAGATATTCCTGGTTTTTTTACTAATTTTCTGGAAATCGCAACAAAATGTAGAAAATTTCGTATTTCAGCCATTTTTCAAGTTTCAGCAACTCTAAAAAACTCAAATTGTTCGCCTTCAACTGCTCTTTAACCCCGTGATAACTGCGAGACTATTGAACGTATAAAATGTGCTCAAAAAAAACAAAAAAAAACTGATAAAATTGAAACTAACCCTCTGCCAGTTGTGACTGCGTTTACTCGAACTAAGTGGGAGTAAATCTTGTCCACTAGACGCAGAAGGTCATTCTGATCATGTTTGGTCTTTTGTGAAATTTCCGTTAATCATAAGTATTTAAATAGTCACATTATCACATCTGAAAATATTTTAAAACTTGAACGCCCTGTACCTCGAAAACCAGCGAAAAAGTTATTAACACTGGTTTATTGGAATAATCATAATTTAATCATTTTTAGTCAACATAAATGAGACACTCTCTATATGTCATTTTTACGTACACTTTCGATGACTTTTGCTTCATATTCTACTAGATTCGGAGTTTTGCGTAAACTAGTTGATATTTCCATAGAGGTATTAATAATAGTTTTTTTACTGCGTTAGTAATCATATACAATAGTCTGAACTTTCCAAAATTAGACCTTCACATTCAAACGTTTGGCATTGCTATTAAGATCAACGGACTTAATACAAACAACTTGCGATATGCAGATGATATGGTTATTATGGCAGAAACCAAAAAACAGCGTGAAGAATCTGGTCTTTGATTTGATTGAAATTAATCACTTTAAATTACTATTCTTACCTAATAATACCAGTATTATTTTAGTAGTAATATTAGTTTTTTAGTTCTGACAACAATCTGGGTGTTAATTAAAATATTACTTACAGTGACTGTTTCATTGAAACAACTTTTTTATGTTTGAAACCCTTAAAGAAGCAAACTTTTGATAATGATGACTGTTGATATTATGTGTTTAGCTGGTGATGTAAATGTAACCTTTCTTCCTGTAACCGGTATCGTATTATAATCAGGGTCATCAAATCGTTTCGGAGGGCAAGAAAAAAATATAACCGGCAAGACTACACTGCGGGGGAGTCACCTTCGATGACAATGCGTACAAGCGGCAGAGTATTGCACCTAAAGGCCCACCTAAGTCGACAAAAGACGAAGATTTATTATCAGGAAGAATCAATTTTGAAGAGGCTTTGCGAATGTGTGTTGTGACTTTTGGGGGTTAAACGGATCAATGATGCCGGTACACCTGAAAAGAAACCAACGTGCTGGAGCAAACATTCTATGACTTTGGCTTTCTTTATTATTTGCCAAAATAATTTCCCACAAAACGGTTTTTTTTCCCATTTACGTATTGTGTCTAACTATTTCGTTATCGGAACAAATTTATCAAATTTTGTTTTTGCATCGTCGATAGTTATTGTCACAGCAAATTACACTATATTTTGTAATTATAGTATTAAGCAGATAAAAACAATGCCAAGAAGCAATATACAGGGTGGTCCAGTTTTAAATGTCAATTATTCAGCATTCGCTAGTTTATCAAATGTCTAGGAAAATTGCGGTACTAGCATAACCTGAGAGTTCAGTCACCTTATTAGGGGTCTTTTTTTACTACTTTTTGAAATTCAATATCTCGGTAACATGAAATGCTAGAGAGGCCAGTTGTGGCTAGTTTTGTAGTATTTTTTATCATCTTTCTAATGGCATTTTAGTGAAACTTTTAAGAGTTCAAATAAAAAAGTTACATTAATTCAAAAATTGAAAAAATGCGTATATATTTATATACACAATCTTTATTTTTTCCATACGAAAAAAAAAGGCTATCGACCACACGTGGTCTTTCTGTCTATGTTTACAGATTTTTAGTTATATAGTTATTTACAATCTTATTTTGAAAAAATGCGTTTTTTGAAAAAAAAGTAAAATATATATAAATAATCTTTATTTTCAATAGAAAAAAGGCTATCGACCGCTTGGTCTTTCTGCCTATGTTTACAGTGGGATTTTTTTATGGTTTTAGTATACATGTTAACTTATTTCTAATTATTTACAATTTATTCACAAAAAAAAAATCTTAGTTAAAGTGTTCTAGTAGGGTGGCAGTGGGAAAGAGGTAACGGGATTGTCTGGTTTGTCTTGTTATGCGCAGTGGGTTTACTATTGTCCAGTTGTTTGGATTATTCTTCCATTTGTTCTGTAGTTGTATAAGTCTTTCTGTTATTTTGGTCATGTTTGTACGTTCGTAGAGAAGTTGGTTGGATGGGTTGTGTAGTGGGTTTTCTGGGTGTCTTATTTTGGTTATTAGTCTTAGAGCAATCTGTTCCGTAGTCTGAGTATATCTTTTAGTTTTGTCAGTAGCGTTTGCTCTAAGTAAGTGTCCGTAGTCTAGAACTGGTCTACAGATGGATTTGTATATTTGTGTGGCGGTTTTCGTGCTAATACCTTTGTTTTTGTATGTCAGTGATCTAAAGTGTTTTGTCCGTTTAATAGTTTTAGTTCTTGCATTTTTTAAGTGTTTTGTAAATTTTAGTTTTTGGTCCAGTATTACGCCTAAGTATTTTACGTCATGTTTGGGTTCAGTTATGTGGCCGTCCGCGGTTATGTTTGGGGAGAAAAGTAAAATCTTGGCAATTTTTTATTTTACTCCCGGAGGGTTCCAATGCACATCAAAGAGCATATTTATACCAAAGAATCTTAAATTAAGTAAAATAAGTACAAAAAAGCTCTTAAATCTTTATTTTTCAAAAGAAAAAACGGCTATCGACCGTTACGGTCTTTCTGCCTATGTATACATGGTTTTTTTTTTTATATGTACAGGTTATCTTATTTCTAATTATCTAACAAAAAAAAAATAGTTTCAATTAAAATGTTCTAACAGGGTGAGAGCGGGGAAAAGGTAACGCGATTGTCTGGTCTGTCTTGTTATGCATAGTGGATTTACAATTGTCCAGTTGTTTGGGTTATTTTTCCACTTGGTTTGTAGTTGTATGAGTCTGTCAGTTATTTTAGTCATGTTCGTACGTTCGTAGAAAAGTTGGTTAGATGGGTTGTGTAGTGGGTTTGCAGGATGTCGTATTTTTGTTATTAGTCTTAGAGCAATCTGTTCAGTAATTTGTGTATATTTTTTAGTCTTGTCCGTAGCGTTTGCTCTAAGTAAGTGTCCGTAGTCCAGGACCGGTCTACAGATGGATTTGTATATTTGAGTTGCCGTTTTGGTACTGATGCCTTTGTTTTTGTATGTTAGTGACCTAAAGTGTTTTGTTCTTTTAATGATTTCAGTCCGGACATTTTTAAGGTGTTTTGTGAATTTTAGTTTTTGGTCCAGTGTTATCCCTAAGTATTTTACGTCTTGTTTGGGATCAGTTGTGTGTCCGTCTAAAATTTTTTATTTTTCAAAAAAGTTGAAATAATGGGTGGTTAGGGGTCTTTTTTTACTACTTTTTGAAATGCAATATCTCGGTAACATGAAGAGCTAGAGTGGCCAGTTTTGGCTCATTTTGTGGTATTTTTTATCCTCTTTCTAATGGCGTTTTAGTAAAATCTATAAGAGTTCAAATAAAAATGTTACAATCATTCAATTACTGAAAAAAATGCAATTTTTGCAATTTTTTATTTTTGCTCCAGGAGGGTTTCAATGCCCAGCAAAGGGCATATTTATATCACATGACCTTAAATTAGGTGAAATTAGAACAAAAAAACATTTTAAAATGTTTCATTTTTCAAAAAAATTTAAAGAATGGGAGGATATTAGGGGTCTTTTTCACTACTTTTTGAAATTCAATATCTCGGTAACATGAAGAGCTAGAGAAGCGAGTTTTGGCTCAATTTGCAGTATTTTTTATCCTCTTTGTAATGTGGTGTTTTAGTAAAATCTATAAGAGTTCAAATAAAAATGTTACAATCATTAAAAATTAAAAAAATGTCATTTTCGCAAAAAGTGTAATTTTTTATTTTACTCCAAGAGGGTTCTAATGCACATCAAAGGGCATATTTATACCAAAGAACCTTAAATTAGGTGAAATAGGTACAAAAAACTTTCATTTTTTAAGAAAATTGAAAGAATGGGAAGTATTAAGGGTCAGTTTTTACTACTTTTTGAAATTCAATATCTCGGTAACATGAAGAGCTAGAGAAGCGAGTTTTGGCTCAATTTGCAGTATTTTTTATCCTCTTTGTAATGTGGTGTTTTAGTAAAATCTATAAGAGTCCAAATAAAAATGTTACAATAATTCAAAAATAAAAAAATTGGCTTTTTTGCAAAAGGGTAATTTTTTGCAAATTTTTATTTTACTCCAAGAGGGTTCTAATGCACATTAAAGAGTGTATTTATACCAAAGAACCTTAAATTAGCTGAAATAGGTACAAAAAAACTTTCATTTTTTAAGAAAATTGAAAGAATGGGGGGTATTATGGGTCTTTTTTTACTACTTTTTGAAATTCAATGTCTCGGTAACATGATGAGCTAGAGTGGCCAGTTTTGGCTCAATTTGTAGTATTTTGTATCCTCTTTCTAATGGCGTTTTAGTGAAATCTATAAGAGTTCAAATAAAAAAGTTACAATCATTCGAAAATTGAAAAAATGGCATTTTTGCAAAAAGTGCAATTTTGACAATTTTTTATTTTACTCCCGGAGGGTTCCAATGCACATCAAAGAGCATATTTATACCAAAGAACCCTAAATTAAGTGAAGTAAGTACAAAAAAACATTCTAAAATTTGTAATTTTTCAAAAAAGTTGAAAGAATGGGGAGTTAGGGGTCTTTTTTTGCCACTTTTTGAAATTCAATATCTCGGTAACATGAAGAGCTGGAGACGCGAGTTTTGGCTCAATTTGTAGTATTTTTTATCCTCTTTCTAATGGCGTTTTAGTAAAATCTATAAGAGTTCAAATAAAAATGTTACAATCATTCAAAAATAAAAAAAATAGCTTTTTTGCAAAAAGTGTAATTTTTTGCAATTTTTTATTTTACTCCAAGAGGGTTCTAATGCACATCAAAGAGCGTATTTATACCAAAAAACCTTAAATTAAGTGAAATAAGTACAAAAAAACACTTTAGAATGTTTAATTTTCCAAAAAAGTTGAAAGAATGGGGTGTTAGGGGTCTTTTTTTACTACTTTTTGAAATTCAACATCTCGGTAACATGAAGAGCTGGAGAGGCGAGTTTTGGCTCAATTTGTAGTATTTTTTATCCTCTTTCTAATGGTGTTTTAGTAAAATATATAAGAGTTCAAATACAAATGTTACAATCATTCAATTATTGAAAAAAATGCTATTTTAGCAATTTTTTATTTTTGCTCCAGGAGGGTTTCAATGCACAGCAAAGGGCATATTTATATCACATGACCTTAAATTAGGTGAAATAAGTACAAAAAAACATTTTAAAATGATTCATTTTTCAAAAAAATTTCAAGAATGGGGGGGTATTAGGGGTCTTGTTCACTACTTTTTGAAATTCAATATCTCGGTAACATGAAGAGCTAGAGAAGCGAGGTTTGTCTCAATTTGCAGTATTTTTTATCCTCTTTCTAATGGCGTTTTAGTAAAATCTATAAGAGTTCAAATAAAAATGTTACAATCATTCAAAAATAAAAAAATGGCATTTTTGCAAAAAGTGTAATTTTTTTCAATTTTTTATTTTACTCCAGGAGGGTTCCAATGCACATCAAAGAGCATATTTATACCAAAGAACCTTAAATTAAGTGAAATAAGTACAAAAAAACACTTTAAAATGTTTAATTTTTCAAAAAAGTTGAAAGAATGGGGGGTATTAAGGGTGTTTTTTTACTACTTTTTGAAACTCAATATCTCGGTAACATGAAGAGCTAGAGAGGCGAGTGTTGGCTCATCCCAATCCTCTGAGGTGTTTCATAATGAGCGAAATCGTCTTTCTAGCAAATCATTTTAACTGGATCAGATTAAAGACAGATCACAGCCACACATCATTATTGTATTGTTGTACAATAACTGTCTTGACGTTATTTGAAGTTTTCTATTTGGATTTTAGGCAAGTTGCAATGCGATTTCAAATATTTGTTTTTGTTTGGTGATATTAGCGGACCTAAAAACGATTAGATTTTTCAAAATGAATTTTTTTGGCTTAAAATAAAAAAACAAATGTGTCAATAAATGCATTACTTTCATTCCACAATAGCTATTTATGTAACCAGTTACGAAAAGTTAGATTTTGGGTAACGAATGAATGTTTGTAGGGTGAGCGCAGCGAGGTCCTACAATTTGAATGATTTACACAATAAGACATTTTCGAAACGTGTTGCATACATAATTTTTTCTAATTTTGACCAAAAAGCTGTGAAAACCATCTTTTAAAGTGATTTAACACAAATATTCACTTTCATAGCACCTTGTATAAACTGTGACAACGACATGTTATGATGGATGTCGCCCATATGTTTCTACGGAAATGCATAAAAACAGGGAGTGATGAAATGAACTTTTCATAACTAGTTACATAAAGTGATACTTTTCGTAACTAGTTACTAAACGTTTTGTCACTCTAATCAGTTTTGAAAAGTGTCACTTTTCTTGATAATCTCCAAAACAGTTTCAAGTGAGTTAGTTTCTCATCAGTTTCAGATAGAATACCAAGCCGGTTGCTGACTAGCGATTTGGATGACTCTGCGCCATCTACCGTCACCTGGACGAACCTTAAACAAAGTAGCCCGGTGCTTTGGGGGGGAGGGGGAGTAAGGTCTACGTGTGTGGTCTTCTTCAGCGCGAGCCGATTACCGAACCGCCGCTATATCGATACGCCGCGATGCTGATGATGATCCTGAGATGAAACGAGAAGGCAGGACCGGATTCGAACGGACAGCTAATTATCTTAAATTCCTTTTTCGAGTGCGTGGTTTGTTTTTGTTTTTATTTCTTCACCAGGGTGACTTTGCTTCAACTGCCTAACCGGTGATGGAATGTTGTCGGTTATATGTGTATTTCGACTGATCGGTTAGTTTTTTTTTTTGCTTACAGGTTGACCAGTTGTAAGTAGGTGATTAGGCAAATGCGAAAAGGTTTTTTGGTAAAAAACATGTTTGACCTGTGAGGTAGTCACACCATCACACCAGTACGTATTATATCATACATACAACCAGTAGCACCTATAGTCTATCCGGCGAATCTACGACGAATCTACCAATACTTGATTAGTATTGGTCTACAGGGTGTCCCACGACGAAAGACATCGATTGATATTGGAAAAAGTATAAATAGGAGAGTTTTGAAAACTTGGCAGGATACTGATGTGGGCATGCCCAATCTAACTAAAATATTTTCAAGATGGTTGAACTTCCGTTTATACCGGAAGTCGATGACAACTTTCTTATTTTAAATAGAACACTCTATATATTATTACATATTTGGATTCCTCACAAAATTCTGACCAATTTTGTGTAGAATGTCCTATGCCTATCTCTAGCCGTTTTCGAAATATTTGGTGTTTTTCCAAAAAAGTAATAGTTGCAACGCTCAACATATTTTTGTACTCTGTCAAAACCGTATTTCATTTTGCAATGAAACTTTGGGTTATTGTAAATAAAGGATCGTTTAATTAAACTGAGGGTGCGTAATGACTCATTTGTATACAGGGTCGTCAAAAAAAATCATAAACTTGCCACTAAAAAAAATGAAAAAATTCAAGTTTTTTAAATAGAAACCCACATTTTTTATGACAGAATCATTTTGTGCATTAAAAATTACTATACGTTTCAATTTACTTGCCTATACCTAAATCCAACCCATTTCGTTTTATTTGAGAATAAACATTTTTTTATTAGGCTGCATGGTTGGGATTAGCTGATACTCTAATTGGCCATGCTTTTGACACATGGTATGAATATTGGAGACCTGCAGAGCATGTTGTCAGGTATCAAGAAGACTACCTTGTTAAATCTCAATTGGAGAAACGTCAAAGAAACTATAAACATATGTTAAGGATCTTGTACATAACATGACTCCTGCAAAAGTAATTGGACCATCTCAAAGACCTAGAAGTTATAGGGTAAGATTAGCAAATGGAAATGAAGTTGAACGTAATCGCGTGCAATTATACCAAGCTTCTTCACATAACCCTGTAAGTTCTGATGATGAACTAGATTTTGATGTGAACCAAGTTCCAGATAATCAACCTGATTTTGTAGAAAATTCTTTGCACAATTTTAATAATGTTGAACCTTCAACTGAAAATAATCTTACAACTTCAAGGTCTGGACGGTTGATTAAAAAGCCGGAGTATCTTAAAGATTATGTTCCTTAAAATAACTAATTGTATTATATTTTTATTTTTTATAAGAAAAGAGGGATGTCAGGTATCATAGTAATAATAACTATGATAAGTAGTTGGTTGGTGGTGACAGGAGGAGTCAGTCAATAAAGTTGATAGTTAAAAGCACAACATACTTTTATTAACAGTATTTAGAACATCATTACACATGTTAATAAGACTAGTTTTGAGTGTTTTGACAACTGCAAATATGCCGTCACGGTTACGTTATTCAAACCAAGATTACTTAAATCTGTTAATTATTTACGGAGAATGTGATAAAGTTGTGAGTAGAACATGTGAGATATTTGCCGCTCGTTATCCGGAAAAACCAAAGCCATCACCAAAAGCTGTCAAGCAAATAATTGAAAATTGTAAGAATACGGGATCTGTGAAGAGAAAACCTACTAAATCAAAACCAATCCTTAATAATACAAATGTAGAAATTGCATTTTTGGGCTATTTTGTTGCAAATCCAACTTCGTCAATAAGACAAGTTTCCGTAGAAACAGGCATATCCAAAAGCTCAATTCAGAGGATCCTGAAGAAACATAAATTTCACCCTTTTTTATTTAAATTAGTGCAACACTTAAAAGAGGTTGACTTTCCGAAGAGAGTGGATTTTAGTGAGTTTTTGCTGATTAGTCACTATGGAGAAGAATTGTTTTTGAATAATATTATTTAGAGCGACGAGGCCAAATTCACTAAAAATGAAATGTTCAATAGACATAGTTCACACTACTGGTGTGACACAAATCCACACGTAATTAGAGAGAGAAATTTTCAAGAAATATGGAGTTTTAATAATAAAAAATGTTTATTCTCAAATAAAACGAAATGAGTTGGATTTAGGTATAGGCAAGTAAATTGAAACGTATAGCAATTTTTAATGCTCAAAATCATTCCGTCATAAAAAATGTGGGTTTCTATTTAAAAAGCTTGAAATTTTTCATTTTTTTTAGTGGTAAGTTTATGATTTTTTTTTTGACGACCCTGTATACAAATGAGTCATTACGCACCCTCAGTTTAATAAAACGATCCTTTATTTACAATAACCCAAAGTTTCATTGCAAAATGAATTAAGGTTTTGACAGAGTACAAAAATATGTTGAGCGTTGCAACTGTCACTTTTTTGGAAAAACATCAAATATTTCGAAAACAGCTAGAGATAGGCATAGGGTATTGTAGACGAAAGTTGGTCAGAATTTTGTGAGGAATCCAAATATGTAATAATATATAGGGTGTTCTATTTAAAATAAGAAAGTTGTGATCGACTTCCGGTATAAACGGAAGTGCAACCATCTTGAAAATATTTTAGTTAGATTGGGCATGCCAACATCAGTATTCTGCCAAATTTTCAAAACTCTCCTATTTATACTTTTTCCAATATCAAACGATGTCTTTTGTCGTGGGACACCCTGTATAGGCTTAATTACTGCTAACTTGAGATTATATGGGAAAATACCTTCCTTCAAAGAGTTATTTATAATATAGCAAATAATTTCCGCCATTGCTGGCATTGTTTGACATACAAGCTTACTTGGGACTTCATTATCACCCGAACTGCTCTTTGGCTTAATTTTTTTGGTGCATTCAAGAATTTCTTCAACACTTATTGGTCTCACCTGCATCGATTCCACGTTTCTTTTTATTTTCGTATTCCATGGAGTTTGGCTAGTTCCTTTGCAAAGCTCTGGAATAATGGCCACCAAATAATCGTTGTATGAGTCCGCAGTCTCTTCAGCAAATTCCGATATTAGATCGTCCACATGCACTTGTTTTTGTTGTCTGAGTTATTTATTTTAGTGCTCTGACCTAACTTTTATTAACAATTTTTCATATTCTTTTTTAGCCAGGGAATATCTTTCTATATAGTCTCTCTCGTTTTGGCCTTTTAACATTAACAGAATATCCAACTTATTTTTGGCTTCTTGAACCTCATCGGGATTGTATAACTTTTTTGGAAAACAATGGTGAAAAACTGCAAGAAAGGTTTTGCTGAAAAGTGACCATTGTCGGGTGATCTCGCAGGCCATTCCATGGGACCACGTCTACCAATCCATCTTCCAGGAAATCGATTGTTCAGATATTCTCAGACGGGAAGTGAATAGTGTGGAGGTGCACCGTCTTGTTGGAAAATCAGTTGATTTTCAAATAAATTTTCATCATTTTCTAGTAGCTATGTTATGGTCGTATCAACAGTGGTGTCAACAAGCTCAAGATAAGTAGCGCCATTCAAATTACCGTCAATAAAAAACGGGCCAACGATGTGGTCTCCTAAAATACCTGCCCAAACATTAAGTTTTTCTGGATATTGGGTATGGGTTTTCCTAAACCAATGTGGATTCGTGTCTGACCAATATTTACAGTTATGCCTGTTCACTTCTCTATTCAAAAAAAAACATACACTCATCACTGAAGCAAATTGTATTTTAAATATATATTGTACAACAAGTTTACGTTGTTTGTCAGATTAGTAGACATAATTTCACAAAATTGTAGTCTTCTATCATAGTCATCTTCGATTAATTCCTGAACCAATTTTACGTTGTATGGATGAAAATTGTATTTTTTTTAAATTCTTCATACACTGCTTGTCGAAACACCCGATGCATGGGAAATTTGATTTAAAGACTGATTATTATCCATTGCAACGTGACCCAAAACAGCAACTTCATTTGGTTCATTAATAATTTGTCTTTCAGGTTGATGTTTTTTGATTGTCACGGAACCAGTTTCCATGAATTTTTGCATCAACTTTAAGACATACTGATGACCAATTAATTTATCTGGATGGATTGCATTGAATTGACATTTGTCATTATGTTTGAAATAAAAACGTACAATTTCTATTCTTTCGGCAGTCGTGTAAACCATATTGACAATGTTCCTTCAAAACGAACTTACAAGTTGACCGACTGAGGCAAAAACATGGAATGGAAAACAGGTATTCGGTAGTGTTATCAGCAGTTTGACCAAAATAACAAAAAAATGTTTTTATTTATTTTTTGGTCTCAATTCAAAGCAAATGTACAAATTAAATAGTACAATTAATTTCTTGTGAAATACCCTTTCCAACGATGTGCCACACAGGGTATGGTGCCATTTGAAAACTTAGTGGGGGTGGCTATGGCGGCAAAGGGGCTGATGGCAGAAATTCAAATCCTACGTAAAAAGATGTCCCCCTTGCAATCTTTGTTGACGTGTCTTAGCATTTTTTAACAGAGAAATTATTTTGGAAGATATTCAGGGTGGCTACTTGTCATTGAAAAACCCTGTATTATCAATGCAGCTTTTGCAAGAAGACGTAATTCTAGTGTTTTCTAAAATTGTTGGGTAGATTCGAAAAGCTGACATAACTAACATTGTTATGGAGAAACGAATAATTATGAGAATTTAAAAAAAGGAAATAAACAATCATAAACAACTTTACCTGAATGTTATTAAAAATTTCGATTAGCAATTTGAAACTTGGGGAAATCACATTCAACCTGCCACACTGGTTGGTGTTATAACACCTTTTCCATTTCCTTATTGGACTGTTAAGCAGCGTTTACAGAAAATCACCTTATATAAAGACCACTCGTAGATTTCCATTCGTTTTTATTAGTTTCTACAAAGCAGTTAGTACAAGCGCAATTTGTTTCTCAAACACCATATTTACACAAGCCTCGTCGCCCGAGATTTCAATAGAACAACTTCAATTAGACCAATTTGCGCGCATAAAGGATTATTAGCGACCAAACACAGTCATATCGACGCAAATTCTTGAAATATAAGCGAACATGTTAAGCGGAATAGGAGCTATAAACGTACCTCTTTAACGGCCATATAAAATTTTCCAGTTTCTGCCATATTTGCTACGTAATTATGGCACAATTATACTGGACGGGATAATTAACTAGACATCTTGAATTATGTTACCTATGTAAATGGGAGGATTTCATCTACTATATTTGAATGAAAACGCAATACCAGGGCGATGTTGCAAAGCACATAGAAATTTTTAAAATTGCTTCACTTCAATGCTTATACGGCTTATGATAATTCTTATCTCCAAATTAGATTATACAGGGTTAGCCACCCAAATCATCGTTAATTAAAAGTTTATTAGGATCAAGTAACATAAATTCGGTGCGTGCTATATTTCAAAAACATTTTCATCTCAATGTTGTATATCTACCGTTTTTATAGTTTTTCTACCGTTCTCCTAATTTTTGTATATAATCTACCATTTTTATTTACGTTGTTGCCACTATGTTGGTTGTGAAACTTTTCATATACTTTTTCAGTCTATTGAATAGGAAATATAATAAAGATTCTAAAAATGCGCTGAAAGCAGTCATTTTCTTACTCCAAATTATTCTCTAAAACCACGTGATATCTGTCACTATTGTCAGAATTGTCGAAATTTTACTAGAATTTGCAAGAATTACATTTTAACACAGTTTTCGAAACAAGACGATTTTCTGAGATTTATGACAGTTATTTTGACAATTGTCACTTCATAGTCTAGCTAAATAGTCTTCCGAAATCACGTGACAACTGTCACTAACGTCAAAACTGTGAAACCATGCTCAAAAGTTGCAAAAATCAGGATTTAAAAACGTTTTCTTGCAGTATTTGATATAAAACGTGTTTCTGAGATTTATGACAGTTATTTTGCCAATTATCACGTGACCGTCTAGCTAAATAGTGTTCTAAAATCACGTGACAACTGTCACTAACGTCAAAACTGTCAAACCATGCTCAAGAGTTGCAAAAATCAGAGTTTAGAAACGTTTTCTTGCAATATTTGATATGAAACGTGTTTCTGAGATTTATGACGGTTATTTTGCCAATTATCACATAACCGTCTAGCTAAATAGGGTTCTAAAATCACGTGACAACTGTGACTAACGTCAAAACTGTCAAACCATGCTCTAAAGTTGCAAAAATCAGGGTTTAGAAACGTTCTCTTGCAGTATTTGATATAAAACGTTTTTCTGAGATATATGACAGTTATTTTGCCACTTATCACGTGACCGACTAGCTAAATAGTGTTCTAAAAATTACGTGACAACTGTCACTAACGTCAAAACCGTCAAACCATGCTCAAGAGTTGCAAAAATCAGGGTTTAGAAACGTTTTCTTGCAATATTTGATATGAAACGTGTTTCTGAGATTTATGACGGTTATTTTGACAATTATCACGTGACCGTCTAGCTAAATAGTGTTCTAAAATCACGTGACAACTGTCACTAACGTCAAAACTATCAAACCATGCTCAAGAGTTGCAAAAATCAGGGTTTAGAAATGTTCTCTTGCAGTATTTCATATAAAGAGTGTTTTTGAGATTTATGATTTTTGACAATGGTCAATCATCATCAATGATTAAAATTTTGACAACTATTAAAAGACACTCTGTATAATAATGTAAAATGAATGAATATGTTTTAATCTACCGTTTTTTGACTGATTATTCTACCGCCATTAAATATTTTGACTTGGCAACACTGTTTCATCTTTCTGTCACTTCTGGTTTAACCGGAAGTAAACTTGCTTATTTCAAATGGAACACCATGTACATTAATGTATTTTTGAATAGTCCCATCAATTTCAAATATTTTTTATGTGTCATAGCTGGCTGCAATGGTTTTCGAAATATTGACGTTTGAAAAATGACATTTTTAGTTTTTTGGAGTGTCACCTCCTAATCTGAATAAGATAGAGCAAAACGGCTTTCAAGTTCTTCTCTTATAACTTTTTAGGATCTATTGCGTGGTCATATTAGAAAACTTGACAGTTGTCCAATTTTTTACTTCAAATGTCAAAACTACAAATATTACCAAATGATTGATCTCAAAAACAAAGCAAGCAAACCGTTTTGCTCTATCTCATTCTGGATATGACACTTGAAAACTTGAATGTGTCATTTTTCAAACGTCAATACCTCGAAAACCGTTGTAGATACATAAAAAAATTAGTGATGGGTAAATTACCGGTAAAGTAAATATTTTACTTTACCAGGGAAATTTGACCGGAAAATTACTAATTCCGTATTTCTGGCAGCATAAATTTTAACACAAAAATGTGCTTAAAATACTCAATTTCTTACTCCAAGTGGGTTTTACAAGCGATTATGTCCCTGACTGTTTTGTCAAACTGTGTTTGTGGCAGTTCAAACTTTGACACCGCTTTTCTCCCAGACTGTACCAAATTTTGTAGTGTTTTTTCAGGTTATTTGATAGAAAATTTAATGAGGATTTCAAAAATGTGCTTAAAATTGTCATTCTTTCACTCGAAGTGAGTTTTACAAGCGATTTTGTCCCTAACTGTCTTTTCAAACCGTCTTTCTGACAGTTTATATTTTGACACTATTTTTCTCCGTGACTTAACCTGATTTTGTAATGGTTTTTTTATTCCTTTAGATAGAGAATTTAATGAGGATTCCAAAAATGTGCTTAAAACTGTAAGTTTCTTTCTCCAAGGGGATTTTACAAGCGATTCTATCCTTGGCTGTTTTCACACTATGTTTTTGGCAATTCAAATGTTGATAGCGTTTTTCTCGCTGAGTGTACTCGATTTTGTAGTGTTTTTTTATGTCTTCCGATAGTAAATTTAGTGAGGATTCCAAAAATGGGCTTAAAAACATGATTTGATCACTCCAAGTGGGTTTTATAGGCGATTTTGTTCCTGACTGTCCTTTAAACCGTGTTCAAATTTTAGATCACAATTTTATTGATTTGTAAATTTGCTGCACCAAATCCGTTTTTCCTAGATAAGTCGAAAATGGTAGAGGTTACGAAAAATTTGCAAGAGACCAAAAATGTTTCTAATCAACTCCTTAACTCAGCACCGTAAGTTTGCAGGACCGTTTTTTGCGTGAAATATACAGGGTGTACATGATAATTATGGTGATTGACTGTTTTTGGTCAACCTGTCCACAATTTTTTAGAGAGAATTTTTTGCTTTACATCCTGAGAAAGATGAGCTCAAAACGGTTAATTTGAGTGGTTCAACCTCCCTGAACTCCCAAATCGAACCGAGTTACAGAGTGCTCAAATTTCAAACCACAATTTCAACTGATTTGAAAATTTGTTGCATCAAACTAGTTTTTGCAAAATAACTCTAAAGTGAAAGTTACGAAAAATTTGAAACAGAGCAAAAATGTTCGTAAAGAAGTGCTAAACTCATCCCTGGAAATTTTGTAGTCTGTTACTATACAAGAGGTGCATGAAAATTTTAGCAATTTTTTTTACACCCCGTATATGTTCAATCGTGTTGCGTTTAGTACAAAGTGAAAGAGCAGTTCAAGGCAAATGTTTTGAGCTTTCTCCAATAGCAGAAATCCCAAAAATGGCGGAGATACAAAAATTTTAAAAATGTTGATTCCATGAAAAAAGTCAAAAAGTCGATTATTTCGGAAACGGTTAGAGGTACGGACATTTTGAAATAAATCAAAAATGTTCAAAATGGCTTTCTTCACACAGTGGATTAGGTTTACACGCACTCATAATCTGTAAATTATAAAAAATAGCATAAGTTTCAAATTTAACCGTTTTTGAAACCCCAAAATTGATGGAGATATAAAAGTTACAAAAAAAATCGAGTATCTCGGAAACGGTTTGAGGTACGAAAATGTTTAAAAAGCCAATGAATATTTAGAATGACTTTTTGCACCCCGGTGGAAGGTTTACGATTACTTAGAACCCGGTCACAACTGACAGAGCGTTTTAGTTTTCTGAACACCCTGTATATGTTCAAAGGTGTTGCGATTAGCCGGAGGTGAAACAGCAAACATTTTTGAGATTTTCACATCGCCGAAACATCCAAAATGGCGGAGCCACAAAAAATTAAAAGTTTTGATGAAATTTCCAAAAAAAAGTATAAAAGTACAATATCTCGGAAACGGTTACAGTTATGGAAGTTGTACTACAGACCGGGAATGTTTAAAGTGACTTTTTGCCCTTAGTGGACTAGGTTTACTCCCCCATAGTCTCGGGTAAACGCGATCACAACTGGTAGAACATGTATTCAACCTGCATGTATTCAATGGTGTTACGGTATTTGAAAAAGCAGTTCAAAACAAACATTCGGTGTTTTTTAACTGTCACTAGTTTGATTCACACGTGATCATATTTTTGAATAGCCCACAGTCTGGACTATCTTTTACCTTCAGTGACTTTTTCTCGTAACTTTTTAAATAACAAAGTTATTAAAGCTGAAAGCGAAAAGTGTCAAAATTATTGTTTTAATCTGGCAGGCGTGACTTTGACGCCCTCTGGCGGCCAAACGGGGAAAGTTACAAGGTCATGTGATCATATTTTTGAATAACACATAAAAAAATCATTGAGTCAGACAGAAATGGCAACATTGACAGTGACATGTGTCAGTGCCTACATATATGACATTTGTCGCCATCTTTATCTTACTGCTTGTATTAATATGGTTTGTTCCTTTTAACTGGTTTCTTATGTATAATTTTGAAATTTTCATTCTCACGTCCACGGAATCTACATAATTTGGCAACAATGCATTTTCTGCTTGGTACAGTAAGATTTGACTCTTTCTAGATATATTTGGCAGCTCTGTTTTTTTCAGCCTAAAATAGCCCCATTTTGAAGCTTTTTCCAGATAGTCCAAGAACAAAGTTTCGGCTTTTTTTTTTGTTTTCTAGACACGTTTGGCAACACTGTTTTTGTACAGTGAACATTTTGTTTCCAAGTGAGTCATAACGACTAAAAGCGGCAAGATAAAGTGGACCGTACTGAGGTAAAAGCAAGTTAGGAAATTGACAAGGTTGCCAAAGTGCAGAAAAAACTGAAAATTACCACCAGCCTCTATCAACTGTCTAAACATTTTAGGACCTTCATTTTTTTCAGGAGTTTTAAAGTGACTCACCCTGTATATTCTGTGATTTTCTCAGAATTTTTGTTCTTAAATCAAAGGAGATACAGGATGAAACACGTTAGTGTCACTTTGACCGCTAAAGCAATTTTTAAGAATTTCTCAAAGTTTACATTTAAAACCGCCATTTTTTTTAGGAAATTTTAACTGACTGTATTTTCTGTGCTGGCTAGAAAAACGGTTATTTTAAGTGGCACACCCATTTTTAGGTCACGTGACGATTAAATAATTTTTAGGGTGTGAATATGACTCGAGCATCGACGAATCCACGCTAAAAGAGGCAGCGTTTCGAATCGAGATTCCACCTCAGAATTGTCTACGTCATCTTCAGAGAGACAGGGCACCCTAGGAGGTTGTTTCCGAGTCAAACACGACGTCCGCACACGCGCTATAGCTTGTAATTTCAGATTCGGGCTTCACCAGGTGCACCAGCGATTTTCAATGGATTCCACTCCGGCGCCCTCCCCCGTCAAAATAGAGGAGGAAGTGCCTCCGGTGTCCAAACCGCCCACAAAACGCCCAAAAGGGCAACGACCGGTGAGTGTCACCCATTTGAGTGAGTGAAACGTTTTTTCAGTGAAAATCATCTTCAGGACCTTCCAGCTCCGGGTAGTTTGGACCGGCGCAGCCAGATGAAACGGGAGGAACGCGACCAAAAGTCCCGATCGTCGCACGTGAAAAGTCCTCCAAGACTGGAGGATTTCCAGCCGAATTTGGGCTACTGTTGTCCCCCGCCCGCTTCTAACGATGGGTATTTTGAAAGTTTTCATAGGAGACACGAGAGGTAGAACTAGTGACGTAGCAACGCTAATATTGTGCTTAAATTTGAGTAAAAAAATTGGTCTAATTTGACGCCCTCTGGCGGCCAAACGGTGATACTTACCCAGTCATGTGATCATATTTTTGAATAGCCCACAGTCTGGACTATCTATTACCTTCAGTGACTTTTTCCCGTTACTTTGTAAATAACAAAGTTATTCAAGGTCAAAGTCCCAAAAAGTAACAGAGATACTTGAGAATTTTAAAAAGAAAAATGGTCACGTGTCGCACATATCAACAAGAATTAATAAATATATTAAAAAGCGAATAAGTTTTGTTTGGTTTTCTTGTAAACTTTACTGTGATAGTGTTTAAACACAATTTACTTTTATAAGTGTGACTGATAATTAGAAAATATGTATTGTGATGATCAAGTCAAAATCAAGTTTGAAAAAAAAATGTAATTAATATAATGTAACATGTAATTTGATGTAACATCTATAAGTTGAAGTTATTTTAGCATTCGTATTTCTTTTATGTGATTTTTAATGCCAAATTTTAGTTTTAGTTTTGTTGGCTGTATTATTTTTTTATAATTTACGTATTAGGTAAGTTTTATTTGCTAATGATTTTCTTGATTATGTTTTCTTTGTTTATCGATGTTGTTTTATTAACTTTACTATAATATCTGTACAATTTAAAAAGAAGAATTTTAAATTAAATGATTTTAAAAAAAGTAAAAAAGTTGGATATCTCGAAATCGTTTAAAGGTGCAAAAATGTTGCTAGAAAGCAGCAATAACGGTAGCAAGCTTATCTGTTCATAAAAAAAACCGAAAAAATAACTTAAACAATGAGGAAGTGTTATCTGGAGCTTGATTAGTAACCTTAGGTCAGACCGGAAAGAATCAATAATGAATAGTCACTAGTCAATGCGCACATTCATAACCTATAATAACCATTATTGCGGATCATCTATTACAACTTTACTTGGCGTGGAGAACGTTATGAGAAAATTAAACTTGCATAATGTACGGACTATGTCTGTGATGTGAAAGATGGAACAACAATGGTACCTAATGGGTATGTCAGAAAGATGGCTAAATAATGTGCATTCAAATTGGAAATCGTTTAAACCCACAGGCGCATGGTTAATGGTAATAGGTTATGTTGACAAAATGAAAAATTGAATAATTTGTCAATGTACTAACCGAATATTTATGTTACTTTAAGTTTCCAAGCATGTTTTGAAAAACTTTATTTTCCTAAAAACCGTAAAACTCAGTTGATTTTCCAAAAGTTGATGGATTCCAAAAATGTGCTTTTATAGGCGATTTTGTCTCTGACTGTCCTGTCAAACTGGGTCTGGCAGTTCAAACTTTGACACCTCTTTTCACCCTGACTGTACTAAATTTTGAACTGTGTTTTTCAGGTTATTGAATAGGAAATTTAATGAGAATTCCAAAAATGTCCTTAAGACAGTTATTTTCTTACTCCAAGTGGGTTTTTTCAGGCGATTATGTCCCTGACTATCCTAACAAACTGTGTTTCTGGCAGTTCAAACTTCGACATCGCTCCTCTCCCTGACTTTATCAAATTTTGTACTGTTTTTTCAGGTTATTGAATAGGAAATTTATTGAGGATTTCAAAAATGTGCTTAAAACTATTATTTTCTTACTCCAAGTGGATTTTACACGCGATTTTGTCCCTGACTGTCCTGACAAACTGTGTTTCTGGCAGTACAAATTTTGACACCGCTTTTCTCCCTGACTGTACCAAATTTTGTACTGTTTTTTCAGGTTATTGAATAGGAAATTTATTGAGGATTCCAGAAATGTGCTTAAAACAGATTTTTTCTTACTTCAAGTAGGTTTTACAGGCGATTTTGTCCCTGACTGTCCTGACAAACTGTGTTTCTGGCAGTACAAATTTTGATACCGCTTTTCTCCCTTACTGTACCAAATTTTGTACTGTTTTTTCAGGTTATTGAATAAAAAATTTAATGAGGATTTCAAAAATGTGCTTAAAACTGTTATTTTCTTACTACAAGTGGGTTTTACAGGCGATTATGTCCCTGACTGTCCTGACAAACTGTGTTTCTGGCAGTACAAATTTTGACACCGCTTTTCTCCCCGACTTTACCAAATTTTGTACTGTTTTTTCAGGTTATTGAATAGGAAATTTAATAAAGATTTCAAAAATGCGCTTAAAATAGTCAATTTCTTACTCCAAGTGGATTTTACAAGCGATTATGTCCCTGACTGTCCTGATAAACTGTGTTTCTGGCAGTACAAATTTTGACACCGCTTTTCTCCCTGACTGTACCAAATTTTGTACTGTTTTTTTAGGTTATTGAATAGGAAATTTATTGAGGATTCCAAAAATGTGCTTAAAACTATTATTTTCTTACTCCAAGTGGATTTTACACGCGATTTTGTCCCTGACTGTCCTGACAAACTGTGTTTCTGGCAGTACAAATTTTGACACCGCTTTTCTCCCTGACTGTACCAAATTTTGTACTGTTTTTTCAGGTTATTGAATAGGAAATTTATTGAGGATTCCAGAAATGTGCTTAAAACAGATTTTTTCTTACTTCAAGTAGGTTTTACAGGCGATTTTGTCCCTGACTGTCCTGACAAACTGTGTTTCTGGCAGTACAAATTTTGATACCGCTTTTCTCCCTTACTGTACCAAATTTTGTACTGTTTTTTCAGGTTATTGAATAAAAAATTTAATGAGGATTTCAAAAATGTGCTTAAAACTGTTATTTTCTTACTACAAGTGGGTTTTACAGGCGATTATGTCCCTGACTGTCCTGACAAACTGTGTTTCTGGCAGTACAAATTTTGACACCGCTTTTCTCCCCGACTTTACCAAATTTTGTACTGTTTTTTCAGGTTATTGAATAGGAAATTTAATAAAGATTTCAAAAATGCGCTTAAAATAGTCAATTTCTTACTCCAAGTGGATTTTACAAGCGATTATGTCCCTGACTGTCCTGATAAACTGTGTTTCTGGCAGTACAAATTTTGACACCGCTTTTCTCCCTGACTGTACCAAATTTTGTACTGTTTTTTTAGGTTATTGAATAGGAAATTTATTGAGGATTCCAAAAATGTGCTTAAAACTGTTATTTTCCTACTCCAAGTGGGTTTTACAGGCGATTATGTCTGTGACTGTTTTGACAAACTGTGTTTGTGGCAGTTCAAACTTTGACACTGCTTTTCTCCCTGACTTTACCAAATTTTGTACTGTTTTTTCAGGTTATTGAATAGGAAATTTAATAAAGATTTCAAAAATGCGCTTAAAATAGTCAATTTCTTACTCCAAGTGGATTTTACAAGCGATTATGTCCCTGACTGTCCTGACAAACTGTGTTTCTGGCAGTACAAATTTTGACACCGCTTTTCTCCCTGACTGTACCAAATTTTGTACTGTTTTTTCATTTTATTGAATAGGAAATTTATTGAGGATTTCAAAAATGTGCTTAAAACAGTTATTTTCTTACCTCAAGTAGGTTTTACAGGCGATTTTGTCCCTGACTGTCCTGAAAAACTGTGTTTCTGGCAGTACAAATTAAATTTTGATACCGCTTTTCTCCCTGACTGTACCAAATTTTGTACGGTTTTTTCAGGTTATTGAATAGGAAATTTATTGAGGATTCCAAAAATGTGCTTAAAACTGTTATTTTCCTACTCCAAGTGGGTTTTACAGGCGATTATGTCACTGACTGTCATGACAAACTGTGTTTCTGGCAGTTCAAATTTTGACACCGATTTTCTCCCTGACTGTACCAAATTTTGTACTGTTTTTTCATTTTATTGAATAAGAAATTTGTTGAGGATTCCAAAAATGTGCTTAAAACAGTTATTTTCTTACTTCAAGTAGGTTTTACAGGCGATTTTGTCCCTGACTGTCATGACAAACTGTGTTTCTGGCAGTTCAAATTTTGAAATCACTTTTCACTCTAACTGTACGAAATTTTGTACTGTTTATTCAGGTTATTGAATAGGAAATTTAATGAGGATCCCAAAAATGTGCTTAAAACAGTTATTTTTTTTCTAAAAGTGGGTTTTATAGGCGATTATGTTCCTGACTGTCCTGTCTGGATTTCTGGCAGTTCAAACTTTGACACCGCTTTTCACCCTGACTGTACTAAATTTTGTACTTAAACTTAAATAGGAAATTTAATGAGGAATCTAAAAATGTGCTTAAACCAGTAATTCTTCTTACTTCAAGTGGGTCACGTGACTGTTTTGCTAAATTATCTTCTAAAACCACGTAATATGTCAAAGTGTCAAAAATCGCCTAGAATCTACAAGAATTTAAGTTTAACACAGTTTTCTTTTCACAACGAGACGTGTTTCTGAAATTTATGACAGTTGTCACGTGACCGCCTAGTTAAACTAATTTCTAAAACCACGTGATATGTCACTAATGACAAAACGTGATGAAACCAACTCACTATAATAATGTAAAATGAAATTTGTTTTCCTTGTATATAAATTGTTTTTTCCTCGTAAATTTTAGGATTTGTATCACGGATTTTCTGAAGAAAATTGTGAAGTTACTGCAAATTTTATTTTTTGTCTATACTATACTTTAAGCTATAATCTGCCTGTTAAAAAAAACGAAATAACTTAAAACTCGTCTGTCAATGTTTACAAGAATCAAACTATTTACAATAATTATTTTAATAGAACATTTTGATTTGGCTTGATGAAGCATCTGGTGTATGTCTCAATATACGGTTATGGGCTATTTAATATTTTTGATTATATACTATGCCCAATTATTTCATCATATTCCAGCGTGGAAGCATATAATAAGGTATATTGCAAAAGTGCCCGGGGATCACAAATTCCCCCCTTTTCTGGGTACCTCACTCATCAATAACAGGACCTTAATAGGCAGATCGTGCTCTATCGGCGTTTCGGCTCACACGCTCTACGTTCATGCCAAAGAGATAATGATAATATGGCAAACCGAAATATGGAGATTGGCGAGATGTGATGGCTAAATGAATATTGTTTAATATTGCGTGAAAACCGCTGTATTCAATTTTTTGTTTCGTTTAATCCTGCCATGTTATCGGTATTGAAATTTGCACTGAAAGTTTGCTCACCAATATAACCTTAATGAAGGTTGGCTTCCCTATCCCTTGCAACGTTGAACAACTGATCAACAGTGAGGTTAGTCTTCCTTCTGACATTTCTTAATCAAGATTTCTTTTGTCTTCCTTTGCTTTCTTTTCTTCTCTTCTTTCCTGCATGATTCATACTTTGACGATTGTCATCAGACTCTATCAGCCCAGGAAATTCATCTTTTTATGGATAGCGCTTTTGACCAATAAGTTTCTAGCCCATATAACAGCTGAGACCATAATTATATAACATTCTAGAATCTTTAATGTAAGAGCCAAACTCATTTACCTATTTGTGAACATTGACCTGTATCTTCACCATCATGGTCCAATTTATGGTTGCGCCCAGGTTTTTGTCAACCCTCTTCAACTACCTACTTAACTTCCAAGTTGTATGTTGTCAATTGTAGTTTTTGGGATTATTATTTATTTTGATTTTACTTATGTTCATTGTTAGTCTCAGCTTTTTTCACTCCCCCGATTATCATCTGCAAACATTATGTTATGATGGTCCTTCTATTGCTCACACCTTCCCTTCTTCCTTATAGTGTTTTCTGAAATATTAGTTGTAACCTACACATTGTTTCTACAGCCTTGTTCTGACTCTTCTTTGAATTTTTATGGAGTTTCTTTCATTATCATCTACACGTATAACAGCTTTTTGGTTGTAGTAAAGATTTTTGATAGGACTAATATCTTTGGGATCTAGGTTTATGTTTTTTAGAGTTTCTATCATTACATACAACGCTTCTCTAGTTTCCATTCCAACGTTGATATCTTCCTTTGCAAATTGGGAAAGTGGCAGAGCAAACCAGAATATAGAACACAGATTGAAGTAACATTAAAAAGAGCATTGTGTCGTAACATTGAAGAATTTCACGACTTTAGAAATAAACATTTTAAATGGTTCAGTGTTTAATTAGTGGAAGATGTAGTGTACTTGTTCTTTATCTTCTTCTTCTTTCTAATTAGGCATAATAACTATCCCTCATCGTAACTCGCTTTATGGAGGTAGAATGTCACTCCAACGTTTTCGAGGTCTTCTTATGCTTTACCTCACCGGATAGTGATTTATCTCTGGCAATCTTCACTATTCGCTTTTGTGTCACTCAATTTTTCTACATAGTAAATATTTCACTTTACCAGGAAAATGTGAATTACTAATACCGTGTTTCTGGCACTGACCCTACCAAATTTTGTAGTGTTTTTTCAAGTTATTGAATAGGAAATTTAATGAGGATTTTAAAAATGTACTTAAAATTGTCATTTTCTCACTCCAAGTGGGTTTTACAGGCAATTTTGTCCCTAACTGTCTTTTCAAACCGTCTTTCTGACAGTTTATATTTTGACACTATTTTTCTCCCTGACTTTACCTGATTTTGTAACGGTTTTTTATTCCATCAGATAGATAATTTAATGAGGATTCCAAAAATGTACTTAAAACTGTCAGTTTCTTTCTCCAAGGGGGTTTTACTATCGATTTTATCCTTGGCTGTTTTTTCAAACTGTGTTTTTATCAATTCAAATGTTGATAGCGTTTTTCTCTTTGACTGTACTCGATTTTGTAGTGTTTTTTTATGTCATCCGATAGGAAATTTAGTGAGGATTGCAAAAATGTGCTTAAAAACATGATTTGGTCACTCCAAGTGGGTTTTATAGGCAATTTTATTCCTGACTGTTCTTTAAACCGTGTTCAAATTTGAGATCACAATTTTACTGATTTGTAAATTTGCTGCACAAACCAGTTTATGCTAAATATGTCGAAAATGATAAAAGTTACGAAAAATTTGCAAGAGACCAAAAATGTTTCTAATCAACTCCTAAAACCAACACCGTAAGTTTGCAGGACCGGTTTTGCTTCCAGTACACAGGATGTGAAAGACAATTATGATGGTTCATTATTTTTGTTAACCCTGTACGCAATTTTTAAGATAGAGCTTTTTACTCTACACCATCATTAAAACGAACTCAAAACGGTACTTTTAAGTGGTTGAACCACCCTGAACTCCCAAAAATAACTGGGTTACAAGATGTTCAAGTTTCAAACCACAATTACAGTTGATTGGAAAATTTGTTGCATCAAACCAGTTTTTGCTAAATAACTCAGAAACGGTGAAGGTTACGAAAAATTTGAAACCTAACCTAACCTAACCTAACCTAGTCAACTTCTTAACTCAGCACCGTAAATTTTCAGGATCGTTTTTGCTTGAAATATACAGGGTGTGCATGAAAAATACGGTGGTTGAATGTTTTTGGTCACCCTGTACGCAATTTTTTAGAAAGATTTTTTTGCTTTACACCCCGAGAAAGAGGAGATCAAAACGGTTGTTTTAAGTGGTTAAACTACTCTGAACTCCTAAAAATAACTGAGTTACAGGGTGTTCAAATTTCAATCCACAATTTTAACTGATTTGAAAATTTGTTGCATCAAACTAGTTTTTGCGAAAAAACTCAGAAACGGTGAAGGTTACGAAAAATTTGAAAGAGAGCAAAAATGTTCCTAATCAACTCCTTAACTCAGCACCGTACATTTTCAAAACCTTTTTTGCTTGAAATATACAGGGTGTGCATGAAAACTATGGTGGTTGAATGTTTTTCGTCACCCTGTACGCAATTTTTAAGATATAATTTTTTACTTTACATCCAGAGGAAGAGGAGCTCAAAACGGTTTTTTTAAGTGGTTGAACCACCCTGAACTCCTAAAAATAACTGAGTTACAGGGTGTTAAATCTGTTAAAACTTCAAGCCACAATTTCAACTGATTGAATCAAACCAGTTTTTGCTAAATAACTCAAAAACGGTGAAAGTGACGAAAAATTTGCAGGAGATCAAAAATGCTCCTAATCAATTCCTTAACTCACTACCGTAAGTTTGCAGGACCGTTTTTGCTTGAAATATACAGGGTGTGCATGAAAAATATTGTGATTGACTGTTTTTGGTCACCCTGTACGCAATTTTTTTGAGAAAATTTTTTGCTTTACACCCTGAGAAAGAGGAGCTCAAAACGGTTCTTTTAAGTGGTTGAACCACTCTGAACTCCTAAAAATAACTGAGTTACAGGATGTACAAACTTCAAACTACAATTTCAACTGATTGGAAAATTGGTTGAATCAAACCAGTTTTTGCTAAATAACTCAGAAACGGTGAAAGTGATGAAAAACTTGCAAGAGATCAAAAATGTTCTTAATCAACTCCTTAACTCAGCAACGTAAATTTTCAGGATGGTTTTTGCTTGAAATATACAGGGTGTGCATGAAAAATATGGTGGTTGAATGTTTTTGGTCACCCTGTACGCAATTTTTAAGATATAATTGTTTGCTTTACACCCTGAGAAAAAGGAGCTCAAAACGGTTCTTTTAAGTGGTTGAACCACCCTGAACTCCTAAAAATAACTGAGTTACAGGGTGTTCAAACCACAATTTCAACTGATTGCAAAACTGATTGAATCAATCCAGTTTTTGCTAAATAACTCAGAAACGGTGAAAGTGACGAAAAATTACCAGGAGATCAAAAATGTTCTATATCAACTCCTTAACTCAGCACCGTACATTTTCAAAACCGTGTTTGCTTGAAATATACAGGGTGTGCATGATAATTATGGTGATTGACTGTTTTTGGTCACCCTGTCCGCAGTTTTTTAGAGAGAATTTTTTCAATTACACCCTGAGAAAGACGAGCTCAAAACGGTTCTTTTAAGTGGTTGAACCACTCTGCACTCCTAAAAATAACTGAGTTACAGGATTGTACAACTTGAAACTACAATTTTAATTGATTGGAAAACTGGTTGAATCAAACCAGTTTTTGCTAAATAACTTAGAAACGGTGAAAGTGACGAAAAATTTGCAAGAGATCAAAAATATTCCTAATCAACTTCTTGACTGAGCACCGTAAATTTTCCGGATGGTTTTTGCTTGAAATATACAGGGTGTGCATGAAAAATATGGTGATTGACTGTTTTTAGTCACCCTGCACGCAATTTTTAAGATATAATTTTTTACTTTAGACTCAGAGAAAGAAGAGCTCAAAGCGGTTCTTTTAAGTGGTTGAACCACGCTGAACTCCTAAAATTAACTGAGTTACAGGGTGTTCAAATTTTAATCCACAATTTCAACTGATTTGAAAATTTGTTGCATCAAACTAGTTTTTGCGAAATATCTCAGAAATGGTGAAAGTTACGAAAAATTTGAAGGAGAGCAAAAATGTTCGTAAGGAACTACTAAGCTCATTCCTGGAAATTTCAGTGATTTTTTAGTGATTTTAAATGAATGACAGGAAAATGGCAAATTTCAATTAGACCCATAAATTTACTAGTCAAATTGGAATTTACTGGTAAAATTGGTGAATTTTCCTGTCACGCTGTATTTTACTTTTCCAATTTTACTTGACCTTACTGTGGTAAATAACCGATAACGGTAAATTTACGACCATCATTAATAATTAATCTAGTTAGTTAATGTTTTGCATCTAAATGTACGTAGTACAGAAAAACCAAGGTACTTTGCTAAAGTAAAAATTTTGCTTAGAATACTCACTAAAACCCTTTTCAATAAGGTTAATAATTTTATAAGGAGCTAATCATTTATTTTATTTTACGACTTTCAACTATGGATTTAGAGACACCTTTTTTTTAAAGGCAATGTTTCGTATTAAGAGAGATTAATAAAATCGGGCCTACCTGGAACACGACACGAGATAAAAAGAACATGGAGGCAAAAGCCTATAAATGGTACCCACTATGCCTATTTATTAAAAGCATTTCAACAAAAACTGTAAAAGGACCCATTTAGGCCTATCTAAAATTAAAATTCGTAGATAAATTACAAGACGGGTGGTTTCAGGTAAATGCTGATAGGCTTAAGTCACTTATGTAGGAATTTATGGGCGCATTCGGTAAAATAACCGCCCAGTTGGATAACCAAGTAAATAATTTCTATTTTCAGGTGTTTTAATAATAATTACAAATACACAAAACCAAGCAACTTTCTATAGTTAAATATCTAAATTTAATGCCGCAGAAAACATGTCTATCCATCAAAAATATTAATTTCCATAATTTCCCGCTAACATATAAATTAAAATAGACCAAACAATAAATCTTTAAATATTTATGAGCTGTCAGGTCGAAAATGGCTCCACCCAAAAAATTAAATTTTACTTCCATAACAAATCAACTAGGCAGGTGGAATATTGCGTTCTCGACCTTTACATAGTTGTGTGTTGTATTTTAAGGCGATTGGTTTGTATATTCATAATGGATTCACCTGTTTTTTCCGTAATGGGGTTCGGGGAAAATAAGGAGCTGTCAGAAGAGAAAAGAATTATTACCTAGGGATTTCAATTTTCTTTGACTAATGACTACGTTGCTCGTAAAGAATGACATGTTAGTTGTACCATAGAAAATTCTCAAGACACGTACAATTTTTTTGTACAAGTTACGGGTCGCTTACTGTCAAAATTCGAATTGGATCAAAAACTATCATTATTACATATTCAGTAAGTCGTTTGTTTCTCAGGATTTAATCTTGACATACGGTCAATAAAAGCTTCTGCCTAAACATGGGTTAATAATATACTATTTTCAACTACTAACATGATAAACATTCCATTATTGACCTTTATGGTCATTGCTGACCTAGGTCAAAAATAGAGTCTAATCTCTAGTTCTAGTCTGGCACAAACACAACAAAAAGGGAAATTTTATTAACCTAGGTAAATAATAAAGTCAAAGTCTATGTGTTTCATGGGGAACATTTTTGGTTATTTGCTCTTTTTTCATAACTCTTACCGTTTTTGAGTTATTGATCAAAATAAGTTAGTATTGAACAAAAATTGACATTTAAAAGTTCAATGCAGTTTTTGGCCAATATCTCCTTTCCCCGACTAAATACGACAAAAAGTCAAATTAGCTTTCTTGAAGAACATTAAATTCCCTATAAAAAGTTTTTTTTACGACAATTTTAGCTCCTCGAATAAAGGAGATATGAATTTTTAAATTTATTGGTACCTTAATTGCCTCAAAGTTGCTTAATTAATTTTTTTTTGTTATTAGAGCCACTCAAATTTCAAGCCTCTCCATTTCGGTTATTTTTGGGACTTCGGGGAGTTTCTGCCACTCAAAAGAACCGTCTTTAGCTCCTCTTTTCAGTGGTGTGCGGCAAAAATTTCTAACCCCAAAAATACGTACAGGGTGTGGCAAAAACTGGACACATGTTACTTTTCACTCACCCCCTGTATACTACCACCCGTTTTGGAGTTTTGAAGTTACGTAGGTCGATTCAGCGTTTCATGGGAAACATATTTGGTTATATGCACTTTTTTCGTAACTATAACCGTTTTTGAGTTATTGATCAAAATAAGTTAATATTGAACAAAAATTGACATTTAAAAGTTCAATGCAGTTTTTGGACAATATCTCCTTTCCCCGACTAAATACGACAAAAAGTCAAATTAGCTTTCTTGAAGAGCATTAAATTCCCTATAAAACGTTTTTTTAACGACAATTTTAGCTCCTCAAATAAAGGAGATATACATTTTTAAATTTGTTGGTACCGTAATTGCCTCAAAGTTGCTTAATTGAATTTTTTTTGTTATTAGAGCCACTCAAAGTTCAAGCCTTTCCATTTCTGTTATTTTTGGGAGTTCAGGGAGTTTCTACCACTCAAAACAACCGTCTTTAGCTCCTCTTTTTAGTGGTGTGCGGCAAAAATTTCTAACCCCAAAAATACGTACAGGGTGTGGCAAAAACTGAACACACGTTACTTTTCACTCACCCCCTGTATACTACCACCCGTTTTGGAGTTTTAAAGTTACGTAGGTCGATTCAGCGTTTCATGGGAAACATATGTGGTTATTTGCACTTTTTTCGTAACTACAACCGTTTTTGAGTTATTGATCAAAATAAGTTAGTATTGAACAAAAATTGACATTTAAAAGTTCAATGCAGGTTTTGGCCAATATCTCCTTTCCCCGACTAAATACGACAAAAAGTCAAATTAGCTTTCTTGAAGAGCATTAAATTCCCTATAGAACGTTTTTTTAACGACAATTTTAGCTCCTCAAATAAAGGAGATATGAATTTTTAAAGTTGTTGGTATTTTAATTGCCTCAAAGTTGCTTAACTGAATTTTTTTTGTTATTAGAGCCACTCAAACTTCAAGCCTCTCCATTTCGGTTATTTTTGGGACTTCAGGGAGTTTCTACCAATCAAAAGAACCGTCTTTAGCTCCTCTTTTTAGTGGTGTGCAGCAAAAATTTCTAACCCCAAAAATACGTACAGGGCGTGGCAAAAACTGGACACACGTTACTTTTCACTCACCCCCTGTATACTACCACCCGTTTTGGAGTTGTAAAGTTACGTAGGTCGATTCAGCGTTTCATGTGAAACATATTTGGTTATATGCACTTTTTTCGTAACTATAACCGTTTTTGAGTTATTGATCAAAATAAGTTAGTATTGAACAAAAATTGACATTTAAAAATTCAATGCAGTTTTTGGACAATAACTTCTTTCTCCAACTAAATACGACAAAAAGTCAAATTAGCTTTCTTGAAGAGCATTAAATTCCCTATGAAACGCTTTTTTAACGACAATTTTAGCTCCTTAAATAACGGAGATATGAATTTTTAAATTTGTTGGTACCTTAATTGCCTCAAAGTTGCTTAATTGATTTTTTTTGTTAGAGTTCGGGGAGTTTCTTTCACTCAAAAGAACCGTTTTGAGCTCCTCTTTTCAGTGGTGTGCGGCAAAAATGTCTAACCCCAAAAATACGTACAGGGTGTGGCAAAAACTGGACAAACGTTACTTTTCACTCACTCCCTGTATACTACCACCCGTTTTGGAGTTTTAAAGTTACGTAGGTCAATTCAGCGTTTCATGTGAAACATATTTGGTTATTTGCACTTTTTCGTAACTATAACCGTGTTTGAGTTATTGATCAAAATAAGTTAGTATTGAACAAAAATTGACATTTAAAAATTCAATGCAGTTTTTGGACAATAACTTCTTTCTCCGACTAAATATGACAAAAAGTCATATTAGCTTTCTTGAAGAACATTAAATTCCCTATAAAACGATTTTTTAACGACAATTTTAGCTCGTCGAATAAAGGAGATATACATTTTTAAATTTGTTGGTACCGTAATTGCCTCAAAGTTGCTTAATTGAATTTTTTTTGTTATTAGAGCCACTCAAACTTCAAGCCTCTCCATTTCGGTTATTTTCGGGGGTTCAGGGAGTTTCGACCACTCAAAAGAACCGTTTTGAGCTCCTCTTTTCAGTGGTGTGCGGCAAATTTCTAACCCCAAAAATACGTACAGGGTGTGGCAAAAACTGGACACACGTTTCTTTTCACTCACCCCCAGTATACTACCACCCGTTTTAGAGTTTTAAAGTTACGTAGGTCGATTCAGCGTTTCATGGGAAACATATTTGGTTATTTGCACTTTTTTCGTAACTATAACCGTGTTTGAGTTATTGATCAAAATAAGTTAGTATTAAACAAAAATTGAAATTTAAAAATTCAATGCAGTTTTTGGACAATAACTTCTTTCTCCGACTAAATACGACAAAATGTCAAATTAGCTTTCTTGAAGAACATTAAATTCCCTATAAAACGATTTTTTGACGACAATTTTAGCTCCTCAAATAAAGGAGATATACATTTTTAAATTTGTTGGTACCGTAATTGCCTCAAAGTTGCTTAATTGAATTTTTTTTGTTATTAGTGCCACTCAAACTTCAAGCCTCTCCGTACAGGGTGTGAAAACGCTATATTACACACGGTTCAGACAGGTTTTTTGACTTTTTTCTTAGATCCCTCGTCGCTTTGCTCCTGGGGACTTAATTTTGACATACGGTCAATAAAAGCTTCTGTCTAAACCTTGGTAAATAATATACTATAAATGATGTAAACGTTTTTCAGAGTCTGATAATGAAAAGTATCGTTCATTATACGTCCGAAACAGTTTTTCCCATTCTCGCATATATGACTGTCATGCACGCACGGAAAAAACATTTTTTCTGGACTGGTAATGAAATATATTATTACGTCAATATATGTTACGTAAAAATATTTAAAAAACATGTTTGAAGTCGGAATTTAACTAATTTCCGAGTTCAAAGTCGAAAGTTAAGTAATTTCCTAGATTAAAGTTGGAATTTAAGTAAACTCCGAGTTGGAAGTCGGGATTTAACTGATTTCCAAGTTCAAAGTCGAAATTTAAGTCATTTCCAAAATTAAAGTTGGAATTTAAGTAAATTTTGCTTTGGAAGTCGGGATTAAACTAATTTTCCGAGTTTAAGGTAGAAATTTAAGTTATTTTTGAGATTAAAGTTGGAATTTAAGTAAATTTTGAGTTGGAAGTCGGAATTTAATTAATTTCCGAGTACCAAAGTCGATATTTAAGTCATTTCCGAGATTAAAGTTGGAATTTAAGTAAATTCCGAGTTGGAAGTCGGGATTTAACTGATTTCCGAATTCAAAGTGGAAATTTCAGTCATTTCCGAAATTAAAGTTGTAATTTAAGTAAATTCCGATTTGGAAGTCGGGCTTTAACTAATTTCCTAGTTCAAAATCAAATTTTAAGTTATTCCCGTGATTAAAATTGGAATTTAAGTGAATTCCGAATTTGAAGTCGAAATTTAGCTAATTTCCGAGTTCAAAGTCGAAATTTAGTCAATTTCCATGATTGAAGTCGGGAATTTAATTGATTTCCGAGTTCGAAGTCGGAATTTAACTAATTCCCTAGTTCAAAGTCGGCAGTTAGTTAATTTCGAAGTTTGAAGTCGGAACTTAACTAATTTCCGAGTTCAAAGTCGAAATTTAGTCAATTTCCAAGATTGAAGTCGGGAATTTAATTGATTTCGAAGTTTGAAGTCGGAACTTAACTAATTTTTGAGTTTAAAGTCGGCTTTTAGTTAATTTTGAAGTTTGGAATCGAAAATTTAACTGTTTTTCGAGTTTGGAGTCGGAATTTAACTAATTCCCTAGTTCAGAGTCGGCAGTTAGTTAATTTCAAAGTTTGAAGTCGAAACTTAACTAATTTTTAAGTTTGAAGTCGGTTTTTAGTGATTTTGAAGTTTGAAGTCGAAATTGAACTATTTTCCAAGTTAGAAGTCGGGATTTAACTAATTTCCAAGTTTGAAGTCGGCTTTTAGTTAATTTCGAATGTTTTGAGTCGGAATTGAACTATTTTCCAAGTTTGAAGTCGGATTTTAACTAATTTCCGAGTTTGAAGTCGTCTTTTAGTTAATTTCAAAGTTTGAAGTCGACTTTTAGTTAATTTTGAAGTTTGGAGTTGGAATTGAACTATTTTCCAAGTTAGAAGTAGGGATTTAACTAATTTCCGAGTTTGAAGTCGGCTTTTAGTTAATTTCGAATGTTTGGAGTCGGAATTGAACTATTTTCCGAGTTTTAAGTCGTAATTTTACTAAATTCTGAGTTTAAAGTGGGAATTTAGTTAATTTCCGTATTTCCGAGTAGTTTGAAGTCGGAACTTTACTAATTTCTGACTGGTTGTCGGATTTAATTAATTTCCGAGTTCAAAGTTGAAATTTAATTAATTTCCAAGTTTGAAGTCAAAATTTAACTAAATGCTGAGTTTGAAGTGAAAATGTAGTTAATTTCCGAGTCGGAATTTAAGAAAAATAATGTTTGTGGCCCCCCCAAAAAGGACAGAAGCATAAAATTTAAACTATCCGTCATCTGGTCCGTCTGTTACAAAGCCGGCTTTATTTAGTAGTTTTCCGAAATGAACGATTCAATTGAAAAGTGCACGAAACGATGGGAATATATTTCCTTAACGACTGTTGAGACATCTTAGTCTAAGAATGGTCTTACGAGCAATAAAAAGAAGCACCACTAGAAAGAATTAAAACCGATTTTTTACCGCATACGGTTGGGTACTAAAGAGCCGTAGAGCGAGATCGCAGTTCCTGAGAACGTAAACCCGCTGAAACAAACGCCGATCGCGGCCGCCTAATCGCCCGGCGATGCTCAACCGTTTTTACCTGTTCGCGCCCAATGAGACGCGCTCAACTTGGGTGGTCTGCGATGCCGTTTTGTTTTATGGCCGTTCGCTGCGATCCTCGTATGTTTCTTGTACCGACCGCGGCGGCGAGATGAAGGGTTGGCCTTGGTTTTTGGAATGACCGCAGGAATCGGGCACCGGCACTCCGGCCTTTACAATTAACATTACAATTTCGAGGGGCATTCATTTTTGGTTGTTGCCCAATCGTCCATACTGATTATTGCCTCTAGATCACGATTCTGTCTAATTTGATATGGTTTCAGTTTTGTTTTTTGCCTCGCCTAGCTAGGTTTGATCCGTTTTCCTATTATTTCGGGTACCACTTGCATTGACCGTTCGTACAAAACCGATTCATTGAAAATTTTGGGAGTTTTGGGATATTCACACATGTTTACATCTCTTGATGGTCGTTTCGAATTTTTAGAACATGGTCTCAAAATGTCTTCTCAATTTAGCAACAGAAACCTTGTTAATTACAAGCGTGTCTCGCTCCTTCTCAATCCTATATCATTAACAGGTAATGGGCTCTCTCTGTGTATCGATCAGAAGATTTAGTAAATTGGAACCAAATCAAATTGAAAAAATTCCTGATCAAAAGGAGGAGAATAATAATAATAATTTTATTTAGCACAACGCTATATACAAAAACCATTAGACAAACAAAAAAATTTAAAATACACTTACAATAACAATAGAAAACGCAAAAATCTACAATAGCAAGTCTTGTCTAATCAATTATTCAAAATCCTCGAGACAGAACAGTACGTATCTTGGTTATTTTTGGGAGTTCAGGGTGGTTCAACCACTCAATAGAATCGTCTTTAACTGCTCTTTTCAGTCGTGTAGAGCAAAAAATTGTATATAAAAAATTGAGTACAGGGTGAGCAAAAATAATGACCCACTAATAATTTCGTGCACACCCTGTATTTAGGCGACTGTATTGAAGTTCAAACTTTACATAGTTTGGTTTAGTGGTTCATTAGGAACTATTTTGCACTCTTGTAGTTTTTTTGTAAATCTAACCGTTTTCGAGATATTTTCCAAAAACTACTTTGATGCACTTTTTACCAGTTCAAAATTTGAACACCCTGTATCTTGGTTATTTTTGGCATTTCAGCGTGGTTCGACCACTCAAAAGCATCGTCTTGAACTGTTCTTTCCAGTGGTGTAGAGCAAAAAAATGTATCCAAAAAAATTGTGTACAGGCTGAGCAAAAATAATGACCCACTAACAATTTCGTGCACACCCTGTATACAGGCGACTGTATTGAAGTTCAAACGTTACGCAGTTTCCTTTAGTGGTTAATTAGAAACATTTTTGCACTCTAGCAGTTTTTTTGTAAAACTAACGGTTTTCGAGATATTTTCCAAAAACTACTTTAATGCACTTTTTACCAAAAATTAGTTCAAAACTTAAACACCCTGTACCTTGGTTGTTTTTGGCATTTCAGCGTGGTTTGACCACTCAAACGCATCGTCCTGAACTGCTCTTTTCAGTGGTGTAAAGCAAAAAAAATGTATCTAAAAAAATTGTGTACAGGGTGAGCAAAAATAATGACCCACTAACAATTTCGTGCACACCCTGTATACAGGTGACTGTATTGAAGTTCAGACGTTACGCAGTTTGGTTTAGTGGTTCATTAGGAACAATTCTGCACTTTTGCAGTTTTTATGTAAAACTAACGGTTTTCGAGATATTTTCCAAAAACAACTTTAAAGCACTTTTTACCAAAAATTAGTTCAAAACTTGAACAGCCTGTATCTAGGTTATTTTTGGTATTTTAGCGTGGTTCAACCACTCAAAAGCATCGTCTTGAACTGCTCTTTCCAGTGGTGAGCAAAAAAATGTATTCAAAAAAATTGTGTACAGGGTGAGCAAAAATAATTACCCACTAACAATTTTGTGCACACCCTGTATACAGGCGACTGTATTGAAGCTCAAACGTTACGTAGTTTGGTTTAGTGGTGCATTAGGAACAATTTTACACTCTTGGAGTTTTTTTGTAAATCTAACGGTTTTCGAGATATTTTCCAAAAACAACTTTAAAGCACTTTTTACCAAAAATTAGTTTAAAACTTGAACAACCTGTATCTTGGTTATTTTTGGTATTTCAGCGTGGTTCAGCCACTCAAAAGCATCGTTTTGGACTGCTATTTTTAGTGGTGTAGAGCAAAAAATTGTATATAAAAAAATTGTGTACAGGGTGAGCAAAAATAATGACCTACTAACAATTTTGTGCACACCCTGTATACAGGCGACTGTATTGAAGCTCAAACGTTACGCAGTTTGGTTTAGTGGTTCATTAGGAACAATTCAGCACTTTTGCAGTTTTTTTGTAAAACTAACGGTTTTCGAGATATTTTCCAAAAACTACTTTGATGCACTTTTTACCGAAAATTAGTTCAAAATTTGAACACCCTGTATCTTGGTTATTTTTGGCATTTCAGCGTGATTCAACCACTCAAAAGCATCGTCTTGAACTGCTCGTTTCTGAGGCGCAGAGCTAAAAATGTATCCAAAAAAATTGTGTACAGGGTGAGCAAAAATAATGACCCACTAATAATTTCGTGCACACCCTGTATACAGGCGAGTGTATTGAAGTTCAAACGTTACGTAGTTTGGTTTAGTGGTTCATTAGGAAAAATTCTACACTCCTGAAGTTTTTTCGTAAATCTAACGGTTTTCGAGATATTTTCCAAAAACTACTTTGATGCAGTTTTTACCAGTTCAAAACTTGAACACCCTGTATCTGGGTTATTTTTGGCATTTCAGCGTGGTTCAACCACTCAAAAGCATCGTCTTGAACTGCTCTTTTCAGTGGTGTAGAGCAAAAAAATGTATCCAAAAAAATTGTGTACAGGGTGAGCAAAAATAATGACCCACTAACAATTTCGTGCACACCCTGTATTTAGGGAACTGTATTGAAGCTCAAACGTTACGTAGATTGGTTTAGTGGTTCATTAGGAACTATTTGGCACTCTTGGAGTTTTTTTGTAAATCTAACGGTTTTCAAGATATTTTCCCGAAACTAATTTGAAAGAACTTTTTACCAGTTCAAAATTTGAACACCCTGTATCTTGGTTATTTTTGACATTTTAGCGTGGCTTAACCACTCAAAAACATCGTCTTAAACTGCTCTTTCCAGTGGTGTAGAGCAAAAAAATGTATCCAAAAAAATTGCGTACAGGGTGAGCAAAAATAATGACCCACTAACAATTTCGTGCACACCCTGTATACAATCAACTGTATTGAAGTTAAAACCTTTCGTAGCCTGGTTTAGTGGTCCATTAGAAACAATTTTGCACTCTTGCAGTTTTTTTGTAAAACTAACGGTTTTCGAGATATTTTCCAAAAACTACTTTGATGCAGTTTTTACCAGTTCAAAACTTGAACACCCTGTATCTGGGTTATTTTTGGCATTTCAACGTGATTTAACCACTCAAAAACATCGTCTTGATCTGCTCTTTTCATTGGTGTAGAGCAAAAAAATGTATCCAAAAAAATTGTGTACAGGGTGAGCAAAAATAATGACCCACTAATAATTCCGTGCACACCCTGTATACAGGGAACTGTATTGAAGTTCAAACGTTACGCAGTTTGGTTTAGTGGTTCATTAGGAACAATTCTGCAATTGCACTTTTTTTGTAAAACTAACGGTTTTCGAGATATTTTCCAAAAACTACTTTGATGCACTTTTTACCGAAAATTAGTTCAAAATTTGAACACCCTGTATCTTGGATATTTTTGGCATTTCAGCGTGGTTCAACCACTCAAACGCATCGTCTTGAACTGCTCTTTTCAGTGGTGCCGAGCAAAAAAATATATCTAAAAAAATTGTATACAGGGTGAGCAAAAATAATAACCCACTAACAATTTTGTGCACACCCTGCATACAGGCAACTGTATTGAAGTTCAGACCTTTTGTAGTCTGGTTTAGTGGTCCATTAGGAACAATTTTGCACTCTTGGAGTTTTTTTGTAAATCTAACGGTTTTCGAGATATTTTCCAAAAACAACTTTAAAGCACTTTTTACCAAAAATTAGTTTAAAACTTGAACAATCTGTATCTTGGTTATTTTTGGTATTTCAGCGTGGTTCAGCCACTCAAAAGCATCGTTTTGGACTGCTATTTTTAGTGGTGTAGAGCAAAAAATTGTATATAAAAAAATTGTGTACAGGGTGAGCAAAAATAATGACCCACTAACAATTTCGTGCACACCCTGTATACAGGCTACTGTATTGAAGTTCAAACCTTTCGTAGCCTGGTTTAGTGGTCCATTAGGAACAATTTTGCACTCTTGGAGTTTTTTTGTAAATCTAACGGTTTTCGAGATATTTTCCAAAAACAACTTTAAAGCACTTTTTACCAAAAATTAGTTTAAAACTTGAACAATCTGTATCTTGGTTATTTTTGGTATTTCAGCGTGGTTCAGCCACTCAAAAGCATCGTTTTGGACTGCTATTTTTAGTGGTGTAGAGCAAAAAATTGTATATAAAAAAATTGTGTACAGGGTGAGCAAAAATAATGACCCACTAACAATTTCGTGCACACCCTGTATACAGGCTACTGTATTGAAGTTCAAACCTTTCGTAGCCTGGTTTAGTGGTCCATTAGGAACAATTTTGCACTCTTGGAGTTTTTTTGTAAATCTAACGGTTTTCGAGATATTTTCCAAAAACAACTTTAAAGCACTTTTTACCAAAAATTAGTTTAAAACTTGAACAACCTGTATCTTGGTTATTTTTGGTATTTCAGCGTGGTTCAGCCACTCAAAAGCATCGTTTTGGACTGCTATTTTTAGTGGTGTAGAGCAAAAAATTGTATATAAAAAAATTGTGTACAGGGTGAGCAAAAATAATGACCCACTAATAATTTCGTGCACACCCTGTATACAGGCGAGTGTATTGAAGTTCAAACGTTACGTAGTTTGGTTTAGTGGTTCATTAGGAAAAATTCTACACTCCTGAAGTTTTTTTGTAAATCTAACGGGTTTCGAGATGTTTTCCAGAAACTACTTTGATGCACTTTTTACCAGTTCAAAATTTGAACACCCTGTATCTTGGTTATTTTTGGCATTTCAGCGTGGTTCAACCACTCAAAAAAATCATCTTGGACTGCTCTTTTAAGTGGTAGAGAGCAAAAAATTGTATATGCAAAATTGTATACAGGGTGACCAAAAATAATGACCCACTAACAATTTTAAGCTTTTAATACATTTGAAACCTTGTAGACAGTTTTGGAATGTCTTGAAATCTTGTGAGATCTTAGCTTGATAGTCAGACAGAATATGTCAAAATTTGTAAGAGCTAATTCTGTAAAATAATGGCATTCATATGAAGTAACTTGTATGAATGTATGTGACTATATCTTTCTAAAATTACCTGCAACTTACTAGAAATTTGTTTTTCTTCAACACACTGCATATGCATTTTGATGAAATCATGAAATCACTACAACCATGGTTTCAAACACCTCTTAGAGCAATTGATAATGGTACTTTTCAACCATTCAAAGCCTGATAAGCTAATGCCCAGATTAGGCAACTACAAATAAACATAAGCTCTTTAGTGTTAACAGCTCATTAATACCTCTTTTTTTCCTTTTTATAATATTAGGTAAATCACCTAGATATCAAATAGAGGAAGGAAGATCTAGAAGAAGAACCAGTAAGCCAGAAGAATCAAATGGTGGAAGTCATTGAAGATGAGAAGAACCCTTTGGAAAACAATGGTACTTGGATATATGTTGTTGAAAAGGATGCTGATGGAATGAAATTATTAAGTAGTACTGGGTATTTAGGAAAAAAATATTTTTCTTAGGTTAGTTTCAGTAAACTCGCTTTATTATTCATAATTTGAAAACAATGAACGTGTTAATTGAACCGAATTTGGATCGGTTGCTTTCAGAACGAGGTGCTAACAGACGTATTCTTATTTAAGAGCACATTAAGGACAACCTTCAAAAAAGTTGTTAAAAATTAATATAAACATTTTTATTCAAATAATGCATATCCGGTCTACTAGTCTGGTTTTTACTGGGAATTTTGATTTGGCTTAAATGGACTAAAGCAGGTAATATTTGATTTGTCAACAGAAGAATTTTATGTGGAGCAAAGTTACCGAAATGTAAAAATAATTGCAAATTTTCTTATACAATAGTATATCTTAAATAAAGGTAAAACGAATTGGATGAGCGAGATGATTGCGACAAGGTCTGCTGGAACTGCAGCGGAAAGTAGAACTACTTAACAAACTAACAAGCACTGGCCTACTAGCCAAGGACAAGTATGAACACACTTTATGTGAACTGGTACAAGCAGGAATCAAAGTCACTGAAATATGGTGCACTAGCCAAAACCACTTTTGTACCATTCACAAGAAGAAGGAATCTGAAACGATCCAGATATCTGGAGAATTCATGGAATTCAAGCCAGAAGTTAAATTTAGAGGAATAACACTAGATTACAAACTTCTTTAGGTAAATTCAAGAAACTGTCAGTAAAGCCACAAGGGCCTTAATGGTGTGTAGAAGTCTGGCAGGAAAACATTGAGGTTATATCACGCTTGACCTCCGGAGAGCTTGGATATCTCTATCAAATAGCATTCCACCTATTCGGAAGATGAAACTATCAGGAAATTTAACTTTGGAAGTACGTTTCTCACTAAGTTAAGCAACAAGAGAGAGTGGACCAATGAATCTGTTATTTACCGTCTGGGAGAACACACCATTAAATGGTATGCGGATGGGTCCAACACACACAAGGGAACAGGAGCAGGAGTGTTTGGGCCAAGAGCTAAATACTCGGAACCAATGGGTAAATACCCCAGTATTTTGAACAATAGCTATCGCAAGCAGGATATTGCAATTCTTACCGATAGTCAAGCAGCCATGGTATGGGAATGTCTAGGCAAATTCAATGAACTAGACAGAAATAATAAAGTCACCTTGCTCTGGGTTCCAGGACACAGAGGAATTGAGGGAAATGAGGAACTCTTCTGTCAAATTGAAGGAGGAACACGAAAGAGCCAAGCTCTGAGAACAACTCATTGAACTGACACACTCTAAGAAACTTCTTGGAGGTGACAACCGGGAAAAGAGTAATGAATTGGTAAAATTAAGCAAGAAAAGAGAATTCCTTTAAGGACTTGAAGCGGATAGGCCTAAGAAATCACGGAGACTGCAGATTCTGTGGGGATGAGGAAGAAACTCCTGAACACCTTTTGTGTGAATGTGATGCAATCTCAAACATAAGGACCAACTTGTTTGGTAGTAGCATCGTCAATGATGGGAAGATTTCTTCTCTAAAACCAAGTCAAAAAAACAAAATCGACCATTTTGCTTACCAAACTTGTTTTTGAATGTCAGACATCAAAAATTGTTTGGTAAAGATACAGTTGTCACTGCTGTCAAAGCTACCTGAGTTTCATTGCATTGTAGATGCTTGTACGAAATTTATATAGCTTGATTTGCACATTCTTTATCTTAAATTTACGGTTTAACTGCACGACTCAAGTGAAGCAATTGAATGGAACGTATTTCAGAGAAAAAAACAGCTAGTCACACACATATTTATCTCTGTGGCAGGAATGGTGCAAACGTTTGCGGCTGATCGAGTGATGTGACATGAAAACCTCGTCTATGGATTTAATCGTCATTACCATGTCTGATCTAATGGTGGCGAGGTGCCGGTAGAGACGTTAAAGTGATTGAGGCGTACAATTTACGGTTGTAGAGTACACATCTGGGAATTCATAAACCATTTGTTCCTGCGGTGCAAAAGAAACGTACAAAACCGACGAACGGGTAATTAGCAGGTATAAAATTGCGGTCCTTCCCTCATTTGTCAGCTGCATGTAATGCAATTACTGTTTTAATTGCCCGTCGAGTTATGGCATCAAGGCGGTGTAAGAACCGTTGATGAGTTTATGGCGGACACTGGTATTGTTTTGAAAATGATGGCTTGAGAAACGGGCCTTCCGATCTAGCTAATTCCCGGACATTAATTAAATAAACATTATTAAAATATCTGAATATGTTAACTGCAGCATTTCCGTTGCGCATTAATGATTTGATGGTTCGTAGGATGTTTGATGATTCAGCTAATGTCTTGTAACAGAGTTGTCAGACAGGTTTCCTTGATTGCCAAGGTGACTGGACGAAAATATTAGAAAGTATATTACATTTATAATTATGTATGTATTATAAAAGCAAATAACATCTTAATTGTCTTATTCAATTCAATCTTCATTGTTACTAAATAAATTAGAATAAATAAGATCTCCAGAAGTAGGGTCCTGCTAGTCCTGCAGGGTCCGTATTCTTGAAACGAGGAAAGGGATTTATCAAGAGGTATGCAGAATATGACAGAAACCTGCCATTGTCAGTTGCTTCTGTCACATTCTATCTACCCTTCTCTTGAGAATTCGATTCGATGTTTTCAAGAATTAGAGCCCCGATCCATTACAGTTGAAATTTGCTGGAAATAATTTACTCTCCTCAAAGGTTGTGCCATAAGAACTAAAATTATGTATGTATAGTAAGTAGAAATATTTTTTTGGAAAAGTTTTGAATTTTGAAAATTGTCTTCAACTGCCTTAATTAGTTTGGGGTGTCATGTCTTGAAAACTGCTAAAAATGCCCTAATTTCAAGTCAGTGACATTAGCCATGCCAAAATTATTCAAAATGGCCAACTTTTAGACGCTAGAGGGCGTTAAAGTTGCGTGAACTAAAAGCAAAAAAAAAATCATTCAATTTACAGCCCGAGCTGTCAGAATGACAATTGAACTTCCATCTGGCGCCATTTTTACCAGAAATAAGTTTCACCGTTCGGCCGTTAGAGGGCGTTGAATTTGACCGTTATTTTGAAATTTGTCTGAACCAATCAGGTGCGCAGTCATCTCTTTAAACGTAGACAACTTTGTTATTTGACAAGTTACAGTCAAAGTGCATTAGAAGTTAATTTGTAGAGAAGACTGTAGCCTTTCCAAAAATGTTCTTATTTACTCAAATAAGTTTCATTGTTCAGCCGCTAGAAGGCGTCAATGTTGCCAGCTCTACCGTTAAAACGGTATATCTACCGTTTTTGTAGTTCTTCAACCGTTCTCCTGTTTTTTTGTATTGTATAATCTACCGTTTTTAATTACGTTATTGCTATTATGTTGGTTGTGAAACTTTTCATATACTTTTTCAGTTTATTGAATAGGAAATTTAATAAGGATTCTAAAAATGCGTTTAAAAGAGTCATTTTTTTTACTTAAAATTATTCTCTAAAACCACGTGATGTCTGACACTATGGTCAGAATTGTAAAAATTTGACTGGAATTTTCAAGAATTACATTTTAACACAGTTTTCAAAACAAGACGATGTTCTGAGATTTAACAGTTATTTTGACAATTGTCACTTCATAGTCTAGATAAATAGTCTTCTAAAATCACGTGACAACTGTCACTAACGTCAAAACTGTCAAACCATGCTCAAAAGTTGCAAAAATCAGGATTTAGAAACGTTTTCCTGCAGTATTCGATATAAAACGTGTTTCTGAGATTTATGACAGTTATTTGGACAATTATCACGAGACCATCTAACTAAATGGTGTTCTACAATCACGTGCCAATTGTCACTAACGTCAAAACTGTCAAACCATTCTCAAAAGTTGCAAAAATCAGGATTTAGAAACGTTTTCCTGCAGTATTCGATATAAAACGTGTTTCTGAGATTTATGACAGTTATTTGGACAATTATCACGAGACCGTCTAGCTAAATAGTGTTCTACTATCACGTTCTAACGTCAAAACTGTCAAATCATGCTCTAAAGTTGCAAAAATCAGGATTTAGAAACGTTTTCTTGCAGTATTTGATATAAAACGTGTTTCTGAGATTTATGACAGTTATTTTGCCAATAGTCACGTGACCATCTAACTAAATAGTGTTCTACAATCACGTGACAACTGTCACTAACGTCAAAACTGTCAAACCATTCTCAAAAGTCGCAAAAATCAGGATTTAGAAACGTTTTCTTGCAGAATTTGATATAAAACGTGTGGTTTTGAGATTTATGATTTTTGACAATAGTCACGGGAGTGCCTAGTTAAATTATCTTTTAAAACCACGTGATATCTGTCACTAATGTCAAAACTTAAAGAACAATTATTAATGAAGAAATGAAAAATCTGTATTTTTGAAGACGGGTTTTATAGCAAGAATCAATGATTCAAATTTTTGACAACTATTAAAAGACACCCTGTATAATAATGTAAAATGAATGAATTTGTTTTGATCTACCTTGACTGATTATTCTACCGCCATTAAATATTTTGACTTGGCAACACTGGAAGGCGTTGAAATTTAAAATTTGTCTGAACCAATCAGCTACGCAGTCATCTCTTTTAACATAAATAACCTGGTTATTTGAGAAGATACAGTAAAAGTGCAAAGAACTTAATTTGTAGAGGAGATTGCAAGCTTTCCAAAAATGTGCTTATTTACTCCAATAAGTTTCACTGTACAGCCGCTAGAAGGCGTTGAAATTTAAAATTTGTCTGAACCAATCAGCTGCGCAGTCGTCTCTTTTAACGTAAATAACCTGGTTATTTGACAAGATACAGTAAAAGTGCAAAGAAGTTAATCTGTAGAGGGAATTGTATCCTTTCCAAAAATACCGCTACTTTATGTGATAACCCGCACAGTTTTGACGCTAGAGAGTGTTAAAGTTACTTGAACTGACAGCAAAAAAAATTCACAACCATGGCCCTAATTTCAAGATCGGTGACAAAATGGCGGCAATTACAGCAAAACGGACACTAGAACTGTATTCTCCATGCCAAAATTATTCAACATGGCCAACTTTACAGCTTCAAATCCAATATGGCGACAATTAGTATAGTGAAAAGGCAAAATCAACGGAATTCAAAATTAATTTTGATTGAATTGTATGTAGAAAGTTGATGATGACTGCAGAACGAAACGTCGGAAACCAAATTTTTAACGAACTTGTCGAACTTATTTTCTTCGAATAAGGTTAGAAATAAATAAAAACAAAAAATCAATTTTTTTTGTTATATCTTCGGTAATACTGGAAATTTCAAAATGTTTAAAAATGCATTTTGGTTTAGCTTTAAATTGCGCACCTTTGCCCCAATTTTTTTTGTATCTCTTATAGTTTCTTAGATAAGGGTCGAATTTGTATTGAAAAACTTTAAATTACATAATACCACACATTAGAGCACTAAAAAAAAAACAACTAACAACTACGGTTTCATAAAAAGCAATTTCCTGTCCCATTGTGTGGCGAGAGCATTAAACTTTCGTCGTAATGTGAATGTTATTTATTAAAAGCCGCTCAATTTTGACACCATGAGTGTCAATTACACTCGGCCAATTTAACATGTATGTGGCTTTCTGGGTTGGGCTACCTTTAACAACTGGCTTACGTATCATTTCAGTAACAATGGTGAAAAAGTGAAATTCGAAATGTGACTCCCATAATAAATAATGGTATTAAGTATCATTACCAGTCGTTTGTAATATATCATTTACGTTTCTTTTTCTTGTGAATTGAATAAATAGAATTTTTTTTTTAAATTAGCCGTTTTGACATATTTATTGTTTACTGTTTAATGAGGTAACGTTGTCACTGAAACTCTTCATAAATGTGAGCAAAACCTAAAAATTGTACACTACTACAAATCTTAGTACATTTTTTGCCTTTTGTGTTCATTTGTCCTGTCTGTGCTTTTTGTCTCAATTATTCAAAAAAACTGGCTTGTTTTCGGACCAATTACTTGTTTCGAAATTCTTTGTAAACACTGTTTACTGTACTGCAAAAACCGTTTATTGTACCATTTTGTACTAAACATCCATTTGCACTTTTTCCTATTATTTTTACCAGGGTTGCCAGATTATGGAAGTTTTTTTTTTCCGGTGTATTTTTCCGGGGAATTCCTTCTGAAGGAAAAAATTTACTAAGCGATAAATGGGGATTTTAGGTCTGACACTTGTCACTTGTGACAAAAGTTTGAGCTACATTTTGACCGTTAAACAAACCTTTCTGTCATAGAAACTGTCAAATTGTGTCACCTTAGTACAGTTACACTGTTGTAATTCATGCCAAACGTCTTAAAGAAAATTGTATTAAGATAAAATATATTTTTACGTTTAAACCAAATTTTTAGCTGTCATATGGACCAAATACAGAGTGGATTTTTTACTAAAATGTAGCTAAAACAATTTTATATTTAACCACCTTGTACAGTTTTACCAGAAAAATTTGTGATGGCAACCCCAGGCGGAGAAACGTCAAAGTTAAACCAAGTGCAAGCTTAAAAAGGCACTAACTGCTTTGACAGCCCCTAACTTTAGTTCGATGACAGCTACAGGGTGGATTTTTTTACTAAAATGTAGCTAAAACAATTGTTTACTTAATCACCTTGTACAGTTTTACCAGACAAATTTGTGATGGCAACGCCAGGCGAAGAAACGTCAAAGTTAAACCAAGTGCAAGCTTAAAAAGTCACTATCTGCTTTGACAGCCCCTAACTTTAGTTCCATGACAGCTACAGGGTGGATTTTTGTACTAAAATGTAGCTAAAGCAATTCTATATTTAACCACACTGTATAGTTTTACCAGAAAAATTTGTGATGGCAACGCCAAGCGGAGAAACGTCAAAGTTAAACCAAGTGCAAACTTTTAAAGACACTATCTGCTTTGACAGCCCCTAACTTTAGTTCCATGACAGTTACAGGGTGGATTTTTTTACCAAAATGTAGCTAAAGCAATTGTTAATTTAACCGCCCTGTATAGTTTTACCGCAAAAATATGTAGTCGCAGCGCCAGGCGGAGAAACGTCAAAGTGAAATCAAGCCAAAGCTCAAAAAAGCATTACCTGCTTTGACAGTTCATAATTTTGGTTCAATGACAGCTACAAGGTGCATTTTTTTATCAAAATGTAGCTAAAACAATTGTTAATTTAACCGCCCTGTATAGTTTTACCGCAAAAATATGTAGTGGCAGCGCCAGGCGGAGAAACGTCATAGTGAAATCAAGCCAAAGCTCAAAAAAGCATTACTTGCTTCGACAGTAAGTAATTTTGGTTCCATGACAGCTACAGGATGGATTTTTTTACTAAAATGTAGCTAAAACAATTGTTTATTTAACCACACTGTACAGTTTAACCAGAAAAATTCGTGATGGCAACGCCAAGCGGAGAAACGTCAAAGTTAAATCAAGTGCAAGCTTAAAAAGTCACTATCTGTTTTGACAGCCCCTAACTTTAGTTCCATGACAGCTACAGAGTGGATTTTTTTACTAAAATGTAGCTAAAACAATTGTTAATTTAACCGCCCTGTATAGTTTTACCGCAAAAATATGTAGTGGCAGCGCCAGGCGGAGAAACGTCAAAGTGAAATCAAGCCAAAGCTCAAAAAAGCATTACCTGCTTTGACAGTTTGTAATTTTGGTTCCATGACAGCTACAGTGTGGATTTTTTTGCTAAAATGTAGCTAAAGCAATTGTATATTTAACCACACTGTACAGTTTTACTAGAAAAATTCGTGATGGCAACGCCAGGCGGAGAAACGTCAAAGTTAAACCAAGTGCAAGCTTAAAAAGGCACTAACTGCTATGAATGTGTGGTGCCAGCGCCAGGCGAAGAAACGTCATAGTGAAAGCAAGCCAAAGCTCAAAAAAGCATTACCTGCTTTGACAGTTTGTAATTTTGGTTCTATGACAGCTACAGGGTGGATTTTTTTACCAAAATGTAGCTAAAACAATTGTTAATTTAACCGCCCCGTATAGTTTTACCGCAAAAATATGTAGTGGCAGTGCCAGGCGGAAAAACGTCAAAGTGAAATCAAGCCAAAGCTCAAAAAAGCCTTACTTGCTTTGACAGTTCGTAATTTTGGTTCCATGACAGCTACAGGGTGGATTTTTTTGCTAAAATGTAGCTAAAACAATTGTTAATTTAACCGCTCTGTATAGTTTTACCGCAAAAATATGTAGTGGCAGCGCCAGGCGGAGAAACGACAAAGTTAAACCAAGTGCAAGCTTAAAAAGTCACTAACTGCTTTGACAGCCCCTAACTTTAGTTCCATGACAGCTACAGGGTGGATTTTTTTACTAAAATGTAACTAAAACAGTTGTTAATTTAACCGCGCTGTATAGTTTTACCGCAAAAATATGTAGTGGCAGCGCCAGGCGAAGAAACGTCAAAGTGAAATCAAGCCAAAGCTCAAAAAAGCATTACCTGCTTTGGCAGTTTGTAATTTTGGTTCCATGACAGCTACAGGGTGGATTTTTTTACTAAAATGTAGCTAAAACAATTGTATATTTAACCACACTGAACAGTTTTATCAGAAAAATTTGTGATGGCAACACCTGGCGGAGAAACGTCAAAGTGAAATCAAGCCAAAGCTCTAAAAAGCATTACCTGCTTTGACAGTTTGTAATTTTGGTTCCATGACAGCTACAGGGTGGATTTTTTTGCTAAAATGTAGCTAAAGCAATTGTATATTTAACCACACTGTATAGTTTTACCAGAAAAATTCGTGATGGCAACGCCAGGCGGAGAAACGTCAAAGTTAAACCAAGTGCAAGCTTAAAAAGTCACTAACTGCTTTGACAGCCCCTAACTTTAGTTCCATGACAGCTACAGGGTTGATTTTTTTACAAAAATGTAGCTAAAACAATTGTTTATTTAATCACCTTGTACAGTTTTACCAGACAAATTCGTGATGGCAACGCCAGGCGGAGAAACGTCAAAGTGAAAACAAGTGCAAGCTTAAAAAGTCACTAACTGCTTTGACAGCCCCTAACTTTAGTTCCATGACAGCTACAGGGTGGATTTTTTTACTAAAATGTAGCAAAAACAATTGTTTATTTAACCGCCCTGTATAGTTTTACCGGAAAAATGTGTGGTGGCAGCGCCAGGCGGAGAATCGTCAAAGTGAAATCAAGCCAAATAAGAGCTGTCAAATTGTGACTCCTTTAAGATTTTTAGTCTTGTGACACTGTTGTATTTTATGTCAAATATCTCGATTATTTGTAATTTTTGATAGAGAGTTGTTTTGAGATAAAAGTTTGGGTCATTGGAACCAAATTAGTAGTAGAAATTGGACAATCGTGTCGCATATTTCAACTTGTAATAAACTTGGAAACTATCAAAATCTTCTCCATGAAGCTATAAAATGATAAAGTTTTGTTAAAAAGTTAAAATTTATATTAAATCTCCTTTAGAGCTCCATAAGAAGAATTTATAATAGTTTCTTTCTGAATTAGATTCAAGTAAAAGAAAGTCACAAATACAATCTAAACACAGAAGTAGAGAAGATAGTATAGAAAAAACAGACTATAAATAACAAACTAAATATGAAAATAATATTTTTTGGAGATTTTTTTATTTCTATTGGGGAAATTGAGTATCTGGTAACCCTTTCGTTAATATTAACAGAAATTTTGGTAAGTTGCTTCTAAAATAGTCTTCTTTCAGGTTAACTAATTTATAGGTAGAATTAATTTGTTCTGTCAAACATCACGTCGTAAAATAGCGTACAGTGAACAGATAACGTCAAATTACGTTTATTAAAGCCTCTGAAAAGGTAACAGATATCATATTTTTTCAGATAAAAAACCGAAAAAGGACCGGTTCGGAGCTAACTACAACCCACCGCATGTGGTTGCCTATAAAACAAGAAAAAATGCTGAGCCATTTTGGCTTTTAGTAGGCTATTAACAGTTTTGATCCGAAAGATTAAAACCTCGAAACGGTCTTAAGAAAACACGCTCGGAACCCGCAGTGAATGTTGGTTGTCTATTGGGTAAATAAATTGAAATTAGTTGATCCTATCATTATATTGGCTGCCACAGCAATAATACTATTAACACGTAATACTTGATGCTTTGTGTTTGGTTTGCACCAAACTAGGTAATGATTGCATTGTGGAATGAAAGCATCATCGGTAACTGCTTTGCTGAAGTTGGAGTAGAAAGTGATACTCATCTTAGACATTTCAATCAGATCTGGAAACGCAGCATGGATACCACTTCTAGATGCAATATGAATTTTGACCAAGAGCAGTACACCAATCAGAAACAACCATGACGTTCTTGTAAGAGGCCAGTGGACTACCGAACTCCTGCGGGATGTCGACATTGGTGTCGGGACTCCTAGACATAGAAGGGATCAAGAGATCCCCGAGTTTGGTCAAAAATCCTCCGGTCTTCTTTTTGACATCTGTAACTTCATCTTCAGTTTTTTCCACACTTTGATTTGCTACAGCTTTAAGATCTTCTTTTCTATCTTCAATTGTTTTAGATGTATCATCCAGTGACTTTGCCGCTTGTTTTACGATGACATTTTCAAACTTTTCTGTTTCTTCCTTCACACCTTTACTTTGTTGCTTAATGTCACTTTTAGCATCTTCAATCAGGTCCACGGTTTTGGATTTAACGTCTTCCACTGCTTCTTTAGAAGATTTGAGAAACTTTTCGACTTTCTTTTAGCTTCATCTTTGGTGTCTTGATTTTCTACAGCTTCATCCAGGTCTTCTTTAACCTTTCTGTCACTACTTAAATCTTCAGCTACATCCACCACGTCTCTCTCTACAGATTTAGCTTTTCCGGTTATTTTGTCCCCCAGTTAGGGGAAGAAACTAGAGGATTTCTTCTTAGGGTCATCCAGATCTTCCGTTACAAATGTTGCGGTGACCACTTGGTCGTTAACCATCAGTTTGACTTTGTCTGGATCTTTCTGTCTGGGAAAAGATCTCTTTGTCTGGGAATTTCTTCAGTTTTGACCAGTTCCAGTTTAGTGTCAAAACTCTGCAAAATGTGATGAAGACCTTCCAGTTTCTGGTAGCTTTTGGAGTCACTTTCGTGGGGTTTGTCCTTTTTGTGCTTCTTGAAGATTTTCTTGGTCAGCTTGGGGCTGTCGCGTTTCTTGCTGAAAATACTGAACAGGCCCGATTTGGTGTGTTCTTCCAGTTCTTCATCTAGATCAGTCACCAGGACTGGTTTGGCGTCTTCGTAGTGGTACACTTCAGTGGTGAGAAAGTTTATGGTGTCCTGTAATGTCTTCAAAGTGTCAGAGCTGTATGGCTTGAAGAAAGTGACACTTTTATGATGATGATTCTCTTTGTCTTCATCGTTTTCTTCCGGTTTGAAGATTGTCTTCACGTCTGAGTGGTTGGTCAATTCTTGTTGTAGAAAGTTGTCAGTTTCACTTTTAGTAGTGGGTGGAGCCGTGTAGTTGTTGTTAAAGTTGTCAGTTGTAAGTCAGTCGTTCACTAAAGTGAATTTGGTTTACTCTGCCTGTGCTCCCTCTGCCACGACCCAACACTTTGTAAAGTAAAGTTTTCTCTCAGTGAATTTTTATAAGAACCGGAAAGCCAAACGGTTTTACCCGCCTTGATAATATGTAAAGTTGGTGTTTTATTGGGTAAGCTTTCCATTTAATAGCCGCTGATAAACGTTTATAATTATTTGGGAGATAGGACGGTAATTTATGCTAATAAGACATTCCTGTGCATCACAGGTAGGTAGGAAAATAAGATGGCGCTTCTGAATGCAACGAGAACCGAAAAAAGACTCACTCACGTTTACATCTTCTCTGACTGATTGTTAAAAACAATAAGGTTAAACATTTCACGGTTTCGGGGCAATAAATTTGACATGTCCATTAAAACCCCCCGAAACGAAATTCTGGGATTAATAGACCCATGTTCCGTCTGACATTTTAATTTATTCAACCGGCCAATCATAATTTAGAGAACGACCGAACATCTGCCCATGCAAGATGGCTGATTACGTTTTTCTCATTAAAAAACAACAAAAAAATGGGAGGATCCGAAATGTGTTTTTGGGACCTGATTACCTTCGGTTCTTTACGTTTTTTCCTTAGGCAGCCTTGGGTGCCCGTCCCGACATAATTTGGTAGAACCATTTCAAGCATTTGTTAAATTGCTGTCGAGAACACTGGCGTAGACGAAATGTTTGCCTCAATTGACTTTTATTCCTTGTGTACCACATGGTTTTTTATATAGGTTTCACTCTACAACATTAAATAACTCGAATGCATGCTGCTGGCTGCTCCAAGGGTGGAGGGAAAGTACTTTGCGCACACTTTTGCATATGCAAAGTAGCACAGTAGCATTTTCCGCCAGTGTCAGATTTAGGAGAGTTCTGACAGTACTAAAAGCATCCAAAAAATGTTTTACAAAAAAAAAGTTAAAATTAACAATTAGTCCTGTTTTTAGGTAAAATTCTCCAACAGAGTATATTGGGGAAAGGCATAGCGAGATTGTCTAGTTGGTCTTGAGAAGGAGAGGAGGTTTATTATTGTCCAGTTGTGGGATGTCCTTTCCATTTTGCCTCTAGTTTTGTTAATCGTTCTGCTATTTTTGTCATTTGTGTCCGTTCGTAGAGTATTTCGTGGGTTATGTAGCGGGTTTCGAGGGTGTCTAATCTTGGTTATTAGTTTAAGTGCAATTTGTTCTGTAGTTTGTATGTGTTTTTTTTTTGCTGGTCGCATTAACTCTTAGTATGTGTCCGTAGTCGAGTAGAGGTCTGCAAATAGATGTTTTAGTTGCAGTTTTTGTGCTTATACCTCTGTTCTTGTACGTAAGAGCTCTGAAATGTTTAGTTTGTTTAATAATTTCAGTTCTCACGTTTTGTGCATGTGTTATCCCTAAGTATTTTATTTCTTGTCTTGGTGTAGTTACGTTACCATCTGTTGTTATTGTGGGAGAGTTGTCTTTTATTTTGTGATTTGGTAAGAGTAGTTGGTTTTTCGTGGGGTTTGGTGTTAATCTTCATTTGAAGAACCATGCCGTCGTGTTGTCTGTTAATGTCTGAAGCCTCCTCTGCAGCTTTTGCCGTAGTTTTGGCATGAACTATGAGTGCAGTATCGTCAGCATATTGTAGAATTTAGTCCTGTTTGCTTATGTAGTTTTTGTCAAGTAGATTGTGGTTGTATATGTCATGGCAGTAGATATTGTAGAGGAAGGGTGATAAAGGCGACCCTTGTGGTAGTCCTTGTTCAAGAATAAAAGGAAAGGAAAGGGTGTTGTCCAGTTGCTAGTTTTCCAGTAAGTTTCTAAAAATGTGGTTTAAGTATTTAGGTGTTGAAGGCGGTATAAAGAGGAAAAACACAAATAATATACAGTCTGTCCCAAATTCGATGCTCACAATTAAGAACTCAGTTATTATCGAAGGTACAAAAATGTTTAAATTAGAAAAGTTTTAAGAATTACATGGCTAATTCAAATCTCTTTTGAAAAATAACCCAGCATTTTTTGTTTTCGAGATATTTGAACAAAACTGAAAAATGATAATTTTTTCTTTCGCCATTATGGTGCAAATCGTTTAGTGGACAACTGTTACACTAAAATAAATATTTTTATACCATGCGATACATCAATAAAATGGTGATTTTTTGACCTATTAGATGAAAATACAATTAGATATAACTTCCATAAGTAAAACAAAAGTTAGTGTCCTAACCTCAAAAATAAATAAAGATTTAGTTTTTGGGACAACCAAATTATTCTTCAGAACAATTTTGTTGTCCGGCTGTCCAATAAACAGTTTTCAAAATAATGGCCATGTAAGATATCATCACTGTTCAGTTTTTTCGAAATATCTTGAAAACAAAAAATAATATAATATTTTTCAAAAAAGATTTGAATTAGCCATGTAATTCTTTAAAACTTTTCTAATTTAAACATTTTTGTTACTTCAATAATAACTGAGATCCCCATGGTGAGCATCGAATTTGGGACAGACTGTATACAATTTTTCACTTTTTTCCGGATATCTTCGGAAAATCGAAATTTTTAAAACGGCATTTGGTTGAGCTTTAAATTGCCCAACTTATAGTTTCCGAGATCCCAATGGTGAGGGTCGAATTTGAATTACCCTGAATACAGGGTGTTCTAAATTAAGAGCGCACCATTGCCAACTTTTTTGTGGCATTTTTTGCGCTCACTCTGAAAAGGCAAATACGCATAAACAATTGAACATCGCGTTTTCGACTTATTTCAGAAAATTTAAAAAAAAAAAAAAAAACAAAAAAAAATAAAAATTCTCAAAAATATTTTCTCAAATCACTCAAAAACGCGATGTTTAATTGTTTAGGCGTTTTCGCCTTTTTAGTGTCACAAGTTTGCTAATTTAAACAATTTTCTATTTTCAATAATACAAAAGTTGGCAATGGTGCGCACTTAATTTAGAACACCCTGTATATAATTATATTTCTCATTAGGTCTCTTGAGGACGTAAAAATATTGAAATAATGCAATGAGAAAAACAAGAAATGTCACATTATATTACGTTGAAAGTGCTGACAACATAAACTCATTTTTCAGTAGAAAAGGAGTTTAAAAAACCAGTTTTGTACACCCTGTTACTTTCCGCCTTATAACTCCCTAAGGGGGCCCATAAGGACAAAAACCGCTTAATAAAGTCTTGTAGAGGATGAAATTTCCTACAACATTCCTTATTTACATTTTTTCAGTAGCTCCTTAAATAACCGAAATACGCTCAATCGAAAAGTTAGTTTAGGTTAGGTTAGGTAATAATTTCAAAGTAACGTGACTCTTTACAGTGAAAATGGTCACGTGAAATATTTTCAATCAACAAATATTAGACGTATTTTGGCGTCAGTGTTTACAATGTCTGTCTCATTTTAACTCATCATGATAAAACAAGATGGCCTATGTTACTACATCAGCTTAATAAAAAAAATATCTCTTTTTTTAACGTCAAAACGGATCCGGAAGGTCACATGACCGTTTCAAAGTTTAAAAGGTTATACTGATGTTTTTTTAAAATCACGTCACTCATTTTAAAGCAAAAATGGCCAAGTGACGATTTTCAATCATCGAATTTATTTTTAAAGATCTAGTGACTTTTTTTTAACGTCAAAACGGAATTCTTAAAGTCTCGTGACTGTTTTAAATGACTAAATCGTCACGTCACGTGATTGTGTTTAAGGTAAAAATGGTCACGTGACATTTTCAGTTTTTTTAAAAGTCACATCTTAAAAATTAAACTCATCATGTCACATGACAGTTTTGAATGTCAATATGTTATTTAGACTGACATGTTTCAAGTCACGTGTTTTTTTTACAGTGAAAATGATCACCAGACCATTTTCAATCATCAAATTTGTTTTTAAAGATCCAGTAATCTTTTTTAACGTCAATACAGAATCCTCAGGGTCACATGACCGTTTCTTTAGTTTTAAACTAATACACTGAATCACGTGACTATCTTGTAAGGTTCAAATGTTTTTCTTCTCTCTCATTAAATTTAATTTTAAACTTTACGTGACTTACTGTTTTTAACGTCAAAACGAATCCTAAAAGTCACGTGATTGTAAATGGCAAAATATTATTTGAAAGGTCACGTCACATTTGAAAATCATGTGACTCGTTTTAAGGTGCAAACGATTACGTGATTATATTTAATGGTCAAATTTAGTTTTTAAAATCACGTGACATTTTTTTTAACGTCACAACCGATTCTGAAGATTACATGACGGTTTTTCAGTTGAGCTGATATTTTTAAAGTCGCGTGATTCTTTTTACAGTGAAAATAATCACGTGATCATATTTTTTTTAAAGATCTACTGACTGTTTTTTAAAGTCAAAACGGAATACTAAACGGCTTATGACTGTTTTAAATGGCTAAATCGACACGTCACGCGATTCTTTTAAAAGGTAAAAATGGTCACGTGACATTTTCAGTTTTTAAAAGTCACATCTTAAAAATTAAACTCATATCATGTCACACGACAGTTTTAAATGTCAGATTGTTATTTAGACTTACATGTTTCAAGTCACGTGATTCTTTTTACAGTGAAAATTGTCACATGATCATATTTTTTTTAAAGTTCTAGTGACTGTTTTTTAACGCCAAAACGGAATCCTAAAGGTCCAATGACTGTTTTAAATGACTAAATGGTCACGTGACATTTTCAGTTTTTTAAAAGTCACATCTTAAAAATTAAACTCGTATCATGTCACATGACAGTTTTAAATGTCAGACTGTTATTTAGACTGATATGTTTCAAGTCACGTGATTCTTTTTACAGTGAAAATTGTCACGAGACGATTTTCAATTATTAAATTTATTTTTAAAGATCTAAAGGATCTAACTCTTTGTTAACGTCAATACAGAATCTTAAGTGTCACATGACCGTTTTTTAATTTTTCAAACTGATACACTGAATCACGTGACTATTTTTAAAGATTAAAATGTTATTCTTAACGTCACTTGAAAGTTTTAAATCATTAAATTTAATTTTAATGTGTACGTGACTTGTTTTCAACGTCAAAAACGAATCCTAAAAGTCACGTGATTGTAAATGGCAAAACGTTATTTGAAACGTCGCGTCACATTTGAAAATCATGTGACTCGTTTTAAGGTGCAAACGATTACATGACTATTTTAAGTTAGTTTTTAAAGTCACGTAACTGTTTTTACAGTGAAAATTATCACGTGATCTAATTTCTAGTGACTGTTCTAGGTCACGTGACAGTTTTTTAGTTTTATTTAAAATACAACCTCTGATGTTTTCCCAATTTTCCGGGAAACGGAGAAAGGTAATTTAATTTTGAAACCGGGAATAGGTTTTACATACATTTCTCTAAAACTTTCCCCATTTGACCGACTTTGTAGCTCTTACGGTTACCGAGATCGCAATACATGTAATACCAATTTGGGACACCAATTTTGACATATACCGGTTGTCTAGTAAACATGTGATCAAAACTTTGACCGTGACATTCTTTAGATTGACAATGATATTACTGTGACGACAATATGTCCGGCTTCACTATACTCGTATTTATGATCAAATTGCTTTAAAACATCTGTTTTTTCTTATATCTGGAGGTGATTTTTTCTGTAATGTACATGGTTTTAAGGAAAAAAAACACGTTTTTGATGCATTGAAAAAGGGTAGAAGGGTAGTGTTATTTTAGAGCACTCTAACCGTTTCCGAGATAAGGGCAAGTTTAACTTCGACGCCCTCTGGCAGGCTTACCATGCAATTTACCACGGTCGTTCAAATGTTATTCGACAGTTTTGACTGTCTTCTACAAACGCCTTAATCACATGACTAAACTAAAAGTTGAAAATTACGGAATTATCGTCGATTCTCCGTGACGTTGCACTGATGAACACTAGGTCCTGCAAACCGTTAAATTGTACAGGGTGTTTCCGGAGGAAAGGGAAATATTTTGGAAATGCGTTTAGGTTAAAATTGAAGGTTCCAAAAGTGATGCCTCACACATTCATCCATATGCATCATGATATTCGTGTATGGTTTCTGTAATGGTAACGCAATGCGAGCTGTTAATGAATATCGACGTCGTTTTCCAAATCAAAGAGTTCCTAATCGAAAAGTTTTTCAAAAATTGTTTGCAAGGGTCCAGGAAACTGGAATGTTTCCAAGCGTAAGGATTGATTCTAGACGAGAGGAGGGCTTAGATGTTGAAATTAAAGAAAATGTTCTGGATATAGCTGAAGAGAATCCTGGAGTTTGTACGAGGCGGATTAGTGTTGAACTTCAATAACCATCACATGTGGCAGTTTGGAAGACGCTTTGAAAAAACGGTTTAAAGCCTTTCCACGTCCAACCAGTTCAAAGTCTTCAAGAAGGTGATTATGACTTGTTAATGGATTAATACAAATGTATTGAAAAATATATACGAAAATGCCACTTTTCATGTCAAAATAAATGAAGATTTAAAAACAGATAAAGTCAAAGTGAATAGGGGAGTACGTCAGGGTGACACCATATCTCCGAAATTATTTACCCTGGCGCTAGAGAACATCTTCAAATCATTACAGTGGGAAACAAAAGGCATTAACATCGACAGGTCCTACCTAAATTATCTCCGATTTGCCGACGACATCGTCCTGATAAGTAATAACATACATGAATTGAGTGACATGGTAAAACAACTGAATGATGCTTCAAAAAAGGTTGGCTTAAAAATGAACATCTCAAAAACCAAAATAATAAGTAACAACGAAGAACACATACTTATAGATGGGATAGAGTTAAACGTGGAAGAGTATGTATATTTGGGACACACAATAAAAATAGGCAAAGAAAACCAGTCGGCGGAGATAAGACGAAGAATAAGACTAACTTGGGCAGCGTTCGGAAAAATGAAGCATATACTTAGAAATAGTACCATCCCTATTAACCTTAAAAGAAAAGTTTTCGACACCTGTATAATGCCGGTGGCGACCTATGGCCTTGAGACAATGGCAATGACCAAAAAAACCGCAAATCGGCTCAGAATAATGCAAAGAGCGATGGAGCGGGCGATGCTGGGTATTAGTCTCAGGGACAGAAAGAGAAACGAAGAAATCCGAGAAAGAACTAAGGTCGTAGATATAATGGAACGTGTTGCAGAACTGAAATGGCAATGGGTAGGACATGTGGCCCGACAACACCAAATTAAATGGTCAAATAGATTAACACACTGGCGACCAAGGGAAACAAAGCGCAGCACGGGAAGACCACAGACAAGATGGCTTGATGACATCAAAAAGCAAGCGGGAAATAGGTGGTTCCAGATGGCACAGGACAGGACGGCATGGAAAAACATGAAAGAGGCCTACGTTCAGGAGTGGACAGGAAGTGGCTGAAGAAGAAGAAAAAAAAAGAATGGATCCAACAAATGCGAGACCTCCACAGATATATTTTATTTACCGATGAAGCTCAGTTTACCCGGGATGGAATCGATGGTTCGATGAAAATCCTCATGCCACGTTTGAACGAAACTTTCAACATTGATTCAGTATTAACGTGTGGTGTGGAATGCTCAACGACCAATGTTCTTTTGTAATGGATGGACGTCTTACTGGATATGGAGATTTACGGTTTTTGGAAGACCATTTAACAAACATTAGTTAGATGATGTTCCGGTAATTGTTCGACACCGAATGTACTTTCAGCATGATGAAGCCCCGCCTCATTTTAGTCGCAGGATGCGTAATTTCTTTGATAGTCGTTTTCGTGTTCGTTGGATTGGCCGAGGAGGACCTCATGCTTGGCCACCGATATCACCAGACTTAAATCCACTGGATTATTGCCTTTGGGGGTGGATGAAATTACTAGTAGTACTAGTAATTATACTTAAGCAATGATTCGTATGACAGTGGCGTACATAGGTACGAACGTAACTAAAGCCAAACTGTCTGCAAAGTATTTATCGCAGTTGTTTCCAATCCTGATGCTCTGCAAGTTGTTCTGCTACGGAAAAAACTCTTAAATTACGAGAGTTTCGGGACCATTTAAATGTCCTCGCTGGTCGTACACAACATCTCGGTTTTTTTACCTTTCAGTCGAGTTCAAAATGTCTGACAAGTCCGGCGAACCGCAGAACTGGTTCTAATTCATTCGAAGTAATGTCAACAAATAAAAACTTAATAAGAGTGGCTTCTGCTATAAAAGCAGCGCTATCGACCGGACCCGCGTAATATAATACCTTGGCGAACTGTAAATTATAAAGAAGCCATTACAGGACTGGATGCGATCTTCTTCTTCTTTTTTTCTTTTTCTTTCGTTGTTCTACTCGTATACCTGTTAACGGGCTGGTAAGATGACCAGAGATTTTACAGTGGCGGCACAATCAAATTTTTACCAAACGAAAAATATGAAATATTTAAATAAATAGTAGAAAACCAATGATTTTGTAAGCTTTTCTCCCACATCTTTTAATGTGACTGTCACATTTTTTTTTTAGCCATTGAAACATACTGTTTAAATTTTTCCAACACTTCATGCTTGTGTTCAATAAAATAACAAACAGTAAAATGTGAATAGCTATCAATAAAGGATACCACATACCTTTTTCCATCATATGATGCAGGACTTATTTACCCACATATGTCTGACGACACAACCTCCAAAACTGACTTTGCTTTTCTCTCTTCTGGCAATGATTTGTAAGATAAAGCTGTTTGCTTGCCCTTTTGACATATTTCACATACTTTATCAGTGGGGTATCTAGACGAATGTCCAATCCGGCGATGCCACAAGTCCTGATCTGCACATGTAACATTAGTTTGTAGAGTATTTGTACCTACTTGAAACTTTAGTACAAATTTCCCAATAACTTTCCCTTAGCAACCACTGTTTGTCCCTTTTTAATAGTCACTATTTGATTCCCAAATGTAACACTTAGTCCACGGCCTTCAAGTTTTCTTACTGACAATAGGTTGTGGGTTAGATTCTCACATTCAATCACATCTTCAATTTTAATTTTTTGTCCACTTTCTAAGTTTAACTGAAGATTACCCTGCCTTTTCCCTAAAATGGCTTCTCCAGTCTTTGCTACATTTACACGGAGATTAACATCTCTGACATTTGATCAAAATTGTCCCACACAACTTTTTACTAGATGATTGGTTGCTCCACTGTCAACTACAAAGGTTATATTATTATCATCACTTATCGATGTTTCAGCATTCATTGTCAGTTCTAAAGGTGTTATAAAACAAACTTCATCATCATCTTGCTCAGTTAAATTGCTATTTCGAGTTTGATTTCTAAGTTTTGGACAATCCATCTTTTTAGATTCATCAGAAAGTGAAGATGAAATGATGGTGAGAGTAGTGAGACCAATTATAAGACCAAGAAATAACTTATTATCGAAATTAAATGATAAAGAATTTAAGAATAGATTTAGAATGAATAAGCACTCCTTCAGACACCTTGTAAATTTATTAGAAGGCATTGAGGATGATCCCAGAACCAAACTAAATAATCCGATATCAAAAGACAATCAAGTGTTAATTGCTCTCAGGTTCTATGCAACTGGATCCTTCCAGATAAACATAGGTGATCATTTTAATGTTTCTCAACCAAGTGTATCCCGTATTGTGAGTAATGTTACTAAGCATATTGCATCACTCAGACCTATATTTATTAACATGCCACAAACTGATATTGAAAAGCAGCAAGTGGCATTACCCTTTTTTGAACTCGCTGGATTACCAAGGGTTATAGGAAAGTGTGTTTTTGAAAAAAGTTTGTAAAGAGAATTTAATCTACAATATTTTTTAAGGAGCTTGACTGTACCCTCATAAAAAATCAGTCACCTGGAGGAGACAATAGTGAGGTTTATCGAAATCAAAAGGGATATTTCAGTATAAATACTCAGGTGATTGGAGATGCAAAGTTGAAAATAATGGATATTGTTTCTCGTTGGCCTGGGTCAGTTCATGACACCACTATTTTTAATGATTCCAACATTAGAGCCAGATTTGAAAACAATGAATTTTCCCCATATACTCTAGTTGGTGATGGAGGGTATCCTTGCAGAACATATTTGTTGACACCCCTCATACAACCTCATACTCTACCAGAGGAAAGATACAATTCAAGCCAAATTAAAACTAGAAATCCTGTTGAAAAGTTATTTGGTGTATGGAAACGTAGATTTCCTTGTTTATCTCAGGGAATGAGGATTGATGTTCAAAAAGTTTGTGAAGTGATTGTAGCAACTGCTGTTTTGCATAACATGTGTTTGATGGCGAATGATAATGCTGAGTCCTTTGAAGGCGATGATAATGACATGGTAGAAAACATTGGAGAGGAAGTCCAACAGATACACAATGAGAACCATAACACAAGTGTACGAGATGCGTTAATTGCAAATGTGTTTGCTGTTTAGAAGATATAATATACTATATAATTTTTAGAAAACAAATGTGAGTCAACCGACAACAACCAAATACAAATTTTAATTTGAATTTGAAAGTTTGAAGTTTGAATAAGGAATAAATTGAGGTTAGATCGTCATTACAGCCATGTTGCCAAGAATAACTTTTTACTTATCAGTTTGTTTACTATACGGACCAGCCAATAGCTTGGTGAATAAGTACATTTCTTAACAAGGGGTTATTTGCTATACCATTGTTAGCTAACAGTCTGTTAAGCCGGGTAATGGTGAATACGGCCGTCTCCACAATTGTAGCACTTATACCAAAACTTATTAGGTTGACCAGTTTTCTTATTACCTTTTGGTCCTCGTCCATGTTGCCAGTTTCCGCTTGCTGCGAAATCTGTTTCTCCTTGTTCACTAGATCCACTATGGTCACTATAAACTTTGATTGCCTGGCTTCTTCCATCAGTAGCTTACTTTTTACAAATTCTAAGCTCACTGCTATAACGTCTTGGGAAAATATCACATCCAATGCTGTAACAACTCCTTGGTAACAATCAGGCATTGCTGCCAGAAGTTGAGATATCACTTCAGTTTCTTGTATTGTCCCACCACAATTTCGTAGTTCACTGACTGTCTTTTCGTAGTCCAACAAAAACTCACTTAATGCTGATTTCCCAGAGTATTTCAATTCCTTAACCGTATCTGCAGTTGTACTTGACTTGCCTCACCTGACTGTACATATATTCCCCTAAGAGTGTCAATAACATCTCCAAAACCCCATGATGCTCAAGCAACAATTTCATTCGGAATTCCCAGTTGGAGTAGCCTGTACCATCGAACTGCTTAATTCCACCAATTGGTGCTCCCATCGACGCCATTTTATAACACTTCCTTATAGATCCGCTGCTGATGCAATAGACACTACCACCAAAGTTATCCTTTACTCGATTAACCACTATTTACTTCCTCAGACAACACATTCCGTCACTGGGCCCATAACCTGTGATTTGTTGATTCTTTCTATGTAGTTTTCAATAAAAGATAACTTAACTTTAATGGTTTTATTGCACTTTAAATCAGTGTTTAAACAAAATACATGACATGGCACGATGACTTCGTACAACTACTGCTCTTGACATCTTTTACATGACACACATGGCAGTTGACTTATAAACTAATACAGTGTTCATATACATACAGAATTGTTATCAACAAAAACTGTTGATAACAATCATTGATTAAACAAAAAAAATTAGAAGATTTTGATGATGTAATAAAGAAAACCTTATTGATTTTTTGACATATGACAGTTGTCTTCTTTCAACAATTTGTTTTTATTAGAAGCTCATACCTTTTTCATTAATACAATTTTGAGATTTTTGAAAAAAATTTTTCATTTTCAAGACCCAATAAACAAAGAAAAAACAATTTTGACATTGTGTCCTTTGTTCCCCTACAATTTTTCTTTTTAAGTTTAAATTTTTGTAACGTTGTCAATTGGGAACAAAAAAGCAACTTTCTAAGGAAAAATTAAAGATCATAAACTTTGCATTTCCTAAGGATCTTACACTATTACCACAATTAGAATTAGTACTCTGTAATCTACCCATTTTGTAGCTTAAATTTACTAGAACAACCTTTCTGAAAATAGTCCAGACATTTTCCGCTTAAAATTTGGTTTTAAATAACTAATTTCGGTGATCTATAAATTTTAAAGATGTAATTTAAGTAGCCTAATTTACTAGAATAAACTTGGTGAGAATGTTTGTAATTTTGTAATTGCTTTAAAAACGTTATAAATCCGTAATAAGTTAGTCTCTCAATCTACCGAAATTGTGTTTTTCAATTGACACTTATAAAATGGGTAGATTACTGCCAAATTCGTGTTTAAAAGACAAATTTCACCAAAAAGAGGCACTTTTTCAAGAAAATGGACGTTTCTGCTCTCCGAAATAGATTTTTTGGAATATCTCCTAACCTAGTAGAGATACGGAAAAAGTAAAAAGGACGAAAATTGTGTAAAAAAATAATTGTGGACACACAACTGGACAGAGAAGAAAAAACTACATAGTTTGAGTGGTTTACCATTGCTGTAACTCAAAAAACAGCCAAGTTAAAAACAGTTAAAGTTTTGAGGCACTTTTTCAAGAAAATGGAGTTTCTGGTCTCCAAAATTGATTTTGTAGAATATCTCCTAACCTAATAGAGATGCGGAAAAACGCAAGGAACAAAAATGGCGTTAAAAAGGTCAAGGAAAATGAATCTGAACTCTAAACCGCGAAAATCTCACTGAAACTGCATACAGGGTGAGCAAACTCTGACAATCTTCCATGTTTTGGCTTACCCTGTACACCGAAAGTCATTAAGGTAATTGTGGAACGTACCACTGGAAAAAGGAGAAAAAACGAAATTATTTAAGTGGTTTAGTGTTGCTGTAATTCAAAAAACAGCCAACTTACAATCAGTCAAAGTTTTAAAGCACTTTTTGAAGGAAATGGAGTTTTTGATTTCCAAAATTGAGTTTGTGGAATATCTCCTAACCTAGTTGAGATACGGAAAAATTAAAAAGAACCAAAATTGTGTAAAAAAGATCCAGAAACATAACTCTGGATTTTAAAGCGACAAATTCCCACCGAAACTGCATACAGGGTGAGCAAACTCTGACAATCTTCCATTTTTTGACTTACCCTGTACACCAAAAGTCATTAAGGTAATTGTGGAACGTACCACTGGAAAGAGAAGAAAAAACGGAATTATTTGAGTGGTTTAGTGTTGCTGTAACTCAAAAAAACAGCCAACTTACAATCAGTCAAAGTTTTAAAGCACTTTTTCAAGAAAACGGAGTTTCTGATTTCCAAAATTGATTTTGTGGAATATCTAATAAGCTAGTTGAGAAACGGAAAAAGTAAAGAGGACGAAAATTGTGTAAAAAAGATCCAGAAACATAAATTTGGATTTTAAAGCGATAAATTCTCACCGAAACTGCATACAAGGTGAGCAAACTCTGACAAGCTTCCATGTTTTGACTTACCCTGTACACCAAAAGTCATCAAGGTAATTGTGGAACACACCACTGGAAAGAGGAGAAAAAACGGAATATTTTAAGTGGTTTACAGTTGTTGTAACTCAAAAAACAGCCAACTTACAATCAGTCAAAGTTTTAAAGCACTTTTTGAAGGAAATGGAGTTTCTGATTTCCAAAATTGATTTTGTGGAATATCTCCTAACCTAGTTCAGATACGGGAAAAATGAAAAGGACGAGAATTGTGTAAAAAAGATCCAGAAACATAAGTCTGGATTTTAAAGCGACAAATTCCCACCGAAACTGCGTACAGGGTGAGCAAACTCTGACAACCTTCCATTTTTTGACTTACCCTGTACACCAAAAGTCATTAAGGTAATTGTGGAACGTACCACTGGAAAGAGAAGAAAAAACGGAATTATTTGAGTGGTTTAGTGTTGCTGTAACTCAAAAAAACAGCCAACTTACAATCAGTCAAAGTTTTAAAGCACTTTTTCAAGAAAACGGAGTTTCTGATTTCCAAAATTGATTTTGTGGAATATCTAATAAGCTAGTTGAGAAACGGAAAAAGTAAAGAGGACGAAAATTGTGTAAAAAAGATCCAGAAACATAAATTTGGATTTTAAAGCGATAAATTCTCACCGAAACTGCATACAAGGTGAGCAAACTCTGACAAGCTTCCATGTTTTGACTTACCCTGTACACCAAAAGTCATCAAGGTAATTGTGGAACACACCACTGGAAAGAGGAGAAAAAACGGAATATTTTAAGTGGTTTACCGTTGTTGTAACTCAAAAAACAGCCAACTTACAATCAGTCAAAGTTTTAAAGCACTTTTTGAAGGAAATGGAGTTTCTGATTTTCAAAATTGATTTTGTGGAATATCTCCTAACCTAGTTGAGATACGGAAAAAGTAAAAAGAACCAAAATTGTGTAAAAAAGATCCAGAAACATAACTCTGGATTTTAAAGCGACAAATTCCCACCGAAACTGCGTACAGGGTGAGCAAACTCTGACAATCTTCCATGTTTTGACTTACCCTGTACACCAAAAGTCATTAAGGTAATTGTGGAACATACCACTGGAAAGAGGAGAAAAAACGGAATATTTTGAGTGGTTTAGTGTTGCTGTAACTCAGAAAACAGTCAACTTACAACCAGTCAAAGTTTTAAAGCACTTTTTGAAGGAAATGGAGTTTCTGATTTTCAAAATTGATTTTGTGGAATATCTCCTAACCTAGTTGAGATACGGAAAAAGTAAAAAGAACCAAAATTGTGTAAAAAAGATCCAGAAACATAACTCTGAATTTTAAAGCGACAAATTCCCACCGAAACTGCATACAGGGTGAGCAAACTCTGACAATCTTCCATGTTTTGACTTACCCTGTACACCAAAAGTTATCAAGGTAATTGTGGAACATACCACTAGAAAAAGGAGAAAAAAACTAAATTATTTCGGTGGTTTAGTGTTCCTGTAACTCAGAAAACAGTCAACCTACAACCAGTCAAAGTTTTAAAGCACTTTTTCAAGAAAATGGTGTTTCTGATTTCCAAAATTGATTTTGTGGAATATCTCCTAACCTAGTTGAGATACCTACGGAAAAAGTAAAAAAAAAAACAAAATTGCGTAAAAAAGATCCAGAAACATAAATCTGGATTTTAAACCGACAAAATTTCACTGAAACTGCATACAGGGTGAGCAAACTCTGACAATCTTCCATGTTTTGACTTACCCTGTACACCAAAAGTCATTAAGGTAATTGTGGAACATACCACTGGAAAGAGGAGAAAAAACGGAATAATTTGAGTGGTTTAGTGTTGCTGTAACTCAGAAAACAGTCAACTTACAATCAGTCAAAGTTTTAAAGCACTTTTTCAAGAAAATGGAGTTTATGATTTCCAAAATTGATTTTGTGGAATATCTCCTAACCTAGTTGAGATACGGAAAAAGTAAAAAGAACCAAAATTGTGTAAAAAAGATCCAGAAACATAACTCTGGATTTTAAAGCGACAAATTCCCACCGAAACTGCATACAGGGTGAGCAAACTCTGACAATCTTCCATTTTTTGACTTACCCTGTACACCAAAAGTTATCAAGGTAATTGTGGAACACACCACTGGAAAGATGAGAAAACACAGCATATTTTGAGAGGTTTTCCGTTGCTGAAACTCGAAAATCAGCCAACTTATAATCAGTCAAAGTTTTAAAGCACTTTTTCAAGAAAATGGAGTTTCTGATTTCCAAAATTGATTTTGTGGAATATCTCCTAACCTAGTTAAGATACGGGAAAAATAAAAAGGACGAGAATTGTGTAAAAAAGATCCAGAAACATAAATCTGGATTTTAAAGCGACAAATTCCCACCGAAACTGCGTACAGGGTGAGCAAACTCTGACAATCTTCCATGTTTTGACTTACCCTGCACACCAAAAGTCATCAAGGTAATTGTGGAACACACCACTGGAAAGAGGAGAAAAAACCGCTTATTTTGAGTGGTTTACTGCTGCTGCATCTCAAAAAATAGTCAAGTTACAGACAGTCAAAGTTTTAAAGCACTTTTTCAAGGAAATGGAGTTTCTGATTTCCAAAATTGATTTGGTAGAATATCTCCTAATTTAATGGTGATACGGAAAAAATGCAAAGAACAAAAATGGCGTCAAAAAGGTCAAGGAAAATGAATCTGGACTGTAAACCGACAAATTCCCACCGAAACTGCATACAACTTTCTTTTTTTTGGGTTATTTCAAACGTTTCTCTCGGAAGGCAAATTGTACACGAATCAAAATATTATTTTACAAAACTTTATCATTTGTAGGTTCTCCAGCTTTTCTGTCACTTTAGTCACATAGTTTGACAAACCAGTGAACACATAGATTTTGTTTCAGAAACACTGACATTGAGCAAAAAACTTAAAATTCAATTAGTATCTAATGACTCAAAATTCACCGACCACCATGCGTTCTTTACCAATACCCTGAGATCGTTTTCTCCTCTACGACATCGAATGAAAACATAGCGAAGCTAATAAGGCATAATCGGACATAAAGGCTGTGCAGACGTTTCATAAGTCAACGACTAGTTCGTGTAAGACATTAATAAAATTATTCGCCTTCGACTGCGAGTGAGTTATAACCGACTTATCTATCCTACATTTTCATGTAAACAGCTTTTCATGCCTTTTATGGTGGCTATTACTTTAATCACTTTTTGTTCCCATTATGAAAACGATAGCAATCGATAGCTGGCACCAAGATTGAAGAACTAGTATATTAGTGGGAGTGAGTGAGAGGATCTACATTTCCTCTACCAATTTTTAGAATAACACTCACTCTGTTTCTCACTATCCTACATTATAAAAGGCGTGGCATTTAATAAATAAGACCTACCTTTAGGGTTTACATAGATATTTTTCCAAGAATCATTATTAACTTATTTAGTACATTAACACGTTATCAGACTCCCCAGTACCTACTGAAAATACTCTCCAAGAAGCATCACAGAAAATGGAGTGCTCGAAATTGATTAATGCTGAAACTAGGTCGTTTTCATATAAATGGGATTATAATTATAGGGTAATATCGCGGTGTAAACGGCTCATTTCTCTTTGACGAGTTTTATACCAGTTTTCAAATAAATTACATAAGTATACCCTTTCGTATTGTAATCACCATAAAGGTAAGTATCCGCGGCCATTAAGCTTTCTTGCCGGCCATGCGATGGGGAAAAAGTTATTAGTTTTATGGTGATTTATTTATTTAATTAACAAACGCATCGTTTTTCGGTGAAAACTCTGAAAAAGTGATTATTTTGTACAGCTTTAGGTTATTGAAGTGTTTTGCCACTGTAAGTACTAACCAGAAGCTTGATGAGAGAATAAAGCAAATTTTATGGTTGGGTTAGCATAAATACATAATGCAATTAAATTTTACGTATACTTTAACTTTCTATTATTTTTTTTTAATTGCACAGGTAATTTAATGCAAACAACAAATTAAATTTTAATTTTTTAACATCAAATAATTTGTTTTTTACTGTATAAAACGAGGTATAAAATATACATCTCAGTGAATACCAAATTGGAAATCACTGCTATTGGCCAATCAAACTTTTCCTATTTTATATTTGAATCTCATAGGTACGGCAGAGGTGTATTTTGTCTCTGCTCCTCAACAATTTATTTAAATTTTTTGCTGAGAAGAAATACGGGATAAGCAAAATTACACTTAAAACTACCCAATTTAATTGAAAATAAATGGTCCATACTTCCACAGTGGAGTAGTGAGTGAAATGTGTAAAAACACAATCTCCGCAAAATTAATTAAATAGCTGTTATCTGTCCTGTAAAAATATACTGAAATTGTTGAATTTGAATAAAAAAATGTAATAAAAAATTTACCAAAATCCCATTTTTTTAAATTTTATAAAGGGCTCTTAATCGCCAAACAAAATTGGATCATTAAACAAATAGGTGCTTCTTTATCCAATATCATTAGTTTCCATTAAAATTACCGGACATGCCAAGATTTATCATAAAAAAATTATTATATTGTTTTATTTGGGTCACTCAAGACGATATTTGTTGAATTTTTTTTCGAGGTTCACAATATATTGAACAGTATTGATTTTAATGGCCACATTATTGATGTCTCAACTGACTGTAATTTTCATCAGAATATGACTGAATTCTGTTCTAAACTAAATAAAAGATAATATAGATAGTTGTAACAGCAGTCACGTGACCCTAACATACTAGATATACTAATTGTTACGTCAAAACTGTCAAAAATATTTCCATGAAGCTGTAAAGTACGTTACCCTTTGATAATTTATAAGATATTAAAAACTTTGACACTTTATAGCTCCACGTCTTGATTGAAGCAGATTTTGATAGTTGTTACAGCAGTCACGTGACCCTAACATACTTGACATACTAATTGTTACGTCAAAACTGTCAAAAATATATCCATAAAGCTATAAAGTACAAACCTTTGATAATTTATAAGATATTAAGAACTTTGACACTTTATAGCTCCGCGTCTTGATTGAAGCAAATTTTGACAGTTGTTACAGCAGTTACGTGACCCTAACATACTTGACATACTAATTGTTACGTCAAAACTGTCAAAAATATTTCCATAAAGCTGTAAAGAACATTAAACCTTTGATAATTTATAAGATATTAAGAACTTTGACACTTTATAGCTCCACGTCTTGATTGAAGCAAATTTTGATAGTTGTTACAGCAGTCACGTGACCTTAACATATTTAACATACTAATTGTTAAGTCAAAACTGTCAAAAATATTTCCATAAAGCTGTAAAGTACATTACGCCTTTGATCATTTAGCAGATATTAAAACTTTCACATTTTATAGCTCCACGTTTTGATTGAGGCAAATTTTGACAGTTGTTACAACAGCCACGTGACCCTAATACACTTGACATACTAATTGTTACGTCAAAACTGTCAAAAATATTTCCATAAAGCTGTAAATACATTACACCTTTGATAATTTATAAGATATTAAGAACTTTGACACTTTATAGCTCCGCGTCTTGATTGAAGCAGATTTTGATAGTTGTTACAGCAGTCACGTGACCCTAGCATACTAGACATACTAATTATTACGTCAAAACTATCAAGAATATTTCCATAATGCTGTAAAGTACATTACGCCTTTGATCATTTAGCAGATATTAAAACTATGACACTTTATAGCTCCACGTCCTGACTGAGGCAAGTTTTGATAGTGGTGACAGCAGGCACGTGACCGTAACATACTTGATATACGAATTGTTACGTCAAAACTGTCAAAACTATTTCCATAAAGCTGTAAAGTACATTAAACTTTTGATAATTTATAAGATATTAAGAACTCTTACTTTATAGCTCCACGTCTTGATTGAAGCAGATTTTGATAGTTGTTACAGCAGTCACGTGACCTTAACATACATGACATACTAATAGTTACGTCAAAACTGTCAAAAATATTTCCATAAAGCTGTAAAGTACATTATGCCTTTGATAATTTTTAAGATATTAAAAACTTTGACACTTTATAGCTCCACGTCTTGATTGAAGCAGATTTTGATAGTTGTTACAGCAGTCACGTGACCTTAACATACTTGACATACTAATTGTTATGTCAAAACTGTCAAAAATATTTCCAGAAAGCTGTAAAGTACATTAAACCTTTGATAATTTATAAGATATTAAGAACTTTGACACTTTATAGCTCCACGTCTTGATTGAAGCAGATTTTGATAGTTGTTACAGCAGTCACGTGGCCTTAAAATACTTGACATACTAATTATTACGTCAAAACTGTCAAAAATATTTCCATAATGCTGTAAAGTACATTATGCCTTTGATCATTTAGCGGCTATTAAAATTTTGCCACTTTATAGCTCCACGTTTTGATTAAGGCAAATTTTGACAGTTGTTACAACAGTCACGTGACCCTAATATACTTGGCATACTAATTGTTACGTCAAAACTGTCAAAAATATTTCCATGGATATTTTTTTTGGTGTTTAGAGATTTTACATAATTTTCATATCACACAGATAACACTTTTTGGAAGTAGGATCAGCTGTAATTACTCTGCAATTTTCATATCCGTTCAGCTAGTTTACTTATCCATACTGCAATCTGTTAGGGAAATAGCTAATATTCATGTGGACGTAGAAAAACTTAACAGGAAATAGCCGATTGACTTATTATATGGTATGCTGATTGAAATCAAAGTTGCATATAATTAAATGCTAGTACGACTTGAACGAGTTTTTAAAGAATAAGTTTATTTATACAAAAACCGTGAATGTATTAACTAATTTTTAATGACAAATTTTTTAGTGACATATTGGTCTCTTGTGGAGCGTATTTTCGCCATTGTTATCAAAACCACCGTCCGGCCATCTTTTAGTGAAGATTCAGTGGTGTAGCACTGACAGGAGAAAATTTATATCCGCCATGTTTACATGCGTATAATTTACGGAGGATCTCTTCGAAGTCAATTACGAAAAAGGGCGAGATTGATGGGCCCGGTGCCCGACCTGAGAGCGGCAGCTGCTCTCACAGAAAAGGCAACAAAAGACCGACAACACAAAACTCGTGTTTGCTGCAAACATTCAACGGGAACATCACTTAGCTTAGCTTTCTTGCTGATCATCCTTCAGAAATTACTTTTCGGTCCGTGTTTCTTTTATATTATCTGTCATTCTGCACGCATAATGCCACGATTTTGTTGGAAAAAAATCACTTTACCAGATTTTGATTCTATTAATCAACAAATGAAAAATATTGTACTTATACAATGAATTTTATGCAAAATGTAGAATTACAAAGAATTGAAATTTTAATCCCACTCTAATAAGCAACAAGTAATAATTTTAATAAGAAAATTTTGTTCTGCTTGAAAAGTATTTAGATGGCGTAACAATAATGTAATAGAAAGGCAGATGTTTTGAATGTGACAAATAAAGAAGTAAACGTTACATTCAACACATTTTTCTGTTACATTGTTACCATTCTATTTTTTTAATTTTGTGCGTTTTTACACTTTTTGCAGCTAAGATATTCTTTAAGAACTCTAATAGAAGTATTCTAATGTAATATGCTGATTTACTGAACAGTTACTGAGAATTTAACGAGGAGAAATTCTCGATAAGTTACTGTTTTTCGTAAATTCTTTGTGCAGAAAATCACCTTGAACCATCTCTAGATTAAACACTAAACGGCGATTTTGTTCCTGACAGTCCTTTCAAACTGGGTTTTTGGTAGTTCAAATTTTGGCACAGCTTTTCTACCCAACTGTACCAAATTTTGTAGTTTTTTTTAGGTTATTAAATAGCAAATTGAATGAGAAATCTAAAAATGTGCTTAAAACAGTCATTTTCTCACTCCAAGTGGGTTTTACAGGCGATTTTGTCCCTGACTGTTCTTTAAAACTGTGTTTCTGGTAGTTCAAATTTTGACACCGCTTTTTTCCCTGACTGTACCAAATTTTGTAGTGTTTTTTTAGGTTATTGGATAGGAAATTTAATAAAGGTTCCAAAATTGTGCTTAAACCAGTCGTTTTCTCACTCCAAGTGGGTTTTACAGGAGATTTTGTACCTGGGTGTTCTTTAAAACCGTGTTTCTGGTAGTTCAAACTTTAACACCGCTTTTTTCCTTGACCGCAATAAATTTTGTAGTGTATTTTTAGGTTATTGGATAAGAAATTTAATAGGGATTCCAAAAATGTGCTTAAAACAGTAATTTTCTCACTCCAAGTGTGTTTTAGAGTAGATTTTGTCCCTGACTGTTCTTTAAAACTGTGTTTCTGATAGTTCAAATTTTGCCACCACTTTTTTCCCTGACTGTACCAAATTTTGTAGTGTTTTTTTAGGTTATTGGATAAGAAATTTAATAAGGATTCCAAAAATGTGCTTAAAACAGTAATTTTCTCACTCCAAGTGCATTTTACAGGAGATTTTGTCCCTGACTGTTCTTTAAAACTGTGTTTCTGGTAGTTCAAACTTTAACACCGCTTTTCTCCCTGACTGTACCAAATTTTGTAGTGTTTTTTTGGTTATTGAATAGCAAATTGAATGAGAAATCTAAAAATGTGCTTAAAACAGTCATTTTCTCACTCCAAGTAGATTTTACATGAGATTTTGTCCCTGACTGTTTTTTAAAACTGTGTTTCTGATAGTTCAAATTTTGACACCACTTTTTTCCCTGACTGTACCAACTTTTGTAGTGTTTTTTTGGTTATTAAATAGCAAATTGAATGAGAAATCTAAAAATGTGCTTAAAACAGCCATTTTCTCACTCCAAGTGGGTTTTACAGGCGATTTTGTCCCTGAATGTTCTTTAAAACTGTGTTTCTGGTAGTTCAAATTTTGACACCGCTTTTTTCCCTGACTGTACCAAATTTTGTAGTGTTTTTTTGATTACTGAATAGCAAATTGAATGAGAAATCTAAAAATGTGCTTAAAACAGTCATTTTCTCACTCCAAGTAGATTTTTACACGAGATTTTGTCCCTGATTGTTTTTTAAAACTGTGTTTCTGATAGTTCAAATTTTGGCACCGCTTTTTTTCCGCGACTGAACGAAATTTTGTAGTGTTTTTTTAGCTTATTGGATAGGAAATTTAATAAATATTCTAAAATTGTTCTTAAACCAGTCATTTTCTCACTCCAAGTGGGTTTTACAGGCGATTTTGTCCCTGACTGTTCTTTAAAACTGTGTTTCTGATAGTTCAAATTTTGACACCACTTTTTTCCCTGACTGTACCAAATTTTGTAGTGTTTTTTTAGGTTATTGGATAAGAAATTTAATAGGGATTCCAAAAATGTGCTTAAAACAGTAATTTTCTCACTCCAAGTGCATTTTACAGGAGATTTTGTCCCTGACTGTTCTTTAAAACTGTGTTTCTGGTAGTTCAAACTTTAACACCGCTTTTCTCCCTGACTGTACCAAATTTTGCAGTGTTTTTTGAAGTTTTTGGATAGACAATTTAGTGAGGATTCCAAAAATGTGCTTAAACAATCATTTTCTCACTACAAGTGGGTTTAACAAGAGATTTTGTCCCTGACTGTTCTTTAAAACTGTGTTTCTGGTAGTTCCAATTTTTTTTTCCCTGACTGTACCAAATTTTGTAGTGTTTTTTTAGCTTATTGGATAGGAAATTTAATAAGGATTCCAAAAATGTGCTTAAAACAGTAATTTTCTCACTCCAAGTGCATTTTACAGGAGATTTTGTCCCTGACTGTTGGTTAAACTGTGTTTCTGGTAGTTCAAATTTGGTCACGCTTTTTTTCTTGACTGTTCCAACTTTTGTAGTGTTTTTTTGGTTATTGAATAGCAAATTGAATGAGAAATCTAAAAATGTGCTTAAAACAGTCATTTTCTCACTCCAAAGTGGGTTTAACAAGCGACTTTGTCTCTGAATGTCAAACTATCATAAAGTTGCAAAAATAAGGATTTAGAAACGATTTCTTGCAGTATTCGATACACAACGTGTTTCTGAGATTTATGACAGTTATTTTGATAGAGGTCACGTGACTGCCTACCTAAATTATCCTTTAAAAACCACGTGATATCTGTCACGTGTCAAAACTGTCAGAATTTGCCTAGAATTTGCAAGAACAACAGTTTAACACAGTTTTCGAAACAAGACGTGTTTCTGAGATTTATGACCGTTATATTGACCATTGTCTCTAAATATGAATTACAAATTGTTTAAAATAAGAATATCTTCAGATTTGGCACATTTTTTTCATCTGAAAAACATATTATCTGTCACAATTTAAACATGAGATAGCAAAGAAAAGTGACAAAAGCTGAAAATGCTATTTTTTTAGAAAACGCTATTTGTTCATAAAAAGTTAGAGATTGGATCTCATTTGGAACAAGCATCATTTATCATTCATCAAAGCTTCCAATAGTGGTGACAGCAGTCACGTGACTCTAACATACTTGACCCACTAATTATTACGTCAAAACGGTCAAAAATATTCCATAAATCTGCAAAATATATTATGTCTTTGATCATTTTGAAGATATTAATATCTTGACACTTTATAGCTCCACGTCCTGTCTGAGGCAAATTTTGATAGTGGTGACAGCAGGCACGTGACTTTAACATACTAATTCTGACAACATTTTGTAAGAGAATGTTACTGTTTTTCATAAAATCTTTGTGGAAGAAATCACCTTGAACCATCTCTACACTAAACACTAAACCACATAAATTACGAGGTTAATTACGACTTGTAGGCCTTATAGTTGTGTCTTTTACAAGACCTCAAACTACTCGTCACGGTAATAAGAAGATGCAGAAAGTTAATGATGTGGATAAATTGGAACCTCTTGCTCTCATCTCATTACGGTCGGTTATTTCAAGAACTCCATTCCCAGTATAAAGTAATCAAAAAATGCTAATATTAATAGACTAATTGATAAAGTTGTAGCAAACTGGTTTTCGTCTGAGAATCATTACGCGACCAAGGAGGTTGGGTTAAATCAATTAAGCTCGTTTTTGTTACGAAAAAATTTATTAACAGGCTCCCAGAATTATTTTACAGTTCTTTTTTAGTTGCTGCACATATGTGTCATGTGCTTGTGTGTGTTTAGAAATCTGCAACTATTGTAAGTTATTTGCTTCTAAGCTCCAATTTGACCTTTTTTGTTCTGTACTACAATTGTATTGTAGTCTCTGCAATATTTGAGAAGCAAGCAGACAGAAAGAAATAAATCCATATTTGGATAAAAATTAGTTAATGATGGATTCCTATTTCATTTCGTCAAATAAATCCAAAGCGCAAAAAAGCACTTTAATTTTCTTTTTTTTTTAAGAATTTGGGGTATTTTTTGACTTCTTTTTGAAATTTAATATCTCGGTAACATCAAGAGCTAGAAGGGCCAATTTAGGCTCATTTTGTAGTAATTTTTATCCTCTTTCTAATGGCGTTTTAGGGAAATCTATAAGAGTTCAAATAAAAAAGTTACAATCTTTCAAAAATTTAAAAATGCTATTTTTGCAAAAAGTGAAATTTTGGCAATTTTTTATTTTGCACCAGGAGGGCTCCGATGCATAGCAAAGGGCATATTTATACCAAAAAACCTTAAATTAGGGGAAATAAGTCCAAAAAAAGCACTTTAAAATTTTTAATTTTTCAACAAAATCAATAAGAGTATTTGGAGTCTTTTTTTACTATTTTTTGAAATTTAATATCTCGGCAACATGAAGAGCTAGAAAGGCCAGTTTTGGCTCATTTTGTAGAATTTTTTATCCTCTTTCTAATGGCGTTTTAGTGAAATCTAGAAGAGTTCAAATAAAAAAGTTACAATCATACAAAAATTGAGCAAATGCCATTTTTGCATAAAGTGCAATTTTTTATTTTGCACCAGAAGGGCTCCAATATACAGCAAAGGGCTATATTTATACCAAAGGACCTTAAATTAGGAAAAATACGTACAAAAAAAGCGCTTTAAAATTTTTCATTTTTAAAAAAAATCAAAAATGTATTTGGAGTCTTTTTTTACTACTTTTTGAAATTTGATATCTCGGTAACATAAAGAGCTAGAAAGGCCAGTTTTGGCTAATTTTGTAGTATTTTTTATCCTCTTTCTAATGGCGTTTTAGTGAAATCTAGAAAAGTTCAAATAAAAAAGTTACAATTATTCAAAAATTGAGAAAATGCCATTTTTGCAAAAAGTGAAATTTTGGCAATTTTTTATTTTGCACCAGGAGGGCTCGGATGCATAGCAAAGGGCATATTTATACCAAAAAACCTTAAATTAGGTAAAATAAGTCCAAAAAAAGCACTTTAAAATTTTTATTTTTTTAAAAAAATCAATAATAAAGAGTATTTGGAGTCTTTTTTTACTATTTTTTGAAATTTAATATCTCGGCAACATGAAGAGTTAGAGAGGCCAGTTTTGGCTCATTTTGTAGTATTTTTTTTATCCTCTTTCTAATGTCGTTTTAGTGAAACATATACGAGTTCAAATAAAAAAGTTACAATCATTCAAAAATTGAGAAAATGCCATTTTTGCAAAAAGTGCAATTTTGGCAATTTTTTATTTTGCTCCAGGAGGGTTCCAATGCACAGCAAAGGGCATATTTATACCAAAAAACCTTAAATTAAGTGAAATAAGTCCAAAAAAGGCACTTTAAAATTTTTCATTTATCAAAAAAATCAAAAAAAGTATTTGGAGTCTTTTTTTACAATTTTTTGAAATTCAATATCTTGGTAACATAAAGAGCTAGAGAGGCCAGCTTTGGCTCATTTTGTAGTATTCTTTATCCTCTTTCTAATGGCGTTTTAGTGAAATCTAGAAGAGTTCAAATAAAAAAGTTACAATCATAAAAAAATTGAGAAAATGCCATTTTTGCAGAAAGTGCAATTTTGGCAATTTTTTATTTTGCTCCAGTAGGGTTCCAATGCACAACAAAGGGCATATTTATACCAAAGGACCTTCAATTAGGTAAAATAAGTACAAAAAAAGCACTTTAAAATTTTGCATTTTTCAAAAAAATCGAAAGAATTTTGGGTATTAGCGGCTTTTTTACTACTTTTTGAAATTCAATATCTCGGTAACATAAAGAGCTAGAGAGGCCAGTTTTGGCTCATTTTGTAGTATTTTTATCCTCTTTCTAATGTCGTTTTAGTGAAATATATACGAGTTCAAATAAAAAAGTTGCATTCATTCAAAAATTGAGAAAATGTAATTTTTGCAAAAAGTGCAATTTTGGCAATTTTTTATTTTGCACCAGGAGCGCTCCAATGCACGGCAAAGGACATATTTATACCAAAAAACCTTTAATTAGGTGAAATAAGTCCAAAAAAAGCACTTTAAAATTTTTCATTTTTCAAAAAAATCAAAAGTCTTTGGAGTCTTTTTTTACTATTTTTTGAAATTTAATATCTCGGCAACATGAAGAGCTAAAGAGGCCTGTTTTGGCTCGTTTTGTATTATTTTTTACCCTTTTTCTAATGACGATTCAGCATAATTGATTGGAGTTCAAATAAAAAAGTTACAACCTTTAAAAAGTCAAAAGTGCAAATTTTGGCAAATAAACACATCTATTTGGCATTTTATACTTTTACGGGTCTGGTGAGCGGGTTTTGACAGTTATGACAGCTGTCACGTGACACAAACAACGTACTAAAGCGTTCCTTTACGGTCCAAATTTTGCTCCATAAAGCTTTAATCACAACTTACGGTGTAATTTCTCAAATCAGGAACTATTTGAAATTGATAGCTTCAGGCCACTGGTGAACGGGTTTCGACAGTTACGACAGCTGTCACGTGACGTAAAAAAAAAGTATAAAAGCGCTCGCTACATGTCAAATTTGTCTCCATTGAGCTGTAAAGATTCGATTTACAGTGTGGATCCTTCTAGAAACACATCTCATTATACCATTGGCCTGAATTGTTGATTTTGATGTGCTTTTTCTTCAGCATTCTCTTGTGATGATATCTTAAAATTCCTTCAATTCTCTCGGTGTTTTCTCCAAGAATAATTTTCGGATAATTTTCCAGCTCTAGTTTGGTGCGTACTTTTTGATAGTAAATTACTTGTCTGGTTTATCGTTCTCATTATTCAAACACGATCGACGCCACATGCTACGCGTTTTCCAAAAAGAAATATTCGTTTTTTAATGTGTGCCGGCAATATATCGCTAAAATCGAAACGAGTAAAATATAATTAAAATACCACCGTCGACGGCAATAAGAGCCCAAATGCAAATTGTGCGTGCCAAAGTGGAATTTAGCTCGTAAAATATTTATATTACGAGAAGTGTTCGTTCTGGGCCGCTCTAATGGAGATTGTTAGTTCTTGGGGAATAAGGAATTTTTGCATGAACCAGTATTAATGGATTACGTGTGCATTAATTTTTCAGTTTCTGATGTTTTCTATACGAAGGCAATTATAACATTTTATCACAAAACGAATGCCAACCAAGTTTATGTGGTGTTCGGTAGGGAATAAATGAAATTCACTTTGCAGAAATTGTATATTCTGCATTAAAACTTGATTGACATTTTTCAGTCTCTCTAAATAAACTGCTCTTCAAAAAATATGGGACATCAAAATTTTTGGTCATTTTTGAGTTTTCTTTTATTATTAAATTAAGTTCCTAAATTTGAGCAACATTTTCCAAAAATTCTCCATAACTTGCTTATTTGACAGGTGACGACCCAAAGTGATTGAAGTGAAAAGATAGCTCAAGCTCAAAAGTCGTGAGCTTTCCAAAAATGTGCTCATTTAAGTTAATCGATTGCACCGTTTGGCCGCTAGAGGGCGTCAAAGTTAAGCTTCACAAATCTAAAAGTGATTTAACCACTTTTGCTTTAACCTAAAATAATTCAGTTGTTTGAACAGTTACGACAAAAGGTCACTGAACGTAAAATATAGTCCAGACCAAAGGCTTTTCAACGGTGTATTAAAAAAATGTCATCGGTGTGATAGTTTGACCGCTAGAGGGCGTCAAAGTTAAGCTTCACAAATCTCAAACTGATTTAACCACTTTTGCTTTAACCTAAAATAATTCAGTTGTTTGAACAGTTACGACAAAACGTCACTGAACGTAAAATATAGTCCAGACCAAAGGCTTTTTTTCAACGGTGTATTCAAAAAATGTCATCGGTGTGATAGTTTGACCGCTAGAGGGCGTCAAAGTTAAGCTTCACAAATCTCAAACTGATTTAACCACATTTGCTTTAACCTAAAATAATTCAGTTGTTTGAACAGTTACGGCGAAAGGTCACTGAAGACTGACACAAAAAAGGTCATTAGTGTAATAGTTTCGTCAAAATCAAGCTTTTTGACAATTTTGATAATTTTTGCTTTTTACACAGTTTTTGAGATATTTCCCGGAAACTGAAAATTGTTTTTCACTTTTTTGGGACATCCTGTAGTCAGCCGCTAATCTGAGACACCCTGTATCGCCCTGACATCTATTTTGCCCCAACTGTCACGGTTTTGGGGATAAGCTGGAAATTATGTCAATTTTGACAGTTTTCACTGCGTGGCTCCCTTAAAAAAAGACATTTTTACAAATGACACTTGACGTCATTTTTCTATCATTAACCTGAAGGAATTTAGGCAGTGAAAGTTTATTTTAAAAATTCAAAATTTTTTTCTTAATAATCTCAATTTTTTGTTTTGAATCACCTTTAAATTTTTTGAAAATTTTGTTTTTAATTTTTCCAGGACAAACGGTGCCTGGTACGAAACAAGATTATTGAAGGTAAAAGTTGCATTCCTTCAAGGTACGTTTGTGGTAAAATTTTCAGACCTCTAACTTGAGGCGTTCCTGAGATATTTAGCAAAAACTACAAAAAAGCAAATTTAACTTTGACGCCCTCTAGCGGCCGAACCGGGAAACTTAGCCGCGTTCGCTCAACGTCACGTGAGAGTACCATTCATTAGCTTTCCTTGGTTAAATAGATGATATATACAGGATGGTTCATATAAGCGAGTTATTCACGATTTTCTGGATAAGTGCACGAAAATTTTGCTCAAATTACGAATTTCTGCCCGATTTGAAGGGCGGAAAATCAAGACTGTTAGAGCAAAGTTGAGGATTGATACAGAGAGATAGAATTTGACGTAGATTCCAAAAATCGAATAAAAAATTAATCCTCACATTTGAAAAATGTAAGTTTGGTTTCTAGCTCAAATTTGGGACACCCGGTATACTAAGAAAAAACAAACTTTCCGAAAATAAACCAATCACCAGCGTGATGTATACGGTTGTTTTCAAATAATTTTTTTTAAGCTAAAAACAGCTGAATATTGACATAGGATGTTACATGAAAAATATTCAGAAATTCAAGTAGAATCCATAAATGCAACAAAAAATTAAGGTTCTTATTTCAAAATGTCAACTGGAATTCAATTTTGGGACAACCTGTATATCTAATTTTTTTTCTCAAAAAATGCGCGTTTAAAAATAATAACATACATGTACGACTTCAAGATATTTTCCTGAATTTTAATCGAATTTATTCCATACTTTATGAACACACTGTATGTATGTATTAGGAATGTTTTTCATAAAAAAATGTTTTTCCTACTCGGGTGCGGTAAAGTTACTTTTCCACATTGCAAGATTATTTTACAATAAATGTATAATAAACCTGCAATTTTGAAGTTTATGTGTGTAGAGCGAAAGTACCCATGTGTACCAACCTTTCAAGTAACTTTACCGCATTAGTGTGGAAAAGTTACTTTTTCGCACTCATTTTATTTTTCAAGAAAAAGAACATTTAAATCAAAAAACCATCACTGTTTATTTGATTTCTCAATTAAGAACAAATTTTTAATCATCCTCGCAAACAGAGGCTTTCATTTTAGTAATTTTTCTATACACTTTCCTTCAATTTAATGAAAATTTTTATTCGTAGGAAAAATGTTGTACCTAACACATGCGGAAAGCGTCGTTCCAGCCCTTTAACTGCTTGCCCTGCAGTCTCGTGCGGGAATGTACCACTTTCCGCACTTGTTAGGTAAATAACTATTTCTTTGGATATTCTAAGGAGCCAAATTATTAGTATTTCCATTCAAAGTTTCTATTTTTTTAGTGTTGAGTCTGCCATAACCGAAAACCAGAATAACTGACAACGAACTTTAGTAGAGAAATGTAATTCCTAAAGGATCCAAGCAAAGCAGAACGTATACCCCAACAACATTATAATTCAAAAATTTCTGATTGCCCGATACGATCGTAACTTATTTTCAAAATGACAGCCAACAACGGCACATTATATATTTATGTTTCTGACCGAATGTGTTCAGTGATTTGTCGTGCTTCGTCTCGTTCTCTATCTTGATCGCGCGTCATAGTCTCTCGTTTTGTAAGAGCGGGCTAGACAATCGAAAAGAAGACGAAGAAATTTTAAATGCAATCTTTGTTTTCATATCTGCGACAATGTGGTCCCAACAGACGTAGAATGGCTCAAAAGTAACAATTATGCAGACTAAAACAACACCGGAATCGATCTTTGCCGGTTTTGAGACGAAAGAATACAATTTGGCACAGATTGACCAAGAATGAGCCAAATTCAGCAGACGTAGAATGGCTCTGTTTTATCAAATGGCATAAGTGATATTCGTTTCAAAAAATCACTTTTTTTACATATTAGTTTACTATGATCCAAAACAAACCTTAACCTTTCGTATTGTCGTGTAGGTTTCTTGATTGGCAGGTACATTGAGGAACAGAGATTAGTTCAAAGAGATACACGATCGTCATACATTATTTATGAGTTATTGTGGCGCTTGACAAGTGATGACGTAAAGATATGGGTGTATATCTCCTCCCCCGTCTTGGGTGGTCAAAGATTATAACACATAAAACGCCTCAATCAGATTTGATTTGATCTTTGGCGCGATAAAATTTACTGTAATTATGACGCGGTATTGCCTCGAGGTTAGAAAGTGAATGTCGAACTTATAAATATTAATCGAGAAGGACTATTGATTTACGAAAATGTTTGTAAATATCTACTTATGTGGCAAAGTTTGTTACAATTAAAACAAAACTTAATACGCACACATGCGTGTTGTAATTTTTTTAAAGAACTTGTTCCCAGGAAGATACAGCCCTGACTACACTTTGACCTTAGCTAAAAGACCGAGAAGCGATATCAAATCCCCTCAATACCAAGCGGGCAAATCAACAGAACTAGCCTTGAACAACCTTGTTGGGAAAATTGAAAATGTAAAGGAATAGCAGTTGGCATCTTTCTAGATATAGAAGGTGCCTTTAGGAAGGCGGCGGCTAGGGCGAGGGGAGCAGAACCCAACGTTTGTGGATGGATGGAGGCTCTACTAACGCAAAGGACTGTGACGTCCGAGCTGCAGGGAGAGATGGTCGGCTTCCGTCTTATTTCCCTTGCTGTGGTGTCTTTTGGTGGACGATCTGCTGGTTACCCTTGCTCTTTGGAACGTCGAGGTTCAGGCTTATGCTGACGACTCACTAGAGGACTCCGGAAGGGACAATGTGACACAAAGCTGGTGCAAGAAGGGGTGCCTTAGGGTAAATCCGCTCAAAACAGTAATTATACCCCTTACCAGAAGGAGAAAGATGGATTTTATTAAACCGCCCTCTCTCTCTGGTAAGACAATATCATATGCGGTGCAGGTGAAATATTTGGGAGTCATTCTAGATAAAACACTCAGCTGGAACCCGCATGTGGCCAGACTAGTCAGTAGAGCTGAAATGCTGCTTTGGAGATGCAAAAGCATCTGCGGGAAATCCTGGGGTCTAGGGCCCCAGCAGCTATACTGGCTTTACACCAGCACAATTCCACCTGTGCTGACCTATGGGGCCATAGTCTGGTACGGCAAGAACCTCCAGAGCACAGTAGCGAAGAAAGTGTCATCAATCCAAGTTAGAGTGCCTCTTTAACTTACCTCCCTTCAGCTCTTGCTGAAGAGAGAGGCAAGGATGGCATGGAGCTTCGAGGGCCACTTGCGGAATGTTTGCAAGACTATAAATCTGTCATTTCTCATCTTGGTTGACCGTTTTCTTCCTTGACCTCGTCTCCTCACATACTCTCCCGTTCGTCTTACAATACAATAAATCGTAGATTTTGATTTTCCTAACCATTTCAATCAACGCTACAGCCTTCGCCACATCAGTAGAAGCCATATCACCCATGTTGGACTCTAAAACCGGTGTGGAAAAATAAGATGAATATCCACATTTTCTTCGAAACCCTGTATTTTCTTTAATAATTGAGAAATCAGAGGGAATAAAAAAAGGAAATGTTTAGAAAATATCGCGCTACAATTTGATGTTAAAAACTGTTTTCAATTCTCAGTTGTTCTCTCCACAGGGTGTCTTAAAGAGAACAGAAAATTCCTTACTTCCTTTTCGTACCAATGTATTCATGAAGAATCAAGCTACAATTCATAAAAAAAGTGATTGATGCTAAATTGAGTCTAAATTTTGACCGTTTCCCTAATTCTGTAGGTGTGTGTAGTATATGGAGTTTGCGGTTCTTAAGAGATTGAAAATAATATTGTTATGTTAAGGCATGCTTTTATTATACTTTATAATACAGATAGTGGTGGAACCAGAGAAATAAAAAATACAAAGAACTTTTTGCACTTAATAATAAAATTTCATAGAATATTGTCAAAACCCGAACTATTTACTGAAACTAGTTTCGGAGATATAAATTTTTGCAAATCTGACAATTTTTTCAAGTGTCTTTGTAACCTTCAGTCATTAATCCACATTTTTGTTCAGTACCGCACTTTTCTTAATTTGACGCACGCAAATTTTGAATAATTATTGGAAAAAGCACTTTAGGAGCAAAGCTAGGTAAACTCCCCAACATATCTAAAGGATCTTGACCTAGAGACACACAAGTCAAATCTCTGGAATCCCTCCAAGTTTGTCCTGTATTTTTGTACTTTACTCCTTTTTGAAGATTTAGATATAGATTTTAGAGTATTCCAAATGTTTCGAAACCTTTTTCCACAAGGTGAAAGCTACAAAGATGGAATTTTGGACGGTCATTTCGAATTTTGAAGACCCATGTCTTCGGACCAGCGACATAAAAGAGAAATTTTAGTTATTTCAAAAAGAAAGATGGTGGGGGCTGATCAATTGTTTTTGTAATAACCTGCTGTAACTTTTTAGCGATTTGACGTTGAAAATAGCATTCCTTGGGCAATAAGAATCAACCAAAATATAGTTCATTTAGTTGAATCCTTTGCCGCCAGTGGGTTAGTTTTGACACCATGACATGACTTTTTCTGTGTGAAAAAATAGCCAAATAACTTCCAAATAAGCCAGTGAAAACCGTTTTTCAAAATCTTGTTTCTAAACTAAAATATTGGGAAAATCAGATTAGTAGACTTTTGAAGGCCAATCATCGCGCGGTAAGTTTCCTCAAACTAAAAATCAATTTAGCTACAAGATGAATCAGATGTTAAGTCTATTTAGACTCACAATTCCTTCTTTAACATCTTATTCATTTCGTAGCTAAATTTTTAATAGTTTTAGGACATTTACCGCGCGATTCTTGGCCTTCAAAGATCCATTAATCTGATTTTCCCAATATTTGAGGTTAGGAACGAGATTTAAAAAAACGGTTTGTACTAGCTTATTAGGATGTTACTTGGATCCTTTTTCATAAAGAAAAAGTCATATCATTCCGTTTGATTTTTTTGATTAATTTGGAATTTGGGTCATGGTGTCAAAACTACCCCCTTGGCGGAGTAAGATTCAACTATATTATGGTTGATTCTTATTGCCCAAGGAATGCTCTTTTCAACGATACCAGATTTGTTAAAATTGGTCAAACCTTTAAGAAGTTAAAGCGGGTTATTACAAAAACAATTGAACACCCCCCCTCCCAACTTTGTTTTTGAAATAACTGAAATTTTTGTTTTACGAAAATGCTAGATAAACTGGTTCTCTTTAAAAATGGGAACAAAAACTTTGTAGTTCGTTATGTAAAATTTATAAAAAAATGCAATTTTAAAATTTAAGATGGCAGTTGATTCACTTTTACGTACCTGTTTTACAGTGTAATGCGGGTCGACCAAAGTTGCCGCCCATCGAATTTTATTACTCCGTAGGTTCGCCGGATAGACTATAGTACTAAGCACAAAGTGTGCTATTTGGGATGTTTGATATACTGCAGACATAGGAATATGTACAGAGTACTATATTAATTAAAAATGCGTATCTTCGTATAGTAAATAGAAAGAGAGAATTAGAAAGTTATGGAAGATTCTTTTAAGGAATGTGCTAATGCTTATAATATCCATGGAAATATGAAACGTCTAAGATACCATCCACTGTATATTTTAACATACAGTTTGTATGTTTGACTATATTGTCTGTCGTCAAACAATCATTCAGATTTAAATCAAGATAAAGTGTTGGGAACGTATTAGAAACAAGTGTCATTAAACATCGTGTACAACACAGAACTCGTATTTATCGCAAACACAATAGGAATCGAAGAGAAAATGACCTATCATTACCGCAAACAACATTGTAAACGTTATTAGCCACGAATCAATGTTTTGAAAGCATTTACGGCCTGTAATAAACAGCAAAATGGCGGCGTACCGCGTTATTGTTAATATCTCTGCTAACAATCGATTGTTTTTATAGCCGTTTATAAGTGTGTACCTTATTAAATCGCAGGTTTAGAGACAAACATAAAAGACGGTTATTGTAGTCAATGACGGAGCTATTAATCGTTTTACTACGGCGATTTAAAGATAATTGGCTTTGGGATTTACTGTTAAAGTAATTCAGACTTCGGTCTTCCTAAATGCAGTGCAATTATTTGATCTGAAACGTTCTTCTTAGAATTCCGCTACAAATTGATGATGGTATGATGTGGCAGTGAATTTCAATGGTCTTTTACAACAAAATAAAGCGATAAATCTCGAATTGGGACGCTCGCGCCCGATAACTTACGTGCAAAACTGAATAAATTACGTTCTGAACCGAATCGGCCCTGCACCGATAATAATTACTTCATTGTGAATGCTTAACGCTTGACAATCTGCACGAAATTCTATGGCTTATTTATTCGGGGCTGGGAACAATTCAAAATGGCCGCTGCCATGCCAGGTAACAACCGGTCCCGTCGATATATGCTGAAATAAGGTCGTAATGGCCTGCCGGCATATGGTGCGCTCTTGTGCACTCTGGGACCAAACGAAGGGCATCTACCTTTTTCAATTCTACAGCCACACGAAATATAATCGTTTTTCTGCCAAAAAAAAATTAATTCACCACAGAAAAACAGTCCTAGCAGAAATAGTATATTATTCAACGTGTCATTACTCACAAAGATGAAGTTTACAACACGAGCCGAAGGCGAGTATTAGCCATTACATGCCAGAAGCATACTCTACGACTCTTTATAAGAGTAAGTGTTCCCATGAAAGAAAATATGTAATTAAAATATCATTTGCTGTCAACATAACAAAAGATAATTGAGATAACCTAACAACGTCATAGAAAAGAAAATCAAGGTTTAGAAATAGCACTATGAACTTCTACGTCGAGTTATATGGCCATTTCTGATGATCTAATATTAAATAGACATCTTTAGAACAGCTTTGTTAACTCAACATTTATTTTCCTATTTATACAGCAGCGTTTGTGCATGAATTACGAAACCGGTGTTGCAAAATACCTTTTTAAAAATAATTAACTTAAGCTTTATTAGAAAATACACTAAAATAATAATACGTAATACGTCTAACTAGTTTTAATGCTAAGCTCTGACTGACTCTAAATCTAACACAAACACTCCCGAGAACAATATTATGCCTATTCAGCGATACCTAAGTACTTGCTTTAACTTGCATTTTACGTAAAAGGGTGCCTCGTAACTCCTCCCCTGGAAGCTTCAACTATACGGCTTGACGGGGTAGTTGAACATCACGTGGTAGCTCCATTTCCTTAGGATTTTCTTCCATCATGGTCTTCTTACCGCAACTTAACAGGTTTAGTTTCCTTATGACAATGTAGATGACCAGCAGGATCAAGAGTCCATAAATTGCAATTGTCCAAAAACTTGGAGTTTTGGAAATGTCCGAAAAGCTTAACGAAGGATGGGTTTCCAAAATTTGGCTTTTTAGCTTCTGCAAATCGTCCAATTTGATTTCTTCCAATGGTTGAGTACTTAAGCTCAATGTCGGTAAAAATGGCAAATTGTCTGTTAAATCAGGGAAAAGAATTAGTTGATTGGAATTTTCTGCTGGTTGCCGATTATTGATCAATATGTTGTTAAACTGAACTTCACAATGTACTGGTATGTTCATTATGTATGTTCCCAGTAGCCTTAGACGTTCATTTTGATTTGTACACTTTAATTGAACTAGTTCTTCTTTGGGCAACACTATTATCCATTGACTTAAGTCATCCAGTTGATTGACTATTGGACTGGCAATATGTATTGCGATTTGGTGACAGGCAGGTGAAAATCCATTATCTTCTAATAATTGAATGGTGCAGGATGCGTTTTGCCTATCATCTTGAAGTTCCATTTTGTCGCATAAGTAGTACTGATTTTTAAGTTTAGTACATTCGGTACTCTGGTATGAGAAGTGCAATTTATTTTTTAAAAGAAATTTATTTTCTGGTATGATAACCTTAAAATAACTCTGATGATATACAGGTGTTGAATAGAGTCGATAATAGTTAAATTCGTTTGGATGGGTGATTGGAATTTTGAAAACAAAATTTACTTTGTTCTTATATATAAAACTTTCTACTTTTATGAATTTTTCGTACAAGAGTGTATTCTCTAAAGTAACTTCTAGAGGCATTCGATTGGCAGTAACTACTTTTTGAATACGTTGTAGCTCGTAAAACAAAGCATCTGTTTTTATAATGCTTGAATGCAAAACTTTAAGTTTGGAAAAAGTGATAGCATTCTCTATATCTTGTAACACAGAATCAATAATTTCATAGATATTAATAATTTGATTTAGTGTGTCTTTAATATAGTTAGCATTTTCCTTAAAGGTGGTTTTTTGTACGATTAACTCGATTTGATGCAATCTCGAGTCCAGTAGCATTTCATTGTAACTGATCTTTTCAACAGTAGAATTAAATTGTTTTATTAAATTGAGTGATACAGAATTTCCTTCCAAAATTCTCGAAGTTAACTTATTTTGATTATTTTGCAGTTCTTGTATTAGATTATCATAACGTTCTCCATCTGAAGCGTCTAGATTTCCTGTGATTGATTTAAAAATGGAGCCAATGCCATTTATTAGTCCGCGCTTATATCTATCTGGGTGAGGAATTATCTCTTTTAGCTTATTTTCTACCCTTTCTTGAATTAACGATAATATTTTAATGTAATTAAGCGTTTCTATTCTATATTCTATGTGTCTATCTATTAAAGCGGTTATGTTTATAGACCTATTCTGTAACTTATTTAATTCTATAATTACTGGATTTAAGTCGTAGAAATTGAAAAGTGTAAAGGAGTACTCTTCTAATTTTGCGTGCCCTAGGTTAACTGGAATTAGTCCAGGGTTATCCGATAACGTCTTGACTGTAATTTTGTCGTCGACTGCACGGGTCTTTTGCAGAATTCTGAAAAATAATTTTATTATTCAAAACTATATTTTTTCCTAATTAAAGGGCGTTTAATATTAGAGAGATGTACTTTTCCTTGTTTTTCCGTAACACCTGTTTTCTTTTTCGTATTTATACTAATTAGTTTAGTCGGTTGTGTAAATTTGTCTGTGTGTTTTTGACGAGTGTGTTTCTTTAAGTACACGGTTTGGTCAGGTTGGAATATTTCAGGGTCGTCTGTATTTTTATTCCTTTTTTCAGCCAAATATTCTTTCTTTTTAATTAATTTATCATTAATTTGAGAATAGAGAATATTTGCTTTTTCTTTATGTGAATTGACATAATCGTTGACAAGGATTTGATCTAATTTTAGGTCGAAAATGTCATTTGAGGTTACGTGTCCTTGTATAATATCAATTGGTTTTAGATTAGTACTAGAATGAATGGTATGATTATACGCAAGTATGGCATAAATCATTTTTTGTTCCATCGGAGCGGCTGAATAATTTTGATTATTAAGTAATCTAATGTGTTCAGCAAGAGTTGAATGTAATCTTTCTATAACTCCATTTGATTCTGGGTGATGTGGGGAACAAAAATGTACTTTAATCTTGTGCAAAGTTAATAATTCTGTCACCACTGAATTTTTAAATTCGGTGCCATTGTCGACAATTATTTGTTTGGGTATTCCATGGTGAGAAAAGAATATTAAAAGCTTATCAACAATTTCCACAGAAGCAAGTGAATTTAAATGATATGCTTGTGCATATTTCGAGAAACTGTCAATAATTGTCAGAAATTTGTTTTTTTCAAAAGTATAGGTGTCAAGGTGAATAATTTCAAAAGGTCTTGATGCAGTTGGAGTCACATTCATTGGGATTTTGACTGGGGTTCTCTCATATTTACTTCTTATACAAATCTCGCAATCATTTATATAAGTTTGAACAGATTGTTTTAATTCGGGCCAGTAATACCTTTCTCTTAAACGTTTAATCGTTTCTTCGATGCCGCGGTGGTTAGATTTACTTTCATGATAATTTTGAATTATCTCTTTGATGTCGTTTTTATCCGTAACATCAATTAATTTTTTGAGACAACGTAAGAATTTAAGAGATGGCCACTTAAAGGTTTTTCTTATTACTTCAGCGAATGGTTCAAAAATATCTGGATCTTCAAAATACAGGTAATAAAGTTTATTTGGTACAACAGCTTCCTTAATGAATGTTATGACACTTTTTTCAAAATCGTCTTCAGAGAATTGTACAGTAATTCGACGTTTCTTGTCAAACAAATTTGTAATTCTGTGTTTCGCGGGTGAATGAAATACCTTTTGGATTATTATTTGGTTTGTACCATAGTTAACAGCAGTTTCTGAAATCGGAATACCAACTACAGGATCTTGATCAGCATTTGTATGAACGGTGTTATTATCATCGTCAGGGATACACGGCTGCTCGTCGTCCGGTTGAGCGATAACAGAAATCCGATCCAAATCGTAACTTGTACTAGGTGCCATATGATCGTTGTAAACATCATTTACATACTTGTCGATATCAAATGCTTCAGTGTCTTGGGTTTCTTTAACGTGAATTTCTATCCGTGACAAGGCGTCAGCGTTAGTATTCAGTTTACCCTTTTTATAGATAATGTGATAATCAAATTCTTCTAACTTGATTCGCCAACGTAGTAATTTTGAAGATGGATCTTTTAGCGAAAATAACCATTGTAATGGTTTATGGTCGGTTATTATATTAAACTTCCTACCAAATAAATATGGCCTGAAATATTTAGTTGCCCAGACTAAGCATAAACACTCTTTTTCTATGGTGGAATAATTTAATTCAGAGTCATTTAGAGTCCTAGATGCATACGCGATTGGTAAATCTTGACCTATCGGCCCTTGCGATAATACTGCTCCCAACGCGACGTTACTTGCATCCGTTGTTAAATTGAATGGCTTACTAAAGTCGGGGTACTGCAGTATTGGTTCATTGATTAAAAGGTTTTTACAGGTCTCGAAACAATTGACAAATTCATCGTTATGCTCAATTTTGGCTCCCTTTTTTAGACATTTTGTTAATGGTTTAGTTAATTTGGAAAAATTATTAATGAATCTACGATAATATCCCAAAAGTCCCAAAAATCCTTTTAATTGTTTGGTTGTTTTTGGAATTGGAAATCGTTTTATGGCCAAAATTTTATCTGGGTTTGGTTTTACACCAGAAGGAGTGACAACATGTCCTAGATAAGCTACTTCATGTCGTAAGAATTCACTTTTATCTGTCTGTATTTTAAAATTTGAATCTCGTAATCTCTGAAAAACTAATTTTAAATTTTCCATATGTTCTTGCAAGGATGTTGAGTACACAATAATGTCATATAAATAGACTAAGCACTTTTCGTTCTGAATTCCGCGTAATATAGAGTCCATAACCTGCTGGAAGGTTGCTGGCGCATTTTTCAGACCGAATGGCATTCTAAGAAATTCGAAATGACCGTTTTCTGCGTTAAAAGCGGTTTTGGGAATATCATCTTCATGCATCTCGATTTGATGGAAACCTGATGCTAAGTCTATAGTCGAAAAATATTGACATTTACCTAATTTATCTAAAATGTCGGTAATTTGAGGCAGTGGATACTTTTTATCGATGGTTTTTTCATTCAGTTTTCTATAATCGATTACGACGCGCCACTTTTGTTTACCGGACGCATCTAATTTTTTTGGTACAACCCAAATGGGTGAAGACCAAGGAGAATCAGATGGTCTAATGATATTTTGTTCTAACATCTTTTTAATTTGGCGATCAACTTCTTGTCGATGAATGAAAGGATACCTGTACGATTTTGTGTAAACAGGGGTTTCGTCACTAGTTTTGATAGTATGTTTAATTTTATTTGTAAACGATAAAGGCACATTTTCGTTATAGAAAATATCTGAAAATTCTTGACATAATTTTAAGATTTTACTTTTTTCTTCGGAGTTTAGATGGTCAACACGTATTTTAGAAATATCAAAGTTTGAGTCATGTGATGGACAGTCATTAAAGTTGTTAAAGTCAATGTTCTCAAAATATGATATATCAAAATTTTCTACTTCGATTGGGTCTGAGAAGTCGATAGTTATTGGTGAATTTCCATTATTTAAAATTGTTGTTATTGCGCAACCGTTTTTTGCTAAACTTAAGGATTCTGGAATTTCACATTTCTGAATTTTAGTGTGTGGAATAATTACTTCTCCATTTTTAATTGACGTTTTAACTTTTATTACTTGTTCTGTTCGTGGTTGAACCGTGATTAAATTTAAATCAGAATTAGTTTTATAAAATTGCAAAGGAATTTTTGCATAAGGTGTTATTATGTGATTAGTGTCTAGATTTACGTTTGCTTGTAGAAGTTTAAGGTTATCAAGTCCTAACAAGCCGTCAAAAATTGAATGAAATTTAAATAAGAAAAATTTTAAATCTTGCGGATCTGGTAATTTAAACAATTTCGAAGCTGGAATTAATGCACTATGGTCGTGTGCTGATTGTTGAAAAGTTGAACTTACAACAAATGGTTCATACATTATTCGCGTTGGAAATAACCTCTGTACTAGATCTGGATTCATAAACGATCTACTAGATCCTGAATCAATTAAAATTTTTAAATTTTGTTCTGGAAATATCACATAAGCAAGTTCACTAGACGAGTTTAGGTTAAGATTAAAAATTAGTGGATTGTCTGTTATGTGATCAAATTGTCCTTGGAAGCTTGGTGAAAATTTTCAGTTTCATTAGACGTTTGGGAGTCTTCAATTGTCGATTGATCTAGATATTGATTATTTGTTGAAAAGTCGATTTGTTCCTGGTTAGGAAAATCACTGTTATATTGCAAATAATGATCATTTTCGGGGTAATTATAAAAATAATCATTAGGGGTTGTATCTAGTTCCGTATTATAGACTTCTTCGATTGTTGGCATATTCCTTCGTGGTTGGAATTGTTGGAAATTGCCCTGTGAAGGACGTTGTCCCGGAAATTGATTTGATCTATTAGTTCTAAATGTTTGTTGGGTGCACACCGACATAGGTGTTGGAGTAGGTAAAATTTTTGAACTATTGGGTTTGAAAACGTTAGTGTTTGGTCTTCCGAACACTTGAGAATTGGTTGGAAATTTTTGAGGTCGGAAATTGTTATTTGGCCTTATAGGTATAGGTTGGGATGGAAAAGGTTGTCTGAATTGATTGTGGGATGTGTTAGTATTGAAGTTACCATTAAAATTAGTCATTGACGGGTTCGAAAATGAAGGAAATCGTGGTTGATGGGTTGGAAAATAGTTTATAACTGGTTTAGTTGTTTGTGTTTTATGTGGGTGTTGTTTAAATGGGTTGTGTGTGTTATTTTGGAAATACCTAACATTATTTTCCTGTATGACAAATTGGATTGCCTGAGCTAAATCAATTGGCTTCATACACCTAATTGTATTTCCTAGGGGTTCTTTCAATCCCGATAAAAATGTCGTTAACGCTAAGTTTTGATACAAGCTACGCTTAATTGTTGCTGATTCTACTGTATCATGAGCATCAACAAAACTTACTAACAAATTCAATATTTCTAAAACCCTATCATAAAAATTTTGGGGAGATTCGTTATTACCCTGTCTAAGCATAACTAAATCTCTGTTGAGGCACGACTCATCACGAGTATCCGCAAAGTGTCTATACAACGTACATTTTAGTTCGTCCCAGGTGGAGACGTTTTGGACATTCACAACAAGTCTTGCACTTCCTGTTAACTTTCCAATTAAGCAATGTAATAAATAAGTATTTTGGAAGCAATTTCTGTTAGTTACATCATAAAATTGTTCGATTAAAGTTTTGCAAGTTGCTAGAAATCGATTTAATTCGCTTGGATTGCCATCAAACTGAGGCACACAATTAATATATTCTGGCTTAAACTGAAGAGCCATTTCAGATAAATCTGTATTAATATTAGTATGTAATTGTAAATTACCGGATGTTTGTAGCTTTTTAAGATTTTCTGCTAACAAATCAGCGTTAAAATTAATTGTTTGATTTTGATTAGAATTTGATTTTGAGTTAGTTAGCACTTTAGTTTCTAAAGTGGAGTCAGAGCTATTTGAAGGTTCTTTCTTATCGATAGATAAATTACTCAATAGATTCGATAAATCGTCATGTGACATCTAGAAAATTGCACTTACATAAGTAGCACTAGTACTAATATCTTCATCCTATGAGCTTCAGGTTTGGGTGACGATGTAGTCCAGTCCAAATTCCGTCTTGCCCGTGAAATTAATCGATGGTTGACTAATTTCCAATTTACTTGGTACAAGGCAACTCTTCAGATGGTTCCTGATCGATAGTCCAGTTAACCGATCTTCATTCGGAAACAGGATCTTCACTCGAAATGTTCTTAGATTGGCAATAATCCGTACCGGAAATTAATACTCGATGTATCAATTTTTGCCAATCCTACTGACTGCGCCAATTACGAAACCGGTGTTGCAAAATACCTTTTTAAAAATAATTAACTTAAGCTTTATTAGAAAATACACTAAAATAATAATACGTAATACGTCTAACTAGTTTTAATGCTAAGCTCTGACTGACTCTAAATCTAACACAAACACTCCCGAGAACAATATTATGCCTATTCAGCGATACCTAAGTACTTGCTTTAACTTGCATTTTACGTAAAAGGGTGCCTCGTAACTCATGTAATTAGTCATCAAGATAAATAGATAGATAGATAACAGCTTTTATTTAAAACAAATAATTACAGGGTAATTATGTTTAAATACGTCAAAGAAGAAAAAAGTATCTAGTATCAGTGGATAGATATGAGTGGTCCAGTTTTAAATGTCAATAATTCACCAATCCATAGCCAATTAAAAAATAAGTTGACATTTATTATGTCATTTTCCTGAAAAGTGCTTCCTAAGGAAAATACAACCCTTCAAATTTCTGTTTAAAAAATCGTTTTTTTTTGTCATAACTGTCAGACCGTTGGAGCAATATTGATCCAATTTGGAACAAGCACTTTATTACACGTTATTACGGTCAAAGACCCAAAACTAACCCAACCCAACTTAAAAATTGTCTTGGAAACGGAAAATTCACTTAAGAAGTTTCAAAAATATTATTGTAGCCAGTTTTCATAGTTTCCAGACAAACTAAAAGACTTTAGTTTTGAAAATTGAATTAGAAAAGATACAAATTTCAGAAGCTTAAAAGTTGTGTTTGTAACCAGTTTTCATGCAAATCGAGAGACTTTAATACTAAAAATTGACTTGTAGACTTAAAAACTACTTTTTCAAGAATTTGTTACTACAAATTCATACATTTAAACCTTAAAAATTGACTTGAACCCCAAAATGTGACTGAACTAATGAAAAGTGACATCAGAAGCTTAAAATTTGCATTTGAAGTAAGTTTTCATAATTTGAAGACAAATTTCAATTTTTTAGTCTTGAAAATAGTCTTAGATGCAGGACATTGACATTAGATTCTTGAAATTTGTCTTGAAAACAAACTTTTCGTGATTTTTACTTTGCTTTTCATTTTCTTCGAATTCTGGATTATTTTTAGTGCTTCAAAACTGCTTTCAGCTTGGAAAATCGAGTTTCAAGACTATCTTCACCAAGTTATTGACATAGCAAACTTAGAAAAACAATTTTTACATTCTTCGTAGACTTAAAATGGCATTCCAAGCTTTGTCACTATTAAATCGACTTCTAGACACCTCAGTGCTAAAAATTCGGGTATTTCTTAATAAACTAGACTGTTTTTAGTGGTTTAAGGCTGTTTTCAGTGCCTCAAATCGAGTTTCAAGAGTATCTTTACAAAGTTTTTGACTTATCAGGCCTAAAAGCCAGTTTGTCCACTGACCATAATCTTGAAAATGTTATTTCAAGCTTCTTCACTATTAAATTGACTTGTTGACACACTCATAGGTGCAATAAATTGTAGCATCTCTAAGAAATTCAGACTGTTCTTAATGCTTTTTAAGACTGAAATAGTAGTTTTCCTATTCAGTGTGCAAAGTTATGTTTTCCCACACGCGAAAGCAGTTAGAGGAACGACGCGAAGCGGAGTTCGGATAAGCTTCAAGTGCGGGAAAACTACTTTGCACACGTGTTAGGAACAATATTTTTTCTACGAATGAAATATCTATACATTTTGTTTTTAATTTTTATTGATATTAAAAACAACAACTTATAACTATTTATTGTTATTAACAACATTAATGTTAAATGTACAGTTGGTCGCGTTTTTTAAATTGATCGCAGATTGAGCAACTGGAAGGTAAAATACTGGTACTTGGAACTGCTTCACTTTCTTTAGGATTGAAGGTCAGAATTTTGTTACTTAATCCTTTTTTATAACTTGTGGATTCATCAATGTATTCTTCAGCTACCGTAGTCGATTTCCAACCCCCCAAGCGTTTTATGTCAGTGATTCCTTCTCCAGAATCGGCCAGGAACGTTGCCGATGATCGACGATAACTGTGCCCTGTGTAGAGTTCTGGATTTGGCAACTTCAAAAAAATAGCTATTTCAGAAGGCATTTTTCCAAAACTGTTTACTCCAACACTTTGCGAAAAACATTTACCCTTTCTGTAAACTAGGAAAAAACGATTGTTTGACTTTTTTGGACGTAGGCCGGTGTATCTTCTGTACAGTTGCAGGTAGGTTCCGTTATGAACTTCTTCTGATATTATAAAGTTTCTTGCTGTATGATTTTTGGAATCCCTAATTTTAACAATTATGAGGTTTCCTTTGTCTTCAATATCTGTAGTGGTTAAATTGGCTAGCTCTTCCCTTCGACATGCACCAGCAAGTCCGAATATAGTGGCAACTTTAATTAACAGGTAAATTTCATCTGGTGCGGAGTTCACAAAACTGAATATTTCTTCTTTTGTAAAAATTTTCGCCTTTTTAGGTTTAAAACCAACATTCTGCTTTTTCAGAAATGCAGTGAGCTTATAAAATTCACCGATATCGATGTCTCTTTTTATTTTTATTACATTTTTGAGCATTGAATACTTTGACCACATTGTGTTAGGTTTGAATTCTTTGCTTAAAGTAACAAAATACGCTAAAAGTACCTCTTCCTTTAAGGTTTTTATCCCCTTTTGTTCGCACCATTGGGTAAACAACTCGTACTGTTTCTCGTATTTTTCTCGCGATTTGAGAGGCAGCAATTGCAAACTAGCCATGTTGGCGGCTTTTAGAACATCTTCCGGAAGTTCATCTTCAGTGATATCCATTATTAAAATAGTTTTTTTAACTTATATAAGTAAGAATAAACACTGTTGTAGACTTTAAATTGCATATAAATGCGTTGTTTGACAATGAGCTTTGGTTTCTAAGGAAACAAGCCTCATTTTCAAAGACAGAGACAAGGTGGTTTATTTACCTAAACTGTACGGAAGAATAATGTGAAAAAAGTCGTGTTTTTTATATGAAACCCCTGAATATTATTACATTTTTGAATTCTACGCAAAATTCTAAGCAGATTTTATGTATAATAGTCTATATAAAACCACTGTTGCAAGGTATAATCAGCATTTTAAAAAGTGTGCGGGAAAAAAATTTTTCCGCATAGTGTGCGGGAAAGTGCCACTTTGCACACACTTTTACGTATGCAAAGTAGCTTATTTGCAAACATTCGTAGAAAAAATCGAGTTTAAGACTATTTCCAAAAGTCAAGTTTCTTCAGTAATAAAAGTAAAAAATTTTGGTACCAAATGCTACAATAATAGTCTTGAGAACTAATTTTTAGAAATAAAATAGTCCGAAAATTTAATTTATTTCTAGACTTGTTGTCCAGTCCAGAAAATTCAGTTGTACACCAATTAAAGTCTTGAAAATATACTTTTGGACTCTCTTTAGTCCTAGTAAAGTCAGTTCTAGCATTAAAAGTCTTTAAAAACTTTTATATTATTTTTAGTAGTAAAAAATGAGTTTCATGCACAATCCAATCTTTGTCTTGATTTCCGGACTTTTTTTAGTTCTTGAATGCCAGTTTTACTCAACCAGGATGGCAGTCTGAGAAAGCGAATCATAAGACCATTCCTAATAGTAAAAAGCAAGTTTTTTGGACTATTCAGTACAAATTTGGACTTTCACAAGTCTTGGATGTTCAGTTTTAAACTATAAAACGATTTTTTAAATTGAAATTTGGAGGAGTGTATCTTCCTTAGGAAACGTTTTTCAGAAAAATGACATAATGCAAGTCAACTTATTTTTTGATTAGCTATCAAATGGTGAATTATTGACACTTAAAACTGGACCACCCTGTATACATATTTAACTTATTGCTAAGAACGTTGCACTTTTTGAAAAAACTCGTCAAAATTGTAAGGTTTGATGAAAACGAGAAGATTAAACAAATCCTTTTTAAACTTACCCAAACCTTGTGTTTCTCGAAGCTTTCTAGGTAAAGTATTAAAGCATTTTATTGAAAAATATGTATACTGTTTTTCAGTTAAAGTTAACTTGTGTTGGGGAAGGTTGTACTGATTCTGACTGCCTCTTGTGTTGTGTGAGTGATTGACTAAGAAACGTTCAAATAAATTTGGATTTCGTTTTAAAAACAATATGTGTTCAAAAATTGATATTGCTGGCAAAGTTAGAAGATCATTATTTCTAAATTCATTTCGACAAGTAGTTAACGGTGGCGCCTTGGTGATTATTCTTAGTGCGACTTTTTGGTTAGTGAACAGCAAGCTTATATTAGTGCTGTTTCCCCAGAATATGATATTGAATTTAAGCAATGAATACACTGTTCCATAATAAGCAATTTTTAATGTGCCTAAGCTACAGTGTTTAGCTAAAATTCTCAAAGCATAGCATGCCGATGATAGCCTGCCGATCAATCCGTCGACATGATAACTGTACGTCAGACCAGCAGCCCCAATAGTTTGGTATTATTACTTATAGGTACAGTGTTAGTCTTGAGAGTTATGCTTTCTGGAAGTTCCACCAAATTATTACTCGTTTTGAAAATGATACACTGGGTTTTATCCAAATTTACAGTAAGATGGTTCTGACAAAACCACCTCTCTATGTGCTCGAAATGGTATATACAAAGTTCTTCAAGAGAAACAAATGTTTTTGCATGCGTTACCAAATTGGTATCATCAGCATAACTGACCAGGCGACCATTCTGGAACACAACATTTAATGGAAGATCGTTAAGAAATATTGTGAATAAAAGTGGACCTAGAATGCTACCCTGCGGTACTCCGCCAGTGATACATAATTTGCTAGATTTGACTTGCTCTTGGTGAGTATACAACTTAACACTTTGCGTTTTATGCATCAAATATGATTCTAGCCAAGAATAAGCAGCACCTCCTATATAGATACTTCGCTTGGTTAACGTTCAATGTAATTTCGTTAATAAAAGTTTTTTAAAAACAGAAGTTGAATTAATAAGAACAAAATTGGCGCAGTCAGTAGGATCCTTTCGGAGTGCAAAATAAAATTCGGTTTTAGTGAAAAGTTCGAAGTTTGTGAAGGTTACATCACTGGATTAAGTAGCACCTTCTCTGTGTCAACAGTTAAGGAAGGATTCTGAAGAAAGGACCAACGCAAAGCATCTTGTGACTCCTGGCAGACATCGCTTTCTGGTTCGCCACAACGAGAGAAGCCAGAAGGGCATTAACCGTGCTAGTGTCCCCTACAAGCAGTACTACCCTGGATAGTAAAGCTATTTAGCAGCAACGTACCGGACAAACTGTGAGTCAGTAATTTCCTATAGTTGGTGTACCTGTCAGTTAGGGATGAAAAGTAAATGAAAAATTTACTCAAAAAGATGTGATAATGATTACGTTGCTCGTAAAGAATGACATGTTAGTTGTACCATAGAAAATTCTCAAGACACGTACAATTTTTTTGTACAAGTTACGGGTCGCTTACTGTCAAAATTCGAATTGGATCAAAAACTATCATTATTACATATTCAGTAAGTCGTTTGTTTCTCAGGATTTAATCTTGACATACGGTCAATAAAAGCTTCTGTCTAAACATGGGTTAGTAATATACTATTTTCCACTACTAACATGATAAACTTTCCATTATTGACCTTTATGATCATTGCTGACCTAGGTCAAAAATAGAGTCTAATCTCTAGTCTTAGTCTGGCACAAACACAACAAAAAGGGAAATTTTATTAACCTATGTAAATAATAATGTCAAAGTCTATGTGTTTCATGGGGAACATTTTTGGTTATTTGCTCTTTTTTCATAACTCTTACCGTTTTTGAGTTATTGATCAAAATAAGTTAGTATTGAACAAAAATTGACATTTAAAAGTTCAATGCAGTTTTTGGTCAATATCTCCTTTCCCCGACTAAATACGACAAAAACTCATTAGCTTTCTTGAAGAGCATTAAATTCTCTATAAAACGCTTTTTTAACGACAATTTTAACTCCTCAAATAAAGGAGATGTGAATTTTTAAATTTGTTGGTATTTTAATTGCCTCAAAGTTGCTTAATTGAATTTTTTTTGTTATTAGAGCCACTCAAACTTCAAGCCTCTCTATTTCGGTTATTTTCTGGAGTTCGGGAAGTTTCGACCACTCAAAAGAACCGTTTTGAGCTCCTCTTTTCAGTGGTGTACGGCAAAAATTTCTAACCCCAAAAATAGGTACAGGGCGTGGCAAAAACTGGACACACGTTAATTTTCACTCACCCCCTGTATACTACCACCCGTTTTGGAGTTTTAAAGTTACGTAGGTCGATTCAGCGTTTCATAGGAAACATATTTGGTTATTTTCACTTTTTTCGTAACTATAACCGTGTTTGAGTTATTGATCAAAATAAGTTAATATTGAACAAAAATTAACATTTAAAAATTCAATACAGTTTTTGGACAATAACTTCTTTCTCCGACTAAATACGACAAAAAGTCAAATTAGCTTTCTTGAAGAGCATTAAATTCCCTATAAAACGTTTTTTTAACGACAATTTTAGCTCCTCGAATAAAGGAGATATGAATTTTTAAATTTGTTGGTATTTTAATTGCCTCAAAGTTGCTTAATTGAATTTTTTTTGTTATTAGAGCCACTCAAACTTCAAGCCTCTCTATTTCGGTTATTTTCTGGAGTTCGGGAAGTTTCGACCACTCAAAAGAACCGTTTTGAGCTCCTCTTTTCAGTGGTGTACGGCAAAAATTTCTAACCCCAAAAATACGTACAGGGCGTGGCAAAAACTGGACACACGTTAATTTTCACTCACCCCCTGTATACTACCACCCGTTTTGGAGTTTTAAAGTTACGTAGGTCGATCCAGCGTTTCATGGGAAACATATTTGGTTATTTTCACTTTTTTCGTAACTATAACCGTGTTTGAGTTATTGATCAAAATAAGTCAGTATTGAACAAAAATTGACATTTAAAAATTCAATGCAGTTTTTGGACAATTACTTCTTTCTCCGACTAAATACGACAAAAAGTCAAATTATCTTTCTTGAAGACCATTAAATTCCCTATAAAACGTTTTTTTAACGACATTTTTAACTCCTCAAATAAAGGAGATATGAATTTTTAAAGTTGTTGGTATTTTAATTGCCTCAAAGTTGCTTAATTGAATTTTTTTTGTTATATAAAATTTATGAATCTCAAAATCCAGAAATCATCAGTTCACGATTAAAATTGCCAACCATCATTATTGATGAAAAATTGGTACAAGAAATTGAACCTTTACAATTAACGGATATTAACTTAGATAAGATTCATGAAGACTTAGAAGAAGCAAAACAGCTAACTGTACATTATCTTAAGAAATTCGATGTTGTTACCTCTAGCGTATCAATTACATTAATATTAATTATTATTTTTATCATTATTGGTATTGTAATTTACTATTACTATAGGAAAAATAAAGACAATGTAAAAGTGGACATAAAACTAGAAACCCTCGAAAATTTACCCCAATTTTCTCAGCCTTGGTGAGGGAGGAGTTATATGGCCATTTCTGATGATCTAATATTAAATAGACATCTTTCAAAATTGTCGTGACTGGCCTAATCTAATATACAGTGCGTTTTTTTTAACGCGCAACATAGGATTTCACGTGTTAAATTTTTAAGCCCGTGTTAGACCATGTTGTTTTGGAACTACAAGTATAAAACTTGACGGGTGGCTGTTTCGTACCCTGAAGCTTAAATAAGTTTACCAATTCGGCCTAAAAAGTGATTAAAAACTTGCAAAAAATCATCTTTTTTTCGAAAAGATTCTATCTTTCCATACTCCCTGTATGTATGATAGATGCTTGTTGTTTTTGATACTGGCACGGCAGGTAGCAGGTAAAATTTGGCGTAGAAAGTAAAACAAGTTGATCATTAACTTTGTATCAAGAAAGTTAAGAACAAAAGAAGTATTTTTATAAGTGAATTGTTCAAAGTGACCTCCGTTTTAAGCCAAACAGTATTCCAAACAATCATAAAATGCCCTTTTGACGTTCAAAAGATGTCAGGTCTTGATGCAGTCAAAATATGTCACTCTACCTGCTACCCGACCTGCCAGTATCAAAAACAACAATGCATACAGGGAGTATGAAACGATAAAGTCTTTTCGAAAAAAATGATTTTTTGCCAGTTTTTAATTACTTTTTAGACCAAATTGGTTAACTTACTTAAGCTTCAGGGTACTAAAGACACACCCGTCAATTTTTAGAGCTGTAGTTCCAAAATAACATGGTCTAACAGGGGCTTAAAAATTTAACACGTAAAATCCTATGTTGCGCGTTAAAAAAAACGCACTGTATGCACTTGAATTTTTTTTTTGCAAAAATGAGCAATTTGATAAAGAAATAGTATATTATAAAAAGAAAAGACACTTTAGTCACGAGGTTTATATACTATTTTATGCACTTTAGAATGCGAGAAACTAAAAATAAAAAAAATTACAAAACTAACAGTAGTTACAACGGTACTCTCGTATAACTGATAGTTGTTATTGATTGTTGTTGGCATGGTGGATTCACTTAAAATTTATTGTGCCCTGGAAGTGTTGCTATGGCACAAAACAAATGTCAATCAGTTGTTATCAAACGGTGAGTCCAGAAAAATCGTATTTTTTGAAAATGAACATTGAAGAGGCCGCCCAAGAGGCCATCGCTAGCCTTCTTCCAGAAAAATCTCGCGAGGCTTACAAAAAACAGTTTCTTGTTTACCAAAAATGGTGACAAGAATAAAGGGATTAAAAGTGTCTCTTTTATCCCTCAAATGAGGGATTAAAAGTGCACTTTTAATCCTTAAAGTGCATAAAATTGTTTATTAAAAATATTCTAAAAGAAAATGACCATCCTGAAAAATTTATTAATAAATATTTTAGGGATATAAGACATCCAAAACTATTTGGAAATCAAGATCAAATTTAATCTCAAATATCTCGGAAACTTTATCTTTACTATAGCACCTACTAATTTAAACATTTATATGATGTCCACTTTCCATTTTCACAGATATTTCACATTTGTGCGTTCTTAAGTAAGTTGCTACAACAAATTGTCAAACTACGCACTTTTTCCCACTATCTTAATGGGTTTTGCCATAGGCTGAGAATAGTTTGAAGCAAAAATGGACCAAAATGACATCTTATTTGTCTTACGTTTTTGACACATTTTCAGATTGTTGTAAAGGAGCTTTCAGATTCTAACAAAAATGAAATTGCTGCTGTAGAGGAGTGTCATTATAGTTTTGATCCAGGTCCACTATTAACGTCACCAAAAATTAAAACGTAAAATAAAAAAATCCACCTTTTTTCAAAATATCTCAAAAACCAAAAAAATGATGATTACCAAAAGTCATTTTATTACGCAAATTTTCTCCCATTTAAATCAGTATACCTAACCGTTTTCAAAATCTTGGACACACTGTATAAATAATATAAAAAATATATACCATCAAAGTTTTAGCTTTTGAAGAAGTTCTACAGGGTGTCCAGTTAAGATATGAATAATCACAATTGTCGGTCTAAGTTTCTTTATTATGGTAACAAAACAATAAAGAATTATTTTCAATACATTAACCACCTAAATTGACTTCATATTAAAGAGCTACCATTATGCACACAATTAGCATAAAAAAAACTAAAACACAAATCGATTAGTTATAAAGACAAACTATAATTAATCATTGATTCGACAGCGTGGCACCACCCAGAAAGAATTTCCCAAGGACTGAGAAATCAGATAAGAATCCCTCGAAATTATCCGAAATATCTCCGAATTCGGGGCCACAATGGGGCGGCGTCCACCAAAGCGATCCGGTATAAATGTTGTGACTGAACCTCACCTGTATATTTTGTAAATACCTGCTTTTAGTGTCAAAATAGATAGAGAAAACGGCCGGGGGAATAATTTGTGTAACACAAAAAGGTCCCGCTGCGCCGATCTGTGTGGTATTTTCGGCTCCGAAAGAGGGCCTCACTGTCACCACCGAAATAAATGTCTTTTCTCCTACTTTGTCGGTACGCTTACCACCATTGTGTTCTATGACTTTTACGCCCAACTTTTACGTTACACCATTTCAGTACATTTGAATGTAGGAAAAAGGCGACCTTTAAAAGTACACGCTTACAAAAATTTTGTATGGTCACGGCTTTTATTGGTGTTAATAATAAATCAGTTGCACAGCATTTTTGCAATTAGTATTTAACTTTATTTTCTGTTGTATTTTATTAGATTGATGATTTTGAATTGACGTAACAATGACAGAACCACAACTTGAGACAAGACAAGTTTGCCTACTAGTGACTGGTAAATTAAAAACACTGTGTTTCTGGCAGTTCCAGCTTTGACACTGCTTTTCTCCCTGAATCTATGAAATTTTGTAGTACATTTTTAGGTTATCAGATAGGAAATTTACTGATGATTTCGAAAATGTGCTTAAAACAGTCATTTTCTCAGTCCAAGTGGGTTTTACAAACGATTTTGTCCCAGGCTGTCCTTTAAAACTATGTTTCTGGTAGTTCAAATTTTGACACCGCTTTTCTACCTGACTGTACCAAATCTTATAGTCTTTTTTTAGGTTGTCGGATAGGAAATTTAATGAGGATTCCAAAAATGTGCTTAAAACTGTCATTTTCTCCATCAAAGTGAATTTTACAGGTGATTTTGTTCGTGACTGTCCTTATAACTGTGTTTCTAGTAGTTCAAACTGTGACACAGCTTTTCTACCTGACTGTACCAAATCTTGTAGTGTTTTTTTTTAGGTAATCGGATAGTAAATTTAATGAGGATTCCGAAAATGTGCTTAAAACAGTCATTTTCTCACTCCAAGTGGCTTTTACAAGCGACTTTGTTCCGGGCTGTCCTTTGAAACTGTGTTTCTGGTAGTTCAAACTGTGACACTGCTTTTCTACCTGACTGTATCAAATCTTGTAGTCTTTTTTTAGGTTGTCGGATAGGAAATTTAATGAGGATTCCGAAAATGTGCTTAAAACAGTCATTTTCTCACTACAAGTGGGTTTTACATGCGGTTTTGTCCTGGACTGTCCTTTAAAACTGTGTTTGTCGTAGTTCAAATTTTGACACCGCTTTTCTACCTAACTGTATTAAATCTTGTAGTATTTTTTTTAGGTTATCAGATAGGAAATTTAATGAGGATTTCGAAAATATGCTTAGAACAGTCATTTTCTCTCTACAAGTGGGTTGTACAAGCTATTTTGACCCGGACTATCTTTTAAAACTGTATTTCTAGTAGTTCAAATTTTGACACCGTTTTTCTACCTGACTGTATTTAATCTTGTAGTGTTTTTTTCAGGTTATCGGATAGAAAATTTAATGAGGATTCCAAAAATTTGCTTAAAACAGTTATTTTCTCACTCCAAGTGGATTTTACAAGCAATTTTGTCCCGGACTGTCCTTTAAAACTGTGTTTCTGGTAGTTCAAACTGTGACACTGCTTTTCTACCAGACTGTATCAAATCTTGTAGTATTTTTTTTTTTAGGTTATCGGATAGGAAATTTAGTAGGGATTCCGAAAAGGAGCTTAAAACGGTAATTTTCTTACTCCAAGGGGGTTTTACAAACGATTTGGTCTCTGACGGTCTTTTCAAACTGTATGTCTGGCATTTCAAACTGACACCGCTTTTCTTCCTGCCTGTACCAAATTTTGCAGTGTTTTTTCATGTTATTAGATAGGAAATTTAATGAGGATTCCAAAAATGTGCTTAAAACAGTTATTTTCTTACTCCAAGTGGCTTGTACTGGCGATTTTGTCCCTGAGAGTCTTTTAAAACTGTGTTTCTGGCAGTTCAAACTTAATAAGGATTAAGGATTCTAAAAATGTGCTTAAAACAGTAATTTTTTTCACTCCAAGTAGGTTTGACAAGCAATTTTGTCTCTGACAAACTGTTAAACTGTGCTCAAAAGTTGCAAAAATCAAGTTTCTTGCAGTATTCGATACAAAACGTGTTTCTGAGTTATTTTGATAGTGGTCACGTGACTGTTTTGCTAAATTATCGTCCAAAAACCACGTAATATCTGTCACTAATGTGAAGATTTGCCTAGAATTTGCAATGCGTCATTTTTCTCATCTCAAAAACATATTATTTTGTCATAATTTAAACATGAGATAATGAAGAAAAGTGGCAAAAAGCTGAAGTTGCTATTTTCTAGAAAAGGCTACTTGTTCTTTAAAAAAAAAATTATAAGAATGGAACTCATTTGGAACAAGAATCAGAAAAGTTTTACTTCATTTATTTTATTATTGATAAACCAAAATCTCTAAAACAATAAATAATGAATCAAATCAGCCTTTCATTCAGTCTCTATTTTTCAGGATTTTATTTTGACAATATTGACTGAAAATGACTTTAATGAAATGAATAACAGCCACGACAGAAAAATGATATTTTTGAAGCAAATTTCAATTACACTTATTCGTTAAATTGGAATTTACTGGTAAAATTGGTAAATTTTCCTGTCACACTGAATTTTACTTTACCTTACCGGTAAATAACCGGTTACGTTAAATTTACGTCCATTATTTCTAATTTCTGACATTTAAAACATTCATCTTACTTTTTCCCAATTATTACTACTTTTTATATTACTAGTAACTATTAGGTAATTCAATTTGCTTTTCATTTTTCGAATATTACCACAGCTATGATTTCAAAACCATGGCAAACCAAGACTTAAATCTAAACTTATTTACCCTGCGATAAGACTGTGAATCGACCCTTAATGTACAGTGTGGACCAAATTAGTGATAACATTATAAGTAAGAATTAAGTATTTTCTGAAATTAGTCTGAAACTGTGTTTTGCTAACAACCAGATAAAGTTAGTGTTTTGTGGATGCAGTAACAGTACAAGAAACTGTGGAAACATGTTTCTTAGCTAACTTGCAGACATTTTTTGAAGAAACTTATTTTGAAAATGGTACAAGATAAAAATCTTGCAAAATTGGATCACTTGATAGATTTTTAGTGTGGACAATTACCTGAGAACATTTATATTTTTCGGTTTTATTAGACAACTTGGCTTCTATTAATTTAAAAAATAAAAATGCTGGAATTAGTATCTATTATTAATGGATAGGTGAAGCAAAAAAATTTGTATGATATAATTATAATTAGTACTACTTAATCCCAAAATTTTAGAATATTCGTACACTCTGTTTGCGTGACATACTCGTATGTGTGTGTTCACTGAGAGAACGTGAGTAAACGCGAGTTTTATGCATCAAGTGTGGTAATCGCAAATATTATCATTTCTGTGTGTGATTGTGTGAAATAATTCCATAAGTCCGCGTTCTTAAAAAATGTTAAAAACGCGTCTGTAAAAACAAATTTGCGTGCTTATGCTCATTTGAAAGTTATAGACTAAATTAAACAGTAAACTATGTATACTATTTCCTCACTCTACGTTTCATGCGGAAAAATATCACTTTCCGCATTTGTTAGGTCAGTGACTATTTCCTTGATTTTGAATATCTTCCGGATTCCTAGAAATGTTGCTTTTTGTAAATATTTTTATTTTATTTGACACCTAATGTGAACTATTTATCCAAAACACGTCATTTGACAGATTTTGTTGATGCTTGTTTTGCTTTTTTACTTTATTTTGTGCTTATTTTAGTTTTTTGTGCTTATTTACTGCTATTTTTTTATGGTTTAACTAGTTTTTTACAAAACAAGCTTTGCAAGTTTTTAAAAATAAACTAAACTAATAACCTCGCTAATAACTGCTTTGACAAAAAATTATTCTATATTGAGATAGTGAAAGCTTCTGAACGACAAAAACATGTTGCAAAATGTATAAGTATCAATTTACATATTTAAACTCAACAAAAAATTTACAAATGCTCCTGAAGTAGTCAAAAAAAATGTAAAAACATTCCAAAACACTATAGAACCTCTAAAATGTTTTTTATAGCTTACAAAGCAGTCTAAAAGCTTAGAAAATCCTTTTTCAATTTATCTAGAAGCTCTCAAAAGCTTCCGTATGCTTCCAAAAGTTTCTAAAACCGTCTATAAAGTTTCAAACGCCTTAAAGGCAGTCCAGAACCTTCAAGGCTCTTTAAATTGTCCAAACACCTTCCAATTGCTCTTAAAGTAGTCTAAAAACACTACAGAAACTCCAAAATGCTTCTCAAGCAATCTAAAGCCTTCCAAAACAGTCTAGAAGCTTCCAAATGCTTTTCAATTTATTTAGAAGCTTCCGTATGCTTCTACAGCAGTTTAGCAGCTTCCAAAAGTTTCTAAAACCGTCTTCAAGGTTTCAAATGCCTTAAAGGCAGTCTAGAAACTTCAATGCTCTTTAAACTGTCCAAACACCTTCCAAATGCTCCTAAAGTAGTCTAAAAAGCTTTTAAAACACTACAGAAACTCTAAAATGCTTCTCAAGTAGTCTAAAGCCTTCCAAAACAGTCTAGAAGCTTCCAAATGCTTTTCAATTTATTTAGAAGCTCTCAAGAGCTTCCGTATGCTTCTAAAGTAGTTTAGCAGCTTCCAAAAGTTTCTAAAATCGTCTTCAAGGTTTCAAATGCCTTTAAGGCAGTCCAGAACATTCAAGGCTCTTTAAACTGTCCAAACACCTTCCAAATGCTCCTAAAGTAGTCTAAAAAGGTTTTAAAACACTACAGAAACACCAAAATGCTTCTCAAGTAGTCTAAAGCCTTACAAAACAGTCTATAAGCTTCCAAATGCTTTTAAATTTATTTAGAAGCTTCCGTATGCTTCTAAAGCAGTTTAGCAGCTTCCAAAAGTTTCTAAAACCGTCTTCAAGGTTTCAAATGCCTTAAAGGCAGTCTAGAAACTTCAATGCTCTTTAAACTGTCCAAACACCTTCCAAATGCTCCTAAAGTAGTCTAAAAATGTTTTAAAACACTACAGAAACTCCAAAATGCTTCTCAAGCAGTCTAAAGCCTTCCAAAACAGTCTAGAAGTGTCCAAATTCTTTTCAATTTATTTAGAAGCTTCCGTATGCTTCTAAAGCAGTTTAGCAGTTTCCAAAAATTTCTAAAATCGTCTTCAAGGTTTCAAATGCCTTTAAGGCAGTCCAGAACATTCAAGGCTCTTTAAACTGTCCAAACACCTTCCAAATGCTCCTAAAGTAGTCTAAAAAGGTTTTAAAACACTACAGAAACACCAAAATGCTTCTCAAGTAGTCTAAAGCCTTACAAAACAGTCTATAAGCTTCCAAATTCTTTTCAATTTATTTAGAAGCTTCCGTATGCTTCTAAAGCAGTTTAGCAGCTTCCAAAAGTTTCTAAAACCGTCTTCAAGGTTTCAAATGCCTTAAAGGCAGTCTAGAAACTTCAATGCTCTTTAAACTGTCCAAACACCTTCCAAATGCTCCTAAAGTAGTCTAAAAATGTTTTAAAACACTACAGAAACTCCAAAATGCTTCTCAAGCAGTCTAAAGCCTTCCAAAACAGTCTAGAAGTGTCCAAATGCTTTTCAATTTATTTAGAAGCTCTCAAGAGCTTCCGTTTGCTTCTAAAGCAGTTTAGCAGTTTCCAAAAATTTCTAAAACCGTCTACAAGGTTTCAAATGCCTTAAAGGCAGTCCAGAAACTTCAAGGCTTTTTAAACTGTCCAAACACCTTCCAAATGCTCCTAAAATAGTATAAAAATGTTTTAAAACACTACAGAAACTCCAAAATGCTTCTCAAGTAGTCTAAAGCCTTCCAAAACAGTCTAGAAGCTTCCAAATGCTTTTCAATTTATTTAGAAGCTCTCAAAAGCTTCCGTTTGCTTCTAGAGCGGTTTTAGCAGCTTCCAAGAGTTTCTAAAACCGTCTTCAAGGTTTCAAATGCCTTAAAGGCAGTCCAGAAACTTCAAGGCTCTTTAAACTGTCCAAACACCTTCCAAATGCTCCTAAAGTAGTTTAAAAAGGTTTTAAAACACTACAGAAACTACAAAATGCTGCTGCATGTCTTTCAAAATAGTCTAGAAGCTTCCAAAATCATTTAGAACAGTTTAAAAGTTTCCAAATGCTTCTCAACTAGTCTAGAAGCTCCCAGAAGATATTAAAGCAGTTTGGAAGCTTTCAAAAAATTATGTGAACCCTGTAAGAGATTCCAAATGCCTCTAAAGCATTCCAGAACCTTCAATATGCTGTTTAAACAGTCCAAAAACCTTCCAAATGCTCTCAAGTAGTTCAAAAAATGTTTTAAAGTTTTCAAAACAGTCTAAAAACTTGCATCTCTGAAAGAGTTTTGTGGTTTGTTACAGCTTTTTATGCTTTTTTAAAGAAAATAATTTTGCTTTTTAAGTAATTTTTTCAGGATTTTTGTGGTTTTTAATCCGGACTCTTTGGTGCTTCTGTTGTTTTGCCAACGTTAATAATGTCATTATGTACAAACAGCTCTCTTAACAAGCAACTGTAAACCACGTACGTAAAATTTAAAACGTCCTTGTTATTTCCATTTAAAAACCTTTCAACCAAAGTATCATGTGGGTGGCGGCATGAAGTTACATTTTGTTCTGCACCTTTTAAAACTCTAATATGTCTTAATTATAGTGTCTCACTCTGTATGCGTGGTTGCTGTACGTAGGTAGACAATAGGAGCATGAGACGTAAAATTAAATGTCGTGTTGGTAAGTCGTAAATCATTGATGTTTTAAAAAATATACATTCCAAATCCGCATTGTGTGGAAAGGTCATAGAGTTGGATTACTTATAGTCTAACCGGCGAACCTACGGAGTAATAAAATTCGATGGGCGGCAACTTTGGTCGACCCGCATTACACTGTAAAACAGGTACGTAAAAGTGAATCGAGACATGAGACCCGAGAAGTCCTTATATTGGAGAGAGAAGAAGATATTATATTGTAAAACGGACCGGATATAGACCAATAATCCTAATTTTCGCTTTTATTACTCCGTAGGTTCGCCGGATAGACTATAGTACCAAAATCTACTTAAAGTAAAGTAATAAGTAGTTTTGCTACTTTAAGTTCTTCCTTTCTAATATGGGTGGGCATAGAGGTAGGCTAATGCCTGTTTTGTTCTATTATGCCTCTTCGGACGTTGATGTCCAGCACTCTGTCCAGCGTTTTGGAAGTATGTTGTTTTCCATTTTGTACGTGTTTACTCCAGTATTTTCTTCGCTGTCTTACCCATCTTCCTATATGTCCTGTGAACAGGGAAAATTACTTAATTGCAGAGAATTTTGTATGTTTTTTTCTTCTTAATCCCCTTATATGATTAATATTTACTGGTCAGAAAGTATAATATTAATTTTTTTTTTAATTTTGAAAGTACTTACGTATTGCAAATGTTTCAATTTACCTGAAAGAATATTTGTACTTAATACTTCAAGTAGGTTTGAAATTATGACTATTTACTACTTATTACTTAAAGTCTAGTATAGGCGGCTACTTATTCCAGGTTCGATGGACAGTTGGCATCATAAACAATCTTTTGCACGTTACTGCTGTCAAAGGAAACAACCTCCGGGATTTATTAAATCGTTTCAGTCTACAGAATATTTCACAAATGTCTCGTTTGCCACCATTGTTCGAACCAACAGGGGTGGTCGGTTTAACCGCGTATAGTTTAATAGAAAACGCGATGCTGTCCCTTGTGTTCCGGATACAATAAAGCGACCCTAATAGAAAAACATCCCCTCAGCTAATTCAGTGGCCAAACAGACAAGATAGTTAAGTAAATCTGCGAGACACCCTATTCGGCATGTTCGTACGGTTGTCTGAGGGTATTAGCCGCCACATTGTAGCCAGTAATGACATTATTTTTGACGGTTACGCTGCTGCTGTTATGTTAATAGTAAGTCCGCAGATTTTTCCATTTTCTTCATTTTTTTCTGCATTCACCAATCGATGGCCCGTCAAAAAATAGGTCGACGTGCCTTATGTCATTTTTCTGAAGAACACTTCCTAAGGAAGACACAGACCTCCAAATCCTCCAATTTTTTGTTTTAAAAACATGAAGTTCAACTTTTTAGACTATAAGTAGAGTAATCTCAAAAACTGGTTATTTACTGCCAGGAATAGTTTTAAAATTCGTTTTTTTCAGACTTTATACAGACAAATTGTTGAAGAAGAACAAAATTGGTGAAGATAGCCTTGAATCTCGATTTTCCAAACTGAAAGCAATTTTAAAACCTTAAAAATAGTCCAGAGCTTTAAGAAAATGAAAAGTAAAGTAAAAAACTTGAGAAGTTAGTCTTCAAATCAATTTTTATGAATCTTGTGTCAGTATCCTGTATTTAAGACTGTTTTCAAGACTAAAATATTGAAATTGGTCTTCCAATTATGAAAATTTACTTCAAACGCCAATTTTAAGCTCCTGATGTCACTTTTTGGTGTCCAAGTCAATTTTCAAGGTTTTAATGTGTAAATTTGTAGTAAAAAATCTTAGAAATATTACTTTTTAATTTCTACAAGTCAATTTTCTTAGATTCCAAGTCAATTTTCAAGACTAAAGTTTTTGAATTAGCCTGAAAACTATGAAAATTGATTACAAACACAACTTTTAAGCCTCTGAAGTCAATTTTCACCGTTTCAAAGTAAACTTACTGTTTTCTAAGTCAATTTTCAAGACTAAACCATTGAAATGGGTTTTTAAATTATGAAAACTGACTTTGAATAAAAATTGTAAGCTTCTGATTCAGTTTCCATTGGTTTAAAGTAACTTTTTGGTGTGCAAGTCGATTTTCAAGGTTTGAATGTGTGAATTTGTAGTCAATATTCTAGAAAAAGTAGTTATTCATGTCTACAAATCAATTTTCAGTACTAAAGCTATTCAACTTATCTGAAAACTATGACGACTGACTACAAAGACAGTTTTTAAGCCTCTCGAGTCAATTTTCACAGTTTTCAAGACTAACGTGTTTCAATTTGTTTGAAAACTTGTTGCAAAAGCAATTTTTAAGCCTCTCCAGTCAATTTTCACTGTTTCAAAGAAAATTTACTGGTTTCTAAGTCAATTTTCAAGACTAAACCATTGAAATGGGTTTTTAAATTATGAAAACTGACTTTGAATAAAAATTGTAAGTTTCTGATTCACTTTCATTAGTTTAGAGTCACTTTTTGGTGACCAAGTCGATTCTCAAAGTTTCAATGTGTGAATTTGTAGTCAAAATTAGAGAAAAAGTAGTTATTCATGTTTACAAATCAATTTTCAGTACTAAAGCTATTCAACTTATCTGAAAACTATGATGACTGACTACAAAGACAGTTTTTAAGCCTTTCAAGTCAATTTTCACAGTTTCAAAGTAAACTTACTAGTTTCTAAGTAAATTTTCAAGACTAAAATATTGAAAAGAGTTTTAAATTATGAAAACTTACTTTAAATAAAAATTTTAAGTTTCTGATTCACTTTCCATTGATTTAGAGTCACTTTTTGTTGTCCAAGTCGATTCTCAAGGTTTCAATGTGAGAATTTGTAGTTAAAATTCTAAGAAAAAGTAGTTATTCATGTCTACAAATCAATTTTCAGTACTAAAGCTTTTCAACTTATCTGAAAACTATGACGACTGACTACAAAGACAGTTTTTAAGCCTCTCAAGTCAATTTTCACCATTTCAAAGTAAACTTACTAACATAATTGCACTGTACCACTTTAAGAACAACTATTATCCATTTTTACAAAAATGGCAATATATGAACCAATATCTAATAATTATAACATAATAATAAACAAAAAATATGATTAATAAACATAAACAAAGGACTTTAATATCTAAACTCACGTTGCAAACAATGTCGCAAATGACATTTGGGATTCAATAAATGAAACAAGTATGTACAAAAGGACATATTTTTTTAAAGTTATAAGAGTTAACTAACTAATAGATGGAATCTCTGATAAAAATGTGTTAAACCGGCTCAAATAGTGTCAGTTGGCAAATAACCTATTTTAACAGAATGTCCTTATAACCTCACAAATGTTGAGAGGTTTGGCTAATTTGCTCATTTATGACGTGCACGCATAGTTATGTGGCGGACTCTTTATAACACTCCATTGTTGTAAATTAAGACAAATTTCCATTAAAGACTTTGGTGGCGATTGTGTGTAAAGTTCGAGAAGAATAACAGCGCGATGTTTACAGTAACATTAAAGTGCATTAAGAAACTGCACGACCTCAACATTAAATCCCTAATAAGAGAATTTGTCTGTAGAGGTGCGAGTGATAATAGACTTTAACTGCCTAAGAGGTGTCTTAAGGTGTATTCCATTTATAGTTAAATGCATCGTTTAATGGGTTGCTCGTGAAGTAGTACTGTTAACCGAGATCATGTGAAAATTCCTTTAAATTTCAGAAAATAGGATTCATCAATTTATAACTTCAGAAACGCAACAAACAAAATCCATTATATCCCTATAATCGTCACAAAACTGATTCAGATAATCTGTCCAGTTCCTTAAAAAAAAATAGCGGACCCTTTAAGTATGGCAATTTGGGGACGGCACATTAAAGGCATTGTGTAGAAATTCGGGTAGCCATATTTCTGATACAGAAAACAAAGGACGTGACACGACAGTTGTGAGATTTTTTAGCTTGTTTTCGTCGAACTTTAATTGTTTTAGGACAAAATTAGTTATATTATCACCGGCGGCGTATCTCTATCTCAGACCCTAATTTGTTATACGCCGATTCAGCGGCTGTTGCAGAATCGTTTCGAGTTTCAGTAGACGGTGATATATTAATAGTGACAAGGCAGTGCTTTAGGCATTTCTGATAAAGTGTTGATTATTTTATCAAACACACGACAGTCGTTATTAATTCGCAGTTATCCCGGTGCTATCTGGGCTCTTTCCCCCGCTTTGCCTACGCAAAAGGGGGAAAACCAGACCCTAACTCCCCAAAACTTTAGGATGTAATAACAGACGGACGAAAGCCGGCTGTTTGGATATCCTATAGTTTGCCAGGACAATGAGAGATGGACGAGCTGACGAAGAAAAAAGAAATGGAGGACAAGAAGAGTCCCTCCGTCAGCGGGGGCATCCTTTTCCCAGGACAGAGGAAAACATAATGACAAAACCTGGAATGAAGAAAAAGCATATCAAAAATGGCTAAACACGAAAGACCTAGATGATAGTACAACCTACAAGAGAGAACAGACTAAATTTAAGAACATGATAAAGAAGAACAAAAACTGGGAAAGATCATCAGACAACTGGGAAACATCATCAGAAACCTAAAATTTGGGACAGCAAAACTCATAAAGCATATAAGGGAACTGTTTAGCAGATATATGTATAATAAAATGGAAAGAAGCAGAATAAGAAGCAAGTTCTCAGAAACTTTATAGAGGAAGAGTACCTGGAGTCCTCTGCAAATTGAAGAACAAGCTTGTTTTCGAGCTGGCCGCTCTTGTCTGGACCACATATTTAGCTTTCTCCAACTAAATGAAAAGAAAGTCCCCAGGAACAAAGAGACGTATCTTCTGTTTGTCGATCTTACAAATACGACACCGTACCCTTTCAAAAACTATGGCAAGTACTAGAAAAGTCCCGAATTAATCTCACGTTAATAGCTGGGATCAGACAACTATACGACCATTCTACATCTAAGATTGAAAAACAAAATCTCAGACAGCTTTCCAGTTACGAAAGGCTTAAGGCAGGGCTGTTGTCTCTCTCCCTTCTTCTTCTTCTTGTGGCTTGTGTACTCTTCATAGAATGTGCAGAGCGCCGTTTTCGGCTCTTCGAAATATGGTGGCTGCGTCGCTAATGTTACACCAGTCCCCTTTGTTCCTCAGCCAGGAGTGTAGCTTTGTTCCCGGGCTTTCCTTCTAGAATCAATTTAGGAATGCAATATTTGCCTCCTCTAAGGATATGGCCGAGACAGGAAACTTTTGTTTCTTTAACGATGTTAAGTAGTTCTGGTTCGCAGCCTGCAGTTCTTAGAATATCTTCATTCTTGGAATGTGCTGTCCATGGCACACACCAGAGTCCACAGTACTCTAAGTGCTAGAGGGAGACTGCGAGCTAATAGGAGGTTTTTAAGTTTGAAAAATGTGGTTTTTGCAGTTCTTAGTTTAACTTCTTCATCGCAGTCCCATCGTTCGTTGATCGTGGCACCCAGATATTTAAGCCGTAAATTTCTTCCATCGACCGTCAGTGGGGCATTGATCATGGGCTGGTGGCCTAGTACCATGAGTTTGGTCTCGGTAGCGTTGATTTTAAGACCAAAACGTTTGCCCATGTCCTCTATCCTATTCATCATTTCTTGGAAATCCTCTAAAGTTGGTGCTAAAATTGCCGTATCGTCTGCATATCGTATATTGTTGCATATCGTATACTTTCTCCTTCCAGGGTCATTTGAAAGACATTTTCCACGTGTATATTAAAAAGTATTGGTGACAATATACAGTCCTGGCGGACTCCTTTACATACAACAAAGAATCTGTTGTCAGGTTTTTGTTAACTCTTATCTCCGCCTGAAGGATTCTCCTCCTTGGTGTCTATTTAGGAGGATATCGTGTTTAACGTTGTCGAAAGCATTCTAATAATCTATGAAGCATACAAAGACGTCTTGGCGTTGGTCATAACACTTCTGAATCAATAGTTTGATTGAAAACAAAGCCTGATCTCTCTCCCACACTATTTAAAATCTATCTGAACGAAGCTTTGAGGCGATGGAGAAGATCATGTAGACAGAACCTTATACATCCTGCACTTTGCAGATGATCAGGTTGTTGTCACATAAAACAAAGAGGACTTAGAGTATATGACAGGAATGCTATTAAAAGAGTACGAAGAATGGGGTCGGTAAACCGCTCCAAAATCAAATATCTATGTATTGGAGACGACAGAGATGAACTTCACCCACAAAAAAACGAAACGATAAGCTGCTGTACTGAATATACATACTTGGGGACAAAAATTGATAACGAAGGTCGTACAGAGACAGGAATAGAGGACCGAATTGTAAAAGTGATTAGTCTATAGTCCTCGCACTCTTTTTTGACAAGGGGATAAAATTTAATGTTAGCTATTTTGGCAGGACGTCGTCTATTAAATATTTCCTGAAGAACTGCTGCACTTTTGTGGTCTAATAGTTTGAGCAACTCGACAGGTATACGGTCTGGACCAATCGCCTTCCTATCATTGGATGTATTGATCGCTCTTATAATTTCTTCTTTAGTGATGGGAGGTCCAAAGAGATTTGAAGAAGGTTGCTAATATAGTGTTCTCATATGATTTTACTTTGCTGGTCATCTTGCGCGAATGTTCCTCGATCGTTTTCTATATTTGAGAATGAACTTTTTCAATATAGACCAGCCGTCTCTTTTATCTTTCTGTGTAAGTTAAAGTCATCGTGTTTTTCTTGTAGGTTGTTGTATCTTCGTTGTTCTTTAAACAATGCCAGTATCATCCGTTATCCAGTTATGCTTTTGAGTTCTCTCTCTGTGTAAGAAATTATTACGCATCGTAAATAATGGATAAGTAATTGAACTTTTCCGCAACGTTGCAGACAAATAACTATTAATCTAAACAAATTCGGATCGTTGGAGGATGTTTACATATGAGTCGGGACTGGGAACAATCACCAGTCCCAGGGGGTCCTCTAGGTAATATTAATTCCCTGCTCAAAAGGAACAAAAATATTGTTATAGACGTTCCTATTCCCAACGAGTGTACACGTATAATATCCCATAACCGACGATAACCACTCCATAAATAATTACCGAGAGTCCATAATTACCTCGTAGATCATCATGGCGGTGGAAAATGTGAGCCTGGGGAGCCGAATTAATTGGGTAAGCGCGTCCGCATTGCTGCGCGTTAATTTATTTGTTTCATGTTTAACGTATTATGCCTCCTTTAGCGATTACGTGCCGTATTAGCGGTGCGTGGGTGGCACTCTGTACGACTCTAATTAACTCGATAAATTTAGGGGAAAATATTATGCTAATTAATTTTTCAGGTCTCCGCCTCGCTGTTTTCAAACTGGCTTGTTTGGTCCGTTCCATCAACTTTGATCTTTTATCAGTTTTGATGGATATCAGTGTGGTAAAAAAACCGACTATACTAAAACCATTTAACGGACAGAGAAAGAGTGATAATTGAATGTGCGAAACAAAGATAGAAAACCTAAAAAAAATCCAAGTTTTGTTGTCAAATGTTTCTCTGAATTCGTCGACTAGATTACTTGCAAAATTTTTTTTGTGATTATTAATTATTTCCACGTTTCTATTTATAAAATAGCAAAAACAGAAATTTAATAATTTAGACATTCTAATCAAAACAATCCAATCAATTTTTATAGGAAGAAACAAAAATGACTATAGTCTATCCGGCGAACCTACGGAGTAATAAAATTCGATGGGCGACAACTTTGGTCGGTCCGCATTACACTGTAAAACAGGTACGTAAAAGTGAATCGAGACATGATACCCGAGAAGTCCTTATATTAGAGAGAGAAGAAGATATTATATTGTAAAATGGACCGGATATAGACCAATACTAATGGACGGGGCGGGTCAACCCCTCCTAATTTTCGCTTTTATTACTCCGTAGATTCGCCGGATAGACTATAGAATTACTTAACGGTTAACACAACTACAGACAAAATGGAACAACAACAGGATGCGCATTCTTGTATCGAGGGAAGGGAAAGACCTCTAGATTGTGATAGGGACCCGTTATTGTCAGCTTCTTCTATCACATTCTATCAACGCTTCAAGAATTAGGCCCCCGATGGACGGAGGATGACACAGACGGTTTACTGACATCGACTGTCCGCTGACAGCAGCAAAGTGAAGTTAACCAATTAAAATAAAATAAAAGGTGAAAACTACAATGGAAGAAAAGAAGAACTCACCAGATCTGTGATCCAAAGTTAGAAAGAGTTACCTAGTAAAATCTAAAAGCATAATCACCAGAATGGGGGCAGCTCCCTACAACAAGTTGAATAGAGCCACTAATGTGGTGTCGGAGGACAGTGACATGGAGTCTTTCACCCCGCGTGGTCACCTGGATCTACACTGCAATAATAAGACCTATGTTAACGTACGGAGCCATTGCATAGGGACCGAAGGTTCTACAAGCAACGGCTATCGGAAAATTATATCAAATACAGCGAATGACTTGTCCTCTGGACCTGTACGTTAAGGAGGTTGCGTTAATGGCCATGTTACGATTGCGCACGGCTGGTGTAAACCCCGCAGTAGGAGCAGGTCAATTGAGGCTAAGCCTATGGCGAGAAGCACTCACTGCGCTGCCTCTGCTGGAACGTAAACATAATCACAAGGAACGGAACTGGCTGGTACCTCAATCGCCACGAAAGAACTAACCAGAAAAGGTATTTCTGGCAAAATCATAATAATCTGCACGGACAGTACCTATTTGCCCTTAACAGACCAGTGTTACCTCAGAGCTAGTACTAGAGTGCCACCAAGATTGAGCTAACGCCCCGGTAGATAACAATATTATCCTGAGATGGGTTAAAGGGCACGATAGGAGCAAAGGTAATCGCATCGCCGACTCTGTAGCTAGGGAAGTGGCTGAACTAAACATTTTAGGACCCAGTGACACCTACGGCCTGATGACTTCGACAATTGCGGAACTAGCCAATCGCTACACCCATGCTCAATCCCTAAAGAGATGGGATGGAATCAAAAGATGCAGTCTTGCCAGGATCACCCTGGGAAGCTGGCGCCGAAGAAATATTTGACGATGACCAGGAAAAACCTACGTTTAACAGTAGGATTTGTGACTGGCCACTGTCAACTAAGGAAACACCTCCATACTATGGGGCTAGTGGACACACCTCTATGTAGGATGTGTGAAAGAAGATGAAACTGAGTGTCTGAGAGAGTGTGTGTTCGGTGAGTCTTGGCCTACAGAGATGTCCCCTAGTGACCTGTCCACCTTCCTGGGAAAGGCAGGATGGACGGTGACCTAGGAGGACAACTCGAGAGGATGTACAATGGGTCACATGTGGCCTAAGTGCTGTGGGTCTACACTCACCCTTCCCACTCTACAGATACAGATACAGGGCCACTCATAGAGCCACTCTGATTCTGATCTGTTTTGTTTAGATTTGAAAGTGTGTGATTAGAATTTATTTTAGGCAACACAGTAGTGAATCGAATGCTAAACAGCTGATTCATCGAAAAAATAGGAATGGTCCAATAGGTCAATAATAAGTAATCCAGTGGATAAATTCTGTCTGTTCTGTTAGGTTTTCTGTCTTCATCTCTAATCATGAAATTATTAAAATTTCTCTCAGTCAGTTGTACACCTGTATTTGTTTGAATTTAAACAGTTTCACCCCGCCACTGATTTAATAATTTTCAGCACTGTTAAATCATCAGGCAAAATTGAACGAGTATGAGGGTAACTCTTTGGGCTCGTTGTTAAATAGAATAGCGAAGCGACCGTGTGTATTTGAACCCATAAAACATGCTTATCGCTAGAGCGCGACTCGGCATTCATTAGGGAGGGCGCATAGAGCTAAATAATAGAGTTTCTGTGATTATGTTTATGTTCCGCGGATTAGACTCGGTTCATTTGTATTTAAAGCTTTATATCATCCGGTTCGGTTGGAAACCGCACAAGAAAGCGTGCATTTGCAGCAGTATTTTCCGTGTCATTTTTGTGCCTGCCGCACTGATAAAACGCTCCCTTTTAATATGCATTGCCTCTAGAATGGGACAGACAATGACAGAAGAATGGGAATTTTTTTGAAGACTACCAATATTTTTTTATGAAATTTCAATTAATTTTAATGACACTTGGGTCACTCACCAAATAATATTAATAATATGCAATAATCTTACTAATCTTGATAATTCACATAATCTGCAATAAAACTAATAATCTGAATAAAACAGAATAATCCCTAATAAAACGATAATCAAGCAATAAAACATACAGGGTGATTCACCCTGATGGTATATTAGAAGAATCTAGAACTGCTTAATATTTTTTGTTGAAATTTAGAGTGTAGGCTAGGTTTGGTCCAAACTCTATTTCTAAAATATTTTGAACTTTGCGGTGTTGCCAGATCAGTCGGAATGAACCCCAACTTTTGATTTTCAAACGAAACACCCTGTTTCTAATCTCATTTTTTAATTCCTCGCAAGAAGGCTAGTAATTATACTTCCCTATACCTATCTTGCACCGTTTCTTAGATATTTCATAAAAATAGTGAATTTGTCAGCAAAATGGTAGTCTAAACAATAATTAAATTCTCAAGTTCTAAAAGGTTTGCTGATGTGACCTTTAGTCCTCAGTTAGACAATACGACATGGTTGTTAAACCCAGAGACGGAAAATGAAAAAAATCTACAGGGCGGTCAATGTTTACCTTTTAGTCGGACAGATAGAAAAACTGCCAAAAGATCGTTTTTTAAATGAATCCATGGGTGTTTTATGGTTTGTATTAAAAGACCACTAAATTTAGAACAAATCCATGTATACTTTTTCTATACCTAACTTCAACCGTTTCTGACTTATTAACACTTTCTAGTTAAAGTGAGCATAAAACCGCAATCCATACTTATTTGGATACGAAAACTTACTTGGGCTTAATGATTAGTTTTTGTTTCTGTAACTACAACATGCTATGACAGGTATCTGTCAAACTTTTTATGGTCACGTGACTGTTTCGACAGGTGTCTACTGGCCTTTGCAGTGCTGCAAGCTCAAATATTGGATTATCAAAGTCACGTAACATGTCTCTTGCAATTTCAACTTTTGCCACAATCTAAATGTCATTTACAAAATTTTCAACATTTAAACTACATTCTAAAAGTCACGTGACTGATTTTGACATGTGTCAACTATACTTTACACTGTTGCAAGGTCAGAATAGCATTATCAACCTCACGAGACGTGTATTTTACTATTTCAGGTTTTCCAACTTTTTAAATTTTATTTAGCAAATTTTGACAGTTAAATCTATTTTTATGGTCACGTGACGGTTTTTGACATGTGTTAATTAGCCTTTCCAGTATTGCAATCTGTTTTTTTATTGGTAACATGATTGATTTTGCCAGGTGTCTACTAGCCTTTATTAATTTAACCTATTTTCACTGTTCAAACTATTTTTATGGTCACATGACTAATTTTGACATGTGTCAACTATCCTTTACACTGTTGCAAGGTCAGAATAGCATTATCAACCTCACGAGACGTGTATTTTACTATTTCAGGTTTTCCAACTTTTTAAATTTTATTTAGCAAATTTTGACAGTTCAATCTATTTTTATGGTCACGTGACGGTTTTGACAGGTGTCTACTGGCCTTTGCAGTGTTGCAAGATCAAAAATTGAATTATCAAAGTCACGTAACATGTCTCCTGCAATTTCAACTTTTGCAACTATCTAAATGTCATTTACGAAATTTTCAATGTTTAAACTACATTTTAAAAGTCACGTGACTGATTTTGACATGTGTCAACTATGCTTTACACTGTTGCAATCTCACAATAGCATTATCAACCTCACGAGACGTGTATTTTACTATTTCAGCTTTTCCAACTTTTTAAATTTTATTTAGAAAATTTTGACAGTTCAATCTATTTTTATGGTCACGTGATGGTTTTTGACATGTGTTAATTAGCCTTTACAGTGTTGCAATCTGTTTTTTTATTGGTAACATGATTGATTTTGCCAGGTGGGTACTGGCCTTTACAGTGTTGCAAGCTCAAAATTTGAATCATCAAAGTATCGTAACGTCTCTTACAATTTCAAGTTTTTCAACTGTCTAAATTTAACTTAACCTATTTTCACTGTTCAAACTATTTTTATGGTCACGTGACTGTTTTGACAGGTGTTTACTGGCCTTTGCAGTGTTGCCAGCTCAAAAATTGGATTATCACAGTCACGTAACATGTCTCTTGCAATTTCAAATTTTGCAACTATCTAAATGTCATTTACGAAATTTTCAACGTTTAAACTACATTTTAAAAGTCACGTGACTGATTTTGACATGTGTCAACTATTCTTTACACTGTTGCAAGCTCACAATCTATTTACTATTTACTATTTCAGCTTTTCCAACTTTTTAAATTTTATTTAGCAAATTTTGACAGTTCAATCTATTTTTTATGGTCACGTGACGGTTTTTGACATGTGTTAATTAGCCTTTACAGTGTTGCAATCTGTTTTTTTATTGGTAACATGACTGATTTTGCCAGGTGTCTACTGGCCTTTGCAGTGTTGAAAACTTAAAAATTGCATAAAAACAGTTATTCGATTGAGCAAATAAAATACATCCTATTAAAATAATCAAAACTGATGTGTCAAAAATTTGACAGGTGATTGACAATGTCAATTCTGAAATCAGATTCAGGCGATTCAGAAAAAATACTGCAACCCAGATCAAAATTAACAGGGTTAGATAATATGAAGTAAAATATAAGCAAATCGATCGCTCTGTACACGTTATTTTGTTCTGCAATTTCCTAAATATATACAGGGTGGGTTTTTAGTGCGCAATTCTTTTACATCTTATTTGAGTCATTAGTAGAGGAAAACTTTGTAGTTAAGTGTATAAATTATTTAAAAATATGCAGGATGTTTCTTCAACGAGCAAAAGTTACTTTAAAAATAATTACTAGCCTTCTTGCGAGGAATTCAAAATTGAGATTAGAAACAGGGTGTTCCATTTGAAAATCAAAAGTTGGCAACACCGCAAAGTCCAAAATATTTTAGAAAGAGAGTTTGGACCCAATTTAGCCTACACTCTAAATTTCAACAAAAAATATTATGCAGTATTATGTCCGTATTATTGTATTATTCGAAATATCAATATCAACAATATTGAATAATCCATAATAATCCTCATATTACCATATAATATCAATATTATTTATTATTACACTTATGCTTCAATAATCCATATGTTCTCATTGAAAATATTTTTCAGTTATTAAAAAAAAATATTATTCCAATATTAATTTCGCTTTTATTTAATATTTTCGTTATTCCACTCATCATTTACTTATGCTTCAATAATCCACATACTCTCATTGTAATTAAGTTGTAGAAAATGTCATTCAATTCAATTAGTTCACATTGCTATGATGATGTGTTTGAAGCTATGGTTATAATGGTGTTGTCAAAATCCATATGCAGAGCGTTGAAAAAACAAATTTCTAATAAGTTTCAGGTAATATTAGAAAGATACAAGTTACTTAATACATAAATTTGATCAAATGCCATTATTTTGCAGAATTAGCCCTTATAAATTTTGCCGTATCTTCTCTGACTATAAGGCTAGAAACAGATGGTGCTACTGTTAAATACTTTTCCATCAGATAGTAGGTTAAATTACTATTTTAATTGTATTATTTACACATTATGAAATATACGAATAAAATCTTTAAAAAGTACACTCAAGTTTCTTTTTTATCTAAGAAGTCTAGTTTTCTTCATAAACAATCATAAAATTAGATAATTTCTTTAACTGAGGTTGCTCTTACAATAAATTGAACTGAAATTGAAAAAACATGTTAAATAAATCACACAACAAAACCAAATTGATATGTATGTAATGCTGGGTAAATTTACAAAAGGAAATAAATGTATGTGGTTGTTGTTCCCAAGCCAAAGTTTGATTGGAACTTTCCGTCTTTGTTTACCACCAAATGTTGCAAGTTTTCCAGTTTCGCAATAACAACACTAATTAAGTTTTTATTTCTTCTGTTTGTAGTTTTTGGTGTTTTTCAACTTTTTAAAATTCCTAACCTCAAAATGTGTGTGTGTGTGTGTTGTGGTTACGATGGCCACTCGTCAGTGAGACGTTCAGCCAGATTAAATAACGCGATTACGCGATTCACGATTACGAAAGATCCGCGGAAGAGGCACTTGCGTGCGTCTGAGAAACTCTCATCTCTCCCGCTTGCATAAATAGGACTAAAAATCGCCTTAAAGGCACGATCCGAGTGAAAAATATAGTCATTCCTCGTGGAAACTATAACCGTCACTGTCACATCCACGTGGTCTTGACCTAGGTTTTCACCCTTTCCGCCTCCTGGAAGTGCACCGCACAAGACAATTCCCCGTAGACCTTTAGGAATCCACGTTTCCACTTAGAGGCCCCACATTTCCACTCGACCGGCTGCGGAATTCGGTCGTCAACTCCAAATTTCTCTGAACACCGTTTCAAGAAACGTGGTTTCTTAGCGACAAAAATGGCGCCCACGAAACAGACGTGCGATACGTTTCGAGTTGAAAATCGAAGTCAACCTCAAAATGTTGTTTGGAATGTTTAGCCGACTGTCAGTTGGGACTGTGCCCTATGTTGCCACATCTTCCACGAGCAGATGTGAACCTGGTGTATTGTTTGTTGCAGTAATAAACGGACCGATAAATTATACAGATTTCGAAAAAAAAAAAAGCATTTATTGCATGCAAAACATGTGAGATTCTTAGAACGTTTTTTTTCAAAACAATATAGTTTTCTCATTTTCATTTATAATTGCTTAATGAAAGATACATATTGTGAGGTTTAAAGGAGGAATTTGTCAATACGGCAACGTCCAAACAGGTGATTAAAAAGATGGATAGCCTAGCTTGTAATAAACGAAGTGCGTAAATTTCAATATGGCGGAGCACTTGATGACGTAACCGCCACGGGAAAAAAAAATGAACCATATTCACTAATATCTTCCTCTACTCTACCTCTACCATTGAATATTTGAACAGTAAGAATATCGGGAAAAATGTTTCTGCGAAATCAGACAGAGTATCCCAGCAAAACAGTTTGATTTCATCTATTTTATCAATTTTTTTCTTATCACAGACTGTTTTTCTGACAGATAAGATTACTTGTTTAGCTTATCAAACCACGTTTAAACTATAATACCCTATTTAAAAACCTGGAGGAGCTTTATTGAAAGTTTAACCAACAAAAAAGCTTTTTTTGTAATTTCGGTTTATGGAAACGATTGCCAATTAAAAATGCATTAAAAGAACAACACGATTCTGTTCCTAAAATTGAAACCTTTCACGTCGAAAATCGTCGAAGAAAAATACCTGTGCGGAACATTTTTCGTGCATGAGAACAAACTAAGAATCCTTGCAACAGTTGTTCTTCAGGACGCACAGTTATCCGAGAGTTTCAATTATCCACTCACCGAAAAACAGGTTATCATCTCATAATAAACCCATCCAAAGCGGCAAGAACGACCCGTATTAACACCGTTTCAAAGGCCTTCCACGACCGGTTACCTGACCGCCGCCGGCCATCTTGAATTTTCGCGTTCTGAATAAATAAGCTATTAAATTCTGTAGATCGAGCGTGACCAAACACCCCTCACCTCACCCTTCCCCTCTTTGACCGCTAAATTATAATACAAAGTTGCACCTATACCAGGATTTCAGGTTATCCATGTTTGTGATTTGATTCAGTGGTGTAAAAGTGGTTTTTTCCCAACTCCATGGGTGTGAATAATAGATAGAACTATTACAAACTACACCATTGATAGATTAGACTACACCATTGATTGTCAGATTAACTCTGGTATGTCAGAGCTATAGGGTCAGAGCAAAGTGAATAGGTTAGGTGCATGTAGAAATTATTATCAACAAACACTTTATAACTGTTAAATAAAAATAAAGCTAGTGGTTTCCTTATTTCTTTTTATCACCTTCCTTCCTTCTCTAGTCAGTAATTTTCCAGTAGTCCAGTCCAGTGTATTCAAGAACTATTCAACGATGATCGACGACAAGGGGAAGAGGACACAGATACAGAGTTGGGCTCAACAATAACAAAGAAAAACGAAACGCTGTCCAACATGTTTTGAGTGTATAAACTACTCAAATCAGGAGGCTAAATTAGTCAATATAGACATGAAAGATATTAGAATAATAAATTATTTATACTACAACCAGACCGCTAATATATAACGTGGATAATAAACTTTCAGAAGAAAGATGTGATGAAGAATTTTATTCGGAAGAAGAGAGATTCAATAAAGAAGCAATGAGGAAAGAAGGAAAGGGTTATATCCAAAGATGGATGCTTGGAGCTGTTTAGATAGATATAGATTAGATTCGGAAGAAATCATTCAAAGAACACTGAAGGAAACAACAACAACAAAGGATAATGGAATATCCGGTATGCAGCTTGGTTGATCAAGCAGCGAAGAAGGCAGACTTAACTTGCATATAAAAAATGGAGAACTATAGTCTATCCGGCGAACCTACGGAGTAATAAAAGCGAAAATTAGGAGGGGTTGACCCACCCCGTCCATTAGTATTGGTCTATATCCGGTCCGTTTTACAATATAATATCTTCTCTCTCTAATATAAGGACTTCTCGGGTCTCATGTCTCGATTCACTTTTACGTACCTGTTTTACAGTGTAATGCGGGTCGACCAAAGTTGCCGCCCAACAAATTTTATTACTCCGTAGGTTCGCCGGATAGACTATAGTAAAGAAAGTAACATATTTTATTTACAACCATATATGTAATGCTGTCATTACTAACGTCATTGAAGGTTAGGAAGTATCATATTGCGCACCTCTACTTCCCGCCCTCACTTCCCGCCCTCACTTCCCGCCCTCATTTCCCGCCCTCTAAAATTGTGATTGTTAATATTTAAAAAAAAAAAAAAGATGATTGAATCAAATTTTTTAAATGTCAGATAAAATCGGATCGATATTCAGTTCGCAAATAATAAATTGAGAAAAATGTCCTGGATTACAACTCGAATTGTATGCATTCTAACGGTTATAATGCCTATAATACATTACAATACTAAAATTAACATGATCTAAACTAAAACAAACTACTTATTGAAATTAATGGTTACATTTGAATTATTATAAGTGTTTATAGAAATATTTAGGCCAGTACCAGCACTGGCGTCTCCAACAGTTGTCTCTTTGGTCGACAAATTAATTTGCTGCTGAATTACTGAGGTTTGTGAACTACTTGCAACAGCTTAAGAAGACATGGCACGTTGGGACAGCATAACAGAAAAGCAGAAGAAAAGCATATAGAAAAATGACTGCTTGGTAGTTTTTTGTTAAATGTAATATTCTAGATATGTTCAGAATGAAACAATGATTTGTAAATTTTGATAGAAATATGATGGTTGTAAATAAAATAGTATACAAACCTCGGTAGGAAGTTTCATTCCTGTCTCGAGATCCTAGCTAAACCTCGACGCTTCGCGTCTCGGCTATCTAACTAATCTCTCGACAGTAATGAAACTCTTCCCACCCCGGTGTGTAATATACTATAACAGAATGAGAAATGTGTTATGCAATAGACAATTTAAAGCCAGAACATGCTACGTTTTCTTGGTGTTGCTATATAAGATGGAGACGTGGACATTAAAGAAAAATTTAAGTTATCCACTGGAAGGATTTTAAGAATAAGTTGGGTGGACATGGTGACAAATGAGAAAGTACTGGGATGAATGAAAAAGGAAATTGAACATCATTAAAATAGGGGAGGGAAATATGTATTGTTGCAGAATATTGTGCAAGAAACGATACAAGCAGAAAAAGAATGTTAAATAAGTTGAGAAAATGGTACAACCATTAGTTTTGAACTGGAGCATCAAGAAGATGACACTTGAAGAAGATAAACAATATATTTGGTTTCTAACTAGAAAAAGATACAAGATTTATTACAAATTTACGTATTCATAAAGCCTGGTATACTGCTTAAAGTTTCGAAGTAAGGTGGCCTTACAAAGCAATTTTCATGCGTATTTAGTGGCTCGCGTGGCACATATCTATCACGTCAAGTGCCCTTTTTGTATTTAACGAGCGACGAGTTGCCGGGTCGCCGGACAAGCGAACATCGAAACGCCCGACATGGCATATCGTCGCTAATGACAGTTGAACAAATGGTTCTCCCTCCAATCAGGGCCTGAACCGAACAAAACATCTGCCGGCTCTTCTTCGTTCACCTTTACGGTCTTCTAAATACGAGTTTACTGTTTGGATCATATGAAAACAAATTTTGTCAAGAGAATAGCCAGCAAATTTAGGGTTTTACCACAAACGGACAACAAACGTCTATCTGGTATGTTTTTTGCCAAAAGTAAAGATCATTACCGCGCTACAATTTTTTGAGACACCCTGTACAGTCTTGACCAATTTTAAAATAACAGCTCTACATTATATTCACGAAAGAAAAATCTATTAATTTAAAAGATGGGCTTATTAACTTAAAATATGAAAATTGCAAGAGCAGAATGCACGTAGTGCATCGTACCTATTTTTAGCGATGACAAATCAACGCTAGTGCTATGGAATATGAAAACAAGCGACAAACGATAGATTTCGTCACTGAACCAATTTGGTATAAATAAGGCTCGACATCCGTTAGTAAGACACAAGCAGGACATCACAGCTGGCACTTCGGAAGAAAGTGTCTCCAAATCGCACCTGAAGCAACTACAAGCTGTGGAAAACATTGACAGCGGTGCACACCCCATGGTAGGTCAGAAACGTGGACATCCAGCGAGATTTGAAGTTCACCACCGCAACGGAAAGGATCAAGCAGAGCGCAGTGAAGATATTCCAAAAATGTGAACTACTACCCGGAGCTAGAAGCACCCCACAAACGCCTCCGATACCAGTTATTGGATAACGGGTAATTAATAATAAATTTTTCTTTTTGTTTCAGATAGACGACAATTCAGGACCAACCAGCCAAGAAGAAGAGGACCACACTTCCCCTAGACCTTCCCCCCGGGTGTCGAGAATTTTATTCTCAAAATCTGGGTAGAACCTTTCCGCAGTTATCCCGGGCTCTAACTGCACTCCTGGCACTTTCTCCTGCTTTGCCTACGCAAATGGGGGGTTCACCACCCACCAAACCCTAACTCACCAAAACTTTAGTTTAAACTATAGTTTGCTAGGACCACCAGAGATGGACGAGCTGACGAAGAATGAATGGAGGACAAGAAGAGCCCCTCCGTCAGCGGGGACATTCTTTTCCCAGGACAGAAGACGCCGATGCAACTTTGGGAACTTCCTGAAAGGGAAAGTTCTAGGACTTAGTAGCGACTTCCTCTTCCAAACTATCCTTATGGTCTACAGCGACGGGAGGGTAAACAGCAGTAGTCTTGTTTGAGGCCATCTATCTGAGGCCGCATTTCCTGCCAAAGAATATTAGCGCGTTAGTAAGGTAGACGGTGGAAGACAGTCAGAAGACTCCGTCTCGTGCCACCAAATGTAGTCGTTGTATAATCTAATTATTGTAATATTTTGTGCTTATGCACGGTATTGTTTAAAGTGTTACTTTTGGGAATTTTGTTTGACGGTTTTATTCTGATTCGCATGAGATAAACCAACCATTTTAATTTTTTTCAAAGTAAAATCAAATTCTTCAATTTAGGTTCGTTATTTATAACTAGAGTCCGGATTTCTAGAAATTTTGCTTTTTGTAAATAATAAAAGCAACCAACCTTTGACATCTAATGTGAACGATTTATACAAAAACGCGTCATTTGACAGATTTTGTTGATGCTTTTTTTGCTTTTTTCTTCGCTTTGTGCTTATTTTAGTTTTTTGTGCTTATTTACTGCTATTTTTGGGGCCTTCTGAACGACAAAAACATGTTGCAAAATGTCTGTATCAATTTACAAATTTAAACTGACCACCAAACATTCCAAAACACTATGAAACCTCTAAAATGCCTTGCAAAGCTTACAAAGCAGCGTAGAAGCTTCTAAAAGCTTCCGTATGCTTCTAAAGCAATTAACAGCTTCCAAACGTTTCTGAAACCGTCTACAAGGTTTCAAATGTCTTAAAGGCAGTCCAGAACCTTCAAGGCTCTTTAAACTGTCCAAACACCTCCTTTTTAGACTTCTAAAGTAGTCTAAAAAGGTTTTAAAACACTACAGAAACTCCAAAATATGTCTAAAGCCTTTCAAATTAGTCTAGAAGCTTCCAAAAGCTTTTAGAACACTCTAAAGGCTTCCAAATAATCATTAACTAGTCTAGAAGTTCTCAAAAAATTTCAAGGTAGTCTAAAAGCTTCCGTATGCTTCTAAAGCAGTTCAAAAGCTTCCAAAACTTCAAATTCACATGTCTTAAAAGAAGTCCAGAACCATCAATGCTCCTAAAGTAATCTAAAAAGATTTCAAAACACTACAGAAAGTCCAAAATGCTTCTAAAGCAGTCGGAAGCCTTTCAAAACAGTCTAGAAGCTTCCAAAAGCTTTTAAAACCCGCTAAAGGCTCCAAATAGTTTTCAACTAGTCTAGAAGCTCCCAGAAGATATTAAAGCAGTTTATAAGCTTCCAAAAAATTTTGTGAACCGTGTAAGAGATTCCGAATGCCTCTAAAGCATTCCAGAACCTTCAATATGCTGTTTAAACAGTCTAAAATCCTTCCAAATGCTCTCAATTAGTTCAGAAAACATTTTGGAAAGTTTTCAAAACAGTCTAAAATCTTCCGTATGCTTCTAAAGCAATTTGAAATCTTCAAAAAAGTTGAACTCCAACAAATTTTGCATCTCTGAAAGAGTATTGCGCTTTTTTAAAGCTTTTTTTACAAATTTTTATGCTTTTTTGACGAAAATAATTTTGCTTTTTAAGCGCTTTTTTTCACGATTTTAGTGCTTTTTAATCCGGACTCTATTTATAACATTGATAACGCCGACCAGTTTCTCCTTGATGACATGCAACTAAAGTTATTATAATCAGGTTGTACTTGATTTTCCTAAGGATTGTTGTTGTGTGTAATTTGAAAGATAGTAAATTCTATCCAATTATTTAATGCAGATATTGGTTAATTTTTCAAAAAAATTACAAATTTTCGAAAAAAGGTGCGCTTCAAAATATAACGAGTTTACTCCGTACTTTACGTTCACACAACTAATACCTAAACGAGAAAATGACGAGAAACGATCTATAGGGTAGCTAAAAATGTCCCCTGGGAAACGTGTCACGTGCAACCGACATTTGTGATCATTAAGGATGGTGTAAACATCGTTTTCATTGAAATTTACTCCACGGGGATCAGTGAAATGGGTTTCGTTGCGACGCCCCCTTCATATTGTCAGTTTGCGAGAATCATCCCCGATAAATTTATAATCTCTCGGTTAGCTTGATCTCCTCTCCCAATAATAACGAATTGAAAAGTTCTGGCTCGCTATACGACAGAATTAATGTCTGAAAATCTTCCACAATTTTCTGTTAAACTTTCTCCGGCCACCATTTTAAACGTTAATCTTGTTATAGCGTTCCTGCATTGCGGTATGGCGTATATTATAATGTGAGTAGGGTGTGCTTTATTATGTTCGACAAAATGAGCCCGCTACGGGCATTTAACGCGAATTATGGTCAGACGAAAGTGCATTCTCCATATGTTGCCAAGCCGCATCGCCCATTAAAGAACAGCCACGAAAAATGTCGTAATTTTTGCGTTTCCCCTTTAAACCGCAAAAATCCCTCGGGACTTGTTTCGGTTTTTGCTCAAGATGGGACGTATATAAAATATTCCCTAAACAGATGCCCCCATAAGTTCGTGTCAGCCCTAAATATATTGTTTTATTTGACAAGATTCTTCATGCATAATGTTTATTAAAAGTCTCATAGCTTAGATGATTCTAATGGCAAGCAATTTTTTTATTTTTTGACCAATCACAAACTAATTTTAATGCTGCAGAACTCGCGCCAATATTCTTTGGCTGGGAATGAGGCCGCAGATGGTTCAAGTGAGACTTCTGCTTTTTACCCTCCCATCGCTGTAGACCAAAAGGATAGGAAGAGGAAGTCGCTACAAGTCCAGGAATTTTCCATTTCGAGAAGTTCTCAGAGTTGCATCGGCGTCCTCTGTCCTGGGAGAAGGATGCCACAGCTGACGGAGGAGCTCTTCTTGTCCTCCATTTCTGGTGGTCCTGGCAAACTATATGATCATCGTTCAGATGCACAAAATATTACAATAATTAAATTATACTTACATTTGTTAAACAATTAGGGCAGCTTTCTGGAGGGTTTCAGTTATGGTTTGCTATTTCGTTAATTTTTGAACCCGGTGCGGGTTGCAGAATTCGGGACTACTACATTTTGTGGCACGAGACGGAGTCTTCTGACTGTCTTCCACCGTCTGCCTTACTAACGCGCCAATATTCTTTGGCAGGGAATGTGGCCTCAGATAAGTGAAGCAAGGCTACTGCTTTCTAAACCCTCCCATCGCTGTAGACCATAAGGATAGTCTGGAAGAGGAAGTCGCTACAAGTCCAGGAATTTTCCCTTTCGAGAAGTTTCCAGAGTTGCATCGGCAATCCTCTGTCCTGAGAGAAGGATGCCCCCGCTGACGGAGAAGCTCTTCTTGTCCTCCATTTCTTCTTTCTTCGTCAGCTCGTCCATCTCTGGTGGTCCTGGCAAACTATATGATCATCGTTCAGATGCACAAAATATTACAATAATTAAATTATACTTACATTTGTTAAACAATTAGGGCAGCTTTCTGGAGGGTTTTAGATATGGTTTGCTATTTCGTTAATTTTTGAACCCGGTGCGGGTTGCAGAATTCGGGACTACTACATTTTGTGGCACGAGACGGAGTCTTCTGACTGTCTTCCACCGTCTGCCTTACTAACGCGCCAATATTCTTTGGCAGGGAATGCGGCCTCAGATGGATCAAGCAAGACTACTGCTTTTTACCCTCCCATCGCTGTAGAGCGTAGACCATAAGGATAGTCTGGAAGAGGAAACCGCTACAAGTCCAGAAATTGTTGAAATTTCCTTTCGCAGAGTTGCATCGTCGTCCTCTGTTCTCGGAGGATGGGAAGGAGCTACTGGGAAGGAACTATTCTTGCCCTCCATTTGTTCTTTCTTTGTCAGCTCGTCCATCTCTGGTGGTCCTGGCAAACTATAGGATATCCAAACAGCCGGCTTTCGTCCGTCTGTTTTTATATCCTGAAGTTTTGGGGAGTTAGGGTCTCTGTTGAGTGTGAGATGGTTTTCCCCCTTTTGCGTAGGCAAAGCGGGGGAAAGTGCCAGGAGTGCTGTCAGAGCCCAGTTAGCAACGGGATAACGAAAAAGCTCTACCCAGAGAAAATAAAATTCTCGCCACCCGGGGGGAAGGTCTGGGGGGAATTGTGATCCTCTTCTTGGCTGGTTGGTCCTGAATCATATGATCATGAACTGCCACAGAGCAGATTCGAGTCCCGCAAAAGTTTCTACGGATGACAACTCTCTTAATAATCAAGCGTGGAACAAATTTGTGGAAGGAGTCCGTCAACCACACAAGGAATGGAAAGAAGAACTAAGTCCTGGACACCATCACAACGTGGAGGGCGCTAAACAGACTGAGAACGGACGTCTCAAGATGCTAACCTAAAGAGATGGGGCTACAGGGAAGATGACATGTGTGACAGTCTGTCCGAACATAGGAGATTCTTGATTTGGAGGTATAGATTCTGAAAATGGTGATCCAGACACCTAAAGTAAGTACTCGGTTGCTAAGTAATTATACGAGTACTACATAATTTGTTTCGCATGCAAAACATTACTCAAGACCCGGACAATATAATTGTAGGACTTTCGCGTTACTTATTCAACTTGACCAGGTATTTTTGCGTGGTTTTTGCGAACATGACATTTTAAAATAACCCCCAATTCAGCGTTGCACAGTCTCAACGATCTGATCGTCTTACGCTAGCCTACAGTTCTCATTTGCCTGTGCACCGACTGTAATTACGGCTGATTGTCAGTTCGCGTGTTACTTCTCGACTCCCGTATTTAAATCCCTTAAATTTTCGTTCATTTGCGGCTGGACAAGAACATGACTTTATAATTCACCTGATTAGGAAAAGCGTTCTTTGTGTTTAGTTTACTGGTTGTTTTTGTGAAATTTAAATTTGAAACGTGCCGTTTCCCATGCTTTGAAAATGCTATTATTGCATTATTAACCAAATCATTGACATTAACTCTAAAAAAGGTTCTCCACAAACCTTCAAAAAGATTTCACGTTGGGATAACCCACGACCTGAAGTTAATAAATTAATGGATAATATCAATACACCTCTGTTAGTCCTACTATTACGTGCAATGTATGTAAGCAGGCATGCTGTGTAGATCACGCGATGATAAATTACTTGTAAGTTTACACTTTGCAATTTTCAGTTACTTACCATCAGTAAAGCTAAAAAAGTTTAATTGCCTATTAACGCCCGCTAAAGCATTTTATAACTAATCAAAGGGTTATTAAAAAAAGCATAATTTATATTTACAGTAAGTGGACATCCATACTCCAAACGACGAGAGAAAGTAATGGATAAGAAGGAGGATGATGGAGTTATTGAAAAAATTAGTTGTTTAGCAATTGTGAGTTGTATTTCTCTTAACTATCTTTTTCTATAAACTGTATAACCATGAAATTGCAATTCCAAACCTACATTGGTTATTCCTAAAATCATTTTAAAACCCTGTGAGAAGAGACAAAAAAGTTTTCAGGAAACGTTTGTCTAGGTACTGTCTGTTCCCATAGACATAACTCGTTACTTTTGCATTTAAAATTAAATGACCAAAGGATAGAATACAAACTGTTCGGACGGCAATAAAATATTGAAAGCGCTATTTAGCATCGAAATGAACCAGCCACATCAAATCAAACCAACAAGTAGTATATAGAGTTGCGGGGCAACTGTTTACACTTTTTACAGTCATTAAAAGTCAATCTAAAATGAAAATGGAGTGGATAATAAAATGGCTTTTTATTGCTGCCCAGCTAGCCGTATCGAAACTTGATATCTACACGGAGTGGCGGCTTTGGTAATTGCAGGTTGCAGCTTATATACTTTATTGAATGATGCACGGAATAATGTGGTGTGCCAATAAACTGCTACCGTTCATTACAAAAAATAAGTTAAGTAAGCTAATCATCAATCGTAGAAATAAAATGCTATCTATTGATTTAGTTGCTTGAAAAGAAGCATGGTTGTAATGGTGATATGCGAACTTGCGATCCCGAGCTATATTTACAGAACCGCAAGAACGAACTACCATGGATTCATTGGAGAAAGCTAATGTGGGAAACAGTGGAAGATGCATGGCCATGGCAGAATACTCAAAAGCATAACTGGGTGACGGATGAGATATTGTTTGAAAACAAGGAAGGAACAAAAACCAAGAGAATAGAGACAGCTAAGAATGAGTGGCTGAAACGGCTGAAGTACATAGAAAAAGGCCATTCTCAAATATAGAAAACAATCAAGGAACATTCGCGCAAGATGACCAGCAACGTGAAATCATATGGGAACACTATATTAGCAACCTTTTTGAGGATGAAACCTCTGATTTAAAAAATATGGCTGACAAAAATCTCTCTGGACCTCCCATTACTAAAAAAGAAATTATAAGAGCGATCAATACATCCCATGATAGGAAGGCGATTGGTCCATACCGTATATTTGTCGAGTTGCTCATAGTGTCGCAGTTCTTTCAGGAAATATTTATCAGAATCTATGACACAGGCGAGTTTCCTGCCAAATGGCTAACACCACATTTTATCCTTTAGTCAGCAACAAAGTGCGAGGACTATAGACTAAGAAGTTCCTAAGATTATCCACTACAGAATATCAGTAAAATGCGAAAGAAACATCGGATCCACACAATTTGGATTTAGACGGAGGCTGGGCACGAGAGAAGCACTAGTTGCGACTCAAGTACTGCAACGATCAGAGAAAAGACGTAAAGCTGTGTTTCATCGATTACGAAACAGCGTTCGACAACATCATAAACTCATCCAAATTCTAAATAGACTCGACATAGATCAAAAAGACGTCCGCTGAATTCAGAGCTTCAGATGGCTGAGGTCACAGATGCAAAATCCATCCGTAGAGAGGTCAGACAAGGGAGTGTTCTCTCCCTGCTTCTCTTCAATTTGTATTCCGAAAACATTTTTAAGGAAGTCCTGGAAGAACGCAACATGGACGTTATGGTGTGTGGATCAACCACATTCGTTATGCGGACGACACAGTTCTAATTGCAGATAAAGTGGAAGATTTGCAGGAAATGCTCGGAATTGTCGGTGAATGCAGTATTAAGAGCATAGGACTTAATATTAACACCAAAAAGATTAAATTCATGATAATTACTGGCAAGACACAAGAATTACAACCAACCAATAGAACGTGGCTGTGATCTGGATTAGAATGGTATAATGCTATGTCTGGCCGGTATTAACTGCATGGTATGGAGGGATGGACACTAAAGGCGTGCACTAAGGATTGAGGCATTAGAGATGTGTGCAAAATAGACAAAAGATGAGATCTTGAGAATGATTAATAAAATCCACGAACTACTGGATACAATCAAGCGCCGGAAAACAATTTCTACAGTTGATAGAGGAAGATTGAGGGAAGGAGAGGATGTCATGGCTTTGCAACATCAGACAGTGGAAAGGACTGAGGACAATCGAAGAACTAATCCATATAACACCGAATAGGGAAGAGTGGACAAATGTGATCGCAAACATCCATTAGTGGATTGCAGCAGAAGAAGAAAAACGAACTACCAGTGACCTTTTGGATTTAATCATTCCATCTGGTTGGTGAGCCTCTCCTTAATTGTCCACGTTTCAGCTCCATATAGGAAGATGGAAAAAATTAACGATTGAACTAGTTTTAGTGTTAATACGTAACAGTCTTTCCAAATCTTGGCTAGTCGACTCATTGCACTTTTAGCTAGTCCTATTGTACTTCGGATGTCACTTTCATTTGGGTTACTATTGCAGAGTGTTGGAGCGATCAACTCTCAAGATTTTGGTTTTCTCCGCGTTTATCATAAGGCCACAGTTATTGCTCTCTGTCTCCACTCAGTTTAGGAGATCCAACATTTCCTCTTCTGACACAGCTATTAGTGTTGTATCGTCTGCATATCCCAGATTTGTAATCTTTTTACCCACAATTGAGATTATTTCATGCCAATCATCCAATGCCTTCCTCATTATGTATTCTCATGTATCCTGAATGTGTTTTGAATGGGAGCTAGTCTGGCCTTCGCCATATTGTTGTCGTAAAGGTTTCTTATGAGTGCAATTAGATGATCAGGCACTCCAATCTTTCGAAGAACTTTCCACAGCATCTTCCAGTTGTAGTCCAAAAAGCAGATAACCATTGGGATATTGAATTCTCTGCATTTCTCTGAGTTGTAGATTAAGCATCTGTTCTCTGGTACCTTTGCCTTTTACAAACCCTGCCTGTTCCTGGGAAATCTGTCGTAAACTAAAATTGTACTAATGGATGATTTTGTTATATATAACGAATATTACTCATTAGGCTTGGCTTGCCTAACCAGCTGTTTGAATCACAGATGGAGTTACATGCTTGATGAAATTCTTGTTTCTGTCTGCTTCACTTTTGTTTTGCAGAGTCACCCATTATACCATAATAAAGTAATTTGTACTAAATTGAGTAGACTTTTAGTTGTTTTCTACATATAATATGCCTAAGATTAGTTAAAACTTTAAAAATTAGTTAAGTACAAAATTGCCTCACCAATGAGGTGCTATACAGGGTTTCCCATGACAAAAGAGATCGATTGATATTGGATAAAGTGTAACATATTTTCAAGATTATCGTCACTTCCGGTTATACCTTCACAATCATAAACTTTCTTATTCTAAATAATAGAACACTCTATATTGTATTATTACATATTTGGATTTTATAGCAAATTCTGTACAATGTCATATGGACCATCTCTAGCCGTTTTCCAAATATTTGATGTTTTTTCAAGGAAATGACAGTTGCCACATATTTTTGTGTACTCTATCTTTGGAATGCACTGAATCTTTGGATTATTGTGAACAAACGATCGGTTTAAAAAACTTTAATTTTTTTTTATTACAGGGTAGTCAAAAAATGTCCAATTACACTGGCCGACACAATTTTTGTAACACCAGTCAGACCATTAATTTCACAATGCTTATGCCTTTCTAGTAATAGAAAAAAATCCCATAAAGTCTTAGAACGTCCACTTTTTTCAGAAGCTTCATTAAACCTTTTGATGTTGGCCAGTAATAGCCGTGTTTGAGTTGAAGCCCCGCATGAAGGAGCAGAGCAAATATGACGAACCCCCATTTGCACAGTCATACTTTAAGCCAAGATTAAGTTAAGGGTGGTTCACACTGTGACAATACAGGTGAAAAAATGACAGCCTGAATCAAACTTAACTTAGGCGCGGCTTAAAATACGACGGTAGGCGTGTTCGGCAGAGTCGGCACAACGCGTTCATCTAGAATTACGAAGTCGTAACTGCCAAAATGAAACTGTAAAAAAGAATTGCTGAATTGCTTTTTTGGGATTAACACAACGGATATTACTTATTTACCAAGAGGAAATATTCGTAAATTCATATGTAGTTACTGTTTTTTTTTTAAATATTTTAGTATTATATACAAAAGAGCGTTCTTCCAAAAGGAGTTTATATGCATATACGACTTTGTAATTCTAGATGAACAAACGGTAGAAAAGATAAAAAAAAAGATAGGTAGAAAAGAGTTTTTCCCTTGTATTGGTATCTATTAATCTAAAATCACTGATGGTCGGCCGGAGAGGAGTGCATTTCAACCTGGATCTCAAAATGTTAAGTATGAGCCTCTTGTAGATCCAAAAATGTTCTTTTGCCTCCTCTTCATATAAAACTCGGACTGATAAAAAACTTTGTGAAGGCTATGAATAAAGATGGTAAAGGATTTAAGTACCTGAGACAAGTGTTTCCTCAGTTAAGTGACGCCAAATTAAAAGAAGGTATTTTTATTGGACCGCAAACTAGAAAATTGATGGGAGATGTTCATTTCACGGAAAATCTCACCTTAGAAGAATTGAGAGCGTGGAACTCATTTGTAAGAGTGGTGAAGGGATTTTAGGTAACAATAAGGATCAAAATTATGAACAAATAGTTGAGGAACTTTTGGAATCTTACAATTTGCTTGGTTCTCGAATGTCTTTAAAAATTCACTTTCTTCATTCCCGTCTATCATTTTTTCCGGAGAATTTGGGCGCTGTTAGCGACGAGCAAGGTGAAAGGTTCCATCAGGACATCAGGACAATGGAAACAAGGTACCAAGGACGATGGGATGAAGCCATGATGGGTGACTATTGCTGGTTTTTGAAGAGAGAAGACGTCACCCCACACAAAAGAAAAAAATAGAACTATTTGGTGTGTTTCAAATAACTTTTTTGAATATTTGTATTGTTATTAGATTTCAACTTATTATTAACTAGATACAGTCGCTATAGAGATTTAAATTACTTGTAAAATATATTTTGTGATAAATAACATATGCATTATAATACCGTTCTACGCTTGTGGTTTGTTTAACGTAACAAGAAAACCTTACGTGCTACAAGTTTTTTTTTTGCTGTTTTCAATTCATATTGGTCCATTTTACCATTTTATGCTATTCAGCTTTTTGTTACAAAAAAATTATTTTTTTTGTCGACCAGTGTTATTATTAATTTTAAAAAATGAATACATTTTAAGTTTATCGTCATCCGTAAATTAGAGATTAAATGACAGGAAATAATGTTTGGGATTCGGAAAATTAGAAATTAAGTAAATATGCCCTTTGCTCTGTCCATTGGAATCCTTCTGGAGCTAAACAAAGAAATGGCAAAATTGCATTTTTTGAATTTTTTAAAGAATATAGCTCTTTTCTTAGCTTCTTTTTAACGTTTTTTTAATAACATTATCTTCTTCTTTGATTAAAAATGTAATGTAAGTTTATGTTGCAAAAACCGTTTTTTCGACATTAAATAAGCATAACTTAGTAAAGCACATTAAGTTTTATTCTTATTGCAGGTTAAAATAAGAAATCATTAAAAAAAAAATGAAATAAAACTAATCTTTAAATACAATTTCCACACGTAACAAAGGAGCGATTATTATGCTTTATAACTTCCTTTAAAACAACGAAAAACATACCTCGGATTATTAGTTTGCAACTCCGTATACGTAAACAGTATACACAGTCGTTATATCCCTCATAAATCCCGAGTTTATTACGGTAATTACCATAAAAATCGTTTAAAACTGCTGTAAATATCGTATTGCCACCAAGAAATCTGAAAGTCTACGATCATTGAGGTTGGAAACTAGACGGATAATACACGCAGTTGATTATTAATGAAAACAAGTATACAGGGGATTTCTTAAAACTTACATTACTGATTGAAGTATACGAGTTGAAAGAACCCAGAAATAGTCCCCACTATTGTTGGATAATACATAAATATGACGTTTCTGTAAACTAAAACTCTGTTTTTACTGTCAACTGTGTCATAAGTTGTTCTAGGTTAATAGTAACTTGTGAAAAATGTTTCAAGAATAATCAAATTTTCAATTTTTTTTTGCTCCAAAAATTTTTCAATGCATAGCAAAGGGCATATACTAATGAAACTTAAATTAAATGAAATTAGCACAAAAAGGCACTTTAAAAAATGAATTTCAATTTTGGAAATTTTTATTTTGTCCCAGAAGGGTACCAATGCACGGCAAAGGTTATATTTATACCAAAAAACTCAAATTAGGTGAAACAAACACAACAAAAGCACTTTACAAATTTTAATTTTTTTAAAAAAATATAAAGAATCGGATGGTATTCGGTTTTTTTGAAAACTTGTATTGAAGTTTTTGAAATTCTATATCTCGGTAACGCAAAGAGCTAGAGAGGCGAATTTGACTCATTTTGTAGTTTTTTTTATCCCTTTTCTAACGACGGTTTAGCGAAATTGATTGGAGTTCAATTAAAAAAGTTACAACTTTTCAAATTTTGAAAATACGACAGTTTTGGTGAAAAGTGCAATTTTGGCCAATTTTACTAGGGTTCCAATGCACCGTAAAGGGCATATTTATACCAGAGTACCTTAAGAGAGAGAGGCCAGTTATTACTCATTTTGAATTTGTTTTTATCCTCTTTGTAATGGTTTTTTACTGAAATTAATAGGAGTTTAAATAAAAAAGATACAATCATTCAAAAAATGAAAAAAATGCAATTTTTGCAAAAAGTGCAATTTTGGCAATTTTTTATTTTGCTCCAGAAGGGTTCCAATGCTCAGCAAAGGGCATATTTATACCAAAGGACCTTAAATGAGGTCAAATAAGCACAAAAAAAGCACTTTAAAAATTTTCATTTTCAAAAAATTTAAAGAATGGGGTATTAGGGGTCTTTTTTTTTGCTACTTTTTGAAATTCAATATCTCAGTAACATGAAGAGCTAGAGATGCCAGTTTTGACTCATTTTGTAGTTTTTTTTAACTTCTTTCTAACGGCGTTTTACTGAAATCTATAGGAGCTTAAATAAAAAAGATACAATCATTCAAAAATTGAAAAAAATGCAATTTTTGCAAAAAGTGCAATTTTGGCAATTTTTTATTTTGCTCCAGAAGGGTTCCAATGCTCAGCAAAGGGCATATTTATACCAAAGGACCTTAAATGAGGTCAAATAAGCACAAAGAAAGCACTTTAAAAATTTTCATTTCAAAAAAATTTAAAGAATACCCCCCCCAGTATTAGGGATCTTTTTTTGCTACTTTTTGAAATTCAATATCTCAGTAACATGAAGAACTAGAGAGGCCAGTCAGCCAGAAAAAATGCAATTTTTGCAAAAAGTGCAATTTTGGCAATTTTTTATTTTGCTTCAGGAAGGTTCTAATGCATCGGATGATAAAACTTCCCTGTTAGTAATCAAAAACCCTAGAAATAATAATAAAACTGCTATTTATGTAAGACGAAACAAATATTTCCAGACGTGTTCTATAGATTTTTAGTAATTCTGGAATTGAACTCTGTATGCAAAGTTGTTAAATTGATTAATTGCAAAGTTTTTCCTATTTCTGACAAGGCATAACGAATTTATTAGCAAACCCAATAAAGGCACCAAAACAGCGAATTTTGGTCTAAGTGACGTCATGAGGCATGTTTCAGTTCGGCCGCGTTTAGGGCTTGTGATGTTGTCTATCTTAGAGTGATTTGTGAGAGAAGTAAGAGTGACCCTTCGCTTGTTTCTCAATTACTATTTAATGGAAAATGGTTTGTCAATACTAAAATGGTGTCAAAGTGTGATTTAAGTATCAGAATACGTATTGGGTACATGTAGGAAGTGCAAAAATAAACTAAAAAGTACATAGGTTACATTCTCAGGTTTAAATCAGTTGTAATAATGTACTTGGTGATGTTTTTCTATAAATAATCAAACTTTGTTATGTTGCGCCACTGAAGTCTAAAGACAATTTGCTGCAAATCCTTTTTCAATTTAAAAACTTTTTTGTGTCTGCCACGGTTTTGAAGTTATTTGTAAAACATTTTATTTGACAATAGGTGGATGAGAGAGGTGAAAATTGTAGCAATTAATCAGGTTTGTCCAGAAGTGTACATTGACATTAACTCGCGTCGATGTTCATTTTGTCAGGTATCTGATATTTGATTTTTTGACCACCCTGTATATGTTTACGCATGTTGCAGTAAAAGAGCAATTTAAGACAAACATTTTAATATTTTTACAGTCGCTGAAACTCCAAAAATATCGGAGATATGGAGTTTTCATTATTTTGATGCAACTTTCAAAAAAAGTCTAATAACTCGGGAACGGTTAGAGTTGCGCAAATTTTACAAAGACCAAAAATGTTTATAATAACTTTCTGCAGCCAGTAAACTAGGTTTACTTAAAACCAGGTAAACACGGTTACAACTAGAGAGATACGGAGTTTTCAATATAGCAAAGGGCATATTTATACCAAAGGACCTTAAATTAAGTGAACTAACCACTTTGAAGTCAATAATAATCTATATGATTGTTTAAATAAAATTTATATTTTCAAAAATACCGTGTGTAGCAAAAATATCCATTTTTGTTTCGTTAATTCGTAACCAAAAATTTTCGACATTTTGAATTTTTTGAAAATTTTGAAAAAAACTGTCACACAACATAAATTAAAAAAAAATTAAAAAAACCTGCAAATCCTTTGGTCCTAAATCAATCGTTTGTTTCAAACCTCTTTACAAATGTTGAAAATTTCGACGTTTTCAATGGTAAATATCTCAAAAACGACAAACTTAGAGAGAATCTTTTCAGAACAATAAGCAACTTTTCCAGAAAATCAACCTAAATTTATAAAAAAAAACAGGTATTTAAACATTTTTTAACCCATTTTGACGATTTTATTTTCGTGAGCTACAAGCTGTAACTACTTATCTTGCGCCTCCACCAGTGTCTTACTATACAGGTAAATAACTAGTTCATCTGTTACCAAAACTTGCTTTTTCTGCTATTTTTTTCAAACTAATATTAAGTAGTAGAAATTAGTTGGCACAATGTGGGTTTTACAAATTATTTAAAGACAATGAAAGCATAAAACTACACAATGTGAAGCTATCAGAAAGGTTAACTAAGTTAATATGACTAAACATTTATTATTGTAATAACCAATAAAAATTGTATATTTATTACCACTCAAACCATCAAAAAGCCAAAAAAAAATGTTTCAAGAAAAAACCAATATTTCAGTCTTTTTTTGGATATCTTCGGAAGTATAAGGAAAATTTTTAAAACGGCTTTAAATTTTGACATTTGACAATCAATTTAAATGTTTTCCTGTCTCTTATAGTTTCCAAAATCCCAATGGTGAGATCGATTTTTCTGGTAAGGAAAGTATTTAAATTTTGAATGGGAAATCTGATTGATTTCTGTTTTGTCTGTATGAACCAATAAAAATTGTATATTTTATTACCACTCAAACCACCAAAAAACCAAAAAAAAAATTAATTTGAGAAGTTTCTCAAAAAAAAATTTTTCAAAAAAAAAACCAATATTTCTAACATTTTTTGGATATCTTCGGAAGTATTAGGAAAATTTTTAAAACGGATTTAAATTTTGACATTTAACAACCAATTTAATGTTTTCCTGTCTCTTATAGTTTCCAAAATCCCACTGGTGAGATCGATTGTTATGGTGAGGAAAGTATTTAAATTTTGATTGGGAAATCTGATTGATTTCTGTTTTTGTCTATGCTAGACTCAACCACAGCATATAAACTGTGCATTTACATGGCGCTTACATCAAACTTGACTAAACATTTATTATTGTAAGAACCAATAAAAATTGTATAGTTTATTACCACTCAAACCACCAAAAAACCAAAAAAAAATTAATTTGAGAAGTTTCCCAAAAAAAATGTTTTCAAGAAAAAACCAATATTACAGTCATTTTTTGGATATATTATTTGGAAGTATAAGGAAAATTTTTAAAACGGCTTTAAATTTTGACATTTGACAATCAATTTAAATGTTTTCCTGTCTCTTATAGTTTCCAAAATCCCAATGGTGAGATCGATTTTTCTGGTAAGGAAAGTATTTAAATTTTGAATGGGAAATCTGATTGATTTCTGTTTTGTCTGTATGAACCAATAAAAATTGTATATTTTATTACCACTCAAACCACCAAAAACCAAAAAAAAAATTAATTTGAGAAGTTTCCCAAAAAAAAATTTTTCAAAAAAAAACCAATATTTCAAACATTTTTTGGATATCTTCGGAAGTATAAGAAAATTTTTTAAAACGGATTTAAATTTTGACATTTGACAACCAATTTAAATTTTCTCCTGTCTCTTATAGTTTCCAAATCCCACTGGTGAGATCGATTGTTATGGTGAGGAAAGTATTTAAATTTTGAATGGAAAATCTGACTGATTCCTGTTTTTGTCTATTCTAGACTCAACCACAGCATGTAAAACTGTGCATTTACATGGCGCTTACCCCAACTTGACTAAACATTTATTATTGTAAGAACCAATAAAATTGTATATTTTATTACCACTCAAACCACCAAAAAGCCAAAAAAAAATTAATTTAAGAAGTTTCTCAAAAAAAAATGTTTCAAATAAAAACCAATATTTCAGTCATTTTTTGGATATATTTGGAAGTATTAGGAAAATTTTTAAAACGGCTTTAAATTTTGACATTTGACAACCAATTAAAATTTTTTCCTGTCTCTTATACATTATTGGTGAAGAAAGTATTTAAATTTTGAATGGAAAATCTGACTGATTCCTGTTTTTGTCTATTCTAGACTCAACCACAGCATGTAAAACTATGCATTTACATGGCGCTTACCCCAAACTTGACTAAACATTTATTATTATAAGAACCAATAAAAATTGTATATTTTATTACCACTCCAACCACCAAAAAGCCGAAAAAAAAATTAATTTGAGAAGTTTTCCAAAAAAAATTTTTTAAGAAAAAAACAATATTTCAGTCATTTTTTGGAAGTATTAGGAAAATTTTTAAAACGGTTTTAAATTTTGACATTTGACAACCAATTTAAATTTTTTTTTTGCCTCTTATAGTTTCCAAAATCCCACTGGTGAGATCGATATTTTTTTGGTGAGGAAAGTATTTAAATTTTGAATGGGAAATCTGACTGATTCCTGTTTTTGTCTATGCTAGACTCAACCACAGCATGTAAAACTATGCATTTACATGGCGCTTACATCAAACTTTATGAGAATGTTGAATTGCCAAACACACAGAGATCCCATAAAAAAGTGAGTAAAATAAAAACAGAGACTGAGTTGAAATCCTAAAGAAATCAATTGACGCGAACATCAAATAATAACAGAATAATCTGTTCCGCTTCATTTTACCCAATCTTCGAATCCGTTCCGCTCGACTATCTTCGAACGAATCGACCTAAGAAAATGAACGGTTCAACGAGTTAATTGCCGGATTACACGTAATGACGATAGAGTTTTCAAGGAAACTGAAAAACCGTCCTGGGATATAAACATTTAGACGATTTAGCGACAGATCAAACGTAGGGACGAGATAGAGAAACCGCAGTTTAGCTTTTTTACTGACCGATACTCGTTTCTCACGGATATGGAACGTAATTGCTGAATTGTGAAACTATTAAGGAACGAGAGAAAAAAAATGCCAAAAATAAAGAGTCACCCGGATTTTATTAAATAATTAAACCTTTTTCCTCCGGGACAATACATTCTTTTAACACACAACAACGAATTTATTATACAACAGACACTTGAACGGATGATGATAATGAATGCTTATAGGAATAATAACAGAATCCCTTTTCATTCGCCTCAATTCCGCTCCCTTTATAGCATTTGTGGGAGCCTTTATGATTCTCAGACCACAAAAAAGCCACGGAATTATCCATCCTCAGGGCCAACCAAAAATGGCGCGTCGCTCACGCCTCCCTTTGATTGGTCCATGTGAAAGAACAGCTGCCAGTGTTAGTAAGAAGGGCCGAAAATGGAGACCATGCCCTAAGGGTTGACGACGTTTTCAATTAGTTTTTAGGGTGGTTAATAAAGCACGAGAAATATTTTTTTTTTTGTATATTCTGAAGTAGGTATAATCACTGCAGGGTGCTAATTTTAAAGATATATCATTCAACAATAGTATATTACGTAACTAGTGCTGTAAGAAGCATTTTACGCACGATATGAAAAAAGTTACGCACGAAGCCGCATAGCGGCGAATGTGTAATTCCATGAGTGCGTAAAATGCTTCTTACAGCACTAGTAACGCTTTGGAGGCATTCGGAAATTCTTGGACGGTTCTAGAATTTTTTGAAAGCTTCTAGATTAATTGAGAACCTTTTGGAATCTTTTAGACTGTTCTACAATCTTTTGGAAGCTTCTAGATTGTTTAGAAAGACTTCCGACAGCTTAAGAAGCATTTTAGGGTTTCTGTAGTATTTTGAAACCTTTTTAGACTACTTTAGGAGCATTTGGAAGGTTTCTGTAGAATTTAAAGAGCATTGAAGGTTCTTTACTGCTTTTAAAGCATTTGAAAATTATGGTCGATTCTAGAAACCTCGTGGAAGCTTTTAAACTGATTTAGAAGCATACAGAAGCTTTTAGACTGCCTTTTGCAATTTTTTGAGAGCTTCTCAACTAGTTGAAGATTTAGAGAAGAGCGTTTTGAAAGCGTTTGGCAGCTTCTAGACTGTTTGGAAGGCGTTCGATTGCTTGAGAAGCATTTTAGAGTTTCATCAAGCGTTTTTTTGTAAATCTAGCCGTTTTTGAGATATTTTCCGAAAATTACCTTGTTGCACTAGTTCAAAACTTGAACACCCTGTATCTTGGTTACTTTTGGGAGTTCAGAGTGGTTCAACCACTCTAAAGAATCGCTTTGAACTGCTCTTTTCAGTGGTGAAGTGCAAAAAATTGTATCTAGCAAAAATTGTGTACTGGGTGCGCAAAAATAATGACCCATTAACAATTTTGTGCACACCCTGTATATAGGCAACTATATTAAAGTTCAAACGTTACGTAGTTGGCTTTATTGGTTGATTAGAAATATTTTTGCACTCTTGCAGTTTTTTGTAAATCTAACCGTTTTTGAGATATTTTCCAAAAACTACCTTGGTGCACTTTTTACCGAAAATTAGTTCAAAACTTGAACACCCTGTATCTTGGTTATTTTTGGGAGTTCAGGGTGGTTCAACCACTCAAAAGAATCGTCTTGAACTGCTCTTTCCAGTGGTGAAGAGGAAAAAATTGTATCTAGAAAAATTGTGTACAGGGTGGGTAAAACTAATGACCCATTAACAATTTCGTGCACACCCTGTATACAGGCAACTATATTGAAGTTCAAACGTTACGCAGTTTGCTTTAGTAGTTAATTAGGAACATTTTTGCACTCTTGCAGTTTTTTTGTAAATCTAACCGTTTTTGAGATATTTTCCAAAACCTACCTTGATGCACTTTTCACTGAAAATTAGTTCAAAACTTGAACACCCTGTATCTTGGTTATTTTTGGGAGTTCAGGGTGGTTCAACCACTCAAACGAAACGTCTTTAACTGCTCTTTTTAGTGGTGAAGAGCAAAAAAATGTATCTAGAAAAATTGTGTACAGGGTGCACAAAAATAATGACCCATTAACAATTTCGTGCACACCCTGTATACAGGCAACTATATTAAAGTTCAAACGTTACGTAGTTGGCTTTATTGGTTAATTAAAAACATTTTTGCACTCCTGCAGTTTTTTTGTAAATCTTACCGTTTTTGAGATATTTTCCAAAAACTACATTGATGCACTTTTTACCGAAAATTAGTTCAAAATTTAAACACCCTGCATCCTGCATCTTGGTTATTTATGAGAGTTCAGGGTTGTTCAACCACTCAAAAGAATCGTCTTGAACTGCTCTTTTCAGTGATAAAGTGCAAAAAATTGTATCTAGAAAAATTGTGTACAGGGTGCACAAAAATAGTGACCCATTAACAATTTTGCGCACACCCTGTATATAGGCAACTATATTAAAGTTCAAACGTTACGCATTTTGCTTTAGTGGTTAATTAGAAACATTTTTGCACTCTTGCAGTTTTTTTTGTAAATCTAACCGTTTTTGAGATATTTTCCAAAAACTACCTTGATGCACTTTTTACTGAAAATTAGTTCAAAACTTGAACACCCTGTATCTTTGTTATTTTTGGGAGTTCAGGGCGGTTCAACCACTCAAAAGAATCGTCTTGAACTGCTCTTTCAGTGGTGAAAAGCAAAAAATTTAATCTAGAAAAATTGTGTACAGGGTGCCACCCTGTACACAATTTTAGGGTGCGCAATAATAATGACCCTTTAACAATTTCGTGCACACCCTGTATATAGGCAACTATATTAAAGTTCAAACGTTACGTAATTGGCTTTATTGGTTGATTAGAAATATTTTTGCACTCTTGCAGTTTTTTTGTAAATCTATCCGTTTTCGAAATATTTACTAAAAACCACTTTAATTCAGGCGGCGATCAGAATACCAAGAAAAACCTTCATTTGCACAAAACTTCGGTGCATTTTCCCAAAAAAACGCGAATAACTTGATTATTTGAAACATTCCGTATAGACACATTAAATGATCGTAAGTAGCTAATGATTGGAGCTATCACGTGACGTTGAGCGGGCATCGCTAACTTACCCCGTCTGGCCGCTAGAGGGCGTCAAACTTGATTACCTTTTTTCGGACATTTTTCTAAATATCTCAAAAACGGTTTGAGGTAGCAGTGTGACATTTTTAGCATGTATGCCCCTCAAAGAAACGCAACTTTTATTAAATATAACATTCTTGGTCGACCTTGAAAAATAGACAACTAGATTTTTTAGTTTTTTAAACCCTATAAGTTTTTTTGGAACATTTTTGATTTTTGAAAATTTTCTTTAACTGCCTTAGTTAGTTTAGGTTAATGGTGGTAATGTGACGTAAAGTGTCATTTGTCAAGATATAATTCAGAGCTTCTAGAGTGTTTTGGAATGATTTTACATTTTTTTGGACTATTTGGTCAGTTTAAATTTGTAAATTGATACTTACCCATTTGGCAACCGATAATTGGTATGTTTTTGTCTCTCAGAAGCCTTCAATATCTCAATAATATCGCTATTGCAATTGTAAATTAACCTATACAGAATAAATACAAAAATAGCAGCAAATAAGCAGAAAAAAACTAAATTAAGCACCAAAAGAAGAAAGAAGCAAAAAAACCGTGAAAAATTCTGTCAAATAAGGTGTTTTTGTGGAAATTGTCCACATTAGATGTCAAAGGCTGGTTCTGGTTTATTATTTACACACAAAAAGCAAAATTTCTAGAAATCCAGACTCTACTTATACGTAATACGTTATTTTACCGACTGCACAAAAATAACGGATAACGGCTTTAACGTAACTTTACGTAACTATAACGTGTACGTTATACGCAATCCGCAAATAGGTTTCTGTCAATCAACGTTTTATGATTCATGTCATTTTTCTAAGAAAACATGGAACATAGATTTACATTTGGCAAGTGTATGGGCAGAAACCATGTAAAGACCCCAAAAGATGGGAGATCCATATGGAGCTCGTTTCTTATTAGTATATTATTTTTTTAATGCAACTGCATAAGCAACAAATCATCCAAGTCGTCTTCCGAATCGAAATTGAGAATGGCATATTCACACAAATATACGTTATTTGAGAAATGTTCAAAAACCTCCCGAGATATTGACGTAAATAACACCTCCTTATGTTAAAACAAAACCAAAAAAAATATTAGTCTTTTGTCAACTTTCAAATCTTTCAAATTAAAAAATCCCAACAAATTCAGTTTTTAGAAGAAATACAATAAATGGATTTCAACGATTTGTAAAATATTGAAATAGTTTCTTTTCCGACACATTATAAGGGCGTATAAATCATAAAACATACCGTCCCATTACTCACACCCGTCCCGATCTAATAAAGGAGAATTTCTCCAATAACTCGGAAAAGTGTGCGAATATATGGAAAAATATAAGTGAAATTGCCGGAAATGTGTCGAACCATCTTCTGGACCTATCTTGTCCGCGCACCAGATGCGAATAAGTGGACCTCGTAAATCTTTCGAAAAATCGTCGCCGGGTGCTGATAATGTCCCTGTTTCGAAATAAAATATATTGAACAAGCTTTTTATTTTCAGATGGAATGCTCCTATTGGTTTGCTCTTTTTGAGGGGCGGTTTTTAACTGCTCACACCAATAAAATTCCGTCAGAAATACATTTTCTGTAACAAATTACTCTTCCTGGCAACATAAAATAATTTTAGCTCATCAGCTACAATACTAAGTATTAACGAATTGTTAGGAAATCAATTTGTTAATAATTGATTAGGACTCCATCATGACACAACAAAAGCAAATATAATTATTAATTCCAATTTAACGATTTTTCCATCTTGTGCAAAGTAATAGGGTATAACTATGTTTGTACTCGGCATTATATTTGGTAATAAACGAAAATGGATCGTTTAACATGCATGCTTACCTTCTAATTAACGAACTCGTTTAGTTTGAAATAATAACTAATTTGGTGTAGGTAATTAATCAAAATGAAGTCAAAAAATCATTAATAACTACCTACTTGTTGTACGTGTTTCTTTTATGTAAAAATGTATAATAATAAATATTCCTGTGTCACTAACCCCAGGGTTATCAAAGTTTTTTCGGACTTTTGCCAAATACTTTAGATACCAAGTTTTAAATTTAAAATTTGAACCTATTGCCGCTTCTGATGTAAATTTTAGCATTAATTTTCATTTCTATGATACGCTTGAGGGTATTTAATAACTTGATTCAACTGTGTTATACCAGTTGTAAAATAGCAACAAACAACTAAAATTCTCACAATGTTTTTTAAAAAAATTGTAGTCTTTTTAATTTCAGTTGTAATGCAAATTGTCGCTTACCAATATGAAGTACGTCCGTTTAGTCAATCAGGTAAGAACACATTGTTATTTTATGTATCAATGGGATATAACGTATAAATTTATGTCAGACCAGTTTTTTTACACTGTTTAATAGTATATTACGTAACTAGTGCTGTAAGAAGCATTTTACGCACGAAATGAAAAAGTTGTAATTCCATGAGTGCGCAAAAAGCCATAAAGCACGTGTGACGTCCTATACTTTACCTACGACCAAATGGAAAGTCCTTTTTTCGCAATTCATATAATTCAGAGTAACTTTTCATTAAAAAAGTATATTTTCAACGTATTGACATCATATTTGTACTAATCCTAGGTATTATGCCACTAAAGAAAAAAATAATAACGTAATAAATTCACAAATCGTGTTACTTAAATAATTATTAGTGTTGTTCTTAAAATAATTATTTATGGTGACATTACAGTTATTAAGAAGAAAGGGAAAACTTTCAGTAATATTACTTGATGTGTTTGCTATTGCAGATAATATTCTAGATGATCTCCATCTAATATACTCTGATAGAGGAAGAAATGTAAACAAAATCAATTTTTCCTAACATTAAAGAAATAGTTTGTGGCCGATCTTAAAACTGTGCGTTTTTTTTACAACTGTGCGTAAAGAGGTTCATTACGTAACGAAAAACTATTCGCAATTTACACTGAGGCCGTAGGTAAACAATTAACTATTACATATTAACATAAAACAGGAACGTTGACACTGAAAATAATCATCAAATACAGGATTTTTGGATTAATTTTGGAGAGACTTGTAGGAGTTCAAATTTATACTGAATAGTCTAAAAACTTTTTTTAACAAGAAATAGTCTTAAAATTTGCTTTTTCAGACTGCAATCCATTGTCGAGTGTTTGAAACTGGATTTTAAGCATTAAAAACAGTCTCAATTCATAATTTTGCTAGTTTTTTTGATTTATAAACCAATTTTCATGTTTTTGATCAATTTTCATAATTTTGCTAATTTTTGAGTTTTTGAACCATTTTTCGTGATTTTGATCAATTTTCATAATTTTGCTAATTTTTTAGTTTTTAAACCAATTTTCATGATTTTGATCAATTTTCATAATTTTGATAATTTTTTAGTTTTTAAACCAATTTTCATGTTTTGATCGATTTTCATAATTTTGCTCATCTTTTAGTTTTTGAACCAATTTTCATGATTTGAAAAAATAGTACAGATTACAAGCTTTCCAAAAATATCCCCACATGAGTTGATTGGTCATACCGTTTGGCCGCTAGAGGGCGTCAAAGTTGCTTCACCATAAAATCACTAATTTTTAGACACCCGCTGCTTTCACCCTAATTTACTCCCTTACTTGACAAGATACGTCAAAACGTCATAGAAATCAAAAGATAGTGCAGATTACAAGGTTTTCAAAAATATCCCCACATGAGTTGATTGGTCATACCGTTTGTCCGCTAAAGGGCGTCAAAGTTGCTTCACCATAAAATCGCACATTTTTAGACACCCGCTGCTTTCACCCTAATTTACTCCCTTACTTGACAAGATACGTCAAAATGCCATAGAAATCAAAAGATAGTGCAGATTACAAGCTTTCAAAAAAAAAATAAAAAAAAAATAAAGACAAAGATTGTTGCGCATAAAATTCATATTTTACTACTAAAAATAGTCTAAAAGTTGACTTTTAAGGTTCTAAAAAGTCCAAAAGTTTGTTTTCAGGATTCTAATTGGTGAACAACTCAATTTTCTGGACTGAAACAAGTCTAGAATTCAACTAAACACAGGAAACAGTCCAAATTAACTTTTCGGACTAATTCTAGTGTCAAGAGTGTTTACTTTCGTTACTGAAGTTCATTAGAGATTTGAGATTTGAAGACTTTGTTTTTCTCTTTTTTTAAAAATATCCAGTAAGGTAGAAAATAAGACGAAAAATCGAAAACCAACTTTCTGTACGCCACTGGACAATTTTGACATACGTCATTAACATCACATAATGAGTATTAATTTCCTAAGTGAGTCCAAATTTAATCAAAATTGCTCCACACCGGCCCGACAGTTTTTTAAACTGAAATTTGAAGGATTTTCCTTAGGAAGCATTTTTCAGGAAAATTTCATAATGCATGTCAACTTAAATTATTGCCATTCAAAACTGGACCACCCTGTATACAAATCAATCTAATAAGAAATTGGTCTACTTCAAGACTACTCAAGCCAAAAAAGTCTTTAGCATCCAAGTTGATAATCCGGTATGTGTTCTAACCCAAAAAATGTTTAATCCTTTCCGATAGCCAATCAAAGCGTTGAGCTCATCTAAGATCAACTCGATGATGGTTCTGGAGTGCCTAGGAAAGCTCAATGATCTAGGAAGAAACAACAAGGTACCCCTCCTCTGGGTTCCGGGGCACGTCGAAGTAGAGGGTAACGAACAAGCAGATACTCTGGCACGAAAAGGAACATCAACGCCACTGATCGGGCCAGAACCATTCTTGGGAAAGCATATGTCCAGGAAGTACTTAATAAAGCTGAAGAAGAACTGAGAGCAACGCACTGGCAAAGACTTCCAGGACTGAGGCAGGCCAAAGATTTTAACCGAACAAGATCGAAGACACTGATTAACAGAGAACACCTAAGGAAGCTAGGCCTAGAAGAGGACAGTACCTGCAGGTTTTGCGGAGAAGAACCAGAAACACTCCACCACATCTTGCTGGAGTGTTATGCTGTACGCCACAGAAGATTAAACACACTGGGATTACACCAGCTGGCTGTGGAAGAAATACCTCAAACAGACCCACTCAAGATCCTGAAATTCCTAAAAGAACTAAATCTTGAGGGGCTGCTATGAACAAGGAAACCTTGAGATAGCAGAAGAAGATGGGGTACATCTGTCACCATCCACACCAACCATTACCATTACCAACCCAAAAAATGTCCAGCAACTTTCTGAATAGCAGTGATCCAAAAAATAAATTCACATTATTTACAGAACTATACTAGACTGGATGTGTTGGAGAATAAACTCACTAACATAACATTGTAAATAATAAAAATTAATAGTCAACATTCTAATGCAAATTTGAAGAAAGGAAAAAGTTAAAATACAGCTGAGCTTATTTGGGCTAAAGATCAACTGACAGAGAAGAGAAAAGTTGCTGATGAACTCATGAGTCAGATCACAAGAAAATCTTCAACCAAGAAAACCAGGTAAGATACATTGGACAACAATTAGCAGAGTTGAAAAGCCAACAGAAACTTTCTCAACATCCTCAAGAAATTGTAGAAACTGAGCTACAAAATTTACAGAAGATCTGAAAAGAAAAAAGGCATCTGTTATCCGTAGACAACCCTTACTTACGTAGAGCAAGAAATAAATAACAAAGAACAGACAAAAAACAACAAGAATGAAAGAAACGACATAAACAGCTAAGCAAACTCAACGAACTAGACAAAAGCAGCAGTCTCACCTCGATTTGGTTAACAGAAGAATAGAGACAAGAATAGTTAAAAAATAATCCAGCTGAAAAAGGTAACAAGATGAAGAAGAACAAAATAGCTCTGAGAGCAGTTCACCTTCTTCTTCTTCTGGTGCCGTATCAGGTCTTCCTGATGTTGGCAATCACAATGGCGAGTTGGGCTCTGTCTTCGGCGAGTCTAAAGAGCAGCTCACCAGTTTAGCTCATTCCAAGAAAGGTTTCTTTTCTGTCATTTATCAGAAAAACAGGGAGATTGCAGCTTCTGTGGGGATGAGGAGAATACCTGATTTGTGAATTTGCCACAAAACATAAGGTTCAACCTGTTTGGTTGCAGCATCATCAGTGATAAGGAGACTGTTTTTCTAAAGCCGACTTAACTGGTGGTCTTATTAAAAAGCTGCAGAAGGAGGCATCAATCTGCAATTTACCATTCAACAACAATGCTCTAATATTTAGTTGACAGAAACTACATAGGTCACTTTCGTAAGGCTAGAGACTTCTCCAGCCTAAAAATGGTAAAAGAAAAAGAAAAAACTTGGAAGAAGCTCTGGAGAGACTGGGAAACGTGTTCTACAGGTGGTGTCTATCTCCAAATTTGTATTCCCCCAGTAATTCAGACATTTGGACCGAAAGCTTTAAAGAGGCTGGAAGGGCGTTGTTTGGTTAGCAGATTTTTGGAAACAGCTTACGTTTGAGTCAGTTTCCAAAAAGAAAAAGTTCGGGGAGTTTGTCCTGATCCCTAATTCTTGAAAGCTGGGAACGATATTTTCAAGAGAATTGTTGATAGAATGTGACAGAAGAGGCTGACAATGGCGGGGTCCTGTCACATTCTACAGACCTTTCTCTTGATAACTCCCTTCCCACATTTCAAGGATACGTACCCAGATTTTCATTGATATTTGGGCACTGAATTGACAGCAAAGGAGGATCCGACACACAGGCGAAGAAAAGACAAGATGAAGAAGGAGAACAAAACAGCTCTGAGAGCAGTTGTTCTTCTTCTGGTGCCGTATCAGATCTTCCTGATGCTGGCAATCACAATGGCGAGTTGTGCTCTGTCTTCGGCGAGTCTAAAGAGCAGCTCACCAGTTTAGCTCATTCCAAGAAAGGTTTCTTTTCTGTCATTTATCAGAAAAACAGGGAGATTGCAGCTTCTGTGGGGATGAGGAGAATACCTGATTTGTGAATTTGCCACAAAACATAAGGTTCAACCTGTTTGGTTGCAGCATCATCAGTGATAAGGAGACTGTTTTTCTAAAGCCGACTTAACTGGTGGTCTTATTAAAAAGCTGCAGAAGGAGGCATCAATCTGCAATTTACCATTCAACAATGCTCTAATATTTAGTTGACAGAAACTACATAGGTCACTGTCGTAATTAAGGCTAGAGACTTCCCCAGCCTTACGAGTATTTATTTTTGTTGTTCCCTCCTCCAGGTCCTCGAGGTTTTTTGAACAAACAATTGTTGAGAATCAGATGGAAAAATGTTAAAAGGAAAAGAAAAAACTTGGAAGAAGCTCTGAAGAGGCTGGGAAACGTGTTCTACAGGTGGTGTCTGTCTCCAAATTTGTATTCCCCCAGTAATTCAGACATTTGGACCGAAAGCTTTAAAGAGACTGGAAGGGCGTTGTTTGGTTAGCAGATTTTTGGAAACAGCTTACGTTTGAGTTAGTTTCCAAAAAGAAAAAGTTCGGGGAGTTTGTCCTGATCCCTAATTCTTGAAAGCTGGGAATGATATTTTCAAGAGAATTTTTGATAGAATGTGACAGAAGAGGCTGACAATGGCGGGGTCCTGTCACATTCTACAGACCTTTCTCTTGATAACTCCCTTCCCACATTTCAAGGATACGTACCCAGATTTTCACTGATATTTGGGCACTGAATTGACAGCAAAGGAGGATCTGACACACAGGCGAAGAAAAGATGGACTAGAGGTGATCGGAATTGTGGACTGTGGGTACCCATAAAAACTTTCAAGTTTCGCTTCTGGCAAGTAGAATATTATTAGTTTTAAGTTTTGTAGATAAGATTGTCTAGTCTATTTTATATTGAATCGTAACGGTTGTGAATTATTTAAACATGTCAACGAGCATTTGGATTTGTTTACTTTTGAAAATTTATCTGATGATGAAGCATAATAAGAAACTGGTCTGACATGAAATTAATTATAAATTATAATATTAACATTACTTTTTAGACTGCAATCAACCACATACACTGGGACCAGTGGCTTGCCATGGATATTTCGAAATTTTCTACTGGAACGACACATTGCAACACTGCGAACCGGCAATATACGGAGGTTGCAGAAAATCCTACAACAATTTCGATACTTTTCAAGAATGCGAATCTACAGCTCGTCGATTATGTAGCGTGTAGTTGCAAATATGTTTTGTCCTGATCTACTTTGTTCAAAAAAATGTATAAAAACTAAAAACTTACGAGACCTTTAATTGCATGTTATTGATCTTCCGAAGATCGGATATTGTCTGTTCATTAATTTTTTTGGTGTTCATTTTCCGACAAAGGAGGCTACCGAAAAAACCCCGGCACCTCGATTAATACGCCGTAAATCCAAAATAATTAGTCAAAAGTTCTCGACCGCAACTTATCACATTCAGTCCATTGATGTTGTACCGATCAATGAAAAAGTCATCACTCCATTTCGTCTCCGAAATAGGGCGGGCATTTCATTTTGTTTTTAAAATAATTATCGCGTTTTTTTTGCCCGATCATTAATTTACGCTAAATTTTGTAAATTCGTTTTGCTTTCAAAGATCAACAGTGGCGTAGCCTGGTTTTTTTTCTTAAGATTAAAATTGAATTTACAACCTAAGATGTACTGTTAACAAGGACGGTGATAATCGATAATTCGTGGTACTAAAAGGTATTTATTTATGACCTTTAATAATGCGTTTTTATTAATAATTTATGTCAGAATTTTTAAAAGAACTGGGGATGTTTGATTCTTTAGGATTTAGTGCTTGAAAACAAGTTTAAACAGTGCCGTGAAGCTGGAAAATGTCAAAGTTAGTTAGAATTAAATTTGACAGATGTGACGTTACATGACAGTTTGAAACGGTTCATTTTGGCAGTTATGACGCTTCGCATGGTGGTTTATGTCAGGTGACGACGCTAGTTATGACTATTTAAAACTAAATCAGTAGTGAGATGAAGCTATCAAATACAATACAGTTATACTTACAACTGGAATTCGCAGATCAGTTGTATTTCTTTGGTTAATCGCCTTGCAACTTGTATTTATAGCTTCATAGAAGTTACTATAATTTAACAGTTGTTGGTTATCAAAAATCAAGCAGAAATTACCAAACCAAAACAGTTCTATAATTCTTCAAACTAGCTGTTACTTAGAATTTTATAGATTCAGGTCACTGGTGAACGGGTTTCGACAATAATAACAGCTGTCACGTGACCTAAGAAAAGTATAAAAGTCTTCCTTAACGTCAAAACTGACAAATTTGGCTTGACAGAGCTGTAAACACAACTTACATTACAATTTACCAAAAAAACATCAATTTGGCATTTTATACTTTCTGGTCACTGGAAAATGAGTTTTGTCAGGTATGACAGCTGTCACGTGACGCAAGCAAAGTACTAAAGTGTTTCTTAACGTCCCAACTGTCAAATTTGACTCCATGCAGTTTTAAACACAACTTCCAGTGTAATTCCTCAAATTAGCTATTATTTAAAATTTTATACATTCACGTCACTGCTGAACGGGTTTCGACAATAATGACAGCTGTCACGTGACCTAAGAAAAGTATAAAAGTGTTCCTTAACGTCAGATCTGACAAATTTGGCTTCACAGAGCTATAAACACAACCTGCATTACAATTTATCAAAAAAACATCAATTTGGCATTTTATACTTTCTGGTCACTGGAAAGTGAGTTTTGACAGTTATGGCAGCTGTCACATAACGCAAGCAAAATATAAAAGTGTTTCTTAATGTCAGAACTGTCAAATTTGGCTCCATGGAGCTGTAAACACACTTACAGTGCAATTCATAAAAGAAGCACATCTATTTGGCCTTTTATACTTTCAGGTTACTGGTGAGTGAGTTTTGACAGTTATGGCAGCTGTCACATAACGCAAGCAAAGTATAAAAGTGTTTCTTAATGTCAGAACTCTCAAATTTGACTCGATGGAGCTGTAGATACAACTTACAGTGCAATTCCTCAAAAAAACACATATATTTGGCATTTTGTACTTACAGGTCACTGGTGAGTGAGTTTTGACAGTTATGACAGCTGTCATGTAACGCAAGCAAAGTCCTAAAGCGTTCCTTATCGTCTCAACTCTAAAATTTGGCTCCATGTAGCTTAAAATACAACTTCCAGTGTAATTCCTCAATTTAGCTACTATTTATAATTTTATAGATTCAGGTCAATGGTGAACGGGTTTTGACAATTACGACAGCTGTCACGTGACCTAAAAAAATTATAAAATTGTTCCTTAACGTCCCAACGGTCAAATTTGGCTCCATGGAGCTGTAAACACAACTTATATTATTATTCTTCAAGAAAACATCTATTTGGCATTTCGTAGAGCTCGAATCAGATGAGAAAAGGCCACCGCATCATCAATGACGCAGTTTTTAAAACTATTTCTTTCTCCTTCTACAGTTGCCGTCGCATTAGATATAATCAGAGGCGTCCTATTAAAATATTCCCGAAAATATATTGTTAAGCGGTCAAAAAGCCACTTGGCAACGTAGTACGGTTTTTACTTGGACACAATTAAAACAGATGCGGCAGCGGCCAGGGACATTTGGACCTTTTTATATGCTTTTACTAGCCGGCACTCTAAACGGTGTTGCCAAGTTTAAAAAAATGTAGTGGCGGACAGGGAGACTTAGGGGGTTAGGTTAGGTTCCGTTTTAGTCTGGTGTTTTGGTTGTATTGTTGATGGTCGCAGTTGAAGTTCACATAGTGTTATGAATAAAAAACGTTATTTTGTCAAAATGTCTTTCAAAAAGGTTGGAAAGAAAGGTGTTATCATATACAGCCAATGCCGTGAAATCGTCAGTAACGTCTTACAATTTATGAAGAAAGAAGCAGAAGGAGTTTCCATTCCTTTGAAAAACTTGTTGTCTTTTATTTTCTTTATTAAAAACGACGAAAATGTTTCATTTTACTGATAAAATAATAGCACGCCACTGACTGGCTGCAACAACTTGGAAAGTAACGAGAGCAGCAATATTTAAAGCGAGACGTACAGAGATCGTGACATCATCGTTTGATGACGCCTGTGGCCTTTTCTTAGCTGATTCGAGCTCTACTTTCAAGTCACTAGTGAGTGAGTTTTGACAGTTATAACAGCTGTCACGTGATGCAAGCAAAATACTAAATGCTTTATAACGTCCCAACTGTCAAATTTGGCTCCATGGAGATGTAAATACAACTTACAGTGCAACTCGTAAAAACAAATACATCTATTTGGCATTTTATACTTTCAGGTTACCGGTGAGTGAGTTTTGACAGTTATGACAGCTGTCACGTGGCACAAGCAAAGTATAAAAGTGTTTCTTAATGTCAGATCTGTCAAATTTGGCTCCATGGAGCTGTAAATACAACTTACATTGCAACTCGTCAAAGAAATACATCTATTTGACATTTTATACTTTCAGGTCACCGGTGAGTGAGTTTTGACAGTTTTGACAGCTGTCACGTGACGCAAGCAAAGTACTAAAATGTTTTTTAACTTTCCAGCTGTCAAATTTGGCTCCATGGAGCTTTAAACACAACTTCCACTGTAATTCTTCAAATTCGCTACTATTAAAAATTTTATAGATTCAGGTCACTGGGGAACGGGTTTCGACAATAATGACAGCTGTCAAGTGACCTAAGAAAAGTATAAAAGTGTTCCTTAACGTCAGATCTGACAAATTTTGCTTCACAGAGCTGTAAACACAACTTACATCAATTTGCCATTTTATACTTTCAGGTTACTGGAGAGTGAGTTTTGACAGTTATGACAGCTGTCACGTGACGCAAGCAAATTACTAAAGTGCTTTTAACGTCCCAACTGTTAAATTTGGCTCCATGGAGCTTTAAGCACAACTTACAGTGTAGTTCCTCAAATTTTAGCATTACAGTTTGTAATTTTATAGTTTCCGGGCACTAGTAAACGTATTTCGACAATTATGACAGTTGTCACGTGATGTTAGGAAATTATAAAAGTGTTCCTTAACGTCAGAACTGACCAATTTCGCTTCACAGAGCTGTAAACACAACTTAGAGTACAATTCCTCAAAGAAACACATATACTTGGCATTTTATAATTTCCAAATAGTCCAAATTGCATGAATTGTTGCTTTTCATGTGATCATACACTTGAATTCTTCTAGTTTCTTGAATTTTATTGACATTTTCTTCAAAAATAAACTTCGGAGAAATTTTCATCTTTAATTACTAAAAATACGACAAATATCAACAAAATTATTGTTGTCATTGAGAACAACTTGTAATACATAAATCTGATTATCTAAAATAGCTCAAAATTTCTTTCTTTAAGTATAACATTAGAAAAGATCCTGTGAAGTTTTCGCCCTTCACCCTAACTCACATAAATTACAGCTTTCGAACCGTGTTTTGACATCTCGCAGGCCACAAAAAGATCCTAATGGTCTTTTCTGACCGGATAACTTTCAAAATAAATAAATTAAAGAGTCGGACTTAAATAGGCCCGGTACAAACTACGGCAGGTAACCGGGAGGTTTAGCCTTATTTTTAATTTGGCCGACAAACGGACCGCCCTTCTTATAGAAAAAAAGTCAAAATACACCAGATTTGGGTTCGGTGTGAATGAATGGTACTTAACTAAATTGCCATTTCATGCTACAATTGTTTATTATGGTCAAAATCCAGGTCCAATACCTTTTTGTGGAGTTTACTGTAATTTATCTTTTTAATTTAATGTATTCTAGAACAGAATGAAACGACCGTAATTATGTAATCGTCATTGTTTTGTGGTTGAATTATACCAAAAAAAATGAAAAAGAAAGCCGATTATGATACTTTTTTTCAATTACTGTTTAATAAACTGTAAAAAATTATGACGTGTCAAATTCAACCCCATAGAGGTACAAAACAAGGAAACATGAAAAGTAACAGAATCAGTTTGACTTTGGTTGAATGCATTTTATACTTTCATCAGTACATTTTTTGCATTTATAACATTTGGTTCTGTGTTTCTGACTTAATTTTAGTTTATTTTTAAATATGAAAACTTTTAAATTCCAGTAAAATCAGTACCAAACGTATTTTTTAGCTTTATGAAAAGAATTTTGGCAGTTATTACAGTCGTCAGTTCATTATCACGAAACATACTTCAAAAACCTACACCATTTACACATGTAGTTTAGAAAATATCACTTGGATTTTAAAAATATAAGTTGGATTTCAGAATCTATAACTTGTATTTCATTATCGTAAATTTGGTTTTAGAAAACGTAAGATGTATTTCAGATTCGTCACTTGTATTTCAGAAAAGGTCACTTGTATTTTAGAACGCGTTATTTCAATTTCAGATTTTTTTGTGTTTCTATGTGGTTATTAGTTTATTGTTTTTTTTAATATCACTTAAGCAAAAAAACCCGCCCATCGAGAGTATTAATTTATATAAAATATACAGGGTGTCCCATAACAATATGACAATCTCTCGGGGGCATGCAGGAGAGGTCAAAATAATGCGATTTGTTCATATATTTTTTTTTTAAGTCACTCTTAAGGGAAATATTGAGCCCCAAAGAACTGCCTTCCAATTAACGTTTTTGGCAGTAACTTTTGAAACTTTGTATATTGTAATGATTATTGGGTTTAATGTTTTATCGAAAGAGACCTTCTATTTGACATGAAAACCAGGTATCTCGTCTTCGAAAGGCAGGAACTAACTGGACCTAAGACACAATTTTTGCTCAAATTAGCTACTATTTAAAATTTTATACATTCACTTCACTGCTGAACGGGTTTCGACAATAATGACAGCTGTCACGTGACATAAGAAAAGTATAAAAGTGTTCCTTAACGTCAGATCTGACAAATTTGACTTCACAGAGCTATAAACACAACTTACATTACAATTTATCAAAAAAACATCAATTTGGCATTTCATACTTTCTGGTCACTGGAAAGTGAGTTTTGTCAGGTATGACAGCTGTCACGTGACGCAAGCAAAGTACTAAAGTGTTTCTTAACGTCCCAACTGTCAAATTTGGCGCCATGGAGCTGTAAACACACTTACAGTGCAATTCATAAAAGAAGCACATCTATTTGACCTTTTATACTTTCAGGTTACTGGTGAGTGAGTTTTGACAGTTATGACAGCTGTCACGTGACACAAGCAAAGTATAAAAGTGTTTGCTTAAACTTTGACAGCTGTCATTATTTTCAGCTGCAAACGCCATTAATCTTGACATTTTTATCGAAAAATTGTACTCTTTCTTTATTTCGATAAAATGAACGGTTTTCGAGATAAATCGATTTTTTATTGAACTGCTTAAACCACAATGTTATTAAAAATATTCGTTAAACTATTTACTTTTTTTACTTTCCTTAATTTTCCAAATTACAAATGACCACGCCTAAAATCCAACTGCTCTTTTCTATAATACAAGTGACTAATTTCAGATTAATAAAAATAAATTGCAATTTCGAAAATCAAAGTTATTATTCTAAAATTGAAAGTACCTTTTCTGAAATACAAGTGATATTTTTTAAATCCATCTTATGGTTTCTAAAATTCAGCTGGCGCTTTCTAAACTACATGTGTAAATGGTGTAGAAATTTTGATTCAATCACACTTTCAAGTTCAAATCATTCAAACGTCTCATCAATTGATGTGTTTTTGTCATAAGAAACCATTGCAATTTTATTCACAACCCCATACCAGGTGTTTTTTCAATTTTGGTCGTCCGCCGCCTCACCAGGACGTCTCAAACCCATTGTCGGCGTACCAGCAAAGTCTTAAAACGCCACACAAAAAGGTGATATATGTTTACATCTTTTCCTTTAGAATATAGTAACCTTGTTCACCGCAAGTTGTCAAAGCGAACTAATCGCTTTAACTTTTATAAGTCGCAAAGGCACCGGCCTGTTTGTATACCCGGTGGTCCGTTTAATTCGTCCCTGAATAAAAACGAAATAAGTAAGGGAAAAATCAGGAGAAATTCTGTGCTGTAAAGCCTTTTATCATTACGTTCAATGCTCTTTAATAATGGTAGTTAATACTCACATGCACACTTACAATCACAAAGGCAACAAGTTTTATATCTTTGTCGTTCTACTCCGTTACAGTACAATAGACCAGAAGATCCAATACGCATTTAAAATAACTCTCTAACCTAAAATAAGTCAACACTCTTTGGAAAACTGCGTCAAACCAAATATCCAGTAGAGGATCAAGCTACAGAGAAATCTGCACAGAAAGCACTGAAAGATTACCTGTTTCCCCAGAATTACTGTGCCATCAGCCATCCTTGGGAAGTCCTTAACATGTAAAAAATATAAATTCATTAAATTAAATCAGATATTCGAAGATGGCAAAATAATAAAATGCACGAGGCAGGGTGCAAGAATGCAAGTAGTAGTAGACGGTAGGAAGACTCCGTCTCGTGCCACAAAACGTAGTCGTCTCGAATTCTGAATTAATGAAATAGTAAACCATTTTTTTAAAACTATAATAATCGCGATTGATCACTTGCAGACCATTCAAATATTAATAGAGAAGACAACAGAATACAACATACCACATATGATTCAAGATATTCTACCCTTCTTAAGAATATATATGGAAGCGCTACTTTTCGTGTAAAAATTACTGAAAACCGGACCACCGAAACAATTTCAATTAACGGGGGAGTTTGCCAGGGTGATCCTATATCCCCAAAACATTTTACGTTGGCCTTGGAAGACGTTTTTAAAATGCTACAGTGGAACCAAAAGGTGTAAACGTTGATGGGACCTATTTAAACCATTTGCGCTTTGCAGGTGATATAGTGCTCATCAGTTCAGATATCCTGGAGCTTAAGAACATGCTAGAACAACTGAACAAAGCTGCAAATGACGGATTAAAAATAAATGTATCAAAAACAAAAATAATGAACAGTACAGGGGGAAAATTTTGGATATTGTTGATGAATATATGTGTCTTGGTCATGTCATTAAAATGGGAAAAGAAAACCAAACAGCGGAGATAAAACGAAGAATCAAACTGACATGGATAGCATTTGGAAAACTGAGTCAAACCAAATAACCAGTAGAGGATCAAGCTCCAGAGAAATCTGCATCAGGATTTACAGAAACCACTAAAAGATTACCTGTTTCCCCAGAATTACTGTGCCATCAGCCATCCTTGGGAAATCCTTATATTGTCACGTTTTGGGGGTGGCGTAGGAAGAGAAACAACAATCGTAGCTCAAGTATGTGGTCTTTATTTATTACTTCGATTACACTAAATAGATCTTACCCCCAGACTAGGAGGGCCGCTAGCACCGCCGCTGGCGGGACGCGCATGGAACACTTTCTGAGAGGGGGTGTGTCGATGCGTGGGTGTGGGGGAATGGGCGTAAGGCCTTCTGAAGTGCCGCCAAGCGGTACCCTCTCGATACGAGCTGGGTCCCCTATGTCCGGCACGCCCAAAGGACTTACTTAAGGCCCTGCAAGCCCTCTTGAAGTGTCGCCAAGCGAAACCCTCTCGATACGAGCTGGGAACCCCTTTGACCGACACGCCCAAAGGACTTACTTCAAGTACTGATAGGTTCAAGAGTTCGGACGGTCACCTCAGGGTTGCGTAAGAACTCTCGTCTTTTCAGCCTGGATTCCAAGAAGGTATCGAGCCGTCCGGGCACTAGAAAGTTCGGACTGATGCTCGATAGACCGACCCAGAGACCAGTGATCTTCGATGGCTTGAGACGCTGATTAAATACCCACATCGTGACCCCAATTTGCCGGTCTTGCTGATTCAGACAGTGCACTAGGGGAGACCGGGGCCCGACTAGGTAACGGAACATAGTGCAATCTATGCTATTCGTGACAATATTCAGGAGTCTAATTAGAAATTCGTAACATTTAAAAAATATAAATTCATTAAATTAAATCAGATATTCGAAAATGGCAAAATAATAAAATGCACGAGGCAGGGTGCAAGAATGCAAGTAGTAGTAGACGGTCGGAAGACTCCGTCTCGTGCCACAAAATGTAGTCGTTTAACCCATTTGCGTTTTGCAGGTGATATAGTGCTCATCAGTTCAGATATCCTGGAGCTTAAGAACATGCTAGAACAACTGAACAAAGCTGCAAATGACGGATTAAAAATGAATTTATCAAAAACAAAAATAATGAACAGTACAGAGGGAAAACTTTGGATATTTTTGATGAATATATGTATCTTGGTCATGTCATTAAAATGGGAAAAGAAAACCAAGAGCCATGGAACAGGCAATTGGTCTCAAAACCGGCATAGATCGATTCCGCTGATGTTCTAGTCTGCATATTTGTTACTTTTGAGCCATTCTACGTCTGTTGGGACCACATCAGACGCTGAATTTGGCTCGTTTGCCCGTAACGAAGTTAGTGGACATAATAGAGCGAGTCGCGGAGCTTAAGTGACTATGGGTTGGGCATGTTGCCAGGCCAAGTGTGGAGAGATGGGTATCAAGGCTTGTACACTGGAGACCACGGCAAACAAAGAGGAGTGTCGGCAGGGCACAGAGGAGATGGTTGGATAATGTGAAGAACATAGCGGGAGGAAGATGGTACCATGCAGCGAAAGACAGAACAGCATGGAAACAAATGAAAGAGGCCTGTGTTTAGTAGTGGACAGAAAATGGCTGATAATGGATGTCGCAGCTGGATTCAATAGAAATGAGGCAATAGGATAGGAACAGTTCTGTTGGATGTTTCCAAAGCTGGGACACAGACGACTTCTACTCAAGTTTTTCAGTGGGCTTACTAAAACTAATCCAAACTCATCCAAAAAAACTAATAACTTCCTCTTTTAACTAATCTCTTGACCTCCTATTTATAACATTAGTGCATCAAACTTTGGTTTTGACTTAACTATCCCTTAACAGGCTAATTTCGGTTCCACCGCACAGTAACCAAGTTAGAGCTTCCTTAACTGAAGGGTCAAAAATTCATGACTTAACTTCTTCCCTTAACCAACTGTAGGAAAAGCTTGAAATTGCATCACTATCAAATTGGTTCTAAACCAAAAACAGATTTTTTAATATCTGAAAGCAAACCATCTTCACACAGAGGTCTTCCTTTAGATTTTCATTATATTTCTTAAGTGCATCAGTGGGTCGAAAGACATTATCTAAAGATGCCGCATTAAATTTTTGTGTAAACTCAAACCAAACTTTGGTTTTGTCACTACATTTTTGTAGCTTGCTACCAAAGTTACGGTCAGAATGCACATAGTGCATCATGTCTATATATTCCAAATCGTCAGCCAATTTCCAAACTTTGCTCAGAACAGCATTAGGAAGTTTAGATTTGACCATGTCTGATTTAGCGGTCATTCCTGAAACTTTTCCATCAACAGGATTGAGTGGTTTGAAGACCTCATCATATTTGGGTTTCTTTCTGTTGACTATCCAATCATGTTCTCCATGGCCTCTATCAAATCCTTCTCCTCTCTTGTAGCCAAATGGTGAAGCAGTATCTTCAACATTATTGAAGGCCCCTCCAGACACTCTCCCAGTGTTATTTGCAGGCGTGTCCTCCAAGGGAATGATTGCCATAAGTTTTGAAATATCATCCTATCAACAATATCCAACAACTTGGGTTTTAATAGATTGAATTTAGTAAAATCCATGTTTATTAGTACATCTTGCATTTTCTTTATTTCTGGAAAATCTCCTTGAGAAATTTGATGTTTCCTCTGAAGTTTCATCTTATATTTGGCCTAAGTTTTTAATAAGCTCTTCTTTGCATCTTTGAGATTTTGATCCAGATATGAGTACTTTAGCAAGAGTTGCTCTTTTAATCAAGTCATTCTTAAAGCTGCATTTCGAGGTAAAGATTGCAAGTCTTTAAAGAGGTCCTGTTCTTCAACTTCAAAAAGCCATCTGTTGGCATCATATCTTAATGGTTGATCCCAAAATGAACCAATGTATTCTCCAGCCACTTCAGGAGTTTGCAACACTGCTCCATATACTCTCATTAGTTGTTGATGATCCAGCATATCAGCTTTATTTAAAACAATTCGAATTTTGTCATCATGTCCTCTCAAAGCTTCTATAGACATTGAAGGCGGTTCAAAAAGGCATTTCCAAATTTAGACAAAGGTCTAAATTGTCTCTTAGGATCAACTACTAATGCATTACCAGGAATACCTCCTTCATTCTGATCATGCATAACAGCAATAAATCTGTCTGTGATATCTCTCTCTCCAACAAATACTAGTACTGACCCAGCAACAGAATCATAGGTTGGGCATCAACGTCCGAATCCTCCAACTTAGGACTATGGAATTCATGGAAATGATAATGCTCTTCCAAAGGCAACAACTTATGCTTCTCTTCGTTGAGCCCCTCCACAACACTGTTGTAGATCTCCTGTTTAACCAACTAAACATTTTCCTGGCCGTTTTTGCAGTTGACACACTAGAATAATGTTACTGAACCAATGATCAATTTGACAGTGTTACACCGAATCGGTTTGAATTAAACCCAATAAACAATTCTTTGTATTACACAATTATTACTGAAAACCTTGCTGACATAGGTAAGTATCTACTGGGAAAAAAATACGGTGATGTTAATGATGCGACAAACCTCAGAAACGAATAAAATCTCCTATCTTGAAGTATTTACATGACCGAAATGGCATTTGTTAAAGGCTTTGGACTCCGTTTAATGATATAATTTAGCGTGGATGTCGCGAATATGCGTTCTACTTGGGTGGTCTCTCTGCAAATTGGCAAAACAGTCGACCAAATCGGTAATCCACGTCCATTATGTAGTAGTAGTCGGTAAGAGGCAGTAAAATACACTAAAAATATACGTTACACATTAATTAGGATAGTTTACCAAACGAATCCTAAGAAAGTAAAATTAACAAAAAATAATAATAATTAGAAGCATAAATTAACTAAACTTCATTTTAATTTGGTCTAACAAGACAATTAGTAGATTGGTAGTTATACCGCTAGTTTAGGTTAGGTTAGGTTAGGTGAAAAAGTAAATCGAATATCTGGGAAACGGTTGGAGTAACGAAAATCTCGCAACGAGACTAAAAATTTGTGTGTGAATAATGAGGTCACAACTGGCAGAGCGTTAGTTTCAATTAATTGTTTTTTGAACACTCTGTATATGTTCAATCTTGTTTCGATTAGCGCGAGGTGGAAGAGCAGTTCAAGACAAACAGTTTGAGCTTTTTAGGTTCTGTCATATCCCAAAAATGGCGGAGATACAAAAATTTTTTAAATTTTGTAGAAATTTCCAAAAAATCGAATATCTCGAATAAGCTTAGAGTTACAAAAATTTGTCACAACTGTCAGAGCGTTAGTTATAAATAATTTTTCTTTTGTTTTTTTTTTAAACACCCTGTATATTTCAATTGTGTTGCAATTAGCACGAATTTGAAAGAGCAACTTAAGACAACAATTTTGAGCTTTTTACAGTCATTGAAACCCCAAAAATAGCGGAGATACGGAATTTTCAAATTTTTTGTGCAATTTCAAAAAAAAAAGTAAAAAAATCGTATATCTCGAAAAAGGTTAGAGTTACGGAAATTTTGCATGAGACCAAGAATGTTTAGAAAGACGTTTTGCACCCAGTAAACGTGTGTGCACCCAATTAGAACATGGTAAACGCCGTCACAACTGGCAAAACGTTAGTTTCAAATTTTCCTGTTTATTCTTTCAGGTTTTTGAACGCCCTGTATATGTTAATCGAGTTGCGGTTAGCACGAGCTGGAAGAGCAATTTAAGACGAACATTTTAAGGTTTCTTTAGTCGCTGAAACCCTAAAAATGGCAAAAATACGACATTTTCAAAATTTTTATGCAATTTTCAAAAAAAAATTAAAAAATCGAATATCTTGGACACGCTTAGAGTTACGAAAATTTTGCAGGACCTTATAGATGTTCAGAATGACTTTCTGCACCTAGTTGACTACGTTTAAACCCACTTACAACCGGGTAAACGCGGTCACAACTGGCAGAGCGTTTGTTGCAAATTTAACTGTTATTATTATTGCTTTTTGAACACCCTGTATATGTTCAATCGTGTTTCGGTCAGCATGAGGTGAAAAAGCAGCTCAATATGTACATTTTAAGCTATTTTCAGTGGCTGAAATCCCAAAAATGGCAGAAAAAGAGAGTTTTAAAAATTTTGATGCAATTTACAAAAAAAAAGTAAAAAAGTCGAATACATATCTCGAAAACGGTTAGAGTTACGGAAATTTTGCAAGAGACCATAAATGTTCAGAATAATTTTCTATACCCAGTGGACTGAATTTACATCTACTGAGAACGGAGTAAACGCGGTCAGGACTGGCAAAACTTTATTTCGAAATTTAACTGTTTTTCTTATTGTTCTTTTAACACCATGTACATGTCCAATCGTGTTTCCGTCAGAGCGAGGTGAAAAAGCAGCTCAAGATGTACATTTTAAGCTATTTTCAGTCGCTTAAATCCCAAAAATTGCAGAGATAAAGAATTTTAAAAATGTTGATGCAATTTTCAAAAAAAAGTAAAATAAGCGAATACATATCTTGAAAACGGTTAGAGTGAGGGAAATTTTGCAAGAGACTATAAATGTTCAGAATGACTTTCTACACCTAGTGGACTGAGTTTTCGTCTACTGAGAACCGAGTAAACGCGGTCAAGACTGGCAAAACTTTATTTCGAAATTGAACTGTTTTTTAAACACCCTGTATATGTTCAATCGTGTTGCGCTTTGCACGAAGTGAAAAAGCAGCTCAAGACGAACATTTTAAGCTATTTTCAGTCGCTGAAATCCCAAAAATGGCAGAGGTAGAGAATTTCAAAAATTTTGATGCAATTTCTAAAAAAAAGTAAAAAAGGCGAATACATATCTTGAAAACGATTAGAGTTAGGGAAATTTTGCAAGAGACTATAAATGTTCAGAATGACTTTCTACACCTAGTGGACTGAGTTTACGTCTACTGAGAACCGAGTAAACGCGTTAAGGACTGGCAAAACTTTATTTCGAAATTGAACTGTTTTTTAAACACCCTGTATATGTTCAATCGTGTTGCGCTTTGCACGAAGTGAAAAAGCAGCTCAAGACGAACATTTTAAGCTATTTGCAGTCGCTGAACTCCCAAAAATTGCAGAGATACAGAATTTTAAAAATTTGGATGCCATTTCCAAAAAAAAGTAAAAAACTCGAATACATATATCTCGAAAACGGTTAGAGTTACGGAAATTTTGCAAGAGACTGTAAAGGTTCAAAATGACTTTCTGTCCCTTGTGACTAGGTTTACACTCATTTAGCTGGCACAGTGTTAGTTTCAATTTTACCTGTTTTTCTTTTGGTTTGTTAAAATGTGTGTGTTTGTAAATTTTGTATGTTGTACCTAATAATAAAATATTATTTCAAAATTAGGTTAGATTAGGTTATTAAGTTCAAGTTTTCACAAATTAGTGAAAAATAAAAGTCAAATCAAATATTAAACAAAATACAAGTTTTAATGCTTGTTGATGTAAACAGTTCTAATGATAATAAACTTATTTTAAAAGTTAGTGAAGCAGTTGACTGTAGAACTAGGAAAAAAGTTAAACATATTATTATTGATAACAAACTGTCTAAAATTAATGTCATAGAAAATTATCGTATGACGAGCAAAATAAACTATAATTTATCTTACTAACTGCGCCAAATTATAACCGTAGATTAAGGTGGAAGAAGGAGGTTAGGTTAGGGCTTTTTGTGGTAAATTCGCTCTAATATCAAATAACAATTATGTGGTTTTATTTATGAAAAATAGTACACATTTGCATTTGTACCATCAGCTCTCTTGTCTGTGAGGTAAAATTACTGTACTTGACTGGCCGATTGTGTAACCCGAAACATGAAAAAGTTCGGTAAAACGTGCAATTATTATGGCAGGGAACTCGAAACTTTTTTTAATTGCCCGTCCTGGAAAAGCCCAGCAATGCTGACGTGCGAGAAAAAAATGTTAATTATAAAGGAGGGATGACATTGTTACCTTCAAAGGTATTGAATTTTGTTTTAATAAGCTTACATGGCAGGTAACAAAATTCGCCGGTGTTTTGTTGTTTTTACCATTACTCACGGCTGGCATAATAATGATATGATCGCTCCTAAAAGTATTTCGTCTGGCGTAAAAAAAAAGTGCTCGGGTATTCGATTTACCGGAGCTACATGGTGCAAGAACCGAATCCAATGGTGCTTGCTTATTAATTTATATCTTTGAACATTCCCACTGAAAAAAAAAAATAAGAATGCAACCTTTAAGTCTGAATTGTTTGATTCCAAACCACTTGATTTAATTTATATTCATTAATTCGAGATAGTTTCGTTAAGGCTGTTGTTTTGTTTTTTTTTTTTTCATTTCTCAAGGGAAGCCACATAGCAAATTGAGTTAGGTCTATTTGGTTGATGATTTTTGCAAACCGTACACTGCACTGCTCATGAATAATTCGTTTCACCACAGGTTTTACATTAAAAATGTGTTTTAAAATTATTCGTTTTCAAACTGAAATACTGTGAATATGCTTCTCTAATCGGTTTCAAGATATTATAGGAAAATTTAAAAAAAATAAATTGTCACATTGAAAACATTTGCTAAACATTTTTGGCAAATTTTTTGCTTTCAAATTTTTAAGTATTAGGGGTCTTTTTTTTCTTCTTTTTGAAATTAAAAGAAGAAAAGCTAGAGAGGCCAGCTTTAACTCATTTTGTAGTTTTTTGTATCTTCTTTCTAATGGTGTTTTACTGAAATCTATAGGAATTCAGATAAAAAAGTTACAATCATTCAAAAATTGAAAAAATGCCATTTTTGCAATAAGTGCAATTTTGGCAATTTTTTATTTTGTTCCAGAAGGGTTCCAATGAGTTCCAAAGGGCATATTTATACCAAAGGACCTTAAATTAGATCAAATAAGTATAAAAAAAGCATTTTAAAATTTTTCATTTTTCAAAAAAATGTAAAAGGTATTAGGGTCTTTTTTTGCTACTTTTTGAAATTCAATATCTCGGTAACATGTTGAGCTAGAAAGGCCAGTTTTGACTCATTTTGTAGTATTTTTTATCCTCTTTCTAATGGTGTTTTACTGAAATCTATAAGAATTCAACTAAACAAGTTACAATAATTCAAAAACTGAAAAAATGTTATTTTTGCAAAAAGTGCAATTTTGGCAGTTTTTTATTTTGCTCCAAGACAGTTCCAATGCATAGCAAATCGCATATTTATATCAAAGGACCTTAAAGTAGGTCAAATAAGTACAAAAAAAAAAAAAAGAATGGGGGAGTATTAGGTGTCTTTTTTACTACGTTTTGAAATTCAATATCTCGGTAACATGAAAAGCTAGAGAGGTCAGTGTTGGCTTATTATGTAGTTTTTCTTATCCTCTTTATAATGGTGTTTTACTGAAATCTATAGGAATTCAGATAAAAAAGTTACAATCATTCAAAAATTGAAAAAAATTGATTGGGCAAGTGTTAGAGGTCTTTTTTAAGTACCCACATTTGCAGCTAATTATTTTTGAAATCTGCATTGTCGTGCCATCTGTTGACAGTGCCTGAATCGAAACTATATTGATTTCTGTTCAAAGGCAAAACCTACAGTTGCTGGCGTTACAGAGAGGGTGCGACCTCTGGTGATGAGATAAGTATGTATTTTTTGATTAATATCTCACTAAATGCAAGGATTTAGTCCAGAGTTGACAATTACATTCACCTAGTTGTCCCAAGAGAAGACTGTTAATAAGATTAATACCTGAAAGCCTCTTGTCGTTTCGGTGACCAGTACCATCTTCAGAGAATCAAACTTTCTTTTCACACTTTCACTTTATGCAATATTTGTGATACATAACTTGGGAAAGGTATGAACAAAATTCAAGTTACAAGGATTAAAAAATTGTGAATCAGGCAGGCCTTTTTTAAAAATAAAATTGCACAATATAATCAGAATTGTCATTTTTGAAAGTGGGAATTTTGGAGTTAGTAATTCTCTGGCAAATAATAGTTTATTTACAATCTGGGGAGAGTGTAAAGTGTTGCCATATCCCCTAAATTATTAAATCCACTATTGAAATATTTGAAAAACTATATTAATATTAATGCAGAATATAACAGTAAGTTTTGTCTTTACTTACACATAAGTAAATAAACAAGTAAATAAATAAAACGTATTTATTTTAGCACTTGGCTAGTATACATTATTTACAGAGTTGTTACTTAGCGCTACGACATCTTAAAAACAAAAAAGAAAACATTTTTAATTTTTTTGTAAATACTTTAACGCTCTGTACATTCTTTAACTCCGCCGGCAGAGCATTATACAAACGAAGGCCATCACCAAACAATTGCTTTTGCAGATATGTGCTTCTTGCAAACTGGATATCAAAGTCATTTCCTGAGCGAATGTTATATAAGTGCCTCTCAGACCTGGTAACCAAATAGTCGTTTAGATACGATGGCATTAAATTATTCTTGATTTTAAAAATAATCACAATATTTGAAACTTCGATACTCTGGGTTATGGAGAGAGCCAACCTAAGGAGCTTAACATCAAGTTGATTGGTGCATGTTTATCACAACCAAGAATTACGCGCATTGCCCTGTTTTGTAATAGCTGTAGCCTATTAATTTCCTCCTTATTACATGCCAAAAGCAAGGAACTACAATAATTAAAGTGTGGAAAAACAATAGTGTTATATACTAATAACTTTGCCCAATAGCCCAAATTTTGGGCCACCCTATAAAAAAATCCAATTTTTTTGCCAATCTTTTTACATATAAAGTCAACATGTGCTGAGAATCTCAGTTGAGAGTCAATCACTATTCCTAAATATTTCATCTCATTTACCATTTCAATTTTAGTTACATCAATGAAAAAATTAAAGTTCCCTTCACCAAACTGCTTACAAACAGATTTATTACCTAGTACCATGTATTTAGTTTTTTCAGAATTTAGTTTAAGTCGATTTACACATAGCCAATTATACAACATTGCTAATTCCGAGTTCATGTCATTTACAATCCTACATAAGTTTGTCCCTGATACTGAGAGCAGCGTGTCGTCCGCAAATAAGTTTAGTTATGAGCAGCAAATAAGTATAGAATGTTCTATAAATAAAATATTATCCAGATAGAGAAGACACCCTAGTACACTTAAACAAATATTTAACTGTCCCCAAGAAATGGAACAATTCTTAGTGTGGTCACCCTATGTAAAGTGTGTGTTTTTAGATACTAAAACTTGAAAAATGTATTGCACTCAACTGAAAATAGCCTGAGACTTCTCCTAGGCTTGTGATATTTATGGTGTTGGCTACTATACCAGGTGTCCAAGAGCACCCTGGACATAGGAGATTAACATGGGAAAACGGTTTTGATTTTTTTGCGCCTGTACGGTTGATTTGATTGAAAAATCGTAATAATGAAAGTTGTAGTACCTATCACGGACTAGTTTTCTGTATTTTTCTCGGATCTCTAACTTGAACCCTTTCGTCGTAAAACACGAACAAGAATGAGAAAATTTTAACTTTTGGCCTGCACTGTATAGGCGGTTGTCGGTCAACAGGTAAACATTTCATTGTTGCTGGTACGGTTGCTCGACAACCGCTTATACAGTGCAGGTAAAAAGTTCAAATTTTCGCATTTTTGTTCGTGTTTTACGACGAAAGGGCTCAAGTTAGAGATATGAAAAAAATACAGAAAATTATTCCGTGATAGGTACTACAACTTTCATTATTACGATTTTTCAATCAAATCAACCGTACAGGCGCAAAAAAATCAAAACCGTTTTCCCATGTTAATCTCCTATGTCCAGGGTGCTCTTGGACACCTGGTATTAAAGTTACAGTCTAAACTCAAGCCAGCAAATTACTAATAATGTTTGGCTAAAAAAAAGGAAAAAGCTGGCTAATTCCAATTTACACTGTTTGGACCATTAAATCCTTATAATGCAGAGTAAAATATAGCTAAACTAATGAAACAACAGTTACTTTACAAGCAACATTTTTAATCAATTTACAAACATACAAACTACACCTTCATCCTAAAAACATTATGTGGTAGGGAACTTTTTCAATAAAACATTCAGCTGCTTTGCAGTCAAACTTTTCTCTCCTGGAGTTAAAAGTCCCTTCATTTCCCTTTGAAATTTGTTCGCTTTGTCACTGGTGTAATCCTTATAGCACTTCTGGAACGATTGGATCTCCTTCGTGCAGGGAGATTGTTCGTATTCGTTGCTGGCAAGACAAGCGAACAAAACGGACATTTCATGTATGCAACATACATCTGAAACTTTGCCACCTTTACCGGAAACACTATTTTTTAGTTTCAGGGGGGCAATAGCTTTGAATGGAAAAGGTTCTTTAGCGGGGGCCCGTGCATGATGTTTTGCTGCTAGAGGAGCAAATATTCTCATTGTACTAATTAGGTTGTTATCCAAAGTATTAAAATACAAGTTTTTTTTAAATTATTTTTGGGTTATACAAGTATTTAAACTAAATGAGGTTAGTGTGATATGATTTGACAAGTGATATGAAGTTAGCAACAATGCAGTGATCGATTGGCAGGTTTAGTGCAAAACTCGTGTATTACCATACTATTTCAATGACATTAGATAGAGCAGGATAGTTCAACACTAAACTCGCCAATCAAAAACGCCATAGGAATTGAGTGACCTAACCTAACTTTATTAGCAGTTGTCAAATAAAATGGCGGTAAAATAAATTTCCAAACAAGGTTATAATATGTAGAGTTTTATATTTTTGTTTAATTAAGACTTTGGTGACTGTTATTAGTAAATTACTGCGTTAAAATGTTGTTACAAAACACTGGCAAGTACCGACCAGATCGGTCGGAAAAAGGTCAGCCCCAGTCATCAGATTCAGCGCCAATAGTTCGGTAAGTGAACTTTATTTTGATTTCTTACAAAGTGCTGTGTTTTAAGTGTTTTTAAATGGTATTTTATTATTAGAGAGGAGAGTAGCGAGTACCGACTAAGCCAAGTGATAGAAAATGATACAATTGATGCAAAATATGGATTTGAACAGATTAAAGACAACTCGGAAAGGGTTGGATTTTTATTAAATATGCACTCAGTAAGTTGTTTTATTTAGGTTCTGTAGAGTGTAGGCTTAGTTGTTATACTCGATTCAGAGACTTCTGACTTCTTTTATTAGATAAGAAAATGCCAAGAGACTTATAAATGCTTGGGTGTCTTGGATGTGTCTTAAACCTTCCCATAACTGTTTTAATTTGCCAGAGATCTCTACAAGTGTCTTACACATCCAAGAATTGTTTTATATTATCAAAGGCTTCTTTGATCATTTTGAAAGTCTCATAGACCTCTAAATGTTACTGAGAAAGTTCTTAAAAGTGCCAGAGGCCTCTACAAGTGTCTTACACATCCAAGAATTGTTTTAAATTGTCGGAGGCTTCTTTGATCATTTTGAAAGTCCCATAGACCTCTAAATGCTACTGAGAAAGTTCTTAAAAGTGCCACAGGCCTCTACAAGTGTCTTAAACCTTCCCATAACTGTTTTAAATTGCCAGAGACCTCTACAAGTGTCTTACTCATCCAAGAATTGTTTTAAATTGTCAGAGGCTTCTTTGATCATTTTAAAAGTCCCATAGACCTCTAAATGCTACTGAGAAAGTTCTTAAAAGTGCCAGAGGCTTCTACAAGTGTCTTAAACCTTCCCATAAGTGTTTTAATTTGCCAGAGACCTCTCTCTACAAGTGTCTTACACATCCAAGAATTGTTTTAAATTTTCAGAGGCTTCTTTGATCATTTTGAAAGTCCCATAGACCTCTAAATGCTACTGAGAAAGTTCTTAAAAGTGCCAGAGGCTTTTACAAGTGTCTTAAATCTTCCCATAACTGTTTTAATTTGCCAGAGACCTCTACAAGTGTCTTACACAGCCAAGAATTGTTTTAAATTGTCAGAGGCTTCTTTGATCATTTTGAAAGTCCCAGAGACCTCTAAATGCTACTGAGAAAGTTCTTAAAAGTGTCCCCATAACTGTTTTAAATTGCCAGACCTCTGGACCGTTTGGAAAGTACCATAGACCACTAAATGTAATTAAAAACTTTTTAAAATGTTTCCTAGGCCTCTACAAGTATCTTAAACCTCCAAGAATTGTTTTAAATGGTCAGAGACCTCTAGGAGCATTTTGAAAGTTTCATAGACCTCTAAATGTTACTGGGAACCTTCTTAAACCTTTTCCTCAGTGTTTTAAATTGTCAGAGACCTCTGGACCATTTGGAAAGTACCATAGACAACTAAATGTTATTAAAAACCTTTTAAAAAGTTTCAGAGGCCTCTAGGGTCATTTTAAAAGTTCCATAGACCTCCAAATATTATTGACAAACTTCTAAAAAGTGCCAGTCTTCTACAAGTGTCTTAAACCTTCCCATAACTATTTTAAAGTGCCAGAGATTTCTAAGACCAGTTTGAATAAACCAGATAACTATAAATGTTATTAAAAACCTTTTAAAAAGTTTCAGAGGCCTCTAGGGTCATTTTAAAAGTTCCATAGACCTCCAAATATTATTGACAAACTTCTAAAAAGTGCCAGTCTTCTACAAGTGTCTTAAACCTTCCCATAACTATTTTAAAGTGCCAGAGATTTCTAAGACCAGTTTGAATAAACCAGATAACTATAAATGTTATTAAAAACCTTTTAAAAAGTTTCAGAGGCCTCTAGGGTCATTTTAAAAGTTCCATAGACCTCCAAATATTATTGACAAACTTCTAAAAAGTGCCAGTCTTCTACAAGTGTCTTAAACCTTCCCATAACTATTTTAAAGTGCCAGAGATTTCTAAGACCAGTTTGAATAAACCAGATAACTATAAATGTTATTAAAAACCTTTTAAAAAGTTTCAGAGGCCTCTAGGGTCATTTTAAAAGTTCCATAGACCTCCAAATATTATTGACAAACTTCTAAAAAGTGCCAGTCTTCTACAAGTGTCTTAAACCTTCCCATAACTATTTTAAAGTGCCAGAGATTTCTAAGACCAGTTTGAATAAACCAGATAACTATAAATGCTACTGAAAACCTTTTAAAAAGTTTCAGAGGCCTCTAGGGTCATTTTAAAAGTTCCATAGACCTCCAAATATTATTGACAAACTTCTAAAAAGTGCCACAGTCTTCTACAAGTGTCTTAAACCTTCCCATAACTATTTTAAAGTGCCAGAGATTTCTAAGACCAGTTTGAATAAACCAGATAACTATAAATGCTACTGAAAACCTTTTAAAAAGTGCTAGAAAACCTTCCTAGAATGGTGTAAATTTGCCAGAGGCCCTTAGAGTCAGTTTAAAAATTCCATAGACCTCTAAATACTACTAAGAACTTTCTAAAAAGTGCCCTCAAGTCCTCTACAAGTGTCTTAAACGTTCCCCTTGACCTTCTCATAACTGTTTTAAATTGAGAGGTTTCCTCATTATTTTGACAATCAAAATAACAAACAATTTTACTGAACAGACTATATGTGAAACTTTTTCAGTCTGAAATATTAGATGAGGATAAACGACTATGTGCAGCAGTAGACTTTTATTTTATGGAAGAAGATGGGACTCGGTTTAAAGTGTCTTATCCATTTATGCCTTACTTTTATGTGCTCACAAAACGGGAACTTATACAAGAAGTTACACAGTATCTTTCGAAGAAATACAGTGGAATTATTGGCAAAATTGAAACTGTCTCTAAAGAGGATTTAGATTTGGTACTAACTGGACTAATTTAGCAAACTTACCGTACAAAATTGAAACATTTTAGCCTAACCATTTGATAGGATTGAAGCAAAAGTACATAAAACTGTCCTTCTATAATCAACCGGATTTAACAAAAGTGAGAATTGAGCTTCTGCGTCAGGTGAGAAAAAATAAAAGTCACCTGAAAGAGAACTCATATTATACTGAAATGTTGACCAGCCATTTGGTCAACAATATGAGTGAAAGTGCAACTGAAGGAGCAAAAGTGACTACAGATCAAATGGAGAATATTATAGACATAAGGTAACTAATTTTGTCTTTTCTTAATTAGATACTACAGTAATTTAATACACAGGGAATATGATGTACCTTACCATGTTAGAGTGTCAATAGATTTGAAAATATTTTGCGGTTCTTGGTACGCAATAAAAATGAAAGGAATATCGGAACCTCCACAAATAACGTTAAGATCTGACCTTATAGAACGGCCAGAACCGATTGTTTTGGCTTTTGATATTGAAACAACCAAGCTTCCATTAAAGTTTCCAGATGCAGCAACTGATCAGATTATGATGATTTCTTATATGATTGATGGTCAAGGTAAGTTTGGCTTTCTATTTATTAAAATCACGCAGTTTTTTTTATTCATAGTAATCTTTTTGTTATGACTGTTTTCTTCTGCAGTTGATTTTCAAATGTTAACAACTCAGTAAAAATAATAAACAAATACTTTACAAAATTATGTTTGTTGATGTTACAGAAAAATTTTAAATTTTATAACTTGATATATTAAAATTTTAGTTTTTTAATAACATTACATGAAAAATATAAAATTGATGATTTTTTATAAATTTTTTAATTAATATGAATTACTCCTGAATAGAAAATGTAGCTAATTTTTTCCAGCAATAAGTCATTTTTGCCCTTTTGCAAAATTTACGCAACTCTAAGCGTTTCCTAGATATTTGACTTTTCTTATATTTTATTCTGAAAATTGCATAAAAATTTTGAAAATTCCTTGTCTCTGACCTTTTTGGGATTTCAGCGACTTTAAAACGCTGAAAATGTTTGTCTTAAATTGCTCTTTCACCTCGTGCTATCCGCAACATGATTAAACGTATACAGGGTGTTCCGAAAAAACAAAAAGAAAAACCGTTAAATTTTAAAATAACACACTGTTTGTCACTTTGTAACCGTGTTTACCTGATTCTAAGTAAACTTAATTCACTGGGTGCAGAAAGTTATTATGAACGTTATTGGTATTTTGTAAAATTTGCGCAACTCTAACCGTTCCCGAGATATTCGACTTTTTTTGAAAGTTGCATCAAAATACTGAAAACTAGGTAACTCCGACATTTTTGGGTTTTCAGCGGCTGTAAAAAGCTTAAAATGTTTGTCTTAAATTGCTCTTTCACCGCAACATGATTAAACATATATAGGGTGTTCAAAAAACAAACATACAAAAAACAGTTAAATTTGAACCTAACACACTGTCAGTTGTAACCGTGTTTACCTGGTTTTAAGTAAACCTAGTCCACTGAGTGCAGAAAGTTATTATGAACATTTTTGGTCTTTTGTAAAATTTGCGCAACTCAAACCGTTCCCGAGATATTCGACTTTTTTTTTAAAGTTGCATCAAAATATTGAAAACTCCGTATCTCCGACATTTTTGGGGTTTCAGCGACTGTAAAAAGCTCAAAATGTTTGTCTAAAATTGCTCTTTGACCGCAACATGATTAAACATATACAGGGTGTTCAAAAAAGAAAAAGAAAAACAGTTAAATTTGAAACTAACACACTGCCAGTTGTAACCGTGTTTACCTGATTTTAAGTAAACCTAGTCCACTGGGTGCAGAAAGTTATTATGAACATTTTTGATCTCTTGTAAAATTTGCGCAACTCTAACCGTTCCCGAGATATTCGACTTTTTTTGAAAGTTGCATCAAAATATTGAAAACTCGGTATCTCCGACATTTTTGGAGTTTCAGCGGCTGTAAAAAGCTTCAAATGTTTGTCTTAAATTGCTCTTTCACCTCGTGCTATCCGCAAAATGATTAAACGTATACAGGGTGTTCAAAAAACGAAAAGAAAAACAGTTAAATTTGAAACTAACACACTGCCAGTTGTAACCGTGTTTACCTGATTCTAAGTAAACCTAGTCCACTGGGTGCAGAAAGTTATTATGAACATTTTGGGTCTTTTGTAAAATTTGCGCAACTCTAACCGTTCCCGAGATATTCGACTTTTTTTGAAAGTTGCATCAAAATATTGAAAACTCGGTATCTCCGATATTTTTGGGGTTTCAGCGGCTGTAAAAAGCTTAAAATGTTTGTCTTAAATTGCTCTTTCACCGCAACATGATTAAACATATACAGGGTGTTCAAAAAGCAAACGAAAAAAAAAAAACAGTTAAATTTGAACCTAACACACTGTCAGTTATAACCGTGTTTACCTGGTTTTAAGTAAACCTAGTCCACTGAGTGCAGAAAGTTATTATGAACATTTTTGGTATTTTGTAAAATTTACGCAACTCTAACCGTTCTCGAGATTTTCGACCTTTTTTTTTGAAAGTTGTATCAAAATATTGAAAACTCGGTATCTCCGACATTTTTGGAGTTTCAGCGGCTGTAAAAAGCTCAAAACGTTTGTCTTACATGGCACTTTTACCTCATGCTAACCGCAACACGATTGAACCTAACCTAACTAATTATTAATAACTAACAAGGCCGTAGTCGCCCTTAAACTGAAACGCTGTCATAATCTGCCAGAATATGACACACCACTCTATATGATTTTTTTTAAATTTTCTTTAAAACCAACTTAGTCATTTCTACGAAATTTGGGGCAAAATTTAAGGTGGTCAGCGATAAAATCAATCAGCTACTCAATCAAATCAAAATTTGTTGCTTGGTTAAAGTTTCCACACTGATTTTCACGTTCATCTGCCAAGAGAGAGAGAGAACTCTTCAAACAAGTGAGCAAAAAATTCTGAAAAAATTCAGGGTTAAACTACCGTACATTCAGTATATCTCGTACAAGTTTCAGCTTTGCCGGTTAAAAGGAAAATTTTTAGAGCTTTGTCAAAGTTTCTCAGACCTACAAACCAGCTCGGTTGCAGGGAAGTGGGTTATTTAACAATATCTCCTCCAATCAGTGTGTCAAGAAATCTGAAAAAATTAACAACTAAATACTAAGGTGTGTGTTGATTTAGTGTAAAACACAAGTCTCCAGGTTTGGATGTTATATTTTTGGTTAGGGTCCACCAATTTCGGCCCATAACTCTTTAACGAGGTTAGCAAAAACTGTGAAAAAATTCCCTGTTACACTACTGGACAACCTGATTCACCTCTCTCGATCACCAATTGTCAAATTAATTGTTTAACAAATAACTTCAAAACAGTGGCAGACACAAAAAAGTTTCTAAATTGAACAAGATATTGCAGAAAATTGTCTTTAGACTTCAGTGGCGCAACATAACAAAGTTTGATTATTTATAGAAAAACATCACCAAGTACATTATTACAACTGATGTAAACCTGAGAATGTAACCTATGTACCAAATTTAAGAATCTGCGAGAGTTAGAACAAAAAACTAAAAATAAATCTTTAAATTTTAACGCCCTGTATTCCGAAAATTAAAGCTCTAACAGCATATTATGTCTACATTTATTTTATTTTTATTTTTGCACTTCCTACATGTACCCAATACGTATTCTGCAACTTAAACTACACTTTTGACACTATTTTAGTATTGACAAACCATTTTACTTTAAATAGTAATTGAGAAACAAGCAAAGGGTCACTCTTACTACTCTCACAAATCACTCTAAGATAGACAACGCTAAACACGGCCTAACTGAAACATGCCTCATGACGTCATTAAAATTCGTCGTTCTGGCGCCTTTATTGGGTTTGCTAATAAATTCGTTATGCCTTGTCAGAAATAGAAAAAAGTTTGCGATTAATCAATTTAACAACTTTGAATACAAAGTTCAATTCCAGAATTACTAAAAAAAATCTACAGGGTGGTCCAGTTTTAAATGTCATTAATTCACCATTCCATAGCCCATTAAAAAATAAGTTGACATGCATTATGTCATTTTCTTGAAAAATGCTTCCTAAGAAAAATACAGTCCTTCAAATTTCAATTTAAAAAATCGGTTTTTTGTCATAAATAAATAAATTTGGAATAAGCACTTATAAAATTAATACTTATTATGATTGACGTTTGCCAAAATTCTCCAGTAGCATAGATACAGGAAGATGGATTTCATTTTTCTGCCCGATTCTTTACGTCACTGGATATTTTTCAAAAATTTCAGTTTTTTTTACTTTACTTGTCCAATTTGACAAAATAAGTACCTCTTATAAAATTCTGATTTGAGGCTTCGTTTACGAGATAATTGAGTTATTACGTTCAAAGACCCTAAATCAACCCAACTTAACTTAAAAATTGTCTTGAAAACAGTGAAAATTTACTTAAGAAGCTTAAAAAAGTCTTTGTAGCCAATTTTCATAGTTTCAATTTCATCATTTCAATATCTTAGTCGTGAAAATAGTCTTAAATATAGGATATTGACATTAGATTGATAAAAATTGACTTGAAGACTAACTTTTCAGGTTTGTTTACTTTGCTTTTCATTTTCTTAGAACTCTGGACTATTTTTAGGGCTTTAAAACTGCTTTCAGCTAGGAAAATCGAGTTTTAGGGTTATCTTCACCAAGTTTTTGACATAGGAGACTTAAAAAACTATTTTTACATTTTCCATAGGTTTAAATATGCCATTTCACGCTTTGTCAGTATCAAATTTTAGACGTTTCACTTTGCTGTAAGACTGAAAAATCGAATTTTAAACAATTTTTTCTAGTAAAAGTTAAGTTTCAGACTCTTCATTGATGAAAGTAAACAATTTTGGCATTAAATGCTACGATATTAGTCTTAAACACTAATTTTTAGAATTAAATGAGTCCAAAAATTCGGACTGTTACCAGTGTTTAATTGAATAAAAAAAATAAAGCCCAAAAATCCTGATTTTTAAACCTCACAGATGACCAGATTTGAATCGTTTTGAACCATTTTAAAGTAAAAAATACAATAACCCAAGTAGACATTTTTGTCAATTTTGAATAATATCGAGTGAGCGTAGAAAATAAAGATTATTCCTTATATCGACGCATTTAAACAATTTTGAAGGTCTGTGTCTTCCTTAGGAAGCGTTTCTTCAGGAAATTGACATAATGCATGTCAACTTATTTTTTGATTGGCTATCCATTGGTGGATTATTGACATTTAAAACTGGACCACCCTGTATAGAACACGTCTGGAAATATTTCTTTCTTTAGCAGAAATCTATTTACTTCAAATTGAACTTTCCCAACTGTGTTACATAAATAGCAGTTTTATTATTATTTTCTAGGGTTTTTGATTACTAACAGGGAAATTTTATCATCCGATATTGAAGACTTTGAATACACTCCAAAACCAGAGTTTGAAGGAAAATTCACGATTTATAACGAACCGAATGAAATGCGACTAATTCAAAAGTTTTTTGATCATATTATGGACGTGCGACCGCATATTTTTGTCACTTATAACGGCGATTTTTTCGATTGGCCCTTTATACAGGCTCGTGCAGCAAGTTACGATTTAGGTATAACGAACAAACTTTGTGTTGTAATGATGATAACTACTTTAAATGGATTTAGATATGAAGCAAGAAATAGGATTTGCGCCTAACAAAGAAAAAGTATTTTGCTGCAGACCGGCAATGCATATGGATTGTTTATGTTGGGTAAAACGTGATTCTTACCTTCCAGTAGGTTCTCAAAATTTAAAAGCGGTCGCCAAAGCCAAATTACGGTAAAACCTCAAGTTCTCCCACTTTTACTTTGTAAACAAGTTTTTTTTTTAATTAGATACGATCCGGTAGAGTTGGATCCGGAGGAAATGTGCCCTTTAGCGGCCTCCAATCCTCAAGTACTCTCGAATTACTCGGTATCCGATGCAGTGGCAACTTACTACTTATACATGCAATACGTGCATCCATTTATATTCGCGTTGTGCACCATCATTCCTTGCGAACCGGACGAAGTTCTACGCAAAGGTTCCGGAACATTGTGCGAAGCGCTGCTGATGGTCGAAGCGTTCCACGCCAATATAATTTTCCCGAACAAACAGGAACAAGTGTTTAATAAATTGACAGACGACGGTCACGTTTTGCATCAGGAAACGTACGTAGGGGGTCACGTCGAAGCACTGGAAAGTGGAGTTTTTCGGGCTGATATTCCTTGCAGATTTAGGTATGTAAAAGTTAGGTTAACCATTGCGTGATTCTATTGAATCTTACATTTTTGATGGTGCGACGTGAAGAATCTCGAAACGTATTACTTCAAAATTTGCCTCACACGAAAAACCTTTTGTAAAATGTATTAAATCTTTTTTGAGTTTCTTATCCCCGTTAAATATCTAACGTAGCAGTAAATTACAAATACTGTGTTTCTGGCAGTTCAAATTTTGACACCGTTTTTCTCCGTGGCTGTATCAAATTTTGTAGTGGTTTTTTAGGTTATTGGATAGGAAATTTAATGAGGATTTCAAAAATGTGCTTAAAACAGTCATTTTCTCACTCTAAGGGGGTTTCACAGGGAATTTTGTCCCTGAGTGTCCTTTCAAACTGTGTTTCTTTAAATTTAAACTTTGACACCGCTTTTTCAGTGACTACCAAATTTTGTAGTGTTTTTTTCAGGTTATTGGATAGGAAATTTAATGAGGATTTCAAAAATGTGTTTAAATCAATTATTTTCTTACTCCAAGTGGGTTTTACAGACGATATTTACTTTGTTTATTTCGCTTCTCTAACCCAGATTTAGAATGGATTGGATTTAACCTTAATCCATAACAGGTGACAGTTTATTTCCTATGATTTTAGAGGATTAGGATTGTATCTAAATCCTATTTTAATCCAAACAACATAACCAACAATTATCAAACGTTTTTTTAAATAAAAAAATGCCCTTTTTGAGGTTGGAATTTTAAAATTCATTAATTTTCATTTTCTTAAATTTTTTATTCATCTTTAGGGTAAGCATGAACTATTAACAAAATTTAAACAAATGACATTGACATGATTTACGTCAAAACTTTCAATGTCATGTCATTTTAATAGCCGAAGTTGACCCAACTAAAATTAATCCAAATTTCGGACGTTTATTTCACAGTTTGGATTAAGACATCATAATCCAATCCTCCTAATTTGGACGATTGACTTAAGAGCTATAATCCGGATTAGATGTTAATCCCAAGCGTTTATTTCAAACATGATTTTAAGATAATCGTATGTAAATCCGGATTGGGCATGCGAAATAAACATAGTAATTGTCTCTGCCATTTCATGGCATTTCAAACTTTGACACCGCTTTTCTTCCTTGCGTTATCAAATTTTGTCATACTTTTTCAGGTTATTGGAGAGGAGAGGATTCCAAAAATGTGCTTAAAACAGTCATTTTCTCACTCCAAGGGGGTTTTGCAGACGAATTTGTGTCTGACTGTCCTTTCAAACTGGGTTTCTGGCACTTCAAACTTTGACACCGCTTCTCTCCCTTACTGTAACAAATTCTGTAGGGTTTCTCCATTTTATTCGATAGGAAATTGAATGAGGATTCCAAAAATGTGCTTAAAACAGTCATTTTCTCACTCCAAAAGGGTTTTACAGACGATTTTGTCTCTGACTGTCCTTTCAAACTGTATTCCTGGCAGTTCAAACTTTGGCAGCGCTTTTCTCCCTTACTGTACCAAATTTTGTAATATTTTGTCAGGTTCTTGGATAGGAGATTTAATGAGGATTCCAAAAATGTGCTTAAAACAGTCATTTTCTCACTCCAAAAGGGTTTTACAGACGATTTTGTCTCTGACTGTCCTTTCAAACTGTATTCCTGGCAGTTCAAACTTTGACAGCGCTTTTCTCCCTTACTGTACCAAATTAAGTAATATTTTGTCAGGTTCTTGGATGGGAGATTTAATGAGGATTCCAAAAATGTGCTTAAAACAAGTCATTTTCTTACTCCAAGTGGTTTTACAGGCAATTTTGTCTCTGTCCTTTCAAACTGTGTTTCTGGCAGTTCAAACTTTGACAGCGCTTTTCTCCCTTACTGTACCAAATTTTGTAATATTTTGTCAGGTTATTGGATAGGAGATTTAATGAGGATTCCAAAAATGTGCTTGAAACAATCATTTTCTTACTCCAAGTGGCGTTTACAGGCAATTTTGTCTCTGACTGTCCTTTCAAACTGTGTTTCTGGCAGTTCAAACTTTGACACCGCTTTTCTCCCTGACTGTAACAAATTTTGTTGTGTTTTTCCATGTTATTGGATAGGAAATTGAATGAGGAATCCAAAAATGTGCTTAAAACAGTTATTTTTTCACTCCCAAGTGGGTTTGATAATCAATTTTGTCCCTGGCTGTCAAACTGCGCTCAACCGTAGAAAAGTTTTCTTGCAGCATTCGATACAAAACGTTATTTTGACAGTGGTCACGTGACTGCCTAGCTAAATTATCCTCGAAAAACCACGTGATATCTGTTACTAATTTCAAAACTGACAAAATTTGCCTAGAATTTGCAAGAATTACAGTTTAATACATTTTTCTTAAAGTTTTCGAAACAAGCAAGACGTGTTTCTGAACTTTATGACAGATATTTTGACAGTAAATTACTAGTAAATTTAATTTTTTTGAAATAATATTATCTTCAGATTTGCGTCATTTTTCTCATCTCAGAGACACGTGAGATAATAAAGGAAAGTGACAAAAAGCTGAAAATGCAATTTTTTTTTAGAAAATGTTTGGTACAAAAATCACTTTGTCAGAAAAGTTTTACTTCATTTATTTTATTATTGATAAATTAAAATCTCCAAAACAATAAATAACAATAATCAAAAGGGCCTTTTTTTTAGAATTTAATTTTCAAAACTTTCTTTTGACAATATTGACCAATATTGACCGAAAATGACAGCAATGACATATCTGTAAAGCAAATTTCAATTAGACCCATACATTTACTGGTCAAATTGGAATTTGCTAGTAAATTTGGTACATTTTCCTGGGTGCGTATTCTTGAAACGAGGGAAGGGACTTATCAAGAGAAAGACCTGTAGAATGTGACCAGAACCCATCATGTGTTAGCTTCTTCTGTCACATTCTATCAACACTTCTCTTGAGAATTCTGTACCCTACTTTCAAGAATTAGGCCCCTGTCACACTGAATTTTTTTTTTTTTTAAGTATTTGCACATTTTGTATGGAGAGAATTTAGTTATTTTCCAGGATTTTTGTCACTAAATACTGAAGCAGTGCTTAAGGCACAACGATTTTCAGTACCATAAATATAAATAATTTGAATCCTTTCAGTCATAACACTGTAAACCATGACTGAATTCGTTGAATATTATTTCATATTGACCGTTTTTGACTTCGAAATCTGACTTATTACTGAAATTATTAAACATGTTACTGTTTCAGTAAAAAGTATTTAATATAGCATTTAAAAACCCAGTTTATTTTATTTGAATTTTACTTTTTGTACGACCCTGCATTAGATTGAAACCAAATACTTGTCGAGGTGAATAATTAAAAACTTAAAAAATCAACAAATTGACATTTTTAGAAGAGAGATATTCACATTGAAAGTTTTCAAATCGACAGTGCTTTGACCAAAATTTAAAAAATATACTATAACACAAAAAAAAAACACGTGTCTGGCGATTTTTTCACAGTTTTATTCATGCTGATATACTGATATCGTTTTGAACGACTTTTTTTTTATTTTTATTACATTTGCTTTTGGTCAACATATGTTTCTTAAAATGTTTTTTATTTCCTACACAATTAAATATTTTTATTATTATCTTATCTTTCGGTAAAACTAAGACTAAAGTCATATTTACCACTGAGTTTTGAATATACAATGCCATAAATATGGATAAATTAGGACCAACTTACCAAATGAACGGGAAATACGGAATTTTTGGGTAAAACATTATTACTAAAGTGCTTTCAGCTTTGTTTTGGTTTGAAATTCTGCATCATTTCTGTTATTCATCATTGAAGATGAATTAATTTTTTTAAAACACAATTCTATGTTTGCTAAAGTTTTCAACAATAGCAAGGCCAAAAAATTAGTTCTGTTCCGCCTTTTTCTATTCGCTTTCTGAATTTAAAATTGTTTCTGAAACTAACTAAATTAAGATCTGTTTTGCGCGTTTATGGATTAAGACGAAAAACAAAATTGCTCTCAGGATAGCACCAGAAGCCGTGGATACTTTGATCGAACAGATTCCTAAAACTTTGGAACATGCCATTGTAACCGAGGAAGGTGTTCCAATGGAGTGCGTTACCAACTTACAGGAAGTAGTCGATGAAGTGACCAGCAAGTTTGTTTCTTTAAAGGTTGTGGGCAAATTAAAATTCATTAACCCAAAAAAGTATAAAAGAAAATTTACTTAGCAACAACCGCTACGTCTCGAACGACCTCTAATCTACCATTTAGATGTGGGAGCCATGTATCCCAACATTATTCTAACGAATCGACTGCAGCCTTGTGCAATGGTGGACGAGACAATATGTGCAGCATGCGACTTTAACAAGCCCAACGCGGTTTGTCAGCGCAATATGACTTGGATGATGCGTGAAGAATTCTGTAAGGTTTTCGTTGCATTCACTGTACTGTTGTCATTGTTTGTGTTGTTCAGTGCCGGCGAAACGAGGCGAGTACGAACGAATCCAGCAACAATTAGAGCTGGAAAAATTTCCGCCCGCCTATCCGGGAGGACCTCAACGAGCTTTTCATCAACTCACCAAACAGGAGCAGGCAAACATTGAAAAAAAGAGATTAGAGGTAGCTGAGGTTAAATTATTTTAAAAACTTACAATTTTGGATTATTTTAAGGTGTATTGCCGCAGAGTGTATAAAAAATTGAAAATTACTAGAGTGGGAGAGAAAACTACCACAATATGTCAGAAGGAAAATTCTTTCTATGTGGATACAGTGCGGGCGTTTAGGGATCGTAGGTAAGTTTTTAGAATGAAATATTTAGAAATAGAAGTGTTATTATTACTTCATTAATTACCGGTTTGAGCAATTTTACTCTCTTTTTAATTATAATAATTTTAATTGAATCTTGAAGAGATGGAGATGAAAAAGAATTGGGAAATATTTTTCCCAATTAGAATTTTTTGAGTAGTTTTCAGAGCGTGCGGAATAGTAGATTTTATTACCAGTGTGTGTGACAGTTTAACGTGGGAGGAAACATATACAGGGTGGTCATAAAAAACTAAATTTAAAATTAACGCTCTGCCGGTTGTGACCGCGTTTATCGACATTTTTGGTACCTTATATTCTCGCTCTCCATAGTCATTAGCTTCATGTGTGAAGCGTCGTGATCCTATGTAGGTCTCATGTTGTGTTTTTAGCAGTTTCCCTCCATTTCTCTCTATCTGACGTGCTTCTAATGCTGTCTTGGAAAGATTTTCCTGTAAACTGCTTCACCTGGTTCAGCCATGTTCCCTCTACCTTCCCTTGGACCATAAGTTTTTCCAGATTGTCATCTTTCCTCCTGCTGACATGTCCAAAATACTTGAGAATCACTTGATTGATTAGTTGACAATCTGACTTGGATGTTAAGTTCTTCGAGTGTGGATACGTTAGTTCTGCAGTCTGTCCAGGTAGTCCTCAGTAGTCTTCTCCAGACCCACATCTCAAACGCATCCAACTTGGCGATGTCTGTGGCTTTTAAGGTCTAGGATTCTGCTGCGTATAGCGCAATTGGAAAAACGAGGGTGTTTACTAATTTGCATTTTGTTGTGGTTGTTATATGCCGATCTTTCCAAATTTTTTTGAGTTTAGTTATGGCCGTTTTGGCAAGAGCTATCCTTTTTCTGATTTCTTGACTTGATCCGCCATTTCTGCTGATGTGGGCACCTAGATAAGTTATTTCCTCCACGTTCTCGACATCTTTAATATTAGGCATTTCTTCCATGCTGTGCGTGCGATCTATTAACATAAGTTTCGTTTTCTGACGGTTCAGTTATTGTAGAACGAACTCCAAGCTCACTCTCTCTACTCGCTCAATAAGACTCGAAATTTCCTGCTCATTTTTGGCGATAAGTGTGGTGTCATCAGTGTAACGGAGATTATCCATACTTCTGCCACCTATGACAACTCCCCTTCCCAGCCGTCCAAGGCTTTCCTTATGATATATTCTCCATATACGTTAAACAATAAGGGTGACAGAACACAACCCTGCCGTACACCACGTTCCACGTTGAAAGGTTCTTCCATCCACCTTTATTAGTGTTATGTTATTGCTATACAGGGTGGTCCAGTTTTAAATGTCAATAATTCACCATTCGATAGCCCATCAAAAAATAAGTTAACATACATTATGTCATTTTCCTGAAAAATGCTTCCCAAGGAAAAAATACAGTCCATAAAAGTTTAGTTTAAAAAATCGGTTTCTTGTCATAACTGTCAGACCGCTGGAGCAATATTTTAATCAAATTTAGAACAAACATATGTGCAATTAATACCCATTATGTGATGTTAATGACGTTTGTCGAAACTGTCTAGTGATGTAAATACAGAAAGATGGTTTCCATTTTTCTGCTTTATTTTCTACGTCACTGTATATTTTTCAAAAATATTTTTTTACTTTACTTGTTCAATTTGACAAAATAAGTATCTCTTATAAAATTCTGATTCGAAACTTTGTTTACGAGATAATTGAGTTATTACGTTCAAAACAAACCCAACCCAACTTAAAAGTTTTCTTGAAAACAGTGAAAATTCACTTAAGAAGCTTAAAAAATGTCTTTGTAGATAGTTTTCAGACAAATTGAAAGACTTTAGTTTTGAAAATTGACTTAGAAATCAGTAAATTTACTTTGAAACGGTGAAAATTGACTTGAGAGGCTTAAAAATTGTCTTTGTAACCAGTTTTCACAGTTTTCAGACAAATTGAAAGACTTTAGCCTTGACAATTGACTTGGAAACTGTGAAAATTGACTTTAGAGGCTTAAAAACTGTCTTTGTAGTCAGTCGTTATAGTTTTCAGATAAGTTGAAAAACTTTAGTAGTGAAAATTGACTTGTAGCCATGAAAAACTACTTTATCTAGAATTTTTGACTACAAATTCACACATTTCAACCTTGAAAATTGACTTGGACACCAAAAAGTGACTCTGTACCAATGAAAAGCTTAAAATTTGCACTTAAAGCAAGTTTTCATAATTTGAAAATACATTTCAATATTTTAGTCTTGAAAATAATCTTAAATACAGGGTATTGACATTAGATTCATGAAAATTGACTTGAAGACTAACTTTTCAAGTTTTCTTACTTTGCTTTTTATTTTCTTAGAATTCTGGACTATTTTTAGGGCTTTAAAACTGCTTTCAGCTTGGAAAATCAAGTACCTATTAGGGTTATCTTCACCACTTCACCATCACAAGTTTTTGATATAGCCGACTTAAAAAATTATTTTAACATTTTCCATAGGCTTAAACATGCCATTTCACCCTTTGTCAGTATTAAATTGACTTCTAAACGCTTCACTGTGATTTAAGAGTGAAAAATCAAATTTTAAACTATTTTTATAGTAAAAGTAAAGTTTCAGACTCTTCATTGATGAAAGTAAACAAATTTGTCATTAAAAATTCAACGATATTAGTCTTAAACGCTAATTTTTAGAATTAAATTAGACCAAAATGTTTAATTAAATTGAAAAAAAAGTACCTATAGTCAAAAAAATTGAACGCCAGTAAACATTAGTCCAAAAATCCTGTTTTTTGACTATTGACTAATATTCAGTGTCAAAAATTAACTCGTAAACTTCACAGATGACCAGATTTGAATACTTTCGAACCATTTTAAAGTAAAAAACACAAAAACTCAAGTAGACATTTTTGTCAATTTTGAATAACATCACAGACAAGCTAATATATAACATTGGAGGTTTGTGTCTTCCTTAGGAAGAGTTCTTCAGAAAAATGACATAATGCATGTCAACTTATTTTTTGATGGGCTATCGATTGGTGAATTATTGACATTTAAAACTGGACCACCCTGTATAGTTCTTTCAGTAGGTGAATCAGATGCCGCGGAGTCCCCATCTGCGACAGGACATCCCAAAGTCGTCTCCAGTTGACACAATCAAAAGCCTTGCTGTAATCCAGGAAACACAAGTATGCAGTTTTGCCATATTCTCTTGTTTTTTCAATAATTTGCCGCACATTCATAATCTGGTCTCTCGTACCCTTTCCCCTCACAAAACCGGCCTGTTTTTGTGGTATTTGCCATTCTAAAAAATGTGTAAGTCTCTGCAACAGTATCCTGAGCATGACCTTGCTTGGACGAGAAATCAGTGCTATAGTTCTATAAGGATTGCATTTTTTCTGGATCCTTTTTTATGCAGCGGTATGAGAATAGAGGTGCACCAGTCGGTTGGCCACTGTCCTGTCTGCCAAACCCTGTTACAGATTTTCCACAAGAGACGAATACCTTTCGCGGGGAGGTTCAAGCATTTCTGCATTGATGTCATCTTCTCCTGGACTCTTATTGTTTTTTAAATAGCGAATCGCATGTTCTACTTCACTTCTTAAGATGTCGGGCTCCTGCTGCATATCCTTGATTAAAAGCGAAGTTTCGGGCTGTTGTTCAGGTTCTACTTCTTTGTATAGATTCATACAATGTTGTCGCCAAACTTGGATGACGTTTTCTATTTCAGTTACCACTGTTCCACTATCGTCCTCTATCGTCCACGATTTGGGTCTGAATTCTCTTGTAATCTCTTTAATACATTTAAATAGTTCACGCGATTCATTATTCTTAGAGACATATTCTACTTTTTTTAAATTCGTCTGAAAAATTTTTAAAATTCTGTATTTCGGTTATTTTTTTCAGAGACCGTAAAAAACTCAAAATGTTGCTCTTGAACTGCCTTTTTACTTCCCCTTAGGCGCAGACGATTAAACACATAAAAAAAACAGGATTACTTGAATGTTTTATTGTTTTAGTCTAGCAAGTTAACGGCTAGACAAACACGAACTTTCATGCGATTTTTCTGTTTCTTATTATATTATATCTTTCTTATATAATATCTTAAATCCATCATAAATTGGTACTGGAAGCGTTATTTGCTTTTAATAGTATGAATTCCAGATACTACATGAAAAAGTAAAAATTTCTGTCTGAATGAACGCTTATCGTTGTTCTCGCTAGCTTTTCAATTATTGTTTTCCCCAACTGCTTAGTTAGGTATCCTGGTATCAGTATCAGAAGGTTGGGGAAAAACTGCACGGAACTTAGGCTAGTTGATATTTACTAAAGTTTAGCTCTTCTAAATAATTGAATGCTTTACAATTTAAAGGAGTATACTTCACTGAACTGACCAAAAACTTGTTTCTGATTTGATTCATTACACACTCCAACCCATTAATAACTACGTAACGTACTTTATCATTAAAATAATATTTTTGGATAATTTTAAGGTACATTTCAAACGTCAAAAATCAAAAGAGATTCATCTCTAGCTTAAAAGGAACATTTGAGGAGCCAAATCGTCTTAGTAAATTCAACTTAGCGTCCGGTAATTGAAAACGATTTGACTGTTCTGATTCTTATGATGTTGTATGCTAATTGGTCGTTGTTCTCTTAAAGTAACGTAGTAATGATAATGTCACGAAACTTAAAGAACCCAGTTACGGTTTTCCAAAAGATATACAACAGTATACAGGGAAAATCAAATTCGACCCTCACCATTGGGATCTCGGAAAGTATAAGGGATACGAAAAAGTTTAAATTGGGGCAACGTTGCTCAATTTAAAGTTAAACCAAATACCGTTTTAAGAATTTCGATTTTTCTAGTACTTTCCAAGATATACGAGTAAACCCGAAATTTTTTATTTTTGTTTTTATTTATTTCTAACCTTATTTGAAGAGATATCCCAAAACTGAAAAAACATTTTCATGGCCACTTTTTATCAGCTATACGATGACGGTTTTGTTTTTGCCGCCCGACGTTTCGTCTGTCGGCAGTCATCATCAACTTTCTTTTTTCTTATGGGCGACATATTAATACATTTTTAAACGTCAAAACAGTACGTTTAATTCTGATTTCAGTGATGTATGACAACTTATGATTTGCTTCATAAATAACGAAATAATTCAATACAAATAATTTTACTTCAATAAGTTGGCTTTGAATTTATGAGACGTTTTATGTTATCCGTTTTCGAGAGATTTAGCAAAATGTCCGTAAAAAGGTAATCAAATTTGACGTCCAAACGGGGCAACTTAACAGTGCGCGCTCAACGTCACGTAATAGCTCCATTCATTGGCTACCTACGATCATATGATATGTCTACGGAATGTTTCAAACAATCAATTAATTTTTGGAAAAATGCACCGACATTTTCTTCAAATGAACTGTTTTCTTGGCTTACTATACTGACCGCTGCCATAATGGATTTAGACGTGACAAGGGGCCATTTTAATTAACTTTGGCATGGAGAACATGAATCTGGTGTCTATTTTGCTCTAACTGTCGCTATTTTGTCATTGACTTGAAAATTAGGACATTTTTGACGGTATTTAAAGTCAGCTAAGGCAAAGTTAATTTTTATTGAACTAATTTGTCATTTATTAAGCAAATCATGTTGTTGTCATACATCACTGAATTCAGAATAAAATGCTGTATTTGGTCGTGTAAAAATCCAATATGGCGTCCATAACAAAAGAAAAAGTTGAAATATGAAACCGTCATCGTATAGCTGATAAAAAGTGGCAATAAAAATGTTTTTTCGGTTTTGGGATATCTCTGCAAATAGGATTAGAAATAAATAAAAACAAAAAATAAAAATTTCATTTTTTTTCATTCTATCGACTTGCGGTTTACATCAACCTCTGGGTCACTCTGTATGTTTTTGTCCTGGAAAATTGGAAAGGATAGAGAAATAGTTTTTTAAGCTTCTTATTTAAACTTCTTGAATATATAAGCTACTTTTCTGTATTCAAGCTACTCCAGTAACTTTACTTACTTCAAATATAGCAATATTAGATAGTTTGTTGACCTCTTTTTCTAAGGTTTTTGAAAGAGTAATATTCGCCAGGTTATTGGAATTTCTGGAAGTTCATGACTTGCTGGGTCGAAACCAACATAAATATAGAAAAGGTCGATCAACACACACGGCACTTTTCAGCTTTAATAACGAAATATTGAATGCAATGGAAAATAGCGATTTGGCAATGGGAATTTTTCTTGACTTATCAAAGGCCTACGACGTGTTGAATCATGATATTTTAATACAGAGACTAATTAATTGTGATTTAACTGGAAGTTCTCTAAAACTATTTCAATCGTATTTGTCTTAACAGAACTCAAGTCATATCTACTGGCTTAAATAATAGCAAAAGTTTGTCAGGGTCAATCAAAATCAATCATAGAGTTCCCCAAGGCAGTATACTGGGCCCTTTGCTGTTTTTAATTTACATTTATGACCTGAAATCTGCTGCAAATGTCACCTTGACAAACTACGCTGATGACACCAGCTTTTTGATATCAAGAAAATGCCTAAATACCCTTAAGAACGATGCAGCGAGTTTGGTTCAGTGCGCCAACAGGTGGTTTGCTAAGAACAAGCTAGCAGTAAATACCAAAAAAACAAATGCACTGATCTTTGGTACAAGTAGATCGAAGGTTAACGTTGAGAATTCAAATCTTGTGTGTGAAGCGGATCGAAACCTAGAAGTAAGGAATACTGTTAAGTTCTTGGGCGTTACGTTGCAGAGTAATTTGAGTTGGCTACCTCATATTGAAAATGTCTCAGCAAAGCTTAACAAAATATGTTATAGTTTTAGAATTCTCAGCATGCATACAAAAAAATTGATATACCATGCTAACTTTGAATCTCACGTCCAAAAGAGAGTAATCAGAATAATTTTGGGTATGTACGCCAGAGATAGTTGTCGAAATAATTTCAAAAAGCTCGGCTTGTTAACCGCCACTGCGATTTATGTTCAGAAGAAAGAAGAAAGAAAAAGGTATCATTGTTAATAAACAATGTAACTTAAACCCCCAAGAACTGTATTAAATATGTAAACACACACTGAACAATATTATTTATATTTTAATATGATACGAATGAAAACTCTAAATACCGGACTGCACTGCCTTTTTCACAAGTACGGAAGGAAGCTAATCGAGGGTCTAACAAGCATCTGAAAAAACTAAAAATAGTTTTTAAAATGCTGGCCAATAGAAACTGTGGTGCAACCAATCAAACAGCTTTACGGTGGTTATACTCAGAATTATTGGTGACACTCACACATCAAGTCCACGTTGACTCGCTGCAAATTTCTACGGGGGACAATCACATACAAATTTGCTCGTTTTTTCCTATGCTTTATGTGGTGTGTTGATCGAACCCCGTATTTTGACCTGTCCCAACTGACTTCGTATAGACTATACAAGAACATTAGACTATAGTACGCCTAAACACAGACTTTCGCTGTATGAACAAGGTCCTCTTTATACATGCATAAAATTGCACAATTCTTTGCCAAAGAGTATTAAGAGTATGTCCAACCTTAACCAGGTAAAGAAATCTATTTTTAAGCTACTTGTAGAGATAGAGCCTTATGATTTAGAGGAATACTACACTAGCCTTAGGTAAGATCTTAAGTATTTGCCCGTCTTTGGGTCACGTTGTTGACGTTATTTCATTATACAGGGTTTTTCAATGAAAAGTAGCCACCCTGAATATCTTCCAAAATAATTTCTCTATTAAATAATGCTAAGACACGTCAACAAAGATTGCAAGGGGGACATCTTTTTACGTAGGATTTGAATTTCTGCCATCAGCCCCTTTGCCGCCATAGCCACCTCCACTAAGTTTTCAAATGGCACCATACCCTGTGTGGCACATCGTTGGAAAGGGTATTTCATAAGGAATTAATTGCACTATTTTATTTGTACATTTGCTTTGAATTGAGACCAAAAAAAATAAAAACGTTTTTTTGTTATTTTGGTCAAACTGCTGATAACACTACCGAATACCTGTTTTCCATTCTATGTTTTTGCCTCAGTCGGTCAACTTGTAAGTTCGTTTTGAAGGAACATTGTCAATATGGTTTATACGACTGCCGAAAGAATAGAAATTGTACGTTTTTATTTCAAACATAACAACTGCCGCGCGCGCTTTCAGTGCAATCCATTCAGATAAATTAATTGGTCATCAGTATGTCTTAAAGTTGATGCAAAAATTCATGGAAACTGGTTCAGTGACAAACAAAAAACATCAACCTGAAAGACAAATTATTAATGAACCAATTGAAGTTACAGTTTTGGGACACGTTGCAATGGATAATAATCAGTCTTTAAATCAAATTTCCCATGCATCGGGTGTTTCGACAAGCAGTGTATGGAGAATTTAAAAAAAAACACAATTTTCATCCATACAAGGTAAAATTGGATCAGGAATTAAACGAAGATGACTATGATAGAAGACTACAATTTTGTGAAATTATGTCTACTAATCTGACAAACAACGTGAACTTGTTGTACAATATTTGCTTCAGTGATGAGTGTATGTTTTTTTTGAATGGAGAAGTGAACAGGCATAACTGTAGGTATTGTATGTACCTAATATGTATTGTGGTACCCAATGTCCAGAAAAACTTAATGTTTGGGCAGGTATTTTAGGAGACCACATCGTTGGTCCGTTTTTTATTGACGGTAATTTGAAAGGCGCTACTATCTTGAGCTTCTTGACACCACTGTTGATCCGACCATAACAGAGCTACTAGAAAATGATGAAAATTTATGAAGACGGTGCACCTCCACACTATTCACTTCCCGTTCGAGAATATCTGAACAATCGATTTCCTGGAAGATGGATTGGTAGACGTGGTCCCATGGAATGGCGTTCGAGATCACCCGACCTCACTCCGTTGGACTTTTTTCTATGGGGGCATTTAAAATCTAAAGTCTATGCAACACAGCCGGCCAATATTGCAGACCTTAGGCAGAGAATAATACATGAATGCCGACTACTGACACCGCAAGTCCTCACAAATGTTCGCAAACTCTTTCAAAGTCGCTTGTATTATTGTATGGAAGTTAACGGAGGTTATTTTGAGCCATTAATTAAATGATAACCGCTATTTGCTATTATTTCTGCAGTTAACAAAAAATAAACACAAAACGTATTTTTTATTTTTCTTGGTCTCAATTCAAAGCAAATGTACAAATAAAATAGTGCAATTAATTCCTTATGAAATACCCTTTCCAACGATGTGCCACACAGGGTATGGTGCCATTTGAAAACTTAGTGGGGGTGGCTATGGCGGCAAAGGGGCTGATGGCAGAAATTCAAATCCTACGTAAAAAGATGCCCCCCTTGCAATCTTTGTTGACGTGTCTTAGCATTTTTTTTACAGAGAAATTATTTTGGAAGATATTTAGGGTGTACTATTATTGATTATGATCAGAGCTGGACAAGTTACTGAAATACAGTAGAGCTACAAGCTACATTGATATTTTATTATTTAAGCTACAATTTGAATACCTACTTTTTGAAAAAAATTTAGTTAAGCTATTAAGTAAACTAAAGCTATTAGTTGGTTTACTCTAGTTACTTTTTAAGTACAAATTATAATACTGCGGGAGTGGGGAACACAAAAGTGCATATAATTACTCGAATTGTAACTAAGTTAATAGCTATTATAACCATTCTGTATAATTAATTTTTGAACAACCTACCAAAAACACAAACCACGAGAACAACAGACTTAAATAATTTTTTCTTTCTTATTCTACTCAGTTAAAGTCGTAATTTAACTGACAATAAAAAAATGTTTATGTATTTTTTTATAGATACGAATATAAAGGCATGTCAAAAAAAGCAAAACAAGCCGTAACCGAGGCAATAAAAGGAGGTGACGCTTCCGAAATAAAATCAGCCAAAAACCGGGAAGTTCTATACGATTCCCTTCAGTTAGCGCACAAGTGCATCTTGAACTCGTTCTATGGCTATGTCATGCGCAAAGGCGCTCGCTGGCACAGCATGGAAATGGCAGGAATCGTTTGTTTTACTGGCGCCAATATTATTATGAAAGCGCGAGAAATTATTGAACAGGTTAAACATTGATGTTAACACATTCTCGTAAACTTACTACTAACAATTTTTATTAAGGTTGGACGACCTTTGGAACTTGACACCGATGGTATTTGGTGTATTTTACCTGCGTCATTTCCAGAAAACTTTACTATTTTAACAAACCATGAGAAAAAGAAGAAATTTTCAATTTCCTACCCTAATACGATGTTGAACGCCATGGTAAGTTTGGTTTTTCTATTTTTTTTTTAGTGTTGCTGTCATGCTTATCGTGACAGCGTACACTCAGTTTCAGAAAGTGGTGTACTTGATTGTAACTTATTTTTGAGCCGCCCTGTATACACAACCAAAAAACTTACTCTGTTAAGCAGCTTCAACAGTTCCAATGTTTATTACAGTGTTATTATCTCAGAAAAAAACACAACTTTTAAAGTTTGTGTGAAATTAATTATCCATAAACCACCAGCCATATAAATGCTAATTCAGCCTCAAAATAAATGCAAAAATCAATGTATTCTCAAAAATGTGTTAGTTAGTGATAATTTTGTGATCTTACAGGCTGAATAATGATGTTATGCCAAATTTACTCAATAATTTGCTATCTATGATGGTTTTCTCTTTGTTCAATATGATTGGTCAAGTATGTGGTGCCATTGGACACTTAATGCTTCCTCGTTCATTCTGAACGACTACGGGACATTATAGAAAGGTGTTCTAGTAACACTGTCCAGTCGCCGAAATTCAATTCAATTCCTAAAATTAAATTAATATTGCATTCTTATAAAACGTCCATTGGACACTTAATTCGTCCGCGTTAGATTCTCCAGTGGTCGGACATCCATGTCTCACCGTCCCAAAATTAAATTGATATTCTAAATTTATACTGTTTACTCTGTTACATTCCTTTAACCGTCCATTGGACACTTAATTCGTCCGCGTTTGTTCTGAACGAGTGCGGGACATTATAGAGGGGTGTCCTAGTAAGACTCTGCAGTGATCGGACATCAATGTCTCACCGTGCAAGTGTCCCAAAATTAAATTGATATTCTAAATTTATACTGTTTACTCCGTTACATTCCTTTAACCATCCATTGGACACTTAATTCGTCCGCGTTTGTTCTGAACGACTGCGGGTCATTATAGAGGGGTGTCCTAGTAAGACTCTTCAGCGATCGGACATCAATGTCTCACCGTCCAAGTGTCCCAAAATTAAATTGATATTCTAAATTTATACTGTTTACTCCGTTACATTCCTATAAAATGTCTATTGGACATTTAATTCGTCCGCGTTTGTTCTGAACGACTGCGGGACATTATAGAGGGGTGTCCTAGTAAGACTCTGCAGTGATCGGACATCAATGTCTCACCGTGCAAGTGTCCCAAAATTAAATTGATATTCTAAATTTATACTGTTTACTCCGCTACATTCCTATAAAATGTCTATTGGACATTTAGTTCGTCCGCGTTTGTTCTGAACTACTGCGGGACATTATAGAGGGGTGTCTTAGTAAGACTTTGTAGTGATCGGACATCAATGTCTCACCGTCCAAGTGTCCCAAAATTAAATTGTTATTCTAAACTTATACTGTTTACTCCGTTACATTCCAATAACCGTCCATTGGACACTTAATTCGTCCGCGTTTGTTGTGAACGACTGCGGGACATTATAGAGGGGTGTCCTAGTAAGACTCTGCAGTGATCGGACATCAATGTCTCACCGTGCAAGTGTCCCAAAATTAAATTGATATTCTAAATTTATACTGTTTACTCCGTTACATTCCTTTAACCATCCATTGGACACTTAATTCGTCCGCGTTTGTTCTGAACGACTGCGGGACATTATAGAGGGGTGTCCTAGTAAGACTCTGCAGTGATCGGACATCAATGTCTCACCGTCTAAGTGTCCCAAAATTAAATTGATATTCTAAATTTATACTGTTTACTCCGCTACATTCCTATAAAATGTCTATTGGACATTTAATTCGTCCGCGTTTGTTCTGAACGACTGCGGGACATTATAGAGGGGTGTCCTAGTAAGACTCTGCAGTGATCGGACATCAATGTCTCACCGTGCAAGTGTCCCAAAATTAAATTGATATTCTAAATTTATACTGTTTACTCCGCTACATTCCTATAAAATGTCTGTTGGACATTTAATTCGTCCGCGTTTGTTCTGAACGACTGCGGGACATTATAGAGGGGTGTCCTAGTAAGACTCTGCAGTGATCGGACATCAATGTCTCACCGTGCAAGTGTCCCAAAATTAAATTGATATTCTAAATTTATACTGTTTACTCCGCTACATTCCTATAAAATGTCTATTGGACATTTAATTCGTCCGCGTTTGTTCTGAACTACTGCGGGACATTATAGAGGGGTGTCTTAGTAAGACTCTGTAGTGATCGGACATCAATGTCTCACCGTCCAAGTGTCCCAAAATTAAATTGTTATTCTAAACTTATACTGTTTACTCCGTTACATTCCAATAACCGTCCATTGGACACTTAATTCGTCCGCGTTTGTTCTGAACGACTGCGGGACATTATAGAGGGGTGTCCTAGTAAGACTCTGCAGTGATCGGACATCAATGTCTCACCGGGAAAGTGTCTCAAAATTAAATTGATATTCTAAATTTATACTGTTTACTACGTTGCATTTCTTTAAAATATCAATTGGACACGTAATTCGTCCGCGTTTGTTCTGAACGTCTACCGGATAGAGGAGTGTCCTAGTAACACTCTTCAGTGGTCGGACATCAATGTCTCACCGTCCAAGTGTCCAAAAGTTTAATAACCATCATACAATAATGTCCTGAAATATTTATTTATTAGACAACAAAATATGTGTATAAAACAACAGATGCGTACCTGTATTTATAACTTTGTCATTTTCTGTTGAATTAAACCACATTCATAAGTTTAATTTCCATTTATTAAAAAAAAAGGAATGAATTTAAACGACACTAACAAAACTTAGGTTAGTTATATAAAAACAACTTTTTAACAAGAACAAATTATATATACACTTGTTAGTGTTTAGACGTCACTAGTATTATGATTTTCTGGATTATTTAAAGAAAAACAACATTTTCAGGTAAAAGAACATTTTACAAATCACCAGTATCATGAGCTAGTGAACGGTGAAACGTTTGAATATAAAATTCAGAGTGAGAATTCCATCTTTTTCGAGGTGGACGGACCGTACAAAGCTATGGTATTACCAGCTAGCAAAGAAGAGGGCAAAAAACTGAAAAAGCGATACGCCGTGTTTAATTTTGATGGATCTTTAGCTGAATTAAAAGGGTAAGCCACATTAAATTTTTTTTCTTGTTTTTTTAGTTACAAACTTTATTTACCTTTTTGTAAGGTTTTAATAAGAGTTTTTTGCTCAGATTTGAGGTAAAACGACGAGGCGAGCTTCAACTAATCAAAAACTTTCAATCGTCCGTATTTGAAGCGTTTTTAAAAGGTGAAACACTCGAATCTTGTTATGCAGCCGTAGCCCAGGTAAATTAATCGGTTTATTTTACAATTTTCAAATTGTATTTGATTCTCTAACAGGTCGCGGATTATTGGTTGGACGTTCTGTTTACGCATGGAAAAAACATGCCCGATTCCGAACTTTTCGATTTGATTTCCGAGAATCGTTCAATGTCGAAAAAATTAGAAGATTACGGAGCGCAAAAGAGCTCCTCGATTAGTACCGCAAAGCGTCTAGCCGAGTTTTTAGGTGACCAAATGGTCAAAGACGCTGGATTGGCTTGTAAATATGTTATTTCAAGAAAACCCCTTGGTGCTCCAGTTACAGAACGGTTCAACTTGCTAGGTTTAGTTTTATTCATTAAAGAAAATGGTTTTGTTTTAGGGCGATTCCTTTAGCAATATTCCAGGCGGAGGAAGCTGTGCAAAAGCACTACTTGAGGAAATGGCTCAAAGATGCTTCAATAAACCAAGTCGATATTCGCGATATTTTAGATTGGAGCTATTATATCGAGCGTTTGGGAGGAACAATCCAGAAGATTATTACAATTCCGGCTGCTATGCAAGGGGTAAGGGTTATTATTTGGTTGGAACTAAATAGTGATGGGTGTATTATCGGTAAAGTAAATATTTTACTTTACCAGGAAAATTTGACCGGTAAATTACAAATACTATGTTTCTGACATTTCAAATTTTGACAGCGCTTTTCCCCTGACTGTACCAAATTTTGTAGTTTTTTTCAGGTTATTGGATGGGAAATTTAATGAGGATTCCTAAAATGTGCTTAAAACATTAATTTTCTCACTCCAAGTGTGTTTTACACGCGATTTTGTCCCTGATTGTCCTTTTAAACTGTGTTTCTGGCAGTTCAAACTTTGACGGCGCTTTTCTCCCAGACTGTACCAAACTTTGCACTGTTTTTCAGGTTATTGGATGGGAAATTTAATGAGGATTTCAAAAATGTGCTTAAAACATTAATTTTCTCACTCCAAGTGGGTTTTACAGGCGATTTTGTCCCTGACTGTCCTTTTAAACTGTGTTTCTGGCAGTTCAAACTTTGACAGCGCTTTTCTCCCTGACTGTACCAAACTTTGCAGTGTTTTTCAGGTTATTGGATGGGAAATTTAATGAGGATTCCAAAAATGTGCTTAAAACATTAATTTTCTCACTCCAAGTGGGTTTTCAAGGCGATTTTCTTCCTGACTGTCCTTTCAAATTGTGTTTTTGGCAATTCAAACTTTGACACCGTTTTACTCCCTGACTGTACCAAACTTTGCAGTGTTTTTCAGTTTATTGGATGGGAAATTTAACGAGGATTCCAAAAATGTGCTTAAAACATTAATTTTCTCACTCCAAGTGGGTTTTACAAGCAATTTCGTCCCTGACTCTCCTTTCAAACTATGTCTCTGGCAGTTCGAACTCTGACAGCGCTTTTCTCCCTGACTGTACCAAACTTTGCAGTGTTTTTCAGGTTATTGGATGGGAAATTTAACGAGGATTCCAAAAATGTGCTTAAAACATTAATTTTCTCACTCCAAGTGGGTTTTACAGGCGATTTTGTTCCTGAATGTCCTTTCAAATTGTGTTTCTGGCAATTCAAGCTTTGACACCGTTTTCCTCCCTGACTGTACCAAATTTTTAAATGTTTTTCATGTTATTGGATGGAAAATTTAAAGAGTATTACAAAAATGTGCTTAAAATATTAATTTTCTCACTCCAAGTGGGTTTTTCAGTAAATTTTGTCCCTGACTGTCTTTTCAAATTGTGTTTCTAGCAGTTCAAACTTTGACACCGCTTTTCCTTGAGTGAACTAAATTTTGGATTGTTTTTCATGTTATTAGATGGGAAATTTAATGAGGATTCCAAAAATGTGCTTAAAACATTAATTTTCTCACTCCAAGTGGGTTTTTCAGTCAATTTTGTCGCTGACTGTCTTTTCAAACTATGTTTTTGGCAGTTCAAAATTTGACAGCGCTTTTCTCCCTGACTGTACCAAGCTTTATAGTGTTTTTCAGGTTATTGGATGGGAAATTTAATAAGGATTCCAAAAATGTGCTTAAAACATTAATTTTCTCACTCCGTGGGTTTACAGGCGATTTTGTTCCTGCCTGTCCTTTCAAGTTGTGTTTCTGGCAATTCAAACTTTGACACCGTTTTTCTCCCTGACTGTACCAAATTTTGTAATGTTTTTCATGTTATTGGATGGAAAATTTAAGGAGTATTACAAAAATGTGCTTAAAATATTAATTTTCTCACTCCAAGTGGGTTTTTCAGTAAATTTTGTCCCTGACTGTCTTTTCAAATTGTGTTTCTGGCAGTTCAAACTTTGACACCGCTTTTCTCCTTGACTGTACTAAATTTTGGATTGTTTTTCATGTTATTAGATGGGAAATTTAATGGGAATTTCAAAAATGTGCTTAAAACAATCATTTTCTCACTCCAAGTGGGTTTTGCGGGAGATTTTGTTCAGGATTTAAAGCAGGATTTAGAAAAGTGTTCTTGCAGTATTCGATACAAAACGTATATCTAACGTATACAAAACGTGTTTCTGAGATTTATGACTGTTATTTTGACAGTGGTCACGTGACGGCCTAGCTAAATTATCCTCCAAAAATCACGTGATAACTGTGACTAATGTCAAAATTTGCAATAGTAAATTACTGGTATGTAAATTACAAGTTGTTTATAGAATATTTTCAGATTTGCGTCATTTTCCTCATTTCAAAAACATATGAAGGGTGCACGGGAAAAACAAGCTAAGTCAAATTTTGAAGTTTTTGAGTACAGCAGTTTTATCTCTAAAATCGTTGTTAACTGGTCACCCATAGACATTAGAAACATAAATATTTTTTTATATATAAAGCAGCATGCTTTTTTATTTAATATAATAATTACAAGGTTTTTGTTGAAGAAGATACAAAAATAGGTCTTGACTTAGCCTGTTTTTCACCAGATTTATATTATAAATATTAAATTCATCAAGCTTAAGTAGCAAACAAGGTAATTCATAAATTAAAATGTATGTCAAAAAATAATTAGTTGAAAACTTGTTTGTTTTTTATTGATAAAAAATTATTAAACTAATTAGTTACTAAAAAGATTGAAAGGTAAGTAGGTCATTCCCGTGTACGCCTATCCTAAAATATGTTCTATTAGACGACGTAGCTCGATTTTCTTCTGACTAAGTTTGGACCCTGTATAGCATCGCTATTGTCTATCAGGTGAAGCTGTTTTCTCAATTTGGCCAAAAATTGACTTAGCTTGTTTTTCCCGTGCACCCTTCATATTATTTGTCATAATTTAAACATGAGATGAATAAAGAAAAGTGATAAAAAGCTGAAAACGCAATTTTTTTAGAAAAGGCAGTAAGAATCACTTAGAAAAGTTTTACTTCATTTATTTTATTATTGATAAACCAAAATCTCTAAAAATGCAATGCAATTTTACTTTACCTTACCGGTAAACAACCGATCATGGTTAATGTACGCCCATCACTAGAAATAAATTCAAATTGCAAAAAAAATTAGGTTGCAAACCCTGTGCCTCGAGTACGACATCCTGATTGGCTGCACAAAAAAATGTTGGAGAAAAATGACACTTACAAACAAAGAAGGATTACCGACATGTTTTCTAAAGGTGCCAAACCCGTGAATAATCAGCAGAATCAGATTAGTACGACCTTAATTCTACTGTTGAATTTTTGGAAAACGATTTTATTAAAATTTTTAGACGATATCGAGGATTTTGGGGCTAAAAAACAATCGCCTCAATTCAAAAAACCTATCGTAAACGTTAGTAAGAGAAAGCGGGGCTCCGATAAAGAAAACCAGTTTACTGAAGAAGAACTCGACAAGACTTGGAGGGAGGTTTTAGGAAATCCGCCACAGTGGGGTAGTACCAATGTACGGCAGTTACTTTGTGGTTTTATAGGACAAATTCAGAGTGGATTTGGTTTTAGGAAAGTCATCAAGCTTGGATAGCTTTTCAAAAACGAAAGTGGCTGTTTCAATGTTTGCAAAAAAATATGGGAAATCGGAACAAAAAGAGAAAAACAAAAGGAAGTTTGGCCGTTTTAAGGTAGGATTTATGATACAACTTTAGTCAAAATTTTTCTATTTTGAGTTTTTCGCTGAGTTTTTTTTCCAAACACGATTTTTCATAATTTTTTTATTTTTTTGTATGTACTGACATTTTAAGAAATATCTCCCTAAGGAAGCCCTTTAGGGTAAAAGTACACTAATGCAATCTTGTAGAGCGTAAAATTTCCTACAACTTTTCTCTCTTGCTCTGTTTTGATATTTTTTGAAATAACCGAGTTACGCTTGGTTTAACTTGTTTAGGGATTTTTTACAGCACTTTTATGTGCTTTGACTCTGTTTTTAGAGAATATCTCCCTACGGAGACCCTTTAGGGCAAAAGTACACTAATACAATCTTGTAGAGCGTACAATTCCCTACAACTTCTCTCTCTTGCTGTTTTGATTTTTTTTGAAATAATCGAGTTACGCTTGGTTGAACTTGTTTAGGGAATTTTCACGGCACTTTTATGTGCTTCGACTCAGTTTTTAGAGAATATCTCTCTAAGGAGACGCTTTAGGGTAAAAGTACACTAATGCAATCTTGTAGAGCGTAAAATTTCCTACAACTTTTCTCTCTTGCTCTGTTTTGATATTTTTTGAAATAACCGAGTTATGCTTGGTTTAACTTGTTTAGGGATTTTTTACAGCACTTTTATGTGCTTTGACTCTGTTTTTAGAGAATATCTCTCTAAGGAGACCCTTTAGGACAAAAGTACACTAATACAATCTTGTAGAGCGTAAACGTCCCTACAACTTTTCTCTCTTGCTCTGTTTTGATATTTTTTGAAATAATCGAGTTGCGCTTGGTTGAACTTGTTTAGGGAATTTTTACGGCACTTTTGTGTGCTTTGACTCTGTTTTTAGAGAATATCTCCCTAAGGAGACCCTTTAGAGCAAAAGTACACTAATGCAATCTTGTAGAGCGTACAATTCCCTACAACTTCTCTCTCTTGCTGTTTTGATTTTTTTTGAAATAATCGAGTTACGCTTGGTTGAACTTGTTTAGGGAATTTTCACGGCACTTTTATGTGCTTCGACTCAGTTTTTAGAGAATATCTCTCTAAGGAGACCCTTTAGGGCAAAAGTACACTAATGCAATCTTGTAAAGCGTACAATTCCCTACAACTTCTCTCTCTTGCTCTGTTTTGATATTTTTTGAAATAATCGAGTTACGCTTGGTTGAACTTGTTTAGGGAATTTTCACGGCACTTTTATGTGCTTCGACTCAGTTTTTAGAGAATATCTCTCTAAGGAGACGCTTTAGGGTAAAAGTACACTAATACAATCTTGTAGAGCGTAAACGTCCCTACAACTTTTCTCTCTTGCTCTGTTTTGATATTTTTTGAAATAATCGAGTTGCGCTTGGTTGAACTTGTTTAGGGAATTTTTACGGCACTTTTGTGTGCTTTGACTCTGTTTTTAGAGAATATCTCCCTAAGGAGACCCTTTAGAGCAAAAGTACACTAATGCAATCTTGTAAAGCGTACAATTCCCTACAACTTCTCTCTCTTGCTCTGTTTTGATATTTTTTGAAATAATCAAGTTACGCTTGGTTGAACTTGTTTAGGGATTTTTTACAGCACTTTTATGTGCTTTGACTCTGTTTTTAGAGAATATCTCTCTAAGGAGACCCTTTAGAGCAAAAGTACACTAATGCAATCTTGTAGAGCGTAAAATTCCCTACAACTTTTCTCTCTTGCTCTGTTTTGATATTTTTTGAAATAATCAAGTTACGCTTGGTTGAACTTGTTTAGGGATTTTTTACAGCACTTTTATGTGCTTTGACTCTGTTTTTAGAGAATATCTCTCTAAGGAGACCCTTTAGAGCAAAAGTACACTAATGCAATCTTGTAGAGCGTACAATTCCCTACAACTTTTCTCTCTTGCTATGTTTTGATATTTTTTGAAATAATCGAGTTACGCTTGGTTGAACTTGTTTAGGGAATTTTTACGGCACTTTTGTGTGCTTTGACTCTGTTTTTAGAGAATATCTCCCTAAGGAGACCCTTTAGAGCAAAAGTACACTAATGCAATCTTGTAAAGCGTACAATTCCCTACAACTTCTCTCTCTTGCTCTGTTTTGATATTTTTTGAAATAATCGAGTTGCGCTTGGTTGAACTTGTTTAGGGATTTTTTACAGCACTTTTATGTGCTTTGACTCTGTTTTTAGAGAATATCTCCCTAAGCAGACCCTTTAGAGCAAAAGTACACTAATGCAATCTTGTAGAGCGTAAAATTCCCTACAACTTTTCTCTCTTGCTCTGTTTTGATTTTTTTTGAAATAATCGAGTTGCGCTTGGTTGGACTTGTTTAGGGAATTTTTACAGCAACTTTATGTGCTTTGACTCTGTTTTTAGAGAATATCTCCCTAAGGAGACCCTTTAGGGCAAAAGTACACTAATGCAATCTTGTAAAGCGTACAATTCCCTACAACTTTTCTCTCTTGCTCTGTTTTTATATTTTTTGAAATAATCGAGTTACGCTTGGTTGAACTTGTTTAGGGAATTTTCATGGCACTTTTATGTGCTTTGACTCAGTTTTTAGAGAATATCTCTCTAAGGAGACGCTTTAGGGTAAAAGTACACTAATGCAATCTTGTAGAGCGTACAATTCCCTACAACTTTTCTCTCTTGCTATGTTTTGATATTTTTTGAAATAATCGAGTTACGCTTGGTTGAACTTGTTTAGGGAATTTTTACGGCACTTTTGTGTGCTTTGACTCTGTTTTTAGAGAATATCTCCCTAAGGAGACCCTTTAGAGTAAAAGTACACTAATGCAATCTTGTAAAGCGTACAATTCCCTACAACTTCTCTCTCTTGCTCTGTTTTGATATTTTTTGAAATAATCGAGTTACGCTTGGTTGAACTTGTTTAGGGATTTTTTACAGCAGTTTTATGTGCTTTGACTCTGTTTTTAGAGAATATCTCCCTAAGGAGACCCTTTAGAGCAAAAGTACACTAATGCAATCTTGTAGAGCGTAAAATTCCCTACAACTTTTCTCTCTTGCTCTGTTTTGATATTTTTTGAAATAATCGAGTTTCACTTGGTTGAACTTGTTTAGGGATTTTTTACAGCACTTTTATGTGCTTTGACTCTGTTTTTAGAGAATATCTCAATATCTCTCTAAGGAGACCATTTAGAGCAAAAGTACACTAATGCAATCTTGTAGAGCGTAAAATTCCCTACAACTTTTCTCTCTTGCTCTGTTTTGATATTTTTTGAAATAATCGAGTTTCGTTTGGTTGAACTGGTTTAGGGATTTTTTACAGCACTTTTATGTGCTTTGACTCTGTTTTACGGAATATCTACCTAAAAAAGCCTTTTAGGGCAAAAGTGTGCCTCTTGTAGAGAGAAACATTTTCTACAACTTTTCCCTTTTACACTTAACATTTACGTAATTTTTGATATGTTTTTAATTTTTTTATTCCAACTATAGTTTTTCCAATTTTACGTGCTTTTTTCGAAAATTTGTTTACTTTTTTGTTCTGTCAAAGTCACGTGATACGCAATTCCGTCATTTTGACCGTTTTTTGGTGAAGTGTCACCTGACTTTTAGCGGCTATTTTGACTTTCTTTTATTTGAAATGAAAAAAATCGTGTGTTAAATCGTAAATAACTGTCTTATTTGACACGTAATGTATGGACTTTTATATGTCGATGGATAGCCAATAAAATGGGCTTTGTAAAAATATGACAATTTTAGTTAATTGGTTTGACGGTTCGTCCGCTAGAGGGCGTCAAAGTTGATTACTTTTTTGATGTAGTATTTCACTCAATCGTAAGACTTGGGCTTTCCAAATGATCTTGGAAACGGTTAGAGATACAGATTTGGTTAAATGGGAGAAAAGTTGCGTAATCATGGCCTTAATAAAAGGACATTTAGAAAACCAACATATTTTTTGGTTTTTGAGATATTTTGGAAAAAATGAATTTTTTGATTTTGCATTTTATTTTTTGTGACGTTAATATTGGACCTAGATCAAAACTAATGACACTTCTCCACAGCAACTTGTAAAGCTATTTAAAGTGGCATTATTAGTTTTTCATTCCGACGTTTCGTTTTTGTGGAACCATCATCAACCTCATTTTTTAAATGCGACGCTCATTGGTTTTTAATATCAGATTCTAAAAGCCATTTTTATTCCAAATTCAGTGATGTATGTCACTTTATGGTTTAAATGTGTTTTACTGTTTTTTGAGCTTAATAAAGTAATGTCCTATTACGGATCTGAAAATTATTTTGTGTTATTTTTTTTAATTAAAAATTGTTTATGCAAATAAATTGTTTAGGTTATTTAAATGGTTATTATTAGTTTATACCTAAAAATAAGAAAAAAAAAACAGTTCTCTCCATTATTTCAAAAGTAAAAAAGTAAAGTTGAATACATTATTGAATTCAAAATAAAAAGTTGATGATGGTTTCGTAAAAACAAAACGTCGAAACGAAAAACTGATAGTGCCACTTTAAAGAACTTTACAAGTTGCTGTGGAGAAGTGTTATTATTAGTTTTGGTCTAGGCCCAATATTAACCTCACAAAAAAATAAGATATAAAATAAATTAAGATGTTTTCTAAATGTCATTTTATTAAGTCCATAATTACGCAACTTTTCTCCCATTCAACCAAATCTGTATCTCCAACCGTTTTCAAGATCCCCATAGTGGCCCTCCTTATCCTGGACACACTGCATAAACTTATGTAAGTCAACAGATAGCCAATGAAATGGGCTTTCTAAACAGAAGAACACCGGTTGGTAAGTTAAACCGTTTAGCCGCTAGAGGGCGCCTAGAATCCAACTGAAAATAGTTTTCAAAATTCTGGTGACATTTTAAAGGAGGCCATTTTAGTGTTTCTGACCTGCAAAAACCGTTTGAGAATCTCTTGTAAATAATACTTTCAAGACTCAGAAGACAGTTTGACACAACACTTCGGAAAGTTTCGTTGGGTAATTTTCAATGTTCGATACTTGCATATCCTGAGGTCTAGGGCTCCAGCAGCTATACTGGCTTTACACCAGCACAATTATACCTGTGCTGACCTACGGGGCCATAGTCTGGTACGGTAAAAGCCTCCAGAGCACCGTAGCGAAGAAACTTCTCAATCTGTCTTCAATCCAAAGACTTTTAACCACGGGGGCGTTCAAGACAACGCCCACGTCCGCGTTAGAGTGCCTCCTTAACTTATCCCCCCTTCAGCTCCCGCTGAAGAGAGAGGCAATGATGGCCTCCTACCGGCTCTTCCATATTACCCGTGTCCTGGCCACACATACATGGAGCCACTTCGGAAATTCTAAATCGCGAGTCCCTTGCTATGCCCTCCAATGTTCTGCCGGGCACGGATGTCACCGATTTCTGCTACAGGACCCTCGTACCATCGGGAGTGGACTGGGCAGAACGGGCTGATGACCTACTCCGAGCTAGATATCTGCTGGTTTACGGACGACTCAAAGTCCTCAAAAAGGACTGTAGCCGGGGGTTTCTGTGCCAAGGCTGGGGGTCTGTCTGACTGAGGGACTGGGACAAACACCGACGGTCCTGCAGGCTGAACTCTACGCCATCGAGATCTGCTCTAGGGAGAATGATGAATAAAAACCCCCCTAGGCGGAAATCGATAAAAATCTTCACAGACAGTGAGGCCGCTGTTCGGTCGCTTTGTGTCAAAGGCGGTCCTGGGCTGTCATGAAGTCCTTAACACTCTTGGAAAATCCAACAGCGTTACCCTAATGTGGATTCCGGGTGACTCCGACTTCACAGGGAATGCCAAAGCCGACGAACTGGCTAAGCTGGGTTCGGAGGCGGCCTACATCGGCCCAGAACCGGCACTCGATATGGCGCACGGTGAAGCAAAGAAAAACATTACGGAGTGGTGTTATCAGGATCACTCCGACCTATGGCTGAGAACTACAGGGTTGGCTCACTCCAAGGAATTTATTAGGGGACCCTCTAAGAACAGAACAACAATCTCCTGCAACTCAGCAGACCACACCTGAGGGTAGTGACGGCGCTGTACATCAGTTACTGTCAGCTAAGGGCTCACATGCACCGGATAAGCCTGGCGGAAAACGCCGAATGCCGCTGGTGTATGGAAGATGACGAGTCGGCCGTGCACCTACTGTTCCGCTGTCCGGCTCTGACCAACTACAGGTCCTTCATATTTGGACGGGCGGATGTACGCCCAGGAGACCTGGACAACCTCTCATCCAGAGCAGTTATTTGGTTCCTCAGGGAGTCGGGTATTCTGGATGAGCTCTAACTAACTACTTGCATATGTCCGAGTTTAGAGTTCATATTTCAGTTCAGTTTCAGTCAGTTAACAACGTAAAAATAAGGAAACCAAATTTTCAGTAAAATTTAAATACTTTAAAGTAGTAAACTACTTTTAAAACGTTCAAATTTTATTAATATTTCTCTCAATAGTTGATTTTTAATTTATCTCTATTGTGTTATAGATTTTTTTGAAAAACCAGTAGATGTATCTAAGTTTATAGTTTGATAGATAAATATAACATCAAAAGAAACTTTGCAGGTCATCGGCTCCAGGTACTTTAGGAACGTTTCTTCAAAAAACCCAACGGGCCTTACTGACCACGCCCTGGCAAGTGCTGCAAATTGCATCTTCAAACTCACCGGGCGTATTTAAGTTGTGGGCTTTGGTGGATACTGAGTTATACTCCGTTAAGCTGCAAGTCCCTCGTATTTATTACGCCAATTTAAAAACCCCGAAAGGGGTTGACGAGTGCGGTTTATTTAAAAAAGTTAATCGCACATTGCCCAGGGCGCGACACGTGTACAACCTTTACCGCTACTCCACTACCGAGGAATTGTTTTTAGAAAACCAAGAGTAACGTTGCTGCTGAAGTTTTTTTAAGAGGTTTTTCATTATAGCAAATTTTAGGGAGTTATTGCAAACTGCTATATCGGATCCGGCAGTGGAGGGTATCTACGAAACGAAAACTCCCTTGATGTTTAGAGCTTTAATTTCTACTAGTTGCGTCGTTAAAGTGTCGAGGGGCGTTACCAGTCTGGACACTTTTACCTTAGACGAATTGGACACGGTTTCGTTAATCAAACAGCCATATTTGGTTAAGGATTCCGTGAGGCATTTATATTTTTATCATCATCGGTAAGTTTCAGTTCACCTACTCTCATAACAACCTATCTTCTGACAGGGCAATAGTACATATTATATTATTTAATTGATTAATTACATATGAAAAACTTTTTTCTAATTCTGACCAAACCACGCGCTTCAAAACGACGAGTTTCGGTTTAAGTGCCGTATGACGTCAGGAGGCACGTTTCAGTTCAGCGCTTGCGATATTGTCTGTTCTAGTGTGATTATTAATTATTCCTTTGCGTGTTTCTCAACTATTATTGAAGAGAAAATGGTTTGTCATTACTAAATGGTGTTAGAGTTCACAAGTTCCTCTAAGTCCACACTAGGAAACATTAAAGTGTCATTAGGTTTTTAATAGTATTTAGAGGCCTATGACCATTATAAATAATTTTTCTAAAGTTTAAAACACTTGTCTAAAAACTCTGGTTTTTTTAAACAATTTTTAAAGGTTTAGGACACTTCTAAAATTTTCTGAATGTTTTAAATGATTTTTTTAAGGTTTAGAGCACTTGTACAGAATGGTCTGACAATATTTAGTAGGTTTTCGGTAATGTTTAGAGACTTCTATGCATTATAATTTTTTTTTAAGATTTGGGATACTTATAAATTTTTAGGACGTTTTTGATAATTTTTTAATCTTCTGGCCTTTATAAACGTTTTTTTAATGTTTTTGACACTTCTAAAGAATTTTTGCTATTTTGAACTGTTTTTCTAAGGTTTAGGACACTTGAAGAGAGTTCTGACAATTTTTCTGAGGTTTAGGACACTTGTAGAAGCTTCTGGTCATTTTAAACGATTTTTTCTAAGGTTTAAGACACTTGTAGTTCATCCTTAGCTAAGATTTACCAACATTTCGTTTGGATTAGAATAGCAATTTCCTTTTCTTCTACAGGAAAAAAGTCAGTTTTTAAATGGGGTCTCTTATGCAGAGCTGCCGATAGTTGGATTATTTTTCTAGGAGGTTTTCAATATTATTTAGAGAGCTGCACGTTCAGAATGCTCCTAGAGGCCTCGAGCAATTTAAATAGTTTTGGGAAAGTTTAAGACAGTTGTAGGGGGCTTTTAAACTTGTCAGAAAGTTCTCAGTAGCATTTAGAAGTCTTTGGCACATTCCAAACAGTTCTAGAGGCATCTGACAATCTAAAACAATTCTGGAAAGGTATAAGACACTTGTAGAGGCTCTGTTGGAGGTTTTTGATAGTATTTAGAGTCTTCTGTCCATTTTTTTCGATTTTTCTATGGTTTAGGGTACTTATAGAAGTTTCTGGTCATTTGAAATCATTTTGCTAAAGTTTAAGACAATTTCAGAGCCCTCTCATAATTTTTTAGAGATTTTTGATAGTATTTAGAGTCTTCTGGCCATTTTATTCGATTTTTCTATGGTTCAGGGTACTTATAGAAGATTCTGGTCATTTGAAATCATTTTGCTAAAGTTTAAGACAATTTCAGAGCCCTCTCATAATTTTTTAGAGATTTTTGATAGTATTTAGAGTCTTCTGGCCATTTTATTTGATTTTTCTATGGTTCAGGGTACTTATAGAAGTTTCTGGTCATTTTAAACGATTTTTCTAAGGTTTGTGACACTTGAAGAGCCCTCTCATAATTTTTTGGAGGTTGTTGATAGTATTTACAGTCTTCTGGCCATTTTATTCGATTTTTCTATAGTTTAGGGTACTTATAAAAATTTCTGGTCATTTTAAACGATTTTTCTAAGGATTAAAACACTTGAAGAGCCCTCTCATAATTTTTTAGAGGTTTTTGATAGTATTTGCAGTCTTCTGACCATTTTATTCGATTTTTCTATAGTTTAAGGTACTTATAGAGGTTTCTGGTCATTTTAAACGAATTTTCTAAGGTTTAAGACACTTTTAGAGCTCTCTCATAATTTTTGGAGGTTTTTGATAGTATTTAGAGTCTTCTGTCCATTTTTTTCGATTTTTCTATGGTTTAGGGTACTTATAGAGGTTTCTGGTCATTTTAAACGATTTATTCTAAAGTTCAAGACACTTGTAGAGCTCTCTCATAATTTTTTGGAGGTTTTTGATAGTATTTACAGTCTTCTGGCCATTTTATTCGATTTTTCTATGGTTTAGGGTACTTATAGAGGTTTCTGGTCATTTTAAACGATTTTTCTAAAGTTTAAGACACTTGAAGAGCCCTCTCATAACTTTTGGGAGGTTTTTGATACTATTTGGAGCCTTCCGGCCATCTGACAAGAAGTGCTACATGTCTGTGAAAAGTATTAATAGATAATATCTAATAAACATTAATAATCGCTAACATTTTCTATTGATTTGAAAACCAATTTACAAAAAAAAAAGTTTGTAAATTCTTTGTTTTGCAAATTAGACTTATTTTTGGATATAAAAACCGTTGAAGATTTTTTTAGTAAGAAGATATATTCAAAACGTGACCAACATGTCTTAAGTATGCAAGACAACAAAGAAAATTAAATTTAATTAAACAGGTCGCGAATTCGCAGAATAGGAATTTTAGGAGACGCGACGTGCCTCGTGACGTAGGAGCCGGTTTTGTATGACGTAATTCGTTTCTAAACGACCCATACGTTAATGATCAGAAAAGTTTCAACAAAAAATAAATTTGGTGTAAAACTTCGGATTTCACATAAAATGTTGCAATATTGCCAAACTTAATTTTCCGTGTTTACGTATGGTATTAGTTATTTCTTCTAACTGTCCCTTTTGCAAAAGCATTAAAATCTGTACAAAATATTAAGGAACCATATTCTTATGAAATATCAGCTTTTCACGTGTTGACAACTATTTTCAGGAAGGAGTTTTTGGTATTAGAAATTACTTTTTCCTGTAATTTTCGTCAAGTCCCTCTAACTTTGTTATTATGAGAGTTTGGTGAAACTGACTTTTACATGATCAAGACGCTTTTTTACGTAGATTACGATTTTTTGACTCGTAAACTAAATAACAAACTCGACTTCTTTTACAGACACGCGTCAAAACGCCAACATATGTTCGGACTGTTTCTCACACCTCTAAAAAAGTCTTTGGTGATTGTAGTCGATACAGTCCGAACAAATTTGATGCCTAACATGGCAAATTTGTATGCTTCAGAGCGAGCGGCCAAGTAAGTTGTTTTTCTAAAATTATGCCGCGTTGCATAACAATTTTTTACAGAAAGGAAAAAGTTAGTGACAATCTTTTGCCTCCGGAAGGCATCCAGTTTGAAGTTCGCGTAGAAACTGACTTGACTCAGGTCTATAAGTTGCTGAACAAAGCCCTTCAAGCGTACAAAGATGAAAAGAAGGGAGCAACGTTGTTAGCGGTTCAAAGCACGATGGATATTCAACAGTTGCAAAATGGCATTGGAGCTTTTGGGGATTTTCCTCAAACCCGGATTCACGTCAAGGTACTACTACTAACTATTGTGTAATGTGTATTATATGCGTTTTTTTCTTTCTTTTTAGGACGAAGACGATTTATACAATGTCATGGACTGGCAAAAACTGGGAGCGAAAGCTTTGGTGCGTCATTATCTAAACAGCGAATCCGCTTTGGACATTATGGTCGAGCAAAGTCGATATTTCCATATTCCTGTGGGAAATTTGCCTGAGGATGCTGCCATTTTTGGAGCTGACTTATTTTATGCCAGACATTTAATCAGAGCTAATCATGTACTGTGGTGTTCACCGTATGACAAGCCAGATTTAGGAGGCAGTGAGGAGACTGATACTAGGTGAGTTCATTATAATAGCACAAGTCTAGAATGCAGGATGTAATTTTTGTAATTGGCGGTTTGTTTTTTTGTCATCCTTAGCAAAGATTTACCAACATTTCGTTTGGATTAGAATAGCAATTTCCTTTTCTTCTACAGGAAAAAAGTCAGTTTTTAAATGGGGTCTCTTATGCAGAGCTGCCGATAGTTGGATTACTTTTCTAGGAGGTTTTCAATATTATTTAAAGAGCTGCACGTTTAGAATGTTCCTAGCGACCTCTGATAATTTAAAACAGTTTTGGGAAAGTTTAAGACAGTTGTAGGGGGCTTTTGAACTTGTCAGCTTAAAACTTCTCTGAGAAGGTTTAAGACACTTGTAGAGGTCTCTGACAGCTTAAAACTTCTCTGAGAAGGTTTAAGACACTTGTAGAGGTCTCTGACACTTTTTAGAAGGATTTCAATAGCATCTAGAGGTCTATGAAACTTTCAAAATGGTCCTAGAGGCCTCTGGCAATTTAAAACAGTTTTGGGAGAGTTTGACAGTGGTAGAAGGCTTTTGATCTTCTCAGTAGCATTTAGAGGTCTTTGGCACATTCCAAACAGTCTTAGAGGCCTCTGACCATTTAAAACAACTTTGAGATGGTCTAAGACACTTGTAGAGGTCTCTGGCACTTTTTACAAGGGTTTCAATAGCATCTAGAGATCTGTGAAACTTTCAAAATGGTCCTAGAGCCCTCTGGCAATTTAAAACAGTTTTGGGAGAGTTTGACAGTTGTAGAAGGCTTTTGATCTTCTCAGAAACTTATCAGTAGTATTTAGAGGTCTTTGGCACATTCCAAACAGTCTTAGAGGCCTCTGACCATTTAAAACGACTTTGAGAAGGTTTAAGACACTTGTAGGGGTCTCTGGCAGAATTTAGAATGTTCTCAATAGCATTTAGAGGTCTTTGGCACCTTCCAAACAGTCCTAGAGGTATCTGACAATTTAAAACAACTCTGGAAAGGTATGACACTTAAAGAGGCCTCTGAAACTTTTTAGAAAGTTGTCAGTAGCACTTAGAAGTCTTTGGCAGATTCAAAATGCTCCTAGAAGCTTCTGACAAAATAAAACAACTCTAGAAAGGTATAAGACACTTCTAGAGGTCTCTGACACTTTTTAGAAGGGTTTCAATAGAATTTAGAGATCTGTGAAACTTTCAAAATGGTCCTAGAGGCCTCTGACCATTTAAAACAACTCTAGAAAGGTATAAGACACTTGTAGGGGTCTCTGGCACAATTTAGAATGTTCTCAATAGCATTTAGAGGTCTTTGGCACGTTCCAAACAGTCCTAGAGGTATCTGACAATTTAAAACAACTCTGCAAAGGTATAAGACACTTATAGAGGCGTCTGAAACTTTTTAGAAAGTTGTCAGTAGCACTTAGAAGTCTTTGGCAGATTCAAAATGCTCCTAGAAGCTTCTGACAAAATAAAACAACTCTAGAAAGGTATAAGACACTTGTAGAGGTCTAGGGTACTGTCAAAGTGGTTCTAGAAGCCTCTGGCAATTTAAATAATAGTTCTGGGAAAGTTTAAGACAGTGGTAGGGGGCTCTGGAACTTTTCAGAAAGTTCTCAGTAGCATTTAGAGGTCTTTGACGTATCCAAAACAGTCCTATAAAGCCCTCTAACAATTTAAAACAACTCTGGGAAGGTATAAGACACTTGTAGAACCTTCTGTCGCTGTTTAGAAGGTTGTCCTTAGCATTTAGAGGTCTCTTCTTCTTTCAAAACAGCCCTTGAGGTATCAGGTAATTTAAATAAATTCTTGGACCGTTTAAGTTTAAACTCTGCATAATAGAACAGGGCTGAAACCTTTGAAGATAAAAAATAAATAAAAAAATAATAGTAGAATGAAAAGCATTGAAAAAGGAAGACATTTTGTACAAATAAAAGGAATTGTAGGTAATAAAACAATCTACAACTTTTGTATTTACACTTTTTTTCACATAAACTTAAAATTTATGTGAAAAACTCAAATAACCAACCGTTTGGTTTTATATTTTTGTCTTTTACAAGAAAGAAATTTGATGGAAACTTACCTCATTATATCTCAAACACACTGTAATTTTTTTGATTTAATTTTTTTTTCTAATTTTCACTTAATATTGGAAAAGCACCCTAATTTTCAATAGAAATATCAACATATCTGCTTTTTTATAAAATTCAGTGGGCTTTTTTGGTTGTTTGTTAAAAACTGTACATTTTTTGTTTTAATCATTATGTACAATTTTGATCTATTTATTAAAATTTGTACTTTAATTAATAATAATAATGGTATTTATTTAGCGATAATGCTACATGAAAAACAAAACAATACAACGCACACATGTCCCAAAAATTAACCAACAAGCAAATCACTAGCAAATTACATATAAATTTTTTCTCGAATGTGTTTTCGCAGTTCTATTTTAAATAGTTCTATGTACATTAGGCGATTCCTTTATATTGAATGAATTTTTATTTAATATGTGTAAGGATATATTTCCGAAATAATAGGCCCGTGTTCCCCAAAAATAAGTTTAATAACTGAAACCGTACACGCCCGTCAACGTATTAACAGGTACTACACATTTTCTATTGATTTACATGCCAGCGCACACCTTTGTGCTTCTTTCGTAAATCTCAAACTTATATAATCATCCCTAACAAAATCAATATTCTAAAGTAAACAAACCCAACAATAACGATACATTTTAAACTCTATAATAATATTTGCTAACATATGAATTAAAACCTAAATTTGATTTACATTGTCTACTAATTATGAAATCTTTACAAATGTAATCAGGCAATAATTAACTCTGTAGTTTATACACAAATACATGGGTATCAAACGATATTTTTTGTTCTACAGGGAGTATGTTGAGTGGTTCCTGCATTGCGTGTATGGAAGTGTACCTATTGCATTTCAAAATTGTTCTCATTGGTCTGTTTTGAACCACTTGAAACTCGCGTATTTTGTAGTCGGATAGGCTATAGAGAAGTGTCGAGCAGAACTGCAGATGCGGTGACGCAGTACTATTATACAACATCAACCTAGTATAAACAGACAAATGGTGTCCCACTCTTGAAGTAAAATTAATTTTCTTTGAATATTTTCGCATAACATAATCCGCGTGTACTCGAAAATTTAGATTTGGATCGAAAATTACTTCAAGATACTTTATGTTTTTTTCATAAATTATTCTACTTCCATTCATTTCAATGTATATGTTGTCTACATTTATATTACTAACTCTCTGTTTTCTCCCAAATACGCTGAATTTAGTCTTAGTTACATTTACAACCAATTTTTTTAAATCATGGTTCACATCTTGTTGCATTTGCCCCAAATCATCTCCAGTTATGTAAATCATAACATCATCCGCGAACAGCTCCATCTTACACCTCTCAGTCACATCATTGATATACAATAAAAACAAAACAGCTTCCAAGACTACTCCATATTTAACATCAATTAGATCTGATAAACAATCCGACTCGACTCTTTATTTTCTGTCATCCAAGTAAGACTTACACCACCCTAACACATTATGTTTAATGCCCATTTTTTCCATTTTCTTTACTAAAATATTCCTGTTTGCCGTTTCAAATGCCCGTCTCAGATCCACAAATATTGCCAGTACAAGGTTACCACCATCTATATTATTTACAAAATTATCACAAACATGTATAACTACTGTTTCACAAGAGTGGTTTTCTCTGAACCCGGATTGGTTTGGTATTATTATTTTGTTTATATTACAGTGACGCAACAGCTGTGTCTTGACCAACACCTCTAATACCTTTTCATACACTTTCACCGTATTAATTGGCCTAAACTCGCTGTGCAGCTTTGTATTTTGTACTTTTGGTACTGGTACTCCTTCCATTCGTCCGGAAAGGTGCCAGTTGACAAGGACGCGTTTATAATTTTCAGCAGGCGATTACCCGCCACATCACTCTATTTGAAATACCGTGTTGACCTCCTCCATCATTTTTTTAAGTCTCTCTAACCATCCCTTTTAATTCATGCATTGATATTTTTCGGAACTCAATAAACTCTTCAAGTGTGGGATATGTCATTACAACATCGTCCTGGCTGGTATACTTTGGAATGCTATCGATAATGTCTACAATGCTATTTATAAAATACTCATTGAACTTCCTGGCAATCACATTTTCGTTTACTATTATTACATTGCCAAATTGATCCTTATGAAGAATGCACGCAATTCAAATGCAAATCTTTTTTTCTCCACAAAACAGTTGACATTTGTTCCTAAGTAGTCATAGTTCTCGACTCTTTCCAGCTTTTCGCCTTCCACATGATACATTAGGTAAGAGTCGTTATAACACCCAGGTCATCCTAGACAACATTAATATTGAAATTGCTCCTGAATAGGTATACCTAAGGTCATAAACTAAAACTGGGTGAGGTATAGTAACCTCTTTCACATTCTAAGAAATACCTGTCTAATCAACCCTAAACATCCATCTTTAAATATTGTCACGAATAGAAATTCATTTTTAAAAAATTTAAAAACATTAAATTAAAGCAGATATTTGAAGATGGCAAAATAATAAAATGCACGAAGGAAGGTTACAACAGTCAGAATGCACGTAGTGCATATTTTTAGCAATGACAAATTACAGCTACTGCTATGCAGGAATATGAAAACAAGCGACAAACGATAGAGGTCGTCACTGAACCAATTTGGTATAAATAAGACTCGACATCCGTTAGTAAGGCAGACGGTAGAAGACAGTCAGAAGGCTCCGTCTCGTACCACAAAACGTAGTCGTCTCGAATTCTGCAACCCGCACCGGGTTCGTAAATTAATGAAATGGTTTTTGAACTCTTCCACATTTCTCGCTGATTGTTTTTATTATTATCAATAATTTCTTTAAAATATTGATCCTTCTCGTATTTAATTTGCGAAACAATAAAATTTCGCAACCGTTTATAATCTCTCCAAGTGTTATTGCCTCTTTCCCTCACTAACATATAATCTGTCCCTCTGTTGCATATTTTGTTTAATTTCATCCGAAATCCATTTCTTATTAGCGTATTTTTCTTTATAAGTTGTTTTTTTAAATGGGCACATTCATATCATTCACAAAATTATCTGCCAAAATATTAACATCGGTAACGTCACTGTTCCATGGAGAATCAAAAAAAAAGTCATGTATTTTGTTTGGATCATATGTTTTTTGCGATCTTCCATAACAAGTGATCGTTGATTTTTTGACACGTTTTTGGAACAGACCAATTATAAGATTTCATGTTACTTTGATAAGCAAAAAAGTCGAAATATATGTATTCTACTAGAATTAACGACCCAAAAAGTTAATGAAGTTAATTGGTATATAATAAGACGTCTCCAATTTGAGTAATTGCGACAGCTCTGCTTCATATTTAAAAAAAGCACCAAAAAATAACACTCATATTTTGGGAGTATGACCAATTAGTTATGAATGCTCTTTCATAATTTGAAACAAAAAAAAATATACTGAACTAGCCCATTGATGAGGTTTACAGGCAATCGAGACATTCACACAGTTAATTGACAATTTTATGTTTGATTCAGATTATTAGCCGACAACCAAGAAGGTTCCAGTGAAGTGTGCAACAAGCCGGGCTGGTATTCCTCGGTGTGCGTCGAATTAGACATTGACAGTTTAGCAATCAATACGTTACTGCAATCGCATCACGTCACTGATATAGAGGGCACTAGTAGCGCGACTAGTTTTGAAAACACTCAAGGAACTTCCATAGACGATATGCTGTCAGGAAATGCGGCCACGATTTACAACGAATCGGCACGGAGCGCCGAAGCTTTTAAAGTATTACGTGCGATGGCCACCACGTGGATGAGAGATATTTCATTACACGATAATGTCTATGCTGATTTTCAAGTTGTTCATTTTTATAGGTAAGTGCTTCATGTTTTCAAATAATATGGGAGATTCAAAGTATTTTATGACAATCTTTGACCCAGTATTGCTGTTTGACACTTGCTAGAATGTGTAAAATTCCACATAATTTTAATAGTACGTCAATTAAAAATTTTAGAAGCATTTTAAAAAATGCTTAAATTATCATGATTATCATCAGATACTGTTTTTCCTACCTGAAAGCTTTTTGGTGACAAAAACAACGTTCGCACATTCCCCAAACCTTCAGCTATTTATTGAAAAAAAAATCACGCAAATAAGTTAAAAATAAAGTCTAAATTTGGGTTAAAAGATAGAATGCTCGAAACATTAATGTTTGCGTTAACACTGCCGTAGTTTTGTCGACAGAAACAAAGAAACATTGTTTTTTATATATTTAGTCTAAGTCTTTACCGATCCCCTTTAAGTAACATATTTATTTTAATTATTCTGTTCAAATGCCTCCTTTGAAGGGCAACTTTAAAAATTCAAATAAACGATGTCTTTATAAAAGTTGAATCTACTCTGGCGCTCTACAGGATTACCCAATAAATAGTAGATTTGATGAAAATTGTTTTGGGCAACAATGTTGGTTGAGCGTAAACCAAAAACACACTTTGTCTGCTGGGTAGCTTTTAAAAAACAATTGGAGAATATGCCAGGGAATAATAATTAAAAGACTAACCCCCGTTTGCACCGTAACGTTTTTGAACGCTAATTATTGGTTACTTTAAATCACGTTTTGACTTTGACGTTAATATAGTAAGTCAAAGTCAAAAAGCGTGTTAAGTTCATCAATGGTTAGTGTTCGAAAATCGTTTCGGTGCACTCGGGGGTTAAAGTTTTAATTAATTGATCGTGTTACGCAACTTATATTATTATTTATATTGCACTAAACCAAAAATCTCCTAAATTATCTACCATACTATTAATTTTGAATATTGCCATTTTATTTATGGTATTATGTTATGGAAGGCGTAAATTTACCGGTAAGGAAAAGTAAAATTCAGAGTGACAGGAAAAGTGATTCTTATGACAAAGTAGTCTTTTCATTTCATGTTTAAATTATGCCAAAGAATGTGTTTTTGAGATGAAAAACTGACGCAAATCTGATGATATTATTATTTAAACAATTCGTAATTTACTGACAATTTTCATAATAACTGTCATAAATCTCAGAAACACGTCTTCTTTCGAAAACTGTGTTAAACTGTAATTCTTGCAAATTCTAGTCAAATTTTGACATTAGTGACAGATATTTTGTGATTTTTGGAGGATAATTTAGGCAGCCACTGTCAAAATAACTGTCATATATCTCAGAAACACGTTTTGTATCGAATACTGCAAGAAAACATTTCTAAACCCTGATTTTTGTAACTTTTAAGCACAGTTTGACAGTTGAAGAGCAAAATTGCCTGTCCGACCACTTATAGTGTAAACATGACAGTTTTAAACAAATTTTTGGAATCCTCATTCAATTTCCTACCCAATAACCTGAAAAACGTTACAAAAATTGGTACAGTCAGTGAGAAAAGCGGTGTCAAAGTTTAAACTGCCAAAAACACAAATTGAAAGGACAGTCAGGGACAAAATCGCCTGTAAACGCTACTTGGAGTGAGAAAATAACTGTTTTTAGCACATTTTTGGAATTCTCATTCAATTTCCTAGCCAATAACCTGAAAACGCTACAAAAATTGGTACAGTCAGTGAGAAAAGCGGTGTCAAAGTTTGAACTGCCAAAAACACAAATTGAAAGGACAGTCAGGGACAAAATCACCTGTAAACGCTACTTGGAGTGAGAAAATAACTGTTTTTAGCACATTTTTGGAATTCTCATTCAATTTCCTAGCCAATAACCTGAAAACGCTACAAAAATTGGTACAGTCAGTGAGAAAAGCGGTGTCAAAGTTTGAACTGCCAAAAACACAAATTGAAAGGACAGTCAGGGACAAAATCACCTGTAAACGCTACTTGGAGTGAGAAAATAACTGTTTTTAGCACATTTTTGGAATTCTCATTCAATTTCCTAGCCAATAACCTGAAAACGCTACAAAAATTGGTACAGTCAGTTAGAAAAGCGCTGTCATAGTTTGAACTGCCAAAAACACAGTTTGAAAGGACAGTCAGGGACAAAATCGCCTGTAAACGCCACTTGGATTGAGAAAATGACTCTGTTTAGCACACTTTTGGCATCCTCTTTCTATTTCCTATCCAATAACCTAAAAAACCCTACAAAATTTGGTACAGTCAGAGATAAAAGCGGTGTCAAAGTATGAACTGCCAGAAACACAGTTTGAAAGAACAGTCACGAACAAAATCAGCTGTAAAACCCACTTTGATGGAGAAAATTACAGTTTTAAGCACATTTTTGGAATCCTCATTAAATTTTCTATCCAATAATCTGAAAAAAACTACAAAAATTGGTATAGTCAGGAAGAAAAACGGTGCCAAAGTTTGAACTGCCAGAAACACAGTTTGAAAGAACAGTCAGGAACAAAATCAGCTGTAAAACCCACTTTGATGGAGAAAATGACAGTGTTAAGCACATTTTTGGAATCCTCATTAAATTTTCTATCCAATAATCTGAAAAAAACTACAAAAATTGGTATAGTCAGGAAGAAAAACGGTGCCAAAGTTTGAACTGCCAGAAACACAGTTTGAAAGAACAGTCACGAACAAAATCAGCTGTAAAACCCACTTTGAGTGAGAAAATAACAGTTTTAAGCATCTTTTTGGAATCCTCATTAAATTTCGTATCCAATAACCTCTAAAAACGCTAAAAAATTTGGTACAGTCAGGGAGAAAAACGGTGCCAAAGTTTGAACTGCCAAAAACACAGTTTGAAAGAACAGTCACGAACAAAATCAGCTGTAAAACCCACTTTGATGGAGAAAATGACAGTTTTAAGCACATTTTTGGAATCCTCATTCAATTTCCTATCCAATAAACTGAAAAACGCTACAAAAATTGGTACAGTCAGTGAGAAAAGCGGTGTCAAAATTTGAACTGCCAGAAACACAGTATTTTTAATCTACCGGTCAAATTTTCCTGGAAAAGTAAAATATACGTTACTTACCGGTAATTTACCCATCACTAGTTTAGAGTAAAAATATTTCTGAATAAGTATACCATTAGCAATTTTGAAATTCTGAACATTTAAAAATAATTTCAGCGTAACTTATGAAATACAATCATACATTATAAATTTGTAGGTGGTTAAGATCGTCAAAAGCATTGCTCTACGAGCCATCTCTGCTGAAAACATTACAAACATTAATGAGGAAACTATTTTTGCAACTGGTGGCCGAATTTAAACGTCTCGGTTCCATAATAATTTACGCAAACTTCAACAAAATAGTCATCTGCACCAAGAAAAACAGCGTCGAAGACGGTTTAGCTAGCGTCGAATTTGTGGTCAACTCCATCAGGAATAAAGAACTGTTCCATTCAATCGAAATCAGTTACAAGTAAGCTTGACGTGTACGAAAAACTGGCGCGGTTTGTAACTGATGGTTTTCGTTAGACGTTGTTGGGAGTACCTGGTTTGGGTGGATCCGGCCAACTACGCTGGTGTAGTTGGCAAGACCCCACATGACGTTCAGGAAACGTCCGCCAGTGAAGAACATCAAGAAGAAGAGGAAGAGGATGAAGATAGCGAACCGGTTCTGAATTGTAATTGGAACATTGCGGAACAGCTACCGGAACGGGCAGACTGCAGGCGCAGTTTCGAGGCAGTCATAGCAGGCTACGTGTATGCCATTTATATGAAAATGAAGGAAAACAAATCTCTCAAAATGCCGGTTGTTCTGAGTCAACCTTCGTTTGGATTGGCTGTTCGTGATGACGTCGTAGATTTTGCCAAACAATTACTTGCCGGGGAGATAAGTCAAAATTTATTCAAGTGAGTATAACTTTTCTTTTTCTTTACCTTCACTAATCAACGTTATTTCAATTTAAAAATTTTATATAATAATAACCGTTTCTGAAATATTTGATTTTTTTTGTTTTTTAAATTGTTTTTGAACTTATGTTTGGTGATCTTTTGTCTTATATTACATTTAAATCGTTCATACTGTTCTCGCGGACTGAGTTTACCCGTGCGTCATCCCCCTGTGATTTAGAAGTAGACATGCATTATTGACTTCATCCTTGTCTATTGTTCACTTTCAGAAAGGGTAAATAACTAAGTGAATGTCTTCCAAAAAAAAACATTTAGGTACTGATTAGCGCTTCTATTTCAGTCGTTGTCAGTTTGAAAACCATCGAAATTTATTTGATTTGTTTACTATTAATTCTTTTCCGTTTCTTTGTGTTGTTAATCATTTATAAAGTTTTCTATTTACCACACCACCACAGTTCTTTTAAGAGCTATTGTTTCTACGCTTTTAACATTCTGTAAGTACTTTCATAATATTATTATTAATATTTTTATTTTTTTCATGTCGGCTGTCGCGATCTAACCAAAATTGGCACAATTACTTACCTGTTTAAAAAAAAGTGGTTTTTGGGTGTCTATTATGGTTTTTATTTAACCATTTGGTTTTTCCTAAATTCGGAATTACTTACTATTACAGTATTTTTTTAGAAAATGCCTGGAAAAATTCTCCACAGACAAGCCCAGCAGTTAATTTTTAACCTTTGTGAATATTTTGAATTGGAAAAAACCAATGGAGTACCTTTAGAAGCTTTGTCATCTGTTCAGGAAAAAAATAAGAAATTTTAAGACCTTACATATTCTGACTGATGTATTTTTTTTGATACTAGAAGGTTGCAGCTGCTTTGAAAATTTCCCGCAAAACTGTTTATTCGATTTGGAAAAAGCAAGCAAGTAATCTTATGATTTCCTCACCTAGAAAACGTAAAGGAGACCTTATAGACGGGCCAAGACCACTAATTTATCTGAAAGCATTAAAATGGATGTTCGAAATACATTATATAATACAGTGCGTTTTTTTTAACGCGCAACATAGGATTTTACGTGTTAAATTTTTAAGCCCATGTTAGACCATGTTATTTTGGAACTACAAGTATAAAACTTGACGGGTGGCTGTTTCGTACCCTGAAGCTTAAGTAAGTTTACCAATTCGACCTAAAAAGTGTTAAAACGCTTGCAAAAAATCATCTTTTTTCGAAAAGGTTTTATCGTTTCATACTCCCTGTATGCATTGTTGTTCTTTGTTGTTTTTGATACTGGCACGGCAGGTAGCAGGTAAAATTTGGCGTAGAAAGTAAAACAGGGTGATCATTAACTTTATGTCAAGAAAGTTAAGAACAAAAGAAGTATTTTTATAAGTGAATTGTTCAAAGTGACCTCCGTTTGAGGCCAAACAGTATTCCAAACAATCATAAAATGCCCTTTTGACGTTCAAAAGATGTCGGGTCGTGATGCAGTCAAAATATGTCACTTTACCTGCTACCTGCCCTGCCAGTATAAAAACAAGGAACAACAATGCATACAGGGAGTATGGAACGATAAAATCTTTTCGAAAAAAAAATGATTTTTTCCAGTTTTTAATCACTTTTTAGACCAAATTGGTAGACTTACTTAAGCTTCAGGGTACTAAAGACACACCCGTCAAGTTATAGACTTGCAGTTCCAAAAAAAAATGGTCTAACATGGGCTTAAAAATGTAACACGTAAAATCCTATGTTGCGCGTTAAAAAAAACGCACTGTATGTACAACGATAGTATGTTAATAATAGTAAAATATATCTACTTTTGTAAGAAACATCTATTAACATTTCATTGTTTCCAGAGACTGAGATTTTTTGGTTGCATTATAGATTTTTCGTAAAAAGTCATAGAAAAAATAAAATAAGCGTCTAAAATGTTTTCCAGCGGGTTTAAAATAAAATAAGTGGATTGCAACCTGAAAATGAGATATGAGATACTACAGCATCACTCAGAATGTCTTATTGAATTTTTAATTTGTTGTATTTATTTTAGAGAAGCATGTAACCATCCAGAATCTAAATCAAGAGCTTAAAGTTAAATAAATACTACATATTGGTGATACATCTTTGCGAATTTTGGTAAATAAATTAGGTTTCAAATTTAGACGGAATTTTATGATCCAAACGGAGACTTCTCATAAATAAAAAATGCTATTTCGGTCAAGATATTTTTGATTTGCTTTGGTATAAGGTTGTTTTAGTGCAAATTTGCAGCCAAAGATCTCTACTTTCTGACTGACAATACACGCAAAATTTTAAACGTGATGAAGCTTTAGACACGCCCTTTTCTATAATATGAACACAACAGGTTCGTTGACGAAAACTTGATTTGATTCATATGATTATAAATAACGTAGCCTTCCTGACGCACGGGTAAATTCACTCCGCGAGAACAGTATGGTAAGAATTCCAGATACTACATGAAAAACTAAATATTTCTGTTTAAATAACTTTGTTTGGAGAAAAATGGACTATAATCACCGTTATCCCCTGCGGCTCCTCATTTCTTTTTGAACAATTTTTTTTTTTTAATCAAATTTTATAGAATGACAGAACGAGTGCACAACGTTCTAAAACCGGCGCCGGACGGCACAAGCGCAGCTCTAGTTTTTGTAAAAGCGGTTTGCCACGTTTTGGGCCTAGATCCGGCAGTGGCGGAAGTGGTAGACCATTTGAAGAGCAATCTGCTACGGTTAATTGGCGTCGGCGAATTTTCGGAAATCGCAATCTGGTCCGACACTACAGTCTCTTACGTAGTGCCTCAAATAATATGCAAAAAATGCAATCATTGTAGAGACATAGGTTTGTGTTCCTAACCAATATGCAGGGTGTTTCATAATATACGCGCAGGACTTCTGGATATGGTTAGTTCGTCCAAAAATGGGAAAACAAGTTTTTAGTAACTCACCCTCCATTGGTGATGCATTTTAGAGATAGAGGGTGTTTTGGATTGACAAAAAAATTGTTTTTTGTAACAGTGAACAAAAAACAGCTTTTTAAGCATTATATAGGATAGTTTTTCTCCCCAACTTCTACGCTACTGGTAAAAGTACGGTTTTGACACGCCCATTTGAACGGTCAATGTGAAGTCAATCGTTTTCGAGAAAAATTAACTTTTATGTTTAAAAACATGGTCAATTTTTGTTACTAAAAACATTTTTCATATTTTTGAATGAGCTACCATATTATGAAGCATATACAAGGTGGTCTAGTTTTAAGAGTCAATAATTCACCATTCGATAGTCCGTCAAAAAATAAGTTGACATGCATTACGTCATTTTTCTGAGAAACGCTTCCTAACGAAGACACAGACCTCCAAATTTCAGTTTAAAAAATCGGTTTTTTGCTATAACTGTCAGAACTGTTGGACCGATTTTGATCAAATTTGGAATAAGTATGAAATGAATACTCGTAATTTAATGTGAAGCATATGATCAATGAAGATTTGACGTAAATATCATATAAGAGAACTGTCTGGTCCCGTTGCTATTATAACGATCAAAGGAAGTTCAGAATGCCTCTAAAGTAGTCAAAAATCTTCCGAAATAGCCTAGAAGCTTCCAAAACACAATAGAAGCTCCGAAATCTTCCAAAACAGTATCTGGAAGCTTCCAAATGCTCCTGAAATAGCTTAGAAGCTTCCAAAAGCTTTTAGAGCATTCTGAAAGTTTCCAAACGCTCTTCAACTAGTCTAGAAGCTTTCAAATCAGTGTGTGTTAAACGCACGATTCTAGAACAGTTTAAAAGCTTCCAACAATTTCTAGAACCGTCGTCTAAGATTTCCAAATACCTCTAAAGCAGTCCAAAACTTTCAATATACTCGTGAAACTATCCAAAAGAGTGTCTAGAACTTTCTAAATGCTCCTGAATCAGCTTAGAAGATTCCAAAAGCTTTCAGAGCAGTCTAAATACAGCTTCAACTGGTCTCTACAAGCTTTCAAATCACTAAAGCCATCTGTATGATTCTAGAGCAGTTTAAAAGCTTTCAACAATTTTTAGGACTGTCTAAGAGTTCCCAAATGCCTGTAAAACAGTCCAGAATCTTTAATATGCTCTTTAAGCTATCCAAAAACCTACCAACTGTTCCTGAAATAATCTAAAAAGGTTTCAGAAGCTTCCAAAACACTATAGAAACTCCAAAAGCTTCCAGAAGAGTGTCTAGAACTTTCCAAATGCTCCTGAATCAGCTTAGAAGCTTCCAAATGCGTTAAAACACTTTAAAACTTCCAAATTCACTTCAAAGAGTCTAGAAGCACTCAAAAGCCTCTGAAACAGTGTCTAGAACCTTTAAAATGTTCCTGAAACAGGTTAGTGGCTCCCAAAAGCTTTTAGAGCACTCTAAATACAGCTTCCATATGCTCTTCAACTAGTCTAAAAGCTTTCAAATCAGTCTAAAGCCATTTGTATGATTCTAGAGCAATTTAAAAGCTTTAAACAATTTTTAGGACCGTCTAAGAGTTCCCAAATGCCTGTAAAACAGTCCAGAATCTTTAATATGCTTTTTAAGCTGTCCAAAAACTACCAACTGTTCCTGAAATAGTCTAAAAAGGTTTCAGAAGCTTCCAAAACACTATAGAAACTCCAAAAGCTTCCAGAAGAGTGTCTAGAACTTTCTAAATGCTCCTGAATCAGCTTAAAAGCTTCCAAATGCGTTAAAACAGTTTAAAACTTCCAAATGCACTTCAAAGAGACTAGAAGCACTCAACAGCCTCTGAAACAGTGTCTAGAACCTTTCAAATGTTCCTGAAACAGGTTAGAAGCTTCCAAAAGCTTTTAGAGCACTCTAAATACAGCTTCCATATGCTCTTCAACTAGTCTAAAAGCTTTCAAATCAGTCTAAAGCCATTTGTATGATTCTAGAGCAGTTTAAAAGCTTTAAACAATTTTTAGGACTGTCTAAGAGTTCCCAAATGCCTGTAAAACAGTCCAGAATCTTTAATATGCTTTTTGAGCTGTCCAAAAACTACCAACTGTTCCTGAAATAGTCTAAAAAGGTTTCAGAAGCTTCCAAAACACTATAGAAACTCCAAAAGCTTCCAGAAGAGCATCTAGAACTTTCCAAATGCTCCTGGATCAGCTTAGAAGATTCCAAAAGCTTTCAGAGCAGTTTAAATACAGCTTCAATATGCTCTTCAACTGGTCTCTAAAGGCTTTCAAATCACTCTAAAGCCATCTGTATGATTCTAGAGCAGTTTAAAAGCTTTCAACAATTTTTAGGACTGTCTAAGAGTTCCCAAATGCCTGTAAAACAGTCCAGAATCTTTAATATGCTCTTTAAGCTATCCAAAAACCTACCAACTGTTCCTGAAATAATCTAAAAAGGTTTCAGAAGCTTCCAAAACACTATATAAACTCCAAAAGCTTCCAGAAGAGTGTCTAGAACTTTCCAAATGCTCCTGAATCAGCTTAGAAGCTTCCAAATGCGTTAAAACAGTTTAAAACTTCCAAATGCACTTCAAAGAGTCTAGAAGCACTCAAAAGCCTCTGAAACAGTGTCTAGAACCTTTAAAATGTTCCTGAAACAGGTTAGTGGCTCCCAAAAGCTTTTAGAGCACTCTAAATACAGCTTCCATATGCTCTTCAACTAGTCTAAAAGCTTTCAAATCAGTCTAAAGCCATTTGTATGATTCTAGAGCAATTTAAAAGCTTTAAACAATTTTTAGGACTGTCTAAGAGTTCCCAAATGCCTGTAAAACAGTCCAGAATCTTTAATATGCTCTTTAAGCTATCCAAAAACCTACCAACTGTTCCTGAAATAGTCTAAAAAGGTTTCAGCAGCTTCCAAAACACTATAGAAACTCCAAAAGCTTCCAGAAGAGAATCTAGAACTTTCCAAATGCTCCTGGATCAGCTTAGAAGATTCCAAAAGCTTTCAGAGCAGTTTAAATACAGCTTCAATATGCTCTTCAACTGGTCTCTAAAGGCTTCCAAATCACTCTAAAGCCATCTCTATGATTCTAGAGCAGTTTAAAAGCTTTCAACAATTTTTAGGACTGTCTAAGAGTTCCCAAATGCCTGTAAAACAGTCCAGAATCCTTAATATGCTCTTTAAGCTGTCCAAAAACCTACCAACTGTTCCTGAAATAGTCTAAAAAGGTTTCAGAAGCTTCCAAAACACTATAGAAACTCCAAAAGCTTCCAGAAGAGCATCTAGAACTTTCCAAATGCTCCTGGATCAGCTTAGAAGATTCCAAAAGCTTTCAGAGCAGTTTAAATACAGCTTCAATATGCTCTTCAACTGGTCTCTAAAGGCTTTCAAATCACTCTAAAGCCATCTGTATGATTCTAGAGCAGTTTAAAAGCTTTCAACAATTTTTAGGACTGTCTAAGAGTTCCCAAATGCCTGTAAAACAGTCCAGAATCTTTAATATGCTCTTTAAGCTATCCAAAAACCTACCAACTGTTCCTGAAATAGTCTAAAAAGGTTTCAGCAGCTTCCAAAACACTATAGAAACTCCAAAAGCTTCCAGAAGAGAATCTAGAACTTTCCAAATGCTCCTGGATCAGCTTAGAAGATTCCAAAAGCTTTCAGAGCAGTTTAAATACAGCTTCAATATGCTCTTCAACTGGTCTCTAAAGGCTTCCAAATCACTCTAAAGCCATCTGTATGATTCTAGAGCAGTTTAAAAGCTTTCAACAATTTTTAGGACTGTCTAAGAGTTCCCAAATGCCTGTAAAACAGTCCAGAATCCTTAATATGCTCTTTAAGCTGTCCAAAAACCTACCAACTGTTCTTGAAATAGTCTAAAAAGGTTTCAGAAGCTTCCAAAACACTATAGAAACTCCAAAAGCCTCCAGAAGAGTGTCTAGAACTTTCCAAATGCTCCTGAATCAGCTTAAAAGCTTCCAAATGCGTTAAAACAGTTTAAAACTTCCAAATTCACTTCAAAGAGTCTAGAAGCACTCAAAGGCGTCTGAAACAGTGTCTAGAACCTTTCAAATGTTCCTAAAACAGGTTAGAAGCTTCCAAAAGCTTTTAGAGCACTCTAAATACAGCTTCCATATGCTCTTCAACTAGTCTAAAAGCTTTCAAATCAGTCTAAAGCCATCTGTATGATTTTAGAGCAGTTTAAAAGCTTTCAACAATTTTTAGGACTGTCTAAGAGTTCCCAAATGCCTGTAAAACAGTCCAGAATCCTTAATATGCTCTTTAAGCTGTCCAAAAACCTACCAACTGTTCTTGAAATAGTCTAAAAAGGTTTCAGAAGCTTCCAAAACACTATAGAAACTCCAAAAGCCTCCAGAAGAGTGTCTAGAACTTTCCAAATGCTCCTGAATCAGCTTAAAAGCTTCCAAATGCGTTAAAACAGTTTAAAACTTCCAAATTCACTTCAAAGAGTCTAGAAGCACTCAAAGGCGTCTGAAACAGTGTCTAGAACCTTTCAAATGTTCCTAAAACAGGTTAGAAGCTTCCAAAAGCTTTTAGAGCACTCTAAATACAGCTTCCATATGCTCTTCAACTAGTCTAAAAGCTTTCAAATCAGTCTAAAGCCATCTGTATGATTTTAGAGCAGTTTAAAAGCTTTCAACACTTTTTAGGACTGTCTAAGAGTTCCCAAATGCCTGTAAAACAGTCCAGAATCTTTAATATGCTCTTTAAGCTGTCCAAAAACTACCAACTGTTCCTGAAATAGTCTAAACAGGTTTCAGAAGCTTCCAAAACACTATAGAAACTCCAAAAGCTTCCAGAAGAGCATCTAGAACTTTCCAAATGCTCCTGGATCAGCTTAGAAGATTCCAAAAGCTTTCAGAGCAGTTTAAAACTTCCAAATGCACTTCAAAGAGTCTAGAAGCACTCAAAAGCCTCTGAAACAGTGTCTAGAACCTTTAAAATGTTCCTGAAACAGGTTAGTGGCTCCCAAAAGCTTTTAGAGCACTCTAAATACAACTTCCATATGCTCTTCAACTAGTCTAAAAGCTTTCAAATCAGTCTAAAGCCATTTGTATGATTCTAGAGCAGTTTAAAAGCTTTAAACAATTTTTAGGACTGTCTAAGAGTTCCCAAATGCCTGTAAAACAGTCCAGAATCTTTAATATGCTCTTTAAGCTATCCAAAAACCTACCAACTGTTCCTGAAATAGTCTAAAAAGGTTTCAGCAGCTTCCAAAACACTATAGAAACTCCAAAAGCTTCCAGAAGAGAATCTAGAACTTTCCAAATGCTCCTGGATCAGCTTAGAAGATTCCAAAAGCTTTCAGAGCAGTTTAAATACAGCTTCAATATGCTCTTCAACTGGTCTCTAAAGGCTTTCAAATCACTCTAAAGCCATCTGTATGATTCTAGAGCAGTTTTCAGCAGCTTTCAACAATTTTTAGGACTGTCTAAGAGTTCCCAAATGCCTGTAAAACAGTCCAGAATCTTTAATATGCTCTTTAAGCTGTCCAAAAACCTACAAACTGTTCCTGAAATAGTCTAAAAAGGTTTCAGAAGCTTCCAAAACACTATAGAAACTCCAAAAGCCTCCAGAAGAGTGTTTAGAACTTTCTAAATGCTCCTGAATCAGCTTAGAAGCTTCCAAATGCGTTAAAACAGTTTAAAACTTCCAAATGCACTTCAAAGGGTCTAGAAGCACTCAAAAGCCTCTGAAACAGTGTCTAGAACCTTTCAAATGTTCCTGAAACAGGTTAGAAACTTCCAAAAGCTTTTAGAGCACTCTAAATACAGCTTCCATATGCTCTTCAACTAGTCTAGAAGCTTTCAAATCAGTCTAAAGCCATCTGTATGATTCTAGAGCAGTTTAAAAGCTTTAAACAATTTTTACGACTGTCTAAGAGTTCCCAAATGCCTGTAAAACAGTCCAGAATCTTTAATATGCTTTTTAAGCTGTCCAAAAAACTACCAACTGTTCCTGAAATGGTCTAAAAAGGTTTCAGAAGCTTCCAAAACACTATAGAAACTCCAAAAGCTTCCAGAAGAGTGTCTAGAACTTTCTAAATGCTCCTGAATCAGCTTAAAAGCTTCCAAATGCGTTAAAACAGTTTAAAACTTCCAAATTCACTTCAAAGAGTCTAGAAGCACTCAAAGGCGTCTGAAACAGTGTCTAGAACCTTTCAAATGTTCCTAAAACAGGTTAGAAGCTTCCAAAAGCTTTTAGAGCACTCTAAATACAGCTTCCATATGCTCTTCAACTAGTCTAAAAGCTTTCAAATCAGTCTAAAGCCATCTGTATGATTTTAGAGCAGTTTAAAAGCTTTCAACACTTTTTAGGACTGTCTAAGAGTTCCCAAATGCCTGTAAAACAGTCCAGAATCTTTAATATGCTCTTTAAGCTGTCCAAAAACTACCAACTGTTCCTGAAATAGTCTAAACAGGTTTCAGAAGCTTCCAAAACACTATAGAAACTCCAAAAGCTTCCAGAAGAGTGTCTAGAACTTTCTAAATGCTCCTGAATCAGCTTAGAAGCTTCCAAATGCGTTAAAACAGTTTAAAACTTCCAAATGCACTTCAAAGAGTCTAGAAGCACTCAAAAGCCTCTGAAACAGTGTCTAGAACCTTTAAAATGTTCCTGAAACAGGTTAGTGGCTCCCAAAAGCTTTTAGAGCACTCTAAATACAACTTCCATATGCTCTTCAACTAGTCTAAAAGCTTTCAAATCAGTCTAAAGCCATTTGTATGATTCTAGAGCAGTTTAAAAGCTTTAAACAATTTTTAGGACTGTCTAAGAGTTCCCAAATGCCTGTAAAACAGTCCAGAATCTTTAATATGCTTTTTGAGCTGTCCAAAAACTACCAACTGTTCCTGAAATAGTCTAAAAAGGTTTCAGAAGCTTCCAAAACACTATAGAAACTCCAAAAGCTTCCAGAAGAGCATCTAGAACTTTCCAAATGCTCCTGGATCAGCTTAGAAGATTCCAAAAGCTTTCAGAGCAGTTTAAATACAGCTTCAATATGCTCTTCAACTGGTCTCTAAAGGCTTTCAAATCACTCTAAAGCCATCTGTATGATTCTAGAGCAGTTTAAAAGCTTTCAACAATTTTTAGGACTGTCTAAGAGTTCCCAAATGCCTGTAAAACAGTCCAGAATCTTTAATATGCTCTTTAAGCTATCCAAAAACCTACCAACTGTTCCTGAAATAGTCTAAAAAGGTTTCAGCAGCTTCCAAAACACTATAGAAACTCCAAAAGCTTCCAGAAGAGAATCTAGAACTTTCCAAATGCTCCTGAATCAGCTTAGAAGCTTCCAAATGCGTTAAAACAGTTTAAAACTTCCAAATGCACTTCAAAGAGTCTAGAAGCACTCAAAAGCCTCTGAAACAGTGTCTAGAACCTTTCAAATGTTCCTGAAACAGGTTAGTGGCTCCCAAAAGCTTTTAGAGCACTCTAAATACAGCTTCCATATGCTCTTCAACTAGTCTAAAAGCTTTCAAATCAGTCTAAAGCCATTTGTATGATTCTAGAGCAATTTAAAAGCTTTAAACAATTTTTAGGACCGTCTAAGAGTTCCCAAATGCCTGTAAAACAGTCCAGAATCTTTAATATGCTTTTTAAGCTATCCAAAAACCTACCAACTGTTCCTGAAATAGTCTAAAAAGGTTTCAGCAGCTTCCAAAACACTATAGAAACTCCAAAAGCTTCCAGAAGAGCATCTAGAACTTTCCAAATGCTCCTGGATCAGCTTAGAAGATTCCAAAAGCTTTCAGAGCAGTTTAAATACAGCTTCAATATGCTCTTCAACTGGTCTCTAAAGGCTTTCAAATCACTCTAAAGCCATCTGTATGATTCTAGAGCAGTTTTCAGCAGCTTTCAACAATTTTTAGGACTGTCTAAGAGTTCCCAAATGCCTGTAAAACAGTCCAGAATCTTTAATATGCTCTTTAAGCTGTCCAAAAACCTACAAACTGTTCCTGAAATAGTCTAAAAAGGTTTCAGAAGCTTCCAAAACACTATAGAAACTCCAAAAGCCTCCAGAAGAGTGTTTAGAACTTTCTAAATGCTCCTGAATCAGCTTAGAAGCTTCCAAATGCGTTAAAACAGTTTAAAACTTCCAAATGCACTTCAAAGGGTCTAGAAGCACTCAAAAGCCTCTGAAACAGTGTCTAGAACCTTTCAAATGTTCCTGAAACAGGTTAGAAACTTCCAAAAGCTTTTAGAGCACTCTAAATACAGCTTCCATATGCTCTTCAACTAGTCTAGAAGCTTTCAAATCAGTCTAAAGCCATCTGTATGATTCTAGAGCAGTTTAAAAGCTTTAAACAATTTTTACGACTGTCTAAGAGTTCCCAAATGCCTGTAAAACAGTCCAGAATCTTTAATATGCTTTTTAAGCTGTCCAAAAACTACCAACTGTTCCTGAAATGGTCTAAAAAGGTTTCAGAAGCTTCCAAAACACTATAGAAACTCCAAAAGCTTCCAGAAGAGTGTCTAGAACTTTCTAAATGCTCCTGAATCAGCTTAAAAGCTTCCAAATGCGTTAAAACAGTTTAAAACTTCCAAATTCACTTCAAAGAGTCTAGAAGCACTCAAAGGCGTCTGAAACAGTGTCTAGAACCTTTCAAATGTTCCTAAAACAGGTTAGAAGCTTCCAAAAGCTTTTAGAGCACTCTAAATACAGCTTCCATATGCTCTTCAACTAGTCTAAAAGCTTTCAAATCAGTCTAAAGCCATCTGTATGATTTTAGAGCAGTTTAAAAGCTTTCAACACTTTTTAGGACTGTCTAAGAGTTCCCAAATGCCTGTAAAACAGTCCAGAATCTTTAATATGCTCTTTAAGCTGTCCAAAAACTACCAACTGTTCCTGAAATAGTCTAAAAAGGTTTCAGAAGCTTCCAAAACACTATAGAAACTCCAAAAGCTTCCAGAAGAGTGTCTAGAACTTTCTAAATGCTCCTGAATCAGCTTAGAAGCTTCCAAATGCGTTAAAACAGTTTAAAACTTCCAAATGCACTTCAAAGAGTCTAGAAGCACTCAAAAGCCTCTGAAACAGTGTCTAGAACCTTTCAAATGTTCCTGAAACAGGTTAGTGGCTCCCAAAAGCTTTTAGAGCACTCTAAATACAACTTCCATATGCTCTTCAACTAGTCTAAAAGCTTTCAAATCAGTCTAAAGCCATCTGTATGATTCTAGAGCAGTTTAAAAGCTTTCAACAATTTTTAGGACTGTCTAAGAGTTCCCAAATGCCTGTAAAACAGTCCAGAATCTTTAATATGCTCTTTAAGCTATCCAAAAACCTACCAACTGTTCCTGAAATAATCTAAAAAGGTTTCAGAAGCTTCCAAAACACTATAGAAACTCCAAAAGCCTCCAGAAGAGTGTTTAGAACTTTCTAAATGCTCCTGAATCAGCTTAGAAGCTTCCAAATGCGTTAAAACAGTTTAAAACTTCCAAATGCACTTCAAAGAGTCTAGAAGCACTCAAAAGCCTCTGAAACAGTGTCTAGAACCTTTAAAATGTTCCTGAAACAGGTTAGTGGCTCCCAAAAGCTTTTAGAGCACTCTAAATACAACTTCCATATGCTCTTCAACTAGTCTAAAAGCTTTCAAATCAGTCTAAAGCCATCTGTATGATTCTAGAGCAGTTTAAAAGCTTTCAACAATTTTTAGGACTGTCTAAGAGTTCCCAAATGCCTGTAAAACAGTCCAGAATCTTTAATATGCTCTTTAAGCTATCCAAAAACCTACCAACTGTTCCTGAAATAATCTAAAAAGGTTTCAGAAGCTTCCAAAACACTATAGAAACTCCAACAGCTTCCAGAAGAGTGTCTAGAACTTTCCAAATGCTCCTGAATTAGCTTAGAAGCTTCCAAATGCGTTAAAACAGTTTAAAACTTCCAAATGCACTTCAAAGAGTCTAGAAGCACCCAAAAGCTTCTGAAACAGTGTCTAGAACCTTTCAAATGTTCCTGAAACGGGTTAGAAGCTTCCAAAAGCTTTTAGAGCACTCTAAATACAGCTTCCATATGCTCTTCAACTAGTCTAAAAGCTTGCAAATCAGTCTAAAGCCATCTGTATGATTCTAGAGCAGTTTAAAAGTTTTGAACAATTTTTAGGACTGTCTAAGAGTTCCCAAATGCCTGTAAAACAGTCCAGAATCTTTAATATGCTCTTTAAGCTGTCCAAAAACCTACCAACTGTTCCTGAAATAGTCTAAAAAGGTTTCAGAAGCTTCCAAAACACTATAGAAACTCCAAAAGCTTCCAGAAGAGTGTCCAGAACTTTCCAAATGGTCCTGAATCAGCTTAGAAGCCACCAAATGCGTTAAAACAGTTTAAAACTTCCAAATGCACTTCAAAGAGTCTAGAAGCACTCAAAAGCCTCTGAAACAGTGTCTAGAACCTTTCAAATGTTCCTGAAACAGGTTAGAAGCTTCCAAAAGCTTTTAGAGCACTCTAAATACAGCTTCCATATGCTCTTCAACTAGTCTAAAAGCTTGCAAATCAGTCTAAAGCCATCTGTATGATTCTAGAGCAGTTTAAAAGTTTTGAACAATTTTTAGGACTGTCTAAGAGTTCCCAAATGCCTGTAAAACACTCCAGAATCTTTAATATGCTCTTTAAGCTGTCCAAAAACGTACCAACTGTTCCTGAAATAGTCTAAAAAGATTTCAGAAGCTTCCAAAACACTATAGAAACTCCAAAAGCTTCCAGAAGAGTGTCTAGAACTTTCCAAATGCTCCTGAATCAGCTTAGAAGCTTCCAAATGCGTTAAAACAGTTTAAAACTTCCAAATGCACTTCAAAGAGTCTAGAAGCACTCAAAAGCCTCTGAAACAGTGTCTAGAACCTTTCAAATGTTCCTGAAACAGGTTAGAAGCTTCCAAAAGCTTTTAGAGCACTCTAAATACAGCTTCCATATGCTCTTCAACTAGTCTAAAAGCTTCTTTCTAGATTCTAGAGCAGTTTAAAAGCTTTCAACAATTTTTAGGATCGTCTAAGAGTTCCCAAATGCCTGTAAAACAGTCCAAAATCTTTAATAAGCTGTCCAAATGTTGCAGAAATAGTTTAAAAAGGTTTCAGAAGCTTCCAAAACATTATAGAAACTCTAAAAGGTTCTAAAAAAGTAAACAGTGTCTAGAAACTTCCAAATGCTGTTAAAACAGCTTAGAAGCTTCTAAAAGCATTTAGAACTGTGTAAAAACTTCCAAAAATTTCTAAAACCGCCTAAGAGTTCCCAAATGTCTCTAAAACAATTCATAACCTTCAATACGCTCTTTAATCTGGCCAAAAACCTACGAAATGAACCTGAAACCCTTCCAGATGGCTTTTAGAACAGTCTAAAACTTTTAAATGTTCTTGAACTAGTCTAGACCCTCTTAAAAGATTTAAAAACAGTCTAAAAGTTTCCGTATGCTTCTAGAGTAGTTTGTGAGAGTCCAAATTTGTACTGAATAATCTAAAAACTTACTACTTTACTCAGGCTAGAAATTACTGTACTAAGACTAAAAATAATCCAAAAGTCTATTTTCAGGACTTTAATTTTTCTACAACTCAAGTTTCTGGCTTAAAACAAGTCTAGAGGTCAATTAAACACTGGTAACAGTTCAAATTAAATTTTCGGACTAATTCAATTCTAAAAATTAGTGTTCAAGACTAATATCGTAGCATTTAGTGCCGAAATTTTTTACTTTCATCACTGAAGAGACTGAAACTTAACTTTTACTATTATAAATAGTTTTAAACTCGATTTTTCAGTCTTAAAGCACCAAAAACAGTCCGAATTTCTTAGAAATGCTCCAATTTTTTGAAGTCAATTTAACAGTGAATAAGAAGCTTGAAATGACATTTTCAAGATTGTGAACAGTGTACAAACTGGATTTCAGGGCTGATAAGTCAAAAGTTTCGTAAAGGGTCTTAAAACTCGATTTTTCAGGCTGGAAACAGCCTTCTCTCTCTCTCCAATGGCGCTACAGCCCAAATTGAGCCTTGGCCTCCTTTATCTTCCGCCTCCAACACTGTCGATTTAACGCCGCTCTCCTCCAGGTTCTGACACCTATCAAGTTTTGCGCGTCTTCTGTCACTCCATCCTCCCATCTTTTCCGTGGTCTCCCTTTTGGTCTTCTGCCCTGCATCCTACTATTGAGGGCCCTTTTTGGTAGTCTTTTATCCGGCATTCTTACTACGTGACCTGCCCATCGTAGCCTCTGTAGTCTGACGAATTCTGAGATAGGTGCCTCCTTGAAAAGTTGGTAGATTTCATGATTATATCTTCTTCTCCATATCTCATTTTCATGTAGTGGCCCAAAGATCCGTCTTAGTATTCTTCTTTCAAACACCTCCAGTTTATTCTGTGATTTCTTTGTCATGACCCATGTCTCGCATCCATAGCATACTATCGGCCTGATGATGATTTTGTATATCCTGATTTTTGATTTTCTGTGTATGATTTTGGAGCGGAATATATGGGACAGAGCGAAGTAGGCTTCGTTTGCCGATATTATTGGATGTTGTATCTCCGATTCCTCTGATCCTCTCCAACACCTAGATATGTAAAGCTCTGGACAGCATCCACGTTATCCTCTACTCTGAGGTAGTTTTTGTTTCCTCTTGTTCTTGCCTGGGTTAGTGTTTTTGTCTTTTTGTGTATTTATTTCAAGTCCGATGTTTCTGGCCTCTCTCTTCAGTTGTGTGTATATTTCTGCCGCCTCTTCCGCTCTGCGGGACATAATATTGATATCATCTGCGTAGGCGGCCAGTTGTACCGATTTGTTTGTTAATAAGTTTGACCTCCCAGCATTTGTTTGTCGTATGACATATTCCAGAGCCAGGGTAAACAGTGTCGGTGCAAATCCGTCGCCCTGTTTTAATCCTTTATTTATTGGGAATATCTCGGTAGTCTGCTTTGTCAAAAACTTGGTGAAGATAGCCTTAGAACTCGATTTTCCAAGCTGAAAACAGTTTTAAAGTTCTAAAAATAGTCCAGAGTTCTATAAGAAAATGGAAAGCCAAGTAAAAAAACTTGAAAAGTTAGTATTCAAGCCAATTTTCTTGAATCTAATGTCAATATCCTGTATCTAAGACTATTTTCAAGACTAAAATATTGAAATGTGTTTTCAAATTATAAAAACTTACTTCAAATGCAAATTTTAAGCTACTCATGTCACTTTTTATTGGTTCAGGGTCACTTTTTGGTGTCTAAGCCAATTTTCAAGGTTTGAATGTATGAATTTGCAGTCAAACATTCTAGAGAAAGTTGTTTTTAAGCCTCTCAAGGGAATTTTCAAGACTAAAGACTTTCAATTTGTGTGAAAACTATGAAAACTGGTTACAAAGTCAATTTTTACCGTTTCAAAGTAAATTTACCGGTTTCTAAGTCAATTTCCAAAATTAAAGTCTTTCAGTTTGTCTGGAAACTATGAAAACTGGCTACAAAGACATGTTTTAAGCTTCTTAAGTCAATTTTCACCGTTTCTAAGACAATTTTTAGGTTGGGTTGGGTTGGTTTTGGCTCTTTAAACATAATAGCTCAATTTTAAGAAGTTTAAACTACTTATTTTTCCAAACTAAACATGAAAAGTAAAAGAAACTGTAATTTTTGATTTAACTCCATGAATACTTGTGCTCCAACGGTCTGACGGTTATGACAAGAAACTGATGAACTTTGAAAGACATTTTTCAGGAAAATGACATAATGCATGTCTACTTAATTTTTGATGGATGAATTATTGACATTTAACACTGGCCCACTCTGTATATTATGAAACACCCTGTATTTAATGGTGTTAATAACGTTGAATTTTGTAGATCTAGGTAGGGATCCGTACAGAACAGAACACTCATGGTATTGTCCAAATTGTGAAGCATCTTACGTAAGCGCCGAAATTGAAACCTTTTTACTGGACACGGTCTCTAGAAAGTTTTTAGCGTACAATTTACAAGATTTGCAATGCAAAAAATGCAATCAGGTAAGTTTCTTCAACTTTACAATAGTACGGATATCAAAAATTGTTTGTTTTACAGATCAAAATGGAAAATCTTATAAAACATTGTCATTGCGCTTCCGATTATCGTTGTTTAATGTCTCGGGGAGACTTTGTTAAATTGTTGGGGACCTTTTTAAAATTAGGGAATCGTTTTTCTATGCCCGCTTTAGCTGAAACTGTTGAGCGGGTTTTAAGTATGGTTTAGGAGTTTTTAACAAAACAAAAATCGTAAAATAGTTGAATAGTAATGGTTATTTTTTTAATTGGGTGGGAGTTTTATTTAATTATTACACCTGCAGTAGATCCTTTTTCAGTTTGAATCACGTTTCAGGTACATTAACACAGCGGTTAAGTCAGTTAAAGGGAAACTTTTACTTCCAACTAAATTGTTAACTTGTGAGTTCAATAAAGGGAAGTTTCCACATTTTATAGATGAAGAAAATGAATTCTATGAATAGGTACCTACAGGGTGATTGGTTACATTTGCTGTTATCCTTATCTGATCAACGATTGACTTTATCGAAAAATGTCAAATATGAAAGTTATAGTCCACAACCTGAAGGTTTTGCAGGATTTACTTTTTAATATACCGGGTGGATCAAAACAGTTATATAACACAAAGTTATGTTTTTTTAAATAAATACCCCATCATAGTATTTCCTCGTCTGATTCCGACTATTATTTGTAATATTTTCTATATTAAACGTTGCCTATTATAACACACCGGCAAAATTAGGGAATCGGTCTTGGGAAATTTGGAACTATAAGCTGGCCAATAAATAGTCCCGATCTAACACCATTGGATACGGTTTTAAAAAATTTCAGACCTCTAACTTGAAACGTTCCTGAGACATTGAGCAAAAAACGAGAGTCAACTTTGACGCCTTCTAGCGGCTAAACGGGGCAACATAACTGTGTCCACTCAACGTTACGTGATAGCCCCATTCATTGGCTTTCTTTTGTTATACGGTGGTTTTATACAGGGCGTTTCAAATAAGCGAGTTATGGACGATTTTCTGGAAAAGTGCACGGAATTTTAGTCTAATTTAGGGATTTTTTAGGCCTACTTTACTAACGGCGACCATTTTGGATTTTGCTCAATCAAAGGGACTTTTTTAACTAATTTCAATCTGTGGAAAAGAAATCTAACGTCCATTTTGCTCTAACTGGCACCGTTTCGAAGATGATTTTGAAATTATGTCAATTTTGACACTTTTTAAGGCGTGGCACCCTTACAAAATGACAAATTACACTTTACGTCATTTTTGTACTATTAACCTGAAGATATTTAGGCAGTTGAAGTAATTTTTAAAAATAAAAAAATTTCTGAAAAAAAATAGAAGGTATCACCCTTGAAATTTCTTGACCGTTCTAGTTTTTAATTTTTCAAGGTCAAACGGTGCATGGTACCAAAAAAGTGTATAGAAGGTAAAAGTTGCACCCCATCGGGGTGCATTTGTGGTAAAAATTTCAAGTCTCTAACCCGAAACGTTCCTGAGATATTGAGCAAAAACTGCAAAAAACAATGCAATTTACTGTTAAAACTGAGTTGTTTGCTGTAAAGTTTGAATTTGACAGTTTTTAATTTGATAGCCCATAACTCTGTTATTTTGACAGTTACAGGGTGGTTCAATATACCAATTTGTCGCCCTTGAAATTCTCTTTTGACCACCCTGTAAAGCGTCTTTACCTAAAACGTCGAATAACTGAGTTATTTACTGTTAAAACTGAGTTGTTTGCTGTAAAGTTTGAATTTGAGAGTTTTTACTTTGATAGTCCATAACTCTGTTATTTTGACAGTTACAGGGTGGTTCAATATACCAATTTGTAGCCGTTGAAATTATCTTTTGACCACCCTCTATAGCGTTTTTACCTAAAAGGTCAAATAACTGAGTTATTTACTGTTAAAACTGTGTGGTTTGCTGTAAAGTTTGAATTTGACAGTTTTCACTTTGACAGCCCATAACTCTGTTATTTTGACAATTACAAGGTGGTTTAATATACCAATTTGTAGCCCTTGAAATTCTCTTTTGACCACCCTCTATAGCGTTTTTACCTAAAAGGTCAAATAACTGAGTTATTTACTGTTAAAACCGAGTTGTTTGCTGTAAAGTTTGAATTTGACAGTTTTTAATTTGATAGCCCATAACTCTGTTATTTTGACAGTTACAGGGTGGTTCAATATACCAATTTGTAGCCCTTGAAATTCTCTTTTGACCATCATGTATAGCGTTTTTACCTAAAACGTCGAATAACTGAGTTATTTACTGTTAAAACTGAGTTGTTTGCTGTAAAGTTTGAATTTGACAGTTTTTACTTTGACAGCCCATAACTCGGTTATATTGACAGTTACAGAGTGGTTCAATATACCAATATTTGTAGCCCTTGAAATTCTCTTTTGACCACCCTGTATAGCGTTTTTACCTAAAACGTCGAATAACTGAGTTATTTACTGTTAAAACTGAGTTGTTTGCTGTAAAGTTTGAATTTGACAGTTTTTACTTTGATAGCCCATAACTCTGTTATTTTGACAGTTACAGGGTGGTTCAATATACCAATTTGTAGCCCTTGAAATTCTCTTTTGACCATCATGTATAGCGTTTTTACCTAAAACGTCGAATAACTGAGTTATTTACTGTTAAAACTGAGTGGTTTGCTGTAAAGTTTGAATTGGACAGTTTTCACTTTGACAGCCCATAACTCTGTTATTTTGACAATTACAAGGTGGTTCACTATACCAATTTGTAGCCCTTGAAATTATCTGTTGACCACCCTCTATAGCGTTTTTACCTAAAAGGTCAAATAACTGAGTCATTTACTGTTAAAACTGAGTTGTTTGTTGTAAAGTTTGAATTTGACAGTTTTTACTTTGATAGCCCATAACTCTGTTATTTTGACAGTTACAGGGTGGTTCAATATACCAATTTGTAGCTCTGGAAATTGTCTTTTGACCACCTTGTATAACATATACAGGGTGTCTAAAAAGTCTGGAATATTGCAAATATCTCGAAAACTGCTGATTTTATTTTTCTCAAAATTTGCGTCTTGTTATAGTAAATAACAGCGCATGACGTGAGGGTGAAATGAGGTTCGCAAGTATACAGGGTCAGTCACAAAGTATACCAACTTTCTTAATTCAAACCTAACACACTGTATATTACTTCAGATTTTAAGAGTACTTATAAAGGCCAATTCAACGATATACGACTTTTATTTTTTTTTTGATTTTTTTTTTGTACCTGCCTATAACAATGATAGGTGTAACAATGACAGCTAACGTCAATATAATGTTAAATTAATTGGCAAATTTTCCTATTACTTAAAATGGTGTTTTTGAGTGAGAAGGAAAAGACTGACATCTTAAGTATCCTTCTCACTCAAAAACACCATTTTAAGTAATAGGAAAATTTGCCAATTAATTTAACATTATATGTGACAATGACGTTAGCTGTCATTGTTACACCTATCATTGTTATAGGCAGGTACAAAAAAAAAATCAAAAAAAAAATCAAAAAAAAATAAAAATCGTATATCGTTGAATTGGCCTTTATAAGTACTCTTAAAATCTGAAGTAATATACAGTGTGTTAGGTTTGAATTAAGAAAGTTGGTATACTTTGTGACTGACCCTGTATACTTGCGAACCTCATTTCACCCTCACGTCATGCGCTGTTATTTACTTTAACAAGACGCAAATTTTGAGAAAAATAAAATCAGCAGTTTTCGAGATATTTGCAATATTCCAGACTTTTTGGACACCCTGTATAGTAGAAATATAGAGAACATCTGTTCAATTAAATCAGAGATTACTCTATACCCTTGTATAAACTTATAAATAACACTTTTTGAAAAATCCTAATTATTTTGAAAAGTGTTGAGGTTACGTACCTATACATAACATAAAATATGGAAAATATTGCAAATAATAGTTGGAATACTTTGCAAAAGGTCTAAAAGCCTTCAAAAAAGCATGGAAATGTTGCAAAATGTCTTAAAATACTAAACAATATGTTTTGAAACCTTCAGTGAGTTCTAGAAATGTTGCCAAAGGACTAGCAAATGTTGAAAAGGGTTTAGGTACTTTGCAAAATGTCTACAAATGTTGCAAAGGGTCTATAAACGTTAAAGAATGTCTAAAAATATTGCAAAAAGTTTGAAAACCTTCTGTAAGTCTTAGAAATGTCGCAAAAGGTCGAGTAAATGTTGAAAAAGTCCTAGCAACGCCAAAAAGGCCTAAAAATGTTGAAAATGTCTACAAACCTTCAAAAAAGCTTATAAATTTTGCAAAGTGTTTCAAAACTTTCAGTAAGTCCCAGAAATGTTTATAAAGGCCTAGAAATTTTCCAGAGAGTCTGGAAATGTTTGAATACTACAAACTCAACATTATCCCAATATTACCACAAGAACTCAGACTTTTGGGGGGATATTTTTATGCTTCTTTTAGAATACTAGGCAGTTTTAGTTAAAAAAAAGTCACTGGAACTTTCTTGTTGATCTATGTTGGGTTGTTATCAAACAGTTGGATAACATGGAACATTTATTTTAGAACTTTTTTCAAATCAATTAGGGGTCCATTTAAGAAAAAATCAACATACTTTCAGACATTTTAATAGTAAGAGGTAATCACTAAGAAACACAAAGTATTATAAACAAAAATAGCCTATTTTGCTTCAGAGTTAATGGGATCAATGACAGGGTCAGGGAATTTCAGTTCTGGGAATTTGGTCATGTCTGCACCCTCACCTCCATACTGCTTTGCAACCTTGTCCAATTCCTGTTTAAGCTCTTTTTGGAGTTCAGGAGTGGGATCAACCAGGGTTTTACCGCTAAAATACCAAAACAATTGTATTGGTGCAAAAATTAATGAATGAATGCCTACTCATTGCTCTTCTGTTTGTACTCTCTGATTTTATCCACAAACAGTTGTTGGATTGGGTCGGTGGCTTTTTGCAGACAAGGGGCCAGCACGCCAATGTTGCGGCTGTGGATGGCACTCCTCACGGAGGTCCTCACGTTACTCAGGATCTGGTAGGACAACATCTGAAATAGTCAAATAGTTGGGAATTATGTAATCATTTAAATCCCTTTATGAATTGGCCCAGAGGTTTTTGTACACAAATATATTAACTTCTCCATTCAGACATTATTATACAGAATAATGCTCACCTTTTAAATAACTTTGAGGGTTGAAGATTTCCTCCCGAATTTCAAAAAGTTTAAGAAAAACTGCAAATTAAATTTTTTTTTTGAACCCTGACCCAAAGGAATTGACAGTTTTTCACAGTGACAGCTGACAGCAGTCAAATCCATGTCAGTTTGCCCACTGTTGCCACATATGATTATGATAGCATTGTCTACAAGTAATAATAAAGATATTATTTAAATTATCTATTTAAGCGTTTAATTAAATGTTACATTTTACTTAATACTAGTAATTTTAATGAAGCATAATTTGGCTATGTTTTTTTATATTATCAAGATTTGCTTCTCAAATTTGATAGGTCTTACCGGAAAATTTACACCTTTTTCTAAATGGCAACATTGTAAATGTGTAAATCTGAGGAAGCTACCTTTTTTACCGGCGAAGGATTTTTCCGGAATACTACAGTGTTGCCAGTAGCGCATGAATTACTGAAATTTTGCTGATAAAATATAAGTCGGATTTTTTTATTTTTATACCGAAATAAAGACCAATTTTTAAGGGAAAAAACAATCATTTTTGTCTTTCTTTTATCCATTTGTTTTGGCGTTAACGATCTTTTTATATCCGCCCTATCCATAGAATATTTAGATTTTTCGCCCTCCTTTTGGATTGTTCTCTTTTTTTATCTTCTCCGTGTTATTCTTATCGTCATCTTCTGCTTTGTCATTTCCGTCTTCATTTTTTAAGTCTCTTTTTTCTTATATACTTGCTCTTTTAATTTTTGAAAAGTCACGTGACTTTTTCCACCCTTTAAAAAATTTTGAGGTTACCTGATTTTGTCGATTTTTCAAGTCACGTGACTTTACGCTACATTAAGGTTTTTTGTCATAAAGTTTTTTAAAAAACGGTCACGTGACTTTTAACCATTTTGACAATTTTTTCCAATTAAATTTTTGAAGCCACGTGACTTTTTCCACCTTTTAAAAAAATTTTGAGGTTACCTGATTTTGCCGATTTTTCAAGTCACGTGACTTTACGCTATATTAAGGTTTTTTTGTTATAAAATTTTTTTAAAAAAAGGTCACGTGACTTTTAACCATTTTGACAATTTTTAAAATTAATTTTTTTAAGGTCACGTGACTTTTTCCACCCTTTAAAAAAATTAGGAGGTTACCTGATTTTGTCGATTTTTCAAGTCACGTGACTTTCAACCATTTTGACAGTTTTTCAAATTACATTTTTCAAGGTCACGTGACATTTTCCGCCATTTTGCGGGTTTTTTTATTTCAAATAAATTAACCATATTGACAGTTTTGACCAATTTTTTTTTTAAATATTTTTTCTTGTATTTGTCCTGTCCATAGAATTTTTACATTTTTTGTTTCTTATCGTTTGTTTTTTCTTCCTTGTTTTCTCTTTTTTTGTCTTCCTCGTACATTTCGTTCATCTTTTCGTCTTTAAAAAAAAAATTGAAATCACATGACTTTCAACCATCGTAACAATTTTTCTATTTTTTTTAAGGTTACGTGACTTCCATCAATTTGGGATGGGAAAAGTCACGTGACTTTTTCCACTATTTAAAAAAAATTCGAGGTTGCCTAACTTTGTCATTTTGACGGTTTTTTTAAGTCACGTGACCTTCAACCATTTTGACAATTTTTTCAAATTAAATTTTTTAAGGTCACGTGATTTTTTTCGGGGTTTTTTATTTCAAAGAAATTAAACATATTGAGTTTTGACCAATTTTTTTTTTAATATTTTTTCTTGTAATTGTCCTGTCCATAGAATTTTTTTTACATTTTTTGTCTGTCGTTATTTGTTTTTTCTTCATCGTTTTCTATTTTTCTTCTCTTCCTCGTATCTTTTCGTCTTAAAAAAAAAAATTCACATGACTTTCAACCATCGTAACAATTTTTCTATTTTTTTTAAGGTTACGTGACTTCCATCAATTTGGGGCACGTGATTTTTTTGAGTCTGCTCTACCCATCGAATTTTTACATTTTTTGTCTCTCTTTTGTTTTTCTTTTTCGTCTTCTTTCTTTCTATGTCTTCTTCTTCGTCATTTTCGTCTTTTACTTTCACGTCTCTTTCTTCTAGTTTTTTTTCTTTATATCCTTATTGTCTTGTTTGTTGTATTTCTCTGTTTGTCTTTTTCCTCTTCCTGTGTCTGTTTTCTTTTCTTTTTTTTTTTAGTTTCCTTCTTCCCCTTTTCTTTCTTGTTCTTCTCTTTTAACTTTGTCATTTTGACGCTTTTTTCAAGTCACGTGACCTTCAACCATTTTGACAATTTTTTAAAATTAAATTTTTCAAGGTCACGTGACTTTTTCCGCCATTTTGCGGGTTTTTTCATTTCAAAGAAATTAACCATATTGACAGTTTTGACCAATTTTTATTTTTAAAATATTTTTTCTTGTATTTGTCCTGTCCATAGAATTTTTACATTTTTTGTCACTCGTTATTTGTTTTTTCTTCCTCGTTTTCTATTTTTTTGTCTTCCTCGTACTTTTCGCTCTATCTTTTCGTCTTCAAAAAAAAAATATCGAAGTCACATGACTTTCAACCATCGTAACAATTTTTCTATTTTTTTTTAAGGTTACGTGACTTCCATCAATTTGGGGCACGTGATTTTTTTGAATTTGCTTTATCCATTGAATTTTTACATTTTTTGTCTTTCTTTTGTTTTTTCTTTTTCGTCTTCTTCGTCATTTTCGTCTTTTACTTTCACGTCTCTTTCTTCTAGTTTTTTTTCTTTATATCCTTATTGTCTTGTTTGTTGTATTTCTCTGTTTGTCTTTTTCCTCTTCCTATGTCTTTCTTTTTTTTTTTTTCTTTAGTTCCCTTCTTCCCCTTTCCTCTCTTGTTCTGCTCTTTTAATTTTTCTTTTTCCTTCAGATTCATTTTTATTTGTTCGTATTTGTTGCCTTCTCGTCCTATATTCCTTGGATTCTTCTTTGCTTTCTTTAAAAGTGAAATATGAGTATTAAAAAAAATGACTTTTTGCATAAAAAATTTATTTTTTCAAATCAATTTATGGCCACCCTGTATATTGACGGTTTTCTGGACCCACTCCTTAGAACCAATGTTGTTTAACACGACAAAAACTCAAAAATTAAAATAAAAACGTTTTCTGATTGTTTTTGGTATTTCAAATGTCAAATTTCATTTAAAATGGTAAATATCTCAGAAACGGCGCAAAATACTGGAAAATTCAGGTGACATTGGTTTTTTTCTGAAATTTTTAAAAATTTTAATCGAAAAAGTCATATGACAAAGTCACGTAACCTCGAAATTTTTCATTACGGTTTTTTACCACCCTGTATATAGAGTCAGATATCATCACTAAAACTACAAGATAAAAATAATATAATACATTTTTGATTGCAGGCACAATCAAAAGATATTTAAATTGATAATTGTCACGTGATACTCTATTGTGAAAGGTTAACAGAGTCACGTGATAACTTTCGGTGAAAAGAGCTATAACCTAAAGCGGCCTCTCGTGGTTTGTTTACAAAACCTTTAGTCATTTCCACTGGCAACACCGCAAGCAACGTCAGTTATTCCCGCCAAATGTTCGAGTTTACTTGTGTTTGGTAAAATGTCGGGTGTTGATGTGTTTTTTACTTTTGTAGTTTAATTTGTGTTTATTTGCGTGAGTTTTCCTAAAATACCCCATTCCGGTTCTTTGTGACTGTAAAACTCGTTGAACATGGGCGTGAAAGAGGACATTGTGTCAAACTTTGAATGTTTCAACATTTTTGCTTCTGAAGATGTGATTTCAAAATGTAAGGTTTTTAATGGTGATTTGGTTAAATTGAGTTGCATTTTTGGGTGTTTCAAGGTGTTGACTTGTGTTCAAAGTATAATATGACGGCGGAAGAGCTGGTTGATCAGTGGTTTGCCTACACCTCCTCAATGCTTCGAGGGGCAGCCCCTACAGTGAGATATCTGGGTGATATGGAGAGAAAGGAGTTAGCGAAAAAAACCGATAATCGGAGGAAGCCTAGCTACGTTATTGAAGACCCGAAAACGTATCCTTTCGTAAAAATTTAGTTTACTTGCTCAAGTGACTAAAAACAATTTTCTTAACCTGAACTAACAGTCTCAGGATTTCCCCTGAACGAGGTACTTTCACCGACAAGGTTTCCGGTACTCCTAAGGTAAGTGAGCTTATTGTATACTAAAAACCTTAAAAAAAAAAAAAAAACGACAAATCATCTCAGTTCACTATATTCCCAGCCTCCAACAAACTTTTGCCGGCCACCATTTTTTCTTGATTTAGCTCCGCTTGATTGTATTTTGTCGCGCAACGTTACGACGCACGTCACCACAGTTTACAGTAGGTTAGAAAGAGACCCCCGAGGGTCGGCACGTTCGTGCTAGGAACTTGCGCAAATGACTTTGAAGTTTTCCGAGAACTTTCAAGGCTACACTCGATCCTTCAGCGGCCATTGTTGAGTCGGTTTTCGAGACGCTTGGCTTTTGTTTGGGTTGGTGCAGAGCGCCGAAACTTGTGGGGATTTTCGCGGAAAATCGACGCCGGCGTTTTCCCAACCTGTTGCATTTCGGTCGGTTTGTGTTTGTTGTTGATAGTTTTATCGTTTGAATCCGGTTATTTTACAGTGTAAACAACCTTTTGTTTGAAGTCTTTTTTTAATTACTCGCAAGCTTGTTCTAGGGCCGTTTTAACCGACCCTGAAAAGTTTTAGAAACTATTTTTATCACCACCGTGTTAAAAACGTGTTTTTACTTATCGTTTCGGTTTGAAAGTGAAAAAATTACTTTATTCCATTGTATTGCAACCAGTGGCGCACCACACAGCCACATTTTTCCCTTGTGTTTTGTACCTTTTTTTTTGTTAACCTTCACAGTGTAAATTCTGAGTTGTTGTTTATTCCTCCATCGACCATGTGGACCATTTGGATTGAACTGCCTCAATAACAGCTAAAAATGTCCCTCAATGAGTTTGGGTCTGGTCCTCACGTTATTTTGTATCGTGACTAGATCCACACTCATTAAGGGCTGTTTGTGCCAGCTTCGAGGGAGCACTGGAGTACCACCAATTGGATTTTAGTAAGGTCAATCCCTATGTCGGCGATTTTGGGTTTGGTCCACGTAAAACTTAAATCCGTGACTAGATCCATACTCGTCTATAGGGGTTTCTACTTCTTCAGGTGTTTTTCCCCATGGATTCTAGTGTTTACAGTGTTGACATGTGCTGTATATTTTTTTGTTCAATATATTACTGTACATCTAGAATGAAAGTAGTCTTTTATTGCTATTATTTATTTCCCAAATCGTCTACCTACATTACTTTGAATAGGTAGAAGTGACACAGTGCCTGTTGCAGGCAATCCAGAGAAGATTGTTTTGACAAACAGGTGATTGTTTATAAAGGATGTCCCCCTACAAAAGACACTGATAAAGTTTTGAAAATTTGGTAGCATTGTAAAGTTATTTTAGTTAGTAAACCAACTAAAATATTGATGTTATGGCATCTCTGGTTATACCAATTCAAATGGATCACCCTGTATATTATTATTATTATTATAGTTTTGAATGCTCCATCTGCAACGGTTTTCCAGATCCTGACGTTTATAACATTTTCAGATCAAAGTGCGGTGGCATTCGTTTTGACGTTCCATGGAGTGAGACGTCACGATGAAGTAATTTGACAGTTGTTTCATTAGGTCTGTTCGCAGAGTCAATCCCTGACTGGTTTCCGACTCAGAAACAGTAAATGTCCAGTTTCATTGGTTGAATTCTCACGTGACTATGACGTTTTCGAACTTGTGGCCAATGGATGTGTCTATTTCTCTGATTACTAGTTGGAGATTCTCTCTAGGAACAGACCTATTTTTTGTTAAATTACGTCATCCTGACGTCAAATTCACTCTGCTCACTCCATGGAGAGTCAAAACAAATGAGAATCTCTAAATGTGACTGCAAACCTTCTAATAACTCCCAAAGGCTTCTACAAGTACTCTAAATTTTCTAAGAATTGTTTTAAATTTGCCAGAAGCCTCTAGAACCATTTTGAAAGTTCCGAAGCTCTCTAAATATTACTACAAACTTTCTAATAACTCCCAGATGCTTCTACAAGTACTCTAAATCTCCTAAGAATTGTTTTAAATTTCCAGAAGCCTCTAGAACCATTTTGAAAGTTCCAGAGCTCTCTAAATATAACTGCATAACTTCTAATAACTCCCAGAGGCCTCTACAAGTACTGTAATCATTCTAAAGATTGTTTTAAATTGCAAGAAGCCTCTAGAACCATTTTGAAAGTTCCAGAGCTCTCTAAATATTACTGCAACCCTTCTAATAACTCCCAAAGGCTTCTACAAGTATTCTAAACATTTCAAGAAGTGTTTTAAATTGCCAGAAGCCTCTAGAACCATTATGAAAGTTCAATGGCTCTCTAAATATGACTATAAACCTTCTAATAACTCACAGAGGCCTCTACAAGTACTGTAATCATTCTAAAGATTGTTTTAAATTGCAAGAAGCCTCTAGAACCATTTTGAAAGTTCCAGAGCTCTCTAAATATTACTGCAACCCTTCTAATAACTCCTAGAGGCTTCTACAAGTACTCTAAATCTTCTAAGAATTGTTTTAAATTTCCAGAAGCCTCTAGAACCATTTTGAAAGTTCCAAAGGTCTCTAAATTTTACTGCAACCCTTCTAATAACCCCAGAGGCTTCTACAAGTACTCTAAATTTTCTAAGAATTATTTTAAATTGCCAGAAGCCTCTAGAACCATTTTGAAAGTTGCAGAGCTCTCTAAATATGACTGCAAATCTTCTAATAACTCCTTGAAGCTTCTACAAGTACTCTAAATCTTCTAAGAATTGTTTTAGATTGCCAGAAGCCTCTAGAACCATTTTGAAAGTTCCAGAGCTCTCTAAATATTACTGCAAATCTTCTAATAACTTCCAGAGGCTTCTACAAGTACTCTAAGCATTTCGAGATGTTTTTTAAATTGCCAGAAGCCTCTAGAACCATATTGAAAGTTCCATGGCTCTCTTAATATGACTGCCAACCTACTAATAAGTCCCAGAGGCTTCTATAAGTACTCTAAATCTTCTAAGAATTGTTTTAAATTGCCAGAAGCCTCTAGAAGCATTTTGAAAGTTCCAGAGCTCTCTAAATATGACTGCAAACTTTCTAATAACTCCCAGATGCTTCTACAAGTACTGTGATCATTCTAAAGATTGTTTGAAATTGTCAGAAGCTTTTAGAACCATTCTGAAAGTTCCAGAGCTCTCTAAATATTACTGCAAATCTTCTAATAACTTCCAGAGGCTACTACAAGTACTCTAAGCATTTCGAGAAGTTTTTTAAATTGCCAGAAGCCTCTAGAACCATATTGAACGTTCCATGGCTCTCTAAATATGACTGCCAACCTACTAATAAGTCCCAGAGGCTTCTATAAGTACTCTAAATCTTCTAAGAATTGTTTTAAATTGCCAGAAGCCTCTAGAACCATTTTGAAAGTTCCAGAGCTCTCTAAATATGACTGCAAACCTTCTAATAACTTCCAGAGGCTTCTACAAGTACTATAAGCATTTCAAGAAGTGTTTTAAATTGCCAGAAGCCTCTAAAACCATTCTGAAAGTTGCAGAGTTCTCTAAATATGACTGCAAACTTTCTAATAACTCCCAGATGCTTCTACAAGTGCTGTAATCATTCTAAAGATTGTTTGAAATTGTCAGAAGCTTTTAGAACCATTCTGAAAGTTCCAGAGCTCTCTAAATATTACTGCAAATCTTCTAATAACTTCCAGAGGCTTCTACAAGTACTCCAAATCTTCTACGAATTGTTTTAAATTGCCAGAAGCCTCTAGAACCATTTTGAAAGTTCCCGAGCTCTCTAAATATTACTTCAAACCTTCTAATAACTCCCAGATGCTTCTACAAGTACTCTAATCATTCTAAAGATTGTTTGAAATTGTCAGAAGCTTTTAGAACCATTTTGAAAGTTCCAGAGCTCTCTAGATATGACTGCAAACTTTCTAATAACTCCCAGATGCTTCTACAAGTGCTGTAATCATTCTAAAGATTGTTTGAAATTGTCAGAAGCTTTTAGAACCATTCTGAAAGTTCCAGAGCTCTCTAAATATTACTGCAAATCTTCTAATAACTTCCAGAGGCTTCTACAAGTACTCTAAGCATTTCAAGAAGTTTTTTAAATTGACAGAAGCCTCTAGAACCATATTGAAAGTTCCATGGCTCTCTAAATATGACTGCCAACCTACTAATAAGTCCCAGAGGCTTCTACAAGTACTCCAAATCTTCTATGAATTGTTTTAAATTGCCAGAAGCCTCTAGAACCATTTTGAAAGTTCCAGAGCTCTCTAAATATTACTGCAAATCTTCTAATAACTTCCAGAGGCTTCTACAAGTACTCTAAGCATTTCAAGAAGTTTTTTTAAATTGCCAGAAGCCTCTAAGACCATTCTGAAAGTTCCAGAGCTCTCTAAATATTACTTCAAACCTTCTAATAACTCCCAGATGCTTCTACAAGTACTCTAATCATTCTAAAGATTGTTTGAGATTGTCAGAAGCTTTTAGAACCATTCTGAAAGTTCCAGAGCTCTCTAGATATGACTGCAAACTTTCTAATAACTTCCAGAGGCTTCTACAAGTACTCCAAATCTTCTAAGAATTGTTTTAAATTGCCAGAAGCCTCTAGAACCATTTTGAAAGTTCCCGAGCTCTCTAAATATTACTTCAAACCTTCTAATAACTCCCAGATGCTTCTACAAGTACTCTAATCATTCTAAAGATTGTTTGAGATTGTCAGAAGCTTTTAGAACCATTCTGAAAGTTCCAGAGCTCTCTAGATATGACTGCAAACTTTCTAATAACTCCCAGATGCTTCTACAAGTGCTGTAATCATTCTAAAGATTGTTTGAAATTGTCAGAAGCTTTTAGAACCATTCTGAAAGTTCCAGAGCTCTCTAAATATTACTGCAAATCTTCTAATAACTTCCAGAGGCTTCTACAAGTACTCTAAGCATTTCAAGAAGTTTTTTAAATTGACAGAAGCCTCTAGAACCATTTTGAAAGTTCCAGAGCTCTCTAAATATTACTGCAAATCTTCTAATAACTTCCAGAGGCTTCTACAAGTACTCTAAGCATTTCAAGAAGTTTTTTTAAATTGCCAGAAGCCTCTAAGACCATTCTGAAAGTTCCAGAGCTCTCTAAATATTACTTCAAACCTTCTAATAACTCCCAGATGCTTCTACAAGTACTCTAATCATTCTAAAGATTGTTTGAGATTGTCAGAAGCTTTTAGAACCATTCTGAAAGTTCCAGAGCTCTCTAGATATGACTGCAAACTTTCTAATAACTTCCAGAGGCTTCTACAAGTACTCCAAATCTTCTACGAATTGTTTTAAATTGCCAGAAGCCTCCAGAACCATTTTGAAAGTTCCAGAGCTCTCTAGATATGACTGCAAACTTTCTAATAACTCCCAGATGCTTCTACAAGTGCTGTAATCATTCTAAAGATTGTTTGAAATTGTCAGAAGCTTTTAGAACCATTTTGAAAGTTCCAGAGCTCTCTAGATATGACTGCAAACTTTCTAATAACTCCCAGATGCTTCTACAAGTACTCTAATCATTCTAAAGATTGTTTGAAATTGTCAGAAGCTTTTAGAACCATTTTGAAAGTTCCAGAGCTCTCTAAATATTACTGCAAATCTTCTAATAACTTCCAGAGTCTTCTACAAGTACTCCAAATCTTCTAAGAATTGTTTTAAATTGCCAGAAGCCTCTAGAACCATTTTGAAAGTTCCAGAGCTCCTTAAATATTACTGCAAACTTTCTATTAACCCACAGAGGCTTCTACAAGTATTCTAAACATTTCAAGTAGTGTATTTTAAATAGCCAGAAGCCTCTAGAATCATTTTGAAAGTTCCAAAGCTCTTTAAATATGACTGCAAACTTTCTAATAACTTCCAGAGGCTTCTACAAGTTCTCGAAGAATTGTTTGAAATCGTCAGAAACTGCCAAGAAAATATCAAAAAATAAATTAATTATATGGTCAAAGATCCATAAAAACTTAACAATTGAACAAAACATGTGACACATGAGTGAAATTAGGATAAAATGTGCATTCAAAGTAGCAAATAAAAAATCAGAAAAATAATTGAAAATACCAATAAAGTTTGTCATCAATCAGTAAACCTCCCTTACTGTTCTTAATTTTTAATATACTTTTTCCACTAGTAACATAATAAACATACCATTATTGACCGATTAGTAACTTGAGAAATTAGTTTTCTCTACCTTAATGGTCATTGTTGACCTAGGTCAAAAATAGAGTCTAATCTCTAGTTCTAGTCTGGCACAAACACGGCAAAAAAGGAAATATTATTGACCTAGGTAAATAATAATGTCAATGTCCATTAAGACATCTGACATATGAAATATACTTGACAGATAAATTAGGTTGTCCATCGCCTACTATACTAGAAAGCCTAGATGGTGCTTGTCAAAAATTCCAATATGGCGGGAATAGTGGTGACAGTTTGTATTGTGTAAATTGAGTTTTTTGAGTTTAAAATCAAAACTTGAGGTTATTTGCGTAAGTTATTTTTATTAGCTGTCGTTCATAAGTTTTTCAAGCTACATTGTAACTGCAATTCACGAAAAAGCCCAACCGTGTCAGGTTTTTACTTTACAAAAAACCGGATTTAACTCTACAGTGGTTGAACACTTTGAAGTGGGATGATTTTACTCCAACACTCTACTCAATGGTCGGTACAAGAGCTTTCTAGTACAGTAGACTTATTAGGTACTTGTTACATGCACAGGTATGTGAGTTACATTTTAAAGCATCCTTCATTGTGAGAGCAACAAAAATAATTTTGAATGAATGTTCTTGGTAATAACATAAGAACCATTTACCAGTTTTGCTTACATTGAACAGTGTTTAAACTAGTTTGCTGTTTGTTGTACTTTCCAGGACAAATGTTCTAACCAATTTGTTTAGGCTGGACTTGATTGTGTATAAAAAAGCTCTATCCATACATATCTGGATCAGGAATGAACATTTTTTTTGATTTTTCACTCACAACTTGCAATCAATTACACGAAACAATTAAAAAAATACATATTTCTTACTGCATCTGAATAGGTTTGTGTATAAAACGAAAACCGCTAACGCCGCCATTAAAAGTGACATTTTAGGCTTTCTAGTATAGAGGGCGGAGGGTTGTCCCTTCATGTTGTTGTTTTGTTGTTATCTTAAATTTTCCCATCAAAAATATTGTTAATAGTGGAAAAAATGCTATATTATCCACGGTTTAGACAGCTTCTGTCTAAACCTTGGTTAATAATATACTATTATTTTAAAAAATCCACTTTTTCTATTAAAATATTCGTTATTAATTATAGAAAAATATTTTGATAAACAGTTGTTTTGATTTAAACTTTTATCTATATGCTACCCAACACTTGCATATTATTCCCATTCGTTTGCTTCTGCTGACTTTGCCTTACATTCGGTTTCAGGAAACCCAATATGACTGAGTAAGATATTTTCAGATACCGAGCTGTTTACACTTTTTTTTATCGCCGAGAGATTATTATGAATCAACTGGCGTGATTTTGTTTGGATTGCATATTGTTTTGGTTTTTGTGTGAAGTAGTTAAAAATCAAATAAAAAACATTTAGTATTTGATTTTTAAACGAAAATCCTGCCTAACTCTGTCAAAAACTGTCTAAGAATACTTATTGTTTTAATGTAAAATGTTAATTTCTAGTTTTAAAATTTGCCTTTTTGTATGTAGATTTTAGTATTATATTTATAATAATAATAATAATAAACTTTATTTGCCAACAAAATGATGTACAAATCATCATACTTGTGTTGAGGGATGAGGGGTTCACTTGCACCTCTAGTCTCAATTGACATTCCTAGGGCGTAATGATCACGGTTCTTAGGAAGCAAATGAGGGTTCTTTCTCATAAACATTACCAGGGAGAAAAAGTATAAAGATGGGACGGTAAGTACATCAAGCCTATCAAAGTAAGGCCTGCAGCTCGTCCTGGGTTAAAAATCACACGAATAATGAGTTTTTGTGCAACAAACACTGATGCGCTGCTACTAGAAGCACCCCATAACAAGACACTGTAGGTGATCAATGACTGGATACAAGAATGATAGTATGTCCGGATTGTTTGGATAGTGACAACATCTCGAAGTGTGCGTAAAAGAGCACAATCTAGATACGAGTATCTGACAGTTGATCTCCCAACCAAACTGTGAGTCCATCGTGGCTCCCAGCTCTCACTTACTGGGGTGGCTTTGCCATGAGAGGGGACATAAAGTGAATAATTTGGTTTACTTTTACTAAAGTTAATCAAACCAGTTTGTTGTAAGTTTAGTTTTAAGCAATTCTGTCTGAGCACCAGTTTTCCATATCTTGGATGGCCAACGAACACGCCGCAGACAAGGCATTCTCAGAAAGATCTGCCAAGACAACGGACGTATCGTCGGCATATTGGCAGACCATATTCCCATTGAACCGCTCCGCAAGCTCGTTGACATAAACCAAAAACAGTAGCGGGCCCAAAATGGATCCCTGCGGTATTCCTTGAGGAATATCTCTCGGCCGTGATATGTACGATTCACTATTTTGTGTCACGCAGACCGCTTGTCTTCTGTTCTGCAAATAAGATTCGAGCAAATTAGAACGGATGCCTCGTATACCGTAGTTTGTCAGTTTTTCTATTAAAAGGGCATGGTTGATACTGTCAAATGCCTTTGACAGAAATATATTCCAGCAATTTTAATATTTTTGTCAAGGTTTTCCATTATACCTATAAGTAAGTGTATTATACAGGGTGGTCCAGTTTTAAGTGTCAATAATTCACCATTTGATAGAATAGAAGATAGAATCAAAAAATAAGTTGACTTGCATTATGTCATTTTTCTGAAAAACGTTTCCTAAGATACAGCCCACCAAATTTCAATTTAAAAAATCGTTTTATAGTGTAAAACTGAACATTCAAGACTTGTGAGAGTCCAAATTTGTACTGAATACTCTAAAAACTTTTTTACTACTAGGAATGGTCTTATGATTCGCTGTCTCAGACTGCCATCCTGGTTGAGTGTCTGAAACTGGCATTCAAGAACTAAAAAAAGTCCGGAAATCAAGACAAAGATTGTATTGTGCATGAAACTCATTTTTTACTACTAAAAATAATATAAATTTGACTTTTAATGCTAGAACTGACTTTACTAGGACTAAAGAGAGTCCAAAAGTATATTTTCAAGACTTTAATTGGTGTACAACTCAATTTTCTGGACTGGACAACAAGTCTAGAGGTAAATTAAATTTTCGGACATTTTATTTCTATAAAAATTACTTATACTTTTATTACTGAAGAAACTTGACTTTTGGAAATAGTCTTAAACTCGATTTTTCAGTCTTAAAAAGTACTAAAAACAGTCTGAATTTCTTAGAGATGCTACAATTTATTGCACCTATGAGTGTAGAAGTCAATTTAATAGTGAAGAAGCTTGAAATAACATTTTCAAGACTATGGTTAGTGGACACACTGGCTTTTAGGCCTGATAAGTCAAAAACTTTGTAAAGATAGTCTTGAAACTCGATTTGAGGCACTGAAAACAGCCTTAAAACACTAAAAACAGTCTAGTTTATTAAGAAATACCCGAATTTTTAGCACTGGGGTGTCTAGAAGTCTATTTAATAGTGACAAAGCTTGGAATGCCATTTTACGTCTATGAAGAATGTAAAAATTGTTTTTTAAGTTTGCTATGTTAATAACTTGGTGAAGATAGTCTTGAAACTCGATTTTCCAAGCTGAAAGCAGTTCTGAAGCACTAAAAATAGTCCAGAGTTCGAAGAAAATGAAAAGCAAAGTAAAAAGCACGAAAAGTTAGTTTTCAAGACAATTTTCATGAATCTAATGTCAATGTCCTGCATCTAAGACTATTTTCAAGACTAAAATATTGAAATTTGTCTTCAAATTATGAAAACTTACTTCAAATGCAAATTTTAAGCTTCTGATGTCACTTTTCATTAGTTCAGTCACATTTTGGGGTTCAAGTCAATTTTTACGGTTTAGATATATGAATTTGTAGTAACAAATTCTTGAAAAAGTAGTTTTTATGTCTACAAGTCAATTTTCAGTATTAAAGTCGCTCGATTTGCATGAAAAGTCAATTTTCAAAACTAAAGCCTTTCAGTTTGTCTGGAAACTATGAAAACTGGCTACAATAATATTTTTTAAACTTCTTAAGTAAATTTTCCGTTTCCAAGACAATTTTTAAGTTGGGTTGGGTTAGTTTTGGGTCTTTGACCGTAATAACGTGTAATAAAGTGCTTGTTCCAAATTTGATCAATATTGCTCCAACGGTCTGACAGTTATGACAAAAAAAAAAACGATTTTTTAAACAGAAATTTGAAGGACTGTATTTTCCTTAGGAAGCACTTTTCAGAAAAATGACACAATGCAGGTCAACTTATTTTTTAATTGGCTATGGATTGGTGAATTATTGACATTTAAAACTGGACCACCCTGTATATGGCCAATTCGGTTGATCTACGAGGTAGAAATCCATATTGGTGTTTTGAAAGAATAGTAAAAGTATCCAAATATTTGTAATGTTTATATTTATAGTTTTTTTATGCTAAATTATTATTATTAAAAGAGTACGTTTTTCTATAATGTTTATTTAATTAATTATGTTATTGTGATATTTTTTGGTAATGATAAATGAGGGTATATGGGACAGCCACTGATCAAAAGCAAAAAAGGTATTATACCAGCCTTTAAGAACGCTATCTTTGTGGTCTTTGTTATGACTGGAAATAAATTCGTCGAACGTGCTATCAAATTTGAACTACCTATTTATATTTTCTAAATAGCAATGAATTGAATTGTATAGTAACTTTGACTGTTTAAGTTTGTTTTTATTATTAACTAAGAGATATAAATGTCGTGCAAGTTTAAACAAATCAGCTTGTTGTTTGATTGATTTTGAACATGAACTATAGTACAGGGTGACCAACTAGGAAAGTATCCAACATGATGGTTTGCATCAAAAAATGTATAACAAAAAAGGGCTAACAGGGCAACAGAGTTGTCACATTTACATGAATTCAGTGGCAATAACGGATTTTTGTTCGGCAACTAGTAATTGATGCAATTTTTCGATTCTGCTACTTGAACTCGACAATTCTTATTCCGAAAAGTTTCTTTCTAAATTTGGTCGTTTTTGAGATATTTACCATTAAGCATTTAAATTTTCCATCTGTGTAAAACAGACAAACGGTTGATGTTAAATTAAAACGGTTTGCATGTTTACGTTTCTAAGATGTATACTGATAACCACATTTTAAAAATTTTCAAAAAAAAAAATTTTTTTTGGATTTTTTTAATTTTTGATTGGGTTATTTCTCAGAAATTGCACATCTCCGTCATTTTTGGTGTTTCAGCGACTGTAATGCGCTCTAAATGTTTGTCTTGAACTGATCACTTGAACTAATCAATATCACCTTGTATTAACCACAACACAATTGAAATACAGGGTGTTAAAAACCCAAAAAACAGTTACATTTGTAACCAACGCTCTGCCAGTTGTGACCGCGTTTACCCGGTTGTAAGTGGGTGTAAACCTAGTCCAGTAAGTGTAGAATGCCATTCTGAACATTAATGGACTTTTGCACAACTTTCGTATCTTTAACCGTTTCCGAGATATTCGATTTTTTGCCTTTTTTATTGGAAATTGCATCAAAATTTTGAAAACTTTGTATCTCTGCCATTTTTGATTTTTTAGCGACTGTAAATAGCTCAAAATGTTCGTCTTGAACTGCTCGTTCATCTCGTACTAACCGCAACATGATTGAGCATATACAGGGTGCTCAAAAAACACAATAAAAACAGTTAAATTTGAAACTAACGCTCTGCCAGTTGTGACCGCGTTTACCAGGTTCCAAGTGGGGGTAAACCTAGTCCACTAGGTGTAGAATGTCATTCTGAACATTTATGGATTTTTGCAAAAGTTTCATAACTTTAACCGTTTCCGAGATATTCGATTTTTTGCATTTTTTATTGCAAATTGCCGCAACATTTTGAAAACCTTGTATTTCCGCCATTTTTTATTTTTCAGCGACTGTAAGTAGCTCAAAATGTTCGTCTTGAACTGTGCTTTTATCTCATACTAACCGCACCATGACTGAACATATACAGGATGTTCAAAAAACACAAAGAAAAACAGTTAAATTTGAAACTAACGCTCTGCCAGTTGCGACCGAATTTACCTGGTTCTAACTCGGTGTAAACCTAGTTCACTGAGTGTAGAATGTCATTCTGAACATTAATGGACTTTTGCAAAACTTTCGTAAGTTTAACCGTTTCCGAGATATTCGATTTTTTGCATTTTTTATTGGAAATTGTATCAAAATTTTGAAAACTTTGTATCTCCGCCATTTTTGATTTTTCAGCGGCTGTAAGTAGCTCAAAATGTTCGTCTTAGACTGCTCTTTCACCTCGTACTAACCTCAACATGATTGAACATATACAGGGTGTTAAAAAAACACAAAGAAAACCAGTTAAATTTCTACCAACGCTCTGCCAGTTGTGACCGCGTTTAGCCGGATCCAAGTGGGGGTAAACCTAGTTCACTAAGTGTAGAATATCATTCTGAACATTTATGGATTTTTGCTAAAGTTTCATAACTTTATCCGTTTCCGAGATATTCGATTTTTTGTATTTTTTATTGAAAATTGTATCAAAATTTTGAAAACTTTGTATCTCCGTCATTTTTATTTTTTTAGCGACTGTAAGTAGCTCGAAATGTTCGTCTTGGACTGCTCTTTCACCTCGTACTAACCGCAACATGATTGAACATATACAGGGTGTTCAAAAAACACAAAGAAAATCAGTTAAATTTGAAACTGACGCTCTGCCAGTTGTGACAGCGTTTACCCGGTTCCAAGTGGGGGTAAACCTAGTCCACTAGGTGTAGAATGTGATTCCGAACATTTATGGATTTTTGCAAAAGTTTCGTAACTTTAACCGTTTCCGAGATATTCGATTTTTTGCATTTTTTATTGGAAATTGCATCAAATTTTTGAAAACCTTGTATCTCTCTATACCCGGTTCTAACTCGGTGTAAACCTAGTTCACTAAGTGTAGAATGTGATTCTGAACATTTATGGATTTTTGCAAAAGTTTCATAACTTTAACCGTTTCCGAGATATTCGATTTTTTTGTATTTTTTATTGAAAATTGCATCAAAATTTTGAAAACTTTATATCCCCGTCATTTTTAATTTTTCAGCGACTGTAAATAGCTCAAAATGTTCGTCTTGAACTGTGCTTTCATCTCGTACTAACCGCAACATGATTGAACATATACAAAATGTTCAAAATCATAAAGAAAAACCGTTAAATTTGAAACTAACGCTCTGCCAGTTGTGTCCGCGTTTACCCGGTTCCAAGTGGCGGGAAACCTAGTGCACTAAGTGTAGAATGTCATTCTGAACATTTGTGGTCTCTTGCAAAATCTTCCTAACGTAATCGTTTCCGAGATATTCGACTTTTTTGAAATTGCTTGAAAATTTTGAAAATATCATATATTTCTGCAATTTTTGGGGTTTCTGCGACTGTAAAAAGCTCAAAATGTTAGTATGTAACTGCCCCTCCTCCAAAATGATAACCAACAGATAACTAAAAAACTAGCTTCTAGTGTCACAAAACTACTTTATTTGATACAGGACACTCTGTATATTTTACTTGCAGCTCTTCAAGACACAGTGACCTAAATATCGCAATACAAAATGTTGATATAGTTTCTGTAATATTTAGGGTCAAATATGTTTTTACCTTCCATTAAAAATTGCCCTGAAAGTGTTTGGGGGAAAAGCCACGAAACTCCGCTACTTTACATAGGACACCCTGTATTTATAATTTAGGACAGTCGATGCAAACGCTACACGACTATTGGACCTAAAATGTCATTAAATAACTTGATGGTGTATGGTTCTACTGTTTTTGATGGTCGAAACTTTTTTTTGTAATATCTGGAGAACGTTATGATGAATTTTAATAAAACTTCAATAACATTGAAATATTCAATAAATTATCTAGTCAATCGACATTTCCAGACATCTAATTTAGGTATGTCATTATATTGTTAAGTTAGTAAACACTCTTTCTACTTCCCTTACATAACATATGAAATGGTATCCCAAGCCATTACAAAGTTGAAAAATTCTTCGTGTTTAGATATTTATCATTTTAATAGCTCGATAGTCAAAAATACTATTATTCCTATATTTGGCCAATTTTTTTGAAATTATCTTAAAAGACTTAATTCTTGATTATTTGCTTGAGGTGTCGTTCTTTTGCGCAGAGCAGTTCGGCTTTCTGCCTGGCAGGTCAACTGTGCATGTTATATCTGGTGTTGTTGAGGGGCTTGAAAGGGGTGATCAAGTGCAGTTATCTCTTTATGACGTTTCAAAGGCATTTGATTGCGTTGACCACACCCTGCTGTTGGAGAAACTGACAAAGATCGGTTTTGGCCCTGCTTGTCTAAGGTTTTTCCAGTCTTATCTGCTGGACCGCTCTCAGTGTGTCGAGGCAAATGGAAAGCTGTCCTCTGTTTTGCCACTAAAGCGAGGTGTTCCGCAGGGAACAGTTTTGGGTCCTCTTCTTTTTATAATCTACATGATTTTTCAGAGTATGTAAAGCCAGCCAATTGTTATCTGTTCGCTGACGACACAACCGTTATGTCAGCTACACTCTCGGAGCTGTTGTTTCGTTCTGGGGAGTCTTGGTTTCCTAATAATAAATTAGTCTTAAATCACATTAAAACTCAAGAGTTGATTCTCTCTACTTCGGATAACGTGTCTAAGGGTAATACCGTCACTTTGTTGGGAGTGACTATTGATGATTGTCTGAGTTGGAATGCGCATATTGACTGCCTTTCCAATAAACTTGCCACTGTCATATTTATGTTGCGACATCTGAGAGACACTTTAGAACTAAAAGTCCTAAGAAGGGCATATTTTGCATTGTTTCACTCGAAAGTTCAGTATGGTATAGCACTTTGGGGTGGCTCCGCTCATTCTATTCGAATCTTCCAGCTCCAAAAGCGAGCGATCCGAACCATGTTGAGGCTTGGACCTAGAGATTCTTGTGGACAGCATTTTAAGGATTTGAAAATCTTAACATTTCCATCGGCATACCTATATGTTGGGCTGCATAAATGAAATTCATAAGAGTAAATCGCTTTACACCATGCACTCTCAAGTGCATTCGTTTAACACCAGAAACGCTAACTTATTGCGTTTACCTCGCAGGCGACTTCAAGTCTCTGCTAAAAATTGTCCTAATTTACGGTTTTATAATAAGCTTCCTGATTGCACAGCATTTTTATCTGTTAGTGTTATATTATAGATTGTAGGAATTATTTACTTGAGTTAAGATGACTTGCTGCGCATACATTTCATGTATATTGTGGTTAAATAAATAAATCTAAATCTGTTACAGAAAAACCTAATTCGACCCACCCAAGCGAAAACACCCTTGCAAACCACCAACAAAGTTCTACCGGAACCTTTAGTAGATTTTAGCAGTACCCCCAGGTAAGTAAAAGTAAATTTAAAAAAAAAAAACTACAAAAAGGCAGTTTTCCAGCACTCAATCCCAAGCATATACTAAACGTACAGATGCCCGAACAGTCTGTTGTAAATTTGGACCGTCAAACCCAAATTTTACCAGAACCGCAGACGTTTTGATTAAAATTCGACCATGTTCAGACAATAATCATCTAAAATACGACCAACTGATCATGTACGACGTGTTACGGGTTAGACGATTCCATGTTAGTGACACTATTGAGGACTTGTTCCGCTCCATAAAGCATAAACACCCAGCAATCACTGAAGACGAAGGAGAATCATATGGTGTAGGTTTGAAATTGGTTTATTTAGACTTTTTATATTAATTGATTTTTTTTTTTAAAAGGATAACGTAATGCTGTACGGTCGAGTGGTCAGTGAGACTGAAGGAAAAATTAACAGTCACTCAATTTTACTTGAGCAAACGGCAAAGTTCAATGGCAGGACCGTTCCGTTGAATGTGAATAATCTGAAGAAATATTCCTTATTTCCTGGTCAAGTTGTGGTCGTTAAGAGCACTTGCTTGTATGGTTCGAGAGGGAATAATAGAAAGGACACATTTTTAGTCAGGGAACTTTACGTAGATGGAACGTTAGATTTTCCTTTAGAACGCCCCCTTACTACAGGTAAGTGTATATGAGACATTTTTCTATTATTACAAAGCATTTTGAGGTATTCTGTCTGTATATTTCAAAATGTTTTGTGGTATTTTTATTGAAATTTTGAGCGAAATAATGCTTGTTTCAAGGAAATTTTTCGATCTTTTAGGTAATACGTTGCACTAGACAATACAGTTTATCATTATAACAAAACTGACTGAAAATTGAACAGAACAGAATTGTTGCATGATATTGAGTTGAAACAATATTTATTACAAATTATTATAGTAATTTACCAATTTTTCAACGTTTAAACTACATTTTTAAGGCCCCGTGACTGTTTTTGACAGGTATCAACTGGCTTTTACTGTGTTGTAAGCTCAAAATTGCATTACTGACGTTCCGTAACGTGTATTTTACAATTTCAGCTTTTACAACTGTCTAAACTTAATTTACCAAGTTTTCAACGTTTAAATTACATTTTAAAGGTCACGTGACTGTTTTTGACAGGTGTCAGTTGCCTTTGACATCGTTTTTAGCTTAAAAATGCATAATCAACTCCACATAACGTGTATTTTACCATTTCAGCTTTTACAACTGTCTAAACTTAATTTACCAAGTTTTCAACGTTTAAACTACATTACCAAGGCCACGTGACGGTTTTTGACAGGTGTCAACTGGCTTTTACAATGTTGCAAGCTCTATAATGGCATAATCAAAGTCCCGTGATGTGTCTCTTGCAATTTAAGCTTTTACAACTGTCTAAAATAGCCTAAATTCAATTTACCAAATTGCTAAAGTTTAAATTGCGTTTTGAAGGTCACGTGATTAATTTTGACAGATGTCAACTGGCCTTTACAGTGTTGGAAGCTCAGAATTGCATTTTAAACGTCACGTGACGTGTATTTTACAATTTACATTTTTACAACTGTCTAAATTTAATTTACCAAATTTTCAATGTTTAAACTACATTTTCAAGGCCACGTAACTGTTTTTGACAGGTGTCAACTGGCTTTAACAATGTTGCAAGCTCTATAATGGCATAATCAAAATCACGTGATGTGTGTGGGACTTGCAATTTCAGCTTTTACAACTGTCTAAAATAGCCTAAATTCAATTTGCCAAATTGCTAAAGTTTAAACTGCGTTTTGAAGGTCACGTGACTAATTTTGACAGATGTCAACTGGCCTTTACAGTGTTGGAAGCTCAGAATTGCATTTTAAACGTCACGTGACGTGTATTTTACAATTTCAGCTTTTACAACTGTCTAAACTTAATTTACGAAAAGATCCACGTTTGCATTACATTTTAAAGTCACGTGACTGTTTTTGACAGGTGTCAGTTGCCTTTGACATCGTTTTAAGCTTAAAATTGCATTATCAACTCCACATAACGTGTATTTTACCATTTCAGCTTTCACAACTGTCTAAACTTAATTTACCAAGTTTTCAACATTTAAACTACATTACCAAGGCCACGTGACGGTTTTTGACAGGTGTCAACTGGCTTTTACAATGTTGCAAGCTCTATAATGGCATAATCAAAGTCCCGTAATGTGTCTCTTGCAATTTAAGCTTTTACAACTGTCTAAAATAGCCTAAATTCAATTTACCAAATTGCTAAAGTTTAAATTGCGTTTTGAAGGTCACGTGATTAATTTTGACAGATGTCAACTGGCCCTTACAGTGTTGGAAGCTCAGAATTGCATTATCAAGGTCACGTGACGTGTATTTTACAATTTCAGCTTTTACAACTGTCTAAATTGAATTTACTAATTTTCCAAAGTTTAAACTCGGTTTTGAAGTTCACGTGACTAATTTTGACAGATGTCAACTGGCCTTTACAGTGTTGGAAGCTCAGAATTGCATTTTGAACGTCACGTGACGTGTGTTTTGCAATTTCAGCTTTTACAACTGTCTAAACTTAATTTAATAATTTTTCAACGTTTAAACTACATTTTAAAAGCCCCGTGACGGTTTTTGACAGGTGTCAACTGGCTTTTATGATGTTGCAAGCTCTAAAATGGCATAATCAAAGTCACGTGATGTGTCTCTTGCAATTTCAGCTTTTACAACTGTCTAAACTTAATTTACCAAATTATAAACGTGTAAACTACATTTTCAAGGCCACGTGACTGTTTTTGACAGGTGTTGACTGGCTTTTACAATGTTGCAAGCTCTAAAATTGCATAATCAAAGTCACGTGATGTGTCTCTTGCAATTTCAGCTTTCACAACTGTCTAAAATAGCCTAAATTCAATTTACCAAATTGCTAAAGTTTAGACCACATTTTAAAGGTCACGTGACTAATTCTGACAGATGTCAACTGGCCTTTACAGTGTTGGAAGCTCAGAATTGCATTATCAACGTCACGTAACGTGCATTTTGCAATTTAAGTTTTTCAATTATTGTCTAAATTTAATTTATTACTTTTCCAAAGTTTAAACTCGGTTTTAAAGTTCACGTGACTAATTGTGACAGATGTCAACTTTCCTTTACAGTATTGCAAGTTCAAAAATTGAATTATCAAGTCACGTGACGTAGTTCTTACAATTTTACCACTGTCTAAATTTAAATTACCAATTTTTCAACTGTTTCTTTTAAACGATGAGTGTCTTTATTTGCCACGTGCTAACTCGGTTTCTACGACAGTTAGAAGATTCGTGCAAACGTCAAAATATAACCCGTAATTTCAGGCAACCTAACCTAAAAACTGTCACGTGACTTAAAAAAAAAACATTTTCAAGCTTTTGGATCTTTAAAATTCGGGAAAACAGTCACGTAACCAAGGAGGCAGTAATTTTTATTAAATTCTTATGACATGTACGGATGTCATGTACAAATTGTAAAAGTAGACATGCTACTGAATTAATCTAACCTAAAAACTGTCACGTGACCATAAAAAATAGTTTCGAGGGTGTATGTCATCAAGGTTTATCATTTTATTTCAATATCAGGGCCCTTATAACTCAATTCAAGAATGCCACAAATGGATAAACATTTGAAAGAATTAAGGCAGTTTAAATGATTTAAAGGCATTTCGAGATATTTCAAGGCAATTTAAGGCATTATCGGGGGTAATTGCACGAGTGCATAAAAATTACCGATAATTTTGCATGAAAACTTGTTATCTCTTAACTGCATGAGATTATTTTCATATTTTTTTGGCGAAAGAGCCCGACACCGAAGGTGGAGAAAAATTTTTTAGTAATTTTGGGGAATACTTCTCGAATAAAGAAAATGTTTTGGATTTGCTGCCACTATACAGGGTTTTTGAATGAAAAGTAGCCACCCTGAATTTCTTCCAAAATAATTTCTCTGTTAAAAGACACATCAACAAAGATTGCAAAGGGGACATCTTTTTGTGTGTGTTTTTGTCTGTGTGGCACATCGTTGGAAAGGGTATTTCATAAGGAATTAATTGCACTATTCTATTTGTACATTTGCTTTGAATTGAGACTATTATTATTTTGGTCAAACTGCTGATAACACTACCGAATACCTGTTTTCCATTCCATGTTTTTGCCTCAGTCGGTCAATTTGAATGGCGCTACTTATCTTGAGGTTCTTGACACCACTGTTGATCCGACCATAACAGAGCTACTAGAAAATGATGAAAATTTATTTGAAAATCAACTAATTTTCCAACAAGACGGTGCACCTCCACACTATTCACTTCCCGTTCGAGAATATCTGAACAATCGATTTCCTGGAAGATGGATGGTAAACGTGGTCCCATGCAATGACCTGCGAGATCACCCGATCTCACTCCGTTGGACTTTTTTCTATGGGGGCATTTAAAATCTAAAGTCTATGCAACACATGAGGGAAATATTCGGGGGCAATACCACAAGAGCTCAGATTTAGCCGGATAATTTTTGTGCTTATCTTAGAACACTTTCTTTTTGGTGTAACTGCACGAGACCTGTTGTAACTAAATCACGAGAGCGCAGCTCGAGTGATTTTGCCAAACAGGTCGAGTTTTGTACCATAAAGAAAGTATGAGAAGACAAGCGGAAAAATTATCCTGTTTAAAATCTGAGCTCGAATGGTATTTGATAAGACAATTCCATGAATATAATCAATAATATAATAAGACTGTGACTGCCTTGTACTGGCAGAAATACATTTTTCTGGTTCATTTGATTTTCTGCAGTAGAACTCTATCCGAAGCGAGCCATAACCAAAACAATACGAACAAACATCAAAATTGACAGTGCCAGCAAAAATCTCAAGGTGAGACATTGCAACAATAGAAGTGCAGTGAAAATCCGTGGAAACGATGAAATCAATAGCAAAATTTATCCGATTTTTTTATCCGCTAGCAAACTCTCTTCCTTCCTTATTAGCCGATAGCAAACCGTGTTTTGATGACGTATATATGGCATTTTTTGTACATGAGTGGAATTGTCGCTGTCATTCTGGTGAAAATGCACTGCTCATATGGGACATTTAACACATGAGGGAAATATTCGGGGGTAATATCCCTAGTGCATTTAATTTTTCCGGAAAAATTCGGAAAAACGAGTTTCTAAGTAATTTGTTTTAACAAATAGCATGAGCGAGAGTGGTTTTAAAAATCCTCGTCTTCGACTCGGATGATGATGAAAACAAATGAAGGGTGCACGGGAAAAACAAGCTAAGTCAATTTTTGGCCAAATTGAGAAAACAGCTTCACCTGATAGACAATAGCGATGCTATACAGGGTCCAAACTTAGTCAGAAGAAAATCGAGCTACGTCGTCTAATAGAACATATTTTAGGATAGGCGTACACGGGAATGACCTACTTACCTTTCAATCTTTTTAGTAACTAATTAGTTTAATAATTTTTTATCAATAAAAAACAAACAAGTTTTCAACTAATTATTTTTTGACATACATTTTAATTTATGAATTACCTTGTTTGCTACTTAAGCTTGATGAATTTAATATTTATAATATAAATCTGGTGAAAAACAGGCTAAGTCAAGACCTATTTTTGTATCTTCTTCAACAAAAACCTTGTAATTATTATATTAAATAAAAAAGCATGCTGCTTTATACAGTGTGACCCATTTAGAATGGAAACACCCCTATAAAATTTTAGGTTATTAACCGATTTCAATGATTTTTTTTTTGAAATAATTTGGAATAAAATGTGTATTATGGGAGAAAATTTTAAATATTTATTTCAGTTTTCAGGTCATATTACGAGACTTTTTCTTGATAGAAAATGGAGAATTTTTATTAGCGATTTTTTTATTGAAAAAATTACTACGCCACTGGATCTATAGTGCTTTCAAATAGCTGTGACCAAATTTTTTTTTAATTTTTTTTTGGATTTTTTTTTTTTAGTTTTTTTTTTGATTTTTTTTAATTTTTTTTTTTTGATTTTTTTTTTTTTGATTTTTTTTTTTAGAAATTAATCAATTAATAAGTAATAATAAACAAGTAAATAGTAACACCATTTCTATGGCAACAGTTGATGCAGGGTGTTCTTTTGTGACCGTTAGCTTAGAGGATTTTTGAATTTTAATTTGTCATAACTTTGTTATTAATGAATGGATTTTCATGAAATTTTGGTCACAGCTATTTGAAAGCACTATAGATCCAGTGGCGTAGTAATTTTTTCAATAAAAAAATCGCTAATAAAAATTCTCCATTTTCTATCAAGAAAAAGTATCGTAATATGACCTGAAAACTGAAATAAATATTTAAAATTTTCTCCCGTAATAGACATTTCATTCCTAATTATTTCAAAAAAAAAATCATTGAAATCGGTTAATAACCTAAAATTTTATAGGGGTGTTTCCATTCTAAATGGGTCACACTGTATATAAAAAAATATTTATGTTTCTAATGTCTATAGGTGACCAGTTAACAACGATTTTAGAGATAAAACTGCTGTACTCAAAAACTTCAAAATTTGACTTAGCTTGTTTTTCCCGTGCACCCTTCAAATTACTTAGAAACGAGTATTCCAATTTTTCCACAGGAAAAATTAGGTGCACGAGGGATATTTGGTAAGATTATTTCCTGAGTTAAATAAACATTTTATTTTAATTAAAACAATAAGAACAATAACTTTCAAGCTAGAAAGGGTAACACTATTCTTTATGTTGCTGTGAGGAGTATGAAATTTTTTCATACTCAGAAAAACTGCTGACAGCTAAGTTAAGACAGTTGTTAAGTGATTTTTCCACTTAAAATTTCCATTTGTCATACTAATTCTTGATAGCGATTGGTCAAAATTGATAGGAAGGAAATAATCGCTGTCATTCTGGTGAAAATGCAGTGTTCATATGGGACATTTAACACATGAGGGAAATATTTACTATAAGACATTTTGAACAATAATAGAGGAATTGTGAGGTATTTTGAAGGCATTTCAAAGTAAGGCATTTTTGGTCTAGAAAAAATTATCGGCGGTCTACCCCTCGATCAAAGTTGGACAACTTGATGCAATCCCTGAACTTGACCCTACAATATAAAGCACAAGTTGAACGGACCTTGTATTGCATCAAAAGCAATTTATCCTCGGTCCATCTCTCTTTGTATTTCAACACTAGCCATCAAGCATAAACCGTACCTAAATCGAGCAAAATTTTTCAAGAAATCTCGAGTCGATCAGCCAAGGCCTGAAGAACGAGCAGGTAATTCAATATGCGCCGTAAATTACGGCTTTTGGCCGTGTAAGCTCGGCCGATATCAAGAGATTATGTTTCTGCTGATGTTTTGGTGCTTTTGTGATTGAACGCCACATAACGACTTTTTTTTTATTTTATTTTTGCAATTACATCAAAATATTTTAAAAGGTTTTGCATCTCCCGCATTTTTCGCGGGTTTCAGGAACTATAAAAAGCTTAAAATGTTCGTCTTTCACCTCATTCTAACAGCAACACAAATTGTCACTTTTGACCGCGTTTACAATACTACTACTAAGTGAATGTAATGCCCACTCGGTGCAGAAAGTCATTCTTAACATTTTTGGTATCTTTCAATATTTCCGTAACACTAACAGTTCGCGAGATATTCGACTTTTTTTTTGGAAATTGCATCAAAATTTTATAATTCTCTATCTCCGCCATTTTTTAGGTTTCAGCGACTGTAAAAAGCTCAAAATGTTTGTCTTAAACTGATTTTATTTATTGTGCAAACCACAACACGATTGAACAATACAGGGTGTTCAAAAAACAAAAATAAACACAGTTACATTTTATACTAACGCTCTGCCAGTTGTGACTACGTTTACCCGGTTCTAAGTGAATGTAATCCTAGTTCACTGAGTGCAGAAAGTCATCCCGAACATTTTTAGTTTCTTGCAAAATTTTCGTAACTCTAACCGCTTCCGAGATATTCGATTTTGTTTGGGAATTGTATCCAACATTTTGAAATTTTCGCAACTGCGCCATTTTTAGTGTTTCAGCGACTGAAAAATCTCAAAATGTGCGCTTCGAACTACTTTTTCAGCTCATGCTAACCGCAATACGATTGAACATATACAGAGTGTTTAAGAAACAACTAGAAAAACAGTTACATTTGATACTAAAGCTCTGCCAGTTATGACCGCATTTACCCGGTTCTAAGTGAATGTAAATCTAGCCTACTGGGGTAGAAAGACATTCTGAACATTTTTGGTCTCTTGCGAAATTCCCGTAACTTTAACCGTTCCCGAGATATTCGTGTTTGTTTTTGTTTTTTTGTGGAACCTACATAAAAATTTTGAAAATTCCGTATTTCCGCTATTTTTTGGATTTCAGCGACTGAAAAAAGCTCAAAACGTCCGTCTTGAACCGCTCTTCCAGCTCGTGCTAACCGCAACACGATTGAACATATACAGGGAGTTCAAAAAACAATTAAATTTGAAATCAACGCTTTGCCAGTTTTGACCGTGTTTACCCAGTTTTAAGTAACTGTAAACCTAGTCCACTGGGGCAGAAAGACATTCTGAACATTTTTGGTCTCTTGCAAAATTCGCGTAACTCTAACCGTTCCCGAGATATTCGTGTTTGTTTTCGTTTTTTTGTGGAAATTACATACAAATTTTGAAAATTCCGTATTTCCGCTATTTTTTGGATTTCAGCGACTGAAAAAAGCTCAAAACGTTCGTCTTAAACCGCTCTTTCACCTCGTACTAACCGCAACACGCTTGAACATATACAGAGTGTTTAAGAAACAAATAGAAAAACAGTTATATTTGATACTAAAGCTCTGCCGGTTTTGACCGCATTTACCCGGTTCTAAGTGAATGTAAACCTAGCCTACTGGGGCAGGAAGACATTCTGAACATTTTTGGTCTCTTGCAAAATTCCCGTAACTCTAACCGTTCCCGAGATATTCGTGTTTGTTTACGTTTTTTTGTGGAAATTACATACAAATTTTGAAAATTCCGTATCTCCGCTATTTTTTGGATTTCAGCGACTGGAAAAGCTTAAAACGTCCGTCTTGAACCGCTCTTTCAGCTCGTGCTAACCGCAATACGATTGAACATATACAGGGCGTTCCAAAAACAATTAAATTTGAAATTAAAGCTTTGCCAGTTTTGACCGCGTTTACCCGGTTCTAAGTGAATGTAAACCTAGTCCACTGGGGCAGAAAGACATTCTGAACATTTTTGGTCTCTTGCAAAATTCCCGTAACTCTAACCGTTCCCGAGATATTCGTGTTTGTTTACGTTTTTTTGTGGAAATTACATGCAAATTTTGAAAATTCCGTATCTCCTCTTTTTTTTGGATTTCGGCGACTGAAAAAAGCTCAAAACGTCCGTCTTGAACCGCTCTTTCAGCTCGTGCTAACCGCAACACGATTGAACATATACCTACAGGGCGTTCAAAAAACAATTAAATTTGAAATTAAAGCTTTGCCAGTTTTGACCGCGTTTACCCAGTTCTGTAAACTGTAAACCTAGTCCACTAGGGCAGAAAGACATTCTGAACATTTTTGGTCTCTTGCAAAATTCCCGTAACTCTAACCGTTCCCGAGATATTCGTGTTTGTGTACGTTTTTTTGTGGATATTACATACAAATTTTGAAAATTCCGTATTTCCGCTATTTTTTGGATTTCAGCGACTGGAAAAAGCTCAAAACGTTCGTCTTGAACCGCTCTTTCTGCTCGAGCTAACCGCAACACGATTGAACATATACAGGGAGTTCAAAAAACAATTAAATTTGAAATCAACGCTTTGCCAGTTTTGACCGTGTTTACCCAGTTCTAAGTGAATGTAAACCTAGTCTACTGGGGCAGAAAGACATTCTGAACATTTTTGGTCTCTTGTAAAATTCCCGTAACTCTAACCGTTTTCGAGATATTCGTGTTTGTTTTCGTTTTTTTGTGGAACCTACATACAAATTTTGAAAATTCCGTATCTCCGCTATTTTTTGGATTTCAGCGACTGGAAAAAAGCTTAATACGTTCGTCTTGAACCGCTCTTTCTGCTCGAGCTAACCGCAACACGATTGAACATATACAGGGCGTTCAAAAAACAATTAAATTTGAAATTAAAGCTTTGCCAGTTTTGACCGTGTTTACCCAGTTCTAAGTGAATGTAAACCTAGTCTACTGGGGCAGAAAGACATTCTGAACATTTTTGGTCTCTTGCAAAATTCCCGTAACTCTAACCGTTTTCGAGATATTCGTGTTTGTTTTTGTTTTTTTGTGGAACCTACATACAAATTTTGAAAATTCCGTATCACCGCTATTTTTTGGATTTCAGCGACTGGAAAAAGCTCAAAACGTTCGTCTTGAACCGCTCTTTCTGCTCGAGCTAACCGCAACACGATTGAACATATACAGGGCGTTCAAAAAACAATTAAATTTGAAATTAAAACTTTGCCAGTTTTGACCGCGTTTACCCAGTTCTAAGTGAATGTAAACCTAGTCCACTGGGGCAGAAAGACATTCTAAACATTTTTGGTCTCTTGCAAAATTCCCGTAACTCTAACCGTTCCCGAGATATTCGTGTTTGTTTACGTTTTTTTGTGGAAATTACATGCAAATTTTGAAAATTCCGTATCTCCTCTTTTTTTTGGATTTCGGCGACTGAAAAAAGCTCAAAACGTCCGTCTTGAACCGCTCTTTCAGCTCGTGCTAACCGCAACACGATTGAACATATACAGGGCGTTCAAAAAACAATTAAATTTGAAATTAAAGCTTTGCCAGTTTTGACCGCGTTTACCCAGTTCTGTAAACTGTAAACCTAGTCCACTGGGGCAGAAAGACATTCTGAACATTTTTGGTCTCTTGCAAAATTCCCGTAACTCTAACCGTTCCCGAGATATTCGTGTTTGTGTACGTTTTTTTGTGGATATTACATACAAATTTTGAAAATTCCGTATTTCCGCTATTTTTTGGATTTCAGCGACTGGAAAAAGCTCAAAACGTCCGTCTTAAACTGCTCTTTCACCTCGTACTAACCGCAACACGATTGAATATATACAGGGAGTTCAAAAAACATATTAAATTTGAAATTAACGCTTTGCCAGTTGTGACCGCGTTTACTCGGTTCTAAGTGAATGTAAACCTAGTCCACTGGGGCAGAAAACAATTCTGAACATTTTTGGTCTCTTGCAAACTTCCCGTAACTCTAACCGTTCCCGAGATATTCGTGTTTGTTTTCGTTTTTTTTGTGGAACCTACATACAAATTTTTAAAATTCCGTATTTCCTCTATTTTTTGGATTTCAGCGACTGGAAAAAGCTTAAAACGTCCGTCTTGAACTGCTCTTTCACCTCGTGCTAACCGCAACACGATTGAATATATACAGGGAGTTCAAGTTTAAAAACCTTTTAAGTTTGAAACGACGCCGACGTTCTGCCAGTTTTGACTGCGTTTATCCGGTTCTAAGTATAGACCTAGTTGACTACAGAAAGTCATTCTGAACATTTTTAGTCTCTTGCAAAATTTCCGTACCTCCAAACGTTCTCGAGATACTCGAGTTTGTTTACATTTTTTGGAAATTGCATCAACATTTTGAAAATTTCGTATCTCTGTCATAAGGAAGGAAGCCCCAAAGAAAAATAACAAATATTTTAATGAAAGTGTATAACAAAGTCGTCAATTTACTGGTATTTTACTTGGTGCTTATGAATTTAATCATCCAAATTCGATAAAAATTAATGTTATTTTTGAATGAACTAGTTTATGAATATTGCTTCAATAACGGTTTCAGATCAGGTCGTTCTACTATGACAACGTTGAATTCTGCTATACATCACATTTGTGATTGTGTCAATAACAGGACATTTTTCATAAAAAATAGAAACATACAAAACCGAGCATTTTTGCGAAAAAACCCTTAAATTTATTAAATATAAGTTTTCTACGCCCTAACTAGTTGCATGAGAACATTCAAGACTAATTGAAAAAATAAGGCCAATCAAACAAATATGTAGTAATTGACTTAGGGGTGATTTTATAAAGTTATGCCAAATACCCCTATGATGAATAATGGTTCACCAGATGCCGATTTAGGCTCGTGCCATCTATTATTCTAAGTTCATTCACTTTCCTTTTAATTTTTTAAATCAGCCCCTATAACTTTTACGGGGTCATAATGAGTGTTTGATAAATTAATGCACAACTTTTCTGAATGCCAACTTAACTGTTATAATAATGTAACAAAGTGTTACAATTGCAGACAGGTTAGAGGCTGTGCTTTTTTACTAGCAATCTGTTGATGATGTTCTCGTGCTTAAAGATCTCAATGGCTTCTCTAGTTAATCTAGGATAGTAACGTTGTAATCGATCCAAAACCTCCACCTCTTCAAAACGAATATCGTGTCCTCTGGAAAGTGCATGTTCTGCCAACGCTGATTTCTCGATCTGTCCCAGTCTTCAACTTCTCTTGGACTCTACTATTCTATGAAGGATCCTGTTTGTCCTTGGCCATGGTAAGTAAGTCCAACCAACTTTCTCCTAAACATCACCCGTTTGTTGTCTACGTAGTTTGATGTTTCTTGGGCGAGTGGCTCTGTTGAATTGTTGTCTACTGTATCCGTTCCATCCGAAAACCCTTTCCAGATGTTTAAGCTCCTTTTCTAACTCTGATGGTTCGCAAATCTTTCCTGCCCGCTCCGATAGGGTTTTGATCACTCCTCTTTGTAAGGCTAGGGTGATGATTAGATCTACTATTGAGATAACGATCGAGGTTTCCTTGTCACAATTACATCCAGGAAAGGTAGACCAGTGAAGAGGTAGAGTTTAGATGTACCAAGAATTGCTGCAGTTCATCTTCACCGTGGCTCCAAACTCCAAAGGTATCAGAAACCAGCACTTTGGTTCCTTTGGAGCGGTGGCCAGAGCATTTACTTGTAATTTTTCTATAAAATAGTTTGATATTACCGCACTGAGTGGACTGCCCATTGCTACACCATCATTCTGTTCGAAGAATTCACCCTGCCACTGGAAGTAAGTGGTGGTTTAGCAGAGACTGAACAATTTGGCGATGTCCACTGGAAAATCTCGTTCTATCTGCTCCATATAGTCGTTTTGATGGGTACCATAGTTAATGAAAAAAACAACATCAAAACTCACAAGGACGTCACCTGGAGATAAGGTTAAGGCATGCAATTTGTCCATAAAATGTGCTGAGTCTTTTATGAAGCTGTCCGTCTTTCCTATTTTTGGTTGAAGGAGTGTTGTAATATACTTTGCTATCTCATACGTAGGGCCTCCGAGGTACATCCGGCTTATGTATTTTAGGTAAACCATAAAGTCCGGGAGGAAGGGCCTCTGATTTCTGTGGGCCTATTCTTGAAAGCAGGGAACGGAGCTCCCAAGAAAAGTCTTGATAAAATGTGACAGAAGAAGCCTGACACTGGAGAGTTCTTGTCCCATTCTACAGACATTTTTCTTGATAACTCCCTTCCCTTGTTTCAAGAATATGCACCCTGGAGTATCGAGATATCTTCAGCAGCGACAGTCGTGGAATCTTTAATAAGTTGGTTTGTGGTCCTGAGTATTCGAGCTGTTGAGTCACGTGGCAACTTCAGTCAGTTGTTGATATGATCACTGTTGCGTTTCCTTTATCAGCAGGTAGAGCTCGAATCAGATGAGAAAAGGCCACCGCATCATCAATGACGCAGTTTTTAAAACTATTTCTTTCTCCTTCTACAGTTGCCGTCGCATTAGATATAATCAGAGGCGTCCTATTAAAATATTCCCGAAAATATATTGTTAAGCGGTCAAAAAGCCACTTGGCAACGTAGTACGGTTTTTACTTGGACACAATTAAAACAGATGCGGCAGCGGCCAGGGACATTTGGACCTTTTTATATGCTTTTACTAGCCGGCACTCTAAACGGTGTTGCCAAGTTTAAAAAAATGTAGTGGCGGACAGGGAGACTTAGGGGGTTAGGTTAGGTTCCGTTTTAGTCTGGTGTTTTGGTTGTATTGTTGATGGTCGCAGTTGAAGTTCACATAGTGTTATGAATAAAAAACGTTATTTTGTCAAAATGTCTTTCAAAAAGGTTGGAAAGAAAGGTGTTATCATATACAGCCAAGGCCGTGAAATCGTCAGTAACGTCTTACAATTTATGAAGAAAGAAGCAGAAGGAGTTTCCATTCCTTTGAAAAACTTGTTGTCTTTTATTTTCTTTATTAAAAACGACGAAAATGTTTCATTTTACTGATAAAATAATAGCACGCCACTGACTGGCTGCAACAACTTGGAAAGTAACGAGAGCAGCAATATTTAAAGCGAGACGTACAGAGATCGTGACATCATCGTTTGATGACGCCTGTGGCCTTTTCTTAGCTGATTCGAGCTCTAAAACGAGGATCTCGAGCAAAAACTGCAAAAAAACGAGAGTCAAAATTGACGCCCTCTAGCGTCTAAACGGGGCAACTCAACCGTGCCCGTTCAACGTCACGTGATAACCACGTTCATTAGTTTTCTTTTGTTATACGGTGGTTTTATACAGAGTGTTTCAAATAAGCGAGTTATGGACGATTTTTTGGAAAAGTGCACACGAAAATTTAATCTAAATTAGGGATCTTTTGGTCCTACTATACTAACGGCGACCATTTTGGATTTTTCTCAATCAAAGTGATTTTTTGAACTAATTTGAACACAAATCTCACGTCCATTTTGCTCTAACTGGCAATGTTTCGGAGATGACCTTGAATTGATGTCAATTTTGACACTTTAGGGCGTGGCATCCTTTCATAATGACATTTTGACAAATGACACTTTACGTCATTTTTGTACTATTAACCGGAAGGTATTTAAGCAGTTGCGGTTAATATTGAAAATAAGAAATTTTCTGAAAAAAAATCAAAAGGTGTCACCCTTGAAAATTCTTGACAATTCTAGTTTTTAATTTTTCAAGGTAAAACGGTGCATGGTACCAAAAAAGTGTATAGAATGTAAAAGTTGCACTTCTGGTAAAAATGTCAGACCTCTAACCGAAAACGTTCCTGAGATATTGAGCAAAAACAACAAAAAACGATAGTCAACTTTGATTCCCTTTAGCGGCTAAACGGGACAACTTAGCCGTGCCAACTCAAAGTCACGTGATAGCCACGTTCATTAGCTTTCTTTTGTTATACGGTGGTTTTATACAGGGTGTTTCAAATATGGGAGTTATGAACAATTGAATATCGATACAAACATTTTACATCAAGTAGGACTAGAATTTGACGTAGATTCAAATAATCGAATAAAAAATTATAAGTTTGGTAGGTTAGGAAAATTTGAGACACCCTGTACCTGTACTGATGGATCATCTAGGAATAAAGTAGACGCAAATATCTACAAGATTCATATTAAGGATGTTAAAAATTCAATGAATCACCCTGTAAACTACTCTATTGTATTGTCAACTCGGTTATTTTGACAATTATAGGGTGGTTCAATATACTGTTACGATTTTCCCGTGGGTTCACACAAAGTCAATTTAACTCAACAATTAATAAATTTATTAACACTTCAAAACACTCCGTACAATAATTAACACAGCTACTAAAAACACTACTACAATTCCACAATTATTCCACTATTTAAAGTTTACCGCGTTCCCAAATTCACTGTTACACTACACTACTAACTCTCTGTCGTCGACGACGCCGCTTCTTTTATATTCGCAAACCACGTTCTAGAATGACCGCGAAACGCTTCGCGGGTTGCCTCGAATCTTCCAGGTATGGCGCTTCCTTCTGTGGCCTACTTTAATACGCGCCCGGCCAGATATTGCGGCGCATCGGTTTCATCGAGTATCGAGCATAGTAGGCCCAAACCGTAACAATACCAATTTGTAGCCCTTGAAATTGTTATTTGACCACCTTGTATAGCGTTTTTACCTGAACGGTCGAATAACTGAATTATTTAGTTGAAACTGAGTTGTTTGCTGTAAAGTTTGAATTTGACAGTTTTTATTGCGACAGCCCATAGCTCTGTTATTTTGACAGTTACAAGGTGGTTCAATGTACCAATTTGTAGCCCTTGAAATTGTGTTTTGACCACCTTGTATAGCGGTTTTACCTGAAACGTCGAATAACTGAGTTATTTACTGTTAAAACTGAGTTGTTTGCTGTAAAGTTTGAATTTGACAGTTTTTACTGTGACAGCCCATAACTATGTTATTTTGACAATTACAGGGTGGTTCAATATACTAATTTGTAGCCCTTGAAATTCTCTTTTGACCACCCTGTATAGCGTCTTTACCTAAAACGCCGAATAACTGAGTTATTTACTATTAAAACTGAGTTGTTTACTGTAAAGTTTGAATTTGACAGTTTTTACTGTAACAGCCCATAAGTCTGTTATTTTGACAGTTACAGGGTGGTTCAATATACCAATTTGTAGCCCTTGAAATTCTCTTTTGACCACCCTGTATAGCGTCTTTACCTAAAACGCCGAATAACTGAGTTATTTACTGTTAAAACTGAGTGGTTTGCTGTAAAGTTTGAATTTGACAGTTTTTACTTTGACAGCCCATAACTCTGTTATTTTGACAATTACAAGGTGGTTCAATATACCAATTTGTAGCCCTTGAAATTGTCAAAATAACAGAGTTATGGGCTGTCAAAGTGAAAACTGTCAAATTCAAACTTTACAGCAAACCACTCAGTTTTAACAGTAAATAACTGACTGTATCAAATTTTGTAGCGTTTTCAGAGAACATTGGATAGGAAATTTATTGAGGATTCCAAAAATATGCTTAAAACTGTAATTTTCTCACTCAAAGTTCATTTTACAGGCGATTTTGTTCGTGACTGTTTTTTCAAACTGTGTTTCTAGCAGTTCAAACTGACACCGTTTTTCTTCTTGACCATACCAAATTTTGTAGTTTTTTTTAGGTTACTGGATAGGAAATTTAATGAGGATTCCAAAAATGTGCTTAAACCTATCATTTTCTCACTCAAAGTGGGTTTTACAGGCGATTTTGTTCGTGACTGTTTTTTTAAACTATGTTTCTGGCAGTTCAAACATTGACACCGTTTTTTTTTCTTGACCATACCAAATTTTGTAGTTTTTTTTATGTTACTGGATAGGAAATTTAATGAGGATTCCAAAAATGTGCTTAAAACTGTCATTTTCTCACTCAAAGTGGGTTTTACAGGTCATTTTGTTCTTGACTGTTCTTTCAAAACTGTATTTCTGGCAGTTGAAACTTTGACACCGCTTTTCTCCCTGACTGTATCAAATTTTGTAGCGTTTTCAGAGAACATTGGATGGGAAATTTAATGAGGATTCCAAAAATATGCTTAAAACTGTAATTTTCTCACTCAAAGTTGGTTTTACAGGCGATTTTGTTCGTGACTGTTTTTTCAAACTGTGTTTCTGGCAGTTCAAACTTTGACACCGTTTTTCTTCTTGACCATACCAAATTTTGTAGTTTTTTTTAGGTTACTGGATAGGAAATTTAATGAGGATTTCAAAAATGTGCTTAAAACTGTAATTTTCTCACTCAAAGTTGGTTTTACAGGCGATTTTGTTCGTGACTGTTCTTTCAAAACTGTGTTTCTAGCAGTTCACACTTTGACACCGCTTTCTCTATTTGAAGCGGCTTAGAACAACAAGACAATGCGTTGTATACGGATTGTGAAGTTTTTAAATGACATTTGGCTTCTTTCTCTGTCGATTTGTATTATGAACAAGGCTTAAATCTTTAACCTTATTTGATTCCATCTTTTTCTAATAGTAAAGGCTTAAAATAAGATTGACTTTATATTTTTCCAATCTTCAAAAAAGCTGCGATAATTACGAGGCTTAACTGAGCCGACTTGGTGAAGCGGCTTGATTAAGCCTACAATGTATAGGGTGGGTCACTACCAACAATATTGTACCGACGTTAAAAGGTCTTAAAGACCAAAAGTAACGGCAACGTCGCCTGTACAATTTTCAGATCGATGATTGGGCTCTTTCACTCCGTTTTATCTATGAATTGAACTCTTTATCTATCTAGAAGAAAACCGAAATAATAGTAACACCCTAGGCCAATCTAATTATTTAATTTAATCGAAAAATTGAATATTACCACCACATTACAAAATGACGTTTAATTAAAAGACAGTAGATAATTATTCCTCTAATTTCTTCTATATCCTTCTGCTTAATTACACGGACGGAGCAACTAAAAAGAGACAGGACGATTAAAACCACGAGTGCAACAAGGACGTTTTACGTGTAGTACAAGAGCGCAACGCAATTCAATTAGCTTTAATTAGTTTTCAGCGTAGCGTCACTCCAGGCCAGGCAATTCGAATCGATACTTGCTCGTTTGTTGCTGCATTCGAATCAGTTTTTTTTTTGTTTTAATTAATTGTAAATAAACATTATCGCCTTGTTTATGAAACGATTTAAAGTGCATTAAGTAGGCCGGTGAAATCAAATTCGAAGCGGAATAATTAGTAAAAATGGATCAGCACCGTTTGGTGGATTTGGTGAAGCAAATGCCGCAATTATGGGACCGGAACTGTCCAACGTTCAGGGACAAAGAGGCTAAAGAGCGCGGTTGGGAAGAAGTCGGTCGCAAAATGGATCAACCAGGTACGTATAGCCCATATTTTTACCTATTTCACGAAGAAAAAAAAAGGGTAATAATTGCGTCTGTGCCGTTAATTAACTTGAATTCCGAAGTAAGGTTAAGTGGATTTTAATTCGTGCTTATAGCACATACGCGTGCAATTGGCTTGAAGGCTGGCGTTGTTGCCGTTTTGAACGGATTGTCTGGAAAGTTTGTTTTATAATTGAAATTATCATCAGTGATGGGAAAATTACCGGTAAAATATTTTACTTTACCAGGAAAATTCGACCGGTAAATTACCAGCAAATTACAAATACTGTGTTTTTGGCAGTTCACCAAATTTTTACCAAATTTTGTAGTATTTTTAGGTTACTGGATAGGAAATTTAATGAGGATTCCAAAAATGTGCCTAAAACTGTAATTTTCCTCACTCAAAGTGGGTTTTACAGGTGATTTTGTCCCTGACTGTCCTTTCAAACTGTGTTTCTGGCAGTTCAAACTTTGACACTGCTTTTCTCCCTGATTGTACTAAATTTTGTAGTGTCTCTCAGGTTATTGGATAGGAAATTTAATGAGGATTCTAAAAATGTAATTAAAACTAATTTTCTCACTCCAAGTGGGTTTTACACGCGATTTTGTCCCTAACTGTCCTTTCAAACTGTGTTTCTGGCAGTTCAAACTTTGACACCGCTTTTCTCCCTGACTGTACCAAATTATGTAGCGTTTTTAGAGAATATTTGATAAGAAATTTGATGAGGATTCCAAAAATGTGCTTAAAACTGTAATTTTCTCACTCAAAGTGGGTTTTACAGGCGATTTTGTCCCTGACTGTCCTTTCAAACTGTGTTTCTGGCAGTTCACTCTGATAACGCTTTTCTCTTTGACTGTACCAAATTTCGTAGAGTTTTTAGAGGTTATTTGATAGGAAATTTAATGGGGATTCCAAAAATGTGCTTAAAACAGTTATTTTCTCACTCCAAGTAGGTTTTACAGGTGATTTTGTCCCTGACTGTCCTTTCAAACGGTGTTTTCTGGCAGTTCAAACTCTGACACCGCTTTTCTCTCTGACTGTACTAAATTATGTAGCGTTTTTAGAGAATATTTGATAAGAAATTTGATGAGGATTCCAAAAATGTGCTTTAAACTGTTATTTTCTCACTCTAAGTGGGTTTTACAGGCGATTTTGTCTCTGACTGTGTTTTGGCAGTTCAAACTTTAACACCGCTTTTCTCCCTGACTGTACCAAATTATGTTGCGTTTTTAGAGAATATTTGATAAGAAATTTGATGAGGATTTCAGAAATGTGCTTAAAACTGTCATTTTCTCACTCTAAGTGGGTTTTACAGGCGATTTTGTCCCTGACTGTCCTTTCAAACTGTGTTTCTGGCAGTTCAAACTTTGACACCGCTTTTCTCCCTGATTGTACTAAATTTTGTAGTGTCTCTCAGGTTATTGGATAGGAAATTTAATGAGGATTCTAAAAATGTAATTAAACCTAATTTTCTCACTCAAAGTGGGTTTCACAGGCGATTTTGTTCCTGACTGTCCTTTCAAACTGTGTTTCTGGAAGATCAAAATTTGACACCGTTTTTCTTCTTGACTGTACCAAGTTTTGTAGCGTTTTTAGAGGTTGCTGGATAGGAAATTTAATGAGGATTTAAAAAATGTGCTTGAAACTGTCATTTTCTCACTCAAAGTGAGTTTCACAGGCGATTTTGTTCCTGACTGTCCTATTAAACTGTGTTTCTGACAGTTCAAACTTTGACACCGCTTTTCTCCCTGGCTGTACCAAATTTTGTAGCGATTTTAGAGAATATTGGTTAGAAATTTAATGAGAATTCCAAAAATATGCTTAAAACAATTATTTTCTCATTCACAGTGGGTTTTACAGGTGATTTTGTTCCTGACTGTTCTTACCTGACAGTTTCTGACAGTTCAAATCTTGACACCGTTTTTCTTCCTGGCCATACCAAGTTTTGTAGTTTTTATAGATTACTGAATAGGAAATTTAATGAGGATTCCAAAAATGTGCTTAAAACTGTCATTTTTTCACTTATGGTGGGTTTTACAGGTCATTTTGTTCGTGACTGTTCTTTCAAAACTGTGTTTCTGGCAGTTCAAACTTTGACACCGCTATTCTCCCTGACTGTACCAAATTTTGTAGCGTTTTCAAAGAACATTGGATAGGAAATTAAATGAGGATTCCAAAAATATGCTTAAAACTGTAATTTTCTCACTCAAAGTTGGTTTTACAGTCGATTTTGTTCGTGACTGTTTTTTCAAACTGTGTTTCCAGCAGTTCAAATTTTGACACGGCTTTTATCCCTGACTGTACCAAATTTTGTAGCGTTTTTGGCGGTTATTGGATAGGAAATTTAATGAGGATTCCAAAAATGTGCTTAAAACTGTCATTTTCTCACTCAAAGTGGGTTTTACAGGTGATTTTGTTCGTGACTGTCCTTTCAAACTGTGTTTCTGGAAGATCAAACTTTGACACCGTTTTTCTTCTTGACTGTACCAAGTTTTATAGCGTTTTTAGAGGTTGCTGGATAGGAAATTTAATAAGGATTCCAAAAATGTGCTTGAAACTGTCATTTTCTCACTCAAAGTGAGTTTCACAGGCGATTTTGTTCCTGACTGTCCTTTCAAATTGTGTTTCTGGCAGATCAAACTTTGACACCGTTTTTCTTCCTGACTATACCAAATTTTGTATTTTTTTTTAGGTTATTGGATAGGAAATTTAATGAAGATTCCAAAAATGTGCTTAAAACCGTCATTTTCCTCACTACAATTGGGTCTTACAGGTGATTTTGGCAATGACATTATAATTGTCGTTCCTCTTCTATTAGACGTGAACTGAGCGAGATGGAAATTGACGTCATAGACGTATATTTATTTACAAATTTTTAAATTCGGGAATATTCGTGCAGAAACAACTTCACATCCATATTTTGACAGTATTCAGACATTCGGGTAACTTTTTGTGCAATTTTTCAAAAATTATTTATTTCTCGCTTATTTGAAATATTTTTCAAGCTCCATGGAGCGAGTAGAGCGTTTTTGACGCTAGAGGGCGTCAAAGTTGCACTTTCATACAAAACCCGCTCAAATGCTTGTTTATAGGTAGATGAGTAGAAATTGGACAGTCATGACGTGTAAATGTTTATTTTGAGCATATTTCAATCGGTTATAAATCGTCTCCATGGAGCTATAAAATGGCAAAACTTGCAGGAGAAGGATTTTTGACAGATGTGAAGTTATGGTGTGTTGTTTGTCTTTGGAGCTAGTTGCATATGGCGAACTGCTGCAAACTGTCAAATACCACTATGAAGCTATAAAAGTAAAAAAACACGCTCAAAAGCATCGCAGTTTTAAATCATTTTAAGTTACATTTTATAGGTTTATCAGTTGAATTTTTGCTTAAAAGTGTTTTAAACATTCTGTTGAGATCAACAAATCCATGTTGAGTAGACGTATATTAACAGTATTTTTAGTGGATTTGCAAAGTATAAGAAAATAGAATTAAAGCAAAAGTTGAAAAAAAAAACTTAAAAAAATCTGGCAACTTTTTTTAAGACGCTTTTGGGAGAATTATATCATTTAAGGGTTGGCAACACAGACATTTACTGTGAAATTAATTTGGCAAAAATGTTCATTGCAAATTATTGTGGATATTTACAGATGTCTAAAACGGCTCTAAGGCTCTTTAAAACAAGACTCGGCTAAACTTCCATTCCATTATTTGAAGAAAATCTACGTAAATATTAGTAACTTTTAGGACTAATTTTATGGCGCAAAATCATTTTTTTGTTGCACACTTAGTAACTACTTTTTTTATGAACTTACTGATTGTGTTGTTTGTTATAGGCAGTTTATGCAAGGAGGCCTTCAAGGCACTGCGGGAAAAATATCTTCGAGAACGTGCCAAAGACCAGCAACATCCAGATCAAAATTGGGATATGTTAAAAGAGTTACAGTTCCTGGAACCGCACATTGTTCCGCGTTCCAGCTGTAGAAACGGTCCGTTTTCCTACGACGACGATATGTCCATCAACTCTGACTCGGATCCCACTGATTTCGATAAACAATTGATTCTTATGGTGCGAAAAGCGTCGCCAATCTGGGACCGCAACTCCAACACCTATCCGAACAAAATGTCCAAGTACCAGTTGTGGGAACAGATTGGAACTGCTTTGAACAGGGACGTAAACACGTGCCAGTTAAGATGGAAGGCCTTGAGAGAGAAGTATATCAGGCAGAAAGCGAAATTTTTGGAAGGCGAAGCCAAGTGGGAATTACTGGATGACATGGTGTTTCTGGATAAAGTAATACAGTACCGTCGGAAGCAGGGTGATTATCCTCCAGGACATCACGGTGAAGGCAGTGGAGCTTTGCACAGGAACAGTTACCCTTCATACCATCATAATGAAGGTAGTTACATACAGTGCAACACAGATGGGGAGGAATACAACTATACGGATTCTTCAAACGACTTTTTGTCGATAGTGAAAGAAGAAAGTGCAGTGCTTCAGGTCGCAGACAGCTCGAACGCCTGTAAAAGACTAAGGGCACCGTCGGTGGGAAGTTATGGGGAACACAGTTCGGAGAAAAAGACCAAATTCAATGAATGTGGAGAGTCTTCTAAAAGTGTCATAGCAAATAATAGTGAAAAAAACGCCAGAACAGTTATTTGGTGATTTGGTGACCAGTTTGCTCACTAAAAAACCGGAGAATCAGAGAAATTTGTATATGATCGAGATAATGAGAGTACTTTCGAAATAGTCTGTAAAATTAAATACCATACGTAATATTTATTGAGATAATTATATTTTTATACAGAAGAACGGCTTTTTTACTAAGATTTGTTATAAACCTTTAAAGTTTGTTTGTCCTCCAGCAATTAACGTCATTTCATCACAATGGCGCCTGGAGGACAACTTTCTAGTAATGTTTATTGAACAAGTTATAGAATTTAACTAATGATAAGTAAATTATTGTGTTTCTGGCAGTTTAAACTTTAACACCGTTTTTCTATCTGACTGTACCAAACTTTGTAGTGTTTTTCAGGTTATCGGATAGGAAATTTAATGAGGATTCGAAAAATGTACTCAAAATAATAATTTTCCTTACTCCAAGTAGGTTTTACAGGTGATTTTGTCCCTGATTGTCATTTGAACTGATTTAAATATGTGTTGCACCCAACCAGTTTTTCCTAAATAACTTGAAAACAGTAAAAGTTACAAAAAAATTGCAAGAGATCCTAATCAACTCCTAATCCCGTAAGTTTGCAGGACCGTTTTTGCTTCCATTACACAGGATGTGCAAAAAAAATATGGTGGTTCACTATTTTTCTCACCCTGTACGCATTTTTTAATATAAATTTTTTTACTCTACACCACTGGAAAAAGAGGCTCAAACGGTTCTTTTAAGTGGTTGAACCACCCTGAACACCCAAAAATAACCGAGTTACAGGTTGTTCCAATTTGACACCACAATTTCAACTGATTTGATGCATCAAACCAGTTTTTGCTAAATAACTCAGAAACGGTGGAAAGTTACGAAAAATTTGAAAAAGAGCAAAATGTTCGTAAAGAACTGTTAAACTCATCTCTGGAAGTTTTACAGTTCGTCAGTGCTGCTACTATACAGGGGGTGCGTAAAAGTTGTAGTGATTGAGATTTGTTGGCCACCCTGGACGCAATTTTTAAGATAGATTTTTTTGCTTTACACCACTGAAAAAAGGAGCTCAAGACAGTTAATTTGAGTGGTTCAACCTGCCTGAACTCACAAAAATAACTGAGTTACAGGGTGTTCAAATTTGAAACCACAATTTCAACTGTAATTCAAAAACGGTGAAAGTTACGAAAAGTTTGAAACAGAACAAAAATGTTTCAATTAGACCCATAAATTACTGGTCAAATTGCTAAATTTTCCTGACACTGAATTTTACTTTTCTAATTTTACTTTACCTTATTCGTAAATAACAGGTCACAATGGCGCCTGGAGGACAACCTTTCAGTAATGTTTATTGAACAATTATATATTTCTTGAAATATGTAATTTAACAGAGTAAAACAAATTACAGTATCCTGAATTTAAGCTATAACAACTTGATGGTACATTCTAATGGTAAAAAGTTTATATGGGGGTTATCCAATACTATTCGTTTCCCAAATATAGCGTGTAAAAACTACAAATATTTAGGAATTTTATTATTTTGGAACGCTCTGTATATGTTGAATCGTGTTGCGGTTAGCACGAGGTGCAAGAGCAATTCAAGACGAACATTTTGAGCGGTTTACAGTCACTGAAACCCTAAAAATGGCGGAGATACAGAATGTTCAAAATTTTGATGCAATTTCCAAAAAAAGTAACAAAAGTGAATATCTCGGAAACGGTTAGGGTTACGAAAATTTTGCAAGAGACCAAAAATGTTCAGAATGACTTTCTCAAAGGTTTTGAAAGCTTTTTTTAAAAAAGTAAAATATCTCAGAAATCGCCAAAGTTACAAAAATTTTGCATGGGACCAAAAATGTGCAGAATAGTTCACAAATTTAATATTTTATTTTTTTTAGATAATCTACAACTAGTCATCGCATGCGGACCATTCACGGTTCAAGACAATCTATTATTCGAGCCGCTCAACGATCTTCTCGCCTACGTCAAAGAGTACAAACCTCACGTGCTCTTCTTAACCGGACCATTTTACGATATAACGCATCAAGGAATCGTTGGTGGAGAGCTGAAGGCGGCCTACGGCGCCCTTTTTCAGCGACCTTGATCGAGGAGATCATGAAACAGACTCCAGCAGAGACTCACGTGGTTCTGGTGTCATCGTCAAGGGAACCTCATCATTTTCCAGTGTACCCCACGCCGCCTTATAAGCCGGAACCGTACCCCAATTTGACTTTGGTGCCAGATCCATGTATGGTTAATATTAATGGACTAGTTATTGGAGCCACTACAGCTGATACTGTATTTGACATTGGGAGTTACGAAATTCATTTGTAAGTATTGTCCCAAGAACAAGCAAAAAAAAAAACAAATTATTTGATAGGAAATTAATGAGGATTGGAAAAATGTGCTTAAAACAGTAATTTTCTTACTCCAAGTGGGTTTGACAGGCGATTGTGTCCCCTGACTGTATCAAATTTTGTACGGTTTTTCAGGTTAGTGAATAGGAAATTTAACGAAGACCCCAAAGATGTTCTTAAAACACTTATTTTCTTACTCCAAGTGGGTTTTACAAGCGAGTTTGTCCCTGACTGTTCTTTCAAACTGTGTTTCTGGAAGTTCATACTTTGACACCGTTTTTCTCTCTGACTGTACCAAATTTTGTAGTGTTTTTTAGGTTATTGGATAGAAAATTTAATGAGGATTGGAAAAATGTGCTTAAAACAGTCATTTTCTTACTCCAAGTGGGTTTGACAGGCGATTGTGTCCCTGACGGTATCAAATTTTGTACGGTTTTTCAGGTTATTGGATAGAAAATTTAATGAGGATTCCAAAAATGTGCTTAAAACAGTAATTTTCTCACTCCAAGTGGGTTTTACAGGCGATTTTGTCCCTGACTGTTCTTTCAAACGGTGTTTCTGGCAGTTCATACTTTGACACCGCTTTTCTCTCTGACTGTACCAAATTTTGTAGTGTTTTTTAGGTTATTGGATAGAAAATTTAATGAGGATTCCAAAAATGTGCTTAAAACTGTCATTTTCTCCATCAAAGTGGATTTTACAGGTGATTTTGTTCGTGACTGTTCTTTCACACTGTGTTTTCTGGCAGTTCAAACATTGACACCGCTTTTCTCCCTGACTGTACCAAATTTTTAGCGTTTTTAGAGGTTATTGGATAGGAAATTTAATGAGGATTCCAAAAAGATGCTTAAAACTGTTATTTTCTCACTCAAAGTGGGTTTTACAACTGATTTTGTTCGTGACTGTTCTTTCAAACTGCGTTTCTGGCAGTTCATACTTTGACACCGCTTTTATCTCTGACTGTACCAAATTTTGTAGTATTTTTTAGGTTATTGGATAGAAAATTTAGTGAGGATTCCAAAAATGTGCTTAAAACAGTCATTTTCTCCATCAAAGTGGATTTTACAGGTGATTTTGTTCGTGACTGTTCTTTCACACTGTGTTTCTGGCAGTTCAAACATTGACGCCGCTTTTCTCCCCTGACTGTACCAAATTTTTTAGCGTTTTTAGAGGTTATTGGATAGGAAATTTAATGAGGATTCCAAAAAGATGCTTAAAACTGTTATTTTCTCACTCAAGTGGGTTTTACAACTGATTTTGTTCGTGACTGTTTTTTCAAACTGTGTTTCTGGCAGTTCATACTTTGACACCGCTTTTATCTCTGACTGTACCAAATTTTTTAGCGTTTTTAAAGGTTATTGGATAGGAAATTTAATGAGGATTCCAAAATATGCTTAAAACTGTTATTTTCTCACTCAAAGTGGGTTTTACAGCTGATTTTGTTCGTGACTGTTCTTTCTAACTGTATTTCTGGCAGTTAAAACTATGGCACCGTTTTTCTTCCTGACTATACCAATTTTTGTAGTTTTTTCAGGTTATTGGATAGAAAATTTAATGAGGATTCCAAAAATGTGCTTAAAACTGTCATTTTCTCCATCAAAGTGGGTTTTACAGGTGATTTTGTTCGTGACTGTTCTTTCAAACTGTGTTTCTGGCAGTTCAAACATTGACACCGTTTTTCTCCCTGACTGTGCCAAATTTTTTAGCGTTTTTAGAGGTTATTGGATAGGAAATTTAATGAGGATTCCAAAAATATGCTTAAAACTGTTATTTCCTCACTCAAAGTGGGTTTTACAGCTGATTTTGTTCGTGACTGTTCTTTCTAACTGTATTTCTGGCAGTTAAAACTATGGCACCGTTTTTCTTCCTGACTATACCAATTTTGTAGTTTTTTTCAGGTTATTGGATAGGAAATTTAATGAGGATTCCAAAAATATGCTTAAAACTGTTATTTCCTCACTCAAAGTGGGTTTTACAGCTGATTTTGTTCGTGGCTGTTCTTTCAAACTGTGGGTCTGGCAGTTCAAACTATATAAAATAAGTAATAAACTCCATAAACTTATAAAACTACAAAATCTGTTTAAAAGTAATACAATAATGTAAATAATTTTATTATGCATTTTATAGTTCGTGTGTTGTTTTTTGGCAGTTCTGACGTGTAACTGTCTATTCTGATATATTTCGATCTGTCACAATGAAGGGTAACTGTCAAATACCACTCCATGAAGCTATAAAACTACAAAATGTGGTTAAAAGTAATACAAACAGAGTAAATCATTTTATAGTTTTATGAATTGTTTTTTGGCAGTTCTGACGTGTAACTGTCAAATACCACTTCATAAAGCTATAAAACTGCTTAGAAGCACTGTTACAGCTAATACAGTTGTAAATCATATTAAATGCTTTTTTATAGGTTCATGACGTGTTTGGTATAAACTTTTCTCCATGAATCTATAAAATGACAATTCTTTCTTCAAACTAGTATAATCTGTTGAATCTGTTGAAATTCACATTTTTTACAGTTTTACCAGCAGAATTTGTGACATATTTGACGCGAATCTGTTCTGGTTGGAGCTAGTTCCATATGTCAAAATAAAAACAAAAATATATAAAAGTATAAAAAAACAACATTACAGTTCTAAATCATTTTAAGTAAGTTTTATAGGTTCATGAGTTAAGTTTTGCCAGTTTATCAACAAAATTCTATTTGTTTTCAGATCAGCAAATATTAAAGAAATTGCAAAGTATAAGAAAGTTTTTATTATATCATTTTTGAAGGGTTGGCAAGCCTCTTTCTAAAAGTTGCACAAAAAAATAGAAGAAATCTGAGTTTCCTATAACATCCGGTAGGATGCGCCTAACAAAAACTGTTAAGATACAAAAAAGTTGCTTTTTTGACAGGGCGATAATGGTATTTATTTAGCATGTAGCTATAAAATAAACAATATGACAAATCATGCAAATAAAAAGTAAAAAATAAAAATATTAAAATTAATGTAAAAAAAATAAAATAATAAAATGGACAAATATGGACCTCTTTAAAAACAAGTAACGAATTAAAAGTAAAAACATTATACAAAAAAAACAAGCTAAAGCACTTAAATTACATGTTGTCTTAGGGCTCTTTTAAAATTGTTCAAATTATCACAGTTTTTTATTACATTGGGCAACATATTAAAATCCCGAAGACCTTTGTACAATACTGAATTGAACATATGTGTTGTTCTAAATTTCCACTCAAACAAATCAGAACAGTTTCTCGTGCTGTAACTGTGGACTTCGTCAAAAGACTGATCCGCTTGCATATGGTGGTAACAGTCCATTTTGTTAATTAAACACAACACGTAAACGGCGTACACAATCATTTTTTGGACAGGTAACATGCTTAAAGTCAGTGGACATTGCTACGATGGGAGTATCGCAATATGCACCTCCTTGTTCGATTTTGCACAATCTGGATCGGATCTATCTTAAAACCGTACAAAAGAGCAGAACAAAACTTGAGATGAGGGGCCGCAATACAGTTATACAATGTTGTTTGCTTTAAGTTTCAATTTAACAGTTTTCACTTTGACAGCCCATAACTTTGTTATTTGGCAGTTACAGGATGGTTCAATATACCATTTGTAACCATTGAAATTCTCTTTTGACCACCCTGTATAGCGCTTTTAGAAGGGTTTAAACCTGGCAATAACGCTGCGAATTCACAAAAAATTACACAATTTCTGAATTTAAATATCTAAAAAACTGAAATAGTTAGAAACTTTGATCAATTTCCATTTTGTAGCATTTTGCATCTTCTTTCCAGCGGTATATAAAAAATCTAGATTGGAGGCCAAACCTAGCAACAACGTTGCAAACTCGCAAAAAGTGACCCAAATTTTGGAATTGAAATATCTCAAAAACAGAAAAAGTTAGAAAATTTGTTCTACCGAAATTTTGTAGCATTTTTCATCCTCTTTTCAACGATATATAAAAGTCTATATTGGAGTGCAAATTACAACTTCACAAGGCTTCAAACCTAGCAACAACGCTGCAAACTCACAAAAAGTGACCAAATTTTGGAATTGAAATATCTCAAAAACTCAAAAAATAGAAATTCGTTCAACCGGCATTTTGTAGAATTTTTTACCCTCTTTTCAACGATATATAAATAATCTAAATGGAGTGCAAATTACAGGTTCGCAAGGCTTCAAACCTAGCAACAACGCTGCAAACCTCGCAAAAAGTGACCCAAATTTTGGAATTGTCATATCTCAAAAACAGAAAAAGTTAGAAAATTCGTTCTACCGAAATTTTGTAGCATTTTTCATCCTCTTTTCACGATATATAAAAAGTCCTATATTGGAGTGCAAATTACAACTTCACAAGACTTCAAACCTGACAACATCGCTGCAAACTCACAAAAGAGTGACCAAAATTTTGGAATTGAAATATCTCAAAAACTCAAAAAATTAGAAAATTCGTTTCAACCGGCATTTTGTAGAATTTTTTACCCTCTTTTCAACGATATATAAATAATCTAAATTGGAGTGCAAATTACAGGTTCACAAGGCTTCAAACCTAGCAACAACGCGCTGCAAACTCGCAAAAAGTGACCCAAATTTTGGAATTGTCATATCTCAAAAACAGAAAAGTTAGAAAATTCGTTCTACCGAAATTTTGTAGCATTTTTCATCCCTTTTTTCAACGATATATATAAAGTCTATATTGGAGTGCAAATTACAGCTTCACAAGGCTTCAAACCTGACAAACATCGCTGCCAAATGCACAAAAAGTGACACAATTTTTGAATTAAAATTTCTCAAAAACTGAAAAAAACAGTCTGGTCTCCATAGACAATTGTCTTCCAACTCTCGAAATGTAGCCCACCTTCTTTGAAATATTTCGAGTTGTATAAACAGCATGGGCATAAAACTTTCAGTTCGGAATCAAAAATTACTCCCAGATACTTTATTTGACTCTCGTACTTAATCCTGGTGCCCATTCATAATTACATCGAGCTGCTCCAAAGAGACGTTTCTCAACCTACTTTTTCTCCCCAAACAGACAAAACTTTGACTTGAGGGATTGACACTAAGCTTATTATTACATAGGCATCTAAATATATTCTCCAAATCGTTGTTTATGTTCGTCTGCATAAGATTCAAGTTACTCCCAGATATGTAAATCATTGTATCATCTGCGAACAGCTCGATGCAACACCGATCCACAGCCCCAAATCTGATGGTATCAAAAGAAATTGTAATGTCGATTTGCATTTCCGAAAAATTAAAAAATATAGAGTGCATCGTTTCCACATACCAGCTTGACATTCATGAGTTTCCTGTTTAATAAAGGCTTTTTGACTTTAATTTAAAAGAATATTGCGCGCATAGAGCTGAGACAAATTAAATCACTCAGTCATGTTATTTTAACTTTTATTTAGAAAACAGAGGACTCTTATCAAAACCTTCTAAAATATTCCTCACCACCAAAGGATGAGCGTACATTGGCAAGTAGTTCAAATTCTCTTGTATAAAGTCAAGAACCTTCTGTTCCAGGATTTTTCGGATACATCATACTAGGAAACTTCCTTTCGATTTCATCTTGTTGTTCATTGGTCAAAGGTTGCCATTTTTCTCGTTTTGTACATTTCAATAATATCAGTTATCAGACACTCGTCCTCGGTACTCACCGAAGAGGTCATAATGTTATTTAATTCATTCAGTAGTCGGTTCAAATCGATCGTGGTACACGGCGTAGGCCCAAGGTTGCTTAAAATATTCGAAAAAAATCGGATATCATAACCATTTCGAAACGCAACTGCCAAGTTGTTTAGTAGTTTTTTCGTGTTTTCCCCAAAGACAGTGGATATTTTTTACGTCTATAGGGAATTTGGTGAGACAAGTGATGGTTCCACGCGACTGTATTCATTGAAATGCAACTTGAAGAATCCTTGATGGTCGAGATTTCTGCCAATTTCCAGTTACAAGCACTTGACCGTAATTCTCCATCGAAACTGGCAGCTTCTAAGGGAATTCGCCTACCCGGTTTTCACTACAGATAGATAATACAAGCCCCCAGGAAGTCTGCAATACCTCATTATAGGTTTTTTCATATTTCGGTACTAAACGGTTCCCGAATATCCATATGGAAATTCCAACAGTGTTTTTTGGGATCACTTCTTTTTACAAATCCGGGAACTAACATGTTTCGAATCTGTTGTCCGAGTTTTCTACCAATTTCCCCTCTATGAAATATTTATGCACCAAATTAGTTGCAAAATAACGTCTCGAATATTTAGTTAAGGTGCCAGCTCCGTAGATTCGTTCATCGTTAGTTTTGCAGTATTATCCACTACAAGACGACCATCAAATACTAAACCAGCTTGATTGATCACCTGGTAGATTTTAGGGCTGATGCTTTTGTCGTCGAAACAAATACAGCTTGGCAACCTGAGCTCCAAATTTTATGTTTTTGACTCAAATTTTACGTTAGTAACGATGTTTTTCTCAAAATTGTACGTCCCAGTTGATGAAGTAGTAGGAAGAACATACTTGTATGCCTTGTGCTTCCCAATAGACTCCATAGTAGCGTTATACACGTCCGGGTCGTTAAACACGGATACATTATGTCTGCGTTTACGGTCCAATGTTCATCATATAAGGAAAAGGTTCAACCAATACCAATTTTAGATCCTGGTATCCCATATTCTAGCAAAGCCTCTAAACAACTGTACGCCTGCAAAAAATGTCCGTAAACTATAATTTTCTCTTCGTGGTACTCTCCTTTGCGTAAGTGTTTCAGTTTCACTATAGCGCTATTTCCGTCTGCAGCCAATGTGATTAGAAACACGTTTTCAGGGTTTTCTGCAAAGGCAACCGGTACTCGTGCAAAGGTTTTTGAAACTTCTCACCACACATTAGAAACAGTAGGTCGTATCTTAGTGATTGTTGATCGTTCAACACAATGTAACGTTCTTTTCTGTTGATTTGCGTGATCGTGCCTAATACTACGTTGACATAAGTCTTCAAACTGATCATGTCCATATAACGTTCGGTCATAAAGTTTTCTGAAGGGTGAAAAGTTCCTTAACTTTTTTGGGTAGTTTCTGGTGTATTCCATCCGGGCATACTAATGCCACATTGTTATAGTTAACCATGTAGTTAAGGTTGTGGGTGCGAAGCAGCAGTGACTCTAGGAAAGCGTATGCAGTATTGCTGCACACGACCACAACAATTCTTGTATTAATCTGATATCTGTGAATGCTGCTCGGAGAAATTGTACTTAAGTAAAGAGCGTAATGGTCTCTTTTCAGCAAAGCCCGTTTACACAGTAACCTTCTTCTGTAAACATTTTAAAGTCATAGTCTGGCATTCTTCGTGGTAGAATTGGTTGCATCCATGCAGCAAGCTTGCTACGGGTCTGTCTTTGTAGGTTCCTTTGTCGTAGCTTTTATGTTTGTAAAACAGTACTTGGTAATCGCTAAGCCGATGCAACTCTCGTTTAAAAACCTGCCAGCGTTATGGAATATGGGTGAAATCACTAAACTCTCAATCACTCCAAAGGTACCAGCTTTTAAAACGTGTAAAGGCACCCAGTGACTGATGTCATATTGTGTATCGATGTGTTCGATGTTGTGTTCCTCGCTCAGTACGGCTGTTCCAATCACATGACCTTCGCAAAGGAAGACAAAACACTGATACGGACTATTTTCAAATTCCATGAAGATTTCAAAATGCGACAGCACTATAGCTCTAGTAGGTATAGTGCTAACAACGTGGTAAACCTCGGGCATGTGGTGATGATGGCTACTTGGCCTCCACAAGTTCCCAGTAAACTGATTTTGTGACAAACAAATAGGTCGTAAGGATAGTTGCTAGTTGGACGAGGAGTGACTCTGTTGAACCTAGTCATCCCAGTGTTCAACTGAACAACTGCTAGGAAGGCTGATCACCACATAATCCCTGTCGGGGAAACCATTCAAATGATGCTTCCAGCAAATAGTACAGTCCAATGTTATGGTCAGCGTGTGTGGCAGCACTTCGATGCAAAACGGCATTGCTTTCTCCAAAAAAATTTGGGCAGTTTAGTTTAACTTCTACTTGAAATACTTTTTAAATCTTTCTCCATCATGTCGCGTAAGCCAAACGCGGGTCAACTTCGTAGGATTTCACTTTTCCATTTCCTTCATATTTCCAAGCTTGTCGTTGAAGCCATACCAACTAAATCGCGGTTAACATTTCTTTATCTCACTTCATCTTCGGCAAAACAACAAATCGGAGCTGGTAAACACCAAAGAGTATTCACTGTCACTTTCAGAACTATTCACTAAGAATTCATCTTCACCGATCGTAACGTTTGAAGTTCCTTCGGGTTTCCTTTCATCTTCTAAATCTTCCGCTAGTCGGGTCCTACAAAGTTGATCAAATCAATTTGGCTCAAACTATCCATTCGATGTTGTTTCTTCACTTTTTTTACGTAGTCCTGAAAGGGTAACAATTCAAATTCTTCATTAAGCAGCTCGTGATTAACTAGTCATTTAAAATCATTACGGATACTGCAGCTCCTTGATATTCAGCTACAATGTATGTGTCTTCCACAATCTTTATGTCTTGTAAGCAGTTCCGCTATGTAGTAATGACCGTACAACTCTACCAACCTTTTTGAATATAGATTAATCAAAGGCACTAAATCGTCATTATCTTCTTCTACTGCTCCTCCTGATTTTGTAGGTCATCATAATAGAATCTCGTTTCACTTTAAGTATTGATGCGTTTTGCTCTTGGTGCTGCACTCTTTCGGTAGTATCCTGGTGGTAAATTCGACCATACAATCCACTTTTTTCTACCCAGGAGGAAGAATAAGCAGTAGGAATTCCAAATTAGAGATGATCTAACATGTAGTGCAGAACGGGCCGAACAAAGAACATTTCATACTTGGGATCGTAAGCTAGCAAATGTATCCAGAAAACATTCCTTGTTTGGGTACATCGCAGACCATATAAGGACTTAACCAGTACACCCTTCACTTTGTGCACCGAAGGGACATTTGGTGAGTTATGTAAAGTTATCACTCCCACTAAATGTCCGTGTTCGTCTTCGATTCCTAAAGTTAAGAACCGAGTCAAGACTTATTTCTTCTACGACTCGATTTTCGCCGAAAAGTCGTGTTACTTCATCGGTCAGTAGGTTTGCAATACTTTTGGCGTGTTCCCTGTTGAGGCGCTTAACATTTTGCGGGTTCAACACGAAATAGTTTGAGCCGCCGCTTTTCGAATTTATACTGTGAAACTCTTTTTCGGATGCTTTGGAATGGTCGCCGTCCTCCATAATCCAAATTTCAATCTTCAGACACAAACTGTCATGTTTGGCAACTTACCAACATGACAGGGTTGAGGTTTCTAAAGTCGTTTTTACATGAACTGATCAAAAGTAACATTGGGTACGTTTTAAACTGTTAAGTTGTGAAATTTTTTAAGTTTCAGACAAGTGAAAGACTTAGTTTGGAAAATTAATAGAAACCAGTAAATGACTTTGAAACGGTGAAAATTACATGATCTAACCAGTTTTCATAATTTTCAAACAATTTCTGAAAGACTTTAGTCTTGCAGTTAACTTGAGAAACTTAAAAACTGTCTTTGTAGGCATGAAAACTACTTGTTTAGAATTGACCACAAATTCACACATTTAAACCTTGAGAATTGACTTGGACACCAAAAGTAACTGGAATCAATGAAAGTTTTTATAATTTCAGACAAATTTCAATATTTTAGTCTTGAAAATAGTCTTAAATACAGGATTTTGACATTAGATTCTTGAAGACAAACTTTTCAAGTATTTACTCTTCATTTTCTTAGAACTCTCTTAGACTATTTTTAGTGGCTTAAAACAACTTTCAGCTTGGAAAATCAATTTCAAGTCGGTCTTCTTCAAGTTTTGACATAGCAGACTTAAAAAGCAATTTTACATTTTTCATAGACTTAAAAATGCCATTTTAAACTTTGTCACTATTAAATTGGCCTTCTGGACACCTCAGTGCTAAAAATTCGAACATTTCTTCTTAATAATCTAGACTGTTTTTAGTGCTTTAAGGCTGTTTTAAGCCTGATAATCTTAGTCTTCACAAAGTTTTTGACTTATTCGGCCTGAAAGCCAGTTTGTACACTGTCCATAGTCTTGGAAGTGTCATTTCAAGATTATTTACCACTAAATTGACTTCTACACTCATCGGAGCATTTCTAAGAAATTCGGACTGTTCAAAAATATTTAAGTCACGTTTCAGACTCTTCAGTAATAACAGTAAAACATGTAATACATAATAACAACAATAAATGAATTAGTCCGAAAATTTAATTTGGACTGTTACTAGTGTTTGATTGAATTCTAGACTTGTTTTAGCCCAGAAAGTTGAACACCAATTAAATTTCTGAAAATAGATCTTTGGACTATCTTTAGTAAAGTCATTTCTAGACTTAAAAGTCAACTTCATCTTTGACAAACAAGTCTAAATTTAAGTGTTTTTACGAACATTTTAATGGATTGACGAGAAAAAAGCTTCAAAAAGCTTTTAGAACAATCTAAACGCTTCCAACAATTTCTTGAATTGTCTAAGAATTACGAAATGTTTCTAATGTCGTTCAACATTAACTTGAAAGTGTCCAAATACCTTCCAGATGTCCCGGAGTAGCCTAAAAACTTCAAAAGCTTCCAAAACAGTATCTAGTGACTTCTAGAACTGTCCAAATACTTCCACCAATTCCTAGAATCGTCTAAGAGTTTCCAAATGCCTCTAATGTTGTCCAGAACCTTTAACATTAACTTGAAACTGTCCAGATACCTTCCAGATGTCCTGAAGTAGTTTTAAAAACATTTCAAAACCTTCTAAAACAGTGTCTAGAAACTTCCCAAAGCTTTTAGAACAGTCTAAAAGCTTCCACCAATTCCTAGAATCGTCTAAGAGTTTCTTAATGTTTCTAATACTGTCCAGAACCTTTAACATTAACTTGAAACTCTCCAGATACCTTCCAGATGTTCTGAAGTAGTCTAAAAATACTTCAAAAGCTTCCAAAACAGTATCTAGTGACTTCTAGAACAGTCTAAAAGCTTCCAACAATTTCTAGAACCGTCTAAGAGTTTCCAAATGTTTCTAATGCTGTCCAGAACCTTTAACATTAACTTGAAACTGTCCAGATACCTTCCAGATGTCCTGAAGTAGTTTTAAAAACATTTCAAAGCCTTCTAAAACAGTGTCTAGAAACTTCCCAAAGCTTTTAGAACAGTCTAAAAGCTTCCACCAATTCCTAGAATCGTCTAAGAGTTTCTTAATGTTTCTAATACTGTCCAGAACCTTTAACATTAACTTGAAACTCTCCAGATACCTTCCAGATGTTCTGAAGTAGTCTAAAAATACTTCAAAAGCTTCCAAAACAGTATCTAGTGACTTCTAGAACAGTCTAAAAGCTTCCAACAATTTCTAGAACCGTCTAAGAGTTTCCAAATGTTTCTAATGCTGTCCAGAACCTTTAACATTAACTTGAAACTGTCCAGATACCTTCCAGATGTCCTGAAGTAGTTTAAAAACATTTCAAAACCTTCTAAAACAGTGTCTAGAAACTTCCCAAAGCTTTTAGAACAGTCTAAAAGCTTCCACCAATTCCTAGAATCGTCTAAGAGTTTCTTAATGTTTCTAATACTGTCCAGAACCTTTAACATTAACTTGAAACTCTCCAGATACCTTCCAGATGTTCTGAAGTAGTCTAAAAATACTTCAAAAGCTTCCAAAACAGTATCTAGTGACTTCTAGAACAGTCTAAAAGCTTCCAACAATTTCTAGAACCGTCTAAGAGTTTCCAAATGTTTCTAATGCTGTCCAGAACCTTTAACATTAACTTGAAACTGTGCAGATACCTTCCAGATGTTCTGAAGTAGTCTAAAAAGATTTCAAAAGCTTCCAAAACAGTGTCTAGAAGTTTCCAAAAGCTTTTATAACAGTCTTAAAGCTTCCACCAATTCCTAGAACCGTCTAAGAGTTCCAAATGTTTCTAATGCTGTCCAGAACTTTCAACATTAACTTGAAACTGTCCAAATACCTTCCAGATGTCCCGAAGTAGCCTAAAAAGACTTCAAAAGCTTCCAAAACAGTGTAAGTTTCTAAAAGCTTTTATAACAGTCTAAAAGCTTCCACCAATTACTAGAACCGTCTAAGAGTTTCTAAATGTCTCTAATGCTGTCCAGAACCTTTAACATTAACTTGAAACTGTCCAGATACCTTCTAGATGTTCTTAAGTAGTGTAAAAAGATTTCAAAACCTTCCAAAACAGTGTCTAGACGTTTCCAAAAGCTTTTTGAACAGTCTATCCAACAATTCCTAGAACCGTCTAAGAGTTTCCAAATGCCTCTAATGCTGTTCAGAACCTTCAACATTAACTTGAAACTGTCTAAAAACCTTCCAGATGTCCTGAATTAGTCTAAAAAGATTTCAAAAAAGTTTGTGTAGACTATTTTTAGTAGTAAAAAATGAGTTTTATGCGCAACAATCTTCGTACTGTATTTAGTGCTTAAAATTCAGTTTCAGACACAACGGATTGCAGTCTGAAAAACAAATTTTAAGACTATTCCTAGTAGTACTAAACTGTATGTGAGTTATCTTTAATTTGCAGGGACAAATTTCTACCGGAGCCCCAGACCGTATTGGTCGTTTAGTTTCCCACTTATTCGAGCAGAAGAGTTTTTATCCCCTGGACCCGCCCAGCAAACAACTTGGCATCGACTCAGAACTTATGAAAGAACACGGAAGAATGACCTGCAAACCGCACGTGATGGTTTTACCGTCAAATTTGCGGTATTTTATTAAAGTTTGTACTTTCAATCTTTTCGTACTGTTAACAGTTTCATAACTGATTAATTTTTTGTCTAGAATGTGGAAGGGTGTTTGGTAATCAACCCGGAACGATTGACGAAAGGTAACGGAGGTGGATGTTTTGCCCGATTAAGTGTTTCAGCTGATTCTGCTGACATTTCGATTTGCAACAGAAGCTCCTGTGAAGTTTTAAGAATTTAACTATTATTTTATTCAGTTTTAATTATAAGTTACGCGAGTGTCGTAGCTGCTCCAAAGACAACTGGCTTTGTCTCATGCAATTAATTCGGTAATTTGTGTCTTTAGCTTCGCGTAAATCGTTTTCTTTGTACTTACTTAAAAGTTTTATTTCAAATTTTTGTTTGTTTTACGGTGACATCCTTACCTTATTAGTATGCCTGCATTTTATTGCATTAATTTCCCGAAATATAATAATCTGATTTAATTGAACGGATGTTCTCTTTATTCTCCCTTCTGGACAACACACTCCCAGTATAAAAGCTTCAATCCTTCGGTACCGTGACATTTCTACTATATATCGTAGACAGGGTGATCAAAAGACAATTTCAAGGGCTACAAATTGGTATATCGAACCGCCCTGTAACTGTCAAAATAACAAAGTTATGGGCTGTCAAATTAAAAACTGTCAAAATCAAACTTTACTACAAACAACTCAGTTAAAACAGTAAAGAACTCAGTTATTCGACGTTTTAGGTAAAAACGCTATACAGGGTGGTCAAAAGAGAATTTCAAGGGCTACAATTTGGTATATTGAACCACCCTATAATGTCAAAATAACCGAGTTATTGTCAATACAATGGAATAGTTTACAAGGTGATTCAATTAATTTTTAACATCCTTGTAACTTATTTATATTTTTATTTTATCAAAAATTACCAAATATGAATCTTCCTAGATAATCCATTAGTATACAGGGTGTCTCAAATTTGAGCAACAAACCAAGCTTATAATTTTTTATTCGATTTTTGGCATCTACGTCAAATTCTAGCCCTACTTGATGTAAAAGGTTTGTATCGATATTCAATTGTTTTTGCTCTAACAGCCTTATTTTGACCACCCTCCTCGAAAGCAGAAATTCCCAATTTGAGCGAAATTTTGGTGCACTTTTCCAGAAAATCGTCTATAACTCACTTATTTGAAGCACCCTGTATAAAACCACCGTATAACAAAAGAAAGCTAATGAATGGGGCTATCACGTGACGTTGAGCGGGCACGGCTAAGTTGCCCCGTTTAGCCGCTAGAGGGCGTCAAAGTTGACTCTCGTTTTTTTGCAGTTTTTGCTCAATATCTCAGAAACGTTTCAGGTTAGAGGTCTGAAATTTTTACCACAAATGCACCTCGATGTGATACAACTTTTACGTTTTATACACTTTTTTGTTACCTTGCACCGTTTGACCTTGAAAAATTAAAAACTAAAACTCTCATGAAGTTTCAAGAGTGTGATTGATACCTTCTGATTTTTTTCAGAAAATTTTTTATTTTCAAAATTAACCTCAACTGCCTAAATACCTTCAGGTTAATAATACAAAAATGACGTCGTAAAGTGTCATTTGTCAAAATGTCATTTTGCAAGGATGCCACGTCCTAAAGTGTAAAAATTGACATAATTTCAAGGTCATCTCCGAAACGGTACCAGTTAGAGCAAAATGGACGTCAGATTTGTGTTCCCCAGGTTCAAGTTAGTTAAAAACAATCACTTTGAAGAAAATCCAAAATGGTTGCCGTTAATATAGTAGGCCCAAAAATCCTTAATTTAGATTAAATTTTTGTGCACTTTTTAAGAAAATCGTCTATAACTCACTTATTTGAAACGCACTGTATAAAACTACCGTATAACAAAAGATAGCTATTAAACGGGGCTATCACGTGACGTTGAGCGGGCACGGCTAAGTTGCCCCGTTTAGCCGCTAGAGGGCGTCAAAGTTGACTCTCGTTTTTTGCAGTTTTTGCTCAATATCTCAGAAACGTTTCAGGTAGAGGTCAGAATTTTTACCACAAATGAACCTCGATGGGATGCAACTTTTACCTTCTATACACTTTTTTGCTACCATGCACCGTTCGACCTTGAAAAATTAAAAACTAGAATTGTCAAGAATTTTCAAGGGTGACCTTCTGATTTTTTTCAGAAAATTTTTTATTTTCAAAATTAACCTAAACTGCCTAAATACCTTCGGGTTAATAATACAAAAACTACGTAAAGTGTCATTTGTCAAAATGTCATTTTGCAACGGTGCCACGCCCTAAGTGTAAAAATTGACGGTCATCTCCGAAACAGTGCCAGTTAGAGCAAAATGGACGTCAGATTTGTGTTCTCCAGGTTCAAGTTAGTTAAAAAAATCACTTTGATTGAAGAAAATCGAAAATGGTCGCCGTTAGTATAGTAGGCCCAAAAAATCCCTAATTTAGATTAAATTTTTGTGCACTTTTCCAGAAAATCGTCCATAACTCGCTTATTTAAAACACCCTGTATAAAACCACCGTATAACAAAAGAAAGCTAATGAACGGGGCTATCACGTGACGTTGAGCGGGCACGGATAAGTTGCCCCGTTTAGCCGCTAGAGGGCGTTAAAGTTGACTGGCAGTTTTTGCTCTCTTGCTTTGTCTCAGAAACGTTTCAGGTAAATTTAATTTTCCGGAAATGTTACATTCCTGACCGAAACAAAGTTAATAGTTTGAACTGAAATTTTGAAAATTCACCACAAATACAGTTTTGAAGTTACAAGCTTAATAATAAGCACAGTCAACACTTGCTTTTACATTCAAACCAAATTAATATAAAACCAACTGTAAAACTATTGTAATGTAGGTAAATACATTTTTTTTTTAAATTTCTCTAAAAAAACCCTCAATTTTGCCTTAAAACTTCAAAATTATTCAATGTGGAGTGTGTTAATTTTTTCTCTTCCCTTTCCTGAGTAAAAATCATGGGCCACTTTGAGGATTATTTATCTTAAAGGTATAATTTTTAGTCACAAATTATAATTAAAAGTTAGGCGAGTGTCCTAGCTGCTTCAAAGACAACTGGCTCTGTCTCATACAATTAATTACATAATTTGTGTCTTTAGCTTCGCGTAAATCGTTTTCTTTGTACTTGTCAATTTTCGGTCCTTTTTCATTAATGTCCTTAAAAGTTTTATTTCAAATTTTTTGTTTGTTTTACGGTCACGTCCTTACCTTATTCCTGCATTTTATTACATTAATTTCCCGAAAACACACATCCTGTTCACCGTTATAGTCTCGTATACAGCAACAGATTGAGCACAATTTAATCAGCAGCGCCAGAGGATAAGCCAAGAAAAATATCATGTTTAAACAGAATTCAGTTTTGCTGTTAAACAAAAATTGTGTTTTGTGTGGATAATTGAAATAACAACCAAAAATTACAGTGGTAAAGTCCTGACTGTCCTTTCTCCTGTATCTGGGTGTACAGGCCAACCAACTACGTCATAACAAACCGGACGGTCTTTTAAATCAGGTTCACGATATTGGTCCAGTGGTTTTGGTAGGTCAATTAGCATGGCCATGCCGTACTCGCCAATTTTTCTCGAACCGCAAACACCAATTACCGCTTTTATCAAACCTAAAGTTTGCACGCACATTGCAAAAATCAGACTAATATAGTAATATATTATTACTTGCCTAAAAACATCAGTCCGAATAGGATGCCTAAAAGTATAATAAACACTAAATAAATAGTGCTTTCTAATATGCTTTTGCGGTAAAAAGGTTCCAAAGCGGAATACGGACGGTGTTGCACGTTCTGCTGTTTCTGTAACGATTTCTCGGAAAGTAATCGACGTTGTCACTTTGGTAGCAGTAACTAAGTTGGATGTAGGCTAACAGTAAAAATATTTTCATGTAAGTTTTAATGGACATAATAAAAGCAAATAAACATAACGAACTTTTCTTATGACAAAAACTTCTAGAGTGACAAATTAATTGATTGACGCAAATACTGGTTAGACAAGGTAAAGGTTGTTCCCAATGTTTTAACACTTTTTGCCCTTTTTTCTTTAAAGTATTTACGATTTTCCCGTGGGTTTACACAAAGTCAATTTAACTCAACAAGAAATAAATTTATTTACATTTCAAAACATTCTGCAATAATGAATTCAGCTATCAAAAACACTACTACAATTCCACAATTATTCTACTATTTAAACTTTACCGCGTTTTCAAATCCACTACTCGTCCACCGTCGAGACCGCTTCTTTTATATTCGGCAAACCACGTTCTAGAATCACCGCAAAACGTTTCGCGATTTGCATCGAACATTGAAGACGCTTCTCGGTGTATCGCTTCCTAACGGTGGCCTACTTTAACACTCGCCCGGCCAGATATTGCGGCGCATCGGATCCATCCCGAATCGAGTGCTCGTTCAGTAAGTATCGAGCATAGTAGGCCCAAACCGTAACACTGCCCCCCTCTTAAAGCTGATCGTCCCGATCCGCTTCATCTAGTCCCTGGTATTTCTTGAGTCTGTCCTTGCCTTTGGGGCTGCGTTGGACCTTGTACCCGACGTCGTTTAACCTTTTTACCACATTGTAAGGTCCCTCCCAGTGTCGTTGCCATCTTTGACTTAATCCTTCGCTCCTCCTGGGTTGAAACATCCACACAGCATCACCTTCCTTATAATTGCCACCAGCTGGTCTATGGTCCAGTGTCATCTTCATACGGTCGTTGTTTGGTTTCACCTTCTCTCTCTCAAGTTTCTGAATTGTGCTTGATCCCTTCTGTAACAAACACTGGTCACACCGTTTACACCATTCCTCAACGTTCTTTCTGAAGTTAATCCAGTAAAATCGATCTATTATTCTAGCCAAAGTCTGGTTTACTCCAAAGTGTCCTCCTCCGCGACTGTCATGTAGTTCTCGCAGCACATTCGCTTTGCAGGAATTGGGCCTATTGTTTGGTAAACAAAGCGTTTTCCGTCTGGACTTTCCCATTTGCGAGTAATTAAGTCCTCTCGCCGTCGAAGCGAATTCCACTGCAACCAATAACCCGTTACTGTTGGTCCATATCTGGAAATCTGTTGCCAATCCGGTTTCAAATCCTTCTCCAACCATCTACTGATTACTTTCAAATCAGAGTCTGAGCGCTGCTCTTTTATTATGTCTTCCTTAGAAACGCTGCTCATCATTCTTTTTGTAGCCTCTTTATCTGTCACCTTCGCGATTTGACCAATCCTCCAACCATTATGAATTTGTCCTTTCCGGTACCTTAAGTCACTATCAAAAGCTTGACGATCCTCTACATATCGTGGTAATTGTCCTTCCGGGTTCTTCATTTGCTGCTCCTGGTTACGCCAATTCTGCAGGGTCGGTAAACGAGACTGCTGTCTGCATTTCCAGCGGTAATGTCCTTTACGTCCACAATTATAACAAGTAATGTTTTTTTAGCAGAGGAGTTCCGGTGATTTGTTCTGATGTCCTGATTTCGTCGGCACTGTGGGTTTGGAGAACAAGACCGCTGTCTGCAATTCCTGCTATAGTGTCCTTTGCGTCCACATCGATAACACTTCACTCAAGTGATCGGGCGTGATCGTTCTAACTGTGTGAACTGACCATTTCCTGATGCTGCCATTTGTTGCACTAATTGGCCGAACATTGATTTAATTTCATTTATTAATGTATCAACATGATCGGTTGGCGGTACTCTCTCCTCTTGAATAGTCTCTGGCTTTAAGTCATTGCACGCAGCTTCAACTTCCAGCGCTCGAACCAGTAATTCGCTGCTGTTGCTCCCTTTGAACATCTTCAGCATTTTCTTTATCTCTGGATCTCGAATCCCTTCTACAAAACACTGTGCCACAAATTCATCTTGAATTTCATCCGGGACGGCTGGGTAAGCCAGATGCACAAGGCGACGAATTTCGGCTTCAAACTCTTGTACATTTTCACCAGTTTTCTGTTGTCTTGCCTTTAATTGTGTTTGATACACTCCTTTCCTATGCTGATCCCCATAACGTCGTTCTAATGCAGCTACTAATGCTTCATAGTTGATTTGTTGGGCGATAGGCAGAGTCTGTAACAGCTCCAATGAAGATCCTCGTAGTGTCACTACTAATGCTACAGCCATTTCCTCGTTACTCCATCCATTTGCATTTGCAGCGGCCTCAAATTGGAGTTGGTACGTTGCCCATGAAGTTTGACTGTCGTATGTGGGAGGCTTGATCTTGTTGAGCCCGTTTCCGGTGATCACTGTAGAGTTGACTCCTCTGCTGTCAATTTTCCGCTCAAAGTCGCGTAGCTTTATCTCGACATCATTCTGAATTTTGTTAATGTCCTCCCGAGCATCATTTAATTTTACCTGAACATCATACTCCATCTTTTTGAGACTATGGGTTATATACTCTTGGATTTCTGTCTTGGTCCCCGCTAGAACGTCCAATATTTCTAAGTTACGCTTTTCTTGCCGCTCTCTGTCTTCTTCTTTGTCTTGTTGTCGAATCCTTTCTTGTTCTTCCTTGTCTTGTTGTCGAATCTCTTCTTGTTTTTCAAGCATTGCCATATTAGCTGCAAGTTGGGTCTCCATGTTTGCACTTTGACGTCTTGTTATCGGACAGATATTGCGGCGCATCGGATCGAGTCCATCCCGAATCGAGTGCTCGTTCAGAAGTATCGAGCATAGTAGGCCCAAACCGCAACAATATGTAAACTGAATTTGTGGTGAATTTTCAAAGTTTTCATTCAAAAAAACTTTCATTCTTGGAAAGTTATCAGAAAATTACTCGATATGTCTAGACTCTATTTAAAAACTATAGGATCGAATGTGATGGGCCCGTTGGCGGTATGATTTACACAGCAAAAACGATAAATAAACAAATCGTGTTATAAAACACTGGTATAAAAGGCAGAGTTGCCAGATTAGGAAATTTTGCCCCAGATTGGGATTTTTCCTGTGAGGAAAATATTTGCCAGTGGACTAACTGGGGAAACCACTCTTTTTTGAACAGTTCTAGTTAATGAACGCACTATACTTTCAAAACTTATGGAAGAGATTATACTAAAGTTTTGTATATCAGTTTTGAATTCACAGCAGTGTTCTAGCCGGTTTTTTCAGTTATTAGTATTTTTCATACAAACTCTATATTGAAGAAGGAAAGCAAAAGTTTTAACTACATGTTGACGTTTGAACGAACCGTCTAACTGTCCTGTGTGTGATAATTTCAATAATTCTAGTACAGTTACACTGTTGTATTTTCCGGTCAATATCTCGGTTTTTGTAATTTTTGAAAAAATTGTATTAAAGCAAAGGAAAAACAAACCTCCTAACTGTTATAGGAACCAAGCTAGAAGCTGTCAAATTGAGATAATTTCAATATTTCTAGTACAGTTATACTGTTGTATTTCCCGTTCAATATCTCGGTTATTTGTAATTTTCGCCAAAAATTGAGATCAAGCAAAAGAAAGTCAAATTTACGAGCTACATTTTGACGTTCGAACAAACCTCCTAACTGTCATAGGAACCAAGCTAGAAGCTGTCAAATTGAGATCATTTCAATATTTCTATTACAGTTACACTGTTGTATTTTCCGGTCAATATCTCGCTTATTTGTAATTTTTGAAAAGAATTGTATTCAGGTAAAAGTAAGTCAAAATTACGAGCTACATTTTGACGTTCGAACAAACCTTCTAATTGTCATAGGAACCAAGCTAGAAGCTGTCAAATTGAGATCATTTCAATATTTCTATTACAGTTACACTGTTGTATTTTCCGGTCAATATCTCGCTTATTTGTAATTTTTGAAAAGAATTGTATTCAGGTAAAAGTAAGTCAAAATTACGAGCTACATTTTGACGTTCGAACAAACCTCCTAACTGTCATAGGAACCAAGCTAGAAGCTGTCAAATTGAGATCATTTCAATATTTCTATTACAGTTACACTGTTGTATTTCCCGGTCAATATCTTGGTTATTTGTAATTTTTGAAAAAATTGTATTCGAGCAAAAGAAAGTCAAATTTACGAGCTACATTTTGACGTTCGAACAAACTTCCTAATTGTCATAGGAACCAAGCTAGAAGCTGTCAAATTGAGATAATTTCAATATTTCTATTACAGTTACACTGTTGTATCTCCCGGTCAATATCTCGGTTATTTGTAATTTTTTAATAAAAATTGTATTCAGGTAAAAGAAAGTCAAAATGACGAGGTACATTTTGACGTTTGAACGAACCTGCTAATTGTCATAGGAACCAAGCTAGAAGCTGTCAAATTGAGATAATTTCAATATTTCTGGAACAGTTACACTGTTGTATTTCCCGGTCAATATCCCGGTGATTTGTAATTTTTTAATAAAAATTCTATTCAGGTAAAAGAAAATCAAAATTACGAGGTACATTTTGACGTTTAAACAAACCTCCTAACTGTCATAGGACATTACAGTTACACTGTTGTATTTCCCGGTCGGCATTCAGGCAAAAAAAGTAAAATTTACGAGCTACATTTTGACGCTTGAACAAACCTCCTAACTGTCATAGGAACCAAGCTAGAAGCTGTCAAATTGAGATAATTTCAATATTTCTGGAACAGTTACACTGTTGTATTTCCCGGTCAATATCCCGGTTATTTGTAATTTTTTAATAAAAATTGTATTCAGGTAAAAGAAAGTCAAAATTACGAGGTACATTTTGACGTTTGAACAAACCTCCTAGCTGTCATAGTAACCCAGTCAGGAACTGTCACATTATTATACAAGAAAACTTGTACTGATCTATTTCCCGGTCATTATCTCGGTTATTTATAGTTTTTCAAAAAAAATTGCATTCAGGTAAAAGAAAGCCAAAATTACGAAGTACATTTTGACGTTTGAACGAACCTCCTAACTGTTATAGGAACTGAGTTACGAGCTGTCAAATTATGACATCTTCAATAAAACTTGTTTACTTGTACTGAACTATTTTCTAAAAAAAAATCTTTTTCTAATCTAACCGACTTCGTATCTCTTACGGTTTCGGAGATCCCCATGCAACGCACCCTTATCTTGGTCACCCTGTATACTTTATTTTGTAGTTATTAAGATTTTCATCACAATCTGCGTCACAGTAGGTTAAAATCTATTTCTTGATGAGAACGTTCATGTGACGAATGAATATATCAAATCAAAGACTGAAGTAATGCTACCATTTTTATTAAATTATAAAAAAAAGTTTTAACTCTAAAAATGCATTGAAAATAACTTAACTTTTCTTCTAATCCAACGAGATTCTAACGTATAAAACACCTATTCAAAATAAAAATAATTCTAGTTAAAGTGGGTTTTAGGAAAAAATACTGATTCGATTAACGTTACTTTATCAAACCGTTAGTACCGCCGACCGCCGCCGCCGCCGCCTCCGAACCGTCCGCCACCTCTTCTACCCCCAATTGGTTCACCAGTGCGCTCCTTTCGCTCTTTCATTGCCTCATATCTCTCGGCCATACTGTGAATTTCTTCAGGTACAAACTGAAAAGACAAAAAAAGTGTTTTTTTTTATCACACACACACTGAATTAACCAATATTAGGAATGCATTACTGTTTAGCCAATCCACAACTAAAGAAGGAAAATTCTGAAAAATTTTTTTTTGCTGTCAAGAGAATTTTAGGAAAATTCGAAAGAATGAAAAGAAAAGGCGAGGGGCAAATCGCTAGTGCATTTTGGTGTAGGAATTAATGGACATTACTTGGGAATTGGTAGCATTACTAAGAATAAGTGGAGAATTCTGGGCATTACCGAAGAATTAGTAGACATTAGGGAGTTTTTGAAACGGTACATATCCTGAGCTGGTTTCGGTTAACATAAACCTAACCGCACGACTATTTTGACAGATATAGATTTTAGTTAGAGATATAGTTTTCGAACCTCCGGCAACATCGATAACGGTAATCACAAGTTTTTGTTTGATAATTATTTGATTTGAGGCAAACTGTTTGTGCTCGCCAAATTAAAATTTAAAAATGTTGAATGAGGAAATTGTTGCATTTGACACTGATTCGGATGATGTGATCTAGAGGATGTGCTGTTACTCAAAGTTCTAAATGAAAACCCCAGAGTTAACTTTTATTAAGTGAGAGCATAATTTTAATTTAATTTTGATATGTCACGGTATCTTCAAAAGTAACAAACTCAAACTCTTTCTCAAGACACCAGCCCCACAGAACAATAACATTCATTAAAATTAAATTGAGGTTAGATTTTTGCCTTGTTGTTGTTTGTTGATGCAGGAGGCTATTTAGCCCAGGTATACGCATAGGCCTCAGATGGACCCGTCGCGTCCCGCTAGCCGGAGCTACGGAAATCCCGTTGATTCAAAGAATCTAACAATGCTGGTCGGATGCAGCTCCCTTAGTTACCTGTGACACAGCGTTGGCTGTCCCAGGTAGGTGTGACAAAGGCGAGAAAAGGCGGGACAGTCACTAAGTACATGCCCCGGTGTTTCTTCGTCCTCCAAGCAGCCTCTGCAGGCCGGGTCTTCGTGAATTCCCAGTCTGTGCATATGCCGCGCCAGGTGACAGTGACCCGTCATTAGACCAGTCACCGTTCATAGCTTGCCTCTGTTTAGGTTTAGCAGAAGTTTAGTTCGTTTGGGGCACGGACCAGATATTAGGTCCTGTATCATGCCGGGAGCAGTTGCCCAGCGTTGCTGAAAGAGTTTTCCAGTCATGCCTTCTATTGAGCGGACCGCCGTGCTATAGGAGATCCCCACACTAGGTTCAGGTCCCGAGAGCGGTTCCCTAGTTCCAAGGCCGGCAACCCTGCCAGCCTCCATGTTGCCGGAGACACCCGTGTGTCGCGGCACCCACGCGAGGTTTACCCCACCGCCCCAAAGACAGGGCCTCCAAGGTACTTTTACACTCGATTACCAGCTTGGACCGCACCTCATCGGCCTCAATGGCCCTACTGTCGGAGCAGATGACTGTTCTGTCACCCCTCTTCGGGTTGGATAGGAGAACCCGCCCGCAGACAAGGATGGCATAAAGACTGTAGTGTAACTACCGAGAGCGATACTCTGTGACAATCGTCTGGAGCTGGCAAAAATGCCGGCCTCCGCGCGTCCTGCTACCAACGATCCATCTGTGTACCAGACGTCGCTGTTCCGGAGGAATTCCGGTCCGTAATCGACCCCCCACTCTTTTCTATCAGGAACTATGACTCTGAAGAGATTTGAGGGCACGAGCTTGGAGATCTGATGATCGCCTGGCATCAGTAGGAGCGGACACTGGTCTGTGGCCCAGCCCTATATCCTGCCGTGCCCAAATGAGCAGGCTTGTAGTTGGCCGACCACGTGCAGCCTGTAAGCTGCGCGCGTGGCCTCCATTCTCACGCACAGTTCGAGGGGCATGAGGTTTAACATCACCTCCAGGGCCCTAGAAGGAGTGGTCCTCATTGCCCCTGTCACCGCCAGGCACGCCGCTCTTTGGACTTTGTCCAGTTGATCGGTTGCTGAACTTTGCTCTACACAGGGCCACCACACTATGGTCCCGTAGGTAATTATGGGCCTGACTGCGGTGCAGTAGAGCCAGTAGAGCACCCTGGGATTTAGACCCCAGGTGCCACCAACAGCCCTCTTACAGGCCCATAGTATATTCATGGCCCTCTGGCCCCTGGAAGCAAGATGATCGCGCCATGATAGTTTGGTATCTAGGTGTATACCTAGATATTTCACTGTGAGGTGGTATTTGAGATTCGTCCCTGACAGAACAATCATGGGTTTTGTGTCAAGGTTCCGCTTCTTGCTGAATAGCATAAGCTGGGCCTTCTTTGGATTGATACTCAGTTCTGCCAAACGCCACCATTCATTGCCCTTGCCATGGGGCCCTGCAGACAGTTTCTAGCGCCCCTGCACAGGATGACCAGATCGTCGGCGTAGGCCTGCGTCGTTCAATTACCACAGGAGGCCATCCACCACAAGGCTCCACAGCAGAGGAGAAAGAACTCCTCCCTTACTAACCGTTATGTCTACAGTCCGTAAGCTACCGGTGGTGTACGGAAACGGTATACGCTAAATAACATACCTTATGTCAAAATTGTCAAATAGCGTTAATTCGTGTTTTTTGAGGGGCTTCAAAAACTCTCTATTACTGGGAATCATTAGTATTTTGAAAACTATGGGAAGTTATAAAATATTTTTTTCTATAAATCTACCATTCAAATATGAAGTTTGGTAATTTTCATGGAATCTGTTGAGAAACAGCAAATAATTATGAATTTTGTAAATTTACTTTTAAAAATTTTGACGCTCTCTAGAGGCGCAACCGTACCACTAACCAATCAACTTTTATACGTCAATAGAAAGCTCATTTCGTTGACTATCCAATGACGTATAAAACCTTACCAAAAATAGTGCAATTAGGGGAGTTTTTGAGAATTAAAAAAATTGGTCAACGTTCTTGGACGCCCTCTAGTGGCCAAACGCTACTACTAACCTATCGACTTTTATACGTTGATGGAAAGTTCATTTCATTAGCTGTTCATCGACGTATAAAATTATTACAAACAAATACGCGTGTTATTTACGGTTAAGCGACAGGGTGTACCAGAAACACGTTTTGACTGGTTAAGGGCTAATTTAACCCTGAAAAAAATATTAAATAAAAAATGTACGTGACCTACTAGATTTACTATGATGTAATGGTTGGAAATTTCTGAAAAAATTGTTTTTGCAAATGACAATTTTCGTAAGGGTCAAATTTGCCTGAAACACCGTCACTAACCTAATAGGTTTTGCGTTGGCTTGGCTACTTAGTGCAAGCGAAAATCGACCTTAATGATTTTATTTCTATAGTTTTCTAAATTTGACAATCACACATACTCTAAATGTGGTGCAACTATGCTGTTATATAACAATAATTTCATTCCCAGCGAGAGTTGATTCCCTATTCTTGCGATAAAACTAATTTTCTTTGAAAATTTACGTGTTACATAATCGGCATACGTATGAAAGTTTAGGTTTGAATCAAATGTAACTCCCAAGTATTTTATTTGTTTCTCATACATGATTCTTTCGCCATTTATACAGGGGGGTCCAGTTTTAAATATCAATAATTCACCAATCCATAGCCAATTAAAAAATAAGTTGGCATTCATTATGTCATTTTCCTGAAAAGTGCTTCCTAAGGAAAATACAGTCCTTTAAATTTCTGTTTAAAAAATCGTTTTTTTTGTCATAACTGTCAGACCGTTGGAGTAATATTGATCAAATTTGGAACAAGCACTTTATTACACGTTATTACGGTCAAAGACCCAAAACTAACCCAACCCAACTTAAAAACTGTCTTGGAAACGGAAAATTCACCTAAGAAGTTTAAAAAATATTATTGTAGCCAGTTTTCATAGTTTCCAGACAAACTGAAAGACTTTAGTTTTGAAAATTGACTTAGAAAAGATACAAATTTCAGAAGCTTAAAAATTGTGTTTGTAACCAGTTTTCATGCAAATTGAGAGACTTTAATACTGATAATTGACTTGTAGACATAAAAACTACTTTTTCAAGAATTTGTTACAACAAATTCATACATTTAAACCTTAAAAGTTGACTTGAACCCCAAAATGTGACTGAACTAATAAAAAGTGACATCAGAAGCTTAAAATTTGCATTTGAAGTAAGTTTTCATAATTTGAAGACAAATTTCAATATTTTAGTGTTGAAAATAGTCTTAGATGCAGGACATTGACATTAGATTCATGAAAATTGTCTTGAAAACTAACTTTTCGTGCTTTTTACTTTGCTTTTAATTTTCTTCGAATTCTGGACTATTTTTAGTGCTTCAAAACTGCTTTCAGCTTGGAAAATCGAGTTTCAAAACTATCTTCATCAAGTTATTAACATAGCAAACTTAAAAAACAATTTTTGCATTCTTCATAGACTTAAAATGGCATTCCAAGCTTTGTCACTATTATATCGACTTCTAGACACTTCAGTGCTAAAAATTCGGGTATTTCTTAATAAACTAGACTGTTTTTAGTGTTTTAAGGCTGTTTCAGTGCCTCAAATCGAGTTTCAAGACTATCTTTACAAAGTTTTTGACTTATCAGGCCTAAAAGCCAGTGTGTCCACTGACCATAGTCTTGAAAATGTTATTTCAAGCTTCTTCACTATTAAATTGACTTCTACACTCATAGGTGCAATAAATTGTAGCATCTCTAAGAAATTCAGTCTGTTTTTAGTGCTTTTTAAAACTGAAAAATCGAGTTTAAGACTATTTCCAAAAGTCAAGTTTCTTCAGTAATTAAAGTAAAAAATGTTGGTACCAAATGCTACAATAATAGTCTTGAGAACTAATTTTTAGAAATAAAATAGTCCGAAAATGTAATTTACTTCTAGACTTGTTGTCCAGTCCAGAAAATTGAGTTGTACACCAATTAAAGTCTTGAAAATATACTTTTGGACTCTTTAGTCCTAGTAAAGTCAGTTCTAGCATTAAAAGTCAACTTTTATATTATTTTTAGTAGTAAAAAATGAGTTTCATGCACAATACAATCTTTGTCTTGATTTCCGGACTTTTTTAGTTCTTGAATGCCAGTTTCAGACACTCAACCAGGATGGTAGTCTGAGAAAGCGAATCATAAGACCATTCCTAGTAGTAAAAAAGTTTTTAGACTATTCAGTACAAATTTGGACTTTCACAAGTCTTGGATGTTCAGTTTTAAACTATAAAACGATTTTTTAAAATGAAATTTGGAGGACTATATCTTCCTTAGAAAACCTTTTTCAGAAAAATGACATAATGCAAGTCACCTTATTTTTTGATTAGCTATCAAATGGTGAATTATTGACAATTAAAACTGGACCACCCTGTAGTTATATTTAAATTCTTCCAAAGTTTCTTCCAAATTATCATTCACAACCCGCCGCATCCGATCCAAATCTGCTACCGCCAAGTAAATCATTGTATCGTCCGCAAATAGCTCGATGTTACACCCCTTTACTGCTCCCACAATGTCATTTACATATAACAAAAACAACAATGGACCCAATACTGTTCCTTGAGGTACTCCATGTATGACACTTAATGGATCAGACACAGAATTTTTAAATTTAGCTCGCTGGCGCCTATCACTGAAATAGGATTGAAACCATCTTAGGGCCGTACAACAACAATACCTTTCTATCACAGTTCAGTTTTCAACTTGGAACGTACCGCAGGTCAGTTTCGTGAGTGCTATTTTTTGCCACTAAGAAACCACGTTTCTTGAAACGGTGTTCAGGGAAATTTGAAGTTGACGACCGAATTCCGCAGCCGGTCGAGTGGAGATGGTGGGACCTCTAAGTGGAAACGTCGATTCCTAAAAGTCTACGGGGAATTGTCTTGTGCGGTGCACTTCCAAGAGGCGGAAAGGGTGAAAACCTAGGAGAAGACCACGTGGATGTGACAGTGACGGTTATAGTTTCCACGAGGAATGACTATATCTTTTGCTCGGATAGTGCCTTTAAGCGATTTTTTAGAATTTTTTGTAGCTATCTGGGGCTCAGGGGCTCTAGCCCGACTATCTGAGCCTCTCTCGTAACGAGCTGGCAAAATAACCCTAGCTGGTAGTGCCAAAAAAACCCAGTAACAACAACAACAACCTTTCTATCAACCGTTTCAAAAGCTCGCTTAAAATCCAAAAACACGGCCAGTACAACGTTACCTTTATCTAATTCTTTTAGAATAGTATTGCATAGATTAATGACCACCGACTCACTAGTCGGTCAACACAAAAACTGTCAAATACCGTAAATTCATAACGTGGCAGTCCCGAGAACTCTTTAATTTTTCAAATAAATGACCATAGTTTTGAACAGGAAATCAGTAAAATTTTTAAAAATAGAGAGTGTTTCATTTGAAAAACTAGATTTTCTGTCCCCTTTTAGAACTGACTTTTTGACCACGTTTTTTCTGCAGAACAAACCTTGTTTAACCCGACAAAACACAAAAACCGTTTTCTGATAAGTGTAACGTATAATTGTTTTGGAAAACTCACCTGTTCAGCCTCTTCAAGTATTTTTATCAGTTCGGCAGCTTGGCCCCAGTCGTTCCTTGTAAAGTAACTTATACTTTCACCAGTTTTGCCAGCACGACCAGTCCGGCCCACTCTGTGCACGTACTCTTCAATGTTTTTGGGAAAATCGTAGTTCAGAACGTGACTGTGGAAACATTAATGCGTGAAATATTAGGCCGCATTCGTTTTCAGGCTCCATGGAGCGAGCAGAGCTTTTTACACGTCACAATGTCGTAGTTTGACAATTGGTCAATCTATGGTTTTGCCAAATTACGTCATCGTGACGTCAAAAACGCTCTGCTCGCTCCATGGAGCTTGAAAACGAATTCGGCCTTAGACGTATTTTGGCGTCAATGTTTAGTAGAGTGTCTATCTCATTTTAACTCATTCTGGTAAAACAAGATGGCCTATGTTACTACATCTAAAACTCAGGTTAATAATCGTTTCTCACGAAAGATGACGATTCAAAAGTTACTTAACGTACCTCTTAGATTCGGTATGAATTGTATTGAAACTTGAAATTAAGTTAGTAAAATGTTATTTTATACGCCTTACACTCTATGGTCTACCAGAGAGGTCTGAAGACATAAAGAAAATTATTATCAAGGAATCCTATTAAATAAAGAGAGATTTATTACTTATCTGATAGTGTCACGAATATCACATTTACTACTTTCAGGCAAATCAAAAATTTGTTCTTCTTGAAAATATTTCAGTAAACAAACTACTAACTTAGGTTTTGATATCGTTCAAAGATCACTTGGTATCTTTTCCAATTACATATCTATCGTTCTAATCTAAGTAAAGCTTAGAATAAAATAGTGTATCAAATAGTAATCAATCAACTTTATTCCTCAATAAAAAGCTCATTTCATTAGCTATCCATTGACATATAAAAGCTTATACACAAGCTAGTTACTGACGATTGATCAAAAAAATGCACCAAAAAAAGTCATAAAAAAATGAGTAAACTTTTACGCCTTCTAGTGGCCAAACCGTCCAACCTATTAACCCCAGTTGGGGTATTTTTAGAAAGCTCATTTCATTGGCTATCCATTGACGTGCAAAACTTTACCAGAAATAGTGCAATTAAGCGAGTTTTTAAAGATTAAACAAAAAGACACTCCAAAAAAATTGATCAACGTTGACGCCTTCTAACCAATCGATTTTTATACGTCAATGGAAAGCTCATTTCATTGGCTGTCCATCGACATATAAAAGTATATACAAAGTGCTACAAATACACGTGTGTTATTTACGGTTTAGTGACAGGATGCACCACAAACATTTTTTGACTGGTTAAAGGCTAATTTGACTAAAGAAAATTAGAACAAACACGGTCACGTGACTTAGTAGATCTACCACGACGCAATGCTTGGAAATTTTTTGAAAAACTGTTTTTGCAAATGACAATTATCGTAAGGGTCAAATTTGCCTGAAACACCGCCACTATCCTAATGGGTTTTGCGCGTTAGGTTGGCCAGTTAGTTCAAGCGAAAATCGACCTTAATGATTGTATTTCTACAGTTTTGCTACTACCCTATATTTGACAGTCATTGTGCTAGGTTTGTGCCAAATATCAGGACCGTACCTGCCCGATTTCAAAAAAAATCCTTTAAAGATATTAGAGCGGTAACAATCAAGGAAAATATTTAGTTAGCTTTGGAGCCCTCTGGCGGCCAAACGAAGCAACCTATCAACCCAGGAGGCCGTATTTTTTTGAAAGCCCATTTTATTTTCTATCCATTGACATATAAAAGTCTGTACAAAGTGTTGTGTGTGACAATAAAGACAGTCTTGACTAAATTTGACAAATACTAATTTAACCTTCATTAATTAGAACTGATTTTTTGAACAAACCTTGTCTAACATGACAAAAGACAAACACCAAGAAAAAAACCTTTCCTGATATGTATAAATTAAAAATGTTTTGGAGACCGAAAATATCACATTTTACATAAAATGGTCAATATCTCAGAAACGGATACAGATAGAGGTATATGACATTAATACACAAAATATGTCTAGAATTTGACGTAGAATACAAAAAAGAAAAAAATATACAGGGTGTCCCATTCTGGTTAATTCGTCACACTCGACTCTCCAGTTGTGATAATTCGGGAAGTTAGGGAGTATTGTTAGGTTAGGTTAATGATTAGGAATTACTGGGCATTACAAGGAATTAGTGTACAAAATTTTACTCAGCGGTTTACCCCTCGTAAAAATCAAACACAGCTTGAGTGATTAAACCTTAAAATTTGTTCTAAATTTTTACAAAATAACGAATATCTGAGAAACTGCAAAGTTTAGAAGTATCAAACCTCAATGTAACTATCTATTTGTTTTTAACGTTGATTCTGAAAATTTAATAAAATAGTAGGTATTCCATTTAAAAAAATACAACTTTGATACTTTTTCTGCCTTTGGGACAACCGATACATCTTGAAAAGATACTGTCTTGGAAATAAGGATTTTTTTTCAAGAAAATAAAGAAAATTTATTTATTTAATTTATAGAAAAGGTACATTTTTGTAGAGATGTCAAGTGTTTACCATTATAGTTAGTTTTAGTAGAATTGTATGTGGTTATTAAGAAAATTAACAGTATTACTTGATGAACTTCAAAGGAGGTGAAAAAGGTGGTACGTGGAGGTAGAAGGTGGGAAAAAAGGTTTTTTTTTTTGTTTTTGGTTGTTGATTGTCAAGAGGGACTTTTAATGAGAGCTGGAAAGTCAGTTTTCTAAAAAATTCGAACAAAAATCAGACTATTGAAGATCCGGGGACCTTAGAAAGCTTTTTCCTTCCGGAACGGAAGTTACTGGGTGTAATACCGAGTGCTACCAGCAATTGTACCGTCTAGTCCACGTTATGACATGGAGCAGATTGTGATAGAAGACCTATTCCAGAAGTGGTTAAATCGATAACCGAGGAGGCCTCCCGGCTGTTACCGAGATACAGCCTTTGCAGGTAAAAATCCACCTCAACGGAAAAGAAGAAGATTGGTCAACTGACGGTTTATTTTGGACAATTTGGACTCTTTGACGAAGAGTATTAGTTGTAAGTAGTTTGTAATTTTTTGTATTAAAGACATTTGTAGTTTCAATGATATATTATAGAAGCAGGATTTTTAGGTAGAAAGTAAGTTAGATAGGTTTAGTTATTTACCTTAAAAATAACTTGGCATCCCTATTATAAAATTTTTATTCAAGCTTATTTATTTAAATTTTCTTTATTTACTAGGTTATTAGAATGAATGGTCAGGGTGAATCTGATGCCAGTTATCATGCCATATTATCATGCAACTAGGAGGTGAGGGAGATTTGAGTAAATCTCATCTTCAGGATGATAATAATCGTGACAATACCTCCAATAGGTCTATATCCATCCCAGAATCAAACTTTGTTGAAAGTGAATACTTTAGCCACAATTTTCCGTGTCAAATAACCCTGTAGAGTACACTAATCAAGAAATGTCTTTAAAAAGACAATTGTAATCGTTTAAAAGATATGCGGGATAAAGCAATTGAAAATAAACCCGAACAATAATCGCTAAAAGAAGAATGAAAAGAATAGAGTATTAGAGGTCTTTTTTTACCACTTTTTGAAATTCAATATCTCGGTAACATGAAGAGCTAGAGAGGTCAGTTTTGGCTCATTTTGTAGTATTTTTTATCCTCTTTCCAATGGCGTTTTAGTGAAATCCATAGGAGTTCAAATAAAAAAGTTACAATTTTTGTGACAGCAGTGCAATTTTTGCAATTTTTTATTTTGCTCTAGAAGGGTTCCAGTGCACAGCAAAGGGCATATTAATACCAAAGGACCTTAAATTTTTAAACAAACAAAACATCTAAATTGCATGCAACAATCGGTCAATGTGAGCTGCCTTCGTTTTAACCAGATCTTGGATACAAACGAGCTACGATCAGGTGTCACGTGCACTCCGCTTGACCTCGTAATCATCGAATCATGAGGCCTTTAGATCGCCACGCGTTTGGAATCGAAAAAAAAACAGTCAACAGCCCCGGTTGTTTGTTACAATAATTATTAAAAAATTCTTGTAAATATGGAAATTTGCGACAATTTTGTGACGCGCCGGAATAGTAAACATACAGCATTTTAAGCATCAAGAAGACACTTTCTCCTTCTTTTTAGCAAATGGGCCTATCCCACATATCATAAATTTTTGTTTTAATGACTGGAATCGAAAGAATAGGATCAAAAAACTAATTTTTCATATTCTTGAAGAAAAAATTATGGTCGTAAATGTTCCTACATTAGTTTGAATTTGCCCATTAAATTTAAAAGATCTGTTTTGGCGCGCATGTGACGTACGTAATTCTGGGCGATTTTATTGGCTGTTGCACGCCATCTGTTTCACTTCTTGTCGCTGATTGGTTGATAGTGTAGTACGTCACCGGCGGCGGGCGTTTTAAACATGAGATTAATGTAGTTTTTATCATCATTTTTTTTCTATTTAGACTTAATATTTTTGAAAACAAAAAAATACGGGTATAATATTTTCAATCCGTCTTTGTAGTTATGAAATAAAAAAAAATTGTGGGACAGGCCCATTGCAAATGAATTGTCTAAATGTATTTGTCTAGAACATTACCGAACATTATCGTCTTCTTTCGTGACAAACATTTACGGTTAAGTAGAACTTTTAACGGTTTAAACTCACGTGACATCATCAATGTCCAGTCCCCTGGACGCTACGTCAGTGGCAATCAAAATACGAACTGTACCATCGCCGATGTCTTTAACCGCTTGCTCTCTATCGGCTTGATCGCGATTACCGTGAAGGGAAGCGCAACCAATACTTGCCATATTGCACTCCACGGTCAAGTAATCGGCCTTTGCTTTAGTGCCGCAAAACACGATCAGCTTTTCGTCCGGTCCTAAATTCCGGGCGAAATCCATGAAAGTCGCCTCTTTGTCCTTCTCCTCGATCAGATGTATGACTTGCGTAACGCTGTGAGTGGCCGCCAAGTCCAACGAACCAACGTAAACTTGTATTGGGTCGTTCATGTACGATTGCGCTAATCGTCTGACTCCTGGCGGCCAGGTGGCGCTCGTCATTATACTTTGCCTGGTCGGTCTGATGGAGTACATCACTTTACGGATTTGAGGCTCGAACCCCATGTCCAGCATGCGATCGGCTTCGTCCAGGACTACATAAGTGACCGAGCGGACGTTTAAGTGTCCTGCAAATCGTGGGGAATCCTGTAATAAGTGGACAATTTGTTGTACAAAAAACAATTACGCACCAGCCTCGTTTAAATCATTCATTCGACCCGGAGTTGCTATAACGATGTCGACTCCTCGCGTAACAATGTCCACTTGGGTTTTACGATCACCACCTCCATATACGCACACTCTGTAAAGTAAATTAAAATTTATGTGTAATTCATAATTTTTTCTACTTGGACCGTTATTTTTAGACGGTACTTTATTAATAATAAATTGGTTTACTGTTGTACTGTCATCTCAAATTAGATTAGTTACTGTTCCCCTAAATCCTGCTGAAAACTTTCTGAAAAGTTCGAGGACCCTCTAAACTTTCCCAGAACTGTTTTCAATTGCGAGAGACCTCTAGGACCATTTTGAAACTTCCATAGACCTCTAAATGCTATTGACAGCCTTCTAAAAAGTACCAGAGGCCTAGTCTTAAACCTCCCCAGACTTGTTTTAAATTTTTTAAGGCAACAGGACCAGTCTGTATCTGGCAGAGAGTTCTAAATGCTACTGAGAACCTTCTGAAACGTTCCAAGGCTCTCTACAACTGTCTTAAGCTTAGTTCTCATAACCACGTTTTGCGTTTTGCATCTGACGTCACTTATTTCCTATTGGTCAACAGTAAATTTTCAGCTGACAGATCTGGCAAAACTTTTTTCCCTGTTCACAGTAGTTGTCTCTAAACACGATATTTTCAATTGTCAGTTGTCACAATTTGTTAATATTTTGTTTATTTTTTTAACTGTTACAGTTTTAAATAGGTATTCTATTCAGCTAATTCCAAGGCTAATTCAGCATGTTTTGCAGAAGTGTATTCTTCATTCTTGTCGCCTTGGAAACAAGGACGAATGAAAATATCTTCTATATAAAAATGAATTTGAGATATTAACCTATATTTTATATGAATATAAACATAGGGAACCTATCTCATTTGTGCTGTGACTGCTGTGTTCGTTCATTTTTTTTTTCAGTTTTGCCATTCACATATAACTTTTGCCCTATTCGTAGTCCAAACACTAGAAACAGACGCAAGAATTTGAACATTTTCAGCTTCTTGCGGGCTGTCAGTTTCAAATTTTGCTTCTACCAATAGGAAATAAGTGACGTCAGACGCAAGACGCAAAACGCGGTTATGAGAACTTAGCTTTAGGCGGTTTTACACTGAAACAAACGTGGTCGTCATTTGACAGCAACGACTGACAGGATGCGGCTTGCGGCAAAATTTTCCGGTTGCAACAAGTCGCAAGCGTTTCCATCACCAATGGGTGAGTAGCAAAGTAGCATGCGACATATGACTTGGAATATGGAGAAAACCCGTAATTTACTTGAAACATACCTTAAAAATCTAACACAAAGTAAATGTATTACAGTATACACAATGCATTCAAGATAATAAAAAAAGTCTGGGAAAATACATCTTGGAAACTGGAAACTATTGGGAAAGAAACTAATGACAAAGCGAAAATCGTATCAACTACTTTACATACAGAAAATAGAAAAGTGGATCTTCTCCTAAAGCAGATTAGACTCATTATACGTCCTTTTGGTTGTTTTTAAAAGTTGATGGCAAAAAGAAGATTATCAACTGAGGACAATAATTCAAATTGACTTGAAAATTGAAGAAATCCGTTGCCTGTATCAGGTCCCATGCGACTTAAAAAATCGAAAGTAGCAATATAGTTGCTTGTAGGAAGCAATTAGGTTGCCATACTTGCTTCAATGTAAAACGGCCTTTAAACTTTCCAAGAACTGTTTTAAATTGCCAGAGGCATCTAGGACAATTTTGAAAGTTCCATAGACCTCCAATGCTATTGACAATCGTAAGAAAGGTATCAGAGTGTCTCCTAAGTGTCTTAAACCTTCCCAGACTCGTTTCACATTTTTTAAGGCATCAGAACCATTCTGTAATTGCCAGAAGGTTCTAAATGCTACTGAGAACCTTCTGACAAGTTCCAGATCCCTCTAAAAGTGTCTTAAACCTCTCCAGAATTGTTTTAAATTGCCAGAAGCTTCTAGGACCATTTTAAAAGTTCCACATACCTCTAAATGCTATTGACAATCTTAGGAAAGGTATCAGAGGCTTCTACAAGTGTCTTAAACCTTCCCAGACTCGTTTCAAATTTTTTAAGGCATCAGGACCATTCTGTATCTGCCAGAAGGTTCTAAATGCTACTGAGAACCTTCTTCAAGTGTCTTAAACTTTCCGAAAACTGTTTTAAATTGACAGAAGCTCCTAGGACCATTTTAAAAGTTCCACATACCTCTAAATGCTATTGACAATCTTAGGAAAGGTATCAGAGGCCTCTACAAGTGTCTTAAACCTTCCCAGACTCGTTTCAAATTTTTTAAGGCATCAGGACCATTCGGTATCTGCCAGAAGGTTCTAAATGCTACTGAGAACCTTCTGACAAGTTCCAGATCCCTCTAAAAGTGTCTTAAACCTCTCCAGAATTGTTTTAAATTGCCAGAAGCTTCTAGGACCATTTTAAAAGATCCATATACCAGGGTTCGACAAAAACCCGAAAAGTTTTGATAAAACCTGACCCACTGGGGTCCACCTTGGGTCCACCACCTTTTTTGGGTTTTTGGGCTTTTTTTTCAGTCAAACACTTAAAAGAACTTCAAATTTTGAGTGTTTTTTCTAACTTTAATCGGTTACTTGAAACAACTTTCCAAATAATCAAAAAAATTTCAATGTTTAAGAGTCAAAAACGACGACAAAATTTATAATGCACATATAATAATTAGGACAACAAAAAGCGATCAAAAAGCATACATATTTTGTCACTGATCTTCACAAGATGTGGCAATGCTGGAATTGCAAAAATATTTTTGATGTTCACTTTTTAGTAATATTTATCTAATCAAATTAAGTTTTTGTTTTAGACTGTCGATTTTTAGTTGATTAGATACAGATGCGAAAACAGTGCTACTCTTCTGTAAACACCATATTAAATGAGTAAAGTAGTAGTCCATTTTACAAACCATACTCATGAAAACATAGTAAATGTAAATAAGACTTCACTACATAACAAATTTTTGTTTTTTCCATTTTAATTTTATTTATTTTGATGGGTATTATAACGTGGGTTTCATATCAGGGTTTTTCTATGTGGGTCCACCCAAAAAAAACCCACTCAGGTATTTTGGGGCTGGGCCCACTGTGGCAAACTCTAAATGCTATTGACAATCTTCTAAAAGGTATCAAAGGCCTCTACAAGTGTCTTAGACCTTCCCAGAGATTTTCAAAGACATCAGGACCATTCTGTATTTGCCAGAGGGTTCAAAATGCTACTGAAAACCTTCTGAAAAGTTCCAGAACCTTCTACAAGTATTCTTTTAGTACTCTTTGCTATAAGAATTGAATTTTTATTCTTCCCTGCCATAAAAAATTTGTATTCCCTATCCTAGGATGATGACGATGATCTTGACTTTTCAGGTAATAAAATTTCGTTAACTTTTGCTGCATTTTAATAATAATTGTTTTTAATGCAAAATGTATTCAGTTACAAAGTTATTTTTTAATGTAAGTTTTAACAAATAGGCATTAAAGCTTATTTTTTGTACACTAAAACATACGTCTTAGAATAGAATCTTGCATTTTTGAAAATTCTACCTTCAACTTTTGCCATTTTTTAAGGGTCCCATATTGACAAATTATTAGATATTTATAATATTCTGCATAGATCAAGGCATACAGTAAATAAAATTAATTAAAATAAGCATTTAGATGTACTAATATTCCACCAACAATAACTCAAAAAAGTGACCAGAATGATACCTAAAATAGACTAAACCATTAAAATATTGCAGAGGTTCTGCCAATAAAGGTGAAATAAAAAAAAGAAGAAAAACAACAGTAACAGTGTTATTTTCTTGAGGCTGAGCTTGGCCTATTTACGTGGAAGCCACATTGTGACCAAGCTGAGTGGGGCATGTTATCAGATCAGATGTCTTGACACAAATCAAATTCGTACGTAACTGTTCTTTCAGTAATTAAGCAAAAAATACTTACGAAGTTATCCCCCGATAATAATACTTCTTCACTTCCTTGTCAATTTGTAATGCCAGTTCTCTGGTAGGAGCCATTATCAACACAGCAGGTCCCCCACGTTCCTCCCTAGGAGTGGTCTGTCCGTCAATGTGTATTAACGCGGGCAAGAGAAACGCCAACGTTTTTCCCGTACCGGTTTGTGCGATTCCAATCATATCTTCGCCACTCAAAAGTACAGGCCAAGCCTGGCACTGAATAGGCGATGGCGTCTGGAATCCAGCTTTTTTGATCTCTTCCAGTATTTCTGGATAGTTGTGGAAAGCTTCTTCAAACGTGCGCACCGGTTTCGGTATTGGCCTGCTGTCTTCTTTTTCGAACGTCCTATTCACCACTATGTTGTTGTTAGCCAGCCTAAACTGCTCGACTTCCTCATCAGACATAGCGGTAACATTTGGATGTTCTTCATAGAAGTTTTTCACAATTGGAGGAAGCTTGTTCCATTCCGCCTCGACTCGGGCGTCACATTCTTTAAGGTATTTGAACCAGTTGTATGGTTCTGGTTTAGGCTCTTCATTATTCGGCTCCACAGGATCATTGTTGTAAGTTTGGGACGGCGGTTGTGTCGAAGGGGGATTTCTTGAAGGTGGCGGAGCTTCACGCCTCTGTCTATCTTCAGTCAATTCATTAATTAAGTCTTTAGCATGCTGAATGGTAGAATCGTCTCCAAATATTTTAATGTTGGTATCCTGACCGTCTGTTTCCTTTGTCACTTGAATTTTGGCCGAGGACTTTGTTTGCAATTCAGCAATTTGGCTACCACCTCTGCCAATTATTTTACCAACCATTCGGCTAGGAACTTTGATTACTTCGCATTTGTCATTTTCGTCGCGCCTCCTTTGGTCACGGCGATCAGATCTATTATCCCGGTTTTGGCGGCCTCCATCATCACCCCAAGTGCCTCCATTGAAAGCTTGTTGGTCAGCAGCAGTATTGTTGCTCTTCTCACCCCAACCACCGCCATTTCTATTTGGTCGGCCTCCATATCCTGTTTTGTTACGGCCACCTCCTCCATCATGTCTTCTATTGGAGTTTGTAAAAGTTTTAGTTTTGTCGCTGCGCCAGTCAGACCCTAACACAAGAAAACATCATGGTAACATCGCATACATTAAACAAACTATGAGTATGAATTGATTTAAACTGTCACACATTAGTTAACAGTTAAAACCCTTTTATGCAACCTTTGTAATTAATTACAAAAATACTGATTATTATGTAAACGTGCGTATTGAAATTACATACTGCAGAGGAATTGAAAACAACATTTATTACTTTTTACAGAAATGCTTTAAGCTCATTTTGGGAATCCTCATTAAATTTTCTATCCAATAACATGAAAAAACACTACAAGGTTTGGTACGGTCAGGGAGAAGCAAGGTGTCCAAATTTGAACTGCAAAAAACACAGTTTGAAAGGACAGTCAGAGACATAATCACCTGTAAAACCCACTTGGAGCTTAGAGCAGTTACAGGAGCTTTCATAAAGATGTGGCAGGTTTTGGAAAGTTGCCAAAGGTTTTAGAATGTTCTGGCAAGTTACAGAAGCTTTTATAAAGATCTGGCAGCTTTTGGAATGTTGTAAAAGGCTTTAGAACCTTCTGGCAAGCTACAGAAACTTCCATAAAGATCTGAAGGGTTTTGGAATGCTGCCAAAGGTTCTAAAACGTTATGGCAAGCTACAGAAGCTTTTATGAAGATTTGGCAGGTTTTGGAATGTTGTAAAAGGCTTTAGAACCTTCTGGCAAGCTACAGAAACTTCCATAAAGATCTGAAGGGTTTTGGAATGCTGTTAAAGGTTCTAAACCGTTATGGAAAGCTACAGAAGCTTTTATGAAGACTTGGCAAGTTTTGGAACGTTGCCAAAGATTTTAGAACGGTCAGGCAAGCTACAGAAACTTCCATAAAGCTCTGCCAGGTTTTGGAATGTTGTAAAAGGCTTTAGAAACTTCTGGCGACCTACAGAAACTTCCATAAAGATCTGAAGCGTTTTGGAATGCTGCCAAAGGTTCTAAAACGTTATGGCAAGCTACAGTAGCTTTTATGAAGATTTGGCAGGTTTTGGAACGTTGCCAAAGGTTTTAGAACCTTATGGCAAGCTACAGAAACTTCCATAAAGATCTGGCAGGTTTTGGAATGTTGTAAAAGACTTTAGAACGTTCTGGCAAGCTACAGAAACTTCCATAAAGATGTGGCAGGTTTTGGAACGTTGCCAAAGGTTCTAAAACGTTATGGCAAGTTACAGAAGCTTTTATGAAGATTTGGCAGGTTTTGGAACGTTGCCAAAGGTTCTAAAACGTTATGGCAAGCTACAGAAACTTCCATAAAGATCTGACAGATTTTGGAATGTTATAAAAGGCTTTAGAGCGTTCTGGCAAATTACAGAAGCTTTCATAAACATCTGGAAAGTTTTGAAATGCTGCCAAAGGTTCTAAAACGTTATGGCAAGCTACAGAAACTTCCATAAAGATCTGACAGATTTTGGAATGTTATAAAAGGCTTTAGAGCGTTCTGGCAAGTTACAGAAGCTTTCATAAACATCTGGAAAGTTTTGAAATGCTGCCAAAGGTTCTAAAACGTTATGGCAAGCTACAGAAGCTTTTATGAAGATTTGGCAGGTTTTGGAATGTTGCCAAAGGTGTTAGAACGTTCTGGCAAGTTACAGAAGCTTTTATGAAGATTTGGCAGGTTTTGGAACGTTGCCAAAGGTTTTAGAACGTTCTGGCAAGCTACAGAAACTTCTGTAAAGATCTGACAGATTTTGGAATGTTATAAAAGGCTTTAGAACGTTCTGGCAAGTTACAGAAGCTTTCATAAACATCTGGAAAGTTTTGAAATGCTGCCAAAGGTTCTAAAATATTATGGCAAGCTACAGTAGCTTTTATGAAGATTTGGCAGATTTGGGAACCTTATGGCAAGCTACAGAAACTTCCATAAAGAACTGGCAGGTTTTGGAATGTTGCAAAAGACTTTAGAACGTTCTGGCAAGCTACAGAAACTTCCATAAGGATGTGGCAGGTTTTGGAATGTTGTAAAAACTTTACAACGTTCTGGCAAGCTACAGAAACTTCCATAAAGATGCGGCAGTTTTTGGAATGTTGTAAAAGGCTTTAGAACGTTCTGGCAAGTTACAGAAGCTTTTATGAAGATTTGGCAGGTTTTGGAACGTTGCCAAAGGTTCTAAAACGTTATGGCAAGCTACAGAAGCGTTTATGAAGATTTGGCAGGTTTTGGAACGTTGCCAAAAGTTTTAGAACATTATGGCAAGCTACAGAAACTTCCATAAAGATCTGGCAGGTTTTGGAATGTTGTAAAAGGCTTTAGAACGTTCTGGCAAGTTACAGAAACTTCCATAAAGATCTGGCAGGTTTTGGAATGTTGTAAAATGCTTTAGAACATTTTGGCATCCTACAGAAACTTCCATAAAGATGTGGCAGGTTTCGGAATGTTGTAAAAGGCTTTAGAACGTTCTGGCAAGTTACAGAAGCTTTTATGAAGATTTGGCAGGCTTTGGAACTTTGCCAAAGGTTTCAGAACATTCTGGCAAGTTACAGAAGCTTTCATAAAGATTTGGAATGCTGCCAAAGGTTCTAAAACGTTATGGCCAGCTACAGAAGCGTTTATGAAGACTTGGCAGGTTTTGGAACGTTGTCAAAGGTTTTAGAATGTTATGGCAAGCTACAGAAACTTCCATAAAGATCTGGCAGGTTTTGGAATGTTATAAAAGGCTTTAGAACATTCTGGCAAGCTACAGAAACTTCTGTAAAGATCTGACAGGTTTTGGAATGTTGTAAAAGGCTTTAGAACCTTCTGACAGGCTACAGAAACTTCCATAAAGATCTGGCAGGTTTTGGAATGTTGTAAAAGGTTTTAGAATGTTATGGCAAGCTACAGAAACTTCCATAAAGATCTGGCAGGTTTTGGAATGTTGTAAAAGGCTTTAGAACGTTCTGGCAAGCTATAGAAACTTCTGTAAAGATCTGACAGGTTTTGGAATGTTGTAAAAGGCTTTAGAACCTTCTGACAGGCTACAGAAACTTCCATAAAGATCTGAAGGGTTTTGCAATGCTGCCAAAGGTTTCAAAACAATATGGCAAACTACAGAAGCTTCTGTAAAGATCTGGCAGGTTTTGGAAAGTTGTAAAAGGCTTTAGAATGTTCTGGCAAGTTACAGAAGCTTTCATAAACATCTGGAAAGTTTTGAAATGCTGCCAAAGGTTCTAAAACGTTATGGCAAGCTACAGAAGCGTTTATGAAGATTTGGCAGTTTTTGGAACGTTGCCAAAGGTTTTAGAATGTTATGGCAAGCTACAGAAACTTCCATAAAGATCTGGCAGGTTTTGAAATGTTGCCAAAGGTTCTAGAACATTATGGCAAGCTAATTAGGTAATTTTTTGTTTCTTGCTGTATAATTATTTTAATATTAAGTTTTAAGCCACCACATGGTGGGTTAAGTGATCTTTTCTTAGAGTTAGTAGTAGAGTTCTGCAAAGCTCAGTACAGTGGGTAGTGGGTGCTTACCATCACAAACTACAAACAATGCTTTGATTTAGCCAAATATGGCACATACAAAAAAAAACAGAATATTTAAATAAAATTTTGCCTAATAAAGCATGTTTTGTTCTGATATGCTTACTAGACCAAATTCTTTGTTAAACTTGAAAATTTTACCATTTTGAAGTGAAGCAAATTTCTGGCAGTAGAATAGAGTACAATGATATTCTCTATAGCAGAATTCATATTGTTTCCAACTTAAAATCTACTAAATTACAGAAAATAACAAGAATCCGGTTTTCTTGGATAATCATTTGGTAAAGTGAGCCTTTACCTTGATGTGCAGCATGTTGCGGAGGATTAAACTTGGGCGGACCATCATCCCAAACTGCGTCCCAATCGTCAGACATATCGATAATTCTGATTTTCTGTTGGTAAACGGTTAAAACAGTCTAAAATGCAAAATTGAAGTGAATTTACTCCGAACACCGGATTTTCACTTTAGACTTTTGATTCTTTCAAGTTTCACGATCAATTTCCTGAATTTCCTCTTCCTTTTTAAATCCTAAGAAGGACCTAACCTGAAAAATTTAAAATCGAGAGTTGTGACCTCTAGTGGTTGTACGGGAAAACAGTCTTTAGGACATAATTTTATTCATCGTGGGGGGTTTGTTTGTTTACTAATTTTGATAAGTGTGCATTTGGATACTGGTTTTAGAGGATTTATCGTTTTTTGCTATTTTTTGTTACTGTTAGGTTGAGCTTCTTTAATCTTGTGGAATGAATAACTGAAAAAACGTGTCTCAGCCATAAGTAAAAAAAAATTAATTAATTTTGTAAAGCAATAAATAAGTCAATTCCAACAGTACACCATTTTTTTGTACGAATTAATGCTAATTATACGAAGGCGTAGAAGGGCCACAGATGTTATTTTTCTTAAATTCCGACTTCGAACTCGGAATTTAGTTGCAATGTTGTCAAACTGACAAATTCTACTATTTTGGTTCCAAGCAATGAATAAAAAAAATATAGCAGGAAGGAGCAATAGCAAACAAAGGGGGTGACAGAAACAAGGGGGTGAGGGGGAGTAATATGGCGGCCGTCAACTTTCGGTTGGCACTATAAAACACTATTATTATTGTCCACTGTACAACTTAATTTAAATTTGCAAAACTCAACTGTTAAAGAACCACAAACAAACAAAACAAATTAACACTAAATACAAACAACAAATTTTTGCGGGTTTGAAACTCCAAACTGACAATGACTTTGCGTCAATTCAACTGCGCAGTAGGCGAATGCGCAATCAACTTCCGTCCCCCTCGCTTAATGCACAAACGGGTTATAATTTGTATTATTGTTACCTCCTGATACTTGTTCTTTTTACTCATTGCTTGGAACCAATGAGGAAAAAGAACAAGTATCAGGAGGTAACAATAATACAAATTATAACCCGTTTGTGCATTAAGCGAGGGGGACGGAAGTTGATTGCGCATTCGCCTACTGCGCAGTTGAATTGACGCAGTCATTGAAAGTTTGGAGTTTCAAACCCGCAAAAATTTATTGTTTGTATTTGTTGTAGTATAGTGTTAGTTTGTTTTGTTTGTTTGTGGTTCTTTAACAGTTGAGTTTTGCAAATTTAAATTAAGTTGTACAGTGGACAAGATTAAATTTAGATCTGATAGTGCCAACCGGAAGTTGACGGCCGCCATATTACTCCCCCCGCCTCCCCCTTGTTTCTGTCCCCCTCTTTGATTGCTATTGCTCCTTCCTGCTATGTTTACATTTTTTTTATTCATTGGTTCCAAGAGTGTTTTTGCAATGTTGACAAATTAACAAATTCTACTAATTAAGATCAAAGAGTGTTTGCAATGTTGCCAAACTTACTAATTTTACTAATTTGGTTTGAAGAGTATATGCAATGTTATCAAACTGACAAATTGAACAATTTTGGTTTGAAGAGTGTTTCCAATCTGTCCAAACTGACAAGTTCAACTAATTTCTTTGAAGTGTGTTTGCTTGCAATGTTGCCAAATTAACAAACTCTCCTAATTTAGATCGAAGACTGTTTGCAATGTTGCCTAACTGGCAAAATTTGGTAGTTTGGTTCAAAAGTGTCCTTGCACTGTTATCAAACTAACAAATTCTACAATTTTGGTTCGAAGAGTGTTTGTAATGTAATCAAACTGACAATTCCGACTAATTTCTTTGAAGTGTGTTTGCAATGTAGCCAAAGTTAACTAATTTGCTTCGAAGAATGTTTGCAATGTTGCCAAACTGTAAAAATTTGTCTAATTTGGTTTGAAGAGCTTTTGCAATGTGACAATGTAAATTCTGAGTTTAAAGTCGGAATTTAACCAAATTCCGAGTTCAAACTCCCTCTATACATCGTAGACTTAACCAAGCCGCTTTACCAAGTCGGCTCAGTTATGCCTCGTAGTTACTAGTTATCGCAGCTTTTTTGAAGATTGGAAAAATATGAAGTCAATCCTATTTTAAGCCTTTACTATTAGAAAAAGATGGAATCAAATAAGGTTAAAGATTTAAGCCTTGTTCATAATACAAATCGACAGAGAAAGAAAACCAAATGTCATTTAAAAACTTCACAATCCGTTGAATCCGTATACAACGCATTGTCTTCTTGTTCTAAGCCGCTTCAAATAGAATTGGTAAGTTCAAGCCTGTTAAAAAAGAGACTTGAATAAGCCGTTTGAGATAGCGCCTTGATTAAGCCTACGATGTATAGTTGGTATAGAGGGTCATTTTATTATTATTATTTTAATCTCAATTATTTAGTTTTAGTTTTATTTTTGCATCATTTTTTTGATGGGACGATCCGTTTCCATATCCTAGTTCGGTCACTGATCTCCTTCTTACATATGTCATCTGTCACCCTGTTATCACTGCTTTGACATTTACAAAAAAATGTCACAAGTTGTTAATGTCATAAGTTGTTAATTTTGGTTTTGGAGGTGTAAACAATAAAAGTTTATCTCAAAAAAGGTCATTCTAATGGATTTGCAAGGTAAATCATCGCGAATGGTCACAATCAAATGGCTATATTCGAACGGGAACTCATTAATAAAGTGCTTCTAGACGATACAGAACCGATCACTTGTCGTATCGAAAATTGGCAGAACGTAAATGGGCACACTGTAAGTATAATAAACAAAAAGTATTTAATATAATAGAATCAGGGGCTTTTACATTGAAGAAAAAGGGGAAGTACAGACTTCTTGATTTGTACTATGACATGTCTGAATCATGCATTTTAGTTTAGTTAATTAGGACAGTTCTGCTTGATATTTGAAACTTGTTTACTTGGTGAATAAGAGGCAAAAATGTTCCAGGAATTCATTTTAAAAGTTCATCGAGGTCCATTCTCAAATCAGACCTGGAAAGTCCACAAACGCTACAATGACTTCCTTAAGTTACACCAGACACTGCAGGCCTCCAAAATACCCCTTGAATTGCCACCTAAGAGGCTCATTGGCAATCTGGACCCTAAATTTGTTAGTGAGAGGCAACAAGCTTTACAAGTACACAATTAACATTACATTTTTATAAGCTGCAATTTATTAAAATTTAATTTCAGAAATATTTAGACAGCATCCTAATGAATCCCATATTGGTATCTTCACTTCCGGCCAGGTCTTTTATAGATCCTGCCAACTATTGCCAACCATTTGGAGGTAATTTTTTTAGATACATTATTTATTAAAGCATTTTAATTGAAGTTATCATCAATTGATGGTTCTTTTAAGATAATTTCCAGATAACTATTACATTAATGCTTTATTAGAATTTTTTTAATGTACTCATATAGGTAATCTTCTGGATGCAAAGTTGTGTATACATTTTTAGTTCCACTATTATTCTGAAATATCCCAAGTAGCATTTTTGGCTTTTAAGAATGCTTTCACAGTAGTTTCAAAACTATTTAATTAAAGTTTAGAGGCTTTAAAAAATGTTGTAAAGCAATTTTAAAACCTTGCTTACAGCATGCAAACAAGAGGTTTAATAGCAGTGATTACAGTAATTACAATAATACAAATTTAGCTGCTTATTTCAAAGATAGTTACTCAGAATAAACTAGTGATGGGCATAAATTTACAAATATAATAAAGACTGAATAAAAGGCTGTTTTGATTTGTTACTAAGCAAAACTTATCTGAAAGAGTTTCTTGTATGGAATGAGTTCCAATCTTATACTTAACTTTTTTATGAACAAGTAGCCTTTTCTAGCAAAATAGTATTTTCAGCAGTTTTCTTTATTTTAAATTGTGACAAAAACATGTTTTTGAGAAAATGACGCAACTCTGAAGATATTATTTAAACAATTTTTAATTTACTGACAATTGTCAAAATAGTCATAAATCTCAGAAACACGTCTTGTTTCTAAAATTGGTAGAAAACTATGTTAAACTGTAAGTCTGACAGTTTTGACATTAGTCATAGATATCACATGGATTTTGCAGGATAATTTAGCTAGGCAGTCATGTGACCACTGTCATAAATCTCAGAAACACGTTTTGTATTGAATACTGCAAGAAAACTTTTCTAAACCTTGATTTTTGCAACTTTTGAGTGCAGTTTGACAGTCAGGAACCAAATTGCTTGTCAAACCCACTTGTAGTAAGAAAATGACAGTTTTAAGCACATTTTTGGAATCCTCGCTAAATTTTCTACCCAATTTCATGAAAAAACAATGCAAAATTTGGTAAAGTCGGGAATAAAAGCAGTGTCAAAGTTTGAACTGCCAGAAACACAGTTTGAAAGGACAGTTGAGGACAAAATCGCCTGTAAAACCCACTTGGAGTGAGAAAAGTACTGGTTTAAGCACATTTTTGGAATCGTCATTAAATTTCCTATCCAATAACCCGAAAAAACAATACAAAATTTGGTACAGTCAGGAAGAAAAGCCGTGTCAAAGTCGGAACTGCCAAAAACACAGTCAGGGCCAAATTGCTTGTAAAACCCACTTGGAATGAGAAAATTACTGTCTTAAGCACATTTTTGGAATTCTCATTAAATTTTCTATCTAATATCATGAAAAAACACTATAAAATTTGGTACAGTCAGGAAGAAAAGCTGTGTCAAAGTCAAAACTGCCAAAAACAGTCAGGGGCAAAATCATCTGTAAAATCCACTTGGAGTGCGAAAAGTACTGTTTTAAGCACATTTTTGGAATTCTCATTAAATGTCCTATCTAATATCATAAAAAAACACTATAAAATTTGGTACAGTCAGGAAGAAAAGCTGTGTCAAAGTTTGAACTGCCAGAAACACATTTCAAAAGGACAGTCAGGGACAAAATCGCCTGTAAAGCCCACTTGGAGTGCGAAAAGTGCTGTTTTAAGCACATTTTTGGAATCCTCATTAAATTTTCTATCCAATAACCCGACAAAATACTTCAAAATTTGGAACAGTCAGGAAGAAAAGCGGTGTCAAAGTCAGAACTGCCAAAAACAGTCAGGGGCAAAATCATCTGTAAAATCCACTTGGAGTGCGAAAAGTACTGTTTTAAGCACATTTTTGGAATTCTCATTAAATTTCCTATCTAATATCATAAAAAAACACTATAAAATTTGGTACAGTCAGGAAGAAAAGCCGTGTCAAAGTTTGAACTGCCAGAAACACATATCAAAAGGACAGTCAGGGACAAAATCGTCTGTAAAGCCCACTTGGAGTGCGAAAAGTGCTGTTTTAAGCACATTTTTGGAATCCTCATTAAATTTTCTATCCAATTTCATGAAAAACACTACAAAATTTGGTACAGTCAGGACGAAAAGCGGTGTCACAGCTTGAACTGCCAGAAACACAGTTTGAAATGACAGTCAGAGACAAAATCGCTTGTAAAGCCCACTTGGAACGTGAAAATTACTGTTTTAAGCACACTTTAGGAACCCTCATTAAATTTCCAATCCAATAACATGAAAAAACACTACAAGATTTGCTACAGTCAGGGAGAAACAAGGTGTCAAAGTCTTAACTGCCAGAAACGCTGAAAGAACAGTCAGGGACAAAATCGCTTGTAAAACTCACTTGCAATGAGATGATTACTGTTTTAAGCACATTTTTGAAATTCTCATTAAATTTTCTATCTAATGATTTGAAAAAACACTACAAAATTTGGTACAGTCAGGAAGAAAAGCGGCGTCAAAATTTGGGAACATTTTTTGAAAGGACAATCAGGGACAAAATTGCTTATAAAGCTCACTTGGAATGAGAAAATGACTGTTTTACGTACATTTTTGGAATCCTTATTAAATTGCCTATCCCATAACCTGAAAAAACACTACAAAATTTAGTACAGTGAGGGAGAAAAGCGGTGTCAAAGTCAACTGCCAGAAACACTGTTTGAAAGGACAGTCAGGGGCAAAATCGTCTGTAAAACCCACTTGGAATGAGAAAATGGCTGTTTTAAGTACATGTACATTTTTCCTCATCCAAATCCTCTCAGAAAGAGGTCCTGGTTCAATGTTGGAAATCCTTTTATGAGGGTCAAAAATTTTAATTTTAAAAAATAGCGCGTTAATTTTCCCTCTAGACTTTTTCATCCATATGTTACTTTACACATAGTTTTGTTATTATTTCGTTTAAAAATATTGATTGAAGATCCGAAATTGAAGTAGTCTATGTAAATAATTAAAGAACTGTGTTATTCTTCACTTCTTCAATGGTCATTTACTGGTAAATCAAAGATCGACACATCAAAAATTAGAATTTACAATGTTTGAAATAGCTATAATCACCTAACCAACACATTCATCTAGTAGTTCATATTTTTCGTGTAAATTTACAGATTGAAACACTAACATACTTTCATGAAAATGGTTTGATTGTCAATTACTGGTACAGTGACCCTATCCCAGTTTTTTTTTTTGAAAAATTCCATATCACCGCTATTTTTAAAGTTCGTATGTTCAATGTTACATAATCTGAGTACTTTTCTATTTTATCTAATTTGAAACTTCACATGCTTTAACAAAATATTTGCATAAAATCGTTAGTATTTAAAACTGTGTGCTTGTAATTTTCGGTCTGTTACAGCTTGTACTCTCTTACTCTCTCTAACTCATAAAAGTTAAGTAATATTGATATTTTTATCATCTCTTAAAGTAATCTTTAGAGTTGTTGTTTTACAGCGCTGTTAGAACCCTCTCATATAACCTGATGGTTTTATAAAGGAAATCAACTATGATATAAATAATAAAACTAAATTTGATGTTTTGCACTAGAATCTAATAACATTGCGTATCTTTTTACAAAGAAATTGCTTTGCAACATGTGTCCATGGCCTTAAGAGGAGAGTTTGGCTGGGAAGTGGTAGGACCTTTAGCCGATATTGGTTGGAGGCTGCGTAAACACTTCTACACTATTAAATACAAAGGACGCTCTAAAGAAGAGCTGATTGGAAGTTGGACAGACTACGGCCCTGACAAATATCTAGATGACAAAGATATGCATTCAGTTTTCAAGAGCTTACACCAAATAGAAGTAACCTCCTTTTCAAACGAAATAAAAATAGTTTTATTACAGTGATTGATTTTGTAGCATCCTTACATTGCTCGTGTAGACTTGTGCTTGTGCACCGATGTGGGGGGTTTAGTGGTGAGAGATATGAATAAAAATGGATCATTGCGAGACTATTTGTGTGGGGCCAAACCGAAACTTTCGTTTCTGAAAAAGTACGGGAATCCTCAGGGTCACAAACAGCTGACTAATGAAGAGATTGGTCTTTATGGTAGGCAGATTTTGGAGGCTCTGAAGTTCCTACACGAGAAAGGATTTCCTTATGGTGAGTTTCCCGTAATTTAGTTGATTATAGATGTTCCTAGGAATTTTTTTCCATGAAGAGTTTACGGAAACGGTTGTTCTAAGACAAGCACAAAAATTATCCGGCTAAATCTGAGCTCTTATAGCTCTTATGGCCCCCGAATATTCTCTTACGTTTCTGTTTATCTGTCAGTTATTGAAGCATTTTTTTTGCACAAATATATTCAAAACAGACAAAAACACATTATTTATTAACGAAATATTAACACATCCTTAAGGACCAGTACTTTCACTTCTAGATAAATTTATTCTTAGAATAATTATTTCTATAGAAATTATATTTGGAATAAAGTTGTTCCAAAGTGAAAGTACTGGCCCTTAAACTAAAGAAAGTATTCGGTTTTTAACTACAACAAAATCAACGTTGTTAAAGCCAGAACTTTTGACTCACTAATTTTGACTTGGCAACGTCGGGAAACTTTTAATTCGTCTGGTTGGAAAAACGCGGACCACTTTGACGAACTGAACTAGCTATGACGTTTAATGACAGGCTTGTAGTCACCCAAAACGTATTAAACAGTGGTGTGAAACTGCAAAATATCAAATAGTCGCGTCTTTTTGAGGTATCACGCCGCAAATTGTTACTCTGTGAAGACAGTTGTGACCTTAAATGACAGTTAAAGACGTCAAATTTGCCAGTTGTGACATCTCACAGCGTGGCTTATAGTCAGGTGACACTTGTTATTACTAATAAAACTTATTCAGCAGTGACATAAAACTATCAAATGCAGAACAGTTGTTACACCTCAATAAAGCCCCAAATTTGACATTTGTGAGGCTACAGTGAGACTTCGATATGTTTCTTACGTCATCTGACAGCTATCAACTGTCAAAACTCATTAACTTAACTGAGTTAAATTTAACAGTTGTGACATGAACAGACATAGTTTTTACGTCACCTGACAGCTGTCAAAAATCGCGCAGCTGACGCGATAATTTATATATCAAAAATAGTTCTACGCCTCGGATAAATCACATTGTACATTGTATTTATAGTTTCATGAAGCGAAATTTGACAGTTGCGCTGTTAAGTGACGTAAGTATCAAAGTGTTCCTTAACACAAGAACTGACAAATTTGGCTCCATGGAGCTGTAAACACAACTTACAGTGCAATTCCTCAAAGAAACATATTTATTTGGCATTTTATACTTTTAGGTTACTAGTAAGTGAGTTTTGACAGCTGTCACGCGACGCAGGAAAAGTATAAATGTGTTCCTTAATGATAGAGCTGTTAAATTTGGCTCCATGGAGCTTTAAACACAACTTCTAGTGTAATCCTTCAAATTAGCAACAATTATTTCTAATTTTATAGTTTCAAGTTACTGGTGAGTGAGTTTTGACAGTTATGACAGCTGTCACGTGACGCAAGCAAAGTATAAAAGTGTTTCTTAATGTCAGAACTGACAAATGTAGCTCCATGGAGTTGTAAACACACTTACAGTGCAATTCATCAAAGAAGCACATCTATTTGGCCTTTTATACTTTTAGGTCACTGGTGAGTGAGTTTTGACAGTTATGACAGCTGTCACGTGACACAAGCAAAGTATAAAAGTGTTTCTTAACGTCAGAACTGATAAATTTGGCTCCATGGACCTGTAAATGCAACTTAACAGTACAACTTATCAAAGAAAGACATCTATTTGGCATTTTATACTTTTAGGTCACTGGTGAGTGAGTTTTGACAGTTATGACAGCTGTCACGTGACACAAGCAAAGTATAAAAGTGTTTCTTAATGTCAGAACTGACAAATTTAGCTCTGTGGACCTGTAAACACACTTACAGTGCAATTCATCAAAGAAGCACATCTATTTGGCCTTTTATACTTTCAGGTTACTGGTGAGTCAGTTTTGACAGTTAAGTCAGCTGTCACGTGATGCAAGCAAAATATAAAAGTGTTTCTTAACGTCAGAACTGATAAATTTGGCTCCATAGAGCTGTAAATGCAACTTTACAGTACAATTTATCAAAGAACTCATCTATTTGGCCTTTTATGCATTCAGCTCACTGGTGTGTGAGTTTTGACAGTTATGACAGCTGTCACGTGATGCAAGCAAAGTATTAAAGTGTTTCTTAAGGTCCCAACTATCAAATTTGGCTCCATGGAGCTTTAAACACAATTTCCAGTGTCCTCAAATTAGCAACTTTTTTTTTAAATTTTATAGTTTCAAATCACTGGTGAACGGGTTGCGACAGTTATGACAGCTGTCACATGACGTAAAAAACGTATTAAAGTGTTCCTTGACGTCAAAACTGTCAAATTTGGCTCTATAGAGCTGTAAAGACTACTTACAGTGTGGTTCCTCCAAGAAAGACATCTGTTTGTCATTTTATAATTTCCAAATTCTATTGCCTGAATTGTTGCTTTTAATGTGCTCTTTTTTTCTTGAATTCTCCTAAAATTCCCTAAATTCTCCTTGGTATTTTATCTAAAAATACATTTTTGATATTTTTTTATCTTTAAGTGTTATTTTACCTTACAGGACACCTACACAGCGGAAATATTTTAATAGAAAATAACAAGGTTAAACTGATCGACATTGAAAATGGAGTATTAGGCGTGCCATCCTATTATCGGCCATATTTCATGCAGCACAAGAAAATTTGCACTTTAGAAGCTATAGATGTATACTGTTTCGGCCATGTATTGTACGAAATGGCGATTGGATCTCCTTTACATGAAAGTTATATCGTTGATGAGATTTTGGACTGTCCGCCACCAATCAGTAAGTATTATTGTGTTGTATGTCACAGTTTTTTTGGTTTTTATATTTAGTTTCTTTATTTTTGAACTATTTGATAGTTTAAATTAAAAAAACTTAATAGTGCAGAAAGGAACATTGTGTCACAAGCAACACTTTTTTGGATTTTAGGGACTTTTATCGTTATTCTCCCCTGGTTTCTTTTCATTTTATTATAACACACTGTGAAGAGACTGGAGAATTAACAACTATTTTGGCTGTTGTACGTCTTAAATGTTTATGAAGCAACTTCAGGATTCTGTTCCAAGAAATCAATGTTTTTCTCTCATTTGGACAACTAATTTTTATTTTTTAAGAGACATTTGGAGTAGAAAAATTTCCTCACAAACAAGTATTTTAATATTAAATAGAAGCAAACGTTATTCTAAGCATAGACTAAATGATTAGTATAGACAAACAGTGGCAATAGAACTGAAAATTAATTTAAGTAAGCAACGTGAGATGGCACCACTAAACGCTTATTCGCGTAATTTTAAAGCCAGAGGCAGCAATTCGGATCTTTTGACTGTTGGAAAACATCATTTTTAATGCGGCGTTGTCTAGTTGACAAATCACATTTTTTGTTTTGTTTCTAGGCAAAAAATAACCGATTTTGTGTGTGTTTTGTCTTAAATTATTGTGTTTCACTTCGTTGTATTTTTAATTTAGTTATTTGTTATTAGTTTATTTTTAATATTCATCAAGGGGGGTTATTTTATACTTAATACATTATGAATTCCATGTTTAATCTTAAAACAGTCACGTGACCATTTGTACCTTAAAATTAGTCACGAGATTTAAGAGTTTAAAACGAAAAAAACGGTCACGTAATCTTTAAAATTAAATTTAATTCTTGAAAATAGTCACGCGACTCGTCAAATAATATTTTGTCATTTACAGTCACGTGATCTTCAGGGTTCAGTTTTGGCATTAAATAAGAGTCACGTGATCTTTAAAAATAAAATTTGAGTATTGAAAATCGTCATGCGACTTTATGAACTGTAAAAAGAGTCACGTGACTCTGCAACTAATATTTTTAACATCTAAAACAGTCACGTTACCTTTAGGATTCCGGTTTGACGTGAACACGTTTTTAATTGAAAATGCGTTATAAAGAGAGTAACGTGTGCCTTTAAAAATATCAGTCTAAACTGAAAAACAAGCATGTGATCCTTTAAATAACATTTTGACATTCAAAACTGTCATGTGACATTATAAAATTAATTTTTAATCTTAAAAGAGTCACGTGCCCTTTAGGATCCGTTTTGAAGTTATAAAAGAGTCACGTGGACTAAAAAATTAAATTTGAGTATTGAAAATAGCCACGTGACCATTTGCACATTAAAAGGAGTTACGTAATTTAAAAAATCTCAGTTCAAACTGAAAAACGGTCACGTGACTCTTTAAACATTATTTCGCTATTTGCAGTGACACGTGACCTTCAGGATTTCGGTTTGACATTAAAAAAGGTTCACGTGACCTTTAAAAAATATATTTTATTTTTGAAAATCGTCATATGACCATTTGCACAATATAAGGAGTCAGGTAACTCTTTAAATAATACTTTGACATCTAAAACAGTCACGTGACCTTTAGGTTTTCGTTTTGACGACCATTTGCACTGTAAAGAGGGTCACGTGTCTTTAAAAATATTAGTTTAAACTGAAAAACGATTACGTGATCCTTCAAATGACATTTAAAACTGACGTGACATTATAAATTCCATTTTTAATCTTAAAAGAATCACGTGACCTTCAGGATCTGTTTTGACGTGTAAAAAGTCACGCGATTTGAAAAAAAAAATAGTCTAAAAATGAAAACTGTCACGTGACGTTAAAAATGACATTTTAACCTTACAAATAGATACGTGATTTAGCGCATCAGTTTAAAACTAAAAAACGGTCACGTGACCTTCAGGATTCTGTTTTGACGTTAAAAAAAGAGTCCTGTGACTTTTAAAATAAATAGAATCCTTATTATCGATACCTCAAACCAGAAATTCTTATCTGGTTTAGTTTTCAAAATACGAGTAATTTAACTCAAATTTATTTGAAAAAATCAAGCTTACTTAGGCAGTTCAGATGAGATAGCAAAAGAAAAGAACGGACCTTCTTCTTGCGGGAGTAGGTGCGTAAGGGTGCTGCTGAAGTTGAGGATCTGTCTGAACCATTTTGAGACTGTTCTTGAAGTTCTTGGACTCGACATCGCTCGATAAAGGCCGGCTTAAGCCGCTCCGTTGAAACTGTCACGGCTTCGCCTTGGATCTTGATCTTAAAAACCACGTCGAAAATACGTTCAAGAACTTCGTAGGGTCCTTCATATGGTGGTTGCAAAGGTTTCTTCATGGCATCAACTCAAAGAAAAACATGAAAACAAGTGAACAAATCCTGATGAACAAAAGCGGTTTTCTTATGATGATGAGCTGCAGGAATTGAACGAATTAATTGCATGTGTTTAAATTTTTCAAGAAAAGGTTGAGGATCAGGGAGCTTATCGACATCTATGAAGAACTCTCCAGGAAGTCGTAACGTAGTCCCATACACCATCTCCGCAGCTGTGCCTTTTAGGTCCTCCTTGAAACTGGTTCTGAGTCCTAAAATAACGGTGGCCAAAACGTCAACCCAATCATTGTTACCATGACACATGATAGAGGCTTTCAGAGAACGATGCCAACGTTCCACCATTCCATTGGCAGCCGGGTGGTAAGCTGTTGTTCGAATCCTCTTGGAACCTATTAAATTGGTTAAAGCTGCAAAAAGTTGACCTTTGAGCAGCCGTCGGATCTTGACTTCGTTAGATTGTCCAAATGAAGCTAGAATTCTATTTTCAACGACCTCATACTTGTGAGTGTTAGGTGGATTTCGCGAAATGTCCGCTATGAAAGAAATAACACTGGTATCGAAGTTAGCAATGAAAAAAAGTGTACTTAATTTCATCTTTGGTAATCTTTGCGATTGAGAACGAAGCCTCTATCTGAAGAGACCAAATATCTGGTTCGTCTCTCCAAAATGGCGGGATTTTAATGTTACTGGCGGCGAATACGGGCGCAGCGCATTCGTTGGTTGGGTCGTCTCCGTTCATTTTTTGAATCCTGGGAGTAAACTTCCTGGTATCTTTACAGTATGTCGCTCCTCAGTTGATTCTAATGCCTCCACGATCACGTCGGGGTCACCAAATTGTGGGTACTGATGTCCACAAAAAAAAGAGGCAGAAATGCAACAATGCTTTTAATACATAAACGTATAAACGGATACGAAGGTGTGTACTAGAGTTTTGCGACTCTCTATATACTCTCTATAGAACGCTTAAATTTCTAACTGACAGTCAATAACAACAATAGCGAAACGGTTGCTGAACACGTCACTTAATCAAAGTCCGTCGTGCCGTGGAACTTCAGGAAAGCAAGGTTGGCCCCAGGTGGTCCTGAAAAGGCATAGTGACCGCCACAGAGAAGCTGTATTAGCGCCATCTCTTAGAGTTTACCTACAACTGAAGCGGCCGAAATACATTAGGAAGCCCTTGAAGCGTAAACGGCTTCCTTTTTGGGTGCCACTTTAATTACTGTTACGATTTTCCCGTGGGTTCACACAAAGTCAGTTTAACTCAACAATTAATACATTTATTTACACTTCAAAACACTCCGTACAATAATTAACTCAGCTATTAAAAACACTACTACAATTCCACAACTATTCCACTATTTAAACTTTACCGCGTTCCCAAATTCACTACTACACTACTCTCACTCGCCGCCGTCGACGCCGCTTCTTTTATATTCGCAAACCACGTTCTAGAATGACCGCGAAACGCTTCGCGATTTGCTTCGAATAATCAAGATACTTCCAAGTGTCGCTTCCTAAGTGTGGCCTACTTTAATACGCGCCCGGCCAGATATTGCGGCGCATCGGTTTCATCCTGACTCGAGTATAGTAGGCCCAAACCGTAACACTGCCCCCCTCTTAAAGCTGATCGTCCCGATCCGCTTCAACTAATCCCTGGTATTTCTTAAGTCTGTCCAGATGGACAATTTTCATCTTGCCTTTGGGGCTGCGTTGGACTCTGTATGCGACGTCGTTTAACCTTTTTACCACATTGTAAGGTCCCTCCCAGTGTCGTTGCCATCTTTGACTTAATCCTTTGCTCCTCCTGGGTTGAAACATCCACACGGCATCACCTTCTTTATAATTGCCACCAGTTGGTCTGTGGTCCAGTGTCATCTTCATACGGTTATTGTTTGGTTTCATCTTCTCTCTCTCAAGTTCCCGAATTGTGCTGGATCCCTTCTGTAACGAACACTGGTCACACCGTTTACACCATTCCTCAACGTCCTTTCTGAAGTTAATCCAGTAAAATCGATCTCTTATTCTAGCCAAAGTCTGGTTTACTCCAAAGTGTCCTCCTCTGCGACTGTCATGTAGTTCTCTCAGCACATTCTCTTTGCAGGAATTGGGCACTATTGTTTGGTAAACAAAGCGTTTTCCGTTCGCGATTTGCGAGTAATTAAGTCATCTCGCAGTCGAAGCGAATTCCACTGCAACCAGTAACCCCTTACTGGTGGTCCATATCTGGAAATCTGTTGCCAATCCGGTTTCAAATCTTTCTCCAACCATCTTCTGATTACTTTCAAATCAGAGTCTGAGCGCTGTCCTTTTATTATGTCCTCCTTAGAAACGCTGCTCTTCATTCTTTTTGTAGCCTCTTTATCTGTCACCATCGCGATTTGACCAATCCTGCAACCATTATGAATTTGTCCTTTCCGGTACCTTAAGTCACTATCCAAAGCTTGACGATCCTCTACATATCGCGGTAAATGTCTTTCCGGATTCTTCATTTCCTGCTCCTGGTTACGCCAGTTCTGCGGGGTCGGTAAACGAGACTGCTGTCTGCAATTCCATTGGTAATGTCCTTTACGTCCACAAATATAACATGTAATGTTTCTTTTAGCAGAGGAGTTCCGGTGATTTGTTCTGATGTCCTGATTTCGTCGGCACTGTGGGTTTGGAGAACAAGACCGCTGTCTGCAATTCCTTCTATAGTGTCCTTTGCGTCCACATCGATAACATTCCACTCTAGTGATAGGACGTGATCGTTCTAACTGTGTGGTCTGACCATTACCTAATGCTGCCATTTGTTGCACTAATTGGCCGAACATTGATTTAATTTCATCTATTAATGTAGCAACATGATCGGCTGGCGGTACTCTTTCCTCTTGAATAGCCTCTGGCTTTAAGTCATTGCACGCAGCTTCAACTTCCAGCGCTCGAACCAGTAATTCGCTGTTGTTGCTCCCTTTGAACATCTTCAGCCATTTCTTTACCTCCAGATCTCGAATCCCATCTACAAAATACTGTGCCACAAGTTCTTCTTGGATTTCATCCGGGACGGCTGGGTAAGCCAGATGCACAAGGCGACGAATTTCGGTTTCAAACTCTTCTAGATTTTCACCAGTTTTCTGCTGTCTTGCCATTAATTGCGTTCTATACAGTCCTTTCTTATGTTGATCCCCATAACGACGTTCTAATGCAGCTACTAATGCTTCATAGTTGCTTCGTTGGGCGATAGGCAGAGTCTGTAACAGCTCCAATGCAGGTCCTCGTAATGCCACTACTAGTGCTACAGCCATTTCCTCGTTACTCCATCCATTTGCATTTGCAGCGGCCTCAAATTGGAGTTGGTACATTGCCCATGAAGTTTGACCGTCGTATGTGGGAGGCTTGATCTTGTTGAGCCCGTTTCCGGTGATCACTGTAGAGTTGACTCTTCTGCTGTCATCTTTCCGCTCTAAGTCGCGTAGCTTTATCTTGACATCATTCCGAATTTTATTAATGTCCTCCCGAACATCATTCTGAATTTTATTAATGTCCTCCCGAACATCATTTTGAATTTTATTGAGACTATGGGTTACATACTCTTGGATTTCTGTCTTGGTCCCCGCTAGAACTTTCAATATTTCTACGTTACGCTTTTCATGCCGCTCTCTGTCTTGTTGTCGAATTCTTTCTTCTTCTTCTTTGTCTTGTTGTCGAATTCTTTCTTCTTGTTGTCGAATCCTTTCTTGTTCTTCCTTGTTTTGTTTTCTAATCTTTTCCGTAATAGCTGCAAGTTGGGCCTCCATGTTTGCACTTTGACGTCTTGTTATTGGCATAAAATAAATTTAACACACCACTGTTCCGAAAATCTCTAGTCCGGTTCTGAACACAAGTCTTTAACCCGAAGTTTAGTTCCAATTCACGTCGCACTAAAGTCTGATCGCACTTCTGACACCAATTGTTACGATTTTCCCGTGGGTTCACATAAAGTCAGTTTAACTCAACAATTAATACATTTATTTACACTTCAAAACACTCCGTACGATAATTAACTCAGCTATTAAAAACACTACTACAATTCCACAACTATTCCACTATTTAAACTTTACCGCGTTCCCAAATTCACTACTACAATACTCTCACTCGCCGCCGTCGACGCCGCTTCTTTTATATTCGCAAACCACGTTCTAGAATGACCGCGAAACGCTTCGCGATTTGCTTCGAATAATCAAGATACGTTTAATACGCGCCCGGCCAGATATTGCGGCGCATCGGTTTCATCCTGACTCGAGTATAGTAGGCCCAAACCGTAACATTACATTGCGCTGGTTGTCTGTACTTATCATTTAGACTATGTTCTAAGACAATTAACTAGGATAATTTTTACTCAGAACAAGGCGTAACTTTTCTTCCATTAGTGATTTAACTAACCTTATCTTATTTCGATTACTTCAATGCACTAAAATTTGTACTGCAAAACTAATGTATTTGTATCCTATTCTATCAAATGTCATTAAAACAGTATGACAATACACTGGTTTGGCACTAAACATGTCAATGAAAAACGCCATTAAAACTACACATTCTGTTGATGAGAGTTTTTTTCCACTGACTGAAAACTCACGAGAAGTGATTATTTAGTTTTATTTAAATACTCAGTGCAGTGGTGTAGTGGCCTAACCACGCAAAATACATTCCAATTTGAACCCCAAAATATTCGGTTATTTCGTCTGGAAAACAAATTTAGTGCACCAAAACTCGCAAAACCCAACTAAATTACCCAGAGGCTGTTTCGCGAAAATATCCTGAACCCAAATTTGCTGCAATCGTTCCAATACCGCAGGTTTGTGAATCGGAAATACTTGAGGTATAAAAGCGGAAATTAAACATTTTGGTACTGAAACAAATTAAGCTGAAAAACTTCGGTTTTAACGGTCAGTTTTATGGGTTAAAGCAAAAATTTAAAACTAAACTTATAATTCAGTTTTAATGTAGGGAATTTTATTTAAATTAAAAAAAGAGGAATACTGCAAATAAGAAATTTTAAATGCTCTTTAAACCTTCGTTAGTTTCATATTCCATATTCCGACGTTTTGTCTGCAGAACCATCATCAACTTAATTTAAATACGGTCTTTTTCTGTTAGATTCCGAATTCAATTATACATTTTATTTCTGGTTTTGGAGAATTAACAGAGCTTTGGAAAGTGTTAGAAACTATTTTCATTATAAGACAGTTTAATACGTTTTTAACATTTTACAGTATTTTAATATATTTCTTTGTCGTGTAGAAAAAATTATAGAATCAATTCTTTCGCATGACGCTTGTAAAAACGGTTTGCCCACAATCAGCGGCCTTCTCGAAGACCCGTTTTTCGCTCGAGTCCAGCTGAATTTAACAGAGACTGATCGCGCACATTTCAAACTACCCAGCGCCGCGAAACAGCATCTAGTAACCGTGGTGATGAGAATGGAAGAGCGGCTTAAAGGCGAACAGAAAGTCGTCCGAAGTCAGAAACGACTAACCAAAGTGCAGGAGATGATGAGCAGCGAAGAGGAGCGTAAAAAGCACCGAAACCGAATGGTGAGTTTGATTTATTCGGATTGCTTTAGTTCGTTGACTTTGGTATGTAGAAACAGTTGAAGGAGCAGAAAAGTAAAGATGGCAGCAGTAAAAAGAATGGTAATTTGGAAAGATGCGCCAGCGTTAACAGCAGCGCCGCCACTTCGATAGGAACAGCCACTCCGCCTTCAGCTCCAGGTAGTGGTGGATCTGTTGGTGGGTGATTTATTAGTAATAGCTTTTTAGATTCTATAGTACCGTCGCCGCCCCCACCTCCACCGCCTCCGCCATTAATATCCAACGGAGCACCGAGCCCGGCGCCACAGCCGCCAACCAAAGATCGGGCGGCACTTTTGGGTGCTATAACCAGCTTTAATAAGTCCGCCTTAAAAAAGGTGGAAACGGCTGTAAAAGATTTTCATACCTAAGATGACCTGTGATTTTTGTGTTTTGTGACGCCTCTGTTTTCGATGTCGTAAGTGGTTTTATTTCTACAGGGTGATTGGTTACGTTTGCTCTTATCCTTATCTCATCAACTATTGACTTTATCGAAACATGTCAAATATGAAAGTTTTACACTATTTACTTTTTAATATACCGGGTGGATCAGAAAAGTTATAAGACACAAAGTGTATAGAAGGTAAAAATTTTCCTCTTTCCTGAGATATTGAGCAAAAACTGCAAAAAACGACAGTCAACTTTGACGCCCTCTAGCGGCTAAACGCGACAACTTAACCGTCTCCACTCAACGTCACGTGATAGCCCTATTCATTAGCTTTCTTTTGTTATACGGTGGTTTTATACAGGGTGTTTCAAATAAGCGAGTAATGGACGATTTTCTGGAAAAGTGCACGAAAATTTAGTCTAAATTGGGAATTTTTTGAGCCTACTATACTAACGGCGACCATTTTGGATTTTGCTCAATCAAAGTGACTTTTTTAACATTTCAACCTGGGGAACATAAATCTGACGTCTTTTTCTTCTGGCACCGTTTCGGAGATGACCTTGAAATTATGTCAATTTTGACATTTTTAGGGCGTGACACCCTTGCAAAATGACATTTTGACAAATGACGCTTTACGTCATTTTTGTAATATTAACCTGGAGGTATTTAGGAAGTTAAGGTTAATTTTGAAAATAAAAAGTTTTCTGAAAAAAAAAAAAAATTGACAAATCTCGATTTTAGTTTTGCAAGGTCAAACGGTGCATGGTACCAAAAAGGTGTATAGAAGGTAAAAATTGTACTCTATCGAGGTGCGTTTGGGATAAAAATTTCATACCTCTTAACTTGAAACGTTCCTGAGATATTGAGCAAAAACTGCAAAAAACGACAGTCAATTTTGACGCCCTCTAGCGGCTAAACGGGGCAACTTAACGGTGTCCGCTCAACGTCACGTGATAGGCCCATTCATTAGCTTTCATTTGTTATACGGTGGTTTGTTACAGGCTGTTTCAAATGGCGAGTTATGGACGATTTTCTGGAAAAGTGCACGAAAATTTAGTCTAAATTAGGGATTTTTTGGGCCTACTATTCTAACGGCGACCATTTTGGATTTTGCTGAATCAAAGCGACTTTTTTAACTAATTTCAACTTGGGGAACATAAATCTGACGTTTTTTTCTTCTGACTGGCACCGTTTCGGAGATGACTTTGAAATTATGTAAGTTTTGACATTTTTAGGGCGTGGCACCCTTGCAAAACAACACATTGAAAAATTACATTTTACGTCATTTTTGTACTATTAACTTGAAGATATTTAGGCAGTTGAGGTAATTTTTGAAAATAAAAAACTTTCTGAAAAGAATTAAAAGGTTTCACCCTTGAAATTTCTTGACAATTCAAGATTTTAATTTTTCAAGGTCAAACGGTGCATGATACCAAAAACGTGTATAGAAGGTAAAAGTTGCACTCTATCGAGGTGCGTTTGTGATAAAAATTTCATACCTCTAACTTGAAACGTTCCTGAGATATTGAGCAAAAACTGCAAAAAACGACAGTCAACTTTGACACCCTCTAGCGGCTAAACGGGGCAACTTAACCGTGCCCGCTCACCGTCACGCGATAGCCCCATTTATTAGCTTTCTTTTGTTATTCGGTGGTTTTATACAGGGTGTTTAAAATAAGCGAGTTATGCACGATTTTCTGGAAAAGTGCACCAAAATTTAGTCAAAAATAGGGATTTTTTGGGCCTACTATACTAACGGCGACCATTTTGGATTTTGCTCAATCAAAGTGACTTTAACATTTCAACCTGGGGAACATAAATTTGACGTCTTTTTCTTCTGACTAGCACCGTTTCGGAGATGACCTTAAAATTATGTCAATTTTGACATTTTTTGGGCGTGGCACCCTTGCAAAATGACATTTTGACAAATGATGCTTTACGTCATTTTTGTAATATTAACCTGAAGCTATTTAGGAAGTTAAGGTTACTTTTGAAAATAAAAAATTTTATGAAAAAAAATTCTTGACAAATCTAGATTTTTTTTTCAAGGTCAAACGGTGCATGGTACCGAAAAAGTGTATAAAAGGTAAAAGTTGCACTCTATCGAGGTGCGTTTGTGAAAAAAATTTCATAGCTCTTAACTTGAAATGTTCCTGAGATATTGAGCAAAAACTGCAAAAAACGCCAGTCAAGTTTGACGCCCTTTAGCGGCTAAACGGGGCAACTTAACGGTGTCCGCTCAACGACACGTGATAGCCCCATTCATTAGCTTTCCTTTGTTATACGGTGGTTTTATACAGGGTGTTTCAAATAAGCGAGTTTTGGACTATTTTCTCGAAAAGTGCACCGAAATTTAGTAAAAAATAGGGATTTTTGGGCCTATTATACTAACGGCGACCATTTTGGATTTTGCTCAATCAAAGTGACTTTTTTCTTGACAAACCTAGATTTTAATTTTTCAAGGTCAAACCAAACCAACATGGTACCAAAAAAGTGTATAGAAGGTAAAAATGTTTGCATTCCATCAAGGTGCGTTAGTGGTAAAAATTTCAGACCTCTAACTTGAAACGTTCCTGAGATATTGAGCAAGTTATACTGCAAAGAACGACAGTCAACTTTGACGCCCTCTAGCGGCTATACGGGGCAATTTAGCCATGCCCACTCAACGTTACGCGATAGCCTCATACATTGGCTTTCTTTGGAGGGGAGTGGTCAAAGTAAGGCTGCTAGAGCATAAACAATTGAATATCCATACAAACATTTTACATCAAGTAGGTACTAGAATTTGACGTAGATTTCAAAAATCGAATAAAAAATTGGTCGTCCCATTTGAAAACTTATAAGTTCGGTTTGCTGCTGAAATTTGGGACACCCTCTATACTGATGACTGAATAAAGTAGACGCAAATAGCTACAAGATTCATATTTAGTTATTTTTTGTTAAAATGAAAATTAAACAAGTTACAAGGATGTTAAAAATTCAATAAATCACCCGGTAAACTACTCCATTGCATTGTAAATAACTCGGTTATTTTTACAATTACAGGATGGTTTAATATACCAATTTGTAGCCCTTGAAATTCTCTTTTGACCACCCTGTGTAGTGTTTTTTCCTAAAATGTCGAATAACTGAGTTACTGACTGTTAAAACTGAGTCGTTTGCAGTAAAGTTTGATTTTGACAGTTTTCACTTTGACATCCCATGTTCAAGAGATAAGGATAAGAGCAAATGTAACCAATCACCCTGTACTATTTTTCTTTTAGTGGCAATTTTATTCCAGAATTCCCTTTATTTTGTGAATTTGTAAATATACCTAATTAAACTTATGGGGCCATGATATTAACCTCTTAGAGTAGAGGTTATTTTAGGGTTCATTTACAATGAGAAAATTAGTATAGCCTCGAATTCTATGCAGTAATCTACAGTTAGTTACTATGTTTATTTCGCTCATCTAGTCCAGAAGTAACAGAGTTTATTGCATACAATTACAGAGAGTTATCCAATTTTTAGAAGATTAACTGTTTTTTTTTACAGCCTCTTGTTGACAATAGTCTTATTCTATTAATCAGGATTGGACAAGCGAAATAAACACAAATTTACGTCTATGTCTGTGTTCAGTGTTTATATTTAATAGTCACAATACAATCATATATGGACACATTAGTTAGCTGTGTCCATATACACTCTGCTCTCACAAATTAACGCACTATCGAGAATCTTATTGCCAAAATTTTGAATATTAATTTTCTCCGAAAGTTCCGTATCCGTTTTACAGGATTGCAGATCATTTCTTTTCCAATCGACCTGAAATTTAAATAGTTTTAATGAAATGGGACCTTCCCGTGATTTTTTTTTCTCATTTTCCAATCGAGAAGACTAAAATGTATCGGTTTACATACATTTTTGTAAACTGTTTCAATTGAAACATTTGGTTTTTAATTTTTTGACGACAAACTAAAAATTTTAAAAAGTCGGGTAATTCCACAATGGGCCTATCCCACATATCATAAATTTTTGTTTTTATGACTGGAATCGAAAGAATAGGATCAAAAAACTAATTTTTCATATTCTTGAAGAAAAAATTATGGTCGTAAATGTTCCTACATTAGTTTGAATTTGTCCATTAAATTTAAAAGATCTGTTTTGGCGCGCATGTGACGTACGTAATTCTGGGCGATTTTATTGGCTGTTGCACGCCAACTGTTTCACTTCTTGTCGCTGATTGGTTGAAAGTGTAGTACGTCACCGGCGGCGGGCGTTTAAAACATGAGATTAATGTACTTTTTATCATGATTTTTTTTCTATTTAGACTTAATATTTTTGAAAACAAAAAAATACGGGTATAATATTTTCGATCCGTCTTTGTAGTTATGAAATAAAAAAAAATTGTGGGACAGGCCCATTGACTGTTCTTAGTAGGACCAGTGTACAGGGTGCTGCATTTTCGATGGTTTTACGGGGTACAGAGAAAACGGTAATACATAGGAAAAAAGTAGCATACGTGTTCTGATCTTTTTTTCTGAGCTGATATGACTGGCGAAAAGTGGGCGGCGCAAACTTCTTTTGTTTCAAAGATAACGGGGGGTTTTCGAAAATTGGTAATTTTTGAACCTCTTCTGTATTTCAGTTGCTCTTAAAGTTATCAAAAAAGGAAAAACGGTTTCCGGTAGAAGTTTTGACGTAGAATCCAATGGCGTAGTCAGTTTTTTTCTATTACGTTTAGTTTCTGACATATGACAGTAAGTTATATTTTTTTAAATGGAACACCCGATATATTTGTAGTTAATTTAATTCTGTTGATTTTTACTTTTTCAACGGTGTATTAACCAATACAGTGTGGAACAGCCAAATGGAATAAATTCGATAACGAATAAATGAGAGCGTGTTGCGAAAAACGCTTGGACACGTCGATTTGTATTTTTAGATGCGCATTTATTAAAAAAAATACAAATTATATAGGGTGTATCATGTGACAGTGGCCGATACCAACTTTCTTATTTTAAATACAACCCCCTGTATATTATTAGTTTTTTGGATTCTTCAGAAAATTCTAGACATAATTCCTGTACAATGTCCCATACCTATCTTCAACTGTTTCGGAAATATTAAGTGTTTTCAGATGTATTACAACAATTAACATTAAAAAAAGAAAATTATTTTATTTCACAAATTCGCTACATTACACTCAATACTTATTTTCACAAACATTTTGAACATCTCTTACATTGAAATTAATGTTTTTTTGTTTTTTTTTACATTATTTGTGAAATAAAATAATTTTCTTTTTTTAATATTAATTTTAGTAATACATCTGAAAACACTTAATATTTCCGAAACAGTTGAAGATAGGTATGGGACATTGTACATGAATTATGTCTAGAATTTTCTGAATCCAAAAAAATTATAATATACAGGGGGTTGTATTTAAAATAAGAAAGTTGGTATCGGCCACTGTCACATGACACACTCTATATAATTTTTATTTTTTTTAATAAATGCGCATCTAAAAATACAAGTCGACGTGTCCAAGCGTTTTTCCCAACACGCTCTCATTTATTCGTTATCGAATTTATTCCATTTGGCTGTTCCACACTGTATAAGTTTGTAAACGTTAATCTTAGTAATTAGAAAAAAAGCGTTTCCTTAACAAAAAAGTACTAAAGAATATGTATAAAAATACCCACAGTCGAAACAAAATTTGGCTATGTTCATATTAACATGTTACGTCGTTTATAAACTGTTTTTTCAACTTCTACCTTAAAAATAGTAGAAAATAGAAATGGCCACTTTTCTTATTAAAGTGACGGTAGAACTGTTTGTAACTTAGATTTTTTAATAAGATTTATTAAAAATATTTAATTTTCTGATGTGTTAGTTTATATGATTTCCGATTTTGTTTGGTATTTTAGATATTGGCCTTTTTTTGGCTTAGCAAAGGTCTTTTTTTAAAATAACAGGATTAACGTTTACAAACTTATATGTTGTAATACACCGTTGAAAAGGTAAAAATCAACTGAATTAAATGACGTAAAAATATATAGGATGTTCCATTTAAAAAAATGTAACTTACTGTCATAATTCAGAAACTAAACGGAATAGAAAAAAACTGACTACGCCATTGGATTATACATGAAAACTGCTACCGGGAACCGTTCTTCCTTTTTTGATAACTTTAAGAGCAACTGAAATACAGAAGAGGTTCAAAAATTACCAATTTTCGAAAACCCCCCGTTATCATTGAAACAAAAGAAGTTTGCGCCGCCCACTTTTCGCCAGTCATCTCAGCTCAGAAAAAGAGTTCAGAACACGTATGCTACTTTTTTTCTATCTATTACCGTTTTCTCTGTACCCCGTAAAACCATCGAAAATGCAGCACCCTGCACTTTACAACAATAGTTTTCTATTAACCTAACAACCCTAGAAGGTGTTGATTGTGTACACTGGGTAGATGATATTGACTGACAAAGCTGTATCTTAGTATGTGTTGAGGCTTTGATCTGTACCTAAGCAATCTTCTCATACTGAGAAATGTTCAAACTCGACATTCTGTTTTAGTATCTGGATTTAGACCTTCAGTTATCCAACAGTCTAGATATTTTTACTTTGAGGGGCGTTCGACTAGTTTGTCGTTTACACGGAGATTGTCGGGAGTGTTTTTGGCCTTTTTTCTCTTCAGTGTTAATTTTTAGGTACAGTTGTTTTTCCTTAGAGAAGATAACCCAGGAAAATATGATCAAAATGCTCCCTCCATTCCACAAAATTTGGAAAATCGGATATATCTATACTCTAGCTCTGTGTTTGGAAATAAGACTACAAAATTTAATCTTTTTGTAGTTACTTCTTGAAAACTATGACATTTTTGGTGGTATAATCTTCCATTAAATTAGTACTGCTCTCGAGGAGTGAGTTTACCCGTGCGTCACGAAGGCTACGTTATTTATGATCATATGAATCAAATCAAGTTTTCGTCAACAAACATGTTGTGTTCATATTATAGAAAAGGGGGTGTCTAAAGCTTCGTCACGTTTAAAATTTTGCGTGTATTGTCAGTCAGAAAGTAGAGATCTGTTGCACTAAAGCAACCTTATACCAAAGCGAATCAAAAATATCTTGACCGAAATAACATTTTTTATTTATGAGAGTCTCCGTTTGGATCATAGAATTCCTTCTAAATTTGAAACCCAATTTATTTACCAAAATTCGCAGAGATGTGTCACCAATATGTAGTATTTCTTTAACTTTAAGCTCTTGATTTAGATTCTGGATGGTTACATGTTACTCTAAAATAAATACAACAAATTAAAAATTCAATAAGACATTCTGAGTGATGCTGTAGTATCTCATGTCTCATTTTCAGGTTGCAATCCACTTATTTTATTTTAAACCCGCTGGAAAACATTTTAGACGCTTATTTTATTTTTTCTATGACTTTATTATTAATATGTTTGAAGAAATTTTTATGAAAAATCTATAATGCAACCCAAAAATCTCAGTCTCTGGAAACAATGAAATGTTAATAGATATTTCTTACAAAAGTAGATATATCTTACTATTATTAACATACTATATCGTTGTACATATCATATAATGTATTTCGAACATGCATTTTAATGCTTTCAGATAAATCAGTGGTCTTGAACGTCGATAACGTCTCGATTTACGTTTTTTAGGTGAGGAAATCATAAGATTACTTGCTTGCTTTTTCTGAATTGAATAAACAGTTTTGCGGGAAATTTTCAAAGCAGCTGTAACCTTCTAGTATCAAAAAATATATAAAGAATATGTAAGGTCTTAAAATTTCTTATTTTCTTCCTAAACAGATGATAAAGCTTCTAAAGGTCCTCCATTGATTTTTTCCTATTCAAAATATTCACAAAAGTTAAGAATTAACTGCTGGGCTGGTCTGTGGAGAATTTTTCCAGGCATTTTCTAAAAAAATACTTTAATAGTAAGTAATTCGGAATTTACAAAAAACCGAATGGCTAAATAAAAACCATAATAGACACTCCCACTTTTTTTTCAAAACAGGTTAGTAATTGTGCCTATTTTGGTAAGATCGCGACAGGCGACATGAAAAAAATAAAAATATTAATAAGAATATTATGAAAGTAATTACAGAATGTTAAAAGCGTAGAAACAATAGCTCTTAAAAGAACAGTGGTGGTGTGGTAAATAGAAAACTTTATAAATGATAACAACACAAAGAAACGGAAAAGAATTAATAGTAAACAAATCAAATAAATTTCGATGGTTTTCAAACTGACAATGACTTAAATAGAAGCGCTAATAAGTGAATGTTTTTTTTTTGGAAGACATTTACTTAGATATTTACCCTTTCTGAAAGTGAACAATAGACAAGCATGAAGTCAATAATGTCTGGATGTCTACTTCTAAATCACAGGGGGATGACGCACGGGTAAACTCAGTCGGCGAGAACAGTATAGTGAGTTCTCCACTGTTCACAAATCAACAAATTACCTTCCCTTCCACTCTTGACTTGACTTGACAGCTCTGAACAGTTGAACGTTGCTACAATCAAACTAATCCCTTAGATTCGTTAGCCAGGACACGCGGCGTCTGCCAATGTTCTGTCTTCCCCTAATCTTTCCTTGGACTATCAGTTGTAGAAGTGTGTATTTCTGTCCTCTCATTATATGACCCAGATATGGGAGCTTTCTCTTTTTTATGGTGTTAACTATTTCGCACTCCTTCTGCATCCGGTTCAGCATTAGTAATTCTATCGGTCCAGGGAATCCTCCACATTCTACGGTAGCACCACATTTTTCTTGAAGGTCCAAGCCTCAACTCTGTACAAAAGCGTGGAAAAAACATAACAACGAAGCATCCTCATCCTAAGTTCCATGGTTAGATTCCGTCTCGTAAATAAATTTTCTGGCTATCTCTACCCTTGTTCTTATCTCTCTTGTTTGATCACCCGTTTGTTCTAACCTGTAAATTAAGTGTCTAAATATTTATATGTCGCCACATTCTCTATCGTGGTGTTTGCCACCGTCAGGTTCACATGGTTCAGATTCTGCGGGAACTTTGTAACTACCATTAACTTGGTTTTCTTAAAGATAATTTTTAGTCCGTATTCATTGCATCGCTCATTTAATCTTTCCAAAAAGTGCTGTGTGTCTTCACTGTTCTTCTTTGCATACTATAAATTTAAGAAACCCAAACACCAAAAGTTTGAATTCAAAGAAATTGGAAACATTTATTTTATCAAATTTTATGCCTCAAATCAATTCATGAACTTTTTGGAGCATAAAGTATACACTTATCAAACTTTTATGTCAAAGCTGTCAATGAAAACAGTTTGACCAACCAAACCAAGTGAATTTAGGATTTAGATCAGTTGCAAATACGCAAATAGCATTACGCAAAGCCGCAAGTTTCATCAAATAAGTTGGATGAAGATAGAAGATAAAATTGTTGTTTTACACTGATAAAGTTTGTTCTTGAAGCAGCTTCATGAATAAATAATTCCTAAATTCCTTTGACATCAAAGCGCAGTCTAAAACCTTCTTAACATAAACGTAAAGTTAATGTTTTCAAACCCTATTTATGTTATGATTAGTTGGAATCCGTAAAACATGATTTAGACGACAAAATGAGTGACAACCAAGCCTTTTTTCTGTTGATTCCTGCTGGGTGCATTTAGTCATCTTTAATACTTGTAGTTCCGTCGATAACGTTCTGCGGAATCTAAATTGCTCGTCGGGGATGACGTGCAGCCTCTCTTCTTCCGTCTTTAGCCTCCTGAGAATGGATGGCAAGATATTGATAGCAAGGAATAGCTATTTAACAAGAAGAGACAGCCGCCACAATTCCTTTGATGGGTGATGTTTCTGGCTGACCTCGGTTTGTCTTTGGTAGGAAACATGTTGCCGGTTACATCTTATTATTTTGAAAAAAAAAATTGCATCATTTGTTTACTTCTTTTGAGTCAAAGAATTTTAAGTTTGCCTCTTAATTATTGGAAGATATCAATCCTTATTAACTTTAAATTGATGTTTTAAAACAAATATTTGACGTGGTCTGAGATATGGCAACGTTTTTCAACAATCTGAATCACCCAACAAATGAAACTACTAATATTCAACGATCAAAGCCGATATCAGTCTATTGTCTCTTATCTTTGGTAGGTAAGGTCCATTTCTCTCTAATTCGCTTCCTGTTTTCAACTTGTCTCTTCTTTGTTGAGAGGTAGTTTTGGGAAAGTATTGCTATAACAATATTCAGCAGTCTTTGAAGTTTTCTGAATGCCTATTTTATCTAATTCTGGCTGCTGTGGAAGTGCAAATGTCTCTGACATCGTCTTTCCACCCTGTTTCCTTATTCCACACGTTGCCTATACCGTTTTTCTGAAACGTATTAGCCAAGGCTTCTGTTTTGTCCGTCGTATTGTGATGGACATGGATGGAAAACAGTTTTATCTTCCTCACACTTCTCTATTCACAAAGAGGACACAAAAACAATTTTAACAGCAGGCTTGATTTAGTTTTGAGCTTCCAATGATGGCTGTTTTTACAATTTTTAATAGACATTGCCTTGAAAACTACAAAATTTACACAGAAATTGATCAAAACAACTATTGTCTAGACTAAGTAGCAGAATCAAAAAATGGCATCAGACTAGTGTTGTCGAACAATGATTTCAAGTGTTTTTGTATTACATTTTTTAGTGTTCCGATTCTGCTTCAGAGTCTTAGATATGTCGATACTAGCGGCAAAATTAGAAATTCGCCGTACATCTAATTACTATATCGTTCTCGAATTTGCTCCTCCAAACCCGTTTATAAGCAATCTCAGTTAAAAACCTACTTCACTATACATTAACAAATAGAAAATAGTTATGTTTAGCAAACTCCTTTCCCAACCGTTTAAAAACTTGTAGAAAAGAGGAACACTATTGTGGTTTGTATAAGTAAAATCGATTTACCATAAAATAGCTAAATAACCACTGGATAACGATTGAAAACCAGGTTGAATACACAAAAACTACAGAAAATTTTTTAAAAAGAATCTTTTCAAGACTCAATTATTACATTCTGTGGCGTGGATAATAAGTTGTGAACATTACACAATAGCGACTTTATTCTAATATAAATCTCTTTAATCAAACTTTTAGCAACAATAACTATATATTTATTCCACAATTTTTATTGCTAGTCATATTTTATAATGATAAATGTTAAGTCGCGTTTATTTACTCGTATATGTGTATAATATAATTGTACAGTACCTATTTTAGCATGTGGAGTGTAAATCCCACTGTACGGTTAGTTTTGTCCGCATTTTGTAAGATCGCTGGCTTATCTTTTGAAAGCGAATGTCACTCAAGTAATAGTAAAAATCGCATAATATAATACCAGTCGTTTTGGTGTAATTGCTAATTTGAAATATATAACTTTAAGTAAGATATTTTTTTTAATACCTAAACTTGTGGGAGTACCGAAAACATTTAAAAAAAACAAGTATCAGGAGTTTACCAGGAAAACTTGACTGATAAATGACAAATACTCCCTGACTGTACCAAATTTTGTAGTGTTTTTTGTTATTGGATAATTTAATGAGGATTCCAAAAATGTACTTAAAACATGAACGTACAACTTACATTACAATTCCTCAAGAAAACATCGATTTGACATTTTATACTTTCAGGTCACTGGTGAGTGAGTTTTGACAGTTATAACAGCTGTCACGTGACGCAAGCAAAGTACTAAAGTGTTTCTTAACGTCCCAACTGTCAAATTCGGCTCCTTGTAGTTTTAAACACAACTTCCAGTGTAATATTCCTCAAATTAGCTACTATTTAAAATTTTATAGAATTAGGTCACTGGTGAACGGGTTTCGACAATAATGTCAGCTGTCACGTGACGTAAGAAAAGTATGAAAGTGTTCTTTAAGGTCAGAACTGACAAATTTGGCTTCACAGAGCTGTAAACACAACTTACAGTACAATTCCTCAAAGAAACACATCTATTTGACATTTTATACTTTCAGGTTACTGCTGAGTGAGTTTTGACAGCTGTCACGTGACGCAAGCAAAGTATAAAAGTGTTTCTTAATGTCCCAACTGTCAAATTTGGCTTCATGGAGCTGTAAATACAACGTACAGTGAAACTCGTCAAAGAAACACACCTATTTGGCATTTTATACTTTCAAGTTACTGGTGAGTGAGTTTTGACAGTTATAACAGCTGTCAGTGAGGCAAGCAAAGTACTAAAGTGTTTCTTAACGTCTTAACTGTAAAATTTAGCTCCATGGAGCTTTAAACACGACTTCCAGTGTAATATTCCTCAAATTAGCTACTATTTAAAATTTTATAGAATAAGATCACTGGTCAACGGGTTTCGACAATAATGTCAGCTGTCACGTGACGTAAGAAAAGTATAAAGTGTTCCTTAACGTCAGAACTGACAAATTTGGTTTCACAGAGCTGTAAACACAACTTGCAGTACAACTCCTCAAAGAAACACATCGATTTGACATTTTACACTTTCAGGTCACTGGAGGGTGAGTTTGGTCGGTTATGACAGCTGTCACGTGACGCAAGCAAAGTACTAAAGTGTTTCTTAACGTCCCAACTGTCAAATTTGGCTTCATGGAGCTGTAAATACAACGTACAGTGAAACTCGTCAAAGAAACACACCTATTTGGCATTTTATACTTTCAAGTCACTGGTGAGTGAGTTTTGACAGTTATAACAGCTGTCACGTGACGCAAGCAAAGTACTAAAGTGTTTCTTAACGTCCCAACTGTCAAATTTGGCTTCATGGAGCTGTAAATACAACGTACAGTGAAACTCGTCAAAGAAACACACCTATTTGGCATTTTATACTTTCAAGTCACTGGTGAGTGAGTTTTGACAGTTATAACAGCTGTCACGTGACGCAAGCAAAGTACTAAAGTGTTTCTTAACGTCCCAACTGTCAAATTTGGATCCATAGAGCTTTAAACACAACTTCGCCAGTGTAATATTCCTCAAATTAGCTACTATTTAAAATTTTATAGAATAAGGTCACTGGTGAACGGGTTTCGACAATAATGACAGCTGTCACGTGATGTAAGAAAGGTATAAAAGTGTTTCTTAACGTCAGAACTGACAAATTTGGCTTCACAGAGCTGTAAACAAAACTTACAGTACAATTCCTCAAAGAAACACATCTATTTGACATTTTATACTTTCAGGTCACTGGAGAGTGAGTTTTGACAGTTATGACAGCTGTCACGTGACGCAAGCAAAGTACTAAAGTGTTTCTTAATGTCCCAACTGTCAAATTTGGGTTCATGGAGCTGTAAATACAACGTACAGTGAAACTCGTCAAAGAAACACAGCTATTTGGCATTTTATACTTTCAGGTCACTGGTGAGTGAGTGTGATCAGTTATGACAGCTGTCACGTGACGCAAGCAAAGTACTAAAGTGTTTCTTAACGTCCCCACTGTCAAATTTGGCTTCATGGAGCTTTAAACACAACTTGCAGTGTAATTCCTCAAATTAGCTACTATTTATCATGTCATTTTCTCACTCTCAAGTGCATTTTTCAGGCGATTAACTAACGAAGTAATTTTGTCTCTCTGTCAAACGGTGCTCAAAAGTTGCCTAAATCGGGGTTTAGCAAAGTTTTCTTGCAGTAAACGTGTTTCTGAGAATTATGACATAACCATATGCAACCAGCATTTTGGTCCCCTGTTTTGTTCCCCTTTTTTTAGACAATTTTTAAGTTTGATTTTAGATTAAGAGAGAGACTTTCTTTTACTTTTACTTTTTAAACTGAAATTTGAAGGACTGTATTTTCCTTTAGGAAGCATTTTTCAGGGAAATGACATAAAGCATGCCAACTTTGGATGGACTATATATCAAATGGTTAATTATTGACATTTAATAAAACTGGACCACCCTGTATAAAAACCTGAAACTTTGTATAATATTGTTTTTCTAATTTTGGCATATAAAGTGACCCTTTTCAAAACTGATTAGAGTGACAAAACGTTTTACTTTTCGTAACTAGTTACGAAAAGTATCACTTTATGTAACTAGTTATGAAAAGTTCATTTCATCACTCCCTGTTTTTATGCACTTCCGTAGAAACATATGGGCGACATCCATCATAACATGTCGTTGTCACAGTTTATACAAGGTGCTATGAAAATGAATATTTGTGTTAAATCACTTTAAAAGATGGTTTTTACCGCTTTTTGGTCAAAATTAGAAAAAATTATGTATGCAACACGTTTCGAAAATGTCTTATTGTGTAACTCATTCAAATTGTAGGACCTCGCTGCGCTCGCCCTACAAACATTAATTCGTTACACAAAATCGAACTTTTCGTAACTGGTTATGTTATGATGGGGTTTTCCTCAGCAATATCGGAAATAAACACCGCGATTTTTACTCAACAAACTTGAATTATATTTGGATAAAATTGACCGAGGTCCGAAACATGGATTTCTTTCACGTGTTTCTTACGCTAAACCGCTAACGAGGAAGGCCAAGTTATCAACCACGCACACAAAACATATCGCTCGGTCTCTCTCGCACCGTCTCGTCCCCACTCTCGGAGGAAACGGAAACGTTCTAACAGCGAAGCTCTCGCGCTTAATTTTAAAATTTAAAAAACTGAACATAGTCGCCCCTCTTGAAAGGCTAGGGTGAGACTTTCTAAATATTAACAACATATCAACCGTTATAATGACAACATATGAATTTGCCGTATTTGGCATTACAAAGATGAAATTGAAGGTCACTAATTCACATGTTAGTTCACGGGCAACAAGGCAATTTTTGTAACAGCACGTTTGAACACACCCCCTTTTGTTTTCACACTCACTACACGGACGATTCCGTCTTTGCCAGGGTGAACCTCGACGACTCGCCCCAAAGGCCAGAACATGGGAGGTACATTGTCTTCTTGCATCAGGACCATGTCGCCAACTTGCGGACTTGAGTCACAAGAAGCTTGCCATTTAGACCTCTGCTGAAGGTGGTGAAGATATTCCTTTCTCCAACGCGCCCAAAAATGTTGACCCATAAGCTGAAGGTGTCGATATCGCTTGACGTAGTTGATTTTGTCATTTGTAATGTCTCGTTCAGGAATCGCGGTCAGTTCATGTCCAATCAAAAAGTGAGCGGGAGTGAGCGCACTTAGGTCATTAGGATCGGATGATATTGGGACAAGAGGCCTGGAGTTCAATATTGCCTCAATTTGAGTTGTTAAAGTATAAAATTCCTCGTAATTTAAGTTAATACCTTCCAAAACTCGTTTTAAGTGATGCTTACAAGACTTCACCGCTGCTTCATGAAGACCGCCGAAATGCGGAGATTTTGCAGGCATGAAATGCCATTTTATGTTTGAATGTATCACGTAGTCATTGATATTACTAGAACTGATCAATTTTTGTATCGAAATAAGTTCATTATTACATCCCACAAAATTTGTTGCATTATCGGTATATATATCTGAACATATACCTCGTCTAGATACAAATCGCTTTAAAAGGCTCAAAAAACCGTTGCTGGTCAGATCAGTGATAACTTCTATGTGAACAGCCTTGGTTGACTGGCATACAAAAATACAGACGTAACCCTTTATTAATTTATTTGATCTTGTCTTACCTTCTTTCAAGTTAAAGGGCCCAGCGTAATCAGCGTTTACGAACAAAAATGGACGTGAAGGCGTAATGCGAGATTGAGGTAATTCACCCATCTTTGGATAAGGTATACCTGGTGGCCTTGCCTTGAAACAAGGAATACATCTCCTGATGCATGCCTTTACAAGTTGTTTACCATTAAGCGGCCAATACCTTTGTCTAACATGGGACAAAGTACCATGTACCCCAGAATGAAGAGTACGCTTGTGTTCGCGTTCAATTATGAGTCTAGTAAAGATATGCTTTGAAGGCAAAATTATTGGATGCTTTACTTCAAAGGGAATAGTAGATTTGCCCAACCTACCGCCTACCCTAATGACGTGATTTTCATCAATAAATGGGGATAAAGACTTTAGTTTGCTCTTTGAAGAAACGCAATTTTTAGTTTTAATATCATGGTATTCCATAGAAAAGGCTTGCGATTGTACAATTTTTATTAAAATTAATTCACTTTGTTGAATTTCTACAAAACTCAAGTTACCAGAAACTCTTGTTTCTATGGAAGACTTGATATTTTTTATGAATCTTAGGCAGTAAGCCACTATGCGAATTAATTTATTAACGCAAGAGAATCTTTCAAAAAGGTCAATGGTTAAGTTTTGCAAGATTAATGTCAATTTCGGGATTGTTTTCAATTCGGGAATGTTTGACGATGATCGTGTAAAGCAACTAATATTTGAATTTTTGGGCCATTTAGATGGTTCAGTTAAAAAATCAGGACCGTGCAGCCATAAATTAGAATGAATTAAGGTTTTTAAACTCGCACCACGGGAAATTATGTCTGCCGGATTCTTTTCCGATTGAATATGATTCCAACATTCAATTTTAGTAAGTCGCTGTATTTCAGCTACTCTGTTTGCAATAAACGTTTTCCAAGTTTTTGGCTCATTGGCTATCCACGACAGAACAATTGTAGAATCAGTCCACAAACAAATTCTATTGATGTCGAGATTCAACGTACCTTCGCATTTCGATATCAATCTGGCCAATAAAACTGCACCCAAGAGCTCGAGACGTGGTAAAGTAACAGACTTCAAAGGACTGACCCGGGACTTGGCACATATAAGACGACTCTCAATGATATTGTCTGAATTTATTGAACGCATGTATATGCAGCACGCATACGCTTTCTCACTTGCATCCGAAAAACCGTGGATTTCTATTATTTTGGGACATGGAACAAGAACATGACGGGGAATTTGCATTAGGCCTACTTGTGAAATTTCACCTCTGAGTATTTGCCATTCAGAATAGAGATGATTAGGAATACTTTCGTCCCAATCGACCTTTAATTGCCATAGTTTTTGAATTAACAATTTTGTTCTTATTGTTAACGGGCTTAATAATCCGAGCGGGTCAAAAATTTTTGATATAAATGAAAGTATAGTTCTTTTTGTGACACTATCATGTTCAAAATCTGACATGTTTAGAGAGTTATATTCAAAGATATCGAGGTTAGGTACCCAAGAAATTCCAAGAGTTTTTATACTCGTATTATCCGTGATAGTATATTTATTGTCAAGGGAGCTATTAAGGTTTATAGAATTGAGTAAGACTTGACTGTTTGATTGGAATTTTCTGAGTTCAAACCCATAACTCGAAAGAATTTTGCAGATGCTTAGTTGTATTTGTATCAAAGATTCTACATCAGGGGCTCCAGTGAGCAAATCATCTACATAAAAGTCATTCGCTATTATCTGACTTTCAACTGGCAAAGTCTCAGCGACATCTGATGATATTTGCAATAAGCAACGTGTAGCTAAAAATGACGCTGAAGCTGTGCCGTATGTTACCGTGTTTAACTGAAAATGTTTAACTTCATCCTGAGGAGAATCTCGCCATATTATCCGCTGCAAATTTCTTTCATCTTGATCTATTAAGACCTGACGATACATTTTTGCTAAATCTCCAACTAACACAACATTATGTTGTCTAAAACGCAGCAAAATTGAAAATAAATCTTGTTGTACGGTAGGCCCAACCTTGAGGACATTATTTAGTGACAATTTATTGGTTGTCTTACAAGCAGCGTCAAAGACTACTCTTAACTTAGTCGTGGTGCTGTCGGGTTTTTCAACGCAATGGTGAGGAATATAATAAACTGGTGTCTTTGAAGGTAAGTTACGAGAAATTTCAGTCATATGACCAAGTATTTGATATTCGCGCATGAATGACTTATATAATTCATCAAGTTTAGGATTTTTACTTAATCGTCTTTCGATAGAATTCAGTCGATATAACGCGGTTTGCTCTGAATCGCCTAATTCAGTAAAGTTACTTTTTAATGGCAACTTTACAATAAATCTACCATTTTCATCGCGAGTTGTAGTCTGTCGAAAGTAATTTTCGCAGTATATCTCTTCTTGAGACATCTTCGAATGAGGATTTATATCGATCTCTTCTAATAACCAAAACCTTTCCAAATCTTTATTTAATGTGTCCTGAGAGAACAAGCAATTTACGAGAGAAAAATCTGATTTGCCAATTTTACCTCCACCACATGGAATGTGACCGGTTATCACCCAGCCCAGTAAAGTTTTCTGCACAATTGGAAGGTTTTTGCCCAATTTTATTTGTCCAATACAGAGAAGTTCAAAAAAGATTTCACAACCCAACAACATATCCACTTCAGTGGGAATATTAAAATCAGAATCAGCCAAAGGAAGTTCTTTGGGAATTTGTAACCGTTCTGCATCAAAATGAATCTGTGGGGCAAGGTCTGTAATAGTAGGCAAGACGAAAAAATTTAATTTTGTTTTGAATCCAGTGTGTTGAGAGGCAATCGATATGGTGGTGCGATTGAAAATATTTGTTTTCGTTTGATTTATTCCGACCACTGGCAAATCAACCTTTGTCGACTGTAAATTTAATTTCTTAAACATTGCAGAAGTAACGAAATTTGATTGGGAGGCAGAATCTAATAATACTCGACAAGGTATAATATTTTTATGACTGTCATAGGCATTTACGATGGCCGTGGACAATAAAATGTAAGAACTCGAATTTTCGCAGGTGTTAGACATACTCATAGTTAAGTTATTGCAGTCACTTTTGACAGTTTCAGAAGGATTTTCAGTATTTACCATAAAGGTTCGATTTGACGGTGAATCATTTTCGGAATGAGATTTATCGTTGCCGTTTGGCATTGTAGATTTTACTGGAATTTCCGAAGATTCTTTTCCACGATTCGAACTGGTTTCTTGAGACCTGTGCAATAAAGTGGAATGTTTTTGCTGGCAAATTTTACAGCCTGAGGTTCGACATGCCGCCGTTTTGTGTCCATATCTCAAGCAGTTCGAGCAAAGATTCATTTGCTTTACTTTATCAAAGCGATTAGAAACTGATAACTGTTTAAATTTTTCACAATAGTAAATAAAATGTTGTTCTTTACAATATGGACACTTAGGACGGTTTTCTACACCTGATGCGGATGCAAGACAGGTTTTTTGTTCAAAAGGCCTTTTAAAACTTGCCTTTGAATCTACCGATTCTAAAAGCTGACATCTTTTGGTCAAAAAATTATTAAAATCATCGATTTTTGGGGAGCTAATATCCTGGGAAAATGTTTCCCATTCACGCTTGGAATTATTATCTAATTTAGAAACGAGAATATAAATTAATATTGTGTTCCATTCATGAACATTTTCACCCATAGCTTCTAAAGATCTGTAGTTTTTAAGAAATGTGTTTGAAAATTGTCTTAAGGATACGTGAGATTCTTTAGACAAAGCGGGTAAGTCCATGATATCTCTTAAATGAGCATTTATAATGATTTTTTTATTTTCATAGCGTTTTTTGAGAAGTTCCCAAGCTGTACTGTAATTGGCGTCCGTGGGTGCTAATGAAGCAATTATATTTTTTGGTTCACCTTTAAGAGAAGCTTCTAAATAATAAAAACGTTGAACATCAGTTAATGAACTGTTATTATGAACCAAGGCCAAAAACATGTCGTGAAACCTCTGCCAATCTCCGTAAGAGCCAGTAAACTGGGGTAACGTTAGTAATGGGAGCTTTGCGGATATATTTGGCAACACTGCATAGCCCGACGGTTGTCCGCCGGCCGGCACCGATGTCGATGCACTATGTGACGACATGCTCGGACCCGCCATTGCTAACCCGGCACCATAACCACTGGACAGGGGTTCCTGAGACCCATTACAGAAGTAACCATTTAATATTTTATGTGAAGTAGCTATAGCTTGAAAATATTGATTTTCAAACTCATTTCGCTCTTCAGCAAGCTCCTTTTCGTCGTAATTACTACCATCAGCTAATAATAATTCTTCAAATTCTGTTTGAACGAGCTTAAACCTGTCCAGCAATGGTTTTGCTGCCTCGTATCTGGCTTGCAATAATTCAATCGATTTATGCAAGTCAGGTGCTGATAAAAACTCATGAAAACGTTTCAATTCAGCCTTAAGCTGAACTTTACGGTTGTTAAACTTTTTTAAATCGAATTCTAACTCCATTTGTTCAGTTGAAGTTGACATTGAAATGTATCTAGACGAGAATATTAATTACCATATAAGGCGGTATAGTTTAATCGGCTTATTTCCGGGAGATACGTGAAACATTCAAACAAAATGCACTGCAAAGGTTTTCGTGGCACCACAATAACAATATTATGGTTTATTCTTTAATAGAACGAGTTAAATATGGCTTTAAATTCGTGATTAAATGTAATATTTACAAAATAAGCAAGTCCCTTTACCTTTAATCATTTGCCCAATAGCTTTATTTATTGAAGATAGTTGTGTAATTTCTATGAAACGAGATTTGGTTGGTAACGAGAGACAAATTGTATGTCTAATTGTTATAAAATCGATTTGTTTTGTGGCAATATACACCAAGAACGAGATTCAGGATTTAGGCAAAATGATAAATGTAAGGTGAGATAGCTTAGGTTAAGAAACGTATGTTGGAAAGAACTGACCTTCAGACACGTGGTTTTCTGGATACTGCTTGTAGTTTCGACCTGGACATATCCGACTCGAATGGACCAATGTTATGATGGGGTTTTCCTCAGCAATATCGGAAATAAACACCGCGATTTTTACTCAACAAACTTGAATTATATTTGGATAAAATTGACCGAGGTCCGAAACATGGATTTCTTTCACGTGTTTCTTACGCTAAACCGCTAACGAGGAAGGCCAAGTTATCAACCACGCACACAAAACATATCGCTCGGTCTCTCTCGCACCGTCTCGTCCCCACTCTCGGAGGAAACGGAAACGTTCTAACAGCGAAGCTCTCGCGCTTAATTTTAAAATTTAAAAAACTGAACAGGTTACATAAATATAGCTATTAGTTTTTATCTTATTGTTTTTTTTTTATTTTGAATTTTTAAATAAACAAAAATAAAATTATTGAAAATAAATTGTGTAAAGTGTGATAAAAAAACTCTTTTTTCTACGAATGTTTCCAAATAAGCTACTTTGCATACGTAAAAGTGTGTGCAAAGTGGCACTTTGGGAAAAAAATTTTCCCGCACACTTTTTAAAATGCTGATTATACCTTGCAACAGTGGTTTTATATAGACTATTATACATAAAATCTGCTTAGAATTTTGCGTAGAATTCAAAAATGTAATAATATTCAGGGGTTTCATATAAAAAACACGACTTTTTTCACATTATTCTTCCGTACAGTTTAGGTAAATAAACCACCTTGTCTCTGTCTTTGAAAATTAGGCTTGTTTCCTTAGAAACCAAAGCTCATTGTCAAACAACGCATTTATATGCAATTTAAAGTCTACAACAGTGTTTATTCTAACTTATTTAAGTTAAAAAAACTATTTTAATAATGGATATCACTGAAGATGAACTTCCGGAAGATGTTCTAAAAGCCGCCAACATGGCTAGTTTGCAATTGCTGCCTCTCAAATCGCGAGAAAAATACGAGAAACAGTACGAGTTGTTTACCCAATGGTGCGAACAAAAGGGGATAAAAACCTTAAAGGAAGAGGTACTTTTAGCGTATTTTGTTACTTTAAGCAAAGAATTCAAACCTAACACAATGTGGTCAAAGTATTCAATGCTCAAAAATGTAATAAAAATAAAAAGAGACATCGATATCGGTGAATTTTATAAGCTCACTGGGGTCTTGTGAACAATAACTAACCACGAATTTACTACGACGAGATGCTTTGTCCGCTGTTGCCATCTAAGTGATCAGTCACTTGGTTAGCATAGGTTCACGTTCCCCTAGCATTTTTTTTTAATAATATTTAAAAAATAACCATTACAGCATAACCATGTTTTTGATTACTCTATGTGATCGGCCACTAGGTTAGCATAGGTTCACATATTCTCATATTCATTCTTTTTTCAAAACACTTCTACAATTTTTAAGAAGGATGTAATATTTGATTTCAGACTACGCGTGCGATTTGGCAACAGCGCAGACGAACTTTCCCTATCAGCTGATCAAATTCCACAAAATGCTTGTAAAATCATCGATTTTTTGAACGATTTTGTGACAAAAATTGTGGATCGTTCGCATTTTTTCTTTTTTATCTGTACTATATAAGACGTAACCTAACCCCCAAAAAAAAAATTGACTCAAAATTCGTGGTTAGCTATTCTTCACAAAACCCGCTCACTGCATTTCTGAAAAAGCAGAATGTTGGTTTTAAACCTAAAAAGGCGAAAATTTTTACAAAAGAAGAAATATTCAGTTTTATGAACTCCGCACCAGATGAAATTTACCTGTTGTTGCCACTATATTCGGACTTGCTGGTGCATGTCGAAGGGAAGAGCTAGCCAATTTAACCACTACAGATATTGAAGACAAAGGAAACCTCATAATTGTTAAAATTAGGGATTCCAAAAATCATACAGCAAGAAACTTTATAATATCAGAAGAAGTTCATAACGGAACCTACCTGCAACTGTACAGAAGATACACCGGCCTACGTCCAAAAAAGTCAAACAATCGTTTTTTCCTAGTTTACAGAAAGGGTAAATGTTTTTCGCAAAGTGTTGGAGTAAACAGTTTTGGAAAAATGCCTTCTGAAATAGCTATTTTTTTGAAGTTGCCAAATCCAGAACTCTACACAGGGCACAGTTATCGTCGATCATCGGCAACGTTCCTGGCCGATTCTGGAGAAGGAATCACTGACATAAAACGCTTGGGGGGTTGGAAATCGACTACGGTAGCTGAAGAATACATTGATGAATCCACAAGTTATAAAAAAGGATTAAGTAACAAAATTCTGACCTTCAATCCTAAAGAAAGTGAAGCAGTTCCAAGTATCAGTATTTTACCTTCAGTTGCTCAATCTGCGATCAATTTAAAAAACGCGACCAACTGTACATTTAACATTAATGTTGTTAATAACAATAAATAGTTATAAGTTATTGTTTTTAATATCAATAAAAATTAAAAACAAAATGTACAGATATTTCATTCGTAGAAACAATATTGTTCCTAACACGTGTGCAAAGTAGTTTTCCCGCACTTGAATGTGGGAAAACATAACTTTGCACACTGAATAGGAAAACTACTATTTTATAAAATCATGCAAAAAAAGTACTCTTTTTTTGAATGGTTTTTAGTGCAAACATTTTTTATTTTTTGCAATATATGGTATAGGTATATTTGCTGTGCTTTTGTCATCAAACCGATTTTATAAAAAGTGTTTTATGCAATAACCCATGCGAAAAGTCCTTTTTTGCGCTTCTTCTTCACTTCCGTGCAAAAAAGATACTTTTCAGGTACTTTTTGCACTTTTTGCATAAATAACTATTTTGCATTGTATAAAAAAAAATAGAAAAGTATTTTGCAATTTGTATCTGAAATAAATGTTCTGCAAAACTTTTTTTCTTTTTGCTTTAAATTTCAAAAACTATTTCACATTCTGTGATTTTTTTCATTGTTTACTTTCCGCGCAACTAAATGATCAGGTGACCCATAGTAATGGAGCGGAGGTGTAGTCACGTGCTCTTACCACATTTGGCCGATTGAAACTTACGTGATTCGATTATTTTAAGGTTTAGTCTGAAAACTTTAATAACAACATTGATAAATGCAAGTTTCTTAATCTAATAATTGGTTTTTAATATATTACTTTTAACAAAATTCTTCCAGTTCGGAGAGAAGATTTCTGAAAGGGGCGGGGCGAAATACTGTCAAAAATGTCAACAATGTCAATTTATTACCATTACCGCCATCTTTATTCGTCAAGTATTCACAAAAGTGCGTGTTGGGGATAGAAATAAGAGCAGGTACGGTTATTTGGAACAGTATTATTTACAAAAAATGGGGGTTTTAAGTTTACTGTAAAAGGGAAAAGTGATTTAAACTTCAATTAAGACGTCCCCAAAGTGTTCTGCACTAAATTGCAAAGTGGCGAGGCACGTAATTACAAAGATTCTCCTAGTTTGTCAGTAGGTATACACAAGGCCGTAACAAGACTTGAAATGGCGTCGTCGACCGTCCCACATGGTGAAATGAGATTATTCCCACGGTGAAATTTGAACCATTGAGTCTAGTAAAGTAATATTCCCGAACAAAGGTTTTTCCTATCAAAAGTATCATTATCACTTGATGACTAACGGTAAACCTCCTTTTTGTAAATGCATGCCGACTACTCCAAAACACTGGATTTATTATTGTCCCCAATGTTGCAAAGGTTTTGATTTGACCCGATTTTTGAAAATATCACACATCCTATTGCATTTAATTTAAGTGTCATTCTTGGCTTCTGCATCAAAACTTTACTCTTTTACAGTGAATAACACAAAACACCCCCATTATCTAAAAGTTGCTATGTGTCTATTGTTGCACTACTAATTTTATTTACAGATAGTTGTAAATAGAATCACTGTACATACTGTACAAAAAAAGATGAGCTCCACCAGTCGAACCACCTCCAAAGGTGGTAAGGGGGCAAAGGCTGACAAATCTCACAAAACAGATGGAGGTATGTAGCCCTTACTGATTGGTTTCAGTTTATTTGACCGTGGAAAATGATTTAGGAAAAGGTGGCGGGGACAAAACACATAACAAAGAAAATACCCCCAAAATTGAAGAGCTGGGCATCAAGGATAAAGTCAAACAGCTTATGGATCTGACTTGCCGCTCAGAAGATGAAGTTTGCCTAGCTCTGCACGAGAGCAACAATGATATGACCATGGCTATAAATCTTCTGTATGAGGAAATTCAGACTGTAAGTAAATTTTTTATTTTTTGTTGTAGATTGTGCCAATTGTGAAAACTTTAAGTATATCCCAAAAGTATAATTTGTATGACTCATTTAGATATGAGTTATTAGGGGATTTGGGTTCCTATGTGTAAACAAATTGTATCATAATATTTTAGGCAAAAACTAGTTGCATAGCACCACAATTTACTGTATTTAGTATGTCATTAGATATTTATGGTACAGGGTTGGTCAACTTTATTTTTGCAGTAACAAAAAGAAAGTCTGATAAAATAAGGTTATTCTGATAACAGTATTAAAAGGATAAACTACTACTCCATCACTATAGAAAAATAATACAAAATCTGCTGTCTTCTAGCCTTTGTTCTGGATTAGAAGCATTAACAAAATCACCATTACTTGTTCAGTTAGTGTGTTCCGTAGATTTTAACATTTCCATGTCTTCCACAAGATAAACATTTGAAAATTAGTTCTTTTTCTTTTCTCCCTCTTAAAATGAACTAAAATAAAGTCTCCTGGAGTCAACTCAGACATCAGATTGCCAAGGTATTTTAGTGTACACACTTGAGGTATTTTGAGGCACTTTCCCATTATTACAAAGCATTTTGAGGTATTTTTAAAGCATTTGAGAGTATTTTGTGAAAATGGTTTGTGGTATTTTCATTGAAATTTTGAGTGATATTTTAAAAATCACATTAGTAGACAATACAGTCTATCAATATAACAAAATTGACTGAAAATTGAACAGAACAGCATAGGTACATGTAATTATGATGGTAAAATCTTTGTTACATGATATTGAGTTAAAACAATATTCATTACAGATTATTATAATAATTTACCAATTTTTCAACGTTTAAACTACATTATTAAGGTCACGTGACGTGTGTTTTTGACAAGTGTCAACTGGCTTTTACAGTGTTGCCAGCTCAAAATTGTATTATTAAAGTCACATAACGTGTATTTTACAATTTCAGCTTTTACATTTGTCTAAATTTAATTTACTAAATAATCAACGTTTAAATTATATTTTACAGTCACGTGACTGTTTTTGACAGGTGTCAGTTGGCTTTTACAGTGTTGCAAGCTTAAAATTGCATTATCAACGTACGTCACGTGTATTTTACAATTTCAGTTTTTACAACTGTCTCAATTTAATTTACTAAATTCTCAACGTTTAAACTACATTTTAAAAATACCGTGACATAGATTAAATGATAAGTACAGACAACCAGGGCAATGTAATTAAAGTGGCACCCAAAAAGAAAGCCGTTTACTCTTCAAGGGCTTCCTAATGTATTTCGGCGGCTTCAGTTGTTGGTAAACTTTAAGAGATGGCGCTAAAACAGCTCGTCATTGCAAACATAGTTGCCAACTTTGGAGTATTTCCTATAATGCGCTTTCTTTTGCTATCCCATCTGAACTGAGTAAGAAAACTTGATTTTTTCAAATAAATTCGAGTTAAATTACTCGAATTTTGAAAACTAAACAAGATAAGAATTTCTGGTTTGAGGTATTGATAATTCTATATATTTTAAAAGTCACAGCACTCTTTTTTAACGTTAAAACAGAATCCTGAAGGTCACGTGACCGTTTTTTTTTTTTAGTTTTAAATTGATACACTAAATCACGTATCTATTTGTAAGATTCAAATGTCATTTTTAACGTCACGTGACAGTTTTTATGTTCAGACTATTTTTTTTTCAAATCGCGTGGCTTTTTTAACGTCAAAACAGATCCTGAAGGTGACTCTTTTAAGCTTAAAATGGAATTTCTAATGTCACATGACAGTTTTAAATGTCATTTTATGGATCACGTTTTTTAGTTTAAACTGATATTTTTAAAGACATGTGACCCTCTATACAGTGCAAATGGCCACGTGACAAATTTCAATGATTTTAACGTCAAAACGAAAATCTAAAGGTCACGTGACTGTTTTAGATGTCAAAGTATTATTTGAAGAGTCACCTGACTCCTTATAATGTGCAAATGGTCACACGACGATTTTCAAAAATAAAATATATTTTTTAAAGGTCACGTGACTCTTTTTACAGTTCATAAAGTCGCACAACGATTATCAATAATCAAACATTTTCTTAAAAGTCACGTGACTCTTTTTTAATGCCAAACCGAAATCCTGAAGGTCACGCGTGGTCACTGTAAATAGCGAAATAATGTTTAAAGAGTCACGTGACGATTTTCAATACTCAAATTTTATAAAAGGTCACATGACTCTTATTTAATGCCAAAACGGAACCCTGAAGATCACGTGACTGTAAATGACAAAATATTATTTGACAGGTCACATGACTATTTTCAATAATTAAATTTAATTTTAAAGATTACGTGACCGTTTTTTAGTTTTAAACTCTTAAATCTCGTGACTCATTTTTAGGTACAAATGGTCATGTGACTGTTTTAAGATTAAACTTGGCATTCATAATGTATTAAGTATAAAATAACCCCCCTTGATGAATATTGAAAATAAACTAATAACAAATGACTAAACTAAAAATACAACAAAGTAGTAGTATAATTAAAGAAAACACACACAAAATCTGTTATTTTTTGCCTAAAAACAAAAAATGTGATTCGTCAACTAGACAACGCCGCATTAAAAATGATGTTTTCCAACAGTCAAAAAGACAAAAGATCCGAATTGCTGCGTCTGGACTTTAAAATTACGCGAATATGCGTTTAGTGGTGCCATCTCTCGTTGCTTACTTAAATTAATTTTCAGTTCCATTGCCACTGTTTGTCTATACTTATCATTTAGTCTATGTCCGTGACAGTTCTTGACAGGTGTCAACTGACCTTTACAGTGTTGCAAGAACATGTAGAATTGCATTTTCAACGTCATGTATGTATGACGTTGTATGTGTATTTTGCAATTTAAGTTTTTACAACTGTCTACATTTAATTTACCATTTTCCAAAGTTTAACTGCATTTTGAAGTTCATGTGACTGTTTTTGACATTGTCTTTACATGTTGCATGCAAGTTCAAAAATTGAAATTACCAATTTTTCAACTCTTTCTTTTAAATGATGAAAACTTGTTACTATGACAGTCAGAAGATTAGTGTAAAATAACCCTGTAATTACAGGCAACCCTACAAAAAATATTTTTTGTTGTCAGAATTTAGAAAAACAGTTACCTGAATTTAGAAAATCAATTTTAAGCCTGATGAGAGGATGTCATTTTTATTTAATCATTAATCCTTATGACATTTTGACAATAGTCAAAAGTCATGTACAAATTGTAAAAGCAGACATGCTACTTAGTCCAACCTAAACACTGTCACGTGACCATAAAAAAATAATTTTAAGGGTGTATTTCATAAAGGTTTATCATTATCTCAATACCAGGGGACTTATAATTTAAAAATCCCACAAATGTGTAAACATTGGAAGGTACCCTGAGGCAGTTTAAATAATATAAAGCCATTTCGATGTATTTCAAGGCAATTTTAAGACATTATTAGGCATTTTGCGCAAAAATAGCAGCATTGTGAGGTATTTCAAGGTATTTTGTATGCAAAAAGGCATTTTGGTGTACAAAAAATTATCAGCTGTCTACCTCTCGCTTTTCACAGAAAGATCTTGTTTTTGGCATTTTTTATTTTCTGAATATCAGTTTTGTTTATTTTGAGCCTTCTGCATTTTTGTTTTAGGTTGCTTTTTTCTTCAGCTTCTTTTAAATGTTTTAAGAAGCATACTACTGTTACCACTTTGCCATAAGTTCTATGCTTCAAATGAATCTTGGGTGTAGCTGTGTCATCAGCTTTATCAGGTGTTTTTCTGCTTTGATCTGCTTTGTCTATCTCTACTACGTTGATGTCTTTTCAGGGTCTATTGTATGTATATGCTTGTCAGACGGTAATTCTAAGGATCTAAGATCTTACTAGTTTTAGTGGAAGATATATTTTGATTTCCTGGCATTACTTAATGACATTTTTGTAGCTTCAGTGTTAACCAAATCTTCACTTTGAGAATTCTTCATATTCAGGGAATAGGTTTATCCTGTGAAACAAATAATATCCCATTTATCTTATCTTTGTCTTGTTCCAGGACAGAAATATACCCTAAAAGAGCAAACAAATTTGTATCTTATTACTTTTTGCGTTAACTCCAGATTTGCTTCAGGCTTGTCTTGTCACTGTCATTCGTAAAATGTGAATCCAATCTGTCTATATTGTTGTGTGCTAAACGTAGTGAATTGTTCCTTTCACAGTAAACTCATGACTCGGACATTTTGCAAGTCAACAGGAAAGATTCCTGTAGTCCTTTTACCCCTGATCTCTTGAACCCTGATGTTTTCAGATTTCATTGCATCTGCCCATTTTTGTTAATTATGTTATATCACAAGTATGTTATACGGAGCAATTGTGAAAAAGTGTTATTTTAAATTAGTTTTTTGGTTCTAACTTCTGCGGTTGTTGGTTTCATGAGAACATCATTTACATCACCAAAAACAACAACCCTTTTTTTGCTTTTTCACAAAAATTATGCATTATTCCCTGATTTCTACTGATAACTTGTTGGGGTTATTTTATAGCAAAAATTATTTTCAGCTCTTGTAATAGACTATATATTTTCTCAATTTTAATTAATTTTTGGAAAAAAATGTTGCATTTTTACTAATTCTTGTACCTAATCCATTTATTGCGAAATATATAACATGATGATACGATGACGAGACTGAGCAACAAACCTAGTCGTTTCCTCTTGTTTTGTAGTAAGTTTTTTGCTACTGACAAACGAGGCATTCAGATTGGTTCGTTTCGAAGATTATTCTTGGCAAACTGATTATTTTTTTCGTACACAACTATTTAAATATTTGCACGTTTCACGTATATTGACAATCGGGAGTTTGCAGGGTGAATGGGAAACAAAGGATAAAAAGAAAAAGAAACGTCAGGCATCTACAGGCAAAGACAAAAAGTCTGAAGAAGGTACAGGAGGTACAAGTGATTGGGACGATAGCGCTCCTCCTCCACCAAGTGGTAATAACGGCGGGGCCGGTGATGGTAAAGAGTGGAAGGTAGGTTTTCCAGCAGTACTTATTGTAATTAGGATTTTCCTACAGATATTTATAATTTTTATTCAACATTTTTCTCTCAATAAATGTCGTGATATTGAAATTCGAAGGTTATCAATGCATTTTACACAGAATCTTTGTTCCAAAATTTGAATCTTACGTATGTTAGAGATTAATTTAAAAAAATACTCTTTTATAGACTTGCGAGTTAATTAAAACAGGGGTATTATTGTTAGGGATGGTTGAAGGTAATTTTCTTGTAATTTTTGTAATGTGTGGTTGGAAAAACGTGGACCATTTTAACGAACTGAACTAGCTATGACGTTTCATGACAGGCTTATAGTCACCTGACAGCTGTCAGAACGCATTGAACAGTGCCGTGAAACTGTAAAATGTCAAATAGTCTCGTCTCTTGTGATGAATCACTCCGCAAATTGTTATTTGTACCTTTGTGTAGTTAAGTCGTTAAATGACAGCTTAAGACGTTAAATTTGACAGTCTGACACTTTGCAGTGTGGCTTTATGTTCAGGTGAGGCTATCAAAACTCATTCAGCAGTGAGATGAAACTATAGTATAATGCAAAACAGTTGTACCTTGTATTTACACCTGACTAGATCCCCAAATTTGACATTTGTGAGGCTTGTGAGGGACAGTTTAATATGTCTCTTACGTCACCTGATAGTTGTTAACTGTCAAAACTCATTCAGCGCCAGCATACAACTAGAGTACGCAGCTCCATCGAATTAAATTTAACAGGACACTTTGATATGTTTTTTTACGTCACCTGACAGCTGGCAAAAATCACGCAGCTGTGAGGCAAAATTGCTAATCCAAAATAGGATAAATCACATTGCACATTGTGTTTATAGTTCTATGGAGCGAAATTTAACAGTTGTGACGTTAATTGACGTACGTATGAAAGTGTACTCAAATATTGTGACAAATTTGGCTCCACGGTGTGGTTTTTATAATTTCCAATTAGTTCAAATTTCATGTCCTAAATTCTAGCTTTTGATTAGCCTTTTCTTCATTATTCTCTTAAATTCTCCTAACATTTTTTAAATTCCCTTTTATCCAAAATAAGTGTCTGAGAATTTTCCATCTCTAATTATTATTAAATCTGATGATTTTATTGTTACACTGTCATAGGGCATATTAAAGAATCATTTTCAGTTTTCATTGTTTACAAATGAACCATTTGTCATTGGTATTACTACATGTAGACATTGTATTTTTTGTCTATAAACGTTTGACGATCAGATTTACGTCAGTTTACAAGTAATAGAAAAGGAATGACAATTGATGAATAGGTAAGAAGCAGAAGGGTTCAAGGGCCCAATTGAAAAATACAGAAATGTGTACTTGAACTCACAATTTTTATGTAAATACCAAAATAAAAAATGTATAAAAATATTACTAAAACCCTCTTTGTTATAAGCCCTTCAATTATTGCGTCACTACCGTCTTAGTGCAGGTTAGGCTTTGTCATTTATGTTCATGTCATTTCAGAAATTGTTAATGCAATTCAGTTTATTTTTTAACCTAAATTGTGTTATTTTTTTCTTAACATTTTATTATAAAGTATATTAATTTATTAAAGTGTCTTGGAGTTTCAGCTTTGGCAATTTTATCCACAGATAATGTATTTTATGGAATGGGCCTGTCTCACAATTTTTTTTATTTCATAACTACAAAGACGGATTGAAAATATTATACCCGTATTTTTTTTTTTTTCAAAAATATTAAGTCTAAATAGAAAAAAAAAAGATGATAAAAACTACATTAATCTCATGTTTAAAACGCCCGCCGCCGGTGACGTACTACACTATCAACCAATCAGCGACAAGAAGTGAAACGGTTTGCGTGCAACAGCCAATAAAATCGCCCAGAATTACGTACGTCACATGCGCGCCAAAACAGATCTTTTAAATTTAATGGACAAATTCAAACTAATGTAGGAACATTTACGACCATAATTTTTTCTTCGAGAATATGAAAAATTAGTTTTTTGATCCTATTCTTTCGATTCCAGTCATTAAAACAAAAATTTATGATATGTGGGATAGGCCCATTGCCTTTGAATGTTCTGAATTACACTTGATGTTTTTTGAATTACAGTTCCTTATTTTGAATTACACTTAATTTTTCTGAATTTCACCTGGCCTTTTCTAAACGACAAACGACAAACGACATTTGGAAATGGTGTAGTGGTTAAAACGGTTAATATTACTGGTTTAGGAGCGCGGAGGTGGACGCAGAGACAATAAACCAGGTAGTGGCGGTCCTCCTCGGCGCTGGCGCGAAGAGGGTGGCGGTGGAAGAGGCGGAGACCGTCGTGGAGGCGGTCGCGGTTCGACTAGAGGTGTCGGAGGAGGACGCGGCCGCGGAGGCGGCAGAGCCGGCGGGCGATACCCGCCTAGAGGAAACAGAGGTGGCGGTGGTCGAGACTATAATCGGCAACAGCCCATCGACACTTGGGACAATTCGAATACTTGGGATAATAGCACGGCAACGGCCGCCGCTAATCACGCACCCGCCGCCGACGACTGGGACGATTTTCATACGGACGAGTGGTCGACCGAGGAGTACACTGGGAGCCTCGTGGAGACCAAAGTGTTCACTCCTAGTGTACAGCAGTCAGGTGGGCAGGAGGGCGTGGATACTTCTGTGATTGATCCCAACTTGAATTTATCAAGTGGTCAGCCGCCGCAAGAAAATACTTTCAAGTAAGTTTTTTGTATTATACTGCAACATTGTTTTAAATTAGCAACAATAACTTTTTAATATGTTGTCTGCCTAGTCCTATCTCTAGCCGTATAATTCTGAATTGTTATACGCGTTATGATGTTAGTAGCAGTGTAAAGGGAAATTGACTTGTCTTGATAATATTTTTCATAAATTTGACCAAAAGAATGAGTAACTTTCTGAAGAAAGGCACGACTAAAAAATACTTCATCTTCAATTAAGCATTGCCTGGTTTTTACTTTGTTATACATTTTTAATTCTGAAATATTTCTTTTCCAAAAAATCAACTAAAAGCGGTCATTTATGCCGGATAAAACTTAAAATAAGTTAAACCTTGAACGTTAAAATCTATTTTTTGTTATTATACAGTTTCACAATGGGCCTATCCCAATATTTATTATTTGGAATAGAAAGTATGAGTGCAAAAATATAATATTTTTTCAAATTTCAACCAAAAAAATCAAACTTGCTGTTTTTACCGAACTTTTCCTGATTAAATTTAAAGTGATTATTTCGCGCTTGAGCGTTGCTATTGGTAGTAATAATCTCCACCTTTTATTTTGCTTTTTGACGTGGATGTTCCAATTGTGGTTAAGTTGATTTTTGTATTTGTGGGGTCAGCTTTAAAACTAGAGCATTGCTGTACGGTTTCAAAGACTTTACAACGTTGCCAAGATCATCTAAAAAAATATTTATTAGTAATTGTTTATTGACGTTGATTATCAAATATTTTGATTTGAAATTATGATAAACTTTTTTTCTGACAAAACGTTTTTCCGACAATCTCAAGTCGGTTGTAAGGAGAACTTAAGCTAAGTTGATTGTAATGTGTCAGCTTATGTGCAAAATTAGGAAGGAATTATGCGCCTATCTTTAGTCAAGTCAACAGTATTGATTCTTGTAAATACCATGTAACTAATAATTTTTACAGTCAAACACTTGGACCGAGCTACAATCAGACAGTACAGCAGCAGTTGCCTCAGCAACCGAGTCCGGTTCCGCCCATGGTAGGAACGTTAACCGCAGCGCAAACTCAGTACTTTACGCAACTGTCACAACAAAACAACGACTCTATCAGCAAGCAGTATGGTGGCGCGGCATATCAACCGCCGCAGAACGCTTACGACACCAAATCCAATGTAGCACCGGTAAGTTTTTTTTTTTTTATTACTCTAACAATTAAGAACAAGCAACTAAAAACTAGAACCATCATACTGTTTATAAAACCAACTAAATTATTGCCAACCAACTAATTACTGTTCTCGCGGAGTGAGTTTACCCGTGCGTCACGAAGGCTACGTCATTTATAATCATATGAATCAAATCGAGTTTTCGTCAACAAACCTGTTGTGTTCATATTATAGAAAAGGGCCTGTCTAAAGCTTCGTCACTTTTAAAATTTTGCGTGTATTGTGTATTGTCAGTCAGAAAGTAGAGATCTTTGGCTGCAAATTTGCACTAAAACAACCTTATACCAAAGCAAATCAAAAATATTTTGACCGAAATAACATTTTTTATTTATGAGAAGTCTCCGTTTGGATCATAGAATTCCGTCTAAATTTGAAACCTAATTTATTTACCAAAATTCGCAGAGATGTATCACAAATATGTAGTATTTCTTTAACTTTAAGCTCTTGATTTAGGTTCTGAATGGTTACATGTTTCTCTAAAATAAATACAACAAATTAAAAATTCAATAAGACATTCTGAGTGATGCTGTAGTATCTCATATCTCATTTTCAGGGTGCAATCCACTTATTTTATTTTAAACCCGCTGGAAAACATTTTAGACCCTTATTTTATTTTTTCTATGACTTTATTATTAATATGTTTGAAGAAATTTTTATGAAAAATCTATAATGCAACCCAAAAATCTCAGTCTCTGGAAACAATGAAATGTTAATAGATGTTTCTTACAAAAGTAGATATATTTTACTATTATTAACATACTATCGTTGTACATATCATATAATGTATTTCGAACATGCATTTTAATGCTTTCAGATAAATCAGTGGTCTTGGCCCGTCGATAACGTCTCGATTTACGTTTTCTAGGTGAGGAAATCATAAGATTACTTGCTTGCTTTTTCCGAATCGAATAAACAGTTTTGCGGGAAATTTTCAAAGCAGCTGTAACCTTCTAGTATCAAAAAAAATACGTAAGAATATGTAAGGTCTTAAAATTTCTTATTTTCTTCCTGAACAGATGATAAAGCTTCTAAAGGTCCTCCATTGGTGTTTTCTGATTCAAAATATTCACAAAGGTTAAGAATTAACTGCTGTGCTTGTCTGTGGAGAATTTTTGCAGGCATTTTCTAAAAAAATACTGTAATAGTAAGTAATTCCGAATTTAGGAAAAACCAAATGGCTAAATAAAAACCATAATAGACACTCACACTTTTTTTCAAAACAGGGTAGTAATTGTGCCAATTTTGGTTAGATCATGACAGCCGACATAAAAAAAATAAAAATATTAATAATAATATTATGAAAGTACTTACAGAATGTTAAAAGCGTAGAAACAATAGCTCTTAAAAGAACAGTGGTGGTGTGGTAAATAGAAAACTTTATAAATGATTAACAACACAAAAAAACGGAAAAGAATTAATAGTAAACAAATCAAATAAATTTCGATGGTTTTCAAACTGACAATGACTGAAATAGAAGCGCTAAGCAGTAAATGTTTTTTTTTGGAAGACATTCACTTAGATATTTACCCTTTCTGAAAGTGAACAATAGACAAGAATGAAGTCTAAATCACAAAGAGATGACGCACGGGTAAACTCAGTACGCGAGAACAGTACATTTGCTTTTATCATCTCGTACGTTTGTTGGTTTGAATTGTTTCCATTGTTTGCCAGTTGGTCTTGAGATTTGTGCTTGTGGATATTTTCATTTTTTGCTCTTCGTCCTTTTTCTGCATTAACTTTACTAAAAAATGCTAATGGCTATGAGTCTTTCTACACTGATTGATTGGCCCTATTTTGGCCACTCTGGATTTGCGTTTTTTCGCTTTGTTTGCAAATAAAGCTGCACCCGCCATCAAAAAAAACATTCCACCGATAATAAGTTCTTTGTTTTCATCCATGACTTGCTCGCTACGCTGCTCTCACTCAAATAAATATAACATCTAATTATCTATGAATATAACCAAAACAAAAACGTCAAAAAGGAAAACGTGCCCGTGAGCTGACACTTTATGTTTTTCAACTAACAATTAAACTAAGAAGTTAAAAGTTGAGCAACTCTAGTTGAAATTTGTTGTTTCCTATATGTAAACTTTTTAGTTTTCTAATTGTTAGTTTAGTTGTGAATCTTTTTTTATAAACTCAGCTTAAATTACGTTTATTTTTAAACATTCAACTGTGAAGTATGTTGACATTATTAGTGTCAATGTTTGACAGTTTTTTTTTTGCCATTTAACCTAAATGCGAAGCAAAATTAGGGAGTACTTAAACTTACATAATGTTTTCTTAGAATGTAGAAACTGAAAATAAAATGTCGTATTTTATTCAGAGTATAAGTTACTCTATGTGACTCGTATGAATTTTACATAAAGTATCACTTATACTTCTAATAAAATAAATATCTATTTGTGTTTTTGCAGGTTTATAATAATTCGTCGCAAGTGTACAGCGCCCCAACGACTCAATCCTACACTAACGCGACTCAACAGTCGTACAGTAACGCGACTCAACCGTACAATTCGGCCGCGGCCCAACCGAACAGTTACGGTAGCAGTGCCGCGACTCAACCATCCTATGGAAATCAAACTGCGCCGTCGTACGGCACGTCTCCGAATTACTCGGGAGCGCAGCAGGTTTATGGCAGTGCAACAAATGCAAACAGTTATGTGGGAAGCTTCCAGACTGGAACGGGATCCTACGGAACGGGACAGGAAGTCCAACAAACTCAACAGCCTCAGCGCACGAAGACGCAAAGAGCGCGAGTGCCTCCACCGTCAAAGGTAAAGTAGAAACTTTTAAATGTTTTTGATAATGGCGTCCTACAATTTGACAATTCCGTAAAAATCATTACTAAAATTTTGCTACATTTTCGATGGTTTCTAACACCGTAGTGTTAGAATCGGTCATTTACGAAAAAAAATGGCGTTACAAAATATCAGGATAATTATAACTAAAATTAGTTACAATAAATAAAACTCATGTTACTCATCAATTGGAAGTGCCGTTGGCGACTAACAAGTTTCATTAAAACCTTTTTCCCCATCTTTTACAATAAACCTGTAATGCTACCTCAAAAGTTGATGTAACGAACTACAATTAGTTCTAAACCGTTTTTCTAGTATTATATTGAGCTTTGCCCCATTGCAAAGAGTAGGTTTGTCTCTTTCAGGTACACTATAAATGCTGGCCTAAAATTGTTTATTTTCATCGACTGAAGACACTTTTTACTAAAGTGACTTAATCTTTATTTTATCGTCGAAATCACAAACAAATTGTCCATATAAGTATGACAATGAAGAGTACGAAATATTGCAACAAGTAGCGAAAATTGCAAGCTCTAACTTTTTACTTTTCTCACAAAACGTTACTCACAAAAACAGTTTTACGCTATTAATCTTGTTCTCTTAATAAGACTGTTCCTCGGCCATATCTCAGAAACCGTACGTCGTATGACTTTGGGGTTACAAAAATTACTGGGTAAATTGGCCATGAAGAATTGCTGGAAAATATTTTCATGTTCTTAAAATGACCACCAGAGATGCCAACTGCCATCATAAATATTCATTTTGCATAACAAACTACTAAGTTTTTCAACTTGTAGTAGTAGTCCATGTTCTCAGAGTGGAGGTAAATGAATACAAAAGGGGGTGAGGAACACTCAGCCTTCTCCACAACACTCTCGCTCACCGTTAGCGTCACCCTCTTTAATTGAGATTTAATAAAGTTTGTTGTGGAGAAGGCTGAGTGTTCCTCACCCCCTTTTGTACTAAGTTTTTGTTCAAATTTTTAAAGAGAACCAGTTTATCTAGCATTTTTGTAAAACAAAAATTTCAGTTATTTCAGAAAGATGGGGGGGGGTGTTCAATTGTCTTTGTAATAATCTGCTGTAACTTTTTAGAGATTTGACCGATTTTAACAAATTTGGTATTGTTGTAAAGAGCATTCCTTGGGCAATAAGAATCAATCAAAATATAGTTCATTTAGTGAAATCCTTTGCCGCCAGTGGGTTAGTTTTGAGAGCATGACAAATTCCAAACAAATCAACTGGAATGATAAATGACTTTTTCTGTATGAAAAAGTAGCCAAATAACTTCCAAATAAGCCAGTGAAAACCGTTTTTCAAAATCTTGTTTCTAAACTAAAATATTTGGAAAATTAAATGAATGGAATTTTGAAGGCGATTTCATCGCGCGGTAAGTTTCCTAAAACCTAAAATCAATTTAGCTTCAAGATGAATAAGATGTTATATTAGCCACTTGTGAGTCTAAATAGAATAATTCATTTAGGCATTATAAAAAAATATTTATTATCATTACATTCATGTTGCTTCAAAAAAGGACTAAACGCATCCTGAACTTTATATAGAAGTCACTTTAATATTATTCTTACCTTTAGTTTAAAAAGTAAGCCTAAAAACCCAAATAAGTATACTATATGCGTATTCCACATTTTTCGCATTTTTTTATTTTTCAATCATATTGCAAAAAATAAAGAAACACTTTACCCAAAATGCTAGATTTGAGGCATCAGATTTTACAAAAATCTTTATAAATGGTTCCAAAATATGTGGAATTTGGATATAATATAGCTATTTGAGTTTTAGGCTTAGTTTCTATATTAAAAGTAAGAATTTCAAGAGTAACATGAACGTCCTGATGATATACCTATATTTGTTTTACATAAAGTTTAAATGAAGTCTATTTAGACTCACAATTCCTTCTTTAACATCTTATTCATTTCGTAGCTAAATTTTTAATAGTTTTAGGACATTTACCGCGCGATTCTTGGCCTTCAAAGATCCATTAATCTGATTTTTTCAATATTTGGGGTTAGGAACGAGATTTTAAAAAACGGTTTTTACTAGCCTATTTGGATGTTACTTGGGTCCTTTTTCATAAAGAAAAAGTCATATCATTCCGTTTGATTTTTTTGATTAATTTGTAATTTGGGTTATGGTATCACAACTAGCCCCCTGGCGGAGTAAGCTTCAACTATATTAACTATATTATGGTTGATTCTTATTGCCCAAGGAATGCTCTTATCAACGATACCAAATTTGTTAAAATTGGTCTAACCTTTAAGAAGTTAAAGCGGGTTATTACAAAAACAATTAAACACCTTGTTTTTGAAATAACTGAAATTTTTGTTTTACGAAAATGCTAGATAAACTGGTTGGTTCTCTTTAAAAATGTGAACAAAAACTTTGTAGTTTGTTATGCAAAATTTATAGAAAATGCAATTTTAAAATTTAAGATGACTGTTGGCACCTCTTGTGGTCATTTTTAGAAATTGGGTACACCCAGTACACATCGCGTAAAACTTGATCGGATTGAAATGACCTTGATTCAATCTTGTCTACATCGTACCCTATCGAGTTTGGCATTCAATCCGATCCAGAAATTCTTTTCCCTCTAAACTAGGTTTGAAAAGGATCTGATCTAAAGAAAGAACAATATCAGAATATTTAACTTGGAGGGACTTTAGAGTACTCATACTGCATAGTTTTTGTTCACTGTTAATTTTTTGTTTGAAATATTATTTAAAGATGAGTAAAACTGGCAAGACTCATATTGTTGAAGATTGGACAGAATTGATTTTTCTACTAAGGTGTTGATGACATTGTTGTCATTTCGATGCGGATTGATGTTCAAACCTGTACACGTAAAAACTTGATCCTCGATCCGCTTTGTTGGTCCAATCCACTTGGAAAAGATGATTGGACTGAATTACTCTATCGGATCAAAATTTCAATCTTACGTGTTTACATCTATGTTTTTCAAGTGGATACAGCTTTATCCGATCGAAAATTACGATGTGTACGTGATCAATGATATCAGTCTATTAAGGGTGTTATTTGACACATATTTACACAAAACTTAAGAAAAAAAGTTAAATCACTTAAAATAATTGAGGATTTTAACTAAAAACAAAAAAATCATACTTTTTGATAAAATAAAATAATTTTTTAAATTAAAATCAAATTTTGCCCAACCCAGATGACTAACGACTCTATTTAATATTTACTCAGATACCGTCAAGCGCAGTCGAAATGCCGGGCGACCTAAATAGCAGTATTACCTACTTGGACGTGCAGTTTGGAGCGATGGATCTCATTGACAGCTCCTTTGATTCGAACACGGGCAGCGATGTAAAATACGGAGCTGACCCAAATAGAAGGTGCGGTTAAAGGTGCAGATTGTAATATTAGGCTAACCGTTTGCTATATTCCAGTACGACGGGTCTAGACAATTCGCGAACCACACCTACAAGCGGGTTAGATTTGGAGTCGTCCGGACCTCGAACTGGAGGAAACCTACCCGGAGAAAACGCTTACGGTTCCACCGTTTCTGCCACCAAAAACGGCACGCAAAGCAGTATTAGCTCTGCACTGTCACAGGGCGTAAGTCTTACATACACTCATCACCAACTACTCTAAACAAATAGTATTTTTTTACACAGCTTTCGAACGCAGACAGCATTCCACAAACTTCAGAACATTTGAACTACAACACTAGCAGTTCAAACAGAAGTACGGCGCAACAAGGTTCGACGGCGAACGTTGCTGTTCCCACGGTCACTGCGCCATCCGCTATCGACCTAAACAAACAAACGACGGATAATCACTCTTACAACTCGCAGGCTCCTGCTGCCTACAGCTCGTATCAGTCCAAAGCGAATAGTTACAACGCCTCTGCGTACGGGTCTACGCAAACCACGGCTAGTTCCTATGTTAATCCTTCGGCGTCCAGTTACGTGAATAATCAAGTAAGTACGCTGAAGTTATAATCTTATTATATCATGAAATACACAAAAAGAATTGTCATATGAAAATAATAACTATGTCACTGTGTTTAGTGACTTCTGAGGACTGTAAAAAGTGACTAGAAAAACATTAGTACCGCTAACGGTGTTTTAAGTGTAAGTTTTTGTTTAATAACACTTTTGCGGTTTGCTACTGAAGTTAAAGAGGGTTTTAGATGCTTTAAGCACCTTCTAAAAAGTGTCAGAAGCTTCCACAAGTGGCTTAAATCGTTCCAGAGTTGTTTTAAATTTTCAGAGGCCTCTAGGACCGGTTTGAACGTGCCAATAACCTCCAAATGCTACTGAGAACTTTCTAAAAAGTGCCAGAGTTTCTTAAACCTTTCCAGACTTGTTTTAAATTGTCAGAGGTGTCTAGAATCATTTTGAATCTGTCAGAGATCTCTAAGTACTACTGACAACCTTCTAAAGAGTGTCAGTGGGCTCCACATGTGTGTTAAACCTTTCAAGAATTGTTTTAAAATGTTAGAGGCCTTTAGGACCATTTTGAAAGTTCCATAAACCTCTAAATGTTATTGAGAACCTTCTAAAAAGTGCCAGAGGCTTCTACGACCCTTTAGATGTATCAAAGATATTTACATGCTACTGAGAACTTTCTACAAAATACTAGAGACTGCTAGGGCCATTTTGAAAGTTCCGTAAACCTCTAAATGTTATTGAGAACCTTCTAAAAATTGCCAGAGTTCTTTACAATTGCCTTAAACCTTTCCCAATTTGTTTTAAATTGTCAGCGGCCTCTAGGACCATTTTAGTTGTGTCAAAGGCAACTCTTTCGTCTTTACAATTGCCTTAAACCTTCCCAGATTTGTTTTAAACTGTCAGCGGCCTCAAGGACCATTTTGAATCTGCCAGAGACTTCTAAGTGCTACTGACAAACTTCTTAAAAGTGCCAGAAGCCTCTACGACCGTTTTAGTTGTATCAAAGACCTCTAAATGCTACTGGGAACTTTCTGACAAATTCCAGACATTTCTAGGACCAGTTTGAAAGTTCCATAAACCTCTAAATGTTATTGAGAACCTTCTAAAAATTGCCAGAGTTCTTTACAATTGCCTTAAACCTTCCCAGATTTGTTTTAAACTGTCAGCGGCCTCTAGGACCATTTTGAATCTGCCAGAGACTTCTAAGTGCTACTGACAAACTTCTAAAAAGTGCCAGAGATCTCTACGACCGTTTTAGTTGTGTCAAAGACCTCTAAATGCTACTGGGAACTTTCTGAAAAATTCCAGACACTTCTAGGACCAATTTGAAGGTTTCATAAACCTGAGAACTTTCTAAAAATTGTCAGAGGCTTCTACAAGTGTCTTAAAAACTTCCTACACTTGTTTTAAATTGTCAGATGGCTCTAAGACCGTTTTGAATGTGCCAAAGACCTGTAAATGCCTCTGAAAAGTTCCAAAGCCTTGTATAACTGTCTTAAATTGTCTCAGAACGGTTTTATATTGTCAGAAGTCTCTACGAGCATTTTAAAAGTTCCATAAGCCTCTAAGTGCTATTAAGAACTTTCTAAAAAGTGTCAGAGGTCTTTACAAGTGTCTTAAATTTTCCCAGACTTGTTTTAAATTGTCAGCGGCTTCTAAGACCATTTTGAATCTGCCAGAGACCTCCCATATTTCTCAAACCTTCCAAGAATTGTTTTAAATTGTCAAAAGCTTCTAGATCTATTAAGAAAGTACCAGTGGTTTCTAAATGCTACTGACAACCTTCCAAAAAGTGCCTTAAGCTTCTACATTTCATTTAAACTTTGTAAAAGACATTAAAGTTTCCAGAGGCCCCTAAATACGACTGAAAACCTTTTAAAAATTGTCAGAAGAATTTAATTGTTAATAACGACGGGCTTTTTGCAACTGTATCGTCCGTTGTTCCAAGAGACAGACCGCAAAAATGTTGAAATCAGTTTTAGGGCTAACAAACATTACAGGGTCATTTGTGCGTAAAAGTGGTTTTCTAAGGTTCTGTTTATGTATTGTAGACAATTATTAATAAAATTTCCCTTTTATTAGGTGCCGAAATGGTTTACTATTTTCTGTCAGACATGTTGTTATAAGTGTGATTCTATTTAATTTTTAAAAATATTGCTTTTTAAGGCAAATTCGTACGCCACCGTACCTCAAAACTCATCTGCGCCCTACGGTAACTCCTACTCATCGTCGACCGGAAACAGCGGTCAATCGTACCAAAGCGCCACTTATCCGACGGTGACTCAACCGAGCTACGCCTCGTCAGCGCAGAACGCGTCTTACGGTTCCAACGCGAGCCTGAGCAGCAACCCAAATTTCACGTCCACTACCAGCCAGTACAATAGTTACAATTCGACATCTGGCGGTGCGCACAAGATGGGAGCGAAGGAGAACTCGTACGATACCAGTGGCAGTGCGGCCGTCACTAGTACGGCTAATAATAGTGCGCCCGCGTCCAGCGGTACTGCGTTGTCGCTAAGCCAAACCACCATTAATAGCACTAAAACGACGGCAACCTTAGGTAAGTAGTGTAACTTGTTTTTTATTTTAATCGGTGGTATTTCAGTGTGTAAATTGATCTCTTATTTTAAGCCGAATCAGCCTAAATATTTTTTTTTCTGTAAATATTGATTGAAGTCGAGATAAAACAGATCCATTTCAGATTTGAGGTTGGTTCTGGGGTGTATTCGATGCGTTATGACAAGTTAATTTCAGTGATGAATTCAGATTTACTCCAAAAGAAATGGTCTTTTCTAGTGACGGTACTAACGGTGAAGACTAAAATTATAATTTTATTTTTCTTGCAAAGAATGTAAAGCTATCGCTTTTTAATCGAAATACACAGAATATTAGACAACGGAAGACAGGGTCCGCCAGAAACTATACAGGGTGATTCCAAAGTTGGTGCTTTCCTTTCACCTGCGAATAGGGCTTCAAAAAATAAGGTTTTTTTTTCCTTTGACGCTTTTACGAAGATACAGGGTGTCAAAGTTATACTGAAAAAAAACAAAATAAAAAATAACTTAAATTTAATTATTATAACTAACTACAGGTTATTCCTTATCAACAGACATAAACAAAAACAAAAGATTTCAGCCGCCTTTGAACTACTACTTTTTATTTTTTTTACTGGGAAACGGTGCCTCATAGCAAAAAATAATAAAAGGGGTTTTATTTTTAGAATTGAACAAGGAATTCAATAATAAATTTTATGTTGAAAAAAAAACCAGTAGGGTAATATTTTTTTTCGAAAATGTTTTAAAAAAATGATACGCACGCCACTGGTAAACGCAAGAAAATTGTTGTTTCTTGGAAAATTTGCTTTCCACATAGCTACTGACACCTACAAAATTGTGTTTAATGACTTCAAGTGGTTTGGCCAAAATCATTACATTTTTATTTTTTCAGTAAAACTTTGACACCCTGTATCTTCGTTATTGTTCATATTTCGAAAAAGCGTCAAAGGAAAAAAACCTTATTTTTTGAAGCCCTATTCGCAGGTGAAAGGAAAGCACCAACTTTGGAATCACCCTGTACACTGCAAAAATGTTGGTTTGATAGAGTTTAAACATTAATTTTTTTGATGGCAACAAGCAAGGTTTATTTAAAATACTGCCAAAAAAACTGTTTGATTGTCGGATTTGTCAAAAAAAACTGAAGGAATGAATGTCAAGTTAAGTAGTTCTTTAATTAAAAAAATCAAGTACTGTCTGTCCCAGGGGAAGTGGTCATATTGAAATTCACTTATGAATTTTGTAAAAACCACCTCCGGAATACATATTACTGATGCTAATGCCCCTTTGAAAAAAAAAATAGAAGAAAAAACGATGAAGCTTTAACCTTGTTTTTGTCTCTAACCGTCTGGTTTTGTGACAGTAAACATTATTGCAAAACTGGGTATAGATTTCTTCAGTGGGATATTATATTGGAACGGCACAAAAAAAATCATCCGGAAAAAGTCAATTTGGTGAGTTGAAATCTTTCCCTTCTTACTACGTACTTTGTACAACGTTCAAAAGTCTAGAGACTTACAAAAATGTCCAAAACCTGCCAAGACTCTTCTAAAATTGCCAGAGGCCTCCAGAACCATTTTTAATGTGACAGAAATTTCTAATTACTACTAATAAAAACATGGCAATAATTTGTTAAAGTTACCAGTTTTCGTTGGATTTTGATTAATTTACTAAGTATCAGACAACATCGAAAAGTGTTTTCAAATTGCCAGACACTGAAAATGTCCTAAACTTTCCAAGAATTCCATAACTGTACAGCTTCTAACCTAACCTAACAAATACTGCCAGACTTTTTGCACCAAATCCTGTCAAACATTATTATGTCCTAAACTTTCCAAGAATTCCATAACTGTACAGCTTCTAACCTAACAAATACTGCCAAACTTTTTGCACCAAATCCTGTCAAACATTATTAAAGTAAAAGTTAAAAAAATCAAATTCAATTTATGTTTGACAGCTGTCACTTTGTCAGTACGTAACTCGGTTATTTCGCCACTTACAGGGTGTTTCATTATGTCAATTTAAAACCCTTTAAACTAGTGATGGGTAAATTACCGGTAAAGTTAATATTTTACTTTACCAAGAAAATTTGACCAGTAAATACTTGTGAATTACAATTACTGTGTTTCTGTCAGTTCAAACTTAAACACCGCTTGGGTAGGAAATTTATTGAGGATTCCAAAAATGTGCTTAAAACAGTCATTTTCTCACCCCAACTGGGTTTTACAGGAGATTTTGTCCCTGATTGTCCTTTCAAACTGTGTTTCTGGTAGTTCAAACTTTGACCATTTGACTGTACCAAATTTTGTAGTATTTTTGCGTTATATTTTGTTATGATGAAACCTCACGTTAATGAGATTCCAACACTTTTAATTAAGTTGCTCAAAGTCCTGGATTAATTGCATGAGATTATAGCTAGATGTAAATGAACACTCTTGAATATGTTGCAGGAAATCAAAACTGTCCTTTATGCTATGTATGTGTATACCGGGTGTAATATTTAACTTGATACACCTCATTATCTCGAAAAATTTGGAGGAATTTGTTTACAACACTTCTGGCAACCCAAAAGGTTTCCAGAGGTATTGACAAGTGCTAAGAAAAAGGCGTTTAAAGAAAAATTTATAAAAATTCAAAAAAAAAAACTTACAAATGAGTCAAGTTAGGGAAAGCTACAGAAATTTAATATAAAAAAAACTAAATTAAGTAATTGACCTCAAAAATAACCCCTGGCTGTTGTGGTCGGCTCCTTCACCTATAGGGATTGTTGGTGGGTGGTTACAAAGCCCTTATAGAGTGCCTAGCACGGTCTTGGGGTGCTGTAGGTGTTCCCAGTTTCACTGAGAACTTCCGGTTGGAACTTAGATTCTGGTTACGGAAAATTCCCGGATTCTGGGTCGAGCCGAACACAAAATCTGTGTTGGAAAATATGGCCGATACAAAATAAATCTCAAATAACCCAAAATCAAACCAATTTACTTGTGTTTCGGCCAGATAAATTTAGATAGCAGTGGTAAAGGGACCGATATTACAAAGTGGGGTGATTAAATAGGCCACATGGCACCTGACACAAAGAAACACAAAAATCAAAAACTAATCACGTGACTACGGTACCTGATAACGTAGCACTCACATTAACAACAAAATGTGCACAAAGTGCAAATGGAGCTATTAAGCGATCGGAATCAGCCTGCCAATGTAACTAGGCCCATGGACATTAAAAATACATACTAAACGAGTTACGGACGAAAACTGTTTCGTACGTAACCATTTTTCAACTTGTAGGTATGACAATTGGAGCAATATTGTGCTAGAAAACAGCCGTTTCTTAGTAAACTTCTTGATAAATATGCTGGAATATTTTGGAAGACCAGACTACTCAACATAATAATATAGTCAAATTTTTACCCTTTGAGAATGACGTCAAGCAGGTGAAAAAACACGCATGTCTGGAATTAGATCACAAATTTTAACCTACAAATGCTTTGAAAAATTAGTGTGTTCAGAAGTGACTGATGATCAAGTGCCTTGAAAATCACATGATTATGAGAGTTTCAGTTTATTTCAGTTCAGTCAGTCTTCATTCAGTGAATAGATGGGCTTGCACTCACTTAAAGATCTCTTCTACTCCTAATAACATAATATATTATTAATGTTCATTGATTTTGTGCTGTGCACAATAAAGCAAAAATAGTAATTTGGCATACCAACATTACCAACTTCTTTGTTTTTCATAAAGGCGGTTATTTTGGTTTTACTGACTGACATTTTCTTAGAAATGTTGGTAAAATAGGAGTCATCAGCTTAAATTCCAGCCTTTTTCATTCGGCATAAATTAGCAGTACTCACTTTTAAAGCCTGTGATGCTCTATCATACACATTGGAATAATCAATTGGGATGACATCTGGAAACTGTTTCTTTTCGTATTCCAAAAAAAGCAGCACATTTAAAATTAGCATTTGGGCTTGCTCATTATAGCGCAGCATGTTTATACATTTGATATTTGTTTATATCAAAGTGACAGTAAATGTCAACGTTTTTAATTTGACAGGATGACAAAATTAATAACGTGCCTTTTTGTTAAAATTGTTTATTTCACATGTTTGATATGCGAGAAACAAAGATGTAAAAAGATGACGTCATTCTCAAAAGGTAAAAATCCAACTATAGAGACAAAACTACAATATTATACACATAACCACCCTATGAATGAACAATGTTTAGATTAAAAAATGTCATAATGTCAAACAGAAATGCAATGATTTGATGTTCACTTTAAATTTAAATGATCCCATATGTCACAGAGAGAATTAGCTGTAATTCATTGTGCCATCAAGGCAGCCTCTGCAATAAGCTAGTTAACTTGATGAATTTCTATGACCAATGAGGAAATCGAACGCACTTCAGGCAACTTTACTTTGAAATCTATTGGTCATTGTCGAAAAAAAAATGAATTAAGGCTGCGTTGGCAAAAAAAAGTAGATGACAAACATTGTCATATACTTATTGAACAACCTGTATAAGGTACATTCCTGATTTTTACATTATAATAATAATTATCATGATGATACGATGACGAGACTGAGCAGCAGTTCGACGGACATAGTCTCTATCAACAACAAGTCTTTTGTAGTTGATTCATGGACAGTGTCCAAACGGACTGTTTGTTTAGATGATTTTGGCAGTCTGACTAAATTAGACAATTTCAATTGCTTTGTCCTACATGGAGTTTACGTAAGTAACACACCCTATTAATTGTTTTGCAGCCAAAAATGCGACTAGTGTGATGTCCAATATCCCTCCGGGAGTCCCGCCTGTGATGAGTACGCCCTACATTATGGGTCAAGTTCCATTTTTCCAACAGCCTGTGTACTCTTACGAGGACATGCAACTGTTGCAACAAAGACTGCCTCACATGGTGAGTGTTTTTAATATCAAAATCCTATCTGTTGGGGAATACTGTCTAGAATGTTTTGTTATTGTAACAGATCGTTGGTTGAGTTGCGTCAACAACATTTCATCATTAATTTTTTTCTGAATAACTCAACCAACAATCTGTCTGTACGTTTAGTAAGCAACTTTCTTGGTTGTAGATCAGAATTATTTAACTTAATACTGTCATAAATTATTGTTAAAAACAACCAAGAAAGGGTCTAGTAGCGATGCATATAACCCCTCTTCACTCGCTTAGCATAATAACTAACCTATACCTAAATTCCTTTGCGCATCCTGGTTAGTGCACACTATGTCCGGCGTTTTTCATGTTGTACAGCCTTTCCTGGGTTCTGCACGCATGTATGTCTTCTAGTTGATCCCAGTCATAACATTACTTATAAAATCGGTCCGGACGTGTTTTTTTTGGAAGAGCAGAGACTTCAATACCCTAATAAACCTTCATTAAATCAATTATTTTCTATGTGATTAGAGCACTGTATTTATGTTAGGATATCTTTTCCAAATGAAAGTGACTTTACAATAGTTTTTCTAAAAGTTGTATTAAATGTATTTTTGTGTAAGGTGTTACATTACAATACATTGAATTACTCTAGTTTGGATGGGCATAAAAAATGCGTGATTTCTACGTGGCTGCCCATTCAGATTCAAGTAAAAGTGCCTCAGCTAAACTCTACAGGGTCGGCATGATTAATTTTATTTTTAACTATTTGTGTTCCGTAAAAAAATGTTTACTTTTAAAAAATCTTAGTGCGGCCCTATCAATGTGGTTATGTTTGACAGATCAGGTGCACTACTCATGACAATGTTGCTTAAGTGGACAGAGTTTAGTTGAGATTTGCAATGTTACCAGCTCTACCCTTAAAAAAAGTATATCTACTGTTCTCCTGTTTTTATTTTTGTGTATAATCCACCGTTTTGTACAACGTTGCCATTATGGGGGTTCTGAATTATTTTATATACTGCGAATTGTCAAAGACACGTGTCAAACACACATGTGATTTTGTCCTTGACTGTTCTTTCAAAGTATCTTTCTGACAGTTTGACACCGCTTTTCTCTCTGACTGTAGTAAATTTTGTAGGGTTTTTTTAAGTTATTGAATAGAAAATTTAACGAGGATGTCAAAAATGTGCTTAAAACTCTAATTTTCTCACTCCAAGTGGGTTTTCCCAGTAATTTTGTCCTTGACTGTTCTTTTAAAGTATGTTTCTGACAGTTCCCACTTTGACCGCTTTTCTCCCTGACTATACTAAATTTTGTAGGGTTCTTTCAGGTTATTGAATAGACAATTTAATGAGGATGCCAAAAATGTGCTTAAAACAGTCATTTTCTCACTCCAAGTGGGTTTTACCAGTGATTTTGACCTTGACTGTCCTTTGAAACTGTATTTCTGGCAGCTCAAACTTTGACACTGCTTTTCTCCCTGACTTCTAAATTTTGTAGGGTTCTTTCAGGTTATTGAATAGAAAATTTAATGAGGATGCCAGAAAATGTGCTTAAAACTGTAATTTTCTTACTCCAAGTGGGTTTTCTCAGTGATTTTGTCCTTGACTGTTCTTTCAAAGTATGTTTCTGACAGATGGAACTTTGACACCGGTTTTCTCCCTGACTGTACTAAATTTTGTAGTCTTTCAGATTATTGAATAGGAAATTAAATGAGGGTTCTAAAAATGTGCTTAAAACAATCATTTTCTCAATCCAAGTGGGTTTTACCAGCAATTTCGTCCTTGACTGTTCTTTGAAACTGTATTTCTGGCAGTTCAAACTTTCGCACCGCTTTTTTCCCTGACTGTACTAAATTTTGTAGAGTTTTTCAGATTATTGAATAGGAAATTTAATGAGGATCTCAAAAATATGTTTAAATCTGTAATTTTCTCACTCTAAGTGGGTTTCACAGATGATTTCAAACAGGGTTTCTGGCAATTCAAACTTTGACACCGCTTTTCGACATGACCGTACCAAATTTGGTAGTGTTTTTTTCATGTTATTGGGTAGGAAATTGAATGAAGAATTCTAAACTGTGCTTAAAACAGTCAGACTCCTAAGTGAGTCACGTGACCGCCTATCTAAATAATTCTCCTCTAAAACCAAATTTGTCTAGAATCTGCAAGAATTAAAGTTTAACACATTTTAACAATAATCACGTGATCATTTAGAGAAATAGTGTTTTAAAATCACATGACAACTGTCACTAAGGTCAAAAATGTCAAACTTTACTTAAAAGTTGCAAAAATCATGGTTTAGAGTTTTCTTGTAGTATTTGATTCTGAGATTTATGACGATTGTTAAAACTTTAAATTATAATCAATCTGTTATAATAAAAGAAAAAGATGATTCAAGTTTTGGTTTGCATTACAATTTCGTCTTAAGTTTCAATTCACAACAGGTTTCCTATAAAAAGTTGTATGAAGTTTTTGCTCTTCGCTTTACTTAATTTCAATAAAGTAAATCGTAACGCCGATAGTAATAACCGTCACGACAAATAACCATCAATCAATGAATCGAGTGAATAAGTGGTCATATGTATTCCGGTATCTGCCTTGCGTAGACCACCCCTTACTACGACATGGGTTACCAGACGCCGACGACTCTAGCGGCGGTTCGAGACCCGACGGCGGCCGCCTTGGGCGGATACGGGGCGGCAACTGCCGACGGTCGGTTTCAGGCCACCGCTGGAAGGACCGGCGATGGCACGACGTCTCCGGTGCCAGCGGCCTCTCAGCAACAACAACAGCAGCCGCAAATTTTGGGCGGTCACCAGCAGTACTTCTTCACGGCCTTTAATACGATACCGGCGCCGCCTCCAAATTATGCGCAATTTGGGACCATGTATACGGTAAGGTGTTTTTTCAGGCTGTTAGTTGGAATATTTTGACGAAATTACAATTGACAGGGTCATTGGCTACGTTCATCCGACGTCAGCGGCTTAGAAGTTAACTAAGCAATTATGTTTAGCTTGATGACTGCTTACTTAGCTTCTAAGCTGCTGGGGTGAACGAGTATTGTACCTTTCCTATTTTGCATCTGATACAATATTATTAGGAGACACTAATAATAATAAAAATAGGTTAAATTTTCCTGTAAGGTGACCGTAATATGCTTCTCGATCATGCAAATGTTAGTAAAAATATTTTCAAAATTTCGGGGCACTTTTCAAACTTTATAAGCTCAAGCAATTTGTCCCACAGTGAATTGAGGCAGTATAGCTTTGACTCATTCACCTCATTCTGTCATTCTAAGTCAGTAGTAGGTCCCACATTATGTGTTACATAATTTTAAGTCAATTCCAATGACCGATAGTACCATACAGGGTGTCTACTAGAGACAGTCAAAGTGAGAGAATAACTTGTGCAAACAATTTCAAGCTTTACTCACTGTCTTTGGACACCCTGTAAGGTTTTGTCAAACATGCACAAGAAGAACAATAATTGTTGCTTGTCATTCTTTCACATTAAGCCCTTCAACTCAAGATTGAACACTGTTATATCCATTTTCCGGATAAATCGATATACATACTTGTAATTTTGTTGATAAATGACGTTAATTACGATTATTTTGATTAATCCATCAACATAACATGTTGATTTAAATATGAAATATTTAAAGGCACCCTAGACTAGGTTTTAATTTTACTATGACATTTTGCACATGATCTGTCCCAGTCAAATCACAACTTAATTACGTTGGTGCAATCCTCCATAAACAACAAGTTTTAAAATCAAAGTTTGACTTTTGGTCAAGTTACTGTGAAGTAACATCATTAGACAAAATCAACGACCTGCCATCGTTTTGTTTTATTTCTAATTTAAAAATTTGGCTCAAAAATTGTTAGAACAACTTTCAGATCATCTTTCTGTGCATTTTGTTTTTAATTCCTATCAACTTATTTTTCCTCATGGCCGTCATTGTTTTTTTTATTTAGTTACAAAGTTTTTGCTAAAATAGAAGAATTTTTCAAAGTAACGACTTTGAAGTCCAATATTTACAGTTTTTCTTGCTTGAAATCAATGTCGTGTTATGAATGCGAAATGATTTGCGTTTGTAGCAATTGCCAGCTGTAACGAATGCGCACGGTTCGACCGCAAGCAGTCAGTACGGTCCAAAGCCGGCGACGTACGGCTCAACCGGTTACGGTGCTTACGATGCGCTTGGACAGTCGGCAGCCGCCCAGGATTATGCCAAGAGTGCGGGATACACTGCTGCGGTTGCGCACCAAGCCGCCCAACAAAAGGGACAACAAAATTCGACGTCGGCAGGATCGGCGGCGAATGACATTGCTAATATGTACGGCAAGTCGCACGCTGCGTTAGGCAAAGTCAATGTAAGTATTGTAGGATGTTTTTTTATAATAAATTATAGAATTCTCCGTGAACTTTTCGATATTTGCAATTGTATAATATTACTTTGCTTGCTATTTAACATTGTACACATCAAGTTAATTATTATTGGCGTTCCTAGAAGACATTATTCTCTTTGCAGTCATATGAGAAACAAGGCTTTCATTCGGGCACTCCTCCGCCCTTCACGGGGGCTCTGAGTCAAAGCGCCGGCTTGGCCCCGAGCGGTGCAGGTTACGCACCTCAAGTTTATATTCCCACGTTGCCTCATTCAACGATGGCTATGCACCAGCCTTTACACCAGGTAAGTTACACTTGTTTTAGAGTTTAACTGGTTCTAGGTGGATCTTTGTCAGTAGATTTAATAATATTCTTTGATGGTACATTGCACCAAACGTATTTGAAAACAAAACTTGACCAAGCTAGCTCAAAAATACATTTTCATCACACTGTACTGTTATTTGCATTTAACATACCTCAAATTAGATACGATAAACAGTACAGTACGCCGGTTTTTCGATTGGACGTGACATTGACAACACGCAATTTTCAAATATTTAACAAACACACTTACTCTAGGCAACCACATTCTCATTTTTATAGCCACTTTTGTTACGCTAACTCTCAATAAAATGACGGGGGTTTAACTTTTTTTAAAAGAAACCGCTGCAGTGTGATGAAAACCGTTGAACGGCACACGGCCGATACGTAAATAACACACTCGGTTTGTTCCAAACCTCGCTTGTTATTTACCCGTTATCGGCCTTGTATCGTTAATAACTATAGTGCAATCGCTTATTACAGTTATAAATTTGAGATATACTTTTCTGGGCTAAATGTAGTTTTCACCGAAAAAAGTCAAATAAGTGCACAAAACCTGACTAACAGAATGGTATGGTTGGTAAGTGCAGGTTGGCCAACTAAGCAAAATACCTAGATTACAATACTTTAATCTATCTTTAACGTTTCTTTTAAAATTATAATTATCTGGAATAATCTTCTTCTTCTTCGTCATTCTTTAATGTAAGCAAATTGCTTGTTTTTCTTCGTATCCTTTGCCGTTCAATTGTTAGAAAGGTTCGCTCATCTCTTGCGGGGTCTTCCTACGCTTCGGTGTCCTAAGGGCGACTTGTCTCTAGTTATTTTACTAGACTGTTCTGTCGTCATGAGTTAGTTCCACTCTCTTCTCAGAATTCATTCATTTACATTATCTATTTTACATGTTCTTCTAATGTCCTCGCTTTTCTCCCTGTCAAAACTCCTTGTGTGTTTGATGTATCTGGTTCGGATGACCGCCTTGTAGATTCGGGATTTGGACGCCTATTCTATTCTAACTCAATTTCGATTGCCCTTGATTTATGTGACGTACGAATTTCGATCGTTGGTGTGATTTCGGTTGGTAATTAATTAAATAATTTTTGGTTGGTAATGTTGACAACTTGATATTGAAATAAACTTTTATATCTTGGTTCTTGTGTTTAGGTTCTGTTTTGGTGTTCTTTGTTGTTTTGTTCAGTTGGGGTATTCTTGTTTTTGACAATGGCTTTTAAATTAGGCAATTTTTTAATTGTGGAAAATTTGAAACGTGAGAAAAAACGCAATCGAACCATAAGAGATGATCAAGATCCATTTTCCATCGCCGAGCAAGAATTTGTTAAAGTTCAGCAGTAACTTTCACTTCAGCCATTTTTCACTTTTTCTTCTTGATTCAACACCAACGAACGACAATCACCAAATAAAGCAACAAACAAAGGGAAAGGAAGCAAAACGTGTACATGCAAAAAACGGAGAACGTGACGATAACAAAGAAACACCCAACGAGGATATAATAATTAAAAAAGAGTGGTTATTGCCCTAGTAAATATTTGTCACATTGTTGTCGGCAGCGCCACGATGGAGCTCTGGTAAAACTAACTAAAAGTTATGCACGGAAACTGCTTCACCTCAGCTGATACAATAGAAATATACAAATTTGATGGTAATGTTTATCAAACTTTATTTGTATTTACATTTTTTTGTCTATCACATTTTAGCAAAATATAATATAAAATCTAAAACATAATAATAAAATCTCACTCTTGAGCCTTACAGTCTTGTTCCTTTGTTTGTTTTTGGAAGTCAGTGATTCAATTTTATCCACATCAACACCCTTTCAATTTTGAAGACAGCTTTAACAAGTTGCTTCCAAATCCAAACTGTACCTCCAATTCTGTATGAAATCCATACTGTAGCTCCAATTGTGTCTGTGTTCTGCTGTAACTTCAATTTACTTTTCACCCATCTCTCAGACAACATTAGCCAGAAAGGAAAATCTTCCACCCTAGAAACAGTACTTTTTTGGCGAGGTTTTCGGTTTTTGTTTTATTTGTGTCTTAATGGCTTCTGTTCTGACCAAAACAATTTGCCAAACGGTTTATGCTGTGGGTTTATGTTTCCATTTTGATTTTGAATTTTCACAATTTAATAAATAACACTTGCGCTTGCCACAAAACGGCAATACTTTAAAGACAGTGACAGTAGACAGCCGCCGATTGACACTAAAAGCCCAGTTTGAAGATAGTAGTGGCGCCGCCAAGTTCCTTCGTACATAAGCTTCGAACACTCTCCTTTAGTTATTATATCCTTGTTGGAAACATCCTCTCGACCTTCTAAATTCAAAATTCTAACCTAAAATATCAGGGAATGAGGGTTAACCGAATTTCGACGTCAAATTACAATGTCAACTAGTCTCCAGCTGTTGAAATTAATTTTGACAGTCGAAAAACAATGTCGTCACGATTTTGGTTGTAAATCTCTCCAGCAGAGGGATTTTGTCGCAATTTTGACTGCCGACCCCAGTTTTCGACGTCGAAAATGAGTTATAATAGTCGTCTGGTCTCGATTCCGATATACAGGGTGTCTAAAAAGTCTATTTTTCTCAAAATTTACGTCTTGTTAAAGTAAATAACAGCGCATGACGTGAGGGTGAAATGAGGTTCGCAAGTATACAGGGTCAGTCACAAAGTATACCAACTTTCTTAATTCAAACCTAACACACTGTATATTACTTCAGATTTTAAGAGTACTCATAAAGGCCAATTCAACAATCTACAGTATTGCTACTTTTTTTTTTTTTTTTTTTTTTTTAATTTGCTTACACAAGATTGAGTTATTGCAACACGATTTGGGTAACGCTGATTAAACAAATCACATACTTCCTGCTGCGTTCTCTTACGGTCGCCATATCCCACCATACTTAAGATGTCAGTCTTTTCCTTCTCACTCAAAAACACCATTTTAAGTAATAGGAAAATTTGCCAATTAATTTAACATTATATTGACGTTAGCTGTCATTGTTACATCTATCATTGTTATAGGTAGGTACAAAAAAAAAATCAAAGAAAAAAAAAATCGTATATCGTTGAATTGGCCTTTATAAGTACTCTTAAAATCTGAAGTAATATACAGTGTTGAAAATGGTGAGGTTTTGTTTTTTGTTTATCAATCCCAATCCTCTGACCGGTTTCGCCGTATTACGGCTCATCAGAGAGGCTATAGGGCTTGAAAATTATAATAGTATAAAAAATAATAATAATAATAGGGTTAACCGAATTTTATAATTTTTTTTAAAATTACTTTTTTTTCCTCCTTTTTAAACAAAAAACAAAACCTCACCATTTTCAACCAATCAAATCGGTGTTTACCGAATGATGCGGCATTAATGGTGCTGTTCCTAGATTTTGGAACGCCATCTGTACTTTCTAACTCATAGAGTTGAGTACAGATGTCACCAGATGTTGCACACAACTATAATATACAGTGTGTTAGGTTTGAATTAAGAAAGTTGGTATACTTTGTGACTGACCCTGTATACTTGCGAACCTCATTTCACCCTCACGTCATGCGCTGTTATTTACTTTAACAAGACGCAAATTTTGAGAAAAATAAAATCCGCAGTTTTCGAGATATTTGCAATATTCCAGACTTTTTAGACACCCTGTATATTTGTTTGGGAGGATTGTGTCGTTCAGATAAGCTGAGGTTCGTGCTGCTTTTGCCACTTGGTTTCTTACCTCCGCCTCGATGTCACTGTATCCTGATATTTTATATTATGTCATCTCCTGTTGTATAATTTTATCATCCACAACAAGTTTGCATCTGATAGGTGTCTTTGAGGTGGTCATGCGTTTCGTCTTTGCTGCGGATATCTTCATTTTTAGACTTTTTGTCGTTGTGCTGAATCTCTGTAGGTCATCTTAGTTTTCTGCAATTAGGACAGCATCATCGGCATAACATAGGATTTTGACGTCTTTGTTTCCCATTTTATACTCTTTCAGGTTAGGAGTTTTTTATTATTTCGTCCATAACGTTCATCCTTGTCATATACTACTATTTACAGGAAATCGGTAGTTTTGTCATTAATTTTGGCTTGTATTTTGTTTCTCTGGTAAATACAATAATTAAAAAAAAAATACAGTAAATAGGCACGGGTAAACTGGCTCCGCGAGAAGGGTATTTTAAGGTGTACCACGTCCTCCAGTTGTATTCAGTCAAACGCCTTTTCCAGGTCCATAAAACACTTGGCTAGTTTGTTATACTCGGTGGATTTTTCAGTTATTTGTCGCAAGTAAAATACCGCATATGTGCAAGATCTTGATCTTTAAGGTTGTATTTAGAAGGTTTATGGCTCGGGTAGTTTGCGGGTATCTTTTTGTCTCCTTTTTTAACAGTAAGATTGTGGTACTTTTTTGTCCGGATTTTTTTTTATGTAAAAGGATTTTGTGAATTAAGGCTGTTTCAGGCTTCTCCCGCCGTATTTAAGAAGCTCAATTGTCGAGTACCATCTGGGCCTGGACTTTTTCTGTTCTTAAGTTTTATTAATCCCGTTTCTATATCATTTTCTTCTATTTCATTTACTTTGTTAGTTGCGATTTCTGGTGTATCTTCTTTTTTATATAGTTCTTTAAGATACAGGCCATACAAATCTGGAATAATTAAGTAATGATCTTTTAGTAAACCGATTTGACTTTTTGAACACTTTTCGACTATTAATTGGCTTATACCTCTAACGCATCTGCACGAGCTTTAGTCAACCATCAGCATGGTTAAATTTAAGGAACTGTTGGTAAGCAGTATTGCATGCTTTTGGAGAAAAAGTTATACACGAAATTTACGGCATGTGAATATATTTTCAATGTATGAAACCAGCAATTGTTCATTTATTCTTTGTTGCGTTAATTCAAAAACTCATGAGAATGCAGTAGTTGTAGAAACGTTAAAGTGAACTAAACAATGCAGGAATGAACATTTGCTGTATGGTGGCGTTGATATTTTTGCAGTAGTTTGGTTATTTAGAAATTATTTTGCTTGTAGATGGATGTGCGGCACCAAAGCAGGCGCGCGGTAAGTCACATCATGACGCACCGCATTCGCTTTTAACCACATTTCATTTTGTATGTTATTTGTATAGTGTGCGTTTTGAATTGTGTTGTTGGTATCACGAATATCTGTTACATGATTACCATTTTTTTAAGGAAAAAAAAAACAAAACGGTACAAAATACTGAGGCATGTAATTGAAAATTACATAACAAAGTTTGAATATTTCCTATTGTATCATGCAGTGTTAATCCCAGTTTTTCACCTATAAATTAAATTGAGGACCTTTTAATAATATCCCGTCTGCAAATTTGTCATTTTTTTATTAAGCATTTGATTCAATGGTGAGCCAGATATTTATTATTTTTCTGTTTTTTAATTATTCGTAAACTATTGCAGTAACAAAATTTGGGCCGTGTTTGGTCCCATCAAAAGTGTAGTGTCTGGTTTCTTGGGTTCCAAATAGTCGGAAACGGCTATTGAAAGCTTTCGGAAAAACAAATTGCCAGAGGCCTCTAGAAGCATTTTAAGAGTGTCAGATACCTTCAAATACTCCTGAGAACCTTCTAAAAGGTGCCAGAGACCTCTACAATTGCCTTATTCCTTTCCATAACTGTTTTATATTGCCAGAGGCCCGAGGAGTAGACCGCCGATAATTGTTTGTACACCAAAATGCCTTTTTGCATACAAAATACCTCAAAATGCCTCATAATAATGCTTTAAAACTGCCTAAAATACCTCATATTACCTTTAAATACCTCGAAATGCCTTTAAATTATTTAAATTGCCTCAGAATGCTTTCAAATATTTACCTACACATTTGTGACATTCTTAAATTTAGTTTTAAGGCCCCTGGTGGTGGGACAATGATAAACTTTGATGAAATGCACCCGTGAATTTATTTTTTGGTCACATGGCAGTTTTTAGGTCATATTAATTAATTAAGTAGCATGTCTGCTTTTACAATTTGTACATTATTAATGATTAATGGATTAATGATTCAAAAAAATTACTTTATCAGGTTACCTGATTGCTTTGTCACGTGACCGTTTTTAGGTTAGGTTAGTTAGTAGTTATTTTCTAAGGTCAGGTGACTGTTTTTTCAAATTCTAACAAACAAAAATATTTTTTGTATATTTGTCTGAAATTACGGGTTATATTTTGACGTTTAAACGAATCTTCTAACTGTCATAGTAACCAAGTTAGCACGTGTCAAATAAAGACACCTATCATTTAAAAGAAACGGTTGAAACATTAAATATATAGTATTTTAAATTTAGACAGTGGTAAAAGTGTAAGAACTACGTCACGTGACTTTGATAATTCAATTTTCGATCTCAACATTGAAATTTGTTAGAGTTTTCATGCTAATTTTCAAATCGTTTTCAATTCCATTTTGAAACTAGATTGAGCTTTTGACAAAACGCAGAAACGGTTGAGATGTGTCATTTGAGTATCGATGCACTTCTTTCTTCATATTCGTCAAGTCGTCACCCCACAAACTGGATGATGGTCTGGCACTCAATATTTCATCAAACATGGCAAAATAGTTACATTCTGAACGGACTTCTCCACTTGTCCCATTTTTACGCTTCACTTTATAATACATCCACTTCAAAGCTTTTCATTTATTTTTAATTTGCAAAATGTTCCTAGTAGTTACACCTTTACTAATTCCTCATAAACCAATTGGTAAATTTATCCATTTTTATACTTCTTGGTATCAAAATACCGATTGATTTTGATGTTTGGAAAATTTCCAGTAGAAGTTTTACTTCTTTGTCCAGCCAAATATTTCTGGTAGCCATGATAAGGTAAAATGTAATTATTGCTTACTTTATTAGTAACAACAATTAATGAAATTAGAAACAATTCAAATGATAAAATGAAAAATTTTTAGTTATGTTCTCCTTAAAGAAGTGAAAAATGACATTTACACGTTGACAATACACAATTGTCACGTATTTTCTCGATTTCAAAATCGTTTTCATTTTTAAGGTGTTTCCTTGCTATTTCAATCCCGATACGATCCCAAAAATCGGGACCTTGAAGTGAATTAAGATTGAAACCGAATTGAAAACGGGTTTACAAGGCATAATTTAAAATTTAGACAGTTGTAAAAACTTAAATTGCAAAGTACACGTCACGTGACGTTGATAATGCAATTTTAGAGTTTGCACCACTGTAAAGGCCAGTTGATATCTGTCAAAATTAATCACGTTACCGTTTAAATGTGGTTTAAACTTTAAAAACTTGGTAAATTAAATTTAGACTATTTTAGACAGTTGTAAAAGTTGAAATTGTAATAGACACATCACGTGACTTTGATTATGCAATTTTAGAGCTTGCAACACTGTAAAGTCCAGTTGACACCTGTCAAAACCAGTCACGTGACCTTCAAAATGTAGTTTAAATGTTAAAAAACTGGTAAATTATTATAATAATTTGTAAGGAATATTGTTTCAACTTAATATCATGTAACAAAAATTTTACTATAATAATTAAATGTGCGGTTAATTTTGTTATATTGGTACACTATATTCTCTACTGCTTGGTCTACTACAAATGTATTCCTTAAAATATCGCAAAATTTCCTTTATTTAGGCTTTATTTCGCTCAAAATTCCAATGGAAATATCCCAAACCATTGTGATATACAGTGCGTCCCAAATTGGTTCTACATGTATTGGGATCTCTGTAACCGTAAGAGCTACAAGGTCGGTTAAATAGGGAAAGTTTTAGAGAATTTTATGTGAAACTTATTTCCGGTTTTCAAATTAAATTATTATTCTCGGTTTTCCGGAAAATTGGTAAAACGTCAGAGGCTGCATTTTAAATACTCTTTAATAAAGCCAAAGAGAGTTTTGAAACTAAGACATTATTAAGGCACTTTTTTACGTAGAACACGATGACGTAATTAGAAAAAATCTATCGTCATTGGTTTCCGAGATATGGAGGACGCTATCTTGAAGGCGGCCATAAAAATTTACAAAGTTATCATCCATATCTTGGAAACCAATGACGATAGATTTTTTCTAATCGCATCATCGTGTTCTACGTAAAAAAGTGCCATAATAATGTGTTAGTTTCAAAACTCTCTTTGGCTTTGTTAAAGAGTGTTTAAAATGCACTGTTTTTCCAATTTTCCGTAAAACGGAGAAAGATAATTTAATTTGGAAACCGGAAATAAGTTTCACATAAAATTCTCTAAAACTTTCCCCATTTAACCGACTCTGTAGCTCTTACGGTTACAGAGATCTCAATACATGTAGAATGAATTTGCGAAATACTGTATACAGTCAATGCCTCAAAAAATTCTATGAAATGCCTTATAAATACCTTAAAATGCCTAGTAATGTCTTGTAATACCCCAAAATGCTTCGTAATAAAGTGCCTCATAATACCTCGAGTGTGTACACCAAAATACTTCGGCGATCTACCCCTCGCAGAGGCCTCTATGACCATTTTGAAAGTTCCATAGACCTCTAAGTGCTCTTGAAAACTTTTTAACAAGTGCTATATGCCTCTACAAGTGTTCTAAAAATTTTTAAGAATAAAATTATAGTGTTAGTGTTGGTAACTATAGCGATAGGATTATTAAAACTTTCATATTTTTTTAAATCAAAGTGACAGTAAATGACAACATTTTCAGTCGGGATGACAAAATCAACAACGTGCCTTTTTTGCTAAAATTGCTTATTTTAGAAAGATAAAATTCCAACTATAGTCAAAATTTTATCCATCTAAGATGACGTCAAGCAGGTGAAAAGACACGTCTGTCTTTACTTAAACCGCAATATTTAAACTGCAAATGCGTTGGAAATTTGAAAATGACTTGATAACCAAATGATTATAAGAGTTTTTCACACAATAAAGCTAAAATAGTAATTTGACATACCAACAAAAGACTAAAATATATCTTTACAGGAACTTGTTGTTTAGTTTTATCTGTACATTAAACGCATTGCACACTAATTTTGGGACACTCTGTACTAATTGTGGTTTAACAAACATTACCGTTACTTAATTGAGAATGTCAATCCTGCTCGTTCAACTGTTGTGTTTGCTTGTAAGGTAATCAAACTGCAAGCGCTTTGTGTAAACTAACCATTTGTTTGAATTTGGATCGTAAAACGTTTCAATTACAGGATTCGGGTAATTCAAGTGGACAACGCTCGCAAGGATCGAACCAGGCCAAGGCGGGTTCCAAACAAGGCTACGGTACATCTTACTGGAACCAAAATTAAACACCGTCCCCCCAATTTTAGGGGGTCAGGCTAATAAGCAAGCTGCTCATACTTTGCCCCGCCCTCGCCAGCTCTATTAACCTCCCCAAACGTACTGTAAGGTCTCTGTTAGATAGTCGTAATTATTATTTTAGCAATTATTATGATTAATTATTTAATTAATATCATCGACTTGTTATAATAGTTATAGCTACTTGCGACATATGAATGTATCTTTTCAGTTTGTAGCTGTTTTTTTTTTAATTCTCTGATCGTTGGTAAGTAACTAAACTGAATGGACCCGTAGTTTTGATTTTATTTTACGAATTCGCGTGCACTGACACTAAACAGCATCCCAGCTTCTATTGGTCAGTGTAGTGCGAAAAGCAATCTACTAAATGGTACTTTTATTACTATTTATTTATATATTTTTTTTTAAATTCGTAATTCTTAATCAAGTATGTTTTTTTTGCAATTACGAACTGCCAGAATGGTGTTTTTTTGTGTTTGTTTGAAAGTACCTGGAGTGAAGATTTTTATTTTTCTTGTATTTTTAAGCTACTTCAGCAAATATGCGTGTGTTGTTTTTAGGGGAGCAGTTTTATCCAACGTAACCGTAAATTTATTTGATTTTTCAGACGATTTTATTTAATTTTTTAACGCGCGGAGAGGTGCGGTGGATTTGTTTTTCGGTCCAATGAACTTGATTCATTTTTATAGTTACTCAGAAAATGTAAAGGGCGTTTCCGAAATCGATCAGGAACTCTATACAGAACAGCGGTGGTAAGTGATTTAAAGTTTTTTTCGAAATGTTTTTGATTTACTTAACTTTCAGAATGTCATTTTTATATCATAATTTTCCCACAGTATTTAATGTGTGTTAAAATAGCAGAATTCAAATCCAAAGCAGAATTTGGATATTTCAATCAAAATTGTCATTATAAACCAACACTTTTAAAAGTTTAGTACATTCTTCTGACAGTAGAGAGCTTCAGTCTGGGATTTAATTTCGTTCTTTTTATTTATGTGTTTGATTTAACTCTTTAAACGTCTTTTTTATTTCTCGAAGTTGCCGAAAGCTTTTCTAGCACGGTTTCTCTGAGGTAGGTTGGTAACTAACCTAACCTAACCTAAATTCCGGAGGAAAAATCCCGTTAAACCAATCAGGGAACTGGGAGACTTTAGTAAACTGACAGCACCAGCTGTTTTACAGGAAACGCAGGACAAAATTAGGTTAGAATCATTTTTGTTTTGGCTCATTTGATTAGTTATTCATGTAAATTAAGTGATACTAGCTTTATACAGAAATTGCCAAGATATTTTCAAAACATTTATTCGTGAACATCATTCATAAAGTTTATTGACATAAAATATACAGGGTGTCTCATAACTATATGACAATCTCTCAGGAACATACAGGGGCGGTCAAAATAATACGATTTGTTCTTATAAACAATGTTTCTCAAAGGAACTGCCTTCCAATTAACGTTTTTGGCCGTAACTTTTGTACCACTTTGTATATTGTAATGATATACAGTGTGGTCCAAATGGTGATGCATGTATTGGGATCTCGAAAACGGTACGAGCTACAGAGTCGGTTAAATGGGGAAAGTTTTAGAGAATTTTATGTGAAACTTATTTCCGGTTTCCAAATTAAATTATCTTTCTCCGTTTTCCGGAAAATTGGGAAAACGTCAGAGGCTGCATTTTAAACGCTCTTTAACAAAGCCAAAGAGAGTTTTGAAACTAAGACATTATTAAGGCACTTTTTTACGTAGAAAACGATGACGTAATTAGAAAAAATCTATCGTCATTGGTTTCCGAGATATGGATGATAACTTTGTAAATTCTTATGGCCGCCTTCAAGATGGCTTACAAAGTTATCATCCATATCTCTAAAAAGTGTCTCAATGTCTTAGTTTCAAAACTGTCTTTGTTAAAGAGTGTGAGTAAAATGCAACCTCTGACGTTTTCCCAATTTTCCGGAAAACGGAGAAAGATAATTTAATTTGGAAACCGGAAATAAGTTTCACATTAAATTCTCTAAAACTTTCTTCATTTAACCGACTCTGTAGCTCTTAGCGTTTTCGAGATCCCAATACATGCATCACCAATTTGGACCACACTGTATATCGAAAGAGACCTTCTATTTGACTTCAAAACCAGGTATCTCGTCTTAGCAGATAGACAGGAACTCGCTGGTAACTAACAATTTGCTTAAACTTTGACAGCTGTCATTATTTTCAGCTGCAAACGCCATTAATGGATACTCTTGACATTTTTATCGAAAAATTGTACTCTTCTTTTATTTCTATAAAATTAACGGTTTTCGAGGTAAATTGATTTTTCATTGAACTGCTTAAAACAGAATGTTATTAAAAATATTCGTTAAACTAGTTTTTTTATGTAAATTGCGTAGAATAACGAAAGATATGGAAGAATACTCGTTAATTGAATAATTATTTAATTTAATAAAAAACGAATTCTAACATTGTGTTTTAAGCAGTTCAATGAAAAATCGACTTATCTCGAAAACTGTCCAAGTTTAAGCAAATTGTGTCTTAGGTACCAGTTAGTTCCTGTCTTTCTGCTAAGATACCTGGTTTTGATGTCAAATAGAAGCTCTTTCGATAAAACATTAAACCCAAAAATCATTACAATATACAAAGTGGTTCAAAAGTTAGGGCCAAAAATGTCAATTGGAAGGCAGTTCTTTGGGACTCGATATCTCCCTTAGGAGTGACTTTAGGAAAAATTTGTATATGAACAAATCGTATTATTTTGACCTTCCCTGTATGCTCCCGAGAGTTTGCCATATAGTTATGGGACACCCTGTATAAATCATGGACCATAAAATCTCCATTTTTCTAATTTCGAACATTAAACGCGAATTTGCAGCTTTCGGCAACGTCGAACTGGATAATGACTCATAACGCAGCATTTGCGTGAATGTCAATACAGTGAGTAGTTTGCGATTGGTCAAAAAAAGGTGCTTACAGCTTTTTCTTGACCAATCACAAACTACCAACATTGCCAAGTTTACATGTGCAGCATTTGCAAAACTCACAGCACAGTGACTGGTCTGTGATGGGTCAAAAAAACTCTTGACCAATCACAAACTGTGATTTATGTCAATAAACTAAAAAAAAATATTGAAAAACTCACAGGTTGACAAAAACTTCAAGAAAAAGCAAGTTAACAGACATTAATAAACCAGAAGAAAGAAATTCGTCTGTTTTCACCACTCTACCAAGCTAAAGAACTATGGGACAGTATTCCTGAAATAAGTAGAAGGTTTTCAGAAGAATTACTCGCAGATTCAGCTGTTTTAAACTTTTCTCTACACGAATTAAAGACAGCATTGGAAATGGAATGAAAATTTGTTTTGGTAAGTCCCACCTAGTAAATTTTTAATTTAAATTAATTTACAAACTGATTTCTCATGTATTAAACCGACTATAACTTAAAGTAATTGCTCTCAAAATGTCCAATTTTAAGAAATTTATACTGTATTATTTATCAAAATGAACAAAATTAATTAGAATTGTTTGGCGAGACCATGGTATTCAGAGAGGTGCTAAATTCTAACAAAAATGATTTTTTCCTGAAGCTTTGTGCCACTTTTTTTCGAATAACAAGATTAAATAAGTGAACATTTCGAAAATACTTAAAATATTACTTGCGCAAGTCTCCTGATTTATTAGAAACACCCTGTACTGGTTCAAAAAACTGTTCATTTGACCGAAACTTGAAAAAACAGTCAATTTACAAAAAAATAATCATGGAATACCACAAAAGGCGTTTTTCGTCTCTCACTCGCGTTTGTATTTTGCTACTAGAACACATTTTTAGTTTGCGTTCTTGCAAAAGTGTACATAGGACGGCTTTTGCTCTGTAAGTAGAAAGCGCCTGGACTAAACTAGTAAGATTTCCGTTAAACAAAAGCAGCAGTTTGTATAAGCCGTGTCCTAAATATTTTTCCGTTTAATTTTTTGTCTTTTTATAATAATATCGAAGACGGTCTTTGTGCGACTGACTTTCTTTCTCGGTGTCTGCGGGCGTGCAGTTTCTTTTTCGTTACAAGGAAAACCGTAAGACGAAACGTTAAGGGTCGCAGGTTTTCACTGAAAATGACTTGCTGCGCGCCGTCGCGGCACCGGTTGGACTACTTTTTATTTTACTATTACATTTAGATAGAGTTTAAATATTGATAATGATAAAATTATAAATTATCTTGTGTACCTACCGCTAATTTGTATAAAAATACCCTCCCCCCCCCCACAAATATTGTAGACACTGTATATGTGTAGTTTTGTTTTGTATTTGCTAACTTATGAGACATTTGAGAGAATACACATGAGTACATCTAAAAATTACCTGATTTTTAAATCTGATTCTGACCCATTGATCCATCCCGTTTATATCCACTGTGCCTGGTTAACGTAAGTTTCACACCATCTAGTGGAAGACAATTAAGCTGAATTCATAGTTTGAAATCCGCAAGAAGTAAGCAGTAAGCCGAATTAAAAATAAACAATATACTTGTAGCACTTTCATTCATAGTTTGACAAATAAGCGCAAGCCGCATGAACCGCAAGCAGTAAGCAGCAAGAAATAAGAAATTAATCATTTTTATTTCTTACTGCTTCGTGCATCGTCTGCTGCCTGTTTCACCCATTCGGAGGGTTCGAATTGTCATTTGTCAAGTATCCGATCTTTTCTGGTTTTCACTTGGCAAAAGTCATCGACAAAATTCCTTTTCCGTAAAATGTCGCAAACATTCAATGAATAGAATAGAAATAAAAAATTCTAACCAAATATATATTGTAAACAAAAAAATAAACTGTCAAATAATGACAGTGTAGTGTCAGTCAGTTTACTAACGTCGAAGCGTCGAACTATAAATTGAAACATTTGCGGAAGGCTACTCTACTACTATTGCTTGCTGCTTGCCGCTTACTTCTTGCGGAATTAGAACTATGAAACCAGCAGCAACGTTGTATTCAAAATGGCGTCAAAGTGACAGTTTCAAGGTCACGTCACCGATTTTTGGGTCATAATAATAATTAGCTGTGATCTTGGAGTTTATATGGAAATTTTGCCAACATTTTCGCTCCAATTCCAGGTGAATTTGGCTTAAAATGGCGGTGTTAGCCTGTTTAGGACAAATTTAGTGCAACTGGGGTTTTCTGGAGAAATAACTCAGTTCCTAGACACTTTTACTATTGACATCTCATTTGACAAATTATAGAGGACATTCAGAGCTACAAATTCAGTCATGTGATATTTTGACATATCTATCACTATAACCGAATTAGAGTGCGTCAAAAAACACATTTTAGTGCAACCAAGGATTTCTGGTAACTCACAAATTTGTAAATGTTGCTAATTTAGTGCAGCTGGGGTTTTCTGATGAAATAACTCAGTTATCAGACACTTTTACTATTGACATTTCATTTGACAAATTATAGAGGACATTCAGAGCTACAAATTCAGTCATGTGATATTTTGACATGTCTATCACTATTACCGATTAAGAGTGCGTCAAAAGACACATTTTAGTGCAACCAAGGAATTCTGGTAACTCATGTACTAGGCACTTTTACTATACAGGGTGTGTCTGTTTTACGAGCCTCACCATGTGGATTTCGATTATTTGAATTGGAGAAAATTCGAGCAATAAGGAGAAATTTTTGGAAATTAGTTTTTATTTTTTTACTAATTTGATAAGATAACCGAAAATAAAAAATACTTCAACCTTGTCACGTTCCCTCCTCTACAACGAGGTATTATTATTTTTGATATTTTTCATTTTTCTTATGGGCGCCATAATAAATTTTTGCATATTTGAATAGAGGTTATTTTTCTGATTAAGATGATGTACCATATGTTATGGTTCAGTCTTGGAATTTCGTAAAAATTAGGAATGTTTTTGCAAAGAGCGCCTCGAAAATGACATCTCAAAAATCCATCGATCTGTCAAACGACACTACCCACGTGATATTACTGCCATTTGCAAAATAATGATCATGTGACAATATGTACAAAGCACTCTTTGTGAAGATACAGTTTGTGATATTTTAGTGCAACAAAATACATTTTAAATAAGTAAAATTCAATCTAATATGGCGTACCCAAAACAAAAACCTAAAAAATGATAATAATTGTCAAAAACCTCATCAAATAAATCAGGAAAGACCCAGAATAGTGCGATCAATGAATAAAAAAATATAGCAGGAAGGAGCAATAGCAATCAAAGAGAACAAAAATCGTTCAGTATGGCGGCCGTAAACTGTCAGAAAATCAGTGACGATAATCAATCTGCTGTTGCCCACTATTCACAAATCCACTCGTCAATAATAATTCAACTAACTTAGCAAAACAAACAAAAACAACAAATCTTCCCCGTTTTTAGCTAACTTCACATACCACCAAATATAAACAAAACTGTTTTACGACTAACTTCCGGAATTGGTTTCATTCAATTGCGCACTAAGCGAATGTGGGGGACAAAGATGGCGACTTCCGTCTCGGTCGCTTAATGCACAAACGGGGTATTTGCTACCTCCTGATTCTTTTTGCTCGAAGAGTGCGATAAAATCATATCAATCAACAATTGATTAGAAAGTCAGAGGGGATTCCGTGACGTCATTGAACAGTGTCACATGATCATCGGTTTGAAAATGTCAATGATGGCACGTGAAGAAGTGTCAAGTGACTTAACAGAGAATTGTTAAGCTGTTATTTTCAAGAGACCCTTTGAATTTGACGCATCACCGTAATCAGAAAAAGTAACCCATTTCAAAAATATAAAAATCCATTATGGCGCCCATAAGAAAAATCAAATTTTGATGATGGTAACTGAAAAGCGAAACGTCGGAATTGAAATTTGATATTGTCACGTTGTAGAGGAGGAAAAGTGACAATGGTAAAGTGTCTTGTCTTCAGTTATCTTATCAAATATATTAGTAAAAAAATAATAAAAATTAATTTCCAAAATTTCGGTTTTTTTTTCGGATATCTCCGGAAGTAGTAAAAATTTTTTTGAGCGGCATTTTAATCGGCTCTTAATTGCCCCAATGGTGATGCTTGTAAAACGTACACTCTGTATAGACATGTCATTTGACAAATTATAGAGGAGGAAGGAAGATTTTAATGCAACCTTTGCTTTTTGGTGCAATAACTCGCTTATTTGACACATTTATTATAAACATGTCATGTTGTCTTAAGAATATCTATTCTTTTTAATATTGATTTTTTCGTTTTGCGCAAATTAAAATTTATAAGGGATGCCAGGGATATTCAGGTAGAGTTAGAGATGTCAATTTTTTTATAAGATTTTCTTAGAATTATCAGACATATATATATCTAATTTTCTTGCGAAGCTAAAGCTGCGGACTAATGGAAGAATAGCTTGTAAAAAGCTTCAAACAGTTAATATACCTTACGTAAAAGGCTGGCCGGAAATACGATAGTTTTCGCCCCGTCGTTTGATGTTCGAGAACTAAAGCTAAGGAGGGTGTAATCTGCATTGGGCAGTTCCAGTCAGGTACCAATTGGAAGCATTTGTTGCTGCTTAAGTAAACTAGTTGGGAACGCTGCAAAGATGTCTAAGAGATTTCATCTTTGAAGAGCTAGAAACTTTGCTGATTGCTGCTGTTCAAAAGCGATACTGATACCCCGATGATGTTGTGAGCGAATTCCAGAAATCCTGAAGTAGGATAGTGCAACACACCACGTGATGTGTAGACGTTTTGTTTTTTGGACTAATTCCGTAACCGTGTCAGAGACAGTAAGTAATTAGGCTAATATAGACAGTAGTTCATATATCTGCAATCGTTTCTGGTATCCGATCTATTCACTTAGTAACTTTGTCGTATCACTGACTGGCATGACGTTCTGGATCAGTGTGATCCTATTCGAGTATATTCATACTAAATTGGTCTTTAACTTCAATAAATCATTTCCTATGGTAATGATAAAGAACAGGAGTGACTCGCCATGGTTCACTAAGGGTTTAAGGATCGCTTCTAAAAATAGGAGATGTCTCCATTATATTCGTAAATACTTTTTATCGAATGTTGACTTTATTGCCTACTTTAATAAATATCGTATGATCTTTCGTAACACAATTCGTCTGGCGAAACAATTATACTTTTCATCTAGGCTGAACAAATCTAGCAATAAGTCCAGAGAAACCTGGAATATCGTTCGTGATCTTACAGGGAGATCGTCTACTCGTGCTGTACCTAAGGATATTCAGCCACATGAGTTCAACTCATTTTACTGCGGGGTGGCGGCTGCCCTCGCTGGGGACATTCCCTCGAGCTCCTTGCTGACGTACTGAAATTTTTTAAACTGTCAAATTGTGCCGGATTTGATGGGGTTTCTATGAGGGTTGTTTCTGCGCTGCCTGACAGTGTTTTATCTGTTCTCGCCGATGCAATAAGCGCATCCTTTTTTAAGGCAGTTTTCCCATCATGTCTGAAGAGGGCTCAGGTTATTCGTCTTTACAAGTCCGGTGACCGCTCCTGCCCGGCTAACTATCGACCGATTGCCCTGCTTCCGGCACTGTCTAAGGTGCTGGAGAAGCTGGTCCAGAGGCGGATGATGTCGTTTCTGGAGCGTCATGACCTTCTCAGCCCACCTTAGTTTGGCTTCCGGCCAGCGATAGGCACGAATGATGCTATTTTTTCTTTTCTTCAGGATCTGTATGGCCGCATGAACTCCGGCGATATTTCGGCCGCGGTATTTTGCGACTTGTCGAAGGCGTTCGACTGTGTAGACCAGATCTTGCTTTGGAAGCTTGAAGCTTATGGCTTCCGAGCCGCTTCTTTGTTGTGGTTTCGCTCTTTCTTGTCCGGCCGGAGCCAGGAGGTCTTCATCGGGAGCCATGGTTCTGGAGAGTTAATGTTAACTTCGGGTGTGCCTCAGGGCTCTGTTCTTGATATACATCAATGATATTGTTTCCCTCCCTATTAACGGACAATTCACTGTTTGACCATGACGCGACCATTCTTTGGAGCGGCAAGAGCACCGAATCATTGACTGTCACTATCTCTAAGACCAAGATCCTACATTTTGGATGCTCATTGCAGGAAATTTTTGTTGAGGGTGAGCCATTGTGCGTCCCTAGAATGAACAGATTTCTTGGTCTTATTATTGACGACTCGCTTCGATTCGATGAGCATGTGGACGGTCTGTGCTCTAGACTGGCGTCGGGTTGCCATGCATTGAGGGTGATCTCTGGCAATCTGGATTTACCATGTAGCTAGGAGTGCATACTATGCACTGAATGACTGTCATCTCCGCTACGGCATAGCTTTCTGGGGAGTTTGTTCTCGAAGCCGCTTCAATTCTGTGTTTCTCCTGCAGAAGCGAGCATTGAGGTGCTTGTGTCGTGTTGGATACAGGGCCTCATGTAGACCCCTCTTCCTTGAACATGGTATCCGCACCTTGTGCTACATTTTCATCTTGGAGACGATTTGTCTTGTCCGTGACAAGTTTGGGGGTCAGTTAGTTATCCGAGGGCTCCGGCTCGGTGATTCGCAGTAGATTCGTTTTGAGGCTTCCCATTCCTCACACTGAGAAGATTAAGTCGTCGCTTATTTACGGTGGCAAGAGACTTTTCAATAACCTTCCTCTCCACGTGAGAGGCCAGCCATCTGCGCATGGATTTAGGCGTGAGGCTGAGAGGTTTTTGCATGACGGGGCGTACTATTCTCTGGACGAATTCTACTCCAGTTCTTAAGGGGCCTTGTTCTGCCATAAATTGACCAAGCAGCACTGTTTGTGTTTTTGATCCTCTTTCTCCTCTCTTATACAGGGTAACTGCCTTTTAGTTTTGTTTTTATTTTAATAATTGTAAGGTGTAATTATGTGTGATTCATATTGTATGTGTAGTGTAATAATTATGTATGTTCTTTTTTTGTTTTTGTTGTTGTCTTCCAAAGATGTCTTTAAAATGAACCAGGAAAGGAGAATTGGCACGTGGAATGTGCAAAGTATGTACCAGGCCGGAAAGGCGGCAAACATAGTGAAAGAGATGAAACGACTCCAGATAGACATATTAGGATGCAGCGAAACAAGATGGCCAAATTCCGGTCACTGCGTCATAAACGAATATCACATGTATTTCTCTGGAGACAATACCACTAGAAACAAAAACGGAGTAGCAATAATTCTTAATAGTCAAACCAACATGACCGTAAAAGGATTTATCCCTGTTTCGAATAGGGTCGCGCTAGTCAAGATCAAGGCTAAACCATTTGACCTCAACATCATACAATCATATGCTCCAACATCCCAAAGCAATGAACAAGAAATAGAGGAGTTCTATGAACAGCTTAGAACTGCTTTCAAACACACAAAGAAGGAAGAAGTTAATATAATGCTGGGCGACATGAACGCTAAGATCGGACAGGGAAAGGTTGAGGATGTGGTTGGTGGTTTCGGGCTGGGAGTGAGAAATGAGAGAGGGGAACGTTTAATAGAATTCTGCCAAGAAATGGACATCACAGTTATGAACACTTTTTTTAAACTACCGCCCAGAAGACTATACACATGGAGATCCCCGGTTGATAACAACAATAGAACAGTGAGAAATCAGATCGACTATATAATGATAAATAGAAGATATCGCAACGCGGTGGTCTCTTGTAAGACATACCCAGGCGCGGACATACCGTCAGATCACAACCTGCTACTAGCTCGTACTAAACTTCGATTGAAGAAGATAGACAAAAGGAAACCCTCAAAGGTTGCTGACATGCGAAAACTCAAACAGGATGACGTACTCCAACAAACAAAGGAGAGGCTAAACAAGGAAATCAAAACTATACTTGAAGACAGCAACCAAGAAACAGAAATAGAAGACCTATGGAACAAAATAAAAGTATCAATAACCTCCATCACAAAAGAAGAGCTAGGACCGGATAGGACGGTAAAAAGACAACAATGGATGACAGATTCTATCTTGGAACTTATGGAAGAGAGAAGACAACACAGAAACAGAGACAATGTAAAATACAAGGAACTACACAGAAGAGTCCTCAGAGCAATTAAGGACGCCAAGGAATGCTGGCTAAAAGAAAAATGTGTCGAAATCGAGATCTTACTACAAAAACACGACAGCTTCAACCTCCATAAGAAAATAAAGGAAACAACAGGAAGACACCAAAGACGGGGTCAAGGAATAATCTTGGACTCGAATGACAACATCATTACCGAGACTGACAAAAAGCTTACAAGATGGAAGCAATACATGGAGGAACTTTTCGGAGACGAAAACATCGATAATATGCCCGTCAGAGTCGGCGAAGAAGGACCTACCATCACACAGGAGGAAGTAGAATCAGCTATTAAACGACTAAAAAACAACAAAGCTCCTGGGCCAGACCAGATTCATGGAGAAGTACTCAAACTGCTAGACCCAGAACAGATGAAACTGCTGACCAACCTCTTCAACAAGATTTACACAGGCGGACAAATACCAAATGACTGGCTGTTGTCAACATTCATTCCACTTCCCAAAAAGGCAAATGCAACTAAATGCTCTGACCACAGAATAATCAGCTTGATGAGTCATATCCTAAAAGCGTTCCTTAATATCATCCAAGCACGTGTATATAGAAGACTCGACGAGAGAATAAGCGATACACAATTTGGTTTCAGGAAAGGACTCGGCACTCGAGAGGCCTTGTTCTCCATACAGGTCCTGATCCAACGAGCACGAGACGTCAACGCAGACGTCTTTGCATGCTTCATAGATTTCGAAAAGGCCTTTGATAAAGTCCAACATGGTAAACTTATCTCAATCCTACGTGAATCAGGAATCGACGACAGAGACACAGATATAATATCAAAGCTATACCTACAACAAAGAGCCATTGTACAGGTCGAAAACGAAACATCTGAAGAGTTTAATATAAGGAGAGGAGTGCGCCAAGGTTGTATACTGTCGCCTCTTCTATTCAACGTATACTCGGAACATCTATTTAAAGAGGCATTGGAGAACATGGAGGATGGAGTTGTGATAAACGGGGAAATAATAAACAACATAAGATATGCTGATGATACCGTCCTTATAGCAGACACGGCTGAAGGACTTCAGAGACTCATAGACCGTGTAGAGACCGCATGCAACAGATATGGTATGAACATAAACTGTAAGAAGACACACATACTGATTGTCAGTAAAAACACCATTGGAAACTTACAGTTTACCGCCAACAATGTAGCTCTCACAGTAGCCGAGACAGTTACATACCTGGGCTGTACCTTGAATAAGGATTGGGATCACTCTCGAGAAATAAGATGCCGAATCGAGAGAGCAAGAGGTACATTCAACAAGATGCGTAACGTACTGTGCAGTCTATCTCTCAACATCCATACCAGAATAAGAGTTTTAAAATGCTATGTACTCTCAACCCTCCTATACGGGGCAGAAGCGTGGACCCTTACTGATGCCTCATCTAAACGCATAGATGCATTTGAGATGTGGTGCTATCGCCGCATGCTGAGAATCCCATGGATACACCATGTATCAAACGACACAGTACTGCAACGCATCGGTGGACAACTAGAATTCCTACCAAACGTCAAACGCAGAAAACTGGAATACTTTGGGCATATCATGCGAGGTGAAAAATACCACCTTCTTCAACTCATACTACAGGGAAAAATAGAGGGCCGAAGGTCAGCAGGACGCAGACGAATATCATGGCTGCGAAATCTGCGAACATGGACCGGAATGACGTCAACAGCACTATTCAGAGCGGCGGTGAATAGAGTGATTTGGACCAATGTGATAGCCAACATCCACAGAGGATAGGCACTTCAAGAAGTTCTTTTTTTGCTGTGTTTGTATGTGTTTTCAGGGCTTTGTCAATGACTTTAAGTTTCCGACAATAAAGCTACATTTTTGATTGATTGATTTGAGTAGTAATGGTAGTCATGTATGTAAACATTGAGCGCCAAACAATTACCTTGTTAGTGTCGGAATAGAAGAGTTACTGTAGTAAAGTAGTTAGGTTAGTTTTGTTTTAGGTTTAGTTATTTCTCCATTTATAAAATAACTTGGCATCCCTGGGATCTTTTTTTTTGTAGTCTTTATTTGAAAGAATGGATATTAATCAAGATAATCACTCTCGAGAGAGTTTCGATCAAGAAAGGAAATCCTTGGAACGACCCAGTCCCGAAAGTGATTGTCTTAACAATGTGACCAATTAAAGATGACAGTCAGAGCTACAAATTATTTGCCAAGTTTGGACCGTCATTGGGATTGAACAGGATAAATAAATAAATTTCCACAAGTAAATTTTCGGAAACATTTATTTGTATTTTGTGCGTGCCTATAAGCAAATGTATAAACTTTAAATCTAGAAACGAAACATTTACAAATTTATGAGAATTAATTGGTCACCAAATAAAAAGAATATATGCAAAAAAAAATTCGATTAAAATGAGGTGTAAACGATGAAAAACCATAATAACCTGAAAAAAGAGAGATAAATATTTTTTAATTACAAACTAACTTAAACTTTCTTTCAACAACCTTCCAAGCTGCGAAAAAAAAAACAACACCACAAAAATTATGAATAAGCACAAATTGGAGGGTTAAACTACAGTCTAATGATACAACTAAACACAGACGAAAGACGGTTGTCTCTTCGAGAGACAATCAAGCTTAACGCGACGTAATACTAATAAATTGCATTTCTTGGTTGCATTATTCGTTTAGTTAAAAGTATCGTAACCCATTTATAATATCTCCAGTATATATTTTTAAAAACACATTCACAATAAGTATAAAAATAGTGACGATTATAAGGCAGCCGAGATACCGACCGTAATTATTTTATTATCGATAGACAAAATAACATTCCTCTGTAACACACACAAGCTAGCATTATAAATGATGGATGTTTTTGTTTCGTTTCTGGTGTTTAATCAGATTTTTCTGTCACCTTGTTGACTGTCAAAAAAAGTTGCAAATTAATCTCTGTTATTTAACTGTTTACTGGATTAATTACCTTTTTCCTTAACTTTATCCAAAGCGTCATCGATGACCCCATGGTGTTTCAGGAAATAGGGTCGGACGATCTTGTTGTAGAGAGTCAATGATCCATTAAAGTCAGTGGGGATCATCAACCAAACCATGAAAACGCACTGCAAAAAAAAACCATAATTATGGTCACATATTGTGACAGCCTTTCTCTATTTTTCCAGCAATTTTAGAGTCGTATAAGAAAAGTATGGTAGAATTGGCAAAATTGGTAGAAAGGTAACTTTCTCCTCTTCGCTCTTAATATTGAGAAAATAAGCAAAAATCATTAATGCAGTTACATTCCCACGATAATGTTAATACTGCTTAGCTAGTTAAGTTCCCATGCTATTCGCCTATTTTATATTCCCATGCAGATGTATTAAATATAGGTTAAGCATGATAATAGTTAGTTCTTTAGTACCATCCATTGTATTCGCTTCTTGGCAAAATATTTTTTTTTAAAAACCTAAATTTCATTTTTGATATTCTAACTGGCGCAGTCGGTAGGATTTGCCAACGGTTCTGTGCATCGCGCATCTATACCGGTTTGTTTTAACGATTCGTGGCAAATTCTCGTCCAAAAACGCGAAACTTCAAGGTGGTCCTGAAAACTCACCCCTAGACCAGGAAAAAGGAACCAGAATCGTCCTACATCCTTTTGGTGCGAGCAGCGAGGAACAAGAATCGTCCCCCAGGTCATAAGTACACCAGGGAGAAGACACAAATCGCGACTCCTATTGGAACTTACAGACTAAGAAAAAACCTAATCTACATGAAGACATCGAAGATAATTTTCCTACTGCTATGGAGCTGGACTTTCGCTTGCTAAACTGTCAACTTAGAACCATTAATAAACCAGTTTCAATCAATTAAGACCAAAAGTAGAGCTTTGTCAAAACATTTAAGAGCACATGACACACTTGACAAAGAATACACCAAATCTTGCCCATGTATAACATGAAAAGAAGTAAACGAGGCCTATTAAATCCTCTTGGATCATTTATAAAATGTATCACTGGAAATATGGACCAAACTGATGCGGAAAATATCGATCAGAAAATAAGACTTCTGCAAGTTAATCAGATGCAGTTAATCAAATCACGTTAATGGAATCGACCATTGATACATTTCAAGGCTTAATATCGAATATTACGCATAATGAAATAATTTTAAGATCACGAATAATACAAATAGAGCAAAGCATTAAAGAAGCAAAACTTCTCGGTGACAATCTGAGATATTATTTCACAACTTTTATATTAATCAATCAAATATCATCAATTTATGATATTCTTGATAAAGTAGAAATTGCGATAACCTTTGCTAAACTAAATATAATGCATAATTCGATGGTGGATCCTAAAGTGTTCTTAAAAGAGGTTCAGTCAATCGAAAATCTTCAATTTCTGCAAATATAGAAAATATTCTATTAATCGAGAAATTAGTAAAGATTAAAGGCTATCAAAAGAATACCAATTTGACTTTTATAATTGAGCTTCCACTTGTTGAACTGGATGTATACCAATACTTCAGCGTGCATGCTGTTCCTATGCCTAATGGTCAAGAATTCATTGTCAATATTCCACATAAACCGTATTTAGCCCTCAACGACCGGAGATACGTTTACTTGGAGGAGAAATGCGAAGAAATGATTGACAACAATTACTTATGTCAGAACACTCATATGAATACATTAGAAAACTTTCCACCTTGTGAAGTTCAACTAATCAGCCATAGTCAGAACGTTACTTCATGTCATCCATTCCAGTTGAAGTTATCGACGCCTCAGGTTACCAAAGTTGTCGACGGAAAATGGATCGTAACCATACCAAAACGACTTGTTAGCACCGCTGATTGTAATCAGGACAAAACAACAATTCCATTATTTGGATCCTATTTAACTGAAGTGTCTATCGATTGTAAATTACAAATACAATCGATTATGTTAGAAAGTCACAAACCTAGCCAATTGACATACAATCAAGTTACTTTGCCAAAACTTGAACTGTCTTTGATTACTAATAATCAATCAATATACGAGCCACCATCACTGGATCTTCAATGAGTTATCAAGTCAGAGTTATTCAATTGGTTCATTGGAACCACCAATGAGTTAAAAGAAAACCTTCAACTTCAGAAGAAAATGCTTCAAGAAGCTACAACCAGTGTTTATGTGAATCGGGTTAGTTTATGGACAATCGCGTTATATGTAGTTTTCACAAGCCCTAATAGTGTACTTCATTTACAGGAAAATTGTAAAAAAGTGCCGGAAAATGAATATCCCGAAAATGACATTTTTTGAAAAAGTAAAACCACATTTTTATGTTATGTGCTTTCATCTTAGAGGGGAGGAGTTACATTCCCACGATAATGTTAATACTGCTTGGCTAGTTAAGTTCCCATGCAGACTCAGCAAATGCAGATGTATTAAATATAGGTTAAGCATGATAGTTAGTTCTTTAGTACCATCCATTGTATTCGCTTCTTGGCAAAATAATTTTTTTTAAAAACCTATGCGTAACTACTAACTATGCGTTTTACTGATATGAAATGAAATGTTTTGTTTATTTTCTTATAAAACTCATAGCCTTAGCAACTTGTTGTCTGTCTGCATGACAATAGTGATCAGTGTCAGTGCTATTGTCACTTGAATTTCGTTAACTGTACGTAATAATATCAGAAAAATGGTTCATTTAACAGAAATGCACAAAATAGCCATTCTACAAATGATTGGTTATGGAGATAACACACGGACACAAATGGAAGTTTCTCGCTTATTTCACGAAAAATTTCCAAATTTGCCGCCTATATCCCAAGGAACAATTAGCAAAATAGAAAAACAGTTTGGCGAGCTTGGTCATGTGAGACAAATAAAAAAAGTACCTGCCAATGCAGTGAGTGATAATACGAAATTGGATGTTATGCTTGAGTTTCAAGAAAATTCTGGTCGAAAAGCACTGTTCAACATTAGCCACACATCAATTTTTCGAATATTAAAGGAAAGTAAAATGCATCCCTATAAAATGATGCCAACTCAGGAGCTAATGGAAGACGATTTCGACAGGAGAACGTATTTTTGTGAACAAATGATGGAAATGTTAGATAACAATATAATCCAACTAGAAGATGTTTTGTTTTCTGATGAGAGCACATTTACACTTCACGGTCATGTTAATCGTTAAAATTGCCGCTATTGGTCTAATGAGAATCCTCACTGGATGAGAGAGGAACATACGCAATATCCTGTAAAAGTTAATGTTTGGGCAGGAATTGTTGGAAATCATATCCTAGGTCCTTTTTTCATTGATGGCAACTTGAATGGAGATAAATATTTAGAACTGCTCCAAAATAATGTCGTGCCAACTTTGACAAACTTATATCCTGATCCAGCAAACCCACAAGTTCCTGCCAATATACTATGGTTTCAGCAAGATGGGGCACTGCCCCATTACCAAATCAATGTCCGGCAGTACCTGAACCAAAATTTTCCAAATCGGTGGATAGGGAGGCGCGGATCGATAGAATGGCCAGCACGATCTCCTGATCTGACGCCATTAGACTTCTTTTTGTGGGTATATGTCAAAAGTATTGTATACCAAACTAAACCACTCAACTTAGATGACTTAAAAAGACGAACCACGCTTGCGATTAGATCAGTCACGCCCGAGTGAAAAAGTTTTTTTACATTATTTGTGAAATAAAATAATTTTCTTTTTTTAATGTTAATTTTTGTAATACACCTTGAAAACACTTATTTTCGAAACAGTTGAAGATAGGTATGGGACATTGTACATGAATTATGTCTAGAACTTTCTGAAGAATCCAAAAAACTAATAATATGGGTTGCCCATATTCGACGGACCCATCTGGCAACGCCATAACTTTTGACAGAGATGTCAGATCGCTTAATGACATACCGCGTTTGAAGCGTCAGTCCAAGCAGATTTTTACCATGGAACAATACACGCCACGCGAGCGCTCTGAAATAGTTGAAATTTACATTCAACAGAACAAGTCAATTGTGAAAACTCAACGTGCTTTTAAAAAATTAAAAAATGTGAAAAGTGCGCCTTCTAAGAACACCATTAAGCGTTTATACGAAAATTTTTCGACTGGTGAGGCTCTTTCTAATCCGAAGAGGCCAAATAAAAGTCGACCAAGGCGATCGGCCGAGAATATCGCTGCCGTACGAGCCAGTGTTGAGAGATCCCCAAGAACATCCCAAAAACGCCGTTCTCAGCAGTTGGGCATGGCTCGGTCCACTTTACAACGGATTAATCGCGTTGATTTGCATTTGTTCCCGTGCAAAATTCAATTGACGCAAAGATTGTTGCCTGCGGACAAGCCTCGTCGATTGGAATGGGCCCAAAGAGTCATCGAAATGGCCGAAGATGACGAGCAATTTTGGAACAAAATTATCATGTCCGATGAAGCCCATTTCACATTGAATGGGACCGTAAATAAGCAAAATTGCCGTATTTAGGCAACTGAAAATCCTCAGGAGATTCAAGAAGTGCCTCTTCATGACGAAAAAGTCACAGTTTGGTGCGGCGTTAGTGCGAAAACGGTCATTGGGCCGTTTTTCTTCCAAAATGAAAATGGCCATGCTGTTACCATCAACCAGGAGCGTTATCGCGACATGATGACCAATTTTGTGATGCCAATTATTCGTCGAAAGCGTATGAGGCAGTTCTGGTTTCAACAAGACGGCGCTCCACCGCACACAAGTCGCATAACAATCGATTTTCTGAAGAAATTGTTTCCGGGCCGTTTGATGTCGAAAAGTGGTGATTTGGACTGGCCACCGCGTTCGCCCGATTTGACGCCGCCTGACTTCTTCTTGTGGGGATATTTGAAGTCAAAGGTTTACGTTAACAAGCCAAGGACCGTAGAAGAGCTCAAGGACAACATTCGTGAAGAAATAGCCGCTATTCCGGCCGAAATGTTGGCGAAAACGATGGAAAATGCTGCAAAAAGGGCACAATACGCCATCAACGCCAGAGGCGGCCATTTGAGAGATATCATATTCAAAAATTGATGTAAACAAATCTACTTGGAACAAATTAAATGATTAAGATTGCCAACCGCCAAATTTTTATTTTTTTCTTTGATTTTTTTTAAAAAAACATGGGTCCGTCGAATATGGGCAACCCGTTACAGGGGGTTGTATTTAAAATAAGAAAGTTGGTATCGGCCACTGTCACATGTTTGTAAATTCCGAGGGCTAAACCCCTGGGGCATTATGGCGTACAAACTTTAGGAATTAATGAGCATTACTGGAGGTACATTGGTATTTCGAAAACTGTTAATAGAATTGGGAGTCTAAATTAAAAGTCTAAATTATATTATAAAAAAAATTCCTTCCTTCTATACATCTAGCATTCAAATTTAAACATAAATAAAGTTTGGTAGTTTCAATGAATTCGGTTGGAATACAATGGAAAATTATGAATTTGGTAATTATACTTTTAAAAATTTTGACGTTCTCTAGCTACAAAACCGTACCACTAACCCATCAACTTTTATACGTCAATAGAAAGCTTATTTCATTGGATATCCATTGGCACATAAAAGTTTATACAAAATGTAGCAAATAAGCTAGTTATTGAAGATTGAACGAACGAAAGAATGCACCAAAAAAGCCTCTAGTGGCCGAACTGTCTAACCTATCTAGACTGTTAGAAAGCTCATTTCATTGGCTATTCATTGACGTATAAAACACTACTAAAAATAGTGCAAATAAACGAGTTATTGAAGATTGAACAAAAGGATGTACGAAAAAAGTCATACAAAAATGGTCACCTTTGATGTTCTCTAGCGGCCAAACTGTTTAACCTATTAACCCAAGTTGGGAAATTTTTAGAAAGCTCATTCCATTGACGTATAAAACTCTAGTAAAAATAGTGCAATTAAGCGTGTTTTGAAATATTAAACAAAAAGATACACAAAAAAATTTAGAGACGCCCTCTAGTGGCTAAACGGTACCACTAACCAACCGACTTTTACGTCAATGGAAATTTCATTGGACATCGACATATACAAAGTGTTACAAATACCCGTGTTATTTACGGTATTAAACACTGAGCTACTAGGTCTACTACGATGTAATGCATAGAAATTTCTTAAAAAACCGATTTTGCAAATGACAATTTTTGGTAAGGGTCAAATTTGTCTGAAACACCACTACTGGTTCCAATGGGTTTTGCGTTATGTTGGCCACTTAGTGCAAGCGAAAACCGACTTTAATGATTTTATTTCTACAGTTTTGCTACGGCTCTAAATTTGACACTCACTGTGCTAGATTTGTGCCAAATATCAGGGCCGTACCTGACCGATTTAAAAAAAAAATCCTTCAAAGAAGTTAGACTGGTTACAGCATAGACTAAATGATAAGTACAGGCAACCAGCGCAATGTAATTAGGGTGGCACCCAAAAAGGAAGCCGTTTACGCTTCCTAATGTATTTCGGCGGCTTCAGTTGTAGGTAAACTCTAAGAGATGGCGCTAATACAGCTCGTCATTGCAGACATAGTTGCCAACTTTTGCAGTTTTTCCTATAATTCGCTTTTTTTTGCTATCGCATCTGAACTGCGTAAGAAAGCTTGATTTTTTCAAATAAATTTCAGTTAAATTTCTCGTATTTTGAAAACTGAACAAGATAAGAATTTCTGGTTTGGGATATCGAGAATAAAGATTCGATTTATTTTAAGACTAAAAGTCACAGGACTCTTTTTTAACGTCAAAACAGAATCCTGAAGGTCACGTGACCGTTTTTTAGTTTTAAACTGATACACTAAATCACGTATCTATTTGTAAGATTAAAATGTCATTTTTAACGTCACGTGACAGTTTTTAAGTTTAGACTATTTTTTTTTCAAATCGAGCGACTTTTTTAACGTCAAAACAGATCGTGAAGGTCACGTGACTCTTTTAAGATTAAAAATAAAATTTATAATGTAAAATGACAGTTTTAAATGTCATTTGAAAGATCACGTAATCGTTTTTCAGTTTAAACTGATATTTTTAAAGACACGTGACCCTCTATACAGTGCAAATGGCCACGTGACAAATTTCAATTATTTTAACGTCAAAACGAAAACCTAAAGATCACGTGACTGTTTTAGATGTCAAAGTATTATTTGAAGAGTCATCTGACTCCTTATAATGCGCGAATGGTAACGTGACGATTTTCAAAAATAAAACAATTTTTTAAAGGTCATGTGACTCTTTTTTAATGTCAAACCCAAATCCTGAAGGTCACGTGTGACTGTAGATAGCGAAATAATGTTTAAAGAGTCACGTGACCGTTTTTCAGTTTGAACTGAGATTTTTTAAATTACTTGACTCCTTTTAATGTGCAAATGGTCACGTGACGATACAGACACACGTTACTCTCTTTATAATGCATTTTCAATTAAAAACGTGTTGGCGTCAAACCGGAATCCTAAAGGTAACGTGACTGTTTTAGATGTTAAAAATATTATTTGAACAGTCACGTGACTCTTTTTACAGTTCATAAAGTCGCATGACGATTTTCAATAATCAAATTTTATTTTTAACGGTCACGTGACTGTAAATGACAAAATATTATTTGACGGGTCACGTGAGTATTTTCAATAATTAAATTTAATTTTAAAGATTACGTGACCGTTTTTTTAGTTTTAAACCTCGTGACTCATTTTAAGGTACAAATGGTCACGTGACTGTTTTAAGATTAAACATGGAATTCGTAATGTATTAAGTATAAAATAACCCCCCTTGATGAATATTAAAAATAAACTAATAACAAATAACGAAACTAAAAAAAAAACGAAGTGAAACACAATAATTAAAGAAAACACACACAAAATCTGTTATTTCTTGCCTAGAAACAAAACAAAAAATGTGATTTGTCAACTAGACAACGCCGCCTTAAAACTGATGTTTTCCAACAGTCAAAAGATTGGAATTGCTGCGTCTGGCTTCAAAATTACGCGAATATGCGTTTAGTGGTGCCATCTCATGCTGCTTAGTTAAATTAATTTTCAGTTCCATTGCCACTGTTTGTCAAAGGCCGCATTCGTTTTCAAGCTCCATGGAGCGAGCAGCGCGTTTTTGACGTCACCATGACGTAATTTAGCAGAAGCATAATTTAACCAACTGTCAAATTACGTCATTGTGACGTCAATAACGCTCTGCTCGCTCCATTGAGCTTGAAAACGAATGCGGCCTATACTTATCATTTAGTCTATGGTTACAGTCAAGAAAAACGTTTAGTTAGCTTTGGAGCCCTCTGGCGGCCAAACAAAGCACCCTATCAACACAAACGGTCATTTTTTTTTTTGGAAAACCCCATTATATTTTCTATCCATTGACTTATAAAAGTCTATACAAAGTGTTGCAAATAAAGGAGTTGTTTGATAATACAGTTTTGACTGAATTTGGAAGCTACTACTTTAACCTTCAATAACTCGATTATTTTGACAGTGTCAGGGTGGTTCAATGTCTCAATTTAAAGAATGCATTTTTCAAATAAGTTACCTAATACGAACTTACCTTAATTTTGAACAGATAATCAGACAAAGTTATAAGAATAAGGAGTGTTCAATTTGAAAAACGTGTATGACATTAATACACGAAATATGTGTAGAATTTGACGTAGAATCCAAAAATGCAATAACATACAAGGTGTCCCATTTAAACTAAGCAGTAGTTGATATCTACTTCCGGTTAAATCGTTGCACGAATATTTACTTAATTCAGAACATTAGTGGCTATTGTTAGGTTAGGTTAGTTATTGGGAATTAGTGTACAAAATTGTACAAAAATTGTACGGTAAATTCTCGCCTAAAACTTCTTCAATGGTATGGATCACTTTCTCATCAAAAGTTTCCATCTCACTCTTCATTTCATTAATTATAAAAATCTTTCTTTTGTTCTTGTTGTTCAAACTTGCCTTGATTTTTATGTCATCAAGTTTGTTATTACTTTTATCTCTTCTAACTTGCTGTTTTGACTTACTATCATCTCCTCTCCAACTTTTATTTATCCAAGAGCAAGTTAAATAGCATATTTTGTCGTAACGTAGTATTCTAAATAAGAATTTTGTCTATTGTCTTTGGGAGTCTAAGTTTAATTGTCTATTTACTTAACTATATTTATACAGGGTGGTCCAGTTTTAAATGTCAATAATTCACCAATCCATAGCCAATTAAAAAATAAGTTGACATGCATTATGTAATTTTCCTGAAAAATGATTCCTAAGGAAAATACACTCCTTCAAATTTTTGTTTAAAAAATCGGTTTTTTTGTCATAACTGTCAAGATGGTTTTAATGTTTTTGCCTTCTACGTCTCTAGATATTTTTCAAAAATTACGTGTTTTTTTTAATTTCATTGTTTACGATGAAAAAGAAATTATCTCTTATAAAATTTTGATTTAAAACTTCTTTTACGATATAATTCAATTATTACTTTCAAAGACCCAAAACTAACCCAACCCAACTTAAAAATTGTCTTGGAAACAGAAAATTCACTTAAGAAGCTTAAAAAATTTAATTGTAGCTAGTTTTCATAGTTTCCAGACAAACTGAAAGACTTTAGTTTTGAAAATTGACTGAGAAAAGATAAAAATTGATTTCAGAAGCTTAAAAATTGTGTTTGTAACCAGTTTTCATGCAAATTGAGAGACTTTAATATTGAAAATTGATTTGTACTTGTAGACATAAAAAACTACTTTTTCTAGAATTTTTTACTACAAATTCTTACATTTCAACCTTAAAAATTGACTTGAACACCAAAAAGTGACTATGAACTAATGAAAAGTAATATCAGAAGCTTAAAATTTGCATTTGAAGTAAGTTTTAATTTTTAAGACAAATTTCAATATTTTAGTTTTGAAAATAGTCTTAGATAGAGGACATTGACATTAGCTTCATGAAAATTGTCTTGAAAACTAACTTTTCTTGCTTTTTACTTTGCTTTTAATTTTCTCAGAATTCTGGACTATTTTTAGTGTTTCAAAACTGCTTTCAGCTTGGAAAATCGAGTTTCAAGACTATCTTTACCAAGTTATTGACACAGCAAACTTAAAAACAATTTTCACATTCTTCATTCTCTTAAAATGGCATTCAAAGCTTTGTCACTATTAAATTGACGTCTAGACACCTCAGTGCTAAACATTTTTTGACTTATCAGGTCTAAAAGCCAGTTTGTACGCTGTCCATAGTCTTGAAAATGTTATTTCAAGCTGCTTTAGTATTAAATTGACTTCTACACTCATCATAGGTGTCATAAATTGTAGCATCTCTAAGAAATTCAGACTGTTTTTAGTGCTTTTAAAGACTGAAGAATCGAGTTTAAGTCTATTTCCAAAAGTCAAGTTTCTTGTGTAATAAAACAATTTTGGTATCAAATGCTACGATATTAGTCTTGAGAACTAATTTTTATAAATGAAATAGTCCGAAAATTTAATTTACTTCTAGACTTGTTCCAGTCTCGAAAATTGAGTTGTACACCAATTGAAGTCCTGAAAGTAGACTTTTGGACTCTCTTTAGTCCTAGTAAAGTCAATTCTAGCTTTAAAAGTCAACTTTTAGATTATCTTTAGAAGTAAAAAATGAGTTTCATGCACAATACAATCTTTGTCTTGATTTCCGGACTGTTTTAGTTCTTGAAATCCAGTTTCAGACACTCGACCAGGATGGCAGTTTGAGAAAACAATTTATAAGACTATTCCTAGTAGTAAATAGCAAGTTTTTAGACTATTCAGTACAAATTTGGACTCTCACAAGTCTTGAATGTTCAGTTTTACACTATAAAACGATTTTTTAAATTGAAATTTGAAGGACTGTAGGTTCCTTAGAAAACGTTTTTCAGAAAAATTACATAATGCAAGTCAACTTATTTTTTGATTGGCTATCGAATGGTGAATTATTGACACTTAAAACTGGACCACCCTGTATAACTTGACACATACTGTATCTACTTAAATGCAATTCCCAGTTTTTTGGAATATGTTTGGAAAAATTGAAAAATTTTAAAACGGTTCAGCTTTAGATTAGTAACCGACTTCTTACCTTAATGAGCCAATACAACGGGAACCAGCCCACAATAAGGTCAGCAAAATACTCAATGACAGAGAATAAGGCGAAGACCACCCAGTACGTAAGCCATTTGGTATCGTCATCCTTTTTGTGGCTCTCAATAGCATGGATCGACATGTAAGCCGGGTAGAGGAATCCCACGGAATTGCAGACCAGTTGGGCACCAAAACCGAACACTAGCCATAATCCAACAATAGCTATACCACCTATAATTTAAAAAAAAGTATCTCTTATAAAATTCTGATGATTGAAACTTCGTTTACGAGATAATTTAGTAATTACGTTCAAAAACCAACTTAAAACAGGAAAATTGACTTAAAAAATGTTGTAGCCAGTTTTCATAGTTTCCAGATAAATTGAAAGACTTTAGTCTTGAAAATTGACTTGAGAGACTTAAAAACTTTTTTTGTAGTTAGTCGTCATAGTTTTCAGATAATTTGAAAAACCACAACCACCAAAAAATATCATCAGAAGAATTTGAACTGAGTTTTCATAATTTAAAAACACATCTCAATATTTTAGTCTTAAATACTTTATATTCATAAAAGCTGACGTTTTTTTACTTGACCTTTCCGTTTCTTAAAACTCTGAACTGTTTTTAGGTCTTTAAAACTGCTTTCAGTTTGAAAAATCCAGTGTCAAGGCTTGCAAATGCGTAATGATTAAATTCGCTATAAGAATTGCTCCTAAACTGTACTTTCACTTTGCTGCATGCGACCTGTAAAATTAAGAGTTCTTTTGCTTCTATTGGTATTTCATTAATTAGGCGGTTTAGACCATCCCACAAATAAAAATAGAAACAAATTCAGGTTTGGTGACCTTACAGTTAGTACCAATTCTATACTAGCTAAGTAAATGGAACCAGACTAGTAAAAGAGAAAGAATGCAAAAACTGTCAACTAACCAAAATAAAAAAAAACAGTAAAAAATACCAGAACGTAAAAACAATTTAAAAATAAAAGTGGAGAAAACAAACAGTACCAAAAAGAATTTGGAACATAAAATAGATAATTAAATGATCAAATTTTTGAAAGATTTTTGAATTGGACTCTATCTCAAATCTTCAAAAAATCGTTTATTTATCATAAAATGACTCGTAAATGAGACTTTTTTAAAGTACAGGTTGGCGCAAAAAGATGGGAACTTTTGGATGTGATGTTGGCAGCGCTGCGAGTTGCACAGACACGCGAAGAGCGAGGCAAGTTGTACAGCAGCACTGGAGATTTAGTAGCCATGGAACAGTGGAAGGTCATTTTCACTTAAATGGCTACGTTAACAAGGAGAACTGCCGCTACTGGGCACAACAAAATCCTGCTGTTCTTCATCAACGTCCTCTGCACAGCCCTAAGGTTACTGTATGGTGTCCACTTTCTGCTCGAGGGGTAATAGAGCCGTATTTTTTTGAAGATTATCAGAGAAACACAGTGACAGTAACTTCTGAGCGTTATGTTACCATGCTCGAGACATTTCTGGCTGCAAAAATTCACAGTGTACATGGCATTGACATGGAAAACACTTGGTTTCAGCAAGACGGAGCAACCGCACATACCGCAACAGTATCAATGGCAGCGGTCAGGCGCCTGTTTGGAAATCACGTCATTTCCAGGAACGGTGATGTGGTTTGGCCGCCTCGTTCCCCCGATTTACCAGTATGCGATTTTTATTTATGGGGTTACTTGAAAGAGTGTAGTTTACAATACACATCCCAAAACCCGACCCTCACTCAAAACAAGAATTACAGAGGAGACTTGCTGAATGCATCCGGCAAAACAGACATCATCTTCGCGATGTAATCTTCAAAAATTGATTTTTCCTTTAATTTCCAATGTTGTAGTGTACATTTAGCACCCTAAATAAGTTTTCCTTTCTTCAAAAGATCCCATCTTTTTGTGCCACCCTGTATAATACAAAACCACCAATCAAATTCTTTCATAGTTAGTATATTTTGATTATTTTATACTGTGCGCAGTAAATGTGTTGCATATAATTATTAAAAATAAAGTACATATTTATCCTTCCAAGGATCACTCAATTTTTGTTTTTAATTGCGCATTTTTAGAACCAATTTAGTTGTGACCTCGTTTATTCAGTTCTGAGTGGATGTAAACTTAGTCCACTGGTTGCAGAAACTGATTCTTCTGATGAAGATTGTATTAATGTGTTTTTGCCCTTAAGGAGACAGGGTGCACCAAACTGCTTTTTTTTAAACTAACTCCATTTAGACTGAGTGTATTTCTCTGTTATTTGAGGAGCTATAAAAGTGCAAATAATAAAATGTTGCAGACAATTTCATCATCTGCAAGATTGTGTATTAAGGTGTTTTTGCAAAGAGCCTCTTTAAGAAAAATAAAGTCAAACATTCTACAGTAAAAACACAGCAAAATTTGTATTTATTCTTAGTTTTCAAAATGTTTCCAAACCTCTAAAATAGTAAATTTTAAAATTTTGTTCCTCTTATCAGAGAACATTTTTGAAATGTCGTTTATTGTCGGAATTCCTATGATGGCTTCGATTTCTTTTCTTGATAAATCTATCGATCCAACGGAAAAACTTCTCACTTTTCCCTTTTCTTCGATATTGAGAGCATTTATATTTCATATTCATTACCATCACTAGCATCGCCCATATCAAATTCAAAATTTAATTTGAAAATCTACTAGTAGAAAGAACCACAAATTGTACCACAAATAACTTTGCGACTGTACCCGACCGATGTATATTAGTAGGCATTACTTGGGAATTGTCAACATTACTATGAATAAATAGGAATTACTGGGCATTAAATTAGTATTATTAATAAAATTAAAAAGGTCTAAATTATTATATTAAAAATTATGAATTTTGTAATTTTACTTTCAATCATTTTGAGTGTCTCTAGCGGCGAAACCGTACAACTAATCAATCAACTTTATACGTCAATATAAAGCTCATTTCATTAGCAATCCATTGACATATAAAAGCTTATACAAAGTGAAGCAAAGAAGCTAGTTATTGACGATTGAACGAAAAATGTGCACCAAAAAAAGTCATAAAAAAATGAGTCAAATTTGACGCTCTCTAGTGGCCAAACCGTCCAACCTATTAACTAACCCCTGTTGGGATATTTTTAGAAAGCTCATTTCATTGGCTATCCATTGACGTATAAAACTTTACCAAAAACAGTGCAATTAACCGAGTTTTTGAGGATTAAACAAAAGGATGCACCAAGAAAGTGATAAAAAAAAATTGGTCAAATTTGACGCCCTCTAGCGGCCAAACCGTCTAACCTGTCAACCCAAATAGGGATATTTTTAGAAAGCTCATTTCATTGGCTATCCAAGTGTGTTATTTACGATTTAGTGACAGAATGCACCGTAAACATTTTTTGACTGGTTAAAGGCTAATTTGACGAAAGAAAATTAGGAAAACACGGTCACGTGACTTACTAGATCGGCCACGACGTAATGCTTTGAAATTTTTTGAAAAACTGTTTTTGCAAATGATAATCTTCGTAAGGATCAAATTTGCCTGAAACACCGCCATTATCTTAATGGATTTTGCGCGTTAGGTTGGTCAGTTAGTGCAAGCGAAAATCGACCTTAATGATTGTATTTCTACAGTTTTGCTACTACTCTAGATTTGGCAATCATTGTGCTAGGTTTGTGCCAAATATCAGGGCCGTATCTGCCTAATTTTAAAAAAAATCCTTCTTTAAAGAACTTATTAGTTAGCTTTGGAGCCCTCTGACCGCCAAACAAAGCAACCTACAGGCGGCCATATTTTTTTCAGAGCCCATTTTATTTTCTATCCATTGACATATAAAAGGTTATACAAAGTATTGTATGTGACAATAAAGACAGTCTTGACTAAATTTGACAAATACTACTTTAACCTTCATTAATTCGGTAATTTTGACAGTTACAGGGTGGTTCAATGTATCAATTTAAAAAGTGATTTTTTTTAAATAAGTGGCCTAATACAAACTTTTTTAATTTTGAACAGAGAATCAGATAGAATTATAAGAATGTGTTGTGTTTGAAAAACTAGACTTTTTGTCCTTTTTCAGAACTGATTTTTTGACCACACTGTATTATAAATTTTGACGTTTTTCTGCACCCATTCCTTGAACAAACCTTGTCTAACATGACAAAACACAAGAACCAAAAATGTTTTGGAGACCAAAAATATCAATTTTACATAAAATGGTAAATATCTCAGAAAGGGATACAGATAGGTATATGACATTAATACACGAAATATGTCTAGAATTTGACGTAGAATACAAAAATATACAGGGTGTCCCATTCTGGTTAATTTGTTGCACACAAATTTTCTTATTTTCATTTTTTTAATTAAAAAAGGTTTTTTTAGACTCTCCAGTTGTAATAATTCAGGAAATTAGTAGGTATTGTTAGGTTAGGTTAATTATTAGGAATTACTGGGCATTACTGGCATATTAGGAATTAGTGTACAAAATTTTACTCAGTGGTTTACACCTCGATTCAATCACTCTACCACTCTACAATGTCAAAAATATAAAAAAATCTGTTTGCTAGGAAAAAGCTTTTTATCAAAGTTTGGAAGAAAAAAATATTATATTCTTGAACAAGTATACTTTATAATAATGTTGGGTTGTATTTAATAGTAATAATACTACACATAGTAAAATTCTTCCAAGTCAGGTACAATTATGGGTTGTTTTGTTAAAAGAATTACAATATATTTTAAATGGAGCTTAGCCATTAAAACATTGTTTGTCTAATGCTTGTGCAATGTCACAGGTAATGACTCATCAATTTCATGACTAAATTCAATAATAATAGACAATATTCATCAGCATCCAAAAGCATACCAGGAAAAATTAGCTACCAAAGTCAAATTTGAAATTTCAATCAGTTTTTAGCATGATATTTAGTTCAATTAATAGAAAGGGGACTTTAAACAATTGCAATTGTTGAATTAACTTAATGTGTGTGTGTAAGATAACCTTGTGAACTGTTATTGCTTGCTACATTTTATCTGCAACTAAAGTGCAAATATTAATAAATACAAATTTGGAAACTTTTGTTGTGATTGGTAGTTCTTACAACTTAAATATCAAAACAAATATGTGAGGAAAATAACTGGTCAAAAATCACCACTCATTGCATTACTTTGAACATATGGATAGACACATGGTATTCTACAAGCTACAAGTCACCTTTCATATATCTTCTGCTTTCATTTTCGTCCAAGAAAAATTCCTTAGCTCTACTCACTGATTGATTAATAATTGAATTAATATCCATTATCTGGAGCACTTGGTTAAAAGTTAACAACTGACAAAAGATGGTACCTTAAAAGGATTTTATAAAACCACAAAAAAGATATTTATAGTACCAGGTTGATTAGATATCTGGTGATAAACCTTTTGTCCACAAACCAATGTACAAAATGAATATTAATAACAAAAACCTTTGATATGAGATATGCCAGCTAAAAACCACGTTGTCACAGACTTGGTAAATTAAAAAACCAGTTTTGTACTATAATTAGGGACAAATTTGAACTTACCTATGAAAAAGTAGAGTCGGTCGAGGCCAGATCGTTCCGCTTTGTCGAACAACGCGGTCCATGGTTTGCTGGGGTCCCTTAAAGCTTTACTAAGCTGATCTTTAATGTCTTGAAGCTTTTGAGCCATGGTTATTTAACAGATTTCGAGACTTTCACAGTATAATTTGTTCAGCTGAATGCAATTTGACAGGAGTGGATGCTCACTTTTTATGAAGCGCATAAAAAATGGGGCAACTGTCAAGGGCACTTTGACGTTGACATTGTTGATAGTTTTGAATGAATTTTGACAGTCGACGTACTTATACAGTGTAATACGATTCACATACCACATATACTAGATGTGGTGTAATCCGTTTTAGTATATTAACATGTAGATTATGGCTTATATAGTATAAATAACAAATAAAATTTTCGGAAATTTCACAATTTTTGTCGGAAAACCGGGAAGTTCGAAAAATGTACGATGATTTGGTAGAAAAACCAGACTTTACAACACAGTGAAATCAGCTGTTCGGCGATGTGGCGGTACTGTGTTGCCAGATGGTCGACATAATGCCTTTAACCTTAAAAACTGCAGTTTTTTAAACACCAAAATGATGCTTGGCAACCTATACTAACCTGTTTGTCCGGTTCGTATATGTTGCAAATATTTATAGTAGAGGGCAATATATCGGCCGATGCACGTCATTGACGTTTAATGCGCCACGTTGCCAGATGTTTAGTTTTATCATTAAAACCCGAGCTTTATATAAATTTCGTTTTTATTTACTTCTTATATAGAAGCTGACGCAGTTTTTTAACAGAGAATTTTGAATAACAATATTAGTCAATATTGAGGTTTTTTTTTGTCTCTCTGTAAGCAGTTTTAGTCAAGTCATCAACAACAAAAACAAAAACAGGAAACGGTCAACTAGCAATCTGGCAACAACGCACACAACTCGTTAAACGTCGAGATCGAGAAGGTCACGTTTGTGTCAGAATTGCGTTCAGTTAATAAGCGCATGTTAGAAAGAGAGCGCTACAGGTCGCAACTAATCGCTAAGCAATACGAATGCATTTTCAAAACGTCAAACTTACTGATGACGTGCATCGCTCCCGTTAGTGCCCTCGACCATATACGAATCGGCCACTACGGTTAGCACTAGGTTGCCAAGCATTATTTTGGCTTTCAATTGCCGCAGTTTTCGAGGTTATAGGTATTATGTAAATCATTTGGCAACATCGAACCGTCATAGCGCCGAACAGCTGATTTTCTGACAGGTGAAGTGTGGTTCTTCCACCAAATTATCGTACATTTTAAGGTTTATTATTGCAATTTTCTGAAGAAAATTGTGAATTTACCCCAAATTTTTTTTTGGTCTATGCTATAGAAGCCGTAATCTAACTGTTTCTGACTAAATTCGTGGATACCTAAAGTTAACAAGACCCGCAAGGGTAGAGCCACTAATTTCAGAGAAATAAAAAAGAAAATTGTCATCTTTAGCCCTTCTATCATTGTTCTATCTTCTGTCAAACGTAACCGTTACGCTTTTTAGTGCACATGCGCCGCATTCGTTTTCGAGCTCCATGGAGCGAGCAGGGCGTTTTTGACGTCGCGATGACGTAATTTAACAAAAGCATAATTTAACCAAATTGCCAAATTACGTCATTGTGACGTCAAAATGGCTCCATGGAGCTTGAAAACGAATGCGGCCATGGTGTTGTAAGGTATTTGCCTGCATCTTTGTTTTAGCAGTTGCAATTATGTGGTGTCAGTTTAGCGACGGCTACTTTGAAGTTGACTTATGACAATTTTGAGCGTTAGGCACATGTGAGGTTAGAATATATGATGGAAGGTAGAACCAAAAGATAAGATAGACTGAAAAACGTGCCCACCTAGTTAAGGGAAGAGTTACAAGTTATTTGATACCTTTTTTAACATAATATACGCATTAAGTTTAATCAGCTCCCTTATTATTGATCCAACCAACACAGGTGTAGCATCTTAAAATATCTTATCTTTCGATTTTAGGTTTTTTTCTTTTAGATTTTTTAGTTTTGGGATGGGTAAGTACGATAAGGAGCTTCACCGCTTACAGGAAAAATTGGATCAGTTACGGCGTCGTTCTGACCGCCTTAGTCGAGGGAAGCCTCGTCGCGGCAATCATGCTCATGCAAAAGATGGCCGTTCTCCCTCTAGTCCTTCTTCATCTCGCCGGAGAAGGTTCAAGGAATGTGATCGATATGAGAATAGACATCGTTCAGCCTCCACCCGGCATTTAAGTAGCAGTCCGCCTAGTCGGAATAATTCTAGACAAAAAATGTCTTTTACTACCAGGCGTGTCCGTAGTCCACGTGGTTCGGCGTCAGTTGATCGTCCGCAACCCATTTGTAGTGACTCGGCTCGTTCCTGTAAAAAATTTTGACCTTAAGATTTTGATACCAGTGACCAAAGCCGAAGTGGGTCTGTTATTTCTCTCTTAACCAGCCCAGAAAGAAGTATTTTATCTGGTTTGCCTACTGAAGATAATTTGAGCAATTCCGGACATAATCCTGCTTTAACTTTGGACAGAGGGGAGCAACAAAATGCTCTTCCTGACCACTTGCTGGAATTGTTAGGGGACAACCCTCAAGTTAAAAATAATAATAGTTTTGTAGTGAATCCTGAGTTAGAAACTCACTCTCAAAAGCTCAATCCAATTCCTGATAATCTTCCTTTGGCTAATGCGCCCCTTCTTGAACCCAGAGGTTTCAGTTACTGTGTCACGAGATACTTTAACTCGGGACAAATTTAAAGCTGGTTTGCTGGAACCTGTGCCCTTGCTAATGATCAATTCTTGACTAATAAGGCTGTTACTTTGTGCAGTCAACTGGGGTTATTCTAGCTAACCTACGTTATAAGATTTCTAAACAAAGGAGATATTTGGCAGCAAGGATCTTTAATAAATCCATTTCCCACCTGGCTACCACCACTAAAATCGATCAATTTTTATTCGGTTCCGATTTTGGCGAAAAGATGAAGGCACTGAAAAGTGTAGAAAGATCAGGCAAGGATTTAGCTCGTTCCCGTGTAGGTGTCTCAAAGCCTTTAAACTCTTATCGCCCGTCGTTTTCTCAGCGAAGGGAAAACCGACATCAAACTGGGCAATCTTCACAGAACAATCTACATCAGACTCAAAAGAGGAGGAGACAACCCAACCAGGGACCTCAACGCAATTATTACAGGAAGTAACTTTACTGGTTGTGTAGCGTTTACAATACTTTATATCAAATTGGGAGCTACTTGGTTCCCCACAGTTTATTTGTGTGGATTATGGGCCTTAAAATACCTTTTGCTAGGACACCAAATTTACCTTCAGCAGGAGATTTTGCAGTTGTTATCTAAAGGAGTTATTCAAAAGGCAAAATCTAATAAAAACCAGTTTTTAACTTCATATTTTGTGGTGGATAAATCTGATGGGGGTAAAAGGTTCATATTAAACTTAAAAAAATTGAATGTTTTTATTGATGCTCCCCACTTTAAAATGGAAGATTCACGAACCGCCATGAAATTGATTTGTCAAGGAAACTTGTTAACCAAAATAGACTTGAAAGATGCATACTTTTCTATACCAGTCCATCCCTCACTCAGAAGGTTTTTGAGGTTTAAATTTAACAACTGTGTTTATGAATTCAACCTTTTGGTTTGTCTATTGGCGTTTCAAGGTAAGAGATACTCCCTCTGGTGATCAGTTTTGAAAACAGTTTTGGGTACTCCAGAAACAAAATACTAACTTTGTGTTGACTGGTCTTCAACACTTGGTATTTACTGTAAACAGTAGTAAGAGCTGTTCTATTCCATCAACACGTTGTAAGTTTCTGGGTTTTTTATTTGATAGTCAAAAAATGAGAGTTGAGTTACCTATAGAGAAAAAGCTAAAAATTGTACAAAGTGTGACGATTTTGTTGAGTAAGAAAATGTTTACTATTCAGATCTTTGCCCAATTAGTCGGCCTGGTTTCTGCTTGCCCAGCAGTCAAATATGGTAAGTTATATACGAAATCTCTTGAGCGAGAGAAGTTTTTGGCCTTACGGAAAAACAACCAGAATTATCAGACCAAAATGAATCTGTCTCAGGCAGTTATCGAGGATTTACAATGGTGGAAGGTTTCAATATCCTCCGCTTATAAAGAAATGAATTGTACATCTTTTTCCATTGAAATCTATACTGATGCAAGTTCGACTGGCTGGGGGGCAGTTTCTGGCGTTCGTAATACTTTTGGGTTCTGGTCCGATCACGATAAAAAGAAGCATATCAATTTTCTAGAGCTTAAGGCAGCTTTTTTGGGACTTAGACATTTTATGGGAAATGATTGTTTCAAGAATATGCTGCTTCGTATAGATAACACAACTGCAATCTCTTATATCAATCGGATGGGTGGCATTCAACATGTTAGTTTGTTTCACATTACTAAGAGAATTTGGAAATTTTATAAAAAAAGAGATTTGTGGTTATATGCAGCTTACGTTCAGTCTAAAGAAAATAAGGCTGATAAGAACTCAAGGATGTTATCCTCAGATTGCGAATGGGAGTTGAATTATTATGCCTTCTTAGAAATTGTCAATAAATTTGGTCAACCTGATATAGATCTTTTTGCCACAAATTAGAACACAAAGTGTCATAAATACGTTTCCTGGTTGGAGGATGAGGCTGCTGAAGCTATTGACTCCTTCACTATACCGTGGACAAACTTACATTTCTATACATTTCCTCCTTCTCCCCTATTCAGGATGGTGCTGAGGGAATTGTTGTAGCTCCCAAGTTGCCATCTCAACCCTGGTTTCCCTCATTTATTAAGCTATCTAAGACCAGATCCTATTCTATTAATTTCACTTTCTAGGAGCAGTCATCCTTTATGCAACAAGCTTACCCTGGTGGCAGCAAAATTGTCTGGGAAGCTTTCAAACTGAAAAGCATTCCGGAAGAAGCAATTGGTCGTCAAATAGCCTCAAGCAGTATGAAAGTGCCTTCAAGCAGTGGTGGCAATACTGTAGCGAACATGGAATTTCAGTATTTTCTGCCAGCACTTCTGAACTACTACAGTTTTTCCAGAAGATGTTAGATACTACCAGATGGTCTTATGGTACTCTCAATTCATACAGAGCTGCAATGGCATTAATTCTGCCAGAGGAAATTGGAAAAAACTTCTCGACCTTCTCGTCCCAAGTATAATTTTACTTGGGATCCAAAAGGTAGTGTTGGATTTTTTAGAGATGTCTTATCCTAATGAAGGTCTCGATTTGTTGACCTTGGGCAAGAAACTAATTATGCTTCTGACCTTAACAACTGATCACAGGCTTCAGACCCTATCTTTAATTAAAGTAGATAGAATTATATTGGGCCCAGGGGCATTCAAATCCTAATAGATGATCACATTAAAACGACGAGACCATCCTCGTTAGAGCCCATACTACAAATTCCATTTTTTCACGAGAATCCAAAACTGTGTGTTGCTTCAGTTTTACTAGAATATGTAGCAAACCGCCACACAAAATTTTATCGAAGCAAACGTTAGCACGGTGGATTAAAAGTACATTGGCTGGAGCTGGTATTGACACTTCCGTCTTTGGTCCGCATTCTACAAGGCACGCTTCGACTTCCAAAGCCTTTCGGAATGGAATATCCGTGGACCTTATTAGGTTGATCCAAAGAGTCCAGCTGTTTTGCTCGTTTTTATAATAGACCTTTAGTATCGTTATTTGACTTTGCTAGGTCAGTATTACTTTAATATGTGATTAAGGACGTGTTTTTTGTTTAATTTGGTATTAAATGTTTTCATTCAGTTTGTCTTTTGTTTTCAATACGGAAAATTCAAGAGGGAAATATGGAACTATGTCTGAATGTTTTTGCTGCGATATTGTAGTCTCTAAATGTCTACAGTGTAAGTGTAAAGTGATCTAGAGGACGAAGCGTTCGTTGAATATAATTGAATGATTAAACGAACTTCCACGTGAAGTTCAATCGTAATTATATGAAGCGTGCCACGAACTTTCTAGGGTATTAGAAAGTGTAATTGAAATATAAGATTTTCTTTTTCTATTAAATTTTATTAAAGACCTTTTTCTATTTAAAACAAAATTCCGCTCGCAAAGTGGAGGTTCACCCTTGAATTGTGTCGTTAGCACGTGGCAAGGAAGTACCACGGCATCACTCGACAAATTGGAGGAGAGTTAGGGGGGGGGGGGGTCAAAATGGGCGCCACTGGCTCGACAGGCAACCAGATCCTCCTCAGCTGTTGTACGGGACACAATTCAGGATTCAATCCAACCTTACGAACACTTAACAATTAATTAAGTACTTCTTACTTAAATTAGGTGAGAAGCAGCGAGGGCCAATTAAAAAACCTTAATCTAACAAACGCACTATTGCCAATAACTTGCCGTTCCAAATTACGCCGTGACTCTAGCTACCAGCTTAATGCCAGTAGAACAAGGACACTCTAGTCGTGTTTAGGCGAGATCATCAGCTGAACTCAGTAGCTTCCAGACGAAACTGAGCTGATTTCCGCCCCTCTGGGCGAAACTGCGCCAATATTAGCCACCGGACGAGACTGGGTCAATACTGAGCCTCACCGGACGACCCTTTATTAAGGGAGTTAATTTAGACGGTCACGTGGTCAAGTAAGGGTTTCAATCCAGTCCAGGTCTTAAAAACAGCAGGACCGTATGAAAATACGGGAGTGAGCACCAAGCTGGCCACCACACAAAATTACCGTACAATTCCGCTTCAAACAGGCCCCAAAAGTCAGGAAAATGAACAGGAGTAGCCCAAGCTGACCTCCACGCAAAACTACGGAAATCGCAGATTCTAATCCGCCTACAGGCGATAGGAACACCACAAAACAATCAACCTTGGCGGTTTCCAAAATAAGAGTTCGTGTCTAAAATCCACACTTAAGGTACGCGTCCACTAATCGGTATCGGAACGGACGGTACGCATCGTCGGGATCGGGATTTTTTTGTGTACTGCGTTTACTATCACGGATTATCGGAATCGGTAATTTCCGATGACGATAGGTGAACGCAGTTGTATTTGATTCTATGCAGTTGATTGGAATTGCGATTCGTCCGATGCGTACCGTCCGTGCCGATACCGATTAGTGGACGCCTACCTTTACTGTGACCAACTTAAAAGACAGAACCTCTTTCTGCTATTCTCACAGGTTGAAGTCGAAATCGGAAAACGAACCACGCTGAACCCAGCATGTCGAAAAGGACACCTGACGACACAAGAGCGGAAATCACGGAAGTAGGAAGGATATTGAAAAGAGCGGCATATTTGAATGGACAACAGCCAAAGCCACCATATTACATGCTCCGAATACTACTGACCATGGAAAGGGGGTAATTAATTATTCATGTGAAGTTTCTGCCCAAAAACAAACTGTACATTAATTCAGATTAAAAAAACACGAGTTTTTACAAACACATTTCGAAATAACCGCGCAAACCGCTGAGACATCAAGATGACAGGTGTGCTCGTTTCATGTGACGTGAAAATGCGAGTAACTCGAATAAGTTACCCCACAATCCGAGTTTAATTGTGATCTTTACGTTAGAAGGTAGATAAAATTAATAAACTAATTATCAGTACAAAACACGGACTTTCCGCTTATTAGTTTACCCGCATATAAATTATAAACAAAAGCAAAAAAAAACCGGGAGTAACACGAGGTCGTTAAAATCGATCACTGACATCCAAACTATTACCATAACCTGAGTTATTGAATATTGAATATACGCGGTTTGTTTACAAATGAAAATTAGGAAAACCGAAGAAAAGAGTTTAATATAAGTGACTTAATTAGTGTAGGTTACAACGGAATGATGGAAAAAGAAAAAGGCAACGCCAATTGAAATGGAGCCAATACCGGATTAGCTAAATACAATAATATTATAAACATTACAAGTAAGTTCTTGACAATTAGGTGAATGAGTGCACTGTTAAATTAATTAAAAATTGCTAAAATGCATTGAAATAACAAAGTTAATAACTGATCATTACTAGTGCCGAAAAGTGAACGTTACAAGCGCTTCGTCCGAATAGATCACTCCCTCCCTTTGTTTTTTCTTTAAATTCTTCCATCTATGATTCTTCCCAATCCCTCTATATCGCAGCATTTATCTTTGAAAATGTAATGGTTATTGGTTACGTTTGACAGAAGATAGAACAATGATAGAAGGGGTAAAGATGACAGTTTTCTTTTTTATTTCTCTGAAATTAGTGGCTCCACCTAGCACCTAAAAACGGTACTACAGTGTAAGTGTAAAGTGATCTATTCGGACAAAGCGCTTCATATAATGATATAATTACGATTAAACTTCACATGGAAGTTCGTTTAATCGTTCAATTATCAGATAATGGAAATATCATTTTTACTTCTGTTTTTTATACTTTTTATGACATTCATTTCCATTGTCGTGGAAAAAAGTTAATTATTTTAGTCTCACACTATCAAACTGTCACGGTTCCATGAAAAAGAACAACAACCAGGAATATGACCATCGGATCTATTTCATTATCGACGTAAATAACCGTGCACATTGCAAATTGATTAACTTTTCTGAATTGAAACATTTCCATTAGTGTGTACCTGGCTAAACGCCCGTCACCGTATATTGACTAGAAAAGAAGAATAGAAGTACGTCAACATTTTTAACATTCAAATTATAACCTCAAATTGTGTAAATTTAAAACTAAAAGTTTTTGGTCTCAATTTTAGGCAATATTTTTATTATTTGAACGATTATTAGAAAAAAAGAAGACAGTGTTTTAATAATCAAATAAAAATGCTCCCTCCTGGTAGTGGTTTGGGTATATACAGGCAGAACACACCTAAAGTAATTCGTCTTCTACGTCAGGGCTGCACTAACAGGCCCTTTTATCATATTGTTGTGGCTATGGTGAGTATCAATTTATTAAAGTAAAACGTTTATGGCCGTATTCTCTATATATCGAAGCTAATCTTACATGTTAAGCCAGCTTGAAAAGGTCCATTCCCTATGCAATTTAAGGAAGTAATGCCTGTTTCCCCGACACTTCCTAGTCGGTTTTAAGTACAACTTAAGCTAAGTTGAGGTTTGAATGTGACTGATAAGGTGCATAATGACTCAATCTAAACTAAACTTACCTAATCTGTCCTTAAACTCCACTTAGCCATTGTTGGGGAAATGGACATAAGCACTTTAGTTGCTAAGCTAGACATTTGTTTTGGCATTCCATTATATAATTTTAGAGGTTTTTATTAATTGATTTGAAAAGACAAAGAATAGGCAGACAAACAGTATAAACCTAAATTGTGCAAAGCTTTTTGCAATGAGTGTACCTATTGTAAGACACTTTCCCATTATTATGAAGCATTGTGATGTATTACAAGGCATTTTGAGGTGTTTTATGAGACATTGTCTCTATATTTCAATATGTTTTGTGGTAGGTATTTTCATTGGAATTTTGAACAAAATAAAGCTTCTTTGAAGGAAATTTTTTGGGATATTTTAAGGAATATATTACAGTAGACAATACAGTGTGGTAATACAACAAAATTGACTGGAAATGGAACAGAACATACATTCATTACAAATTATTATAATAATTTACCGATTTGCCTTTTTTGACAGGTGTCAGCGGGCTTAAGGAATTATACAGAATTTTTCACACTATGTTTCACTCCATTTTTACCCACTTGTATTTCAATGTGGTTTATTACAGTCTGAGGTTGTCTAAGAAAAATATCCATTACTGTATTGGATTTTAGGTTCAATTTCCTGTCTTCGCAGTACATTTCAAGCCTATACCCCTGAATTACTGAATTACTAGCTCAAATTGTGTTTTATTGCATTTTCAGGCATTTCAATGTGTTTTTTTTGCAGTCTGATGATTGTTTAAGGAAAATATGCAGTACGGCTCTGGATTTTAGGTTTAATTTACTGTCTTCACAGTAACTTTCAGAGCTGTAACCTGTGAATTGCTGAATTACTGGCTCAAATTGTGTTTTATTGCATTTTCAGCCACTTCACTTACATTTAAATGTGTTTTTTTGTAGTCTGTAGGTTGTTTAACAAAAATATGTAGTACGGCCTCTGGTTGTAGGTTCAATTTACTGTCTTCACGGCATATTTCAGGCCTATACCCCTGAATTGCCGAATTACTAGCTCAAATTGTGTTTCATTGCATTTTCAGCCACTTCACCTACATTTAAATGTGTTTTTTTGCAGTCTGTGGTTTGTTTAACAAAAATATGTAGTACAGCTCTGGATTTTAATGTGGTTTTTGCAAACTGAGGTCGGTTTAAGGAAAATATGCATTACAGTCTTGGATTTTGGGTTGAATTTACTGTCTTCAGAGTACATTCCAGGCCTATACCCCTGAATCACTGAATTACTGGCTCAAATTGTGTTTTATTGCATTTTCAGGCATTTCAATGTGTTTTTTTGCAGTCTGATGATTGTTTAAGGAAAATATACATTACGGCCCTATAATATTCGGTAGTTCAATTAGAATCTTCCTTGCTTTTGTACTTTTCTTTCTTACACTTTGAGTTTTGTGGTCAAAAAATTGATAAAGTCACTTACAAGGCTAAATCATCTTATTCGACTACTTTTGCCTATATAACCCTGTAAAAAGTGAGAGTTTGATTTTGAAAAAATTACAGGGAGTAGTTCAATAAGTTCAGAAACTTTCTTGCTTCTTTACTTTTTTTTAGACTTATAATTTTGTGGCCAAAAAAAAACCACTTACAAGCCTAAATCACTTAGTTACTTTTGCCCACAACCCTGTATAAGTGAGAGTTGTACTGTGAAAAAATGACAGGGGGTAGTTCAATAAGTTTAGAAACTTTCTTGTCTTTTTACTTTTCTTCCTCAGACTTCTAGTTTTGTGGCAAAAAATCCAGAAAGTCACTTTAACTCAATACATTTGGTTGGCAGGAAACCTATCTCTATTATACAATTTTTTTTTTATTTTTTACTTAAGTTAGTTTCTACAGTAGGGTTTTACAATAATTTAATTAGATTTCTTTAAAAAAGCACTTTTTTGTACGTTATTTTCTTCTCAAAACATTTTCCACTTTTCTGTTGCAGCTGTTTACACCATAATAAATTTCCGGATATTTTTATACTTTTACTCCGTGTTTTTGAAAGGAATTATACGACAATAAATTGGTTATTAATTTGTGAAATATAATTCTATTTGGTTACCTTCTTTAGGAATATTTAATTTAAAATAAACAAATTGTTCATCATCTTTATTCATCATCTGAATCATAGAAATAATCTAAATCAATTAACTGCATTCACTTTTTTGCGCGAGAAACGTTCACACCAGCTCTGGTACTTCAATAATATCGTCCCTAATTAAAACTGTTAAAAATGTGAATCAATTAATTAAATAAACGTTACGTTTAAGACCAGGGCTCATCAGTCAAGACCAGTGATTGAACAAGTGGGCTCCTTTGATCCTCTACCGAATGAGCATAACGAAAAGTTGGTGGCGCTCAATTTTGAACGCCTACAGTATTGGATTGGTAATGGTGCCGAAATGACAACGCCAGTAGCCCAGTTGTTAGGAATGAGCGGATTCTATCCAATACATCCTAGTAGTTATGTGACTGCTTGGAACAACCGACGAGTATTGGCGCAGCAAGCAGAAGCAAGTAAGGAAACTACCGACGAGAGTAAGGAATCTGTTAGTCAATAAACATTTAATGTAATTAGTTAGTATTATTACTTTTTAATATATTGTTATTGTATTTAGTTTAATGTCATTTTATGTGCTACAAAAACACAAAATATAACCGGAATTACTTAGTTTCTAAAGTGTCTATAAGAGTTCAAAATAAACAAGTTACATTCATTGAAAAATTGATAAAATGCTGTTTTTGTAAAAAGTGCAATTTTGGCAATGTTTTATTTTGCTCCAGGAAGGTTCCAATGCACAGCAAAGGGCATATTTATACTAAAGGATCTTAAATTAGGTAAAATAAGTTAAAAAAAATTAAATTTTTCATTTTTCAAAAAAAATGAAAGAATGGGGGTTATTTATTAGTAACCCAAGTGAAAGTGACATCCGAAGTAGAATAGGACTAGCTAAAAGTGCAATGAGTCGACTAGCCAAGATTTTGAAAGACGAATTAACACTAAAACTAGTTCAATCGTTGATTTTTTCCATCTTCCTATATGGAGCTGAAACGTGGCCAATTAAAAAACCAGACAGAGAAAGAATTGATGCCCTCGAGATGTGGTGCCAGAGACGCATACTCCGGCGCACAGAACGAACTGAACATCCGCAATAAATTCTCTTCTGCCTGCCTGACGTAACATAATGTGTGCGAAGAGATGAAAACAACCTGCAGAGGCTGATAGTTTCGGAAAACACAGAAGGGCGAAAGTCTAGAGGCTCACCAACCCGATGGAATGATCAGATCCAAAAGGCCTGCGGTAGTTCGTTCTTCTTCTTCTGCTGCAATCCACTAATGGATGTTTGCGATCACATTTGTCCACTCTTCCCTATTCCGTGTTGTATATGGATTAGTTCTAAGATTGTCCTCAGTCCCGTCCACTGTCTGATGTTGCAAAGCCATAACATCCTCTCATTCCCTCTGTCTTCTCCTATCAACTGTAGAAATTGGTATCTCTCACGTGACCTAGATATGCTGTTTTCCGGCGCTTGATTGTATCCAGTAGTTCGCGGTTTTTATTGATCATTCTCAAGATCTCATCATTTGTCCTTCTTGCAGTCCATGGAATCTTTAGTATACGTCTAAGACCCACATCTCGAATGCCTCAATCCTGTTCATAGTGCACATCCCTCCATACCATGCAGTAATATCGGCCAGAAATAGCATTATACAAATCTTGGGCCAAGATCGAAATCAGAACTGGTGAACACTCTTCTGAACTTCATGAAAGCACTGCGGGCATTTTCCATTCGACTTCTTATTTCTGTGTTGGATTCCCAGTTTTCACACAGCCACGTTCTATTGGTTGGTTCTCATATGTTAGGCTTGCGTTTGGAAATTCTTGTGTCTTGCCAGTAATTATCATGAATTTAGTCTTTTTGGTGTTAATATTAAGTCCTATGCTCTTAATACTGCATTCACCGACAATCCCGAGCATTTCCTGCAAATCTTCTACGTTATCTGCAATTAGAAATAACGAATGTTGTTGACCCACACACCATCCACCTTAACGCCCATGTTGTGTTCTTCCAGGGCTTCCTGAAAAATGTTTTCGGAATACAAATTGAAGAGAAGCGGGGAGAGAACACACCCTTGTCTGACCCCTCTACGGATGGATTTTGCATTTGTGAACTCTGACCTCAGCCATCTGAAGCTCTGAATTCAGCGGACGTCTTTTTGGTATATGTCGAGTCTATTTAGAATTGAGTTTGTGATGTAGGACTCTGTGTTTTATTTTGCTCCAGAAAGGTTCCAATGCACAGCAAAAGGCATATTTATACCAAAGAACATTAAATTAGGAGAAATAAGTACAAAAAAAGCACTTTACAATTTTTCTTTTTTCAAAAAAATTGAAAGAATTAGAGGTCTTTGTTAGTACTTTATGAAATTCAATATCTCGGTAACATGAAGAGCTAGAGGGGCTAGTTTTGGCTCATTTTGTAGTATTTTTTTATCCTTTTTCTAATGTCGTTTCCTAAAAGTTTCTGAAATAGTCTTAAAAAATTTGAAAATCTTCCAAAGGCTACCAAAGCTTTTAGAACAGTCTGAACATTTCCAAATGCTCTTCAACTAGTCTAGAAGCTGTCAAATGGGTTTAAAAACATTCGTATGATTCTAAAGCAGTTTAAAAACGTCCAATAATTTCTTGAACCGTCTAAGATTTCCAAATGCCTCTAAAGCGGTACACAACTTTCAATACGCTCTTTAAACTATTCAAACACCTTCCATATGTTCCTGAAATGGTCTAAAAATTACCGGACATTTTTTGAAAAATTTGTATTAATTTAATTTTTCGGAAATTTTACAACCCTGCTAGGGCTATTAAAAATCTGAGCTGTTGATCAGATATTGATTGAGTTGCAGGAATCTGATGCTTATATTTGTTGAATTATTATAACTCAATTAATAACCTTTAAATTGATTTTATTAGCTGTTTTCAGTTTGATTTTCCTGTCCTTGTACATTACTACACTCATCGTTATTAGCTAAAGAGTCACTAGTTCTTGCACGATCAACTCGAATCTCCTCCATTTCAATACATTCTCCTCGCACTCCTTTCAACATGAGGCTTACTTCACTATACGAAGGCGGCAAATCTAAGTCTTTAAGTCCAAAAATGTCTTCGTAAGCTGGTGGACCGTAACCTAAGGAAGTGGGAGAAATTCCCTTGGAAGTTGTGTCGCTATCCAGAATGCTGGGCGTGCTTCCGGTGGTTGGGAAAGGGGCGTTTTGATGGCGAATCAAGCTGGCGCCCAACTCGAGCAAGTCGACACCCGATTGGTCCGCTTGTAGTTGATTGAAGACTGTACGATCCACCACCAGCATTCTACCGTAGGGCAGTAGAATTACTGTTGGGGTTGTGCTGTCTGCGACTGGCGTGCTAGCTGAAATCGAAAAGAAACAGGAATTAAGATCAATGGCAGTTACGAGTTGTTTTGCACTGGAACAGTTTTGATGGGTTATAAAGGCTCACACGCAGGTTGATTGTTGTTATAATGTTATCTACAGATTGGCAAATCAAACAGGAAAAGCCCTAATACGCAGTCTCAATCCTGTAGGCCTCAAAATAAGGGGGTTTTCACAATTGGGGAATGAGATGCAACCAAAATTTACTTTCTATAGTTTCTGCGCTCCTGACAGGAAATTTTGATTTTTCTTGACAATTGACAAATTTCAAAATGTTCTTGACAATTTTCTAATACAAAATTCTCGACAATTGGCGAATTTCAAAAATGTCTGTTTTGGAAGCTTTTGAAATATTTTGATAATATTTTAGGAACATTTGGGTAGTTTTAAAGAGCATATTGAAAGTTCTGGACTGCTTTAGAAGGATTTGGAAAACTTAGACGCTTCTAGAAATTGTTGGAAGATTTTATACTGCTCTAGGATCATATGGACAATTTTAGACGGTTTTGAAATCTTTTGAGAGCTTCTAGACTGTTCTGAAAACCTTTGGAAGCTTCCAAGTTGTTTCAGGAGCATTTGGAAGCTTCTAGACACTGTTTTGTAGTGTCTATAGTGTTTTGTAAGTTTTTGGTGGTTTTATAGTGTTTTGGAAGCATTTGAAATCTTTTTAGATCATTTCAGAAACATTTGGACAGTTTCAAGAGCATATGGAAAGTTCTGGACTGCTTTTGGAAGCTTCCAAGTTGTTTCAGGAGTATTTGGAAGCTTCTAGACACTTTTTTAAAGATTCTTGAGTTTTTATAGTCTTTGGAAGCTTCCGATTTTTTTACACTATTTGAAGAACAGTTGGAAGGATTTTGGAGGGTTTAAAAAAGACATATTGAAGGTTCTGTATTACTTTAGAGACATTTGAGAACTTTTAGACGGTTCTAAAACATTTTGGAAGCTTTTAAAAGCAGACGGCTTTTAGACTGTTTTTAAATCTTTTGAGAGCTTTAAGACTAGTTGAAGGGCATTTGGAAGCTTTTAGACTGTTTTAGCAGCATTTGGAGTTTGTATAGTGTTTTGGAAGCTTTTTAATTTTTTTTAGACAATTTCAAATCATTTAGAATGTTTTTCGACAGTTTAATGAGCATATTCTGGTTCTGGATTGCTTTAGAGGCATATTTTCTGGGTTCTGGGCTGCTTCTGGAAATCTTAGACGGTTCTAGAAATTGTTGAAAGCTTTTAAACTGCTTTGGAATCATACGGATGTTTTTAGACTGATTTGAAAGCTTCTAGACTAGTTGAAGAACATTTGGAAGCTTTTAGACTGTTCTAAGAGCTTTTGGAAGCTTCAAAGCTGTTTCAGAACCATTTGGAAGTTTCTAGACAATGTTTTGAAAGGTTTTAGACCTTTCTATAGTATTTTCGGTGCTTCAAAAATATTTTAAACAACTTCAGAAAAATTTGAAAGATTTTTGGACACGTATTGAAGGTTTTGGATTACTTTAGAAGCATTTAGGAACTTTTTAGGTTTTAGAAATGTTTGGAAACTTTTAAGCTGCTCTAGAAGCATACCGAAGCTTTTAGACTGTTTGAAAATCTACTGAAAACTTCTAGACTAGTTGAAAAGCATTTGGAAGCTCTGTTTAGACTGTTCTAAAAGCTTTTGGAAGCTTCTAAAGTTTTGTAGTTTCAAAGTGTCTTGGAAGCTTTTGAATTTTTTTTAGACTATTTCAGAAACTTTTGGACAGTTTAATGAGCATATTGAAGGTTCTGGATTGCTTTAGAAACATATTTGGACGCTCTTAGACAGTTTTAGATATATTTGGATACTTTTAATCTGTTCTAGAAGCATACGGAAGCTTTTAAACTGTTGAAAGCTTCTAGGCTGTTTTAGCAGCATTTGGAGGTTGTATAGTGTTTTGGAAGCTTTTAGACTATTTTAGGAACATTTCTAAGATTTTTGGACAGTTTAAAGCGCAAATTGAAGATTCTGGACTACTTTTAAACTACTCTGGAAGCATACGGAAACTTTTAGACTGTTTTGAAATCTTTTAAGAGCTGCCAGACTAGTTCAAGAACATTTAACTGTTTTTAGACTGTTCTAAAAGCTTTTGGAAGCTTTTGAAATCGATTTAGACTATTTTAGGAACATTTGGAAGGTTTTAGGTCAGATTACAGAGCATATGGAAGGGTTATGTACTGTTTTAGAGACATTTGGGAGCTCTTAGGCGGTTTTAGAAATTTGTTGAATTGTTTAGACAGTTCTAAAACCTTTTAGAAGCTTCCAGGCTGTTTTAGCAGCATTTGGAAGTTTCTAGACACTGTTTACTGTTTTAGAAGCTTTTTGAGTTTCTATACGGTTTTGGAAGCTTTTGCAACCTTTTTAGACTATTTCAGGAACATTTGGAAGGTTTTTGGACAGCTTAAAGAGCATATTAAAGACTCTGGACTGTTTTACAGGCTCTTAGACAGTCCTAAAAATTGTTGAAAGCTTTCAAATCAGTCTAAAGCCATCTGTATGCTTCTAGAGCTTTTAGACTAGTTGAAGAGCATATGGAAGCTGTAATTAGACTGCTCTAATAGCTTTTGGGAGCTTCTAAGCTGTTTCAGGAACATTTGGAAGGTTCTAGACGCTGTTTTAGAGGCTTTTGAGTGCTAGTTGCATTTGGAAGTTTTAAACTGTCTTCTGATAATCTTTAGGAGTTTCTATAGTATTTTGGAAGTTTTTGAAATATTTTAGACTATTTTAGGAACAGTTGAAAAGTTTTGGACAGTTTCACAAGTATATTGAAAGTTCTGGACTGTTTTAGAGGTATTTGGAGACGGTTCTAGAAATTGTTGGAAGCTTTTAAACTGTTCTAGAATCATACGGATGATTTTAGACACTGATTTGAAAGCTTCTAGACTAGTTGAAGAGCGTTTGGAAACTTTCAGACTGTTCTAAAAGCTTTTGGAAGTTTCTAAGCTGTTTAAGGAGCATTTGGAAGCTTCCAGACACTGTTTTGGAAGATTTCGGAGATTCTATTGTGTTTTGGAAGGTTTTTGACTACTTTAGAGGCATTCTGAACTTCTTTTCGAACTCGTTTGATCGCTATAATAGCAACGAGACCAGACAGTTTTTCTTAGCGATATTTAGGTCAAATCTTCAATTTTTAATCTAACTAATGTCACTCCCGATCATATGCTTGCTGGACACTCTGTATAACTACTATAAGCGCACATTCATAAAAAACAGTTTTGCAATGTTTGTTAAAAATACAACTTCGACACAGTGTGGCTGTGTTATAGTTTTGCCTTATCAAACATTAATTTGTAAATTGATACTTACACACATTTTGTAATGGCTTTCTCTTATTTAAAGAGTAAGTAAAGGACTGTTGTAGAAAAACTGCTTGCACCCAGAAAATATCAAATACGAATGAGTCAAACAATATCACTACCAAGCAGTTTCGAAATGTATATTTTCATCTATTGAGCTATACTACACCATTTCCATTTAGCAAATTTAAACAACTGTCTATGAAAGATATGAAGAATATTTTATCCGATATGAAAAATGTCGCAGGGGGCGAAAGTGGATCTCGAAGAAGGTCTGGTGTGATGTCTGCTGTGTGGCTGGAAATCGCTTGTTGGATATAGTAAACACGTCGTTATATAATGGTGTATTTCCTGAAAGATGGAAGAAATCAACTGTCATTCCTGTGCCAAAAGTTTCATGTACGACTCTTTATAATGAATTTAGACCTATATACATTTCCGGTTTACGAAAAGGTGCTGGAACTGCCGGTAAAGAAACAGTTACAAGAGCACTGTGATATCAACAGTCTTTTGGTGGTCAATCAGTCTGGTTTCCGTGAACGTCACTCGGGCGAGTCTGTGGTTGTAAATTTGTGTGACATTTTTAAAAAAGAAATAGATAACGGCAATTATGTCCTGGCAGTCCTTTTGGACTTTAATAGAGCATTTGAAACGGTTGATAGGGGGCTGTTGTTGCGCAAGCTTAGCGGCCTGGGCGTGAACGGTATGGTTTTGGGTTAGTTCGAGTCATACTTAACTGATCAATTGGTTAAACTTAAAGAATGTACATCTGATTCTCTGGAGGTTCTGCATGGTGTTCATCAGGGGACCGTATTGGGTCCTCTATTATTTTTATTGTATGTCAATGATATTGTTAGTTGTGTAAATGAATGTAAATTTGAACTATTTGCCGATGACACCATGCTTTATTTGGCTGGGAAGAATCTGGACTTTATGCAGAACACTATAAATTGTGAACTGGGCAAGTTATTCAAGTGGTTATGTATCAATAAGCTTTGTGTTAATGCTTCAAAGTCAAGGTTTTGTGTATTTGGTAAAAAAGCTCACTTAAAGCGAGTAAATTTTGAACATTTGAACATAACCATTAACAGCCAGGGAGTTGAGTTCGCTCACCAGATCAAGTACTTGGGTGTTTTATTCGATTCGTGTTTGGACTTGCTGATTGTGTCACACGCAAATTTGCGAAAAAAGTTAGCTTTATTGCCAGAGTGGGGGGTCAATTATCACTCCTTACCAGATTATTATTGTATAATAGCATAGCTGCCCCACATCTGGAATTCTGCTATTATCTGTTGTACAACTTGCCATCTTTTAAAATTGATCAAATTCAGGTCGTGCAAAATCGAGCAATGCAAACAATTTTAAAGTGCAATAGGTTGTTGTTGTTTGGTGATGCGGGGGGCTATTTAGCCCAGGTACCCCCGTACCCGTCGCGTCCCGCTGGCCGGAGCTACAGCAGTCCCGTTGATTCAAAGAATCTAACGATGCTGGTCGGATGCAGCTCCCTTAGTTACCTGTGACACAGCGTTGGCTGTCCCAGGTAGGTGTGACGAAGGCGAGAAAAGGCGGGACAGTCACTAAGTACATGCCCCGGTGTTTCTCCGTCCTCCAAGCAGCCTCTGCAGGCCGGGTCTTCGTGAATTCCCAGTATGTGCATATGCCGCTCCAGGTGACAGTGACCCGTCATTAGACCAGTTACCGTTTCTAGTTTACCTCTGTTTAGGTTTAGCAGAAGTTTAGTTCGTTTGGGGCACGGACCAGATATTAGGTCCTTTGCCTGTCTCATGCCGGGAGCAGTTGCCTAGCGTTGCTGGAAGAGTTTTCCAGCCATGCCTTCTATTGAGCGGTGTGCCGTGCTATAGGAAATCCCCACACTAGGTTCAGGTCCCGAGAGCGGTTCCCTAGTTCCAAGGCCGACAAGTCTGTCAGCTTCCATGTTGCCGGAGACACAGGGCCTCAAGGTACTTTTCCAGCTTGGACCGCACCTCATCGGCCTCAATGGCCCTGATGGCAGCCTTACTGTCGGAGAAGATGACTGTTTTGTCACCCCTCTTCGGGTCGGATAGGAGAACCCGCCCGCAGACAAGGATGGCATATACTTCAGCCTGAAAGACTATAGTGTAACTACCGAGAGCGATACTCTGTGACAAGCGTCTGGAGCTGGCATAAATGCCGGTCCCCGCGCGTCCTGCTACCAACGATCCATCTGGGTACCAGACGTCGCTGTTCCGGAGGAATTCCGGTCCGTAATCGGTCCCTCACTCTTCTCTATCAGGAACTATGACTTTGAAGAGATTTGAGGGCACGAGCTTGGAGATCTGATGATCGCCTGGCATCAGTAGGAGCGGACACTGGCCGCCCACGTAGAGCCTGTAAGCTGCGCGCGTGGCCTCCATTCTCACGCACAGTTCGAGGGGCATGAGGTTTAACATCACCTCTAGGGTCCTAGAAGGAGTGGTCCTCATTGCCCCTGTCACCGCCCGGCACGCCGCTCTTTGGACTTTGTCCAGTTGATCGGTTGCTGAACTTTGCTCTACACAGGGCCTGGGAGATAGACCCCAGGTGCCACCAACAGCCCTCTTACAGGCCCATTGTATTGCAAGATGATCGCGCCATGATAGTTTGGTATCTAGGTGTATACCTAGATATTTCACTGTGAGGTGGTATTTGATTCGTCCCTGACAGAAAAATCATGGGTTTTGTGTCAAGGTTCCGCTTCTTGCTGAATAGCATAAGCTGGGCCTTCTTTTGATTGATACTCAGTCCTGCCAAACGAGACCATTCATCTACCATCCGCATTGCCCTTGTCATGGGGCCCTGCAGACAGTTTCTGGCGCCCCTGCACAGGATGAAGTGCAATAGGTATACCCCTACTGCAACAATGCTCAATGTTTTAAACCTTTTATCAGTCAAAACAAAAAATTGTGTTTAGCGTTCATGTATTTGCTTTTAAGTTAAGAAACAATCTGTTGCCTTCTTACATTTGTGACAGGATTAAGGTTTTCAGGGATATTCACAACTACAGTACAAGGCATTGCTCAAATTTTGCATTAATAGAGAAATGTAATTCTAGTCACATGCACAATGCTGTACTGTATGGAGGCTTGCTCGATTTTAATATGCTGCCTACTGCTCTTAAGGACTGTAAAGATTTAAATGTTTTTAATCGTAATTATGTATAGTCTTTAAAATTTTAATCTGTTTTACTATACCTGACTGATATTGTATTTTCTTTAATTTTTAGTACCGTAGTTTTAAGTTTACTTTGACTGATGTATTTGTTTTTCCTTATAGCCTCTCGTGCTAAATAAAGACATTATTATTATTATTTCTAACTGTAATTCAGAAATTGTTAATTGCAATTCACAAAGTATTTTAAGTGAAATTCAGTTTAATTGTTAACCTAAATTATTTTATTTTTTATTTATAAAGTATATTAATTTATTAAAGTACATTGGAGTTTCAGCTTTCATGGTTTCTGAATTTAAATGGATTTTTTCCGAATTTCACTTGACGGTATCTGAATTGCAGTTCCTTATTCTGAACTACAATATTTGGAAATGGTGTAGTCTAGCGTTATAGTGAGAAATCAACCAATTTTTATATAATTGAGACGTTTTTGTCTCTCACTAGCTTTCAATATATCAATAATACAGCAAACTGCAAAAGTCATTATTACCACCGTAAAACATACCTAAATCTTTGATTTGCCATTCAGAGAGAACACATGAGGAAGAGAGTATAACAAAATAGACAGACAAAAGGCAAAAAGCATTTTCATATAATGGAAGAAAGAGGGCACGACATCCAGTTTACCTTTTTACCTCTTGACTCTTAGGTGGGCTAGTTATGACCCCGGTCAGGTCTGTCTGTGAGTAGTAACCTCTAGTATATACTGAAAAATTAAAACAAAAAAACTGGTGAATTGAAAAAAAATTGTGTGTTAAAAGCGAAGCCTTTAAATGCGTCACAGAAGCGTTTTTAATGGCCAGTTAATTTTCGTTTAAATCATAAAATGTAGGAATTGTTACTGTTAACTTTGTAGTAGTAAATCATCAATTTAGTGCGGGTGTGATCAACCTGGTTCTGGTCTGTTTTCTACCGTTCGACGGCTATTATTTTATGTTACGAGTTTCAAAAATAGTATATTTGCAAAAGGTGTTATTCGTGATTTTTTATCAAGTAAAACGTAATTTCAAAATTTCTTCAGTCTACCTGATCAGTGTACTAATTTTACCAGTAAATTTATGGATCTAATAGAAATTTGCTTGGAAGATGTCATTTTCCTGTTATAGCTGTCATTCATTTTACTAAACTAATTTTCGATCAATAAAATCCTGAAAAATAAAAACTGAATAAGAAAGGCTGTTTTGATTTGTTATTTATTGTTTTAGAGATTTTGGTTTATCAATAATAAAATAAACGATACAAAACTTTTTTGACAAAGTGATTCTGATACCAAATGAGTTCCAAAGCTTATAACTTTTTTATGAAAAAGTAGCCTTTTCTAAAAAATAGCATTTTCAGCTTTTTGCCACTTTTCTTTATTATCTCAAGTTTACATTTTTTTAAAGTTTTTGAGAAGAGAAAAATGACGCGAATCTGAAGATATTATTATTTAAACAATTTGTAATTTACTGACAATTGTCATACATTTCAGAATCAGGTCTTGTTTCGAAAATTGTAAGAAAACTCTGTTAAACAGTAATTCTTGCAAATTCTAAGCAAATTTTGACAGTCTTTTTTGGAGGTTAATTTAGCTTGAAAGTCACGTGACGGCTGTCAAAATAACTGTCATAAATCTCAGAAACACGTTTTGTATCGAAAACTGCAAGATAATTTTTTTAACCCCTGATTTTTTCCAAATAATACAGTTTGACACACAGGAGCCTGTCAAACCCACTTGAAGTGAGAAAATTACTCTTTTAAGCACGTTTTTGGAATCCTCATTAAATTTTCTATAAATCTAATCTAACAGCATGAAAAACACTGCAAAATTTGGTACATTCAGGGAGCAAAGTGTTGTCAAAGTTTGAGCTGCCAGAAACACAGTTTGAAAGAACAGTCAGAGACAGAATAGCCTGTAAAACTCACTTCGAGTGAGAAAATTACTGTTTTAAGCACATTTTTGGAATCCTCTTTAAATTTCTTATCCAATAACATAAAAAACAGTACAAAATTTTGTACAGTCAGGGAGCAAAGCGGTGTCAAAGTTTGAGTTGTCAGAAACACAGTTTGAAAGAAGAGTCAGAGACAAAATATCTTGTAAAACTTACTTGAAGTGAGAAAATTACTGTTTAAAGCACATTTTTGGAATCCTCATTAAATTTACTATCTAACAGCATGACAAAACACTACAAAATTTGGTATAGTCAGGGAGCAAAGCGGTGTCAAAGTTTGAGTTGTCAGAAACACAGTTTGAAAGAACAGTCAGAGACAAAATAGCCTGTAAAACTCACTTGGAGTGAGAAAATTACTGTTTTAAGCACATTTTCGGAATCCTCTTTAAATTTCTTATCCAATAACATAAAAAACAGTACAAAATTTGGTACAGTCAAGGAGCAAAGCGGTGTCAAAGTTTGAGTTGTCAGAAACACAGTTTGAAAGAAGAGTCAGAGACAAAATATCCTGTAAAACTTACTTGAAGTGAGAAAATTACTGTTTAAAGCACATTTTTGGAATCCTCATTAAATTTACTATCTAACAGCATGAAAAAACACTACAAAATTTGGTATAGTCAGGGAGCAAAGCGGTGTCAAAGTTTGAGTTGTCAGAAACACAGTTTGAAAGAACAGTCAGAGACAAAATAGCCTGTAAAACCCACTTGGAGTGAGAAAATGTCTGTTTTAAGCACATTTCTGGAATCCTCATTAAATTTCCTATCTAACAACATAAAAAGCACTACAAACTTTGGTACAGTCAAGGAGCAAAGCGTTGTCAAGGTTTGAGTTGCCAGAAACACAGTTTGAAAAGACACTTACGGACAAAATTGTCTGTAAAATCCAATTGCAGGGAGAAAATTAATGTTTTAAGCACATTTTTCGAATCCTCATTAAATTTCCTATCCAATACTATAAAAAATCACTACAAAATTTGGTACAGTCAGGGATCAAAGCGTTGTCAAAGTTTGAGCTGCCAGAAACGCAATTTGAAAAAACAGTCAGAGACAAAATATCCTGTAAAACTTACTTGAAGTGAGAAAATTACTGTTTAAAGCACATTTTTGGAATCCTCATTAAAATTACTATCTAAAACATGAAAAAACACTACAAAATTTGGTATAGTCAGGGAGCAAAGCGGTGTCAAAGTTTGAGTTGTCAGAAACACAGTTTGAAAGAACAGTCAGAGACAAAATAGCCTGTAAAACCCACTTGGAGTGAGAAAATGTCTGTTTTAAGCACATTTCTGGAATCCTCATTAAATTTCCTATCTAACAACATAAAAAGCACTACAAAATTGGGTACAGTCAAGGAGCAAAGCGTTGTCAAGGTTTGAGTTGCCAGAAACACAGTTTGAAAGGACACTTACGGACAAAATTGTCTGTAAAATCCAATTGCAGGGAGAAATTTACTGTTTTAAGCACATTTTTCGAATCCTCATTAAATTTCCTATCCAATAATATAAAAAAACACTACAAAATTTGGTACAGTCAGGGATCAAAGCGTTGTCAAAGTTTGAGCTGCCAGAAACGCAATTTGAAAAAACAGTCAGAGACAAAATTGCCTGTAAAACCCACTTGGAGAGAAAATTACTGTTCTAAGTACATTTTTGGAATCCTCATTAAATTTCCTATCTAACAGCATTAAAAAATACTACAAAATTTGGTACAATCAGGGAGCAAAGCGGTGTCAAAGTTTGAGTTGTCAGAAACATAGTGTGAAAGAACAGTCAGAGACAAAATAGCCTGTAAAACCCACTTGGAGTGAGAAAATGTCTGTTTTAAGCACATTTCTGGAATCCTCATTAAATTTCCTATCCAATACTATAAAAAATCACTACAAAATTTGGTACAGTCAGGGATCAAAGCGTTGTCAAAGTTTGAGCTGCCAGAAACGCAATTTGAAAAAACAGTCAGAGACAAAATATCCTGTAAAACTTACTTGAAGTGAGAAAATTACTGTTTAAAGCACATTTTTGGAATCCTCATTAAAATTACTATCTAAAACATGAAAAAACACTACAAAATTTGGTATAGTCAGGGAGCAAAGCGGTGTCAAAGTTTGAGTTGTCAGAAACACAGTTTGAAAGAAGAGTCAGAGACAAAATATCCTGTAAAACTTACTTGAAGTGAGAAAATTACTGTTTAAAGCACATTTTTGGAATCCTCATTAAATTTACTATCTAACAGCATGAAAAAACACTACAAAATTTGGTATAGTCAGGGAGCAAAGCGGTGTCAAAGTTTGAGTTGTCAGAAACACAGTTTGAAAGAACAGTCAGAGACAAAATAGCCTGTAAAACCCACTTGGAGTGAGAAAATGTCTGTTTTAAGCACATTTCTGGAATCCTCATTAAATTTCCTATCTAACAACATAAAAAGCACTACAAACTTTGGTACAGTCAAGGAGCAAAGCGTTGTCAAGGTTTGAGTTGCCAGAAACACAGTTTGAAAAGACACTTACGGACAAAATTGTCTGTAAAATCCAATTGCAGGGAGAAAATTAATGTTTTAAGCACATTTTTCGAATCCTCATTAAATTTCCTATCCAATACTATAAAAAATCACTACAAAATTTGGTACAGTCAGGGATCAAAGCGTTGTCAAAGTTTGAGCTGCCAGAAACGCAATTTGAAAAAACAGTCAGAGACAAAATATCCTGTAAAACTTACTTGAAGTGAGAAAATTACTGTTTAAAGCACATTTTTGGAATCCTCATTAAATTTCCTATCTAACAGCATTAAAAAATACTACAAAATTTGGTACAATCAGGGAGCAAAGCGGTGTCAAAGTTTGAGTTGTCAGAAACATAGTGTGAAAGAACAGTCAGAGACAAAATAGCCTGTAAAACCCACTTGGAGTGAGAAAATGTCTGTTTTAAGCACATTTCTGGAATCCTCATTAAATTTCCTATCCAATACTATAAAAAATCACTACAAAATTTGGTACAGTCAGGGATCAAAGCGTTGTCAAAGTTTGAGCTGCCAGAAACGCAATTTGAAAAAACAGTCAGAGACAAAATATCCTGTAAAACTTACTTGAAGTGAGAAAATTACTGTTTAAAGCACATTTTTGGAATCCTCATTAAAATTACTATCTAAAACATGAAAAAACACTACAAAATTTGGTATAGTCAGGGAGCAAAGCGGTGTCAAAGTTTGAGTTGTCAGAAACACAGTTTGAAAGAACAGTCAGAGACAAAATAGCCTGTAAAACCCACTTGGAGTGAGAAAATGTCTGTTTTAAGCACATTTCTGGAATCCTCATTAAATTTCCTATCTAACAACATAAAAAGCACTACAAAATTGGGTACAGTCAAGGAGCAAAGCGTTGTCAAGGTTTGAGTTGCCAGAAACACAGTTTGAAAGGACACTTACGGACAAAATTGTCTGTAAAATCCAATTGCAGGGAGAAATTTACTGTTTTAAGCACATTTTTCGAATCCTCATTAAATTTCCTATCCAATAATATAAAAAAACACTTCAAAATTTGGTACAGTCAGGGATCAAAGCGTTGTCAAAGTTTGAGCTGCCAGAAACGCAATTTGAAAAAACAGTCAGAGACAAAATTGCCTGTAAAACCCACTTGGAGAGAAAATTACTGTTCTAAGTACATTTTTGGAATCCTCATTAAATTTCCTATCTAACAGCATTAAAAAATACTACAAAATTTGGTACAATCAGGGAGCAAAGCGGTGTCAAAGTTTGAATTGTCAGAAACATAGTGTGAAAGAACAGTCAGAGACAAAATAGCCTGTAAAACCCACTTGGAGTGAAAAATGTCTGTTTTAAGCACATTTCTGGAATCCTCATTAAATTTCCTATCTAAGAACATAAAAAGCACTACAAAATTTGGTACAGTCAAGGAGCAAAGCGTTGTCAAGGTTTGAGTTGCCAGAAACACAGTTTGAAAAGACACTTACGGACAAAATTGTCTGTAAAATCCAATTTCAGGGAGAAAATTACTGTTCTAAGCACATTTTTGGAATCCTCATTAAATTTCCTATCTAACAGCATGAAAAAACACTACAAATTTTGGTACAATCAGGGAGCAAAGCGGTGTCAAAGTTTGAATTGTCAGAAACATAGTGTGAAAGAACAGTCAGAGACAAAATAGACCGTAAAACCCACTTGGAGTGAGAAAATTACTGTTTTAAGCACATTTTTGTAATCCTCATTAAATTTCCTATCTAACAGCATGAAACACTACAAAATTTGGTACAGTCAGGGAGCAAAGTGGTGTCAAAGTTTAAATTGCCAGAAACACAGTTTAAAAGAACAGTCAGAGACAAAATAGCCCATAAAACCCACTTAGAGTGAGCAAATTACTGTTTTAAGCACATTTTTGGAATCCTCATTAAATTTCTTATCCAATAACATAAAAAACACTACAAAATTTGGTACAGTCAGGGAGCAAAGCGGTGTCAAAGTTTGAGTTGTCAGAAACACAGTTTGAAAGAACAGTCAGAGACAAAATAGCCTGTAAAACCCACTTGGAGTGAGAAAATTACTGTTCTAAGCACATTTTTGGAATCCTCATTAAATTTCCTATCTAACAGCATTAAAAAATACTACAAAATTTGGTACAATCAGGGAGCAAAGCGGTGTCAAAGTTTGAATTGTCAGAAACATAGTGTGAAAGAACAGTCAGAGACAAAATAGCCTGTAAAACCCACTTGGAGTGAGAAAATGTCTGTTTTAAGCACATTTCTGGAATCCTCATTAAATTTCCTATCTAACAACATAAAAAGCACTACAAAATTTGGTACAGTCAAGGAGCAAAGCGTTGTCAAGGTTTGAGTTGCCAGAAACACAGTTTGAAAAGACACTTACGGACAAAATTGTCTGTAAAATCCAATTTCAGGGAGAAAATTACTGTTCTAAGCACATTTTTGGAATCCTCATTAAATTTCCTATCTAACAGCATGAAAAAACACTACAAATTTTGGTACAATCAGGGAGCAAAGCGGTGTCAAAGTTTGAATTGTCAGAAACATAGTGTGAAAGAACAGTCAGAGACAAAATAGACCGTAAAAACACTTGGAGTGAGAAAATTACTGTTTTAAGCACATTTTTGTAATCCTCATTAAATTTCCTATCTAACAGCATGAAACACTACAAAATTTGGTACAGTCAGGGAGCAAAGTGGTGTCAAAGTTTAAATTGCCAGAAACACAGTTTAAAAGAACAGTCAGAGACAAAATAGCCCATAAAACCCACTTAGAGTGAGCAAATTACTGTTTTAAGCACATTTTTGGAATCCTCATTAAATTTCTTATCCAATAACATAAAAAACACTACAAAATTTGGTACAGTCAGGGAGCAAAGCGGTGTCAAAGTTTGAATTGTCAGAAACACAGTTTGAAAGAACAGTCAGAGACAAAATAGCCTGTAAAACTCACTTGGAGTGAGAAAATGACTGTTTTAAGCACATTTTTCCGATCCTCATTAAATTTCCTATCCGATAACCTGAAAGAATACTACAAAACTTGGTACAGTCAGGGAGAAAAACGGTGTCAAAGTTTGACCTGCCAGAAACACAATATTTGTAATTTACCGGTCAAATTTTCCTGGTAAAATAAAATATTTACTTTACCGGTAATTTACCCATCATTAATGAAAAGTAATTGTACAGTTAAGTTAAGCATATACCTTTATTTTTTGACACTTACCATACAGATTAAATGGCTAAAAAGCACATTTATAACACTTGCGTATTAAAAGAACACACACAATATACCAACCACGAAACCAATGGACTTACCATTATCTACAGCAGGATCGTCGTATCGACACGACCTAAAGATGTACTTTCTGCAAAGGCCTCGTATTCCGGGGGCGGAAAAACAGCAAAACAGAATGATAATAGTCAAAACTGCAATCATGACCAATAAAGTGGCAAAACCTTGGTTGGGGTTTTGGACGGGGGTGCTTTTGCCCATTGCGCCACTCGCTCGGGCTTCTGCAAAAAAAAAACGATTTTAAAAATAGCATCGGAACAATGGAAATAAATATTTTCGTTTTTAACCTGGTTATAGTTACTAAACGTTTGGAAAATAGATTTTTTCTAGGTAAGTCAGTTTATGCGAGAAATTATTTTTGGCAGTTGGGAATTATTTCCAGTGACGAGTGATTTATCTGCTCTGCTAGCAGTCTCGAGTCGTTTACAGTTGATATACAGTCGACGTAATCTGCGTTTACGTTTTCTTTTTAGGCAGGTAATTTTTCTTAAACAAATATTTGGAATCCTCATTAAATAACATAAAAAAAATACTACAAAATTTGGTTCAGTCAGGGAACCAAGCGGTGTTAAAACTTGAGCTGACAGAACCAAAGTTCAAAAAGACACAGGGACAAAATTGCCTGAAAAACCCACTTGGAGTGAGATAATTACTGTTTTAAGCACATTTTTCGAATCCTTATTAAATTTCCTATCCAATAACATTAAAAAACACTACAAAATGTGGTACAGTCAGGAAGCAAAACAGTGTCAAAGTTTGAGCTGCCAGAAACACAGTTTAAAAAAACAGTCAAAAACAAAATTGCCTGAAAAACCCACTTGGGAGTGAGAAAATTACTGTTTTAAGCACATTTTTGGAAATTTCATTAAATTTCCTATCCAATAACTTAAAAAAACACCACTAAATTTGGTACAGTCAGGGAGCAGAACGGTGTCAAAGTTAGAGTTGTCAAAAACACAGTTCGAAAATACACTAGGGACAAAATAGCCTGTAAAACCCACTTGGAGTGAGAAAATTACTGTTTTAAGCACATTTTTGAAATCCTAATTAAATTTCCTATCCAATAACATGAAAAACACTACAAAATTTAGTACAGTCAGGAAGAAAAGTGTTGTCAAAGATTGAGCTGCCAGAAACACAGTTTGAAAAACAGTCAAAGACAAAATTGCCTGTAAAACCCACTTGGGGTGAGAAAATTACTGTTTTAAGCGTATTTTTGGAATCCTCATTAAATTTCCTATACAATAACATAAAAACACTACAAAATTTGCTACAGTCAGAGAACCAAACGGTGTCAAAGTTTGAGCTGCCAGAACCACAGTTCGAAAAGACACTTAGGGACAAAATTGTTTGAAAAACCCAATTGAAGTGAGAAAATTACTGTTTTAAGCACATTTTTGGAATTCTCATTGAATTTCCTATCCAATAACATAAGAAAACACACTACAAAGTTTGGTACAGTCAGGGAACCAAGCGGTGTCAAAGTTTGAGCTGCCAGAACCACAGTTTGAAAAGACACTTAGGGACAAAATTGCCTGTAAAACCCAATTGAAGTGAGAAAATTACTGCTTTAAGCACCTTTTTGAAATCCTCATTAAATTTCCTATCCAAGAACATGAAAACACACTACAAAATTTGGTACAGTCAGGGAACCAATCGGTGTCAAAGTTTGAGCTGCCAGATTCACAGTTCGAAAAGACACTTAGGGACAAAATTGCTTGAAAAACCCAATTGAAGTGAGAAAATTACTGTTTTAAGCACATTTTTGGAATTCTCATTGAATTTCCTATCCAATAACATAAGAAAACACAGTACAAAGTTTGGTACAGTCAGGGAACCAATCAGTGTCAAAGTTTGAGCTGCCAGAATCACAGTTCGAAAAGACACTTAGGGACAAAATTGCTTGAAAAACCCAATTGAAGTGAGAAAATTACTGTTTTAAGCACATTTTTGGAATCCTCATTAAATTTTCTATCCAATAACATGAAAAACCCTACAGAATTTGGTACAGTCAGGAAACCAAGCGGTGTCAAAGATTGAGCTGCCAGAAACACAGTTTGAAAAACAGTCGAAGACAAAATTGCCTGTAAAACCCACTTGGGGTGAGAAAATTACTGTTTTAAGCGTATTTTTGGAATCCTCATTAAATTTCCTATACAATAACATAAAAACACACTACAAAATTTGGTACAGTCAGGGAACCAAGCGGTGTCAAAGTTTGAACTGCCAGAACCACAGTTCGAAAAGACACTTAGGGACAAAATTGCCTGTAAAACCCAATTGCAGTGAGAAAATTACTGTTTTAAGCACATTTTTGGAATCCTCATTAAATTTTCTATCCAATAACATAAGAAAACACACTACAAAATTTGGTTCAGTCAGGGAATCAAGCGGTGTCAAAGTTTGAGCTGCCAGAACCACAGTTTGTCACTTAGGGACAAAATTGCCTGTAAAACCCACTTGGAGTGAGAAAATTACTGTTTTAAGCACATTTTTCGAATCCTCGAGTCGTTTACATTTGATATACAGTCGACGTAAGGCGTTTACGTTTTTTTTTTTGTTTAGGCAGGTAATTTTTTTCGGAAATTATGAGAAACGTTAGCGGTTTCTTAATTTTCGCGGTTCATTATTTACTTTGGTAAAACAAAATTTAATTAACTTTTCCCGAAATTGCCAGGCGTTTGTTTTTGCTCGTCTAGTGTGAAAATCATAAAAAATGCTAATAGTACCTGTTTTATGTATGTATATTTGAAAAACACGACAGAGACCTCGAGAATCCTGCGGTTTAGTGGGTTTTCTGAAGGATATTGGTTAAACCGTAATATCTAAACAGTTTTTTACTTGAAAAACAAGAATATGTATTGGAACTGTAAATAGAATTCTATCTGCTTATCAACTACAGATAGCCGAGAGGTTTTCAATGTTATTAAAACTTTAAAAAATATTTTTTCAGTTTTTGTTTTGAAGGAGGTTGCAGGCATTCATAATAAACTTTTTCATCAAAAGGGGTTGTTTTCCAGATAAACTTAAAAATGCTTATATTAAAGCAATATACAAAAAAGGTGATAGAACCAGTGAATCAAACTATAGACCAGTGTCCATATTGCCGAATATTAGCAAGATATTTGAAAGAGTTATTTATAACAGATTGTATTCTTTTCTTGAGCGCCAGTCAGTGTTCTCAGACAGGCAGAATGGATTTAGAAAAGGAAAGAATACGATTAGGGCCATATGCCAAGCATTGTCGAATGTGTTTTCTTCGCTAAACAAGAAGAAACATACATTGACGATGTGTCTAGATTTATCAAAAGCTTTCGATACAGTAAATCATCACAAACTATTGGAAAAATTGGAACGATGTGGGATTAGAGGTCGTGCACATGAGCTCATCAAGTCATACTTGACGTGCAGAACCCAGCAGGTAGTAGAACGTGATCATGAAGGACAATTAATAAAATCTAATAAAATTGACATTATTAGGGGGGTTCCACAGGGGTCCATACTGGGACCACTCCTTTATATTATTTGTACAAATGATCTGGTTGCTGTCTCTGGGGAAAACACCGTCTTGTATGCGGATGATACTACGTTAATTTTTAGCCAAAAAAATGGTGAACTTATGTTGATTTCTGTTGAAACAGTTATGGACAGGCTTGATGACTATTTTTGCAATAATGATTTGGTCTTCTTGATCCGCTTAGACTGTGGAGTTCATGTTGGGGAGGTTGCTGCTAGCATGAGTCGGTATTGTTATGCGCTAAGGATAGGGAGGAAAAGAGCGGGAATCGAAGCAGCGTTGACTGCTTATCATGGCTGCATCGACTCTAGAATCAGATATAGCTTGATTTTCTGAGGTAACTCCAGAGATATAAACAGGGTATTTATTTTGCAGAAGCATTGTATTCGAAATATAGATATCAGAGATGAGTCTGATGGAGTCATGTAAGCCTGATGTATTTGTGTGTAACCAAATTTTAACTGTCACTTATTTGTACATTATGGAGTGTGTTATGTTTGTTTTTAGAAATAAGGATTTGTTTGAGGCATGTAGATTGGACCATAGCTATAACACTAGATATGGGTCTAATCTTATTTGCGAAAGATATGTGTTTAGTTTTCTTCAGAGAAATGATCTGGAAAATATCTTCCTGAAAAATAGCGTGAAATGACTTGGAATCGTCTGAAAAGTACTTTTAAACATTTTTTGATTGACAAAGCGTTCTACAATCTTGACGAGTTTTTTAATAGTGACTTGGAGGAGCTAAATTGTTATTCGTAAATCTTGTGACGTATTTTAGTTATTTGTATTGTAATTTTAATTAACGGATTATAAATTATATTAGAATAGAAACATAATAGATATATTATGTTTATATTGTTTTCATGTACTTTGCTTGTATTGTGTGACACTGTTCTACGCCCATTTGGGTTTTGAATAAATAATTATCTATCTATCTATATCTATTGTATCGGGTGTACATAGTGTCATGTCATTATTATCATCCTGAAGATGAGATTTACTCAAATCTCCCTCACCTCCCAGTTGCATGATAATATCATCATAACTGGCATCAGATTCACCCTGACCATTCATTCTAATATTCTAGTAAATAAAGAAAATTTAAATAAATAAGCTTGAATAAAAATTCTATTATAGGGATGCCAAGTTATTTTTAAGGTAAATAACTAAACCTATCTAACTTACTTTCTACCTAAAAATCCTGCTTCTAAATATATCATTGAAACTACAAATATCTTTAATACAAAAGATTACAAACTACTTACAACTAATACTCTTCGTCAAAGAGTCCAAATTGTCCAAAATAAACCGTTAGTTGACCAATCTTCTTTAAAACAAAATCCTTATTTTCAAGACAACAGCATGAAGCCAGTAAAAAATAATTAGGCAGGAGTTAAAGAGAATGGCCGTTTTTAGTAAAAATAATAGGAGACCACCGGAAGATAGTGTACTCGGATGGGGTAGAGGATAATGGGTTAGATTTTCAAATGGGGCAGAAAATAGAAGAAGAAAGGGTAAAAAATGGAAAATATGCTTATGGGACGAGGAAGGAAAGAACCTTGGGGTAAAAAGTGCATTTGGGCAAATTTTTATCTTGCTCCATAAGGGTTTCAATGCACAGCAAATGGTATATTTATACCAAAAGATCTCAATTTAGGTGAAATAAGCACAAAAAAGCACTTTAAAATTTTTCATTTTTCAAAAAAATTGAAAGAATTAGGGGTCTTTTTTGAGTACTTTTTAAGATTCAATATCTCGGTAACGTCAGGAGCTAGAGAGGCCAGTTTTGGCTCATTTTGTAGTGTTTTTTATTCTTTTCTTAATGGCGATTTAGCAAAATCTGTAAGAGTTGAAATAAAAAAAATACTAATATAATTATTATTAATTTTATTATTCAAAAATTGAAAAATGTCATTTTTGCAAAAAATGCAATTTTGGAAATTTTTTATTTTGCTCCAGGAAGGTTCCAATGCACAGCAAAGGGCATATTTATATTATACCAAAGGACCTTAAATTACGTAAAACAAGTACAAAAAAAGCACTTACAATTTTTTATTTTTCAAAAAAATTTAAAGAATGGGAGGGTATAGGGTTTTTTTACAACTTTTTGAAATTCAATATCTCGGTAACATGAAGAGCTAGAGAGGCCAGTTTTGGCTCATTTTGTAGTATTTTTTATCCTTTTTCAAATGGTGTTTTAGTGAAATTTATAAGAGTTTAGATAAAATAGTTACAATCATTCAAAAATTGAAAAAAAGCCATTTTTGCAAAAAGTGCAATTTTGGCAATTTTCTATTTTGCTCCAGGAAGCTCTTTCGGTAACATGAAAGGGCTAGAGAGTCCAGTTTTGTCTCATTTTGTGGTATTTTTTATCCTTTTTCAAATGGTGTTTTAATGAAATCTATAAGGGTTCAAATAAAAAAGTTACAATTATTCAAAAATTAAAAAAATGTCATTTTTGCAAGAAGTGCTATTTTAGAAATGTTTTATTTTGCTCCAGGAAGGTTCCAACGCATAGCAAAGGGGACATTTATATCAAAGGACCTTAAATAAGGTAAAATAAGAACAAAAAAAGCACTTAAAAATTTTTAATTATTAAAAAAAATTGAAAATATGGAGGTGTATTAGGGGTCTTTTTTTACTACTTTTTGAAATTCAATATCTCGGTAACATGAAGAGCTAGAGGGGCCAGAAGGACATTAAATTAGGTAAAGCAAGTACAAAAAGAGCACCTCAAATTTTTTTATTTTTTTAAGAAATTGAAAGGATGAGGGGGTATTAAGGGTCTTTTTTTACTACTTTTTGAAATTCAATATCTCGCTAACATAAAGAGGTAGAGCGGCCATTTTGTAGTATTTTTTATCCTTTTTCTTACGTCGTTTTAATGTAATTCCATAAGAGTTCCAAAAAAGTTACAATCATTCAAAAATGGAAAAAATGTAATTTTTGCAAAAAGTGCAATTTTGACAATTTTGGTAAAACCTTAAATTAGGTGAAATAAGTACAAAAAAAGCACTTTAAAATTTTTAATTTCTCAAAAAATTTAAAGAATTAGGAGTCTTTTTTTAAGTATTTTTTAAGATTCAATATTTCAGTAACGTGAGGAGCTAGAGAGGCGAGTTTTAGCTCATTTTTTTTAGTAGTATTTTTTATCCTTTCTCAAATGGCGGTTTAGCGAAATTGATAGGAGTTGAAATAAAAAAGTTACAACCTATCAAAAATACAAAAAATAACTATTTTGATAAAAAATTGGAATAATGCCATTTTTTGTCAACATTTTTTTTGGCTCCTAAAGGGTTCCAATCTCGGGAGAGTATAATGCCCATCAGGCCGAAACAGCCCGAGAGATAGCTTATTGTATACATTAGGTTCTCTCTCACGTCCTTGGTACATAAATAGCTATAACATCCTATCTGGTAATACGTGATTGTACACATACAAAGCTACCATTCATTTTACCTACTAGTTTCACAGGTATTTTTATACTCCCCATTACGAATAGCTATAATTAAGCGTTAAAGGAACAACAATGTGGCTAGTTTGATTTATTTTGGCAGGCACAGTGATTGTACTAACTTTTTATTGCACATAATTATTGTGAATCATAACCTTGCGGATATCGTGTTTACTGTTGTTTTATGAGCGACAAAACAATTTAAAGAGCAGCATTGCCTTGTGCACATCAGCATGGAAATACATTTATTTTCAACCAGGTATGTAATAACGTTATTTCTTATGTGTAACCCAGGTGGAAAGATGAAAATTACCTGCTTTTACTTTCCAACCGGGTGGAAAGTACTCACTTTCCACCCGGGTTAATGTCAATATGCGTTTTGTCATATCTGGGCTTACTTTTTGTAGTTAAGAGACTGTGCCGCCACCTCTGCAACAGCTCGCAGCTCAGGTGATGATGAGTAACATCTGCGTCTTCAGAAATCTCCATGTTAAAAGCACTTTAAGAAACGTTTCAGCTCAAAATATTAAAGACAGAATAGCACAATAATGACGTTGTCAAAATTGTAAACAAAATACCAGTCGTTTATTATGGTTGAAGTCATAACTACTCGTGCACCTATACTACCTTATTGTTAGAGACTATTAGCAATCAATATTTCAACTGAATGATTTATTAGAAGATCTATGAGATTTTAATAAATGGTTGAAAATAAAATAGTATACAAACCACGGTAGAAAGTTTAGTTTCTGTCTCGAGATAAAGTTCACCTCTACCTAATTTCTCGACAGAGAATTCAAACACTTTCCACCTGAGTATGTAATATACTATTGTTTTTGTGACCACACTTTCCATTCACTAAGATTATTATTAACATGTTTACGATCACCATTTTTAAATTTACCCACTTTTTTTAATAGTTATTTATAATAATAATATGTATTTATTTGGCATAACAGCTATCCAATAAACAACTAAAAAAGTATACAATGCAAAAAAAAATGACTTATACAAAACACAGATAGAAAAAATACATTTATAAGTGAAACCGTCACTAAACACTACACTGCTCTAAAACATGTCTTCTGATCATTATCTTAAAACTACACAGTTGATCAGAGTCCCTAATTTTTTGTGGCAACATGTTGAATTTATACAATCCCTTATACAACACAGAATTCAACATTTGACTAGAACGACATTTTTCCATCAATACAAAATTTGAACAATTTCTTGAGCCATAACACAACATTGTGTGTTCAGCATGGAGTACCACAGGGAACTGTCTTGGGGCCATTGAAATTTAATATCTCGGTAACATGAAGAGCTAGACAGGCCAGTTTTGGCTCATTTTGTAGTTTTTTTTTTAGTTATTTTTCTAATGGCCTTCTAGTGAAATCTGTAAGAGTTCAAATAAAAAAGTTACAATCATTCAAAAATTGAAAAAATGTAATTTTTGAAAAAAGTGCATATTCGGCAATTTTTTATTTTGCTCCAGGAAGGTTCCAATGCACAGCAAAAGGCATATTTATACCAAAGGACCTTAAATGGGGTAAAATAAGTACAAAAAAAGTACTTTGACATTTTCATTTTTCAAAAAAATTTAAAGAATGTGGGGGTATTAGAGGTCTTTTTTTACTACTTTTTGAAACTCAATATCTCGGTAACATGCAGAGCGAGAGAGGCCAGTTTTGGCTCATTTTGTAGTATTTTTTGTCTTCTTTTTAGTTGTCTTTGGCGTTTAAGTGAAATCTATAAGAGTTCAAATAAAAAAGTTACAATCATTCAAAAATTGAAAAATGCAATTTTTACAAAAAGTGCAATTTTGCTCCAGGAAGGTTGCAATGCACAACAAAGGGCATATTTATACCAAAGAACGTTAAATTAGGTAAATTAAGTACAACTTGCACTTTAAAATTTTTAATTTTTCAAAAAAGTTTAAACAAAGGTGGGGTATTAGAGGTCTTTTTTTGACTACTCTTTTTTAAATTCAATATCTCGGTAACATGAAGAGCTAGAGAGGCCAGTTTTGGCTCATTTTGTAGTATTTTTTATCCTTTTTCTAATGTCTTTTTAATGAAATTTATAAGAGTTCAAATAAAAAAGTTACACTCAGTCAAAAATTGAAAAAATTCGATTTTTACAAAAAGTGCACTTTCGGAAATTTTTTTATTTTGCTCCATGAAGGTTCCAATGCACAGCAAAAGGCATATTTATACCAATGGACCTTAAATGAGGTGAAATAAGTACAAAAAAAATATTTTAAAAAATTTTAATTTTTCAAAAAAATTTATAGAATGTGGGCTTATTAGAGGTCTTTTTTTACTACTTTTTGAAACTCAATTTCTCGGTAACATGAAGAGCTAGAGAGGCTAGTTTTGGCTCATTTTGTAGTGTTTTTTGTCCTCTTTTTAATGGCGGTTAAGTGAAATCTATAAGAGTTCAAATAAAAAAGTTACACTCATTCAAAAATTGAAAAAATGCGATTTTTACAAAAAGTGCAATTTTGCTCCAGGAAGGTTGCAATGCACAACAAAGGGCATATTTATACCAAAGAACGTTAAATTAGGTAAATTAAGTACAAAAAAACCACTTTAAAATTTTTAATTTTTCAAAAAAGTTTAAACAATGGTGGAGTATTAGAGGTCTTTTTTTGACTACTATTTTAAATTCAATATCTCGGTAACATGAAGAGCTAGAGAGGCCAGTTTTGGCTCATTTTGTAGTAGTTTTTATCCTTTTTCAAATGGCGTTTTAATGAAATCTATAAGAGTTCAAATTAAAAAGTTACAATCATTCAGAAATTGAAAAAATGTAATTTTTGCAAAAAGTGCACTTTCGGCAATTTTTTATTTTGCTCCAGGAAGGTTCCAATTCACAGCAAAAGGCATATTTATACCAAAGAACCTTAAATTAGTACTACTATTAAATATACTTTACAATTTTTCTTTTTTCAAAAAGATTGAAAGAATGGGGAGGTATTTGGGGTCTATTTTACTACTTTTTGAAATTCAATATCTCGGTAACATGAAGAGCTAGAGAGCAATACACCGTTGAAAAAAAAAATCAACAGAATTAAATGACGTAAATATATATAGGGTGTTCCATTTAAAAAAATATAACTTGTAGACTTAAATCGCTACGTAACTATGTAAGACTCATAATTCGATTCGAAAATAATTGCCAAGCCATTACAAACATTATCATGAACATTGTAACCCTTGAATCGCCTGCAGTGTTTAAAAGTCACGCAAATAAAGCAGAACCGTCATTTTTGGCGATTGTCATATAACCGTTATTTTAAAAAAATAGCTATTTATATAACCAGTTACGAAAAGTGCGATTTTGTGTAACGAATGAATGTTTGCAGGACGAGCAAAGCGAGTTCCTGCAATTTGAATGAGTTACACAATTAGACATTTTCGAAACGTGTTGCATACATGATTTTTTCTAATTTTGACCAAAAAAGCGGTAAAACCATCTTTTAAAGTGATTTAACACAAATATTCACTTTCATAGCACCTTGTATAAACTGTGACAACGACATGTTATGATGGATGTCGCCCATATGTTTCTACGGAAATGCATAAAAACAGGGAGTGATGAAATGAACTTTTCATAACTAGTTACATAAAGTGATTCGTAACTAGTTACGAAAAGTAAAACGTTTTGTCACTCTAATCACTTTTGAAAAGTGTCACTTTATATGCCAAAATTAGAAAAAAATATTTTTTTAATTGAAACAATTTACAAAAAAAACCAACCAATATAAATTTTCTGAATTTCATTTTGTATATTTTACCGTTTCTTGTGAAGGACTTCAAGTTTACTAAACCTGTTTTAACCTACTAGTAAAACACTTCATAACATTGTTCATATGCAAAATTATTAATGATGGGATGATTTATTGATAAATTTAACGATGTATTCGTTAAACTGTCTTAACAAATAAGTGTTCCAACATTAATCTAGTTATTTTCCGCATTAGTCGAACCATTATACAGCCTTACTCCGATTTGTTAAATCGATACAGGCAGCCAAAGTTCCTGTTCCTGGCAGCGTTCCAAATTTTCACGGGCTAATGCTGTTGACTTTTCGTATAATCACGAATATGATTTACATATTAACTTGCATCTTTTATTAGAAAGCAAACCTTTGTTGAAATAATGTTATTAAAATATAACAGTTATTGCAAAAATTGGCACAAAACACAACCGTTATTGCAATTATTTTTATATTTACAGTCAAGAACTTTCTTAATAATTGTTGTTTCTGTTGAAATTGTTCTCAATTTTACTTTCCACACTGTCAACATATTTGTCTTTAAGTATGGGAATCTCGCAAACGGTAAGAGTATCAAATTTTGTCATTCTGACGCTAAAATTGTTGGGAATGTCAAAACATTTAAATTTAAAGAGTTTATTGATGTTTTGACTAAAAGCTAAACTGGCAATTTTAAAACATTGGCACTGTCAAAACTGTCATTTTTAACATTTCATAAAAAATATAAAAGCTTGATGTACAGGGTGTCTCATTATAAACGGCTTCCCTTTAACTTTTTTGTTTATAATTTTAGAAAAAAATGTTTATGAGTTATTTAGTAAAAACTGGTTTGATGCAACAAATTTTCAAATCAGTTGAAATTGTGGTTTGAAATTTGAGCACCCTGTAACTTGATTATTTTTGAGAGTTCAGAGAGGTTGAACCACTCAAATTAACCGTCTTGAGCTCCTCTTTCCAGTGAAGTAAAGCAGAAAAATCTATCTTAAAAATTACGTACTGGGTGGCCAAAAAATCTGAATCACTACAATTTTTATGCACCCCCTGTATAGTAGCAGCACTGACGACCTGTAAAAGTTCCAGCGATCAGTTTAGCAGTTCTTTGCAAACATATTTGCTCTGTTTAAAATTTTTCGTAACTTTCACCGTTTCTGAGTTATTTAGTAAAAACTGGTTTGATGTAACAAATTTTACAATCAGTTGAGATTGTGGTTTGAAATTTGAGCACCCTGTAACTGGATTATTTTTGAGAGTTCAGAGAGGTTGAACCACTCAAATTAACCGTCTTGAGCTCCTCTTTCCAATGATGTAAAGCAAAAAAATCTATCTTAAAAATTACGTACTGGGTAGCCAAAAAATCTGAATCACGACAATTTTTATGCACACCCTGTATAGTAGCAGCACTGACGGCCTGTAAAACTTCCAGGGATGAGTTTAGTAGTTCTTTGCGAACATTTTTGCTCTGTTTAAAATTTTTCGTAAGTTTTCCCGTTTCTGAGTTACCTAGTAAAAACTGGTTTGATACAACAAATCTTACAATCAGTTGAAATTTGAGCACCCTGTAACTTGATTATTTTTGAGAGTTCAGAAAAGTTGAACCACTCAAAATAACCGCCTTGAGCTCCCCTTTCCAATGATGTAAAGCAAAAAAATCTATCTTAAAAATTGCGTACTGGGTGGCCAAAAAATCTGAATCACTACAATTTTTATGCACACCCTGTATAGTAGCAGCACTGACGGCCTGTAAAACTTCCAGTGATGAATTTACGGTTTTTTTGCAAACATTTTTGCTCTGTCTAAAATTTTTCGTAACTTTTACCGTTTCTGAGTTATTTAGTAAAAACTGGTTTGATGCAACAAATCTTACAATCAGTTGAACTTTGAGCACCCTGTAACTTGATTATTTTTGAGAGTTCAGAGAGGTTGAACCACTCAAATTAACCGTCTTGAGCTCGTCTTTCCAATGATGTAAAGCAAAATATTCTATCTTAAAAATTGCGTACAGGGTGGTACAATTTGTGATACTATGTATTATAAACGAGCTATAATAATTTGGATTATTTCAAAACAACCATGACAGTTTTCACACTTTCCAACGAGTGGGCCTGCCAGAAAAATAATTGCTGTTGACCGCCCAAAAAATAATAAATAATATTAAATTAGCTTAAATACTTGTGATAAGTATCCGTACTGACAAAATGAATTTCGATTGAAGTAGATAACGAAACGTTTTAGTATTTATGCGCAATGGTGCTAACACAGATTTTGATGTTTATTATTTTGCTAGTAATAACCAGACTTTTACAAGACGTTTAACGATTTCTTTGCTAATAAAACAGTCAATACTTTATAGTAATTTTTGATTTAAACGCTTTTTACACAAACTTCAAGTTATGTCTGTTTTTATTTTTAATAAAAAACATTGCCCCAATCTGTGAAGATAAATTGGTTGTTTCCTGGGAGATTTACCAGCCTTAGCTAAGGCAGACACGAGCCAAAAATACTAATAGAAATATTCTCGGGGCCAATGGCAACTTACGAGTCATTATACCTGTTCCAATGTTGACTTTTCGTGTGATTTTACCACTTTGCGCTTTAACAACATCAATAACGTTCTAGAATGGGATTTTACCTCAATATTTACAATTTCAGAGCTGTAACCTGTGAATTGCTGAATTACTGGCTCAAATTGTGTTTCATTGTATTTTCAGCCACTTATTTTAATGTGGTTTTTTCAAACTGAAGGCTGTTTAAGGAAATTATGCATTGCAGTCTTGGATTTTAGGTTCAATTTACTGTCTTTACAGCATATTTGTGGCCTGTAACCGCTGAATTGCCGAATTACTAGCTCAAATTGTGTTTTATTGCATTTTCAACCACTTCACTTACATTTAAATGTGTTTGTTTGTAGTCTGTGGGTTGTTTAACAAAAATATGTAGTAGAGCTCTGGATTTAGGTTGAATTTACTGTCTTCACAGCAAATTTCAGAATTGTAACCTGTGAATTGCTGAATTACTGGCTCAAATTGTGTTTCATTGCATTTTAAGCCACTTTACTTATTTTAATGTGGTTTTTGCAAACTGAAGGCAGTTTAAGGAAAATATGCATTACACTCTTGGATTTTAGGTTCAGTTTACTGTCTTCACAGCATATTTGTGGCCTGTAACCCCTGAATTGCCGAATTACTAGCTCAAATTGTGTTTTATTCTATTTTCAGCCACTTCACTTACATTGCAATGTGTTTTTTTGCAGTCTGTGGGTTGTTTAACAAAAATATGTAGTACAGCTCTGGATTTTAATGTGGTTTTTGCAAACTGAGGTCTGTTTAAGGAAATTATGCATTAAAGTCTTGGATTTTAGGTTCAATTTACTGTCTTCACAGCATATTTGTGGCCTGTAACCCCTGAATTGGCGAATTACTAGCTCAAATTGTGTTTTATTCTATATTCAGCCACTTCTCTTACATTTCAATGTGTATTTTGTAGTATGTGGGTTGTTTAAAAAAAATATGTAGTACGGCTCTGGATTTAGGTTCAATTTACTGTCTTCACAGCAAATTTCAGAACTGTAACCTGTGAATTGCTGAATTACTGGCTCAAATTGTGTTTCATTGCATTTTCAGCCACTTTACTTATTTTAATGTGGTTTTTGCAAACTGAAGGCAGTTTAAGGAAAATGTGCATTACAGTCTTGGATTTTAGGTTCAATTTACTGTCTTCACAGCATATTTGTGGCCTGTAACCCCTGAATTGCCGAATTACTAGCTCAAATTGTGTTTTATTCTATTTTCAGCCACTTCTCTTACATTTCAATGTGTTTTTTTGTAGTCTGTGGGTTGTTTAAAAAAAATATGTAGTACAGCTCTGGATTTAGGTTCAATTTACTGTCTTCACAGCAAATTTCAAAGATGTAACCTGTGAATTGGCAAATTACTCGCTCAAATTGTGTTTCATTGCATTTTCAGCCACTTTACTTATTTTAATGTGGTTTTTGCAAACTGAAGGCAGTTTAAGGAAAATGTGCATTACAGTCTTGGATTTTAGGTTCAATTTACTGTCTTCACAGCATATTTGTGGCCTGTAACCCCTGAATTGCCGAATTACTAGCTCAAATTGTGTTTTATTGCATTTTCAACCACTTCACTTACATTTAAATGTGTTTTTTTGTAGTCTGTGGGTTGTTTAACAAAAATATGTAGTACAGCTCTGGATTTTAATGTGGTTTTTGCAAACTGTGGGCTGTTTAAGGAAATTATGCATTACAGTCTTGAATTGAATTTTAGGTTCAATTTCCTGTTTTTACAGTACGTTTCAGGCCTATACCCCGAAATGCCGAATTACTAGCTCAAATTGTGTTTTATTGCATTTTCAGGCAATTACTTACATTTCAATGTGTTTTTTTGCAGTCTGTGGGTTGTTTAAGAAAAATATGTAGTACAGCTCTGGATTTAGGTTCAATTTACTGTCTTCACAGCAAATTTCAGAACTGTAACCTATAAATTGGCAAATTACTGGCTCAAATTGTGTTTCATTGCATTTTCAGCCACTTTACTTATTTTAGTGTGGTTTTTGCAAACTGAGGGCTGTTTAAAGAAAATATGCATTACAGTCTTGGATTTTAGGTTCAATTTACTGTCTTCACAGCATATTTGTGGCCTGTATGCGCTTAAACAACATCAATAACGTTCTAGAATGGGGTTTTACCTCAATAAAGAAAAAAACACGCTTTTAGTACGGCAATGTTGAAAATAATAACAAAGATCCGTTTTACTGCCGCCGTTTCGATATTGGAGCGAAATCAAACTTTTATTGCTGCAGCATTTTGTTATTCGAACAATAACGTACCGATTTCCAAGAGAAACAAACAGACATATTAGAATTGAGGCTGAGAAAGTTATTTGAGGACCCATTTTCTAGGTTAATGTTAGTTTTTGCATCATGCATCTAAAACTGACTATAAGTTTATTGTTGTTACTTTTTTATAATTTTTTCAACGAAGCTATAGTGCTTTGTAAGCAGTTTTTAATGATTTATACTAAATATTTTACTTTACCAGGAAAATTTGGCCGGTAAATTACTGGTAAATTACAAATATTGTGTTTCTGGCAGTTCAAAGTTTGACACTGTTTTTCTACTTGACTGTACCAAGTTTTGTAGTGTTTTTTCAGGTTATCGGATAGGAAATTTAATGAGGATTCGAAAAATGTGCTTAAAACAGTAATTTTCTTGCTCCAAAAAGTTTTGACAGGTGATTTTGTCTCTGATTGTCCTTTAAACCGTGTTCAAATTTCAGACCACAACTTCAACTGATAATTTATTGCACCAAACCAGTTTTTCTTAAATAACTTAAAAACGGTAAAAGTTACAAAAAAATTGCAGGAGACCAAAAAGGATCCTAATCAACTCCTTAACCCAACACCAAGTTTGTAGGACCGTTTTTGCTTCCAGTATACAGGGTGTGCAAGAAAATTATGGTGGTTCATTATTTTTGTCATCCTGTATGCAATTTTTAAGATTTTGCTCTACACCACTAGAAAGAGGAGCTCAAAACGGTTCTTCTGTGGTTGAAACCACTCTGAACTCCCAAAAATAACTGAGTTCCAGGATGTTCTAATTTGAAACCACAATTTCGACTTCGATTTGAAAATTTGTTGCTTCAAACCAGTTTTTACTAAATAGCTCAGAAACGGTGAAAGTTACGAAAAATTTTGAAGAGAGCAAAAATGTTCGCAGAGAACTGCTAAACTCATCCTTGTAAGTTTTACAGGCCGTCAGTGCTGCTACTATACAGGGGGTGCATGAAAATTGTAGTGATTCAGATTTTTTGGCCATCCTGTACGCAATTTTTAAGATAGAATTTTTTGCATTACATCACTGGAAAAAGGAGCTCAAGACGGTTAATTTGAGTGGTTCAACCTCTCTGAACTCTCAAAAATAATCTAGTTACTGGGTGCGCAAATTTCAAATCACAATTTTAGCTGATTTTATAATTTGTTGCATCAAACCAGTTTTTACTAAATAACTCAAGAACGGTGAAAGTCACGAAAAATTTAAAAGAGAGAAAAAATGTACGTAGAGAACTGCTAAACTCATCCCTGGAAGTTTTACAGGTCGTCAGTGCTGCTACTATACAGGGCGTGCATAAAAATTGTAGTGATTAAGATTTTTTGGCCACCCTGTACGCAATTTTTAAGATATAATTTTTTGCTTTACATTATTGGAAAGAGGAGCTTAAGACGGTTAATTTGAGTGGTTCAACCTCTCTGAACTCGCAAAAATAATCAAGTTACAGGGTGCTCAAATTTCAAATCACAATTTTAACTGATTTGGAAGTTTGTTGCATCAAACCAGTTTTCACTAAATAACTCAGAAACGGTGAAAGTCACGAAAAATTTGAATGAGAGAAAAAATGTTCGCAGAGAACTGCTAAACTAATTTCTGGAAGTTTCACAGTCCGTCAGTGTCCCTATTCTTCATAAATTTACTGGTCAAATTGGAATTTGCTAGTAAATTTGGTAAATTTTCCTGTCACACTGAATTTTACGTAACCTTAACGGTAAATATCCCGTCACGGTAAATTTACGCCAACCGTTATTATAATATATTAATTGAACACTAACTGATACTTTAAAGACTTTTTCATTGTCCCAAAAAAACAATGATTTGATGCCAACTGCCATTAATCAAAAGAAGATTGTCTGTGATTGGTTTATTTCATATTTCACGCTGAAAATTGCCAGTGATTGGTCTATTTCATATTTCACAGTTGCGGAAAGTCTAGAATATCATATTCAGTCGGTGGCAATTATTGGTCACATAACTGTTAAAAAATTAACCAATATCGTTGTAGGAGTAGAAAAAAGGACTTTTTGCGTGTGTTGCATACAACATTTCTTCAAAGTACACACATAATGATTACTCTTTGGAGTTTTACGCATGTCTGCGATGGAGGACACATAACCAATAGGTACTCATTTTACAGACAAATTTTAACACAGATTTTAGTATTAACAGCTTTTTTACTCTTTTTATGTTATTTTTATAGCGACATTAACACACACGATATTGCGGTTGTGTCTATTGTTTTATTGCCGATTTCTGGATTCGTGCCGAAAATTTATGTCTTTTTGATGTCACATTTCAGTCAATGACGTCTGGTTACTTGCTTTTGGCAAATATTCATTAACATCTTCCACACCGGGCGGAAATCATCGACATAAATATTTACTTTCATCGCACACATTATTATGTCTCTGCTATTGATAGCAAGAAGCAAAAGTGTTCGGAAAGTAAATCTGTTCAAAAGTTTTTTAATGTTGAACTAATGTACCAGTTGCTGGCACCAACCAGGAATTTTATGTGGAATCTGTCCTTGATTTCACGTCTATTAAACGTACTGGCGACAGTTCCACGAAAACAAAATGCAATCCATTTCCCCTACTGCGTTTCTATCTTCTTATTAAATTATTCGATGTTGCAGGAAGGAATTCCAATTTAAATGTTTGTGGTGATAGAACGCAGCGTCGGATATCGAAGAATCAAAGGGAAAAAGATTTAGTCGTGACACAAAAGCAAGGATTTTGTTTGAAAGTTTATTTTCGGTGAATTTTTGTGCCGTCTAGGATGCATCCAGAAATAGCCAGGTGACTATTTATAAAACCATTTTTACCAGTGCTTTGTGGGAAAGTGGCCGAACCTTAAGCATTGTGAAAGGTCAGTGTATCTGGTTCACTATGAATTAAAGTTTAAACGGTTTGAATTACATTACTTTCGTTTTTTTTTCTGGTTTTTGCTATATTTTTTACGTCTGACAAGTAATGTTCAAAGATTGTCTTGGAGAGCTTCTCCAGGGATGTTTGAACCACATTCAAAGCCTCAGATTTGGCGGTCTGTTTATACAAAAAGAAGCCGCCAGGGCAGCCCACAGACTGGCAGATGGCAGGTCTCAATATGCTAATTCAAGACTCAGCTGAATCGTGGGGTCATCTCGGGGGCTGGGGGGAGGAGTTGAGGGAGTGCCCGGCACTGTTGATGAAGCAGGATCGGGTGCCTCCAACGCTTCTGTCCAGCGGACCTCTAAATTTTGTAGTACCCGAGAGGAGTACTCGAAACTCTATCCTCCTGTCGCATGGAGACTGATGGCTGGTTTACAGATGGATCCAAAACCGCGACGGAGGCAGGGGCAGGTGTGTATGGTGCGACTTCGGGGACGAGGCTTAGCTTCCCTCTAGGCTGCCACTGTACCATCTTCCAAGCCGAGATCCGATGCGGGGAGTTCATTTTAAACTCACCGCTACGCCGGAAGGATGCCTTAAAAGCTAATTCAACGACGTCTGCGCTGGTGCTGGAGTGTAAGAAGACACTCCTGTAGCTCACGCGGATGGCCAATAAGGTACGTCTAACTTGGGTTCCATGGCATTCCGATGTTAGGGGAAATGAGGAGGCGGACAGATTGGCACTAAGTGGCTCCAAAGGAACTTATTGTAGGACTAGCCGGCGCGGTCGGATCCCCCATTGTGAACCTTCTGGCAAAGCTCCGATATTGCTTGGAAGGAGGCCGGAGGCATGCGGCAATCGCGTTGTCTCATGGGCTTATTTCCAAGAAAAAAGTCAAACTCCCTGATGGAATTATCCAGAAAAGACCTCAGATGTGTGACAGGACTTCTCACGGGTAAAATGAGAAGATACATGCACATTTTGGGTCTGTCACAGAATCCGGTATGTCGCTTGTGTCTGGAGGACAAGGAAACTCCGATACATGTTCTCACACAGTGCCCGGCACTTGCGACGATCAGAAAAGAGCTTTGGGATAAGAGTGTAATCAACCCCTTAGATATTCAAGTCAGCTACTAGCTTGTAATGGATCACAATAGGCTAGAAGTGTCTTCTCCGAAGGGAACCCATCTAACAATATCATGATCATCATCAGAGGTTGGCGGAACTCCAGAAGGCTTAGGAAGGTTGCGGTTGTTATTCTTCTACTCCACGTTCTGCAGTTTTTAAGTTAGTTTTCACTGCATCCAAAGTGTCTTTGACTAGGGCGAAGGAAGTAGGCTGAGGAGTTTTGAGTAACTTTTCAACACATTCAACGAGTTGAAGCAGCTGGGTTATAATGGCATCTTCTTTAAGAAGATTAGTGACAGCTTGCTTGATTTGTGGAGGTGTTGTAGGGGAAGAAACTAAAGCATCAAGGTGTGAGGTTCCGGGATACCTTCTAAACATTTGGACAGCTCTTTAAACTCCTCCAGGTATTATCCTCCAATGTGGTTCTTAAAGCCAACTTTCTCCAAAGACATTAAAAGCTTCTGAAGCATTGACTACTCAGAACAGCCTTCATGCACACAGTGATCAGTTTGTTTTGCAACGAATCCAAATCTTCTGAGAAGTCTTTAACGTCAAAATCTGGAGCTGCAGCAATCTTCCGGACTCTCTGAGCAATATCTTCAATCAATTTCATTTCTTCCTCTGGTCCATATTACCTGAGTGTCTGCAGGTAACCACAAACTAAAGAAACTCCTTTAAAGACTCATTCAGACTCTTCAAAGCAATGACATCTTCTAATGTCTTGGGTTTTACAACTAAATTGGTTAAGTCTAGAGCATTTTGGAGTTGTTGATTTGGCTTGTGGAGGGTTTCAGCCAATGAAAATTGTGCTTCCGGTGGTTTGAGCTGTTTAGACGTGTCGTTAATAGAAATTACGTCAAAGTGATCGATTGTCAATGGATATGAACGGTTGCTGCAATATTTGATTCTAATAAAGCAAAAATAACTGGCAATTTACGTTATACTTTAATCTACGCATTACCCATAATATTCGTGATGAAATCAAATAATTCTATATAAGTTTTAAATTAAAACCTTCGCATTTTTACCGACTTGAAACGAAACGAACATGGAAATGCGGCACGCGAAAGTTGACCCAATTCCTGTTGCCGACTCCGGGCCAACCCTCCTCTAGTGCAGGTCGAGGAATCCCGGTCAAATAGCCCCACGTGATATATTACAACCCCGAAACTGGATTCTATTTATAGAACACGCTGAAGGACAGTTGAAGTTTTAAAAATATGTTCCAGTTTTGCGTTAAATAGTTGTGTGACGCTTTTTAGAGCTTTGACACAGTTTTTGGAGAATATATTCCTGAGGAGGCCCTTTAGGACAAAATACTGCACTCTGGTAAAACGTGAAATTCCCTACAACTTTTCCCTTTCACACTTTTTTCATATTTTTTTAAGAATTAGCAAAAAAAAATTGATTTTATGTTAGGTTAGGTTAGGTTATAGACTTAACCAGTTTTTTAAAGATCACGTGACATTTCCGCCATTTTGACATGTTTTAATTGTTTTTTCCAAACTCCAAGATCACCATGACTTTTTCCCGACTATTGTAATTTGTCTTTTTCTCTACAGTTGTATTATTTTTCTGTTCTGTCAAAAGTACAAAACAAGAACTTGAACATTTTTTATTTTTCAAAAAAACTAAAAGAATTGGGGGTATTAGATGTCTATTTTTACTACCTTTTGAAATTTAATATCTCGGTACCATGAAGAGCTAGAGAGGCCAGTTTTGGCTCATTTTGTTGTATTTTTAATCCTTTTTCTAATGGCGTTTTAGTGAAATCTATAAGAGTTCAAATAAAATAGTTACAATCATAAAATAGCTATTTATGTAACCAGTTTCGAAAAGATCGATTTTGTGTAACGAATGAATGTTTGTAGGGCGAGCGCAGCGAGGTCCTACAATTTGAATGAGTTACACAATAAGACATTTTCGAAACGTGTTGCATACATAATTTTTTCTAATTTTGACGAAAAAGCGGTAAAAAACATCTTTTAAAGTGATTTAACACAAATATTCACTTTCATAGCACCTTGTATAAACTGTGACAACGACATGTTATGATGGATGTCGCCCATATGTTTCTACGGAAATGCATAAAAACAGCGAGTGATGAAATGAACTTTTTATAACTAGTTACATAAAGTGATACTTTATGTAACTAGTTACATAAAGTAAAACGTTTTGTCACTCTAATCAGTTTTGAAAAGTGTCACTTTATATGCCAAAATTAGAAAAAATCCGATTTTTACAAAAAGTGCATTTTTGACAAATTTTTATTTTGCTCCATAAGGGTTCCAATACCCAGAAAAGGGAAAATTTATACGAAAGGACCTTAAATTAGGTGAAATGAACACAAAAAAAGCACTTTAAAATGTTACATTTAAAAAATTTTATTAGGTATCTTTTTTAAGTATTTTTTAAGATTCAATATCTTGGTAACGTGAGGAGCTAGAAAGGCGAGTTTTGGCTCATTTTGTAGTATTTTTGATCCTCTTTCTAATGGCGGATTCTATTTAGCGAAAATGATAGAAGTTGAAATAAAAAAGTGACAACTTTTCAAAAATACAAAAAATGACAGTTTTGGTAAAAAGTAACGTGACTTTTTTCAGCATTTTTTCCACACGTTTTAAAACTTTTCACACACTTTTTCATTCAATCGTGAATAACTGTCAGATTTGACACATAGTATATAGATTTTTATATGTCAATGAATAGCTAATAAAATGGGCTTTCCAACGATGTAACAACTTGGGTTGATTGATTAAATCGTTTTGTCGTTAGAGGGCGTCAAAGTTGACCAATACTTTTTGTTCAATTTTCATACACTTTTTCATTCAATCGTGAATAACTGTCAGATTTGACACATAGTATATACCCTTTTATTAGTCGATGAATAGCTAATAAAATGAGCTTTCCAACGATGTAACAACTTGGCTTGATTGTAAAAATATGTTACCGTTGGTTAATTGGTTTGACGGTTTGGCAGCTAGAGGGCGTCAATGTTGACCAATTTTTTTTTCACTTTTTTCACGCAAAATTTCAATTTGGTACACTCTGTATAGATTTTTATACATCAATGGATAGTTAGGAAAATGGGCTTTCCCACGATATGGTTGGTTGATTTATTGGCTGGACCGCTAAAGGGCGTCAAATTTGATTTTCTAGTTTTTTTGCATATCGTAAATAACTCGCTTATCGTAAATAACTCACACTATATAAACTTTTGTACGTCAAAAGATGGCCAATTAAATGGGTTTTCTAAAGACATGACGTCACTGGTTGGTAGGTTAAACCGTTTGGCCACTAGAGGGCTTCAAACTTTAAACTTGGTGACATTTCACAGGATCAGAATCCACTAATGCCATTTTGGTGTTTCTGACTGATTCTATTGTAATACTTTCAAGACTCAGAAGACGGTTAAAAGGACACTGGTGGCAGTTGGGTGTTTCTGAGTTAAGTTGAGAGAGTTTGAAAGCTTCTAGTGACTTTTTTTTTTAAAGATCAGAAGACAGTTTTGGAGCCACTAATATCATTTTGGTGTTTCTGAGCTGCAAAAAAACTTCAAAACGAATGCAGCCTTTATATCACCCAAATAATAGTAAAATCTTGAGATCTGAGCTTTTAAAAAGGTATTTTTTTACCTATTCGATATATGCAAAAATATATAAGGTGTCTCATTAAAAGAATAATATTTCGTTCATATCTTAATAACGAAGTGCTTTAGAAAAAAACGGATTAGATATTTGGATTCTACGTAAAAGCATCGAATTTGAGACACCCTGTACACATAAACTGAACTAAATACAGCAAACTTATCGGAAATACATTATCAGAATAAATAGAAATGATTGGGAATGTTTTAGTCTCAAAATTAATTTTGCAAGTAAAAAATTTTACACTTTTTTTAGTTTTTCTGTCTTTGTCTCGTGTATGTAATCATTAATGTTTCTCTGTCAGTTACATAATATATTATTTTTTTGGTTGATGGTTGTTTCATTGAAAAATGTTATACCTATACAATGTTTGCGTGTGGGAAGTAATATGGACATTTTACTGGCGAAGTAATAAAGCCTGCAATTTACACCCATTTGTTGGTAATATATACATTACCGTCCAAAAAAAAAAACCCATTACGTGTTGGAAATTATTGACTATGAATTAACTTTCGGAGAGTTTTAGCGGATTAACAAACGTGGCAGCTTGGAAGTAAATTTAGAGATCAGAGACGTTATAATATTAATAGTTATTTTTCCAACTAATGGAAACTCAAAATGCGTAGCAATATTTAATGAATTTACAATGCTAAATCATCGTTAATTAATTTTTTTTTAGAGAAAATCTGCAATGCTAAATTTCCACAAAGAAAATCAATGTAATCGATGTGTTGGACGGCATTCAACGTAAATAATCGCTCAATCATTGAGCCGTAACCGAGCCAAAAACACGACCTAAGACGATTAATGTTTTTAGACAATTCCCGTCTGTTTCGCATCAGATACAGCTTTTTGTTGAACAGACACCTTAGAATAGTATGCCTTAAGTGGATTTTGTCACTTCATTTTTTCTTACTTTTTTTATTTAAGTCAAGTTTTCAAAATCAGGCTTTACAATTCACTTCATTCTTTACTTGGAAAGCACTTTTTTAGACATTAAACACACTACAATCTTCATGTACGCCCTGTATAGTAGCAGCACTGACAAACTGTGACACTTCCAGGGATGAGTTTAGCAGTTCTTTGCGAACATTTTTGCTCTCTTTAAAATTTTTCGTAACTTTGACCAATTCTGAGTTATTTAGCACAAACTGATTTGATGCAACAAATTTTTAAATCAGTTGAAATTGTGATTTGAAATTTGAGCATCCTGTAACTTGATTGTTTTTGGGAGTTCAGGGAGGTTGAATCACTCAAATTAACCGTCTTAAGTTCCTCTTTCCAGTGGTGTGAGGCAAAAAATTCTATCTTAAAAATTTCCTACAGGGTGGCCAAAAAATCTGAATCACTACCATTTTCATGCATCCCCTGTATAGTACTAGCACTGACGGACTGTGAACTTTCCAGGGATGCCTTTAGCAGGTTTTTGCAAACATTTTTGCTTTCTTTCATTTTTTTGTAACTTTCACCGATTCTGAGTTATTTAGCACAAACTGGTTTGATGCAACAAATTTTTAAATCAGTTGAAATTGTGATTTTAAATTTGAGCACCCTGTAACTTGATTATTTTTGGGAGTTCAGGGAGGTTGAACCACTCAAATTAACCGTCTTAAGCTCGCCTTTCCAGAGGTGTAAAGCAAAAAATTTTATCTTAAAAATTGCCTACAGGGTGGCCAAAAAATCTGAATCACTACCATTTTCATGCACCGCCTGTATAGTAGTAGCACTGACGGACTGTGAACTTTCCAGGGATGACTTTAGCAGGTTTTTGCAAACATTTTTGCTTTCTTTAATTTTTTTGTAACTTTCACCGATTCTGAGTTATTTAGCACAAACTGGTTTGATGCAACAAATTTTTAAATCAGTTGAAATTGTGATTTTAAATTTGAGCACCCTGTAACTTGATTATTTTTTGGAGTTCAGGGAGGTTGAACCACTCAAATTAACCGTCTTAAGCTCCCCTTTCCAGTGGTGTAAAGAAAAAAATTCTATCTTAAAAATTGCCTACAGGGTGGCCAAAAAATCTGAATCACTACCATTTTCATGCACCCCCTGTATAGTAGCAGCACTGACGGACTGTGAAACTTCCAGGGATGAGTTTAGCAGTTGTTTACAAACATTTTTGCTCTCTTTCAAATTTTTCATAACTTTCACCCTTTCTGAGTTATTTAGCAAAAACTGGTTGATGTAACAAATTTTTAAATCAGTTGAAATTGTGGTTTGAAATTCGAGCACCCTGTAACTTGATTATTTTTGGGAGTACAGGGAGGTTGAACCACTCAAATTAACCGTTTTAAGGTCCTCTTTCCAGTGGTGTGAGGCAAAAAATTATATCATAAAAATTACCTACAGGGTGGCCAAATAATCTGAATCACTACCATTTTTATGCATTCCTTGTATAGTAGCAGTACTGAAGGACTGTGAACTTTCCAGGGATGACTTTAGCAGGTTTTTGCAAACATTTTTGCTTTCTTTCATTTTTTTGTAACTTTCACCGATTCTGAGTTATTTAGCACAAACCGGTTTGATGCAACAAATTTTGAAATCAGTTGAAATTGTGATTTGAAATTTGAGCACCCTGTAACTTGATTATTTTTGGGAGTTCAGGGAGGTTGAACCACTCAAATTAACCGTCTTAAGCTCCCCTTTCTAGTGGTGTAAAGCAAAAAATTCTATCTTAAAAATTGCCTACAGGGTGGCCAAAAAATCTGAATCACTACCATTTTCATGCACCCCCTGTATAGTAGCAGCACTGACGGACTGTGAAACTTCCAGGGATGAGTTTAGCAGTTCTTTACAAACATTTTTGCTCTCTTTCAAATTTTTCATAACTTTCACCCTTTCTGAGTTATTTAGCAAAAACTGGTTGATGTAACAAATTTTTATATCAGTTGAAATTATGGTTTGAAATTCGAGCACCCTGTAACTTGATTGTTTTTGGGAGTACAGGGAGGTTGAACCACTCAAATTAACCGTTTTAAGGTCCTCTTTCCACTGGTGTGAGGCAAAAAATTATATCTTAAAAATTGCCTACAGGGTGGCCAAATAATCTGAATCACTACCATTTTTATGCATTCCTTGTATAGTAGCACTGACGGATTTTTTTTTTGTGTATTTTCTTTTATAACAATAAATATACTTTGAACAGTGAAAATTGACTTGAGAGGCTTAAAAATTGTCTTTGTAACCAGTTTTCATAGTTTTCAAACAAATTCAAAGACATTAGTCTTGAAAATTGCCTTGAGAGGCTTAAAAACTGTCTTAGTAGTCAGTCATCATCGTTTTCAGATAAGTTCAAAAACTTTAGTATTGAAAATTGACTTGTAGACTTGAAAAACTGATTTCTCTAGAATTTTTTACAGTTAAAACTTGAAAATTGACTTGGACACCAAAAGTGACTTTGAGCCAATGAAAAGTGATCTTAAAACCCAATTTTTAAACTTTCCATAGGTTTAAAAATACCATTTTAAACTTTGTCACTATTAAATTGATTTCTAGACACTTCAGTGTTAAAAATTCGAGCATTTCTGAAAAATCTAGTTTTTAGTGCTTTAAGGCTGTTTTTAGCCTGAAAAATCGAGTTTTAAGGCACTTTACGATCCTAACAAAATGTTTGACTTATCAGGCATGAAAGCCAGTTTGTACACTGTCCATAGTCTTGAAAATGTCATTTTACTATTAAATTAACTTCTAGCATCGGTGCAAAAAATGGAAGCATTTCTAAGAAATTCGGACTGTTTTTAGTGCTTTAAGGCTTAGTCTTAAACATAATAATAATTTTTAAAATTGAATTAGTCCGAAAATTTAATTTGGACTGTTTAAAGACCTCTAGACTTGTTTTAATCCAGAAAATTGAGTTGTACGATTAGTTAAAGTCCTGAAAATAGACTTTTGGACTGCCTTTAGTCTTAGCAGAGTCATTTCTAGCCTGAAAAGTCAACTTTTAATAGTGAAAAGCTTGTCTTAATTTTCTGACTGTTTGTAGTGCTTGAAATCCAGTCTTAGACACTCGGCAAGGGATTGCAGTCTAAAAAAACGAATTTTAAAACTATTCCTAGTAGTAAATAACAAGTTTTTAGACTATTCAGTCCAAATCTCGACTCTGACAAGTCTTGTTGAATGATTAGTTTTGCACTACCTATAATCTAAAAAATTAAACTCCAGTAAAAGTTAGTTCAAAAATTCTGTTACTTAATTTGTAAACCTCACCCTTTTTGAACCGTTTTAAAGTAAAAAATACAATAACTCAAGTAGACATTTTTGTCAATTTTAGCCTAGAAATTTTGACAAATGTCATTCACATCGCATAACGAGTGTTCATTTCATAAATACTTATTTGAAAATTGGTCCAACGGTCTGACAGTTGTAGCAGAAAACCGATTTTTTCAATTAAAATTTGGAGGTCTGTCTTTGTCAGAAAAATGTCAACTTATTTTTTGATGGACTATCAAATGGTGGTGAATTATTGACACTTAAAACTGGACCACATTCTACTATTATTGGATGCAGAAAATAATTTTGAAAATAGTATTTTTAAAGTAATTGCCCGTTGAACGTTATTAGCATTTTTAAATGATGCAACATCCTTTTAATGTTCTAAGTGAAAATGTACTACAGTTCATAAAGAATGTTGTTATTGCTTAGAGTCCAACTAATCTAAGTTTGTCTCATTTTAGCGTCGCAACACAAAAATAACCAACCCAAAAATATTTGACAAAAAAAAATTTACTCACTGTTATTGTTAACCGATCGTATGCTTCTTTCCAATTCCATGGTGATTGTCTTCTGATCCAAATTGAACAACATTGTAGGGATTGATTGATTCAGCTTCATTTTTTGGCAGTCGTGTTTTACAGTTTATCTAATTATTTTTTTGTTAATTTTTCACTTTTTCACATTGTTTTTCTTATTCTTCCCCAAGTGATTTATGCACGCCCGACTGTGAATATAATCAACTGTCGATTTTGTTATAATTTGTTACGAGGGTCTACAGCACGACTATTATGACATAAAAATAAGTGACTGTTGAATAACAATGCGCTCATTTATTCACCAGACGCAATCAAAACTAAGTTTCCTAATCGTGGACGCGTGACAAGACTTCGCATAACGCGCATAACAAACGGCCCAAAAAAAGCACTTAAAAAACAACTAAACTACGAAAAAATCTATTTTTTTCACACTTGGCAAAGACAAATGTTTAGCGAAAAGTTCAATATCGTAAAGATTGGTTCGTGGGGCCGACTGACGTGGCGTCGTGTGCGTTACTGCCGTCGCGGCGGCCGCCGTCCTTTTAAAAGTGGCGGTAATTTAGCACACGACGCCGTGACGTCACGTCCGATTGCAACCCGGTGGTTGCGATGTTTTTTTCGCTATCATACTCGGTGTACAGGGTCTTTAACTGGGGACTGACAGACCCCCCTTTTTCGGCTTCCCTGTATGTAATTAAAGAAACTGAGATAGCCATTTGATATAGTTTAAAAAATTGAATCAAAAAATTAGTACCAAAATATTCCTAACCTTCAAATAGAAGAGCTACGGCCAATAATGGTGTTTTTTCTAACGGATCACCCGGTATATTTAACTATTTTCGGAATGTGCTCGAAATTCTTTTTAACAACGAATTATTTTTCGAAATTTGTTTTTTGACAAACCTTGTATATTGATAAAACAAAATTATAGAGAAAACCAATCACTAATTATAACTCTGGAATCATAGCCATAAACAAATGAGGGTAGAATATAAGACATGTTTTACATTTTTACAACAAACTAAAATAAAATATTAAGAAATAAAAGAAAAAAAAAAAGAAATTTTTTTAAAATTTCGTCATTTTTGGATTTAACTTTTTAAATTACATTAAATGGCTTTTTCAGTTTTTTTTTAATTACATACAGAGAAGTCAGAAAAAGGGGGTTGGTCAGTCCCCAGTCAAAGACCCTGTACATAATCTAATCAAGAATAACAATGTTAGTAAAAATACAGTCATAAAATATGAAAGTATTTCATCCGCACCAATACAGGTCATTTGACTACTTTAACTGTTGACTGGCCGCCATTTTGTTTTTTTTACAGTTGACGCTTAAATGACAGTTACAAACAAACAGGCAAACGTCACTCCAAATACCAGTTATTTACTTATAAAATGCATTTCAGCTAATCACACTCATTTCTAGCATTTGAAGAATAGTTTGGAGTTTGACAGCTTTATAGGTTGTGTTTTGACAGTTGTCACGGTCAGGGCAGTTCAATGTATGCGCAGAAATCACAGCCAGACCTCACAAATGTCAAAATTCCACTTTTTATCCTATAAAATGCATTCCAGCTAATTTACAATTTACATACACATTTCCAGCATTTTAAGCTTGGTTTGAAGTTTGACAGCTTTATGGGTTTTATTTTGACAGTTGTCACTGTCATGGCAGTTCAGAGTACGTGCCAAATAGACAGCCAAACGTCACAAATATCAAAATTCTACTTTTTATCCTGTACAATATATTTCAACTAATTTACACTCACATGTCCAGCATTTTAAGCATGGTTTTTAGTTTGACAGCTTTATGGGTTTTATTTTGACAGTTGTCACTGCCATGACAGTTCAGAGGACGTGCCACATAGGCAGTCAAACGTCACAAATATCAAAATTCTACTTTTTATCCTGTACAATATATTTCAACTAATTTACACTCACATTTCCAGCATTTTAAACTTGGTTTGACAGTTTTATGAGTTTTATTTTGACAGTTGTCACTGTCATGGCAGTTCAGAGTACGTGCCAAATAGACAGCCAGACGTCACAAATATCAAAATTCTACTTTTTATCCTGTACAATATATTTCAACTAATTTACACTCATATTTCCAGCATTTTAAGCTTGGTTTGGAGTTTGGCAGCTTTATGGGTTGTGTTTTGACAGTTGTCACGGTCATGGCAGTTCAATGTACGCGGAGAAATCACAGCCAGACCTCACAAATGTCAAAATTCCACTTTTTATCCTATAAAATTCATTCCAGCTAATTTACATACACATTTCCAGCATTTTAAGCTTGGTTTGGAGTTTGACAGATTTTTGGGTTTTATTTTGACAGTTGTCACTGTCATGGCAGTTCAGAATACGTGCCAAATAGGTAGCCAAACGTCACAAATGTCAAAATTCTACTTTTTATCCTATAAAATGCATTCCAGCTAATTTACATACACATTTCCAGCATTTTAAGCTTGGTTTGAAGTTTGACAGCTTTATGGGTTTTATTTTGGCAGTTGTCACTGCCATGACAGTTCAGAGTACGTTCCAAATAGGTAGCTAAACGTCACAAATATCAAAATTCTACTTTTTATCCTATACAATGTATTTCAACTATTTTACACTCACATTTCCAGCATTTTAAGCTTGGTTTGAAGTTTGACAGCTTTAAGGGTTTTATTTTGACAGTTGTCACCGTCATAGCAGCTAAAAGTACCTGCAAAATAGACAGTCACACGTCACAAAAATGTGAAAATTCCACTTTTCAACTTTTAAAATGTATTTGAGCTAATTTACACAAACATTTCCAGTAGTTTAATCTTGGTTTGGAGTTTGACGGCTTTATGGGTTGTATTTTGACAGTTGTCAGGGCCATGGCAGTTCAAAGTGCGTGCCAATTAGACAGCCAGACGTCACAAATATCAAAATTCTACTTTTTATCCTGTACAATATATTTCAACTAATTTACACTCACATTTCCAGCATTTTAAGCTTGGTTTGAAGTTTGACAGCTTTATGGGTTTTATTTTGACAGTTGTCACGGTCATAGCAGCTAAAATTACCTGCAAAATAGACAGCCAAACGTCACAAAAATATGAAAATTTCTCTTTTCAACCTTTAAAATGTATTTGAGCTAATTTACACAAACATTTCCAGTAGTTTAATCTTGGTTTGGAGTTTGACAGCTTTATGGGTTGTATTTTGACAGTTGTCAGGGCCATGGCAGTTCAAAGTACGTGCCAAATAGGCAGCCAGACGTCACAAATGTCAAAATTCTACTTTTTATCCTATACAATGTGTTTCAACTAATTTACACTCACATTTCCAGCATTTTAAGCATGGTTTAGAGTTTGACAGCTTTATGGGTTGTGTTTTGACAGTTGTCACGGTCATAGCAGCTAAAAGTACCTGCAAAATAGACAGTCACACGTCACAAAAATGTAAAAATTCCACTTTTCAACCTTTAAAATGTATTTGAGCTAATTTACACACACATTTCCAGTAGTTTAATCTTGGTTTGGAGTTTGACAGCTTTATGGGTTGTATTTTGACAGTTGTCATTGCCATGGCAGTTCAAAGTGCGTGCCAATTAGACAGCCAAACGTCACAAATATCAAAATTCTACTTTTTATCCTCTTAAATATATTTCAACTAATTTACACTCACATTTCCAGCATTTTAAGCTTGGTTTGAAGTTTGACAGCTTTAAGGGTTTTATTTTGACAGTTGTCACCGTCATAGCAGCTAAAAGTACCTGCAAAATAGACAGTCACACGTCACAAAAATGTGAAAATTCCACTTTTCAACTTTTAAAATGTATTTGAGCTAATTTACACAAACATTTCCAGTAGTTTAATCTTGGTTTGGAGTTTGACGGCTTTATGGGTTGTATTTTGACAGTTGTCAGGGCCATGGCAGTTCAAAGTGCGTGCCAATTAGACAGCCAGACGTCACAAATATCAAAATTCTACTTTTTATCCTGTACAATATATTTCAACTAATTTACACTCACATTTCCAGCATTTTAAGCTTGGTTTGAAGTTTGACAGCTTTATGGGTTTTATTTTGACAGTTGTCACTGTCATGACAGTTCAGAGTACGTGCCAAATAGGCAGTCAAACGTCACAAATATCAAAATTATACTTTTTATCCTATACAATGTATGTCAACTAATTTACACTCACATTTCCAGCATTTTAAGCTTGGTTTGAAGTTCGACAGCTTTATGGGTTTTATTATGGTATTAGTACCAAAATATTCCTAACCTTCAAATAGAAGAGCTACAGCCAATAGTGGTGTTTTTTCTAATGAATCACCCGGTATATTTAACTGTTTTCGGAATGTGCTCGAAATTCTGCAAATATTTTTAACAAAAAATTTTTATTAATTTTTCGAAATTTGTTTTTTGACCAACCTTGTATATTGATAAAACAAAATTATAGATAAGACCATTCACTAATTATAACTCTGGAATCATAGCCATAAACAAATGAGGGTAGAATATAAGACATGTTTTACATTTTTACAACAAACTAAAATAAAATATTAAGAAATAAAAGAAAAAAAAAAAAGAAATTTTTTTAAAATTTCGTCATTTTTGGATTTAACTTTTTAAATTACATTAAATGGCTTTTTCAGTTTTTTTTAATTACATACAGAGAAGTCAGAAAAAGGGGGTTGGTCAGTCCCCAGTCAAAGACCCTGTACATAATCTAATCAAGAATAACAATGTTAGTAAAAATACAGTCATAAAATATGAAAGTATTTCATCCGCACCAATACAGGTCATTTGACTACTTTAACTGTTGACTGGCCGCCATTTTGTTTTTTTTACGGTTGACACTTAAATGACAGTTACAAACAAACAGGCAAACGTCACTCCAAATACCAGTTATTTACTTATAAAATGCATTTTAGCTAATCACACTCATTTCCAGCATTTTAAGAATAGTTTGGAGTTTGACAGCGTTCTGGGTTGTGTTTTGACAGATGTCACGGTCATGGCAGTTCAATGTATGCGCGGAATTCACAGCCAGACCTCACAAATGTCAAAATTCCACTTTTTATCCTATAAAATGCATTCCAGCTAATTTACATACACATTTCCAGCATTTTAAGCTTGGTTTGAAGTTTGACAGCTTTATGGGTTTTATTTTGACAGTTGTCACTGTCATGGCAGTTCAGAATACGTGCCAAATAGGTAGCCAAACGTCACAAATATCAAAATTCTACTTTTTATCCTGTACAATATATTTCAACTAATTTACACTCACATTTCCAGCATTTTAAGCATGGTTTGGAGTTTGACAGCTTTATGGGTTGTGTTTTGACAGTTGTCACTGTCATGACAGTTCAGAGTACGTGCCAAATAGGCAGTCAAACGTCACAAATATCAAAATTCTACTTTTTATCCTATACAATGTATGTCAACTAATTTACACTCACATTTCCAGCATTTTAAGCTTGGTTTGAAGTTTGACAGCTTTATGGGTTTTATTTTGACAGTTGTCACGGTCATAGCAGCTAAAAGTACCTGCAAAATAGACAGTCACACGTCACAAAAATGTGAAAATTCCACTTTTCAACCTTTAAAATGCATTTCAGCTAATTTACACACAGATTTCCGGTAGTTTAATCTTGATTTGGAGTTTGACGGCTTTATGGGTTGTATTTTGACAGTTATCAGGGCCATGGCAGTTCAAAGTGCGTGCCAATTAGACAGCCAGGCGTCACAAATATCAAAGTTCTACTTTTTATCCTCTTAAATATATTTCAACTAATTTACACTCACATTTCCAGCATTTTAAGCTTGGTTTGAAGTTTGACAGCTTTATGGGTTTTATTTTGACAGTTGTCACGGTCATAGCAGCTAAAAGAATCTGCAAAATAGACAGCCAAACGTCACAAAAATGTGAAAATTTCTCTTTTCAACCTTTAAAATGCATTTCAGCTAATTTACACACATTTCCAGCATTTTAAGCTTGGTTTGGAGTTTGACAGCTTTATGGGTTGTATTTTGACAGTTGTCACTGTCATGGCAGTTCAGAATACGTGCCAAATAGGCAGCCAAACGTCACAAATATCAAAATTCTACTTTTTATCCTGTACAATATATTTCAACTAATTTACACTCATATTTCCAGCATTTTAAGCTTGGTTTGAAGTTTGACAGCTTTATGGGTTTTATTTTGACAGTTGTCACGGTCATAGCAGCTAAAAGTACCAGCAAAATAGACAGTCACACGTCACAAAAATGTGAAAATTTCACTTTTCAACCTTTAAAATGTATTTTAGCTAATTTACACACACATTTCCGGCAGTTTAGGCATGGTGTGGAGTTTGACAGCTTTACGGGTTGTGTTTTGACAGTTGTCACGGTCATGTCAGTTTAAAGGACGTGCCAATTAGGCTGCCAGATGTCAGAAATGTCAAAATTCTAGTTTTTAAAGTGTCAGTATTCCGCTTAGTAATCTATAAAATAATGGCAATTTTGTCAGTTCAAAGTACGTGCAAAATAGACAGCCGGACGTCACAAAAATGTGAAAATTCCACTTTTCAACCTATAAAATTCATTTCAGCTAATTTACACACACAGTTCCAGCATTTTAAGCATAGATTGGAGTTTGACAGTTGTATGGGTCGTATTTGACAGTTGTCACGGTCATGTTAGTTTAAAGGACGTGCCAATTAGGCTGCCAGATGTCAGAAATGTCAAAATTCTAGTTTTTAAAGTGTCAGTATTCCGCTTAGTAATTTATAAAATAATGGCAATTTTGACAGTTTTTAGGAAGTGGCACCCTTAAAAAATTACTCTTGCAGCATTGAGTTTAAGTTTGTTATTGTTATCTTCTTACTCCAAGTGGGTTTTATAGGCAAATTTGTCCCTGACTGTCCTTTCAAACTGTATTTCTGACAGTTCAAACTGACTACTAAATTTTGTATTATTTTTTCAGGTTCGTGGATAGAAATTAACGCGGATTCCAAAAGCATCAAATGAGAAGGGCAGCAGAAGCAATCCATAAAAAAATAAACCAAAAACCAGTTAGATTGCGTGATAAATGAAAAACAGGATGGAAACCTTCAAAGATAAAGTAAAGGAACAGGTGGAGTTGAGGAAAATGTCCAGAACTTACAGAGGAAAGTTGATGAATTACAAAAAAATGTCACCAAAGTCAACTAGAAGCTTCTGGAGATTGAAATTAAAATAAACACAATGACCGACACACAGATTTTTATTCACAATCTTGATTAAATCATCAATCGACAATGGCTCTGGCTTCTACCACTCTCTTGTACCACTTGGCTGATTCCTTGTAAGTTCTCGTTTTGCCTTCACTCTCAAAGTCCACATCGACAATACCGAATCTTTGTCTAAATCACATCCATTAAAAAAAAACCAAACAATTCTAGCAAGCATTTTTAAGACTTACGTGAATCCTACAGCCCATTCAAAGTTATCAAGTAAACTCCATAGTGTGTAGCCTGTGACATTGATACCATCTTCAACAATAGCGTCTAAGATGTTAGTTAAGTAACCCTGGAAATGAGTAATTGAAAAACGTTCACCACTCAATTACCATCAATTACCTTTATATAATCGATTCTGGACTGATCGTCCAAAAGCCCAGGTTCAGTAGCCCAACCGTTTTCAGTTATAACAAACTCGTCCACGTTGTACTTTTCTTTGAGGTAATTGAGAAGCAGTCTGATACCCGGAGGATCGGAAGTTAACCAACTGGCAGCACTGACAGGCCATGAAGGGTCGCTACTTGTGATGGTACCTTTAATGTTAAATATTTATTACTTATGTAAAACTTGTTGACACAATTTGCACCTTGATCCAAATAAATTGTAGGGCTTTGTATATCCCATTCGTCTGCATATTCGGCTATTGCGCTAGTATACCTGAATTTTACCAATTAGTTACTAGCAAGTAATCAAAGTTACGTAAAAGAATGGACAGTACTAAATGAATTGGATAAGGCTAGGGTCGACTCACGAAAATAACAGAATACCTCGACACAGAAAAAATTCTCATAAACAGAGGAGTTAGACAAGAACACTCAATATCCCCAAAACTTTTCACTTTGGATTGGGAGTTAAAAGGCATTAACATTGACGGCAAGTACTTGAGCCATTTGCAGACGACATTGTCCTGTTTACAATGAAAATGAGGAGGAGCTTATGTTAAAGGAGCTAAATGAAGTATCGCAAGTAGTGAGGCTTCAGCTGAACTTCTTCTTATTTTTCTTCTTCATGTACCATCTCCATGTCGGAGGTTGGTTATCATAATTCTTACTTTAGAAACTGCGACTTTGAATAGGTTGGAGGTCGTGACGCTGAACCATCCTCGTATGATTCTAAGCCAGGATATTCTTCTCCTTCCAACAGATCTCCTTCCCATGATCTTTCCTTGGATTATAAGTTGCAGAACCCCATACCTTTGACCTCTCATAGCGTTCATGTAGGATCTCCACGTCCTTCTTAAGACCTGTACGTTTGTAACCTGGTCTGTTCATGGTATTCTCAACATCCTACGGTATGTCCACATCTCGAAGGCTTCCAATTTTCGCCTCCTCATATCCAATAATTCTAAGATTCAAGTTCAGATCGCGACTACAGAGCAGCTTCTTGATCCTTATGAAGAATGCACGCAATTTAAATGCAAATCTTTATTTCTTCACAAAACAGTTGACACTTGTTCCTAAGTAGTCATAGTTCTCGACTCTTTCCAGCTTTTCGCCTTCCACACGAGTCCTTACAACGAAGTCCTTATAACACCCAGGTCATCCTAGACAACATTAGTATTGAAATTGCTGCTGAATACGTAAAATATAAAAACATTAAATTAAAGCAGATATTAGAAGATGGCAAAATAATAAAATGCACGAAGGAAGGTTACAACAGTCAGAATGCACGTAGTGCATATTTTTAGTAATGACAAATCACAGCTACTGCTATGCAGGAATATGAAAACAAGCGACAAACGATAGATTTCGCCACTGAACCAATTTGGTATAAATAAGACTCGACATCTGTTAGTAAGGCAGACGGTAGAAGACAGTCAGAAGCTCCGTCTCGTACCACAAAACGTAGTCGTCCCGAATTCTGCAACCCGCACCGGGTTCGTAAATTAATGAAATAGTAAACCATTTCTCAATTATAATAAACGTGAGTGCCAGACTCTCCAGAAAGCTGTTATCATCGTTTAACAAATGTTAGTACAATCTATTTAATTATTCAGATTATGTTTATTACAAACACATTGTTTGTGCATGTGAAAGGTATAAGTGTTACTTTTGGGAATTATGTTTGATGGTTTTATTCCGAATCACTAAGTTCGGTCCAAGTGATTTGATTCTACCTCTGAAACTAGATCTCGGTAAAGGCGTTTATTAAAGTAATAAACGCACGTCTCGTTTAACTTGCTGAGCCAAAAAGGTTTTACAATTTAAACGTGACAATATAGGCCTTTTCTTCTTTTCTCCATGCCTCTCTACCAGACAGCCATCAAACGTTCAATGCTGGGTATTAGCCTTAGCAATAGAATAAGAAACGATGAAATTGTGGTAAGTGATAAATGAAAATGGGCTGAACGTGAGGCGACCTAGGGAAACAAAAATAAATGTTGGGCGACCGCAGATGAGGTGGAGGGACGACATCCAAACCGCCCAAGAGAATTGGAAGAGCTTTACGTTCAGGAATGAACGAGGATGGGCTAATAGGAAGGGAGGAAGAAAGTAATCAAAATGCACTACTTACATGTTCAAGGCGTAGTAGTCGTGTGTGCCATTAATGTAATCAATTTCCTCTTGAGTAAACTCAGGCAATCTAGAGAAAGAGTATCCTTCCAAGTGACTTCGGTTTGCAATCCTGTCGATTACTACTTGAGGCCAGTTACCCAAATATACAGGGTTGGCGTATAAACCCGGCTAAAATTTCAAACAAACCGTTAATAACAGTTTCAACTATCCTAAAGACTTACATTAAACTCGAAAGTTCTCTCAGCCGCCATTACATCTAAAGGATTAGTGGGATCTTTAGGATAGTAATAGGAAGCAGCACTGTTGATAGTAATTTTTCCACCCTGCTCCGCCCTGAACTCTTCGTCGTAAATATGGTAAGCCTTGGCATGAGCTTTCATGTTATTATAGGCACATTGGTAAACACCTTCGCCAATTAGGCTTTTTCCAGGTGCGTGGATTCCTTGCCCATAACCTAGCGTACATGTGCTTCCAGGTTCATTAATTGTAACCCAGTATTTAACGTAAGGACCCAGATTCTGAAATACCACACGAGCATAATCCCCGAAAAAGTTTGCTATTTCAGGATTTAACCATCCGCCTAGATCTTCTAGATGTTGGGGAAGGTCCCAGTGGTACAATGTCACCATTGGTTCAATACCATTGGCTATGAGTTCCTAAACAGAGTTTTTAAGTTTACAAATCACAGCACATTGAGTATATTTTGTAATTGGTCAAAAAAGCAGCTTACAGCTTGCTGCTTTTTTTTGATCAATCACAAACTAGGAACAGTGCTGCGATTTACGCAAATGTTGATCATAAATGCGACTTACTAGAGCAAAATTGACGTAGTAATCTATTCCAGCTTGGTTAATTTGAAAGGGAGTTCCATCAGGCATTATTCTGGGCCATGACACTGAAAATCTGTACAGAGTTACTCCCAAGTCTTTCAAAATTGCTACGTCCTCTTTGTATTTGTGGTACGAGTTGGAGGCGACATCTCCAGTGGTGTTATCGGATACATGACCTTAAATAATTTAAAAATGAAGAGTGTTGACCAAAAGTGCTTTCCAAGGAAAGATTAAATAAAAATTTGTAAAACCTTATTCTAGAAACTCCACTTAAATATTTTCGAGATATTCGACTTTTTTGGAAATTTTTGCATCAACATTTTTAAAGTTCCGATTCTCATCATTTTTCGGGTTTCAGCGACTGTAAGAAGCTCATAATGTTCAAATGGGACACCCTGTATATTATTACGTTGTTAAATTACACAGACTCAGAGCTACAAAATGGCACAAAATAAGCAAAATGAAATCTAAAATTAGTCAAAACGAGTAAGTCAATTGTTGCCAAATTTACTCATAATTTGCAGTTTCTAAAATGTAACAGTGTTGCACTGGCAGACTTTGTTGCCAAATTAAGTCAAAATCAAAATTTTCTGGGGAAGATTTATTCTTTTTCAGGATTACAGACACAGTTAATTGTGTGTTTCTGTTACCCTCCTCATCCCACGACTACCCAAGCCGTTAATTTCAGAAATTATGCATTTTGACAGTTTTTGGCCTCTAACTCCCTTAAATGGCCTTTGAGAGCAAAAATGCTTTAAAGCAATCTTATAGAGCGTGAAATTTAAACTTTTGCCGTAACTTTTCAAATAGCGGAGCTACGCTTTGTTGAAGTCACGCTTTGGAGTTACTGAAACACTTGAGTGCATTGCAGGTTGTTTTTGCCTTATAACTTCAGTAAATGACCCTTCAGGACAGAAATGCTTTAAAAAAATGTCTCAAACTGCTCTTTTACCTCGTGCTAAACGTAACATGATTAAACATATACAGGGTGTTAAAAAAAAATGTTAAATTTGCAACTTACGCCCTGCCAGTTGTGACTGCGTTTATCCTGAGCTAAGTGAGTGTAAATCTAGTCCACTAGGTGCAGAAAGTCATTCTGAATATTTACGGCCTTTTGCAAAAGTTTCCTAATTTTAACCATTTCCAAGATATTCGATTTTTTTAGTAATTGCATCCTAATTTTGAAAGTTTCAAATACCCGCTATTTTAGGGGTTTTAGTGACTGTAAAAAGCTAAAAATGTTTGTCTTGAACTGCTCTTTCACCTCGAGCTAACCGCAATACGATTGAAATTATACAGGGTGTTCAAAAAACAAGAAAAAATAGAGTTAAATTTAAAACTAGCGTTCTGCTAGTCCAGTCTTTTAACCTAGTCCAACCTAGTCCACTAGGTGCAAAAAAATCATTCTGAATATTTATAGTTTTTTGCAAAATTTTCGTAAGTCTAACCAATTTCAAGATATTCGACTTCTTGTTTTTTTTTAAATTGCATCATAATTTTGAAAATTCCATATCTCCGGCATTTTTTGGGTTTCAGCCACTGTATAAATCTCAAAATGTTCGTCTCGAACTTCTCTTTCGATTGAAGATATACAGAGTGTTCAAAACAAAACAAAATAGATTTAAATTTAATACTAACGCTCTGCCAGTTGTGACAGCGTTTACTCGGTTTTAAGTAGATGCAAACTTAGTTCACTTGGTCCAGAAAGCCATTCTGAACATTTTTGGTCTTTTACAAAAGTTTCGGAACTGTAACCGTTTCCGAGATGTTTGACTTATTTTACTATATTTTTCTTTATAAAAAATTGTATCCAAAATTTTTAAAACTCTATATCTTGGTTATTTTTTGGGTTTTAGGGACCTTAAATGACTTATACTACATTTTAGATCCATTATAAATAAGTGCTGGAAGCGTTATTTGCTTTTAATAGTATCAATTCCAGATATGTACTACATAAAAAGTAAATATTTCCGGTTTTTTTCGGAGCAAAATAGAGTTTTATGGTTGTTTCATGTCATCGCAATGATAAGTCCACATGCAGCGTTTCCCTAAATCACAACACAGTTTGTAGTTTGTGATTGGTCAAAAAAAAGTCTACACATGTGGACTTAACCATAACAGGACAAATGTCAAACAGTACCTGGTTCGTGTACAAAAGTGTCCCAAATGCTGACTCCTTTACCGTCTTCGTCCCATGCTCCTTCAATTTGGTATGAAGATGTCGCAGCGCCAAAACGGAAAGTGTCAGGGAATGTCTTTTCAGAAAACACCCTAAAACGTTACTTACATCGTTAATAGAAAGTTTAAACTAAAAAGATCCAACTTACCCTGCTATGAGTACTACCAGAAGAAATATTGTGGTGCTACCCATGTTTGCACCTATTATCACAAAATGGTAAGTAACATAATTTGTTTAAAAGTTTTTGAAGTGTTTTTATTTGAATTTACTTAGTTTATCAGGAAATTAGTGTTTATTTGCAGAGCTATTGAACGTTTCAAGATATTTTCTCAGAGTGGTTTGATAATTGTTGAGATACGTAGTATGTATCTTGAATAACATACTACAGACTAATTGGATTACTTTTGATTTAGGTACATTTACATTTTAAAATCTGAAAGAGGTAATCACGGTAATAATAAATAATGGACAGAAAGTTACAAAAAAGTAACCCAAAGAATTAACCTAGATTAGTTTTGAGTAAATTACTATTTTCCATACTGTTTTAAGCACATTTTTGAAATCCTCATTAAATTTCCTATTCAAGAACCTGAAAAAAACACTACAAAATATGATACAGACAGGGAGAAAAGCTGTGTCAAAGTTTGAACAGCCATAATAGTTATTTTTGTACCAAGGGCGTAAACGCAACTTCAACTCGCTTCGCTCGGACCACAACTGTTACATGCGGGCGTAAAAGTGGTTTATTCTGTTATGATGAAACCTCACGTTAATGAGATTCCAACACTTTTCAATTAGATTGCTCAAGGTCGTGGATTAATTGCATGAGTTCATAATTAGCTATAAATGAACACACTTGGATATTCTGCAGGAAATCAAACGAACCGTTAGTTGTATATGTACACGTGTATATTACAATGGAAAAAAAAACAATATTTACAATTTACAAAATAATTACAAATATTAACAAAATTCAAGTTGCCAATCCAAATTATTGAAACAAAAGGAAAGAATTTTAAAAATAATTGATGAAACTGATGAAATTGAATTTAAAAGTAAAATGAAAAAGGAAAGTTAAATTTGAAATTAAAAAAAAAAAACAGGAAAAGTTTTCCCAGTGCCAAACTGTCTCTAACTGCCCTTACCAGTTCTTAAAGACGATGTTTGGGTCCTGGAACCTCCAGTATCCTCTCCCCAGTAGTCAGTAGTGGCCACCGCTGATTTCCAGGTAGGAAATGGGGTCCAGAGACCTGGTGACAGGTACCTAAGGCAGAACACCAGGGAAAACGAACAAACAGCTTCAACATTTGTTCCGGAAACCAAAAAGGTGACCAGAGGTAGTGACAAGTGTTGAAGTTGTTTAAAGCAAACTAATATAAACTAAAAAAAATTAAATAAAACTAAATCAAGTAAGGAATTGACCTGGTGGTTCAACTCTGACTTTCTGAAACTCTGTGGCTGCTGGTCGGCTTTTCCAACACGTGGGTTGGTCTGGAAAACTCTAGACGGAGCAGTACCGGTTAGGTTTATTCAATCCCCGATTGAAAAGTTCTTTGGTCGGGAAAACCCTTAGATCTCTGGTCGGAAAACCCTTAGGTCTTTGGTCGGAAAGCCCTTAGATCTCTCTTTACCCGTAATTCGGCCAGATGATCATGGATTAAAAAATTTATTTATTTACAACCATATATGTAATGCTGTCATTACTAACGTCATTGAAGGTTAGGAAGTATCATATTGCGCACCTCTACTTCCCGCCCTGATTTCCCGCCCTCTAAAATTGTGTGATTGTTAATATTTTTGAAAAAACAAATGATGATTGAATCAAAATTTTTTAATGTCAGATAAAGTCGGATCGATATTCAGTTCGCAAATAATAAATTGAGAAAAATGTCCTGGATTACAACTCGAATTGTATGCATTCTAATAAATTATAATGCCTATAATACATTACAATTCTAAAATTAACATGATCTAAACTAAAACAAACTACTTATTGAAATTAATGGTTACATTTGAATTATTATAAGTGTTTATAAAAATATTTAGGCCAGTACCAGCACTGGCGTCTCCAACAGTTGTCTCTTTGGTCGACAAATTAATTTGCTGCTGAATGACTGAGGTTTGTGAACTACTTGCAACAGCTTCAGAAGACATGGCACGTTGGGACAGCATAACGGCAGTTTTGGTTTTATTCTCCATTAAGCTATCCACATAACCTTCTGCCACAGTACTAGATTTCCATCCTCCCAGCCTTTTTAATTGGAGTACATTTGCTCCACTGTTGGCAATTAACGTAGCGGCGGTTCTTCTTAGAGCGTGGCCTGTAAAGCCTTTCGAGTTCTCTAAATTCATAAAAGTAGCAATTTTTTGGGAATAAATAGCTATTGTATTGTGCCCAATTGGTTGATTTCTTGCTATTTCTTGTATTATAGGCATTATAACCGTTAGAATGCATACAATTCGAGTTGTAATCCAGGACATTTTTCTCAATTTATTATTTGCGAACTGAATATCGATCCGACTTTATCTGACATTTATTTATATTGGTGAGTGGTTTACCACATAGCTACGGTAACAATATACCTGATTGATTATTCTGAGAAAAATGCCTGCTTGGTAGTTTTTTGTTGTGTGAATGAAATGAATGAAACAATAAATTGTAAATTTTGATAGAAATATGATGGTTGTAAATAAAATAGTATACAAACAACAAAAAATAAATAAAATAGTATAAAAAAATATACTATTAAATGAAAATTTCTTCTGTAATTGTTTATTGAATTTAAACATAACTTTGATACATTTTTTCATATTTCTCCTTTGACTTGGCAGGCAACAAGCCAGATACCACGTTTGCGGCAGCTTCTTCAATATCTGACGGAAGTTCTTCAGACATGTTCATAACGAAATGCACTTTTAAAAATTTGTGACTGACACTGTTAAATTGTCGCTTAAGTGATATGTGGAAACAAATGGCCACCATAACAACAACACCAAAACAGTACAGCGTATATGACAAGATTTAAGGGTAATAAATAACTACCCGTAGCAAGCATATACGAGACGTTCCTAAATAGTTCACATTGCACAAAATATGAATTTTCTTCTTACTTTACGCCGCTTCTGATGGTCGTAGATAAAATGTTGTACATCACCCGTGGGGTATGGCAAATTTACGTACTCGTGTGATCCTCCCACTCGTGACTATAAAATGCTCATACCCCACTAGTAATGTAAATAACTATTTTTTTTATTTTAGGCCCATGGGCGTAATAGTGCTATTTTACGCCCGCAAATGGGGTTGTGGGGTTTTACGCCCGCAGTGGGCAAATATTGTCGTGTTATGATAAGTCCACATGTGTAGACTTGTTCTTGACCAATCGCAAACTACGAACTGTTTTGTGATTTAGGGAAATGCTGCATGTGGACTTGCATTGCGAAATTCAGAATACATTTGATGAGCCAACGGAAACAACCATAAAACTCTATTTTTCTCCGAAAAAACTGGAAATATTTACTTATGTAGTACATATCTGGAATTGATACTATTAAAAGCAAATAACGCGTCCAGCACTTATTTATAATGGATCTAAAATGTAGTATATTTAAGGTCCCTAAAACCCAAAAAATAACCAAGATATAAGGTTTTTAAAATTTTGGATACAATTTTTTATAAAGAAAAATAAAGTAAAATAAGTCAAATAACTCGGAAACTCAGAAAAGACCAAAAATGTTCAGAATGGCTTTCTGGACCAAGTGAACTAAGTTTGCATCTACTTAAAACCGAGTAAACGCTGTTACAACTGACAGAGCGTTAGTATTAAATTTAAATCTATTTTATTTTCTTTTGAACACTCTGTATATCTTCAATCGTGTTGCGATTAGCACGAGGTGAAAGAGAAGTTCGAGACGAACATTTTGAGATTTTTACAGTGGCTGAAACCCAAAAAAATGCCGGAGATATGGAATTTTCAAAATTATGATGCAATTTAAAAAAAACAAGAAGTCGAATATCTTGGAAATGGTTAAAATTACGAAACTTTTGCAAAAGGCCATAAATATTCAGAATGACTTTCTGCACCTAGTGGACTAGATTTCCACTCACTTAGCTCAGGATAAACGCACTCACAACTGGCAGGGCGTAAGTTGCAAATTTAACAGTTTTTTTGTTTGTTTTTTTTTGAAAAGTTACAGCAAAAGTTTAAATTATAGAGTTGTAGGAAATTTCACGCTCTAGAAGATTGCTTTAAAGCATTTTTGCTCTCAAAGGCCATTTAGGGAGTTAGAGGCCGAAAACTGTTAAAATGCATAATTTCTGAATTTAACGGTTTGGGTAGTCGTGGGATGAGGAGGGTAACAGAAACACACAATTAACTGTGATGTGTATGTAATTCTGACAAAGACTTCTTCCTCAGAAAATTTTGATTTTGACTTAATTTGGCAACAAAGTCTGCCAGTGCAACACTGTTACATTTTAGAAACTGCAAATTATGAGTAAATTTGGCAACAATGTTAGTAATTTCTGCTTTGGCTTACTCGTTTTGAGTAATTTTGGATTTATTTTGCTTATTGTGTGCCATTTTATAGCTCTGAGTCTGTGTATAGGAATAATTAAATAATTATATTTTTAACTTTTAAGGTGTAAGTATCACTTTAGTCATCCCGTATGTTGATTTTATTTCACGGGGTTTCGCTTTATTTGCCTAATTTGTTTTTTTTTTATTTTAGGCCCATGGACGTAAAAGTGCTATTTTACGCCCGCAAATGGGGGCGTAAAAGTGTACTTTTGCGGACAAATTTTTTTTTTTAAAGGACACCCTTTAAAAAAACCCACTTTAAGTGAGAAAGTAACAGTTTTAAGCACATTTTTGAAATCCTCATTAAATTTCCTATCCAATAACCTGAAGAAACTCTACAAAATTTGGTACAGGCAGGGAGAAAAGCGGTGTCAAAATTTGAACTGCTAGAAACACAGTTTACAAGAACACTCAAGGACAAAATCGTTGGTAAAACCCGCTTCGAGTGAAAAACTGACAATTTTAAGCACATTTTTCAAATCCTCATTAAATTTCCTATCTAATAACCTACAAAACACTACAAAATTTGGTACTGGCAGGGAGAAAAGCGGTGTCAAACTTTGAACTGTTAGAAACACAGTTTACAAGAACACTCAAGGACAAAATTGTTAGTAAAACCCACTTTGAGTGAGAAAGTGGCAGTTTTAGGCACATTTTTGAGATCCTTATTAAATTTCCTATCTAATAACCTACAAAACACTACAAAATTTGGTACAGGCAGGGAGAAAAGCGGTGTCAAAGTTTGAACTGCTAGAAACACAGTTTACAAGAACAAGTACAAAATCGTTGGTAAAACCCACTTCGAGTGAAAATCTGACAGTTTCAACCACATTTTTGGAAACGTCATTCAATTTCCTATCCAATAACCTGAAAAAACAGTACAAAATTAGGTACAGGCAGGGAGAAAAGCGGTGTCAAAGTTTGAACTGCTAGAAACAGAGTTTACAAGAACACTCAAGGACAAAATTGTTGGTAAAACCCACTTTGAGTGAGAAAGTGGCAGTTTTAGGCACATTTTTGAGATCCTCATTAAATTTCCTATCCAATAACCTGAAGAAACTCTACAAAATTTGGTACAGGCAGGGAGAAAAGCGGTGTCAAAATTTGAACTGCTAGAAACACAGTTTACAAGAACACTCAAGGACAAAATCGTTGGTAAAACCCGCTTCGAGTGAAAAACTGACAATTTTAAGCACATTTTTCAAATCCTCATTAAATTTCCTATCTAATAACCTACAAAACACTACAAAATTTGGTACTGGCAGGGAGAAAAGCGGTGTCAAACTTTGAACTGTTAGAAACACAGTTTACAAGAACACTCAAAGATAAAATTGTTAGTAAAACCCACTTTGAGTGAGAAAGTGGCAGTTTTAGGCACATTTTTGAGATCCTTATTAAATTTCCTATCTAATAACCTACAAAACACTACAAAATTTGGTACAGGCAGGGAGAAAAGCGGTGTCAAAGTTTGAACTGCTAGAAACACAGTTTACAAGAACACTCAAGGACAAAATTGTTGGTAAAACCCACTTTGAGTGAGAAAGTGGCAGTTTTAGGCACATTTTTGAGATCCTCATTAAATTTCCTATCTAATAACCTACAAAACACTACAAAATTTGGAACAGGCAGGAAGAAAAGCGGTGTCAAAGTTTGAACTGCTAGAAACACAGTTTAAAAAAACACTCAAGGACAAAATCGTTAGTAAAACCCACTTTGAGTGTGAAAGTGACAGTTTTAGGCACAGTTTTGAAATCCTCATTAAATTTCCTATTTAATAACCTACAAAACACTACAAAATTTGGTACAGGCAGGGAGAAAAGCGGTGTCAAAGTTTGAACTGCTAGAAACACAGTTTACAAGAACACTCAAGGACAAAATTGTTGGTAAAACCCACTTTGAGTGAGAAAGTGGCAGTTTTAGGCACATTTTTGAGATCCTCATTAAATTTCCTATCTAATAACCTACAAAACACTACAAAATTTGGAACAGGCAGGAAGAAAAGCGGTGTCAAAGTTTGAACTGCTAGAAACACAGTTTAAAAAAACACTCAAGGACAAAATCGTTAGTAAAACCCACTTTGAGTGTGAAAGTGACAGTTTTAGGCACAGTTTTGAAATCCTCATTAAATTTCCTATTTAATAACCTACAAAACACTACAAAATTTGGTACAGGCAGGAAGAAAAGCGGTGTCAAAGTTTGAACTGCTAGAAACACAGTTTACAAGAACACTCAAGGACAAAATCGCTTGTAAAACCCACTTGTAGTGAGAAAGTGACTGTTTTAAGTATATTTTTGGAATCCTCATTAAATTTCCTATCTAATAACCTACAAAACACTACAAAATTTGGTACAGGCAGGGAGAAAAGCGGTGTCAAAGTTTGAACTGCTAGAAACACAGTTTACAAGAACACTCAAGGACAAAATCGTTAGTAAAACCCACTGAGTGTGAAAGTGACAGTTTTAGGCACATTTTTGAAATCCTCATTAAATTTCCTATCCAATAACCTGAAAAAACACTACAAAATTTGGTACAGGCAGGAAGAAAAGCGGTGTCAAAGTTTGAACTGCTAGAAACACAGTTTGCAAGAACAAGGACAAAATCGTTGGTAAAACCCACTTCGAGTGAGAAACTGACAGTTTTAGGAACATTTTTGAAATCCTCATTAAATTTCCTATCTAATAATCTACAAAACACTACAAAATTTGGTACAGGCAGGGAGAAAAGCGGTGTCAAAGTTTGAACTGCTAGAAACAGAGTTTAAAAGAATACTCAAGGACAAAATCGTTGGTAAAACCCACTTTGAGTGAGAAAGTGACAGTTTTCAGCACATTTTTGAAATCCTCATTAAATTTCCTATCCAATAAAATGAAAAAACACTACAAAATTAGGTACAGGCAGGGAGAAAAGCGGTGTCAATGTTTGAAGTGCCAGAAACACAGTTTTAAAGGACAGTCAAGGACAAAATAGTTGGTTAGGTTAGGTTAGGTTAGTAAAACCCACTTCGAGTGAGAAACTGACAGTTTTAAGCACATTTTTCAAATCCTCATTAAATTTCCTATCTAACAATCTACAAAACACTACAAAATTTGGTACAGGCAGGAAGAAAAGCGGTGTCAAAGTTTGAACTGCTAGAAACACAGTTTACAAGAAAACTCAAGGACAAAATCGTTGGTAAAACCCACTTCGAGTGAGAAACTGACAGTTTTAGGCACATTTTTGAGATCATCATTAAATTTCCTATCTAATAACCTACAAAACACTACAAAATTTGGTACAGGCAGGAAGAAAAGCGGTGTCAAAGTTTGAACTGATAGAAAAACAGTTTAAAAAAACACTCAAGGACAAAATCGTTAGTAAAACCCACTTTGAGTGTGAAAGTGACAGTTTTAGGCACATTTTTGAAATCCTATTTAATAACCTACAAAACACTACAAAATTTGGTACAGGCAGGAAGAAAAGCGGTGTCAAAGTTTGAACTGCTAGAAACACAGTTTACAAGAACACTCAAGGACAAAATCGCTTGTAAAACCCACTTGTAATGAGAAAGTGACTGTTTTAAGTATATTTTTGGAATCCTCATTAAATTTCCTATCCAATAATCTGCAAAAACACTAAAAATATTGTACAGGCAGGAGAAAAGCGGTGCAAAGTTTGAACTGCCAGAAACACAGTTTAAAAGAACAGTCAAGGACAAAATAGTTGGTAAAACCCACTTTGAGTGAGAAAGTGACAGTTTTAAGTATATTTTTGGAATTCTCATTAAATTTCCTATCCAATAACCTGAAAAAACACTACAAAATTTGGTACAGGCAGGAAGAAAAGCGGTGTCAAAGTTTGAACTGCTAGAAACAGAGTTTAAAAGAATACTCAAGGACAAAATCGTTGGTAAAACCCACTTTGAGTGAGAAAGTGACAGTTTTCAGCACATTTTTGAAATCCTCATTAAATTTCCTATCCAATAAACTGAAAAAACACTACAAAATTAGGTACAGGCAGGGAGAAAAGCGGTGTCAAAGTTTGAAGTGCCAGAAACACAGTTTTAAAGGACAGTCAAGGACAAAATAGTTGGTTAGGTTAGGTTAGGTTAGTAAAACCCACTTCGAGTGAGAAGCTGACAGTTTTAAGCACATTTTTCAAATCCTCATTAAATTTCCTATCTAACAACCTACAAAACACTACAAAATTTGGTACAGGCAGGGAGAAAAGCGGTGTCAAAGTTTAAACTGCTAGAAACACAGTTTACAAGAACACTCAAGGACAAAATCGCTTGTAAAACCCACTTGTAGTGAGAAAGTGACTGTTTTAAGTACATTTTTGGAATCCTCATTAAATTTCCTATCAATTACAGTAAAAAAAAACACTACAAAACTTGGTACACGGTGTCTCATTATAAACGGCCTTTAACTGTTTTTTGTTTAGGTTTTTTGGAAAAAAATGTTTATACAAAAGTTGTAGAATTTGTTCTAAAGATTTGAACGCAACGTTTTTGAATTATACAGGATGTCTCAAAAAAGTGTGACAGACCAAAATTGTATTTTTTTAAATGGAACACCTGTAATGAGACACTCTCTACATACAGTTAGGGAGAAAAACGGTGTCAAATATTATGGATAGTAGTAGTAAGTAAGTATAAAATGACACACTATCGTGTATTTTATTCGTTAACTTTATTCATTCTAAGAGAGAATCATTTTCAGGTATAACTAATCGACAATAGCCCTGGCTTCAATTACTCTTTTGTACCACTTGGCCGATTCCTTGTACGTCCTGGTCCTTTCTTCACTATCAAAATCAACCTCTACAATGCCAAACCTTTGCCTATAAAGTAAATTACCATTAATCCATTTCTGGTAAAATCGATTTTGTGTAACTTACGTGTAACCTTCGGCCCACTCAAAGTTATCGAGCAAACTCCACAAAGTATATCCGGTTACGTTGATACCATCCTCTAGAATTGCATCTAGAATATTACTCAAATAACCCTAAAAAATTGTACTATTTACGTTTTTAACTGGTTTTTACAATTTTCTATGCATATACCTTAAAGTAAGTAACTCTTGATGTGTCTTCTATCTCGCCAGGGCTGGTGGCCCAACCGTTTTCAGTGATAATGAATTCACCAGGGTTGTACACTTCATTGAGATAGTTCAGAAGATACCTGATACCGGGTGGGTCAGAGTATAGCCAACTGGCAACACTTGGGGTCCAAGAAGGATCAACCGAATTTGCAGAACCTTAAATTAATATATTTCACTCATTAGATTTACGTCAATTTTTCTGTTATACCTTGATCAAGCCAAATGGAAGGTGAAGCAATTTCTGGTTCGTCAATGTGCTCCACAACGTTACTGGTATACCTGAAAAGTGGTCACAATTATTAACAGCTCAGTTAAACCAAATTGGTATACTTGCATATTTAAAGCGAAATAATCAAAAGTTCCATTAATGTAATCGATTTCTTCTTGGGTAAATTCAGGCAACCTGGAGAATGAATAACCTTCCAGACTGCTCCTGAAGGCTACCCTGTCTATGACTACTTGAGGCCAGTTTCCTTTGAAAATAGCGTGAGCATATAAACCAACCTACGATAAATTAGATGTTTTACATATAGACTACGAAAAACAACTGAAAACTCTAGTTTCCAGTTCAAAACAACATGAAAACCGGTATTGAAATCGATTTCAGATTCAAGCTCAATTCATATATTTCTGGAATCCAAGTTTCATGAAAACTGTATGGAATCGAAATTTGAACAGCTGACAAATAAGATGTTTGTTAAAGTTTTGCGCCATTATAAGTGTTTTTTTATCATTAAATAATCCGGTTATTAGACTTGATATTTTTTTCAATCCTGCGAAACTTAACAAAAGTACAAAAACAAAGAGAGAAACAAGGAAAATATCCAAAGTAGGAGAAAAAGGCAAATGCGATATTAAAACTGATAAAATCAAAAGAGTAAACGAGAGGAAAAATGCGTTAAAATGATTGAGCTGGCTAATTGACCAGAAATTTTTAAAAAAGTAGTACCTAATGGGTAAATTACCGGTAGAGTAAATATTTTACTGTCAGAAAAATTTAACAAGTCAATTATTGGTATGTAAATTACAAATATTGTGTTTCTGGCAGTTCAAGCTTTGACACCGTTTTTCTCCTTGACTGTACCAAATTTTGTAGTGTTTTTCCATGTTATTGGATAGGAAATTTAATGAGGATTCCAAAAACATGCTTAAAACAATAATTTTCTTACTTCAAAAGAGTTTTACAAATGATTTTGCCCCTGATTGTTCTTTAAACCGTGTTCAAATTTCAGACCACGACTTTAACTGATTTAAATATTTGTTACGCCAAACCAGTTTTTGCTAAATAACTTAGAAAGGGTGAAAGTTACGAAAAATTTGAGAAAGAGCAGAAATGTTTGTAAAGTACTGCTAAACTCATCTCTAGAGGTTTTACAGTCCGTCAGTGCTGCTACTATACAGGGGGTACATGAAAATTGTAATGATTCAGATTTTTTGGCCACCCTGTAGGCAATTTTTAAGATAGAATTTTTTGTTTTACACCACTGGAAAGAGGAGCTCAAGACGGTTAATTTGAGTGGTTCAACCTCCGTAAACTCCCAAAAATAATCAAGTTACAGGGTCCTCAAATTTTAAACCACAATTCCAACCGAATTGAAAATTTGTTGCATTAACGCAATTTTTGCTAAATACCTCAGAAAGGGTGAAATTTACGAAAAATTTGAAAGAGAGCAAAAATGTTTGTAAAGTACTGCTAAACTCATCCCTAGCGGTTTTACAGTACGTCAGTCCTGGTACTATACAGGGGGTGCATAAAAATTGTAGTGATTCCGATTTTTTGGCCACCCGTAGGCAATTTTTAAGATAGAATTTTTTGTTTTACACCGCTGGAAAGAGGAGCTCAAGCTGCTCAAGACGGTTAACTTGAGTAGTTCAACCTCCTTGAACTCCAAAAAATAATCAAGTTACAGGGTGCTCAAATTTTAAACCACAATTTCCATCGAATTCAAAATTTGTTGCATCAAAGCAATTTTTGCTAAATACCTCAGAAAGGGAGAAAGTTACGAAACATTTTAAAGAGAGCAAAAATGTTTGTAAAGTACTGCTAAACTCTTCCCTAGCGGTTTTACAGTATGTCAGTGCTGCTACTATATAGGGAGTGCAAGAAAATTGTAGTGATTCAGATTTTATGGCCACCCTGTAGGCAATTTTAAAGATAGATTTTTTTTTATTATTTATTATTAGATTAATTTTTGCTAAATACCTCAGAAAGGGTGAAAGTTACGAAAAATTTGAAAGAGAGCAAAAATGTTTGTAAAGTACTGCCAAAATCATCCCTAGAGGTTTTACAGTCCGTCAGTGCTGCTACTATACAGGGGGTGCATAAAAATTGTAGTGATCCGATTTTTTGGCCACCCTGTAGGCAATTTTTAAGATAGAATTTTTTGCTTTACACCACTAGAAAGAGAAGCTCAAGACAATTAATTTGAGTAGTTCAACTTCCTCGAACTCCCAAAAATAATCAAGTTACAGGGTGCTCAAATTTTAAACCACAATTTGAACCGATTTGAAAATTTGTTGCATCTAACCAGTTTTTGCTAAATACCTCAGAAAGGGAGAAAGTTACGAAAAATGCTAAACTCATCCCTAGCGGTTTTACAGTCCGTCAGTGCTGCTACCATACAGGGGATGCATGAAAAATGGAGTGATTCAGATTTATGAGTTTTCAGATTAATGCCATGATAGAAAAATGATATCTTTTCAGCAAATTTCAATAAGATTCTTAAATTTACTGATCAAATTAGAATTTAGAAGTAAAATTGGTAAATTTTCCTGTCACATTGAATTTTACTCACGGTAAATTTACGGATGGATGGATTGAAATGATTGAGATGGCTAATTGTCAGAAATTTAAAAAGAAAATGAATTGATAATAGAAGAACGGAAGAATGGATTGGAATGATTGAAATAAATTAAAACCATTAGACGTATTTTGGCGTCCGTGTTTACAATGCCCGTCTTATTTTAACTCATTCTAATGAAAAAGGATGGCCTATGTTACTACAGCTTAAAACTCAGGTTAATACTGCCGCCAAAATATGCCTTTTGTTTGAGTAGTTACTTACATTAAATTCAAACGCTCTTTGCGCAGCTTCCACATCCAAAACATTATCCTCGTCCTTCGGATAGTAATAGGCACTTGGAATATTGAAAGTAACTTTGCCGCCCTGTTCAGCTTTGAATTCTTCCTCGTAGATACGGTAAGCCTTAGCGTGAGCCTTAATGCTGGTATAAGCGCACTGGTATACTCCTTCGGCGAGGTTCTTTTTACCGGGAGCATGTGCTCCTTGACCGTAACCATTAACGCAGGTGGTGCTCGCTTCGTTGATGGTAACCCAGTATTTGACGTATGGCCCCAAAGTACGGTATACGACTCGGGCATAGTCTCCGAAATACTCCGCAAGTCTGGGATTTAACCAGCCGCCTAAGTCTTCGAGATGTTGAGGCAAGTCCCAATGATAAAGGGTTACCACCGGCTCAATATCATTGGCTAGAAGTTCCTGAATGACAACATTATGGGTTAACTCGTTGGTTGTTTCATCTACAACAGTGCGGTAGTAAGTGTACTTTACCGCACATGCGTGCGGTAATAATTATAAGTTTAAATTTTCAAAAGATCACTTGATTTAAATAATAATTGTTTACTTCTGAAGATTTAAAACATGTTTTATGTGTCATAACCTATATCTATATGCAACTTTTTTCGAGATATTGACGTTTGAAAAATGACGTTTTCACACTTTGAACTGTCATAGTTCTTATTCAGATAAAGATAGAGCAAAACGGTTTGCATGTTCCTATCTTAAATTTTGACAGCAGTATGACCTTCGGATACACCGGAAAAAGTTAAGATAGAAACATGCAAGCCATTTTGCTCTAACTCCTGCTTAGGAGCTATAACACTCCAAAATCTGAAAATGTCATTTTTTATACGTTAATATCTCGAAAACCGTTGCAGACACATGTAGGTTATCATACGTGAAACATACTTGAAATCGTTAAGAGAATCTAAAAATATAATAATATACAGGGTGTTCCACTTAAAATATGCAAGTTGGTACCTAATTTTAGTATTACCGGAAGCGCCACCATTTTGAAAATATTTTAAATAAACTGTCCCGGTCGATCATCAAATTTTTAGAATTATTATGCTCCATTCGGTTTTCCCATAATGGATCGCGGAGGTTCCTGGAAGACCACCCTGTATACTATAAAATTTTTCCGTACAAAGTACCAGTTGATTTTGAAAAATAATAAACTAGATTTTTTAACATTATTCTCATGAATAGTTTTGAAAAATTTTAAAATTTTGAAAATTGTCGTTAACTGCTTTAACTAGTTTAGGTTAATGGTAGAAATGTGATTTAAAGTGTCATTTGTCAAAATGTCATTTTTTAAGAGTTTAATGGCGGATTGCACCGACGTAATTAAGGGCATCCTAAGGTTCACCTAGGCTAAGTTGTGATTTGACTGTGACAGATCATCTGCAAAATGTCATAGTCAAATTAAAACCTAGTCTAGGGTGTCCTTAAATATGTCGGTGTAATCGGCCATCAGAGTAATAGTGTCCTAATTTTTAAAACTTTGACAAATTGGCAGCAAAACGGATTCGTGTTCTTTATGCCAAAATTATAGAAAAAATGACTACCTTGACAAGTTTAAATCCAGTATGGCGGCGGTCAGTATAGAGGGCAGGAAAATTTCATTTGTGCTAAAATTTTCTGTTTTTAAGAAGCCAAAATTAATCCGAAAATAATAAGAAATTTCTTAGAAAATCGAAATTTTAAAAAATCTATTTGGCCCAGCTTTAAATTGCCCAACTTTGCCCCAATTTAAACTTTTTTGCATCATTCATAGTTTCCGAGAACCCAATGGTGAGAGTCAAATTTGAATTATCCTCATACTTTTTCCAGGTTTCTCTAATTTTTTCTCTATCCACAGTGAGCTCTCCTGCATCATTTACAACTTTTTTCACATTTTTCTTTTGGAACCTTCCTGTATCTTGTCTCAATTTCCTATGGGTCTCATCGAATTTGTGTAATGATGTGAATGAGTATTAATTTCATAAGTACTTGTTCCAAATTTGATCAAACTTCAACGGTCTGACTGTTATGACAAAAAAAATCGATGGACTATATAGAATAGTGTTGACACTTAAAACTGGATCACCTTGGACAATATACTTTTTTTTGGGATATCACTCACCTGAACTAGATTTATATAGTAATCAAGTCCAGCTTGATTGATGTAGAACGGTGTTCCATCAGGCATAATTCTGGGCCAGGATACGGAAAACCTATACAGTTTGACTCCCAGGTCCTTTAAAATAGCTACGTCCTCTTTATACTTGTGGTAAGAGTCGCAGGCGACGTCACCAGTAGCATTTTCCTGTACGTGACCTAATATTCCATAATTTAGGAATGAAATCGCTAAAGGCAATTGTGGTATTGCAAACCTGGTTCATGGACAAAAGTGTCCCAGATGCTGACTCCTTTTCCATCTTCATTCCATGCACCTTCCACTTGGTAGGACGCAGTGGCGGTTCCAAATTTAAAGGTGTCTGGGAATCTCTTTTCAGAATCCTCAGACAGAATCCTATTGATATATTAAGGGAATATAGAACTAAGCATGGCACATAATATAAATCACTCAAATCTCCGTTTGTAATGTTATTAGAATTGAGCGTATTTCATTATTTGAGTTAAAAGGTAAATAGTACATTTTCGTGCACTTACCCAGATATTACTAAACTTGAAACAAAAATTACACCGAACCAGCTCATTGTACAGCTCATGTAATCCTTACCGAGTGAAATTTAAAACTATTGAAATTTTGTAACAAAATTTACCGTTAAGTGCACTCTATTGAATGATATGTGGCAAACCCGAGTACTTTTTGACAATGGTTTGATAAGAACCTGAGTGTTTTTGACAAATACTTTATGTACTGTTCAATACTAAATGAGAAAATTCGATTTCGAGAAGTCTTATCGCCTGTTTTCAATAATAAGTAACGCTAAAATGTATGATCCTTCATGATTAGATGACGCAAACACTTTTAGTGGAACAAAACAGTGTTCAACAATACAGGCTGCTTCAAAGGTGTATTTGACGAAAATAAAAACACATTTCAGGAAAATAATTATTTAATTACCTTTAAGCAATACAAAATTTAAAAGGTTTTAGGGGTCTCCACGAATCGCTTTATGGTACAGTTCTGGACTTTAACCCCATCTCTTGTGGTACCTGAAACCCGAAAAAGTATTCTCAATAAGAGATATACAAGTAAGAAGATACACAAGTTGCCTATTGGTTAGGTTAGTGTCACAAACTGTAAGGAGAGATAGTACATCCAAAAATATGAGAAAAAGTTCCTATAACCAGGATGGGACGTGATAGGAAACATTGCGTTCAGAAAACTTCCGAGACGCGGGATAGCTGTCCTGTTGAATATTGTTACTTTGACTGAGGCACTTTCCTGCTGACTGGAAGAGAGCCGCTGCTATTCCCGAAACGACAAAAGGACCCGCCGTTCCCCTAGAATTATCGGCCCATCAGCCTCCTGCCATCCTTGGGAAAAGTGGCAGAAGTTATCATCCTCAGGAGGCTAAAGGAGCAAGAAGAGGACCTGCATTTCATCCCCGACGAGCGAGAGATTTGGATTCTGGAGGACACTATCAAAGGAAGTCCTGAGGATGACCGAGTACATTACGGAAGGGTTCAACAGGAAAAAAGCGACAGAAGCCGTGCTGCTAGACGTCTCCAAGGCCTTTGACAGGGTTTGGGACAAAGGACTTCTAATCAAGATGCTGGATGCTGGCTTTTCAGTCGGCCTGGTAAAACTAATTAGACCTTTTCTTTCAGCTTGTCGCTTTCGAGTCAAAATCGACAGCGTCTATTCAAGTTATAGGGAAATGGAAGCAGGAGTGCCGCAAGGTGCAGTACTGTCGCCATTTCTCTATAACATTTATGTTTCAGATCCGCCTAGAACTCAGCGAACCAGCTTAGCACTCTACGCGGATGACACTGCGGTCATGGCCCGGAATAACAATCGCCAGAGAACCTGTTCGATGTAAACTTGCTGTTGAAGACAAAATTATAGAACAAGTTTTACAATCGTGGAAACAATGGGGAAGACAGAGAAAGAGACAACGGTACAATCACGTAAAGAGGATGGACCAAAACTTCCTACTGGTAAGGACTAGACCAGTAGGAAGACTAAAAATGGAAGGACAGCTAGCAATCAACATCCCAGGAAATACTGCCAAAGGCGTGTACAGAAGAAGAAGATAAATTGCAAGAGTAATGTTACAAATTGGTCTGCTATATGTTACAAATGCCAGTTATTCCATGAGGTATCAATTACATGGTTTAGCATAATTATGTGAAGCTTTGTCGCGCTGTAAGAAATTGCACTGTATGCGGAATAATTATTTGGAGCAACCTCAAAGATACTAAAATCATCAAAGACAATCAACACTCACCGCATTTATTAGCCTCGTTCGATTCCTTCATCTTTTTCATCTGATTTCGTCCTTTGGTATAATAGTCATCTAAATGGGTGATAATGCTGATCAAAAATGAACAGGCACCTAAAACCAGGTAAAGGAACACTTCTGTAATCACGTTGAAACTGGTTCTCAGTATGAACCACACCACTGGGTTACACAAGATTTTGAACGTGAGAGTGACCAACAGAACAGTAATCTGGAAATATTATTAATTCAGACAATTTTTGTGTTTTTTTTTTGTGTCTTGTACCTGTAAGATCCAGTACAAAGCATTTCCAGAAACTTTTGTTATGTTGTTTGGTGCAATGGTTCTGGGGGGATGAGGCGGTACGTTGTATGTGTCGGCAGTATCTCCAATAATATTCATTTTCACTCTACCACAATTTTATCAACATACATAGAATTTGGTTGAAAAGTAATTTAAAGCAAAATTAGTATCGTTTTTTACTGACAGCTGCCACGTTCCTGTGACTGATGACTTATTATAGGATTTCGCAAACGAGTGGAATTTTCCATTTTCATTAACCTGTTGTTAAATGTTTCTATTTACATAAAATATTCCTAAATGTTATATTTTTATGTAACACACCTCCGTGGGAAAATTACTATGTTATCGTGAATGGACCTATTAATAAGCGGGTGTTAATTGCAGGTAATCTTCTATTTTTAGAGAAAAAAATGTGATTTATTTGTGATTTGAACCTCCAGAACGTTTTTCGTGAGAAAGTGTAGACAAATACAAAAAAGTAATTATTCAGAAAGATGTAGGTTATGAAATTATTTTAAAACTATACTAATTAATAATTAGGTGATTATTTGTGAGTTTTGTCATTTCTGATTCTTACACTTAATTTTTATTTACAATTAAGAAAAAGAAAAATTCCCATTGCATTATAAATCATCAGTGTACAGATTTCATGTTTTCCAAACAAAAATCATTCAAAATTTCTAATATGTAATTACTTTGAGCAAGTTTAATAAATTCTTTGCTTTTGCTAAGCTAAATAGCTAAAATTGACGTTGGATTCTTCCAGGACACTCTATCTCAAAATTTGTTGTTCTGAATAAAAATATTATATATTTGTTCTTCATTGTCTTCTAAAATTAGACTATCGACTACGCAAATCTCTAGAAGGTGGGAGATTCATTTTTGAATACACTTTTTTCACTACTGATTCATCAAATCAATGATTCAATCAATGATTTGATCAAACTGATTTTATAAGAAAAGTAAAATGTTCTTTCCAATTGACTCACTGTTAAGCCCTTACAATGCACAATTTGTAACAATTTGTACTATTTTCCTCTAGAATTTTTATAAATACAGGGTGGTCCACCACAAACAAATCTAATTTTACGACAGGGGACCAGATAGAATTTTAAAAATATTTATGTTTTATTTAACCAACTTGACTTATTATTGCACTTTTTAAAATACATTTTTTGATGTCAATTTTCGACCATTTTTGTGTGTACCCCCAAAAAATAACCGATATAAAGAATTTTGAAAATTTTAGACACAATTTCCAAAAAAAGTGGATTATCTCAAAAACGGTTAGAGTTACGAAAATTTTACAAGATACGAAAAATTTTTAGAATGACGTTATTCACCCAACAGACTACACCACCACTCAGAACCGGGTAAATGCAGGCACAAAATGGCAGAACCTTAGTTTCTGTTCTGGTTTTTGGGACACCTTGTTGTTGTGGTTAGTACAGAGTGAAACAGCAAAGCAAAAAAGAGAGTGAAAAGCAAAGCTTAAGACAAGCATTTTGATCATTCTGTTGTCACTGAACCCCCAAAAATAATGGTTACGCAAATTCCGCGCCAACTGGATGCTTATTCTTGAAACAAGGGTGTTATCAAGAGAAAGGTCTGTAGAATGTGACAAGAACCAGCCAGTCTTCTTCTGTCGCATTCTATCAAACACTTCTATTTTTTGTTCCCGGTTTTGAAGAATTAGGCTCCTAGAAGACTTCCAAGACAATATTTGGGGACAGTAAACCGCTTCCAGATTACAATTTTGACAACCGGAAGACAATATGACAATTCCGCAACATCTGGAAGACTTTCAAGGTAATTTGGGGACAGTAAACAGCTTCCAAACTACAATTTTGACATCCGGTAGACAATAAAATCGTTTTGACAATGTGTAAAACATGATAAAGGCTTCTGACAGAGGTTTTTGACACTTTGCAGACATCGAGAAGAAGCCTTTTGGCCGTAATATGACAATTCCGCGACATCTGGAAGACTTCCAAGGCAATTTGGGGACAGTAAACAGCTTCCAAACTACAATTTTGACATCCGGTAGACAATAAAATCGTTTTGACAATGTGTAAAACATGATAAAGGCTTCTGACAGAGGTTTATGACACTTCCCAGACATCGAGAAGCCTTCTGGCAGTAATATGACATTTTCGCAACATCTGAAAAATTTCCAAGAAAACTTGAGGACAGTAAACAGTTTTCAAACTACAATTTGGACAACCGGAAGACAGTGAAGTCGTTTTGACAATGTGTAAAACATGATAAAGGCTTCTGACAGAGGTTTTTGACACTTCCCAGACCTCGAGAAGCCTTCTGGCAGTAATATGACAATTCCGCGACATCTGGAAGACTTCCAAGGCAATTTGGGGACAGTAAACAGCTTCCAAACTACAATTTTGACATCCGAAAGACAGTAAAATCGTTTCGACAATGTGTAAGACATGATAAAGGGTTCTGACAGCGTTTTTGACACTTCCCAGACATCGAGAAGCCTTCTGGCAGTAATATGACAATTCCGCGACATCTGGAACACTTCCAAGGCAATTTAGGGACAGTAAACAGCTTCCAAACTACAATTTTGACATCACGTAGACAATAAAATCGTTTTGACAATGTGTAAAACATGATAAAGGCTTCTGACAGAGGTTTTTGACACTTCCCAGACATCGAGAAGCCTTCTGGCAGTAATATGACATTCCGCGACATCTGGAACACTTCCATGGCAATTTGTGGACAGTAATCAGCTTCCAAACTACAATTTTGACATCCGGTAGACAATAAAATCGTTTTGACAATGAGTAAAACATGATAAAGGCTTCTGACAGAGGTTTTTGACACTTCGCAGACATCGAGAAGAAGCCTTTTGGCCGTAATATGACAATTCCGCGACATCTGGAAGACTTCCAAGGCAATTTGGGGACAGTAAACAGCTTCCAAACTACAATTTTGACATCCGGTAGACAATAAAATCGTTTTGACAATGTGTAAAACATGATAAAGGCTTCTGACAGAGGTTTATGACACTTCCCAGACATCGAGAAGCCTTCTGGCAGTAATATGACATTTTCGCAACATCTGAAAAATTTCCAAGAAAACTTGAGGACAGTAAACAGTTTTCAAACTACAATTTGGACAACCGGAAGACAGTGAAGTCGTTTTGACAATGTGTAAAACATGATAAAGGCTTCTGACAGAGGTTTTTGACACTTCCCAGACCTCGAGAAGCCTTCTGGCAGTAATATGACAATTCCGCGACATCTGGAAGACTTCCAAGGCAATTTGGGGACAGTAAACAGCTTCCAAACCACAATTTTGACATCCGAAAGACAGTAAAATCGTTTCGATAATGTGTAAGACATGATAAAGGGTTCTGACAGCGTTTTTGACACTTCCCAGACATCTAGAAGCCTTCTGGCAGTAATATGACAATTCCGCGACATCTGGAAGACTTCCAAGGCAATTTGGGGACAGTAAACAGCTTCCAAACTACAATTTTGACAACCGGAACACAGTAAAATTGTTTTGACAATGTGTAAGACATGATAAAGGGTTCTGACAGCGTTTTTGACACTTCCCAGACATCGAGAAGCCTTCTGGCAGTAATATGACAATTCCGCGACATCTGGAAGACTTCCAAGGCTGTTTGGGGACAGTAAACAGCTTCCAAACTACAATTTTGACAACCGAAACACATTAAAATCGTTTTGACAATGTCACGACACAGCGAAAGCTTTTGCCAGGGTTTTTGACACTTCCCAGACATATCATGATGCAATTTCCAAAAAAAGTAAAATATCTCGGAAACAGGTTGAGTTAAGAAAATTTTGCAGGATATCAACCATGTTCAGATTAACTTTTTGCACCCTGATGACTAGGTTTACAACTAATTAGGACGGATTAAACGCGGTTACAACTGGCATAGCGTTAGTTTCAAATTGGACTGTTTTAATTTTTAATTTTTATTTTGAACACCCTGTATGAGATGAAAGAGCAGTTAATACGATCGATTTAAGTTTGTTTTGGTTCCTAAAGCCCAAATAATGACCAAGATACATTATTATGAAAATTTGGATACAGTATTCAAAAAAATTAATAAAAAAATCGAATATCTCGAAAACAGTTAAAGTTACGGAAATTTTGCAGGAGACCAAAAAGGTTCAGACTGACTTTTTGCAACAGGTAGACTACGTTTGCACTCAACTAGAACCAAATAAACCAGATCATAACTGGCAGAGCATTAGTTTCAAATTTAACTGTTTTTCTTTAGTTTTTTGAATACCCGGTCATCTCAAAAACTGTTAGAGTTACGGAAGTTTTGCATGAGACCAAAAATTTTTAGAATGACTTTTTTCACACAGTGGACTAGGTTTACACTCACTTAGGAATCGCATAAACGTGGCCACAACTGACAGAGCGTTAGTTTCAAATTTAACCGTTTTTCTTTTTTTTTTTGAACACCGTATATATGTTTAATTTTATTGCTATTAGCACGAGGTGAAACAGCAGTTTAAGACGAATATTTTAATATTTTTACAGTCACTGAAATCTCAAAAATGGCCGAGATACAGAATTTTGAAAATTTGGATACAATTTCCTAAAAAAGTCGAATATCTCGAAAACGGTTAAAATTACGGAAATTTTGCAGGAGACCAAAAAGGTTCAGACTGACTTTTTGCGACAAATACACTACGTTTGCACCCATCTAGACCCAAATAAACCAGATCATAACTGGCAGAGCATTAGTTTCAAATTTAACTGTTTTTCTTTTGTTTTTTGAATACTTTGTCATCTCAAAAACTGTTAGAGTTACGGAAATTTTGCATGAGACCAACAATTTTTAGAATGACTTTTTTCACACAGTGGACTAGGTTTACACTCACTTAGGAATCGCATAAACGTGGCCACAACTGACAGAGCGTTAGTTTCAAATTTAACCGTTTTTCTTTTTTTTTTTGAACACCGCATATATGTTTAATTTTATTGCTATTAGCACGAGGTGAAACAGTAGTTTAAGACGAATATTTTGATATTTTTACAGTCACTGAAATCTCAAAAATGGCCGAGATACAGAATTTTGAAAATTTGGATACAATTTCCTAAAAAAGTCGAATATCTCGAAAACGGTTAAAGTTACGGAAATTTTGGAAAAACCCAAAATATTCAAAAGATTTTCCTGTGCTCAGTGGATTAGGTTTACACCTACACAGATGCGGTCACAACTGGCAGAGTAAGTTTCTAACTTGACTGTTTTTCTTTTTCTTTTTGGACACTTTGTATAAGTGCAGTCGTGTTGCGGTTGGCACGAGGTAAAAGGGTACTTTATGACAGACATTTTGAGCTTTTTATACCCGCTGATGCCTCAAAAATGTCGGAGATACAAGATTTTCAAAATTTTGATAAAAAAAAAGTATAAAATGTCGAATATCTCGGGTACGGTTACCAAAAATGGTCAGAATGACTTTCTGTACCCAATGGACTAGGTTTGCAGTCACTATTTTGAAAATGGTTTAGGTGATTTGTTTCCATTGACTTCTGTGTATTTCGTATGATATTGTACCATTTTTACAGCAATCAATGCATTTACATTGTATTTTTAGCTACTGTCGTAGGTAAAGTAGTTTGATTAACACCGCAAATAGGTACTTATTAGAATAAGTACACATTGTGAAGTAAACATCCGTGTGTAAAGCTGGTCAATAAACCAATAAAATTAACTTTTTTAGGAAAACAATACAATTAATCCCATTGCAATAAAATTCGCGAAAATCCTCCGCTAAAAAGTCAAATTAGCACCTTGAATTTCGAGAAAACTTCCTTACAGAGAAATTATTAAGGTACACTATTAGCACCATCTTGCTATAATTTCCTATAAATACCTTAACATCCAAGCAAATCCAATCAGTGTCACATCAGACCCTTTAGTGTTTACAAGTGCATAACTAAAATTATACTATTATGGAATTTGGTTTTACTCTGAAGATTTCTGTAAGTATAACAAAATGTTAAACTTATATTGTTTATTACTGTTGGTGTTTGTTTCTGTAGGTTTGTTTGACAGTTTTGTTAGCAAACACTGTTAAAAGTTTACCGGTAACCACAACTCCAAATACTACAGAAACTGTATCAGTGAAATTCATTCCAGTGGAAGTTCCTAACAACGCTAAGCAAGAAACAGCCAACAACCAATCTTCATCGTCAGAAGATAGTGTTTTAGTGCCTTTGTCTGTCTTATCCAATCTGTCTTTAAGTGATTCATCAAAATCGTCACACAAAATATGGAAAAGACAAACACGTTCTTACCCTTTCTACAGGCCTGTATTTCGATACAGCAGATTTAGTGCTGGTAGAAGAAGAATCGGTGGTTCATCTTATGGAAACGCTGTAGGCTATTTGAACGACAGAGATTATTTTCCCACAGTGGCTTAAATTTAAAATCTGCGTCAATGAGGTGTGAAAAACGGAGAAAAAATATTTTTTTAATGTACTGTTTATGACTGGTTAATTTATGTTTGCGCTAAATTTGAGGTGTTAATTTTATATTAAATAGTTTTAAAAATAAGTGTATTAAAAGTTGTTTTAACTGTTGCTCGAAAATGATTGTGATAAACAGACCATTGCTTATAGTATCTTTCAGACTAAGATAGGTGATTTATAGTATATGCACAATTTGTCTGAAGTTTGATGTGATTTCTGTCTGTATTTATTATTTTTAACTAGGGTAATTGCACCAAGCACACGCAAATTTTTTACTTGAGATTACTAATCTTAGGATGTTAGTTACTTACTTTATAAATAAATGATTTTAATAATTCACACGTATTTTTTTCTGCGATAGCTATTGCGACGCACTTTTTTAAAGTAGCCTTCATGGTTATGCTTTCAAAGCTCATAAATAAGTGAAATTTACCTTATCAAGTGAGTGGAAAAGCACTGAAATTAATAAAAAATAATATTTTTGTTATTTGGACATAAATTAAAAAGTAGCTTCCGCATTTAGTGGAAATTAAATAAAATTAATTCTATGTACAACTACAACATGCTCTGTCAGATATTTGACAAATTTAACACTATTTCAAAAGTTTTATCTTGAATTGTTTGATTGTTGTCAGTTAAAATGGATACAAATAATAATTATTACTCTAGTACCGCTATTATAAATTTATTCATAATGTATAGAAGAGTATACGGGGCAGAAAATTTAATAAAACTTATGCAAACTCAATGCTGATTAATAAAAGGAAATTTAAACGAATCAATTTTGGATTTAGTGGTTCCACAAAATTTAGAAAACCTAATGGAGAAAATGAATATATGAAAGTTCTCAAGACGATTAACAAGCAGTGTTGCCGGTAAAATAATCAGTCAAAAAAGGGTAGATAACGGTAGATCAAAACAAATTTTATTAGTTTATTAAATATATTTTATTTTATTTTATATATATAAATATTTTATAATTTTAATCATTGATTCTTGCTATAAATATAAAAACCGTACTTCAAAAATACAGATGATTTTATCTTTTTTGGTTTTTCGTATAAGTTTTGACATTAACAGATATCACATGGTTTTAAACGATTATTTAGCTAGCCAGTCACGTGACCATTGTCAAAATCATAAATCTCAAAAACACTCTTTATATCGAATACAGCAAGAAAACTTTTCTAAGCCCTGATTTTTGCAACTTTTGAGCACAGTTTAACAGTTTTGACGTTAGTGGCAGTTGTCACGTGACTGTAGAACACTATTTAGCGAGACGGTCACCTGACTATTGTCAAAATAATAGTAATAAATCTCAAAAACACATTTTATATCAAATACTACAAGAAAACATTTCTAAACCCTGATTTTTAAAACTTTAAAACATATTTTAACAGTTTTGACGTTAGTGACAGTTGTCACGTGATTGTAGAACACTATTCAGCTAGACGGTCACGTGACTATTGTCAAAATAACAGTAATAAATCTCAAAAACAGATTTTATATAAAATACTTCAAGAAAACGTTTCTAAACCCTGATTTTTGCAACTTGAGAGCATAGTTTGACTGTTTTGACGTTAGTGACAGTTGTCACGTGATTGTAGAACACTATTTAGCTAGACGGTGATGTAACAATTGTCAAACTAACCTGTGATAAATCTCAAAAACACATTTTATATCAAATATACTACAAGAAAACGTTTCTAAACCCTGATTTTTGAAACTTTAGAGGATAGTTTGACTGTTTTGATATTAGTGACAGTTGTCGCGTGACTGTAGAACACTATTTAGCTAGACGGTCACGTGACAACTGTCAAAATAACTGTCATAATTCTCAGAAAAACGTTTTATATCAAATACTGCAAGAGAACGTTTCTAAATTCTTATTTTTATAACTTTAGAGCATAGTTTGACAGTTCTGATGTTAGTAACAGTTTTCACGTGATTGTAGAACACTATTTTGCTAGACGGTGACGTGACAGTTGTCAAAATAACTGCCATAATTCTCAGAAACTCGTTTTTTATCAAATACTGCAAGAAAACTTTTCTAAATCCTGATTTTTAAAACTTTAGAGCATAGTTTGACAGTTTTGATGTTAGTGACAGTTGTCACGTGATTGTAGAACACTATTTAGCTAGACGGTCACGTGACAATTATCAAAATAACTGCCATAATTCTCAGAAACCCGTTTTATATCAAATACTGCAAGAAAACGTTTCTAAACCCTGATTTTTGCAACTTGAGAGCATAATTTGACAGTTTTGAGGTTAGTGACAGTTGTCACGTGATTATGGAACACTTTTTAGCTAGACGGTCACGTGACTATTGCCAAAATAACAGTAATAAATCCCAAAAAATCGTTTTGTATGCAATACTGCAAGAAAATATTTCTAAACCCTGATTTTTGCAACTTTAGAACATAGTTTGACAGTTTTAACGTTAGTGGTAGTTGTCACGTGATTGTAGAACACTATTTAACTAGACGCTGAAGTGACAATTGTCTAGATAACTGTCATAAATTTTACAAAATCGTCTCGTTTCAAAAACTGTGTTTATCAAAAGGTAATTCTTGCAAATTCTAGTCAGGATTTGACATTAGTGGCAGGTAGCACGTGGTTTTAGAGGATAATTTGGAATAAGAAAATAAGTGTTTTTAGAATCCTCATTAAATTTCTCATTCAATAAACTGAAAAAGTATATAAAAAGTTTCACAACCAACATAATGACAATGTAATTAAAAACGGTAGATTATATACAAAAAACAAGAGAACGGTAAAATAACCACAAAAACGGTAGATATTTCAAGAACACGAAGGAGCCAAGTTCTGGGAGGCGCACTCTAAGAAACATCTTAGAGGTTACAACCGAGAAAATAGTAAAGAATTTGTAACATTGGGCAAAAGAAACTTCCATTTACTCACAGGCTTCCTCTCAGGACACTGTCGCTTGAGACCTGAAACGGATGGCCCTACCGAAGTGAGGAAGAGACTCCTGAACACCTACTTTGTGAATGTGATGCAGTCTCAAATATAAAGAACAACTTGTTTGGTTGCAGCATCTCTTCTCCAAACTCGACTGTGCTCCTCCAGCTATAAAGCTGGAGGAAGAACTGTAATGAGGCTAGCCTTAGTCCTAGTGACTAAATAGGCTTTAAAGCCGAAATTGGGGCAAAATTTTAATAATAATTACGTATTTATTAAATTATTAGGGTTTTTTATAGTTACATATTTTATTCTACTTAACATATTCTCTACATTAGCCAAAAGCAAATCCAGAATTAACATTTATATTGCTAAACAAGGAGTTAGCAAACTCGAATATTTTTCTTAGAATTACTATCGCAGTTAAGGTGAAATTATGAATATTAGATATTTTAGCTACAAGGGTATCCCGCAAAGCTGCCAGAATGTGAGCATTATCATTGAACAAAACCCATAACCTTCCAGCCATTTCTCCTTTAAGTTTAAGGAACGATTGCACCAGTTTTAGTACTTCGACATAGGGAACCTGAGGTTTGGTTAAGACTATTCCTGTCGATAAGCTCGGGCCCTAATTGGAAAAAATTTGAGATACTCGTTAAGCGAAAACAGATTTTTATACTTACACCCAAGTTGAAATCTATTTCTGCATTAGCTCGTTCCAAGTTTTCCACTGAATTGCTGGATATTTTATTCGTTTTTATCCATCGTTGCGCATGGTTGATGACAAACAGTGTGTTCTAAACATGAAAAAAAAATTATTTTCCATCATTACTATCATTAACCTAACCTACACGTAATAGTTATTTATCTAACAAGTGCGGAAAGTACTACTTTGTCGAACGAGATTGCAGTTGCAGTTAAAGTTGAAAGTTGTTTCCTACGAGTATCATTTTTTATTAAACTGAACGAAAATGTATAGTAAAATTACTAAAATAAAAGCCTCTGTTTGCTAAGATGATTAAAAGCGTATTCTTAATTGATAAATCAAATATACAGTTATGGTTTTTTCTTTCTTAGTCCGGAAAATTAACTTTACCGCACTAGTGTAAAAACGTACTCCTTCCCGCACTTAAAATGAGTGCGATAAAGTGCACTTTACCGCACCCGAGTAGGAAAACAAACATTACAGAAGGCTGAAATTTAAAACATACTTTATTCAGTTAATAGTTATTTGCGCAACTAGGGAGGAAAGTGCAACTTTTGCTCCTGCGAACAATTTGAGACCCGACACAAAGCGGAGACTGGTTGTCACTTTCTTGACAAATTGACAAAAATATCTTTAGTAACAACTTTTTTTTTTCAGCCATCAGATATTAACATAGTATTTAACTGCTGCTTTTTTTTATAAAACATAACATTGGCTGTGGAAAAAATTAGATGCGCAACTCTGGAGTAAACTGCTTTTTGCACCCTTGAACTTTGAATTGTTCGCGGGAGCAAAAGTTGCACTTTCCTTCCTAGTTGCGCAAATAACTATTTTCTACGACCCCTATAGAAAATAAAATTTTTATCCCTCATTTGAGAGATGAAATTATCATTTTCACTACCTGGGGAGAGAAAGTGCCACCAGAGAGACTGAAAGTACTTTCCTCCCTAGGGAGGAAAAGTGCCACCAGTAAAAGTCACACTTTCTAAAGACAGTTTGTCACTTTCTTGACAAATTGATAAACATGAGGAAAATACTTTCAGAGTCTCTCTGGTGGCACTTTCACTTATGATTTTCCACGTTGTTTTTTTAGATTTGAATTAAGTGGAGGCATTGCCGGCTTATTTAGCAAAATGTTCCCTATTAGGGACAAGACTTATAGTAAAATAACTAAAAATAGCCTAAGGATCAAGCTACAATGACAAGTTTTCATGTGCAATACTTGCTTAAATTACAGCCTTGTTCGTAGTTTCTGAATGATCAAAATTTTGACCAATCACAAACTACCCACTGTGTTGAGATTTACGAAAATGCTGCACATGTGACTTAGCATAAGTGTAAGTCAAAATAGATGCACAAGACATTGGCATCATACAGGGTGTCCTTTTTTTTATGACCAAGACTGCAGATATGATAAGAAAATACGCTTTTCATGATGGCATTTTCATAAATATATAAGAACTGCATAGAATAGCGTTTCTGACATTAATTCTATAAATTGGTGTAAAATTGTAAAAGCAGATGCAACTTGTACGAACAGTCAAAAACCTTTCGGAATGTTTATTTTTCTGGTTAGATATCATTTACTTGCAACGTCATGTCCTCTGTAAATATGTTACAAAGTTGCGTCACATTATGACAACAGCACAGATGATGAACACTTTTTTTTTATTTATTATAAATTCTACCTTAATAATAGTTTAAAAATAGTATAAAAATACTTACAAGAACTATGAAAAACACCCACAACTGCATTTTAAATTTCAAAGAAACAAATAATTAGTTTCAGAAAATAGGTAATAACTACTAATCCATTTCGTATTGGTGAAGTCGTATTTAAAGTTCTTTTTTAATGGGTTTTATCATTATAGTTAGATTTGCTTGGTGTTAATCTGGCCAATTTTACTTAAATGCTGAAAGTATGACATCATTTTAGAAATCTTTTGTCACCAATCATTTCCAATTAGAAGAATGTAGGGAAAGTCACCTCAGTTTTGAAAAATTGCAAAAGTTTTTTTTCAAGGCTCAAAAAATATTAATAGAACAACAAGAATTAAGTACAAATAATTAAACACAAACAAACAGCAAGAGATGAATTTCCAATTTATTCTTAAAATTTATATTTGAATAGATACTTAAATTATCAGGGCAAGTGTAGAAGATTATACAAATTAAAGTCAACAAAGGCAAAAAATAAAATAAACAAATATAAGGCTTAAATACATGTTTTTCTAGTTCGCAAACATCTTCATCTTTTCAGTTTTTTTCCCACATTTGTATCAGTTTTATTTTTATACAATTTATTAATAAGGTTTAAAATCTTCTGATTATTTTCAGAATCTGATCTCGTCAGACCAGCGATTTTAATCAATTTTTATCAAAATTACTGTAATCATCAGCAGTTCTAACAAAGTTCAGTACTTTGAAATGTACCACTTCCAAATACACTTGAATTGTTTTCTCTTCTTAAGGTTCAATTAGCATGCTTGCAGTAACGTGACTCTTGTGACTTTTAAAGTTTAAACGACAAAATTTTAGATCACGTTTTCAATTTTCAAATTAAAAAGTCACTTTACTATGTTTTGAAGATATCAAATTCAGTTACGAAAGTCACGTGACTATTTTCAAGCGTCGAATGTCACACATGACTTTTCTTGAGGTTTAAATAGCTATCTTGCTTTAAGGTCACGTTACCCTTTTAACGTTTTTTTAATTAAAAGGAGGGTTACGTGATTTTTTTCAAGTTTCAAATAGAATCCTGTAGGTCACTTCACTCTTCTTACGGCTAAAATAGCCTTCTTACAGTCCCATGACCTGATATTTAAGGTCAAATCTTTTGAAATGCAATGATTGATACAAAACAAACAGGATGGGACGAGATAGGAAACATTGCGCTCAGAAAACTTACGAGAAGCGGGATAACTGCCCTCTTGAATATTGTTAACGCAATACTTAGACTGAGGCACTTTCCTGCTGATTGGAAGAGAGCCGATGTTATCCTGTTTCCGGAACCACACATGTGGTGCTGTTCTCCCAGAATTATCGGCCCATCAGCCTCCTGTCATCTTTGGGAAAAGTGGCAGAAGTTATCATCCTCAGGAGGCTAACGGAGCAAGAACAGGACCTGCACGTCATACCCCACGAGCAATTTGGATTCAGGAGGACACTATCAACGGAACTCCAAGTCCTGAGGATGACCGAGTACATCACGGAAGGGTTCAACAGGAAAGAAGCGACAGGAGCCGTGCTGCTAGACGTATCCAAGGCCTTCGACAGGGTTTGGCACAGAGGACTTCTAATCTAGATGCTGGATGCCGGCTTTTCAGTCGGCCTGATAAAACTAATTAGATCTTTTCTTTCAGCTCGTCACTTTCGAGTCAAAATCGACATTGTCTATTCAAGTAACAAGGAAATGCTACCAGTTTAGCACTCTACACGGATGACACTGCAATCATGGCCAGGAGCAGGAGCGGCCGATTCTTGACCCAATAAGTGCAAGAGGAGACCACAGCATTGGGGAAATGGTGCAACAAATGGAAGATCGACCTAAATGCGAAGAAAACACAGGCCATAGTCTTCAAAAGAAGACCCAAGACGAGGATAGAAGGCAACGTCAGGTTAAAAGACATGGACATCGAGTGGCGCAATGAGGCGACGTAACTTTGGGTCAAGATGGACCAAAAGCTCACGTGGGGAAGTCACATAGAATACGCCAGACAGAAAGCCAGAGCGACCAGAGCAAAACTGTATCCCCTGACAAGTAGGACATTGAAGCTGGCACTTCCGAACAAAGTGACGCTCATCAAGTCGGTTTTTCAACCGCACCTGACCTACGCCTCGGCCGCGTAGGGGTACGCGGGCATGGTACGTTAGAAACGTGGACATCCAGCGAGATTCATCACCGCAACGGAAAGGATCAAGCAGAGCGTAGTGAAGATATTCCAAAAAGAGGAAAGCAGCGAAAATCAGTTACTGCGAGAAGCAGTGAACTACGACCCGGACCCCACAAATGACCCCGATACCAGCTATTAGGTAACGGGTAATTATTAATAAGTTGTTCTTCTGTTTCAGATAGACGACAATTCAGGACCAACCAGCCAAGAAGAGGACCACAATTTCCCCCCGGACCCTCTCCTCGGGTAGCGAAAATTTTATTCTCAAAATCTGGGTAGAAACTTTCCGCAGTTATCCCCTAACTGGGCTCTGGCTGCACTCCTGGCGCTTTCCCCCGCTTTATCTACGCAAAAGGGGGAAAACCATTCCCCACTCACCAGACCCTAACTCCCCAAAACTTTATTATGTAAAAACAGACGGACGAAATCCTGCTGTTTGGACATCCTATAGTTTGCCAGGACCACCAGAGATGGACGAGCTGTCGAAGAGAGAAGAAATGGAAGACAAGAGACAAGAAGGGCATCCTTCTCCCAGGACAGAGGACGCCGATGCAACTCTGGGAACTTCCCGAAAAGGAAAATTCCTGGACTTCCTCTTCCAGACCTCTCCTTTTGGTCTACAGCGATGGGAGGGTAAAAAGCACTAGTCTTGCTGGACCCATCTATCTGAGGCCGCATTCCCTGCCATAGAATACTGGCGCTACAAAACAAACGCTTTTTTACTGTATTGATCAACTATTTTATAAATTTTTTTACCATTTTCCCTAAAACTAGAGACCTAATGACTTGACTGACCATTTAGTAAAATTCTATTAAACTGTAAAAATGTAGTTCATAGTAATTAGGTTAGGTGCTACGGGTAATTTCCATAAATGAGTCAGTTGCATTCAATGCAATAAAAACATTTTGCATTGATTACATTCTCAAACAAACCATTTTACAGGAAAACAAAATAAAACACGGATGTCCATTCACATCTGGTAAAATTCATATGTACTAGTGATTAGCGTAAAATTTGATACTTATATTTAATTAAACGTTAACCGGAGCTTTATTGAAATTGTAGTAAATAAAATAATTATTTTCGTTAGTCGCTAATTTTTAGCGTAAATTAATAAATTGTATATAAAGTGTTTGAACAATTATGCTACCAATTCAGTTCAGTGATAAGTGTTGCAGTAGTCAGTTAGCAGTGGTAATTGAGAATAAAAATGAAGGTATGTTCATAATAATTCACAAAAAAGTTAATACATTTTTTAATTTTTTGGACCAAAATTAATGAATGTTTTCTCTTCTTTCTATTGGTTTTTAATTTTTTTTTTTTTGAGAAAAGAGCAGTTGAAAATTTTTCTTTTATGTTTATTGTTAAGAAATTGTTAATTTTAGAAAAAACTTTAAAAACAATTTTTTTAGAAGAAAAGGATACAGGTTTAATTGGAACTTTAAGTTAAGAATAAGTCTCAAATCACATTTGTGTAAATTTTTAATAATAACTTATTATTAAATAAATTCTACTGAACTGATACTTAAAATTCAACCTATAAAAATGTCTATTATGCTATTTAGTTGAGTTGATTTTTAAAAAGATAATGTACAGAGTGATTGTTTATATTTTACTCAATAGCTAAATAAAACTTTTTTTAATTGCAGCAAATTTCTGAAAATTATGTACCTCCGTCATTTTTTGGAATTTTAAATGCTTAAAATGTTTGTCTTGAACTGTTTTTTTAGCTTGTGCTAACCGAAACACAAAAAAAAGTTAAATTTTACACTAGCGCTCTGTGAGTTGTGACCGCGTTTACTCGGTTCTAATAAGTAGATGTAAACCTAGTCCATTGTGTGCGTATTTTGAACATTTTTTGTCGTTTGCAAAAATTACGTAGTGTTAACTGTTTTCGAGATATTTGACATTATTTAGTTTTTTTTTGAAAAGTGTATCAAAATTTGAGGAGAGAAAGCGATAGGACCCCCTACGGTTGACGAGGTCAAACATGCAATCAGAGTGCAAAAGAACATCAAGGCACCAGGAATCGACAAACTCCCGGCAGACTTATACAAACTAGGAGGCGAACACCTAACAAAACAAATGCATGCACTGATCATCAAGATATGGGACGAGGAACGCATTCCTACCGAATGGAAAACAAGAATTATCTGCCCAATTTACAAAAAAGGGGACAAATTAACATGTGGAAATTACCGTGCCATAACACTACTGTGTTCCGCTTACAACCATTCAACCCATTACCGAAGAGATTATCGGCCAATACCAAACAGGCTTCAGGCAAGGACAATCCACAATTGATCAGCTTTTTACGGTGAAACAAATCCTGAACAAGTCCTGGGAACAAGACATAGACATAGTGTATAATATTTTCGTTGACTTTAAACAAGCATCCTTTCCCAATAAACAAAGGCTGGCTCTGGAATATGTCATACGACAAACAAATGCTGGGAGGTCATACTTATTAACAAACAAATCGGTACAACTGGCCGCCTACGCAGATGATATCAATATTATGACCCGCAGAGCGAAAGAAGCGGCAGAAATATGCACACAACTGAAGAGAGAGGCCAGAAACATCGAACTCGAAATAAATGCACAAAAGACAAAAACACTAACCCAAGCAAGAACAAGAGGAAACGAAAACTACCCCAGAGAAGAGGATGCTGCGTGGGTGCTGTCCAGAGCTTTACATATCTAGGTGTTGAACTCAACACGAGAGGATCAGAGGAATCGAAGATACAACATCGAATAATATCGGCAAACAAAGCCTACTTCGCTCGGTCCCACATACTCCGCTCCAAAATCATACACAGAAAATCAAAAATCAGGATATACAAAACCATCATCAGGCCGATACTATGCTGTGGATGCGAGACATAAGTTATGACAAAGAACTCACAGAATATACTGGAGGTGTTTGAACGAAGAATACTAAGACGGATCTTCGGGCCACTAAATGAAAATGAGGTATGGAGAAGAAGATATAATCATGAAATCTACCAACTTTTCAAGGAGGCACCTAACTCAGAATTCGTCAGACTACAGAGGCTACGATGGGCAGGCCACGTAGTAAGAATGTCGGATAACAGGCTACCAAATAGTAGGATGCAGGGCAGAAGACCAAAAGGAAGACCACGGAAGATGGGAGGATGGAGTGACAGAAGACGCGCAAAACTTGAGGTGTCAGAACCTGGAGAAGATCGGCGTTGGATCGACAGTGTTGGAGGCGGAAGATAGAGGAGGCCAAGGTTCAATTTGGACTGTAGCGCCATTGGAGACAGAGAGAGTGTATCAAAATTTGAGATTTGTGTATCTCATCCATTTTTTAAGTTTTAGCTACAAAAAAAGCTCAAAATATTTATCCTGAACTGGTCCTTCACCTCGTGCTAACCGCAACACGATTGAACATATACCGGGTGTTCAAAAAAGAAAATGAACAACAATTAAATTTGAAACTAACTTTTTAAGTGACCTGTTTACTATGTAGAGAAAGTTATTCTAAAATTTTTTGGTTTTCCACCACAAAATTCCAATTTCCAAAATACAGTACTTACACTTTGTATTAATATTGTATTGTTATTTTAGGTGATTCTCATTTCTCTGGTTGTATGTGCTTTCTTTGCATTGTGGGTAAATGCTTTACCAGTAAAAAATGACACTGTTGCCAATACCATCATTAATGCCGGAACAAATTCAAATAGCAACGAAATTACCACAATTAGTCCAGCAAAAGTGCTGTTTACACATTTGCGTCGTCGAGCTATTGGAGGAAGATTGAGGTAATACATTTTTGCTTGTGAACTGTTATAAAAAGTCTACATTAGCTTCTACTAAAAAGTAATTTAATAATTCATATTCTAGATATGCTGACAGAGATGAATACTACGATGATAGAGACGATGATGCTGGTTATGACAGACAAGGATCTGAAGTTGGATACATGAGTCGACACGATGATTTTCCTACAGTAGTCTGGTAAACAGAGTCAATGTATAGTTTATACTTACTGTGATTTTTAAAACGCTTAGTTATTTTTATAAATAACTGTTATCATAAAAATACTGCCCAATTGTTATTACTAGTTATTATAGATGTGTACCAGTTTTAGTAAGGAAATGTGTGAGTAAATATACTTAACTATGCAGTTTAATTGATTTGCAAATAATTTGTTCCTTCTACCGTCGATAGTTCGAATCACTGTACCAGTAATGAGACATCGTGCTACTATTAAGGAAACGCTGAAACATTTTCAGCGGTATTCTCTTAGAAAAAATAAGCCCTATGATAGCTTGCTCTGCAATAAACAAACTGAATTCTACAATAAACAAATTAAATATCCAGAGAATAAGTCCAACACTTAATCTGTGGTCAGAACGATACTAGGAAATAAGCTGAACCAAGATTCCTCATTAGAAAATAATCAAGAATTTACGGCTGACTTGCAAAGCTCTGTTAGCAGCTTGAATGAATTTCGTTCCAATCAGTTTGGTCTGAGTCTGAAAAAAGTTCTTCAGATATTTTAAACCCTTTCATAACCTCCTAAAGCTCATATCTTCTTTATCTTTTTGCGAGTTGTGTAAATTCTGCGATTCTATCTTGTGTCAAGCCATCCAACTATGATACAGCTCTCTTACTTTCTTTTGCAATTGAAGATGACTGGGTTCAAATTAGTTCCTTTTGTTTCTCCTTTCTTCAGCTAAAAGTCTTCTTTCCTGGATGTGCTAATTAAATTCCAGTCTTTCACGGATATGTCTGGCTATATCAGAGTTTTCATGGTAGTCTCTGTACAACGTTGCAAGTTCAGAAACCTACTGTTTTTTTAGTTTCAAACAAGTTGTGTTTGATTTGTTCCAATTTTTGCAGATATTTCACTCGTTTGATTTGCAACATAAAATCAAAAACACTAAATTTAAAGCATGCTTGTTATTGACTAACTTCCTAACTTAAGATTTGAATAAGAATGTATAGCAATATAAAGTAGCTCTTCATTTTTTCGTGGATCCCGCCAAGTCGTTTTCCAGCCAAAACGTTGATTTTTAGTTTTAATATTATTTTTTGTCATTTTGAGGAAACCACCTGCAAAAGTGCCAAAAACGTAAAAATCTTCTTTAAAAAATGCAATTTTTTTTATTTTTTTTTTAGTAACAACGGTCCATTTTTCCATAGTAAAATTCATTAAGACAGTGGATTATTTCAAGCAAATTTGAACTATACTGACATTTGTTTTAATTACAGCTTTTAAATGCTCGGAGGAAACCAAACATTTAAACCTTCTGAAGGTGGCTTTAACAACAATAGGCAGATGTCAAAAACTAGAAAATCCTCTTTAAAAAACAAATAGTTTCTTAATATGTTCAGTAAGAGTTCTTATGGCAAAACTCATTAGGACAGTAAGCCATACTGACAACCATACTTGACATTTGTTGGTTTTGTTTTAATTACCGCATTTTGAGATCTAGAAGAAAATTAAATATTCAATCTTCCAAAAGATGAATTTAACAACAATCTGCAAATGTGCCAAAAACGTAAACATCTTCTTAAAAAATCGCACTGTTAATTGTGACAACTGTCAATATGCTACCCATAAAGCTATAAAAGTTGAGTACATACACGAAAAATAGTAAATTTAGTTTAACTTGGGTTAAATGCATTTTAAATATCCATCAGTGCAATTATGACATTTGTGGCATTACGATAACCATATCTGACTAAAGTCTAGTTTATTCAGAATGTGACAACTGTCAAAATCTTTTCCATTAACCTATAAAATGCAGTCAAATCAGTATAAACAATATCAAATTCATTTTATAGCTTTGTGAGTAGAGTTTTGACAGTTGTAACATTTGGCAGTCAATCTGGATACTTGTTGGCTTGGTTTGAACCTGAAAAGTGCCAAATTCAACTCTATAAAGGTATAAATTAAACGAAACATCTTTGAAAAGCAATAAGATCAATTTGAAATAAGTTAAATATATTTTATAGTTCCATGAATGCAATTTTGACTTACTTTGGTTTTGTATGAATGTGACAACTGTCAATATCTTCTCCATAAAACTATAAAAGTTGAGCACATACATGAAATAGTATCCCTAATAGCACTCAACGTCACAAAGACGTTTTATTTACGTCTGGTCCCGACTATTGCAACGTCTTAGAAACGTCCCTTATTGGAACGCCAAGGTTTTATGGACGTACTTCAGACGTCCTGCTGGTACGCACATCGGACGTCCTACGTCCGGACGTCGGATGTTTCTATACACATATATTACATACTCAGGTGGAAAGTGTTTGATTTCTGTCGAGAAATTAGGTAGTTTGCCGAGACGAAGTCGAGGTCAACTTTATCTCGAGACAGAAATTAAACTTTCTACCGTGGTTGGTTGTATACTATTTTATTTTCAACCATTTATCAAAATCTCATCGAACTTCTAATAAATTATTCAGTTGAAATATTGATTGCTAATAGTCTCTAACAATAAGCTAGTATAGGTACGAGTAGTTATGACTTCAACCACAATAAACCACTGGTGATTTGTTTACAATCTTGACAACGTCATTATTGTGTCTGTCTTTACTATTTTGAGCTAAAACGTTTCTTAAAGTGCTTTCAACATGGAGATTTCTGAAGACTGAAGCTGTTGCAGAGGTGGTGGCACAGTCTCTTAACTATAAAAAGTAAGCCCAGATATGACAAAACGCATATTGACTTTCACCCGGGTGGAAAGTGACATTTACCCGGGTGGAAGTGAGCCACCTGGGTGGAAAGTAAAAGCAGGTAATTTTCATCTTTCAACCTGGTTTACACATAAGAAATAACGTTATTACATACCTCGTTGAAAATAAAATAGTACATTTAGTTGAACTTGTGTTAAATGCATTTTATACTTCCATCAGTGCAATTTTGACATTTGTCGCATTTGGATAACCATGTCTGACTGAATTCTAATTTATTCAGAATGTCAAAATCCTTTCCATAAACCTATAAAACACTCTTAAAATGTAGTCAAGTCGGTATAAACAGTTTCAAATCCATTTTATAGCATGGGGAGTGATGTTTCGACACTTGTGACATTTGGCAGTCAGTTTTGGATACTTTTGGGTTTCGTTTGAATCTAAAAACTGTCAAATTCAACTTCATAAAGGTATAAATTAAACAAAACATACTTCAAAAGCAATTAGATCAGTTTTTCATAGCTTTTTGAGTGCAATATTAACAGTTGTAACGTTTGGCTGCCTACTCCTGACTTACTTTGGTTTTGCATGAATGTGACAACTGTCACTATCTTCTCCATAAAGCTATACAAGTTGAGTACATACACGAAAAATAGTAAATTTAGTTCAACTTGGGTTAAATGCATTTTATACCTCCATCAGTGCAATTTGTGGCATTTGGATAACCATATCTAACTAAACTCTAGTTGATTCAGAATGTGACAACTGCTAAAATCCTAATGTAGTTAGAAAAAAGATGTTTTTATGGTTCTGTTTTGCTTGAAACTATTTTCAGTTTTGATGGCAAAAATTATTAAGACAGTGGCTTATTTAAGCGAATAAGCATATTTGACCCATACTGACACTTGTTTTTGTTTTACTTGGGAAAGAAAATAAAATATTTAAACCTTCTGAAGATGCCTTTAACAACAATCTGCAGATGTGCAGATCTGCTGGAAATCCTCTTTAAAAAACGCAAAGTTTCTTGATTTGTTTAGTAACAAAGAAGATGTCATTATAGTCTATTTTTGCTTGAAACTATGTTCAGTTCTTATTGTATTATTGTTATTAATCTTTGAGATAAAACATTACACTTAACAAATTCTAAAAACTGGTACCTTAATTACTAAATAATACAATCTTAAGAATATACCGTCTAGCTAATCTCTAAACCTAGCAGGTAGACCACAGCTCTACCTGACCTAGTTTTATAAGATACATCAACATTTAAGTCCTGTTCTTGATTAGCACCAGGCTGAACTCGGTTTGACCCAACTGAAGACATCAGTTCTGGTTACAAATTCATCCTCAACATTTTGATTTTCTGTAAAAGGATTCGGTGAATGCTTTAAAAAACTAGAGTATCTTCTTAAGACACGACCAACATTGTTCTTTACTACATAACTACGAGGAAACCTAGTGGTTCCTAACACTATACCAAGCACCCAACATCTTAGCTGATTATCCCTAATCATTATACTTTCCCCTTTTTGAAAACCATCTCGAGCATGAGCATTCACATCATAAAATCTTTTATTATTCAGTCTTTTTTCAGCTAATTGATAATCATTAATATCAGGATAGTCACTTAAAAATGCATTTGATACAGGCACAAACGATCTTATTGAACGTCTCTGCAAAAGTTCTACAGGAGATACTTTTAATCCGGATAAAGGCTTATTTCTATATTCCAATAGTGCTTTGTAAATATCTGTACCACTATCCTGACATTTTCGAAGCAAACCTTTACAAATTCCTACTGCCCATTCGGCAAGGCCGTTTGATTTGGGATAACGAGGACTTCGGAAAGCGTTAGTATCAAATTTAACGTTTTTTTTGTTTTGTTTTTTAAACACCCTGTATATGTTCAATCGTTTTGCGGGTAGCTCAAAATGAAAAAGTAGTTTAAGACGAACATTTTGAACTTTTTACAGTTAATAAAACTCCAAAAATGGCGTAGATACGGACTTTTCAAAACAATTTTCAAAAAAATAAGTTGAAAAACGTTGAATATTTCGGAAACGGTTAAAGTTACGGACATTTTGAAAGAGACCAAACATGTTCAGAATGACTTTCTGCTTGCAGTCGACTAGGTTTACACCCTCTTAAAACCGGACAAACGAAGTCACAACTAGCAGAGCGTTAATGTCAAATTTTTTGGTTTTTTGAACACTTTGTATATGTGCAATCATACTACGGTTAGCACGAGGTGAAAGAACAGTTTAAGACAAACATTTTGAGCTTTTTACAGTCCCTCAAATCCCGAAAATGGCGGAGGTACGGAATTTTCGAAATTTGTAAGCAATTTTCAAAAAAAAATTGAAAAAAGTCTCAATATCTCGAAAACGGTTAGAGTTACAAAAATTTTTCAAGAGACCGAAAATGTTGACAATAACTTTCTGGACCCTGTGTACTAGGTTAACACCCACTCAGAGCTGAGTAAGTGCGGTCACAATTTTCAAAGCGTTTGTATCAAATTTAACGTTTTTTTTTTGTTTTTTGAACATCCTGTATAGTATTCCTGTAAATCCTTTTGCAGTTAGCTCGAAATGAAAAAGCAGTTCAAGACGAACATTTTGAGCTTTTTACAGTTGTTGAAACTCCAAAAATGACGGAGATATAACATTTTCAAAATTTTGATGCAATTTTCAAAAATGTTTAGAATGACTTTCTGCATCCACTTGACTAGGTTTACACTCTCTTAAAATCAGGTAAACGCGGTCACAATTTTCAAAGCGTTAGTATCAAATTTAACGGTTTTTCTTTTTTGTTTTTTTGAACACTCTGTATAAGTGCAATCGAACTTCGGTTAGCAGCAGGTTAAAGAGCACTTCAAGGCGAACATTTTGAGTTTTTTTTCCAGTCGCTAAAACTCCAAAAATGGCGGAGATACGGATTTTTCAAAATTTGTCAGAAATTTTCAAAAAATAGTTGAAAAAAGTCCCAATATCTCGAAAACGGTGAGAGTTACGAAAATGTTTCAAGAGACCAAAAATGTTCAGAATAACTTTCTGGACCCTGTGGACTAGGTTTACACCCACTCAGAGCTGAGTAAATGCGGTCACAATTTTCAAAGCGTTAGTATCAAATTTAACAAATTTTGTTTTTTGAATACCCTGTATATGTTCAATCGTTTTGCAGTTACCTCGAAATGAAAAAGCAGTTCAAGACGAACGTTTTGAGATTTTTACAGTTGTTGAAACTCCAAAAATGCTGGAGATATAACATTTTCAACATTTTTATGCCATTTTAAAAAAAAAGTCCTAATATCTCAAAAACGGTCAGAGTTACAGAAATTTTTCACGAGATCAAAAATGTTTAGAATGACTTTCTGCATCCACTTGACTAGGTTTACACTCTCTTAAAACCAGGTAAACGCGGTCACAATTTTCAAAGCGTTAGTATCAAATTTAACGGTTTTTCTTTTTTGTTTTTTTGAACACCCTGTATAAGTGCAATCGCATTTCGGTTAGCAGCAAATTAAAGGGCACTTCAATGCGAACATTTTGAGTTTTTTTCAGTCGCTAAAACTCCAAAAATGGCGGAGATACGGAATTTTCAAAATTTGTAAGAAATGTTCAAAAAATAGTTGAGAAAAGTCCCAATATCTCGAAAACGGTTAGAGTTACAAAAGAATAACTTTCTGGACCCTGTGGACTAGGTTTACACCCACTCAGAGCTGAGTAAATGCGGTCACAATTTTCAAAGCGTTTGTATCAAATTTAACGTTTTTTTTTTTTTTTGTTTTTTGAACACCCTTTATATGTTCAATCGTTTTGCAGTTAGCTCGGAATGAAAAAGCAGTTCAAGACGAACATTTTGAGATTTTTACAGTTGTTGAAACTCCAAAAATGATGGAGATATAACATTTTCAACATTTTTATGCAATTTTCAAAAAAAAGTCCTAATATCTCAAAAACGGTCAGAGTTACAGAAATTTTTCACGAGATCAAAAATGTTTAGAATGACTTTCTGCATCCACTTGACTAGGTCTACACTCTCTTAAAACCAGGTAAACGCGGTCACAATTTTCAAAGCGTTAGTATCAAATTTAACGGTTTTCCTTTTTTGTTTTTTTGAACACCCTGTATAAGTGCAATCGCATTTCCGTTAGCAGCGGGTTAAGAGCACTTCAAGGCGAACATTTTGAGTTTTTTTTCCAGTCGCTAAAACTCCAAAAATGGCGGAGATACGGATTTTTCAAAATTTGTAAGAAATTTTCAAAAAATAGTTGAAAAAAGTCCCAATATCTCGAAAACGGTGAGAGTTACGAACATGTTTCAAGAGACCAGAAATGTCCAGAATAACTTTCTGGACCCTGTGGAGTAGGTTTACACCCACTCAGAGCTGAGTAAATGCGGTCACAATTTTCAAAGCGTTAGTATCAAATTTAACATTTTTTGTTTTGTTTTTTGAACACCCTGTATATGTTCAATCGTTTTGTAGTTAGCTCGAAATGAAAAAGCAGTTCAAGACGAACATTTTGAGATTTTTACAGTTGTTGAAACTCCAAAAATGACGGAGAGATAACATTTTCAAAATTTTGATGCAATTTTCAATAAAAGTCCTAATATCTCAAAAACGGTCAGAGTTACAGAAATTTTTCACGAGATCAAAAATGTTTAGAATGACTTTCTGGACCCTGTGGACTAGGTTTACACCCACTCAGAGCTGAGTAAATCCGGTCACAATTTTCAAAGCGTTAGTATCAAATTTAACAAATTTTGTTTTTTGAATACCCTGTATATGTTCAATCGTTTTGCAGTTACCTCGAAATGAAAAAGCAGTTCAAGACGAACGTTTTGAGATTTTTACGGTTGTTGAAACTCCAAAAATGCTGGAGATATAACATTTTCAACATTTTTATGCAATTTTAAAAAAAAATCCTAATATCTCAAAAACGGTCAGAGTTACAGAAATTTTGCACGAGATCAAAAATGTTTAGAATGACTTTCTGCATCCACTTGACTAGGTTTACACTCTCTTAAAACCAGGTAAACGCGGTCACAATTTTCAAAGCGTTAGTATCAAATTTAACGGTTTTTCTTTTTTGTTTTTTTGAACACCCTGTATAAGTGCAACCGCATTTCGGTTAGCAGCAGGTTAAAGAGCACTTCAAGGCGAACACTTTGAGTTTTTTTCCCCGTCGCTAAAACTCCAAAAATGTGGGAGATACGGATTTTTCAAAATTTGTAAGAAATTTTCAAAAAATAGTTGAAAAAAGTCCCAATATCTCGAAAACGGTGAGAGTTACGAAACTGTTTCAAGAGACCAAAAATGTTCAAAATGACTTTCTGGACCCTGTGGACTAGGTTTACACCCACTCAGAGCTGAGTAAATGCGGTTACAATTTTCAAAGCGTTAATATCAAATTTAACGTTTTTTGTTTTGTTTTTTGAACACCCTGTATATGTTCAATCGCTTTGCGGTTAGCTCGAAATGAAAAAGCAGTTCAAGACGAACATTTTGAGCTTTTTATAGTTGTTGAAACTCCAAAAATGACGGAGATACAACATTTTCAAAATTTTTATGCAATTTTCAAAAAAAAGTCCCAATATCTCAAAAACGGTAAGAGTTACAGAAATTTTGCACGAGATCAAAAATGTTTAAAATGACTTTCTGCATCCACTTGACTAGGTTTACACTCTCTTAAAACCAGGTAAACGCGGTCACAATTTTCAAAGCGTTAGTATCAAATTTAACGGTTTTTCTTTTTGTTTTTTTGAACACTCTGTATAAGTGCAATCGCATTTCGGTTAGCAGCAGGTTAAAGAACACTTGAAGGCGAACATTTTGAGTTTTTTTTCCAGTCGCTAAAACTCCAAAAATGGCGGAGATACGGATTTTTCAAAATTTGTCAGAAATTTTCAAAAAATAGTTGAAAAAAGTCCCAATATCTCGAAAACGGTGAGAGTTACGAAAATGTTTCAAGAGACCAAAAATGTTCAGAATAACTTTCTGGACCCTGTGGACTAGGTTTACACCCACTCAGAGCTGAGTAAATGCGGTCACAATTTTCAAAGCGTTAGTATCAAATTTAACAAATTTTGTTTTTTGAATACCCTGTATATGTTCAATCGTTTTGCAGTTACCTCGAAATGAAAAAGCAGTTCAAGACGAACGTTTTGAGATTTTTACAGTTGTTGAAACTCCAAAAATGCTGGAGATATAACATTTTCAACATTTTTATGCCATTTTCAAAAAAAAGTCCTAATATCTCAAAAACGGTCAGAGTTACAGAAATTTTGCACGAGATCAAAAATGTTTAGAATGACTTTCTGCATCCACTTGACTAGGTTTACACTCTCTTAAAACCAGGTAAACGCGGTCACAATTTTCAAAGCGTTAGTATCAAATTTAACGGTTTTTCTTTTTTGTTTTTTTGAACACCCTGTATAAGTGCAATCGCATTTCGGTTAGCAGCAGGTTAAAGAACCCTTGAAGGCGAACATTTTGAGTTTTTTTTTCCAGTCGCTAAAACTCCAAAAATGTGGGAGATACGGAATTTTCAAAATTTGTAAAAAATGTTCAAAAAATAGTTGAGAAAAGTCCCAATATCTCGAAAACGGTGAGAGTTACGAAAATGTTTCAAGAGACCAAAAATGTTCAGAATAACTTTCTGGACCCTGTGGATTAGGTTTACACCCACCCAGAGCTGAGTAAATGCGGTTACAATTTTCAAAGCGTTAATATCAAATTTAACGTTTTTTGTTTTGTTTTTTGAACACCCTGTATATGTTCAATCGTTTTGCGGTTAGCTCGAAATGAAAAAGCAGTTCAAGACGAACATTTTGAGCTTTTTATAGTTGTTGAAACTCCAAAAATGACGGAGATACAACATTTTCAAAATTTTTATGCAATTTTCAAAAAAAAGTCCCAATATCTCAAAAACGGTAAGAGTTACAGAAATTTTGCACGAGATCAAAAATGTTTAAAATGACTTTCTGCATCCACTTGACTAGGTTTACACTCTCTTAAAACCAGGTAAACGCGGTCACAATTTTCAAAGCGTTAGTATCAAATTTAACGGTTTTTCTTTTTTGTTTTTTTGAACACTCTGTATAAGTGCAATCGCATTTCGGTTAGCAGCAGGTTAAAGAACCCTTGAAGGCGAACATTTTGAGTTTTTTTTTCCAGTCGCTAAAACTCCAAAAATGGCGGAGATACGGATTTTTCAAAATTTGTCAGAAATTTTCAAAAAATAGTTGAAAAAAGTCCCAATATCTCGAAAACGGTGAGAGTTACGAAAATGTTTCAAGAGACCAAAAATGTTCAGAATAACTTTCTGGACCCTGTGGACTAGGTTTACACCCACTCAGAGCTGAGTAAATGCGGTCACAATTTTCAAAGCGTTAGTATCAAATTTAACAAATTTTGTTTTTTGAATACCCTGTATATGTTCAATCGTTTTGCAGTTACCTCGAAATGAAAAAGCAGTTCAAGACGAACGTTTTGAGATTTTTACAGTTGTTGAAACTCCAAAAATGCTGGAGATATAACATTTTCAACATTTTTATGCCATTTTCAAAAAAAAGTCCTAATATCTCAAAAACGGTCAGAGTTACAGAAATTTTGCACGAGATCAAAAATGTTTAGAATGACTTTCTGCATCCACTTGACTAGGTTTACACTCTCTTAAAACCAGGTAAACGCGGTCACAATTTTCAAAGCGTTAGTATCAAATTTAACGGTTTTTCTTTTTTGTTTTTTTGAACACCCTGTATAAGTGCAATCGCATTTCGGTTAGCAGCAGGTTAAAGAGCACTTCAAGGCGAACATTTTGAGTTTTTTTCCCCGTCGCTAAAACTCCAAAAATGTGGGAGATACGGAATTTTCAAAATTTGTAAAAAATGTTCAAAAAATAGTTGAGAAAAGTCCCAATATCTCGAAAACGGTGAGAGTTACGAAAATGTTTCAAGAGACCAAAAATGTTCAGAATAACTTTCTGGACCCTGTGGATTAGGTTTACACCCACCCAGAGCTGAGTAAATGCGGTTACAATTTTCAAAGCGTTAATATCAAATTTAACGTTTTTTGTTTTGTTTTTTGAACACCCTGTATATGTTCAATCGTTTTGCGGTTAGCTCGAAATGAAAAAGCAGTTCAAGACGAACATTTTGAGCTTTTTATAGTTGTTGAAACTCCAAAAATGACGGAGATACAACATTTTCAAAATTTTTATGCAATTTTCAAAAAAAAGTCCCAATATCTCAAAAACGGTAAGAGTTACAGAAATTTTGCACGAGATCAAAAATGTTTAAAATGACTTTCTGCATCCACTTGACTAGGTTTACACTCTCTTAAAACCAGGTAAACGCGGTCACAATTTTCAAAGCGTTAGTATCAAATTTAACGGTTTTTCTTTTTTGTTTTTTTGAACACTCTGTATAAGTGCAATCGAATTTCGGTTAGCAGCAGGTTAAAGAGCACTTCAAGGCGAACATTTTGAGTTTTTTTTCCAGTCGCTAAAACTCCAAAAATGGCGGAGATACGGATTTTTCAAAATTTGTCAGAAATTTTCAAAAAATAGTTGAAAAAAGTCCCAATATCTCGAAAACGGTGAGAGTTACGAAAATGTTTCAAGAGACCAAAAATGTTCAGAATAACTTTCTGGACCCTGCGGACTAGGTTTACACCCACTCAGAGCTGAGTAAATGCGGTCACAATTTTCAAAGCGTTAGTATCAAATTTAACGTTTTTTGTTTTGTTTTTTTGAACACCCTGTATATGTTCAATCGTTTTGTAGTTGGCTCGAAATGAAAAAGCAGTTCAAGACGAACATTTTGAGCTTTTTGCAGTTGTTGAAACTCCAAAAATGACGGAGATATAACATTTTCAAAGTTTTGATGCAATTTTCAAAAAAAAGTCCTAATATCTCAAAAACGGTCAGAGTTACAGAAATTTTGCACGAGATCAAAAATGTTTAGAATGACTTTCTGCATCCACTTGACTAGGTTTACACTCTCTTAAAATTAGGTAAACGCGGTCACAATTTTCAAAGCGTTAGTATCAAATTTAACGGTTTTCCTTTTTGTTTTTTGAACACCCTGTATAAGTGCAATCGCATTTCGGTTAGCAGCAGGTTAAAGAACCCTTGAAGGCGAACATTTTGAGTTTTTTTTCAGTCGCTAAAAATCCAAAAATGGCGGAGATACGGAATTTTCAAAATTTGTAAGAAATGTTCAAAAAATAGTTGAGAAAAGTCCCAATATCTCGAAAACGGTGAGAGTTACGAAAATGTTTCAAGAGACCAAAAATGTTCAGAATAACTTTCTGGACCCTGTGGATTAGGTTTACACCCACTCAGAGCTGAGTAAATGCGGTCACAATTTTCAAAGCGTTAGTATCAAATTTAACGTTTTTTGTTTTATTTTTTTTTAACACCCTGTATATGTTCAATCGTTTTGCGGTTAGCTCGAAATGAAAAAGCAGTTCAAGGCAAACATTTTGAGATTTTTTCAGTTGTTGAAACTCCAAAAATGACGGAGATATAACATTTTCAAAATTTTGATGCAATTTTCAAAAAAAAGTCCTAATATCTCAAAAACGGTCAGTTACAGAAATTTTGCACGAGATCAAAAATGTTTAGAATGACTTTCTGCATCCACTTGACTAGGTTTACACTCTCTTAAAACCAGGTAAACGCGGTCACAATTTTCAAAGCGTTAGTATCAAATTTAACGGTTTTTCTTTTTGTTTTTTTGAACACCCTGTATAAGTGCAATCGCATTTCGGTTAGCAGCAAATTAAAGGGCACTTCAATGCGAACATTTTGAGTTTTTTTCAGTCGCTAAAACTCCAAAAATGGCGGAGATACGGAATTTTCAAAATTTGTAAGAAATGTTCAAAAAATAGTTGAGAAAAGTCCCAATATCTCGAAAACGGTGAGAGTTACGAAAATGTTTCAAGAGACCAAAAATGTTCAGAATAACTTTCTGGACCCTGTGGATTAGGTTTACACCCACTCAGAGCTGAGTAAATGCGGTCACAATTTTCAAAGCGATAGTATCAAATTTAACGGTTTTTCTTTTTGTTTTTTTGAACACCCTGTATAAGTGCAATCGCATTTCGGTTAGCAGCAGGTTAAAGAGCACTTCAAGGCGAACATTTTGAGTTTTTTTTCCAGTCGCTAAAACTCCAAAAATGTGGGAGATACGGAATTTTCAAAATTTGTAAGCAATTTTCGAAAAAAAAGTTGAAAAAGTCGAATATTAGGCCTATCATGTGGTATTAATGGTTCTTTACTTATATTATTTGAGTATTTAAGACAAGACTGACAAGTCGAGATAAAAGACCCAATATCTTTGGTCATACCAGGCCAGAAAAATGCCTTCCTAGCCTTGACTTTCGTTTTGTCAATACCCCACACCTGACACCATGTATTATTGTTATTAATCTTTGAAATAAAACATTTATATATATACAGGGGGAACAGTAACAACTCAGTCGTCTGCACAATACATTTATTAGGTGTTAAACCTTTTTTAAAAAATTCCCAACATGTTTCGAGCGCAGAAGCAGCTCATCATCAGAGACTAGAAGAACATGTTAAATGTTAAAAATTATACAAAGATAAAAGTATATAAAAGGAAGCTTACCTAGTACCGAACTATAAAATTAAGCTGTCATTCTGTAAAAGGGGACAGCAGAATTGGAGTTAAGTGTTTGTAGTTTTTAGGGAGAACTTAAAAAACTCATTGACGTTTTTAAGGATCAAAAAGTAATAATCTGTAAAAATCAATGTCAGTGAAAGTGTTTAAAAAATAGAGGTCGATCAAGGTTACTTTATAATGGAGAAAAAAACAAAAAATAGTTACACTAACTCTTTTGACGGTACATTGCATAGAGTTTTAGGGGGCCCCCTGAGGGGCAACCCTAAGTGTAGGGAAAGTTCGGCATCTTGAAACTGGGATGTGAAATGTCTCTAAAAACCTTTCTACGTGTTAAGTTGGTCACTTGTTCACTGCTAGGCGGCCACGATGGGAAAGAACGACAGAAAACTGGTTACCCCCGACCACCCACCCAAATGAAAATGACATAGTCGACGACAGAATGTCAAAAAGTCAACCCCGATCGACAGCAGACAGAAAATGTTAGTTTTAACCCAGGTTACCTGTTCATTGGCGAATGCAAGGTAAACGAACTTATAACTAAATCAAGATCAAGATCCTACAACAGCTGTAGACAGCCGTCTTTACAATCAGAGTTAATGTTTGAAAAATTTTGATAATTTAACAATAATATATATATATAGGCCGGTTTAGAACGTCTTTCGACGTTGTCCGACACCCAATTTCCAGCCTCTTCGGTCTTCACAATCTTCAGGTGTTAGATTTCTCTCACTCATGCATTTATGCATGGTTTTCTGCCACTCCTGTTTTGGCCTTCCTCGTTTTCTTCTGCCTGTTGGTTGCCAATGAAGTACTCTTTTAGGCCATCGGGTATTTGACATTCTTTCCACGTGTCCGTACCACGTAAGTTGCTTGTTTTCGATATCCTGTGTTATTGCGTCTTCTATTCCCATCCGTTGTTTTATGATGTCGTTTCTTATTCTTTCTCTTCGTGAAATTCGCATCGATCTCCTCCATTTCAACTGCCTCAACTCTTTTCTTGTGTCTATCTGAAATTCTCCAGGTTTCTGATCCATATAGGAGGGTGCTTTTTACCATTGCCTCATAAATATTAAATTTCCGCTTCTTGGTTATTTCTTTGCTCCAGAGGATTCCATTCAGAGCTCCGATTACTTTTTTGGCTTTGACTATTCGCTTTCCGATTTCTTTTACATCTGTTCCTGTGTTGTCGAATGTAATGCCCAGATATTCATATTCCTGACACTGAAGGATTTCTTGGCCATTGTCCAGTTCCAAATTTCCGTCCTGAGTTTCCACACATAGATACTTTGTCTTGGCTATGTTGACTGTTAAGCCCCATTCTCTGTATTCCTCTATTAGCTTTCGCATCATGTACTGCACATCCTCTTTATCATTGGCTACTATGACTTGGGCGTCTGCGAACTGTAGGGTAAACAAGCAACTATCATTAATTTCTATTCCCATTCCTTGGACCTTTCTTTTCCAGTTTTTTAGTGCCATCGCTATGTATATTTTAAAAAGAGTGGGAGAGACACAGCATCCTTGACGCAATCCTTTATTCACCATAAGCTTTTCAGTGACACATTTGCCTATACCTTAACTCTTGATTTTGATTCCCTATATAGTTCTTTAAGGGCTGTTACGTAGGTGTGATTAATGTTGGATTGCTCTAAGACCCTCCATAGTTTTGATACTGGGACTGTATCGTAGGCTTTTTGTAGGTCAACAAATGCTAGGTGCGTTTCTAGCACTTCTCTTCTCTATAACTTGTTTTAGAGTAAACACGTTGTCTGTACATGATCTTCCTGCTCTGAAACCGCATTGTTCTTCCTCTTCTTTTCGTTTATAATCCTCTTCAATGAGATCACGTAAAATTCTACCATATAGTCTGCTCAATGTGCTTGTAACCGAGATGCCCCGATAGTTATTGCAGTCCAGTTTATTTCCTTTTTTGTGAATGGAGGAGATGAGAGCCATTTTCCATTCCTTAGGGACGGAATGTCCGTTCAAGCATTTATTACTAATAACTGTTAAATTTCTAAACAGCTTTCGAGTTCCATATTTTAACATTTCGGAATATATTCCTTCTGGACCGCTAGATTTACCTGGTTTAAGGTTCATAACAGCTTTTCTCACTGTTTCCTCAGATACCTCAACTTCCTCCCCTTGTACATTGAAGTGTCTTGTCTCTATTTAACAATAATACAGTACAGAAAAACAATTGTGTTATGTCATAAGGAACAGGAAGTCGGCAGTGCAAGTAAATACAGCTCAAAAAGGAAGAGGGGGGAGGAACTCTATTAAAAGAGCAGGGAATTGAAAAAAAGAGTGGAAGAGTGTCTCACTTGATCATTGAGGCAGACGACATCAGAAACTGCTGAGGCCTTTGCTATCTCCAGTGATTCAAGCAAATCGAGAAGGTTACCCTTGTCACAAAAGTGTAAAACTTTGAACCCTTCTTCTATGTTAAAGGTGTGATGATTGAAGAGCAGGTGTCTAGCAAAAAGGGGTTTCATGTTAATTGTGCTCAAATTGGGGTTGTTAGAATGCTTCTCAAATTTCTTGGTATTGTTATGATTCACACTGGATGACCTTCCTTGTCCTGACGTGGAGAGAAATGGGTTGGATTTATTAATTTGCATTATAATGTCCACCTCGCTTTCCTGAACGGATTCCTGACTGCCGTCCCGGTTCTCTCCAACAGTACAAGAAGGCCCGTTTGTTTTGAACATTTTTACCTCACAAAAAATCACTCCTAGTGTCGAACCACAAAATAAAATAACAAATGAATTTAGAATTTAAATTCAGCAAAACAAGAAATACCATACAGGGATGCCAAAACGTTGTGTTATTAGGACAACGAATAAACCTAAACTAACCTATTATATAATTACCTTCTCTCACAAAATACAAAACTAAAAATTACTGCTAGAATACTGTTATCTATGAGTTCGAAAGATTCTTAATTCTAAAAAGAAATTACTTTACTTACAGTCTGTTACTGTTCTTTTAATATCACCGCACGTCACGCCCTCTCTCCCCGCACTATAGAATAATCCTTTATCTGCTGAGATGCCAAAGGGTTTATCTCTGGCTTTTTAGAATCTTCTTCCCCTGCTGCAGCAGGACGTCTTCCAAAGATAATGATAGCTCTTCCCGGTGAGATTTGTGGATTTAATGTCACACGCCTCGACCAATTCGCTTGATCTCCTCAAGGGATGTAGCCTAATTAACACGCCCGGTGTAGACCTCTCGAATTCCAGTGGAATACTCAAATCAATTCGAGGCTTATTATTTCTAATCTTCTTTCTTTTACTTGACTTCCAAAAAACCGCCAGTCAATCATTCAAAATTGATTAATTCCCAAAAAACAAAAACCGCTCAACAATTAACTACCTACAAACTATCTATCTTTTAACATCCCTGTAAAAAAAATACCAGGAGTGATTTGTGTGATAAAAAGATATCAATATCTTTTCAGTATGTTCATTAAGGCGTATCTGAAACCTTCTGCCTGTCTGACCCACGTCACAGTGAGGGCTGCAACAGGAAAGTTGGTAGACTCCGGATTTTTGAAGGGTGGGAGTTGGATTCTAAGAGTTAAACAGGAAGCTTTTTGCTGAATGTCCTACTTTAAAACAAATGTTGATATTGTGTTGCCTAAATAAGTTTCTAATTTGAAAAGACAGATTACCAATAAAGGGGATAGGAAAATATTTTGTGGTTACCTTAATCTCTGACTTAATTAAGCATCTGTTAACAAATTTGTTGAAATGGTTGTAATAAATTTTGTTAACTACAGAAAATGTTTAAAATTTTCCTGTGACATAGGGATATTAAACAGGCGGTGGTAAAAACAATTAAGGGAAGCAGTTTTCTGGTTAAAAGGGTGGTTAGATGAATAAGGTTGTCTGTGCTTGTGAGCTTGTGGAAAACTGAAAATTCTATGGGATCTATGAAGTAAGATGTCTAAAAAGGGCAGTGAATTATTTGATTCTGTTTCCATGGTGAAAGAAATCAAAGGGAGTAAATTATTAAGAAAATCAAACAAGTATTGGACATCATTAACAAGTTTAATATAATGGAAATGGAAAAGTAATTTTTAATATTCTTAGAACATGTTCATGGCTTTTTTATCTAACCTCAAACGTCAACTCTGAGCGAGAACGATCTATCACTCAATTGGTTCATATTCTAAGCCTAGTGTCATAATTATTATCATCCTGAAGATGAGATTTACTCAAATCTCCCTCACCTCCTAGTTGCATGATAATATCATCATAACTAGCATCAGATTCACCCTGACCATTCATTCTAATAATCTAGTAAATAAATAAGCTTGAATAAAAATTCTATAATAGGGATGCCAAGTTATTTTTAAGGTAAATAACTAAACCTTACTTTAACTTACTTTCTACCTAAAAATCCTGCTTCTAAATATATCATTGAAACTACAAATGTCTTTAATACAAAAAATTACAAACTACTTACAACTAATACTCTTCGTCAAAGAGTCCGAATTGTCCAAAATAAACCGTCAGTTGACCAATCTTCTTCTTTTCCGTTGAGGTGGATTTTTAACTGCAAAGGCTGTACCTCGGTAACAGCCGGGAGGCCTCCTCGGTTATCGATTTAACCACTTCTGGAATAGGTCCTCTATCACAATCTGCTCCATGTCATAACGTGGACTAGACGGTACAATTGCTGGTAGCACTCGGTATTACACCCAGTAACTTCCGTTCCGAAAGGAAAAAGCTTTCTAAGATCCCCTGATCTTCAATAGTCTGATTTTTACTCGAATTTCTCTTTTTTTTAGCTCTCTCAAAGTCTCTCTGACAATCAACCACCATAAAAACAAAAAAAAAAACTTATTTCCCACCTTCTAGCTCCACATACCACCTTTTTCACCTCCTTTGCAGTTCATCAAGTAATACTGTTAATTTTCTTAATAACTACATACAATCCTACTTAAACTAGATAAATAAATTTTCTTTATTTTATTGAAAAAAAAAATCCATGTCATGATACACTTATGGCATAACTCACTAAGACATAATGCCTCTGAGCATTACAGTAAGTGCAAAAATTTACAAGTGAATTTTCAAATTAAGTGCTTGTTTTATTTTTATTATATTGTTTTTACAATAATTTGTAAATAAATGTAAATCCATTGTATGCGTTTCAGTATGTTTTATGTTATGACTCGGACGCATAACATAGTGAACCTTAAAAACTTATTGATAAACCACAAAATATGAAAGAAAATCTTGAGAACTAATAAAATGAGACTTAGAAAAAGCAAAAAAAAAACAGAAACAGTTTTTTCTAGTAGTAGTTTGGTTAAAACTGTGCGTAAATAGGTCCATTACGTAACTGGCTATTTACGCACTGACAATCGTAGGTAAACACGATTTTCAGTTTACGATTTATTTTATCAAACATACAATAAATTGAAATAAATATTCTTGTAAATATAAATGATAATTAAAGCTATTCCAAACACTTACATGTCAGTCTTGAAAATACAGTATTACTTAAAGAAAAGTATAAACTAAAAACATCACAAAATCAGCTTCATCTTCGACTAAAGTGGGACGAGTTAAAAGAGCGGATGAATCAGAATCTCTAAGATCAGAATCTATTTACTTTTCTTCTTCTTGCTGTATACTTCCTATAAACAAACAAAGGCCGAAAAAACCATAGTGTTGGCTGCTTCCAAATCGTCATCATTTAGTTTGACCGACTCCATCAAAGTTTTGTCGTTTTCCTTGAAGTCTGTCGGTTTTGCCGAAATTGCAGCTGTCATTACAACCAAATACAATACAACGACATTCAACTGAAAATTACACGCATTAGTTATACACAAATATCAATATACAAAATACATACCCAGAACATTTTTCTTATTGTTTTGAAACAGAAGCTTGATCTCAAATTGTAGGATGAAACAACTGAACTGATGGTATTAGTTTCCGATCCGAGAGTATTTATACAAACTGCCTGTGCAGAGTAAAAATTCTCGCTAAATGGTCACATTACATCCGATTTTCCTTTTGTTTAATAAATTAGCACTTGTATCGAGTTTATTTGTTTCAGATGAGACATGTCAAAGGTAATTCCGTCACCAACTGATAGAAATTCGAACTGTGTTTGCTTGGTTTGCTTATTTCATTAGGGTGGGGTTTAAAAATACTTTCTGTGGTATTTTTACCTTGTTTTATATTCAAAAAAATAACAAAATATTTGAGTATAAAGGTCAGTGTAGATGTGTGCGTCAACAAATTCTATGAGTACATAATCATTCAACGGATTACGCAAACGGTTGTCAGAATTTTGTGTCATATCTGGTATAATATGTATGTGACTTGTAGTCCATTTTAAACAGATTGAAACAAAAGCACTTTTAAAATTATCACTTTTTAAAGTAATAATTAAAAGTATTTTAGAATGTCCTAAAAAGCCAGTACAGATGACACACTGCGAAAACAAGTCTTATGAAATTTTCTGCGAAATGTATGAAATTTAGGTCAATCTTGCGCCACCGGTACCTACTTACAAGTAGGTACCAAAGTGGTACTCGAATCGAAAATTGATATTTTTGTGCTAATTAATTTTTATAGAATTGCATAAAGCGTCTAATCATTAAATTGAATTTCCATTATTTAAGCTCAACCCTTAAATTTGTCTGATTAAAAAGCACTAAAATTGTGAAAAAAAGCGTTTAAAAAGAGCATATTGAAGATTCTGAAATGCTTTAGAAGCATTTGCAAATTCTTAGACGGTTCTAAAATTTTTTGGCAGCTTCTCTCGGAAAGAGGAGTTTGTGTAGTGTTTTGAATTTTTTTAAACTACTTTAGCAGCATTGAAGGTTCTGGACTGCTTTGAAGGCATTTGAAACCTTGTAGACGGTTCTAGAAATTTTTGGAAGCTTTTAAAACTGCTCTAAAAGCACACTGAAACTTTTAGACTGTCTTGAAATATTTTGAGAAACTACTGACTGTTTTAAAAGCTTTTGGAAGGCTTTCGACTGCTTTAGAAGCATTTTGGAGTTTCTGTAGTGTTTTAAAACCTTTATTTGACTACTTTAAGAGGATTTGGAAGGAGAGTTTAAAAAGCAATGAAAGTTTTGAACTGATTTTAAAGCATATGGAAACTTAAGGGGGGTTCTAGAAACTTGTGGAAGCTTTTAAACTACTTTAGAAGCATACGGAAGCTTTTAGATTGCCCTGAAACTTTCTGAGAGATTCGAGACTAGTTGAAGATCATTTGAAAGCCTTCAGACTGTTTTAAAAGCTTTTGGAAGGCTTTCGACTGCTTTAGAAGCATTTTGGAGTTTCTGTAGTGTTTTAAAACCATTTTTTACTACTTTAAGAGCATTTGGAAGGTTTCTGGAGAGTTTAAAAAGCAATGAAGGTTTTGAACTGATTTTAAATCATTTGAAAACTTACGATGGGTTCTAGAAACTTGTGGAAGCTTTTAAACTACTTTAGAAGCATACGGAAGCTTTTAGACTGCCCTGCAATTTTTTGAGACTTTCTAGACTAGTTGAAGATCATTTGGAAGGTTTCTGGAGGGTTTAAAAAGCAATGAAGGTTTTGAACTGATTTTAAATCATTTGAAAACTTACGGTGGGTTCTAGAAACTTGTGGAAGCTTTTAAACTGCTTTAGAAGTATACGGAAGCTTCTAGACTGCCCTGAAACTTTCTGAGAGCTTCTAGACTAATTGAAGATCATTTGGAACCCTTAGACTGTTTTAAAAAGCTTTTGGAAGGCTTTCGATTACTTTAGAAGCATTTTGGAGTTTCTGTAATGTTTCAAAACCTTTTTATTACTACTTTAAGAGCATTTGGAAGGTTTCTGGAGGGTTTAAAAAGCAATGAAGGTTTTGAATTGATTTTAAATAATTTGAAAACTTACGATGGGTTCTAGAAACTTGTGGAAGCTTTTAAACTGCTTTAGAAGCATACGGACGCTTTTAGACTGCCCTGAAACTTTCTGAGAGTTTCTAGACTAGTTGCAGATTATTTGGAAGCCTTTAGACTGTTTTAAAAGCTTTTGGAAGGCTTTCGACTGCTATAGAAGCATTTTGGAGTTTCTGTAGTGTTTTAAAACCATTTTTTGAGTACTTTAAGAGAATTTGGAAGATTTCTGAAGAGTTTAAGATGCAATGAAAGTTTTTAACTGATTTTAAATCATTTGAAAACTTACGATGGGTTCTAGAAACTTGTGGAAGCTTTTAAACTGCTTTAGGAGTATACGGAAGCTTTTAGATTGCCCTGAAAGTTTTTCAGAGTTTCTATACTAGTTGAAGATCATTTGGAAGCCTTTAGACTGTTTTAAAAGCTTTTGGAAGGCTTTCGACTGCTTCAGAAGCATTTTGGAGTTTCTTTAGTGTTTTAAAACCTTTTTATTACTACTTTAAGAGCATTTGGAAGGGTTCTGGAGGGTTTAAAAAGCAAAGAAGGTTTTGAACTGATTTTAAATCATTTAAAAACTTACGGTGGGTTCTAGAAACTTGTGGAAGCTTTTAAACTGCTTTAGAAGCATACGGAAGCTTTTAGACTGCCCCGAAACTTTTTGAAAGCTTCTAGACTAGTTGAAGATCATTTGGAAGCCTTTAGACTGTTTTAAAAAGCTTTTGGAAGGCTTTCGATTACTTTAGAAGCATTTTGGAATTTCTGTAGTGTTTTAAACTTTTATAGACTACTTTAGGAGCATTTGGAAAGTGTTTGAACAGTCTAAAGGGCACTGAAGGTTCTGGACTGCTTTTTAAAATGTGCAGAGGGTTCTACAAGTGTTTTAAACTTTCTCAAAATTGCCAGAGGCCTATAGAACCATTTTAAACGTGCCATAGATTTATAAATGGTACTGAGAATTTTTTTAAAAGTGCAGAGGGTTCTACAAATGTTTTAAACCTTTTCAAAATTGCCAGAGGCCTCTAGGACCATTTTGAATGTGTCAGAGATCTCTAAAATTGCCAAGGATTTCGCTGAACCAAAGTTTTGACTGTTAATTTGATTTACTATTTTCTTTATCTTTCTATTTAAATTTAATATCATCCTCTAATCAACGTGTAGCAAGCAATATGGTTTAATTTTTAATTTTATTCGTCTGATACAAATATATGGAAGCAAATTACTAGTACACAATGATATCACTTACAAAAATCACCCATTTATTTCACATTACTATAATTCAGCGTTTAACATAACATTAAATAGTGCTTATCTATACATTACAGCCGAAGAATAAATTAGTTGTCCACTTACATATAATTACTAATTTGCCTTAAATCACGCTACAGTAGGAAATTGATCGTAATTATTTAAATAACCCACCAAAGGCCGTGGCCTGCGTAATCTCCTCTGAAAACCCGGTGCTTGCCTTTTGGAGATGCTGTGTTTGTCAGTGGATTTAGTGGCCTCCAACGATTCCAGAAGGGCGACTGGCACTAAAACGTAATCTTCAGGGTTTTTTGTTTCGTCTACATCAAATTTCTCTTTCAGGAGCTCCAAATTTGGGATACTAGTCTGGTCGATTGATGCAGGAGCTGCGCTAACCTCTTTAGATTGAGGGTTCAGTACTTTTTCCAATTCTTGCTGGCTGACACTTGCGGGAACTTCGATCGGGACATATTTAACGTCAAAGGGCACAAAAATAACCTCTGATTGGTTTAGCACCCCTTGGTCTGATACTGGGTATGTATGTCCTAAGGTGGCACACAAAACCAGCAGAAATTCAATGGTTGCCTGTGATTTAATATAGTAAATAAAATCAAACATACTTTAATAAAATCAAATCAAACTTACTTGTAACATTTTCTTTCCTGCTACTTTAATGGTCACTTGCTAACTGTATTAACTGTAGGTCAGTACTTGGTCAGATCTTGACTGAAGTTTTGTTTTTATACTAAACTATGTTAATTGGCTTGTTTGGTGTTAATTTGTGTCAATAAGGATGTTACAATTCTCGAAAAATATGTTCAAGCTGTTTGATTATTCTGTTAGAAGCTAAGCATTTTTGAACCTCTTGACGTTCAGTGACGAGAAGTTGACGAAGCGAAGGTGTGGCAAATATGCACGTAGGAGATTGGAAGCTGGAACCTTCGATAGTAATTTACATGTTCGGTAAATCACGGAATGTACCGACATAAACAATAATAATATAAGCAGAAATTTTCCAAGAAAATAATTTGGGTTATTTATACCTTATGGGAATGTTAACACTTTCTTCGGCAGATTTTGATCACAACGTGAGTTAAATACAAAAGTTGTTGACCTTATGTTATTTGCCATTCCAGACAGTGGCATTTGCCCTGTTTTAATAACTTTACTTACAACCTCAGGGTAAATAGCTAATTACGCATAGTTTGCCGTTACGTAATGGCCCTCTTACGCACAGTTTAAGATCGGCCATAAACTAACTGTTCTAATGCTGGAGAAATTGATTGTGTTTCTATTTCTTGCTTTACCAATATAGTATATTAGATGGAGATCATCGCGTAGTGTAGCAAAACACATTAAGTAATGCTACTGAAACTATTACTTCCAATGGACCTTAAATTAGGTAAAACAAGTACAAAAAAAACCCTTTAAAATTTTAAATTTTTAGGATTAGGAGACTTATTTGACTACTTTTTGAATGTGAATATCTCGGTAATATAAAGAGCTAGAGAAGCAGTTTTGGCTCATTTTGTAGTATTTTCATCCTCTTTCTAATGGCGTTTTAATGAAATATATAAGAGTTCAAATAAAAAAGTTGCAATTAAACAAAAACTTTAAAAAAAATGCAATTTTGGCAATTTTTTATTTTGCTCCAGGAGAGTTCCAATGCACAGCAAAGGACATATTTATACCAAAGGACCTTAATATAGGTGAACTAAGTATAAAAAAAGCACTTTGAAATTTTTAATTTTTCAAAAAAAATTGAAATAATGGGAGGGGTATTAGTGGTAATTTTTTACTACTATTTGAAATTCAATATCTCGGTAACATGAAGAGGCTGCCAGTTTTGGCTCATTTTGTAATATTTTTTATTACTTCACGTCCGTTTGAACAAAAATGCAATTTTTGCAAAAAGTGCAATTTTGTCAATTTTTTAATTTACTCCAGGAGGGTTCCAATGCACAGCAAAGGGCATATTTACACCGAACGACCTTAAATTAGATAAAATAAGTACAAAAAAGCGCATTAAAATTTTTAATTTTTCATTAACGGACTTTTTTACTACTTTTTTGAAATTAAATATCTCGGTAACATGAAGAGCTAGAGAGGCCAGTTTTGGCTCATTTTGTAGTATTTTTTATCCTTTTTCTAATGGCGTCTTAGTAAAATCTATAAGAGTTCAAATAAAAAAGTTACAATCATTCAAAAATTGAAAATATACCCTTTTTGCAAATAAATGCAATTTTGTCAATTTTTTATTTTACTCCAGGAGGGTTCCAATGCACAGCAAAGGGCATATTACACCAAACGACCTTAAATTAGATAAAATAAGTACAAAAAAAGCGCTTTAAAATTTTTAATTTTTCATTAAGGGTCTTTTTTTACTACTTTTTGAAATTAAATATCTCGGTAACATGAAGAGCTAGAGAGGCCAGTTTTGGCTCATTTTGTAGTATTTTTTATCCTTTTTCTAATGGCGTTTTAGTAAAATCTATAAGAGATCAAATAAAAAAGTTACATTTATTCAAAAATTTAAAAAATGCCCTTTTTGCAAATAAATGCAATTTTAGCATTTTTATTTTTCTCCAGGAGGGTTCCAATGCACAGCAAAGGGCATTTTTATACCAAAGGACCTTAAATTATATAAAACAAGTACAAAAAAAACACTTTAAAATCTTTCATTTTTCAAAAAATTGAAAGAATGGGGGAATATTAGGGGTCATTTTTTACTACTTTTTGAAATTCAATATCTCGGTATCATGAAGAGCTAGAGAGGTCAGTTTTGGCTTTTTTTTGGTTTAACATGACAGGGTACGATTAAAAAAGCTTTTGAGGTAAGTAATACGTTAAAAAAAATATATTTTAAATTATTCAATGTTACAGACTAATATAAAGAAATGTCAACTGGTCCAGCTGCTCCACGATCATGACCACCAGGTCCGTGGTTATGTCCAGCATGGCTTCCACCTCGTTCTCCTAAATCATTAAAGTTTTGTTATTTATCTTACTTTGTTCCAACGTAATACTGTGTATTAAATTAATAATGGAAATTGTGACTTTTTCTTTATGAAGGAATAGCCAAATAGGCAAGTGAAACACCCTCTAACTCGGTTATTTTTGGGAATTTAGGGAGGTTGGAGCACTCAAATTAACCGTCTTGAGCTCCTCTTTCCAGTGATATTGAGCAAAAAATTCTAGCTAAAAAATTACGTACAAGGGGGCCGAAAACAGTCAATCACCATACTACTCATGTACACCCTGTATACAGGAAGCAAGATCCGTCCTGCGAACTAACGGTGCTGAATTAAGGAGTTAATTAGGAATATTTTTGGTCTCTCTGGTTGCAGATTTTTCGTAACTTTGACCGTTTCTGAGTTATTTAGCAAAAACTGGTTTGGTGCAACAACGTTTCAAATCAGTTGAAATTGTGGTTTTGAAATTTGAACACCCTGTAACTCGGTTATTTTTGGGAGTTCAGGGAGGTTGAACCATTCAAATTAACCGTCTTGAGCTTCTCTTTCCAGTGGTATTGAGTAAAAAATTCTATCTAAAAAATTGCGTAGAGGGGGGCCGAAAATAGTTAATCACCATCATTTTCATGTACACCCTGTATACTACAAGCAAAAACGGTCCTGCAAACTTAAAGCGTGGGGTTAATGAGTTGATTGCAGATTTTTTGTGACTTTCACTGTTTTCGAGTTATTTAGGAAAAACTAATTCGGTGCCACAACGTTTCAAATCAGTTGTGATCTGAAATTTGAACACAGTTTAAAGGATAGTCAGAGACTGAATCGCCTGTAAAAGCACACAGTTTGAAAGCAGTCTGGGACAAATTTGCCTGTAAAACCCACTTGGAGTGAGAAATTGACTGTTTTAAGTACATTTTCGGAATCCCCATTAAATTTTCTATCCAATAACCTGAAAAAACAACTACAAATATTGGTACAGTTAGGAAGAAAAGCCTTGCCAAAGTTTGAACTACCAGAAACACAGTTTGAAAGCACAGTCAGGGACAAATTTGTCCGTAAAACCCACTTGTAGTGAGAAATTGACTGTTTTAAGCACATTTTCCGAATCATCATTAAATTTTCTATCCAATAACCTGAAAAAACAACTACAAATATTGGTACAGTTAGGAAGAAAAGCGTTGTCAAAGTTTGAACTGCGAGAAACACAGTTTGAAAGCAGTCTGGGACAAATTTGCCTGTAAAACCCACTTGGAGTGAGAAATTGACTGTTTTAAGTACATTTTCGGAATCCCCATTAAATTTTCTATCCAATAACATGAAAAAACAACTACAATATTGGTACAGTCAGGAAGAAAAGCGTTGTCATATTTTCAACTACCAGAAACACAGTTTGAAAGCACAGTCAGGAACAAATTCACCTGTAAAACCCACTTGGAGTGAGAAATTGATTGTTTTAAGCACATTTTCGGAATCCTCATTAAATTTTCTATCCAATAACCTGAAAAAACAACTACAAATATTGGTACAGTTAGGAAGAAAAGCCTTGCCAAAGTTTGAACTACCAGAAACACAGTTTGAAAGCACAGTCAGGGACAAATTTGTCCGTAAAACCCACTTGTAGTGAGAAATTGACTGTTTTAAGCACATTTTCCGAATCATCATTAAATGTTCTATCCAATAACCTGAAAAAACCACTACAAATATTGGTACAGTCAGGAAGAAAAGCCTTGTCAAAGTTTGAACTACCAGAAACACAGGTTTGAAAGCACAGTCAGGGACAAATTTGTCCGTAAAACCCACTTGTAGTGAGAAATTGACTGTTTTAAGCACATTTTCCGAATCATCATTAAATTTTCTATCCAATAACCTGAAAAAACCACTATAAATATTGGTACAGTCAGGAAGAAAAGCCTTGTCAAAGTTTGAACTACCAGAAACACAGTTTGAAAGCACAGTCAGGGACAATTTCGCCTGTTAAAACCCACTTGGAGTGAGAAATTGACTGTTTTTAAGCACATTTTCCGAATCATCATTAAATTTTCTATCCAATAACCTGAAAAAAACCACTATAAATATTGGTACAGTCAGGAAGAAAAGCCTTGTCAAAGTTTGAACTACCAGAAACACAGTTTGAAAGCACAGTCAGGGACAATTTCGCCTGTAAAACCCACTTGTAGTGAGAAATTGACTGTTTTAAGCACATTTTCCGAATCATCATTAAATTTTCTATCCAATAACCTGAAAAAACCACTATAAATATTGGTACAGTCAGGAAGAAAAGCCTTGTCAAAGTTTGAACTACCAGAAACACAGTTTGAAAGCACAGTCAGGGACAATTTCGCCTGTAAAACCCACTTGGAGTGAGAAATTGACTGTTTTAAGTACATTTTCGGAATCCCCATTAAATTTTCTATCCAATAACATAAAAAAACAACTACAAATATTGGTACAGTCAGGAAGAAAAGCGTTGTCATATTTTCAACTACCAGAAACACAGTTTGAAAGCACAGTCAGGAACAAATTCACCTGTAAAACCCACTTGGAGTGAGAAATTGATTGTTTTAAGCACATTTTCGGAATCCTCATTAAATTTTCTATCCAATAACCTGAAAAAACAACTACAAATATTGGTACAGTTAGGAAGAAAAGCCTTGCCAAAGTTTGAACTACCAGAAACACAGTTTGAAAGCACAGTCAGGGACAAATTTGTCCGTAAAACCCACTTGTAGTGAGAAATTGACTGTTTTAAGCACATTTTCCGAATCATCATTAAATTTTCTATCCAATAACCTGAAAAAAACCACTACAAATATTGGTACAGTCAGGAAGAAAAGCCTTGTCAAAGTTTGAACTACCAGAAACACAGTTTGAAAGCACAGTCAGGGACAAATTTGTCCGTAAAACCCACTTGTAGTGAGAAATTGACTGTTTTAAGCACATTTTCCGAATCATCATTAAATTTTCTATCCAATAACCTGAAAAAAACCACTATAAATATTGGTACAGTCAGGAAGAAAAGCCTTGTCAAAGTTTGAACTACCAGAAACACAGTTTGAAAGCACAGTCAGGGACAATTTCGCCTGTAAAACCCACTTGGAGTGAGAAATTGACTGTTTTAAGCACATTTTCGGAATCCTCATTAAATTTCCTATCCAATAACCTAAAAAAACACCACAAAATTTGGTACAGTCAGTTGTTGGGCCAAAAGAGTTCACCGTTTTAGACGTAACTAACTTAAAGTTACTACTAAGTAAGAGCACTGTTATTTGGTGTAAAATTTTCAAATTAAATCTAATAATAAAATTTTAATAAAACAAATATACCTTGATGAGATTGTCGAGGACGCTCAGGACCGTCTAACTGGGGCATTGCAGCTGCTTGGTTGAAAAGGGCAAGCATCATGAAAATGACAGCGAAAAGGGCCTGTCACAATTGTCGTACACTTAGTGCTCGAAGATTAATAGAAAAACAATAACTTACCCAAATTTTGTTTAACACTAACATGTTGTAGGATGGTTTTCAGAAATCTTTATTTTAAATTTGAATACATTAGCACGTCCTCTTATATTTATAGTTAATTCCTGAACGTATTTTAGTTTACATAGACGATTAAAGCTTCTAGACAATGAAATCTAATTTTACTGAACTACCTAATATTGAACGTTCCAGATTTAAAAGTGTTTATATGCATAAAGTAAACACTACACCAACAAAAGTACCTGAAAAATGTTTGTGCTAATGTTGCTAATCTAGCAAAATTAATAGTCAAAGTGTGTTTGGTTTTTAGTTATGCTGTCCAATAATCAGTGTGACAAAGGTCAGATAAGCTAAATTTTCAAAAGTTCACTAAAACAACATAAATTATCGGTTCTTCCGTTATGTATAACCCGATAAAAAAATTCTAAACACGCAATTATAAATAGGGACTGTATTATTGCATCAGCATTATTTTGACTGGTTTATTTGGTAAATATCTCATAAACCCTCATTGCTTGAACCAAAAAATGTTAGTCGATAAAAGTTTATCTCAGCCAATCGCTTTATTATTGAGACATGACAAACCATGAGTTTATTTTTTAAAGATTATATTGTGGTGTCAACTAAACTTTTCAAAATATTTACACTTTTGATATTTTCTATTATAGAATAGAAATCTACCTATTATACATAACTGCAAACAGCTTAAGTAGAAAAAGCTAAAACTCATCACAATTGCAGGAAAAATTTTAGAAAATCAAATTCGCCTCTAGAAAAATTAACTCAATAGCATACGCAAAATTAGTATAGCAGTAGGTAAATTGCCGGTAAAGTAAATGTTCTATTTTACCAGAAACCAGTAAATTACTGCTAAATTACTCTTTACTTATTATACTATTACTGTATTTCTGTCAAATTTTGACACCGCTTTTCTCACTGATTGTACCAAATCTTGTGTTTTCAGATATTGAAACGTTCCTAACCTAACCACCATTATAAATAATATGACACTGACCTAACCTAACCTAACCAAAATCAATGTAAATAAACGGAGAAATGACAGCCTGGAATGCCCGAAACTGTTTTCAAAACTGATGACCAGAGGGAGTACCTATTTCTTATCTTGAAACGCCGATTGGATAGGAAATTTAATCAGGATTCCAAAAATTTGTTTAAAATATTCATTTTCAGAATCCGGATTTCTAGAAATTTTGCTTTTTTTTAAATAATAAAAGCAACCAACCTTTGACATCTAAAATGTGAACGATTTACGCAAAAATACGTCATTTGACAGATTTTTTTCATGCTTTTTTGCTATCTTTAGTTTCATTCTTTTTGCGCTTATTCCGTATGCGTTTAGAGCAGTTTAACGGCTTCCAAAAGTTTCTAGAACGAAGAAAGTTCTCTTTAAACTGTTCAAACACTTTCCAAATGCTCCTAAAGTACTCTAAAAAGGTTTTAAAACACTACAGAAACTCCAAAATGCTTCTCAAGCAGTCGAAAGTCTTCGACAACAGTCTAGACGCTTCCAAAAGCTGTTAGAACACTCTAAATGCATCCAAATGATCTTCAACTAGTCTAAAAGCTCTCGAAAAATTTCATGGTAGTCTAAAAGCTTCCATATGCTTCTAAAGCAGTTTAAAAGCTTCCATAAGTTTGTGGAGTCGTCCATAAGTTTTCAAATGCTTTAAAAGCAGTCCAAAACCTTCAATGTTTTTTAAACTTTCCAGAAACATTCCAACTGCTCCTAAAGTAGTCTAGAAAGATTTCAAATACTACAGAAACTCCAAAATGCATCTAAAACAGGCGGGAGCCGTTCAAAACAATCTAGAGACTTTTAGAACAGTCTAAAAGATTCCAAATGCTCTTCAACTAGTCTAAAAGCTTTCGAAAGAGGTCAAAACAGTCTAGAAGCTTCCAAAAAATTCTAACACCGTCTAAGAATTTCCAAATGCCTCTAAAGCATCCCAGAAACTGTCAAAAAACCTTCCAAATGCTTTTTAAGTAGTTCAAAACATTTTTAAAAGTTTTAAAAACAGTCTAAAATCTTCACTATGAGTCTAAAGCAGTTTAAAAGCTTCAAAAAATCTCTAGAACGTGAATTCAAAAAAAAGTAAAAAAATTGCATCTCTGAAAGAGTTTTGTGCTATTTTAAAGCTTTTCTACAGATTTGTCTGCTTTTTTGAGGAAAATTATTTATTATTTGTAATGTCCTGTATATGGCACAGTGGATATTTAGTGATTGGTCAGCTTGCTGATTTTTTTTGACCAATCGCAAATTAGGAACAACGGGAATGGATTCTAACGTTGATAATAAAACACTTTTAGAAAATTATATGTTCATATTTTTATTACAAATAAAAATACATTTGGATGGATCTAATTTCAATTGTTTATACTTATTCATATAAAACTAATGTTAACCTTAACATTTATTGTTATTTAATATAATTATTGTTAAAATAATAACAATGAATTAAAGTTCCAGAAGATATTAACACACAGTACAAAGAATTCAAGATTAAAGTATTTAAACTGCAGTCGATGCTATGGACAAAATGAACATTTATTAGACAAGTTTAAAAACAAGAACTTGTCTCTGGTTTAAGTAATTCTTTTTCGATTAGTAATCGATCTATTTCATTGTCATCAGAAGAAAAAGAATACGCTCATTGATATTGGGCCACGTGACTTGACTTCAAATTTTGTGATAGTCAAGTCATGTGACCCAGGTTTGGTCCAGCAAAGCTTTTAAACTGAAAATTGAAAATAATAGTTGACTTGACGTGTTAGGTAAATGTCTAATGTCATTTTTTATTTTAAGTTTGTGTTTTGTGTTTGATTTGAAGATATTTCAACAGTTTTATTTGTTGCAGAGGATTTTGCTATTTCTCCTCTTGAAAATTTGAAAGAAAACCATAACTGTCGAAAATAAGTTTTAAGAATTTGTTAGATTTCCTTTTGGATGTTTTTTATTTAATTGTTCGTTATTATTTTATTTAATTTGAATGGTTTGTAATCGTCTTTAAATTGGTGTACTACCTACCTTCATCATAAAGTGGTTTTGGTAAAAAAAGCAAACGGGTAAGTTTTTTCTAGTAATTTTTTATCATCAACTTGAAACTTGGTGGATGTAGGTTCTAGACTGTGCATACATTATATTAGTTTTCTACTTTTGCATGATTTTTAAGAAAAAAAGTTTGTTGATAGAAAAATTGAAAATTTCCTCACATTTACTAACTATCAGAATAACAATATTAATATGATCTGTGATTGGGTTGAAAATACTGGAATTTAACATTTAGAAGACAATATGACTGATCCTTGTGCAGTAAAAGTGGCGGTCCGAGTTAGGCCTCTAATATCCCATGAGATTGAAAGAGGTTGCAAGGGAATTGTGGAAGTGATCTCACAAAATGATCAAGTAGTGCTCAAGACCTTAGATAATAAAGGCTTTACATTTAATTATGTCTTGGGCGCTGACACATCACAGGATGAGTTGTACAACAGATGTGTGGCTCCCCTGTTAAAAAACTTATTTGAAGGTATAATCAGATTAAAATTAGTTGAATTGAAGATGAAAAACACCGCGACATGATTCTCAATATGAAGTTTTATCAGCAACAGTTCATTCAGTTTGCCATCCACCCAATAAAACTGTTCATTCTGTGATTGTTTTTTTAGGACTAAACGTTACTATTTTTGCCTATGGTCAAACTGGGTCAGGCAAAACCCATACAATGGGTACCTCATACGATGGTGGTGACAGTAACTATATGGGGGTGATACCTAGGGCAATCAATGAAATTTTTAAGCAGGTGAATGACAACTTCTCTGTAGATTTTACAATTACGGTGTCGTTTACCGAATTGTACAGGGAAGTTTTATATGATTTGTTAGCAAATAAACCGCGGGATCAATGCACATTGGAAATCCGGGAAGACATGTCAAAAGGTAGTTAATTGCATTGAAAACCTGGAAAACTTTGTGAATCATCTCAATCACACACACATTTTTACTTATGAAGACAACACAGGATTTTACGTAAACTAACGTTTTTGTTATAACAATGAAGCTTGATACAAAAGTCAAAATTATAGTACAGAGATCAGATAGCACAAAAAGCATATTAAAGGAATATTCCTGGCATTTTCCATTGTCCACATTTGCGTAAATTACAGCAGATTTTGACACATTGTAGCAGCCAAACGGCTGCTTTTAGCTCTTAAATGATCCAGAACTTTTGTTGTACTTTTTGGATGCTAGAGCTTTGCTAGTTTGTGAATGTTTGCTGAAAGCTGAAAGCTGCTTTTCTGACCTATCTGCTAGGGATGTGACAAATCTATTCGAAATTGAACGTTCCATTGATGTACTTAACAGTATATACCAGAAGTATGCAAATAAGTGGATTATGCCAAGCATATTGTAGGTATATGTATTGTCATGTATCTAATATTTGTGTTATATGGAATCACATTTACCAACTTAAAGTAACTTAAAACTAAAATTTGTTTGTACTACTGTTTTTTTTTTTTAATTTTGTGTGTACCATCCAGCTGCAGTGTTATAAGCTGGAATCCAGTTGGACTTGCCAGCGGTTGAAGATGTAAAAAACTTGAAGCATTAACTGTCAGATACTAACTAATCAGGATGTCAAGTTTGATTCACCAAAACCTCCGTCAAAAGGTGAAGAAAACAAAAAGAAAATCAGTCCAACTTAATGGACAGTGAAAGAGCCTTAATAAACTATTGTTATTGTATAGTGGTGGTTAAAGATGGTAGGGGTTTCTAGAAATCCAAAAAGAATTTCCAAAAACTGCTTGTTGAGTGTTGATAAAGTGCCATTACATGGTGGGAAGCTACTACTAGACTGTACTACAAGCGCAGTGCTGCTAGACACCAAATCCAGCTTACAATGCCAGAAACTGTAAAAGAATGAGGGACACTTCTTGTCTATGTACTATTTACAGGTTGACGCTATTATAGGGAAGTGTTTTGTACAGTTTTAGAATTTTCACGCTAGGACAGAGCTTTTTGATGCTCCTGTCCGCCTTAGGCCTAAAAGCCAGGACGTATCCTGGTTATTGTCAGAGGGAAAATGTGGGCAAAAGAAAGGGTGAGATCTAAACCCTCTCCACGGCTAGTAGGAACGTTCTCGTGAAAGTTTGCTGCACGTCCCTTATTTCTGTGGGTGTGGAGTTTCCCCTGCCCAACTGACTCCAATCAATTGCTTCCAATACTTGTCATAATCCGCAAACTAATCAAAGTATTAATAGCCTTGATGGCTGCCTGTTTGAGGTAGGAAACTCTGCATCTACAAAAATATTGATCCTGCCTCAACAAAACCGTTTAAAACTTGCTGCAAGTCCCTTATTTCTGTGGGTGTTGAGTTTCCCATGTCCAACTGACTCCAATCAATTGCTTCCAATACTTGTCATAATCCGCAAACTAATCAAAGTATTAATAGCCTTGATGGCTGCCTGTTTGAGGTAGGAAACTCTGCATCTACAAAAATATTGATCCTGCCTCAACAAAACCGTTTAAAACTTGCTGCAAGTCCCTTATTTCTGTGGGTGTGGAGTTTCCCCTGCCCAACTGACTCCAATCAATTGCTTCCAATACTTGCCATAATCCACAAACTAATCAAAGTATTAATAGCCTTGATGGCTGTCTGCTTGAGGTGGGAAACTCTGCATCTACAAAAATATTGATCCTGCCTCAATAAAACCGTTTAAAACTTGCTGCAAGTCCCTTATTTCTGTGGGTGTTGAGTTTCCCCTGCCCAACTGACTCCAATCAATTGCTTCCAATACTTGTCATAATCCGCAAACTAATCAAAGTATTAATAGCATTGATGGCTGTCTGTTTGAGGTGGGAAACTCTGCATCTACAAAAATATTGATCCTGCCTCAATAAAACCGTTTAAAACTTGCTGCAAGTCCCTTATTTCTGTGGGTGTGGAGTTTCCCCTGCCCAACTGACTCCAATCAATTGCTTCCAATACTTGCCATAATCCACAAACTAATCAAAGTATTAATAACATTGATGGCTGTCTGTTTGAGGTGGGAAACTCTGCATCTACAGAAATATTGATCCTACCTCAACACAACCTCAACAACGAACCTACTGGGCGTTTAAAGGGTTCAGGCCCCTGAAAGCGGAAAGCTAACTGAAATGATATGTAGATTCTATAAAGAGTGCCCGTCATTACTTTTTACTTTGTCCTTAAAACGACGTCGTTTGGTCAATCATTGAATACTACTTGCATTTACCAGTAAGGTCATATTTTTTAGATTTTTTTGGTTTTTTTTTTTCTAGACCTTTCCTCAAAAGGGTATCGGCTGAACCTGCAGTGGCAAACATCCCTGAATATCCCATTCAAGAATATAACCTCAAATAGGCCATATACAGTGATGCTATTCTGTTTTTTTTTTTCAGAATATCCACATACAGATTTGGGCCTACTTAAAACTAACTATATACATACTTATAGGCTACTACCCATTTTTGGATGGCAATGCAAGAATGTTTCAATGTTGTTATTAAATTAAATTAAAAAAAATAATAATATTAAAGGGGTGTTAAGGGAAAAAATTCTATGGCAACGCCGTTTTTTCGAACACGAATCTAACACTGTATATAATGCTGGGTGCACAGCACAACACATACACAAAACATCTAGTATACAACATTCATTATTGTCTTGAAAAGGGTGCAATTAAAAACAAGAAAAAAAGTGGGAGAATGGCACTTTAGTCCTTAAACTAGGTGAAACTATTGAAACCCATCTTAGCATCTTTCAGAAAAAAGTTCTCGAGGAACCAGAAAATATTTTCAGTCAAATTAGTTGAAGCAGATACTTACTCTTCAACGCGAACAACTGAACTTCAGTTTTACAGGTTCGGTTTAGTGTCAATCCAAAGTTTTAAGTTCAAGTTTTAAACTCCAGATTAAAGTTAAACTGTACCTGCAAAACGTGGAAATGGAGGAAATGGTGAGTGGCTACTTTGCTCAACTAAAATCCAGCTTATATTATTGCAGCTGTTAGTAACTTTGAACTGATTTAAACTGAAAATGACAGCAGTACTATTGCACTTTTATATACTTAAAACTACTTTACCACAGTCTTTCCAATGCACTTAGGTTGTCCATGTAACGATCTGAAAAAAAACAATAATATTCAGTTATGGTTTAGAGTTTAGAGGGTAAGTTAATAGTAGTGATGTTACCGGTAACTAAATATTTTACTTTACCAGGAAAATTCGACCGGTAAATTACAAATACTGTGTTTTTGGCAGTTCAAAATTTGACACCCTTTTTTCTCCCTGACTGTATCAAATTTTGTAAGGTTTTTTCAGGTTATCGGATAATATTTTAAACGAGGATTCAAAAAATATTATTAGAACAATACACTTCTTATAGCACTTTTACAAGTGATTTTGTCCCTGATTGTCCTTTAAACCATAAATTTCAGACTACAACTGATCTAAATATTTGTTGCTCCAGTTTTTCCTAAAAAACTCAAAAAGAAAATTACAAGACACCTAAAATGTTCCTAATCAACTCCTGAACTCAGCACCGTATGTTTGCAGGAAAGATCTTGCTTCCAGTATCCAGGATGTGCATGAAAATTATGGTGATTGACTGTTTTCGATCACCCTGTACGCAATTTTTCAGATATAATTTTTTGCTCAACACCACTGAAAAGAGGAGCTCAAGACGATTAATTTGAGTGGTTCAACCTCCCTGAACTCCCAAACATAACTGAGTTAGAAGGTGTTCAAATATCAAAACCACAACTTCAACAGATTTGAAAATTTGTTGCACCAAACCAGTTTTTCTTAAAAAACTCACAAACGGTAAAAGTTACAAAAAAATTGCAAGAGACTAAAAATGTTTCTAGTCAACTCCTTAACTCAGCACCGTAAGTTTGCAGGAAATATCTTGCTTCCAGTATCCAGGATGTGCATGAAAATTATGGTGATTAACTGTTTTCGATCACCCTGTACGCAATTTTTCAGGTAGAATTATTTGCTCAACACCACTGAAAAGAAAAGCTCAAGACGGTTAATTTGAGTGGTTCAACCTCCCTGAACTCCCAAAAATAACTGAGTTACAGGGTGTTAAAATTTCAAAACCACAACTTCAAATGATTTGAAAATTTGTTGCACCAAACCAGTTTTTCTTAAAAAACTCACAAACGGTAAAAGTTACAAAAAAATTGAAAGAGACCAAAAATGTTTCTAGTCAACTCCTTAACTCAGCACCGTAAGTATGCAGGAAAGATCTTGCTTCCAGTATCCAGGATGTGCATGAAAATTATGGTGATTGACTGTTTTCGATCACCCTGTACGCAATTTTTCAGGTAGAATTATTTGCTCAACACCACTGAAAAGAAAAGCTCAAGACGGTTAATTTGATTGGTTCAACCTCCCTGAACTCCCAAAAATAACTGAGTTACAGGGTGTTCAAATTTCAAAACCACAACTTCAACTGATTTGAAAATTTGCTGCACCAAACCAGTTTTTCTTAAAAAACTCACAAACGGTAAAAGTTACAAAAAAATTGCAAGAGAATAAAAATGTTTCTAGTCAACTCCTTAACTCAGCACCGTAAGTTTGCAGGAAAGATCTTGCTTCCAGTATCCAGGATGTGCATGAAAATTATGGTGATTGACTGTTGATGATCACCCTGTACGCAATTTTTAATTTTTTGCTCAACACCACTGAAAAGAGGAGCTCAAGACGGTTAATTTGAGTAGTTCAACCTCCCTGAACTCCCAAAAATAACTGAGTTACAGGGTGTTCAAATTTCAAAACCACAACTTCAAATGATTTGAAAATTTGTTGCACCAAACCAGTTTTTCTTAAAAAACTCACAAACGGTAAAAGTTACAAAAAAATTGAAAGAGACCAAAAATGTTTCTAGTCAACTCCTTAACTCAGCACCGTAAGTATGCAGGAAAGATCTTGCTTCCAGTATCCAGGATGTGCATAAAAATTATGGTGATTGAATGTTTTCGATCACCCTGTACGCAATTTTTAATTTTTTGCTCAACACCACTGAAAAGAGGAGCTCAAGACGATTAATTTGAGTGGTTCAACCCCCCTGAACTCCCAAAGATAACTGAGTTACAGGGTGTTCAAATTTCAAAACCACAACTTCAAATGATTTGAAAATTTGTTGCACCAAACCAGTTTTTCTTTAAAAAATCACAAACGGTAAAAGTTACAAAAAAATTGAAAGAGACCAAAAATGTTTCTAGTCAACTCCTTAACTCAGCACCGTAAGTATGCAGGAAAGATCTTGCTTCCAGTATCCAGGATGTGCATAAAAATTATGGTGATTGAATGTTTTCGATCACCCTGTACGCAATTTTTAATTTTTTGCTCAACACCACTGAAAAGAGGAGCTCAAGACGATTAATTTGAGTGGTTCAACCCCCCTGAACTCCCAAAGATAACTGAGTTACAGGGTGTTCAAATTTCAAAACCACAACTTCAAATGATTTGAAAATTTGTTGCACCAAACCAGTTTTTCTTTAAAAAATCACAAACGGTAAAAGTTACAAAAAAATTGAAAGAGACCAAAAATGTTTCTAATCAACTCCTTAATTCAGCACCGTAAGTTTGCAGGAAAGATCTTGCTTCCAGTATCCAGGATGTGCATGAAAATTATGGTGATTGACTGTTGATGATCAACCTGTACGCAATTTTTAATTTTTTGCTCAACACCACTGAAAAGAGGAGCTCTAGACGGTTAATTTGAGTGGTTCAACCTCCCTGAACTCCCAAAAATAATTGAGTTACAGGGAAAACCAGTTTTTCTAAATAACTCAGTTAACTTTGTTACGAAAAGTTTAAAAGAGAGCAAAAATGTTCGTAAAAAACTGCTAAACTCATCCCTAGAAATTTTACAGGGGATGCATGAAAATTGTAGCGATTCAAATTTATGACTTTTCAAATTAATGACAGACATGACAGGAAAATTATATTATTCAAGCAAAATTCAATTAGACCCATTAATTTACTGATCAAATTGGTAAATCACGTGAATACTGTTGAAATCACGTGATACTGGTACACTATTTAATTAGACAGTCACGTGACAAGTGTCAAAATATAGGTCAATACTTCAAAAAAACTGTTCTATACTGTGATTTTTAGAGCTTCAGGTTTTAGAGCTTCTGGGCAAAGTTTATCAGTTTTGACGTTTATGACAGTTGTTGCGTGATACCAAAACACCATGTTCTTAGACATTTGCGTGTCAACTGCCAAAGTAGGGATCCTGAAACTCTAAAACACATTTTGTGTCTAACGCTGCAACAAAAGTGTTTTTTAGAGCTTTATGGCCAAACTGTTCGAAGATTGTCAATTTTGACGCTTTTTGCTCACACAGGGCAATGTTTGACAGTATGGATGTTTAAACGTCAGTTGTCACATGTCAAAGAACACAATTTAGTTAGACAGTCACGTAACAACTGTCAACATACTTAATGGTCAAAAAGCTAAAAACCACGATTTGTCTCTTTGAATATTTCAAGAAAACTGCTCCAGATGTGTGTCGGTGTAATCTAAGGTTAAATTTGACATCTGTAACAGCAATCACGTGATACTGGTACACTATTAAATTAGACTGTCACGCGACTGAAACTGTCAAAATAATGGTCAGGACGAGAGATGGTTTACATGTTCGTATCTTACTTTTTGAGATCTAACGATGGTATTTCCTCCAAAATTTAGAGAGAATCTTATTAGAACAACAACTGTCTAGATTAAGCAACAAAATCAAGAAATATTGTTGCTATTGATATCATGTAGATGCGGCAACGCTGGAGTCACGTTAGCAACCCTGTATATTTTTAAACTTAATGCCAATAGGCCAATAACAAAATTATGTTTTACTAGACTTTTTATTAAGTTTTCTCTCTTTGTCTCGTACGCGCAATTATCAATGTTTCTCTGTCAGTTACATGGCCGGCGGTTTTATCCCACCAATATGTATAACTTACTAAAATGTCAGATCTTTTATCAGCTAATATGAGACTGTCAACATGAAAACTTTTGTATCATCATATGAACTGATTTTTTAGACTTAACCTCCAACTATCCTAACCTGAAAATGTTTTAGGGACATTTAGGAGGGATTGAAACAAAATTAAATAGCATATTGCATCGATCTTATATTAGCTAATATCAGATTTAACAAATCAGTCACGTTAACGCATTAAAAAAGTACAGAATTTAGTATCAGTTGTCAATTTGCTCACTTTGCCCTACTATGATGTTTTAAAGGTCGCATTTGTTTTTACGCACAAAGACATAATTTGACAGTTTAGCGTAAAAACAAATGCAAGCATCACCTTCAAGTTGCTCATGGAGGGGAGACAAGAGAACTTCAAAAAATGTCATCGACGTCATCACATATTTGGATGAATTTCAGTTAATCCTCACTGGTGTTGGTGTAAATTATTCACAAAAATAAGCACCTAATTATTATGTTCCATTCAAAATAAATGGTGGAAATTGGTTTCTATTTTTGGTGGTCCTATGTTATTATTAGTTAGCCCATATGGATGACTTTTATCGTTGATTTTACTCATCCGACGTTTGATAAAAGATGAGTAAAATACCTTTAGTGTGCTATTGCAGGGCTAACCTATGAAATTAATTTGATTACTGTTGCAATTCCTAACTAGTTCAAAATGCGCATCTGGTTGATTGGTTATTGCTATTGGCTGAACTAGTACAGAACTGGGTTTTCAATCAAAATTCGTCGATAACATTTTTCTAAACAATGTTCCTGTAGAACTTGAACACTTGGAAGGGTCCACACTTTTCGCAGATACTAACTGACTTAAAGGCGGTCTCCGGTCTGGTTTGGGCGACTGTTTTTTTTTTTTAAGTCTTGACAGACAATGAAGGTTGTCCTGGTTTTCTATTGTAAAAAGTGTTGGTGGAAAACAAAAATAGAAGTGTTTGTAAGTCCCCTACTAGAAGGGAAAAAGGGGTGCAATTTGAATTAAAAATCTGCTGAAGGGAACAAAAGTTCCGAGGAACTATCAACTATTGTCCGGTCAAAAAAAAAAGAAAAACTGTAATGGAGTTACTTTTTGTTAACCCTACATCACTAAAACCAACACGAATCTAGGAAACTACTAGCTATCACACCTTGACCAGGTTTGAAACAAAACGGTTATTACCAAATTACTATTGACTTTAACGGATTTTTTTTTGAAGGGGAGGATTACCCCAAAAGGGCCCAACTCAAATCACTACAATTACCTTGATTACTTTCACAATCGTTTTTGGATATTTATGTTGGCCTTGGGCCCATCAGAAATTATCCAAAACACTGACGGAAGATACAAAGTATTCACAGTGATTCAGGCTGGGTACACCAGCTCCCATATTCGGTTACACTATTGTAGGAGAGGTTGAAAGCAGGCAATTTCCTAGATTCAACGCAATGTTTAGACCTTTTTGCTGAGGTGCATTCCATCACAAAGAGTTTGACTCTTTCGGACCAAAGGATTCGCCTAATCCTACGGTTATACCTTACTAACTAACTATACACAAATGAATCCCTTGTCCTGCGGATGTATTAGCAGGCTGCAGCAATTGGATCCATTAAACAAACGCGTTTTTGGTATGCCAACGTGTTGTGTTTAGTGATGGAAAAATAAAACCGAAAGCTATTGCAACTAAATGACATGTGGACGGTGGAAGACAAAAGGAAGACAAATTCTAATTTGGCACAAAACTATTAACTCTAATTAAGGCCACATGTTGCATGTTGATGCAAGACAAATGGATTTACGGTTTTGTCACGAGGACAATAACCGAATGGGAAACTAAACAAAAACGCTAACTGAAATATCACAGACAATGTGGGAAGAAACAAAATCCGAGATGAGAATAACTGTATAGTCTATTGCTCGTCTATTGTCATTTCAGGACCTTCAGAATAAAGTTCAAAAAAGAACAACTCAGTCGCTTATTAAATGATAAGTGGTCAATTAAACCTTGTACAAACACTAATAATCATTGGAAATGCTCTTAAAAACTCTCAGATATAAAGTCGATACTAACACACTTTATAACAGTGACAGTGTGAAAACATTACCATTTGTGCTTTGTCAAAAGTAAAATGACAGATAAACTGATGGTGTTATTGGTTGCAGAACCAGACTTTTAAAGGCAAAATGAGCAAATATTCAACGGGCCTAATTATCACACACAAACAAAACTTAAAAACTAAATTATCACAGACGATTACACTATGATAAACGAGTATACAGCCTGAACAGGTTACTTGCCTTAATTATTGTAGAGGTCATACAGACTTTGACGTATGACAGCCAAGAAGGTTAATGATGTTGGCTGTAAAAGAACGTAAAATTAGACATCTGTCATATGACGTATAAGCAAAAGACAAATAGCAATATCTTAAAAAATTCTTAACTAGTCTATTTCCGGTCTTTTTTGATTTACTCTATCCGTAAAATTTTGACATTTTTTCCCTGTATATTTTTGAAAATGACTTTTTTTAAGGTGATATGACATTTTTTTGGATTCACTAATTCTATCCATAAAATTTTGTAATTTTTTTCCTGTATATTTTTGATAATGACTTTTCTTTAAGGTGATATGACATTTTTTTGGATTTACTAATTCTATCTATAAAATTTTGACATTTTTTCCCTGTATATTTTTGATAATGACTTTTCTTCAAGGTAATATGACATTTTTTTGGATTTACTAATTCTATCCGTAAAATTTTGACATTTTTTCCCTGTATATTTTTGATAATGACTTTTCTTCATGGTGATATGACATTTTTTTGGATTTACTAATTCTATCCATAAAATTTTGTCATTTTTTTCCTGTATATTTTTGATAATGACTTTTCTTCAAGGTGATATGACATTTTTTTGGATTTACTAATTCTATCCATAAAATTTTGACATTTTTTCCCTGTATATTTTTGATAAAGACTTTTCTTTAAGGTGATATGACATTTTTTTGGATTTACTAATTCAAATCATTCAAATAAAATGTTCGTAAAGAACTGCTAAACTCATTCCTGGAAATTTTACACTCCGTCAGTACCGTTACTAGACAGGGGATGCATGAAAATTGTAGCGATTCAGATTTATAACTTTTGAAATTAATGACAGACATGACAGGAAAATGATATTATTCAAGCAAAATTCAATTAGACCCATTAATTTACTGATCAAATTGGTAAATCACGTGAATACTGTTGAAATAGTATATAAATGACGTTAACGTCTGTGACAAAAATCACGTGATACTGGTACACTATTTAATTAGATAGTCACGTGACAACTGTCAAAATAAAGGTCAATACTTCAAAAAAACTGTTCTATACTGTGATTTTTAGAGCTTCTGGGCAAAGTTTATCAGTTTTGACGTTTATGACAGTTGTTGCGTGATACCAAAACACCATGTTCTTAGACATTTGCGTGTCAACTGCCAAATTAGGGATCATGAAACTCTAAAACACATTTTGTGTCTAACGCTGCAACAAAAGTGTTTTTTAGAGCTTTATGGCCAAACTGGTCGAAGTTTGTCAATTTTGACGTTTCTCTCCATTGTCACGTGATACTACCTAGAAAGTAACTTGTTAACTGTCAAATCGAAAGGCTGTAAAACACGTCTTGTGTCGAACAATATAGAAAATGTACTGAACTTTTATTTTTGCAGCTTAATGTTTTGGTTGAACGAACTGTAACGTCTGTGACAGCCATCACGTGATATTGGTACACTACTTAACTAGACAGTCACGCGACAACTGACAATAGAATGGTCTTGAAGTAAAAAACCAAGTTAAAAATGGAGAGGTTTTGTTTTTTGTTTATCAATCCCAATCCTCTGACCGGTTTCGCCGTATTACGGCTCATCAGAGAGGCTATAGGGCTTGATAACCAAAGAACAAAACCTTCATTCCAGTATAGTCAACTGCATGCCAGAAATGATAGTTGTTGTGTAACATCTGGTTGCATCTGTACTCAAAACCTCACCATTTTTAACCAATCAGATCGGTGTTTACCGAATGATGCGGCATTAGTGGGGCTGTTTCTAGATTTGGGAACGCCATCTGTACTTACTAACTCATAGAGTTGAGTACAGATGTCACCAGATGTTGCACAACAACTATCAAAAACCATGTATTTCGAAGAAAACTGTTTTTAATTGAATGAGATTCCTGCAGCTTTTTGCTCACACAGGGCAATGTTTGACAGTATGGATGTGTAAACGTCAGTTGTCACATGTCAAAGAACACAATTTAGTTAGACAGTCACGTAACAACTGTCAACATAATGGTCAAAAAGCTAAAAACCACGATTTGTTTCGAATATTTCAAGAAAACTGCTTCAGATGTATATGTGTCCATTCAAATATTGAACTCAGCACTCTATCAGCCACTAATAAATTATTCCAAAACGATACTTAGAAATAGATTAAAAAACATATTTCTTGAAGAAATGCGCAATGTTTGATTGTACTTACAAAACTGTAATCATTAAGTCAGATTATATATAGTGGTTTGGGATATTTTGTTTTTTCTGTATGTGAATTGTTATTGTAATGCTACTTGCGGGCTCCATGGAAGAACGCTATTGCGAATGGCAGCCTTTTGTGTAAGATGTAGATATATTTTGCACAATAAAGATTATTATTATTATTATTATTATTATTATTATTATTATTATTATGTGTGTCGGTGTAATTTAAGTTAAATTTGACATCTGTAACAGCAATCACGTGATACTGGTACACTATTAAATTAGACAGTCACGAGACTGGAACTGTCAAAATAATGGTCAGGACGAGAGATGGTTTACATGTTCGTATCTTACTTTTTGAGATCTAACGATGGTATTTCCTCCAAAATTTAGAGAGAATCTTATTAGAACAACAACTGTCTAGATTAAGCAACAAAATCAAGAAATATTGTTGCTATTGATATCATGTAGATGCGGCAACGCTGGAGTCACGTTGGCAACCCTGTATATTTTTAAACTTAATGCCAATAGGCCAATAACAAAATTATGTTTTACTAGACTTTTTATTAAGTTTTCTCTCTTTGTCTCGTACGCGCAATTATCAATGTTTCTCTGTCAGTTACATGGCCGGCTTTTGTTTTATCCCACCAATATGTATAACTTACTAAAATGTCAGATCTTTTATCAGCTAATATGAGACTGTCAACATGAAAACTTTTGTATCATCAAATGAACTGATTTTTTAGACTTAACCTCCAACTATCCTAACCTGAAAATGTTTTAGGGACATTTAGGAGGGATTGAAACAAAATTAAATAGCATATTGCATGGATCTTATATTAGCTAATATCAGATTTAACAAATCAGTCACGTTAACGCATTAAAAAAGTACAGAATTTAGAATCAGTTGTCAATTTGCTCACTTTGCCCTACTATGATGTTTTAAAGGTTGCATTCGTTTTTACGCACAAAGACATAATTTGACAGTTTAGTGTAAAAACAAATGCAAGCAAAATCACCTTCAAGTTGCTCATGGAGGGGAGACAAGAGAACTTCAAAAAATGTCATCGACGTCATCACATATTTGGATGAATTTCAGCTAATCCTCACTGGTGTTGGTGTAAATTATTCACAAAAATAAGCACCTAATTATTATGTACCATACAAAATAAATGGTGGAAATTGGTTTCTATTTTTGGTGGCCCTATGTTATTATAGTTAGCCCATATGGATGACTTTTATCGGTGATTTTACTCATACGACGTTTGATAAAAGATGAGTAAAATATCTTTAGTGTGCTATTGCAGGGCTAACCTATGAAATTAATTTGATTACTGTTGCAATTCCTAACTAGTTCAAAATGCGCATCTGGTTGATTGGTTATTGCTATTGGCTGAACTAGTACAGAACTGGGTTTTCAATCAAAATTCGTCGATAACATTTTTCTAAACAATGTTCCTGTAGAACTTGAACACTTGGAAGGGTCCACACTTTTCGCAGATACTAACTGACTTAAAGGCGGTCTCCGGTCTGGTTTGGGCGACTGTTTTTTTTTTTAAGTCTTGACAGACAATGAAGGTTGTCCTGGTTTTCTATTGTAAAAAGTGTTGGTGGAAAACAAAAGTAGAAGTGTTTGTAAGTCCCCTACTAGAAGGGAAAAAGGGGTGCAATTTGAACTAAAAATCTGCTGAAGGGAACAAAAGTTCCGAGGAACTATCAACTATTGTCCGGTAAAAAAAAATAAAAACTGTAACGGAGTTACTTTTTGTTAACCCTACATCACTAAAACCAACACGAATCTAGGAAACTACTAGCTATCACACCTTGACCAGGTTTGAAACAAAACGGTTATTACCAAATTACTATTGACTTTAACGGATTTTTTTTTGAAGGGGAGGATTACCCCAAAATGGCCCAACTCAAATCACTACAATTACCTTGATTACTTTCACAATCGTTTTTGGATATTTATGTTGGCCTTGGGCCCATCAGAAATTATCCAAAACACTGACGGAAGATACAAAGTATTCACAGTGATTCAGGCTGGGTACACCAGCTCCCATATTCGGTTACACTATTGTAGGAGAGGTTGAAAGCAGGCAATTTCCTAGATTCAACGCAATGTTTAGACCTTTTTGCTGAGGTGCATTCCATCACAAAGAGTTTGACTCTTTCGGACCAAAGGATTCGCCTAATCCTACGGTTATACCTTACTAACTAACTATACACAAATGAATCCCTTGTCCTGCGGATGTATTAGCAGGCTGCAGCAATTGGATCCATTAAACAAACGCGTTTTTGGTATGCCAACGTGTTGTGTTTAGTGATGGAAAAATAAAACCGAAAGCTATTGCAACTAAATGACATGTGGACGGTGGAAGACAAAAGGAAGACAAATTCTAATTTGGCACAAAACTATTAACTCTAATTAAGGCCACATGTTGCATGTTGGTGCAAGACAAATGGATTTACGGTTTTGTCACGAGGACAATAACCGAATGGGAAACTAAACAAAAACGCTAACTGAAATATCACAGACAATGTGGGAAGAAACAAAATCCGAGATGAGAATAACTGTATAGTCTATTGCTCGTCTATTGTCATTTCAGGACCTTCAGAATAAAGTTCAAAAAAGAACAACTCAGTCGCTTATTAAATGATAAGTGGTCAATTAAACCTTGTGCAAACACTAATAATCATTGGAAATGCTTTTAAAAACTCTCAGATATAAAGTCGATACTAACACACTTTATAACAGTGACAGTGTGAAAACATTACCATTTGTGCTTTGTCAAAAGTAAAATGACAGATAAACTGATGGTGTTATTGGTTGCAGAACCAGACTTTTAAAGGCAAAATGAGCAAATATTCAACGGGCCTAATTATCACACACAAACAAAACTTAAAAACTAAATTATCACAGACGATTACACTATGATAAACGAGTATACAGCCTGAACATGTTACTTGCCTTAATTATTGTAGAGGTCATACAGACTTTGACGTATGACAGCCAAGAAGGTTGATGATGTTGGCTGTAAAAGAAAGAAAAAGTCAAATTAGACATCTGTCATATGACGTATAAGCAAAAGACAAATAGAAATTTTTGATTTACTCTATCTGTAAAATTTTGAAATTTTTTCCCTGTATATTTTTGATAATGACTTTTCTTTAAGGTGGTATGACATTTTTTCCCTGTATATTTTTGATAATGACTTTTCTTTAAGGTGATATGACATCTTTTTGGATTTACTAATTCTATCCATAAAATTTTTACAGTTTTTCCCTGTATATTTTTGATAATGACTTTTCTTTAAGGTGATATGACATTTTTTCCCTGTATATTTTTGATAATGACTTTTCTTTAAGGTGATATGACATTTTTTTGGATTTACTAATTCTATCCATAAAATTTTGACATTTTTTCCCTGTATATTTTTGATAATGAGTTTTCTTCAAGGTGATATGACATTTTTTTGAATTTACTAATTCTATCCATAAAATTTTGTCATTTTTTCCCTATATTTTTGATAATGACTTTTTTTTAAGGTGATATGACAATTTTTAGATTTAGTAATTCTATCCATAAAATTTTTACTTTTTTGATATGTATATTTTTTTCCCTGTATATTTTTGATGTGACTTTTCTTTAAGGTGATATGACAATTTTCTTTCAAGTTCTTAGCAGCGTTGCCAACTTATAATAGAAATTTGCCTTTTAAGGGCGAATTTAAGGTCTTATTCTGTTAAAATTGGCTATTTCAAGGCAGTGCTAAATTTAATTCAATCACCGGATGTTACATATTTTATACTTAATAAATCATGAATTTTTACTCTTAAAAAAATCACGTGACCTTAAAGATCCATTTTGACGTTAAAAAGTAGTCATGTGACTTTTAAAATTAAGTTTGATGATTGAAAATAGTTACGCTACCATTTGAACCTTAAAAAAAGTCACGTGATTCCAAAAATATCAGTCTAAACTTAAAAACTGTCACGTGAGTTTAAAAATATCAGTTTGCAACCCATCAAATAACATTTTGACATTAGAACAGTCACGTGACATTATAAATTTCATTTTTAATTTTAAAAGAAGTGCGACCTTAAAAATATCAATTCAAACTGAAAACAAAGTTTGACAACCCTTCAAATGACATTTTGACACATAAAACTGTCACGTGACTTTATGAATTCCATTTGAAGTCATAAATGAGTCACATGATTTTACAAAAATATTAGTTTAAACTTAGAAACGGTCACGTGACCTTTTAAATACGAGTTCACCATTTAAAACAGCTACGTGATCTTTAAAATTATTAAATTAGATGATCGAAAATTGTCACGTGTCTATTTCCCTTGTGAAAAATGTCACGTGACATTATGAATTCTATTTTAAGTCTTTAAAGAGTCACATGACTTTAAAAAATATCATTGAAACTTTGAAACGGTCACGTGACCTTTCAAATACGATTTCACCATTTAAAACAGCTACGCGATCTTTAAAATTAAATTTGATGATTGAAAATTGTCACGTGCCTACCTATTTGCACTGTGAAAAATGTCACGTGACATTATGAATTCTATTTTAAGCCTTTAAAGAGTCACATGACTTTAAAAAATATCATTTTAAACTAAAAAACACGTCACGTACCCTTCAAATAACATTTTGACATTTAAAACTCTCACGTGACATTGTAAATTCCATTTTTAATTTTAAAAGAAGCACTTGACCTTAAAAATATCAATTCAAAGTAACAAAAGGTTTCGCAACCCTTCAAATAACATTTAGACACATAAAACTGTCACGTGACATTACGAATTCCATTTTAAGTCTTTAAATAGTCACATGACTTTAAAAAATATCATTGAAACTTGATTTGAAATTGTCACGTGCCTATTTCCACTGTGAAAAATGTCACGTGACATTACGAATTATATTTTAAGTCTTTAAAGAGTCGCATGACTTGAAAAAATATCATTGAAACTTTGAAACGGTCACGTGACCTTTAAAATACGATTTCACCATTTAAAACAGCTACGTGATCTTTAAAATTAAATTTGATGATTGAATGTCGCATGACTTTAAAAATATCATTCAAACTTAGAAACGGTCAACTGACCTTTTAAATAACATTTTGACATTTAAAACTGTCACGTGACATTATGAATCTCATTTTTAACATGAAAATAGTCACGTGACTTTAAAAAATACCATAATGCACCAAACTGTTTTTTTTTAAACTAACTTCATTTTGACTAAGCGTAGCTCCGTTATTTGAGGAGTTACAAAAAAGTGTTTTATTCTCTACAAGATTGTGTCAAGGTGTTTTTGCATTTAGGGTTCTCCTTAAGGCGTTACAAGAAAAAAACTGACAGGGTGCCCCAAACTGCTTTCCTTAACTCCATTTCGACAGAAAAATAGTGTCAGAAATTGTCAAAAACAAAATTATTTTAACTTTTGACAACACATTAAAAATATACATGAACACCGTTAAATTGTCAAAAAAGCAGTGTCAAGTTGTTAAATTGATCTGAAGACTAAGATATTTCCAAATTACAGTGTTACAGCAAGCTCAAAACTGGATTATCAAAGTCACGTGACATGTTTCTTACAATTTCAGCTTTTGCAACTGTCTAAATTTAATTTATCAAGTTTTCAACATTTAAACTACATTTTGAAAGTCACATGACTGAATTTGACAGGTATCAACAAGCCTTAACAGTGTTACAAGCTCAGAATTGCATTATCAACGTCACGTGACGTGTATTTTACAATTTCAGCTTTTAAAAGTATCTAAATTTGATTTACTAAATTATCAACGTTTAAATTACATTTTAAAAGTCACGTGAATAACTGGCTTTTACAGTGTTGTGTGACGTGTATTTCACAATTTCAGCTTTCATAACTGTCGTAAATTTAAGTTATTAAATTTTCAACTTCCAAAGTAGGTTTTAAAAGTTACTTTACTGATTTGACAGGTGTCAACGAGCCTTTACAGTGTTGCAAGCTTATAATTGCATTATCAACGTCACGTGACGTGTATTTTACAGTTTCAGCTTTTGAAAGCATCTAAATTGGATTTACTAAATTGTTAACGTTTAAACTACATTTTAAAAGTCACGTGACTGTTTTTGATAGGTAATAACTGGCTTTTAGAGTGGTGCAAGTTTAAAATTCGCATTATCAACGTCACGTGACGTGTATTTCGCAATTTGTAATTGCAACTCCTCAACTATTGAAGCTATGCGCAGTTGAAAACAATACGTTAGTTTAGAAAATCTGTGCACCCTGTCACTTTTTGCCCTATAACTCCTCAAGGAGGTTCTTAAGGGCAAAAATGCACTAATACAATCTTGTAGAGGATAAAATTATCTACAAATTTTCGTATTTATACATTTTTATAAATCCTCAAATAACGGAGCTATGCTCAGTTGAAATATTAAGTTAGTTTAAAAATAGCAGTTTGGTGCTATCACTTTTTGTCTTGTAATTCCGTAAACAGGCCCTTAAGGGAAAAACAACGATGGAGTTTAAATAAGAATATAAATGGAAAACTCAAAAATTGCAATTTTAACAAAAATTATTTAAACATCATCAAACAAGTAAAACAAAAACAGATTTTGTCGTTTGAAAGAAGTTTTATTGTATGAGTTTGATGATGCCCTAAATATGAAACTAGTCACTTTAATAAAATAAATTCAACCCTTACAGTGATGCAAAGTAATCATCCTCATAAACGTTCACCTTTTACGTATACAGGGTGTCCCAATACTACAGTTAATTGATCTCATTTGATAATTTCTTTATTATTAAACATAAAAATTCGTTAAGAAGATTATCAATAATTTTGTGGATTTAAATTCTAAACTTTTAAATGACACTGTATCATATTTTTTGTATAAAAAACACACTTTAAATGCAAAAAAAAAACAATTTTAAACTACTTACATACCTGATTTGAAGAGTGAACAGAACATCGTTGTTCACATCCAAATTGGACTTTTGCAGGCAAGTTTTCAGCATTAGAACCCGTACATGGTTTCCCAAAGACTCCACTACTGGAAGAAAAAAATTTCATATTAAAAAAAAATGATTTCACTAGATTTTAAGAAAATTGATGATGCTTTTTTAAACAAAACTAGGGATTATACTTACTGGGAGGAAGAGACAGAAACAGTCTTTTAACCGGAAAATTTTCAGTGCAATTAACGGCTTAATTTTCAAAGAAAATAAGGTTTGTTTTCACTTGGCGTTAAAATCAATTTGCAACAAAAAATCATAATAAAATCCTTGTTTGTTTCAGGAAAAAATAGACCCTTATTCACATTATCGCCCTTAAACTACATTACTACATATTTTGTTTTTAAGAAAAAATCAATGTTTCTGTCTTTAGTTACTGCTACTGTAAAAAGAGACAGAAAAAAGTGAAATTGTAAAGCATGAACGAAAACCGCCACCAAATGTTGAGGAAACAATTATAGATTCTTACCTGATTGATGTTGATCAATTTGTAACTGACTGCATCTTCCCAGGCTGTTTGGAATGTTGGAAGAAAGTATGGAATCACCAAAAAATGGTGCGTTATCAGTTGATTCGTCTATCAGCAGTTGGTTGATGTTGATTTTCAATTTCCTGATGGCGTTGATTATTAGTTTGCTGTAGGAAAAATGATCAAGTTGAAAAACAAATAACTTTGCAAAAATAGTTATACAGGGTGTTGCACGATAGATAAGTTTGCTGGTGCATCAAAAAATAACCCAAGTTTACTATATGTATGAATTATGTTCGACAGTTGTTTTGTTATGGATATACAGGGTGTACAAGTGTGAATAGAACATTGCTTTTTTTACTGCTCTATATTTGATTTTTAAGGAAATTAGGCTAATTTCTATTTTTCCTGATATCAGATAAGATAATCTATCATTTCCTATACTGGACAGTCTACCACAAATCCCCAGAACTGTCAAAATTGTATTGATACATTATAAACCAACAGTAAATATGATTTGTACTGGTTGAACTGCCTTTAGGCAATGTTTTATACTTTGATAGCTTCATGGAGTTGTATTTGACACTTACCACTATTGTGACAGATCGAAATATATCCAGGATAGACATGTCACAACTGCCAAAAAACAACTCCTAAAACTATAAAATGCGAAATATGTTTTGTAGTTTTATAGCTTCATGAAGTGGTATTTGACAGTTAGCATTATTATGACAGATCGAAATATATTCAGAATAGACAGTTACATGTCAGTAACTGCCAAAAAACAACTGATAAAACTATAAAATGCATAATAATTTGATTTACACTGATTGTATTACTTTTAAACATGTTTTGTACTTTTATAGCTTCATGAAGTGGTATTTGACAGTTAGCTTTATTATGACAGATCGAAATATATTCAGAATAGACAGTTACATGTCCAAAAACAACTCATGGAACTATAAAATGCATAATAAAATGATTTACACTGTTTGTATAGCTTTTAAACAAATTTTGTACTTTTATAGCTTCATGAAGTGGTATTTGACAGAACTATCAGAGTCATTATTATGACAGATCGAAATATATTCAGAATAGACAGTTACATGTCAGTAACTGCCAAAAAACAACTGATAAAACTATAAAATGCATAATAATTTGATTTACACTGATTGTATTGCTTTTAAACATGTTTTGTAGTTTTATAGTTTCATGGAGTGGTATTTGACAGACCACTATTGTGACAGATCGAAATATACCTAGAATAGGCAGTTACATGTCACAACTGCCAAAAAACAACTCATGGAACTATAAAATGCATAATAATATGATTTACACTCTTTGTTTATCTTATAAACAAAATTTGTACTTGCATAGCTTCATGAATTGGTATTTGACAGTTACCTTCATTGTTACAGGTCGAGATATATCCAGAATAGACAGCTACACGGCAGAACTGTCAAAAAACAACTCATAAAACTATAAAATGCATAATAAAATGATTTACACTGTTTGTATAGCTTTTAACAAATTTTGTACTTTTATAGCTTTATGAAGTGGTATTTGACAGTTACCTTCATTGTTACAGGTTGAAATATATCCAGAATAGACAGCTACATGGCAGAACTGTCAAAAAACAACTCATAAAACTATAAAATGCATAATAAAATGATTTACACTGTTTGTATAGCTTTTAACCACATTTTCTACTTTTATAGCTTCATGAAGTGGTATTTGATAGTTAGCTTTATTATGACAGATCGAAATATATTCAGAATAGACAGTTACACGTCAGTAACTGCTAAAAAACAACTGATAAAACTATAAAATGCATAATAATTTGATTTACACTGATTGTATTGCTTTTAAACATGTTTTGTAGTTTTATAGCTTCATGGAGTGGTATTTGACAGACCACTATTGTGACAAATCGAAATATATCTAGAATAGGCAGTGACATGTCACAACTGCCAAAAAACAACTTATAAAACAATAAAATGATTTACACTGTTTATATAGCTTTTAAACAATTTTTGTACCTTTATAATAATAATAATAATAATAAATATCTTTATTTCGAATTATGTTAACATAAAAGGAAATAACGTCAAAAACAACAGAAAAGACACTGTTTTCTATTATACCTACGCCTAGTTGCTAAAACAACACAATGAAACATTCTACTTTTAGTCTAAGTACTCTTTTAAAGAATATGGTTCTAGGTGTACAAGGAATTTATATACGGCTGTTTTAAATGGTTTCAGTTGCGTGATAAGTTTAATGTCTCTTGGTAGTTTATTATAACATTTTATAGCATTGTAGTAAGGTCCATGCTCGTATAGCGTAAGCCTGTGCCTAGGAAAAGAGTATTCGAGATTTCGCGTTACATAATTATTCTGTGGCATATGTTGCTGGAACGTTAACTTATTTTTAAAAAAATATAAAATGCACTCCTGTATGTAAATGGCATGAACCGTCATTAAGTTGTTTGTTTTAAATTTTCCCCTACATGTTTCGTTTACTTTCATTTGTAATATGATCCTAAGTACTCTTTTCTGACAAACAAAAACCCTTCCAATATCAGTACTTTGCCCATAAAAAATAATGCCATATCTGATACGCGACTCAAAATTGGCGTGGTAAATCATTTTCTTAGTCTGTAACGACAGATATCCGGTTAAGACGCGTATAGCTTCATGAAGTGGTATTTGACAGTTAGCTTTATTATGACAGATCGAAATATATTCAGAATAGACAGTTACATGTCACAACTGCCAAAAACAACTCATGGAACTATAAAATGCATAATAAAATGATTTACACTGATTGTATTGCTTTTAAACATGTTTTGTGTAGTTTTATAGTTTCATGGAGTGGTATTTGACAGGCCACTATTGTGACAGATCGAAATATATCTAGAATAGGCAGTTACATGTCACAACTGCCAAAAAACAACTCATGGAACTATAAAATGTATAATAATATGATTTACACTGTTTGTATATCTTATAAACAAATTTTGTACTTTTATAGCTTCATAAATTGGTATTTGACAGTTACTTTCATTGTTACAGGTCGAAATATATCCAAAATAGACAGTTACACGTCAGAACTGCCAAAAAACAACTCATAAAACTATAAAATGCCTAATAAAACGATTTACACTGTTTGTATAGCTTTTAACCACATTTTGTACTTTTATAGCTTCATGAAGTGGTATTTGATAGTTATCTTCATTATGACAGATCGAAATATATTCAGAATAGACAGTTACACGTCAGAGACTACCAAAAAACAACTGATAAAACTATAAAATGCATAATAATTTGATTTACACTGATTGTATTGATTTAAACAAGTTTTGTAGTTTTATAGTTTCATGGAGTGGTATTTGACAGTTACCACTATTATGACATATCGAAATAAATCCACAATAGACAGTTACACGTCACAACTGCCGAAAATCCACTCATAAAACTATAAAATTATAATCACAAATATTAATATGTTAAATTACACATTTAAAACCAGTTTGTAGTTTTATAGCTTCATGGAGTGGCTTCACAGTTTCCAAGTGATACTCTCTTAAAAATAAAAGCAAAAATACTTACGTGGTATAGTTTTTCAACAATTTCGCAATACGTCTCTGGTCCTGGTTCAGTAGGGGTTGTCCAGGGACGGCTCCCCTCAGTCTCCGTGGAAATTTTGACTGCGACAGTTCAGAAGTGGAAGTCCGAAGGAAACCACGTACTGAAAAAGTAAAAAATTAGTAAAAATACACTTTTAAATCATAAAGTTAATGTAAATCCGATTTAAACGTAATGACATGCAAAACAAATTCAATTTACAGAGTGAGCAAATTTTGATATTTCTATGGAAGATGTCAAAAAGTAATAAAAAAAATTGAGTCTCAATATCTTCGTGCCATAGTCAAAAATATTGTAAAAAATTAGTTTAGCGATTTTAACCAATTTTAAATTTTCAATTGCCCACAATTTTGTGTAAAGATAGAAAATACTGTCTTTTTAATGGCTTAAAAAAAGATTATACCTTACATTTTAAAAAAAATTAAAATTTATATTTTGTATCGAACAACAATAATTTTATAAAAAAAATATCTACGCCACTGGAATTTACTAAAAAAAGTGTCTTAACTATTTTAAGGTTATATTTGGTTAAATAAAGAAATAATTGTTTTACGCTTATCTGAAAAATTATTATTTTTTTAAACATATTAGTCAAATAGGCCTATAATTTATCGCAGAATTCGAGTTAGCAGTAAAAAATAGGGCATCAAATTTAAAAAAAATGTAAAGTAGGTTAGCCATGTGATTTTGAGATAAAACTTGTTTAGAAATATAGTAGACATTTGTATTTACCATTTTCGTAATAGAATTTTGCTTCTAAAACTAAAAATTCAATAGAATGGGGAATTTCATGGAGCAAATAAATTTAAATCAGTTTTTTTTTTAAATATTACAACGAACCTGGAAATTCTACGTTGTTTAAACCAACAACAATTAGAAAAACTTACCGTTGAAGTTCTAATGGATGATTATTTCCCCAGTCTGCTGACCATACTTGATATGGCTATCAAACGTGTTGATCTTGTCGTGGTTTGCAGGGAAAAGGAACGTTCTCTGCCACCACAAAGCTATGTATAGACCATTCCACCCCCTCCAATTTCGGACAGGTTTGCTATGTGGTTCGATGATACTGGAACCATTTTTTGCACGGCAAAAATCAGTTTTTTTTGTTGGTTGTTTGCGACAAATTTGTGTGGTTTGAGCGTTAAAACGACGTTTTAAAATTTACATTGGAAATAATATTTTTGAAAATCAACTTTGCATTTACCTAATATGCAAATATTCTGAAATGATATTTAATTGTTTGAATTAGTTATTATGTGCCTTATTTTGTTTTTTTTGTCATATGCCTGTAAGGCCAGTTTGAATATGTCAGAGAGACATCTACATACTATATATTGACAACTATCTAACAGGCGCATAAGGTTTCTACAAGTGTCTTAAACCTTCTTAGAGTTGTTTTAAATTGTCAGAGGCCTCCAGAACCATTTGAAAGTGCCAGTGACTTCTAAGTACTACCGAGAACCTTCTAAAAACTACCAGAGACCTCTATCAATGTCTTAAACCTTCTCAGAATCGTTTTAATTTGCCAGAGGCCTCAAAGACCATTTTGAAAGTGTTAGAGACCTCTAAGTGCTACTGAGAACTTTCTAGAAACGACCAGAGAGTCCAGAGACCTCTATCAGTGTCTTAAACCTTCTCAGAATTGTTTTAATTTGCCAGAGGCCTCAAGGACAATTTTGAAAGTGCCAGAGGCCTCTGAACTTGTCTTAAACTGTTTTAGAGTTGTTTTAAACTTCCAGAGGCTTCTAAGATAATTTTGAAAATGCCAGAGACCTCTAAATAGTACTGTGAACTTACTAAAAACTACCAGAAATCTCTACAAAAGTGTCTTAAATCTTCCCTTAACTGTTTTAAGTTAACAGAGGCCAAAGTGCCAAAGACTTCTAAGTGCTACTAAGAGCCTTCTAAAAACTACCAGAGACCTCTATCAGTGTCTTAAACTTTCTCAGAATTGTTTTAATTTGCCAGAGGCCTCAAGGACCAGTTTGAAAGTGTCAGAGAGCTACTGAGAATCTTCTAGAAACTACCAGAGACCTCTATCAGTGTCTTAAACCTTTTCAGATTTGTTTTAATTTGCCAGAGGCCTCTAGGACCATTTTGAAAGTGCCAGAGGCCTCTAAATGCTATTGAGAACTTACTAAAAACTACCAGAGACCTCTACAAAAGTGTCTTAAACCTTCCTTTAACCTCTAGGGCCATTTTGAAAGTGCCAGAGGCCTCTGAACTTGTCTTAAACTGTTTCCGAGTTGTTTTAAAATTCCAGAGTTTTCTAAGATCATTTTGAAAGTGTCAGAGACCTTTAAATGCTACTGTGAACTTACTAAAATCTATCTACCAGAGACCTCTACAAAAGTGTCTTAAACCTTCCCTTAACTGTTTTAAGTTACCAGAGGCCTCTAGAACCATTTTGAAAGTGCCAGAGAGCTCTAAGTGCTACTGAAAACCTTATAAAAACTACCAGAGATCTCTATCAGTGTCTTAAACCTTCTCAGAATTGTTTTAATTTGCCAGAGGCCTCTAGGACCATTTTGAAAGTGTTAGAGACCTCTAAGTGCTACTGAGAACTTTCTAGAAACTACCAGAGACCTCTATCAGTGTCTTCAGCCTTCTTAGAATTGTTTTTATTTGCCAGAGGCTTCTAGGACCATTTTGAAAGTGTCAGAGACCTCTAAGTGCTAGTGAGAACCTTCTGAAAACTACCAGAGACCTCTAAAACCATTTGAAAGTGCCAGAGACTTCCAAGTGCTACTGAGAACCTTCTGAAAACTACAAGAGACCTCTATCAGTGTCTTAAACCTTTTTAGAGTTGTTTTAAACTTCCAGATACTTCTAAGATCATTTTGAAAATACCAGAGACCTCTAAATAGTACTGTGAACTTACTAAAAACTACCAGAAATCTCTACAAAAGTGTCTCAAACCTTCTCTTAACAGTTTTAAGTGAACAGATGCCTCTATAACTATTTGAAAGTGGCAGAGACTTCTAAGTGCTTCTGAAAACCTTATAAAAACTACCAGAGACCTTTATCAGTGTCTTAAACCTTCTCAGAATTGTTTTAATTTGCCAGAGGCATCAAGGACCATTTTGAAAGTGTCAGAGACCTCTAAGTGCTACTGAGAATCTTCTAGAAACTACCAGAGACCTCTATCAGTGTCTTAAACCTTCTTAGAATGGTTTTAATTTGCCAGAGGCTTCTAGGACCATTTTGAAAGTGTCAGAAACCTCTAAGTGCTCCTGAAAACTTTCCAAAAAGTACTAAATGCCTCTATAAGTGTCTTAAACCTTCTCAGAATTGTTTTAGTTTGCCAGAGGCTTCTAGGACCATTTTGAAAGTGTCAGAGACCTCTAAGTGCTAGTGACAACCTTCTGAAAACTACCAGAGAACCATTTGAAAGTGCCAGAGACTTCTAAGTGCTACTGAGAACCTTCTGAAAACTACAAGAGACCTCTATCAGTGTCTTAAACCTTTTTAGAGTTGTTTTAAACTTTCAGAGGCTTCTAAGATCATTTTGAAAGTGCCAGAGACCTCTAAATGCTACTGTAAACTTACTAAAAACTACCAGAGACCTCTACAAAAGTGTCTTAAACCTTCCCTTAACTGCTTTAAGTTAACAGAGGCTTCTATAACTATTCTGAAAGTGCCAGAGACCTCTAAGTGCTACTGAGAACCTTCTAGAAACTACCAGAGACATCTATCAGTGTCTTAAACCTTCTCAGAAAAGTTTTAATTTGCCAGAGGCATCAAGGACCATTTTTAAAGTGAGAGAGACCTCTAAGTGCTACTGAGAACCTTCTAGAAACTACCAGAGGAGTCTATCAGTGTCTTAAACCTTCTCAGAATTGTTTTAGTTTGCCAGAGGCTTCTAGGACCATTTTGAAAGTGTCAGAGACCTCTAAGTGCTAGTGAAAACCTTCTGAAAACTACCAGAGACCTCTAGAACCATTTGAAAGTGCCAGAGACTTCTAAGTGCTACTAAGAACCTTCTGAAAACTACAAGAGACCTCTATCAGTGTCTTAAACCTTTTTAGAGTTGTTTTAAACTTCCAGAGGCTTCTAAGATCATTTTGAAAGTACCAGAGACCTCTAAATGCTACTGTGAACTTACTAAAAACTACCAGAGACCTCTACAAAAGTGTCTTAAACCTTCCCTTAACTGTTTTAAGTTAACAGAGGCTTCTATAACTATTCTGAAAGTGCCAGAGACCTCTAAGTGCTACTGAGAACCTTCTAAAAACTACCAGAGACATCTATCAGTGTCTTAAACCTTCTCAGAAAAGTTTGAATTTGCCAGAGGCATCAAGGACCATTTTTAAAGTGCCAGAGACCTCTAAGTGCTACTGAGAACCTTCTAGAAACTACCAGAGAAGTCTATCAGTGTCTTAAACCTTCTCAGAATTGTTTTAATTTGCCAGTGGCCCCTATTGCCATTTTAAAAGTGCCAGAGGCCTTTGAACTTTTCTTATAAACTGTCTCAGAGTTGTCTTAAACTTCCAGAGACCTCGAAATGCTACTGTAAACTTACTAAAAACTACCAGAGACCTCTACAAAAGTGTCTTAAACCTTCCCTTAACTGTTTTATGTTAGCAGAGTCCTCTAGAACCATTTTGAAAGTGCCACAGACATCTAATAAGTGCTACTGAGAACCTTCTAAAAACTACTAGAGACCTCTATCAGTGTCTTAAACCTTCTCAGAATTGTTTTAATTTTCCAGAGGGCTCTAGGGCCATTTTGAAAGTGCCAGAAGCCTCTGAACCTGTCTTAAACTGTTTCAGAGTTGTTTTAAACTTCCAGAGTTTTCTAAGATCATTTTGAAAGTGTCAGAGACCTCTAAATGCTACTGTGAACTTACTAAAAACTACCAGAGACCTCTACACAAGTGTCTTAAGTCTTCCCTTAACTGTTTTAAGTTAACAGAGGCCAAAGTGCCAAAGACTTCTAAGTGCTACTAAGAGCCTTCTAAAAACTACCAGAGACCTCTATCAGTGTCTTAAACCTTTTCAGATTTGTTTTAATTTGCCAGAGGCCTCTAGGACCATTTTGAAAGTGCCAGAGGCCTCTAAATGCTATTGAGAACTTACTAAAAACTACCAGAGACCTCTACAAAAGTGTCTTAAACCTTCCTTTAACCTCTAGGGCCATTTTGAAAGTGCCAGAGGCCTCTGAACTTGTCTTAAACTGTTTCCGAGTTGTTTTAAAATTCCAGAGTTTTCTAAGATCATTTTGAAAGTGTCAGAGACCTTTAAATGCTACTGTGAACTTACTAAAATCTATCTACCAGAGACCTCTACAAAAGTGTCTTAAACCTTCCCTTAACTGTTTTAAGTTACCACAAGGTCACGAGGACTCGATTCGGGATGGAATTGATGTGCTGCAATATCTGGCCGGGCGCGTGTTAAAGTAGGCCACAGTTAGAAAGCGACACACCTAGAAGCAACTTGGATGTTCGACGCAAATCGCGAAGCGATTTGTCTAGAACGTGGTTTACCGAATATAAAAGAAGCGGTATCAGACGGTAGGAATAGTAGTGAATTTGGGAACCCGGTAAAGTTTAAATAGTGGCATAATCGTGGAATTGTAGTAGTGTTTTTAGTAGCTGAATTAATTATTGTACGGAGTGTTTTGAAGTGTAAATAAATTTATTAATTGTTGAGTTAAATTGACTTTGTGTAAACCCACGGGAAAATCGTAACAATTGGTGTCAGAAGTGCGATCAGACGTTAGTGCGACGTGAATTTGAACTAAACTTCGGGTTAGAGACTTGTGTTCAGAACCGGACTAGAGATTTTCGGAACAGTGGTGTGTTAAATTTATTTTATGCCAATAACAAGACGTCAAAGTGCAAACATGGAGGCTCAACTTGCAGCTATTATGGCAATGCTTGAAAAACAAGAAGACAACGAGACAAAGAAGAACACATTTCGGATCAGTTCTGCAATAAAGATATTATTATACTGAGTGTAAGTGTTCTAATGGTTAAAGCAGTACCTGCCGTAGTTTTCAATTAAAATTCGTTTCTGTTCCTCAGTACCACTTTCGAGAACTTTGGCGGAAAACCAGAGGCGGTCAATTGACCAGTAGGAATATCCGCTCCTAAAGTGGGTTGTTCTGATTTGGTTACCACTTCTCCCTGATCGTGGAACAAATCTTTAAAGTCGTTCTGTAAAGTCAGTTTAAGTAAAAATTGACCCATAAATATGGAAGAGTAATACCAGCATTTGAAAAAAATTCCCAATTTTGATAAAAATGGGTGCGATATCATTGAAGATTTTGGGGCTATGCTTTTTGGCGGCAGCTAATGATAACTCGAAAGGAGGCGCTAGCGCATTAGACGTGGTCTTGTATTTGGCACACTTGCGAAACCTAAATTGGTTTGACATTTTAAATCATGTTGACAATAAAGACTAATCGTGGTACTTTTGCATTGTAAAGTCTTCAAATTTGATACCCCCTGTAATATCATCCCGGAGTGTAGAGTCGTACCCTTGACCCATGTATGTGTAAAACGAGTATTTGTGAAGCAATTCCATTAGCAGAACGTAGGAACTGTGGTTGCGCCAATATCTAGAAAGTTCATTGTATTAGTACCAAAGACCTATGGAAGCAAAAAACGTTAAAAAAATACTTAGTTAGTAGAAAAAAACCAAACTCATGCATTAAGATCATGTCAGTAATTGCTCTTATACCGACTCCAGGTTGTTTGAACCACCGAATTGTCCATTAAATCATCGCTTAACAAAACCGCAGCATGCACCTACGAAAATACTATCAACTCAAATCCAAAATATTCTCCCTAAAAGCTAAACTAAGTTGAAAAACGGACGAAGCTACTAAGTCTATATGTTACGGGCAAAGACGATAAGGCCCAGAAAATCCAGGCATTACCCATAATGACCGGCCAAAAACGTTAATGTTCATGTAATTTTGGACAATGTTAATAACTAATAAAATAGTACTGTTAACATCATTGTCCGGGTGATGCCGATATTGCCCCTAAGACCACGGCCATTGGCGATAAATGATTTATAAGTTGAGTTATGTTGGTGGTAAAGACGTGTTCTCGGGTATTCCTACTGTGTTTTTGTTGTGTTTGTAGAGTACAATTTAGTGAGTAGCGATTGTGAACAAAGTTCGACATGAATTTTGATGAAATGCGCCGTCAATTTACTGAAAATATAAACGCAATCAAACAAAACAAACGAGATGACAATAAATCGTTTTAGGAATATAAGAATCGTATTGCTCAGGTTAAAGAAGCAAGGAGTTTGCTGTCAACGCCAGGCTCAAAAAAATGAAGCACTATAGACTGGTACGTAAATATGACGTAATAACAGTAAAGGGAAAAGACCGCTTGATTAAACCTGTTGGTGAAACTCAGGAATCTAAGTTCTCTACTATATGTAACGAATGCAGAATTGTTTGATATTATACATAATGCTCACTTGGCTATCGGACACGGTGGGAGAAATCGGATGATTTGTGAAGTAAATAAACTATACTGTAACATCACCAAGGAAACAATAATGAAATACTTATAGCTTTGCACTCAGTGTCAAAAGAAAGGTAGCACTCCAAAGAGAGGACTAGTTTCGAGACCAATTCTACATTCTAACTTTAATTCGCGTGCCCAAGTTGATTTGATCGACATGCAGTCGCAAAGTTTCAACCAATACCGCTTCGTTATGGTATATCAAGACCATCTAACTAAGTTTGTGTTGCTAAAATCTCTGAAAAGCAAACGAGCCGAAGAAGTGGCATTTCATTTGTTGGAAATATACACTACTTTTGGAGCACCTTTAATACTTCATTCCGACGATGGCCGAGAGTTCGTCAATTCAGTTCTGGCAGAATTACATACAATGTGGCTAGAATTTAAAATTGTCCATAGGAAACCTAGGTACAGCCAGAGCCAGGGATTGGTTGAGCGGGCCAATAGAGATATTGAGGAAAAGTTATCGGCCTGGATGGATAAAAATAAAACTAAGGACCGTTATGCATGATAGCGAACTGCGGACTTCGTTTTATCGGGGGCAATACCATAAGAGCTCAGATTTAGCCGGATAATTTTTGTGCTTGTCTTAGAACACTTTCTTTTTAGTGTAACTGCACGAGACCTGTTGTAACTAAATCACGAGAGCTCGAGTGATTTTGCCAATTAGGTCGAGTTTTGTACCATAAAGAAAGTATGAGAAGACAAGCGGAAAAATTATCCTGTTCAAAATCTGAGCTCGAATGGTATTTGATAAGACAATTCCATGAATATAATCAATAATATAATAAGACTGCGACTTCCTTGTACTGGCAGAAATAATTTTTTTCTGGTTCTTTTGATTTTCTGCAGTAGAACTCTATCCGAAGCGAGCCATAACCAAAACAAAAATCAAAATTGACAGTGCCAGCAAAAATCTCAAGGTGAGACATTGCAACAATAGAAGTGTAGTGAAAATCCGTGGAAACGATGAAATCAACAGCAAAATTTATCCGATTTTTTTATCCGCTAGCAAACTCTGTTCCTTCCTTATTAGCCGTATAGCAAACCGTATTTTGATGACGTATATATGGCATTTTTTGTACATGAGTGGAATTGTCGCCAATATTATAACAATTTTGTTTACAAGGAATTGGAAGATCTACATATGAGGCTATGTTCGGATGTCCACCTCGGGTGGGAATAGCCTCAGGTGGCATTCCACATGATGTAATCAACCATTTGACCACTGAGGAAGATGTAGAAAGTTTGCGCAAAAAAATGGAGGAAGAGCCTAACGAGCTTGAGACTCATACCACATTTAATTCACATTAGGGAAAAAAATATGAAGGAAGACACAGTTCCTGAAAATCTTCAATTGGAAGTTGCTGAGGCAGTAGATGCTGAAAGTGTGCCGGAACAGAGTAAGTTTATTTAATAAATGTGATGTTATTATTTGGAATTTGGCTTAACAAATAGCATTCTATTTCATTATGGTTGTAGCGTACGAAGAGAGAATAGTTTGCAACCAGTGCTCTACAGTCTTAGATCTCAAAGAAGAAGTTAATATTGACCGAATTCTTAATTGCGAGCGACAGGAAAACATTGCTTATGAGCGTAAAAGATCGAGAGAATCTTTGGAAAAACAAGCAACCAAAATGCTGAAGCTCTCCGATCAAAAATTCTCCGAGGTTCAGGTTGGAACTACGGTTCGTGTACCAATACCGGATGTACACAGAGCTCGTGGTTCACCCCGTAATGTATTGCCTGTTATCAGTAGTGTAAATGATGGTCTCTATAAGCTTTGTGAGTATGCAGTTAAAATGTATACAATAAAGAAATTTCCTTTAGAGAAGTTGCAGCTGCAAATTGTCTTTTAGGGGCGCAGGGCTACAAGCGTTGTCACTGCAAGGGTGGATGTAAAAACAATAAGTGTGTATGTCGCGCAAATAAGGAAATTTCCAAGTGCCATGGATCTCTCTCTTGCCACAACAAAAATGATTAGTTTTCGATAAATTTAATGTCATTTTGTTTTGTTGCTTTAACTATTTTATTCTTGTTAAGTACGTTACTAAAGTAATACAGTGAACAGTAAGTTTGATTCATACTTTATTTACCTACAGCAACGGTTCACCTTTGATACCTAAGTGATTAAAATTAAAGACCATCGCACAGTTTCAAAAATAATAACAGCATACCTATTGCAACATTATCCCGTCCTTCTTAGTCATTATCGTTAATGGCCGGTAAATGTGTTTTCAGATGAAAATATTAACAATATTACCAACCTAGAACGGGCAATATCGCCAATGCCCGGACATTATCGATATTTGCCAACAAAAATGGACATTTACGAGTAGGCCCGGTTATTATCGTCATTGTCCAATTATCGTCATTTTTCCGTAACATATAGATATGTTCATAATAGTTATTTATGTATTAAGCGCAAAAAGTATGCCTTTAATGCGCTGAGAATCAAGTTTGCCGCGCGACGCGAAGCGGAGCGCAGCAATCATTCGAGTACCTAACTTATTTACTCGCGCTAAATTATTTAAGAAAACTCTGGTTTTGCTTACAAATATTCAATGAGGACGACCGAATCACTTCTCTCAAGCCTCTTCCTAACACTGCACATACAAACGATCCAAGTTATTGAAAACACGTAATTTTGCATGCATAATAATAATTGTACTCTCTAATGGGCCTATCCCACATATCATAAATTTTTGTTTTAATGACTGGAATCGAAAGAATAGGATCAAAAAACTAATTTTTCATATTCTTGAAGAAAAAATTATGGTCGTAAATGTTCCTACATTAGTTTGAATTTGTCCATTAAATTTAAAAGATCTGTTCTGGCGCGCATGTGACGTACGTAATTCTGGGCGATTTTATTGGCTGTTGCACGCCAACTGTTTCACTTCTTGTCGCTGATAGTGTAGTACGTCATCGGCGGCGGGCGTTTAAAACATGAGATTAATGTAGTTTTTATCATCATTTTTTTTCTATTTAGACTTAATATTTTTGAAAACAAAAAAATACGGGTATAATATTTTCAATCCGTCTTTGTAGTTATGAAATAAAAAAAAATTGTGGGACAGGCCCATTTCCTGAATCCAACACAATATTTTGATGAGTTTCCAATTTTCGGCTGTTTGATCGTCGGGCTTGACTAGCCTGTTGTAATCTTGCATAATACGAATGCTTCTCACACGTTTCCCGTAAGGAACTATATACTCAATGGTCTAAAACCCAGTATACAAGCATTATAAAACATCACAATATAAAGTTGCTCTCACTCTTTTTAAATGATCTATCATTTCTGGTATTTCTTGATAAGGTGGTTCGTTTTTTAAATTGTCCATTACTTCCGGAAGCAAATCGTCCATTTCTATCAAGTTACTTATAACTTCCTGATTATTTGTAAATGGCGGTATCGTTAGAGCATATGGAATTTTCAGTAACCTGTAAATATAAATTTAGATTTAAAGTATGTCGGAATGGTTTTCTTAATACTGCATGTACAACAAAGGTATTTATGATATCCCTATCTATCGAGGAAAAAAATTGAAAATACCGTTGGAAATACCTTAAGATGTATTCACCGAAAAAACGAGCAAGAGCGAACACTAGCGATCGAGTATTCTGAACAAATAATCATCTATTCTAAACGTTCGTATTTACCAAAAAAGCGAGCAAGAGCGACCATTCTACACAAATAATCATCTAGTGAGTACGGGCTAGTGAGCGCAAAAAACAAGAAGGCGGTTGCCACGGATTTTCTTCCTCTAATTAAGAAGATTGACACATCGAAATTCAAAACAACTGCTGAATTAAACTGTCTAGTTCGTAGGCAAATTGTACCCAAAACTCAGTGAAAGCTCGGAGAGTAGGGAGGGTTATGAGGGCGCCACCAGTTCGACGGCAGAACTGGAAACCCAAACGTTCTTTAGTTGGAATTTAATTAATCAATGATTGTTTTGACTAATAAAACGTGACTATGGGTCGCAACTGCTTCAAGTAAAACAAGTACTACTAATTCTGCTCTAAATACTCTATTCACAGCTTCCTTAGGACTAGGTCTTACTCTACTCGGCTCCGACAGAGGCGCCGTACGTCACTGAACTGGAACAATGACAATTTAGACAATCTGGACGTGGTCTTCAGAGCGTAACAATACTAAGGCTTGTCTCTAAACGGCTTTTCGGGAGGATGAGGTGTACCCCGTACCGGAAAACCCTTGTGAGAAATCTTATTTTAGTAAACCGCCGAATACTACCAGTAACAATAATAAACATATCTCACTATGCAAATGGATGTACAATTACCAAATATAAATTCATTTACTACAGTGTGCAAAACTCAAAAAAAACTAAATTTACCTTAAAAAAAAGGGTTTCAGTTAATCCAAACGAACCGCCACCTGTTGAGCTTCCAGAAATCAGCAATCCAAGGAAAATACTCGTGATTTTGATTATTCCATGGTTTTTAAAGCGGCCTAGCGTTCAAGAGTGTTCAAGTACCAGCCAAAAACAATACAGTCCAGCAAAGAAATCCGCTAAATAGCGAGTAGGTTCCTCAATAACCAAAAGGAAAAACCCAAAAGTTGGTTAGGTGCTAATCCCGACGAAGGTTTCCACAAAGAAAATCCCAACTATAATTTTTACTGTACTTATTTTTTCGGCGTCGACTGACTTGAACCACAATCAAAATCAAAAGAACCCAAAATGGTCAAACGGAACCAAATATTGCCCCCCCCACTAAACGTGGTAGAAGACTCCAGAAAATTACCATATAAGGTAAAAATTAATAGACCAATCAAACGAGACTGTAACGTAAATACTAGGCCAGGCAGCACGACAATCGATAATTCAAGTAACTAAGTTTTAAAGGAAGAACATTATTAGAACCCCAAACTGCATTTGAATTCCTAAACAGCAAAATACGGACCAAAGGTCATAACGTATAAACGAGTGGAGTACCCGAACGGCATTCCACTAAAACGGCTAATCAATATACAGTGCGTTTTTTTTAACGCGCAACATAGGATTTTACGTGTTGAATTTTTAAGCCCATGTTAGACCATGTTATTTTGGAACTACAAGAATAAAACTTGACGGGTGTGTCTTTAGTACCCTGAAGCTTAAGTAAGTCTACCAATTTGGTCTAAAAAGTGATTTAAAACTGGAAAAAAATCTTTTTTTTTTCGAAAAGATTTTATCTTTTCATACTCTCTGTATGCATGGTTGTTCCTTGTTGTTTTTGATACTGGCAGGGCAGGTAGCAGGTAAAGTGACTTATTTTGACTGCATCACGACCCGACATCTTTTGAACGTCAAAAGGGCATTTTATGATTGTTTGGAATATACTGTTTGGCTTCAAACGAAGGTCAATTTGAACAATTCACTTATAAAAATACTTCTTTTGTTCTTAACTTTCTTGATATAAAGTTAATGATCACCCTGTTTTACTTTCTACGCCAAATTTTACCTGCTACCTGCCGTGCCAGTATCAAAAACAACAAAGAACAACAATGCATACAGGGAGTATGAAACGATAAAACCTTTTCGAAAAAAGATGATTTTTTGCAAGTTTTTTAACACTTTTTAGGCCGAATTGGTAAATTTACTTAAGCTTCAGGGTACGAAATAGCCACCCGTCAAGTTTTATACTTGTAGTTCCAAAATAATATGGTCTAACATGGGCTTAAAAATTTAACACGTAAAATCCTATGTTGCGCGTTAAAAAAAACGCACTGTATATGAATCTAAAAATAAAACTAGGTACCGAAATATGAAGAAAAATAGCAATTTTGCACGTTACACGGTACCTCAAAGAAAACACTTCATGCTTACTTAGCGGAACTTTCACTCAGATTTCACTCTGATGCTCATGATCACTTGTGTTGCATCCTATATTCTGCTTCGACCGGGTTACTATTGTGGCGACTCACTTCGCACACGTCCACCCAGATGGCACCACGCATCAAAAACTCTGCTAACATCAAGCCAGCATCGTCTGTCACTATTTAACTACATATAGCAGTTACAAGTCATCTTCAATCGTGTGTATAAGGCACGGAGCTGTCAAGCCTTATTGACGAGTCGACAACGACAGCTCCCGGGACGAAACACACTTTATCGGTCAATAGGCAACACGCCCCAGGTAAGTCCACATGACATCAACGTCATGCGCCATCCCTGTCACTCTCTCACTCACTTCAACTTTATGGGAACCACAATCCATACTATCATTTTCCGTTTCCTTTTTAAGTAAATTCAATACAACAAAAGCAGCACTGGCACACTATTTTTTTCCTGATTGGCAGGAATTTTTAAACGCTCGCTGAAAATAAACGGATCACCTGCGAACTTGTAGAAAATGATCGTTTTCTAGGATTTTAAATTTTAACCGTAGAAAATTAAAATTAAAAAATGCTTTTAGGAAATAGGCTAGATAGTAAGTTAGTTGTAATGCCGGGGGACCCTAATTGGTCTGGCGAGTATTTTTAAGGCCCTTTTTGCCGTTTTCCCCTCAAACAATCCCCACCTTACCACCCTTGACCTAGACCACACAGACGACCTTATCTCGCTGGCGAAGGCAAGGATCCGTCCCTACTCCAAGGAAGACAGTTTTCTGCAGGAGAGTGTGGAGGCCCCAAGAAAGCGCCTTCTGATAGACGACCAGCGAAAGCAGACGACTAAAGGTGATATGATGTTTTCTCCGCCGTTCCACATTGTGAACAAACAGGGCTATAACCAATTGCTAGTAGATGCAAATGTCTGTGCCACAGTGGCCTGTCAGAACCGCAACCAGAGTTTTTATTAGCCAGCGACCCTTTGACATCAACCGTTTGGAGGTTGCCTTGGAATTTCAATGAATTCCTTGGCTTGTCTGCACCCTTCCGTCTTTTTCCACGTCTCTGTGGTACCTTCAAATGCCGAGTCACTTCGTTCCGAGTTGGTTCGGCAGTTATTGGGTTTTCAGAAGACCCGAGCCGAGCTAATGCTCATATACGTTGAAAAGATTCATTTGTATGCAAAAATAATGTAACTTTTCTGACAGATTTTGATTATTTTTTTAACACGACACACATTTAGAACACTAGATACTTTACGTAAAAAATATGAAGGCATGAAAAGCACTTTAAAGAAAAAAAAGTAACAGCAAATAAATCAAGGACTTTAAATTTTATAGAACTTGTTGGAAACTCATACAGTTTTTTTTAATTCCCTGTTGTTGATCGAATGAACTAATTCGGGGATTTCATGTTTTTTTTTAGTATAATTTTTTATGTACAAATTCCTCGCGTTAATGCACATTTAAGGTTGATTCTCACTATACGTTCCATTTCCGTTCCGTAACCATTACATCGACGTTCCAGTAAATTCGGTCGTATGCACACTTTTCCGTCCGTAGAAGTCAGTTACTGATGTAACTTAATAGTGTGTGATTATGTTGATATAGAAATTAGCTTAAAATGTGGTCTGAAGAAAACTTAATTATAGCGGCTATTATATTGGATGAAGAAGCTCAATCGAAAAAAACAAAACGACGATTTTGGGTACATGACATGTTAAAAAAAAGAAATATTGAAGGAGAATATATTACGTTATATAAAGAACTCCTAGATGATGACACCAAGTTTTTCCAGTATTTGCGCATGTCAAAATACAAGTTTTACGACTTACTATCCAACATCGAACCTGTAATAAAGAAAAAAAATACCAAATTTAGGGAATCAATATCAGCGAAACATAAACTGTGCGTCTGTTTAAGGTAAGTAGTTTATTTTTATGAAATATACGAACAAACAAACCGTAGTCTTAAACATGAGAACATAATTGTTGTCACAATGTCCATCATTATACGAAAATGTTGCTAGGTATGATGCAGCTGTGGAAACTGAAGAAGCAGGAGAGGGCGACGGCGAACTCACATATCTAAGTTGATTAGAAGGAACGACATTTGGGACAGCATAATTGCTGTTATTAGGATATTGCTGTTTGGAATGTTCTTGTGGCCGATCCTGCGTTTGTAAAAGCTGTTCTAATTCATATTCATATTTAAATTACTCCTTTATAATAAATTGTATCGAACTGGCACGCATTTATGTTCACACTACCGATACCGTTTCCTGCACGTTTCAGCCTGTCCGGTAAAAATACGTTTCGAATGATATTCAACGTGAAGGACTGGAAAAGGAATGTATATGGAACGGAAGATGTGTATACACACACTTACTTTACATTTAATAATATTTTATGTAAAAGGACAGGAAGTCTTACGGAACGGAAATGGAACGTATAGTGAGAATCAACCTTAATGCGGACAAAATCCGGCAGTACGCGTCGTACAGCCGCTTCAAACAGTCTGGCTTCGGTACCGATAGCTTGTGACAACGACAAGAGCAGGTGAGTCCTATTAATGTGCATCGCTTAATTTAAATACAGTCCACTTAAAATCGTATGTTAAACACAAAAGTCTATTTGCGACAGAACTTATGTTATAGTAACATTAATAATGCGCAAGTTTCACACATTTACTTCACGGATAGTTATTTATCAAGTCGTAGTTCTTCTAGATAAGCAAGTTGAGAATAACAGCTGACTCAACTACCAAACAGCGCTATTCTTCTAAGTTATACTACTACATCCTTTAACATTACGTGGTTTGACAATGATCTTAGGACAATGCGGGAGCATCTCAGTCTTTTATGTGAGCTCAAATCACAATACAACATTCCAGATATAGAAAATCGGTACAAATATAATCAAAAAAAGTATAGGCAATCTATAAATGAGGCCAAAATCAGTGCAAATGACAACTTAACTCTCACTTGTACAAATCCCAATAAAGCAATGTGGCAAATAATAAATAGGCACCGTCATGGGATCCAGAATGTCCACCAGGAGGAATCCTTGCCCAGTCCTAATCATTTTAATGACTTTTTCTTTCTAATATAACTAATCATATAGTTTGCAAAGTTCCAAATTCGGATACAGATCCCTTAACATATTTAAACAATGTCATTAAGCCTAATTCTGCCTTTTCTTTTAAAGAGGTAAGTTTTAATAATGTGAGGAGGGTTTAAAACCAGCTGAGCAACAAACACGGTCGAGACATATATGGCCTTAATGAGCGCCTTTTGAGATCAGTCAAAAATGAAATACTTGTTCCTCTGACCAAATTAATAAATCTGTGTTTGAAAAGAAGCGTGTTTCCGGATGTCCTTAAGGCTGCGTGTGTGATTCCAATCTTTAAGAAGGTGGTCAACCTGAAAACTACAGGCCAATATCTCTTCTGCCTGTGGTTTCAAAAGTTCTGGAGAAGTGTTGGTCATTCAAATGGTGGATTTCTTCAATGTTGAAAATATTTTTTCTCCATGTCAGGTTGGTTTCAGAAAAAAGAGAAGTACAGTTCAGGTCCTATTAGATCTTGTAAATGCTATTTTAGACGCCTTCCACAATAAGCAGTATGACCCTGTTTTGTTTTTGGATTTGAACAAGGCCTTTGACTGTGTCGATCATGGTATCCTCCTCCTCAAACTTAAATATTACAATTTTGACCCCACGAGTGTGAATTTGATTAGCTCAAACCTGGAACGCAAGCATCAAGTGGTGAGGGTGGCGGGGGTGTCTTCGGCGGTGAGTGAGATTAACATAGGTGTCCCCAAGGGTCAATTCTTGGCCCTATATAGTTTTTAATATATATCAATAACCTTCCCTATAATGACCAAACGGTTAAATACACACTCTTTGCCGATGACACCACCGTTTCTCTTTCTGCTGATGCGTTGGATGAGGGGTTGAGGGCTGCCAGGTTGGCACGGGAGAGGGCAGAGGACTGGTTCTGCTCTAATAGGCTACTGCTGAATGCAGAGAAGTCGCAGATGGTAGTTTTCTCCCTTAGAGAATTGTTGGACACACCAAAAATCCCGGCAGTGACATTTCTGGGTGTGACTTTGGATCCCAAACTACAGTGGTGTGAGCCCTTGCAGGGAAACTTACCAGGAGCGCCTCTCCGGCATCTCTCTCGGTGCGTCTCTGCTGGTGTAATACGAACAGCTTATTTCGCAGTTTTTCATACACACATTAGCTATGCAATTCTTGAATGGGGACATTCGGCGGGAAGGCACAGGGTTTTCGGACTGCAGAGGAGGGCTGTGAGGGTAGTGTTTGGTTTGAGTTATAGGGAGGACTGCAAAAGTGCCTTCATTGATTTGAGGGTTTTGACTGTGCCTTGGCTTTATTTGTTTGCGTGGCTGGTGTAAGTGAGGGAAAACCTAGACCTTTTTCCAACTCATTGGGAAATGCATACCTATTTCTACGTAATGTTTTTTTTCTTTTAGTAGTCCATTCTATGTCGGTTTGGCCATCTGTATTTTATATTTTACATAGTACTTTGTAGGTTAGTCATATGCAACTAGGAAATTGTAAAACTTAGTATTTAGGATCTATTTTGCTTATTCTTTTGACCATACCTGACGTGTGTAAACATTTTTTTATGTAAGTAACAAAGTATTGATTGATTGATTGATTACATCATTAATTTATCAGCATTTTCTCACACACAGAACGCTTTTTTGAAATTATTGTGGTGCTTTTGTTGGCAACAGTACGTAAAAGTGACTTTAAAAATACGTATAGGTATAGTTAATTCGGTGTTGCGTACTGTCACAGGCGTTTTAAGTTCAGTAGTCAGTAGTTTGCATCATTTCCTTACACATGTAATAAAGCAGATGCGTTTACATATTAAGTGAGTAGTAATTGAATCTTAAAAGGCCTCCCTTTGGCCAAACAACCCAAGCCAAAACGAAATGTTTTGATGCCAACTCTCAGTGAGGATAAGCTGAATCAACAAGCTAAATCTTGCTGTGGTTCGGAGACGATTTCTCATAAGAAAATAGTTATTAATGTTAACATGCGTTACTAATATGGTATGAACATTTTTGAAGTGATTTGAACTGTCTGGTCTTTGTTGGTGGAACAGAATCGAACCAACAAAGGAACGAATCCAACCTCGAAACAGGAGCACGACCCTCCAACTCAAGATCAGGTGAGAAAAGCAATCAAGTCGCTAAAAAAAAACAAATCAGCGGGTATAGACAACATCCCGTCAGAAGTAATAAAATATGGAGAAGCACAATTAGCAAAAGCGATAACGGACCTAATTAAATGGAGAACCGAAAAAATATCCAACGAGAACCAGCATCATCTGTCCAATCCACAAGAAAGGAGAACAGTAAGAATGTAAAAATTCTAAGCACAACATATAAAGTCTTCCCAACCATCCTCCGAAACAAACTAGAACCACTAGCCGAAAACATCATTGGCGATTATCAAACAGGTTTTAGAGCAGAAAGATCAACCACAGACCAATTATGTGCCATAAAAAAGTTCTGGAAAAGGCTGGGAATATGACGTTGATGTGTACCAACTCTACGTGGGCTTTAGACAGGCATAGGGCAGCATGAACAGAAAAAAAGTTCTACAGCATCATGCCAGACTTTAACAAACCACGAAAATGTGAAAGGCTAACAAGACTTACAATGGAGAACTCTGAAAGCCGGGTGAAGATACAAGGAAACCTAACAGACCCATTTTAAATAAACCAAGCCTCAAGCAGAGAGCCTCAATACTCAAGCATTAGAATACGCAGTAAGGAAAACCACGGTAGACACAAACTCGTCGCTGCTACGCAAATCTATCCAAATAGCAGGATATGCAGATGATATAAACATAGACTGTGAAGGCTTTCAAAGCCGGTCGAAACTGATTCTTGAAAGTTTTCCGGGCTTATTGGCCGTGGTCGTATTGAATTACTTAACGTATAACGTTTTGACCACAACTGCGGCAGACAGTCCGTCGCGTCGGTTCAGTCATCGACGAGAAGTACGGGAGAGCATTTAGATCGTTACATCATTGCCTTTGATAATGTCCGCCGCAGTTGTGGACGAAACGTCAGGAAGTAATTCCATACGACCACGGCCCATAAGCCCATAAAACTTTCAAAAATCAGATATAAACATACTTGGAAGAAACTTTACATTGGTGAAAGAAACCTATGTATAACTAGAAGTCGCGACTGAAGAATAAGAACCATAAATAAAATATCTCAGTTAGATATGTTAAACCTTAAAAAAGAGCTCTAATAGTATATTAAGTATCAATAACAGTAAGTAAGCTTTACTGATCGATGACAAAGTTTGGAGGCTGCGAAGCGAAGCCTCTAAACTTTAAAAAAAACTCTAATCAGTAAAGCTATTACTGTTCGTGATGCTTACACTATTTTTTGTACGACTTCAACAAAATTATCTGGGGTAATTGCACAAGTGCATAAAAATTACCGATAATTTTGCATGAAAACTTGTTATCTCTTAACTGCATGAGTTTATTTTCTAAAAAAGCCCTCCACCTTCGGTGTCGGGCTCTTTCGCCAAAAAAATATGAAAATGACCGAATGCAGTTTGCAAAGATAACAAGTTTTCATGCAAAATTATCAGGTCATTTTTAAGGCACGAATGTAATTTTGGGGAATATTTCCCTCATGTGTTAAATGTCCCATATGAGCAGTGCATTTTCACCAGAATGACAGCGAATATTTCCCTCATGTGTTAAATGTCCCATATGAGCAGTGCATTTTCACCAGAATGACAGCGATAATTGCATTCTAAAGTGATAATTGCATTTCGATAATTGCACTGTACGTATCTATAACGACTGCATTGTTGTAGAGTCTATTGCTAGTATACTAATTGTTGTCTTTGCGCAGTTTTTTGACTTTTTATAACCAAACAATGTCAAACGCGATGTCAACAATAAATTAATGAACGGTTTGGAACTTGTTTATTGAGCTCCATTGAGCAATCTATAGTTGCAGCAAAACCAAAACATTTTCTTTATTCGGGAAATATTCCCCAAAATTACATTCGTGCCTTAAAAATGACCTGATAATTCTGCGTTCAAACTTGTTATCTTTGCAAACTGCATTCGGTCATTTTCATATTTTTTTCTAAAACAGCCCTCCACCTTCGGTGTCGGGCTCTTTCGCCAAAAAAATATGAAAATAAACTCATGCAGTTAAGAGATAACAAGTTTTCACGCAAAATTATCGGTAATTTTTATGCACTTGTGCAATTACCCCCGAATATTTCCCGAATAAAGAAAATGTTTTGGTTTTGCTGCAACTATAGATTGCTCAATGGAGCTCAATGAACAAGTTCCAAACCGTTCATTAATTTATTGTTGATATCGCGTTTGTCATTGTTTGGTTATAAAAAGTCAAAAAACTGCGCAAAGACAACAATTAGTGTACTAGCAATAGGCTCTACAACAATGCAGTCGTTATAGATACGTACAGTGCAATTATCGAAATGCAATTATCACTTTAGAATGCAATTATCGCTGTCATTCTGGTGAAAATGCACTGCTCATATGGGACATTTAACACATGAGGGAAATATTCGGGGGCAATACCATAAGTGTATGGTTACATTAGATGCGGATACGAGCGATTTTTTAATCGTGCGACGTCGTACGATCATTTGTCGTACGATTGTGTGGTTATATTACTTGCGTTTTGTATGGTGCATTTAAAAACAAAATGGCCGAAGAATTAGACCATTTATATTTTCTTGAAAGCAGTTGTTTGAAATATATGTTGATTAATAAAAGGAAGCATTGGGTTAATGACATATATTTAAAGCGAGATGAAGAAGGGGAGTATGTAACGCTTTTTAAAGAGTTAAAGGAACAACCGCGAAAGTTCTATGAGTATTTCCGAATGACACCTTCAACCTTTGAATATATTCTCTATGGCCTTTTTTACTGTTGCTCTGTTGTGGTATTCTTTGCATTTTTGATCCCACAACACCTTTCTGGTTTGAACACACAAAATTAATTTTTCTAAGTCCATTTTTAAATAACTAATTTAAGTTATTTGTTGTTTTGTCCACTATAAAAGCGGTATAAATCTGTAAAATCGTACGCTGTCTTACAGAAAAACAAACAAGTTTGTTCCGCTCAAATACTCGTACGACCACGTACGATACGGTCAGACTAAATCGCAAGCAATGTAACCGCACAGCTTTAAATTACGGAGTTTGTTTTTATCTGAGCTATCGTACGACGTCGCACGATTAAAAAATCGCTCGTATCCGCATCTAATGTAACCATACACTAAGAGCTCAGATTTAGCCGGATAATTTTTGTGCTTGTCTTAGAACACTTTCTTTTTGGTGTAACTGCACGAGTCCTGTTGAGCCAACTGTTGCCAAACAGGTCGAGTTTTGTACCATAAAGAAAGTATGAGAAGACAAGCGGAAAAATTATCCTGTTCAAAATCTGAGCTCGAATGGTATTTGATAAGACAATTCCATGAATACAATCAATAATATAATAAGACTGCGACTTCCTTGTACTGGCAGAAATACATTTTTCTGGTTCTTTTGATTTTCTGCAGTAGAACTCTATCCGAAGCGAGTCATAACCAAAACAATACGAACAAACAGTGCCAGCAAAAATCTCAAGGTGAGACATTGCAACAATAGAAGTGTAGTGAAAATCCGTGGAAACGATGAAATCAACAGCAAAATTTATCCGATTTTTTTTACTTGCAAACTCTCTTTCTTCCTCATTAGTCGATAGCAAACCGTGTTTTGATGACTTATATATGGCATTTTTTGTACATGAGTGGAATTGTCGGGGGCAATACCACAAGAGCTCAGATTTAGCCGGATAATTTTTATGCTTGTCTTAGAAAACTTTCTTTTTGGTGTAACTGCACGAGACCTGTTGTAACTAAATAACGAGAGCGTAACTCGAGTGATTTTGCCAAACAGGTCGTTTTGTACCATAAAGAAAGTATGAGAAGACTAGCGGAAAAATTATCCTGTTCAAAATCTGAGCTCGAATGGTATTTGATAAGACAATTACATGAATATAATCAATAACTTCCTTGTACTGGCAGAAATAAAATTTTCTGGTTCCATGGAAACGATGAAATCCCACAGCAAAATTTATCCGATTTTTTTATCCACTAGCAAACTCTCTTCCTTCCTTATTAGCCGATAGCAAACCGCGTTTTGATGAAAAAATGCCTTATATACGTCATCAAAACAAGGTTTGCTATCGGTTAATAAGGAAGGAAGAGAGTTTGCTAGTGGATAAAAAAATCGGATAAATTTTGCTGTTGATTTCATCGTTTCCACGGATTTTCACTACACTTCTATTGTTGCAATGTCTCACCTTGAGATTTTTGCTGGCACTGTCAATTTTGATGTTTGTTCGTATTGTTTTGGTTATGACTCGCTTCGGATAGAGTTCTACTGCAGAAAATCAAATAAACCAGAAAAATGTATTTCTGCCAGTACAAGGAAGTCGCAGTCTTATTATATTATTGATTATATTCATGGAATTGTCTTATCAAATACCATTCGAGCTCAGATTTTGAACAGGATAATTTTTCCGCTTGTCTTCTCATACTTTCTTTATGGTACAAAACTCGACCTGTTTGGCAACAGTTGGCTCAACAGGACTCGTGCAGTTACACCAAAAAGAAAGTTTTCTAAGACAAGCATAAAAATTATCCGGCTAAATCTGAGCTCTTATGGTATTGCCCCCGAACATTCCATCCGATGCGCCGATCCAAGTTTAAGGATACCGGGACATGTCCAAAAGTAGCTGTTTTGTGGATTTGCATTTTACATGGGGTTAAATGGGTAACTCCCTTATTTTAAGGCCTAGAAGGTTGAGACTTCGTATTAGCGGGGTAAGTTTGGGACACCCCTGGGATGCGGTGTTGCCAAGTTGTGCACTTTTTCCCTAAATTTAGGGAAATTGTATATAGTGACCCCTCGTTTTTACCCTAAATTTCAGGAAATCTTAATTTGGCTATGAGCCCTTTGTGCATATTGTTTCATTGTTGTTATATTGTGCATCATTCTGGGATATATAACATGTAATTGGGGGTTGTTAATCAAGTGTAGCCGGGGTTTGTTTTCAGTAAATCATCTTGGTATACTTGTAGCTATAATCTTCTGAAGATAACTTTAAAAGGACGACCCTTATAAAGAACGTAGGGTGAATTAAATGCGAGTGGTGGTAAGAAAAATAAACCAAGTATTTTGTTTAAACATTTTAAGGGTAGAAGATCAACCGTTGCTGAGGGTTTTTTCACTAAATCGACTAAGAGTAGATATAGGAATAATATCCTGTCAATAACTCGGAAAGGCTGGGTGCTTTAAGGGAATAAGGGTTAATTAAATTCGAGGTGGTCCAAAAAGTAGAACTTTTTTACAATTTAAATAGTTTATAAGGGTTGATCGACCGTGGCTGGGGTTTTTTTTCACTAAATTGACTAAGGGTAGATATAGGAATAATAACCACCTCTCAATTCATTAACCCTCACTCCCTTAAAGTACCCGGCCTTTCTTTTTGACAGTAGAGTTTTTGACAGGATATTATTCCTCTATCTACCCTTAGTCGATTTAATGAAAAAAAAAAAAAAAAAAAAAACCGCAACGGTCGATTTTCAACACTGAATAGTTATTTATGTATTAAGCGCAAAAAGTATGCCTTTAATGCGCTGAGAATGAAGTTTCGTTTGAATTTTGTTTTGAAGAATCATTCATATACATATACAGGGTGTCCCACGACGAAAGACATCGATTGATATTGGAAAAAGTATAAATGGGAGAGTTTTGCAAATTAGGCTGTATACTGATGTGGGCATGCCCAATCTAACTAAAATATTTTCAAGATGGTTGCACTTCCGTTTATACCGGAAGTAGATCACAACTTTCTTATTTTAAATAGAACACCCTATATATTAATACATATTTGGATTCCTCACAAAATTCTGACCAACTTTTGTGTACAATGCCCTATGCCTATCTCTAGCCGTTTTCAAAATATTTGATGTTTTTCCAAAAAACTGACAGTTGCAACGCTCAACATATTTTTGTACTCTGTCAAAACCGTAATTCATTTTGCAATGAAAATTTGGGTTATTGTAAATAAAGGATCGTTTTATTAAACTGAGGGTGCGTAATGACGAAAAAAAAAATCATAAACCTGCCACTAAAAAAAATGAAAAATTTCAAGTTTTTTAAATAGAAACCCACATTTTTTATGACGGAATCATTTTGAGCATTAAAAATTACTATACGTTTCAATTTACTTGCTTATACCTAAATCCAACTCATTTCGTTTTTCTATCCTTATAGTCAGAGAAGATACGGCAAAATTTATAAGGGCTAATTCTGCAAAATAATGGCATTTGATCAAATTTATGTATTAAGTAACTTATTAGAAATTTGTTTTTTCAACACTCTGCATATGAATTTTGACAACACCATTATAACCATAGCTTCAAACACCTTTTGTTCAGAGTATTTTAGAGCAATTGATAATGGGACTTTTTAAATTTGGACCCTTTCAAAGCATGATAAGCAAACTCCAGATTAGGCAAATAAAGGTACCTGAAACATAAGCTATTTAGTATTAGCAGCTCATTAATACCTCTACCAGAGTCCTTTTTATAGTATTAGGTAAATCACCTTGTCAGCTTCTGCTAAATACACCTTTACTCTATATCCATGTTTCTTCGAGAACCACGGGCTTGAATAAACTCGGTTTTTGTAGTGTTCTTGTAAAAACTCTTCTTGGGAGTAAGTAAATATACCAGGTGTCCAAGAGCACCCTGGACATAGGAGATTAACATGGGAAAACGGTTTTGATTTTTTTGCGCCTGTACGGTTCATTTAATGGAAAAACGCTTTAGATAAAAGTTGTAGAGCACATTTTCAGCTATCTACTTGTAATTTTTTCAATACCGTAGATTTGACCATTAAGACGAAAAATGGATCTGAAATTCGGAAATTTTAAATCTCCCGCCAAGCGGTCGTTAAGGAAAGTTTATATCCGGTCGTGCTACGTGCTACCAACCTTTCAAAATCATAACAAATCGTTGTCAGTCATTCTGTAATCAAAACATTCAAAACAAGTTTATTTAGTAATAATTTTGAGTTACTACCCACATAATGCGAAGAAAATACAATCAAATCGTGATAAAAACACTTTATCAGTAGCCACAGCCCAAAAATCTGGTAAGTTGCATTCATAACCTCATTCAATGTCTCTACTAAACTTATTTACTTTGTAGTAAAATTCTTTAAGAAAACACTGGTTTTGCTTGCAAATATTTAATGAGGATGACCGAATCACCTATCTCAAGCCTCTTTATAACACTACCAAACGATTTAAAGTGATAAAAACAATGGACTAGGAAGGCCTGCAGATGTTTGAAGATAGGTATGTTGCTTTACTACACAGGGACCACAAAAGAGGGTAAATACTTCCCTCAAAAGTGGTGCAATTTAGTGACCTATGTGACTGATAGTTTTATTGTATCCTTCTGTTTTGTAGTGTTATCAACACACCATAGTGTTTAAGTGGTTTTACATTGTATGATGTTAATAAAAAGGCATTTTTCATAACTGATTGTCAATGTTTTTTCCCATCTCTACAGGGTAAGGTAAGTACTGATATTTAATTAGCTCCATTAGTTAACTTGAACATCATTCACCTACAAGGATACTTGTAAAATGTCTACTAATCAAACATAGTTTATTTGCAAGTAATGTGTAACTCGAGTTCACATTTGATTAGTAAAGGTATGTCCTGTGACATGGTGTATTGAATTAGAAGCAAATTGTTTCTCTTTAGAGACTTTCAATCACTACATTTCACCTACCTTTGCTAATTTGGAACTCCACTATTATCCAAACAAACATTAGGTTAGTAAGACAAAGTTGTTTTTAGCATAGCTTGTATGGTGACAGGTTCACCCACTCACACTCAATCTGTGGAACAATCACTGTTTATGTGGTAAGACCAGTTTTCTTTGCCACCTATTGTACCTAAACTTTTCACTTGAAGAAAATGTATACTGTACCTTGAACTGTGAATAAATAATTAATACAAACGTTCAGTGTACAAAGTTTTATTTGGAACAATTGAGTGTGTGGAAAAAAGAACACAATTATAATGTTAATACCTAAACCTAGAATAGAACAGCTCATGTAGATAGCTCAATTGAAAAGTTGGTTTTTTGACAATACCTACCCATATACAAAAAGTTTTGTCACCTGACTGATAATTTGACTGTGTAAGTCCATATTCTCTTCTTAGAAGGGGTTTCTCAGAGGTTTTATAGCCAGTTTAAGATTATTCACATTTCACAGGCACATCAAATTTTGAGATTTAAGTCAGATATCAACACTGAATCATTTTAAGTTTTAGTTGCAACACTGGTGAAGACCCTCGCTGATGATAGTCCATGAGGTTAAGCACATTGAAACTAAATCACACCACTTTTGAAGGAAGTATTTGGCCCCTTTGTTGTTGTCCCTGTACAGTAGGAAACTTATCTTCAAAGATCTTCATTGTCCACTGTTTTCATCACTTTAAATCGTTTGGTAGTGTTATGAAGAGGCTTGAGATAGGTGATTCGGTCATCCTCATTAAATATTTGCAAGCAAAACCAGTGTTTTCTTTAAGAATTTTGCTACAAAGTAAATAAGTTTAGTAGAGACTGAATGATGACTGAATGAGGTTATGAATGCAACTTACCACATTTTTGGGCTGTGGCTACTGATAAAGTGTTTTCATCACGATTTATTTGTATTTTTTTCGCAGTATGTGGGTAGTAACTCAAAATTATTACTAAATAAACGTGTTTTGAATGTTTTGATTACAGAATGACTGACAGCGATTTGTTATGATTTTGAAAGGTTGGTAGCACGGCCGGATATAAACTTTCCTTAACGACCGCTTGGCGGGAGATTTAAAATTTCCGAATTTTAGATCCGTTTTTTATCTTAATGGTCAAATCTACGGTATTGAAAAAATTACGAGTTGATAGCCGAAAATGTGCTCTACAACTTTTATCTAAAGCGTTTTTCCATTAATTGAACCGTACAGGCGCAAAAAATTCAAAACCATTTTCCCATGTTAATCTCCTATGTCCAGGGTGCTCTTGGACACCTGGTATGTGCTGTTTCATGGTGACAGTGTTTTCTATTAGAAAAGGCATCCTTTTCTGTTCCACAAACTCTAGTTCCTTCAGAATGTTTCACCGGGCCCCTTGACAGTTGTAAAGTGTATTAAGAAGGTGGCATTTTCAAAACTGACTACCGAAACACACACACATTATCTAGTCTCACATGTAGTATCGCAGTTAAAAACAAGTTAAATCAAAATACTCCTTAAAATATTGTAAAATTTACATCAAAAATAAAAAGTGTCCCTTTGTTTACTTTTTGTCAACAATGGCGGCCGATTTTCCGAGCCTTGTCGTCCTGATTCAATGCCGACGAGACTAGATTTTTTAGTTTTTTTTTACTAGAATTATGTAATAGACAAGAAAGGCAAATGATGACATAACCGCCACGGGAAAATAAATGGACCATAGTCTTGCTTCAATGTTATTGAAAATAAATTTTATCGGGCACATCGATGACAATGCGCTATAAACACTGTAATTTTGTGAACTGTATTGTTTTTAGCAGATTTTACAGCTCTATTAAAAATTCACGTTATTGTAAAACACAAAAAAATCTAACTTACCTTTTAGGTTTTACATAAATATATCCGTCAGGAAGGTCTGCAGAACTGGAATATTTTTTGATATTGTAAAACGAATTTATTTTACGGGAATAAACACATTTTTGCACAATATGTGGCGCTCTAATCAGTTTATGGACGATCATTACTTTATCTGTTTAGTGCTTGCAGTATTAAAAAACATTGCTCGAGACACTGTTTTAGACTAGCTTTTATTGAAGCATAACTGTGTAAATCTCAAGTGATCTGTGTGCAACAAATTATGTAACATAATTATGAATTTTTTATGGGGAACATACAACATTACACAACTTTAATTATGGGGAACATAATTATGAATTATGTAACTAACATATAGAATGATCGTATTACGTTGAAACAAATACAAAGTTAATGTTGTTAAAAATCGGGTTAAAAATACATAAAAAATACTTTAGCTAGGATTTGTACATACATTAAACAAACATTAAAACTTAAAACTAATGATATTACAAAAGGAAGGGAATGATACGCAGTCGTCTCCACAATACTACGATATTACGTTTCAACTCATTCTCTCATAATAGCTATTTATGATATGAGTGTTAAAAGTTCGTTTTTAACAATTTTAACACAAATAGCATACCATATTTTTTCTACAAACGCATTAAAAATTTGAATAATTCTTTATATTTGAGAAATGTATTTTCTGCAGTCAAACCAGTTCCATTTGTCAATAATTCCATAACGATCATTGTTGCCTTCAAAAATAAATTTGTTTGAAGGGTGTCATATAATTTAAAAACATTTTGTAAATATAGTTTTCAACACGTGTTGATATCAGCTTCGTTGCATAAATGAATGAAGAAATTGCCATGGAACAGATTGATGAGACTGCAAGAAAGGTCACGTTGGGCCTACTACCAAAGAAGTTCCGACAATAGTAAGAAATAGCATATAATTATTTAGCCACGACCGGTATATTATGAAGGTTTAATACGTCTATTTGGCGTGGATTAAAGACCTAACACACGACAGAGTATTAAAGTACACTACGCTTACCTGCAAAGTCAGTAGGTACCTATTTTTATCAGTTTGTTTCCTCATGTTCTCACTCCGCTCTCTAGAGGGTAACGAACAAGCAGATACTCTGGCACGAAAAGGAGCATCAGCGTCACTGATCGGGCCAGAACCATTCTGCGGCCTTGGGAAAGCATATGACCAGGAAGTACTTAATAAAGCTGAAGAAGAACTGAGAGCAAGACTTCCAAGACTGAGGCAGGCCAAAGATCTCCTCGGCAATTTTAACCGAGCAAGATCGAAGACACTGATTAACTTCAGCAAAATTAGTCTCAAGGCATTAACGGAGTTTCTAACGGGTCATGATCGACTCAGATACCACCTAAGGCAGCTAGGCCTAGAAAAGGACAGTACCTGCAGGTTTTGCGGAGAAGAACCAGAAACACCCCACCACATCTTGCTGGAGTGTTATGGTGTACGCCACAGAAGATTAAACACACTGGGATTACACCAGCTGGCTGTGGAAGAAATACCTCGAACAGGCCCACTCAAGATCCTGAAATTCCTAACGGAACTAAATCTTGAGGGGCTGCTATGAACAAGGAAACCTTGAGATAGCAGAATAAGATGGGGTACAATAGATCTAATCAGACCGCAGTACATCTGTCACCATCCACACCTACCATTTTCATTACCATTACTCCGCTTTCACTTTCCTATAATTGACCAGTTTAGGCTGTAGTCAGAATCACAATAAAAACCACCCTTCGATTTTATAGTATTTTATTTGGGATTATTATTAACATTATAACATTATTTAGATCAAAAACAAACTTATTTTGATCAGAAGTTTTCGAATCCACTTTATTCGGAGTTTCTGAAGAACTGGAGAGGCCAACAACTTTGCGGACCAACAACTTGTATTTTTTTAGCAATTGTCATTTTGCGGCACAATTAATCTTCAATATAACTTTCCGCTACCGTACTCGACTTCCAACTTCCGTGGCGCTTGAGAGTGGTAATATCGCCTCCAGCATTGACCAATAATGTTGCCAAAGAGCGCCTCATTCCATGTCCCGTAAAAAGGATCAGGGCGTCCAAGAAACGACGCCACTTTTGAAAGAGTTTTCGAAATTGTTTTGACGCCTATAGGTTGTGTAGTACATTTTCCAACCACATATCTCAAGAAGAATCTCCCATCAGCAGTTTTAGGGCGTAAATTTATGTATTTTCGACATATTTCTACTGCATTGACTGTAGAGGCTTCTTCAATAATCGTGAAGCTTCTTGAAATGTTTGCTTTCGTATTCGGAATGACCACATAGAAGTAACTGCCTTTGTCTTGGACTTGACTGATATCCAAAAAGGTTAATCGACAGGCATATGCGACTCCATGATCGTTGGAACAAAAAAAAAATTACAATGGGGACCAAGAGTGGAAGCATGCAAAAACAGAGGATGCCCACCAGCCCGATAGAATGACGACATAGTAATCCTCGCTGGAAACTGGGTGCTGATGGCACAGGACCGGAGGGAATGGCAAAGTATGAGAGTGGCTTTTAGTCCAGTAGTGGACAGTATAGGCTGATGATGATGATGATATTTGTGAAGAAATCATTTTTGAGGCAAAATGAATGACGGTCCTGATTTTAGAAGAAACGGTATTTCAAATCCATAGTTGTTTATTAAATTCGACTGAGGTATTTCGGAGATAGAGGCCGTTAAAAATAGCCAAAAATTTAGCTGTATCGATCTTTTCCGTGAGGTATTTAGTTAGATGGATAAAGCAAAGAAGAAGAGTATGGAATGAGCACGTAACCAGGATGGAAATTCACTGACTAGTCGAGATAGCAAGAAACGGGAGACTGGGAACACGAAGACCACTTGGCAGACCACCAAAGAGATGGAGAGAATGCTGAACATCAGGATCGCAGGACAACTGAGAGGTGGAACTGGAGAAAACAAGCCATAGACATAATACCAAAAGAAGAAGACTTACTATAGTAATAGGACGATGATTAAGGTAATTAACAAATCTTTTTAGAAACTGTTTTACAAACTTTCTTACAAACAACAGGTATCCGATGTTTCTTTAAGTGCTAAATTGTACGACTGGAAAATTTTAATCGCTTTTAGAAGGTCCTGGGCGACTAGTTGCGGTTCTTGAAACGCGGCAAAATGGCCAGTGTCTCTATCGGTTAGATGCAACAGTTTAGGAAAAATTTCTTTTAAAACACCGTCGGCCATGTAAAGATCGTACTTTGATCTTAATATCACAGTGGGTACTTTGACAGGGATCCTGAAGATTAAATAAATCCGAGACTGACGTTAACTAACTCTAATATTTTTTACCTTAATATTGTAAATGTGTCACTCCATAAAGTTTTACTAAATGTTTCATAGTAAATCCGAAAAGCACTGGTAGAACTTCCAGTTATCCAATAGTACATCAAATTGTCTATTAAACTAGTGCAAGTGAACACAGTCTGCAGATTTCCCTGTTCGTACTTTGATATCCAGGTAAAATTAGCTCCCGTAATAAACTTTTCCACGTGGTAAGCTGCCAAACCTAAAGGAGAATCATCCAGCGCCGGACCTGCAATCACAACTCACATACAATTATCCAGCCTCTGAAATAAATATCTGACCAATTGAATCGGGTTTAGTAGATTGGAGATGCAAATAGCCGCTTTCCTGAAAAATAAACCTGCCCTTTTCCGTGAGCGGATACACTCTGTCGTAATGCTCGAGTTTAAGAAACCGAGAGGGCCAAATCCACCCTAAAGTTTGTTTAATGTAGCTTTGTGATGTGTAAACTAGTGGAAAATTGGTGTGAAATCCCAAAACTGATTCTGGATAAAGCACGCTTAGAATGTGCAAAGTTATGGATCCTATGTCTCCACCTGAAATAATTTAGAAATCTAATTTAATAAGTTTACATTAATTTAATACAAAAATAATGAAGGTTTGTTTAGGCTTGTTGTTGTGGTTGTTGGTGATGCGGAGGGCTATTTAGCCCAGGTATACGCATGGGTCTCAGATGGACCCGTCGCGTCCCGCTAGCCGGAGCTACAGCAGTCCCGTTGATTCAAAGAATCTAACGATGCTGGTCGGATGCAGCTCCCTTAAGCAGGGCGCCCACTGAATCGGCACAGACCGACCGGCACGACCGGCAATTTTTAATATGTACGTAAACACGTAAGCAAGCGCCTATCGAGTCGGCACCGGCCGGCCAGCACAGCACGCACAGACCCGCCACCGCTCCGTATTCTCGAAGGGGCAAAAACTGCCGGTAGGTCCGACAATCTGAGACCATTTGAGCAGTAGCAAAGCAAGCAACAACACGTTACCACAATGACAGACGAGCTGCTAATTGAAAGTGTTCGGCATTATAATTTTTTATATGATCCAAAAGATCGTTTTTATCATGACAACATGCGAAAGGAAAACGCGTGGATGGAAATTCAGAAAAAAACTGGAATGTCCGGTAAGTATTTTTTTTTATTTTAATTATAATATTTTACACGATATACACGGTGATTGATAGTCGATGGTAGGTTAGACATTTAGGGAAAACAAAACATGGAAATTTTTTGAAAATTGGGTTACTTAGGTATAAGTCTTCTATCGATATAAAATATTTTCAAAGTTGTAACACTTCCGGTTATACCGGAAGTTGACCATAGCTTTCTTATTTGAAATGAAACACCCAGTATATTACATATTTAGATTCTACGGAGAACTTTGAACAACTTTTATGTACAATGTCCTATACCTATACCTGTATTAATTTTCAAAATATTTATTAAGTTACCAGTAAAAAATGACAATTGCTTTGCTCAAAATAATTTTGTATAGTGTCTAAATGCCTACTTACTTTTGGCTAAAACTTTGAGCTATGGTCAATAAAGGTTCATTTTATTGAACTAATAAAGCAAAATGACACATTTATACTTCCGATATAACCGAAAGTGTCACAACTTTGAAAATATTTTAGATCGTTAGATCAGCAGTCATAACCTAGGTAGCCAAGTTTTCAAAAAATGTACATGTCTAGTCTTTCCTAAACGACTAATACCTACCATCGACTATCAATCACCCTGTATAACTAGGTATTTAATTTATCCTCCCTACATTAATTTTTTCATTTTGCCATGGCACTCTTCCTTGATTAGAGACAAAATATTGCTTAAATTGTTCTCTTATCTCAAAGGCATCCCGTTGGAAATTACCACCAATATTTAGTAAATCATTTAGGCCTGCTAGTAATTCTTCGTTGTCAAGTTCTCCAGGTTGCCAAAAACAGGAATCGTTTCTTAAGAAATTATGTAAAGCAGTACATGCTAGAGTAATTATATCAAGATGCTCCGGTGAAATATTGAATTTTTTGTAGAAAATGCGAAACTTTTTAGTCATTATTCCGAAGGCATTTTCACTGACACGTCTAGCTCGGCTATGACGATAGTTATAAATTCTTTTTGCTTCTTCATTTGCTGCCTGGGCTCCAGGGTATGGCCTCATAAGGTTTGGCAATAAAGGGAATGCTTCATCTCCTACAAAAACATTTGGCAAAGCAATATTTGTTTCAGGCAAAAATTTGTCTTCAGGAATATTTAGCGTTTTTGTTTGAAGGCTTTTTCCTAGTTGGGAAGAACGAAATATCCCACCATCACTATTTCGACCATAGGCTCCAACGTCGACAGCTATGAATCGATAATCGGCATCTACCAAAGCCATTAAAACAATACTAAACTCTTTCTTGTAATTATAGTATAGTGATCCAGAGTTTGGCGGTTTTTCAAACACAATATGTTTTCCGTCCAAGGCTCCGATACAATTTGGATAATTCCACTTTGTTCGGAAGCCCTCCTCTATTTTCGTCCACTGTTCAGTCGTAGGCTTAGGCATTACCAAAGGAGACAAAATGGTCCATATTTGTTCACAAGTATCGTAAATTATTCTTCTCACCGTAGTTTCCCCTAGTCTATAGCTGAACGCTAATGAAGAAAAACTATCTCCATGTCCCAAAAACCTGAAATAATAAATAAATAATTCCTAAAGCACGTTTCTCGAAATAAGCACTATCAAAATTAATATCTGAAGTAATTATTTGGTTGAGACTTGGTTTTCCCATTTTTTTCTAATTAATTGTTCTAGTTTCAGAATGTAAAAAAAGATGGGGTTTACTGAGAGACGGATTTCGGAAGGCCTTGAAAAACAGGCAAACCAGAAGCGGACAAGCAAATGTTCCAGTAAAAAAATGGAAATTTGAAGATATCATGTCGTTTATGGTTCCCTTTTTTGCTGAGAGAAATCAAAGATCTAATCTTTCTGTAGACGAATCCCAGAATTCTCCTAATGACATTATCATTGACACGGAATCTGTGGATCTTCCTGAGATCGAGCACACTCTTCTCTCACCAACCAGCATCACATCCGAACGAACTACTTCCCCGCCACTACGTTCTATAGAGTCACCATCGCTGTCAACAACTTCACACATATCAGAAAAAAGAAAACAACAAAACCAACCACAACCTGCTTTATCGCAGGTACTTCAAGAATATTTAGGGGAAAGAAAGCAGTTAAAACTCGAAAGAAAACCCGACCATTTAAAAAAATTTTTTGAAAGTATGGAGGAGACCGTACGGACATTTCCACCTCTTTATCAAATTGAAGTTAAAAACAAAATTTATAACCTTGTATCAGAGTACGAATATAAGACTTTGATCAGTAATGATAACCGACCTGCACAGGAAGCCACGGAAATCTCTTGTAACTTCCAGCAACGAGCTCAAACAGCACAAACCGAAAGTTTGAAAAATTTGCACCCAACAACTTTCCAACCAAGTTTTCAGCAGACATTTTTACATCAATCACATTGGGAACCATCAGGAAATTTGTTAGCAAACACCAATCCCGATGAGCAGTTACAAGAACGCAGCTATGATTATTCTTTAAATAAAATTTAAATATTTAAATAATATTTATTCATCAGCCGTCTACAGTCCCTATCGTAAGATCGAACTCTACTGGCTCCGCTTCCGCAGAACACTGCCGACAAAACTACGAGTTAAAAACTCTGGGTTTTCAAGGCGCTCAAGACTCCGCTAGACTGACAAAAAAAATTCGGAAATTGGGAACAGGTGAAGAACCACGCGACTCGGCAACGAAAGGTTTTACTGGAGGGGACCGACGCGTTTGGATATACTTATATAGAGTCATGAAAACAGCCACAGAAGATATGATAACAGCATTCATTAAAAACAAAAGTGGTTTTGAGCACCTAAAAATCATTGTAAAGGAGATAGTAAACTCTGAGGATAAACTTAGATCTTTTGTAGTGGTAGCCCCATTGGACAAAAAGGATGATATGTACAAAACGGACTTTTGGCCTAGAAATGTTGGTATTAGAAGATTTGATTTTAGCAGGAATCAAGAATTCCTCAAGGAAACGAAAGACTTATTTCCATAAGGACCCAACAGTTAATGCTGCCCCGGCCATAAGCAACTCCAGAACAACATCACCATGCGATTTAGTTGATAGACCTCTCAATATAGTGCATCAAAACATCCAATCACTAAAAAATAAAATCGATGAACTTGAAGTTTTCTTAGAGCTGGAAAGAGTGAACATTTTGTGCATAACTGAAAGTTGGTGCTCAGACTACCAGATGGCTGCCTTAAACATCAAAGGCTACAACATAGCTAATTTCTATAATCGAACGAACAATCAACATGGCGGAGTTGTGATATTGGTGAGTGATAATATAGACTATGTGCCTATTACAGTTCCTCCTGGTCTATGTATTGAAATGACATTCGAATGTGCATGCATCCAGTTGTGTAGAAATAATATTAAAACAAATGTTCTTTGTGTATATAGGTCACCCCTATCTCAGAGGGTTGACTTCCTTAAACAACTGGAGGCTTGTCTTACATTCTTAACCAATACATTTCCCTTTAGTCGTAATATTGTTGCCGGAGATTTTAACATTAATTTCTTGCAAGACAACACTGCTACTCTTGAGCTAACTGACATTTTAAGTTCGTTCAACTTGACCCCAGCTTTTAATGTACCTACTCATATATGTAAGAACTCTTCCACTGCTATCGACTATATTTGTACAGATTTCAATTCAGTTATTATTGATAAAAAGGTTTGCGAAAACGGCTTATCGGACCACACTTATCAACTTGTTACAATTCCGGCATGTTCTAATGAAAGTATTAACAATTCTGACATGGTACGATGTTTTTCTATAAAGAACATGAATAATTTCAAAAGATTATTATCATTGGAGTCATGGACCAACTTACTGGAAAGTGCGGACGATGTTGGATACAGTATGTTGCAATTTGTTGAGATCTTTTATAGTTATTTTAACATCTGCTTTCCTTTTGTAAGGAAAAAAGCGCTAGATTATATTTCGAATAAACAGTGGCTCACTTTAGGCTTGAAGGTGTCATCAAAGAACCTACGCAAAATGTCTTCCCAGCTTGAAAAAGCAGAGATTAGTATGGATTACTATAAAAGATATAAGAGTATTTACAGGAAAACCTTGCGACTTGCAAAACAAACATATTATGATAATAAACTATCTTCTTCTACTAACAAATCAAAAACTATTTGGAATATTATAAACTCTACTACTAAAAATAAAGGAAACAAGCAAATAAATAGGATATTAGTAAATGATATTGAAATTACGGATTCCAAAGAAATAGCAAACCATTTTAATTCCACTTTCGTAAATATTCCCTTATCGCTCCAAAATCTACACATACCAATAATTTCTAACTCCTTCAATACAGTACCACATGTTAATAATTCAATCTATTTATTTGATGTTACAGAAAAAGAAATAATTGAAGTAATAAACAGTTTAAAAAATACGAATTCCACCGGTCCTGACGAATTTTCGGCAAAACTCATTAAGTTTTGTAGTTCAGAGGTCAGTAAGCCCTTGTGCATATTATTAAACTTGTGTTTTACGCAAGCGATTTTTCCGGACTACTTGAAATTATCCAAAGTCATTTGTGCGCACAAGAGGGGTAGCACAGCTGATATCGGAAATTATCGCCCAATATCACTCCTGTCAATATTCTCGAAAATTTTTGAAAAAGTTTTATCAAAACGCATTCTAAACTTTCTAGATTCCAATAATGTACTATCAGACTCACAACATGGTTTTCGAAGCAGGAAATCAACTTTATCAGCACTATGCTATGTTATTAACCAAATTTATAGGGAACTAGATCAAAATAAAAACGTTATGGCCCTTTTTATTGATCTGACCAAAGCTTTTGACTGTGTCGAGCACACCTTGCTTTTGCAGAAATGTCTTTCTTATGGAATACGAGGAAATTGTCATAAATTATTGAACTCGTATCTATCTAATAGAAAACAATATGTTTTATTCAATAAATCTGAATCAGACCAGTTAACAATTGAAGTTGGCGTCCCGCAGGGCAGCGTCTTAGGCCCACTACTCTTCCTTATATACATTAATGACATGCCAAAATATTTGAGTGCACCACATTGTGAATTTGCTGATGATATTACTTTGTTATCCTCAAATAAGGATGAGCATATCTTGAGAAGGACTTTGAATGATAATTTGAGCTTGTTATCAAATTACTTTAGTAACAATAAATTAACTCTGAACCAAGATAAGACGTATACAATGGAGTTTCATCCTTGCGGAGCCAACTACCTGAAAAGTCATCTTATCAAATTGAGTGGTAAAACTATAAAACAAGTTACATCTTTTAAGTTGTTGGGTTTATATTTAGACTTGTCGTTGAATTGGAAAGAACATGTCAATTTTGTCTGCAGCCAATGTTCGAGAAGCTGTTTTGCCTTACAGCGCCTAAAACAAATAACGAGTCGGGCAACAGTTAAATCATTCTACTATGCTAATATTGAATCTCGTATGAGATATGGAATAGTGCTGTGGGGTGCATCGTCTGCATCCAATAGAGCTTTCTTAAACCAAAAACGTGCCGTACGTATAATGTTTAATTTAAAATCGAGGGAATCATGTAAACCATCATTTATCTCAGAGAAAATAATGACTTTTCCTTGTTTATTTATATTCGAACTTTTAAAATTTGTAAGGCAGAATGCGTCCGCTTTCATAACTCTAAATACTAATCATAACTATGCTACCCGATTTGGAAATAACTATCAATATGAGTTACACAGGCTTGAATTATTTAAAGCGAACCCCTATTATATTGGTGCTGTGATATATAATAAGATCCCACCAAAATTACGTCAGTTGTCAAACAGCAGGTTTTTATCATTTATGAGAGACCTTTTATTAAGTAGGGCTTTTTATACAGTGGAGGAGTTCCTAGGCTACAGCTTTGAAGACGTATAACATGTGTGATAAGTGATAAGTATTTTCTTTTTTATATACGTGATTTTGTAATCTTCCTACATCCCTTTTGTGATATTGGAAATAAATTGTATTGTATTGTATTATTATCACCCTGTATATTTTAATACTTCACAGTGTTTTGAAATAAAGTTGTTTTTTAAAATAAGTGTATTTTTAAAAAGAAAATATTAATACCATTTAAAAGTATATTAATTATGTAGCTTAGAAGGTTGGCAACCAAGCATGCAATAAATCTATATTAGGATTAATATATGAGTACTTACTTTAATGTAACTGCTAGGCGTTCTTCGGGTGGTACAGCTTTTCGAAAATTGGTATTTTGTTTTCTTAATGGTAACATATTTAAAAGTTCATAAAACTTGGTACTCGACATTCGGAAGTACTTAAAAAATTTTTCATTGTCAGCCAACAAATCCGGAAATAAATGATGAAACTCGCCGTGAATCTCCCGCTTTTTATTAATATCGTGTATCCAATACCTTCTTTTGACTTTTTGATCCTCTGCTTCTGCACAGGCTGCAGCCAATATCAAAATTTCCTCTTCTGAATCCGAAGAATTAATCATTTTCCGAATATTATGTATTTTTTAAATGCCTCGTGTTCAGTTCTAAGTACGTTGATGGTCAAAGACGTTTTAAAAGCATACGCGTGTCGATTATGCTGATTCAATGGGCGGTGGTTGCCGAACCGTCGGCCGTGCTGTGCCAGGCTGGCCGGTCTGTGCCGATTCAGTGGGCGCCCTGCTTTAGTTCCCTGTGACACAGCGTTTGCTGTCCCAGGCAGGTGTAACAAAGGCGAGAAAAGGCGGGGTAGTCACTAGTAAGTACATGCCCCGGTGTTTCTTCGTCCTCCAAGCAGCCTCTGCAGGCCGGGTCTTCGTGAATTCCCAGTCTGTGCATATGCCGCGCCAGGTGACAGTGACCCGTCATTAGACCAGTCACCGTTCGTAGTTTACCTCTGTTTAGGTTTAGCAGAAGTTTAGTTCGTTTGGGGCACGGACCAGAGGAACACCCGTGTGTCCCGGCACCCACGCGAGGTATACCCCGCCGGTAAGGTACGGTAAGGTACTTTTACACTCCATTACCAACTTGGACCGCACCTCATCGTCCTCAATGGCCCTGATGGCAGCCTTACTGTCGGAGCAGACGACTGTTCTGGTCATAGGAGAACCCGCCCGCAGACAAGGATGGCATATACTTCAGCCTGAAAGACTGTTGTGTAACTACCTAGAGCGATACTCTGTGACAAGCGTCTGGAGCTGGCAAAAATGCCGGCCCCCGCGCGTCCTGCTACTAACGAACCATCTGTGTACCAGACGTCGCTATTCCGGAGGAATTCCGGTCCGTAATCGGCCCCCCACTCTTCTCTATCAGGAACTATGACTTTGAAGAAATTTGAGGGCACGAGCTTGGAGATCTTATGATCGCCTGGCATCAGTAGGAGCGGACACTGGTCTGTGGCCCAGCCCCATATCCTGCCGTGCCCAAATGAGCAGGCTTGTAATAGCAGGCCGCCCACGTGCAGCCTGTAAGCTGCGCGCGTGGCCTTCATTATCACGCACAGTTCGAGGGGCATGAGGTTTAACATCACCTCCAGGGCCCTAGAAGGAGTGGTCCTCATTGCCCCTGTCACCGCCAGGCACGCCGCTCTTTGGACTTTGTCCAGTTGAGCGGTTGCTGAACTTTGCTCTACACAAGGCCACCACACTATGGCCCCGTAGGTAATTATGGGCCTGACTGCGGTGCAGTAGAGACAGTAGAGCACACTGGGATTTAGACCCCAGGTGCCACCAACAGCCCTCTTACAGGCCCATAGTATATTCATGGCCCTCTTGCCCCTGGAAGCAAGATGATCGCGCCGATAGTTTGGTATCTAGGTGTATACCTAGATGATTAGGCTTATTGGAAAACTTTAGTGAAATTTACAGTGAGTCGAAAATATGGACATTTGTACAATTATGATTCAACTGGGGGTGTTCCATGATATTTATTATTTCGTATAAACACGTATTTTGTTTCATTTTCAAAATACTAACTCTAATAAAAATAGTAATAAAAAACTCTGTTTTGTTTAAAAATCTTGTCAGTATGACGTACCAAACTTTTTAACATTACGGCAGACACTCTGTTCACTTTTCAAGGCGCTTTTTATTATCAATTTTATTGCAAAACTAGTGTATTTGTATCCGGCTTAAACAAATTTCATTTTAACCGTACGGCAAAATACAATATTTTTGCACTATCCGTACTGACGTAAAACCTAAACCTAACCTCAATAGGCGTCGTTTTGTGACGTCAACGTCACAAAACATGTCAAAAGTCAAAATAAAAGTAGAAGATTATCTATAACATTGCTTTTATTTTAAACCAATCATTTTTAACCAAACTTAAGTTAAGGGTGTGCAAGTATTTTCAAAGTGCTATTATATTTGAAATTTTGAAGATATGCACTTTTTTGAATCAAAGTTGTTAGTACGCCCTCTTGTGGATATTTTCCGAAACTGAAAATATTTTGACACCCCTTTTTATGACAAAAGTTTATTTTCCCGAACTTCTACAATCAACCATTTAGTCAAAATCCGAGTCCCACTTTTATTTGGACACCCTGTACGATGCACATTTCTGCGGCGGTGACTCTATCATAATTACGGTAGATTTGCGGTATAGTTAATTTCTAGAATTAATTTTACAAATTTCTTTTAACATCAATGTTTAGAACATCCTGTATGGTTTAAGACAAGTAAAACCTATGAAATATGGTGAAAATGGGAGTGGCAATCGTACCTTGAATATAAAATTGATGATGTCCAAGCCGTGTCATTAGTTTTTTGAAAATAATAGCAGCTTGCACTAATCCGAATCCAGGTTTTCCGGGTTTTTCGGAAAATCCAAAACCTGGAAGACTTGGAGCGATAAGTTCCAAATTAAATTTTTTGTTAGCTTCTAATATTTCGATTAACTCGTAAAATTCCCTTACGGAACCGGGCCAGCCGTGCACTAGTAAAATTGGAGTGGTTTTCGACAGTTTCGGTTTCACGTGAACATAGTGTATATCCAATCCTGTCAAAAAACAAATGATATTCAACTTTTCAAAATAACTAAAATTGTGCTTCAAAAAGTGCCTTACCTTGTATGTTAACCAAAAATTGAGGATATCTATTCAAAAAGTCTTGCCGTTCTGTCCAGTTATACCGGGTATGCCAAAAATCGACTATTTCGTTCAATACAAGTTGATTAGTCCCATATTTATTGGCCGAATTCTCAAAGTAGGGGGCTAGATTTCTTGAATGTTTCAGTCTATAGTTCAGATCTTCGATTATCTAAAAATTAATAAATGCTTAACAGTTTTGGTTATTTTAGACATAGATTTACCTCTTTAGATACGTTAATTTTAAACACCCGAATGTCAGGTTGAGCTAAACTTCGATTAGTATTACCCCACCAAGCGTCAGGATTGACGTCCGGAAGACTTGGGGGTGCTAATATGACATAGAAACTGGATAGTAAACTACTTAAAATAACGCCGATAACCAACAAACAACATTGTAAAGCAAACATTGTACCCGTATTAATTAAACAACTAAACAATTACTAGAACATTTTTAGTTGTTGTAAATGATTAGGCATACAATATATCTATCGAATTTGACGCCACTTAAAAGTAAACTAAATTAGTGTAAGGTTATAAAAATTGTAAATTACCTTTTTAAACTAATTAGTGAATTGAAAAAGGCTGGTAATTGCTCAAAATGAATACAGCACCCATTAAGAATGTTTAAATGTGAAAAAAATACCGTGTTTAAATTATTTCAAGAGTGTTCCACGTCAAAAGTAAGTAGAAGTAAAACTACGCTTAGTTAAGTGTTGAAAATTTGGCAACATAGGAAAATCATTTCAGTTAAAATATTTTCAATATTACGCTGCAATAGATCAAAACAAATCTGTTTAGGAACTATGGCATATATTATATATAAAAATTTTGTAAAGGTTTGAAAAAGTATAAACTTTGGGACACTCTGGAACTACGTGCTTAAATCACACTTCTTATCCTTCAATTGTTATGCTAATTAACTGAAAGAAAAGACTTCATAAATTATCCGAACAACGCACAAATTCAACAATAAAAGCATTTTAAAACGGTATTACACGAAAAACTTATTAATATTGCCAATTGGAAGCAACATTGAAGTTTTCAATTATTTCTTGCCCATGGTTAATGGGTTTCTTAATTCACATATCTAATTTCAGAAAACCTTAAATAGTCACACACTAGCTGTACTGTTCCAGAATGCAACCCAATTTGTAAATGCAATATATCCTTAAGAAAAATAAGAGAAGCATTTCAAGCATTTAGAATTTGTATAATGTGTTTAATTATATTCATAATATAAAAGGTTGTTAATCGAGATAGGTCACTGTATCAAACTGTAAGTTAATGTTAATCATTTTTACCGACTATTTGAGATGATTTATATTCAGTCCTACAAACAATAGTGTAAGAATCACGAACAGTAACCGCTTTACGGAACTAAGACAAATTAGAGGCTTCGCCACACTCAGCCTTCAAACTTTGCCATTGATCAGTAAATCTTTTATTCAGACTTTATTAAACAAACACTTTACACAGACTTTATTAAATTTACACCACTTTACAGTAACTTTTCTACTTTTTACTACTTGTTGCATTCTGTTACACCACTTTCTTCACTAATAATTGTCTAACTGTCTCTAGGTCTGTTTATACATATTGTTTAAATTGTAAAGCCCTTTTGGCCCGACAGTCCACTGGCCTGGCTAACAACCAAAGTAGAGGCCCTCAGCCGTGAGTCTATTGGAACTAACCTGGAGGTTATAAGAGTGGACAAGCTGCCGAGGCTGACGAAAGCCACTCTCTGGTTACCGGGAGAGGAGAAATCCGAACTAGAAAGAAAGGAGGTTGTGCTTCGACGACTGGCAGGTCAGAACCCAGTAAAATATGGTGTCTCTTCCACTACGAGACAAGAGTAAACCCAGCGAAAGGTCATGTACTGGTTTTTGATGTAGAGAAGGAAGACGTACTGACCCTAAAACAAAGGTCCCCGAGGTGGAGCTACGGGTTCACCTCGCTGGCCGTTAAATTCAAAACGGAGGTAAGGAAAGAGGAGGAGCCAACTGCTGATGTTGCCTCCGCGTCGCATGGCGCTGACCCTCGGAACGTGGCCACCGACAGCAGTCCAGCCATCAATAGAGTTAAATTGAAGTATCTTTGATTTTGTCCACTTTTTGCTTCTTTGCCTCTAGGGCTTCTTTAATTGGTTGAAGTTCATTAAGGTTAACATCGTCCAGTTTGAATGCACTAAATTTTGAGGCAAGATTATAATTGGGTTTACTATGGTCTATACTTGGTAGAGATATTTATTTTTATTGTTTTTGAGATTTTGTAAGATTTGATTTTCACTACACCGTCCGGGTTTAATTCGACTAAATAGCTTCCTTTGAGAGGAATGTTCTCGCAGGTCTTTCCACATTTCTGTACTGTTACTGTATGATCCGGGCTTATAATGGTCCATTTGTTCCGCTCCACTTTTTGTACTTTTATATCAGTTATTTCCACAGGAATTGGTTGGCAATTAGATACATTTGTCATCATTTTTAATAATTGAACTTCATATGGTAATTTTTCCTATGATTTTACAGTGACAGATAAATTCTTCAGAAATTATTTCAAAACTATTTTCGTTAGAGAAAAAGTAATTTCGCTCATTTATCATTAGATATTTAAATTTCGGTATTATTAATTGATAAGAATTATCTTTTATTACCGGCATCGGATACAGATGATAGAAATTGTACATTTGACTTGATACAGTAGGTATTTCGATAATAAATATTATTTTGTTTTTACTACTGTAGCTCTTGATTTTTGATATTTTTTCAAACATTAACAGTATATTATTAACCAAGGTTTAGACAGAAGCTTTTATTGACCGCATGTTAAGTTTAAATCACAAACGGAATAGAGCTTTCGTCCGTAAGTCGTTTGATTTGTGTTTTTAATGTCCGTGGGCCTAGTTACACTAGTAGACCGATTCCGATCGGTTAATAGCTCCATTTGCACTTTGTGCACATTTTGTGGTTACTGTGGGTGCGTGACCTGATGAGTTATCAGGTGCCGTAGTCACGGGATTAGTTTCGATTTTTGTCGGGGAATCGTCGGGTTGTGGTTGTGTTTCTTTGTGTCAGGTGCCATGTGGCCTATTTAATCACCCCACTTTGTGATATCGGTCCTTTTCCCACTACAGCACCCAAACTGACGACATCTGACCTAGGTTCTGAGCGTTGTGGCACCTGTGTGACTTAATTTTTTTTAATCCTTGATCATCTGGCCGAATCACAGGTAAATTGGTGTTATTGTTGGTTCTTTTAAATTATTTTGTATCGGTCCAATTTTTCAACACAGTATTGTGTTCGGTCCGACCAGAGATCTAAGGGCTTTCCGACCAGAGATCTAAGGGTTTTTCCGACCGAAGATCTAAACTTTCCAATCGGGGATTGAATAAACCTAACCGGGACTGCTCCGTCCAGAGTTTTCCGGGCCAACCCACGTGTTGGAAAAGCTGACCAGCACCCACAGGGTTTTAAAAGGTCAGAGCTCGGTCAGAGTTGAGCCACCAGGTCAATTCCTTACTTGGTTTAGTTTTATTTATTTTTTTTAGTTTATATTAGTTTGCTTTAAACAACTTCAACACTTGTCATTACCTCTGGTCACCTTTTTGGTTGACGGAACAAATGTTGAAGCTGTTCGTTTTCCCTGGTGTTCTGCTGTTTTCTGCCTTAGGTACCTGTCACCAGTCTCTGGACCCCATTTCCTACCTGGAAATCAGCGGTGGCCACTACTGACTACTGGGGAGAGGATACTGGAGGTTCCAGGACCCAAACATCGTCCTTAAAAACTGGTAAGGGCAGTTAAAGCCGGTTTGGCACTGGAAAAACTTTTTCTGTTTTTTTTTTTGCTTTAATTCATTTCCAATCCTGTTTAAATTTCATTTCATTCACAACATTAGTCTTGCAACCTTGTAATTTTTGTAAATTTTGTAAAATTTGTAAATTGTAAATATTGTGGATGTTTTTTTTTTTGTTTGTATGTGACAAACACAATTATATGACCATTTATATTATTTTATCATTATAATATTGTTCTTCAGACGTTGCACCGTCAGCATTTACTGTAATCTATATAAATGATGCAGCGCAGCATTACATTTTAGTCATAATTTCTGTCTTAACCAGTGCGGTAATACACATATTGCTTTTCGTAATTTCGAGTTTTATTTTTAAAAACGCTAGTTGCCGAAAAGTAAATAAAATTGGCGCAGTCGGTAGGATTCCTTTCAGAGTACGGTTATTTTGTGTCGGAGTGCAACGATAGTTTTGTGCTGTGTTGTGTTCGGAATTTATCCATCTTGGATTGCGGAGTGACCTGTGCCTTCTGTTTCAACAGTTAAGAAAGGAATCACCCTTGTGATTACCCCTGCGGAGAGATAGCTTGTGACTCCTGGCAACATCGCTCTTGGTCAACCATAACGAGATAGCCAGCCTGGACAAATTGGCCTATGCTAGTGTCCACTGCAACCAACCTAGGGAGTGTATCTTCTTAGCGACGTCCCGTTGACACAGGAAGAAGACTTGAAATCAATCCGTGAGTTGATTGTTTCTTATAGTTGTACAACCTGTTATTTAGGAAGTGAATTTAAATGTTTTAATGAGCAAATTTAAAGCTCAAACTAAAAGAGTTCTAGAGGAAATCTCTTATACAAAAAACACAAGTAATAATTTAAGTTCCAATTCAGAAGCTTCAACTTCAAGTTCTGATATTGAGAAAATTTATTCGGATATTTCTATAAATTATCCATTACCTATAACTAACGTAGATTTTAATTTAGACAGTAGTCCTCAAACTAATTTAAGACCAACAAACATGGCCGACGCTTTGAGATCAACTGTTACGCTATTAAAAAACTTTGACGGAACATCTTCCAGATTGGAGTTCTTTTTAAATCAAATTGACACTTTTCATAGCAGATATTTTAATAATGATTTATCTCAGCAAGAGTATGTTATGCTCGCTATTAGATCCAAAATTGTACAATCAGCCGAAGACTTTGTACTAACTCGACCAGATTTAAAAACCTGGCCTGAAATTAAGTTAGCATTACAACAAAAGTTCAGTGACCCGATCACTAGAGCAAACTTACAGCAACAATTAATTTTCTTGTCAAGGAAGAATGAATCTACTCAAGATTACATTCAGAAACTCAAAGCCTTAGTCACGAAAGTAAACACTAAGATTTGTACCGAAGTTCAGAATGCTGAAGCACGAGCAATTTTAATTTCTCAAAATGAGTTAACAGCAACTCAAAATTTGTTACCAAATATTTCCAGTGAACTGAGAACCTTATTGATAGTTCAAAACCCTCAGAATTTGGAAAACGCAATTGAGATAATTAATAATTACGAAGTGTTAACTAGTCAAACAAATTTCAAAAACAATTACATCCAAAATCATTCCAAATGTAATAATAAATCTTCTAATCAAACAACGCATAATCCTTTCACAAAGCCAATGCAGCATCCACACGTTTCAAACTTTGCAAAACCATTTAATGGGCGAGAAAATCTACACAATTCCCCAATGTTTCAACCCAGATTTCAATCGCAACCTCAACGAACATTTAAACCACCAAATCAGCCTTCAACTTCAAATCAGCAAAGACCACCTTTCAAACAATCGTTTCCACAACCAATGTCTGGAGTGAGTACGATTAATCGAAATTTGCCACAAAAATCCAATTTTGCACCCCAAAGACCTTTTCAATCTCATTTCCAAAAAACCGGAAATCCGAACTTCACTTTTCAAGAGCTAACTCATGTAGAAAGCGAAGAAAACCGTGATTGTAAAAATTTGTTATTTAATCCAAATGATGAATTTAATGAGAATTATTACCCTGAAAATTTTGATGATGAATCATCAGAAGAACAAAGTCTTGTAGAACAGATGGAAAATTTTCAATTACAAGCCTCGGAAGAAACCAATGTTGTTTAAGCTTAAATAGCTTACAAATCAATCAACTACCATATGTCGAAATTCCTAGTTACAATATTCGATTATTGATTGATACTGGTTCACATGCATCCCTTCTTAGACCCTCAATAGCCGAAGAACATTTTTCTGTAGCAATTGTTACTCACACGAGCACTTTACAAACTTGTGCAGGATCAAGAAAAGTTACACAAAAAGCAAAAATTCCATTATTCTTATGCTACGGTATAACAGAACCAATCGAATTTATTCTTTATCCCTTTCATGAATACTTTGATGGAATTCTTGGACTAAATGATTTGCGAAAGTTGCAATTAAATATTGATTTAAAAAATAATCAACTAATTAATCACTACTTGCAAATTCCGTTTCAATATAGAAAAGACTTTGATCATTACATGATTGAAATTCCACCTAAGACTATTCAACGGACAACCTTCAAAACCAAGTTACCAAATGACACTACTTGGACTATGCCCTATTATAGTGACAATGAAATTGAAATTCAACCTACTTTAGTGACGATTAATAACCAAAGCTATACGCTAGATGTTTTTAATCATACGAATAAAATTCTTACGATAAATTGCGATATAAATGAAAACATGCCCTTAGAACCTATTAATCTTGAAAATTTTGAAATTTTTAATTTTGAAATATTCAATCAATCAATACAGCAAAAAAACATTTCTTGTAATATTGTCACGTTTTGGGGGTAGCGTAGGAAGAGAAACAAGACTGTAGCTCAAGTAAGTCTTCTTTATTTGGCACTGTATAACTCTTAGCATCGAACACTGTCCAAGAGGGGGTGTGTGGGTGTGGGTGTATGTGCGTAAGGCCTTCTGATGTGCCGCCAAGCGGAACCCGCTCGATACGAGCAGGGTGCCTCTATGTCCGACACGCCCAAAGGACTTACTTAAGGCACTGCAACAGGGTAACGAGCCGTCCGGGCACTAGAAAGTTCCGACTGTCGCTCGTGACCTCCCTCTGGGGATGACCCCAGAGTTCGGTCCTGCTGATTCAGACAGTGCACAAGGGGAGACCGGGGCCCGACTAGGTAACGGAACATAGTGCAATCTATGCTATTCGTGACAATATTGATTTTAATAATCTAATAAGACATGACCATTTAAATCAAGAAGAAAAATTTAAACTTTTTAAATTAATGAAAAATTATGAATCAATTTTACATAAACCTGGAGACAAATTAACATTTTCAAATCAAGTAAAACATGTAATTAACACTACTGATGAAATACCAGTACATGCCAAAAGTTATAGATATCCACATATACATAAAGACGAAGTGAATAAACAAATTAATCAAATGTTAAATGACGGAATCATACGACCATCTAACTCACGTTGGAGCTCACCAGTTTGGATCGTACCAAAGAAATTGGACGCTTCTAATCAAAGAAAATGTAGATTAGTAGTTGACTACAGAAAGCTAAACGAAAAAACTATTGATGATCGCTACCCCTTACCTAATATTTCTGACATACTAGATAAATTAGGGAGATGTCAATACTTTACCACCATTGATTTAGCAAGTGGATTCCACCAGATTGAGATGGACTTAAAAAGTATCCCTAAAACAGCCTTTAACGTAGAACATGGACATTACGAATATAATCGAATGCCATTTGGACTAAAAAATGCACCCTCTACATTCCAACGTGCAATGGATAACGTTTTACGCGGATTACAAGGAAAAATATGTTTAGTGTATATGGACGACATTATCATATATTCCACAAGCCTTCAAGAACATTTAGATTCCTTAAAATTAGTATTTGATCGTCTTAATTCCTTTAACATGAAAATTCAATTAGACAAATCTGAATTCATGAGAAAAACTGTTGAATTTCTTGGACATGTTGTAACTCCCGAAGGAATAAAACCCAATAAAAACAAAATTCAAGCAATTCAAAATTTTAAAATACCAAGTACTCCAAAAGAAATTAAATCTTTTTTAGGTCTTGTAGGTTACTACAGAAAATTCATAAAAAACTTTGCCAAAATTACCAAACCTTTGACTCACTGTTTAAAAAAGAACGTAAAAATTGTTCATGATAAACCATTCATAAACGCTGTTAATTTATGTAAAAATATTTTAACAAATGACCCAATACTACAACACCCTGACTTTCAGAAACCTTTTATTTTAACAACGGACGCATCAGACTATGCAATCGGCGCTGTTCTATCCCAAGGATCAGTTGGAACTGACTTACCAATTGCCTATGCCAGTCGAACTCTAAACCCAGCTGAATGTAACTATTCTACGATTGAGAAAGAATTACTAGCAATCGTATGGGCTACTAAATACTTTAGACCATACCTATTCGGACGTAAATTTATGATTGTAACTGACCATAAACCACTCCAATGGTTATTTTCTATAAAAGAGCCAAACTCAAAGTTAGTCAGATGGAGATTAAAACTGCAAGAGTACGATTACACTATTCAGTACAAAAAAGGAACGCAAAATTCCAATGCGGACGCACTTTCGCGCCCACCTAAGGAAATTTACCCTATAGATGTAACAAATTCCCCACTGACACACATGTCTGCTACATGCGATAAAAGCGAAGAAGACAAAATTAAAGATGAATACTTATGGCTTGATAGAGTAAAACATTTCTTTGAAACTCAAGAGAATGTATTCAATTCAAACCCACAGAAGATCAAACCTAAGCCAAAAATTCAAATAATATCGGATATTAAAATAAGATCCCCATTTCCAACAAACAAAAATTCATCAACAACAGACACAGCTAGTGAAGGAATAACTGAAGAAATCACTGAAAATCCAATAAGAGAAGATAACTCAGATACGATAACAATACACACATCACATGAAGATCCAATTTTAGGAGCACCTTACGTCCATAAGAGTTTAAATACTTATACAAATCAATTAATATTCAAATGGACAGATAAAGAAAAACCGTATATTAACAAAACTAAATTGTTTGATACGAAAAATCGAATAATCATCTTTATAAACAAAGATCCAATTACTGAACAAATACAAGAACTTTTCAGAGATTATTTACCACCAGATACTTACTGTTTACACTTCCCTAATAAAGAATTAGAGCCAGTAATTATCAGGATTTTTCAAGAAACATTTAGACATAATATGTTCAAGCTATTCATTTCTAACATTCTACTCGAAGATGTTACAAATTCAAATGATCAAAAAGAAATAATCGAAAGGTATCATACAACCAAAACATCACATCGAGGAATGACAGAGAACATTAAAAACATAAAACAAACATATTATTGGCCTAGCTTAGAAAAAGATGTAATAAATTACGTCAGTACTTGTGAAGTATGTCAACGTACAAAATACGAAAGACACCCTTACAAAGTAATTTTTAAACCAACACCGACAGGAACAAAACCATTTGAACACATTTACATGGATACATATTCTGTATCAGGACAAAAGTTCCTAACGATAATTGACAACTTTTCTAAATTTGCTATGGCATACCAAATAAATGAAAATGGTATAGAAATATGTCAAAACTTAATCAAGTTCTTTTCACATCATGGAACACCAAGTAAGATAACTACTGACAATGCACAATCATTTAAAAGTCACTTAGTACAAGACTTATGTAAAACATATCAAATTGAGTTACATTTTACTACACCCTATAATCCAAACTCTAACTCGCCAATCGAACGATTTCATTCGACACTTAAAGAAAGTCTTGTCGCCTTAAGAAATGATCATCGGAATAAAACAATTCAAGAATTAGTTGATATTGCTATTTTAAATTATAACAACAGTATACATTCTTCACACGAATATACACCCTTTCAAATAATTAAAGGAAATCTAAATTATCAATTGAATTTTGAGAAAAACCTAAATCAAATTCAAACTGACTATGTTCACGAACTAGCGGAAACATTTAAAACACTTAATGAAAACATTACGTCAAAATTAAATGCAAAAAAGGCAAACGTTTTGAGTAAATTAAATGAAAAACGCGAAAATGACCCTGAAATACCCGTAGGTACTAAACAACTAATATCTAAACCAGTAAAATTGAAAAAGAAGTTACAACCTAAATATACATTAACAGAATTTAGAAATCAAAGGCATCCTAAAGATGTTAAAAGAAAATTGTAATTTCAGGAAATGAAAAATGGACTATTCTTCATATTTCTACCGTTACTCACCAACGCTCAGTACCGGATTGAAGAATTAAATAATCCATTACTACCAATTTCGCAAGGAACTAGTTATATAGTGATAAGTAATTACCATATTTATTACCATATCAATCTCACCAACATTAAAGAATGTTTAAGGACAACTGAAAAAACACTTTTACAAACCAACAAAACCTTAGACAATTCAAACAAACCTTTGTACAACCTTTTAAAGATTAGAATTAACGATTTGTTTGATCACTATACTACTCCTAGTAATAGAAGTAAAAGAGGTTTATTCAACTTCCTAGGAAAAGCTCACAAATATCTGTATGGTACATTAGACGCAGATGATGGAGACCGATATGACAAATATATTAACATTCTTCATGAAAATCAATTAACAATTGATAAAGACATAACTGCCACGCAAACTATAGTTAAGCAGCTGACTGAAGACGTTGACTCTAAGTTAAGCGACATAAAAATAAATCAGCAAAGTATACAAATCAAGATTAACGAATTATCACGTATGACCCAGTCTACAGGTACAACATTATACGTTATCACGTTACTTGATAATATTGAAAACAATCTTCGCGTGCTAAATGAAATAAAATCCAATGTTCAGACCGCGATCAGTTTTGCAGAAATTAATATAATGCATCACAGTATATTCAAGTATCAAGAACTGCAAAGCATAATTTCAAAATTGGAACAAAGAAATCGTATCCCTTTTGATAACATAATCAAGTATTATGAAGTTGCTTATACAGACGTGACAATAAAGAAAGACTTAGTTATTTTCTATATTGCAATTCCTTTAATTTCTGGAAATCCATACGAATTCTATCAATTGTATCCAATCCCAGTTAATAATCAATTAATGACCTTAAAGAATCGTTATCTTTTAAAGTCATTAAACGATTTTTTCAATTCAAAGGAAAATTGCCAAAAGATTGAAGAAATAACCTTATGTCAAGCAAGTCAATTAAACAAAAATGAACCATGCGTTTTGAACCATGACCATGAACCTTACCAGTCATTGTCCAATGATGTTCGTAAAGTACGAAAAAACATCAATTACCCAATTAAGAGATAATTCAGTGATAATAATTCCAACCTCACCTGAAAATATCTACTTTCAATGTCCCAATCAAAACACTATCGAGAAAATATCTCAAGCTTCATTAATATTACCTGCAGAATGCACAATAAAAATAAAGGACAATCATTACGATTCTCAGAGACCAAATACTGTTAATCTAAGATTGAAATTGCCATCAATTAATATCGATGAAAATTTGATTAAAAATACAGAACCATTATTGTTAAAAGAGATCAATTTGGAAAATATTCACAATGACATAGACTTAGCGAAAAAATTGATTGTACACCCTTTAAAGAACATTGATGTTGAAACAACGAGTGTATCTGTATTTACTACATTATTAATTATATTGGTAATATTAGGAATTATAGTTTTAACTTACTATTATTGTAGAAAACCTAAAAAGGATGTAAAAGTGGACATACAATTAAAACCCCTCGAAAATGAAACCCCATTTTCTCAGTCTTAAGGAGGGAGGAATTATATGACCATTTATATTATTTTATCATTATAATATTGTTCTTCAGACGTTGCACCGTCAGCATTTACTGTAATCTATATAAATGATGCAGCGCAGCATTACATTTTAGTCATAATTTCTGTCTTAACCAGTGCGGTAATACACATATTGCTTTTCGTAATTTCGAGTTTTATTTTTAAAAACGCTAGTTGCCGAAAAGTAAATAAAATTATATACACAATACAACTAACGGTTCGTTTGATTTCCTACGGTAAATCCAAGAGTGTTCATTTATTAAGAGCTAGTAATTATCTCATGCAATTAATCCACGACCTTGAGCTAACACAATTAAAAATGTTGAAATCTCATTAACGTGAGGTTTCATCATAACAAATTGGCGCCCAACTAAGTGGGGCCTTTTTGATTTTTAGTGGATTGAACCCGCTTGAATTGTGGGTTATTAGACTCCCTTGTTTGTGCATGTGTGTTTTTGCATGACTACAATGTTTACTTAATTTTTTTTTTCACGGTGCCACGCGTATTGATAGTTTAAATATTTATTCTTAAATTAAAGTGTCAAGTTTGGAATTGCTGGTTTATCGTACTATCGTTGAATTTTTACCTTTTGCTTTGCTTGTGACCGTGCCGATCTATTTTTAGACCGAAATTTCAGGTTTGCCCCGTTATCTTAAGTTTTTTTTGTAGTTTTACCTATAACATTGTGGTTCGGTTTTGCAGTTAAAAGTGCGAATTAATTCTCTCTTTTGGTAGAGATTTTATTTGTACCGATTTGGACAATTTTAATTTTCCTTAATTTGATTAAGGGTTTAATTATTGATTGGCTGATTTATTTGATCAGTTTTGAGTAACTTGGATCACAGGTGGTGATCAAGTTTTTAATTGTTGTCCAAATCAGTTGTTTTTGTTGCACTTTAACTGTAAAATTTATACCAGGTGTCCAAGAGCACCCTGGACATAGGAGATTAACATGGGAAAACGGTTTTGATTTTTTTGCGCCTGTACGGTTGATTTGATTGAAAAATCGTAATAATGAAAGTTGTAGTACCTATCACGGACTAGTTTTCTGGATTTTTTTCAGATCTCTAACTTTAACCCTTTCGTCGTAAAACACGAACAAAAATTAGAAAATTTAAACTTTTGGCCTGCACTGTATAGGCGGTTGTCGGGCAACGGGTAAACAGATCATTGTTGCTGGTACGGTTGCTCGACAACCGCTTATACAGTGCAGGTAAAAAGTTAAAATTTTCGAATTTTTGTTCGTGTTTTACGACGAAAGGGTTCAAGTTAGAGATCTGAAAAACTTTCATTATTACGATTTTTCAATCAAATCAACCGTACAGGCGCAAAAAAAATCAAAACCGTTTTCCCATGTTAATCTCTTATGTCCAGGGTGCTCTTGGACACCTGGTATATCACTTGTGTTTATTTAGTTTTTGGGGTTAAACTAGAAATTTTAATAATGGCTGTCCAAATTAATGCCATGCAAGCCTGTTAAGATGATTCAACGGCAACATTGTGTGTTGTGCGCGTGACGGTGACGTGACAACAGTGCGCGGTAGCTAGTGCCCGCAGCACGAAAAAAAAAAAAAAAAGAAGAATGACAGAACTTGAGTTTTAAGAAGAGAGGTTAGGATGGCCTGAAGCATGCACAAAAAAAATAAGAAAGCTCTGTTTTTTAATGTACGAATTTTAATATTTGTTTTTGGCGTTAAGTTACTAATTAAAATACCACGTTGTTTCTAAAAAAAATATACAGTCCACAAATTAAAAACTAAGGCAACATACGAATAAAACAAAGCCCATGAAGTAGATTATGAAATTTCCATCAGATTTATTAAGCCATTGGGTACTGTTGATCAGAGACGTTGACGAAAATTTTGAGGGGACTGTTGGCTCAAGAAAATGCCAATCATAGTATTTGTCAAGTGTCGAACCCATTTGAATTTGATTTTGATGAAAAGGAGCTGGTGTTATCTATTGCATCAATTAAGGTTAAAATAGTAGGTTTTACCGGTACATCTAGTGACCCTTCATACAAAAACATTTCAACTCGGCTCTGGCATGTTTCAGGCCGACTTAATCGTATGAATCATACTTCTGATGAGGAAACTCAAAGGATGAATGATTTATATGTTGAGATATTAACTTTGGAAGGTGATCTCGATGCTAAAGTTTTTCCAGCTGCTTCGACTCCTTTCGACCCAAATTTGGGTTCTGTCAGTTTTAATTCTAATGCAGTTAGTCAGGTTGTTAGCAAGTTTGTGCCTGCAAAAGTTTACTGGCGAGGTTTAGGCATAAATAAAGTCAGAAAACAGAGAAACTTAGATAATTGCATGCGCGGGACAAAGACAGAAAACGAAAAAAATATCAAGTACTCCATATAGTCAGCGCGCTTTTGCCAAACGCCAAGTATCCAATACCGTCGACAAAATTAGTTTTGTTGTTGGATTATTCCTAATTTATTTTCATTCATTTGGATAATCTGTATTCGGTCAGCGAGCTGTATTTAGTCCGATTTCTGTATATTTGTTTAACGATTTGAATAAAACTACTTATTTTTCATTTACTACCACTGTTCTACTTTTAAAAAATTCAATTATTGGTTGTGTTACTGCCTCTACACCAACAATTTTTCGCTTTGGAGCTCTTCTAGTAGGAGCCATCTGAGAGCTTGTTGACCAAATAGCAGTGGCTTCCAATACCTCCGCTATTGAAGGAGAATTGTCATCATTTTCAGTCACTATTTCTTCTGTTTCCTGAGCTTCTTCCGCATTTTCCTCTATCGTTACATTGCTTGCTGATTTTTTATGTTTTCCGACAAAATCCTTTACAAATGACAGGCACTCTGCAAGATACCATGTTATTCGTTTTGTTGCGCTTGATCCACTAGGCAACTTTGTAAGCTCTCGCAAATGTCTCGTACCTATAAGAATTATTCAGTGAATTCTATGACTTGCAATCTGGAACTGAAAAAGAACATCACTTTTGTTTCAGATTTCTGGCTTTGCGAGAACGTTTCAAGTCGTTACATTATTAATTCAGAAAGAGGGCCAGCACAATTAGTAAAATTGCAGAAAAAATGTGTGTTTAATACATTATGGAATTTTTCAAACGTCAAAGTTTGGAGGCCAATAGATGGCAAGCATATTCGTATACAATGTCCTCAGAACAGTGGATCATCATATTTTAATTATAAATACAGTGCAAGTAAAAAGTTTAAATTTTCGCATTTTGGTTCGTGTTTTACGACAAAAAGGTTCAAGTTAGAGATCTGAAAAAAATACAGGAAACTACTCCGTGATAGGTACTACAACTTTCATTAATACGATTTTTCAATCAAATCAACCGTACAGGCGCTAAAAAATCAAAACCGTTTTCCCTTGTTAATCTCCTAAGTCCAGGGTGCTCTTGGACACTGTATACCAGGGTGTCCCACGAAGAAAGACATCGATTGTTACATGTTCCTAAGACTTCTTCTAATACCTTCGAGTATTATCATTTATACTTATTACCTGTCAGACACCAGAGTCAACTCAAGGTTGTCATTGTTGGTGGACAATCATGGTTTACTTATCAATTCGTCTGATTTTGATATACCTACTGTATAAGAAATTCGTCACAAAACCATCGGCAGAAGACAGTACCAGGAAACAAAACAATTAACCCAAGCGTTGATTCACCCTTTATGGTAGTTCAGTTTGAGAAGAGAGGAGTTATTTAGCCATCAGATGCATCATCATCATCATCAATCGACCAATCGCGTCCACTGCTAGACATAGGTCTCCCGTAGCTTCATCCATCCTTGCCGATCCTGTGCTGCCTCCATCCAGTTGGACCTTATCCTCTTGATGTCGTCTGTCCATCTGGTTGGTGGACGGCCTTTACTTCTGTATGCGTCTTGGCGCGGTCTCCACTCAAGTATTCTTTTCGTCCAGCGATTGTCCAAAAGTCGCGCCACATGACCGGCCCAGTTCCATTTTAAAGTTGCTATACAGGCAACCGCGTCCTTCACTCCGGACCTCTCCCGTAATGTTGTATTTGGGATCCTGTCTTTTAGCGATATACCCAACATCGACCTCTCCATTTTCCTCTGCGCGATACTTATTCTATTTGTGGTGTTCTTTGTGAGGGTGAGTGTTTCAGCCCCGTTGTTCACAAATTTTGTGACACAATTTTGCTCGTTTTGCTTCAGTGGCTAACACAAGCCTCTTGTCTTTCTCCCACCGAAGGAGGAAAACAAGGAAGGCAAAGAGAGTTAAAGAGCATTCTCTCTGAACATTCCTCCAAGTTCCGGAAAGTATTTAATTTCTGTCGAGAAATTAGGTAGTTCTTCAAGACGAACTTTATCTCGAGACAGAAATTAAACTTTCCACCATGGTTTGTATAATATTTCATTTTCAACCATTTATCATAATCTTATCAAACTTTTAATAAATCATTTATTTGAAATATTGATTGCTAATAGACTCTAACAATAAGGTACTACGAGTAATTCTGACTTCAACCATAATAAACGACTAGTGATTTCACTAGTCAACATCAGTATTGTGCTATATTGTTTCTTTAATATTTTGAGCCGAAACGTTTAGACTTAGAGTGCGTTTAATATGGAGATTTCTGAATACGCAGATGTAACCTGTCACCACCTGAGCTGCGAGCTGTTGCGTTGTGTTTTCCACCTAGTTTACACATAATAAATAACGTTATTACATACATAGTTGAAAATAAAATCATTCTCAGTCATCATTTACTATTTTAAGTTTGAAGTTTTAACCTTAGGAAATAAAAATTAAAAAATCCTGTAAAAAATCTTACTTAATCGACTTTGTTCAAATAATGATGAGGTTATGTGTCAGACGTAGATATAAGTTATTTACATTACTAGTGTGGTATGAGCATTTTTATAATCACGAATGGGTGACTATAAAAATGAGTTAGTTCATTAATTGGCCATGCCAAACGGGTAATTTAGAATACTTTAATTACGATTAACCCAAATTTGGTCATTTTTAACTCTAACTTTGAATTACGTAATGTGAGACTATCGCACTAGTGCGATAATAATTGTGTAGTTGTAATCATTCATACATCACTAGTGCGACAAAATCAGTCATTATCACATTACTGTGGTAAAATCGATCATTACGTAACTAAAAAGGTGCTCTGTAATGGATCATTACCGTGCTAGTCGTAGATAAAGAATTTTACATACACACACGGCTTATACAGGTGTGGTAAAACTAAAACTGGCCATAGAAAATTTATGTAACAGACAGAGAAACATTGTTAATTAATGCGGGAGACAAAGACGGAAAACTAGTCAAAAAAGTAAGTTTGCCCTTAGTTTTGCCGCGCCGTTGTCACCAGCTTATCTAAACTCGTGGAATATAGACTTCTATCTAATTAATTATGTTAATGGAACATTCCCAAATTGACATATATTTAAAATTTGACAAAGTGATTAATTAAATATTAAAGCCTTATAATCCAATAATAAAATTATGTAACTGTACGTGAGTGCAACTAATCCATTCATTGTATTCAGATCAGACAACGCTGCCGCAGAGTTTTAGCCTAATTAGTTTTTATTGCATTTTCTGTCTTTGTCTCCCGCATGCAATTATCTATGTTTCTCTGGAACACGGTTTGGCTATGGCCAGTTTTAGATTCACCACCGTTGTATTAGTGTGTATGTAAAGAATTTGATGTTCTATCGTCGCGTAAATTTGCAAATTTTTATCTCTTCGTATTACGTTGTGTTACGGCAGAGATGTGTACATAAAGAGATGTACGTTACATGAGTAGTAAAATAAGTAAAAATGTATCACTACGGCAACGTGGCAACCGAGCTCTATGATTGTACAATAGAAGGCGCAAAAAATGTATTGTCAAGCAACAGTCTTGTCTGAAATGAGACTTTCAACATGTGGTAAACTTTTCTAAAAAACTCTTGTTAAATCTTAGATTGTTGATTTTATTAATATATTGTTATTGGTAAATAAAGTGATTTTAGTCAAGAAGAGAAATAAAAAAGTGAAACTAAGGATAATAAGCGTTCGGTCGTATTTATACACGGTGTCTGGTGCAAGGTTCATTTCCACTCCGGATCTAACGAGGTGGTCTCTTCCTTTCTGCTGATGATGTTCTCATGTTCTCGTGCTTAAAGATCTCAATGGCTTCTCTAGTTAATCTAGGATAGTAACGTCCTGATCGATCCAAAACCTCCACCTCTTCAAAACTAATATCGTGTTCTCTGGAAAGTGCATGTTCTGCCACCGCTGACTTCGCGGTCTGTCCTAGTCTGCACCTTCTCTTATGCTCTGCTATTCTTGTGTTGACACTACGTTTAGTCGTCCCAATGTATGCGGATTTACAGCTGCAAGGGATCCTGTAAACTCCAGAAGCCGATATAGGATCCCGTTTGTCCTTGGTCGATCTGAGACTCTGTTGTATCGTGCGGGTTGGTTCAAAGACCGTCTTGACCTTGTGCTTCTCTAAAATCCTTCCAATCCTATCCGTGACCTTGTGTATGTATGGTAAGCAAATCCAACCAACTTTCTCTTCAACATCCCCCGTTTGTTGTCTACGTAGTTCGATGTTTTTTGGGTGAGTGGCTCTGTTGAATTGTTTTCTACTGTATCCGTTCCATCCGAAAACCCTTTCCAGATGTTTAAGCTCCTTTTCTAACTCTGATGGTTCGCAAATCCTTCTTACCCGCTCCGATAGGGTTTTGATCACTCCTCCTTTTTGGCTAGGGGGATGATTAGATCCATTATTGAAATAACGATCTGTGTTTGTTGGTTTTCGATACACCGTGTGAGTCAGTGTTCCATTAGGTTTACTTGTCACCATTACATCCAGCAAAGGTAGATGACTTTTTTTTTCGGTCTCCATAGTAAATTGAATTCTTGAATTTATGGAGTTTAGATGTACCACGAATTGGTGCAGTTCGTCTTCACCGTGGCTCCATACTACAAAGGTATCGTCAACGTATCTAAACCAGCACTTTAGTTTATTTGGAGCGGTGGGCAGAGCATTTACTTCGAATGCTTCCATAAAATAGTGTGAAGTAGTGAAGAAATTCCATTGGACCACGGCTTATAAGCTCGGATAACTTTCATATTTCAGTATGTCAAAACTGTCAAAAGTTTTCTAGAATCTGCAAGAATTACAGTTTAACACGGGTTTCGAAACGAGACGTGTTTCTGAGATTTATGACAGTTATTTTGACAATTGCCACGAGACCATTTAGCTAAATAGTGTTCAAAATTCACGTCAAACCTGTCACTAATAAGAAAACTGTCAAACTGTGCTCAAAAGTTGCAAAAATTAGGGTTTAGAAAAGTTTTCTTGCAATAAATAGCTATTTATGTAACCAATTACGAAAAGATCGATTTTGTGTAACGAATGAATGTTTGTATGTGTAACTAGTTACATAAAGTAAAACGTTTTGTCACTCTAATCAGTTTTGAAAAGTGTCACTTTATATACCAAAATTAGAAAAAATATTTTTTTTCATTCAAATTGTAGGACCTCGCTGCGCTCGCCCTACAAACATTCATTCGTTACACAAAATCGATCTTTTCGTAACTGGTTACATAAATAGCTATTTTGAGTATCCCACTCAAAGCCATGACAGACGTGTAGACAAACAATAGACGGCAAAATGGGGTTAATCCACTTTGAAATTCTCTCACATCACGTCCGGAAACAATCCTAATTCAATTAAGAGTATTTTAGTGGCTTCCTGCAAGCCTGAAAACCGTTTATTCGTTTCGCCGGGTTTGACAGGGTCGCTAGCAATGAAAAGTACGGAATCCAGACAGAATTTGATCGAAAACTCCCCCGACGAGGAGATTTTCGATGCGGAAGTGTTGCTCAACGACCCCATTGAGCGTCCTCTATCGCAAATCGAGAAAACCTTTCTGCTGCACGCCGAACGTGGTGACTGCGCCACAGTTAAAAGGTTTTTTTAAATCATTTAAAGCAACAAAGTGCTAAAGTGAACCCAAAAATTGTTTAGAATCATCGACGAGTATAAGGAGAATCCGGAAGAGTTCGATATCAACTGCGTGGATCCGTTGAATCGATCCGCCCTCATCGCGGCTATCGAAAATGAAAACGTCGAATTAATCAAACTGCTGCTCAAAGAAGGTATTTTAGTGAAGGTAAAATATTCTCCATTAAAATGGAAAGTTGAATAACTCAGTTAGTTTGTCAGCTAAAACGCTGACATTTTCAGAGTAGATATTCCCCTTCAATGTGGCAGTATATTCCACATTGAGTGAGATCGGCCCTATTATTCCTGAGTTATAGCCAATAGGATAACTCTCCATTATAATAGAGAATTTTCTTAAGTGGAATAACTCCGTTATATTACACTTAAAAAACTGAAACTTCATGACAGTGCAAAAAATAACTAAATTAGGAGTAATACTTTCAGTAGCATTACTTGATGTGTTTGCTATTGCAGATGATATTCTAGACGAACCGAAATTTATACTTAAAACTTCAAAATCAGCATAAACAATGCACTACGTGTTGATCTCCATTTAATATACTTTGATAAAGCAAGAAATGGATACAAAATCAATTTTTTCCAGCATTAGAACAGTTAGTTTTTGGTCGATATTAAAACTGTGTGCTTTTTTTATAAAGCTGTGCGTTTTTTTTACAGCTTTGTAATATACAGTGTGGAACAGCCAAATAGAATAGATTCGATAACGAATAAATGAGAGCGTGTTGGAAAAAACGCTTGGACACGTCGATTTGTATTTTTAGATGCGCATTTATTAAAAAAAATAAAAATTATATAGGGTGTGTCATGTGACAGTGGCCGATACCAACTTTCTTAATTTAAATACATCCACCTGTATATTATTAGTTTTTTGTTTCTTCAGAAAATTCTAGACATAATTCATGTACAATGTCCCATACCTATCTTCAACTGTTTCGGAAATATTAAGTGTTTTCAGATGTATTACAACAATTAACATTAAAAAAAGAAAATTATTTTATTTCACAAATTCGCTACATTACACTCAATACTTATTTTCACGAACATTTTGAACATCTCTTACATTGAAATTAATGTTTTTTTGTTTTTTTTTACATTATTTATGAAATAAAATAATTTTCTTTTTTTAATATTAATTTTAATAATACATCTGAAAACACTTAATATTTCCGAAACAGTTGAAGATAGGTATGGGACATTGTACATGAATTATGTCTAGAATTTTCTGAAGAATCCAAAAAAATTATAATATACAGGGGGTTGTATTTAAAATAAGAAAGTTGGTATCGGCCACTGTCACATGACACACCCTAGATAATTTTTATTTTTTTTTAATAAATGCGCATCTAAAAATACAAATCGACGTGTCCAAGCGTTTTTCCCAACACGCTCTCATTTATTCGTTATCGAATTTATTCCATTTGGCTGTATATCCAATAGCAAACCACAACTGTGCGTAAAGAGTTTCCTCTTTACATAACGGAATACTATGCGTAATTAGCTATTTACACTGAGGTCGTAGGTAAAACTAATTGACAAAATGATCGATATATCAACTTAGTGAATCGAAATAAAATCATTTAAATATAATCCCCAAAAGTAACACTTTGAGTAACAACAACTTTTACATGCACCAATTAGCTCAATAATAAAACCATACTTACATTTGTTGGACGATGAGAGCAGCTTTCTGGAGGGTCTGGCACTGGCGATTATTATAGTTGAAGAATGATTTACTATTTAATTAATTTAAGAGCCCGGTGCGGGTTGCAGAATTCGGGCCGACTACATTTTGTGGCATGAGACGGAGTCTTCTGACTGTACTACCGTCTGCCTTACTAACGGATGTCAAGCCTTATTTATACCAAATTGGTTCAGTGTCTAAATCTATTGTTTGTCGCTTGCTTTCCATATACCTGCATAGGAGCAGTGATGATTTGTCTCCCGTTATTTTTAGGCATAATGCACTACTTGCATTCTGACTGTAATCTTGCCTCGTGCAATTTATTATGTCGCCATCTTCGAATATCTGCTGTAATTTAATGAATTTATATTTTTAAAATAATACGAATTTCTATTCGTGACATTATTCTTAAACTTAAACCGATGTATCCATTTAAAAAACGTACTTTTGGCATTTTTTCTATCTGTCCTACTAAAAGGTAAATTGACCACGCTCTAGGTTTTTTTCATTTTCTGCTTATGGGCTTTTCAACCATGTGGTATTGTCTAACTGAAGACAAAAGGTCACATCAGCAATATACCCTCACCCTGTATAGGTCTGTACAAAATTTCAGCAAATATTTTGAACGGTTTGCAAGATATGAACTTCAGTTTAATTACTTCGGTATTTTTGCGGTTAGGAGACTGAATATGTCCAACCAAGTTCTCGAGTTATACCACTTAAAGATAAACTCTATTACAACGGAAAGTTATCTTAACTGATGAAACTTTTATAATTTTTGCACCTAGAAAGCTGAAATTTTTAGTGAACAATTTTTACTGAACTTGAAGTACGTTGTAAAGGAGAAATTATTAAATTTTTAAAGTGGAATATCCCGGTTAAGGTTGCAGCTAGAGGACTGAAATTTTTAGAAAAGAAGCTTCTAGTAAACGTTTATAAGTGTACCAAATTGGAAGTCGGTCAAAAAGTTTTTGAGTTATCCCACTTAAGATATCTCTCCATCGCAATGGAGAGTTATTTTAAACGCTGTAACTCCGTTGTTTTCACAGTTAAAAGGCTGAAATTTTCGGGGTAAAAACCTTTAACCAACAAAATCACTAAAATTGCACCTTTTCTTGGTGGTTTTCAGGACGGTTTACTGCATGCCATCAAGGAGGAATACGTCGAAGCCGTGGAGATCCTGCTCAACTGGGAAGAGCAATTTCATAAACCGAACGAACCTTACGTAATTATTTTCTAAATTTTGGTAAATTTGATTAAAAAAATGAAATTTAGAGCTGGGAGAACGTGGACAGAAGCGGAGCGTCCTTTACCTCGGACATAACCCCACTAATACTGGCGGCTCACAAGAACAACTACGAAATCATCAAGTTGCTGCTGGACCGTGGCGCCACTTTGCCAATGCCCCACGACGTCCGGTAACAGGAAAATGCTGAAATGACCGCCCCGTTACTTTAACACAATGTAACGATTTTATTTATGAAAATTTTTGGGAAAATTAAAAAAAAAACACTTTTGCAGCCAGTTGAATTATCTCCAAGCTGGCTTTTGAATCATTTCGAAATTTCCATTAATAACCAAGTTACAAAGGGTTGAAGTTGTGGGGTCACTTTAGCACTTTAAGATTTTTTTTAAATAACTCCGTTATGAGCCATCTGAGGGTAAAACACCGCAGAATGGTTTTTGTAGAGCATAAAATTGTCAACAGCTCGGTCTTGGCCATTTTGAAATTTCCATTAATAATCAAGTTACAGGGGGTTGAAGTTGTGGGGTCACTTTTATCAGACTGGCCGTAAATTAGGTGCGGATGCGATGAGTGCGTCACCTCGAGCCAAATCGACTCGCTCAGACACTCTCAAAGTCGTATCAACGCTTACAGAGCTTTGTCCTCGCCATCTTTGATTAGTCTGTCTTCCAGTGACCCTCTATTGACCGCGTTCGAGCTGTCGTGGGATTTAAGACGATTGAGTCGGATGGAGACGGAATTTCGAGCTGATTACAATGTGACTGACCCCAAAAACTACCCCAAAATGACCTTAATCAGGCGTGGTTTGCAGGAAATGCGGGAGCAAGTTCAGAACTTTGCCACATCACTGCTGGACCATGCCAGGACATCTCACGAGCTGGAGATTATGCTGAATTATGACCCCAAGGGAGCGGTATGGATCACCGGGGAGCGACAGACCCTCGAACGACTCAAACTCGCCATTAAGTACAAACAAAAAAAGGTTTGTCACTTCTTAATTTTTAGGTTTAGAGGTTTGAAATTTTCAGAGTAGACGACCATTGTGTACGTACAAGTGTGTACCAAATCAGCTAAATCGCCACAAAGGATTTCGAGTTATCCTACTTAAGATAACTCTCCATTACAATGGGAAGTTGTCTTAAGTGGTATAACTAGGTTTTTGTAGTTGGAAGGTTGACATTTTCAGGACAGCATAGTTACTAACATTTTCTTATCATAGGTTATCTCCCGAGACGTTCAAGTTTTATCGGGTAAACTGTGCATAGGTGATTTTTTGCAAAATTTTGCTTGGAAAATAATTGAGACTAAATAATTCGACGATAAAATCCTGAGACCGCAAGTCGAAGGATTTTTTCCAAAGAGAAAAAATTTTGCAAAAAACCTACCAATGCACATTTTACGTGATAAAACGTGAACGCCGAGGGGTATATGTCAAGATTATTTCTTGAAAACTCACATTTTAGTTTATTAACAAGAAAACACCTTAGTTAGAACACAAATACTAAACTAAACGTGATGAAATTAATGATAATATTGAACTCACCCCAGCAGACGACAGATTTTCGTTCAGCCATGTATATTTTTGTTTACATTTCAGATTGACAATCAGACGTCATAATATTTTAATTTATGTAATTTTTTAATGGAAACTACGTTATAGTGATTTATTAATTGTTAATATTGAACAAAATAGCTTAAATTTTATATGTGTCTAAATCCCGTTTCGTTTAATACCAAATGTTCTTCAAAAAAACGTATCCGAAAAAGGTAGGAGGCGTTTATTCGGGGGGAATATCCCTAGTGCATTTAATTTTTCCGGAAAAATTCGGAAAAACGAGTTTCTAAGTACTCGAGTTTCTAAGAGTAAAATCCTCGTCTTCGACTCGGATGATTTTTAAAACCACTCTCGCTCATGCTATTTGTTAAAACAAACTACTTAAAAACGAGTATTATAATTTTTCCACAGGAAAAATTAGATGCACGACGGATATTTGGTAAGATTATTTCCTGAGTTAAATAAACATTTTATTTTAATTAAAACAATAAGAACAATAATTAATAAGAACAATAACTTTCAAGCTAGAAAGGGTAACACTATTCTTTATGTTGTTGTGAGGAGTGTGCAATTTTTTCGATTTTTTTTTCCGGAAAAACTGCTGACAGCTAAGTTGACAGTTGTTGACAAGTGATTTGTCCACTTAAAATTTACATTTGTTATACTAATTCTTGATAGCGATTGCCCGATTGGTCAAAATTGATAGGAAGGAAATAATCGGGGGCAATACCACAAGAGCTCAGATTTAGCCGGATAATTTTTGTGCTTGTCTTAGAACACTTTCTTTTTGGTGTAACTGCACGAGACCTGTTGTAACTAAATCACGAGAGCGCAGCTCGAGAAAAAAGAAAAGTATGAGAAGACAAGCGGAAAAATTATCCTGTTCAAAATCTGAGCTCGAATGGTATTTGATAAGACAATTCCATGAATATAATCGGGGGCAATACCACAAGAGCTCAGATTTAGCCGGATAATTTTTGTGCTTGTCTTAGAACACTTTCTTTTTGGTGTAACAGCACGAGACCTGTTGTAACTAAATCACGAGAGCGCAGCTCGAGTGATTTTGCCAAACAGGTCGAGTTTTGTACCATAAAGAAAGTATGAGAAGACAAGCGGAAAAATTATCCTGTTAAAAATCTGAGCTCGAATGGTATTTGATAAGACAATTCCATGAATATAATCAATAATATGATAAGACTGCGACTGCCTTGTACTGGCAGAAATACATTTTTCTGGTTCTTTTGATTATCTGCAGTAGAACTCTATCCGAAGCGAGCCATAACCAAAACAATACGAACAAACATCAAAATTGACAGTGCCAGCAAAAATGTCAAGGTGAGACATTGGAACAATAGAAGTGTAGTGAAAATCCGTGGAAACGATGAAATCAACAGCAAAATTTATCCGATTTTTTTATCCGCTAGCAAACTCTCTTCCTTCCTTATTAGCCGATAGCAAACCGTGTTTTGATGACGTATATATGGCATTTTTTGTACATGAGTGGAATTGTCGGGGGTAATTGCACAAGTGCATAAAAATTACCGATAATTTTGCGTGAAAACTTGTTATCTCTTAACTGCATGAGTTTATTTTCATATTTTTTTGGCGAAAGAGCCCGACACCAAAGGTGGAGGGCTTTTTTAGAAAAAAATATGAAAATGACCGAATGCAGTTTGCAAAGATAACAGGTTTGAACGCAGAATTATCAGGTCATTTTTAAGGCACGAATGTAATTTTGGGGAATATTTCCCGAATAAAGAAAATTTTTTAGTTTTGCTGCAACTATAGATTGCTCAATGGAGCTCAATGAGCAAGTTCCAAACCGTTCATTAATTTTTATTGACATCGGGTTTGACATTGTTTGGTTATAAAAAGTCAAAAAACTGCGCAAGGACAACAATTAGTGTACTAGCAATAGGCTCTACAACAATGCAGTCGTTATAGATACGTACAGTGCAATTATCGAAATGCAATTATCACTTTAGAATGCAATTATCGCTGTCATTTTGGTGAAAATGCACTGCTCATATGGGACATTTAACACATGAGGGAAATATTCAGTGTAAAATTTTAGCAACTAGGGATTTATTAAGTATATAACGGTTCTCATTGGTCGAACTAGAAAGGTTCATTGAATTTTATTGGCTGCTAGTACAATGAGGGAAATAATCAGTATAAAACGGTTTCCATTGGTGGAACTAGAAAGGTTCTCGGAATTTGATTGGCTGCTGGTACAATGAAGGAAATAATCAGTATATAACGGCTCTCATTGGTCAAACTAGAAAGGGTCATTGAATTTTATTGGCTGCTAGTACAATGAGGGAAATAATCTAAACTAAAAATAGATTAAAATTATTTAACGTAGTTAATAACTCGGTTAGTGTTGCAGATAGAGGGCTGAAATTTGTAGAAAAAATTTAGTCAACCTCCATAAGTTAACAAATTAGAGAAAAACCACCCCAAGGTTCTCGAGAACACTCCATTACAATGGCGAGTTATCTTAAGTGTTCTAGTTCCGTTGTTTCCGCAGTCAGATGGCTGAAATTGTCAGGACAGTATGGTTAGTGACGTTGGGTGTACAATCTATAAGATTGTAGCTGTCGGGGTGACAAACAACAAGGCATGCGGCCTTGAGGCCTATTGTGCCCCCCATTACTAGGATCTGGACTGAGGCCCTGTCTCATCACAGTTTCTCGTCCAGCTTCAAGGCCTTAATAAAGGCCAGCAGCTGAGTCGGTTTTAGAGAAGAAATCTCTTTAACATGGATGATGCTGCTATCAAACAAGTTGGTCCTTATGTTTGAGACTGCATAACATTTAAAAAGAATTCAGAATTCTCTTCCTCATCCCCACAGAATCTGCAGTCTTCGTGTTGTCCTGAGCCTATCCGCTTCATGTGGCCCAGGAAAACAAGCGGACGTGTCCTGAAAGAAGCTGTGAGCGTAGGTTTCCTTTGTACAAATTCTTTACTCCTTTCCCGATTGTAACCTTCAAGAAGTTTCCTAGAGCGCACTAATCTAGTAAGTTACTTCCAGAGTTTGGCTCTTTCATGTTCCCTAGTCAATTTGAGCTCGCGTTTACAGGTGTAATTCCCCAAGCCACAGAAGAGTTCTGGTTCTGAAAGAGTCTCAGTCCCTTTTTTAGCCAGAATGTTGACTTATTTTCCTCAATGTGTCTTGGAACCCAGAGCAGAGTGACTTTATTATTTCTGCCTAGTTCATTGAGTTTGCCTAGACATTTGCATACCATTTTGGAGCTGACTGTGGTTGAGCTCAGCGCTGTTATGGCTGCTTGACTATCGGTCAGAATTGCAATATCCTACTTGCGATAGCTGTTGTCAATGCTGGACTGAACGCATCTTTCTAATGCGTGAATTTCCGCCTGAAACATACTGGGGTATTTTTCCATTGGCTTGGGGTGTTTGGTTGTTGGGCAAACACTCCTGCTCTAGTTCCGTTGTTTATCTTGGACTCATCCGCATACCATTTAATGGTGTTTTCGCCAAAACGGTAAGTGATAACAGATTTACTGGTCCACTCTCTCTTGTTGCTTAACTTTTCAGTTTCAGCTTTCGGATACGTCAGATGTGGAATGCTTTTTGATAGAGATGTCCAAGACTTTCTACTTACCAGCATCCAACTCCGTTCTTAGCCATTTTAAACAAAGTTGTTTCAGCGGTTCAGGTGCAAGGATGTGATATTCATTGTAATGCCGGTCTTTGTTTGTACTTTGCTAAGGGTATGCCTAGCAGTACTTTGCCTGGTTTTATTGTACCAAGGAGCCGCCCATTACGTAATAATGGCTCTAATCATGATGGTATAAATCCGGCTCAGAATGTTTGGGTTACAACTCCCGGTATTTCCTGCCAGGCTTCTACACGCCATTAAGGCCCTTGTGGCTTTACTAACAGTTTCCTGAATGTGCCTGTTCCGAAGAAGTTTGTTGATCTAGTGTTATTCCTAGATTGTTTCCAGATTTGCCAGCTTCATCCTTCTTGTGAATGTTACAACAGTGGTTTTGGCTGAATTTATAGTCAGCCCTACGGCAGTGGCTTCTTTCACTTTGTGACTTTGATTACTGCTTGTATCATTCACATAAAGTTTGTTCATATTAGCCATTCGTTACTATGACGATGTCATCTGCGTACTCTATGCAGTGTAGGCCAGTGCGTGTTAAGTAGTCCATATACTACTAATTTCCACATCTAAGGTGAACATAATCTTCTTTAAGGAGTGCCGCGTGTCGTGCCAACTTTAATGGTGCTACTACCCACTGTAGTTTCAGCAGACCCTGTCGCAAACATCTCGCTCAGCCAATTCGTAATTGTTTTGTGGACACCTCTTTTCAGCCGGACACTTCTGATTGCCGCATGAGACGTGTTATCAAAAGCACCCGAGATGTCGAGGAAAGCACATACCGCTATTCCTCTGCTTTTGTGAGAAGTTTGGATCATTCTGTCAACTAATACAGCGTGCTGACACGGAAGCAAAGGCGTTTTCTCTCTGAAATTTTCAGGGTAGATATTTCAGGTTGTCCTAAATATGTGTAGCAAAAAATAATTTAAATCACCTCAACGGTTAGAAATTTATGGGCGGTTTTTCAGTTCATCGCCCATCCGAACGTGCAACAACTATTGGCGGCAATTTGGTACGAGGGTTTGCCCGGTTTTCGTCGGAAGAACATCGTGGGCCAGGCATTGCAACTCGCGAAACTGGCCTTTATGTTCCCCCTGTACTGTACGGTGTACATGATGGCGCCCAACTCAAAAATTGGACTGTTCATGACCAAACCGTTCGTTAAATTCATCGTTCATTCGGCGTCGTACGGATTTTTTTTAAGTAAGACCCCAAGCAAGATTGACCCCAAGCAAAAATGTGTTTGTAGTGCTTTTAGGAGCTGCTTCGCAACGAGTCGAGATTTTAGTGTTGGAGTGGTTCGGCAACGAGTGGGTGCAGGAAATGGTCAAAGAATGGAAAAGACGAGAACGAGGTGCTTTGTTCGGATTGGCCGAGTGTGGAGTCATTGTCTATGTCATCAGTATGTAACCCCAAGCAATTTTTTAACCAATTATGTTTAAGGTTTAAATATTTTAAGGTTTAATTTGGGCTGAAATCCGTTCTTTATGGTCTGACGGCATTTTAGAGTACGTTTCCGACCTGTGGAACGTCGTGGACTTTATCACCAACATTTTTTACGTTCTGTGGCTGTGTCTACGGTTAACCTCCTTCTACGTTTGCCTGGTAAGACACCTTAACCTAACTTAAAAAAAAAGTGAATTTGAAAAAAAAAACATGTTGCATGGGGTTGATTTTGTGGGGTCATTTTAGCGCTTTTAGGTTTTTCTCAAATAACTCTAGTCATCTGAGGTTGAAACATTTCAGAAGAGTTTTTGTAGAGCTTGAAATTACCTACATAGCTGTCTGTACCATCCCGAAATTACCAGAAATAATCAAGTTACAGAGGATTGATGTTGTGGGGTCACTTTAGCATTTCAAAGTATTTTGCAGAGTTCTGAAATTTTCATTAATAAGCTCTTTTAGGTTTTTTCTCAAATAACTCCGTTACTGGTCATCTGAGGGTAAAACATCCCAGAAGAGTTTTTGTAGAGCTTGAAGTTTCCTACAGAACGGTCTTTGTACGATCCCAAAATTTCCATAAACAACCCAGTTACAGGGGGTTGGAATTGTGGGGTCACTTTAGCATTTAAGACTATGTGTAGAGTTTGAAATTTTCTACAGAGTGGTCTTTGGCCTATTCTGAAACTTTCATAAATAAGGAAGTTACAGGTGGTTGTAGTTATGGGGACACTCTAGCCCTTTTAGTGGAGCTTGAAATATAAATAAACGTAGAGATACGTAAGATACTCTAACTTAACCTAAAAATAATTTGAATTTCAAAATTCTAGAGAGACGAGCAACAAGGCCAATTGACTTGGTACCCGCGCGAAGAATGGGACTCCTTCGAACCAATGTTGCTTTCAGAAGGCGCTTTCGCAGCCGGAATGATTTTCAGGTGACAGGAAGGAGCTTCAAGATATCTCTTCATTAGAATGAAGAATTGTCTTAAACAGAATATCTTCGTTGTTCTTGTAGTTCAAAATGTAAAATTCTCAGTACTAGTGCGGGTGGTTAGTGTGTACGTTTGTGCCAAATCTCAACCAAACTGCCCCAGGGATTTGGGAGCTGCAGCCCTTAAGACAACTCTCCATTTAAACGGAAAAATTAACATTCATTGGATTTACCGTTCCTAAATTAGTCGAAAATTAGTATAAACTTATTAGTATAAGCTAGTTAATTCAAGCCCGTAAAAGGTGCATCCTACGGCCCAAAAGACTCTTATGGCCGATTTGCGGCATTTTTTGAACTTTTAGCTAGAAAATCGAGTGCTACTGATTTTATACTAAATCAAGGATGAGGAATTCAATGGTGATGACCATTTTCTCGTGTCTTTTACGCAAGACACCTTAAAGTCAAGTTTCTTGACTTGGGTAAAAGATAGCACCTAAAAGGGTGATTTTACCATCAAGAAGATCCTTACGGCCAATTCTCGGCAATTTTTGAACTTTTAGCTAGAAAATTGAGTGAGGAGTCCTTTTATACTAAATCAGGGACGGGGAGTCCAATAGTAATGTCTAGTTTTTGACAATGCAAAGTTATCCTAAGTGCTGTGTAACGGGCTTGTTTTTGTAGTAAGCACCTGGTAAAGGTGTGTGAAGTAAAATTTCATTTTTTTTACAGCTTTCTGAAACTGGTGCACATCTTCAGCGTCAATCCTCACTTAGGACCGTTGCAAATCTCGTTAGGACGCATGATCATCGATATCGTCAAGTTTTTCTTCATTTACACGCTGGTACTCTTCGCGTTCGGCTGCGGCCTAAACCAACTGTTGTGGTACTACGCCGAACTCGAAAAAAACAAATGCTATCACCTGTCGAGCGGGTTGCCGGACTTTGACAACAACGACAAGGCCTGCACGATTTGGAGGCGTTACGCCAAGTCGGTTTGACTGTTTTTTTTAGGGTTTTTCAAGGGTCATTTTGGGGTCATTTTTTCTAGTTTGTTTGAGACGTCGCAGTCGTTGTTTTGGGCCAGTTTCGGTCTGGTTGATTTGATGACCTTTGAACTGTCCGGAATTAAGGGATTTACACGATTTTGGGCTTTGCTGATGTTCGGTTCCTATTCGGTTATCAACGTGATTGTGCTTCTCAACATGTTGATTGCGATGATGTCCAATTCGTATCAAATTATTTCGGTAAGTGACCCCAGCACATTACTATTGAGTTCATTGGGTCGATTGTCTGTTTTCTAGTATTTTTTTAAGTTTATTTAACCAGACGTGTGTTGGAGATTTGATCCCTCACTCGTTTTTCTAGCTTAAATTACGAAATTTGCTGCAAATTTGGGTCATTCTTTTACTGGCTGGAATTAACTAGTTAGAGTTTATACTCGTTTTCGACTAATTTGTGGGCGAGAAATTCATTGCTGTTGTCTGTTTTCTGTTACCTCTTACCCAGGTCGAGAAACTTCTGTTCAAATTGACCTGTGTGGGAGATACAAATAAATGAATACCATCATTAAATTCCATGCCCCTGACTTAGTCTAAAATGACCTCTTACTCAATTTTCTAGGTAAAAGTTCGTAATTTGCCGCAAATTAGCCGTAAGGGTCGTTTTGACCATAGGTACCTTCTCCGCGCTTGAATTAACGCGACTTGCGTGAGAAATACAGCAAAATGGACTTTACCATTGGATTTCGCATTCCTGATTTAGTATAATATGAATTTTTACTCGATCAAGAATCAGAAGTTTCAAATCTGCCGTAAATTGGCCGTAGGGTTCACTCGTACGACAAATTTGAAATTTCTGACACAAAATTGAGTAAGGGTTTGTTTTCGATTAATTTGAGAAAGAATTATTTATTGCCATTGTTTGCTTTCTGTTATCTCTTACCCAAGTGGAAAAACTTGATTTTGAAATATCTTGCGTGAGAGATACAAAAAAATGAACATCAACATTGAATTTCCCGTCCTTGATTTAGTGTAAAATGACCTCTTGATTGTTTTTCTAGCTGAAAGTTTTCAAATTGCCGCAAATTGGCCGTAGGGTCACTCTTACGGCAAATTTGAAATTTGTGACAGAAAACTGAGTAAGGGTTGGTTTTCGACTAATTTGAGGACGGGGAATTTATTGACGTTGTCCAACTCAATAAATCCCCAAAACGTTACCCTCAAGTGAATGGGGTCATTGCAGGAACGTTCGGATACCGAATGGAAGTTCGCGCGGAGTCGTTTGTGGGTGAGTTACTTTGACGACGGTGACTCCCTCCCTCCACCCTTCAACATCATCCCCAATCCTGGAGGGATGATGTGTGGGAGACCGAAGCGTAGCACTGAAAGTTTCAAGGTAACCCAAAGCAACGTTACAACGACCCCAAGCAATTTAAAAATTTTTTTAGACCAAAAGCAGAGACATGGCACGTGATCGTCACGAAGCCATTATGAAACTGCTGGTGCGCCGTTACGTCACCGCCGAACAGCGCAAACGCGACGACTACCACATTACCGAGGACGACGTGATGGAGATTAGACAGGATATATCGACGCTACGTTATGAGTTGATTGATATTTTACGGCAGAACGGCATGAAAACGCCCACCGTGTCGTTGGAGGAGACTCAAGGTAAAATTTGACTTGGGTAGGAGTTAGGGTAAAATGGACAGTACCATTGGATTTTCCATCCCTGATTTAGTAGAAAATAACCTCTCTCTCGATTGTTTCGGTAAAAGTTTGCGTTTTGCCGCATATTGGCCGTAGGGTCACCCTCACGGCAAATTTGAAATGTGCAGTAGGAAATCGAGTAAAAGTTAGTTCTTGACTAATTTGGGGGTGGGAAATTCATTGCCGTTGTCTGTTTTCCGTTATTTTCTACCCAGATCGAGAAGCTTGGCTTTAAAGTGATTGGCGTAAGAGATACAAAAAAATTGACACTGCCATTGGATTCTCAGTCCCCGATTTAGCTTAAGATGACGCCTCACTTGACTGTCCACCTGAAAATTTACATTTTGCCGCATATTGGCCTTAGAGTCACTCTTACGGCAAACATGAAATAATAGGAAACCAGCCAAATTCAGCGTCCAATGTAGTCCCAACAAATTTAGACAGGCTCGAAAGTGTCATTGATGCAAACTAGAACAACACTGGAGCCGATCTTTACCGGACTAATTTGGGAAAATTTATTGCCGTTGTCTGTTTTTCCTGTTTGTATTTTAGGCCCAGATTGAGAAATTTAGGTTTAACGTGAGTGATGGACAAAAAAAATGGTGGAAATCAAAATTAGATTCCCTGTTCTTGATTTAGTATAAAAAGACTCCTCACCCAATCCTACACTAGAAAGTTTCAAATTGGCCGTAGAGTCATCCTTACGGAAAATTGAGAATTTATCATAGACATCTTGTTCTTCACTAATTTAGGGATGGGCAATTCATTACCGTTGTCTGTTTTCTGCTACCTCTCACCAAAGTGAAGAAACTTGATTTTAATCTAACTTCCGTGGGAGATACCAAAAAAGAACATCACTATTGGATTCCCCGTTTCTGATTTAGTTTTGATAAAAGTTTGTAGTTTGCCGCATATTGGCCGTAGGGTCACTCTATCGGCAAAGTTGCAATTTGTCAGAAGGTCGAGAAACTTATGTTTAGCATGACTTGCGTGAGACGTACAGGGTAGCCAACTAAGAATGCGGAGTACTGTATCAAGAAAACTAAAAATGATATATGTTTGAGACAAAAATTTTACAAAGTAATATGACCATATAAGGAGTGACAACAACATTTTTGGTTTCTTAGATACTGTTACGATTTTCCCGTGGGTTCACACAAAGTCAATTTAACTCAACAATTAATAAATTTATTTACACTTCAAAACACTCCGTACAATAATTAACACAGCTACTAAAAACACTACTACAATTCCACAATTACTCCGTTATTTAAACTTTAACGCGTTCCCAAATTCACTACTACCACTACACTACACTGTCGTCGACGCCGCTTCTTTTATATTCGCAAACCACGTTCTAGAATGACCGCGAAACGCTTCGCGATTTGCTTCGAATAATCAAGATACTTCCAGGAGTCGCTTCCTAAGTGTGGCCTACTTTAATACGCGCCCGGCCAGATATTGCGGCGCATCGGTTTCATTGAGTATCGAGCATAGTAGGCCCAAACCGTAACACTGCCCCCCTCTTAAAGCTGATTGTCCCGATCCGCTTCATCTAATCCCTGGTATTTCTTGAGTCTGTCCAGATGGACAATTTTCATCTTGCCTTTGGGGCTGCGTTGGACTCTGTAGGCGACGTCGTTTAACCTTTTTACCACATTGTAAGGCCCCTCCCAGTGTCGTTGCCATCTTTGACTTAATCCTTTGCTCCTCCTGGGTTGAAACATCCACACAGCATCACCTTCCTTATAATTGCCACCAGTTGGTCTGTGGTCCAGTGTCATCTTCATACGGTCGTTGTTTGGTTTCATCCTCTCTCTCTCAAGTTCCCGAATTGTGATGGATTCATTCTGTAACGAACACTGGTCACACCGTTTACACCATTCCTCAACGTCCTTTCTGAAGTTAATCCAGTAAAATCGATCTCTTATTCTAGCCAAAGTCTGGTTTACTCCAAGGTGTCCTCCTCCGCGACTGTCATGTAGTTCTCGCAGCACATTCTCTTTGCAGGAATTGGGCACTATTGTTTGGTAAACAAAGCGTTTTCCGTCTGGACTTTCCCATTTGCGAGTAATTAAGTCATCTCGCAGTCGAAGCGAATTCCACTGCAACCAGTAACCCCTTACTGTTGGTCCATATCTGGAAATCTGTTGCCAATCCGGTTTCAAATCCTTCTCCAACCATCTTCTGATTACTTTCAAATCAGAGTCTGAGCGCTGTCCTTTTATTATGTCCTCCTTAGAAACGCAGCTCTTCATTCTTTTTGTAGCCCCTTTATCTGTCACCATCGCGATTTGACCAATCCTCCAACCATTATGAATTTGTCCTTTCCGATACCTTAAGTCACTATCCAAAGCTTGACGATCCTCTACATATCGCGGTAAATGTCCTTCCGGGTTCTTCATTTCCTGCTCCTGGTTACGCCAGTTCTGCGGGGTCGGTAAACGAGACTGCTGTCTGCAATTCCATTGGTAATGTCCTTTACGTCCACAAATATAACATGTAATGTTTCTTTTAGCAGAGGAGTTCCGGTGATTTGTTCTGATGTCCTGGTTTCGTCGACACTGTGGGTTTGGAGAACCAGACCGCTGTCTGCAATTCCTTCTATAGTGTCCTTTGCGTCCACATCGAAAACATTCCACTCTAGTGATCGGACGTGATCGCTCTAACTGTGTGAACTGACCATTTCCTAATGATGCCATTTGTTGTACTAATTGGCCGAATATTGATTTAATTTCATCTATTAATGTAGCAACATGTCCGGCTGGCGGTACTCTCTCCTCTTGAATAGTCTCTGGCTTTAAGTCATTGCACGCAGCTTCAACTTCCAGCGCTCGAACCAGTAATTCGCTGCTGTTGCTCCCTTTGAACATCTTCAGCCATTTCTTTACCTCCGTATCTCGAATCCCATCTACAAAATACTGTGCCACACATTCTTCTTGGATTTCCTCCGGGACGGCTGGGTAAGCCAGATGCACAACGCGACGAATTTCGGCTTCAAACTCTTGTAAATCTTCATCAGTTTTCTGATGTCTTGCCCTTAATTGCGTTTGATACCTCCTTTCCTATGTTGATCCCCATAACGACGTTCTAATGCAGCTACTAATGCTTCATAGTTGCTTCGTTAGGCAATAGGCACAGTCTGTAACAGCTCCAATGCAGGTCCTCGTAATGCCACCACCAGTGCTACAGCCATTTCCTCGTTACTCCATCTATTTGCATTTGCAGCGGCCTCAAATTGGAGTTGGTACGTTGCCCATGAAGTTTGACCGTCGTATGCGGGAGGCTTGATATTGTTGAGCCCGTTTCCGGTGATCACTGTAGAGCTGGCTCCTCTGCTGTCAATTTTCCGCTCTAAGTCGCGTAGCTTTATCTCTACATCATTCTGAATTTGATTAATGTCCTCCCGAACATCATTCTGAATTTTATTAAGACTATGGCTTACATACTCTTGGATTTCTGTCTTGGTCCCCGCTAGAACGTTCAATATTTCTACGTTACGCTTTTCTTGCCGCTCTCTATCTTCTTGACGCATTTCTATATCTTGTTGTAGCATTCTTTCTTGTTGTTGTCGAATCCTTTCTTGTTCTTCCTTGTCTTGTTGTCGGATCCTTTCTTGTTCTTCTTTGTCTCGTTGTCGAATCTCTTCTTGTTTTTCAAGCATTGTCATAATAGCTGCAAATTGGGCCTCCATATTTGCACTTTGACGTCTTGTTATTGGCATAAAATAAATTGAACACACCACTGTTTCGAAAATCTCTAGTCCGGTTCTGAACACAAGTCTTAAACCCGAAGTTTAGTTCAAATTCACGTCGCACTAAAGTCTGATCGCACTTCTGACACCAATTGTTACGATTTTCCCGTGGGTTTACACAAAGTCAATTTAACTCAACAATTAATAAATTTATTTACACTTTAAAACACTCCGTACAATAATTAATTCAGCTACTAAAAACACTACTACAATTCCACAATTATTCCACTATTTGACCTTTACCGCGTTCTCAAATTCACTACTACACTACTGAAACCGCTTCTTTTATATTCGCAAACCACGTTCTAGAATGACCGCAAAACGTTTCGCGATTTGCCTCGAATATCAAAGATGCTTCCAGGTGTCGCTTCCTAACTGTGGCCTACTTTAACACGCGCCCGGCCAGATATTGCGGCGCGTCGATTCCGTCCCGAATCGAGTGCTCGTTCGGAAGTATCGAGCATAGTAGGCCCAAACTATACAAACCACGGTGGAAAGTTTAATTTCTGTCTCAAGATAAAGTTCTACCTAATTTCTCGACAGAAATCAAACACTTTTCACCTGAGTATGTAATATAGGGTGGTCCAGTTTTAAATGTCAATAAATCACTATTTGATAACAAATCAAAAAATAAGTTGACATGAATTTGGAAATTTTTCTAAAAAACGCACACAGTTCTCCAAATTTTAGTTTAAAAAATCGCTTTTTTCTATATCTGTTAGACCGTAAAACTGAACATTTAGGACTTCCAATTTTGTCCTGATTAGTCTAAAACTTGTTTGTTTGATACTTGGAATAGTCATAAAATTAGTTTTTTTATACTACTCACACCATTTTTGAGTGTCTAAAACTGGATTTCAAGCACTAAAAACAGTCCGGAAAGCAGAACAAAGACTGTTGCGCTAAAACTTATTTTTAATACTAAAAATAGGCTAAAAGTTTACTTTTATGCCTTTAAGAATATAATGAGAGTCCAAAAGTCTATTTGCAGAACTTTAATTGGTGGACAACTCAATTTTCTGGACAGAAACAAGTCTAAAATTCAATTTAACACTGGAAACTGTCCAAATTAAATTTTTGGACTAATTCATTTGTAAAAATTGGTTTTCAAGACTAATATTGTAGCATTTAATAAATAAATCTTAGAAATACTTCGCTTTTTTGCACCGATGACTGCAGAAGTCAATTAAGAGTGAACAAGCTTAAAATGGCATTTTAATACTAAGGACAGTGTACAAGCTAGCTTTCAGGTCTGATAAGTAAAAAATTTTGTAAAAATAGTCTTGAAACTCTATTTTTCAGGCTGAAAACAGTCTTAAAGCACTAAAAACAATCTACATTTTTTAGAAATGCTCGAATTCTTAGTACTGAGGTGTCTAGGAGCCAATTTAATAGTGACAAAGCTTGAAATGGCATTTTTAAGCCTATAAAGAATGTAAAAATTGTTTTTTATGTCTGCTATTTCAAAAACTTGATATAGTCTTGAATTGAATTTTCCAAGCAGAAAGCAGTTTTGAACCAATAAAAAATGTCCAGCCTAAGAAAATGAAAAGCAAAGCAAAAAACTTGAAAAGTTAGTCTTCAAGTCAATTTTCATGAACCTAATGTCAATATCCTGTATTTAAGACTATTTTCAAGACTAAACTATTAAAATTTGTCTTTGTCAAATTATGTAAAAGAACTTCAAATGCAAATGTTAAACTTCTGAAGTCACTTTTCATTGGTTCAGAGTCACTTTTTGGTGTACAAGTCAATTTTTAAGGTTTAAATGAGTGAATTTGTAGTAAAAAAAATCTAGAAAAAGTAGTTTTTCATGTCTACTCTTTGACGACTGACTACAAAGACTACAAAGAAGAGAGGAGTTTTTAAGCTTCGCAAGTCAATTTTTTTTTGTTTTCAAGTCAATTTTCAGGACTAAAGTCTTTAAATTTGTCTGAAAAGTATGAAAACTGGTTAAAAGGACAATTTTTAAGATTCTTAAGTCAATTTTCACCGTTTTCAAGATAATTTTTAAGTTGGGTTGAGTTGGTTTTGGGCCTTATCTCCTAAACAAAGTTTTAAATCAGGATTCTGTAATATACTTTCTGTTTTTAAATTGAACAAGAAAATAAAAAAATGTTTTGAAAAATATCCAGTGACGTACGTAGAAAATAAGGCGGAAAAATGAAAACTGGTTTTACGCCACTGGACAATTTCGACAAAGGTCATTAACATCACATAATGAGTATTAATTTCATAAGAGCTTTTTATTCTGAAATTTGAAAGAATTTTTCTTAGGAAGGCTTTTTCAGGAAAATGACATAATGAATGTAAACTTATTTTTTGATGGGATATCGAATGGTGAATTATTGACATTAAAAACTGGACCACCCTGTATACTAATTATTTCATACTATATCATAATACTATAAAGGCTTTCACGGCCGGTTAAAACTGAAATACAAAAGTTATCCGGGCTTATAAGCCGTGGTCCAATGGAATTTCTTCCTGACGTTTCGTCCACATCTGCGGCGGGCAAAAAGGATTTGCGAACCATCAGAATTAGTAAAGGAGCTTAAACATCTGGAAATGGTTTTCGGATGGAACGGATACAGTAGAAAGCAATTCAACAGAGCCACACGTCCAAGAAACATCGAACTACGTAAACAACAAACGGGAGATGTTGAGGAGAAAGTTGGTTGGACTTGCTTACCATACATACACAAGGTCACGGATAGGATTGGAAGGATTTTAGAAAAGCACAAGGTCAATACGGTCTTGAAACCTACCCGCACGATACAACAAAGTCTCCGATCGGCCAAGGACAAACGGGATCCTTTATAGGCTTCTGGAGTTTACAGGATCCCTTGCAGCTGTGGATCCGCATACATTGGAACGACTAAACGGAGTGTCAACACAAGAATAACAGGTGTAGATGTCTTGCGCCAGACACTGTGCGCGCCGATGCAAGACCGTCGTGCGCATGTGCAGCCCCCCACGGGTATAAATACGACCGACGCTCCATCAGTCGAGCCAGTCATCGTCGAGAGGTACGGAAGAGCACTTCGACCGTTACGTCATCGCCTTTGATAATGTCCGCCGCAGATATGGACGAAACGTCAGGAAGAAATTCCATTGGACCACGGCTTATAAGCCCGGATAACTTTTGTATTTCAGTATATCATAATATGTTCTATTACGTAGTCTGTTACAGTCCGGGAAATGTTTCATTACGTTACTAGTCCGGCAAAAAATGAGTTCGTTCGCCTCAGTCGTTTTTGTAGGTAAAAGTTTGTAATTCGCCGCAAATTGCCCGTTACGAGGATCTTTCTGACCGTAGGTTCACCCTTTTACGCGCTTGAATTTAATAGTTGGAGTTTGTATTCGTTTTTGAATTATTCGGGAATGGGAAATCTATTCGCGTTGTCCGTTTGTCACTATCTCTTTCCGTTTTCTGACACTGGCAAATTTTTTTTGCAGTGTCTGGCAAAAAAGGCAAAACAATGGAACGCCGCCTGCTTAAAGATTTTCACATCGGCATCGTGGAGGGCATCGTCAGCGAGATTCAGCAAAACGCGGACGAGCCGAAAAACGTGTTTGGTCAAATCGCCAAAGTGTTGGGCCGACGCACCACCTTCAAATCGAAGAAAAAGGACTGGAACGAGCTGGTGCGCAAGAACACGGTAGCACGTGACCCGATTGGATCGGCTCAAGAAGCGGAAGAGTCGCGGAAGAAACGTCAAAGTTTGCGCAAGCACATTATCGCAAACGTGCGCGAATACGCGCAAATTGAGGACGAAAAGTTGCTGGGTGAGCGTACTTTTACCGCATAAAAGTCGAAATTAATTACAAAATGGTGAATGTTTAGAGTATAATCCGAAATTGGTGGAGGTGCCGAGAGGGGCGCGAGTGGCTTACGCCAAATTCATGTCAAAAAAAATTGAGCAAGAGTACAAGAAAACGGAGGCGGAAGAGCCAAAGGAAACGAAAAAAGTTGCTGTCAAGTTTGTTGGTAAGTGTCAACTGTCGAAAAAATTTATTTTTTTGATTGAATTTTTAAGGCGCAGAGGCAGCAGAAGAGCCGAGTACGGATAAACCAGTCGAGCAAACCCCAGAAACTGTTAGTGACGTCATTTCCGGTGTGAAAGAGGTCGAAACAAGGGACGGTGACATGACAAAGGAGGACGTGGTGATGGAGTCGTCAACTGTCAAAAGTGATGTGGACGATCGTCAAGAGGGCGCTGGCGTTGATCACGTGACACGCAGTTCACCGCCCGCCATTTTGTCGATGCGATCGAAGTTGACCGGTCAAAAACGTACCGGGTGGATTTAATCCATTTTTTTTCAAAAATTAAAAAAAATATAAAACAGTAATTTATCGTTTTTTTTTCTTAAACTTGTATTATGTGGTGGTAGCGCATCCACCACATTGCCAATAATTTTTTAAATTTTTATTTTTTTACTGCATGCCTATTTCACATTGTGTCAAAAAATGTTTTATTGTAAACAAAGCGCAATCATAATGACGTCAAGATTTTTAAAGTAGAAAACGAGGTTTTTGATACATTACCAAAAACTGTTTTGAAGTTTATATTTCTTTTAAACGAGGCTCAACTAAACATTTTTTTTTAGTATAGTTATTTCACACACTTTTTCTTAACCCCAGAATTTTAAGAGTTTTTTAATGTTTTTAATTTTTTAATTTTTTTATGGAACAAAACGCATTCTCTTTTTGAGTATTTTTTTTTTGTTTAAATCAAGAGATGAGTGTCAACAATATTTTAGGACCTCTATTTTTAGTAACAATGATCATTCCCCATAATGTCAGCATTTTTTTATACAGGGTAATTCAAATTCGACCCTCACCATTGGGATCTCAGAAACCATAAGAGATACGAGACAGCTTAAATTGGGGCAAAGTTGCGCAATTTAAAGCTCAACCAAATGCTGTTCTAAAAATTTAGATTTTCCGAGTACTTCCGAAGATATCCGAAAAAAACTGAAAATTTGATTTTTTGTTTTTATTTATTTCTAACCTTATTTGAAGAGATATCCCAAAACTAAAAGCATCTTTTCATTGCCACTTTTTCCTAGCTATTCGATGATGGACTCAAATTTGCCACACGACGTTTCGTTTTCTGTCAGTCATCATCAACTTTCTTTTTTCTTATGGGCGCCATATTGGATTTTTAGCCCACCAAATAGTACGTTTTATTCTGATTTTAGTGATGTATCATAACTTATGATTTGCTTCATAAATAACAAAATAATTCAATAAAAACTATTTTTACTTTAGTTATTGGCTTTGAGTTAATGGGCCGTTTTAAAAAATGTCATTATTTGACAGTACTTGTCAAACACGATAATTCGGACGATCATTAGATCGTCAATCATAGTTAAAAATGTATCTAGAAAAGAAACCCCCGAAGAAAATGTTATTATTATACAAGCGTTGCTGAACTATTTAGGTTAATCAGAAAAAGAGATTTGTTAGCATTATCTCTAACTTAAAAGGCTTATTTATGTTTCCAAGAGAAAGATCATCATTTTAGGAACTTAATTTTTTGCCAAGTTTCAATTTTTTATAATGTTAAGTGCAAGTTTATAGTTATTTATACAGTAAGCGACAAACCATTTTTTATTCATTCATATTTATTCGAGTGAATAAACCGGTTTAAGTCACGTGTCTTATACAGTATTTTTTTAAATTTCGACTTCTTATATTAAAAAAAAAAAACTAAAATTACAGTTCTATTAAATTTGCACCGCGCCCCGTAGATGTAACATTGATGTTTGTTTGTTTATCTACTCCTAGCATGGTAATCATTCATTACATAGCTCATTTTGAGTTACGTAATGAGCGATTTTACCGCACTAGTGCGATAATAATCGATTTTATCGCACTAGTGCGATAAAAAAACTTTAAATGAAAATTTCTGCTGTAATTGTTTATTGAATTTAAACATAACTTTGATAAAACCATGAACAGACCTATCTTAAATAATAACTATATTTTACTTTTTATAAATATTAAAAGTGAAATGAATTCCTGAATTAGAAAGTTCTTGGATCGAATTTACACAAAAAAAAAAGGCTGGATGAACTATAGGTTGCTGCCAAGGTTTCAAAGTACACGAGTAACACTTTTTCTTGAAAGGGACTCTTTATGTTCTTGGTCTCGCACCAGGTGACAAAACGTTGATACATTTTTTCATATTTCTCCTTTGACTTGGCAGGCAACAAGCCAGATACCACGTTTGCGGCAGCTTCTTCAATATCTGACGGAAGTTCTTCAGACATGTTCATAACGAAATGCACTTTTAAAAATTTGTGACTGACACTGTTAAATTGTCGCTTAAGTGATATGTGGAAACAAATGGCCACCATAGCAACAACACCAAAACAGTACAGCGTAGATGACAAGATTTAAGGGTAACAAATAACTACCCGTAGCAAGCATATACGAGACGTTCCTAAATAGTTCACATTGCACAAAATATGAATTTTTTTCTTACTTTACGCTGCTTCTGATGGTCGTAGATAAAATGTTGTACATCACCCGTGGGGTATGGCAAATTAACGTACTCGTGTGATCACCACAACTCGGTCTACGACCTCGTCGTGGCAACACTCCCACTCCTGACTATAAAAATGCTCATACCCCACTAGTAATGTAAATAACTATTACATCTGTAAATAGGCGAATGTCATTCAGAGTAATTTAATAGTTATTTATACAGCAAGTGACTTAAACCATTTTTTATTCACGAAAAGAACGACTAGGTCCACAACCGGTTTAAGTCACGTGTACACCTTTGTGACTAAGTATGTTCAGGCCAATTGCGTGTGACAAGTACTACCAAGTAATCTTCATAAAACGGCTCATTCACTGAAAGGTAACAAAGATAAAATCTCTAAAAGCTCTAATGATCGTCCGAATTATCGTGTTTGACAAGTACTGTCAAATAATGACATTTTTTAAAACGGCCCATTAACTCAAAGCCAATAACTAAAGTAAAAATAGTTTTTATTGAATTATTTTGTTATTTATGAAGCAAATCATAAGTTATTATACATCACTAAAATCAGAATAAAACGTACTATTTGGTGGGCTAAAAATCCAATATGGCGCCCATAAGAAAAAAGAAAGTTGATGATGGCTGCCAAAAAACGAAACGTCGTGTGGCAAATTTGAATCCATCATCGAATAGCTGAGAAAAAGTGGCAATGAAAAGGTACTTTTAGTTTTGGAATATCTCTTCAAATAAGATTAGAAATAAATAAAAACAAAAAATCTAATTTTCATTTTTTTTCGGATATCTTTGGAAGTACTCGGAAAATCGAAATTTTTAAAACAGCATTTGGTAGAGCTTTACATTGCGCAACTTTGCCCCAATTTAAACTATCTCGTATCTCTTATAGTTTCCGAGATCCCAATGGTGAGGGTCGAATTTGAATTACCCTGTATATAGGGTGGACCATAAGCTGGCAAATTAAAGGTGTGATTTTATCATCAGGAGTCAGACACAGACAGACAAACACATACTTTGGCCCTTAAGCAATCTTCAGTCTTCTTTCTCAGTCCATCAGAAGAGATTTTGATGTTTTTGTTTCATTACAGCTGTTCTCCGCGCTGAGACAAAATCTACAAATGAGTGGTGCCTCCAAAGCATTTTATTTCGCAAATCAAAAATTTTAGTTAGAGCTTATTAAAAAAAAATACATGAAAAAAAATCATAAACGTAAAATGAATGAAAACTATCGATCAAAATAGTTGATACCTTTATCGATTAGTTTTAGGTGAGCGAATTCTAGCTGAACCGAAGAAAGAACCGCTTCACATGGTGCCTCACATCATAGCCTGCTCCTTGAGCTCAGTCAATATTTGCTGCCTGTTGTGCGAGCTGCCGCCCCCAGCCCTTGCCACGGCAACATGCTTCTGGCTGTTGTCTCTGGTGTTTAAAATCCTCTTCGGACTCGCTGACAAACTATTCTGTTCCCCAGCTTGGCCCAGTTTTAAAATCAACTGTCGCTTTTTTTCCAGCGTTTTGAGAAGCTTTTGCTTAATCCGTGCGGATTCATCCTCGCCTATCACATTGATAATGGTGCTGTCCAGGAGCCCAATTCTAGAAAGAATCGAAAATAGTTCGTGCACGGTTTATTTCGATTACCTAAATCCGTATACGAAAAATTATTCACATTCACCAACAATAATCGAAAAAATACTCGCATTCGATGAACGTATTCGAACATTAGTACGTGGCAACATCGATAAAACCACAAAAAAAAAAGAAAAGTCATTACAAGACGTTACGGAAGGAAGAACAGGGAAAGAAAAAATGAATATAACCTTAAAATATTTGTTAGTTAGAGTTACCAATTCAAGTCTGATAACTCTTTGAAGCAAAACATTTTAATGATGCTGTTAAGACTTTTTTCTCCACTGAAAGGGCAGATACTCTTGTTGGATGATGTATGTAGTGTGAAACAATATTAATAATGTCTTCAAAAAATGCCTTATTTACTCTGTACAACTTCAAAAACTTTTTATATTTAATTCACTTAATGGATTTTCTGCAATTTTGCGACCAAACCTGCTTACAGGAATTTCTGCTACTGCTTCTTCTAAATAATTGGCCACCAACAAGTTGGCATTCCACTGATTAACTCGATTTAAAGCTCCCATTTTAAATTTTGCAATGCTATTTGTATTAAACAGTTGAAATAATTAAAGTAAAAAGTACAACGCAAATAAATAAAAACATAGACGGACTGAAGGCCGGAAATGAAAACAGGCAACAAATAACTTAACGACTTTTCTATTCTGAGCTGCAAACTGGAAACTTGACAGAACTGCCCAAATTTAATTTTTTGTATAATATTCGATCATTCAACCAATGAATTCGACAGGTTTAACCCCAATCGTTGCTTTCGTTCGAACATTCGAGCCAAGAAATCAAGAAGAACAAGAAGTATTAATACGAATACATCCAGTTAGCATTCGCAAATTCGTGACTTATTTCGTGAATTGGGCCCCCAGAGATGAGTCTAGGTTTTCTGGCATTAGAAATGTTGCTGCAGATAAACTGTCAGTCTCTGTACCTTGGTGTCTGTTCAATTTTAATTTCTACAAACATACAACACTATTGTTGTATTTCTACAAACATATTGTTTGCATGTTGGCATAAAGTATTTTTATATTGAATGTTCTACGAGTTAATAGTGATTGTTTGTTTTAGTTGGTCATAGTCTTCACTGTTAGGAAGGAGCAGGTTGAACATTAAAACATACATATGACTAACGAAGAAAACAACTGAGGTGTCAATATCATAATCTTCGGTAAACTATTTACGTAATTTTTGTGTTAGTCGTTTTATTAATTTCATATTTGTACGTATTTATTATAAAGTCCTGAGTTGTTATCGGTTTATGGATACTACTCTCTTTTGTCACCGTTTCTGACACCTTGAGGTTGAATGTTGTCCTAGACATTTATTGAATTTGATTGGCGTTTTACAATCTTCTGATCGATGCTCAAAAGAATTGCATTTGCTGATGATCACGATTTATTTTTATTTTCTTTGCATTATGTGGGTAGTAACTCAAAATTATTACTAAATAAACTTGTTTTGAATGTTTTGATTACAGAATGACTGACGGCGATTTGTTATGATTTTGGAAACCGGTTTCCGATGTTAATCTTCTATGTCCAGGGTGCTCTTGAACACCTGGTATATCCACTACCAAACATTGCCGATATTTTAATAACTAAGCAAATGGCAGTATTTTTCTACATTCGATCTACTTCTGATGGTTTTAAGTGACCGTAAATTTTTTCTCGGTGTAATTTTCTTATAAAACCTCTGGCTACCAGATTTGAAAGTAATATGCTACCAAATGTACAATAAATTGAAAAAAATAGATTTTTATTTTTTACCTCTACCACGCTGTATCTCAAAAATGGAGTAATTTTGGACTAAGGTAAGTTGCTTTAAATTGGCTTATTTTGATGTCAGGAATATGTCATAGTATTTGACCCATTACACAGGGTGTCTCTAAAAAGTCTGTACAAAATCCTATGATTTTTTCCTGATGTTAAAAACTAAAAATCGATTTTTTAAAATTTATTGTACGTTTTGTAGCATATTACTTTCAAATCTGATAGACAGAGGTTTTTTAAGATTTGAAACCCGAATTTAGACACTTGCGGAAAGCGGAAATGCTTTATCACCCACAATATAGTAAGGTAAACAAACATTTGTATTTTCTAGTATAGTGGGTTGTGGTATATTCAGCTGATTTTTTTTTAGTTTTTCATACAAACTACATTTCTGGTATACTCCGCCTCGTCTTCCTTGAGCACCCACATCCACATAGAAAAACCTATAGTGGGCATCACAAATTGCCATTATTATGATGCTAAAAAAGTTTTATAATTATAAAATATGCTTTCACTATTGGGAGGGTTGCTGAAAAATAGATTAAATGAAATAATTATTAATTATAAGACACCAAATAATTCTGACCTGTATTTGAACATGGTTCACATCAATACTGAGAAATGCAGTTTGGCATATTACACTGTTGGTAAAACTGTCTATTACAATCTGTCCATTTTTCCTCATTAAAGGTGGGAAATACTATTTCTTTGCATAACTCCTCCCACAATGCTGACCACCCGAATTCTGTTACTTTTACCTAATCGGTAGACATAGGCTATACTAGTCATGTTATCCTCAGAAGCTAAATACCTAACCTACTTAACTAAGGATCGGTACTTTCACCTTCGGATAAATTTATTGTTAGAATAATTTCCATAGAAATAACAAAATTGACCTATAGCAGCTTCTCATTCCACGGTTTCCATAGAAATTATCCTCAGAAAAAAGTTATTCTGAACTGAAAGTACTCACCCTAAGACTACTAGTACAGCTAATTGCTCCTCTGGGGATATAGGTTCTCTAACATAATAAATTTTTTCAATCCTGCTCATTACTTTTGAAAGAAGATTGGAAAATTGTGATTTGGTCATTCTAAAATAATTGCTTCTTATTCAGAGTAAAATATAAACTTTGAGTTTTTCGCCTCCTGAGTGTGGGTCTGATCCAGTATTTTGGTTTACATCTTTGGTTGCATTTCCATCTTAGGTATAAAAATAAAGCCAATTTTCGTTTCATATTTTTTGTGTACCCCATATTTGGGGTAGAATGTATGTAAGCTGAGTGTCTTAAAGATATGGGTAATGAGAGGTAACTAATTATACATAAATAATAAAGCGACGCTTTTATAACTTATAACTGACGTTAATCCTAAAAAGTTGCTCCAACCCCAATTTTGGTGTCTCTGCATCTTACCCATTGCTCAAAACTAATTAATTAATTAGTTCTACCCCTTTGATTCTTGCAGTTTAGCTAAGTTGCCCCGATTTTTTACTGAACAACTATCACAACGTCATTAGTCTCAATATTAACCTGGATCACGTTTCTCTCTCTCTTCCCTGATTAGTAAATAGTATTTAAGTTGTTATGATTTTGTTACTAAGTTTTAAGAACTAACCAAAAGTAGATTTATTACTTTTGTTTTCTAAATACACGGCCGTTGCTTTGTTTCCCAGTTTATAAAAACAATTGCAGCCCTACTATTACAGTCCCACAAACTATTGGGTTCCCCCTTCTGATGGTGTTTTGATCTCAGGAAGGTCAACCTCCAGTATTCCTATGTCAAGTATTTGTTAAATTCGTATTTCAAATGCACTTGATTCTAAATGTACATTGTGCATACAATGTTGCTTTAAGATTAGAGACACTTTAGTTGTACTTACATAAAAGGTAATCTAAAACTGTATCTGGAGCAATCTATTTTAATACCGCAAGCACTAAACAGATAAAAAATGATCTTCCATAAAGTGATTAGAAGGCCACAAATTGTGCAAAAATGGGTTTATTCTCGTACAATAAATTTATTTTACAATATCAAAAGATATTCCAGTTCTACAGACCTTTCTGAAGGATATATTTATGTCAAACCCAAAAGATAAGTCCGATTTTTTTGTGTTTTACTATAATCTGAATTTGTTGATTGACACCGCTTTTGTCCCTGACTGTACCAAAATTTTGTAGTGTTTTTTCAGGTTATATTAATATCTGTCGCAATCAGAATATACAGGGTTATTCACGTTATTCGACACGAAAAATTGTGACTAAACTATTCACCACAATACTCATCCACAATACTAGGATAGAAATACTTATTAGAGGTATCTTATAAAAATATTTTCAAGATGTACCAGTGGTCCCAAATGCAGAAATTTGTCAAAATTGTATTTTTTCAAATACCTAGTAGCTGAAAATAAAAAAGAACTACATTGAGGTTTGATACCTGTAAACTTTACAGTTTCACAGATATTCGCTAGTTTGTAAAAATGTGGAACAAATTTTAACGTTTAATCACTCAACCTCTGTTTGATTTTTATTAACCAAAATTGGCTTGGCACTGCTAAAAAGCAGTTTTATGATTCATGGGTGCTAAAAACCTCATACATGTCTCATAATTTTAAGTCGAAATCTCTCAAACTCGTACTGATTTTGAATAATTTTTCTACCCCTTCAAAAATTAAACGAATCCAAACTTTTAATTTTGTTTGAAATGACAGTTATAATAGCAAATTAGAGACGTTTTTAGGAGTATTTTCTTTAAGATGTTTAATAATGTTGCTGAAGGATTTAAAAACAGAGTAGGTATGTGTACGTTTATAGTCGGATGGTCGCTATTTTAAACAATTTTTATGAATTGCATTTGTTTCTTGAATAGCAAATATACAAAATATTAAACCACTATTTTATTCTAAGCTTTATTTAGATTACACTCATAGGTATGTAATAAAGAAAGAAATCAGGGCGTCAATTTTTGACATCATACGTTCATTTACCTATACGTTTATATGTAAATATAGATGAGGCAATGAGTTTCAAAACTCGTTACTTTTTTCAGAATTCGCAAACTATGTTTTTTGAACTGAACTTTACCAATTAAGCTGTTTCCTTGTTGTTGTTGTATTATATGGGTAAAATAAATAATTCATGTGCGAAAGTTATTTTTGTCACCAAAAAAGTTTTGCAGGTAGGAAAAATAGTGACTTGAAAATTATGGTAATTTTAGCATTTTGTTAAAATGCTTCTAAATATTTTAACTGACGTACTATTAAAATTATATTGACTTTTGCACATTCTAGCAAGTGTCTCCAATTCCGAGGTCTTATCAGGTCAGGATTTACTTTCTCTTGTAGATCTTTTTTAACTTGTTTAACATCCTTACGCTGGCCTTTCTGTTTCACAACGAGTACTGTTATTAGTCGGAGTTGCAGTTACGGATGCATAAGACGATCTTGTCCAAACATCGTTAATGTGTGCCGATTGTGTCCCTTTCAAGTTAGCAATTTCCAACTTAAGTTGCTTATTTTCTTCCAATAGATGATTCATTTTCTCACTCATTTCAATAGTTTTTTCCAGTAAATAACCCAATGTTTTACTCATTTCTTCCATAAAACTCTGATCGACGTAATCATCCACTCGACTTCTTTTTCGTGTCCTTGAAGGCCAGCCTCCTTGTCCTCTCCATAAGTGTCCAGACAACGTTTGCATCTCCAAGTTGCTCTTCGCAAGTGGAACCCACGATAGTCAATATTCTCACATTTACCACGATAACAACTTTTGCACGACGTACATTGAATCATATTTTTGATATCATTAAATGGCAACTTACATTTCAAACAGTTCTCACTAGTATCATCAATAGGCACGTCACCTCCCATCCTCCAAACTCGTCGAGTTTCCGGCCGATAAAATTCCACAAAAATGCTTTATTACTATTGTTCACACTTAATTCTTAATTTGCCACCAGGTGCTTAACTGTTAAGACTGAAGCTGCATGCAGATCGATTTTATGCTTTTAATTTCACTAATACTGCGAAAATACCGATTTTGTAGCTATTTTTAATCCCAAATTTAACGAAAATCCGAGAGCTCACTATCAACAGGTCTGCTAGATATCGTGCACCAAAGTAATGACAAAATTCTCAAATAGATATTGAAAAAGAGATATTCGGATTCCAGTTGTCACTTGGCTATACCAGAAAAAAAGTGTCGAATTTAAAGCAAATTATCTATCTCTATCTACTCTCTAGTATACCTCTACCTGCTGACGTAAAACTCAGTTGAAAATCAAATCTGTCATCCTCAAAACCCCCGAATATCAAATTTTACCAAATAATTTCAAGTTGTTCACGAGTTATTTAAAAAAGACCATTTTAAAAAACTAACTTTCACCCCTTGTATTTCTGTTTCCGTTGACAATTCGTCTGAGGTAAGTTGTGCTAAATCGAATTATTTTTAAAAACTTCGTATTCCCTATCGTAGGATGCTCTTAACTTTTAGGTAATAAACTTCCCTTAGCTTGTGCTTCATTTTCTTTTAGATTTTCTAAAATTTTGTCCAACTTTTGCCATTTTCACTGACTGACGGGACTATCAAAATCACATCATTCAGGTAAAATAAATACTAAACAACATATCTGTAAAGGTATACCTTACTTTCAATGCCAAAAACAGTAAATATTTGCTGAATTAGGTACAACATAAAACATTATATGGACCACAGGCGTTAGGGAGGAGGATCCCTCGGGCCATAGGCCCTTTGGCTGTTTCGGTCTTCAGAGCATTATGTTCTCTCTAACGCCCTTGGTACATAAATAGCTTTAAAGTGCTTAAATAGCTATTTATGTAACCAGTTACGAAAAGTTCGATTTTGTGTAACGAATGAATGTTTGTAGGGCGAGCGCAGCGAGGTCCTACAATTTGAATGAGTTACACAATAAGACATTTTCGAAACGTGTTGCATACATAATTTTTTCTAATTTTGACCAAAAAGCTGTGAAAACCATTTTTTAAAGTGATTTAACACAAATATTCACTTTCATACCACCTTGTATAAACTGTGACAACGACATGTTATGATGGATGTCGCCCATATGTTTCTACGGAAATGCATAAAAACAGGGAGTGATGAAATGAACTTTTCATAACTAGTTACATAAAGTGATTCTTTTCGTAACTAGTTACGAAAAGTAAAACGTTTTGTCACTTTAATCAGTTTTGAAAAGTGTCACTTTATATGCCAAAATTAGAAAAAATATTTTTTTCCACTCCTACAGGGATATTGGTTAATTCCTTAAAAGTTTAGATAACGGATAAGTAGGCAATTGTCACCGCTTGGACAAATATGGAATCATAGGCTTTACGCCAGTGAGATATGAAATAGACCAATCACAGACTTTTTCATGATACGACTCTGAAAACTTTCTCTAACGTCAACAACTGTCTCCAAAGTCTTACGATGAATCGTCTCCGAAGAACAGCTGCGTGCGCGGCTTTTTGGGACACCCTGTACAATACCCGTAAAATTAACTTGCCGACAAATGAACACATTATTTCAAGACTGTTACATTGTAAAGTGCTTTAAGTTAGATTCCAAATACTTCAAAATCAAATTCATTAACAAATAATGCCTTATCACAAAACAAAAGTAGTATCCTCCAGTAAACCTATGTCAAGTATTTGTTAAATTCGTATATCAAATGCACTTGATTCTAAATGTACATTGTGCATACAATGTTGCTTTAAGATTAGAGACACTTTAGTTGTACTTACATAAAAGGTAATCTAAAACTGTATCTGGAGCAATCTATTTTAATACTGCAAGCACTAAACAGATAAAAAATGATCTTCCATAAAGTGATTAGAAGGCCACAAATTGTGCAAAAATGGGTTTATTCTCGTACAATAAATTTATTTTACAATATCAAAAGATATTCCAGTTCTACAGACCTTTCTGAAGGATATATTTATGTCAAACCCAAAAGGTAAGTCCGATTTTTTTGTGTTTTACTATAATCTGAATTTGTAACAGGGCTGCAAAATTTGGTTGAATTGTTATTTTTATTGGTTGATTGACTGATGTTTGCATTATTTTCCTTATTTTTTTTAATGTCCGACAAGGCTATTATTTCCTCAATAATGACACCTATTAAGGTCAATTATCTAAAAAATAATGCCCTAGAGCGTTATTTTTCATAATGTCCATTTTTTAAATAAATATCTACAGAATGAAAGTCGGTCATTGAAGACACCACAGGCATTATAGGAAATAATGCCCTCGGTCGAAGTAGACTCCTCGGTCTCTCTCTTATTGTCCTTACCGTTGGTATCTTAATTACCATAATGTTATATAGGTACCTAACATCAACACTTTTCGAAATAAACACGATTTTTCAAAAAATATTATTTATACATTTATTCAATGTTATAGTAATTGTAGTTTAATTGAAGAGATGTTCTATATGTCCTCCGTCCTGGACAACACATTCCCGATATGAATGATCATAAAATATCAATCTTTCGGTAGCAAAATTATTATTTTCTAGTGATTGACGTTTTGGCGAAGGAAATGAGGTTGGGGTTGATGTTGTCGTCACAATGAATCTGTCTATATTTTGCAATTTGAACTAAAAAACGCTTAAAAAAATATTAATAAATATAAATATTGTATATGTTACACGGGAGAAGAATGCGATAATTGTGCTTCGCTCAGTTGTAGACAATCTTCTGAGCTCAGCACAATAATCGCCTCTTTCTACTCCTAGTAACATAATATACTATACTTTACCACAAAAATTTGATCAGTATTACTGGTAAATCACAAATACTGTGTTTCTGGCAGTTACATTTTTTCTCCATCACTACCAAGTTTTAAAATTTTTTTTCATATTATTGGATAGGAAATTTAATGAGAATTAGAAAAATGCGCTCAAAACTGTCATTTTCTCACTCCAAGTGAGTTTTACAGGCGATTTTTCAAAACTCTGTTTATGGCAGTTTAAACTTTGACACCGCTTTTGTCCCTGACTGTACCCAATTTTGTAGGGTTTTTTCAGGTTATATTAATATCTGTCGCAATCAGAATATACAGGGTTATTCACGTTATTCGACACGAAAAATTGTGACTAAACTATTCACCACAATACTGGGATAGAAATACTTATTAGAGGTATCTTATAAAAATATTTTCAAGATGTACCAGTGGTCCCAAATGCAGAAATTTGTCAAAATTGTATTTTTTCAAATACCTAGTAGCTGAAAATAAAAAAGAACTACATTGAGGTTTGATACCTGTAAACTTTACAGTTTCACAGATATTCGCTAGTTTGTAAAAATGTGGAACAAATTTTAACGTTTAATCACTCAACCTCTGTTTGATTTTTATTAACCAAAATTGGCTTGGCACTGCTAAAAAGCAGTTTTATGATTCATGGGTGCTAAAAACCTCATACATGTCTCATAATTTTAAGTCGAAATTTCTCAAACTCGTACTGATTTTGAATAATTTTTCTACCCCTTCAAAAATTAAACAAATCCAAACTTTTAATTTTGTTTGAAATGACAGTTATAATAGCAAATTAGAGACGTTTTTAGGAGTATTTTCTTTAAGATGTTTAATAATGTTGCTGAAGGATTTAAAAACAGAGTAGGTATGTGTGCGTTTATAGTCGGATGGTCGCTATTTTAAACAATTTTTATGAATTGCTTGTGTTTTTTTTCTTGAATAGCAAATACAGTGCGTTTTTTTTAACGCGCAACATAGGATTTTACATGTTAAATTTTTAAGCCCCTGTTAGACCATGTTATTTTGGAACTACCGGTCTAAAACTTGACGGGTGTGTTTTTAGTACCCTGAAGCTTAAGTAAATTTACCAATTTAGTCTAAAAAGTAATTAAAAACTGGCAAAAAATCATTTTTTTTTCGAACAGATATTATTGTTTCATACTCCCTGTATGCATTGTTGTTCTTTGTTGTTTTTGATACTGGCAGGGCAGGTAGCAGGTAGAGTGACACATTTTGACTGCATCACAACCCGACATCTTTTGAACGTCAAAATGGCATTTTATGATTGTTTGGGATACTGTTTGGCTTCATACGGAGGTCACTTTGAACAATTCATTTATAAAAATACTTCTTTTGTTCTTAACTTTCTTGATATAAAGTTAAAATTCGCATTTTGATCATCCTGTTTTACTTTCTACGCCAAATTTACCTGCTACCTGACGTGCCAGTATCAAAAACAACAAGTACCTATCATACATACAGGGAGGTTGGAAAGATAAAATCTTTTCGAAAAAAGATGATTTTTTGCAAGTTTTTAATCACTTTTTAGGCCGAATTGATAAACTTACTTAAGCTTCAGGGTACGAAACAGCCACCCGTCAAGTTTTATACTTGTAGTTCCAAAACAACATGGTCTAACACGTTTTACTTTTCGTAATTAGTTACGAAAAGTAAAACGTTTTGTCACTTTAATCAGTTTTGAAAAGTGTCACTTTATATGCCAAAATTAGAAAAAATATTTTTTTCCACTCCTACAGGGATATTGGTTAATTCCTTAAAAGTTTAGATAACGGATAAGTAGGCAATTGTCACCGCTTGGACAAATATGGAATCATAGGCTTTACGCCAGTGAGATATGAAATAGACCAATCACAGACAATCTTTTTCATTATACGACTCTGAAAACTTTCTCTAACGTCAACAACTGTCTCCAAAGTCTTACGAATCGTCTCCGAAGAACAGCTGCGAGCGCGGCTTTTTGGGACACCCTGTACAATACCCGTAAAATTGACTTGCCGACAAATGAACACATTATTTCAAGACTGTTACATTGTAAAGTGCTTCCAAATACTTCAAAATCAAATTCATTAACAAATAATGCCTTATCACAAAACAAAAGTGCTTGTTTGATAATCGTGAAATGTTTCTTGTTAAGTAAGTTGTAATATTCATTCGAACGAAGCTATTAAATTCTCAAGTAGTGGATATTCCTTGTCAAGTGTCTTAACAACCTTGTTGCAGTGATAGACAATTACATGTATACAGGGTGATTCAGGTTTTAATACACAGATTTTAACCATGTATTTTACGTCCAAAAATAATCCCCGTTTGCTTTATAAACTATATCCCGGAAATGCGCCTTTCAGGAAATACAGTGTGTTCAAGTTTTATAAAAAAACACAAAATTCATTTTTTTTTAAATGCCTTTAAATGCCCAACAGACGTAAATGTCCCAAATTTGAGTAACAAACCCAACCTATGTTTTTTTTAAGACAATGACCACACAACAAAACTAATTCGGCGTTCAACCTTGTTATCTTTGAAAACTGCATTGCACACCACACTAGTGCGATAATAATTGATTTTATCGCACTAGTGTGATAAAGCACCATAAGAATATAATAAAACATTCATTATCACACACTAATGCACTAATGCAATAAAATCTGTCATTACGTAACTCAAAGCTAGAGTTAAAAAATGACTAATTTATGTGAAGCTCCTAGATAATATACAGGGTAATTCAAATTCGACCCTCACCATTGGGATCTCAGAAACCATAAGAGATACGAGAAAGTTTAAATTGGGGCAAAGTTGCGCAATTTAAAGCTCAACCAAATGCTGTTTTAAAATTTTTGATTTTCCGAGTACTTCCGAAGATATCCGAAAAAAACTGAAAATTTGATTTTTTGTTTTTATTTATTTCTAACCTTATTTGAAGAGATATCCCAAAACTAAAAGCATCTTTTCATTGCTACTTTTTCCTAGCTATTCGATGATGGATACAAATTTGCCACACGACGTTTCGTTTTCTGTCAGTCATCATCAACTTTCTTTTTTCTGATGGGCGCCATATTGGATTTTTAGCCCACCAAATAGTACGTTTTATTCTGATTTTAGTGATGTATAATAACTTATGATTTGCTTCATAAATAACAAAATAATTCAATAAAAACTATTTTTACTTTAGTTATTGGCTTTGAGTTAATGGGCCGTTTTAAAAAATGTCATTATTTGACAGTACTTGTCAAACACGATAATTCGGATGATCATTAGAGCGTCAATCATAGTTAAAAATGTATCTAGATAAGAAACCCCCGCAGAAAATGTTATTATTATACAAGCATTGCTGAACTATTTAGGTTAATCAGAAAACGAGATTTGTTAGCATTATCTCTAACTTCAAAGGCTTATTTATGTTTCCAAGAGAAAGATCATCATTTTAAGAACTTCATTTTTTGCCAAATTTCAATTTTGTATAATGTTAAGTGCAAGTTTATAGTTATTTATACAGTAAGTGACAAACCATTTTTTATTCATTCATATTTATTCGAGTGAATAAACCGGTTTAAGTCACGTGTCTTATACAGTATTTTATTAAATTTCGACTTCTTATATTAAAAAAAAAAAACTAAAATTACAGTTCTATTAAATTTGCACCGCGCCCCGTAGATGTAACATTGATGTTTGTTTGTTTACATCTGTAAATAGGCGAATGTCATTCAGAGTGATTTAATAGTTATTTATACAGCAAGTGACTTAAACCATTTTTTATTCACGAAAAGAACAACTAGGTCCACAAGCGTAGCGAGTGGCCTAAGCTCTTCGAGTGAATAAACCGGTTTAAGTCAAGTCACGTGTACACCTTTGTGACTAAGTATGTTCAGGCCAATTGCGTGTGACAAGTACTACCAAGTAATCTTCATAAAACGTCTCATTAACAAAGCTAACTAAGGTAAAATCTCTAAAAGCTCTAATGATCGTCCGAATTATCGTGTTTGACAAGTATTGTCAAATAATGACATTTTATAAAACGGCCCATTAACTCAAAGCCAATAACTAAAGTAAAAATAGTTTTTATTGAATTATTTTGTTATTTATGAAGCAAATCATAAATTATTATACATCGCTAAAATCAGAATAAAACGTACTATTTGGTGGGCTAAAAATCCAATATGGCGCCCATAAGAAAAAAGAAAGTTGATGATGGCTGCCAAAAAACGAAACGTCGTGTGGCAAATTTGAATCCATCATCGAATAGCTGAGAAAAAGTGGCAATGAAAAGGTGCTTCTAGTTTTGGAATATCTCTTTAAATAAGATTAGAAATAAATAAAAACAAAAAATCAAATTTTCAGTTTTTTTCGGATATCTTCGGAAGTACTCGGAAAATTGAAATTTTTAAAACTGCATTTGGTTGAGCTTTACATTGCGCAACTTTGCCCCAATTTAAACTTTCTCGTATCTCTTATAGTGCCTTTTTCGGTTTTTGTCGGATATCTCCTGATGTAATGAAAATGTTTTGATTTTTTTACCAAATTATTTAGCAATAAAATGCGCAACTTTGCCTCTATTTAGGTAACTAAAGATCTATCAACCTTGGTATCTGAGATAGCAATGCTAATTCATCGAATTTTAAACATCCTGTATATTTCAACCTAATAAAAATGATGCTTTTTGGTGATTCTTATTTTTTTGGCGAAAGAGCACGACACCGAAGGTTGAGGGCTATTGAAATATTCGCTGTCATTCTGGTGAACATGCACTGCTCCTATGGGACATTTAACACATGAGGGAAATATTCATAGGTTATATCCCGAGACGTTCAAGTTTTATCGGGTAAACTGTGCATAGGTGATTTTTTGCAAAGTTTTGCTTGGAAAATGATTGAGACTAAATAATTCGACGATAAAATCCTGAGACCGCAGGTCGAAGGATTTTTTCCAAAGAATTATTTAGTCGAAACCATTTGCCTAAAAGAAAAATTTTGCAAAAAACCTACCAATGCACATTTTACGTGATAAAACGTGAACGCCGAGGGGTATATGTCAAGATTATTTCCTGAAAACTCACATTTTAGTTTATTAACAAGAAAACACCTTAGTTAGAACACAAATACTGAACTAAACGTGATGAAATTAATGATAATATTGAACTCACCCCAGCAGACGACAGATTTTCGTTCAGTCATGTATATTTTTGTTTACATTTCAAATTGACAATCATACGTCAAAATATTTTAATTTATGTAATTATTTAATGAAAACTACGTTACAGTGATTTATTAATTGTTAATATTGAAGAAGATAACTTAAATTTTATAAGTGTCTAAATCCTGTTTCGTTTAATATCAAATTTTCTTCAAAAAACGTATTCGAAAAAGGTAGGTGGTGTTTAATCACTGTTAAATTTTAGCAGCCAGGGATTTAATCAGTATAAAACGGTTTCCATTGGTGGAACTAGAAAGGTTCTCGGAATTTGATTGGCTGCTAGTACAATGAGGGAAATAATCATAGGTTTTATCCCGAGACGTTAAGGTTTTATCGGGTAAACTGTGCATAGGTGGTTTTTTGCAAAATTTTGCTTGGAAAATGATTGAGACTAAATAATTCGACGATACCTCCAAAGAAAAATTTTGCAAAAAAAGCACCAACAGTATTAAAAGTAAAACATAGCAGTTCTACAGCATAGTAAAATTTTTTGCACTAAAAATCATTAAAAAATGAAAAAATAATGCAAAAAGTTTTACTTTTAAAATCATACACATAAAATCATTCAAAAAAGTGTACTTTTGTGCACGATTTTATAAAAATTTATTTTGACGGTGATGTGAAAATCATCAGTTCTTATGGGTAGGCATTGATTTGACCTATTGATACAGGAACAGTTTTTTGTTTTAAAGTAAATCGTACAAAAATAATCGGAATTGAAGAAAATAGTGCGTGTGTCGCAAGAAATTCAAGTAGAAGCTAAACTTGCCTGTTTGAATTTGTTGCCGAATAAATCGAAGGGCGTCTTTGAAACAAGAAAGCGTGTCTGGTATCAACGAAGATGTCATGTTAGCTTATTTTCTAAATGCGCCAGCTCTTCCATGTGGATGAAGTATTCTATGCTAAAATTAACTTTGAAGACCTACAACAATGTGAACATATCAAAATATGGAAAGCTGATAGCCTTCCTGAAAAGTGAGTCAAGAACATACAAACCAAAAAAGGCCAGGGTTTTGGATAAAAAGCAGATCGACCAATTTTTAATAAACGCACCAGGCGGCCAATACTTAATGACAAAGGTAATTAATTAATGATTTATGCTTAATATTAGGTACACAGTATGTCCAAGATTCGATTATCTATAGAGGGATCTCGCTTCCCGTAAGAGCTACTGCAAAGGTTAAATGGGGAAAGTTTTAGAGAATTTAATAGGCAATCCAACACCGTTTTAAAAATATTTAACTTTTGCTTAGTTTTTGAAATATTTTCGAAAAACCCAAAACGATCATTTTCAAAAAAGTGCTGTATTTTCGCTAATTTTAAAAATTTTAAAATTTGGCTTGAACATTGTTAAAGCAACTTTTAAGGACTATTTTTCTGTGTATTTCGTTTTTAGTTCCGACTTTTCGTTTTCGAAATACCACCATCAACTTATTTTTTCTTATGGACGCCATTTTATTTTTTTATCTAGTTAAAAAGAGCACGTTTTTTGCATTAAAATGATGTATGTTACAAAAAAATGTACTTTTTTGTTAAAAAAGCTAAAAACAGTAATTCTTAAAATTACGTTAATGCAAAATCTAAACGATTACAAAATGATGAAAATGTAGCATGTAATTAAGGTCTAATCTAACTAAACTAAAACTAAACTTTAACTAAAGTAAAAATAGTTTTTATTGAATTATTTTGTCATTTATCAAGCAAATCATAAGTTATTATACACCACTAAAATCAGAATAAAACGTACTATTTGGTGAGATAAAAATCCAATATGGCGCCCATAAGAAAAAAGAAAGTTGGTGATGACTGACAAAAAACAAAAAGTCGTGTGGAAAATTTGAATCCATCATCGAATAGCTAGGAAAAAGTGGTAATGAAAAGATGCTTTTAGTTTTGGGATATCTCTTCAAATAAGGTGAGAAATAAATAAAAACAAAAAATCAAATTTTCAGTTTTTTTCGGATATCTTCGGAACTACTAGGAAAATCGAAATTTTTAAAACACAATTTGGTTGAGTTTTAAATTGCGCAACTTTGCCCCAATTTAAAATTTCTCGTATCTCTTATGGTTTCTGAGATCCCAATGGTGAGGGTCGAATTTGAATTACCCTGTATATGCAAGCGGATCAAGTCTTTTAACGAAGTCCACAGTTACAGCACGAGAAACTGATTTTCTTTTGAGTGGAAATTGTAGAACAACACATATGTTCAATTCAGTATTGTACAAAGGCCATCAAGATTTTAATATGTTGCCCAATGTAATAAAAAACTGTGATAATTTGAACAATTTTAAAAGAGCCCTAAGACAACATGTTGTAATTTAAGTGCTTTAGCTTGTTTTTGTTTAATGTTTTTACTTTTTAATTCGTTATTTGTTTTTAAACATATTTGTCCATTTTATTTATTTTATTTTTACATTAATTTTAATATTTTTATATTTGCATGATTTGTCATTGTGTTTATTTTTATAGCTACATGCTAAATAAAAAATCTAGCTAGCCATGGGATTGAACCGTTTAATGCAATGACATTGTTTCCAACAGACGCTGTGTTATGCGCAAGACAGCCATCCTGTTGAAATCATCATATTTTCTAAAATGAGCTTCATTTGGCACAATTTGTCTAAGACCTGGTAAGATCTCAGCTCTCAATAAATCCAAATACCTCCTTCCATTAAGATTACATATAATCAAATGAAATGGCCCTACTAAACGATTTCCTAAAATGAGAAACTGCTCAGTTACTGAGTCGCAACTTTATTATAAAAGTAATATTTTATTTGCATACCAATGATTCTACACCAAATATTTAAGTCAAATCTTGTCTCCATTCGTCTTTGAACAACCTCATTAGGATTCTCTACAGCCCAAAAATGTTTGTTATGCTTATTAAAACCACCACAATTAGTAATCCTGCTTTCATCAGTCCATACAACAAAATTAGAAAATTCTGGGTCCTCATTACATTTATTAATCTACCAGTTTGAGAAACGCAGTCTTCTGGGATAATCGGTCTCCAAAAGTCCTTGTACAACTGTGAGCTTTTAAGGATGATATCCAGAATCGGAAATCCCCTCGGTTTTTCAGAAGCACCGTATTCTAATAAATTAACAACTAGATTTTTAAAGTGGGTCTTGTTGGCGTCGTTCTGAATACGTCTCCAAATACCTAATTGAAGTCACGTCTGCGTTTCTGTTGGACGGAAGATACACTGCCAGCATGTCAAATTTCTCTTCATTTGAATACTTATTTTGTGGCATTTTAATTCAAATATTAATTACAACCACGAAAGAAAGCTTATCTGTGCAACTGTTTTGAAAAAAAGTTGCTCAAACAGTGTTCAAGCCAAATTTCAGAATTTTTAAAATTAGCGAAAATAAAGCACTTTTTTTGAAAATAGTCGTTTTTGGTTTTTCGAAAATAATTCAAAAACGAAGCAAAAATTTAATATTTTTAAAACGGTGTTGGATTGCCTATTAAATTATCTCTAAAACATTCCTGAGAGATTTCCGAGATCCCTGTATAGAGAATTGAATCTTGGACATACTGTATGTACAGGGTGTCACTGAAATGACTGTACAACGCTTAATCACAAATTTAAGACGATCTAAACAAACTTGCCTATATCCAAAGTTGTTTAATTTTGCCGTTACAGGGCGCCAAAGTACTCAAATTAATATAGTTTTTTCAAAATAATTCCTAAAGACCCTTATCGATTTTTACGAGACTTAGCACCAAAAATTACTATACAGTGTGGAACAGCCAAATGGAATAAATTCGATAACGAATAAATGAGAGCGTGTTGGGAAAAACGCTTGGACACGTCAATTTGTATTATTAGATGCGCATTTAAAAAAAATATATAAAAATATATAGGGTGTGTCATGTGACAGTGGCCGATACCAACTTTCTTATTTTAAATACAACCCCCTGTATATTATTAGTTTTTTGGATTTTTCAGAAAATTCTAGACATAATTCATGTACAATGTCCCATACCTATCTTCAACTGTTTCGGAAATATTAAGTGTTTTCAGATGTATTACAAAAATTAACATTAAAAAAAGAAAATTATTTTATTTCACAAATTCGCTACATCACACTCAATACTTATTTTCGCGGACATTTTGAACATCTCTTAAATTAAAATTAACGTTTTTTTGTTTTTTTTTACCTTATTTGTGAAATAAAATAATTTTCTTTTTTTAATGTTAATTTTTGTGATACATCTGAAAACGCTTAATATTTCCGAAACAGTTGAAGATAGGTATGGGACATTGTACATGAATTATGTCTAGAATTTTCTGAAGAATCCAAAAAACTAATAATATACAGGGGGGTGTATTTAAAATAAGAAAGTTGGTATCAGCCACTGTCACATGACACACCCTATATATTTTATTTATTTTTTTAAATGCGCATCTAAAAATACAAATCGACGTGTCCAAGCGTTTTTTCCAACACGCTCTCATTTATTCGTTATCGAATTTATTCCATTTGGCTGTTCCACACTGTATAAATTGACATGATTACTTGTGTATCGTAATAAAAGTTTATATTTTTGTTAACCCTGTATCAATTACTTTTTCTTCCTTCTAGATGACTTTATTTTGAAAGTTTTTTGTTTTCCTGCAAAATTATTGTCAGACATACGGTTTTCCTAAAAAGACGCACAATACCTTGCAAATCATTACTAAATTTTTAACCAGAACAAACAAAAACATACACGATAATTACCAATTAGCTAAACAAAAAACATAAAATTTTTTGAAATTATTTTCAGCACATAGTAAACATTTTGAATATTTGTAGTCCAGGCAACGAAAAGGTATAAAGGGAAATGCTTGGAATACAATTTTTGACTTCGTAACTTTGTTTGGACTAGTTAGGAGGTCAACATATCAAAAGTCCCCGCCTCTACCTCTAGAGCCGGGTGGAGGGGGGAAAAGTCTAATTTTTCGGTTTTTTGCTTATACAGGGTGTCCCACGACGAAAGACCTCGATTGATATTGGAAAAAGTATAAATAGGAGAGTTTTGAAAATTTGGTAGGATACTGATGTGGGCATGCCCAATCCAACTAAAATATTTTCAAGATGGTTGCACTCCCGCTTATACCGGAAGTCGATCACAACTTTCTTATTTTAAATAGAACACCCTATATATTATTACATATTTGGATTCCTCACAAAATTCTGACCAACTTTTGTATAGAATGCCCTATGCCTATCTCTAGCCGTTTTCGAAATATTTGATGTTTTTCCAAAAAAGTGACAGTTGCAACGCTCAACATATTTTTGTACTATGTTAAAACCGTATTTCATTTTGCAATAAAACTTTGGGTTATTGTAAATAAAGGATCGTTTTATTAAACTGAGGGTGCGTAACGACTCATTTGTATACAGGGTCGTCAAAAAAAAATCATAAACTTGCCACTAAAAAAAATGAAAAATCTCAAGTTTTTTAAATGGAAACCCCCATTTTTTATGACGGAATCATTTTGAGCATTAAAAATTACTATAAGTTTCAATTTACTTGCCTATACCTAAATCCAACCCATTTCGTTTTATTTGAGAATAAACATTTTTTTATTATGGTGCACGGTTGGGATTATGTGGTGTTCTAGTTGGTCATGATTTTGACACACGGTGATATTGGAGACCTGCAGGGCATGTTAATAACACTAGTTTTGAGTGTTTTGACAACTGCAAATATGCCGTCGCGGTTACGTTATTCAAACCAAGATTACTTAAATCTGTTTATTATTTACGGAGAATGTGATAAAGTTGTGAGTAGAACATGTGAGGTATTTGCCGCTCGTTATCCAGAAAAACCAAAGCCATCACGAAAAGCTGTCAAGCAAATAATTGAAAATTTTAAGAATACGGGATCTGTGAAGATAAAAGCTATTAAAACAAAACCAATCCTTAATAATACAAATGTAGAAATTGCAATTTCTAACCAACTTTTGTGTACAATGCCCTATTCCTATCTCTAGCCGTTTTCGAAATATTTGATGTTTTTCCAAAAAAGTGACAGTTGCAACGCTCAACATAACATGCTTTGCAGTTCTCCAATATCACCGTGTGTCAAAAGCATGGCTAACTAGAGTACCAGCTAATCCCAACCATGCAGCCTAATAAAAAAATGTTTATTCTCAAATAAAACGAAATGGGTTGGATTTAGGTATAGGCAAGTAAATTGAAACTTATAGTAATTTTTAATGCTCAAAATGATTCCGTCATAAAAAATGTGGGTTTCTATTTAAAAAAATTGAGATTTTTCATTTTTTTTAGTGGCAACTTTCTGATTTTTTTTTGACGACCCTGTATACAAATGAGTCATTACGCACCCTCAGTTTAATAAAACGATCCTTTATTTACAATAACCCAAAGTTTCATTGCAAAATGAAATACGGTTTTGACAGGGTACAAAAATATGTTGAGCGTTGCAACTGTCACTTTTTTGGAAAAACATCAAATATTTCGAAAACGGCTTGAGATAGGCATAGGGCATTCTATACAAAAGTTGGTCAGAATTTTGTGAGGAATCCAAATATGTAATAATATATAGGGTGTTCTATTTAAAATAAGAAAGTTGTGATCGACTTCCGGTATAAGCGGAAGTGCAACCATCTTGAAAATATTTTAGTTGGATTGGGCATGCCCACATCAGTATCCTACCAAATTTTCAAAACTCTCCTATTTATACTTTTTCCAATATCAATCGAGGTCTTTCGTCGTGGGACACCCTGTATTTCGGAAACTCCTACCGACGCGACGTGACCTCTCTATAGAAAATGAAAGCTGATTAAATTTGCTACAAGTTTTATTCCGTCAAGTATTTTGATATCTTGTATAGTTTTCGAAATATCCGCTCTTAAAAGTCTGTAATTTTATAATTTTTCATATTTTTTTGTATTTTTTTTTTTGACCGGATAAATCTTTACCCATGCACCGAAAAACTAAATACTGGCCATAGGGTTGTAGAGCATGACAATCTTTACAATAATATATATTTTCTTACTACTTCATCTATTGTCTCCTTCAAAAAAAAAAAGTTTATTGTCATAGAAAATTAATTGAAAACATTATAGTAGGAAGAATTCGGTTAATTTCTTGCTTTCTTGAGGGGGGAAGGGCTTTGATTTTCGTCTTCGTTTTCATCTTTTGTTTCACTATCGTCTTCTCCATCGGACCCTTGTAAATAAACTGTCACAGGATCCTCCTGATCCTCTTCATCTTCGGAGTGAACTTGAGGGACCCCATTCAGGCAGTTCCCCTCGCAATTTTGGCATGCTTGGGAACATTTAAGGCTCGCTTTTTTGCAGCCACACTTTGCGCTGGAACAGTGTTTCGTGCAACGGCAAAAATCATTTTAAGAATATCATCGGGTGCAGCTGCTAAGTCACTGTGCACGGGGACCAGGCAGTTGTTCTTAATTTTCTACCCATACATCTGAGGAGGCAGGTCATTTCCTAGCCACAGCTGAACTTGATGGAATGTTCTGAGGGAATGCCGTTTTACTGCTCCTTCGGTGCGAGGAAAACAAGAGATATCAGGTTTGATGTTGGCCACCGATTTCAAGAATGACTTGTACCTGTAGGCATTCAGGCAGACCTCTCGCTGGAGCTCCATACCACTTGACATACAGGTTTCACCTGCCTTTCGTACTTGGGCGGTGGTAGAGGAAGGATCTGAAAAGACATTTTCGAAATGCGGAAGATGTTGTATCGCATCCAGTAAATGCATGCAAAAACAGCACGTCCTTGAAACCTTGGTGCTGAGGCTCTTGAGACCAGAATAAGGAATCTCTCATCTTTCCACGTCCAGGATAATAAAAATAATGTCTTTATACGCATCAGCTTTAGCCATCAAAAGGACGATGAGGTCGACATCTTCTCCCACAATGCAGACAGCTGTCGTTTCCAACATTTCCACAGCCGTATCCACAATCAGAACGCCCGCATCACTTTCTGCTTGAAGGGTCCTAATCCCATTGTCCTCAAGCTTCACCTTAAGCATGTTGACGAGTCTGCTTTTGTTGAACTGATTCGACAGAAAATCTTCTTGTTTGACGTTTATCTCGGTGTCTTCGCTGAAATAGATGTCTGCAGACTTCCTGAGTCGATAGCGCCTTTGCTGCTCTGCTACTTTTGTGCTTGAGATGAATGACGAATAACCGTCGTCAAAGACTACAGTACATCTCTTTCCGTGGTAGTTCTTCGTGATAAAGTGGAAGTAGCTCTTGCAGATTGTCGATATCTTTGCACCTCTTTGCCAAATTACTTTATGAAGGAGAAGCCCTCCGTCAAATACGATTTGTAGCTGTGCGACATGTACATCCTTGGTCGTAGTGTTGAATAGTTTGTACAGCGCTGACTTAGTCGCTTTTCTCATCCCACTTTCGCTGGATAAGGCTAATGGGAACGGGGCTAATTCGTATTTCATGTATAGCTTTAAATCTTCGTCTGTTTTTTGCTGATGGATATACGTCGGAATAGCAATGGGTCCACAGAAATCTTTTCGTCGTTGATTTGAACCGATGAGTTTACCGTTGAAAGAGGAAGAGCTCGGTCTTTTCGAGTCAATTTGATGTTAGAAAATGTTGAATTGACCATTTTAGCCATTGCTTGCTTGCCAACAAACCCTACAGCCAGCATTCAGCTTTTCGACTGGTTAAAGAGTTATCCGGTCAAAAAGAGCGGAAATGTGAAGAAAATTTTTTATTTTTCAAAATTTATACACTTTCAAGAGCGGATATCTCGAAGTAGTTGATACAGGGGTAACAAAAATACAAACTTTTATTTACGAGCCATAAGTATTTTTTATTATTTCCTCTCATGTTAATTTGAGATGGCGCAATTTAGCGGCAAAATTAAGAAACTGGATAGTAGGTAAGTGGTAAGTCTACCTAGAACGCCTTATTTTTGGCCTAGAAATTTGTAGTTAAGCGTTGTACAGTCCTTTCAGGGACACTCTGTATATGTCAAATCTGAAAGCCATACCCGAAACAGTCGCTCCGTTCAAAACGATCCAGTATCATTGACAATATTTCTGATTCTGTATTAAAGCATGGTGACATACCATGTTATTAAATGAGAGTGTTATCATTTAGGACTTTTCCATATGCCCCACTTCCATTTGAATAGTATGGAATGACACACCGGACCGTGTTAATCGGACGTGTGGCAGCACACTAACATACTGTTCAGTAAGGTATGTTTATTTTTGATCCTAATTTTGTATTTATTTTTATTTGGATTGATATAGTGATGGGAATTTTTGGAGTCTGTCGATGCCAAGAGCTAACCAACATGCGAATTGACGATATTCAGGACAAAAGGTTGCTTATTTCGATACCAGATACAAAAACCAATAAATCACGCAGTTTCAGAAAACAAAAAAAAAGCTGATTTTCCTTAAGTTTTAACATTAATGTTAATATCAATAAGTAATTGTTGTTCAATTTAGATATATTTTACTGTTGCAACTAAGATAAAATATCAGAAACTGGTTTTCTTGGAAAATGTCTTTAATTTTTTTGTTAGTGACTTATAGTATACTTATAACCCACTAGTAAGTTATGTTATAAGTCACTAGGGAGTTATGAGCTATCTAATTAAATTGACCATAGTAATGCTGTTATAATGATGAGGTATTGGGTCAATAGTATATTATTAACCAAGGTTTAGACAGACACTTTTATTGACCGTATATCAAAATTAAATCCCTAAGAGGTCAATAAAAGCTGTCTATACCGTGGATAATATAGCGTTTTTCCACTATTAACCACATTTTTGATAGTCTCTTTATTGCATAGTTTTTAGCACAGCTTGTATGGTGAAAGGTTCACCCACTCACACTCAATCTGTGGAACAATCACTGTTTATGTGGTAAAACCAATTTTCTTTGCCACCTATTGTACCTAACTAAGCTTTTCACTTGAAGAAAATGTATACTGTACCTTGAACAGTGAATAGAAAATTAATACAAACCTTCAGTGTACAAGGTTTTATTTGGATCAATTGAGTGTGTTGAAAAAAGAACACAATTATAATGTTGTTAATAAACCTAGTACGACAGGGATGTGTGCTGCCTCCACTCCTATTCAACTTATATTCGTAAGCAATATTCCAAGAGGCCCTGGAAGACGTGGAAATGGGAATCAAAGTCAATGGAGTGTGGATCAACAACATCCGCTATGCTGACGACACGGCCTTAATTGCTGATAACATACACGACCTACAACAACTGGTCAACAAGGTAGGAGAACAGAGCAAATCAATGGGCTTAAATATCAACACCAAAAAAAACAAAGTTTATGATTATCTCTAGAAACCTATATATGTTTGGAAACTCCACCATAACATTTAACGCAGGGCCCATAGAAAGAGTAGATAAATTTAAATACTTGGGCATCTGGCTTTTCGAAGACTGGACATCAGACAAGGAAACAAAATATCGCATTGAACAAGCTCGACAGGCATTCCTAAGTCTTCGAAAAGTGCTTACCAGTTCCGATTTTGACCTTAACCTAAGGCTCAGATTCACTAAATGCTACGTTTGGTCGGTGCTTTTCTACGGTATGGAAGGTTGGACATTGAAGGCGGCTGCAATCAACAAATTGGAGGCTTTCGAGATGTGGCTGTATCGCAGAATCCTGAAGATACCCTGGACGGCTAGACTAACAAACGAAGAAGTTCTAAGACGAGTCAACAGACAACGTGCACTGTTTGAATCGATTAAGAAAAGAAAAACGGCATACCTGGGGCATATAATGCGAAACACGAAATATCAATTCTTACATCTATTGATTGAAGGCAAGATCGAAGGCCGGAGAGGGATCGGAAGGAAAAAAATGTATTGGCTGCGAAATATCAGACAGTGGACAGGGCTGAACGATGTAGAGTCGCTGATACACACCGCAAGAAATAAGGAAGAAATGGAAAATGTTATCGCAAACATCCATTAGTGGATACGCATTGGAAGAAGAAGAATAAACCTAGAATAGAACAGCTCATGTAGATAGCTCAATTGAAAAGTTGGTTTTTCGATTATACCTACCCACATACAAAAACATTTGCCACCTGACTGAGAATTTGACTGTGTCAGTCAATATTCTGTTCCTAGAAGGAGTTTCACAGAGGTTTTATAGCCAGTTTAAGATTCCTCACATTTCACAGTCAGATCAAATTTTGAGATTTAAGTCAGATATCAACACTGAATCATTTTAAGTTTTAGTTGCAACACTGATGAAGACCCTGACTGATGATAGTCCCTGAAGTTAAGCACATTGAAGTTCAATCACATCACTTTTGAAGGAAGTATTTGGCCCCTTTGTTGTTGTCCCTGTACAGTACGAAACTTTTAGATCTGGCTTCATTGTCCACTGTTTTCATCACTTTAAATCGTTTGGTAGTGTCATAAAGAGGCTTGAGATAGGTGATTCGGTCGTCCTCATTAAATATTTGCAAGCAAAACCAGTGTTTTCTTAAAGAATTTTGCTATAAAGTAAATAAGTTGGGTAGAGACATTGGATGAGGTTATAAATGTAACTTACCAGATTTTTGGGCTGTGGCTACTGATAAAGTGTCTTTATCACGATTTATTTTTATTTTCTTTGCATTATGTGGGTAGTAACTAAAAATTATTACTAAATAAACTTGTTTTGACTAGAGAATGACGGACAGCAATTTGCTATGATTTTGAAAAGTTGGTAGCACATCGGATATGAATTTTCCTTAACGACCGCTTGGCGCGAGATTTCAAATTTACGAATTTTAGAGCCGTTTTGCGTCTTAATGGTCAAATCTACGGTATTGAAAAAATTACAAGTTGATAGCCGAAAATGTGCTCTACAACTTCTCTCTAAAGTTTTCCTATGTTAATCTCCTATGTCCAGGGTGCTCTTGGACACCTGGTATTTCTTGCCCCACAACCACAAACTTTCATCATTGGGAGATATGGATATCATAACTTTACTTGTTGTTTTACAATACACTATTAATAAAACTATTCCTACATACTTTGAACCTAAACATCTTTACAGGTTACTGAAAATTCCATATGCTCTAACGATACCGCCATTTGCAAATAATCAGGAAGCCACAAGTAACTTGAAAGAAATGGACCAGTTGTTTCCGGAAGTAATGGACAATTTAAAAAACATACCACCTTATCAAGAAATACCAGAAATGATAGATCATTTAAAAAGAGTAAGAGCAACTTTATATTGTGATGATTTTTTAATGCTTATATACTGGGTTCTAGGCTGTTGAGTATATAGTTCCTTACGGGAAACGTGTGAGAAGCATTCGTATTATGCAAGATTACAACAGGCTAGTCAAACCCGAGGATCAAACAGCCGAAAATTGGAAACTAGTCAAAATATTGTGTTGGATTCAAGAAATGGTAATTTTTTACACTTTACTATTTATGGTATAATTAGGTGTATCAAGAGAGTACAATTCTTATACGTGCAAAATCACGTGTTTTCAATAACTGGGAGTAGTTTTTCCAAACGGACTTTGGTTAGGTTTCCAGACGGCCAGTTTTATAGGTTCAGTCATATGCCCGTATTCATAGTTCTTTCTTGAGTCTCCCTCGTTTCTCAAGTTACCCTTTACATGCCGAATTCGTTTCATAGACGCTCCTCAGATCTTAAAGGTTCCTTGAAGAATTTTTGAGGGAGGGTGGAAGGTACCTTGAGGCGACCTAGCCATTAATTTTATTTATTGCTTATTGTGTTGTATATTTTTAATTTGTTTGGATAAAACAACTTTATCCAAACAAATTAAAACAACTTTATCCAAACAAATTAAAAATATACAAAATATACAAATATACGTTTTAAGATAGGTTTCTTAATTTTGGGGACGGAGCAGTAAAACAACCGAATTTTTATTTACGTTTACCAAAAAGTATTTACATTTTCAACCAATCAGATCGGTGTTTACCGAATGATGCGACATTAATGGTGCTGTTCCTAGATTTGGGAACGCCATCTGTACTTTCTAACTCATAGAGTTGAGTACAGATGTCACCAGATGTTGCACACAACTATCATTTCTGGCATCCAGTTGACTATACTGGAGCGAAGGTTTTGTTCTTTGGTTATCAAGCCCTATAGCCTCTCTGATGAGCCGTAATACGGCGAAACCGGTCAGAGGATTGGGATTGATAAACAAAAAACAAAACCTCACCATTTTCAACCAAAAAGTATATTATGTAGAAAATCTTCAAAAGAATTTTATATTTTCTTGTATTGCCCCTTGTATTGATAAGGTTCAAATTGCCTTAACAATCATTTTATATGCGCTCAAACTAGAGACCCTCCATTTGGGTTGAGGGATTTGCGAGGTGCTGGAGTTTTGAAATTATGACACTTATTGTCAATTGTATCACGTATATTACACTTTAATTACACGATTCTTGAGCAATAGGTAAGGTAAACTAGAGTAGGGTGGCTGAGTAAAGTGCTAGAACCTTAGGGTCAGAGATAAGTTGCCTTATAGCAAGAGTTTCATCAAATTGAAGGATTGGATTGGTTTGTGAGAAAGGGTAAAATATAGATAGGTTACAAATAGCAAAAGTACCTTTCAAAGTGAAGGAATTGGAGGTTATTTTGGTTGACCGTCTTATTGTGACAGCGTTACTTGTTACGCGTTTGAGAGCTTGTTTTAGAGAGGATAAGTTATAAATGTGATGCAAATAGCAAGAGTACCTTTCAAAGTGAAGAATTTGGGGTTTGTTTTGGGTCTGAGAGCTTGTGTTAGAGAGAGTTTGTTTCGAATGGCAGCTTGAATTTATAGTCCAAAATTCGGTTTATCACACCCGTCCAAATGGGCCATCTGGGATAAGCTTAGACAATTTTGAAATTTTTTGGAAGCTTCTAGACTGTAGTTGAAGAACATTTGGAATCTTTTGGACTGTTCTAAAAGGTTTTGGAAGCTTTTAGACCATTTTAAAAAGCTTCCTTTGGCTTTAGAAGCATTTTGTAGTTTCTGTAGTGTTTTTAAATATTTTTAGATTTCTTTAGGAGCATTGAAGGTTCTGGACTGCTTTTAAGGCATTTTAAACCTTGTAGAAGGTTCTAGAAACTTTTGGAACCTTTTAAACTGCTCTAAAAGCATACGGAAACTTTTAGACTGTCTTGAAATGATTTGAGAGCTTCTAGACTAGATGAAAAGCTTTTGGAAGGCTTTCGACTGCTCTAGAAGCATTTTGGAGTTATTTCTGTAGTATTTTGAAATCTTTTTAGACTACTTTAGGACTATCAGACTATAAAGGCTTTCACGGCCGGTTAAAACTGAAATACAAAAGTTATCCGGGCTTATAAGCCGTGGTCCAATGGAATTTCATCCTGACGTTTCGTCCACATCTGCGGCGGACATTATCAAAGGCGTTGACGTAACGGTCGAAGTGCTCTTCCGTACCACTCTATGATGACTCTAAAATTCCATTGGACCACGGCTTATAAGCCCGGATAACTTTTGTATTTCTACTTTAGAACTATTTGGAAGGTTTCTAGAAAGTTTAAAAAGCATTGAAGGTTTTTGGACTGCTTTTAAAGCATTTGAAAACTTATGGACTGTTCTAGAAACATACGGAAGGTTTTAGACTGCCTTGAAATTTTTTGAGAGCTTCTAGACTAGTTGAAGCTCATTTTGAAGCCTTTAGAGCGTTCTAAAAGCTTTTGGAAGGTTTTCGACTGCTTGAGAAACATTTTGAAGGTTCCGCAGTGTTTTTTTTGTAAATCTAATCGTTTTTGAGATACTTTCCAAAAACTACTTAGATGCACTTTTTACCGAAAATTAGTTCAAAAGTTCAGGGAGGTTTAACCACTCAAAAGAAGCGTCTTGAATTTCTCTTTTCAGTAATGTAGAGCAAAATCTACAAAATCTATCAATCAAATTCTATCTAAAAAATTGTGTACAGGGTGAGCAAAAATAATGGCCCACTAACACTAACAATTGCACACCCTGTATTGAGGTTCAAACGTTACGTAGTTTGGTTTAGTGGTCCATTAAGAACAATTTTGCATTCTTGTAGATTTTATGTTAATCTAACCGTTTTCGAAATATTTACTAAAAACCACTTTAATTCAGGCGGCGCGCGGCGGTCAGTATAGTAACCCAGGAAAAACCTCCATTTGCACAAGATTTCGGTGCATTTTCCCATAAAGTCGCGAATAACTGGATTATTTAAAACGTTCCGTATAGACACATTAAATGTTCGTAAGTAGCTAATATGTATGCTTTATCATATAATAAAGTAGATGTTTTTATTCTTTAATTGAACATTAACTGAAACTTGAACGGCTTTTTCATTGCCTCAAAACATAAGCCAAAATGCAATGTTTTGATGCCAAATATCAGTGAGGATGACAATCAAAAGATTAGCTGTAATTGGTCTATTTTATATCGCACAGTTGCAGAAAGTCTAGGATTCCATATTCGTTCAACCGTTGGCAATTGCCTACTTATCCGTTCTCTAAAATGTTAAGGAATGAACCAATATCCCTGTAGGAGAAGAAAAAATGGTTAAATCGTTGCTAATAAGCCTTGAATAATTGCCTAATAAGAGACGAAATTTGACTCTTGGAAAGTGACGCAAAATCTGAACAAAAGCACCTATTAAGAAGGAACGTGTAAAGAAAACGCAAATGTCAATGCTTATCTTAATACTTAAACTGTGCAACTAAGCATCAAGGTATCCCTGAGCGTGGGTGGGTGGTGGGGCCCTTAATATTGTCACGTTTAGGGGGGTGGCGTAGGAAGAGAAACAAGACTGTAGCTTAAGTATGTCTTCTTTATTAGGCAGTGAACACTGACCAAGAGGGGGTGTGTGGGTGTGTACGTCTAGTGGTAGGTGCGTAAGCCCTTCTGAAGTGTCGCCAAGCCGTCCAAGTGTAACGAGCCGTCCGGGCACTAGAAAGTTCGGACTGTCGCTCGTGACCTCCCTCTGGGGATGACCCCAGAGTTCGGTCCTCTTCGATGGCTTGAGACGCTGATTAAATACCCACATCGTGACCCCAATTTGCCGATCTTGCTGATTCAGACAGTGCACTAGGGGAGACCGGGGCCCGACTAGGTAACGGAACTTAGTGCAATTTATGTTATTCGTGACATCTCCCCCTTCCAACAAGTGTTCGCCCCGAACACTAAAAGTCCATGTTTACAAAATCAACTCACTTATTTTCTATTCTTATTTTCTAATGCAGGTGGGGGAGTACTTTATTTAAACCAACCTATCATCAAATATTACTTCTTAAACTAACACATGTTACTTATCTTCTAGAAAAGGGGTGGAAAAACTTTATTGAACAAATATCTTAACTACTTCTCGATTTTTAAACGTTGCCATGTTTGCATACCCAAAAAACAATTATTCCTTTCATTGGGACACCTTTCAACCTTGTTGTTGCGTCCATCTTCTTGCCTTCTCATTTAAGCGTAAATTGTCCCCTGCATCGGGCACCATCTTCTAGTACCTTCTCTCGGTACTACCTTGTCTAAGCGGAAATCCATCGCTTAGCTTCGACATCTTTGGTCCATTGCGTGCTCTCTTTTTAGCACACGTTGCTTTGGACTACTCTACATCGTCATTTCTAAGCCCATCTGGAGAACCTTCTTCAGCCCTTCATTTAAGGGACTCTGGGTGCACGCGGCTGTAGAACCGACGTTGCGGAACCCATCCGAAGATGCTGGTTTCTCCTAGGCTTGCTCCTCTTCTTCTCGCTTCTTTAATCAGGTCAATTTGTCGATGGACGCAACGAGGTAATCAGGTGGCCCCTAAAGTCAACAATTAATTAGGAAACAAGCCCGACTCCAATAACATAACATGTATTAGCATTTGACCTTATTATAAACCAAACACCTTATACTTGCGCGATTTTGCTACCTCAGCAAAGTACCTAGGTCGGGAATGGCGTCACTGGTCTAGAAATCGAGATATTGTTATTGCATTAACTATACATACACTTATTTTATGAAACCTAGTTATCAAAAGTTTAGTTTTATCTTACCCAATACAATACAAACTAATATGTGCTCCTGTGCACTAAAATGTTTAGGGCAACCTACAGGCCGCTCTTGATATTGCCCTACTCAGTTCAAGCAACTGCGGACCTGCAGGCTGGTCCTTCAAAACTCGTCTTGATTCTTCTGGGGTGTGTTTGAACTTGTGGGGGTGGGCATGGTTGAGTCGTCTTCCTGATCTCTCTTTCTTTCTCTCTCTTCTTTCTTCTGGTCTTTGTCTCTCTTCTTTTTCCTCTGTTATTCCTTCATCTTTTCCCTGTGACTTAATTGGCTTCAATTTGCGAGGGTGTGTCTATCAATATGAAGATTAATAGACGGGGATTGAACGGGGCGCCTCCACCATGTCACGTTTAGGGGGGTGGCGTAGGAAGGGAAACAAGACTGTAGCTTAAGTATGTCTTCTTTATTAGGCAGTGAACACTAACCAAGAGGGGGTGTGTGGGTGTGTACGTCTAGTGGTAGGTGCGTAAGCCCTTCTGAAGTGTCGCCAAGCCGTCCAAGTGTAACGAGCCGTCCGGGCACTAGAAAGTTCGGACTGTCGCTCGTGACCTCCCTCTGGGGATGACCCCAGAGTTCGGTCCTCTTCGATGGCTTGAGACGCTGATTAAATACCCACATCGTGACCCCAATTTGCCGATCTTGCTGATTCAGACAGTGCACTAGGGGAGACCGGGGCCCGACTAGGTAACGGAACTTAGTGCAATTTATGTTATTCGTGACAATATAATCTGAGTACTTTTTAGGACAAGCCGCATATTTGATAGGAACCAACAGGGTGTCCACCCACAAGGAGGGAAACTTGAAATTGTTTGCAAAACTTGTTCTCTCACTATAACTGTCTCTAGATAGTCTGTATGGTTCGATCGGTCAAGAGAGTTGACTTTTATTTAACACATAACATGCGTCTTGGTTTGCAGCGGTTTGTGATATACCACCCTGATGTGTAATATAGTATTTCAAACATGTTAAAAACAGTTTTCGATATTTTTTCTAGTATCTGTCAATGAATGAAATATACTTGTTTAAGAATAAAAAAATTAATAAAATTCAACTTAAAAATATGCGCTAAAAATGTACCATTTTGCCACTGCCACTTTTAATGCAAGTACTTGATATTGCTAACTGTAGCAATTTGCCGAAAATTGAAATTTTAACATAAAAATGAACTTATTATATTATATCCAAAATCAGAATTAACACCCAAAGTACGCGTTTTTGATGTGGAATATTTGCCTTAATTGAAAACACCGCTCCTATCAACACTTCGGTAACATTATAGCCCGTTTTTCAATTTCAACTAAGTTCGCGCTTAGATTAATTATCTGGATTTCAGGTAAAGGTATGTTTTTTTAGGTGCATGCTGCAGTTTTGTTGAACGATGATTTAATGGACAATTCTGACTTAAGACGAGGAATCCTAACGTGGTTCAAACAACCTGGAATGGGTATGCGAGCAATTACTGACATGATTTTGATGCATGAGTTTGGTTTTTCTCTACTATCTAAGTATTCTTTAACATCTTTTACTTCCGTAATTCTATGGAACTAATACATTAAACTTTATAGATATTGGCACAACCACAGTTCATACTGTATGCTATTCAAACTGTTACACAAATACTCGTTTTACACGTATATGGGTCAAGGGTACGACTCGACATTCAGGGATGATATTACAGGCCGTATTAAATTTGAAGACTTTACAATGCAAAAGTACCATAAGTACCTAATCCTCATTGTCAACATTATTTAAAATGTGAAACGAATTTAGGTTTCGCAATTGTGCCAAATACAAGACTATGTCTAATGCGCTAGCGCCTCCTTTCGAGTTATCATTAGCTGCCGCCAAAAGGCAGAGCCCTCAAATCTTCAATGACATCGAACCCATTTTGATCGAAATTGGGAATTTTTTTCAAATACTGGTATTACTCTTCCAGACTGTGTCAGTTTTTACTTAAACTAACTTTGCAGAACGACTTCAAAGATTTATTCCACGATCAAGGAGAAGTGGTGTCCAAATCAGAACAACCCACTCTAGGAGCGGATATTCCTACTGGTCAATTGACCTGGTTTTCCGCCAAAGTCCTCGAAAGTGGTACTGAGGAACAAAAAAGGATTTTAATTGAAAACTACGGCAGGTACTCTGCTTTATCCCTTAGAATTTCTTGGACCTGTATGTGATTATCTTTGTTGCAGAACTGATCCCATATGTGTCGAAGCTGTATACAGAATTTACGAAAGTATGAAACTGGATGAGGTGCTTTTAGAGTACGAAGAAACTAGTTTTCGATGGCTGGAAAGTGAAATTAGAAAGATCAACAATGGTGTACCTCATGAAATTTTACAAGACTACGTTGAAACTCTTTATAAACGACGACCTAATGTATAACGTGCAATCAAGCAGGCCCACTCCTTAAAATAAAAAGTTTCTATAACATGTTTCTATTATTTAGAAAATGTAGTTTATTTTTTGAAATCCAAACCTGTTTTATAGCTATTTATGTACCAAGGGCGTTAGAGGGAACATAATGTCCTGAAGTCAATGGAGTTTCTTCCTCCATTGGACTACGGCTTATAAGCCCGGATAACTTTCATATTGTTACGGTTTTCCCGTGGGTTTACACAAAGTCAATTTAACTGAACAATTAATAAATTTATCTACTGTTTAGTCTTCAGCTAAACATATATCTTAATGTTATATAAATAATCAGGGTAATTAAGGACAATCATAGTTTATAGATCTTTTAACATTTCATAATTACAATTAGTAAGCAAAACGATAATTGTTTAACTATATTCAAAACAGCGTAACATAGCGTTCTATATTATTTAACAGTGGTTGCAATAATTATAGTTCAGCAGCCACCAAACTGTTTATATATTGTTTACAAATGATGACTGTAACAACCATGTCAAAACCATAGAGTTTAATTGTTTCTGAGCCACTGGTATGGTTAATAGTTTAGTAAGATTGTTAGTTACATGCGTAGGATTAAATCAGTATTGAAATGGCACTCAAGACTCTCAATAACTCTACCCACCCAATCTAAACCTTCAACCTCCTCAATATTAAACATGGTCCTTCGAGTCTAAAATAATTAATCAGTAACCTATGTTAGCCACAGAACAAAAAATCTAATCAAGTAATATTCGGCCGCGAGTCGCGTATACAAATCGATAACTCTATCGAAAAATCTATATCTTTTAAGTGTTTCGCCCAAGTGCAGATAACAAGTAAAGTGAAGTGATTCATTCAGTGCAAGTGAAGAGTTTAATCTCAACACAAAAATGGAAACCGTTAACAAATTAAGCAAAGCTCAAGAGGTATTAGGACAAGAGATCAAACGCATTCACACCAATATAAAGAAAGACCCATTAAACAGAAAAACCTTACAATACGTTGAAGAAAGGAGAACTCAAGTTCAGAAGCTATGGAACGAAGTTAAAGTTAAAAAAAGATTAAGTTAAAGAGAAAACAAGAATTAAAGCAACAAGATAAGCAGCAAAAAAGTGCCACTCTAAATCAACTCACGCAGGAACAAACCTTGCGAATGAGCGATTTGGATGAACTGGTTGAAGAATTCACTGCAACATTTGATCCCGAGGTAAAAAGTGGACTTTTTTCAACAATTTTGAAAGACTGGAACATCGTAACATCCTTACACTGGGAAATTTCAAAATTGGACTTTGATAAAGTCTCAAAATATTTTGAGGAAAACAAATTCAAGCAACTTCGTACCTTGATTGCCAAAATTCAAGGACAATCTAACAGCAAATCATCACCTCTGAAAAGTGAGGTAGAAAACCAACAACCACAAATGTCAGTGAATAGAACCAATAACATCAGCCTACCTCAAATAAAGATACCAATATTTACTGGAAACTACGAAGAGTGGACGCCATTTGAAGACATGTTCAAGAATGTGATCCATAACAACGAGGCACTCAGCGAAATCGAAAAAATGAACTATCTAAAAGCTCATGTCACAGGGGAAGCTGGCAGAGCAATTCAACATTTTCAAATCAGTTCAGCGAACTACCATAGTGCATGGGGTCATCTCAAAGAGAGATACAGTAACGAACGCCTAATCACCAACAAGCTTATTAACAAAATACTGGATCTACCTGACAGCAAACAAGAATCATCATACGCTTATCCACAAAGAAAACAACCACAACAAAACGAAAACGCCAAACGAGCAGAAATCAAAACCATATTTCAATCAATCAAACAGGGTAGGAACACATGTCGCGCATGAAGGAGGTAAAACATTATTAGCGACAGCAATCATTAGAATTCAAGATTCAGATGGAAAAAACGAAAATTTGAGAGCCTTAATCGATTCAGGTTCGCAAGCATCGTTTATCACTATGGAAGCTGCCAATTTACTACAATTACCCAAACAGAAAATTCATGCAGAAATTTCTGGTATAGGGGGATCAACCAATGAGAGCTGCAAATACAAAATATCTGTACAATGCAAACCACGCATTACTAGCAAATTTACGTTAAACACTGAACTGCTGATTTTACAAAAATTAGCAAAAGATATGCCAGAACACCCAATTGAAGTAAATACCGAATTATGGCAAAATAAAATTCTTGCTGACCCAGGCTTCGGAAAGCCGGGTCCAATTGATGTGATTCTTGGAGCCCAAGAATTTCACGAAATTCTGTTAGAAGGAATGGACAAGTCAAACGACGGCCTTGTAGCGCAAAATACAGAGTTAGGCTGGATAATTTGGGGAAGCATTCATCAATCCTTAAAACAAACCAACATTGCAGTAGTAAGCATGATAACACAGTCTGAAGAGAAAGAATTATCACGGTTCTGGGAATTAGAGGAAATTTCGGAAAAACGACAATTAACAAGCGATGAAAATGCATGCGAGACATTTTACGATAAAACAACATTGCGTAATTCGAGCGGTACGTACACTGTTCAAATTCCGTTTAAAAACGAAATTGAGTCATCGCAATTAGGTGAGTCAAGGCCAAGAGCGTTGGCACGTTTACTGTCCTTGGAGAAACGATTATCTAATGATTACAAGTTGAATTTGGAATATAAAAAAGTTATAAGTGAATACATTAAGCTAGGTCACATGAAACAGGTGCAGTGGAGTAACCAAATCCAAGGAAAATATTACATACCTCATCAACCAGTTATCAAAGAAACCAGTACGACTACAAAGTTGAGAGTAGTGTTTGACGCATCATCAAAAACGACAAATGGAAAAAGTTTAAATGACATCATGCACGTAGGTCCTAAAATTCAAGATGACCTTATAGATATTCTATTACGTTGGAGAAGTCACAGAATAGGATTTACAGCCGACATAGAGAAGATGTATAGACAAATTCGAATTTCCGAAGAAGATCAGGACTATCACAGAATCTTATGGAGATTCTCGACAAACGACCCAATTCAAGAATTCAAGTTATTGACCGTAACGTATGGAACGGCTGCAGCACCATACTTGGCTGTAAAAACAATTCAAAGGTTAGCGGAAGACGAGAAAATGTCGTATCCAACAGCATCAAAAATCAGCTTACAGGACTTCTATGTGGACGATCTAATGTCAGGTGCAGAAGACGAAAGAGAGGCAATTGAAACGGTGAATGAACTAATAAGCATGTTCAAGGCCAGCGGGATAACACTAAGAAAATGGTCTAGTAATAACAGGGAAGTCATAAAAGCAATACCAGTAGAATTGCGAGACGAAAGCGCAGTCAACATTCAAGAAGATGACACCAGAAGATCATTAGGATTATTATGGTCACCAAGTGACGATTCCATAAGATTTAAGGTGGCGTTAGCACCGTCACAAAAGCTTTCGAAAAGAACAATATTAGCGGACATTGCGAAACTATTCGATCCGTTAGGATGGCTAAGTCCAGTATTAGTCAAAGCAAAATTGATCATGCAAACATTATGGTTAGAAAAACTTAGCTGGGATGAAGAAGTCTCACAAGAAATAGCAGCTTGTTGGAATAAGTTTCGGCAGCAGTTAAAGTCCGTTGAAGAAATCAGCATTCCGCGGTGGACGTATCAATCAACCAAGAACAAAATTGAACTACACGGATTTAGCGATGCTTCAGAGAAGGCATACGGAGCTGTAGGACGGAGTGTAGTACATACATCAACTTCAGCAGCGGTACAAATGGACATCCAAATCAAACAATTTAGAAACGGGAGAAGTAGTAATCGTAAAAGAAGATAACGTAAAACCAAGTCAATGGCCATTAGCTCGAATAACCGAAGCGCACGCGGATAAGGACGGAATTGTTCGAGTAGTGTCAATAAAGAAGCCAGGGGGAGTAATTACCAAACGGCCGATTCATAAGCTTATACCGTTACGTGGGGAATCAGAAAAAAAGGCAGTAGAATATGGAAATGAGAGAAATCAATTTAAAGGCAAAACAAGGTCAGCGAATTTGTGGAAGAAAGCCGTTGTTGCGATTTTATTCATATTAAGCTTAGTAAATTCAGCAAAGGCTCAATATAAGATAGAACATCCGAAACCAGGATTGTACATTGAACATATTGGACAAGCAAAGATAGAAAGGGGAATCTTCCGAATTGACATAAAGCTGAATAAATCTGATATCAGCTACCACATAAAAAACATAAAAAATGTTACAGCCCAGATTCAGAACGTATGCCAAAATGTGGCAGAAATATCAGAAAAAACTGAATGCAACACATCAATTTCCGATATGCAATTAAAAAAAACTAGACTAGAGTGGGTTATAAAAGGAATATACGACGTTACAAGGTCAAGGAAACGGCGAGGATTACTTGGAAAACTGATGACTTCAATTTTTGGCGTAAATGACGAAGTATACACCGACATTAACGATCTAGAAAAGAATCAACAACAATTAATACATGCATCTAGTCATCAAACTAAATTTATGCTGCAGGCACTATCTCAGTTTAACGACACCGAAAACAGAATTTACAGCAAGCTTAAGCAGTTTCAAGAAAAGGTTATCAGAAGCCAAGCCGCTATAGCTGAGATGAAGCAAAGCTGGTTTCAAGCGGTGGACGAAAACAGACTTAGCATTCACCTACTGAGCTCATATCAAGTTGGGAACAATTATTTAGATGAAGTATATGACTATTATAAAAGTCTGTCTGACATCTTATACAACACAGGCAACATATACTCAATGTTAACACCGGGGCAGATAAGGGAAATAATCCAAACTGCAGAGCGCAAAATGCCACCAAGCATTGAAATCTTACCTCAACCCATATTGAAAACTGAACTTGAGGAAACAGAAAAACAACTACACGTTTATGTGTATTTTATAGTAACTGAGTTCAGCAATTTTACCGTAGTCAAGGTCAGTGCGATACCGTCTGCAGTGGAAGGCGACACGTATTTAACAATTGACCTACCTCAAGAACTGCTAGCTAGTGATTACAATGAACAAAAATATTTTCACATAAGTGAAGAAGAATTTAAGAATTGCATAGGAATCAGAAAACATTTATTCGTATGCTCACCGCCTTTAATAAGGAACATTGAAAACAGCCCGAATTGCATTTTAGATGAAATATATCAACGAACTGAACATTCGAGCTGTCCCGTTAAGCGAGTGAAAATTAAAGCAATGCAATGGATTCAACTTTACACCAAAAATTCGTGGATTTTTGTGTCACCTGATTCATCAAAAGTTGCAATAACGTGTAACGGTAATAAAGAAGATTTAGTCTTAAATAAAACAGGAATCATTTCGATTTCATCAAATTGCATTATATCGACTAATAAAATATCTATAGCAGCTAGGCGCAGCGACGTATTTCCGGTTCTAGCAGGTTTTATCAAGCAGGTGGCGGTAAACTTGACCACGTCAATAAAGCAACCACCTCAAAGCCAATACGAAGAAAACATCATTCATCCCTCAGATGATTTTCGAAAGCTAAAAGAAATGGAGGAAGACATTGAAACCGAGCTAGGACAACATCACTGGAAATCCATAACTAAACATTCTATGTTCACAGGTGCACTGACATCAGCAGCGGTAGTACTTATTATCATGGCGGTCATAGTAGGAGTCAACAAATGCCGTCGGGCACTAACTACTGCCAGATCTCAACCAACAACCAAACATAAGACATCTTCAGAGATGATAGAACTGGCATCGCTAAGACGACACAGTCTCAACAATGAGGCCTGATATGAAATCATCAACCTCTAATTCAGCTCGCCAAATTAAGTCGAGCCCGGCAAGATGTTTAGTCTTCAGCTAAACATATATCTTAATGTTATATAAATAATCAGGGTAATTAAGGACAATCATAGTTTATAGATCTTTTAACATTTCATAATTACAATTAGTAAGCAAAACGATAATTGTTTAACTATATTCAAAACAGCGTAACATAGCGTTCTACATTATTTAACAGTGGTTGCAATAATTATAGTTCAGCAGCCACCAAACTGTTTATATATTGTTTACAAATGATGACTGTAACAACCATGTCAAAACCATAGAGTTTAATTGTTTCTGAGCCACTGGTATGGTTAATAGTTTAGTAAGATTGTTAGTTACATGCGTAGGATTAAATCAGTATTGAAATGGCACTCAAGACTCTCAATAACTCTACCCACCCAATCTAAACCTTCAACCTCCTCAATATTAAACATCTACACTTCAAAACACTCCGTACAATAATTAACACAGCTACTAAAAACACTACTACAATTCCACAATTATTCCACTATTTAAACTTAACCGCGTTCCCAAATCCACTACTACACTACACTACTCCCGCGGTCGACACCGCTTCTTTTATATTCACAAACCACGTTCTAGAATGACCGCGAAACGCTTCGCGATTTGCTTCGAATACCTATCAGCGATTCTTCCAGGTGTGGCGCTTCCTAACTGTGGCCTACTTTAACACGCGCCCGGCCAGATATTGCGGCGCATCGGTTTCATCGAGTATCGAGCATAGTAGGCCCAAACCGTAACAATATTTTAGTTTTGACCGGCGGTGAAAGTCTTGATAGTCTAATAATCAAATAACTTTTTTGACAAATACTGTCACTGTCATATCATAACATAAACCGTTGAATCGATTTGATTCATTGTAGATTGTAAATTTGTATCATTTCATATTGGTTGATTCCTTAACAGTTTAGAGAACGGATAAGTAGGCAATTGCCAACGGTTGAACGAATACAGAATTCTAGACTTCCGCAACTGTGCGATATAAAATAAACCAATCACAGGCAATAATCAGCGTGCGATATGAAATAGATTAATCACAGACAATCTTCAGCGTGCGATATGAAATAGACCAATTACAGCTAATCTTGAACGTAAACAAAATAATTCTTCTGATTGTCATCCTCACTGACTGTTGGCAAAGTGACATTTGGTAAGTAATTCCTATTAGTCGTAGAAAAAATAGCCTATATAACTCGGGCGAATTGTCCGTATTGCCCTCGTCCAAATTTTCGTCCTCGTGCGATAGGGACCAAATCTTATTCACCCTTGCTGTACAATATACTATTTTAGGTTTTTCCATATAGAGCTCAGCACGATCTTTATCCGCACTCTGTCGTTCAGTTACCTTTTGTTTACAATTATTTATATTGAGACTAAGATCGTTTATTTTTTGGCACTAGTAGTGCTGTCAACTTGTGTTTTTGGGTTCATTAATAGTTATTTACATCACTAATGTGGTATGAGCATTTTTATAGTCAAGAATGAGAAGTATTGGCAGGACGAGGTCGAAGACCAAGTTGTAGTGAGCACACGAGTTTTTTAATTTGCCATACCGCACGGGTAAATGTACAGAGTAAGTCAACTATGATTATCTCATTAGTTTCGAAAAATATAAAAAAAAATTCAAATAAATAAGTTTTAGAGAATATTGAGATGCATAGTTTAAAATTATTTTTGGATATACAGGGTGGTTCATAAAATATTATTTTTTTTTAATGGAACCCTCTATTTTTAACACATTTTTAGATTCTCTATAAAATTTTGATATGTCAAAGGTAGTTTAGATTTTACTTTAGTTAATATAGCAAAGAACAATGGTAAAAGTAAAAAAATGTAAATAAATCGCACACTATTAAAGTTAGGTATATGACATACTTAATAAAAGTTGAAGTGTTCTGTAAAAGCTATCAGAAAAAAGAATAATACCCAGAATATATTTTAAAAAATTTAACGCTCTGTAGCATTTATTAAACAATTTTCCATCATAGTAAAAACTAATATCTTTTTAGAAAAAAACCGAACATTAATAACAAAAAGTTTTAAAATTTTGAAGTTAAAAAATAGAGGGTTCTATTTAAAAAAACTAATATTTTATCTGCCACGCCTTTATGAACCACCTTGTATATCCGAAAGTAATTTTAAACTACAGGGTGTCTAAAAAGTCTGGAATATTGCAAATATCTCGAAAACTGCTGATTTTATTTTTCTCAAAATTTGCGTCTTGTTATAGTAAATAACAGCGCATGACGTGAGGGTGAAATGAGGTTCGCAAGTATACAGTCGTATTACTTAAAATGGTGTTTTTGAGTGAGAAGGAAAAGACTGACATCTTAAGTATCCTTCTCACTCAAAAACACCATTTTAAGTAATAGGAAAATTAGCCAATTAATTTAACATTATATTGACGTTAGCTGTCATTGTTACACGTATCATTGTTATAGGTAGGTACAAAAAAAAAATCGTATATCGTTGAATTGGCCTTTATGAGTACTCTTAAAATCTGAAGTAATATACAGTGTGTTAGGTTTGAATTAAGAAAGTTGGTATACTTTGTGACTGACCCTGTATACTTGCGAACCTCATTTCACCCTCATGTCATGCGCTGTTATTTACTTTAACAAGACGCAAATTTTGAGAAAAATAAAATCAGCAGTTTTCGAGATATTTGCAATATTCCAGACTTTTTAGACATCCTGTATATGCATCTCAATATTCTCTAAAACTTTTGTATTTAAAATTTTTTTCTATTTCTTGAAACAAATGAGATAATAGACTTTACTCTATCGGGGACTGTATAGTAGAAGGCAATATATCGGCCGATGCACGTCATTGACGTTTAACGCGCCTCGTTGCCAGATGTTTAGTTTTTTCATTAAAACACGAACTTTACATAAATTCTGTTCTTATATAGAAGTTGACGCAGTTTTTTAACAGAGAATTTTGAATAACAATATCAGTCAATATTGAGTTTTTTTTTGTCTCTCTCTGTAAGCAGTTTTTAGTCAAGTCATCAACAACAAAAAAAAACAAAAACAGGAAACTAGCAATCTGGCAACAACGCACACAACTCGTTAAACGTCGAGATCGAGAAGGTCACGTTTGTGTCAGTATTGCGTTCAGTTAATAAGCGCGTGTTAAAAAGAGAGCGCTACAGGCCGCAACTAATCGCTAAGCAATACGAATGCATTTTCAAAACGTCAAACTCACTGATGACGTGCATCTATGGAACGCCGTTTTGCTCTTTAATGTAACGCATAAATAATGTATTGTTCAAACGATAGAAATTTTGGCGATACATTTTAAAACGTTGGTTTGAAAATAAATGTCAATTCCTGCGTTAGTTTAAAAATCATGTACATATTTAATACCACCAAATAAAAACAATGCTTAATTTTAGCGTTTGTTGAATTAAAACGTTACTTTCACTTTCCCCTCAGACAAACGAGTGTAAAAAATCATGGTAATTTGGCGATCCTTTAATTATTACGTTACTTTAAATATTTCAACCACAGCTTAAAATGAAACAATCGTAAAAATTCAGTCAATTTTTGCGTTCGATGATTTTAAACATTCGTTTAAAAAATACAAACGATGTTCAAAATAAACAATTGCAATAAATCCAGGAATTAAAACGTTGGTTGAATTAATACAATACATTTAACTACGAGTACCACATTTTTACGTTCGTTCGCGCAATCTATTGTAAAAAATACGTGCTGCTGCATGTTGCATGTGGCGGAGTTTGGAAGTAGAAATAGTAGGAATCTGTACGATAGGCGTTCAAGAGTTGAGGTTGCTTTAATAGAGATGTTATGTGGTCCCGATATCGACCGGATGATCGATTCTTTTAATGCGTACTGCGTACACTACGATATTATACGAGGTTTCTAACCAGTCTGGAATATTGCAAATGTTTTGAAAAGTACTGATTTAATTTATATTATATTTATATTTATATCGTTATAATATACGATTTTATAACTTTAATTGAGGGAACGATATAAAACAAAATTCTAACAAGTAGTACCTATGTACCTAACTCCCTACTTAATTATTTTTCCGTTGACCGTATATTAACAGTTTTTTTAATGGACAATAACGGAAGCAAAATTGTTCATTAATGAGTCCCATTAATGCATGATTTTTCAATTGTTTTACTTTAATGTATTTTCTTTAATGATACGCTCGTAGAAGTTCTATGTTTTTTTAACTGTATTAAACAGACAGAAAGAGGCGTACTTTAATTACCGTTAGGTTAGTTCTCCATCCGCCATTTCCGACAAAGCTAACTGTGAATGTCAGTTATCATACATGTTTTGTTGTCATTGTCAGTGGCGTGTATACAAGTGACAATTAGTAGGTAAATATTAAATAACTTTTTAGGATTACAAACATTTATTATAGGTACAGGGTGCGGAATAACACACAGTCTTCTCCACTATAAATTTATTAACCCACCAGTTAATGGGGGCGCGCTCGACTAGTTTCGGGCATAGACATGCCCATCATCAGGAGCTAAAAGAATTAAAACGCTCTACGCTTTACGCTAACAAAGGTGAACTCAAAAATGTGGACAATGGCGAAGGACATATCTTAAAAGCTGCTTAACACATTAGACGCTGTCTTTCTATACAGGGATAGACAGCGAGACCCATTAGTAGCAAAGAGTTAACTTAACATTAATGGAAGGCAACTAAACTGTAAAATGGTTGAAAAAGAATTTGAAATATAAAATTAAAGTATAAAAAAGTTTCATTACCTTATCATGGAGAAAAAACACTTAACTACACTTAGTAACTATTAAATGCTACATAACAAATTTGTTATTAAATTTATAGTGGAGAAGACTGTGTGTTATTCCGCACCCTGTATTCTTACACCTCCACTGCGAGACAATGGACTTCTACTTCAAACTATTTATTATAGGTACCTATACTACAGTCGGCGGAAAATTGTTGTAACCAACTCTTATATTAATAAGCGATTAAAAATCTCAATTATTAACGCGTTTACTATCGTATACGCGTTAAAACCTTTCGATTATTAATCGCATTCATTAATACACTCGTTGGTTATATAACTATAAAAACTCTAACTTCAACGCATTCTGATGGGCTACATGTGATAGCCCATACGTTTTCCTAAGAAAAGTTTATGTGGATTTCTTTTCATTTTGCATAGTTTTCGTGCAAAAAGTTCCTCTTTTTTGTACTAGTGCAACAAAGTCTTTTTTGAACTACAAAATTGCACGTCTAATAGGTACCTGCAGGTAGGAGAAATTCCTGTCAAGTCAGACATTTCATATTTTAAAATTAACAACTAATGTACTTTTGTCATCAAATAAGTCGATTTTATAAAAAATTTTGTATGCAATACATGCAAAAAGTCCCTTTTTGCACTTACGTGTTGTTAAACTCGACCTTTGGTCTCGTCTAACAATTTTCACGTTACGTTCAAAAAAATGTACTTTTTGCACTTGTTGCATAAATAACTATTTTATAACGACACACCGCAAACAAGTAACCTGAAATACTTTTTTTAAGATTTCTCAAAATCGTTGGTCTGTCCTTTTCTTTAAATAAGAGAAAACTTACGTCAACTGTGCAATGTGATTTTTGTTTTTAAAAACAAAAAGTTTCGGCTGATAAAAACGTTTTCAAAGTCATTAAAACGCACACGCGGTTTTGGAAATACATATCATTATCAATAACGATTTTAAAATTCCTTTGGGCATACCTATACTGAACAACCCGAAAGACCAATAAAATAATAAAGAAATTAAGAAGAAATCTTAATAACCTAACTTCTTCGTTTTCGTTTCGCGCCAACTTCCCTGAGTTGTTCCTCACTTAAGTTTGAATATTTGTCTCTAAACCTTATGCCTTCCTTGTAACAGTTACGGTAAACAACTGTTTTAGAACAACATAATAGTTTTGATATTTTTGATGCAGAAAAACCTTCATTTACTAAAAAAGCTAATTGTTCTCTAGGAATAACAACAGCTGGATGACCTTTTCCTACAACAATAATTGCATAAATACCTTCTAAATCCTTTAAAAGTGCTAAGTACTTGTACTAATATATACTAATATATCAGTAGACACATTAGATGATGAACCATATTTTGTGATTTTCGATTTTTGTATGGTTATGTTATGATTTTGACTGCTTGAAGTTGGTTATATCCAGTAACTTCCAATTTGCTATTTATTGCATTTCTTCTCTTTCTCTTCTTAATAGGCATTTTCAGTTTTTTTGTCTGTAATGTAGTTAATAGTTGTGTTCCTTCTAAAGCCGATTACACGTTATAAAAACAAATATGGTTTCCATAGGTATATAATGTGCTATAGAAAAAATATTAACATTGAAACATCAATATCTCAAAAACCGTTGCTAAATTATGTTTTGCGAGAAATTCAAAGACTTATAATATACGGGGCCAGAAAAAAATCAAGTGTGACATCATTACTATTACGTTGATCCCCTTGTATATACCGATTCTACATCAAAATGCGCAACAAAAAATAATAATAAACAGCGTATTCGAGCACATTTTGAAAAATTATACCTTGATTTTTAAACGTTTGTGATACCTATCTATAAACAAGCGTAGTGCACTCAGTGCGGCAGTACGCATGCAAACAATCGATCATCCGGTCGATATCGAGACCAGACACATCTCTATTAACACGACCTCACTTTCTCGTTAGACGCATATAGTAGTTTTCTACTATTTCTACTTCCAAACTCGGCCACATGCAACATGCAGCAGCACGTATTTTTTACAATAGATTGCGCGAACGAACGTAAAAATGTGGTACTCCTAGTTAAATGTATTGTATTAATTCAACCAACGTTTTAATTCCTGGATTTATTGCAATTGTTTATTTTGAACATCGTTTGTATTTTTTAAACGAATGTTTAAAATCATCGAATGCAAAAATTGACTAAATTTTTACAATTTTTTCATTTTAAGCTGTGGTTGAAATATTTAAAGTAACGTAATAATTAAAGGATCGTTAAATTACCATGATTTTTTACACTCGTTTGTCTGAGGGGAAAGTGAAAGTAACGTTTTAATTCAACAAACGCTAAAATTAAGCATTGTTTTTATTTGGTGGTATTAAATATGTACATGATTTTTAAACTAACGCAGGAATTGGCATTTATTTTCAAACCAACGTTTTAAATTGTATCGCCAAATTTTCTATTGTCTGAACAATACTTTAATTTTTGCATTCACTTTAAGAGTAAAACGGCGTAATGTGTGTAACTTAAAAGCAATGTTTTAAATGACTAGAATTATTACAATAGTTATTTCGGACTTGGTTGATTAAAACGATTGTTTAAAAGAATGGTTCATCTAGTAGAAAATTTCCATAAGCCGTTGTACTCTTTAATGTCTTTCACGCAATCTAACGCCAAATTATGTATTGAAATAATCATGTAACGTAGAAAATAGTGTGGTTTAAAACTATTGATCATTCGAACGATACTTTACGCTTCGACTCATTAAAGAGTAAAACGGCGTTCCATATGCATCGCTCCCATTAGTGCCCTGGACCATACATACTGTTCTCGCGGACTGAGTTTACCCGTGCGTCATCCCTATGTGATTTAGAAGTACACATGCATTATTGACTTCATCTTTGTCTATTGTTCACTTTCAGAAAGGGTAAATATCTAAGTGAATGTCTTCCAAAAAAAAAAAAACATTTACTGATTAGCGTTTCTATTTCAGTCATTGTCATTGTTGAAAACCATCGAAATTTATTTGATTTGTTTACTATTAATTCTTTTCCGTTTCTTTGTGTTGTTAATCATTTATAAAGTTTTCTATTTACCACACCACCACAGTTCTTTTAAGAGCTATTGTTTCTACGCTTTTAACATTCTGTAAGTACTTTCATAATATTATTATTAATATTTTTATTTTTTTTATGTCGGCTGTCACGATCTAAATTCCTAAATTCGGAATTACTTACTATTACAGTATTTTTCTAGAAAATGCCTGGAAAAATTCTCCACAGACAAGCCCAGCAGTTAATTCTTAACCTTTGTGAATATTTTGAATTGGAAAAAAACAATGGAGGACCTTTAGAAACTTTATCATCTGTTCAGGAAGAAAATGAAATTTTAAGACCTTACATATTCTTACTGATGTATTTTTTTTGATACTAGAAGGTTGCAGCTGCTTTTAAAATTTCCCGCAAAACTGTTATTCGATTCGGAAAAAGCAAGCAAGTAATCTTGACATCACGACCCGACATCTTTTGAACGTCAAAAGAGCATTTTATGATTGTTTGGGATACTGGTTGGCTTCATACGGAGGTCACTTTGAACAATTAATTTATAAAAATACTTCTTTTGTTCTTAACTTTCTTGATATAAAGTTAATATTCGCATTTTGATCACCCTGTTTTACTTTCTACGCCAAATTTTACCTGCTACCTGTCGTGCCAGTATCAAAAACAACAAGCACCTATCATACATACAGGGAGTATGGAAAGATCAAATCTTTTCGAAAAAAGATGATTTTTGCAAGTTTTTCATCACTTTTTAGGCCGAATTGGTAAACTTACTTAAGCTTCAGGGTCCGAAACAGCCACCTGTCAAGTTTTATACTTGTAGTTCCAAAATAACATGGTCTCACATGTGCTTAAAAATTTAACACGTAAAATTCTATGTTGCGCGTTAAAAAAAAACGCACTGTATGAATGATCTGGTGGACATACTGTTACGGTTTTCCCGTGGGTTTACACAAAGTCAATTTAACTCAACAATTAATTTATTTATTTACACTTCAAAACACTCCGAACAATAATTAATTCAGCTACTAAAAACAGTACTACAATTCCACAATTATTCCACTATTTAAACTTTACCGCGTTCCCAAATTCACTACTCCACTGTCTGAAACTGCTTCTTTTATATTCGGTAAACCACGTTCTAGAAACGTTAATAAATTGTTAACACAGCCCAAGCTGATTTTAGGTCCTGTAGAAGATTTGATTTTGTCCCCTTTTAGGTTACCATATCCCAACTACAAACACCTTACCCTGGCAGTCGGAGGGTTGTCAGGCAAGCTTTTCGAAGAAGAGGCATTCCAGAGATCGGACTTCCCATATTTTCATCATTAATTTCAGAAAAAACTTTGAAACAATATGACTCAGTCTTGAATAAATGGTGGGAATATGGTAAAGTGGGAGGGTGGGAGTATTATTAATTTTTTAGACATCGTAAAAGAAAAGGGACGTTTATATAGTTCTCTTGTTTAAAGGGGGGAATAAAGCTATAAAATTTAACACATGTAGTATGAATAAAAAGGTTTAAAATTGAATAATTACCTGATTATGAAGAGAAAAAAAATGACAACTACATATTTAAACACAAACAAAAAACCTTAAATTAGACCCATTTTTAAGGGCTGGGTTAGACTTTTTGGGGAGAAAAAAGATAACTTTAGATTTAATCCACCATCCATGGCAGAGGCGATCGAACAGGAAACAAAATAGAGACGCAAAAATTTCTTGAAAAAACCGCAATGATAAGCCGTTAATTCGAAAGCAGCGGAGCGTTTAAGAGGGGATTACAATAAAATCAATAACCTAAGTGACGACAAGTAGATAGTTCTGCAACCCACAAATCAATGAAAGATAAACAATAAAAAGGAATCATTAAACGGTTAGAGACCTAAAAAAGGAAGTTGATGTATGGTTAAGCTGATCATTCAGACAGGTGTGCCCACTATCAGAAGCCTTGTTGATCTCAAGCACCTCAAGGTGGTTAAGGAGGCTGCCTTTAGCACACACGTGCAGAATCTTGAAACCCTGTTCAGTATTGAAGGTGTGGCCATTCAGACGAAGATGCCGAGAAAAATTAGATTTCATATAGGTGGTATTTAGGTTAGGGTTGTTGGTGAACTTCAAGTAGGTACTCCCGAGTGTGCTCGTGAATACGAGTGGAGAACCTCCTGCCCGTCTGAGCAACATAGAGAGCATTACATCCGGGGGTGCAACAGGACAGTTGGTAAACGCCTGATTTGTGCAGTTGGGGAGTAGGATTTTTGGAGTGAAAAAGAAAATGTCTGGAAGTATGTGAAACTTTGAAGCAAATATTTATGTACGAAAGGAGGGAAATGACAAACAGTCTTCTCCACAATACTTTATTATGACCTTAGATGGTAAGGTCTGCTCAACAAGTTTCGGATCTTCAGGAGCTCAAATCAGTCGATCAATGTGACTACTGTCTTTTTACAAGGGGAGAGACAGAGAGACCCATGTTATACCGAATTAGTGAATTGAACATAGTTCAATAGGCGAACAAAGCTCATTATGGAGAAAAAACTAACTTAAGTAAGTTTAGTTAAGTTAGTTTTTTCTTTTTTGATCGACTGATTTGAGCTCCTGAAGATGGTCATTTATGTGACCGAAACTTGTTGAGCAGACCTTACCATCTAAGGTCATAATAAAGTATTGTGGAGAAGACTGTTTGTCATTTCCTTCCTTTCGTACTCTTGCGACTCCACTGAAAGAATATGGACTACTACTTCTTTCCAAATATTTATGTTATTTGATCTGAAAATGTTTTTCATCTGAAGTGAAAGAGGGCCTAAAAAGGGAATGGAAAAGAATTTTGGATTTTCATCCGTGTCTTGGTGTATTCATTTCTTATTAACAAATTTTTTAAAATGGATAAAATAAATTTTATTAACTAGTGTATTGGGAAATTTATTATTGGTTGCAACTGTTTTGATCCAATAAAGTTAGTTTGTTTCAGACATTGGTATGTTAAATCGGCGGTTAAAGAAACAGTTTAGGGATGCAACCTTCTGATTGAGAGGATGATTGGATTGGAAGGGGATAATGCAGTCAGTACTGGTGGGTTTGTGATAAATGTAAAACTCAATGTGACCTGTAAAGCAAAATATCGAGGAAAAATAGTTTATGGGATGACTCTAATTCCATTGTGAATGAGATTGAATGGTGTAAATTATTAATAAATATGAATAGTTGTTGAAGGTCATTAGAAGACCCGTCAAAATACAAAAAATGCCATCCACATATCTTTTGAAAAAGAGTATTTTATTGAAGGAGGGGTAGGATTCTAGGGAATGTTCAATGTTGGACATAAAAATTTCCACACAACAGTTTTTTTAAGGGCCAATACAACATAAACCCCCTAAACCAAAATATTCGTTTACTTGGGATGCTTCTTTGGTTATTAAATACTTGGAAGTTTTATACCCACTGGAGTCTCTGTCCTTTGTGTAGGTTCAACGATTTGTCAAAATTTAACAAAATCTTTGAGACCACTATCAGGGGAAAGGCTTATTTTGACAACCAGAAAACCTTGCAAAGCGGCGTCTACACAAACCCTAAGCAAATGGTTGAAAAAGGTATTAGATCTAGGCGGTATAGATAGTAATATTTTTAAGGGATACAGTACGCGTCATGCAGGTCCGAGAAATCACTTGTATTTAATAAATTCTATAATAAATCTTTATTTCAAGATGCATCGAGTTTTGCGGAAACCATTCTAACGAGTTAAGGATCTTACTACTATTAATTAACTTAAGTTAATAATTTTAGTTCTAGATTAATTTTATGGTTAATTGTAGGGCTTATAAGATATGCTCTGTTATGGTGCATAGAAGAAAACATTAGAAGGACTTACAAAAATAAGCAAATTCTAATAATAACTGATAGCCAGGCGGCCTTGAAAGCACTGCTTACGTGCAAAACATCGTCAAGACTGGTAGATGAGTGTCTACAGAGAATTACGGAACTGGCAGAACATAACAGGGTAAAACTTGTATGGGTACCAGGTCACTCAGGCATTCCTGGAAATGAAAAAGCAGATGAACTTGCCAGGCAAGGCTCAAATGCAAACATGATTGGACCAGAACCATCTGTAGGCATACCTAGATGCTCAACAAGACGGGTCACTGGAGAATGGATCAACACAAAACACCTGGAACGCTAGAAGACGTACCCAGGAAATAAGCATGGGAAGCAAGCTATTGCAGGACCAAATAAAAATAAGGCTCAAGAACTGCTAAAGTACAGCAGGAAAGAACTGAAAGACCTAACAGCGCTTCTCACAGGGCATGGACCTGTGAGACAACACCTGTTCACCATGAAACTATTCGATGATAACCTGGACTGCAGACTATGCGGGGAGGAAATCGAAACGTTTGAACACATCATATGTGAATGTGAAGCACTTGGTCAAAGGCGACAAACAATCTTCGGGAAAACTAAGTTAGTACTGAAAGAGATACAAAGAGCACCAAGCAAGGACCTTCTTCACCTCGTACGGGAAACAGGGATAATGGACTGGTGTAACTAAAGTACCACAAACATGGGGACAGTACAATAAGCCATTAGGCTTACGTGCTATCTGGAGCTGACAGCCGACAGACCCATGGAGAAAGAAAAAAAAAAAAAAAAAAAAAAGGGCTTATAAGATATTTTGCATTGTACGGGTTCCAATAGTTAGTTGTGTGTGTTACGTCGTGAATATGGGAATTTCACATTACTTTCATATGGATGAAAAAAAAAAAATTATAATAAATAAAATTTCATTCGGTCTTAATATAATGTTATCATTTCGGTTCACATTTATTTATTAGTATTATTTTTGTATTCTTTGTTAGTTTATTAAATTTTTGCTTGAGTTCAAAGATATTCAGGTTTTGCCTTTTTCATAACATGATTAATAGATCGTCGAATAGGTATGTCTCTAAACATCTACAGTGTAAGCAAAAGTGTTCAGAATATGAGCGAAGAATAACTATAAGAGATTGATCGACTTCGACCTGAAGGAAGAGCGAGCAATCGTAATTATCCGAGCTCATATTCCGAACATTTTTGCTGCCCTCCCAGTATCCCATCCCTAGACGATCTATTATAATAAGGGCGCACAACAATACCTATAATGAATACCCTTACCCAAAATAGGCTGGGAATCGACAGGGGAACGACACATTCTGTGATAAGAAAGAAAATTGTCTTTTCTTTCTTTAAACTTGTGAGTCATTGCACAGCGGCAATATAACTACAGTGTAAGCAAAAATGTTCGGAATATGAGCTCGGATAATTACGATTGCTCTTCCTTCAGGTAAGTCGATCAATCTTATAATTATTATACAAGCATTGCTGAACAATTTAGGTTAATCAGAAAAAGATATTTGTTAGCATTATCTCTAACTTAAATAGCTCATTTAAGTTCAAGAGAAAGATCATCATTTTAGGAACTTAATTTTTTGCCAAATTTCAGTTTTTTATAATGTTAAGTGCAAGTTTATAGTTATTTTTTATTCATCCATATTTATTCGAGTGAATAAACCGGTTAAAGTCACGTGTTTTATACAGTATTTTATTAAATTTCGACTTCTTCTATTAAAAAAAAACTAAAATTAAAGTTCTATTAAATTTGCACCGCGCCCCGTAGATGTAACATTGATGTTTGTTTGTTTACATCTGTAAATAGGCGAAGGCCATTCAGAGTGATTTAATAGTTATTTATACAGCAAGTGACTTAAACCATTTTTTATTAAAAGAACAACTAGGTCCACGAGCTTAGCGAGTGGCCTTAGCTCTTCAAGTGAATAAACCGGTTTAAGTCACGTGTACATCTTTGTGACTAAGTTTGTTACTACCAAATAATCTTCATAAAACGTCTCATTAACTCAAAGCTAAGGTAATAAAAAATAGTTTTTAATGAATTATTTTGTTATTTATGAAGCAAATTATAAGATATTATACATTACTAAAATCAGAATAAAACGTACTATTTGGTGGGCTAAAAATCCAATATGGCGCCCATAAGAAAAAAGAAAGTTGATAATGGCTGCCAAAAAACGAAACGTCGTGTGGCAAATTTGAATCCATCATCGAATAGCTGGGAAAAAGTGGCAATAAAAAGATGCTTTTAGTTTTGGGATATCTTTTCAAATAAGGTTAGAAATAAATAAAAACAAAAATCAATTTTTCAGTTTTTTCCGGATATCTTCGGAAGTACTCGGAAAATCGAAATTTTTAAAACGGCATTTGGTTGAGCTTTACATTGCGCAACTTTGCCCCAATTTAAACTTTCTCGTATCTCTTATAGTTTCCGAGGTCCTAATGGTGAGGATCGAATTTGAATTACTTCCTATTACTTATTCCATAAGCAATCAGGTTATCTATCGTGTAAGGATATATTTTTGAAATAATAGGCCCGTGTTCCCAAAAATAAGTTTAATAACTGAAACCGTACACGCCCGTCAACGTATTAACAGGTACTACCCATTTTTCTATTGATTTACATGCCAGCGCACACCTTTGTGCTTCTTTCGTAAATCTCAAACTTATACAATCATTCCTAACAAAATCAATATTCTAAAGTAAACAAACCCAACAATAACGATACATTTTAAACTCAATAATAATATTTGCTAACAATCGTGAGAAAAAAAAAGAATTGTGGGGATATTAAATTTTTACCAATTTTTTCTGTGTTCTAAGGTTAATCAAATTTTAGTAGGTACTACATAAACATATAATGGTGTTTTTGACTCAGGAAAACAGTTGTAAAAGTAGTAATACTGTAAAGTTCGTATTAATCAAAGTATTATGAAAGTTGTAGTACCTATAACGGACTAGATTTCTGTATTTTTTCAGATATCTAACTTGAGCCCTTTCGTCGTAAAACACAAACAAAAATTAGAAAATTTAAACTTTTAGCCTGCTCTGTACAGGCAGTTGTCGAGCAACGGATAAACAGATTGTTGCTGATATGGTTGCTCGACAACCGCTTATACAGTGCAGGTAAAAAGTTTAAATTTTCGCAGTTTTGTACGTGTTTTACGACGAAAGGGTTCAAGTTAGAGATCTGAAAAAAATACAGAAAACTAGTCCGTGATAGGTACTACAACTTTCATTAAATCGACTTTTCCATCAAATCAACCATACAGGCGCCAAAAAATCAAAACCGTTTTCCCATGTTAATCTCCTATGTCCATGGTGCTCTTGGACACCTGGTATTTGCAATATTACAGACTTTTTGGACACCTTGTATATTTTTTTACCTGGGTGTGTTTGTGATAAAACCAATAGCTTCAGCAATGCTCATTACTACAAACAACAAGAACGATTTTATGCTATCAAATAACGAAACAACTGACTGGTTTTCTCTTAAGAGGGTTGTAAAATTGATTTTTCGACGACTGACTTTGAAAGTACCTCATGTACGTTTCCATTTCAAAGCAGAAAGTGGTTATTCGCCGCACGTGCGCAGAAAGTGAATCATTTTGTGTCCTAGAGCGTTTTCGCTTTCTACTAACAATCTACTCACCAACTTTTTCGGCATTTCCATAACAACGCTTGACATACCTGTTTGAAATAAAGCCATTCCGTCAAAGTGATTTATCGGTGACAATGAGTTCGAGCTACGAAAATGATGTGAATTGTCGTTCTGCTCCACCCCACAGCAGTCGTCGAAAAAATATCGACTATATTTCGAGCCGAAAGTACTTTTGCCGCTTTTACATAATGGGCCTATCCCACATATCATAAATTTTTGTTTTAATGACTGAAATCGAAAGAATAGGATCAAAAAACTAATTTTTCATATTCTTGAAGAAAAAATTATGGACGTAAATGTTTTTACATTAGTTTGAATTTGTCCATTAAATTTAAAAGATCGGTTTTGGCGCGCATGTGACGTACGTAATTCTGGGCGATTTTATTGGCTGTTGCACGCCATCTGTTTCACTTCTTGTCGCTGATTGGTTGAAAGTGTAGTACGTCACCGGCGGCGGGCGTTTAAAACATGAGATTAATGTAGTTTTTATCATCATTTTTTTTCTATTTAGACTTAATATTTTTGAAAACAAAAAAATACGGCTATAATATTTTCAATCCGTCTTTGTAGTTATGAAATAAAAAAAAATTGTGGGACAGGCCCATTGCAGCGTTCGGCTTCGCCTCAAGCTGCAATTTTCATGTGCAAGTGGCAAAAATCTACTTTCCGCTCTTAATATAGAATATACTATTCGGACGTTTCGGTTTTTAGTTACCATCATAAATTTTCATTTTTCTTATGGGTGCAACATTCGATTTTTATCGAAAAGTAGTAGTCCATATGCACACAGTGGAGTAGTGAGTGTAAGTGAAAGCAAAACTCAGAGTCGATCTCCACAAATATATATTAGTAAGTTGTTATCTGCCTAACATGTTTCGGGTGTATTCAGACACCCATCTTCAGAGTCTGAAAGTCTGACATGATGTTAGTTAATTACTTACAAAACTAAGGACATGGAAGCCTACCTTAACTAGATCACTAGTCTGTTGGCTGTCATTCTACAAGGGGGGACAGCTGAACCCAGATGTACTAAGGTGGTTTTTTAATTCTGCACAGGGGAAAAAAACCTTGATCAAAAAACCCAGTTCTGGTTCTGAGATGACAGGTTGCTTGGTTTTTTATTCTCAAAGGGGAAAAAAACTTAATCGAAACCCAGTGTTGATGTCAAAGAGAAGAATAAGTCAGTTGCTTGGTTCTTGAAGGGGGAAAAAACTTAATCAAAACCCAAGGAAGTTGAATGACGTAAAAACTGCATGTTTTTCTTCCATCGCCGCACACTGAACTTGTCCAATTTTGCTCTATCTAACTCTGATCTTGAGATTCTGAACTTGGGTTTGAAATTAAACTATATTTTTCAACCGAGAGCACTGGACTTACAGATCCTTGCCGCAAACATAGAAAATGCCATCTCTAGAGGTCTTCCTGAAACAGCACAAGGCGCCCTGTGTTCCTCATGTGCCTCTTATTTAAATAAATACCACCGCCAACTTTCTGAACAAACACAAACTCCCCTTCCTTCAAATCTCAACAAAAATCTCATGTCTCTGCGTCGCAGAATTAAAGACCATGACCTGGTAGTGACCAGGGCGGACAAGGGTAACTGTGTGGTGGTGATGGACAGGGAACAGTATGACACTAAGGTCCTTGATTTTTTGAATACTCCCTCCTTTCAGGTTTTATCTACATCCCCTCTTGACAAATTTCTCTCTAACTTTAAATCAGTCATCAACACAGCACAAACCACCCTCTCCTCTTTGAACTGTAACAAATATAGACTTCTCCCTGTCAATCCTTCAGTCCCTAAACTCTATGGATTACCTAAGATCCACAAGCTGAACACTCCAATCAGACCTGTGGTCTCCTTTTGTGGCTCACCATGTCACCGCCTAGCGGAATGGTTGAATAACTTTATTTTATTTACAACCATATATGTAATGCTGTCATTACTAACGTCATTGAAGGTTAGGAAGTATCATATTGCGCACCTCTACTTCCCGCCCTCACTTCCCGCCCTCATTTCCCGCCCTCTAAAATTGTGTGATTGTTAATATTTTTGAAAAAAAAAATGATGATTGAGTCAAAATTTTTTAATGTCAGATAAAGTCGGATCGATATTCAGTTCGCAAATAATAAATTGAGAAAAATGTCCTGGATTACAACTCGAATTGTATGCATTCTAATAAATTATAATGCCTATAATACATTACAATTCTAAAATTAACATGATCTAAACTAAAACAAACTACTTATTGAAATTAATGGTTACATTTGAATTATTATATATATATATTAAGTGTTTATAGAAATATTTAGGCCAGTACCAGCACTGGCGTCTCCAACAGTTGTCTCTTTGGTCGACAAATTAATTTGCTGCTGAATGACTGAGGTTTGTGAACTACTTGCAACAGCTTCAGAAGACATGGCACGTTGGGACAGCATAACGGCAGTTTTGGTTTTATTCTCCATTAAGCTATCCACATAACCTTCTGCCACAGTACTAGATTTCCATCCTCCCAGCCTTTTTAATTGGAGTACATTTGCTCCACTGTTGGCAAGTAACGTAGCGGCGGTTCTTCTTAGAGCGTGGCCTGTAAAGCCTTTCGAGTTCTCTAAATTCATAAAAGTAGCAATTTTTTGGGAATAATTAGCTATTGTGTTGTGCCCAATTGGTTGATTTCTTGCTATTTCTTGTATTATAGGCATTATAACCGTTAGAATGCATACAATTCGAGTTGTAATCCAGGACATTTTTCTCAATTTATTATTTGCGAACTGAATATCGATCCGACTTTATCTGAAATTTATTTATATTGGTGAGTTGTTTACCACATAGCTACGGTAACAATATACCTGATTGATTATTCTGAGAAAAATGCCTGCTTGGTAGTTTTTTGTTAAATGTAATATTCTAGATATGTTCAGAATGAAACAATAAATTGTAAATTTTGATAGAAATATGATGGTTGTAAATAAAATAGTATACAAACCTCGGTAGAAAGTTTCATTCCTGTCTCGAGATCCTAGCTAAACCTCGACGCTTCGCGTCTCGGCTATCTAACTAATCTCTCGACAGTAATGAAACTCTTCCCACCTCGGTGTGTAATATACTATTATTTACAACCATATATGTAATGCTGTCATTACTAACGTCATTGAAGGTTAGGAAGTATTATATTGCGCACCTCTACTTCCCGCCCTCACTTCCCGCCCTCATTTCCCGCCCTCTAAAATTGTGGGATTGTTAATATTTTTGAAAAAAAAAATGATGATTGAATCAAATTTTTGAGAGCGTGGCCTGTAAAGCCTTTCGAGTTCTCTAAATTCAAAAAAGTAGCAATTTTTTGGGAATAATTAGCTATTGTATTGTGCCCAATTGGTTGATTTCTTGCTATTCCTCCTCTAAGCTGAACAAAAAGTCTATCGATTTCTATGTTTTCTCTCAAATTTATGTAGTCTCGAACGATCGACACCCATATTGGATCAGTAATGAGAAATTATCTACTTGTACTCGTATGTGTTTTGGAATCTGGAATCTCAACCAAAATTTTTGTATTTTTTTCTGTCGTATTTCTGGCGGGGTACACGTCAATGCTTCACCGGAGGACATTTTTCTCAATTTATTAATCCGGAAATGAATATCGATCTAACTTTTTCTGACATTTATTTATATTGGTGAGTTGTTTACCACATAGCTACGGTAACAATATACCTGATTGATTATTCTGAGAAAAATGCCTGCTTGGTAGTTTTTTTTTTTCTCGAGATCCTAGCTAAACCTCGACGCTTCGCGTCTCGGCTATCTAACTAATCTCTCGACAGTAATGAAACTCTTCCCACCTCGGTGTGTAATATACTATTACTTACTTCTAACTTTAAAAGTAAATCAAATCCCTATCAAAAACTCTACAGAACTTTGCGGTCAACTCAAAGATATTAACGTACCAACTACAGCGCTTATGGTCTCATTTGATGTGTCCAGTTTGTTTCCCAGTATACCCCCCACACAACGCATCCCCCTTCTAGAAAATATTCTCTCCCAACCCGGTAATCTTGCCCCATCTGTCATATTAATTATACATAATTGTTCTGGTTTCACTCGTCATTGATCAAAACTTTTTCCAATTTAAAGACAAATTTTACGCTCAAACTGACGGCCTGGCAATGGGCTCAGGTCTCTCTCCTCTTTTATCAGAAATCTTTATGTCAAACATTGAATTATCCCTTAATAAATCTCCTTTATTCTCCAAAATTCTCTTCTACAGGAGATACGTAGATGACATCGTTTGCATCTTTAATGGCACTTTGCTTGAACTCCACCAATTCTTTGACTTTCTTAATACCTTACGTAATTCTATTACGTTCACCATGGAACTGGAGTCTTCACAATCACTGCCCTTCCTTGACATTCTGATTTCCAGAGTAAACACCAAGATAGAGTTCTCAATATACCACAAACCCACTAGCACAGATAGTATCATTCCTTTTTCCTCTAGTCACCCCTTTTCCCAAAAGACTGCCTCCTTGAACTGCTTTTTCCACAGACTATTCAGCATACCCCTGCTGGAGCCCAACGTTAACAAAGAACTCTCATGGATCAGAACTGTAGCTACCAACAATGGTGTTTCCCTGTAAGTTTAGTTAACAAAATCTACTACAACCACTTTAAGAAGTTTGTCAACAGAAAGCTCTCAGTGAAAGAACATGACATTGGGACTGGATACTTCTCAATACCTTACTTGGGGCCTTTCTCTCTTGGTTTCAAATCCCGGTTTACATCCTATGGCATCTCTATCTGCTTTAAAGTCTCACACTCTGCATCCCGTTTTCTTGTCAACTCCGCTCCTTAACAAGTCTGGTGTTTACCAGCTCTCTTGCTGCACAGCCAACTGTGAAGCTGTCTACGTTGGTCAAACAGGTAGAAAATTTGCCACTCGAATACATGAACACAAGAGAGAGTTGGTTTTTTATTCTCAAAGGGGAAAAAAACTTAATCAAAACCAATCAAACTTAATTTGATTAAGTTTTTTCCCCCTTCCTCCTCCAAGAATAAAAAACCAAGCAACCGACTTATTCTTCTCTTTGACATCAACACTGGGTTTTGATTAAGTTTTTTTCCCCTTTGAGAATAAAAAACCAAGCAACCTGTCATCTCAGAACCAGAACTGGGTTTTTTGATCAAGGTTTTTTTTCCCTGTGTAGAATTAAAAAACCACCTTAGTACATCTGGGTTCATCTGTCCCTTGTAGAATGACAGCCAGCAGACTAGTGATCTAGTGAAGGTAGGCTTCCATGTCCTTAGTTTTGTAAGTAATTAACTAACATACTGTACAACTTTCAGCCTCTGAAGATGGGTGTCTGAATACACCCGAAACATGTTAGGCAGATAACAACTTACTAATATATTTTGTGGAGATCGACTCTGAGTTTTGCTTTCACTTTTACATTTTAGAATTGGGTTATTTTTTCTGATTACTATGATTTACTATATGTCATGATTCAGCCTTACAATTCCATGATAATAACATGTATTTCCAGATTACGTTTATCTATGCTGGGTGTCTCAAAATTACGTAGCTAACCAAAGTTACTTTAGTTATCTCACCGCTCAGTACGCTAACTCTAATCAAGATTCACCGAGTCAGCACTCTCAGCAGATCCCCTCCACAGTCAGTGCGGACATTGGTCATTTCAATAATTTTTCTAGTTAGTCGGTAAAATTTATTAATCTAGTTAAGACATATTCTTTAACTGTATCTTTTGGTATTATTAAAGTTTTTTAAAAAGAAGTTTTCTGGCGCGTGACAGTTATTTCCTTTTTAAAATGCTGTCATATTTTTGATTTATGCTACGATAAATGCTAGGCCTATTTAACAAATATGTTCAGTGTCGATATTAAATTGTTTTCTGTCTAATAAACTCTATTGATTGAATTTAGACCATGGTCTCCTAAATACAGTATATCGCATTCTGAGCTGCCCACTTTGTACTAAGTAAATGTAATGTTAAGAACTTGGATTTTTGTAGATGATGGTTTTTAGCTTTGGCTAAATAAATAATAATAATCATAATCATTTTCTATGTATCTTGTAATACCATCGAAAATCGACCTACACTGTGTACAGAATAAAGTGTAGGTCAATTTTCGCCCTACCTTGTTGTGTATGTACAGGGTGGCCAACTAAGAATGCGAGGTACTGTATCTAGGAAACTAAAAATGATACCTACATGTTTGAAACAAAATTAAATTATATGACCATAAGGAAAACATCTAAAGTATTGTTACAAAGGCCTCATAGCCAGATTAAGATTTTCTGAAATTTAGGGAAAAGGTGCACAACTTGGCAACACCGCATGTTAGGGGTGTCCCAAGCTTACCCCCCTAATACCGAAGTCTCAACCCTCTAGGCCTTAAAATAAGGGAGTTATGGTCGAGGGCATTGAAAATACATTCGTATTTCTTAGCGATTAGTTGCGACCTGTAGCGCTCTCTTTCTAACACGCGCTTATTAAATGAACGCAATTCTGATACAAACCTCACCTTCTCGATCTCGGCGTTTAACGATTTGTGTGCGTTGTTGCCAGATTGCTTGACCGTTTGCTGTTTTTGTTTTTGTTGTTGATGACTTGCACAAATGATTTGACTGAAAACTGCTTACAGAGAGACAACTAATTTTAACAACTTGAGAATTTTGTGGTTATATCGTATATTATTCAAGTGTTTTTACGGTTAATTGGCATGATTTATTGCAGTAGTTAATAGTTATTTAGTTCGTTAGTGTGTGTCTGTGTACATATTGTCACGAATAACATAAGTTGCACTATGTTCCGTTACCTAGTCTGGCCCCGGTCTCCCCTAGTGCACCGTCTGAATCAGCAAGACCGGCAAATTGGGGTCATGATGTGGGTATTTAATCAGCGTCTCAAACCATCTAAGATTACTGGTCTCTAGGTCGGTCTTCGAGCATCAGTCCGAACTTTCTAGTGCCCGGACGGCTCGATACCTTCTTGGAAATCCAGGCTGAAAAGACGAGAGTTCTTACGCAACCCTGAGGTGACCGTCCGAACTCTTGAACCTATCAGTACCTGAAGTAAGTCCTTTGGGCGTGTCGGTCAAAGGGGCTCCCAGCTCGTATCGAGAGGGTTTCGCTTGGCGACACTTCAAGAGGGCTTGCAGGGCCTTAAGTAAATCCTTTGGGCGTGCCGGACATAGGGGCACCCAGCTCGTATCGAGAGGGTACCGCTTGGCGGCACTTCAGGAGGCCTTACGCCCATTCCCCCACACCCACGCATCTACACACCCCCTCTCAGAAAGTGTTCCATGCGCGTCCCGCCAGCGGCGGTGCTAGCGGCCCTCCTAGTCTGGGGGTAAGATCTATTCATTGTAATCCAAGTAATAAATAAAGACCACATACTTAAGCTACAATCTTGTTTCTCTTCCTGCGCCACCCCCAAAACGTGACAATATTAATATTACTTATTATTTTGGTGTTTAAGAGTGAGTGTTGTACGTTAATAAACATGGCTTTAAATAAACAAAGCCAGCAGCTTGTCGCTGCTTTATTATCATTTTTTGAACGTGAACGAGATCACGGAGGTCCTTTTATCCCTTTGGCTGCTGTGAGAGAAGTAAAACTAAAATTATTGCAATAGAGTATTTTTGTTTACCAACAGTATTTTTAGCGTGTAGCTGAAGCACTTGGGCTTGGTGTTTCTACAGTAAGTGCTATATCACAGAAAGTCAAGCAGGGCATTCCGTTAAGTTCACCCAATGAATAAAAAAAATGTAAACATAGCAGGAAGGAGCAATAGCAAACAAAGTGGGTGACAGAAACAAGGGGGAGGGGGGGAGTAATATGGCGGCCGTCAATACTTGTTAATCTTGTCCACTGTACAACTTAATTTAAATTTGCAAAACTCAACTGTTAAAGAACCACAAACAAACAAAACAAACTAACACTATACTACAACAAATACAAACAACAAATTTTTGCGGGTTTGAAACTCCAAACTTTCAATGACTTTGCGTCAATTCAACTGCGCAGTAGGCGAATGCGCAATCAAAGATGCTGGACTTCCGTCCCCCTCGCTTAATGCACAAACGGGTTATAATTTGTATTATTGTTACCTCCTGATACTTGTTCTTTTTACTCATTGAGTTCACCAAAGAAAAGTCCAGGTAGGCCAAAGTCTATTACGGACATTGTCAATATTGATGTTGCAGCTATTCGCAACTCCATATATGAGATGTATGAACAAAGTAAGTTGTTTTGTTTATTTTATGTCCTGTTCATTAATGTTTTGGCAACGCTTTTTTGTAGAAGAACACATAACCAGGGAAAGTATTTATGAAAAGTTAAGGAGTAAAGAAATTTTTGTTGGCGGATTAAAATCATTGTGTAAAGTGCTTCATAAAATTGGGTTTAAGAGATTGCCCCCGAAGAGGATTAATGGAACTTCCTTATATAGCTTTTAAAAGAATTCAACATTTTAAAATAAAGCAACAAAATCTCTATCAATTTGTTTTTACAGATGAGACATGGATATTCCAAAATGGGACCCCAGGGCATTCCTGGCAGGATGAAAGCAAACATAGTGTGACGAGCACCAGGGTAGATGGCAAAAGGTTAGCTACAAGCAAAACTCTTAAGTCAAAATTTAACTATATTTTTTTAGAAAATGCTTATATTTTTGTTTTTAATTTTGCATGATACTAATCTTGATGCTTTTTGTCAGAATCCCATTTGGAAATTATGGTTTATGTATTAGATGTTGAAACTAATGCTACTGGAACATTTAGATTCATTATTCTTCATGCGGGTAATGAAAATGGATTTATTCCGGGTGCTGAGCTCATATTTGCTTCAAAGAGCCAGTCTGGGGATTATCATAGTGAGATGAAGCAGGAAAATTTTCTAAAATGGTTTCAAGAACAATTGATGCCAAGTTTAACCCAGCCTTCCGTATTGTTTTGGATAATGCACCCTACCACAATCAATTAATCAAAAAAATTCCAAACAGCAGTGGGAATAAAGCAAGTATACAGGAATGGTTAAGAAGTGAGAACGTCAACTTTAACCCAGATGCCTTTAAAAATTAATTATTAGGACTGGTAAAGCGGTGAGATGTTGATAACCATTCATTCACCTGTTCAGTTGCTTAAATTAAGTATTTATAGGAACAAACCTCAGAAGCTACACCTTATTGACCAGATAGCAGAGCAACATGGCCATACGATTCTTCGTTTACCCCCATATCACTGCATTTTCAATGCAATTGAACTGATATGGGAAGTGTCCAAAAACTACTATAATATGCATATTGGCAGGGATGGCAGGTCAAATTTGTCTAAAGGTTCTATGACTAGTTTTACCAGCTATGATGTTTCTATTGATAACGCTCTTAATATGTGGAAGGAAGCTTTAACAACCGTGACACCAGCCGTATGGAAAAATAGTATTCGTCATACAGAGGAAAAAATTATGAAATGGTACAATAGAGAGCAGGTTATGGACCGAGAAGAAATACAACCACTGATTATATGTGTAGACGACCAACAGGATGATTCAAGCAGTGAGGATAATTTTTCAGATTAATGTAACATTTCTATTGTTAGGTTATTAAGTAAATTGCACATGTAAAGGGTGTTTTTTTTCGAGGTATAGAACTTCAAGTTGACATTACTGTTCAAGATGGCGACCGATTTAACAGCTGTCAAGTGATTTATTCTCAGTTTGGTTTGGCAATTCATCATGAATAGACTCACGCCTGAACAACGCTTGCAAATAGTGCAATTTTATTTCGAAAATAATGGTTCTGTGCGGAATACGTATCGCGCACTACGTCCATTTTATCGTCGACAAAATCGTCCATCAGAGCAGTTAATTCGATTAACCATGGAACGTTTTCGCACCACGTTTACTCTTATTGATAACTCGCATCCCCAGAGACGCCGTACGGTGCGTACAGAAGAAGCTATTGCTGCTGTAGAGCGTAGCATTGAGGAAGACCCGAATGAGTCTATAGTTGGATTTTTACCTTTTGAGAATGACGTCATCTGTTTACATCTTTGTTTCTCGCATATCAAACATGTGAAATAAACAATTTTAACAAAAAAGGCACGTTATTAATTTTGTCATCCTGTCAAATTAAAAACGTTGACATTTACTGTCACTTTGATATAAACAAATATCAAAGCTATAAAAATAATGCGCTACAGTGTGCAAGCCCAAATGCTAGTTCTAAATGTGCTGCTTTTTTGAGTACGAAAAGAAACAGTTTCCAGGTGTCATCCCGATTGATCATCAGTCCCTTCTGAACACACTAATTTTTCAAAGCATTTGTAGGTTAAAACTTGTGATCTAATTCCAGACATGCGTGTTTTTTCACCTGCCTGACGTCATTCTCAAAGGGTAAAAATTTGACTATATCCGCCATCGAGCACAGGAATTGGATCTGTGTCCATCCACTTTATGGACGATTTTACGGAAGGATCTTGGTTTGCGTGCTTACAAAATCCAACTTGTGCAAGAATTGAAGCCAAACGATCATGAAGTAAGGCGTAGATTCGTCGAATGGGCCCAAAACGAGATTGTCGTTGTTCCCGATTTTCATAAGCGAATTTTGTTTAGCGATGAAGCGCACTTCTGGTTGAATGGCTACGTCAACAAACAAAACTGCCGCATTTGGAGTGAAGCTAATCCTCAAGTGTATGTCGAAACACCGTTACATCCAGAAAAACTGACTGTTTGGTGCGCTTTATGGGCTGGTGGAATCATTGGTCCGTACTTTTTCAAAAACGATGATGGCCAGAACGTTACAGTCAATGGTGATCGGTATAGAGCCATGATTACTAACTTTTTCATTCCTGAATTGAACAACCATGATGTCCAGGAGCTGTGGTTCCAACAAGACGGCGCAACATGTCACACAGCTCGTGCCACAATCAATTTATTGAAAGACACGTTTGGTGACCGCCTAATTCACGTTTTGGACCTGTGAATTGGCCTCCAAGATCTTGTGATTTAACACCGCTAGACTACTTTCTGTGGGGCTATGTAAAGTCATTGGTCTATGCGGATAAGCCACAAACGCTTGACCATTTGGAAGACAACATTCGCCGTGTTATTGCCGATATACGGCCACAAATGTTGGAAAAAGTCATCGAAAATTGGACAACCAGATTGGACTACATCCGAGCCAGCCGTGGCGGTCATATGCCAGAAATCATATTTAAAATGTAATGCCACAAGATTATCTTTCGAATAAATAAAATTCATGTCAATCGAATAATCCATCGTTGTTTTATTGCAATTTAAAGTTCTATACCTCGAAAAAAAAAACACCCTTTATTTTAAAAATGTAAGAGTTAAAAATGCGTAAGTAAAAAAGAACAGATTTTTTTTGTTACTTACATCTACATAACTTTTATTGTTTAAAAATGGACCTGAGACACTGCTTTGACCTATTACAAGGAAGGAAAACCATAAACGGATTTTTTTTGGTATGACACTGATTCAATAAAGAGAGACGCACTTTAAACTAAACTAATTAGATCTGCTTGTTAACATTGCTATATTGCACGTTCAAGTTAAAATATTTATGTAATTATTACTTATTTGCAATTATGCAGATTTTTAAATTAATTATAAGTAGTATAATAATTGTTAGTTCTAAGATAACAACTTTTAATTAAAATATTAAGTTTAAATATTTTTTTTGATTTTGCTTTTAGAAGCACAAGATAGTTTTAGCAATTTTCAAAAGGATTAGGAAATAAACCTGAATATTGACTAATAATGTTATTCAAAATTATGTGTTAAAAAACTGCCTCAACTTCTATATATGAAGTAAATAAAAACAAAATTTATGTAAAGTTCAGGTTTTAATGAAGAAACTAAACATCTGGCAACGTGGCGCGTTAAACGTCAATGGACGTGCAACGCTCTCATTAGTGCCCTCGACCATACCCATTTAACCCCATGTAAAATGCAAATCCACAAAACAGCTACTTTTGGACATGTCCCGTTATCTTTAAAACTTGAATCGGCGCCGGCACATCGGATGGAATGTTCGCGATACAATAAACGTTTACTGGACGTGTAGCGGGAACATTCTGTGCATACAGGAACATTCGAGAATCGATCACCCACACATATACAGGGTCCTGCACCTTGACGCCTTCGGAAGCTTACGAGTTTGTATGTTATTCGATTAAAATTAAATTTTGGGGACATGTACAGGGCTAATGGAGGCACATTTTAAAATTAGTCAAGACTCTACAGGGTGTCGCAGAAAAACGTGGCGTTATAAAGGTGTATTTTTTTAAATGGAACATCCTATATATTATTACATATTCGAAATCGGCTCGTTTTCCCGATTCCAAAAATGTAGCATATTAAGGGTTTTTACCGAGTGGTTCCAAAATTACATCTATTTCTTTGTGAAAAAGATGCTTTGTTTACGCCGTCTAAACTGAAACTGCAAAAGGTAATATCGAAAAATTATTATATCAGAGGATAGGTCACATAACAAAGTTATGAATTTAAAAAAAAGCATGATTTTTTATTTTCTTTAATACAGGGCGTTTAAAGGTATTAATTTGTAAATTGTCGCGTTTTTTCAAATGCAACACCCTGTATATTATTGTTTCATCAAACTCGGCATTATTTACAGACAAATACTTTTAGAATAAAGTCATTATTCATTGTTGAACCTTTCACTTGTTTAAAAAAATGGTCATATATTTTAAACTACTTGGTATAAAATATTAAAACCATATACTGTTCTCGCGGTCTGAGTTTACCCGTGCGTCATCCCCCTGTGATTTAGAAGTAGACATGCATTATTGACTTCATCCTGGTCTATTGTTCACTTTCAGAAAGGGTAAATATCTAAGTGAATGTCTTCCAAAAAAAAACATTTACTGATTAGCGCTTCTATTTCAGTCATACAACCATCGAAATTTATTTGATTTGTTTACTATTAATTCTTTTCTGTTTCTTTGTGTTGTTAATCATTTATAAAGTTTTCTATTTTCCACACCACCACAGTTCTTTTAAGAGCTATTGTTTCTACGCTTTTAACATACTGTAAGTACTTTCATAATATTATTATTAATATTTTTAGTTTTTTTATGTCGGCTGTCACGGTCTAACCAAAATTGGCACAATTACTAACCTGTTTTGAAAAAAAAGTGGTGAGTGTCTATTATGATTTTTATTTAGCCATTTGGTTTTTCCTAAATTCGGAATTACTTACTATTACAGTATTTTTTTAAAAAATGCCTGGAAAAATTCTCTACAGACAAGCCCAGCAGTTAATTCTTAACCTTTGTGAATATTTTGAATTGGAAAAAACTAATGGAGGACCTTTAGAAGCTTTATCATCTGTTCAGGAAGAAAATAAGAAATTTTAAGACCTTACATATTCTTACTGATGTATTTTTTTTGATACTACAAGGTTATATATAATATATCTAGTTTTGTAAGAAACATCTATTAACATTTCATTGTTTCCAGAGATTGAGATTTTTGGGTTGCATTTTAGATTTTTCATAAAAATTTCTTCAAACATATTAATAATAAAGTCATAGAAAAAATAAAATAAGTGTCTAAAATATTTCAGCGGGTTTAAAATAAGTGGATTGCAACCTGAAAATGAGATATGAGATACTACAGCATCACTCAGAATGTCTTATTGAATTTTTAATTTGTTGTATTTATTTTAGAGAAACATGTAACCATCCAGAACCTAAATCAAGAGCTTAAAGTTAAAGAAATACTAGATATTGGTGATACATCTCTGCGAATTTTGGTAAATAAATTAGGTTTCAAATTTAGACGGAATTCTATGATCCAAACGGAGACTTCTCATAAATAAAAAATGTTATTTCGGTCAAGATATTTTTGATTTGCTTTGGTATAAGGTTGTTTTAGTGCAAATTTGCAGCCAAAGATCTCTACTTTCTGACTTACAATACACGCAAAATTTTAAACATGACGAAGCTTTAGACACGCCCTTTTCTATAATATGAACACAACAGGTTTGTTGATGAAAACTTGATTTGATTCATATGATTATAAATGACGTAGCCTTCGTGACGCACGGGTAAACTCACTCCGCGAGAACTGTATTTTTAGTATGGGGATGAAATGCCGAGTTTCTTAATACAATAATATACAATTTACAAGTTTAAACTTTTAAACGCCCTGTATTAAAGAAAATAAAAACTCATGGTTTTTCTTTAAAATTCATAACTTCGTTATGTAACCTATCCTCTGATATAGTAATTTTTCGAAAATACCTTTTGCAGTTTCAGTTTAGACGGCGTAAACAAAGCATTATTTTCGACAAAGAAATGGATGTAATTTTGGAACCACTCGGTAAAAACCCCTAATATGCTACATTTTTGGAATCAGGAAAACAAGCCGATTTCAAATATGTAATAACATACAGGGTGTTCCATTTAAAAAAATACAGCTTTATAACACCACGTTTTTCATCGACACCCTGTAGAGTCGTGACTAATTTTAAAATGTGCCTCCATTAGCCCTGTACATGTCCCCAAAATTTCATTTTAATCGAATAACATACAAACTCGTAAGCTTCCGTCAAGGTGCAGGATATAAACCGACATGTATAAACCGACCGAGCCAACGGACAGTCAGTTGTAAGTTGCGAGTTGTGAAATAACAGTGGCGCGATAAATCAAAGAACGAGGTAGTGAAAAGTAATAAAAGTAACTTTAGTGGTTTAAAAGTGATTTCTAGTGTTGTAAATTGTTGTGTAATTAGTAAATAAAGTTTTTTGACTTAATTCAAAGTCTCACTTATCAAAAAGAACCCAGTAAAGTGTAACATTTGGTGTCGAGAAGTGGGATAAGTTAGTGAAGAATTGTACTCTAAGTGAATGGTGAATACTAGATCGACCATGTTGCCCAGGAAGTTTGACCGTCGTATGTGGGAGGCTTGATCTTGTTGAGCCCGTTTCCGGTGAGAGACTATGGGTTACATACTCTTGGATTTCTGTCTTGGTCCCCGCTAGAACGTCCAATATTTCTACGTTACGCTTTTCTTGCCGCTCTCTGTCTTCTTGACGCATTTCTATACCTTTTTGTCTCATTCTTTCTTCTTGTTGTCGAATCCTTTCTTCTTTATCTTGTTGTCGAATCTCTTCTTGTTTTTCAAGCATTGCCATAATAGCTGCAAGTTGGGCCTCTATGTTTGCACTTTGACGTCTTGTTATTGGCATAAAATAAATTTAACACATCACTGTTCCGAAAATCTCTAGTCCGGTTCTGAACACAAGTCTCTAACCCGAAGTTTAGTTCCAATTCACGTCGCACTGAAGTCTGATCGCACTTCTAACAGCAATTGTTACGATTTTTCCGTGTGTTTACAGAAAGTCAATTTAACTCAACAATTAATAAATTTATTTACACTTCAAAATACTCCGTACAATAATTAATTCAGCTACCGAAAACACTACTACAATTCCGCAATTGTTCCACTATTTAAACTTTACCGCGTTCCCAAATTCACTACTCCCACCGTCGAGGCCGCTTCTTTTATATTCGGTAAACCACGTTCTACTCGTTCTAGAACCACTGTAGTGTAATTGTTGGTTTTCAGTCAATAAAAACACCACTAATCAAAAATCGTTTAATTGCTAATTCCGTAACTCACTACTTAACACTTTAGTTTAAATTTAGGTAACAATTGTTTATGGATGATTGAGAAAAACGTGGAAGATGATTTTAGAAAGAAATGTTATCTTTTCTTGGGCCGGGCTAGGGCAGGTTGACTTTTGACGGCTCAGTTGTTTTGCGTCAAGCGCTGTTGCCAAAGCACCACAGCACTCCCTCCCCAGTGGGTAACCACGGTGAAGTTCATAATGGTCAAAATCGCTGCCATCCTGAAACCTGACCGTCTTGAGTCAATGATTGGTATTCTTCTTAGGGTCCAACTCTAGACAATTGGTTCTTGCATAACCATGATCATGTGAAATTGGGTCATCGTATAGCAGGCTGCTGTGCTGGCTTCAGGCGATCGATTGAAATGTTTGTTTCTTTCCCATTAACGTTAATGGCAAAGTGCTTGGAATTCCGTTGATTGACTTTGTAAGGACCATCGTAGGGCTGTTGAAGTGGCTTTTTGACCGCCTCGTTCTTTACGAAGACATGACTGGTCCTCTCGAGATCAGGATGTACAAAAATCTTCGTTCTGGCGTGGTTGGAGTCTGCTATGGGTCGTAGCAAATTGATCTTTTCTTTTAAACGAGCGACAAATGAGGTGGGGTCTGCGGTAACAGAAGACTCGACGAAAATCTCGCCAGGGAGACGTAACGACTGTCCATAGACCATCTCTGCTGGAGAGGATGGGGCGTCGTTTCTGGTAACACTTCGTAGGCCCAATAGAATAGTGGGTAATACTTCTGTCCATCTGTTTGATCCTGTTGCTTTGATTGCGCTTTTCAGCGTCCTGTGCCAACGTTCAACTTTTCCGTTACTCATTCGATGGTACGGGGATGATCTGGAGCGGTGAAGTCCCATCATTACCGAGAGTGATTGGTACAATGCGCTTTCAAATTGTCTGCCTTGATCTGTAATGATGCGGAGCGGTGTGCCAAATCTGGTTATCCAGCCATTGTAGAAAGCTTCAGCTACAGTGTCTCTCTACTTCAGCTCTCTATCTCGTTGGTGCTGCTCGATGTCTGATGAAGCGATTAAGATGTCGTCTATGTAGGGGAAACAACAGTCAAGTCCATACAAAACTTCATGGATTGGTCTCTGAAATGTTTGGGCGGCATTACGAAGTCCAAATTGCATCTTGGTGAATTCGAATAAGCCAAATGGTGTTATGATTGCTGTTTTGGGAATTGATGTTGCTTCTATTGGTACTTGGTGGTAAGCTCTGTTGAGGTCTTCTTCTTCTTCTTCTTCTTTAGCCTATGTCCATCCACTCCTGAATGTAGGCCTCTTCCAATGATTTCCATGTCCGTCTATCCAGGGCAGTTTGAAACCAGGATCTTCCTGCTATCTTCTGGATGTCATCCCGCCATCATTGAGGTCTATTGTGCTAAAAATATTTTTGCCTGCCAAGAGATGTGAAAAGTCCTGGATATGAGGCACTGGGTAGCGGTCTGGAGTGGTGGCAGCATTGAGGCGACGGTAGTCTCCTACTGGGCGCCAGGTGCCATTTTTCTTGTTGACCATGTGCAGGGGGCTGGCCCATGGGCTATTGGATGGGCGGCAAATTCCCAAATCCGTCATGACCTGAAACTCTTGTTTGGCGATTTTTAGCATTTCAGGTGATAAACGTCGGGCTCTGGCAACAACTGGTGGTCCTTTGGTCTCAATGTAGTGGGTCGTGTTGAATTGAGGTTGATCTACATAACCAGTGTAAGTTGTGATGCCAGGAAATTCCTTGAGTAGATTGGGGAACTGTAGCCCTGGAGCTAAAGTTGAGAATGAACTGTGATAGCTGTGAATAGTCTTACCGTATGCTGACAACTTGGTGACAGGGTCAATTATTTTGCTGTTACCGATATCAATGATGATCTTAGTGTGGTGGAGAAAATCTGCACCAATGATAGCATCTTTAGTATCCGCGATAATAAAAGACCACTGGAATGGTCTGCGTAGACCTAGGCTTACTGTCAGTGTGTGAGAACCGTAAGTCTTGATTTGTGTCCCATTGGCAGCAAACAACTGAAATTTTGATAGGTTATGCGTTACTAACCTGTTTGAGTGTGGGATGATTGACACGTCAGAGCCGGAGTCAATGAGGAATTGGATGTTCGTTGTTGGGTCCTGAATGACTAGACGATGGGTAAATTGACGACCTTGGTTGTCGCCTACATCAGTTGTCGTCCTTACTGATGTAGGTTGGAGTTCGATTTCTGCTCGCTTTTCTGGGTAAAATTGCAGGGGCTGGTGCATCTTCTGGCTTTATTGCCATACCTAATATGGTACCAGCATAATTCAGAACCTGTAGCATCTTGTTGTCTGCTGCGGCTGCTAGAACGATTCCTAGGTTTGAAAGAGTTGATTGAAGAGCAAAGTTGTGCGACTTGTGCTTCGAGCTTCGAAATGCGATCGATATCGTGCGGTAGAGTGGGAGTTGAACCACAGCTTGAGTTGAAAAGCTGGATGTCGATAGTTCCATGATTTTGTCGGCCATGGCGGCAATATTATCCAGTGAGTCGCTACTGGTGGCTCAAATTGCTCGCACATTGTTTGGTAGACGTTGAAGAAACATTGTCCTGAGAAAATCTGTCTGTTCTTGCGTTCCTGCCAGAACTTTCATCTCACGTAATAAATGAGAGGGTTTGCGGTCACCTAAATCAAGTTCAGTAAGCAATTTGTTGACCTTCCTGCCATCAGACTCTTCAAATTCCACTTGCAACCGATGCATAAGGTCAGTGTACGGTTGTGCTGATTGTGGTTGGTACAGGAAGTCTGATATCATTTCAGCTACGTCGCTGTCTAGTGCAGCAAGAATGTGGTTAAACTTAGTTTTCTCCTGAACTATGTTAGAGTTGGAAAACTGAGCTTCAACTTGCATTTGCCAAATCTTGATGTTTTTGCGCCATAAAGGTGGAATTTTCACACTCACCCTGTTTACATCAGCCGGGTTGGGTGGTGCTTGTGGTAGAATTCGGTCAGCAGGAGGTTGCTGATTAGCTGGGAGCACAGCGGGTAAATCCACAGGAGGTTGGCTCATGTTTGCTGAGAGTCACAGGATCGGGCAATTAAACTCACGTCACGATGTTGTGATCAGGCCGGGCTGCTGCGGTAGGTTGGGCGGGGCTGCTTCAATCACGTCGGGGTCACCAATGTAGTGTAATTGTTGGTTTTCAGTCAATAAAAACACCACTAATCAAAAATCGTTTAATTGCTAATTCCGTAACTCACTACTTTTTACTCTATTTTTTTTACTTTTTCTTTTTCGTCCTCCGTCTTGTCCGTCAACTGCCGAGCAGGTTGACTTTTGACGGCTCAGTTGTTTTGCGCTGTTGCCAAAGCACCACACCACTCTGAAACGCTTCGCGATTTGCGTCGAACGTCCAAGATGTTTCTCGCTGTATCGCTATCTAACGATGGCCTACTTTAAACTGGTGTGAAGGCAGCAAGCCGGAGCCGAAGATGTCCGATCGGTCAGTGGCGCCGGACTTATTTTTTTCTTCACTTAAAATGTGTTAAATAAACATTGTGAGCAGTTACTTCGTTCTTTCACTATCCACAGGACATTTTAGAACAACATATTTGCATACCTTTATTTCCAGCATTCTCCTTTTATATCTATAATTTCACATACAGTGTGAACCATTTAGAATGGAAACACTCCTATAAAATTTTAGGTTATTAACCGATTTCAATGATTTTTTTTTTGAAATAATTAGGAATGAAATTATTACGGGAGAAAATTTTAAATATTTATTTCAGTTTTCAGGTCATATTACGATACTTTTTCTTGATAGAAAATGGAGAATTTTTATTAGCGATTTTTTTATTGAAAAAATTACTACGCCACTGGATCTATAGTGCTTTGAAATAGCTGTGACCAAAATTTCATGAAAATCCATTCATTAATAACAAAGTTATGACAAATTAAAATTCAAAAATCCTCTAAGCTAACGGTCACAAAAGAACACCCTGCATCAACTGTTGCCATAGAAATGGTGTTACTATTTACTTGTTTATTATTAATTATTAATTGATTAATTTCTAAAAAAAAAAAAAATAATAATTTGGTCACAGCTATTTGGAAGCACTATAGGATCCAGTGGCGTAGTAATTTTTCGCTAATAAAAATTCTCCATTTTCTATCAAGAAAAAGTATCGTAATATGATCTGAAAACTGAAATAAATATTTAAAATTTTCTCCCGTAATAGACATTTCATTCCTAATTATTTCAAAAAAAAAATCATTGAAATCGGTTAATAACCTAAAATTTTATAGGGGTGTTTCCATTCTAAATGGGTCACACTGTTTATCTACTTAACGCTTAACATCTGCACCATCAACAACAAAACCAACAAACAGGCTTCTTACCTACCCTGTATGGTGTATATCAGGTTTTGCAGCGTTGCCACATCTACGATCTACATATAAGCGCGTTCAATAATACTATTCCTAATTTAGGAGTTCGATTTTCAACTTGAAACGTATCGCACGTCTGTTTCGTGGGCGCCATTTTTTTGTCGCTAAGAAACCACGTTTCTTGAAACGGTGTTCAGAGAAATTTGAAGTTGACGACCGAATTCCGCAGCCGATCGAGTGGAAATGTGGGGCCTCTAAGTGGAAGCGTCGATTCCTAAGGGTCTACGGGGAATTGTCTTGTGCGGTGCACTTCCAAGAGGCGGAAAGGGTGAAAACCTAGGTCAAGACCACGTGGATGTGACAGTGACGGTTATAGTTTCCACGAGGAATGACTATATCTTTCACTCGGATCGTGCCCTTAAGGCGATTTTTAGTCTTATTTACGCAAGCGGGAGAGATGAGAGTTTCTCAGACGCACGCAAGTGCCTCTTCCGCGGAACTTATGTAATCGTGTATCGCGTAATCGCGTTATTTTAATCTGGCTGAACGTCTCACTGACGAGTGGCCATCGTAACTACAACACACACACACACTATTCCTAATAATAATTATAATGTGACGAATTCCCTTTGGTACGTTTATAGGGCTCATAATGATGAACTCCTTTCACCCCGTCAGAGGGCGGCAATTTTGAATTCCCTAGTCTAGCAAGCCAGCGCATATGACATTCAGATTTAAATTAATCCAAAACTAATCATAGTATCACAACGCCCTTTGGTACGTTTATAGAGCTCATAATGATGTATCTTTAGAGGGTAGTGAGAACTCCTTACACCCCGTCAGAGGGCGGCAATTTTGAATTCACTAGTCTAGCAAGCCAGCGCATATGACATTCAGATTTAAAAAATTCGCGGAAAGCACGGATTAATTTGCCGACAAAAGTTCTCCACTCTGAAAGACTTGGTGTCGGAGATAATAAAAAAAAGTCGGCACGCTTTGTGTAACTGTCAAAAATGTTCGTTCTTTTATTTATTTATTTATTTAAATACTGGTCTAGCATCAATGATATCTGGTGTTAAGTAACTAAATTGCTGGCAAATTGAAAGAAACCGCAAGATTTCTTTCAAAGAAATTTCAGTTAAAATATTTTGAAGTTTAAGCGATGTTTTAATTGCCCAGCGTTTAATTTAGTAAAATTAGACTAGTAGTGATCGACCAATACCGATACCGATATAGCGGCCGATATACCTATGTATAAAATATCTGCCTCGCGGGGCCGACATTATTTATAAAGAATTAAAAGCTACCAATTTTGGGAAGGAAAAAACGGTATGGGTCCAAAATTTCATATCGGTCGATCACTAGACTAGACTACATTGTAGGTTGTTTAAATTACCCGCTTTTCAATTACATTACCAAATTGTTTCAGGAGCGAAAATAATGCTGTAAATTGGGGTGAGATGCCAGAGTTTAGTCTGGCATCCATCCCAGAAGAGGAGCTATTGTTGTCGGATGGTATGTAGAATTAACATTTCCAACAAATTTATCGCACCACCAAAACTTAAATAAATCGGAAAAAATTTGTATTTTTTTTTTTGCAGAATCGATGTCGGTGGATATTGAACCGCGCCCCCAGCGCCCCGAGCCTGGTCAGCAGCTCCCCGGGGCACTTGCAGGTGCTAGTAGCCCTGAAGTTGCTAGCGGCCCTGCAGGTGTTAGCGGCCCTGCAGGTGCTAGCGGCACTGCAGGTGCTAGCCGCCCTGCAGGCCGGGAAGATCGAAGCCCGGACTGGGGAGGTTGGGCCGAAGCCGTGGCCGGGGTCGTGGGCGAGGCCGTGGCCGGGGCCTTCGATTTACCAGTAGTAAGCTTATAGCAATAAAGCATATAGGTATTTTTTAAATAATAACTATTTTCTTCTTTTTGCAGACCAATTAGCTGCAGCCCGTTTGCGGAAGATATTAAACTAGTTCTCTAGTTAATAAAAGCTAGCAATGCGTAATAAAATTGTTTGAAAACACCATATTTGCTTTATTTACTGCCAACTCGTTACAGCCACCAGAACAGCAACAATTTTGAAACTTAGTTTTTCTAGGAATGTTTAATAATATACTATACAGGGTGATTCACGGTGATGGTTAATTAGAAGTATCTAGAGAACAACTCAATATTTTTTGTTGAAATTTCGAGTGTAGCCTAGGTTGGGTCCAATCTCTCTATTTAAAATATTTTTAACTTTGCGGTGTTGCCAGATCAGTCAGAATAAACACCAACTTTTGATTTTCAAATGGAAGTCTGTTTTTAATCTCATTTTTGAATTCCTCGCAAGAAGGCTAGTAATTAATTGTTAATACTTCCCTGTACCTATCGCACCGTTCCTTAGATATTTTATAAAAATGGTGAACTTGTCAGCAAAACGGTGGTCTAAACTTTAATTAATTTCTCAAGTCCTGAAAGTTTTGCTGATGTGACCTTTTGTCTTCAGTTAGACAATACTACATGGTTGAAAAGCCCAGACACAAAAAATGAAAAAAACCTACAGTGTGGTTAATATTAACCTTTTATTCGGACAGATAAAAAAACCCTATAATATACTATAATTAAATGGATAAAACTATATTTTTTGTACGACTGTCTAAAGCCATATCGGTGAAAAATAAAATCTTGTATGCAGACAGATTTTTTTATTGATCCTACTTTTGTAATAAATAACAACAGTTTTATAATAATATTATATGTTTAATTGCTGGTTAACTACGTAAACCTAATATGAAAAGAAAAGAGAAAACATTCCTTACAGATAATATGACATTCTCTACTAAAAATCTTTGGAAATTTTTATAATATTATCGGATAGTACTTTTCAATTAAAATAAAATTTTACATTCAATTATTGTTACATTTTCCAGAAATAAAAAATCAAAATTAGTTTCTGGCATTCTAACTATGACCAGGTACGTTGATGACTAGTTAAAAAAAGTTTATGACAAACAGTATTGGAGTATTATTGCTTTTCAAAAATATTTACAAAAACACATAACATAGGGTTAAGATACAACTATATAAATAGTTAACACAACATTAAAAAAATCACTTTAAAATCGGGTACAACAAATTCAGCATTAATCTTCCTTGCAATTTGAGAATGACCGTACTAGCAGCGAGATAACGGTTTTCTCCGGAATGCCACATAAAATCTCCTTTTTCTATTATTTCCTAGCGCACTTGTACTTTTCTAGTGTTATTTCTTTCCATAAGAAACCAAACCATAAGACTGCAGCTGTTGGGCTTTTTCTTCTGATCGTATAAATGATTGTTGCCAAAGCAAAACGTGTCCACCATATCATCAGGAACCTAAGCATTTTATAAAATATAACGAATGTTAACATTATTTTGTAAACCCTTACCTTCTTCTGAAATACTGTATTGCGACAAAGTAGACGGACACTTGCAACATACCCACGTTTCCTATAGAATAAAAAGATTTCAATGAGAATGAAATTTGTAGTCTTCATATTGTAGATACTGATCAAAAACAAAAAAGTATATACTTACTTCGGATTTTCCTTGTTTATCTTTTGTATTCAAGGTATCATGAGATACTCAGTAGGTATCACGTTGCTTCATTAGACATTTATCAATTAATAAATGTATCCTTATGCTGGACCCTGGTATACTTACATATGAAACACGTGTAGATGTACCACAAACTGTTAAAGAAGATGACTCCGAGAAAGATATATTACTGGGTGCCTTTCCTGCTTATGCTGGCTGCATCACATAAATAGAAAATGTAAAATTATAGGAAAACGTACTTTTAAATTCGTATTCAATAGCAGACAAAACATGACTGGAAAACATTTACCTAACTGCAGCAAATTAGTCAAACTCAAAGACAGGAGTTCTTATGTGGCTATCAACTCGATTGAAAGACTGTGCTGAAAGTATCAAGTTGTTCCATTTGTTTCTTTGCTTCATTCCGTGGTAATGGAAGCTGTAGCATATTAATGAATTAATTAAAATCGCAATTTATTATTATTATATGTAAATTTTTTCACAATTGCACTAAATTTACATATGATGCAAAAAGCTATACAACATAATAATAGTTACCTACACATAATAGTAATATAAACTCACCTGTGATTCAGTATTCTTCAACACACTCTGTGTGCAAATAGGAAACAAGGTCGCTAATGCAAAAAAAAAACCTAGAAAAAATTGATTGCGCAATTTTTATGTAATCTTTATTGTTCCAATAATGGGCATTTTTGATTTTGTGAATGTTATAAATAGAAGAGCATAAAGCCCTTAAAACACCATTGTAACTATTTGCACAATTTTGTTTATTGCACAAATTATTGTTATTAGGGGGTCCCTGTTAAAATGGTCATTAAGCCTTTATAACGCCATTGTAACTTTTATTTTTGACACGATTATTGATTGCTCACATCTTATAGGACCCCTCTGTTAAAATGGTGGTTTTTTGTACCTAATTGTTATGGAAGCACGATGGTGTAGCTATGTCATTGAAGAACATTGGCCCGCCATGCATTTCAAGAAAATATTTCCCTTTGTTCGTTGTTTATAGCAAATAATAATAAAGGTAAATTAATTTGAATGAAGCAATTATCATAAATTGTCTTTTCCTTTTATATAACAGTTAAAACAATGAGAAAAGAGAGAATGTGGGGGCCAAAATTTCTTTACTGAACACATTTATTATACATTTGAATGCTACGCCACCGTATGGATGATTGACGGACACAACTAAGATACTATAAAATCATTGACTATATTTAATTTTTTATTTGTATAAATTTATAATTAAAAAGGAAATAAATATATTTTCATTACGGATTTAAGATAATTACTTTCAATGATGATTAAATTGAAATCAATGATTTTAATGTATAAGGCTCTGAATGTCTAAAATGCCATTATAACATTTGCGCTTTTTTTCTGTTGAGGAAGTATCCTTTTGTATATATAGCTATGGAAATAGCATAATGTTCTTATAATGTCTTACTGAATTGTATATTGCACCTTTTTATGTTACAATGAGTGCAATAGACTTGATCCAACATTTGTATTTCGATCAGTATTATTTTTGCATTTATTTTATTTCTTTAAGGTAAATTTTGCAAAAATAACAACAATTCTGAAACGACATTTTGTTTCTTTCTAAACAAGAAATACAAAATGCTCTTTTGCAATAATTACATTTATTGTATTCGTGGTTTTCTTTGACGCAACGACAACACAATGGACAGATATGTTGCATATTTTCTGATTCAGACAGAAACATGTATTTGATGTCATCTCGAAAATCATTAATATTTGTTTCGAGTGTTTCGTTGCGAAAATTGTTTAAAGAAATAGATTACGTATACACCGCAATTATAAGAATCCGTCTGAACGGCGTGGTCATAAGTAACTCAAATTTAAATCAAATGAAGTGTTAAATTTGTTATTGTAAAAGTTAAAAAATTGTTTAAACTTTTTGAAATAATAACGTTCACTTTGATTTAAAGCCATATTACGCATTTGTGTTTGTGGATCTATAAAACCGAACGTAGCTTTTTCGAAATCTGCGATAGCGAGACACCAATGATTTTGATTTACATTCACTGGGAACACCAATATAGGGGCAGTTATTCGAAAATCGTTCAAAAAGTCATGATCGAAGAATCCACCTAAAACGACTTCCACTAAGGTTATATCCATTGTTTGAATTTTTTTATTCTTGTTGCAAATATGTAAACCAAAATTAATTTTGTTATCATATAACCAACCCTCTCCAAAAAGGCTTTCAAATTCTACACAGTTAACTTTTGCAACTTTAACATTGAACTTTTTAAATGTAGCAATGTAATATGTCGTTTTGCCGATTTTCTTGTAATAATTGGGATCATTTATTAATCCATTTTCCAAAATTTGGAAGCTTTGGGATTCAGTTTTAGTTAGATCATCTTGATCTAAATTATGTTTTTTAGCGGCGCTAGCATCCCTAATATCTGATGATAAGGAACGAAGCCAGTTGCTTTCATCTTCCGAATACGTTTCGTTTGGTGTAAGCATGGCGGGTAAATAATATTTGAAATAAAAATCTCGAAGTACCATAAGTACTTGGGTATCAAAAAACCGTTTATCTCGGTTTATTCGTTCTATTATCATGTCGCATTTTGTAAATATAACAAAATCACACCAATTGCGACTCGAAACCTCCATTAATCCTTGTACCTGATAATAGTATAAATTGGTTTTATTTGGTTGACCATTAGTCGAATTGAGGTATTTCAATTTTGTAAAAGTAATTTTCTCATTTCGAATACTGTAGGGACATTTTACCTCAACTATTCCGTCATTGCCCACCAAACCATCTGGAGAACCAGCTAGATATGGATATTTGTTGTGAATGATTAAATCACTTTTCAACACCACATTACCAGACCTCATACTATACTCTCGAAGGGCATTTGCTTCTTCTTTGATGTCATGCCTAACTGAGTCGACATGACTGACAAGTTAAGCGCTTTCGTCGCTCCTCTAACCAAAATTGAGATTTCCTCTGATTTTTAGTTGTTTCTTCTACACGTTTACCAAAGGGCGTTGTGATACTATGATTAGTTTTGGATTAATTTAAATCTGAATGTCATATGCGCTGGCTTGCTAGACTAGTGAATTCAAAATTGCCGCCCTCTGACGGGGTGTAAGGAGTTCTCACTACCCTCTAAAGATACATCATTATGAGCCCTATAAACGTACCAAAGGGAATTTTGTCACATTATAATTATTATTAGGAATAGGACTATTGAACGCGCTTATATGTAGATCGTAGATGTGGCAACGCTGCAAAACCTGATATACACCATACAGGGTAGGTAAGAAGCCTGTTTGTTGGTTTTGTTGTTGATTGTGCAGATGTTAAGCGTTATGCAAATATGTTGTTCTAAAATGTCCTGTGGATAGTGAAAGAACGAAGTAACTGGTCACAATGTTTATTTAACACATTTTAAGTGAAGAAAGAAATAAGTCCAACGCCACTGACCGATCGGACTTCTTCGGCTCCGGCTTGCTGGAATCCGGATTGCGGCTGTACTTTAACACGCGCCCGGCCAGATATTGCGGCGCGTCGATTCCATCCCGAATCGAGTGCTCGTTCAGAAGTATCGAGCATAGTAGGCCCAAACCGTAACAATATTGTTTACCATGGACAATTAATTGTTTTACTAAATTTAGATAACTTCTTCATAATTATTTTCTGAAATTTGTACGTAGAAACGTAGATAGAATAGTTATTTGTAAACCCAGGCCGTGAAATGGTATTTTTTCGGCCGAAAGAAAGTTTGGCGTCCGAGGCCGTCTTACGGCCGAGGACCACAATCTTGAGGACGAAAAAATTATTTCACGGCTGAGGTGTACACAAGATTTTTTGTTCAGACGATATTTATTTAGAAATTCTTAATTTTTGATAAATAAAATGAGAAGGGTCTAGCAATCACGGTGACGTTTATTGTTATGTTTGCTGGTTATGCATTGTTGATGTAACGTTAAATAATGAACTAACTCTTCTGATATTTTCCATTTTTTCATATACGCGAAAATGAAATTGGAAGACGAAGATTGCTGTACTGATATGGATGGGTGTACTGCTGTAATTGGTGCACACACTCACATAGAGCAATCGTAACCAGCAATCATAAGCGTAGACGGTGACATAGTGATTGTTAATTTACTTTTTCCCTGTATTTATTTTTCGGCCGTTGCTATTGACACTGGCCGTAAATTACTATTACTGTTCGTGATGCTTACACTATTTTTTGTACGTCTTCAACAAAATAATCATAATTATTAAATAATGTGAAAATATTCTAACAAATTCCCTTTAATCCTGTATGTTACAGAACAGCAGGTATTTACTTCCCGGCTTGTTAGCCCTAGCAACCAGAAACTAGACAGGAACTAGTCCTTTTTTATGCTAATTATTAAAGAGCCTACATTCTTAGCTCTAAAACTAGATGGATGTTAGATTAACATAGTAATAAAGGTAATAAGTAAATTTAAGTGTTATTTTAAAAAACGGCCTTGCCATACCAAAGTAGTTTACTAGTGTATGAAGTAAGTACATACTTCACGTCCGTTTGAACAAAAACTTATTAAACGGTCATTCACTGGTTGGTAAACCGAGAACAACAGTGTTTGAGACACTTGACAAAAAATATCCAGGTACTTCTCGAAATGTCAACAGCTTTGTGCCGATGAGTATTTTAAACCTACTTAGGAAAAATTATTCAAGGATAATCAAACAAGCACCTTTGTTCCCTTGTACTGGTTGCTAATGGATTCATCTAGAAGTACTTTGGTTTGTTATCCTCTGAGTGTATTTACTTTGTATGTAACTTAAGTCTACTGTACAGGGTGTCCCAAAAAGCCGTACCCGCAGCTGTTCCTTGGAGACTATTCATCGCACTTGGGAAATAGTGATATGTATATACTGACATTACTAGTGTAGTATGACCATTTTTATAGTCATAAGTAGGAAACATCCTATAAAAATAGCTATTTAACAAGAAGAGACAGTTGAAAAGAGAAAGAGAATTAGAGAGAGATGAACTCTTCCTATCAAAGTTAAAGGGACAATCGACTGATATCGGCTTTCCTGCTAGTCAACGAATCAAGTTGACTATCAGGAGTTTCATTAGGTTGTTGAAGAACGTTGCCATATCTCAGACCACATCAAATATTTGTTTTAAAACACCGGTTTTATGTTAACATTAGTTCACAAGGATTGATATCTTCCAATGATTAAGAGGCAAACTTAAAACAATTTGGCTCAAAAGAAGTAAACAATGATTATAAGAAATTAGTTTACATTTCACACTGGAAATTGGATGCAATTTTTAATTCAAAATGTGATGATGATGAAGAATTATTACTAAGTAACTATAAACTAGTTTTGATTCAAGAATGGCGGATCACTATTTGTTATGATTTTAATGGGTTGGTAGCATTGAGTGTGTTTCAGCTCTAGAAAGATTAGGAAACGCCAAAAGGTGTTAATATCGATGAAGAAAAAATCCGAATCTGCACCTGCATAGAAGACGGGCGTCAATTTTGATGCGTTAGCAGATAGGGATCGCGTGACTAGTATAAGCAATTCTTTACTTTGGACTTCAAACGGCTTCGGGAGAATCATCTGATAAGTCGACTCACTCTTTTATCCTGAGACTGAAAAATCAGTCTCGAAAGCGGAGGAACCAAGGAATAGTCAACGGCATAAGGATGCAGAAGGTAAGAAGAAACCCCTGAATAGATATCTCTAGTATAATTATCATGGCTATGCAAAATGAAATAATTTCTAGTACTGATCATAGACGGAAACCAAGATACGGCAAGAAAATTATCTCAAGATAACAGGGCTTCTCAGGTGGTCATCCGGCAAAATCCCTGTTTCAAAAATACAACCAACAATACAATGAATGGGTACATGGAACGTCAGAAGTATGTGATACCGTTTTCGTTGATTGTGCCAATAAAGTTGTTTTTTGACGACTGACTTTGCAAGTACCTCATGTACGCTTCCATTTAAAAGCAGAAAGTGGTTATTCTCCGCGCGTGCGTAGAAAGTGAATCATTTTCTGCTCTAGAGCGTTTTCGCTTTCTACTAACAAACTACTCACCAACTTTTTCGGCGTTTCCATAACAACGCTTGACATACCTGTTTGAAATAAAGCCATTCCGTCAAAGTGATTTATCGGTGACAATGAGTTTGAGCTACGAAAATGATGTGAGTTGTCGAAAAAATATCGTCTATATTTCGAGCCGAAAGTACTTTTGCCGCTTTTACTATGATTGCAGCGTTCGGCTTCATGTGCCAGCGGCAAATATGTACTTTCCGCTCTTAATATACAATATACTATTTTTTTGTAACGCGAGAGTTTTTTTATTTTTTGCCAGTAAGTTTTTCCCGCGTCACGTTCGATTTCTTGGTAAGCTTCTAGCCATTTTTCTTGTCTACATTGATCTATTGGTGTTTTTACGTTTCTGTTCAGTTTGTTTAGTTTTCTTTTCAGTTCGTCATCATTCGTTTGTGTGTATAATCTGTATATTTTCTTTTACGTTTGAGAAGTCTGAGTATGTACTTCGGAAGGATATGTTGATAGAAGGTGTTTTTTATATGGGGAGAAAATTTTTCTATGGCTGTCGTCAATTGTTCCTGTCAGTTATCCATAGAACAATTTTCTGGCTGCAATGAATGAATGAAGTCATGTACGTGTTGTTTTACTTTATCTACGTCTGTTTTATTTAGGTTGATTAGCTTTTGTGAGTTTTTCTCTAATCCAGTCGTTTGTGTCTGTCCGAGGTCAATATTAAAAGTTATCGCCAAATGGCCTGACCCGAGTTCGTTTGTCAAGTTGACATTTGTAATCACATTAGTCAAGTTAGCTGTATGTTGTAGTAAGTCCGGGGTTGAGTCTTGGTTTCCTATCATTAGAAATGTAGGTGGTGTGTGTTTTCGGTGTGTGCAGTCGGAGTTGTTCAAAAATTGGTTCAGTTGCGCTGTCTTGTGTCGGTTTACGTCTCCAATCAGAATTGCATACTTTCGTGAATATATTCGGTTCCATATTAGAGTGAGGATGTACATATACCACAATTATATGGATGAGATCTTAGTAAGTAGGGTATAGTAAAATGCAGGCAGTCATTTAGTGGAATGTTAAGAGGCTTTTCCCAAGTTTACTTTAGGCGTGAGAAATACTGTAGCACCTCCCCTGGCATTCTGAATTGTATTGCCATGTCTACAAATATAATTGCAGTCTCTGTATGTCGGTGTTTGTCCAGGTATGGTTTTTGTCTCCACAAACATACAGCAGTCACAAAAAGCTTTCTGAAAGTGTCTGGCAAATGGGTTAGCTTTGTCTTGGTCTGTGTATTGATCGGTGTCATTTTCGTTTATTGTCCCTAGCGGATTGGTTTTCTTATACCGTGATAGTTTTTTTATTTTCTGCAAGTATGTTTTCCGTTGTCATGTTCGATTTCTTGGCACGCTTCCGGTCACTTGTCTTGTCTGTATTGATCTATTAAAGTCTTAACGTTTCTGTTGAGTTCATTAAGTTTTCTTTTTAGTTCATTGTTTTGTGTGTGCGTGTATAGTCTGTACAGTTCTCTTTTTCGTTTGATCAGTCTCAGTACAAATTTTGGCAGAGTATGTTGGTAGAAAGTGTTTCTTACCCGTGGAGAGAACCTCTCTACAGCCAATGTCAATTGTTCTTGTAAGTTTTCTATGGAAGGTGTTATCGTTTGTGATTGTATGTAGTCATGTATTTGTCGTTGTACTTTTTCTATGTTTGTTTTGTTTAAGTCAAATTGTTGTGTGTTCCCTTTCGTATTTAATATAGGTTGTGTTTGTTGTGTGTCAATGTCAAACGTTATGGCTAAATAATCGGAACCAAGTTTGTCAAATTAACATTGTTTTATAATATTTGTCAGGTTTGCTGTATGTAGAAATACGTCTGGAGTCGAGTCTTGGTTTTCTGGCATGAGAAATGTTGGCGGGGTTTGTTTTTTGATAAAGTCGGAATTGTCTAGAAATCTAGTCAGCCGTACTTTTTTGTTTCTGTTTAAGTTAAAGTCTCCAACAATTATGGCGTACTTGTACAGGCATGCTTTAGTCAGTATGTTTTGTTCAATGTCTGAGTGGGGATGGATGTATACAAAGAAGATATGAAATTTGTGGTCAAGGTAGGGTATAGTAAAGTGGAGACAGTCATTTAGCGGGTTATTCAGAGTGGGAGCGTTTGACTTTCCTAGTTTTATTTTTCGATTTAGCCACGCTGGGGCTCCTCCTCTAGCATTGTTAAGTATGTTACAGTGTCTGCAGATAAACTACCAGGCTCTGTACGTTGGTTTCTGTCCAATTTTAGTTTTAGTTTCTACAAACATACAACAGTCAGTATTGTTTTGTTCAAGGTAATTGTAAATAAGGTATTTTTTACTTTTCAGTCCGTTAATGTTGGCGTAAAGTACTTTTATATTGAATGTTCTATATTAGTGATTGTTTATTTTAGTTGGTCATAAACGTTCTGTCAAGGATTGTCTGTTAGGAAGAAGCAGGTCGAACATTAAACCATACATATGACTACCGAAGAAAACAACCGAGATGTCAATATTGTCACGTTTAGGGGTGCGTAGTGAGGGATGGTAGAGAAACAACTCAGGTCACAGGTAAGCCTCGTTTATTATAAAAAATAATGTAAATAAGGTATAAAGCGGGGTTAATCTTGCCCCTAGTTTTATTATGAGGAGGGCGAGTCTAGTTCAGCCCTTCAGCTACACCGTAAAGGGTGACACGCAAGGTGCTCTTGTACGGTGAGACCAAAGAACCAAGTAGTACACTGATAGGATTAAGGGTTCTAACGCTTAAGTTAGAGAGTTAAGTTAAGTTAACTCTAACTTAAGTTAAGTTCCGAGAGAACCCTTCTCTTTTCAGCCTGGGATCCTAAGAGGGCCGCCCCGCCACTTTAAGTTAGGGACTGTTACTCGCCGACCGACCCGGAGACCAGTGACCTCCCCCTGGGGATGACCCCAGAGTTCGGTGGTTTAGTCGAGCTACGGTGCATCTTTTATACTCGTCAACGACCTCATTATGCTAACCTTGCTGACTATGCTTGGTTACTGGGTGTGCTCCGTAACTACTAACACGGGTGTGACAATATCATAATCTTCGGTAAACTGTTTACGTAATTTTTTAAAAGTTCTTCTCTATTGATGATAGTCGTTTTATTAATTTCATGTTTGTACGTATTTATTATAAAGTGGTGTGTTGTTATCGGTTTACCGATTCTACTCTCTTTTGGAACCGTTTCTGACACCTCAGCTGTTCTCTTATTGAGGCATTTAATTCTAACATTGGGAATACCTTCAATAGAGGTTGTAGGTTGCTTCGGGCAATTTAGACTCCATGTCGCTTCATCACCGGAATTGCAGGCCACGCACTTGACAGGAAGTGGAGAGCTGCACGTAGAGGTTGAATGTTGCCCTAGACATTTATTGCATTTGATTGGCGTTTTACAATCTTCTGATCGATGCTCAAAAGAATTGCATTTCCTGCCAGGGGCAGAGATTGGCGGTTGTTGTTTGCTTTCCACAATAATTCTAAATACGTGACCGATGAACCCGTCCTGGGAAGAATAGTCGGATTCCGACTCTTCCATCCTTACTTTTGAAAGACCCTGTAGGTATAAGCCGCAAAGTGAAACGGCGTACACAAAACACTTAAAATTTTTCAACAATGTTAATGTTTTTTGTATGCAGAATGGATAAATATTTATTTTATCAAACTCTCACTAGCACGTCTTATCGGTACGATGGTTCCGACTCGAATCTGAGGAAATTCGATTAACGTTTACTAACCAAATCAGACATAAGGTAAACCTAACTGACGAGACACCTATCTTAACATAACATATCGTTATCCTGAGATTCATAAAACTATATGGATCGTCCCTAAAAGATTAGATGCATCAGGCAATAAGAAATGGAGATTACCCAGAGATTATAGAAAACTTAACGAACACACTATCGAAGATAAATATTCACTACCAAACATTGCCGATATTTTAATAACTAAGCAAATGCCAGTAGTTTGCTACATTAGATCTCGCAAATGGTTTTTATCAGATAGAAATGTACATGAATGATATTCAAGAAACGTGTTAGGTTCGATGTGGTTGAACAAGTAAGATACACGAGTACTGGTTAAGATGTTTAATGTACTACGCTCCTAAACTAAAAATCTATGATAACATGTCTGGTTGGGAGTCGGAATGAGAATGCTTGCGGCCTAACTTAAAACTAGTAAGCGAAGGTGAATTGCGATTAAAGAGAGAGATGGAATGAAGTGGGTCTAGAGCTGACTAAGTATAAAACTAAATATAAGAAAATATAGGGAATAACGTTATAACATAGGGAATAAGCGTGGGAATATAACATCCCTCCCTCCTTAAGATTAATCAATAAGATAAGAACAAGATGTCGTAATTGATTAATTTGACAACAAAATATTAATATACAATAAAATTAAGAATATGACAACATCTAAAAATAACGATTAAAAATAATACCATAAAATAACATAATGTAGTTATCTACAGTAAGATAGATAGGTAACTAACCTACCAAAAATAGTGATTAAAAATAACAATAACACAAATAAAGAATATAGGTAAGTGAAACTAGATAAATAATTAATTGTCTCTGATCGAGGTGGATTTTCGCGGTTTAAGAGGCCCTATCCAAAATACAGCGCGCGAACTGCATTCTCTCTCGACGAGTTCGGAGTAAGACAAAAACGTGCCGCGTAAATACCAAACCATTCGAGACACACTGCGTTTCGGATGGTTTTGATTTACGTCGCTCGGGTCAGGTTCGCTTGCATGGAACGTTTATTTTCTTCTTTTCACGACGATTTTCTTTGTAAATTTTGTTATAAAATATTTTGTGAGTAACTTTTTACAACAAACATACGACATTTGTCGTATTCCTTAATAAACTAAACTAATGGTCAATTATTGACCGACTGACTTTTTAGCGTACATTTGAAATGAAACATTTATTTTGAAAACGCAACAATTACAAATATTCAGTTTTGGGTATCGATTAGGGTCATTATCGCTTAAGGTAGCGTATATACAGGATAATTTTTAAAATGGCCGTACGTATGTATAGTTAAAAAAAATTCTTGATAAACGATAGTCATTCATCGATACCATAAACCGCATTTTTATAAATTGTTTCGTTTTCAAAATATTTCAAATCAACTGTATGTGTACTGTCCAGCAGTTTAGGTTGATGTCTTACGGAAAAGTTTAGATATTTTTTTTTCCGATTTTATTTCAAAGCATTTGCAAGTTATAATAAGTGGTGATTTAATTCAAGATATGCGTTTTTTTTCACCTGCTTGACGTCATTTAAAATGGGTAGATATTTGACAAGGTATATACAGCGTGAACCATAAGTAATAAGCAAACAGCACATTCCTGACATCCAAATAATACGATTTAGCTAAATTTAAAAGTCCTATAACGAAAGTTATTATTAAGAAAGTTACAGGGTGTCAAATTAATTTTTTTTCTTGGTTTATTTATTATAAAAAATTAATTTTTTGTTTTTGATTTGATTTGGTTTTAATTTACATTTACGTTAATATTGGACATAGACCAAAACTAATGACACTCCTCCACAGCAGTTTTTAAAGCGAATCAGTTTTTTGATTCAGACGTCTCGTCTTTGCGAAACCATCATCAGCCTAATTTTTTTAAATTCGAATATTGTTTTTTAATATCAGATTCTGATAGCCCTTTTTATTCCGATATAAATAATGTATGGCACTTTATGGTGTAAATGCGTTTTACTATGTTTTTTTAACCTTAATAAAAAATGTCCTATTACGGATCTGAAAATGATTTTTTATTTTTTATTTTAATTAAAAATTGCTTATGCCATTAAATTGTTCAGTTACTTAGATGGTTATCATTAATTTAAACTTAAAAATAAGACAAAAAATACATACACTACTAACACTAATTTTAATTTTTCTTCATGGTCAGATATGTTTGAGCCTACGATTACTAAATCATCTAAGTAGACAAAACATTGATTTCCTTGTAAACCAGTTAAAACATTATTCATTAATCTCTGAAATATGGCTGGTCCACATTTTAAACCAAAAGGCATTCATAGTGGGCATTTGGTGTAGAAAAAGCCGTTTTTGGGATATCGTCTTTATCCATTTTTATTTGGTGGAAACCAGAACTCACATCTAATGAAGTGAAATATTGAGAATGTCCTGACTGATCTAAAATTTCATCGATACTTGGAATTGGATGATGACCTACGATGACATTGTTTAGACGCCGATAATCTACTACTACACTCGAAATTTACGTTGTCCTGATGTATCCATTTTTTTTTCGGAATTACCCATAATGGTGCGTTATATGGGGAAACTGAGGGTTGTATAATTTTTTGTTTCGGCATTTTGTTGATCTGTTTAGAAACTTCTTCTTCATGCACTTTTGAAATTCTATAAATTTTTGATGCGATTGGAATATCCGTTGTTGTCTGGATTGTGCTCTGAATTGCATCTGTGTACGTAAGATCATCATTCGGTAAATGAAATACAGGGTGTCCCACGACGAAAGACCTCGATTGATATTGGAAAAAGTATAAATAGGAGAGTTTTGAAAATTTGGTAGGATACTGATGTGGGCATCCCCAATCCAACTAAAATATTTTCAAGATGGTTGCACTTCCGCTTATACCGGAAGTCGATCACAACTTTCTTATTTTAAATAGAACACCCTATATATTATTACATATTTGGATTCCTCACAAAATTCTGACCAACTTTTGTATAGAATGCCCTATGCCTATCTCTAGCCGTTTTCGAAATATTTGATGTTTTTCCAAAAAAGTGACAGTTGCAACGCTCAACATAACATGCTTTGCAGTTCTCCAATATCACCGTGTGTCAAAAGCATGGCTAACTAGAGTACCAGCTAATCCCAACCATGCAGCCTAATAAAAAAATGTTTATTCTCAAATAAAACGAAATGGGTTGGATTTAGGTATAGGCAAGTAAATTGAAACTTATAGTAATTTTTAATGCTCAAAATGATTCCGTCATAAAAAATGGGGGTTTCCATTTAAAAAACTTGAGATTTCTCATTTTTTTTAGTGGCAAGTTTATGATTTTTTTTTGACGACCCTGTATACAAATGAGTCGTTACGCACCCTCAGTTTAATAAAACGATCCTTTATTTACAATAACCCAAAGTTTCATTGCAAAATGAAATACGGTTTTAACATAGTACAAAAATATGTTGAGCGTTGTAACTGTCACTTTTTTGGAAAAACATCAAATATTTCGAAAACGGCTAGAGATAGGCATAGGGCATTCTATTCAAAAGTTGGTCAGAATTTTGTGAGGAATCCAAATATGTAATAATATATAGGGTGTTCTATTTAAAATAAGAAAGTTGTGATCGACTTCCGGTATAAGCGGAAGTGCAACCATCTTGAAAATATTTTAGTTGGATTGGGCATGCCCACATCAGCATCCTACCAAATTTTCAAAACTCTCCTATTTATACTTTTTCCAATATCAATCGAGGTCTTTCGTCGTGGGACACCCTGTATATGATTGAATTCTCTACATAAATTGATCACTGACTCTTTTTCTTCAAGGTTTGATGCCTTAATCTGAGATTTGCTTCTAGCTAGGAAAACTCCGTCGATAATAGTTTTATCGCAATAATATCCTTCTTTAACTTCATGACCATTTGTGATATTTACTCGTATTACAGTCTCAGAACGCGGTTCCAAGACCTAGATTTCTGCATCGTTTCCATTTGAACAAAAATGTATTTTGATTGGAAATGGAATAGATTTAAGTTTTATCTCATTTTTACTGTAGGAAAAAAAGGTTTCTTCAGCTGTTAAAATATCATTAGATATTAAGCCATCAAAAGGAATGTTTGTATTATCTCTGATTATATGGAACTTAGGATTGAATTCATGTTAGTCATGATATTTGATACTTAATGTTATGGTACCTGCAGTTTGAATAGGCTCACTTTTGTTTATGCCATGTAATAAGAACATACATAATTATTACACTACACATACAATATGAATCACACATAATTACACCTTACAATTATTAAAATAAAAACAAAACAAAAAGGCAGTTACCCTGTATAAGAGAGGAGAAAGAGGATTAAAAACACAAACAGTGCTGCTTGGTCAATTTATGGCAGAACAAGGCGCCTTAAGAACTGGAGTAGAAATCGTCCAGAGAATAGTACGCCCCGTCAAGCAAAAACCTCTCAGCCTCACGCCTAAATCCATGCGCAGATGGCTGGCCTCTCACGTGGAGAGGAAGGTTATTGAAAAGTCTCTTGCCACCGTAAATAAGCGACGACTTAATCTTCTCAGTGTGAGGAATGGGAAGCCTCAAAACGAATCTACTGCGAGTCACCGAGCCGGAGCCTTCGGACAACTGACCCCCAAACTTGTCACGGATAAGACAAATCGTCTCCAAGATGAAAATGCAGCACAAGGTGAGGATACCATGCTCAATGAAGAGGGGTCTACATGAGGCCCTGTATCCAACACGACACAAGCACCTCAATGCTCGCTTCTGCAGGACAAACACAGAATTGAAGCGGCTTCGAGAACAAACTCCCCAGAAAGCTATGCCGTAGCGGAGATGGCAGTCAATCAGTTCATAGTATGCACCTTTTAGCTACATGGTAATCCAGATTGCCAGAGATCACCCTCAATGCATGGCAACCCGACGCCAGTCTACAGCACAGACCGTCCACATGCTCAGCGAATCGAAGCGAGTCGTCAATAATAAGACCAAGAAACTTGTTCATTCCAGGGGCGCACAATGGCTCACCCTCAACAAAAATCTCCTGCAATGAGCATCCAAAATGTATGATCTTGGTCTTTCTGATATTTAATGACAGTAAGTTGGAATTGCACCAATGTTTGATTATGGAGAGGTCCCCATCAATAGTGGCAGTCAATGAATCGGCGCTCTTGCCGCTCCAAAGAATGGTCGCGTCATCAGCGAAAACAGTAGGCCGGCTGTCACAAATTATCTTTTTTTTAACAAATTCACACTATCTGAGCAAGTAAGCAAAATGTTTCACTTCTTCTAAAGTAATCTAACATTAAAAATAGTTATAATATAAAACTTTAATTTCAATAAATAAATACATGTAAACATTCTCTGGTTTGACATTGACGTGATGGTTCAGCGACGGTTGACTGTATTGATTGATGTATTGATTTTGTGGTTTTGTATTCTGTCATATTTAGAGTTCAAATTAACGACCAATAGTAAAATAGTTTTATTACAGGTGACTATTTTGACCAATTTCAGTTTAACTTAAAAATGGTCTAGAATCTAGTTTAGGCAAACTGCCATTTTTCGTTTTGGGATTTTGATTCCACATGGTGGACATTAACTATTAGGTTCGTCAGTCTTTAAAATATTATAGAATTAAGTTTCTAAAATACCTTCTTGGGGATTTAAGGAAAAGACTTGGGTAAATTCCTATTTTGTATCGCCAGGAAAAGCCCATCAACAACTTGGGTAAGTTTAAGTTGCAATTGTGCTTATAAGTACTCACTTAATGTAGGTTGCTATTGTCAATCCTAGCGTGCTTGACAGTCATTGTAACTAGAACATGTTTTCTAGGCTTTTCCTTTCCCACTTTTACCTCCGGTGCTCCACAAGGAAATCAGCACTTGACACAATTACAACAATCGATCACCAACTTAACGAACACCAGCACATACACTTGCAATCAGCCCTTGCTGAGAGTTTAAGCTGTCCTGATTAATTGGCACAATAGGCCTGCCTGAGCAGCATTAACTGAAGTGTCCAGGCAGTATTAGCAATCTTGAAATAAGGTCAGTCTAGTCATAAGCAAATCTGCTGGCTGCAAATACGGTTTCCTGGTCTCTGATTCACCATCGAGCTCAAGCCATCGATATATGGTAGTAATATGGAACTTTGACATCTTCCATTACCAGTGAGAGTGTGCTTACTAAGATTTTTGGGTTTGTAAGCTCACACTAAATGCATTTAGTTGTGGTCCAGTGCTGCTTGAAAGCACAAGTTTGTCTAATTTGATCTAAAATATTTGATTGAAGGTTACCCTTTTTGCCAACCTTCTGTGGACACAATTTAACACTCACCTATCCAGACTCGTACTATAGTTAAGGTTTCGTATTCCCAAATACCCAACTTTGAGCCCATCATTAAAGTAACCATTTACCCTCCCCTTTTGTAAAATGATATGATTATAAATAGTATACCAGGTGTCCAAGAGCACCTTGGGCATAGGAGATTAACATGGGAAAACGGTTTTGATTTTTTTGCGCCTGTACGGTTGATTTGATTGAAAAATCGTAATAATGAAAGTTGTAGTACCTATCACGGACTAGTTTTCTGTATTTTTTTCGAATCTCTAACTTGAGCCCTTTCGTCGTAAAACACGAACAAAAATGAGAAAATTTAAACTTTTGGCCTGCACTGTATAGGCGGTTGTCGGGCAACGGGTAAACAGATCATTGTTGCTGGTACGGTTGCTCGACAACCGCTTAACAGTGCAGGTAAAAAGTTAAAATTTTCACATTTTTGTTCGTGTTTTACGACGAAAGGGTTCAAGTTACAGATCTGAAAAAAATACAGAAAACTAGTCCGTGATAGGTACTACAACTTTCATTATTACGATTTTTCAATCAAATCAACCGTACAGGCGCAAAAAAATCAAAACCGTTTTCCCATGTTAATCTCCTATGTCCAGGGTGCTCTTGGACACCTGGTAATATATGGTACATTTTGCTGTGCTTTTAAACTTGACATTTTAAGGTTAGGTTCTGAATTGTCACTTGTCAGTACATTAACGTCAATTTTACGTATACCTTTGATTTTTGACAGTCGTTAATTTTGTTTTTAATTAAAGAAGAGGCCTTTGCCATTAAACGGGGTACTTGGTAGTATTATTTAGGATTTGTATTTTGCATTACTGATATTTGGTCTAGCGTTTGGGGATTTCCCGCTTTAACGTTTGTTTACTGCTCTTCTCAAGCCCTACACGACGGTGTAAAGTGGGTGGCGCCATTGAAATTTATCTTGTTAACCTACACCACTCTCCGTGAGTAGTTAGCCTGGGGCATTCACCGAGTGGCTTGAAGAGGTCATAAACAAAGGGGAAAAGGTCAAAAGGTTGTAAAATAAAATCTTTCATTTAATCTTTAGTATTTTCAATCAAGCAAATTCTATTGTTACATAGGGAGCGAAACAATATCATTGATGTATATCAAGAACAGCAAAGGTCCAAGAACAGAGCCCTGAGGGACACCCGAAGTTAACATTAACTCTCCAGAACCATGGCCCCCGATGAAGACTTCTTGGCTCCGGCCGGACAAGAAAGAGCGAAACCACAACAAAGAAGCGGCTCGGAAGCCATAAGCTTCAAGCTTCCAAAGCAAGATCTGGTGGTCTACGCAGTCGAACGCCTTCGACAAGTCGCAAAATACCGCGGCCGAAATATCGCCGGAGTTCATGCGACCATACAGATCCTGAAGAAAAGAAAAAATAGCATTATTCGTGCCCATCGCTGGCCGGAAGCCAAACTGAGATGGGCTGAGAAGCTCATGACGCTCCAGAAACGACATCATCCGCCTCTGGACCAGCTTCTCCAGCACCTTAGACAGTGCCGGAAGCAGGGCAATCGGTCGATAGTTAGCCGGGCAGGAGCGGTCACCGGACTTGTAAAGAGGAATAACGTGAGCCCTCTTAAGACATGATGGGAAAACTGCCTTAGAAAAGGATGCGCTGACTGCATCGGCGAGAAAGATGCCCAAGGTAAGATCTAGGGTCGCTGGAGCCCGACGGAATATCCCCAGCGAGGGCAGCTGCCACCCCGCAGTAAAATGAGAATAGTTTTGTAATTTTGTAGTTTCTTTAATTTTGCTTTAACATTTTTTTTTATAATGCTGGTTCGAACGTTCTAGAAACAATTCTGTGTGTTTCTAGTGTTTCTAGAACGTTCGAATCAGCATTATAAAAAAAATGTTAAACCAAAATTAATCCGTAATTTGTATAATGTGATTAATTTGTTATTATGGATTAATTGTATTGTCGTATGATGGGAATCTACGTTGATTGTTAGTGGTGTATGTGGTTGGGGTAGTTGCTGAGGTTTGTGATGTTTTACCTACTGCTTTTTATTTTGCTTCGGGTGTTACGGGAGTTCACGGGTTGAATGAGGAAGATTTTGGGTTTTGGTCCCGTTTTTTAAATTTGACGAACCCGCCCTGAGAAGAATAGTCGGATTCCGGCTCTTGCGAGCTTCCAGGGTACATCCTTACTTTTGAAAGACCCTGTATAAGCCGCAAGGTGACACGGCGTATACAAAACACTTCAACAAAAAATTTCAACAATGTTTATGTTTTTTGTATGCAGAACGGATAAATATTTATTTTATCAAACTCTCACTAACACGTCTTATCGGTACGATGGTTCCGACTCGAATCTGAGGAAATTCCATTAACGTTTATTAACCAAACAAAACATAAGGTAAACCTAACTGACGAGACACCTATCTTTACTAAAACATATCGTTATCCAGAGATTCATAAAACTATATGGATCGTCCCTAAAAAATTAGATGCATCAGGCAATAAGAAATGGAGATTACCCATAGATTATAGAAAACTTAACGAACACACTATCGAAGATAAATATCCACTACTAAACATTGCCGATATTTTAATAACTAAGCAAATAGTAGTAGTATTTTTCTACATTAGATCTGGCAAATGGTTTTTATCAGATAGAAATGGACACGAATGATATATTCAAAAAACTTTATTTATTTATTTAGCGTATGGAGCTACAGTGCGATAACAAATAGAAAACAAAAATAAAACTAAAACAATATATAAAAAACACAATACAGATAACAAAAAAAAAATTCAGATATATAAGGACAAACATAATTATTATGACAATATATCTATAACTAAATTATCTATAACGAAACCATTAACTTTCTAACAAAAGATTCCAAAGTAGTACATGATTCAGATTCCATAACATCACTTGATACTTGTAAAAATATTCTTATCAGTGTCTCATTGTTACATTATCCTGATTTTAACAAGCCGTTTATCTTAACGACGGATGCTTCGAATGTAGCAGACAACCTATAGCTTTTGCTTCTTGTACTTTTAATGAAAGTGAATCACGTTATAGTACTATCGAAAAAGAATTATTATCCATAGTATGGGCATGTAAATACTTATTAGAAAATTTACAATTTATACAGACCATAAAACCATTCATATGGTTGTTCAAATTAAAAGAACCGAACAGTAAATTAGTTAGATGTAGATTAAAGCTGGAAGAATTCGATTATGATATTATATTATAAACAAAGTAAACTGAAGAAGCTTTCAAAATAACCCCGCCCCAATGAAGATGTCAATATCTCTAGATTTATGGAATATTGGGTCGGCTAATTTAATATAGGAAGGAATATTAAAGATACTTGGAACTAAAGAAACCGTTGAAAGGCTATCAGTAATTGCAGGTAAAATTAGACACTTAATATCTGCAGTGAAACTTGAATAAAGAGACTGGAACTTAACATTGCATATTTTTGATACTTTCACACAAACTCCATCAACACCACTCACCAAAATCAGCTGAATCTTGTGACAATTTCAATTTTGAAACTAAATTGCGTGTTATGAAATTTGACATGGAGACACTATCAAGGAGCGCACGACAAACATGAATGTTACCTGGAGCATCTAAGACTTGGACTAACGCTGTAGCAAGTAAAACTTGACTTGGGGATACTGTATCACAAACTGTAGTTTTTTCTTGAATCTGATTATCAATGAAACTATTACCAAAATGATTAACTAATGCCAGTTCTGAAGCTGGATGTAGAAGCGAGTTATGTTTTTCATTACAATGCCTACATGAACTAAAACGACAGGTACTGACGTCATGGCCTTTTCTAAGACAATTAGTACATAACTTTAAAGACTTTACTTTATCATTTTTCTCATTCAGAGACAAGGAAATAAACTCCTGACATTTATTTGTAAATTGAATGTGGCTTATTACAGTAAAAACATGAAAACCCTTTTATTTTCAACCAGGTATGTAATAAAGTTATTTCTTATGTGTAAACCAGGTGGAAAGATGAAAATTACCTGCTTTTACTTTCCACCCGGGTGAATGTCAATATGCGTTTTGTCATATCTGGGCTTACTTTTTATATCGAAAATTAGTAGTCCATATGCACACAGTGGAGTAGTGAGTGTAAGTGAAAGCAAAACTCAGAGTCGATCTCCACAAATATACAGGGTGGACCATAAGTAATGGGACATAGAGCTACAGCATATTCCTGACATCAAATAATACGATTTAGCTGAATTGTCCTATACCGAAAGTTAATATTAAGAAAGATACAGGGTGTGAAAGTTGAAATTTTATTTTAGCTTTTTTGTCATATCTTCACGGTCTTTTGATATAAATTACTGAAAGTTGGTATAAAGGGGTTTTGGCAGGCGTAAAATACGATGCTTTCATTTGTTTTGTAGTAGCTGATAGGGGGCGCTAGCGGTAACCATCTCCGTCCCTTCAAAAGGCTCAAACTTTTTTTTACGGAACTGAAATGGCCATATGACTTCAAAATATGATTCTAAGATGTTTTCTACGTAAAAAAGGTATACTTGTTGTAAGTCTTAAAAGTCGACCGTTTTCGAGTTATTTAATCTTTTATTATTGCATGCATTTACATGTACAGCAGATTTTAATTACTATTTTTTTTAAATTCTAAGTAGGATTTGATACAAAAACAAAAAGGGCGTTCATAACAACTAGCTTTATTTTAAAGTTTACAAACATTTTTTAAACGGTCAAATTTACATACAGAAACTGTTATGTGTGTAACTTAAGGGTATACAGCACATATCGTATTAACATACGACAATGCATGCAATAATAAAACATTAAATAACTCGAAAACAGTCAACTTTTAAGACTTACAACAAGTATACCTTTTTTACATAGAAAACATCTTAGAATCATGTTTTGAGAGCATATGGTCGTTTCAGTTCCGTAAAAAAAAGTTAGAGTCTCTTGAAGGAACGGATATGGTTGCAGCTAGCGCCCCCTATCAGCTACTACAAAACAAATGAAAGCATCGTATTTAACGCCTGCCAAAACCCCTTTATACCAACTTTCAGTAATTTATATCAAACGACCGTGAAGATATGATAAAAAAACAAAAATAAAATTTCAACTTTCACACCCTGTATCTTTCTTAATATTAATTTTCGGTATAGAACAATTTCGCTAAATCGTATTATTTTGATGTCAGGAATATGCTGTAGCTCTATGTCCCATTACTTATGGTCCACCCTGTATATTAATGCTAAGTTGTTATCTGCCTAACATGTTTCGGGTGTATACACGTTTCGGCAAACTACCTAATTTCTCGACAGAAATATAATATACTATTGCCTGACCTATGAATTGACCACCTACCTGGTGAATTGTCACCAGCATCAATATTATTTAGTAAACATTTATTGGAATGGTTAGGTTTGACTATTTTGGGAGAAACTTTAGACTTTGGTTTATGTAAATTTACTTTCTCTAGAAAATCCGCACGAGCCCTTCAAAACGTTTTAAGTTCTTCAATGGTAGGAAGTTCATGTTCATGTACTCATATTGTTCGCACTGAGCTAATGTGTTCTGATCTAGCTTAGTACTGATAATGTAGATTATCAGTGGATCTCTAAACTCGGTATTTATGCCAATCATTTGCAATGATTTTAAACACTTTGATAACAAATCTATAACATTTCTTAGAGCACTTGGTGTATCTAAAATTAGCTCGGGAATATTGAAAATCGATTTTATGAACCTTTCACAGAAAACATCCCATGCTAGTTCATAGTTTTCACCTGTGGTTCAGGCTGAACTTTCTAGAGAAGCCTTTAAATAATGTAGTTTTTGAACTGGATCCAAAGTTGAATTGTTGTGAATTAGAGACACTCGTACACAGAGTTCTTTAAATTTCAACCAATTATAATAGTTTCCTGAAAACTTGGGTAATTCTATAACTGGAAGTTTTACATTCATTGATTTATGAAAATTGCTTCAATTATTTTCTTTATTTTCACTTTGAAACATGGAATTTGAATTGGACGGTTTGGGGTCAGAAATATTAAAAATGTGCTGTTTTGCAGAAGAGATAATTTCATAATATTTGCATTCAAATGAATTATAATCTTCTTCTCTGTACCTTTCATAATCTAAACCTTCTAATTCAAACTGAACTTCGGTATATTCTGTCAGTAAATTGCTTTTCAAATCATTCAGTCTCGTATCTAGTTTTATAAGTTTGGATCTATCAGGAGAATCATTTTTTAGAGAGTTTAAAAAGGACGTAAATCTTGCCAACTTGGAACACAACAGTCTTCTTTTACGTTCTAAGGCATTTTATTATTTAAAGTAAAAAACTAGAAAAAACTTAAATTGAAAATGCTGACACTTGAGACTGGAAATAATTGCATTGTTTTTCTCAACAATTCTTGGAGAAAAACACAAATAGTAACTTTTATTTGCAAATTCCTGAAAGACTGGGTATTAAGTGTATGGCGGTCACTATGCCTTTCCCTGACCATCTGAAGTTCCACGGCACGACGGACTTTAATTCAGTGACGTGTTCAGCAACCGTTTCCTTATTGTTGTTGTTGACTGTCAGTCAGAGATTTGAGCGTTCAAGAGATAGTCGCAAAACTCTAGTACTCACCTTCGTATCCGCGTATACATTTATTTATTAAAAGCATTGTTGCATTTCTGCCCCCTTTTATTTGTGGACATCAGTACCCACAATTTGGTGACCCCGACGTGATTGTGGAGGCATTAGGATCAACTGAGGAGCGACATACTGTGAAGATACCAGGAAGTCTACTCCCAGGACTCAAAAAATGAACGGAGACGACCCAATCAACGAAGGCGCTGCCCCCGTATTCTTCGCCAGTAGCATTAAAATCCCGCCAGTTTGGAGAGACGAACCAGATATCTGGTTTCTTCAGATAGAGGCTTCGTTCTCAATCGCAAAGATTACCAAGGATGAAATTAAGTACCATTTTTTAATTGCTAACCTCGATACCAGTGTTCTTTCTTTCATAGCGGACATTTTGCGAAATTCACCTAGCACTCACAAGTATGAGGTCGTTAAAAATAGAATTCTAGCTTCATTTGGACAATCTAACGAAGTCAAGATCCGACGGCTGCCAGAAACCATCGCACTTTTTGCAGCATTTGAAGAACTTGTAACGTCTGTACTAATGATATACTCAAATGCCTATTCCTAGATCAGATGCCTGTTCGGATTAAGGAGATTTTGATCGCTAGTCCGGAAGCTGAACTTGATAGCAGTTCTTGCCGACAGGCTTATAGATCTCGACCAGCCAAGTTCAGCAGTGTTTACCACGACTCAGGTTAAATCCCAGCTCGAAAATCAATTAGCTGCATTAACCTCGAAAGTTGATCGCCTCTTCCAAGAACCGCCACAAGTGTAAATAAGAGTTCAGTAAATCCTCAGACATACGACTTATGGTTAGGTTAGGTTAGGTTAGGTCGAAATTTGCTTGTCGTTTAAGTATATTTTAACTGGACTCAACTTACTTAAACTTATAGTTGCACTCGAGGTACCTACTGTATGTTCTGTACTGCACTGGATCAGGATACTGCAACTGTATTTTAAGGCCAGGTTTGCCCAAAACTCATCCGGCTCGAAGGACCAGACATATGACTCGATGGAACTGAATCTATTACACCGGCGCTTATCCGACTTGGTTATTTTGTCAACCACACGGCTTTTGCTTTTATATAGAAACTTAGTAAAACGCCAGGCAACTTTTAACCACTTGTATTGAATACTTAACCAAAGACCTAACCTAAAGACAACCTTCTTCGTCCGCACATTCTTAAGTTCTCGCGACTCCCAGCAGGACCTGTTCCGACAAACAGTGTTGTAACGTTTAACTTTTAGAATTTAATATGTTCTTTAATTAACATATTACTTCGAAACACAAACTAAAGGTGAATGCAGATGCATTATCGAAAATTCAGTTAAATGCTCAGAATCACTTTTAAATAATCCAGGTGATATTAATGAAGATCAAAAAGAAGCTCTTGAATATTTACAACAAATAGGCGCTACTCTTGACTCCAGTGAAACTACCACTACTCAAGATATTCCAATTGAAGACCCATTAATAACATCATTACGATAATATACAGAACAAGCTTTATCTCATTTAAATAACGATACTTCACAACAATCAAAAGTTCTAATAATATCAGACGTACAAATTCAACCACCTAATATAGATGAAAATGATGATAATAGTCAACATTCTAATACAATGAAACTTCCAATGACGGAATTAAGATTCTTGATGAAATGATAAATAATAAAACCAATCAAAATTTAAGTTTTTCCAAATGCACATCCTAAAATTGTTGTTAAACAAGAAAATTACTAACATAATATTGTAACGATAAAAATTCCATGAATTAACAATGAAAAACTAATTTTGCAATTCTTAAAAGACTATACCATTCATAACAAAACGTATTGCATATATTTCCATACAGCTGATTTCTATTTGAAATTTAATAAAATATATTTAAAACATTTTTGTGAAAAAGGACCTAAACTAATACGATGTACCAAACTAGTCAACACGAGAACAAATTTTGTTAGTAAAAAATCACCTCGAGGGAAAAGTTAATCATAGAGGTATTAATGAAATGATCGAACGATTAAAACGAAATTATTATTGGATTAATATGAAGGCAACAATATCTCAATTTATTATCTTGTGATATTTGTCAACATGCTAAATATGCAAGAAAAAATCCATATTCTCCTTTAATGCTTACAGAAACTGCCTCTAAACTAGAAAAAAATTAGCACTTGTGTTATGACCTATGCATCTACAGTTAGAATTATCGGACGTGTCACGAATGGAAAATCCATTAATTTAAAAGATGGATTTATTATTTAAAAGTATAAATTCATTAAATTAAAACAGATATTCGGAGATGGCAAAATAATAAAATGCGCGAGGCTAAACATTAAGTTCGACATGCGTTGGTAACGGAGACGGTCGAAGACTCTGCCTCATAGGGCCATGATGTAGTCGTTCCTGAATTCTGCAACCAGCACCGGGTTCGTAAATTAATTAAATAGTAAACCATTTCTCAAATTATAATAAATCGCGAGTGCCAAACCCTCCAGAAAGCTGCCCTCATCATTGTTTAACAAATGTAAGTATGAATTTAATTATTGTAATATTTTGTGCATGTAAAAGGTACTGTTTGAAGTGTTACTTTTGGGAATTATGTTGATGATTTTATTTTGATTTACTCAACTGATTTTGAACTGAACATTTTGTCATTTAGTTTTAACTGGTATTTAGTTATTAAATTATATTTTTCTACCAAGTGGTTTGATTCTACCTCTAAAACAAGATCTCGGTAAAGGCGTTTATTAAAGTATTAAACGCACGTCTCGTTTAACTTGTTGGGCCAAAAGGGCTTTACAATTTAAACGTGACAATATGTATAAACAGACCTAGAGACAGTTAGACAATTATTAGTGAAAAAAGTGGTGTAACAGAAAGCAAGAAGTAATAAAAAGTAGAAAAGTGACTGTATAAAGTGATATAAATTGTTATGTGTTTGTTTAATAAAGTCTGAATAAAAGAACTACTGATCAATGACAAAGTTTGAAGGCTGAGTGTGGCGAAGCCTCTAATTTGTCTGAGATCCGTAAAGCGGTTACTGTTCGTGATTTTTACAATATTTTTTGTAGGACTGAATATAAATCATCTCAAATAGTCGGTAAAAATGTTTAACATTAACTTACAATTTGATACAGTGGCCTATCTCGATTAACCAACTTATATTATTGTTATGACTATAATTAAACACATTATACAAATTCAAGCATTTATTGTTCAATATTTATCTTATTTTTTTCATCTTTTCTTCAGAATTTCTTCTGGAGCAATACAGCTAGTACCTATGTGACTATTTAAGATTTTCTGAAATTAGATATGTGAATTAAGAAACCCATTAATCATAGGCAATTTTAGCAACCAAGAAGAGGGATGAAATTGTTTGTCAATCAAGAAATTAGTCAGCAACCATAGATAATTTGATTAAAATGGATCACTAATTTGATTGAAAAGCAACCAAAACCTTAAATCAGATTGCTACTGTATTACATAGAGAATGGAAGAAGAAATAATTGCAAACTTCAATGTTGCTTCCAATTGACAATATTAATAAGTTTTTCGTGTAATACCGTTTTAAAATGTTTTTTATTGTTAAATTTGTGCGTTTTTCGGATAATTTCTGAAATCTTTCCTTTAAATCAATTAGAATAACAATTGAGTGATAAGAAATATGATTTAAGTACGTAGTTCCAGAGTGTCCCAAAGTTTATACTTTTTCAAACCCATACATTTAGTAGCAAGCAATCAACAAAAATAAATATTTCTGTTTGAGATCATACATTAAAGTTGTACAAATATTTATAAAAAGATACAAAATATTGTCGCGTTAAGGAGTAGCCCAGAAGGAAGAATACTCAGGTTCCCACAAGTAACCCACTTTATTTGAAAAGTTAAGTCAGTAGGTACAGTAATCTTACCCCCAGATCGCCAAGATGGCGAAGAGCATGATGTGGGATGATGGTCAGAGTTGATGGGAGGTTCACGGAGGGCAAACGCTTTATTGGGGATGAATGAACCCTAGACTCGTGTCCGAGGGCATTCACCGGGCCGGTAAAGACGTTATGGTTCTAGCAAAGGTAGGTAATTACGTGCGGCAACTCTTGCTGCACGCCCACACTATTTCCTTTGCTAGGGCTGATACTCGGGTGTGGCACTTTTGATTTTTACCCAAGTTTTGATAATAAATTCTCGCCACCTGGGGGGAAAGTCGTTGGTGGGTCGGGTGGTCTTCTTCATCTTGGCTGGATTGGTCATGGCTGTTACCTGAAACATAAAAACAGAAAACATTAGTAATAACTTACTCCAAAAATGAAGTTAAAGTCATGATCGGGTGTTGTCAAATCCGGGTGAGGTCATAATCGAGTGTTCAGTGCTGTCATCTATCGTCCAGCAACTGGCCGTTTATGGGGGGCTTCCATTCCTGGGTCATAGTCGATGGCGTTCCTTATGAGTGGATTCTGGTGTTCCGCCATCTTGCCAAAGAACTTGTGTGCATGTTCTTTGATCTTCTCTATCGCTGTTTTGTATTGGAGATCTCTGGTGATGGTGTCGTTTCTGACATACCACGGGGCGTCTATGGCTGATCTTAGCGCTATGTTTTCCACTGCTTGAAGGCGTTTCAAGTGGGTCTTCGCTGCAAGCTTTGCTTTCGCCCGGGCTTTTTCGAATTGACACTTCCATGTGTTTTGTCTAGTTCTACGCCGAGGTATGTCACGTTGTTACTCCATCTTCATCTTCATCTTGAACTCGGAGGTTGGTTTCCGGTCTGAGTTTGCGCCGCTTGCTAAATAGTATAGCTTGTGTCTTGGCGGCGTTCAGTTGGATTTTCCATTTCGTGCACCATTTTTTTTCTCCAGTTCGCCTTGGAGTCTTCGAGTGAGTAGCCTGACGTTCCTGGATTTGGCCAGTAGCGTAGTGTCGTCTGCGTATAGCGCCAGGTTACATCCTGCTGCGCGCGGTATGTCGCTTGTGTATATGTTGTACAGGAACGGTGAGAGGACTGCCCCCTGCGGTACCTCTGCTTCCATCTCCCTGTATGTCGAGCAGACTTCTTCAGTCTCCACTCTGAATTTTCGCGCAGTCAGGAAAGATCTCACTATCTTTACTTGGCTGATTGGGAATCCGGCATCCAGCATCTTGATGAGCAGTCCTTTGTGCCAAACGCGATCAAAGGCTTTTGATACGTCCAGCAAGCTCCGGTTGCTTCCTTGTGATTGAATCCACTTGCGATGAATTCAACCATTCGGTGGATCTGTTGTTCTGTCGACTGTCCATGTCTGAATCCAAACTGCTCATGATGTGGAGTTCTTCTGCGGTTTCTTTGAGCCTCTTCAGGATGATATTAATGGAATTAAGCTGATTGGTCTGTAATTTTGGGGAAATAGGTGATCTTTTCCTTGTTTTCGAAACAAAATCACATCTGCCATTTTCCATCGCAGTGATGCGTTGATGATGTTGGTCAGGGCGGCTAGTTGTTGTCTTGGCAGTTTTCTCAGTGGAATGTTTCCATTCCAGCACATCCTGGTGCCTTTCTGGGTTTGAGACTCCGTGTGATGTCTCGGAGTTCTTCGGGTGAGGTATGCCGAATTGGTATGTTGTCCGGCTGCCTGTTGATACCTGGCTCTTCTCTCGCCTTCGGTTTCCCAATATTCAGCTTTGAGGTGATCGGTGTCATGTTCTCGAAACTGTCGGCGAATGTTTCTGCCTTGTCTTGTTTCAGGGTTCTCCCTGCAGAGGTGGTATTGGCTTTCTCTTTATTTTGAGAGCTCTGCAGGTTTTCCAGACGCTGCGGGTCTAGAGTTTCCAGATGTTCTTGCCACTGCTTGTCTCGATGTTCTTGCAGGGCTGCCGTCACTCTCCTGTTGAGTTGATTCAGGAGGTTTCTGTATCCGAGATTGTTTGTCCTGATAGCTGTTCTTTTGGCTCGTCTTCTTTCCTGGATCAGCTGTTTGGTAGTATCAGGAATTCCAGCAAGGTAATTCCTGATTCTTGGCCTGGTTTGTGTGGTTGATTTGTACGTGCTTTTGGTGCTGTATACCAATATCATGACCTCAATTCGCCGATCTTGCTTACACAGACATTATACTGGGGGAGACCGAGGCAATATTTGGTAACGGAACATAGTGTAATTTCTATGTTACAATATGACATCTTTCTCTACAGAAACTATACTTTCCTTCCCTACATTAAGCTGAGCTGGCCACTTCTTAGCACTCTTATTAGTCTTATTTCTGTGTAAATAACGCAAAATTTTGGTTTTGCCAAACTTATTGTAAAACGTCAGTCATTTTATCCGAAAATACATGCAGAAACCAAACCAAACAGCAAAGACTCATTCATCGAAATAAATGTTCCAATAGGCCAACAACAAAATTATGTAACGGAGAATATTCGTTATTATAATATAAATATGTAATGAATCGAGAGGATGAAATCAGATAAGCTTCTAGCAACATTGTTCCGAAGTTTTAGCTGTATTAGGTTTTCTGTCTTTGTCTCGCTTATGCTATTATTAATGTTTCTGTCAGTTACACGGTTTTCTTATGGATGATTTTTTTACCTCACCTGTATATCCAATAGTTTTCAAGACCTTGACGTTTGAAAAGAGTGCCATTGTTCCTAAACAGATTTGTTTTGATCTATTGCAGCGTAATATTGCAAAGTTTTACAGGTGTCAAAGTTAAAAAAATATAGGAACGTCAATATTTTGAAAATCATTGAATACAGAAATAGGCTATGATACATGTCACATACATAATAAAATCGTCAGGAGTATTCACAAAAGTATAATAATATAAAAATGTGTCATAACATTGAATATATTTTAGCTGAAATGACTTTCCTACGTTGCCAAATTTTTAGTTTTACTTATACTTACTTTTGACGTGGAACACTCTGTATAAGTAGGTGTGAAATAATTTAAACACGGTATTTTTTTCACGTTTAAACATTCTTAATGAGTGCTGTATTCATTTCGAGCAATTACCAATCTTTTTTTAATTCATTAATTAGTTTAAAAAGGTAATTTAAGTTTTTTATAACCTTACACTAGTTTACTTTTAAGTGACGTCAAGTTCGAAACATATATTGTATGCCTAATGTTTAGTTGTTTAATTAAAACGGGTACAATGTTTGCTTTACAATGTTGTTTGTTGGTTATCGGCGTTATTTTAAGTAGTTTACTTTCCAGTTTCTATGTCATATTAGCACCCCCAAGTCTTCCGGACGTCAATCATGACGCTTGGTGGGGTAATACTAATCGAAGTTTAGCTCAACCTGACATTCGGGAGTTTAAAATTAACGTAACCAAAGAGGTAAATCTATGTTTAAATTAACCAAAACTGTTAAGCATTTATTAATTTTTAGATAATCGAAGATCTGAACTATAGACTGAAACATTCAAGAATTCTAGCCCCCTACTTTGAGAATTCGGCCAATAAATATGGGACTAATCAACTTGTATTGAACGAAATAGTCGATTTTTGGCATACCAGGTATAACTGGACAGAACGGCAAAACTTTTTGAATAGATATCCTCAATTTTTGGTTAACATACAAGGTAAGGCACTTTTTGAAGCAGAATTTTAATTATTTTGAAAAGTTGATTATCATTTGTTTTTTGACAGGATTGGATATACACTATGTTCACGTGAAACCGAAACTGTCGAAAACCACTCCAATTTTGCTAGTGCACGGCTGGCCAGGTTCCGTAAGAGAATTTTACGAGTTAATCGAAATATTAGAAGCCAACAAACAATTTAATCTGGAACTTATCGCTCCAAGTCTTCCAGGTTTTGGATTTTCCGAAAAACCCGGAAAACCTGGATTCGGATTAGTGCAAGCTGCTATTATTTTCAAAAAACTGATGACACGGCTTGGACATCATCAATTTTATATTCAAGGTACGATTGCCACTCCCATTTTCACCATATTTCATAGGTTTTACTTGTCTTAAACTATACAGGGTGTTCCAAACATTGATGTTAAAAGAAATTTGAAAAATTGATTCTAGAAATTAACTAAATATATCGCAAATCTACCGTAATTATGATAGTCACCACCGCAGAAATGTGCATCGTATAGGGCGTCCAAATAAAAGTGGTACTCGGATTTTGACTAAACGGTTAATTGTAGAGGTTGGGGAAAATAAACTTTTGTCATAAAAAGGGGTTTAAAAAATCGCTAGAAAATATTTTCAAAAATGTCCACAAGAGGGCGTACTAACAACTTTGATTCAAAAAAGTGCATATCTCCAAAATTTCAAATACAATAGCACTTTGAAAATACTTACACACCCTTAAGTTAAGTTTGGTTAAAAATGATTGGTTTAAAATATAAGCGATGTTATAGATAATCTTCATTACTTCTTCTTACTCTTTCGGAACATGGAATGTCTTGACGTTAATCAGACCGGGAGCCCAGGCATCGCTACTTAACGAACTCAAAAAATACAAGATAGCGGTGACGGCAATACAAGAAACCAAGTGGCTAGGAAAAGGAATAAGAGACACAAGAACACACACAATTCTGTACAGTGGGAAAGAAAATGGACACAAAGAATTTGGAGTAGCCTTTATTGTGGATAACAAAATCAAACATAACATCTTAGACTTCGAAGCAGTAAACGAGAGAATATGTAAGCTAAGACTAAAATCAAAATTTTGTAACCTCTCAACCATCAATGCCCATAGCCCAACGGAAGAACACGACGTGGACATATAAAAAGAATTTTACGATCAGCTTGATGAAGTATATGAAAACTGCCCCAGAAATGATATCAAAATTATAGTGGGTGATATGAACGCGCAAATAGGCAAAGAAAAGCACTTATCGGGAACAATAGACACTCGAACGAAAACGAAACGAAATACTAACGAAAATGGAGAATTTCTTATTAATTTTGCTAGTAGAAAAAACATTATTATCAGCTCAACATTCTTCGCACACAAAAACATACACAAAGCGACATGGATCATGCCTGGCGGAGCTGTCGCAAACCAAATCGACCACGTACTGGTAGATAAAAGAGCAGCAACAAGTATTTTAGATGTTAAGAGTCGAAGAGGGGCATGCTGCGGATCGGATCACCTATTAGTACAAATAAAATTCAGATGCCGAATATCAAGAAACATCGACAAACAAGGGTGCTAGGCGAAAGACTGACAAAATATGCCGCAATCGAAAAAGAAAAATGACAGAACTCAGGAAATGGAGAATGGCTTTCAAAATAACGATCTAAGGGCAGCATACAAACATCTACGTAATCTGAGAGAAGAAGGATATAAACCCCGGACAATATTGTGCAGGCACGCAGAAGGGCAGATAACAAGTGACCCACAAGAAATAAAAACGATATGGAAAGACTATTTCCAATCCCTGTTAGGAACACAGGAATATGGTCACCCCTGTAACATGCAGCACCGGGACGGAGGAGAGGAAACAAAAGAACAACAAGGCACCAGGAATCGACAAACTCCCGGCAGAATTATACAAACTAGGAGGCGAATACCTAACAACACAAATGTATGCACTGATCACCAAGATATGGGACGAGAAACGCATTCCTAGCAAATGGAAAACAGGAATTATCTGCCCAATTTACAAAAAAGGGGACAAATTAACATGTGGAAATTACCGTGCCATAACACTACTGTGTTCGGCTTACAAAATTTTCACACATATACTCAATCAACGCATTCAACCCATTACCAAAGAGATTATCGGCCAATACCAAACAAGCTTCAGGCAAGGACAGTCCACAACTGAGCTTTTTACGGTGAAACAAAACCACCTGAACAAGTCCGGGAACACGACATAGACGTGTACAATATTTTCGTTGACTTTAAACAAGCATACGATTTCATTAACAGAGACCGACTGTACCAGATATAAATACACAAAAGACAAAAACACTAACCCAGGCAAGAACAAGAGGAAACGAAAACCATGCCCAGAGTAGAGGATAACGTGGATGCTGTCCAGAGCTTTACATATCTAGGTGTTGAACTCAACACGAGAGGATCAGAGGAATCGGAGATACAACATCGAATAATGTCGGCAAACAAAGCCTACTTCGCTCTGTCCCGTATATTCCGCTCCAAAATCATACACAGAAAATCAAAAATCAGGATATACAAAATCATCATCAGGCCGATACTATGCTATGGATGCGAGACATGGGTCATGACAAAGAACTCACAGAACAAACTGGAGGTGTTTGAAAGAAGAATACTAAGACGGATCTTCGGGCCACTAAATGAAAATGAGATATGGAGAAGAATATATAATCATGATCTCTACCAACTTTTCTCAGAATTCGTCAGACTACAGAGGCTACGATGGGCAGGCCACGTAGTAAGAATGCCGGATAACAGGCTACCAAAAAGGGCCCTCAATAGTAGGATGTAGGGCAGAAGACCGAAAGGGAGACCACGGAAAAGATGGGAGGATGGAGTGACATAAGACGCGCAGAACTTGATAGGTGTCAGAACCAGGAGGAGAGCGGCGTTGGATCGACAGTGTTGGAGGCGGAAGATAGAGGAGGCCAAGGCTCAATTTCTTCAATCTTCAAGCTTCAACTTTTATTTTGACTTTTTGTGACGTTGACGTGCCTATTGAGGTTAGGTTTAGGTTTTACGTCATTAAAAATATTGTATTGCCGTACTGTTAAAATAAAATTTGTTTAAGCAGGATACAAATACACTAGTTTTGCAATAAAATTGATAATGGCGACCCGAAAAGTGAACAGAGTGTCTGCCGTTATGTTAAAAAGGCTGGTACGTCATACTGACAAGATTTCTAAACAAAACAGTTTTTTATTACTATTTTTATTAGAGTGAGTATTTTGAAAATAAAACAAAATACGTGTTTATACGAAATAATAAATATCATGGAACACCCCCAGTTGAATCATAATTGTACAAATGTCTATATTTTCGACACACTGTAAATTTCACTAAAGTTTTCCAATAAGTCTAAAGAAACCTTAATTATTTTTGTATTAGATTAATATAGACTTGTTAAATTAGATTTCAAACTGTATTTCAGGTGGAGACCTAGGATCCATAACTTTGCACATTCTAAGCGTGCTTTATCCAGAATCGGTTTTGGGATTTCACACCAATTTTCCACTAGTTTACACATCACAAAGCTACATTAAACAAACTTTAGGGTGGATTTGGCCCTCTCGGTTTCTTAAACTGGAGCATTACGACAGAGTGTATCCGCTCACGGAAAAGGGCAGGTTTATTTTTCAGGAAAGCGGCTATTTGCATCTCCAATCTACTAAACCGGATTCAATTGGTCAGATATTTATTTCAGAGACTGGATAATTGTATGTAAGTTGTGATTGCAGGTCCGGCGCTGGATGATTCTCCTTTAGGTTTGGCAGCTTACCACGTGGAAAAGTTTATTACGGGAGCTAATTTTACCTGGATATCAAAGTACGAACAGGGAAATCTGCAGACTGTGTTCACTTGCACTAGTTTAATAGACAATTTGATGTACTATTGGATAACTGGAAGTGCTACCAGTGCTTTTCGGATTTACTATGAAACATTTAGTAAAACTTTATGGAGTGACACATTTACAATATTAAGGTAAAAATATTAGAGTTAGTTAACGTCAGTCTCGGATTTGTTTAATCTTCAGGATCCCTGTCAAAGTACCCACTGTGATATTAAGATCAAAGTACGATCTTTACATGGCCGACGGTGTTTTAAAAGAAATTTTTCCTAAACTGTTGCATCTAACCGATAGACATACTGGCCATTTTGCCGCGTTTCAAGAACCGCAACTAGTCGCCCAGGACCTGCTAAAAGCGATTAAAATTTTCCAGTCGTACAGTTTAGCACTTAAAGAAACATCGAATACCTGTTGTTTGTAAGAAAGTTTGTTAAACAGTTTCTGAAAAGATTTGTTAATTACCTTAACCATCTTCCTATTATTATAGTAAGTCTTCTTCTTTTGGTATTAAGCCTATGGCTTGTTCTCTCCAGTTCCACCTCTCCGTTGTCCTGCGATCCTGACGTTCAGCACTCTCTCCATCTCTTTGGTGGTCTGCCGAGTGGTCTTCGTGTTCCCAGTCTACCGTTTCTTGCTATCTCGACTAGTCAGTGAATTTCCATCCTGGTTACGTGCTCATTACATACTCTTCTTCTTTGCTTTATCCATCTTACTAAATATCTCACGGAAAAGATCGATACAGCTAAATTTTTGGCTATTTTTAACGCCCTGTATCTCCGAAATACCTCAGCCGAATTTAATGAACCACTATGGAATTGAAATACCGTTTCTTCTAAAATCAGGACCGTCATTCATTTTGCCTCAAAAGTGATGTCTTCACAGATATCATCATCAGCCTATACCAACTGTCCACTACTGGACTAAAAGCCACTCTCATACTTTGCCATTCCCTCCGGTCCTGTGCCATCAGCATCCAGTTTCCAGCGAGGATCCCTATGTCGTCATTCTATCGGGCTGGTAAGCGTCCTCTGTTTTTGCATGCTTCCACCCTTGGTCCCCATTGTAATATTTTTTTTGTCCATCGGCCATCGGTTACTCTGGCCACATGACAACGCTCACTTCCACTTCATACGCAGAATGGTCTCGACAGCATCTCTTACTCTTGTGTTGCGTCTGATGGTTCCATTTGGGATTCTATCTCGGAAGGTTAGTCCCAGCATTGATCTCTTCATTTTACGTTGCATGACTTGTATTTTCTTAATGTTGTTTTCGATCATTGTTAATGTCTCTGAACCGTAAAAAAAAAACTTGGAAGGCCTTTGTTGGCTGAAGCAAGTCATTCGATTTGGTAAATTATGACTTGCTCCTGGAAAAGCTGGAGTTCTATGGCCTTGCTCCATCTGCTTGTAGATGGTTTTCAAGCTATCTGTGCAACCGCATGTAGATTGTAGAGCTGTTTGAGGCAAAGTCAATTGTGATGGTGGTGAATCCAGGGATGCCCGAGAGTAACATTCTCGGACCCTTAAGGCCGAGTAAGAGTTTTGTAACGGCATGAGGTAAGAGCTAACAGTAAACAGTAAGGAAACTAAAGAGTCACACATCCATTCATAGACTTCTGTAAGAGGTAAGCAGTACGAAGTACAGAAAACTATGAATGGATGTATGCATTTGCACCAACCTTTTATGAGATGTTTAAGAGAAGAAAAAAATGAGGAAAAGTAACTTTACCGCACTCAGTGTGGAAAAGTACTCTTTCCACACACGAGTAGGAAAAAAATTAAACAGTTGATATGTCATACACCCATTCATTACTGGTTCTGTACCTCGTACTGCTTACAGAAATCTATGAATAGATGTGTGACATGTCGTCTGTTTAGTTTCCTTGTTGTTTACTGTTACCTATTACCTCATACCGCTACGGAACTCTGAACCGGCCTTAAGGGTCCGAGAATGTTACTCTCGGGCACACCTGGATTCACCACCATCACAATTGACTTTGCTCCAAACAGCTCTACAATCTACATGCGGTTACACAAATAGCTTGAAAACCTACAAGCAGATGGAGCAAGGCCATAAAACTCCAGCTTGGCCAGAAGCAAGTCATGATTTACCAAATCGAATGTCTTACTAGTAGTATAACACAATACATGACACAAGAGACCTGTCTGTTCTCAGAACAATGTCGTAGCAGTGCTATGTCCCGCTCTAAAACCTGACTGAATAGCAGGTAAAATAAACTGATCACGGAAAAGATCGATAGACAAATATTTTAGCTCAGAGGGAAGAATATTCGGTCCATTAGTAACTCGCTTTATTGTCTAAAACATACAGAGGGCGCGAAGGGCGAATGCTTAGTGGGGATGAATAGAACCCTAGACCTAAGTCGGAGGGCGTGCACCGGACCGACTAAGTCTCTTTGTTACTAGCAAAAGGAGATAAGCTGGTACGACTGCTTTTGCAACACACCCATACTATTTCCTTTGCTAGGCTGATTTCCGAGTGTGGCACTTGGTCGCAATGGTCGCCTAATGCTCCACTTTTGTTGCACAAGAAGCGTACTCAGACTAACCCAGAGATGGAAAGAGGACCCCAGATTTCGGTGATTTAGTCGAGTTACGGTGCATCTTTTATACTCTCCAGCGTCCTGGATTATGTTAACCTTGCTGACAATGCTGGTTACTGGGTGTGCACCGTAACTACTATCAGGGGTGTGACAATATTTCGGGACATATGATTGGAGTTTTCCTCGGAGTTTTTCAATTTTCGGTGTACAAAAGAAAGTTTATCTGTAAAATCAGTGACGTACATTAAAGGTTAATAAACTTCTTTTATTTTTTGTTGTATAAGAGTGGCAACAAATATAATAAAAAAGCTCTCAATGTAGTCTTAATTATGCTAGCATAGCGGTATTATTAACTTCCGTACTATCGTTGTAATGGCTTTTAGTTGCCATGGTCTTAAAACGGTTTGTCTACGTTTGTAAGTCCACTTACACTTTGTGTCGGCCTTCCTCAAACCCTCACTACTTTGAGCTGTTCTTCTAAGCACGCTGCCCACCAAGACACGAATGAAATCTTAAGGAATAGCTTATCATTCTTTCCTAATCGCATCCACCCATTCATTCAAAACTTGAAATTCTTGCTCTCTTTGATTTAGTTTCAGTTTTGATCTACTCCATACATGCTCAATTACGTTCACATTCGGCGAGCTATCATGCCCATTCAATCCATCAATGTTATTCTCTCTCAGAACTTCTTGGTCAATACGTGCCCTGAGGGGACGCGCATTATTGTCTACTACGATAAATTAATTTCCGAAGTTCTGAGCAATGGAAATCACAACCTCATTTAGACACAAATCACGATACCTAACTGCATTCATCGTAAACCACGAAATCAGTCTCATCACTCGTCCGCACACAGTCACCTCTACCTCCATATGGCACTCTAGCTTCCATATTTTCCTCAGAAAATCGTTCGTTCCTTCTCACCAAAATACGTCCATTCAGTCCATACAAAGCAAATCGACATTCAACACTGAACATTCATCCACTCCATTCAGCTAGTCCCCAGTTCAGTTGGTCTTCTGCCCAAATTACACACTAGCATGGTAATATTTATTTACATTACTAGTGTGGTATGAGCATTTTTATAGTCATGATTGGGAATCATTGCGACGACGAGATCGTAGATCAAGTTGTGGTGATCACACGAGTCCATTAATTTGCCATACCACACGAGTATTGTACAATAGTTATTTACATTACTAGTGGGGTATGAGCATTTTTATAGTCACGAGTGGGAGAGTTTTCAAGAAGAAGAGAAGAAAGGTTTCAAAGTACACGAGTAACATTTTTTCTTGAAAAGGACTCTTTATGTTCTTGGTCTCGCACCAGGTGACAAAACGTTGATACATTTTTTCATATTTCTCCTTTGACTTGGCAGGCAACAAGCCAGATACCACGTTTGCGGCAGCTTCTTCAATATCTGACGGAAGTTCTTCAGACATGTTCATAACGAAATGCACTTTTAAAAATTTGTGACTGACACTGTTAAATTGTCGCTTAAGTGATATGTGGAAACAAATGGCCACCATGGCAACAACACCAAAACAGTACAGCGTAGATGACAAAATTTAAGGGTAACAAATAACTACCCGTAGCAAGCATATACGAGACGTTCCTAAATAGTTCACATTGCACAAAATATGAATTTTTTTCTTACTTTACGCTGCTTCTGATGGTCGTAGATAAAATGTTGTACATCACCCGTGGGGTATGGCAAATTAACGTACTCGTGTGATCACCACAACTCGGTCTACGACCTCGTCGTGGCAACACTCCCACTCGTGACTATAAAAATGCTCATACCCCACTAGTAATGTAAATAACTATTGTACAATACTCGTGTGGTATGGCAAATTAATGGACTCGTGTGATCACCACAACTTGATCTACGATCTCGTCGTCGCAATGATTCCCAATCATGACTATAAAAATGCTCATACCACACTAGTAATGTAAATAAATATTACCATGCTAGTGTGTAATTTGGGCAGAAGACCAACTGAACTGGGGACTAGCTGAATGGAGTGGATGAATGTTCAGTGTTGAATGTCGATTTGCTTTGTATGGACTGAATGGACGTATTTTGGTGAGAAGGAACGAACGATTTTCTGAGGAAAATATGGAAGCTAGAGTGCCATATGGAGGTAGAGGTGACTGTGTGCGGACGAGTGATGAGACTGATGATTCGTGGTTTACGATGAATGCAGTTAGGTATCGTGATTTGTGTCTAAATGAGGTTGTGATTTCCATTGCTCAGAACTTCGGAAATTAATTTATCGTAGTAGACAATAATGCGCGTCCCCTCAGGGCACGTATTGACCAAGAAGTTCTGAGAGAGAATAACATTGATGGATTGAATGGGCATGATAGCTCGCCGAATGTGAACGTAATTGAGCATGTATGGAGTAGATCAAAACTGAAACTAAATCAAAGAGAGCAAGAATTTCAAGTTTTGAATGAAAGGGTGGATGCGATTAGGAAAGAATGATAAGCTATTTCTTAAGATTTCATTCGTGTCTTGGTGGGCAGCGTGCTTAGAAGAACAGCTCAAAGTAGTGAGGGTTTGAGGAAGGCCGACACAAAGTGTAAGTGGACTTACAAACGTAGACAAACCGTTTTAAGACCATGTCAACTAAAAGCCATTACAACGATAATACGGAAGTTAATAATACCGCTATGCTATCATAATTAAGACTACATTGAGAGCTTTTTTATTATATTTGTTGCCACTCTTATACAACAAAAAATAAAAGATGTTTATTAACCTTTAATGTACGTCACTGATTTTACAGATAAACTTTCTTTTGTACACCGAAAATTGAAAAACTCCGAGGAAAACTCCAATCATATGTCCCGAAATATTGTCACACCCCTGATAGTAGTTACGGTGCACACCCAGTAACCAGCATTGTCAGCAAGGTTAACATAATCCAGGACGCTGGAGAGTATAAAAGATGCACCGTAACTCGACTAAATCACCGAAATCTGGGGTCCTCTTTCCATCTCTGGGTTAGTCTGAGTACGCTTCTTGTGCAACAAAAGTGGAGCATTAGGCGACCATTGCGACCAAGTGCCACACTCGGAAATCAGCCTAGCAAAGGAAATAGTATGGGTGTGTTGCAAAAGCAGTCGTACCAGCTTATCTCCTTTTGCTAGTAACAAAGAGACTTAGTCGGTCCGGTGCACGCCCTCCGACTTAGGTCTAGGGTTCTATTCATCCCCACTAAGCATTCGCCCTTCGCGCCCTCTGTATGTTTTAGACAATAAAGCGAGTTACTAATGGACCGAATATTCTTCCCTCTGAGCTAAAATATTTGTCTATCGATCTTTTCCGTGATCAGTTTATTTTACCTGCTATTCAGTCAGGTTTTAGAGCGGGACATAGCACTGCTACGACATTGTTCTGAGAACAGACCGGTCTCTTGTGTCATGTATTGTGTTATACTACTAGTAAGACATTCGATTTGGTAAATCATGACTTGCTTCTGGCCAAGCTGGAGTTTTATGGCCTTGCTCCATCTGCTTGTAGGTTTTCAAGCTATTTGTGTAATCGCATGTAGATTGTAGAGCTGTTTGGAGCAAAGTCAATTGTGATGGTGGTGAATCCAGGTGTGCCCGAGAGTAACATTCTCGGACCCTTAAGGCCGGTTCAGAGTTCCGTAGCGGTATGAGGTAATAGGTAACAGTAAACAATAAGGAAACTAAACAGTCGACATGTCACACATCTATTCATAGATTTCTGTAAACAGTACGAGGTACAGAACCAGTAATGAATGGATGTATGACATATCAACTGTTTAATTTTTCTCCTACTCGTGTGTGGAAAGAGTACTTTTCCACACTGAGTGCGGTAAAGTTACTTTTCCTCATTTTTTCCTTCTCTTAAACATCTCATAAAAGGTTGGTGCAAATGCATACATCCATTCATAGTTTTCTGTACTTCGTACTGCTTACCTCTTACAGAAGTCTATGAATGGATGTGTGACTCTTTAGTTTCCTTACTGTTTACTGTTACCTCTTACCTCATGCCGTTACGAAACTCTGACTCGGCCTTAAGGGTCCGAGAATGTTACTCTCGGGCATCCCTGGATTCACCACCATCACAATTGACTTTGCCTCAAACAGCCCTACAATCTACATTCGGTGGCACAGATAGCTTAAAAACCATCTACAAGCAGATGGAGCAAGGCCATAGAACTCCAGCTTTTCCATGAGCAAGTCATAATTTACCAAATCGAATAACTTGCTTCAGTCAACAAAGGCCTTCCAAGTTGTTTTTTTTACGGTTCAGAGACATTAACAATGATCGAAAACAACATTAAGAAAATACAACTCATGCAACGTAAAATGAAGAGATCAATGCTGGGGCTAACCTTCCGAGATAGAATCCCAAATGGAACCATCAGACGCAACACAAGAGTAAGAGATGCTGTCGAGACCATTCTGCGTATGAAGTGGAACTGAGCGTGTCATGTGACCAGAGTAACCGATGGCCGATGGACAAAAAAAATATTACAATGGGGACCAAGGGTGGAAGCATGCAAAAACAGAGGACGCTTACCAGCCCGATAGAATGACGACATAGGGATCCTCGCTGGAAACTGGATGCTGATGGCACAGGACCGGAGGGAATGGCAAAGAATGAGAGTGGCTTTTAGTCCAGTAGTGGACAGTAGGTATAGGCTGATGATGATGATGATGATGATATCTGTGAAGACATCACTTTTGAGGCAAAATGAATGACGGTCCTGATTTTAGAAGAAACGGTATTTCAATTCCATAGTGGTTCATTAAATTCGGCTGAAGTATTTCGGAGATACAGGGCGTTAAAAATAGCCAAAAATTTAGCTGTATCGATCTTTTCTGTGAGATATTTAGTAAGATGGATAAAGCAAAGAAGAAGAGTATGTAATGAGCACGTAACCAGGATGGAAATTCACTGACTAGTCGAGATAGCAAGAAACGGTAGACTGGGAACACGAAGACCACTCGTCAGACCACCAAAGAGATGGAGAGAGTGCTGAACGTCAGGATCGTAGGACAACGGAGAGGTGGAACTGGAGAAAACAAGGCATAGGCTTAATACCAAAAGAAGAAGACTTACTATAATAATAGGACGATGGTTAAGGTAATCATTTCACTTTTAATATTTATAAAAAGTAAAATATAGTTATTATTTAAGATAGGTCTGTTCATGGTTTTATCAAAGTTATGTTTAAATTCAATAAACAATTACAGCAGAAATTTTCATTTAAAGTTTTTTTATCGCACTAGTGCGATAAAATCGATTATTATCGCACTAGTGCGGTAAAATCGCTCATTACGTAACTCAAAATGAGCTATGTAATGAATGATTACCATGCTAGGAGTAGATAAATATTTTATCTACGATTAACACAGAAATTATCAATTTTTAACTATAACTTTGAGTTATGTAATGAGGAATTTTATAGTCACTAGTGCGATAATGATTTTTTTATTGTACTCTTAGGGTGCTTTACCGCACTAGTGCAATAAAATCAATCATTATAGGTTCACGGTGTTGTTTCACAGGGATGGGCGTTGACACAGAAATTGGAATGATGTTGAATGTTGACGACACTCGTCAACAATTATCAAAAATTAATATTTGAGGTTAGGTTTTGAATGTTTTGATCAGAAGGCGAACTCCCTAACGATGCATGAAATAGAAAACGTATAGTGATAGACAAGAAAGAAAATTTCTTTCTATTAACAGTTGGTACTCTCTAAGCTGTTTTCTATCACATTCGGTAGACATCGGCAACAGAAAATGGGAACCTATCCGACCTGAAAACATTGACTCATTTCTAGTAATAAATCTAGGGATTTTACTTGTTTCGTTTTATTCCGGTAAATTTTAAATATTTAAATTTTTAGTTCCATTTGATTGTGGATGGTGGATTTCAAAGTTTACAGTATATTATAAAATAGATCGTTTTGCGTTTCTTTGTCATTATTGTTGTTTTTCTAGTTGTTTCTTATTTCCTTGTTAGACCATAAACTTTTGTTTATTCCTTGTACATAAACATTCTACCAATGTTTATGCATTTTGTGGAGGAAGTAGAAGGCGAAGAAATCCTGGAAGGATTGCGGGTAGAACGAAGAGCACTACGAGACCATTCTAACCCATTTGAGTTTCCTGAAACGGAGTTTCGCAAGCATTATCGCCTAAGCAGACATTTAACCCGAAATCTCATTGAGGAGCTAACACCTAATTTAAATATGGGCAGAAGGAGCACAAAGATTTCGATACCAGCCAGAATTTGCCGCTCTTAGATTCTTTGCACAAGGGTCTTATCAAAGAAGTGTTGGGAATGAAGCACATGTTGCATTGGCCCAACAAACTATGAGTAGGGTACTTAATGAAATTTGTCAAGCAATTGAAATCATTGCCCCCCGATGGGTGAAATTTCCGACAAGTCCTGAGGAGAAGGAACAGAAAAAGTTAAATTTCATGAGAGCATTTGAGTTTCCTGGGGTTTAAGGATGTGTTGATGGAACCCACATATCCATAACGCAACCATTCCATGATGAACATCTTTATTTCAACAGAAAAGGATTTTACTAAAAAAATGTACAAATTATTTGTGACTCTGATTTGTTAATTTTAAATGTGAATACCAATTTTGGAGGGGCTACTCATGATGCTTTCATTTGGCGAAACTCTGCAGTCAAAACCCATATGGAACAGAGTTTTAGGGCAGGTGACAGAACTAGTTGGTTATTAGGAGATAGTGGTTATCCTCAGGAGCCTTGGCTCATGAAATCGATAAGAGGTGCTCCAGAAGATAGTCCTGAAGGTCGGTACACACGGGCTCTAACAAGAACTAGGAATTGTGTGGAAAGATGTATAGGTATGAATATTTACTAGTTGTCAATACTAGTAAATATTCAATACACAAGTCGAAAATGACAAAAACAGATTTGAAACATGATAACAATAATGTATTTTTTGTACTATTATACTTCCATTCCTAACATCTTCTGTACAAATTAACAATTTTTACAATATTGAAATTGGTGGAAAGTTATATTAGAAACATCATGACTTCAATAACTAAAATTTGATATTTTTGGACTTGTTACACTACAGAACTAAGATATCAATAATATGATATATTACACCCTTGTATCTATTATAAAAAACTTTTTCGTAGGTGTCTTAAAGATGAGGTTTCGCTGTATATTGAAAGACAGAGTATTGAAGTATCAACACCATAAAGCAGGGCAAATCATAAATGCCACTTGTGTTTTGCATAACATGTGCATTAGAGGAAATTTGCCTTTTGAGGAAGCTGAGATCATCCCTCCAGAAGAAGTTGACCAACAACTACAAAACAATGATTTAGTTGCAAGAGATGACCTAAGACAGGCCCAACAAAGAAGAAAGGAATTAATTCACCAAAATTTTAATTAATATTTCATATAACATTAACTGATAACTGTTAAGTGCTTTAATTTTATTACATAAGTACTTGTTTATAGACCATATATTATTCAAGTGTAAATAAACAGAAAAATATATAAATCCATCATTTTTATTATTAAAAACATGAAACAAACCAAAAATTAATTTTTCATAAATTTTTCATACCCATAGCATTGAAATAAAAATCAGTAAATGGAGTCATAACATTTGAGCAATCTTTAATAACTAGTTTTTAACAAATAAATATAAACCAGCTTCAACATTTCTAATACCTTAAAAATATTAAACTTTAAACTCATCACAGAAAAACAACAACAGGAACATCACTTAAATGGTTCTATTCACTAATTAAGAGTATATCTAAGTAAGACATCACATCAATTTCAGTCTTAATGAGACTACTTTTATAGCAGTAATCTTCATAAAAAATATAAAAGAAAAAAGCTGAGTAGCCCTAACAATTAATGATCAAAAACTAAAAAAGGTAAATTCTAAAGTCACAAAAAAAATAAATAATTAGGGCTGTACAAACATAATAACTAAGTAAGTAGTAACCTAATAATCTTTCATTTTATGTTGACAATAGGCTGTTAGGGCATTGCTCATTTGTACTAGGGCACTTGCCATTGTACCCACATTCTTATCAATACTGCTCAATTTTTCCATGAGCTCTGCGTGCATTCGATTCATATTTACAAATCTTCTGGTTTTTTCACCAGTAGTTCGAATTTTTTTTCTTGGGGGAGCACCTGTTGTACTTTTCTCAGAACCCCTTTTTGCTACTTTTGGAGTCAGAGGTGCCAGGGTAATATTTCATCAGACCCTTTGATGAGGCCACTAGCTTCATCTATGGTTTCTACTACTGCTACTGGGGCCATTGGCAAAATATTGTATGTTGACTAAGATATTGATTTTTTATGTAAACATTGCAATTTTTTAAATCATTCTTATATAAAAATACTATATAATACTCACAATGCCTAATTCTTTATTCATGTCCCCGGTGATGGACTTGTTCATTAACCGTTCCCCCGTTGTATTTAGAGGTGGGGCAATAGTTGGACCTCCTCCAGTTCTTTGAGAGTCCAGTCTTATGGCACTGGCTTTGGCCTTAGTTTTTGATTTCCATCTTCCAACTGCCTGGAGAAAATTATATTTTATATTCGGTAAATCACTCTTTATTCCCTTATTAAATATTGGACTTACAGCTTGCCATTTGGAGACAGTTCTTATTCCCAGCCCCATTGAATTTAAGTGGGTTGCAAGGTTTTTCCACAATTTTTGGTGTTTCTCATAATCACCATCTAAAGATTGAAATTTGTTTTTTAATAGAATGGGATATTCTTCTAGATATCCTACTATTATCTTCCATTGTTCTGGAGACGTTTTAAATTCCCTTTGTCTAGTTTGGTCCTCTGCAATGAGTTAGTGCAATGTAAAGTGATATTAATTTAATAATTTTAAGTGATGTTATCTACTTACCCATTTTGAAAAAGTTTATCTCGGTTTATTCACTTTGATAAAATTCAGTACGGATCAAACTTAACCAAAACTAAACACAAACTCTAAAACAAAAACCACACAAAAACTAGTAAATAAAAAAACAAATTCTAAACACAATCAATAAATCAATATAGCCTATATAGGGCACAACTCACAACATTTATTATTAAGATGGGTACTTTAACCACACTTTTACGTCTAGGGAAAAGACAAAGGAAAAGAAAGATAAACCGTCAAAAAAAGAATGTAAAATTTCATGCCCCAAAAAGAGATAAAATCAATAAAATCATAGCAAGACCTTATTTGGTCTTTCTATTTTGCACATCCCGAATAGCTACGATAAGTGCCGATCTTCGCCGATCGAAACATAGAGAGTGCCGTGTTTTACGATAGAGAAGAGTTTGCTATAATAGCAATTAATTTTTCTTGCTATTCGTTAGAGAGTTCGCCTGCAGGTTTTCATTTGTAAACAAACCAAGCTTCATTGCTTAAACTTGAAACTAGTGAATTAGTGAATCTTCTAGAGGCCGAAAAGTAAATAAAAATTTCAAAAAATTAGGTTTTGATTTAATTAAGGACAGAAGAAAATACAGGGCAAAAAATTCAGTAGTTTTGTGATTTGTTGGACTTTTTTAGAAAGATGTGCCGAAGTAAAACAAACATAAACAAGACCTCAGAGAAAGTTGAGGTAGGTGGACTATTGTCATTTTGGTTGGTATGCTAAGTGCTAATCTTAGTTTTATTATTGTCACAGACTGCCAAAGCTAAACTATGCTCGTTGCCTTTTTGCAGTTAATTTAATGTAATTTCACTTTTCACTAGGAGATTGAGGTAGAAGAATACGAAGTTATGGACAATGGATCTTTGATACTAGTCCCATCTACATCCTACAGCATAACAAAAAATATTGAAGGTGATAATAAATCAACAGATTCTCTGAGTGAAACCTGTGACTTGTTAATTAATAACATTGATGCTGATAGTAGCTTAAATTTTGATGCTGAACTGGATCAAGAGACTTTACTTAATTTTCGTACAACATCTAGAGTGAAAGATTGTGACAGTGGAGCTACTCCTAAGACTGCATCAAGGAAACAAAATGTAAGGATATTTTTATTGTTTTTCTTAGGTCATACATGACAATAAGCACAACTTTTCGATTACAAGTACCAATAGCCTCTGGAGGGCCTCTGGAGCCACTCCAAAGTTAAAAAGTAAAAAATTAACTAAGTACTTTGATGTTCTACATCAGGATGAGGTCGAGATCGATAAAACTCTAGCAAGATTATTATTTGGATGTAATCTGCCGTTCTCCATAGTGGATTTACCCATTTTCACGGAATTTATTAGAATAATTCGTCCAGCATATGAGGATAAAATTCCTGGTCGTAAAAAACTGAGTACCACCTTGCTACCACTATGCTACAAACTGTCGAAGGAAAATGCGCTTTTCTTGATGCCTTTTTGAAATTTGAAATCTATAGCAATTGTTAAAGAAAAATCCGGAGTTGACTGTTATGCTGTAGTATCTGACAATGCAAGTTCTATGGTAAAAATGGGATCCCTTATGAAACACGCTATATGGCATAGTACATGTAGCAGTCATACGGGAAATCTTTTAGCAAAAAGTATTTTGAACAAAGATTTGGCAGATAAAGTTAGCCTTGTACTTAAAGAGTTCAAAGAACCAGACTTTGAAAAGAACATAATTTTCAAAGGAGGACACCGCATTCTACTTCCCGCAGAGACACGGTGGTGTTCGTAAAGAGACTCTAAGTCACATAAAAGCAATAGCGGCATTTACAAGAAAGAAAATTAAATGAACTGTTAAAGAACTTCTATTTAATGATGAATCTACAGAATGAGTAGAAGAACATCTAAAAATACACAACCCAATATTGTCACACCCGTGTTAGTAGTTACGGTGCACACCCAGTAACCAGCACAGTCAGCAAGGTTAGCGTAATGAGGTCGCTGACTAGTATAAAAGATGCACCGTAGCTCGGCTAAGGCACCGAACTCTGGGGTCATCCCCAGAGGGAGGTCACGAGCGACAGTCCGAACTTTCTAGTGCCCGGACGGCTCGTTACCCTGTTGCAGTGTCTTAAGTAAATCCTTTGGGCGTGTCGGACATAGGGGCACCCTGCTCGTATCGAGCGGGTTCCGCTTGGCGGCACATCAGAAGGCCTTACGCACATTCACCCACACCCACACACCCCCTCTTGGACAGTGTTCACTGCCTAGCCTAATAAAAAAGACATACCTACTTGAGCTACAGTCTTGTTTCTCTTCCTACGCTACCCCCTTAAACGTGACAATATGTAACTTGATCAACTAAACCATACCAAAATAAAGTGAAGGATAGACAACAGATGGCATTAAATACTTATGCCTTGGTTTGGTTTTTTTTTGTAGTTAGTTTAAACCGTTTTGTATAGTTACTTTCACTTCAGTTTTGTGATTTGATTTTATAAATAACAAAACCAATAAAGCAATAAAACAATTGTTGACAATGTTGAAATTGTTGACTATGTTGACACGACTATTTTTATTGACCTCAACCTAATTGTTGACATGTCAACAATTGAATTGTTGACTCTGCCCATCCCTGGATTTCAATTTACATATAAAACGTTTTTTTTAGCCTTTTACAGGTTCCAACGATCATGGGTCGCATATGCCTGTCGATGCAACGAATAAACTTTTTTGGATATCAGCTAAGTCCAAGACAATAAAGGCGGTTATTTCAAGAAGCTTCACGATTATTGAAGAAGCCTCTACAGTCAATGCTGTAGAAATATGTCGAAAATACATAAATTTACGACCTAAAACTGCTGATGGGAGATTGTACTTGCGATATGTGGCTGGAAAATGTACCAATGAAAATGTAAAATGTAATAAGCGTCAACACAATTTCGAAAACTTGATCCAGAAAGTTTTACCGGACATGGAATGAGGCGCTCTTTGGCAACATCATTGGTCAATGCTGGAGGCGATATTACCACTCTCAGTTATATTGAAGATTAATTGTGCCACAAAATGACAATTGCTGAAAAAATAGAAGTATTACCTAAAGACCGCAAAGTGGTTGGCCTCCCTCCCCATTTCTTCAGAAACTCCCAATCAAGTGGATTCGATTCTTTGTTTTTGACATAAATGTTAATGTTAATAATAATCCCAAATAAAATACTATAAAATCAAAGGGTGGTTTTTATTGTGATTCCGACTACAGCCTAAACTGGTCAATTATAGAAAAGTGAAAGCGGAGTAATGGTAATGGTAATGGTAGGTGTGGATGGTGACAGATGTACTGCGACCTGATTAGATCTATTGTACCCCATCTTCTTCTGCTATCTCAAGGTTTCCTTGTTCATAGCAGCCCCTCAAGATTTAGTTCCTTTACAAATTTCAGGATCTTGAGTGAGTCTGTTCGAGGTTTTTCTTCCACAGTGTTTAATCTTCTGTGGCGTACAGAATAACACTCCAGCAAGATGTGGTGGGGTTCTTCTCCGCAAAACCTGCAGGTACTGTCCTCTTCTAGGCCTTGCTTCCTTAGGTGTTCTCTGAGTCGACAATGACCCGTTAATACCTTGAGACTAATTTTGCTGAGGTTAACCAGTGTTTTCGATCTTGCTCGGTTAAAATTTTCGAGGAGATCTTTGGCCTGCCTCAGTCCTGAAAGTCTTTGTCAGTGCTCAGTTCTTCTTCAGCTTTATTAAGTACTTCCTGGACATATGCTTTCCCAAGGCCGCAGAATGGTTCTGGCCCGATCAGTGGCGCTGATGACCCTCTAGAAAGCGGAGTGAGAACAGGAGGAAACAAATTTTGATAAAAATAGGTACCTACTGATTTTGCAGGTAAGCGTAGTGTACTTTAATACACTGTCGTGTATTGGAAGGTCTTTAATCCACGCCAAACAGACGTATTACACCTTCATAATATACCGGTCGTGTCTAAATAATTATATGCTATTTCTTAAGTAACACTTACATAACATGCAGTGCATTTGTACTGTTGAATGGTAAAAATGGTAAGTGCACTGCAAGAAGTAGACAAATGACATCATTCACAATAAACTCAAAATTAAAATTAGAAAATAGGAATCAGGTTAGGATTTCAGAAACACAAGACATAAACGTCATCATACAAATAATCGGAACCGTAAATACAAACTAAACACTTTCATTCATAAACAAATACAAAAAAGCATTCTTTCAAATTTTCGAATTTTGAATAGTTAATTGACAAGAAAAATACGCATGTATCAAACTGAAACCTCTGAAACGACTCTCCTTATTGGTTGATTGTATTAAGGCAAAACTTAAGAGTAAAATCTAGATAGGTTATGCACTACTATTAAGTTATTAATTCCACAGTGTACAAGTATGAACAGTGCATTAGTTCATAATGTACCTAACCTTTAGCAGTGCACATACCTTACCGTTGCAATAGCCATAAAGTTTCTTGCCTTGACTTGCACTGACCTTTCTTGCAGTCTCATCAATCTGTTCCATGGCAATTTCTTCTTTCATTTATGCGACGAAGCTGATATCAACACGTGTCAAAAACTATATTTACAAAATGTTTTTAAATTAGATGACGACCTATAAACAAACTTATTTTTGAAGGCAACAATGATCTTTATGGAATTATTGACAAATTGAACCCTTATGTATTTTTAACACGATTTTTAACAATATTAACTTTTTATTTGTTTCAATGTAATACGATCATTCTATATGTTTAACACAATTTATTGGACACAGATCACTTGAGATTTGAGACACTTCAGTTATGCTTCAATAAAAGCTAGTCTAAAGCAGTATCTCGAGCAATGTTTTTTAATACTGCAAGCACTAAACAGATAAAATAATGATTTTCCATAAACTGATTAGAGCGCCACATATTGTGCAAAAATGTGTTAATTTCCGTAAAATAAATTCGTTTTACAATTTCAAAAAATATTCCAGTTCTGCAGACCTTCCTGATGGATATATTTATGTAAAACCTAAAAGGTAAGTTAGATTTTTTTGTGTTTTACAATAACGTGAATTTTTAATAGGGGTGTTAAGTCTGCAAAAAACAATACAGTTCACAAAATCACAATGTTTATAGCGCATTGTCCTCGATGTGCCCGATAAAATTTCTTTTCAATAACATTGAAGCAAGACTTAGTAATAATTTCATTACGTAAAGTTATTCATTAAAAATGCAGGCACCCAACAAACTCCACTCTGAAATACACGGAATATTCGAAAAATGTTATTGACGTTGTTGTTAATGAAATTTTATTGACCTAGGTAAATAATAATGTCAATGTCTAGTCTTCTTCTGCTTCTGCTGCGTGTCCATTAATGGATGTTTTCGATCACATTTGTCCACTCTTCCTTATTGCGTGCATATATGCATTAGTTCTTGCCTTGTCCTCAGTCCTGTCCACTGCCTAACGTTGCGAAGCCATGACAACTTTTTCCAGCCGATTCCTCTCTTTCCCTCAATCTCCCTCTAAATTATCAATTGCAGGAATTGGTACCTCTTGTTGCGTATTACGTGGCTCAGGTATGCTGTTTTTCGACGTTTAATGGTGTCTAAGAGTTTGCGGTCTTTATTAATTATTCTCAAGACCTCATCGTTGTTCTTTTGCAGTCCATAGAATCCTCAGTACACGCCTATAGCCCCACATCTCGAATGCTTCCAGCTTGTTTATAGTGCTAACCTTCAGTGTCCATCCCTCAATGCCATAAAACAACACTGTCCAGACATAGCATTTGACAAATTTAATTCTCAATCCAAGATCGAAATCAGTATTAGTGTACACTTTTTTGAATTTCATGAATGTGTTGCGGGCATTTTCAATCCGGCATTTGATTTCTGTGTTTGATTCCCAGTTTTCACACAGCAACGTTCCTAGATATTTAAGTTTATTAACTTGCTCTATTGGTTGATTCTCAAATGTTAGGCTTGAGTTTTGAAATTCTTGTGGTTTTCGACTAATTATCATGAAATTAGTCTTTTTGGTGTTAATATTGAGGCTCATGTTCTTACTGCATTCCCCGACAGTCCCCGCATAACGAATATTGTTGACCCATACACCATTTACCTTAACGCCCACGTTGCGTTCTTCTAGGGCACTACACTTCTATTGTTACAATGTCTCACCTTGAGATTTTTGCTGGCACTGTCAATTTTGATTTTTGTTCGTATTGTTTTGGTTATGGCTCGCTTCGGATAGAGTTCTACTGCAGAAAATCAAAAGAACCAGAAAAATTTATTTCTGCGAGTACAAGGCAGTCGCAGTCTTATGAGTCTTATTATATTATTGATTATATTCATGGAATTGTCTTATCAAATACCATTCGAGCTCAGATTTTGAACAGGATAATTTTTCCGCTTGTCTTCTCATACTTTGTTTATGGTACAAAACTCGACCTGTTTGGCACGACAGGTCTCGTGCAGTTACACTAAAAAGAAAGTGTTCTAAGACAAGCACAAACATTATCCGGCTAAATCTGAGCTCTTATGGTATTGCCCCCGACAATTCCACTCATGTACAAAAAATGCCATATATAAGACTTTAATTTTTGTTCATATTGTTCTGGTTATGGCTCGCTTAGGATTGAGTTTTACGGCAGAAACTGAAAAAGAAGTTGAAAAATTGATTCCTGCCAATACAAGGAAGTCCCAGTCTTCAATATGGAAACAATTTAGTCAGTTTTGTGAAGAAAGGCAGTTCGAACTGGAGACACCGTTTGTGTCTACCGTGGTTTTTCTTACTGTGTATTCTAATGCTTGAGCATTGAGGCTCCCTGCTTCAGGCTTGGTTTATTTAAAATTGTTCTGTTAGGTTTCCTTGTATCTTCACCCGGCTTTCAGAGATCTCCATTGTTAGTCGTGTTAGCCTTTCACATTTTGGTGGTATGTTAAAGTCTAACATGATTCTGTAGAACTTTTTTTCTGTTCATGCTGCCATATGCCTGTCTAAAGTCCATGTAGAGTTGATATACATCAACGTCATATTTCCAGCATTTTCCAGAACTTTTTTATTGCACATAATTGGTCTGTGGTTGATCTTTCTGGCCTAAAACCTGTTTGATATTCGCCAAAGATGTTTTCGGCTATTGGTTCTAGTTTGTTTCGGAGGATGGTTGTGAAGACTTTATATGTTGTTATTAGGATTTTTACATTCTAGCTTGTCTCCTTTGTTGTGGATTGGGCAGATGATGCTGGTTCTCGTTGGGCATTTTTTTGGTTCTCCATTTAATTAGGCCCGTTATCGCTTTTGCTAATTGGGCTCCTCCATATTTTATTACTTCTGACGGGATGTTGTCCATACTTGCTGATTTGTTTTTCTTTAGCGGCTTGATTGCTTTTCTCACCTGATCTTGAGTTGGAAGGTCGTGCTCCTGTTTCGAGGTTGGATTCGTTCCTTTGTTGGTTCGATTCTGTTCTACCACACAAAGACCAGAGACAAGATCACGAATCACAAATCACTTTAAAAATGTTCATACCATAATAGTAACGCATGTTAACGTTAACAACTATTTCCGAAGTCTTACGACGAATCGTCTCCGAACAACAGCAAGATTTAGCTTGTTGATTCAGTTTGTTGCGACTCCCTGTACGGGGTGATTGATTGAATTTTGACCACCCCCTTAACTTTCTTAATTTTGATTTTAGCAAAAAACGTTAAATACAAAACTAGTAGATATTTAGGTCTACTTTATTCTTAGATAAACAGTTATTATACAGGGTGTCCCAAATTTGAGTAACGATCCAAACTTATGTTTTTTTAAATACAATGACCAACTTTTTATCCGATATTTGAATTCTACGCCAAATTCTAGGCCTAATTGATGTAAAATGTCTGTATCGATATTCAACTATTTCCGCAGCAGCGTCCTTGATTGAGTGAATTTTGACCACCCCCTTAACTTATTTAATTTTGATTTTAGCAAAAAACGTGATAACGAGATAACTGGCAAAGAGTGGGCTGCGCAAACTTCTTTTGTTTCAAAGATACGGGTGGTTTTTGAAAAATGGTCATTTTTGAACCTCCTCTGTATTTCATTTGCTATTAAAGTTATCAAAAAAGTTTCTGACATATGACAGTAATTTTAAATTTAAAAAAAAAAAAAAAATTACAAAAAATTACAAATTACATTTTTTTTTTTTAAATTCCTAGATTTTGGAACGCCATCTGTACTTTCTAACTCATAGAGTTGAGTACAGATGTCACCAGATGTTGCACACAACTATCATATGACAGTAAGTTATATATTTTTTTTTTTTTTTTTTCACCCTATATATTTTTAGTTCATTTAATTCTGTTAATTTTTACTTTTTCAACATATAAGTTTGTAAACGTTAATCTTGGTAATTAGAAAAAAAGCGTTTCCTTGACAAAAAAGTGCTCAATAATATGTTAAAAATACCCACAGTCGAAACAAAATTTGGCTATGTTGATATTAACATGTTACCTGTCGTTTATAAACAGTTTTTTCAACTTCCACCTTAAAAATAGTAGAAAATAGAAATGGCCACTTTTCTTATTAAAGTGACGGTAGAACTGTTTGTAACTTAGATTTTTAATAAGATTTATTAAAAATATTTAATTTTCTGATGTGTTAGTTTATATGATTTCCGATTTTGTTTGGTATTTTAGATATTGGCTTTTTTTTAGCTTAGCAAAGGTCTTTTTTAAAAATAACAGGATTAACCTCTACAAACTTATATGTTGTAATATACCGTTGAAAAGGTAAAAATCAACAGAATTAAATGACGTAAAAATATATAGGATGTTCCATTGAAAAAAATGTAACTTACTGTCATATGTCAGAAACTAAACGGAACAGAAAAAAACTGACTACGCCATTGGATTCTACATGAAAACTTGTACCAGAAACCGTCCTTCCTTTTTTGATAACTTTAAGAGCAACTGAAATACAGAAGAGGTTCAAAAATGACCAATTTTCGAAAACCCCCCGTATCTCTGAAATAAAAGAAGTTTGCGCCGCCCACTTTTCGCCAGTCATCTCAGCTCAGAAAAAGAGATCAGAACACGTATGCTACTTTTTTTCTATCTATTACCGTTTTCTCTGTACCCCGTAAAACCATCGAAAATGCAGCACCCTGTACAATACCAATAAAATTAACTTGACGACAACACTATTTAATGACTAAACTTAAAAGTAAAGTGCTTTTTAATTTAGATTCAAAGTAAAAAGAAGTCAGACGCTAAAAAAGCGAAGTACTTCAAGATTACATTTTTTAAGAAATAATGAAGTATCACAAAACCATAATGCTTGTTTGATAATCGTTATTGTGTATAACGAAGGTACTTAAATTCTTAAAAAGATATTTTTTTGAGACGTACAACCTTGTTTTCGTATTTCTAAACTGTTGATAACCATTTAGTAATATTTTTTCTATTCCTACAGGGATATTAGCTAATTCTTAACAGTTCAGTGAATGGATAATTAAGCAATTGCCGCTGGCTGAATGAAAATGGTATCACAGTTTATTCCTAACTGTGAAATAGAAAATAGACCAACCACGTGCAGTTTTAAGCGTGATTTATGAAACAGACCAATTACAATTTAGCTTGCTAGTAAAAAATGGTTTTTATCGTCACTGACAGTTTGCCAACAAAACATTTCGGTTTGGCTTGGGTTGTTTGGCCAAAGGGAGGCCTTTCAAGATTCAATTACTACTCACTTAATATGTAAAACGCATCTGCTTTATTATATGCTTAAGAAAGTGATGCAATCTACTGACTACTGAACTTAAAACGCCTCCCTCGAGGTTAACGTTAAAGTGACAGTACGCAACACCGAATTAACTATACCTATGCGTATTTTTAAAGTCACTTTTACGTATTGTTGCCAAACAAAAGCACCACAATAATGTTACGGCTTTCCCGTGGGTTTAGACAAAGTCAATTTAACTCAACAATAAATTTATTTACACTTCAAAACACTCTGTACAATAATTAATTCAGCTACCAAAAACACTACTACAATTCCACAATTATTCTACTATTTAAACTTTACCGCGTTACCAAATCCACTACTCCACCACTGGTCCACCGTCGAGACCGCTTCTTTTATATTCGACAAACCACGTTCTAGAATGACCGCAAAACGCTTCGCGATTTCGAAGATGCTTCTCGGTGTATCGTTTTCTAACGGTGGCCTACTTTAACACGCGCCCGGTCAGATATTGCGGCGCATCGGATCCATCCCGAATCGAGTGCTCGTTCAGTAAGTATCGAGCATAGTAGGCCCAAACACTGCCCCCCTCTTAAAGCTGATCATCCCGATCCGCTTCATCTAGTCCCTGGTATTAACACAACATAACACATCATATGTGAATGTGAAGCACTTGGTCAAAGGCGACAAACAATCTTCGGGAAAACTAAGTTAGTACTGAAAGAGATACAAAGAGCACCAAGCAAGGACCTTCTTCACCTCGTACGGGAAACAGGGATAATGGACTGGTGTAACTAAAGTACCACAAACATGGGGACAGTACAATAAGCCATTAGGCTTACGTGCTATCTGGAGCTGACAGCCGACAGACCCATGGAGAAAGAAAAAAAAAAAAAAAAAAAAAAGTCCCTGGTATTTCTTGAGTCTGTCCAGATGGACAATTTTCATCTTGCCTTTGGGGCTGCGTTGGACTCTGTACCCGACGTCGTTGAATCTTTTTACCACATTGTAAGGTCCCTCCCAGTGTCGTTGCCATCTTTGACTTAATCCTTTGCTCCTCCTGGGTTCAAAGATCCACACAGAATCACCTTACTTATAATTGCCACCAGCTGGTCTGTGGTCCAGTGTCATCTTCATATGGTCGTTGTTTGGTTTCATCTTCTCTCTTTCAAGTTCCTGAATTGTGCTTGATCCCTTCTGTAACGAACACTGGTCGCACCGTTTACACCATTCCTCAACGTCCTTTCTGAAGTTAATCCATTAAAATCGATTTCTTATTCTAGCCAAAGTCTGGTTTACTAGAAAGTGTCCTCCTCCGCGACTGTCATGTAGTTCTCGCAGTACATTCTCTTTGCAGGATTCGGGCACTATTTTTGTTTGGTAAACCAAGCGTTTTCCGTCTAGACTTTCCCATTTGCGAGTAATTAAGTCATCTCGCAGTCGAAGCGAATTCCACTGCAACCAATAACCCGTTACTGTTCTTCCATATCTGGAAATCTGTTGCTGTCAGAAATGTTGGGTATAAGAGACGGTTGAATGGGGCGGAAAAGAAGAGAAGTAGAAGACAACCTAAAAAAGTGTGGTTAAGCAAGGTTGTTATTGGATGGATGTAGAAGGGAAAAAGATAGCGGGAAACTTTATTAGATTTTGCTAGTTTTGTCAGGAAATTAAAGTGTTTTGTACAGACCTTCCGTATTTTATTTAACGAACCGGTCGACGGCCCTTGAAACGGGTAGTTTCTTTGGTGCACGACACAACATTTGGCGACCGTGACAGGACTTATTGTGGAAAATAGTGGAACTCTTTTTCGGTCTGTAAATAAGCTGGAAAACCCCCGTGTTACTCTGGAAAGTGCGTGGAAAATCCGTACCATTGCAGTCGAGTTTTGTAAACTTTTACCGGGTTTCGAACTTTGTCGTTTTAACCTCGAAACTTTGAGTGATTTTGAATCGGGTTTGCAAATCGTTTATTATGGCTACGGGACTTGAAATTACAAAGAAAAGCCGTACCGTGTACCGGAGTGCGTTTACACGAGCCGCGAATGAACTAGAAGTGGGGTTACAGTCGGAAAATCCTGACAAAGACTTAATACAAGCTTCCCTCGAAATGTTACAGTCAAAATTCGAGTGTCTGAGCAAAATTGACTGTGAACTATATGATCTTTTGTTGGAAACGTCGACAGCCGCTGAACTGGAAGCTGATATAGAAAGCTGTGATGTTTATGCCAAGAAATTTACTATACTGAGGCTGAAATGTAACAAGGTTATTGAATCTAGTACCCTAACTGGAAGTAGTGATAACAGGGGGGCTGATGGAAGAAGTACTGTGAGTATTGAAGATAACCACACAGGTATGCGTAAATTTAGACTTCCTCGTATTGAGTTCAAACACTATGACGGTAGCATCAAAGACTGGTTGGCTTTTTGGGCTCAATTTAAAAAGGTTCACCAAGACGAGAGTATCGATAACCATGATAAAATTGAATATTTAATCCAGGCAACTTTAGCTGGAAGTCGAGCACGACAACTTGTTGAGAGCTATCCGGCCATGAGTGAGAACTATTATAAAATTATAGAAAGCATGCAAAGTAGATTTGGCAGGGAGGATCTCCAAATAGAGGTATATGTTAGGGAGTTATTAAAGTTGATTTTAACCAACACAACCTCTAAACAAAAGATGGAGATAAGCAGTCTATATGACCAAATTGAAACTCAGTTGCGAGCTTTAGAGACACTTGGGATAACAACTGATAAATGTTCCGCCATGTTGTATCCATTGATAGAGTCTTGTTTACCCCAGGATTTACTTAGGGTTTGGCAACGTTCAGCTATTTTTAATAGCCCTGCTAGTGGTGACGACCCAACCGACTTTTCGTTGGAAATTCGGCTAAAGCGACTTATGCTTTTCCTTAAGCAAGAAGTGGAAAATGAGCAGCGCATTAGTCTAGCAGCTGAAGGCTTTGGTTTAGGAAGTGGTATGAGGTCGTCTGGAGGAGACAATGCCGGTCAAAGACGGGGAAAAGACAGACTTCATAACGAACCAACTGCTTTGGGTCTTGTAAATGCAGAGGTTGGTCGCATTAATCGCTGTTTGTTTTGTTCAGGTACTCACTTGTCCGAAGCCTGTTTTAAAGCCCAAAAAATGAGTCTAGAACAACGGAAAGAAGTGGCCGCTAAGTATAAAGCCTGTTTTCGTTGTTTGAAAATTGGTCACCAGTCGAGACAATGTAGGGGCAGAATGAGATGTTTGTTATGTGGTCGTTCACACGTTTCTTTAATGTGCTCAGAGTTACTCGCCACTACTAAACAGGATGGTGGAAATGACAAGCAGTGCGAACCAACTACGACGGAGGAACCAAGTGGTAGTCATTTTCGTGAACATACGCTAGCTAATCACACGTCTACTCAAGTATTTTTGCAAACGCTGCGTGTGACAATAAAAGGAGATAGAGGGTCAAAAGTAGTTAGGGCTCTGGTGGATACTGGCTCACAACGGTCGTATATACTGAAAGATACTGCCACACAGCTTTACTGTCAACCCAAAAGAGTGGAAAAGGTTGTACATTGCCTTTTTGGGGGATCAGAGATGTGGGTGACGCATGAGTGTTTTGATATTACTGTTTGTAGAGGTCTATTTTCCCATACTTTTGAAGCCCTGGATCAACTTACTATTTGTGGAACTGTACCACCGGTGTTTTACGGACCTTGGACCAATGAGTTAGACATTTTGGGCGTCCAAGTATCAGATAGTGGGCAGTCTGGTCCCATAGAATTGTTGTTAGGGGCTGATGTTATAGGCATGTTGTACACCGGACGACGAGAACAGTTACCCTGTGGATTGATCGCCATGGAGACTCAACTAGGCTGGACACTTATGGGAAAAGTTTCAAGCAAAAATGGCGCTCGTTCAACTACCGTCATGACGACGTTAAATTTGTTCGTGCAAAACGCGTCCCTTACTCAACTGTGGGAACTGGAAGCTCTTGGGATTAAGGAACCCTCGGATAAACGCAGCAAAGAAGAAGCTGCCATTGCTGCCAGGGAACTTTTTAATCAGACAATCCACATCGATTCAGAAGGGCGATATGAAGTCAGGTTACCATGGATAGAAGACCATGCTCCACTTTCCAGCAATTATAGCTTAACACAGAAGAGATTAGAGTCTGTTGTTCGAAGGTTGAAATCCACCGGTTTATGTGATCAATACGAACAGATTTTTGCCGAGTGGGAAGCAGAAGGAATTATCGAGAAAGTTAGTCCAGACAAAGTTAATCATCTTCTGGGACATTACCTGCCCCACAGGCCCGTCATCAAAGAGAGCAGTCTAACTACAAAAATAAGGCCGGTTTTTGACGCTTCGGCCCATGAGAAAGAGAAACCTGCTCTAAACCACTGCCTTGAAAAAGGACCCAATCTGATAGAACAAATCCCTTCCATGTTATTGAGATTCAGAGAAAAAAGGATTGGGGTAGTGGCGGACATTCGTAAGGCTTTCCTGCAAATAAGTGTACATACTGCAGATCGCGACTTCTTAAAATTTTTATGGCTAGACTCTCAAGGACGCGAAGTCGTATACAACCACCGAAGAGTAGTTTTTGGTTTGAATAGCAGTCCTTTCCTTCTTGGGGCCACTTTGGATCATCACCTGTCCCAATGTTTAAATTTATGCTGTTCCACTAAGTCGAGTAGTAATCTGCTGTATACCCGTGAGACGGTGGAAAAATTGAAACGAAGTTTTTATGTGGATAATTGTATGGTTAGCTTATCCACAGAAGCAGGAGTTGAAAAGTTCATCAGAGAATCAACAATCGTCATGAAACAAGGACTGTTTGATCTAAGAGGGTGGGAGCGCACTGGAGGAATGGATTTTGGTGATTTTGAAGAAACCTGCGCAGTGCTCGGACTGAATTGGCACCCCAAAGGAGATTATCTTACTTTGAATTATAGTTTCATGAAAGACGTTACTTTGGAGATGAACGCCCTTACTAAACGACAGATACTTGCTTTGACACAGAAAGTTTTTGACCCAATTGGTTTTGTCAGTCCCACTACGCTCATACCGAAGCTGATGCTTCAACAATTATGGAAGGACGACCTGACCTGGGATCAACCAGTGACTGAAGACTTAGCTCACAAGTTTATGAGTTGGATTAATGAGTTGCATTACCTGCAACAGATTAAAATACCTCGTTGGGTAATGGCTGGTACCAACGAAGCGGAGGAATTGAATTTGCACACGTTTTGTGACGCCAGCCAATCAGCATATGCTTGTGTCGTCTTTCTACGAGCTGTCCGAGGCGGTAAAGTGTCGGTATTTCTGTTGGGTGCAAAAGCAAGGATATCGCCTCTGTGTAAAGCAGCTACAAAAATGACCATACCTCGACTGGAACTGTTGGCGGCCACCATAGGCGCTCGTCTTTACTCATCCTTGGTGGTAAATTTTGAACAAGAAGTTCCATGTTTTTTTTGGAGCGACTCTTCCACTGTGGTACATTGGATTCAACGAAAGGAAGAATGGGGAGTGTTTGTGTGGAACCGCGTAAACGAGATAAGAAAGCTGACATCGGCAGACGACTGGCGACATTTACCTGGAGTGTGTAATCCAGCTGACTTACCATCCCGTGGGTGCTCTCCGAAGCAGTTACTCGACTTAAAATGGTGGGAGGGACCCCGATGGCTTTACGACGACCCGGTTACTTGGCCAACTGCCGTTGAAGTTCCCAATGAGGAAGAGATTAATGGGGAAAAGAAAAAGAAACTTGTCACTACATTGAACCATTTGGAAAAAACCGATATTTGGCACTTTAATTACTTTCAGAAGTACACCAAAACCGTACGTATGTTTGGGTGGATCCAGAGATTTATTAACAATTGCAAGCGCCCAGATACAAAGAAGTATGGTGAACTTGATGCGGACGAGCATAACGCGGCAGAGGTACAAATCCTGAAACTAGTGCAAGCTGACTGTTTCACTGGATTGAATGACTCAAGACTAATTGGTTTTTCCCCCATGTGTGACGAAAAAGGATTAATTCGTCTCATGTCCAGAATATCTACAAGGTCAGATAACGATGACTTTCGTTTTCCCATAGTGTTGCCATCTAAACATCCTATAGTGAAGAGTATGATCATGGAAGTCCATATTAAGTCATGTCATGTCGGAACCCAGGGTCTACTTTCACTCCTTCGAGAGAGATTTTGGTTGCTTAACGGAAGGCGTACCATTAGATCCGTAATAAAGCACTGTGTGGTTTGTAACCGGTTTAACTCCAAGAACTTGTCGGCGAAAACGCCACCGCTACCTATGGATCGTGTACGAGATGCGGCAGTTTTTGAGGTGACCGGAGTAGATTTTGCGGGACCGTTGTATCTCAAAACTGGAGAGAAGGCTTGGATCTGTTTATTCACTTGCGCCGTGTATCGAGCCGTACATTTAGAACTTACGACTTCACTCTCCACTTCTAGTTTCCTCCAGGTACTTCGACGATTTGTAGCGCGTAGAGGAAGACCTAATACGGTTTACAGTGACAACGGTACGAATTTCCTAGGAGCAGCAAATGCTTTTGCGACATTAGATTGGGAGAGAATTATGCGAAAACCCACAGATACCGCTTTCTCAGGAGAGTTGTGAACCTGAGATGGAAGATGTTGGCATTGAAGTCGAGAAAACAACTAGGTGTGGACGCATTAGTAAGATTCCAAGTCGTTATTTAGACTAGTGTTTGTTCTATAGGAAATTTGATGTAGTTACCATCTTTGGTTTGTTTAGCTTTACGAGCTTAATTTTAGTTTTAAGAAACATTTTTTTTGTCAGCAATGTTTCTTAGGTGGGAGAATGTCAGAAATGTTGGGTATAAGAGACGGTTGAATGGGGCGGAAAAGAAGAGAAGTAGAAGACAACCTAAAAAAGTGTGGTTAAGCAAGGTTGTTATTGGATGGATGTAGAAGGGAAAAAGATAGCGGGAAACTTTATTAGATTTTGCTAGTTTTGTCAGGAAATTAAAGCGTTTTGTACAGACCTTCCGTATTTTATTTAACGAACCGGTCGACGGCCCTTGAAACGGGTAGTTTCTTTGGTGCACGACACAACAGTTGCCAATCAGGTTTCCAATCCTTCTCCAACCATCTTCTGATTACTTTCAAATCAGAGTCTGAGCGCTGTCCTTTTATTATGTCTTCCTTAGAAACGCTGCTCTTCATTCTTTTTGTAGCCTCTTTATCTGTCACCTTCGCGATTTGACCAATCCTCCAACCATCATAAATTTGTCCTTTCCGGTACCTTAAGTCACTATCAAAAGCTTGACGATCCTCTACATAGCGTGGTATTTGTCCTTCCGGGTTCTTCATTTCCTGCTCCTGGTTACGCCAGTTCTGCGGGGTCGGCAAACGAGACTGCTGTCTGCAATTCCAGCGGTAATGTCCTTTACGTCCACAATTATAACACGAAATGTTTCTTTTAGCAGAGGAGTTCCGGTGATTTGTTCTGATGTCCTGATTTCGTCGGCACTGCGGGTTTGGAGAACAAGACCGCTGCCTGCAATTCCTGCTATAGTGTCCTTTGTGTCAACTTCCAGCGCTCGAACCATTAATTTGCTGCTGTTGCTCCCTTTGAATATCTTCAGCATTTTCTTCACCTCCGGATCTCGAATTCCTTCTACAAAATACTGTGCTACAAATTCTTCCTGGATTTCATCCGGGACGGCAAGGTAAGCCAGATGCACAAGGCGACGAATATCGGCTTCAAACTCTTGTAAATTTTCACCAGTTTTCTGCAGTCTTGCCTTTAATTGTGTTTGATACACTCCTTTCTCAGCTCATCTGGAATGTTGTATTGTGATTTGAACTCACATAAAAGACTGAGATGCTCCCGCATTGCCCTAAGATAATTGTCAAGCCACGTAATGTTTCAGGATGTAGTAGTATAAGTAAAAATAATAGCGCTGTTTGGTAGTTGAGTCAGCTGTTATTCTCAACTTGCTTATCTAGAAGAACTACTACTTGATTAATTATTATTCGTGAAGTAAATGAGTGAAACTTGCACATTATAAGAATTTTCAATGTTAGTATAATATAAGTTCTATGGATTTTAAAGTCTGATTTATTTGCAGTCACTTTTGTTTCGTTAAAGTGCTTTTCATGCCTCATAATCAAAATCTGTCGGGAAAAGTTACATTATTTTTGCTCACAAATGAATCTCTCTAACAACGAGCGGGCCTAGTGCCAATTAGCCTGGCTCGGGTCTTCTGAAAACCCAATAACTGCCGAACCAACTCGGATCGAACTGACTCGGCGCTTGAAGGTACCACAGAGACGTGGAGAAAGACGAAAGGGTGCAGACAAGCCAAAGAATTGATTGAAATTCCAAGCGAAGCCAAGTCAACCTCCAAACGGTTGATGTCAAAGAGTCGCTGGCTAATAAAAACTCTGGTGGCGGTTCTGACAGGCCACTGTGGCACAGACATTTGCATCTACTAGCAACTGGTTATAGCCCTGTTTGTTCACAATGTGGAACGGCGGAGAAAACATCATATCATCTTTAGGAGTCTGCTATCGCTGTGGGCTTGGGGCCTCCCTTGGGGCCAGGTTGAGTTGGCTAGGTGGGGCTTGTTTGAGGGGAAAACGGCAAAAAAGGACCTAAAAATACTCGCTAGACCAATTAGATTCCCCGGCATTACTACTAACTAACTATCTAGCCTATTTCCTAAAAGCATTTTTTAATTTTAATTTTCTACGGTTAAAATTTAAAATCCTAGGAAAGGATCATTTCCTACAAGTTCGCAGTTGATCCGTTTATTTTCAGCGAGCGTTTAAAAATGCCTACCAATCAGGAAAAAATAGTGTTAGCTAGTGCTGCTTAAGTTGTATTGAATTTACTTAAAAAGGAAACGGAAAATGATAGTATGAGGTGTGGTTCCCATAAAGTTGAAGTGAGTGAGAGAATGACAGGGATGGCGCATGACATTGATGTCATGTCAAGTGCTTTCTTTGATGTACCGCCTTCTTCTCGAACTTTTTTGAGCGCGAACATACAAACGTTCGGTCACTCACTAGATGATTATTTGTGTAGAATGTTCGCTCTTGCTCGCATTTTTGGTAAATACGAACACTAAGATGATTATTTGTCCAGAATACTCGATCGCTACTGTTCGATCTTATAATATACCGAATACACCTTAAGGTATTTCCAAGGGTATTTTCAATTTTTATCCTCGGTAGATAAGGATGTCATAAATACCTTTGTTGTTGTACATGCAGTATTAAGAAAACCATTCCCACATACTTTAAATCTAAATTTATATTTACAGGTTACTGAAAATTCCATATGCTCTAACGATACCGCCATTTGCAAATAACCAGGAAGTCATAAGTAACTTGAAAGAAATGGACGATTTGTTTCCGGAAGTAATGGACAATTTAAAAAACGAACCACCTTATCAAGAAATACCAGAAATGATAGATCATTTAAAAAGAGTGAGAGCAACTTTTTTTGTGATGTTTTATAATGCTTGTATACTGGGTTTTAGGCCATTGAGTATATAGTTCCTTACGGGAAACGGGTGAGAAGCATTCGTATTATGCAAGATTACAACAGGCTAGTCAAGCCCGAGGATCAAACAGCCGAAAAGTGGAAACTCGTCAAAATATTGTGTTGGATTCAGGAAATTGTAAGTTTATACACTTTAATGACTATTTATGGTATAATTAGAGAGTACAATTATTATTATGCATGCAAAATTACGTGTTTTCAATAACTTGGGTCGTTTGTATGTGAAGTGTTAGGAAGAGGCTTGAGAGAGGTGATTCGGTCGTCCTCATTGAATATTTGCAAGGAAAACCAGAGTTTTCTTAAATAATTTAGCGCCAAAGTAAATAAGTTAGGTGGAGACATTGAACGATGTTATAAATGCAACGTACCAGATTTTTGGTCTGTGGTTACTGATAAAGTATCTTTATCACGATTTTTTTTTTTTCTTTGCATTTTGTGGGTAGTAAGTAACTTAAAATTATTACTAAATAAACTTGTTTTGATTAGAGAATGACGGACGGCGATTGGTTATGATTTTGAAAGGTTGGTAACACTACCGAACGTGAATTTTCCTTAACGGCCGCTTGGCGCAAAATTTTAAATTTCCGAATTTTAAAGGCCCTTTGAGTCTTAATGGTCAAACCTACGGTATTGAAAAAATTACAAGTTAATAGCCGAAAATGTGCTCTACAACTTTTATCTAAAGGGTTTTTCCATTAAATGAACCGTACAGGCGCAAACAAATAAAAACTGATTTCCCATGTTAATCTCCTATGTCCAGGGTTCTCCTGGACACCTGGGGGGGTCAATTTTTGACATCATACGTTAATTTACGTATACGATTAAATGTAAATATAGATGTAATAATGCGTGGTGGACTATTTTTGACCATACGCAACTTTAGAAACGTATGAAAATTATACGCAAATTTGCGAAGAAGCTCTCAACAACACGCATTATTATATCTACCTATATTTACGTAGAATCGTATACGTAAATTAACGTTTGATGTCGAAAATTTACCCCCTGGTATACAAAGTGAGCGATCGCATGCAAAAAAATAAATTTTCACGTCGCCGTCAATTAAAGGTGTGTCTCCTCAAACTGGAAACTAACATTTTATGGTTTTTACGGCATATACCTTTCGTGCAGATTTTCTTAACCGCAGTGCGTATATCATGAACCATTTTCTCCTTCAACTTGTTGATATCCATTTCTTCTAGAGTTTCAGTTGGTTCAATTTTTTTTTTCAGCTCTCTTTGATATTCTTCCTCCTTACGACTCAATTCTATTGTGGGAAATCTGTCTTGATGAATCAGTTTATTTCTTTCGACTTTGAGATTAAAAGCGAACGAGGCTCTAACCATCCTATGGTCACTATCCGTGTAAAAACTGGTTCAATACTGAAATATTAATGCATATTTTTGTGCTATTGGCAAGTATGTAATCTATCTCGTTCTTGGTTTTGCCGTCGGTGCTTCTCCATGTCCATTTCCTCTGTTTGGGTTTCTGGAAATAGATATTCAGACAGTATAGGTTTTCTCTGTTTAAATATTCCAACAACATATCTCCACGTGGGTTTCTTTTGCCCAGACCGAAACTTCCAATGTTTTCTGAATCGGCTTTGTTTTTTGTCCGATTTTTGCATTAAAGTCACCACTTATAATTTTGTAGTGACATTTCTCTGATTCAATTCAACTCAACAAGAAATAAATTTATTTACACTTCAAAACACTCCGTACAATAATTAATTCAGCTACCAAAAACACTACTACAATTCCACAATTATTCTACTCTTTAAACTTCACCGCGTTCCAAATCCACTACTACTCCACCGTCTGAAACCGCTTCTTTTATATTTGGTAAACCACGTTCTAGAACCACCACAAAACGCTTCGCGACTTGCGTCGAACGTCGAAGATGCTTCTCGGTGTATCGCTTTCTAACGGTGGCCTACTTTAACACACGCCCGGCCAGATATTGCGGCGCATCGGATCCATCCCGAATCGAGTGTTCTCTAAAGAAAATGTTATTATTTTTTATGAAATCGCTGAGGTTCTCGAGCAAAATAAACTTTTCGATGCAAGGATTAAACTCCGACCTGGTGAACATATGATTTAAAACGCCTTGGGCAGTACCTAAAATCTCAAAATTGTTCTGTGGTATACATTTTAACCGCATACTCACAAAGCTTATAAAGACCATCATTTACACTACTGATAACAGCCAATACATTACGGGGCGAACCACGAGCTCTGTGTACATCCGGTATTGGTACACGAACCGTAGTTCCAACCTGAACCTTGGAGAATTTTTGATCGGAGAGCATCAGCATTTTGGTTGCTTGTTTTTCTAAAGATTCTCTCGATCTTTTACGCTCATAAGCAATGTTTTCCTGTCGCTCGCAATTAAGACAAATTGGGTCAATATTAACTTCTTCTTTGAGATCTAAGACTGTAGAGCACTGGTTGCAAACTATTCTCTCTTCGTACGCTACAACCATAATGAAATAGAATGCTATTTGTTAAGCCAAATTCCGAATAATAACATCACCTTTAAATAAACTACTCTTTTCCGGCACACTTTCAGCATCTACTGTCTCAGCAAATTGAATTTCCAATTGAAGATTTTCAGGAACTGTGTTCATGTTTTTTTTCCTAGGCGAATTAAATGTGGTATGAGTCTCAAGCTCGTTAGGCTCTTCCTCCATTTTTTTGCGCCAACTTTCTACATCTTCTTCAGTGGTCAAATGGTTGATTACATCATGTGGAATGCCAGCTGAAACTAATCCCACCCGAGGTGGACATCCGAACATAGCCTCATATGTAGATCTTCCAATTCCTTGTAAACAAAATTGTTATAATATTGGCGATAAAACTATTTTCGAATTTTCGCTATCATGCATAACGAAACTTCTTAAACTGGATAAATTTTATTCCTACAGGCCAGTCTTTAGTTTTATTTTCATCCATCCAGGCCGATAACTTTTCCTCAATATCTATATTGGCCCGTTCAACCGATCCCTGGCTCTGGCTGTGCCTAGGTTTCCTATGGACAATTTTAAATTCTGGCCACATTGTATGTAATTCTGCCAGAACTGAATTGACGAACTCTCGGCCATCGTCGGAATGAAGTATTAAAGGTGCTCCAAAAGTAGTGTATATTTCCAACAAATGAAATGCTACTTCTTCGGCCCGTTTGCTTTTCAGAGATTTTAGCAACACATACTTAGTTAGATGGTCTTGATATACCATAATGAAGCGGTATTGGTTGAAACTTTGCGACTGCATGTCGATCAAATCAACTTGGGCACGCGAATTAAAGTTAGAATGTAGAATTGGTCTCGAAACTAGTCCTCTCTTTGGAGTGCTACTTTTCTTTTGACTCTGGGTACAAAGCTGTAGGTATTTCATTATTGTTTCCTTGGCGATGTTACAGTATAGTTTATTTACTTCACAAACCATCCTATTTCTCCCACCGTATCCGATAGCCAAGTGAGCATTATGTATAATATCAAACAATTCTGCATTCGTTACATAGTAGAGAACCTTAGATTCCTGAGTTTCACCAACAGAGCAATACGATTCTTATATTCCTGTACGTTTAAAAACGATTTATTGTCATCTCGTTTGTTTTGTATGATTGCGTTTATATTTTCAGTAAATTTACGGCGCATTTTATCAAAATTCATGTCAAACTTTGTTCACAATAGCTACTCACTAAATTGTACTCTACAAACACAACAAAAACACAGTGGGAATACCCGAGAACACGTCTTTACCACCAACATAACCCAACTTATAAATTCATCGTCAATGGCCGTGGTCTTATGGGCCATATCGACATCACCCGGACAATGATGTTAACAGTGCTATTTTATTAGGAGTTATTAACATTCTCCAAAATTACATGGACATTAACGTTATTGGCCGGTCATTATGGGTGATGTCTGGATTTTCTGGGCCTTATCGTCTTTGACCGGCCAATGTCGTTTATCGTCTTCGCCCGTAACATAACCCCTAACATACACTTAGTAGCTTTGTCCATTTTTCAACTTGCTTTTAGGTTAATATTTCGGATTTCAGTTGATAGTATTTTCGTAGGTGCATGCTGCGGTTTTGTTAAACGATGATTTAATGGACAATTCGGACTTTAGACGAGGAAGGCTAACGTGGTTCAAACAACCTGGAGTCGGTATGAGAGCACTTACTGACATGATCTTAATGCATGAGTTTGGTTTTTTTCTACTAACTAAGTATTCTTTTACCGATTTTTGCTTCCATAGTTCTTTGGTACTAATACAATGAACTTTCTAGATATTGGGCCAACCACAGTTCCTACGTTCTGCTAATGGAATTGTTTCACAAATACTCGTTTTACACATACATGGGTCAAGGGTATGACTCAACATTCCGGGATGATATTACAGGGCGTATCAAATTTGAAGACTTTACAATGCAAAAGTACCACGATTAGTCCTTATTGTCAACATGATTTAAAATGTAAAACCAATTTAGGTTTCGCAATTGTGCCAAATACAAGACCACGTCTAATGCGCTAGCGCCTCCTTTCGAGTTATCATTAGCTGCCGCCAAAAAGCATAGCCCCAAAATCTTCAATGATATCGCACCAATTTTGATTGAAATTGGGAATTTTTTTCAAATTCTGGTATTACTCTTCCATATTTGTGTCAATTTTTACTTAAACTGACTTTACAGAACGACTTTAAAGATTTGTTCCACGATCAAGGAGAAGTGGTAACCAAATCAGAACAACCCACTTTAGGAGCGGATATTCCTACTGGTCAGTTGACCTGGTTTTCCGCCAAAGTTCTAGAAAGTGGTACTGAGGAACAGAAACGAATTTTAATTGAAAACTACGGCAGGTACTGCTTTAACCGTTAGATTACTTACACTTAGTATAAGAATATCTTTATTGCAGAACTGATCCGAAATGTGTTGAAACTGTATACAGAATTTACGAAGACATGAAACTGGATGAAGTACTTTTCGAGTACGAAGAAACTAGTTTTCGATGGTTAGAAAGTGAAATAAGGAAAATCAACAATGGTGTTCCTCATGCAATTTTACAAGACTACGTTGAAAATCTTTATAAACGACGACCTAATATATAATGTCCAATAAAGCACTTCTTAAAACAAGTTCCTGCAACCAATTTAGTCAATTTAGACCTTTTTAGACTTTTTGTGATATTATCAGATTTGATGTTTCAGGATCAACATCAGAAACTATCCAACATACTCGCAAATAATTTCGATGTATCTTGTTTTTCTAATACTTATGCACAAACGAATGGACAACCTGCGATAATCTCAATTTTATTAAGGGGGTAATATCAGAAACAAAACATAAGCGTTTTACTGGAGTCTGTTATTATTATTATTATGTAGCGTATAGTTGGACAAATTCACATGATATCACAAAGGTTACAATAGTACATACACCAAAATATAATTCTATGTACAGCACAATAAAAAATTTGATTTTATCATTGATTCAGTCCAACACAGAGTCGGTGGCCCCAAAGATGTCGCTCTCCTCTCTTTCATATGCTGTGAGGGGGCATTCTGTTGCAATATGGTGATGAATAGTGTGGCGAGGTTCTCCGCAGCTACAAGTCGGTGTTTCAGTGGGTTCCCATTTATAGAGCGAGTCACGACAGATGCCGTGGAACGTTCTTATCCTGTTGAGGATTGTCTACTCAAGGCGAGGCAGCTCCATTCCTGGTTTACAGGGTGTTCCATAAGTAATGGTAAATATAAGTGAAAACAAAACTCAGAGTCGATCTCCACAAAATACTAAGTCTAAAGTACAGTCTTTTTACCTTCTCTTTAATCCGAACCCTCGAGGCATGGTGGAATGCCTTCTTAGAAGCTGTGGAGTTGGATCGCAGAGAGACATACTTGGATTGTAGGCCTCTACGCAGGCACTCGGAGTTGAACCATATGTCTAGACGGGTAAACTTCCTCCTTAGTACGTTCTTCTGGAGTTCACGGACCAGAAAAGTTTAACCAGCTGATTGTATCGAAAAGTAGTAGTCCATATGCACACAGTGGAGTGGTGAGTGTAAGTGAAAACAAAACTCTGAGTCGATCTCCACAAAATATTCGTTTTGTGGAGATCTACTCTGAATTTTTTCGTAAAACTAGATATTCGGAGGTTTTTGAGGATAACAAATTTGATTATCAACTCAGTTTTAAGCCAGTGCGTAGAGGTTGCCACTTGTAGCAAATAATTCGTCTTGAAATTGACACAACTTTTTTCTGGTATAGCCAAGTGACAACTGGAACCCGAATATCTGTCTCCCAGTATCTTCTAGCCAAAAAAGGTTAGTGGTATGCGAGCGAAAGAGAGGGATGGCGCATGACGTTGATGTCATGTGGACTTGCATGGATAAAATGGCTTGTGAAGCTAAACCAATGGAAGAAACTAGCAATACCAGACAAAACAAACCCAGGAAAAGAAGCCGTACCGAGGAACAATATATTGATCAATTTGATGTCGATCATATTAACGCAACATTGCAAGCATTGCTCAACAACACCAACGAATTAAACAAAAAAGTTGATTATCTAATTACAGAGAATAATTTGTTAAAGGAAGAAATTATTTTATTGAAACAACAACAAAATTCAACGAGGACTTCAGTTCAACAAGGAAAATCGTACGCAATGATGGCCAAAAACAATATGAATGTTTCTTATTCCGACAACACTAAAACTAATTCATCGATAACCAAAAACGACAATAAAACTTTACTAATTAGACAAAAATCAAATCAGTCTGATGTTTCTGTAGTAAAGCAGGATCTAAAGAATAAAGTAAATCCAACTGAGTTAGGCATTAGCCTTTCAATGGGCAAAACAACCAGAGATGGTGGTGTTATTCTTAATTGCAGTGGTCAACAGAATATAGATAACATTCAAACTGAAATACAAAATAAACTTGGTGACAAATACAGCGTGAATTGTCCAAAAATAAAGGAACATCGAGTGAAAGTTGTGGGCATAGAAGAAGAGGAATACAATCGTAAAAATGAAGAAATTGTTGAAAAAATAATAATTAAACAAAACCATATACAACACCGGGAGGAAACTGATTTTAAAATAAAGATTCTGCGAAAATCAAATGTGTTTAACAAAAGATTTAATATCATAATGGAAGTAGATACAAAGACTTACCAATTATTTACTGTAATGGAAAAAATTAGTATTGGTTGGACACGTTGTCCAATATACAGTGATTATGGCATTTTAAGGTGTTTAAATTGTTGTAGATATGGTCATCTAAGCAAAGAATGTAAAGAAAAAACTGTTTGTCCTAGATGTAGTGAAGACCATGAACTGAAAAACTGTAATAATAAAACAAACAAATGTATAAATTGTGTTACGTCAAACAGTAAATATGGATTAAAACTGGACACCAATCATGTAGTTTGGGATGTGCAAGGCTGTGATGTGTATAGACGTTGTGAACAGGTGCAAATGAATAAATTCAAGAAATAGCAACTAGATACTGAAATCAGTTTAACATCCGATGTTGTTTATTTTAATTGCCAGGGCTTTTTGAACAACAAAGACAGTGTCAACGTTTTACTTAATGACTGGAAACCTAAATTAGTGTTTATGTCGGAAACACATGTAACACCGAATATTGATTATTCAGAGATTCAAGTTGGCGGTTATCAAGTTGAACAGTGCTTATCTTCGAACCCTAGAACTGGTGGAGTGATGGCATTGGTGAGAAGTGACATTAAATATAGACTCAAAACGAGTGAATCTATTCAAGGCTATGTTTGGATGTTATCCCTTGAAGTTGTTATAGAAGGTCAGAAGTATTTGTGTAGTGTACTATATCATCCACCACAACTAGAAAATGCTAAATTCATGGACTACTTTACTAGTTACTTAGACAGGGTAAGTGACATTGATGGCACTAACATTATTATGGGGGATTTCAACTATGATCTTTTAAACACGTCATACTATGCTGACAAAATAACGAATATTATTTACTCAAATGGTTTTTCCCAAATTATCAATTTTCCAACCAGAATAACTGACAAAAGTGAAACCCTAATCGATTTTATAGTTACAAATGAAAAGTCTTTAAAGTGCACAGTACATTTAACTCCCAGAACTGGAGACCACTGTTTGTTGTCAATTAATCTGGAAAAAGCGAAAGAATATCCTTTTGAAACAACACAATTTAAAAGGTGCACAAAAAATTATAATACAGATTACCTACAACATTCATTGTTAAACACCACTTATAATAATGATACAGTAGATATAAATGTTCTAGCAAATAATTTTACAGAAAGCATAAGCCAAATTCTTGATGAAATGTGCCCTATGAAGAAAGTTAAGTTCAAACAGAAATACTCAGACAAAAAATGGATAACAACGGAAATTAAAGAATTAATGAAAAAGAGAGATACACTTTATCGTAGGGCGGTTTATGAGAAGACAAAGGAGAATTGGAATGAATTTAAAAGAGTCAGGAATCAGATTGTGGAACAAATAAAAATCGAAAAGGATAACTACTTTCATAGAATGATTGATCAAAATAAGGGAAACCCAAAAGAGCTATGGAAAAATTTAAAAGTCCTTCTTCCTGGAAAAAACAATGGAGTCCCTAATGAAATTTTATTTGGACAAGAAGTGTGTACAGACGAGGTGTTGATCTCTAAACGATTTAATGAATACTTTGTTAATAGTATTGCCGATATTGTGTCCGTCATTCCACAATTTAATGGTGTAGAAAATACTATGACAGCCATCTCCACTTTTACTGAGTTTTCTAAATTTGAAAGTGTGTCATTGTCAACTATAAAGAAACATGTTTATGGTATGAAAAACGTAGGCGGTGGGGAAACTGGAATCTCAACTAGTGTACTTAAGGACGTTTTCTGTGTAATAGGAAATCGCCTCCTAGACATTATAAATACTTCACTCTCTGCTGGCGTCTTTCCGCAAGAGTGGAAAACATCGACGGTGATTCCAGTTCCAAAGATTCCAGGCACAACTAACCATGTGGAGTTTAGACCGATTAATACAGTCGCTGTCTATGAGAAGGTCCTAGAGATGGTGGTCAAAGAACAACTTCAATCATTCTGTGATAGTAATAACATTTTAGTGTCTAACCAGTCTGGTTTTCGACAACGTCATTCTTGTGAGTCTGTGATAATTAATATATGTGATGATTTCCTAAAAGCTGCGGACAGTGGTAATTTTGTATTGGCTGTGTTTCTGGACTTTAGAAGAGCTTTCGAAACTATCGATAGATTTACATTAGTGAAGAAAATGGAAAAGTTGGAAATACGGGGTCCAGTTCTGAATTGGTTCAAGTCATACTTATTTGAAAGAAGTCAAAAAGTCAGATTTAAGAACAGTGTGTCTAATCCAATAAATACAATGTATGGGGTGCCGCAAGGAACTGTATTGGGGCCTTTATTATTTTTACTGTACATTAATGACATTGTTAGCGTAATTAATGGTAGTAATATTGAGTTGTTTGCAGACGACACAATGTTATATGTAGTTGGAAATGATGTAAGTGAAATGGCTAGGACAATTAACAGTGATTTGGACCGCATTTTTGAATGGTTATGTGTAAATAAATTAAGCATTAATACCTCGAAATCTAAATTTTGCATATTTGGGAAAAAATATATGTTGCATAGTCTTCATATAGAAAACATAAACATTAAAATCAACAACGACAGGTTAATACATGAAAGTAGAATTAAATATCTTGGAGTTATGTTGGATTCTGAACTAACTTTTCGTCCGCATGCTGACTATATCATGAGAAAATTTTCACAAAGAGTTGGATTTATTTATACAGTGCGTTTTTTTTAACGCGCAACATAGGATTTTACGTGTTAAATTTTTAAGCCCATGTTAGACCATTTTATTTTGGAATTGCAAGTCTATAACTTGACGGGTGTGTCTTTAGTACCCTGAAGCTTAAGTAAGTGTACCAATTTGGTCTAAAAAGTGATTAAAAACTGGAAAAAAATCATTTTTTTTCGAAAAGATTTTATCGTTCCATACTCCCTGTATGCATTGTTGTTCCTTGTTGTTTTTATACTGGCAGGGCAGGTAGCAGGTAAAGTGACATATTTTGACTGCATCACGACTGCATTGACTGATCTTTTGAACGTCAAAAGGGCATTTTGATTGTTTGGAATACTGTTTGGCTTCAAATGGAGGTCACTTTGAACAATTCAGTTATAAAAATACTTCTTTTGTTCTTAACTTTCTTGATATAAAGTTAATGATCACCCTGATTTACTTTCTACGCCAAATTTTACCTGCTACCTGCCGTGCCAGTATCAAAAACAACAAAGAACAACAATGCATACAGGGAGTAAGAAACGATAAAACCTTATCCAAAAAAGATGATTTTTTGCAAGCTTTTTAACACTTTTTAGGCCGAATTGGTAAACTTACTTAAGCTTCAGAGTACGAAACAGCCACCCGTCAAGTTTTATACTTGTAGTTCCAAAATAACATGGTCTAACATGGGCTTAAAAATTTAACACGTAAAATCCTATGTTGCGCGTTAGAAAAAACGCACTAGAGTTGGCAGAAATCTTTCTATGTATACCAAGTATCTTATGTATAACTGTCTGGCGGCACCGTATCTTAAATTTTGTTCTGCATTGTTATACAATTTGCCAAACTACAAAATAAATGAATTTCAAGTAATTCAAAATAGAGCATTAAGAACAATTTTAAAATGTAACAGATACACTCCTGTAAAGTTGATGTTGAGTGTTGCCAATGTCATGTCGGTTGAACAAGGACTTATCTATGATGCCTATGTTTTTCTCTATAAATTAAGAAATAAATTACTACCTGCCTATATCTGTGATAGAGTAACATATTTTAAGGACGTTCATAATTATCAAACAAGAAATTGTAACGATTTTATCTTAGTTGATAGGTATCGCTCAAACAAAATGTCAAACTCCATCTTATGTAGAGGACTATCTGAGTACAATAAGCTACCAAATGATTTGAAAAACTGTGATAATTTTAAAAATTTTAGTACAATGTTGAGGAATTATGTGCTGTCCAACATGTAAGGTAGTCGCCTCATCGATTTAAATCAGATTTTTTCAAAAAATGGATGGTTTCGTGTCGATCTAAAGACAGATTCATACAAACACATGCAAAATGGTTGAGTTTGCAAATGAAATTTTTCAAAAGAAGCAATCAAGTCAAACGAATATCAAGCAATAAAGGTCGACCTACCTAAAGTATCTTTTGAAGATAGCAGTGATCGTTCCAAACGAATGAAAACTAGTAATTTGCGAAATACATCTAGTGCAGTAGAACTCGCCCATGCAACGCAAATGAACTTTCGTGCCGAAGGAAACAATCAAGCTGCAAAAATACTCAAAGACATTACCAATACACCATCAAAAGCTCACGAGTATTGCAACGCCTTAAAAGATCAAACAACAACTGAACAACTTATACTAAATTGAGTGCTGATGAGGCACTTTCTCTTCTAATAGAAGCAAAGTTAAGCAAGAGTCAATACAATTTAATCAGGCGTCAAGTCATAGAAAAAAACTCTCATATTTATCCTTCCTATGATGAAATCCTTAAAGCAAAGAAGCGATATTACCCTAACTCAATAATTGTCTCTTCGGATACTGTAGCCGAAGTTCCAATGCAGTCAATGCTGAATCATACTTGCAAAAGATTGCTTCAGTTACAAGAAGAAGTTATTGATAGTTTAAACTCCTGCTCAAACGTAAATTTAGTTTTAATATGTAAATGGGGCCTAGACGGTTCTTCAGGTCAATCGGAGTACAAACAAAAATTTGACAAAACCGGTAGTTCTGACTCTAGTATAAAATTGACATCATTAGTACCCATAAGGCTTATATATCGTACAGAAACCAATAAAAATAATCAAATAATTTGGCAAAATGTAAGAACATCATCGCCTCGTTTTTGTCGTCCTTTAAAATTACAGTTCATTCACGAAACAGCAGAGCTAATTAAACTAGAAAAAGAGTTTGTGGACCGTCAAATTAATAATATCGTTCCATTTACTTGTACCATTAATAACTCAAATGTAACTGTTAATTTTGAACTACATTTTACAATGATTGACGGTAAAGTTTGCAATTCTTTAACTTCAAACAAATCTTCTCAAAGATGTTATATTTGTGGAGCCTGTTCTAAAGACTTTAATAATATCGACAATATTGTTCTACGACCAGCAAATACTGATAACTTTAAGTATGGCCTGTCTACTTTACATGCTTGGATACGTTTTTTTGAATGTCTCTTACATTTAGCTTATAAAATGGATATTAAAAAATGGCAAGCTAGAAGTGATATTGATAAACAAATTGTATTGGATACCAAAAAGCGTATTCAAGGGCAATTGCGCAACCAGATAGGGCTTATTGTTGATAAGCCTAAGCCCGGTTTTGGTACTGCAAGACTTTTTTGTGACATTGTATCCTTGGTATGCCATGACTCCAACTATACACAAAATTTTAATACATGGCTTTGAAGTTATTAAATCATTTTGCTTGCCAATACGACAATTATCCAAGGAAGCACAAGAGGCACGCAACAAGGATATCAAGAAGTATAGAGGGGATTTTTCCAGAAAAACATCCAGAAAAGATAACATACGAGATATAATAAATTGCCTTCTGGTTTCGTCAGATCCTTGCATCTCGAGTTTACGTAAACTACCTATTAAAAAATTAAAATGTTTCCGTCCTGAAACTTTTGAGTTATTAGATACTCCAAAAGTAAATAATTCCACGGATACTAAGTTTTTAGAGTTAAGTAGTTCTGATGAAAAATAAAAATATCATTAGGTATTTTTTTAATTAAAAAGATGTTTTTGATATTTTTAATGAATTATGTACGATATATAAGACCTTAAAATGAAATCATTAGACACATTGAACCGAATATTACCATTCAGCACTTTACTTTAACTAACAACTATTTATCTTTATGAAATACTCTGTATATTATATTGGGCGACTATTAATTTCTTTAAAAACCTGCTTAAAAAATTCCATGGTGTCATTTATTAAAAATTCCTTAACTGTATTTAACTCTTTTAATTATTGCCTAGATTTTTTAAAAATCTTGTTGTTTTGAAAGCGAGGTACCTACCCAAACAACACAGCTATAACCAATGGATGTCCATTAGATGCTTTGATTCCATCTGTTGGGGTGGGGTAATCAATGAAACTGTGTAATAATTTGAGTGGACAGTATTAACTTTGATTCTTGAACATGCATCAAGGTAAAACAATAAAAAGGTGAACAGATTTACAAAATCATGCCGCCATGCTTGAGCCAAAAAAAAAACAACTCCAAAAACGATTAACAATTAAAATTAGGTTAGGTATACATAAAACCTTCCTTTCGTCTTTTTACAAACTAACACTACTTTCGGCCACTTATACCTCGACACCATCAATGTGCCCATCCAATGTATGTCCATATCTAAGAGAAATTCAACCTTTTGGACATCCATTCTTCTCTTCTTCTTGTGCATATTTACTAATGAATGTTTGCTACCACATGGCACATTTGTGTTCCGTCTCTGGCCGTGTGTCCCTGTTGAAAATGCTTAATTAAACCCAATAAAAAAATTGCCTATAAGGTTTAATAAGAATGAATGTGTGTATTGGAGACCTGAGTTTGATAAAGTTTCTATGAGGATTGGATCATTAAATCGTTTGTTTCCATCAGGAAATACCTATTAGTTTCTAGTAGCTTTAGTATGCATTGAAACTGGTAGGTCACAACAAACCTAATAAGATTTAACAAGTGTCTATTAGAAGTGCTATTGGTTTCTACAATAAATCTCTAGTAAGCTATACTGGGGATATAGTGTTTTCTGAATTATACTTTATTAGTTTCAATGGGTTTTAGTTTGTCATTATTACTATTGGAATTTATTAGCCTAAATTGGAACAGTATCTAATAACTTATCTCAAATAGTTTCAATTAGGCTTTCCTATTGCTTGATTTATTGGAAAATTTATAGTGCTTTCAAAACCATTTAAAAAAAAGAAACGAGTGCATAACTCCGTTATTTGAACAAAACAGCAAAAAAGTGTAATAAGAAGTGTGGTAGCAAACTAAATTCTGTATAAGAATGCGTCAGAGCCCTTTTGCCCTAAAAGGTCATTTGAGGGAGATATTCCTCCAAAAGGATTTTAAAAAAATAAACGAGTGCATAACTCCGTTATTTGAACAAAATAGGAAAAAAGTGTAATAAGAAGTGTTGTAGCAAACTAAATTCTTTTCAAGATCTCTTCAGGGAACTTTTGCCCTAAAGGGTCATTTGAGGGAGATATTCCTCCAAAAGTATTTTAAAAAAAGAAATGAGTGCATAACTCCGTTATTTGAACAAAATAGCAAAAAAGCGTAATAAGACGAGTTGTAGCAAACTAAATTCTCTACAAGATCGCGTCAGGGCACTTTTGCCCTAAAAGGTCATTTGAGGGAGATATTCCTCCAAAAGTATTTAAAAAAAAGAAACGAGTGCATAACTCCGTTATTTGAACAAAATAGCAAAAAAGTGTAATAAGAAGAGTTGTAGCAAACTAAATTCTCTTCAAGATTCCCTCAGGGAACTTTTGCCCTAAAGGGTCATTTGAGGGAGATATTCCTCCAAAAGTATTTTAAAAAAAGAAACGAGTGCATAACTCCGTTATTTGAACAAAATAGCAAAAAAGTGTAATAAGAAGAATTGTAGCAAACTAATTCCTCTACAAGATCTCTTCAGGGAACTTTTGCCCTAAAGGGTCATTTGAGGGAGATATTCCTCCAAAAGTATTTTAAAAAAAGAAACGAGTGCATAACTCTGTTATTTGAACAAAATAGCAAAAAAGTGTAATAAGAAGAATTGTAGCAAACTAAATTCTCTACAAGATCGCGTCAGGGCGCTTTTGCCCTAAAAGGTCATTTGAGGGAGATAATCCTCCAAAACGATTTTAAAAAAAGAAACGAGTGCATAACTCCGTTATTTGAACAAAATAGCAAAAAAGTGTAATAAGAAGAGTTGTAGCAAACTAAATTCGCTACAAGATCGCGTCAGGGCACTTTTGCCCTAAAGGGTCATTTGAGGGAGATATTCATCCAAAAGTATTTTAAAAAAAGAAACGAGTGCATAACTCCGTTATTTGAACAAAATAGCAAAAAAGCGCAATAAGAAGAGTTGTAGCAAACTAAATTCTCTTCAAGATCTCTTCAGGGAACTTTTGCCCTAAAAGGTGATTTGAGGGAGATATTCCTCCAAAAGTATTTTAAAAAAAGAAACGAGTGCATTACTCCGTTATTTGAACAAAATAGCAAAAAAGTGTAATAAGAAGAGTTGTAGCAAACTAAATTCTCTTCAAGATCTCTTCAGGGAACTTTTGCCCTAAAGGGTCATTTGAGGGAGATATTCCTCCAAAAGTATTTTAAAAAAAGAAACGAGTGCATAACTCCGTTATTTGAACAAAATAGCAAAAAAGTGTAATAAGACGAGTTGTAGCAAACTAAATTCTCTTCAAGATCTCTTCAGGGAACTTTTGCCCTAAAGGGTCATTTGAGGGAGATATTCCTCCAAAAGTATTTTAAAAAAAGAAACGAGTGCATAACTCCGTTATTTGAACAAAATAGCAAAAAAGCGTAATAAGACGAGTTGTAGCAAACTAAATTCTCTTCAAGATCTCTTCAGGGAACTTTTGCCCTAAAAGGTGATTTGAGGGAGATATTCCTCCAAAAGTATTTTAAAAAAAGAAACGAGTGCATTACTCCGTTATTTGAACAAAATAGCAAAAAAGTGTAATAAGAAGAGTTGTAGCAAACTAAATTCTCTACAAGATCGCGTCAGGGCACTTTTGCCCTAAAGGGTCATTTGAGGGAGATATTCCTCCAAAACTATTTTAAAAAACGAAATGAATGCATAACTCCGTTATTTGAACAAAATAGGAAAAAAGTGTAATAAGAAGAATTGTAGCAAACTAAATTCTCTACAAGATCGCGTCAGGGCACTTTTGCCCTACAAGGTCATTTGAGGGAGATATTCCTCCAAAAGTATTTTAAAAAACGAAACGAGTGCATAACTCCGTTATTTGAACAAAATAGCAAAAAAGCGTAATAAGAAGAGTTGTAGCAAACTAAATTCTCTACAAGATCGCGTCAGGGCACTTTTGCCCTACAAGGTCATTTGAGGGAGATATTCCTCCAAAAGTATTTTAAAAAAAGAAACGAGTGCATTACTCCGTTATTTGAACAAAATAGCAAAAAAGTGTAATAAGAAGAGTTTTAGCAAACTAAATTCTCTTCAAGATCTCTTCAGGGAACTTTTGCCCTAAAGGGTCATTTGAGGGAGATATTCATCCAAAAGTATTTTAAAAAAAGAAACGAGTGCATAACTCCGTTATTTGAACAAAATAGCAAAAAAGCGCAATAAGAAGAGTTGTAGCAAACTAAATTCTCTTCAAGATCTCTTCAGGGAACTTTTGCCCTAAAAGGTGATTTGAGGGAGATATTCCTCCAAAAGTATTTTTAAAAACGAAACGAGTGCATAACTCCGTTATTTGAACAAAATATCAAAAAAGTGTAATAAGAAGAATTGTAGCAAACTAATTCGTCTACAAGATCGTGTCAGGGCACTTTTGCACTAAAAGGTCATTTGAGGGAGATATTCCTCCAAAACGATTTTAAAAAAAGAAACGAGTGCATAACTCCGTTATTTGAACAAAATAGCAAAAAAGCGCAATAAGAAGAGTTGTAGCAAACTAAATTCTCTTCAAGATCTCTTCAGGGAACTTTTGCCCTAAAGGGTCATTTGAGGGAGATATTCATCCAAAAGTATTTTAAAAAAAGAAATGAATGCATAACTCCGTTATTTGAACAAAATAGCAAAAAAGCGCAATAAGAAGAGTTGTAGCAAACTAAATTCTCTTCAAGATCTCTTCAGGGAACTTTTGCCCTAAAGGGTCATTTGAGGGAGATATTCATCCAAAAGTATTTTAAAAAAAGAAATGAATGCATAACTCCGTTATTTGAACAAAATAGCAAAAAAGTGTAATAAGAAGAATTGTAGCAAACTAATTCGTCTACAAGATCGTGTCAGGGCACTTCTGCCCTAAAGGGTCATTTGAGGGAGATATTCATCCAAAAGTATTTTAAAAAAAGAAACGAGTGCATAACCTCGTTATTTGAACAAAATAGCAAAAAAGTGTAATAAGAAGAGTTGTAGCAAACTAATTCGTCTACAAGATCTCTTCAGGGAACTTTTGCCCTAAATGGCCATTTGAGGGAGATATTCCTCGAAAACGATTTTAAAAAAAGAAACGAGTGCATAACTCTGTTATTTGAACAAAATAGGAAAAAAGTGTAATAAAAAGAATTGTAGCAAACTAATTCGTCTACAAGATCTCTTCAGGAAACATCTGCCCTAAAGGGTCATTTGAGGGAGATATTCCTCCAAAAGTATTTTAAAAAAAGAAACGAGTGCATAACTCCGTTATTTGAACAAAATAGCAAAAAAGTGTAATAAAAAGAATTGTAGCAAACTAATTCGTCTACAAGATCTCTTCAGGGAACTTTTGCCCTAAATGGCCATTTGAGGGAGATATTCCTCGAAAACGATTTTAAAAAAAGAAACGAGTGCATAACTCTGTTATTTGAACAAAATAGGAAAAAAGTGTAATAAAAAGAATTGTAGCAAACTAATTCGTCTACAAGATCTCTTCAGGAAACATCTGCCCTAAAGGGTCATTTGAGGGAGATATTCCTCCAAAAGTATTTTAAAAAAAGAAACGAGTGCATAACTCTGTTATTTGAACAAAATAGGAAAAAAGTGTAATAAGAAGAGTTGTAGCAAACTAATTCGTCTACAAGATCTCTTCAGGAAACTTTTGCCCTAAAGGGTCATTTGAGGGAGATATTCCTCCAAAAGTATTTTAAAAAAAGAAACGAGTGCATAACTCCGTTATTTGAACAAAATAGCAAAAAAGCGTAATAAGACGAGTTGTAGCAAACTAAATTCTCTACAAGATCGCGTCAGGGCACTTTTGCCCTAAAGGGTCATTTGAGGGAGATATTCCTCCAGAACTATTTTAAAAAACGAAATGAATGCATAACTCCGTTATTTGAACAAAATAGCAAAAAAGTGTAATAAGAAGAGTTGTAGCAAACTAAATTCGCTACAAGATCGCGTCAGGGCACTTTTGCCCTAAAGGGTCATTTGAGGGAGATATTCCTCCAAAACGATTTTAAAAAAAGAAACGAGTGCATTACTCCGTTATTTGAACAAAATAGCAAAAAAGTGTAATAAAAAGAATTGTAGCAAACTAATTCGTCTACAAGATCTCTTCAGGGAACTTTTGCCCTAAAGGGTCATTTGAGGGAGATATTCCTCCAAAAGTATTTTAAAAAAAGAAACGAGTGCATAACTCCGTTATTTGAACAAAATAGCAAAAAAGCGCAATAAGAAGAGTTGTAGCAAACTAAATTCTCTACAAGATCGCGTCAGGGCACTTTTGCCCTAAAGGGTCATTTGAGGGAGATATTCCTCCAAAACTATTTTAAAAAACGAAATGAATGCATAACTCCGTTATTTGAACAAAATAGCAAAAAAGTGTAATAAGAAGAGTTGTAGCAAACTAAATTCGCTACAAGATCGCGTCAGGGCACTTTTGCCCTAAAGGGTCATTTGAGGGAGATATTCATCCAAAAGTATTTTAAAAAAAGAAACGAGTGCATAACTCCGTTATTTGAACAAAATAGCAAAAAAGCGCAATAAGAAGAGTTGTAGCAAACTAAATTCTCTTCAAGATCTCTTCAGGGAACTTTTGCCCTAAAAGGTGATTTGAGGGAGATATTCCTCCAAAAGTATTTTTAAAAACGAAACGAGTGCATAACTCCGTTATTTGAACAAAATAGCAAAAAAGCGCAATAAGAAGAGTTGTAGCAAACTAAATTCTCTTCAAGATCTCTTCAGGGCACTTTTGCCCTAAAGGGTCATTTGAGGGAGATATTCCTCCAAAACTATTTTAAAAAACGAAATGAATGCATAACTCCGTTATTTGAACAAAATAGGAAAAAAGTGTAATAAGAAGAATTGTAGCAAACTAATTCCTCTACAAGATCTCTTCAGGGAACTTTTGCCCTAAAGGGTCATTTGAGGGAGATATTCATCCAAAAGTATTTTAAAAAAAGAAACGAGTGCATTACTCCGTTATTTGAACAAAATATCAAAAAAGTGTAATAAGAAGAATTGTAGCAAACTAATTCCTCTACAAGATCTCTTCAGGGAACTTTTGCCCTAAAGGGTCATTTGAGGGAGATATTCCTCCAAAAGTATTTTAAAAAAAGAAACGAGTGCATAACCTCGTTATTTGAACAAAATAGCAAAAAAGTGTAATAAGAAGAGTTGTAGCAAACTAAATTCTCTACAAGATCGCGTCAGGGCACTTTTGCCCTAAAGGGTCATTTGAGGGAGATATTCATCCAAAAGTATTTTAAAAAAAGAAACGAGTGCATTACTCCGTTATTTGAACAAAATAGCAAAAAAGTGTAATAAGAAGAGTTGTAGCAAACTAAATTCTCTACAAGATCGCGTCAGGGCACTTTTGCCCTAAAGGGTCATTTGAGGGAGATATTCATCCAAAAGTATTTTAAAAAAAGAAACGAGTGCATTACTCCGTTATTTGAACAAAATAGCAAAAAAGTGTAATAAGAAGAGTTGTAGCAAACTAAATTCTCTACAAGATCGCGTCAGGGCACTTTTGCCCTAAAGGGTCATTTGAGGGAGATATTCCTCCAAAAGTATTTTAAAAAAAGAAACGAGTGCATAACTCCGTTATTTGAACAAAATAGCAAAAAAGTGTAATAAGAAGAGTTGTAGCAAACTAAATTCTCTTCAAGATCTCTTCAGGGAACTTTTGCCCTAAAGGGTCATTTGAGGGAGATATTTCTCCAAAAGTATTTTAAAAAAAGAAACGAGTGCATAACTCCGTTATTTGAACAAAATAGCAAAAAAGTGTAATAAGAAGAGTTGTAGCAAACTAAATTCTCTTCAAGATCTCTTCAGGGAACTTTTGCCCTAAAGGGTCATTTGAGGGAGATATTTCTCCAAAAGTATTTTAAAAAAAGAAACGAGTGCATAACTCCGTTATTTGAACAAAATAGCAAAAAAGTGTAATAAGAAGAGTTGTAGCAAACTAATTCCTCTACAAGATCTCTTCAGGGAACTTTTGCCCTAAAGGGTCATTTGAGGGAGATATTCCTCCAAAACGATTTTAAAAAAAGAAACGAGTGCATAACTCCGTTATTTGAACAAAATAGCAAAAAAGTGTAATAAGAAGAGTTGTAGCAAACTAAATTCTCTTCAAGATCTCTTCAGGAAACTTTTGCCCTAAAGGGTCATTTGAGGGAGATATTCCTCCAAAACGATTTTAAAAAAAGAAACGAGTGCATAACTCCGTTATTTGAACAAAATAGCAAAAAAGTGTAATAAGAAGAGTTGTAGCAAACTAAATTCTCTTCAAGATCTCTTCAGGGAACTTTTGCCCTAAAGGGTCATTTGAGGGAGATATTTCTCCAAAAGTATTTTAAAAAAAGAAACGAGTGCATAACTCCGTTATTTGAACAAAATAGCAAAAAAGTGTAATAAGAAGAGTTGTAGCAAACTAATTCCTCTACAAGATCTCTTCAGGGAACTTTTGCCCTAAAGGGTCATTTGAGGGAGATATTCCTCCAAAACGATTTTAAAAAAAGAAACGAGTGCATAACTCCGTTATTTGAACAAAATAGCAAAAAAGTGTAATAAGAAGAGTTGTAGCAAACTAAATTCTCTACAAGATCGCGTCAGGGCACTTTTGCCCTAAAGGGTCATTTGAGGGAGATATTCATCCAAAAGTATTTTAAAAAAAGAAACGAGTGCATAACCTCGTTATTTGAACAAAATAGCAAAAAAGTGTAATAAGAAGAGTTGTAGCAAACTAAATTCTCTACAAGATCGCGTCAGGGCACTTTTGCCCTAAAGGGTCATTTGAGGGAGATATTCATCCAAAAGTATTTTAAAAAAAGAAACGAGTGCATTACTCCGTTATTTGAACAAAATAGCAAAAAAGTGTAATAAGAAGAGTTGTAGCAAACTAAATTCTCTTCAAGATCTCTTCAGGGAACTTTTGCCCTAAAGGGTCATTTGAGGGAGATATTCCTCCAAAACGATTTTAAAAAAATATACGAGTGCATAACTCCGTTATTTGAACAAAATAGCAAAAAAGTGTAATAAGAAGAATTGTAGCAAACTAATTCCTCTACAAGATCTCTTCAGGGAACTTTTGCCCTAAAGGGTCATTTGAGGGAGATATTCCTCCAAAACGATTTTAAAAAAAGAAACGAGTGCATAACTCCGTTATTTGAACAAAATAGCAAAAAAGTGTAATAAGAAGAGTTGTAGCAAACTAAATTCTCTACAAGATCGCGTCAGGGCACTTTTGCCCTAAAGGGTCATTTGAGGGAGATATTCATCCAAAAGTATTTTAAAAAAAGAAACGAGTGCATAACCTCGTTATTTGAACAAAATAGCAAAAAAGTGTAATAAGAAGAGTTGTAGCAAACTAAATTCTCTACAAGATCGCGTCAGGGCACTTTTGCCCTAAAGGGTCATTTGAGGGAGATATTCATCCAAAAGTATTTTTAAAAAAGAAACGAGTGCATTACTCCGTTATTTGAACAAAATATCAAAAAAGTGTAATAAGAAGAATTGTAGCAAACTAATTCCTCTACAAGATCTCTTCAGGGAACTTTTGCCCTAAAGGGTCATTTGAGGGAGATATTCCTCCAAAACGATTTTAAAAAAAGAAACGAGTGCATAACTCCGTTATTTGAACAAAATAGCAAAAAAGTGTAATAAGAAGAATTGTAGCAAACTAAATTCTCTTCAAGATCTCTTCAGGGAACTTTTGCCCTAAAGGGTCATTTGAGGGAGATATTCATCCAAAAGTATTTTAAAAAAAGAAATGAATGCATAACTCCGTTATTTGAACAAAATAGCAAAAAAGTGTAATAAGAAGAATTGTAGAAAACTAATTCGTCTACAAGATCGTGTCAGGGCACTTCTGCCCTAAAGGGTCATTTGAGGGAGATATTCATCCAAAAGTATTTTAAAAAAAGAAACGAGTGCATAACCTCGTTATTTGAACAAAATAGCAAAAAAGTGTAATAAGAAGAGTTGTAGCAAACTAAATTCTCTACAAGATCGCGTCAGGGCACATCTGCCCTAAAGGGTCATTTGAGGGAGATATTCATCCAAAACGATTTTAAAAAAAGAAACGAGTGCATAACTCCGTTATTTGAACAAAATAGCAAAAAAGTGTAATAAGAAGAATTGTAGCAAACTAAATTCTCTTCAAGATCTCTTCAGGGAACTTTTGCCCTAAAGGGTCATTTGAGGGAGATATTCATCCAAAAGTATTTTAAAAAAAGAAACGAGTGCATTACTCCGTTATTTGAACAAAATAGCAAAAAAGTGTAATAAAAAGAATTGTAGCAAACTAATTCGTCTACAAGATCTCTTCAGGGAACTTTTGCCCTAAATGGCCATTTGAGGGAGATATTCCTCGAAAACGATTTTAAAAAAAGAAACGAGTGCATAACTCTGTTATTTGAACAAAATAGGAAAAAAGTGTAATAAGAAGAGTTGTAGCAAACTAATTCGTCTACAAGATCTCTTCAGGAAACTTTTGCCCTAAAGGGTCATTTGAGGGAGATATTCCTCCAAAAGTATTTTAAAAAAAGAAACGAGTGCATAACTCCGTTATTTGAACAAAATAGCAAAAAAGCGTAATAAGACGAGTTGTAGCAAACTAAATTCTCTACAAGATCGCGTCAGGGCACTTTTGCCCTAAAGGGTCATTTGAGGGAGATATTCCTCCAGAACTATTTTAAAAAACGAAATGAATGCATAACTCCGTTATTTGAACAAAATAGCAAAAAAGTGTAATAAGAAGAGTTGTAGCAAACTAAATTCGCTACAAGATCGCGTCAGGGCACTTTTGCCCTAAAGGGTCATTTGAGGGAGATATTCCTCCAAAACGATTTTAAAAAAAGAAACGAGTGCATTACTCCGTTATTTGAACAAAATAGCAAAAAAGTGTAATAAAAAGAATTGTAGCAAACTAATTCGTCTACAAGATCTCTTCAGGGAACTTTTGCCCTAAAGGGTCATTTGAGGGAGATATTCCTCCAAAAGTATTTTAAAAAAAGAAACGAGTGCATAACTCCGTTATTTGAACAAAATAGCAAAAAAGCGCAATAAGAAGAGTTGTAGCAAACTAAATTCTCTTCAAGATCTCTTCAGGGAACTTTTGCCCTAAAAGGTGATTTGAGGGAGATATTCCTCCAAAAGTATTTTTAAAAACGAAACGAGTGCATAACTCCGTTATTTGAACAAAATAGCAAAAAAGCGCAATAAGAAGAGTTGTAGCAAACTAAATTCTCTTCAAGATCTCTTCAGGGCACTTTTGCCCTAAAGGGTCATTTGAGGGAGATATTCCTCCAAAACTATTTTAAAAAACGAAATGAATGCATAACTCCGTTATTTGAACAAAATAGGAAAAAAGTGTAATAAGAAGAATTGTAGCAAACTAATTCCTCTACAAGATCTCTTCAGGGAACTTTTGCCCTAAAGGGTCATTTGAGGGAGATATTCATCCAAAAGTATTTTAAAAAAAGAAACGAGTGCATTACTCCGTTATTTGAACAAAATAGGAAAAAAGTGTAATAAGAAGAATTGTAGCAAACTAATTCCTCTACAAGATCTCTTCAGGGAACTTTTGCCCTAAAGGGTCATTTGAGGGAGATATTCCTCCAAAAGTATTTTAAAAAAGAAACGAGTGCATAACCTCGTTATTTGAACAAAATAGCAAAAAAGTGTAATAAGAAGAGTTGTAGCAAACTAAATTCTCTACAAGATCGCGTCAGGGCACTTTTGCCCTAAAGGGTCATTTGAGGGAGATATTCATCCAAAAGTATTTTAAAAAAAGAAACGAGTGCATAACTCCGTTATTTGAACAAAATAGCAAAAAAGTGTAATAAAAAGAATTGTAGCAAACTAATTCGTCTACAAGATCTCTTCAGGGAACTTTTGCCCTAAAGGGTCATTTGAGGGAGATATTCCTCCAAAAGTATTTTAAAAAAAGAAACGAGTGCATAACTCCGTTATTTGAACAAAATAGCAAAAAAGTGTAATAAGAAGAATTGTAGCAAACTAATTCCTCTACAAGATCGTGTCAGGGCACTTTTGCACTAAAAGGTCATTTGAGGGAGATATTCCTCCAAAAGTATTTTAAAAAAAGAAACGAGTGCATAACTCCGTTATTTGAACAAAATAGCAAAAAAGTGTAATAAGAAGAGTTGTAGCAAACTAAATTCTCTTCAAGATCTCTTCAGGGAACTTTTGCCCTAAAGGGTCATTTGAGGGAGATATTCCTCCAAAACGATTTTAAAAAAAGAAACGAGTGCATAACTCCGTTATTTGAACAAAATAGCAAAAAAGTGTAATAAGAAGAGTTGTAGCAAACTAAATTCTCTTCAAGATCTCTTCAGGGAACTTTTGCCCTAAAGGGTCATTTGAGGGAGATATTTCTCCAAAAGTATTTTAAAAAAAGAAACGAGTGCATAACTCCGTTATTTGAACAAAATAGCAAAAAAGTGTAATAAGAAGAGTTGTAGCAAACTAAATTCTCTTCAAGATCTCTTCAGGGAACTTTTGCCCTAAAGGGTCATTTGAGGGAGATATTCCTCCAAAACTATTTTAAAAAACGAAATGAATGCATAACTCCGTTATTTGAACAAAATAGCAAAAAAGCGTAATAAGACGAGTTGTAGCAAACTAAATTCTCTTCAAGATCTCTTCAGGGAACTTTTGCCCTAAAGGGTCATTTGAGGGAGATATTCCTCCAAAACGATTTTAAAAAAAGAAACGAGTGCATTACTCCGTTATTTGAACAAAATAGCAAAAAAGTGTAATAAAAAGTGTTGTAGCAAACTAAATTCTCTACAAGACCGCGTCAGGGCACTTTTGCCCTAAAGGGTCATTTGAGGGAGATATTCCTCCAAAAGTATTTTTTAAAATGAAACGAGAGCATAACTCCGTTATTTGAACAAAATAGCAAAAAAGCGCAATAAGAAGAGTTGTAGCAAACTAAATTCTCTTCAAGATCTCTTCAGGGAACTTTTGCCCTAAAGGGTCATTTGAGGGAGATATTCCTCCAAAACTATTTTAAAAAACGAAATGAATGCATAACTCCGTTATTTGAACAAAATAGCAAAAAAGCGCAATAAGAAGAGTTGTAGCAAACTAAATTCTCTTCAAGATCTCTTCAGGGAACTTTTGCCCTAAAAGGTGATTTGAGGGAGATATTCCTCCAAAAGTATTTTAAAAAACGAAACGAGTGCATAACTCCGTTATTTGAACAAAATAGCAAAAAAGCGCAATAAGAAGAGTTGTAGCAAACTAAATTCTCTTCAAGATCTCTTCAGGGAACTTTTGCCCTAAAAGGTGATTTGAGGGAGATATTCCTCCAAAAGTATTTTAAAAAACGAAACGAGTGCATAACTCCGTTATTTGAACAAAATAGCAAAAAAGCGCAATAAGAAGAGTTGTAGCAAACTAAATTCTCTTCAAGATCTCTTCAGGGAACTTTTGCCCTAAAGGGTCATTTGAGGGAGATATTCCTCCAAAACTATTTTAAAAAACGAAATGAATGCATAACTCCGTTATTTGAACAAAATAGCAAAAAAGCGTAATAAGACGAGTTGTAGCAAACTAAATTCTCTTCAAGATCTCTTCAGGGAACTTTTTCCCTAAAGGGTCATTTGAGGGAGATATTCCTCCAAAACTATTTTAAAAAACGAAATGAATGCATAACTCCGTTATTTGAACAAAATAGCAAAAAAGTGTAATAAAAAGAATTGTAGCAAACTAATTCGTCTACAAGATCTCTTCAGGGAACTTTTGCCCTAAAGGGTCATTTGAGGGAGATATTCCTCCAAAAGTATTTTAAAAAAAGAAACGAGTGCATAACTCCGTTATTTGAACAAAATAGCAAAAAAGCGCAATAAGAAGAGTTGTAGCAAACTAAATTCTCTTCAAGATCTCTTCAGGGAACTTTTGCCCTAAAAGGTGATTTGAGGGAGATATTCCTCCAAAAGTATTTTTAAAAACGAAACGAGTGCATAACTCCGTTATTTGAACAAAATAGCAAAAAAGCGCAATAAGAAGAGTTGTAGCAAACTAAATTCTCTTCAAGATCTCTTCAGGGCACTTTTGCCCTAAAGGGTCATTTGAGGGAGATATTCCTCCAAAACTATTTTAAAAAACGAAATGAATGCATAACTCCGTTATTTGAACAAAATAGGAAAAAAGTGTAATAAGAAGAATTGTAGCAAACTAATTCCTCTACAAGATCTCTTCAGGGAACTTTTGCCCTAAAGGGTCATTTGAGGGAGATATTCATCCAAAAGTATTTTAAAAAAAGAAACGAGTGCATTACTCCGTTATTTGAACAAAATAGGAAAAAAGTGTAATAAGAAGAATTGTAGCAAACTAATTCCTCTACAAGATCTCTTCAGGGAACTTTTGCCCTAAAGGGTCATTTGAGGGAGATATTCCTCCAAAAGTATTTTAAAAAAAGAAACGAGTGCATAACCTCGTTATTTGAACAAAATAGCAAAAAAGTGTAATAAGAAGAGTTGTAGCAAACTAAATTCTCTACAAGATCGCGTCAGGGCACTTTTGCCCTAAAGGGTCATTTGAGGGAGATATTCATCCAAAAGTATTTTAAAAAAAGAAACGAGTGCATAACTCCGTTATTTGAACAAAATAGCAAAAAAGTGTAATAAAAAGAATTGTAGCAAACTAATTCGTCTACAAGATCTCTTCAGGGAACTTTTGCCCTAAAGGGTCATTTGAGGGAGATATTCCTCCAAAAGTATTTTAAAAAAAGAAACGAGTGCATAACTCCGTTATTTGAACAAAATAGCAAAAAAGTGTAATAAGAAGAATTGTAGCAAACTAATTCCTCTACAAGATCGTGTCAGGGCACTTTTGCACTAAAAGGTCATTTGAGGGAGATATTCCTCCAAAAGTATTTTAAAAAAAGAAACGAGTGCATAACTCCGTTATTTGAACAAAATAGCAAAAAAGTGTAATAAGAAGAGTTGTAGCAAACTAAATTCTCTTCAAGATCTCTTCAGGGAACTTTTGCCCTAAAGGGTCATTTGAGGGAGATATTCCTCCAAAACGATTTTAAAAAAAGAAACGAGTGCATAACTCCGTTATTTGAACAAAATAGCAAAAAAGTGTAATAAGAAGAGTTGTAGCAAACTAAATTCTCTTCAAGATCTCTTCAGGGAACTTTTGCCCTAAAGGGTCATTTGAGGGAGATATTTCTCCAAAAGTATTTTAAAAAAAGAAACGAGTGCATAACTCCGTTATTTGAACAAAATAGCAAAAAAGTGTAATAAGAAGAGTTGTAGCAAACTAAATTCTCTTCAAGATCTCTTCAGGGAACTTTTGCCCTAAAGGGTCATTTGAGGGAGATATTCCTCCAAAACTATTTTAAAAAACGAAATGAATGCATAACTCCGTTATTTGAACAAAATAGCAAAAAAGCGTAATAAGACGAGTTGTAGCAAACTAAATTCTCTTCAAGATCTCTTCAGGGAACTTTTGCCCTAAAGGGTCATTTGAGGGAGATATTCCTCCAAAACGATTTTAAAAAAAGAAACGAGTGCATTACTCCGTTATTTGAACAAAATAGCAAAAAAGTGTAATAAAAAGTGTTGTAGCAAACTAAATTCTCTACAAGACCGCGTCAGGGCACTTTTGCCCTAAAGGGTCATTTGAGGGAGATATTCCTCCAAAAGTATTTTTTAAAATGAAACGAGAGCATAACTCCGTTATTTGAACAAAATAGCAAAAAAGCGCAATAAGAAGAGTTGTAGCAAACTAAATTCTCTTCAAGATCTCTTCAGGGAACTTTTGCCCTAAAGGGTCATTTGAGGGAGATATTCCTCCAAAACTATTTTAAAAAACGAAATGAATGCATAACTCCGTTATTTGAACAAAATAGCAAAAAAGCGCAATAAGAAGAGTTGTAGCAAACTAAATTCTCTTCAAGATCTCTTCAGGGAACTTTTGCCCTAAAAGGTGATTTGAGGGAGATATTCCTCCAAAAGTATTTTAAAAAACGAAACGAGTGCATAACTCCGTTATTTGAACAAAATAGCAAAAAAGCGCAATAAGAAGAGTTGTAGCAAACTAAATTCTCTTCAAGATCTCTTCAGGGAACTTTTGCCCTAAAAGGTGATTTGAGGGAGATATTCCTCCAAAAGTATTTTAAAAAACGAAACGAGTGCATAACTCCGTTATTTGAACAAAATAGCAAAAAAGCGCAATAAGAAGAGTTGTAGCAAACTAAATTCTCTTCAAGATCTCTTCAGGGAACTTTTGCCCTAAAGGGTCATTTGAGGGAGATATTCCTCCAAAACTATTTTAAAAAACGAAATGAATGCATAACTCCGTTATTTGAACAAAATAGCAAAAAAGCGTAATAAGACGAGTTGTAGCAAACTAAATTCTCTTCAAGATCTCTTCAGGGAACTTTTTCCCTAAAGGGTCATTTGAGGGAGATATTCCTCCAAAACTATTTTAAAAAACGAAATGAATGCATAACTCCGTTATTTGAACAAAATAGCAAAAAAGCGCAATAAGAAGAGTTGTAGCAAACTAAATTCTCTTCAAGATCTCTTCAGGGAACTTTTGCCCTAAAGGGTCATTTGAGGGAGATATTCCTCCAAAAGTATTTTTTAAAATGAAACGAGTGCATAACTCCGTTATTTGAACAAAATAGCAAAAAAGCGCAATAAGAAGAGTTGTAGCAAACTAAATTCTCTTCAAGATCTCTTCAGGGAACTTTTGCCCTAAAGGGTGATTTGAGGGAGATATTCCTCCAAAAGTATTTTAAAAAACGAAACGAGTGCATAACTCCGTTATTTGAACAAAATAGCAAAAAAGCGCAATAAGAAGAGTTGTAGCAAACTAAATTCTCTTCAAGATCTCTTCAGGGAACTTTTGCCCTAAAGGGTCATTTGAGGGAGATATTCCTCCAAAACTATTTTAAAAAACGAAATGAATGCATAACTCCGTTATTTGAACAAAATAGCAAAAAAGCGTAATAAGACGAGTTGTAGCAAACTAAATTCTCTTCAAGATCTCTTCAGGGAACTTTTGCCCTAAAGGGTGATTTGAGGGAGATATTCCTCCAAAAGTATTTTAAAAAACGAAACGAGTGCATAACTCCGTTATTTGAACAAAATAGCAAAAAAGCGCAATAAGAAGAGTTGTAGCAAACTAAATTCTCTTCAAGATCTCTTCAGGGAACTTTTGCCCTAAAGGGTCATTTGAGGGAGATATTCCTCCAAAACTATTTTAAAAAACGAAATGAATGCATAACTCCGTTATTTGAACAAAATAGCAAAAAAGCGTAATAAGACGAGTTGTAGCAAACTAAATTCTCTTCAAGATCTCTTCAGGGAACTTTTGCCCTAAAGGGTCATTTGAGGGAGATATTCCTCCAAAACTATTTTAAAAAACGAAATGAATGCATAACTCCGTTATTTGAACAAAATAGCAAAAAAGCGTAATAAGACGAGTTGTAGCAAACTAAATTCTCTTCAAGATCTCTTCAGGGAACTTTTGCCCTAAAAGGTGATTTGAGGGAGATATTCCTCCAAAAGTATTTTAAAAAACGAAACGAGTGCATAACTCCGTTATTTGAACAAAATAGCAAAAAAGCGCAATAAGAAGAGTTGTAGCAAACTAAATTCTCTTCAAGATCTCTTCAGGGAACTTTTGCCCTAAAGGGTCATTTGAGGGAGATATTCCTCCAAAACTATTTTAAAAAACGAAATGAATGCATAACTCCGTTATTTGAACAAAATAGCAAAAAAGCGTAATAAGACGAGTTGTAGCAAACTAAATTCTCTTCAAGATCTCTTCAGGGAACTTTTGCCCTAAAGGGTCATTTGAGGGAGATATTCCTCCAAAACTATTTTAAAAAACGAAATGAATGCATAACTCCGTTATTTGAACAAAATAGCAAAAAAGCGCAATAAGAAGAGTTGTAGCAAACTAAATTCTCTTCAAGATCTCTTCAGGGAAGTTTTGCCCTAAAGGGTCATTTGAGGGAGATATTCCTCCAAAAGTATTTTTTAAAATGAAACGAGTGCATAACTCCGTTATTTGAACAAAATAGCAAAAAAGCGCAATAAGAAGAGTTGTAGCAAACTAAATTCTCTTCAAGATCTCTTCAGGGAACTTTTGCCCTAAAGGGTCATTTGAGGGAGATATTCCTCCAAAACTATTTTAAAAACGAAATGAATGCATAACTCCGTTATTTGAACAAAATAGCAAAAAAGCGTAATAAGACGAGTTGTAGCAAACTAAATTCTCTTCAAGATCTCTTCAGGGAACTTTTTCCCTAAAGGGTCATTTGAGGGAGATATTCCTCCAAAACTATTTTAAAAAACGAAATGAATGCATAACTCCGTTATTTGAACAAAATAGCAAAAAAGCGCAATAAGAAGAGTTGTAGCAAACTAAATTCTCTTCAAGATCTCTTCAGGGAACTTTTGCCCTAAAGGGTCATTTGAGGGAGATATTCCTCCAAAAGTATTTTTTAAAATGAAACGAGTGCATAACTCCGTTATTTGAACAAAATAGCAAAAAAGCGCAATAAGAAGAGTTGTAGCAAACTAAATTCTCTTCAAGATCTCTTCAGGGAACTTTTGCCCTAAAAGGTGATTTGAGGGAGATATTCCTCCAAAAGTATTTTAAAAAACGAAACGAGTGCATAACTCCGTTATTTGAACAAAATAGCAAAAAAGCGCAATAAGAAGAGTTGTAGCAAACTAAATTCTCTTCAAGATCTCTTCAGGGAACTTTTGCCCTAAAGGGTCATTTGAGGGAGATATTCCTCCAAAACTATTTTAAAAAACGAAATGAATGCATAACTCCGTTATTTGAACAAAATAGCAAAAAAGCGTAATAAGACGAGTGGTAGCAAACTAAATTCTCTTCAAGATCTCTTCAGGGAACTTTTGCCCTAAAGGGTCATTTGAGGGAGATATTCCTCCAAAACTATTTTAAAAAACGAAATGAATGCATAACTCCGTTATTTGAACAAAATAGCAAAAAAGCGTAATAAGACGAGTTGTAGCAAACTAAATTCTCTTCAAGATCTCTTCAGGGAACTTTTGCCCTAAAGGGTCATTTGAGGGAGATATTTCTCCAAAAGTATTTTTAAAAAAGAAACGAGTGCATAACTCCGTTATTTGAACAAAATAGGAAAAAAGTGTAATAAGAAGAGTTGTAGCAAACTAAATTCTCTTCAAGATCTCTTCAGGGAACTTTTGCCCTAAAGGGTCATTTGAGGGAGATATTCCTCCAAAACGATTTTAAAAAAAGAAACGAGTGCATTACTCCGTTATTTGAACAAAATAGCAAAAAAGTGTAATAAGAAGAGTTGTAGCAAACTAAATTCTCTTCAAGATCTCTTCAGGGAACTTTTGCCCTAAAGGGTCATTTGAGGGAGATATTCCTCCAAAACGATTTTAAAAAAAGAAACGAGTGCATTACTCCGTTATTTGAACAAAATAGCAAAAAAGTGTAATAAGAAGAGTTGTAGCAAACTAAATTCTCTTCAAGATCTCTTCAGGGAACTTTTGCCCTAAAGGGTCATTTGAGGGAGATATTCCTCCAAAAGTATTTTTTAAAATGAAACGAGAGCATAACTCCGTTATTTGAACAAAATAGCAAAAAAGCGCAATAAGAAGAGTTGTAGCAAACTAAATTCTCTTCAAGATCTCTTCAGGGAACTTTTGCCCTAAAAGGTGATTTGAGGGAGATATTCCTCCAAAAGTATTTTAAAAAACGAAACGAGTGCATAACTCCGTTATTTGAACAAAATAGCAAAAAAAGTGTAATAAGAAGAGTTGTAGCAAACTAAATTCTCTACAAGACCGCGTCAGGGCACTTTTGCCCTACAAGGTCATTTGAGGGAGATATTCCTCCAAAAGTATTTTAAAAAACGAAACGAGTGCATAACTCCGTTATTTGAACAAAATACAAAAAAAGTGTAATAAGAAGAGTTGTAGCAAACTAAATTCTCTTCAAGATCTCTTCAGGGAACTTTTGCCCTAAAAGGTGATTTGAGGGAGATATTCCTCCAAAAGTATTTTTAAAAATGAAACGAGTGCATAACTCCGTTATTTGAACAAAATAGCAAAAAAGCGCAATAAGAAGAGTTGTAGCAAACTAAATTCTCTTCAAGATCTCTTCAGGGAACTTTTGCCCTAAAGGGTCATTTGAGGGAGATATTCCTCCAAAAGTATTTTTTAAAATGAAACGAGAGCATAACTCCGTTATTTGAACAAAATAGCAAAAAAGCGCAATAAGAAGAGTTGTAGCAAACTAAATTCTCTTCAAGATCTCTTCAGGGAACTTTTGCCCTAAAGGGTCATTTGAGGGAGATATTCCTCCAAAAGTATTTTTTAAAATGAAACGAGTGCATAACTCCGTTATTTGAACAAAATAGCAAAAAAGCGCAATAAGAAGAGTTGTAGCAAACTAAATTCTCTTCAAGATCTCTTCAGGGAACTTTTGCCCTAAAAGGTGATTTGAGGGAGATATTCCTCCAAAAGTATTTTAAAAAACGAAACGAGTGCATAACTCCGTTATTTGAACAAAATAGGAAAAAAGTGTAATAAGAAGAGTTGTAGCAAACTAATTCCTCTACAAGATCTCTTCAGGGAACTTTTGCCCTAAAGGGTCATTTGAGGGAGATATTCCTCCAAAAGTATTTTAAAAAAAGAAACGAGTGCATTACTCCGTTATTTGAACAAAATAGCAAAAAAGTGTAATAAGAAGAATTGTAGCAAACTAATTCCTCTACAAGATCTCTTCAGGGAACTTCTGCCCTAAAGGGTCATTTGAGGGAGATATTCCTCCAAAAGTATTTTAAAAAAAGAAACGAGTGCATTACTCCGTTATTTGAACAAAATAGCAAAAAAGTGTAATAAGAAGAGTTGTAGCAAACTAAATTCTCTACAAGATCGCGTCAGGGCACTTTTGCCCTAAAGGGTCATTTGAGGGAGATATTCCTCCAAAAGTATTTTTAAAAACGAAACGAGTGCATAACTCCGTTATTTGAACAAAATAGCAAAAAAGTGTAATAAGAAGTGTTGTAGCAAACTAAATTCTCTACAAGATCGCATCAGGGAACTTTTGCCCTAAAAGGCCATTTGAGGGAGATATTCCTCCAAAACGATTTTAAAAAAAGAAACGAGTGCATAACTCCGTTATTTGAACAAAATAGCAAAAAAAGTGTAATAAGAAGAGTTGTAGCAAACTAAATTCTCTACAAGATCGCATCAGGGCACTTTTGCCCTAAAAGGTCATGTTTAATATTGAGGAGGTTGCAGGTTTAGATTGGGTAGGTAGAGTTATTGAAAGTCTTGAGTGCCATTTCAATACTGATTTAATCCTACGCATGTAACTAACAATCTTACTAAACTATTAAACAAACTAGTGGCTCAGAAACAATTAAACTCTATGGTTTTGACATGGTTGTTACAGTCATCATTTGTAAACAATATATAAACAGTTTGATGGCTGCTGAACTATAATTATTGCAACCACTGTTAATTAATATAGAACGCTACGTTAGGCTGTTTTGAATATAGTTAAACAATTATTGTTTTGCTTACTAATTGTAATTATGGAATGTTAAAAGATCTATAAACTATGATTGTCCTTAATTACCCTGATTATTTATATAACATTAAGATATATGTTTAGCTGAAGACTAAACAATGGATTATCCCAGACTCACCGCCGGGTGAACTTCTAAGCAGATTTAGTTAACAGTCATTAATGCGACCGTATAGTCCTGGCAGCTCAAGGTCGTTAAACCAAAGCGTAGTAGTAGTAGTAGTAGAATCATCATCACCTCAAAAATTAGTTTATGGTTGACGGTTTTTTCGGTTTGTTCCACAGTTTAGCAAGCTTATGAGAGTGACCTGTTACATTAAAATGGATATTGGAATATGTTCTGTTTGCGAAATGGAGGGAGAGTATGCCGATATTATAAAACATTTCAACAATAAACATCTGGATGCCAGATGTCAAAGACATATCAGAAATAGGAATACCAATTGCGTTCTAAAATTCATTCAACCGTAATGAACCAGTATAATTTTCGTAAATGCCTATAGTGAATGCACTGATTACAAATTTTATGCATCACTTTCCAATAAAGCAGAGCATTGTAATTTTGTCACACGTAGTCCTACCGCCGCCGATAGATGGCGATCACAATTTACAAGAAACTGTATGTTAGGGGTAGCGTCTTTAGAGTGATTACAGACATATGCCTAGTGGCGGCTCGTAGTAAATTTGAAAGGTAGTGCACAAAACTAGGGCCAATTAGCGCTGCAGGCGACAAATTTTTTGAGACCACGCCCAATATTCCTACAATTTTAAAATATGTAATTGTTTTCAAATATTGCACACTAACGTTAGGAAATACTGGAGGCATTTTAAAAAGTCGCGAAGAAAAATAACACGTGACTGATAAGAAAAACCCCGAGTGCACGATCTAATTGTGCACACGGGCCAGCTTAAAACATCGACTGACTCTGGACAGTCGCGGGGTACAGAGGGGGCGGACGGCGGAAGTTCGACCAATCAGATTTACTATACCCATGAGCTGTGCACTTGATTTTACCACGGCACACGGTGCACGGTGGCGGCGGTCATCCGTAATTCGTCCAGATTTCGTTTATTTATTAATAAAAACTTATTTATTTCCAAGATTAATACTTGGTATTAATAGAAAATTATTTCAATCATTATAAGATTTATAATAAAAACATGCATTTTTGGACTCAAAATTTGGGAGTGCACGTGCACATGTGCACCTATTGAGGAGCCGCCACTGCATATGCCTCCACTTTGCAGTTTTCCTTCAGGTATGCAACCATTTTCGTCACACGTCGTATTTCTGATTGCATAGCAAATTCATTTCTAAACATGTCTAATTCGCTCGCATTATACAGAAACGTTCTTATTCTTATAACTGTTCTGTTTATTTTTCTGTTAAAAGGAGAAACCGATTGTTAAGAATTGTATGTAATACACTGCCGTTTATTCTCTTGACAGGAGTTTGTAAAACAATTTCGTGTTAATCAACTTTTTATATTGGTAATAATTTGCAACTTAAAAATTATTTTCGCACATCCGACTAAGCTGAAAACAAGTTTGCAGTAACCAATGATCTAATTTATGATCCTATGTAGTTAAAATGCGTTTTTAAGAAAGTTAAGTTTTTCCGTTAACAAAACAGTAAGGCTACTTTTTGAAGCCAAAATAATTATTTTTTTCACTTTTTTTGAACTACTTGGGATCTTAAATTGGTTCATCACTATCAGCTACTGCGGAAACGATTTTCAGCCTTGTAGGCTATTCAGAAATACAAAAGGAAGGGAATGACACGCAGTCGTCTCCACAATACTTATTTCGACCTTCAAAGGGTAAGGCCTGCTCTACTAGTTTTGGACATATAAATATTTTTTCGCAATTAAATATGTAGTGTTCGATTCCCAATAAATAATGCTTTATCACTGCCATCTGTACTTGTCAGGCTTAACCAGTAAGCGAGTTGATGCGAAAAATTGTACTTTTTGCTAGTGGTACCAGTGTTTGCCAACAGATGGCAATGCTAAGAAAACGTCATTTGTCATGTTTCCTTTTTGGAATGGAGGACGGTGTGTGGCTCGAAAAACCAGCGTGCGAGTTCGGTTTATTCTTTTTTGGCAAAATATACCGAGTTACCGAAATGATTCAAAGGTTTCATTTTCACAATCAACCTCAAAATAATGTAACATAAAGATTACACTAGGTACCGTTAACTTAAGTTGCCCCGGTCTCCCCCAGTACAATGTTTGTGTCAGCAAGATTGGCGAATTGGGGTCATGATGTGAGTATAAATACTGTACCAAAAGCACGTACAGATCACTGATCTCTGGGTTAGTCTGGGTACGCCTATTGTGCAACTTAACGTGGAGCAGTAGGCGACCAAGTGCCACACCCTAGATCAGCCCTAGCAAAGGAAATAGTGTGGGCGCGCAGCTTAAGTTGCCGTTCCAGCTTACCTCCCTTTGTTAGGTTCTTCACGTCTTTGCCTAAGCTAAGTCTAGGGTTCATTCACCACCGCTAAAGCGCTGCCCTCCGTGTATCTTCAGCCTAGCCAGTTCACATCATGCTCCCAGCCGTCTTGGCCATCTGGGCGTAAGATAACTATCTAGACAATAAGGCACAACTTAATTAAATAAAGTGGGTTACCTGTGGAATCCTGCGTATTCTTCCCCCTCAACCAACCCTTAACGCGACAATAATACAGTCCACTAATCAACGCAAAGTCCGACGGCTTTTCAGTTCTAGTGAAAACCACCGAGGAAAAGCGGATTGGGTTCGCAAAGTTCATAGCACCCAATCATGTAGTGTCAGGTTTTTTCTCCATAATCAGCTTTATTCCTCCCTTTAAACAACTATTAAATTCACAAAATCTTTATAATATGGGTCTCACTGTCTCCCCCTTTCTAAAAAGACAGCCGGCGCATTGATTGTCGAGTTCAGCTCCTGAAGATGGCCATTTATATGTCCGAAACTAGTAGAGTAGGCCTTACCCTTTGAAGGTCGAAATAAAGTACTGTGGAGACGACTGCGTGTCATTCCCTTCCGTTTGTACTTGTACTCCACTGAAAGAATATGGACTACTAATTCTTTTTTATTCAGACATAATTTTCTTACTTGTAAAATATTTTTCCCACAATCGTGCGGAAAGGTGCACTTTGCCGCACGATTTTTCATGGCGGAAGTAGCACATTTCCGCTCTAGTACGGTAATAGTTATTTACATTACTAGTGTAATATGAGAATTTTTATAGTGACGAGTGGGAAGTATTAACACGATGAGGTCGTACACCGAGATGTGGTGAGCGCACGAGTTTTTTTATTTGCCATACCACACAAGTACTGTACAGGGTGCTGCATTTTCGATGGTTTTGGAAAATTCGGAAATCTTTAGCTTGCGACATGAAATAAACCAATTACAGTTAATCTTAAACGTAAACAAAATAATTGTTCTGATTTTCATCCTCACTGACAGTTGGGATCAATCAAAAATTGCATTTTGGCTTATGTTTAATTTACAATGAATCAAATCTATTCAACACCTCAACCTAAAAGACGAAGTTAATCAGCTGTCAAACGGTGACAATCCGGGACACCGGTCAAACTTTGGCTGCGTTTTCAAAAAATTCACACAAACTAAATTTTTTTTTTTTTTGAAACGTTTCCGTGTTTACATTAACACGGAAACGTTTCAAACATTGAGAGTTTAGTTTGTGTGAAATTTGGTAAGTAATTCCAATTAGTCGTCGAAAAAATAGCCTGTAAAACTCGGGCGAATTGTCCATATCGCCCTCGTCTTATTTTTTAACCTTTGTCCTTTTTTTGTGCGATAGGGACATCTTATTCACCCGTGTTGTACAATAGAACTATTACCATACGATTTTGGTTGCATTGATAATTTAATGTCTTTGGTTGAATTATTACAGTTTAATTATGCGTTATATTTATTATTTTTTTACATGCTCAGTTTAAGTGACAATTTAATAAATACTGTTACGGTTTGGGCCTACTATACTCGATTCGGGATGGAATCGAAGCGCCGCAATATCTGGCCGGGCGCGTATTAAAGTAGGCCACAGTTAGGAAGCGCCACACCTGGAATATTCGAAGCAAATCGCGAAGCGTTTCGCGGTCATTCTAGAACGTGGTTTGCGAATATAAAAGAAGCGGCGTCGATGACAGAGTAGTAGTGAAGTAGTGAATTTGGGAACGCGGTAAAGTTTAAATAGTGGAATAATTGTGGAATTGTAGTAGTGTTTTTAGTAGCTGTGTTAATTATTGTACGGAGTGTTTTGAAGTGTTAATAAATTTATTAATTGTTAAGTTAAACTGACTTTGTGTGAACCCACGGGAAAATCGTAACAATTGGTGTCAGAAGTGGGATCAGACTTTAGTGCGACGTGAATTGGAACTAAACTTCGGGTTAAAGACTTGTGTTCAGAACCGGACTAGAGATTTTCGGAACAGTGGTGTGTTAAATTTATTTTATGCCAATAACAAGACGTCAAAGTGCAAACATGGAGGCCCAACTTGCAGCTATTATGGCAATGCTTGGAAAACAAGAAGAGATTCGACAGCAAGACAAAGAAGAACAAGAAAGGATTCGACAAGAACAAGAAAGGATTCGACAACAAGAGAAGGAAGAACAAGAAAGGATTCGACAACAAGACAAGGAAGAACAAGAAAGGATTCGACAAGAACAAGAAAGGATTCGACAACAAGAGAAGGAAGAACAAGAAAGGATTCGACAACAACAAGAAAGAATGCTACAACAAGATATAGAAATGCGTCAAGAAGATAGAGAGCGGCAAGAAAAACGTAACGTAGAAATATTGAACGGTCTAGCGGGGACCAAAACAGAAATCCAAGAGTATGTATCCCATAGTCTCAAAAAGATGGAGTATGACGTTCAGGTAACATTAGACGATGTTCGGGAGGACATTAATAAAATTCAGAACGATGTTCGGGAGGACATTAATGATGTTCGGGAGGACATTAATAAAATCCAGAATGATGTCGAGATAAAGTTACGTGACTTAGAGCGGAAAATTGACAGCAGAAGAGCCAGCTCTACAGTGATCACCGGAAACGGGCTCAACAAGATCAAGCCTCCCACATACGACGGTCAAACTTCATGGGCAATGTACCAACTCCAATTTGAGGCCGCTGCAAATGCAAATGGATGGAGTAACGAGGAAATGGCTGTAGCACTAATAGTGGCATTACGAGGACCTGCATTGGAGCTGTTACAGACGGTGCCTATCGCCCAACGGAGCAACTATGAAGCATTAGTAGCTGCATTAGAACGTCGTTATGGGGATCAACATAAGAAAGGACTGTATCGAACGCAATTAATGGCAAGACAGCAGAAAACTGGTGAAAATCTAGAAGAGTTTGAAACCGAAATTCGTCGCCTTGTGCATCTGGCTTACCCAGCCGTCCCGGATGAAATCCAAGAAGAACTTGTGGCACAGTATTTTGTAGATGGGATTCGAGATCCGGAGGTAAAGAAATGGCTGAAGATGTTCAAAGGGAGCAACAACAGCGAATTACTGATTCGAGCGCTGGAAATTGAAGCTGCGTGCAATGATTTAAAGCCAGAGCCTATTCAAGAGGAAAGAGTACCGCCAGCCGATCATGCTGCTACATTAATAGATGAAATTAAAGCAATGGTAGGCCAATTAGTGCAACAAATGGCAGCATTAGGAAATGGTCAGTCCAGACAGTTAGAACGGTCACGTCCGATCACGAGAGTGGAGTGTTATCGATGCGGACGTACGGGACACATTAGAAGGAATTGCAGACAGCGGTCTTGTTCTCCAAACCCACAGTGCCGACGAAATCAGGACATTAGAACAAATCACCGGAACTCTTCTGTTAAAAGAAACATTACATGTTATACTTGTGGACGTAAAGGACATTACCAATGGAATTGCAGACAGCAGTCTCGTTTACGGACCCCGCAGAACTGGCGTAACCATGAGCAGGAAATGAAGAACCCGGAAGGACATTTACCGCGATATGTAGAGGATCGTCAAGCTTTGGATAGTGATTTAAGGTACCGGAAAGGACAAATTCATAATGGTTGGAGGATTGGTCAAATCGCGATGGTGACAGATAAAGAGGCTACAAAAAGAATGAAGGGCAGCGTTTCTAAGGAAGACATATTGAAAGGACAGCGCTCAGACTCTGATTTGAAAGTAATCAGAAGATGGTTGGAGAAGGATTTGAAACCGGATTGGCAACAGATTTCCAGATATGGACCAACAGTAAGGGGTTACTGGTTACAGTGGAATTCGCTTCGACTGCGAGATGACTTAATTACTCGCAAATGGGAAAGTCCAGACGGAAAACGCTTTGTTTACCAAACAATAGTGCCCAATTCCTGCAAAGAGAATGTGCTGAGAGAACTACATGACAGTCGCGGAGGAGGACACTTTGGAGTAAACCAGACTTTGGCTAGAATAAGAGATCGATTTTACTGGATTAACTTCAGAAAGGACGTTGAGGAATGGTGTAAACGGTGTGACCAGTGTTCGTTACAGAAGGGATCCATCACAATTCGGAAACTTGAGAGAGAGAAGATGAAACCAAACAACAACCGTATGAAGATGACACTGGACCACAGGCCAACTGATGGCAATTATAAGGAAGGTGATGCTGTGTGGATGTTTCAACCCAGGAGGAGCAAAGGATTAAATCAAAGATGGCAACGACACTGGGAGGGACCTTACAATGTGGTAAAAAGGAGTCCAACGCAGCCCCAAAGGCAAGATGAAAATTGTCCATCTGGACAGACTCAAGAAATACCAGGGATTAGATGAAGCGGATCGGGACGATCAGCTTTAAGAGGGGGGCAGTGTTACGGTTTGGGCCTACTATACTCGATTCGGGATGGAATCGAAGCGCCGCAATATCTGGCCGGGCGCGTATTAAAGTAGGCCACAGTTAGGAAGCGCCACACCTGGAATATTCGAAGCAAATCGCGAAGCGTTTCGCGGTCATTCTAGAACGTGGTTTGCGAATATAAAAGAAGCGGCGTCGATGACAGAGTAGTAGTGAAGTAGTGATTTTGGGAACGCGGTAAAGTTTAAATAGTGGAATAATTGTGGAATTGTAGTAGTGTTTTTAGTAGCTGTGTTAATTATTGTACGGAGTGTTTTGAAGTGTTAATAAATTTATTAATTGTTAAGTTAAACTGACTTTGTGTGAACCCACGGGAAAATCGTAACAATACTTTGCCTGAGTAGTATGGTAGTGATCGTAGAAGAAATATTTTAACGTCTAAAGGCGGGTCCACACATTTGGCATTTAGCGAATACCGAGCAAATGTGCGTCAAACACCGATAGTGTGGACAAGGTTGCTCGGTGTTAAGTTAAAGGGAACGAATAATTGTTGTTCCCATACTGGCTCGCTAAGCGGCAAACGTCGCATATGTGGTTTAGCGTGCTGGCATTTGCCGAGCACTAGACGATTGCTCGACATTCGGCGAGCACGTGCTCGGTATTCGCCGGATGCCGCATGTGTGCACCCGCCTTAAGGTTCGGTTGTACAACTGCGGTTTAGTGTCGAGTTTAATCGGGTTGTAATGTGTTAAATAGAGTTTTCGGGGGTAATTGCACGAGTGCATAAAAATTACCGATAATTTTGCATGAAAACTTGTTATCTCTTAACTGCATGAGTTTATTTTGCCGAATGCAGTTTGCAAAGATAACAAGTTTGAACGCAGAATTATCAGGTCATTTTTAAGGCACGAATGTAATTTTGGGGAATATTTCCCGAATAAAGAAAATGTTTTGGTTTTGCTGCAACCATAGATTGCTCAATGGAGCTCAATGAGCAAGTTCCAAACCGTTTATTAATTTTTGTTGACATCGAGTTTGACATTTTTTGGTTATAAAAAGTCAAAAAAATGCGCATGGACAACAATTAGTGCACTAGCAATAGGCTCTACAACAATGCAGTCGTTATAGATACGTACAGTGCAATTATCGAAATGCAATTATCACTTTAGAATGCAATTATCGCTGTCATTCTGGTGAAAATGCACTGCTCATATGGGACATTTAACACATGAGGGAAATATTCGGGGGTAATTGCACAAGTGCATAAAAATTACCGATAATTTTGCATGAAAACTTGTTATCTCTTAACTGCATGAGTTTATTTTCATATTTTTTTGGCGAAAGAGCCCGACACCAAAGGTGGAGGGCTTTTTTAGAAAAAAATATGAAAATGACCGAATGCAGTTTGCAAAGATAACAAGTTTGAACGCAGAATTATCAGGTCATTTTTAAGGCACGAATGTAATTTTGGGGAATATTTCCCGAATAAAGAAAATGTTTTGATTTTGCTGCAACTATAGATTGCTCAATGGAGCTCAATGAACAAGTTCCAAACCGTTTATTAATTTTTGTTGACATCGAGTTTGACATTGTTTGGTTATAAAAAGTCAAAAAACTGCGCAAGGACAACAATTAGTGTACTAGCAATAGGCTCTACAACAATGCAGTCGTTATAGATACGTACAGTGCAATTATCGAAATGCAATTATCACTTTAGAATGCAATTATCGCTGTCATTCTGGTGAAAATGCACTGCTCATATGGGACATTTAACACATGAGGGAAATATTCGTCCGTAATTCGTTTAGTTTGTATTTTTAATGTCCGTGGGCCTAGTTACACTAGTAGACCGATTCCGATCGCTTAATAGCTCCATTTGCACTTTATGCACATTTGGTTAATGTGGGTGCGTGACCTGATGAGTTATCAGGTGCCGTAGTCACGTGATTAGTTTCGATTTTTGTCGGAGAAGCGTCGGTTTCTGGTCGTGTTTCTTTGTGTCACGTGCCATGTGGCCTATTTAATCACCCCACTTTGTGGTATCGGTCCTTTTACCACTACAGCACCCGAACTGCCGACATCTGACCTAGGTTCTGAGCGTTGTGGCACGTGTGTGACTTAAATTTTTTTAATCCTTGATCATCTGACCGACTCACAGGTAAATTGGTTTTATTGTTGGTTCTTTTAAATTATTTTGTATCGGCCCAATTTTCCAACACAGTATTGTGTTCGGCCCGACCAAAGATCTAAGGGCTTTTCGACCAGAGATCTGAGGGTTTTCTGACCAGAGACCTGATTTCCTACCTGGAAATCAGCGGTGGCCACTACTGACTGCTGGGGAGAGGATACTGGAGGTTCCAGGACCCAAATATCGTCTTTAAAGACTGGTAAGGGCAGTTAAGGACAGTTTGGTACTGGTAAAACTTTTCCTGTTTAAATTTCATTCATTTAGACTTTCATCAGTAATCTTGCAACTTTTTCTGTAATTTTTGTAAATTGTAAATGTTGTGGTTGTTTTTTCTCTTGTAATATACACATGTACATATACAACTAACGGTTCGTTTGATTTCCTACAGTAAATCCAAGAGTGTTCATTTATAAAGAGCTAGTGATTGTCTCATGCAATTAATCCACAACCTTGAGCTAACACAATTAAGAATGTTGAAATCTCATTAACGTGAGGTTTCAACATAATAGTGTATTACGTAATAAATCCACAATTTTAACATTTATTTCAATCACTTAAAAACGATTTTAATATAATTTATAGGTAGGTTAAGTAGGTATACAATTAATAATACCTTATGGTCTATTTTTATTTTGTTGAAAAATAAATGATAAGGTTAATTCTTGCATTATTTTCGTAGAAGCTCTAGAGAGAGTAGTGATTTATATTGGAAGATGCGACCTCATGATAAACAAAAGAAATTATCAAAATTTTCAATTGATGAGGAGTTTCTACTTCTGGTGTTAGTGTAAGTAAAACATTTTTTCCACTACTAACATGATAAACATACCATTATTGACCGATTAGTGACTTGAGAAATTAGTTTTCTCTACCTTAATGGTCATTGTTGACCTAGGTCAATAATAGAGTCTAATCTCTAATTCTAGTCTGGCACAAACACAACCAAAAATAAAATTTTATTGACCTAGGTAAATAATAATGTCAATGTCTTTGTAGACATATGACATATGAAATATACTTGACTTTGACAGAGACAGAAGACAGATAAATTAGCAAATCACGTTGTCTCTTAATGTTGTTTTGTTGTGATCCTAAATTTTTTTAAGTTTTTATACAGGGTAATTAAAATTCGACCCTCACCATTGGGATCTCAGAAACCATGAGAGATACGCGAAAGTTTAAATTGGGGCAAAATTGCGCAATTTAAAGCTCAACCAAATGCTGTTTTAAAAATTTCAATTTTCCGAGTACTTCCGAAGATATCCGAAAAAAACTGAAAATTTCATTTTTTGTTTTTATTTATTTCTAACCTTATTTAAAGAGATATCCGAAAACTAAAAGCATCTTTTCATTGCCACTTTTTCCTACCTATTCAATGATGGATTCAAATTTGCCACACGACGTTTCGTTTTTTATCAGTCATCATCAACTTTCTTTTTTCTTATGGGCGCCATTTTGGATTTTTAGCCCACCAAATAGTACATTTTATTCTGATTTTAGTGATGTATAATAACTTATAATTTGCTTCATAAATAACAAAATAATTCAATAAAAACTATTTTTACTTTATCTATTGGCTTTGAGTTAATGGGCCGTTTTATAAAATGTCATTATTTGACAGTACTTGTCAAACACGATAATTCGGACGATTATTAGAGCGTCAATCATAGTTAAAAATGTATCTAGAAAAGAAACCCCCGCAGAAAATGTTATTATTATACAAGCATTGCTGAACTATTTAGGTTAATCAGAAAAAGAGATTTGTTAGCATTATCTCTAACTTAAAAGGCTCATTTATGTTTCCAAGAGAAAGATCATCATTTTAGGAACTTCATTTTTTGCCAAATTTCTATGTTTTAAAATGTTAAGTGCAAGTTTATAGTTATTTATACAGCAAGTGACTCGTCTTCGACTCGGATGATTTTTAAAACCACTCTCGCTCATGCTATTTGTTAAAACAAATTACTTAGAAACTCGTTTTTCCGAATTTTTCCGGAAAAATTAAATGCACTAGGGATGTTCAGGCCAATTGCGTGTGACAAGTACTACCAAGTAATCTTCATAAAACGTCTCATTAACTCAAAGCTAACTAAGGTAAAATAAGTTTTTATTGAATTATTTGGTTATTTATGAAGAAAATCATCAGTTATTATAAATCACTAAAATCAAAATAAAACGTACTATTTGGTGGGCTAAAAATCCAATATAGCACCCATAAGAAAATAGAAAGTTGATGATGGCTGCCAAAAAACAAAACGTCGTGTGGCAAATTTGAATCCATCATCGAATAGCTGGGAAAAAGTGGCAATGAAGAGGTGCTTTTAGTTTTGGAATATTTCTTCAAATAAGGTTAGAAATAAATAAAAACAAAAAATCAAATTTTCAGTTTTTTTCGGATATCTTCGGAAGTACTCGGAAAATCGAAACTTTTAAAACGGCATTTGGTTGAGCTTTACATTGCGCAATTTTGCCCCAATTTAAACTTTCTCGTATCTCTTATAGTTTCTGAGATCCCAATGGTGAGGGTCGAATTTGAATTACCCTGTATATTTTAATATTTTATAATTTCGGCTTTCGACCACTCGGCGTAAATCAACCTCGTAACTACCAAATCGACTGAAATCTTTGTAATTACTAACATCATTCTAATATGAGTAATATGCAAAAAAATCGAGTAGGTTTGTAGGTTATGTTCTTATTAGGGTTATGGTTCAGTCAGTATTGCAGTAAAAGTGAAGCTATTTTAAAGAGCAAGCAACAACAGCAAGTTTGCAGAAACTGGTCAGTGGAGTAGAAGATCTCGTTGGGATAAAAGTTGAAGTACTTTGTCCAGAAAAGCTGGTAGCTTCTGACTCTTATTGATGTATGTCCCTGTACCGTAGTCGCAATCCTTTTCTTGCCAGAAATAGATTCTGCAATATAACCTTCCGCAACTGTGGAAGATTTCCACCCCCCATGTTGCTTCAGTGTCAGTAAATCACCACCATTTTCAGCAAGAATAGTGGCTGAGGTTCTTCGAAATGAATGGCCAGTATAATTTTCTGCATTGGGTAAGTTTAAAAATTTGGCAATTCGACTGGGCATTTTGCTAACTGTATTATGTCCTATAGGTTGTCTGGTGGGTTTGTTGTTCCGAAAACTAATAAACAACCTGGGGAGATCTGGTGTTGGTTTGCAACATATTGCTTAATAAGTTTAATCCAGGTAAGTTCTATAATAACAAATTTTCTTGACTCGCCATTTTTACTAGTTGGAATATTAACAATTATTATGTCGTCTCTAATATTGTAACATAGAAATTGCACTATGTTCCGTTATCAAAAATTGCCTCGGTCTCCCCCAGTACAATGTCTGTGTAAGCAATGTCAATGTCTGCAACGTGGAGCAGTAGGCGTACCCAGACTAACCCAGAGATCAGTGATCTGTACGTGCTTTTGGTGCAGTATTTATACCCACATCATGACCTCAATTCGCCGATCTTGCTTACACAGACATTGTACTGGGGGAGACCGAGGCAATATTTGATAACGGAACATAGTGCAATTTCTATGTTACAATATCAACATCTTTTTTTAGCATATTACATAACTCATCTGTTCTACATGCTCCAGCCACAACAATAACCAGCACAGCCTGTAATTTTTATGATTGAATAATGTAAATATTTATTATAAGTAAGTAAAACAAGTAAGGTTACCTTAACCGGCAAAAAAATCCATCCCATGCATTTTCTAAAAAACTGTTTATATGTAATTCTGTAAAAACTAAAGATTTCTTAGCTTTGTAAGTTGTATTTTGTCTCTTCAAAAAAGCAATTAGTTTGAAGTACTTTGATATGTCGATGTTCTCTTTTAAAGATATAGTCGACTTTAACATTGAATATACAGGGTGGTCCAGTTTTAAAAGTCAATAATTCACCAATCCATAGCCAATTAAAAAATAAGTTGACATTCATGATGCCATTTTCCTGAAAAGTGCTTCCTAAGGAAAATACAACTCATCAAATTTCTGTTTAAAAAATCGTTTTTTTTTGTCATAACTGTCAAACCGTTGGAGCAATATTGATCAAGTTTGGAACAAGCACTTTATTACACGTTATTACGGTCAATGACCCAAAACTAACCCAACCCAACTTAAAAATTGTCTTGGAAACGGAAAATTCACTTAAGAAGTTTAAAAAATATTATTGTAGCCAGTTTTCATAGTTTCCAGACAAACTGAAAGACTTTAGTTTTGAAAATTGAATTAGAAAAGATAAACATTTCAAAAGCTTAAAAATTGTGTTTGTAACCAGTTTTCATGCAAATCGAGAGACTTTAATACTAAAAATTGACTTGTAGACATAAAAACTACTTTTTCAAGAATTTGTTACCACAAATTCATACATTTAAACCTTAAAAGTTGACTTGAACCCCAAAATGTGACTGAACTAATGAAAAGTGACATCAGAAGCTTAAAATTTGCATTTGAAGTAAGTTTTCATAATTTGAAGACAAATTTCAATATTTTCGTCTTGAAAAAAGTCTTAGAGGCAGGACATTGACATTAGATTCATGAAAATTGTCTTGAAAACTAACTTTTTGTGCTTTTTACTTTGCTTTTCATTTTCTTCGAATTGTGGACTATTGTTAGTGCTTCAAAACTGCTTTCAGCTTGGAAAATCGAGTTTCAAGATTATCTTTACCAAGTTATTGACATAGCAAACTTAAAAAACAATTTTTACATTCTTCATAGACTTAAAATGGCATTCCAAGCTTAGTCACTATTAAATCGACTTCTAGACACCTCAGTGCTAAAAATTCGGGTATTTCTTAATAAACTAGACTGGTTTTAGTGTTTTAAGGCTGTTTTCAGTGCCTCAAATCGAGTTTCAAGACTATCTTTACAAAGTTTATGACTTATCAGGCCTAAAAGCCAGTTTGTCCACTGACCATAGTCTTGAAAATGTTATTTCAAGCGTCTTCACTATTAAATTGACTTCTACACTCATAGGTGCAATAAATTGTAGCATCTCTAAGAAATTCAGACAGTTTTTAGTGCTTTTTAAGACTGAAAAATCGAATTTAAGACTATTTCCAAAAGTCAAGTTTCTTCAGTAATAAAAGTAAAAAATTTTGGTACCAAATGCTACAATAATAGTCTTGAGAACTAATTTTTAGAAATAAAATAGTCCGAAAATTTAATTTACTTCTAGACTTGTTGACCAGTCCAGAAAATTGAGTTGTACACCAATTAAAGTCTTGAAAATATACTTTTGGACTCTCTTTAGTCGTAGTAAAGTCAGTTCTAGCATTAAAAGTCAACTTTTATATTATTTTTAGTAGTAAAAAATGAGTTTCATGCACAATACAATCTTTGTCTTGATTTCCGGACTTTTTTTAGTTCTTGAATGCCAGTTTCAGACACTCAACCAGGATGGCAGTCTGAGAAAGCGAATCATAAGACCATTCCTAATAGTAAAAAGCAAGTTTTTAGACTATTCAGTACAAATTTGGACTTTCACAAGTCTTGAATGTTCAGTTTTAAACTATAAAACGATTTTTTAAAATACAACTTGAAAATACACTAACATGGTATTTTCAGAAGTACAAGTTATATATGTATTAAAACACAATGTCTTTTACAACATTTTACCACTTGATAATAGCAATTTCAACAACAGAACTGTCAAAATTGACAATTATAGGAAAAAAAATGGCATAATGATCTTTATGTAGTTTTTATCCTAGACAACGTAATAAATATAAGTGTGTGGTTTTCATGACTGCAAAAGTGCAAAACGCAAATAAATAAGTATTTAGTGTAACTGCTGTTTTTTTAAGAATCTTTTTTGCTGTTTTTTTTGACGGGGCTTGGGCTTGGATAGGTAGGTGTGGTTTAACACTAATGTCTGTTTTTTTAAAGACGACGTATCGCGTTCTTTATTGAGGCATAAGTGCATTTTTAAGTGAGATTTGCTTTTTTAGGTGACAACAAGAACAATACAAACAATCATGTTGTTATAAAACAAGTGACTGCTATGATATAATGTCACGTTTAATTTATGAGCCCTTCTTGATTCATTAATTAAACTGACTCACGACGTTAAACGTCGCGCCGGGATCTCAGTTTTAAGGATGGAATCAAACACGGAGTTTTCTATTAAACACTTAAATCTATTAAATATAGTATACACAAATGGGTCTGCACAATACACATAAATACACTAAAAGTTGGCAATTTAACAATTGTACTTACATAGGTTCATAAGCTAAGGACTTTGTGTGTTGGAACAATTCTGGAGAATGGACTACTTAACTTGATCTTCTTTTCCGAGGAGAGTCGACATCTCGACTTCCTGGTTCAGCTGGTCGCACTACTGTGGATTGGTTCACACTCCCCCTATACTGCTGAAATCGGCGTGTTTTATACCCGATTGATCGGCTGACGTAGTTTGTTATTGTTCGTCGCCTATTTTTCATATTCCTGCAAACCAGGTGGTGGTGATTCATCACCGATATGATGCACTCGGTGCATCATGGTGTGACCTTGCCTCGTGCAATTTCAGTGCATTTCGCAATCCTCGAATATTCTTATGTTTTTAAGTCAATAAGTCCATCTTTTGAATTGATGGATTTTCCATTCGTGACAATATCCATAAATGTAGTATAAATAATATAATACATTTTCAATAACAGGATCATTAAAAATATGGTTAATAGTGGATAATATAACGTTTTTTCCACTATTAACAAAATTTAGACTAAACAAAACAGCAAAATGAAGAGACAACCTAATTATCTGTCTCTGTCAAGTATATTTCATATGTCATATAATAATAGACATTGACATTATTATTTACCTAGGTCAATAAAATTTTATTTTTTGTTGTGTTTGTGCCAGACTAGAACTAGAGATTAAACTCTATTATTGACCTAGGTCAACAATGACCATTAAGGTAGAGAAAACTAATTTTTCAAGTTACTAATCGGTTAATAATGGTATGTTTATCATGTTAGTAGTGGAAAATAGTATATTATTAACCAAGGTTTAGACAGAAGCTCGTCGCTTCACTCCTCGGGATTTAAACTTGACATATGGTCAATAAAAGTAAAAGCTATCTAAACCGTGGATAATATAGCGTTTTTTCCACTATTAACCATATTTTTGATAGCCCTTTTATTGAAAATTTAAAAACTTAGGATAACAACATAAAAAGTCAACCTAATTTATCTGTCTGTGTCAAGTCAAGTATACTTCATGTGTCTTGTGTCTTAATAGACATTGACATTATTATTTACCTAGGTCAATAATATTTCCTTTTTGTTGTGTTTGTGCTAGACTAGAACTAGATATTAGACTCTATTTTTGATCTAGGTCAACAATGACCTTTAAGGTAGAGAAAACTAATTTCTCAAGTTACTAATCGGTCAATAATGATATGTTTATCATGTTAGTAGTGGAAAAAACGTTTATTATTAGACTAGAGTCGACGGAAATATTTAAGCAACTCTTAATACTCTCAGCGATTAATACTCTCAATTCTATTAACCATTTTGATTATTAATCGCTATCATTAATACACTCGTTAGCTAAATAACTATTATTAAAAATTTCTATATCATCTATTTTAAACTTTATTTTTGGAGTGTATACGATGATAAATCTTACTATAAAGGTAGCACTCGTATAACTGCATCTAGAACGAGTCTCTTAATTTCTTCTATTTCTCATTTCTGTTACTGTAATATCATTAACAAAACAACAAATCTAAGTTAATATCTAATATCATAAGGGCGCACTCCAATTACATTAACCAAGTTGAGATCTTGTTCTTAAATTAACCGCACATATTTCCACGGCCGCTAAACTGTCCGACTAGACGAATTGTTCGTCCTCCTTATTAATGACGGTACTATTTAGCCGGTTTCCTTCTTACTTTACTTAGTTAATGTGATGTATTCAAAAGGTCCTTAGAAAGCATGACGATTTATTAACTCGCCAAAGCGTGCAATATATCACGCTCACCAGAATAAATTCTGAGTTAAATTAGTTTGAGAAACATTCATTAATAATTTGAATTAATATAATCAAAGATACAGAGGTTCGAAATACAACGATTTGTTCTTGGCAATGTAATCTGATATTTTTAATTTATCTTTACCATATTATAATAATTGTGCCAGGACAATAAATCAGTTTAAAGTGTGGTGAACGAAAAACGAGCCTCATTGATTAACTTTTTAGTATGAGTAGGAAGGCAACATGAGCAGAAACCATTAGAAACAAATTAGATTTTAAGTGATTTCCGAATTAGCTGTAACGTAAAAAAAATCATTTTCTAGGAGATTAGCACTGATCGGAAAGCAAATTCGGCTGGGATCAACTATTTTTTGTAAGGAAACTCAACCTTTAGGATGACAATGCAAGTCGTCAAAAATAGCTCGAAATCTCTTGAAATTAAATACGAGGAGAGTTTGGAGTGCTGCTTAAAATTAGTTGGAACCACCAACAAGTTTTATGAATCTTCTGCAATACTTCATTTATTAGCTGATTTTAGTTAAGAGAATCGGATGCGTTTCAACGAAATTTCTTGAACGAGAGATAGCAATGCTAATGCATCGAATTTGTAACACCTTGTACACTCAATTTGTAAAACGTTTTCGTGTTTACTTATCAGTTTTGACGCATAGTAGGCTCCGCAACATAAAGGTTATGAATTGGTTTGATTCTGTATAAAACTTTTGTAACGGTATGAATAGTAATAGTCTGCTTAGTAATTTTCGATCGATAACCAAATTTTCATACACTGTAAATATAAAATATGGGGTGTTTCATTTGATTTTGACAAGTTATTACAATTTAAAAGTTTTAATTTCCGAATAAAATTCCTGTAGGAGCTTATGGATCATGAAACTGGATGTTACCACCGTCCAAGCAAATTTTGGTAAATAAAACTCAAATAAAAGTTGAACGTTAAAATGTTTTCTACATTTTTACAAAATAACAAATATCTGACAAACTGTAAAATTTAGACGTATCAAAACCTTAATGTAATTACCATTGTTTTCAACGTAGATTCTGAAAATCACATAAAATACTAGGTGAAAAAATACAACTCATACAGGTGTTACAAATTCGATAAATTAGCATTGCTATCTCAGAAACTATGTATAGTTGACAGAGTTTTAGTAAAATGAAGGCAAAGTTGCACATTTTATTGCTAAATAATTTCGTAAAAAAAAATTTCATTACATCCCGAGATATCCGACAAAAACCAAAAAAGTCAAATTTCTGATACCATTCTCATTCATTTTCTTTATTGAAAAGAAGTAAGTCCATGTTCACACAGTGGAGTAGTGAGTGTAAGTGAAAGCAAACTCAAAGTCGATCTCCAAAAGTATGTTAGTAATCAAGTATGTGTAGAATAAAATAAACAACCACCTTTTATACACCTAGGTTTAGCTGTCGCCCCTTGTAGAATGACAGCCAGCAGACTGTGACTCTAGTTAAACCTCTGAAGATGGGTGTCTAAATACACTCGAAACATGTCAGGCACATAACAACTTAATAAATACTTTTTGGAGATCGACTTTGAGTTTGCTTTCACTTAAAACAGTTTTAGTTTCCAGCTCCGACGTTTAGTTGTTTAGATACCATCATCATTTAATAGATAGATAGATACATAGATAACAGCTTTTATTTAAAACAAATAATTACAGGGTAATTATGTTTAAACACGACAAAGAAGAAAAAAGTATCTAGTATCAGTGGATAGATACGTACGAAGAACGTTGCACTTTTTGAAAAAACTCCTCAAAATTGTAAGGTTCGATGAAAACGAGAAGATTAAACAAATCCTTTTTAAACTTACCCAAACCTTGTGTTTCTCGAAGCTTTCTAGGTAAAGTATTAAAGCATTTTATAGAAAAATATGTACACTGTTTTTCAGTTTTCAAGTTAACTTGTGTTGGGGAAGGTTGTACTGATTCTGACTGCCTCTTGTGTTGCGTGAGTGATTGACTAAAAAATGTTCAAATAAATTTGGATTTCGTTTTAAAAACAATATGTGTTCAAAAATAGATATTGCTGGCAAAGTTAGAAGATCATTATTTCTAAATGCATTTCGACAAGTAGTTAACGGTGGCGACTTGGTGATTATTCTTAGTGCGACTTTTTGGTTAGTGAATAGCAAGCTTATGTTTGTGCTGTTTCCCCAGAATATGATATTGAATTTAAGCAATGAATACACTGTTCCATAATAAGCAATTCTTAATGTGTCTAAGCTACAGTGTTTAGCTAAAATTCTCAAAGCATAGCATGCCAATGATAGCCTGGCGCTCAATCCGTCGACATGATAACTGTACGTCAGGCCAGCATCTACCTGCAGTCCCAATAGTTTGGTATTATTACTTATAGGTACAGTGTTAGTCTTGAAAGTTATACTTTCTGGAAGTTCCACCAAATTATTACTCGTTTTGAAAATGATACACTGGGTTTTATCCATATTTACAGTAAGATGGTTCTGACTAAACCACCTCTCTATGTGCTCGAAATGATATATACAAAGTTCTTCAAGAGAAACAAATGTTTTTGCGTGCATAAAGTCAATTTAACTCAACAATTAATAAATTTATTTACACTTCAAAACACTCCGTACAATAATGGGCCTGTCCCACAATTTTTTTTTATTTCATAACTACAAAGACGGATTGAAAATATTATACCCGTATTTTTTTGTTTTCAAAAATATTAAGTCTAAATAGAAAAAAAATGATGATAAAAACTACATTAATCTCATGTTTAAAACGCCCGCCGCCGGTGACGTACTACACAATCAATCAATCAGCGACAAGAAGTGAAACAGATGGCGTGCAACAGCCAATAAAATCGCCCAGAATTACGTACGTCACATGCGCGCCAAAACAATCTTTTAAATTTAATGGACAAATTCAAACTAATGTAGGAACATTTACGACCATAATTTTTTCTTCAAGAATATGAAAAATTAGTTTTTTGATCCTATTCTTTCGATTCCAGTCATTAAAACAAAAATTTATGATATGTGGGATAGGCCCATTAATTCAGCTACTAAAAACACTACTACAATTCCACAATTATTCCACTATTTAAACTTTACCACGTTCCCAAATTCACTACTCCCGCCGTCGAGACCGCTTCTTTTATATTCGCAAACCACGTTCTAGAATGACCGCAAAACGCTTCGCGATTTGCGTCGAATATCAAAGATGCTTCCAGGTGTCGCTTCCTAAGTGTGGCCTACTTTAACACGCGCCCGGCCAGATATTGCGGCGCATCGGTTTCATCCCGAATCGAGTGCTCGTTCAGAAGTATCGAGCAGCGGTAGGCCCAAACGGTAACAATATAATAGAAAAAAAAAAAAGAAGAAAAAAGGCTATCGACCACTACGGTCTTTCTGCCAAAGTTTACAATTTTTTTTTCTATTCAGGTAATCTTATTTCTAATTTATATAATTATAATATAAAAGGTAACGGGATTGTCTGCTCTGTCTTTTTATGCATAGTGGATTTATTATTTTCCAGTTGTTTGGATTGTTTTTTATTTAGTTTGTAGTTGTATGGGTCTATCAGTTATTTTGGTCATGTTCGTTTGGTCTTATTTTGGTTATCAGTCTTAGAGCAATTTGTTCTGTAGTCTGAGTATATCTTTTAGTATTGTCAGTAGCGTTTGCTCTGAGTATATGTCCGTGGTCCAGAACTGGTTTACAAATGAATTTGTAAATTTTAGTTGCTGTTTTTGTGCTAATACCTTTATTTTTGTATGTTAATGACCTAAAGTGTTTTGTCTTTTTAATAATTTCAGTCCTCGCATTTTTTAGGTGTTTTGTGAATTTTAGCTTTTGGTCTAGTGTTACTCATAAGTATTTTACGTCGTTTGTGGGCTCAGTTCTGTGGCTGTCCGCAGTAACAGTTGGAGAGTCATCTTTGATTTGATGGTTTGCTAATAATAGTTTTGGTTTTTAGTTGCGTTGGACGTTAGTCTCCATCTGTAGAAACATGTCATTGAATCGTCAGTAAGTGATTAAAGTATTGACGCCGCTCTCTGTGTAGTTTTCGTGAACAATTAGTGCTGTATCGTCTGCGTATTGTAATATGTAGTCCGTTTTGTCAATTTGGTTTTTGTCCTGTTTGTTGTGGTGGTATATTTCGTAACAGTAGATATTGTAGAGAAAGGGTGAGAGAGGTGATCCTTGCGGTCAGCCCTGTTCAGGGGGAAAAATAAATAATTAACCAAAAACATATTTTTTTAAATGAATGAAAAGTCCTATAAGAAACTCTCTCTTTCTTTTTCGAAGGAGCAATGAACCTAATTATCAAATTAAATTAAACTAAATTATCTACTTGTTATGACGAAAACGAAACGTCGGAGTTGAAAACTAAAACTATTTTCTTGAAGAGCATAAAAAAAGTGCTTTCAAAAGGTGTGATTAATTTTTCAAAATAATCAGGGGCAATACCATAAGAGCTCAGATTTAGCCTAATAATTTTTGTGCTTGTTTTAGAACACTTTCTTTTTGGTGTAACTGCACGAGACCTGTTGTAACTAAATCACAAGAGCGTAGCCAAACAGGTCGAGTTTTGTTCCATAAAGAAAGTATGAGAAGACAAGCGGAAAAATTATTCTGTTCAAAATCTGAGCTTGAATGGTATTTGATAAAACAATTCCATGAATATAATCAATAATATAATAAGACTGCGACTTCCGTGTACTGGCAGAAATAATTTTTTCTGGTTCTTTTGATTTTCTGCAGTAGAACTCTATCCGAAGCGAGCCATAACCAGAACAATACGAACAAAAATCAAAATTGACAGTGCCAGCAAAAATCTCAAGGTGAGACATTGCCACAATTGCACACAAAATAGTAAAAATCCATTGAAACGATGAAATTAACAGCAAAATTTATTTTTAAGATTTTTTTATCCGCTAGCAAACTCTCTTCCTTCCTTATTAGCCGATAGCAAACCGTGTTTTGATGAAGTATATATGGCATTTTTTGTACATGAGTGGAATTGTCAATAATAAAGTGGTAAAAAAATAAAATTGAAAGTTGACTTTTTCGGTTTTTGTCGAATATCTCCAACAAAAATAAAAGATTTTTAAAATAAAAGATATAATAATATGTAATATAATATAAATATAACGATATAATAAAAGATTTTTCAACTTTTTTTAGCAAATTATTTTGCAATGAACGGCGCAACTTTGCCTCCATATAACTACAGCTCTATCAACTATAGTTTCTGAGATAGCAATGCTAATGCATCGAATCTGTAACACCCTGCAAGGTTTTTTTCCTTTTTGTTCCTTCTCTGAATTTGGGACAACCGGTATATCTTGAACATATTGTTACGGTCTGGGCCTACTATGCTCGATACTTCTTAACGAGCGCTCGCCTCGGGATGAAACCGATGCGCCGCAATATCTGGCCGGGCGCGTATTAAAGTAGGCCACAGTTAGGAAACGCTACCTGGAAGATTCTTGAATGATCAAGGCAACCCGCGAAGCGTTTCGCGGTCATTCTAGAACGTGGTTTGCGAATATAAAAGACGCGGTCTCGACCGCAGTAGTAGTGAATTTGGGAACGCGGTAAAGTTTAAATAGCGGAGTAATTGTGGAATTGTAGTAGTGTTTTTAGTAGCTGTGTTAATTATTGTACGGAGTGTTTTGAAGTGTAAATAAATTTATTAATTGTTGAGTTAAATTGACTTTGTGTGAACCCACGGGAAAATCGTAACAATATTGTTACACTTTTACACTTTACGGGGTTCTTTTAGATAAGTGAGACTTTGAACAAACTCAACAAACTTTATTCAATAATTGCACAACAATTTACAACACTAGAAATAACTTTTTTGTTTGAGAGATGGCGTTAAACCAAATTTTCCATTTTTTGAAACCTCAGTCACACCCGGTATACTCAGTTTCGTGACAACTTATTTAAAGTCATCAGAAAGCAAAGGAAAATACCCTTTTTTGTTCAAACGGATGTGAAGTACTCAGCTCCGTTTAGTGGCCGTGAAATGCACTTTTACGGCCGGTGTCAATGGTACAGGAAAAAAAATACAGGAAAAAAGTAAATTAACAATCACTATGTCACCGTCTACGCTTATGGTTGCTGGTTACGATTTCTCTGTGACCACTGTGTGCACCAATTACAGCAGTACACCCATCCATCTCGTCTTCCAATTTCATTTTGGCGTATATGAAAAAATGGAAAATATTTCACATCAACAATGCATAACCAGCAAACATAACAATAAACGTCACCGTTATTGCTAGACCTTTCTCATTTTATTTATCAAAAATTAAGAATTTTTAAATAAATATCGTTTGAACAAAAAATGTTTTGTACACCTCGGCCGTGAAATAATTTCTTCGTCCTCAAGATTGTTGTCCTCGGCCGTAAGACGGCCTCGGACGCCAAACTTTCTTTCCGCAGATAAAACACCATTTCACGGCCTAGATATACAGGTCACCGTTTCAATCAGATAGAGCATTTCAATCCTGTTATTTTTTAGGATTGACTAGTCAAAACAAATAAAAAAAATAACATGATCGAAAAGCTCTCCGATTGAAACGGTGACGTCCATGCCATGGATGTCCGATGTAAACAGGATTTACTTGACATTGACCACCGCCCTCTGTACAAGAAAGCCAAGAAGGTGCATGCCAAAAATTCCAATATGGCCGAAATATGGGATTGACAGTTTGCATTTGTTTGTATTGTGGAAATTGAGTTTTTGGATGATTAACTTAATTTTTAAGGTTTAAAGTCAAGACTTGGGATTACTTGCCAAAGTAATTTTTGTTTGCTATTATATATTGTTGTTTATATGTTTATTGTTCTAGTGAAAGTGTAGTTTGTGTTCATTTTATTGTGTTATCACTATTGTTATTGTTCCTTCATTGTTCTATAATTTGTGGTTGGTTTTTTAACTTAAATTCTATTGCCTCTACAATATGCCGTCCACTGGTTGTTTGCCAAATTTCTAAAAGCAATTTGGTGAAAGGTCCAAAAGTGTCAGTCTTTTACTTTCGAAAAGACCCTGCTCGAACCCAACAGTGGTTGAAAGCTTTGAAGTGGAATGATTTTACTCCAACACAATACTCAGTGGTAAGTACAATATGCTTTCTCATTCAGTAAACTTATTGCCTCTTACATACATTGGTATGTGACTTATGTGAGTTACATTTTGAGAGCAACAAAGGTTTACTCTGAAGAAACAGGACAGCTTTTAGAAGTTCTATTGGCACATTTACATTTTAAAAGAAAGGTCTTGGTAATAATATAAAACCCATTTACCAGTTTTGCTTACCTAGATTCAAGGATTTCCAAATTTTCTTTGATTGAGCAGTTTTTACATTAGTTTGTTGTACTTTCCGAGACAAAGGGTTCTAACCAAACTTGCTTTGGCTGGACTTTATTGGGTATAAAAAGCCATATCTATACATATCTGGATCAGGAATGAAGCGTTCTTTGGTTTTTCACCCACAACTTCTAATCAACTACACGAAAAAATAAAAAAAAACATATTTTCTACTGTATCTCCATAGGTTTGTGTACAAAAAAAAATTCGATAACGCCGCCATTAAAAGCCACATTCTAGGCTTTCTTGTAAAGAAGGCGGTGCATTGACACATTGATTTGATGGACGGTTGTCATTTTTTATTTGAATTGTGTACTATTAATCTCAAATTCAAATTACCGACCTTTTTGAATTTTGTTTTCGTTAATGCGAAATAGATTTCGGGCTTTGTTGATTTGCCAAGGTGGGTTTTTTATAGGTAAAATACATACCTATATTTCTGTAACATTTGTGACACTGCTGATGACTGGCTTGGCCTCTACAAGTGTGTTTGCTCGGCTCTCCTCCGTAGAATTAGGCTGACAGTACGTAAACAGATCTTGGACAACCAAAAACTAGAATCATTTATGATTTTGCCATGCTACTTTTACACCAATGTATAAAAATTCAACTTAAAAGACGTATTGTGGCGTCAGTGTTTTCAGTGTTTGTTGTGGTAGAGTGTTTACAATATCTGTCTCATTTTAACTCATTCAGATAAAATAAGATGATCTATGTTACTACAGCTTAAAACTCAGGTTAATACTTACTTACCGCCAAAGAACGCCTAAAACGAGATTTTCTAAGATGACTGTATGACACAAACTGTCAGTTTTGAATTTTCAACAATATGGCACCTGCTATTAAAACAAACCCAATTTTTATTGACAACGTCGTAAACATGTTGGTTTGTTTACACCCATCAAGCTAATTGTAACAGAAATTACACTATGTTCCGTTACCAAATATTGCCTCGGTCTTCCCCAGTACAATGTCTAGGCATTTACGAATATTCTACCGGTAGATACCTGTTTAACCTAGAGCGTTCGAAAATTATTTTTGGTAACTACTATTGCCGTTCTGAAATTTTACCCATATACCGAATATATGTACCCGGTTTATGATTTATGGATCGAGAAGTTCCGTCGGTAAATTGAGAAAAAAGTGACTTTTGACAGGTTTTCCGTTAAAATTTAGAATCATAGCCTCAAACATTAGTTTATGTTTGACCGTTTGTCGGTTTGTTCCTCAGTTTAGCTAGCTTATGAGATTGACCTGTTAAATTAAAATGGATATTGGAATATGTTCTGTTTGCGAGATGGAGGGAGGGTATGCCGATATTATAAAACATTTCAAATATGAACATCTGGATCAGATGTCAAAGACATATCAGGAATATGAATACCAATCGCGTTCTAAAATTCATTCAACCGTAATGAACCAGATCCTTAAAAGTTACACCGATTGTGGTAAACGGTGGAATTAGCAGGTATAATTTTCGTAAATGCCTTCTGTGTAAGCAAGATCTGCGAATTGAGGTCATGATGTGAGTATAAATACAGCACCAAAAGCACGTACAAATCACCGAACTCTGGAGTTTTCCCCAGAGGGAGGTCACTACGCCTACTCACTCATTAGCTCGCTTCTTGCTAAACATTTTAAATCCTTTAGTGGGTAACACAGCTTCTTACATAAAAAACTCTCCTCACTTTCTTGAAAAACTCAAACATATCGACATTAATCCAAATCATATTTTGGTAAGTTTTGATGTTGTAAGTTTATTCACAAACGTCCCAGTTGACAAAACTCTTTCAATTGTTAGATCTAAATTGCAAAAGTCTTGGGGAACGTACAAACTTAAGCGTAAACACTGATCTCTGGGTTAGTCTGGGTACGCCTTTTGTGCAACGCAACGTGGAGCAATAGGTGACCAAGTGCCACACCCGAGTATCAGCCCTAGCAAAGGAAATAGTGCAGCAAAAGTTGCCGCACCTACTTACCTCCCTTTTCTAGTATCATAACGACTTTACCGGCCCGGTGAATGCCCTCGGACAGGAGTCTAGGGTTCAATCATGCCCGATAAAGCGTTCGCCCTTCGTGAACCCTACCGCCCTCTCTGTCCAGCATCCCCCATCATGATCTACGCCATCTTGGCAATCTGGGGGTAAGATTACTGTACCAACTGACTTAACTTCTCAAATAAAGTGGGTTACTTGTGGAAACCTGAGTATTCTTCTTTCTGGGCTACCCCTTAACGTGACAATATGAAACTAATACTATTCAATAATATGATAAACAAAATGCCACTTTTACAATAAAGTAAGTTGTAATTTACTTGAATATTAGATTGGGTGGACAGTCAGTTGTTTCGGAGATTTTTTATGCCTTAAATTATTTCAAAAATTACGTCATTGATGACGTGCACGCATAGTTATGTGGCGGCTCCTTTACTATAGGTAGGTACACACCAAGGACGGTAAACAGTAATCTACTATCTTAACTTCACAGCGTTACCAAATTCACTTCGCCTTTCGTGTTGAACCCTGCGAAACGCTTTGCAATTTGCTGCGAAGACAAGAGAAGTGTCAAGATGTGGTGGTTTCAAGACGACACTCGTATATATCCTTCCGAATCGAGTGCTCGCTCGGTCAGCGCCAATCCGTAACACTGTCTCCTTCTGAAGGCTGATCGTCTCTATCCGCTTATCCAGTTCTTGATACATCTTGATTCTGTCCAGATTATCAATTTTTATCTCGCCTTGGGACTGCGTTGCATTCTTACCCGACATTGTTTATCCTTATTCCCACGTTATAAGGTCCCTGTTACACCGGTGTCAATTTTAGTGATTTGCATTTCTTCCACTGAGGATTAAACAACCGAACTATATCATCCTGGAATCCTCTCAAATTGATCCTAAGATCATAACGAGCTTTCATCTTTTCACCAGCTACTTTCACGGTTTTTGGTCGCGAAGATAACTAGGACCCTGCCACCAAAGACTGTGATGTTTGTGAGCAGAGAGGTCTGCTATGTCAAAAACTTGGTGAAGATAGCCTTGAAATTCCAAGCATTTCCAAGCTGAAAGCAGTTTTAAAGCCCTAAAAATAGTCGAGAGTTCTAAGAAAATGAAAGGCAAAGTAAAAAAACTTGAAAAGTAAGTCTTCAAGTCAATTTTCATGAATCTATTGTCAATATCCTGTATTTAAGACTATTTTCAAGACTAAAATATTGAAATGTGTTTTCAAATGATAAAAAAATTACTTCAAATGCAAATTTAGCGCTTCTGATGTCACTTTTAAGCGCTAAAAACAGTCTAGATTTTTAGGAAATGCTCGAATTTTTAACACTGAAGTGTCTAGAAGTCAATTTAATAGTGAATATGGAAAATGTAAATATTTTTTTTAAAGTCTATTTTCAAGACTAAAATATTGAAATGAGTTGTGAAGCAATACAGGAGAGATTCCCCTGGAAGGCAAATCTGCCGGGTTTAAATCAGATTTAATGTAGTGTCATTGGTAATCCTGGGTTAATTCTTGAACTGTAAAACGCGATTGGGCACAAATACAGACCAACGAGAGGAATGGGATTTTATCCAATTTAATGCAATTTGTGAATCGCTCCAGAGAATAACTTTATCCAATGCAAACTGACCTTTAAATATTTCTACTAGTTTGGTTATAAGGCGAGAAAGGATAACTATTCCACACAATTCTAATCGCGGAAGGGACACTGTCTTTAGAGGAGCGACGCGAGTTTTACTAGATACCAAGCAGCAAGCAATAGAACCGTCATTATATATGGTACGCAAGTAGACGCAAGAACCATAAATTTCTTATATTCTTGAATGTAATTCACATCTCGTAGAAACCTTCTTTCTGAATTGTCAAACCGCTTTCGAGCGATTGCGAAAGAATCACCGAGTTTAAGATTCTCTGTAGGTGTTTTTAATTGAAGATTAACCTGAAAGGTTGTAAAGTGAAAAATGTCTTCGGCAAGCTGATCCTCTTTTGACAGATGTTTTTTAGAAGGTATTTCTTCAAGAGACCAAAACTTAGAAACCAAGTTTTCAATAGAAGAATCAGTATGGGTAAGTAAGGACACGTTTACATTGGAACTAGAGTCAACGATTTGATGATGAGGTGACTGAACAAATGATCCTCCAACAATCCACCCTAATTTGGTGTTTATCAAGGTCGGAAGATCTTTGCCTAAGCGATGAACTCCTATCCTCCTATCTGCACCAAGCAGGAGATCAATCTCTGCGGCTCATGAACATAGATCTGCTAAAACAACTCCATCGGGAATTATCCAATTTTTGTCAATTCAATCTATTTTTGTTTCAGGAAGAGCGCAATTAATGGTTGTTAAAACTGCACAGGGAACATTAAATTCCATCATCACATCTTCAATAAAATGATTTTTAATGATTTAAAATGATTTTTTATTGAAGATGTGATGATGGATCATTTTATTGAAGTGAGCGAGACCAAGTTTTGTGACCATTTTATCAGTGATGAATGAGTTTTGGGATCCATTATCCAAAACAGCGCCAGCATTTATGGTATTACCATAAATATCATAAAGTGTAACAATGGCGGTTGCCAATAAAACTTGACACTTTCGAGTAGAGAGAGTAGTGAGCGAGGCACCTTGGGTGATCTGAGTATTACTTGAAGGTAATGGGTCTATCTCATTTGAAGTCAATGTTGAGGGTGATGTAATTCGAGATGTAGAAGGGCTTTGATCTTCACGTGTTTGAAAAGAAGTAGTAAGGTAAATATTTCCATTTGGGTTCCGAGAAGAGGGAAAAACGCCTTGCTCGGATGGCGACAAAACGTTTTGTCTTGTAAAACGTCACATCTGTTAATCTCATGAGAATAAGTTGATTACTTCTTTGTTGCATCTGTTGGGGGTTTGAGCTTAATGGTGCGGAAGCATAAGACTCATGAGTGTGGTGCCTTTTATGGCAAATGAAACAACCTTTTGAGGCAGGACAATAGTTCCCTGAATGTTTGGAGCCTAGGCAATTAAAACATAATTTTGATGAAGTAACAAAATTTCTTTTTTGTGTAGAGGTTTTTAAAAGTGTTACAAGTGTAAATTTTGTGTGAATTTTCCTTGCAATAGAGACAGGAAACCGTAGGATTTTGTGTTTGGGTCGTGCGAGCAATAAAAGCCATTTTGTGTTGAGGTTTGGGCTCAGGGGCGACCTTGGAAGTAGGTTTTTAGGTACTAGCTAAATTTTTCAATATCAAGCATCGATTTTCCAAACATTTAAAGAATTAATTTAATTCTGAAAGTTCCCCTAAATTGCGTTCCGATTCAAAGGCACGTCTTGTACCATAATCTACTTTTTTACCCAAAAAAATAGATTATTACAAACTCAAATATTTGTTTGTCAGAATAATTCAAATTTCTTAGAGAACTTAAATTTCGATGACAACTAGTGAAACTCGCTTAGGGCTGATGCGTTACACTTTGTTAGAGGTTCTATTTCAAGAAGTGCATTAAAATGCGCGTTAATGACAGATAACTTATCCTCATAGCGTCTACGTAAGTTTTCATTAGTCACCTGCAAACTGTGTATCAAACTTAGCGGTTCGTCACGTAAAAACGATTTTATTTTAGATATTGTTACGGATTTCCCGTGGGTTTACACAAAGTCAATTTAACTCAACAATTAATAAATTTATTTATCTACTCCTAGCATGGTAATCATTCATTACATAGCTCATTTTGAGTTACGTAATGAGCGATTTTACCGCACTAGTGCGATAATAATCGATTTTATCGCACTAGTGCGATAAAACAACTTTAAATGAAAATGTCTGCTGTAATTGTTTATTGAATTTAAACATAACTTTGATACATTTTTTCATATTTCTCCTTTGACTTGGCAGGCAACAAGCCAGATACCACGTTTGCGGCAGCTTCTTCAATATCTGACGGAAGTTCTTCAGACATGTTCATAACGAAATGCACTTTAAAAAATTTGTGACTGACACTGTTAAATTGTCGCTTAAGTTATATGTGGAAACAAATGGCCACCATAGCAACAACACCAAAACAGTACAGCGTAGATGACAAAATTTAAGGGTAACAAATAACTACCCGTAGCAAGCATATACGAGACGTTCCTAAATAGTTCACATTGCACAAAATATGAATGAATTTTCTTCTTACTTTACGCTGCTTCTGATGGTCGTAGATAAAATGTTGTACATCACCCGTGGGGTATGGCAAATTAACGTACTCGTGTGATCACCACAACTCGGTCTACGACCTCGACGTGGCAACACTCCCACTCGTGACTATAAAAATGCTCATACCCCACTAGTAATGTAAATAACTATTACACTTCAAAACACTCCGTACAATAATTAATTCAGCTACTAAAAACACTACTACAATTCCACAATTATTCCACTATTTAAACTTTACCGCGTTCCCAAATTCACTGCTCCTCCACCGTCGAGACCGCTTCTTTTATATTTGGTAAACCACGTTCTAGAACCACTCTGAAACGCTTCGCGATTTGCGTCGAACGTCGAAGATGCTTCTCGCTGTATCGCTATCTAACGGTGGCCTACTTTAACACGCGCCCGGCCAGATATTGCGGCGCATCGATTCCATCTCGAATTGAGTGCTCGTTCAGAAGTATAGAGCATAGTAGGCCCAAACCGTAACAATATACCAGGTGTCCAAGAGCACCCTGGACATAGGAGATTAACATGGGAAAACGATTTTGATTTTTTTGCGCCTGTACGGTTGATTTGATTGAAAAATCGTAATAATGAAAGTTGTAGTACCTATCACGGACTAGGGTTGTCGGGCAACGGGTAAACAGGTCATTGTTGCTGGTACGGTTGCTCGACAACCGCTTATACAGTGCAGGTAAAAAGTTTAAATTTTCGCATTTTTGTTCGTGTTTTACGACGAAAGGGCTCAAGTTAGAGATCCGAAAAAAATACAGAAAACTAGTCCGTGATAGGTACTACAACTTTCATTATTACGATTTTTTAATCAAATCAACCGTACAGGCGCAAAAAAATCAAAACCGTTTTGCAATGTTAATCTCCTATGTCCATGGTGCTCTTGGACACCTGGTATAAAACTACAAGTAAACAATTCATTCAATTGATTATGTTATTTAAATTATGTTATGTGTATAAAATAAAGATTATGTTTTACTACCCTACTAATGCATTGTCTACCTTTCTTACTGCTACTACTACTACCATGAGGATTTGGGCACCCTGTGTTCCTCATCATCCCCCTCTTCTTCCTCTTCTGCTATTTCCCCTAGTGTCCATTCGTCGTAGAATGGTAGTATTCTGCCTATGTGTACCACATCTGTTTTTCTGCCCCCCTCTTGTTTTACTTCGTAAATAACCTCGCTTATTTTTTTCGTAATTCTGTACGGCCCAAACCACCTTAACAACAGTTTTTCACTTTTGCTCACTTTTCTTATTGGTATGAATATGTTTACTCTGTCTTCAACTTCATACTCTCCTTCTCTATGTTTGTTAGAGTAGCTGAGAATGGTGCGAAGTATACCGTGTATCAACAGTACCTTTTCCAGTAAGAATTTCGCAACTGGCCCTGCCTTGCCGTTGGGTGAGGCCGCCGTTATTGCATATCTTGTCGCATAGTCTGGTACCACCACGATGTTTGTTTTCCCCTGGCTGCTTTTCCGAAAAGGACGCAACAGATCCCCAGCTGATCGAACACTTGCCCTACTTGAATAGGATGAAGTAGACCCAAGGGTTTTCTGTTTGAAGGCCCCTTTCTTGCCTGACAGTCCCTCCACCCTCGGATGTACATGTGTACGTCTTTCAACATGTTGTCCCAGTAGTATTTTGGGCTAAGTCTACTCAGAGTTTTAGTCATGCCCATGTGTCCACTTGTGGGTGCGTTGTGGGCTTTCCATAATACTTCCTCCTTTAGTGCCCGTGGTATTACTAGTGCGTATTCTAAACCGTCTTTATCTATGGTGGCCTTGTACAGTACATTGTCTAAAATTTTTTGCCTTACGTCGCATTATGGCGCTGCAGTTGCTGTTATTTGGGTCTGAAATTGCTTCTTTTAATTCCTTTAAGTCTTTGTCCCTGTCTTGAAGTTCGTCTATTTTCACCGTCGAGATGGTGAAGGTGAGTACGTCATCCAATTCCTCGATTTCCACATTATCTATGTGTAGTGCGGGGTTGCGAGATAGACAGTCTGCGTCTTGATGTTTGCTGCCTTTTTTATAGTCCACCGAGAAGTCGAACTCGGCCAACTTTAGTGTCCAACCGTCTTGAGTGGTCTGTATGTTGTGGATTCATCCAGAGTGCATGGTGATCGGTAGCTATTTTTACCGGTCTTCCGTAAATGAAATGTCTCAAGCACGTCATACCAGATACCGCGGCTAGCAGCTCCAACTCACTTATAGAGAGTTTTTTTCAGCGTTTGACAGTGACCTGCTTATGTATGCTATGGGGTGGTTTTGCTTGTCTTCCTCTTCCTGTAGTAGTATTGCCCCTATGTCTTCTGTGCATACTTTTTTCAGTCCCTGAAATCTTTCTTCTTGTTCTGTTTCCCAACGAAACTTGTTTTTCTTTGTGGCCTCATGTAGGGGTCGGGCTATTACCGAATCATTTTTAATAAATTTCCTGTAGAAGTTGCATAAACCAAGGAAACTTTGAAGATCTTTACTTTTCTTCCGCGTTGGGAATTCTTTAATCCCTGCCAATTTCTCTTCTTCGGGGTATATGCCTTCTCCACTCACTGTGTAGCCTAGTATTCTTACTTGTTCTTGCAGATACTCGCATTTACTGAGTTTTAGCGTAAGGTTAGCCTCTCTCATTCTTGTGAATACTTTTTCCAGCTTCTTGATATGGTCCTCTAGATGTTCGGAGAATATTATTATGTCGTCCAGGTATATCAATATTTCTCTCCATTTAAGATCTACAAAAACTTTGTCCGCTAGCTGCTGGAAGGTTGCGGGGGCGTTACAGAGTCCGAAGCTTAGTACATTGAATTCATACGAGCCATGACCTTGTGCTGCGAAGGCCGTATATTGTTTTGACGATTCCTCGATTGGGATCTGCCAGTACCTCGAGAACATGTCCAGTGTTGTGAAGTACCTAGCGTTTCCTAGATATGTCAATATATCATCTATCTGTGGTAGGGGGTAGCAGGATTTCTTTGTCATCGGGTTAATGGTTATTTTCTAATCTACAGAGAATCTGGTGGAACCGTCTTTTTTCTTGACTAGGACCACCGGGCTTGCCCATGGTGAATGACAGGGTCTTATTATCCCACAGTCTACCATTTCCTGTATCTGGGAATCTATTATTTCTCTTTCATTTTGGGACACTCTGTACGGGCGACACTTTACTGGTTTATTCTCAGTTACTTCAATCTTGTGTTCGATAAGGTTTGTTTTGCCCATGTACTTGGGTGATTTGCAGAACACGTCTTCATAATCCGCCAACAATTGCCTTAGCCTTTCTTTAAAGCGTCCTTTAAAGAAAGGCTAAGGTATCCTTTTTAAAGAAAGGCTAAGGTAAGAAGGGCTTAAAGGTATATGTTTTAGTTTGTGGTCCTCTAGGTATACTTTTCCATCGTCTGACTGGCGGATTGAAAATACTTGACTGATCGCCGTTTCCTTTTCTATCTTTGCTATTGTCGTACCCTAATACACTATCCTTGGTACCGGACCGACGTTTTTGAGCTCTAACTTGGTGCATTCTTCGTTTTGCCCGCGACTGCACAGCAGGCGATTTCTAATTAGCCAATTTTCGTTAGGTACTATGTGTGCTTTTTCTCTTGGGGTATTTTCTGCTTCCGTTATTATTGTTCTTGTGTCGCCAGGCATGATAATTATGTCTTCCGTAGCCCTCAACTTAATTTGTTTTGGTAAAACCTCCTCAAAATAGTTGGGAAGAATTTCCCATCCTGTTTTCACCTTGCCGGTGCGCGTCTTCCTTTTTCCTTTCCCTCTTGATATCCAGATTTCTATATCTGTGTCTCTAAAAGTGTCTGATAAGATTTATTTGGTGGTTATCCAGCCTGTGTGGTCGCTTCGGCGGTTCAGTCTCGGTAAAGCGATGTTCTTTATTTTCTTTTGTATTGCCTATTATTTTCTTTTGTATTGCCTATTGGCCGTCATTTTGATTTTGATTTTGAAGAAATCCAGTTCTCCCAAGTACGAGTTATTCCTATTTTTTACCCCGGCGTGGCTGGGGTAAAAAACTCTGATGGTTCTTGCAATACCTCTATCATGGCAGGGTGCGGTTGACACCGTAAATGCCCACGCTGTGTCCTTGGGGAAGGAGAATATAGATTTGGGTATCTCGTGTATGCTTGTCTTTGGTGAATGTGGTATTGCTTGCTTTTCTTTGTTTTTAGGTGCCTTTATTCGCGGGTTCACCTGCTTTGTGCTTTTTGCTTGCTCTGTCTTACTTTTTTGCGGGAATAGTCGTGGGTTTTGTTGGTTAGTGCTTTTTGCTTGATGGCTGAATATGATGGTCAACTGTTCTTCTAAGGTTAGTGTCACCTCCAAAAAAGCGTGGGTCTTCATAACGTGCAGGTTCACTGAAGCTAGCGTAAAGCGGGCGTTTTTTCCCCATTTTCCACTGTGGAGATTGTAGTGTTTGCCATTGTGTGGGTGTGAACTTCTAATTCCTTAATTGTTTCTACGGGGTGTGTTGGTTCACGTATCGTTACGTTCTCTTCGTTTTCTGATTCTTCGTTTTCACTTTGTCTTTCGTCTTTTTTCTCTGTGATTGGTGCGTCTTTTTGACGTACCAATGTCAGGGTGATATATCTCGGTTTTCCTTCTGTATCTTGGCTCCGTGTGTCCTCTACACTTGAGCTGCTGTGCCTTGGTGTAAATGGGCTCTCAATCTTTGCGAATCTTAAATTGTACCCTATATTTATTCCCTTTTCCTGTGCCAAAAAATGCGTCTGCGAGGGCGTGGATACCAATGCGAGGATGAGCAGACGGGGATGAAACGAGACACCTCCACCATGTCACGTTAAAGGGTAGCCCAGAGGGAAGAAAACTCAGGATTCCACGGGTAACCCACTTTATTTGAGAAGTTAACTCAATTGGTACAGTAATCTTACCCCCAGATTGTCAAGATGGCGTCGAGCATGATGTGGGATGCAGGATCGAGAAGACGGAAGGTTCACGGAGGGCAAATGCTTTATCGGGGATGAATGAACCTTAGACTCGTGTCCGAGGGCGTTCAACGGGCCGGTAAAGTCGTTATGGTACTAGCAAAGCGAGGTAAGTAGGTGCGGCAACTCTTGCTGCACGCCCACATTATTTGCTTGGTACTCGGGTGTGGCACTTGGTCACCTAATGCTCCACGTTGCGTTACACAAGAGGCGTACCCAGACTAACCCAGAGATCAGTGATTTGTACGTGCTTTTGGTGCTGTATTAATACCCAAATCATGATCTCAATTCACCGATCTTGTTTACACAGACATTGTACTGGGGGAGACCGAGGCAAGATTTGGTAATGGAACATAGTGTAATTTCTATGTTACAATATTAACAAATAAACTAAACCTAAGATGTTGAACAGAAACCAGATGCTTCAATATACACAAACAGCCGCTAAATAAACTCTCGTTCGTATTAAAACGAATGTGAAACAGTCCGCCTAAATGTCCAAAAAATAGTCGTTTAAATAACAACGTCCCATTAAATCGCACAAATATAAGTGATAAAACAAAAAAAACTACATTAATATCAATGTGAACGGAGTAAATAGACTCAATTACACCAAATATGCTTAAAGACCAAACAACTACGTTTATTTCACTCCTAACACTGACGCACAATGAAAAATTGTCGTCATCAGCCCTCAGAAACGGTGAAGAAAGGCAACTTTAAAAATCAATCAGCACATACCTTTTCCACTGCAATATAAAAGGTTGAGTACCTTCCAAAGGTTCGACACTGGCTTAATTGAATCAATCCTTGAAATTATCCAGCGCAAACCCTTGTCGGCCTACAATTCTAGGTGTGGGTGTTTTGGCAACAATGTTTTTTACTGCCAAAAATGGGAAAACAAACGTCCAGTTACCATCAAATGGGAGTGAGTATCAACAGCCAATTAAATCTCTGAGTGACAGTGGGTTCCAACAACAGGAAATGCCTTGATGTCTACAAGAGTAGAGACAAAAATACCAAAATTAGGGCCCAGGTCAATGACCGGGAATCTGCGTAATTGTTTGCCAATTACGGGACAGGGAGTGAATGCTCTCGGCGACAACTGAATTGATACTGGTCGATTTCAACTAAAAAGTCTGCAGACCTCCTCCTCAATCTTGCATCAACCTTCGACACGTTGCTTCGGCGGTTGTTAAGAGAAATTAACCGGGCACAAGAGAAAGACAAAGCATATCTGAAGATTAGGCGGTAGAGGATGAAGAGAAATTGAATCCGCGGAAGGGATTTTTTAAAATAACTCTTGTTGCGACGAGTAATTTTGTGCAGCAAGTTACTTGGACTACAGGTTCGTATACTGTAATAACTTTGTTTTTGTGATTTTGACGTCGTCTGGAAAGATGTTTGCAGCTCTTATCGGGATTTAATTTCTTCCATTTACAAGTGATTTTAGTACAAGTCAGCTTCTAGAATTCTTCTCCAACTCTCCAGTGATTATTTGCTCGAAATTTTCGCTTATTTTTACTGTACGGGATGCCAAAATATTAATATGTGACTCGTAGTTGTGGTTGGTTGACAGGATGAACTCTTCACCTCTAAATATGAGGATATCTTGCTCTTGATAAGAAAAAAATCCATGTTGTCGTATGAGACTCATTCCCAGAATAAATTCATCTTTAATATCTGAACGAGCACGATGTGGTAAAATCTAATCAAAGACAAATTTGGACAGTCTTCAGTCACTGTACGAAGAACAATACTTCGTAAAAAATCTGACTTATCCACAAAATTCCTGGCTAGTGGATATCGTTGTAAACCAACAGAAAGAAAGTAAAGTGAGAAAAATAAGGAAATTTTCTTTTACATAGTTCCAACAGTGGAGACCTTAAAATAGGTTGGGACCGCTGGTATGCGATTCTCCAGCGACACTATTAAAGCAATTTTATTAAATTTGGTAATGTAATGTTTAACTTTTTTTTTTGAAAAATAAACAGGTTTGGTGGTCCTTATGAAGTCGTAAAATAAAAAAACTAACAATTTAATACAAAAAAATATAGAAATTCAGTAGATATATTTTAAATTAAAGCTGTTATCAATTTAAAAATTGTTCACGCTTGATTATCCTTCCTGTCATTTTGGTTTGCTAATGCAAGTACCCGTAAACTCTAAGAACATTTTGTGTTCTAATTCTAAATGAAAACTTGAAAACGCATTTTCCGAGCAATACATAATTGCCTCATGTTTGCATGTGTTTAAGCGTAATTCGTTGTCGCTATAAACGAATTAGTTTTGTAAGGGTTTGAAGCCCAAATATTCCGGCCATGCAATTATTATTATCCTTTGATGTCGCCGTACTCGACATACTTAATTAAGCTTGGAGCATTCCGGATCTTTGTGATTCGCGCCGCTTTGATGCTGAACAGCACACGTTAAATATTACGAGTTCCACCGTTGAACAAGTTTCCAAGTATAATAATACACACGGCGAGACTTATCTGTCCCTAGTTAATCGTTTAGGTTTTCAAGTCAAGCAAGTTTCTATCTATTTAAGCGACTATGAGGTATAGTCTATACGAAGTCAGTTGAAACAACTGAAAACACCAAAATAGTCGGCGTCTTTGTGGAGCATGGGCGGCGTGAAAAGAAAAAATATTGAGGGACTCATCATATAATCGCTTACTCCAATGCAAACTATAAACACCGGACTGCACTGCCTTTGCCACCTGTACGGAAGATAGGATTGTCTTAAGAAAGCATATGAAGAAACTAAAAATAGATTTTAAGCCGCCGACCAATAAGAACTGTCGGGTGACCAATTAAACGGTCTTACGGTGCTTACTAATAGTATATTACATACTCAGGTGGAAAGTGTTTGTTGAGAAATTAGGTAGTTTGCCAAGACGAAGTCGAGGTGAACTTTATCTCGAGACAGAAATTAAACTTTTTACCGTGGTTTGTATACTATTTTATTTTCAACTATTTATCAAAATCTCATCGAACTTTTAAGAAATAATTCAGTCAATAGTCTCTAACAATAAGGTACTATAGGTGTACGAGTAGTTATGACTTCAACCATAATAAACGACTGGTGATTTGTTTACAATCTTGAAAACGTCATTATTGTGCTATTGTGTCTTTAATATTTTGAGCTAAAACGTTTCTGAAAGTGCTTTTAACATGGAGATTTCTGAAGACGCAGATGTTACTCATCATCACCTGAGCTACGAGCTGTTGCAGAGGTGGCGGCACAGTCTCTTAACTATAAAAGGTAAGCCTAGATACGACAAAACGAATATTGACATTCACCCGGGTGGAAAGTGACATTTACCCGGGTGGAAAGTAAAAGCAGGTAATTTTCATCTTTCCACCTGGTTTACACATAAGAAATAACGTTATTACATACCTGGTTGAAAATAAAATTATTTGTGACACCTACTCGTCAAGTCCACGTTGACTCCTCGTAAATTACTACGGGGAACAATCACATACAAATTTGCTCGGTTTTTCCTATGCTTTATGTGGTGTGTTGATCGAACCCCGTATTTTGACCTGTCCCAACTGACTTTGTATAGACTATACCACATTCAATATAGAATATTAATGTTTTTCCTCGATGTTCTGTACATTCTTAAAAACGAAATAATTGGTAATATCTATCAACTACGACAAAGTATATTTTATTTTATATTTATATTATATTTAGTATATTTATATTAACAATATTTTGTTCTATAATTCCTATAGAAAATAAAATTATTCTTCCTCAATTGATAGATGAGTATATTACTTTCACTCCCTAGGGAGGAAAAGTGCCACCAGTAACAATAACACTAAGCCGCCTCGCGTTGGGTCTCAAATTGTTCGCTAGAACAAAAGTTGCACTTTCCTTCCTAGTTGCGCAAATTACTATTTTCTACTCCTACAGGGATATTGGTTCATTCCTTAACAGTTTAGAGAACGGATAAGTAGGCAATTGCCACCGGTTGAACGAATATAGAATCCTAGTCGGTTCGCAACTGTGCGATATGAAATAGACCAATCACAGGCAATTTTCAGCCTGCCTTATGTTTTGAGGCAATGAAAACATCTACTTTATTATATGATGAAGCAAATGATACAAACTTACAATTTACATTGAATCAAATCCATTCAACACCTCAACCTGAAAGACAAAGTAAATCAGCTGTGACACGGTGGCAATCCGAGACACCGGTCGAGTGCGGGAAAAGCACTTTCCGCCCGTTATCGAAACATTATTTTTTATACTAGCGTTTCCAATAATAAAAAAAGAATTATTGAAACTGAATCATAACTTTTAATAATAGTGAATTTAAAAATATTTTTCTTTTATACATATTCATATGGTATACAGGGTGTCCCACGACGAAAGACCTCGATTGATATTGGAAAAAGTATAAATAGGAGAGTTTTGAAAATTTGGTAGGATACTGATGTGGGCATGCCCAATCCAACTAAAATATTTTCAAGATGGTTGCACTTCCGCTTATACCGGAAGTCGATCACAACTTTCTTATTTTAAATAGAACACCCTATATACTATTACATATTTGGATTCCTCACAAAATTCTGACCAACTTTTGTATAGAATGCCCTATGCCTATCTCTAGCCATTTTCGAAATATTTGATGTTTTTCCAAAAAAAGTGACAGTTGCAACGCTCAACATATTTTTGTACTATGTTAAAACCGTATTTCATTTTGCAATGAAACTTTGGGTTATTGTAAATAAAGGATCGTTTTATTAAACTAAGGGTGCGTAACGACTCATTTGTATACAGGGTCGTCAAAAAAAAATCATAAACTTGCCACTAAAAAAAATGAAAAATCTCAAGTTTTTTAAATGGAAACCCCCATTTTTTATGACGGAATCATTTTGAGCATTAAAAATTACTATAAGTTTCAATTTACTTGCCTATACCTAAATCCAACCCATTTCGTTTTATTTGAGAATAAACATTTTTTTATTAGGCTGCATGGTTGGGATTAGCTGGTACTCTAGTTGGCCATGCTTTTGACACACGGTGATATTGGAGACCTGCAGGGCATGTTAATAACACTAGTTTTGAGTGTTTTGACAACTGCAAATATGCCGTCGCGGTTACGTTATTCAAACCAAGATTACTTAAATCTGTTTATTATTTACGGAGAATGTGATAAAGTTGTGAGTAGAACATGTGAGGTATTTGCCGCTCGTTATCCAGAAAAACCAAAGCCATCACGAAAAGCTGTCAAGCAAATAATTGAAAATTTTAAGAATACGGGATCTGTGAAGATAAAAGCTATTAAAACAAAACCAATCCTTAATAATACAAATGTAGAAATTGCAATTTCTAACCAACTTTTGTGTACAATGCCCTATTCCTATCTCTAGCCGTTTTCGAAATATTTGATGTTTTTCCAAAAAAGTGACAGTTGCAACGCTCAACATAACATGCTTTGCAGTTCTCCAATATCAACGTGTGTCAAAAGCATGGCTAACTAGAGTACCAGCTAATTCCAACCATGCAGCCTAATAAAAAAATGTTTATTCTCAAATAAAACGAAATGGGTTGGATTTAGGTATAGGCAAGTAAATTGAAACTTATAGTAATTTTTAATGCAAAAAATGGGGGTTTCCATTTAAAAAACTTGAGATTTTTCATTTTTTTTAGTGGCAAGTTTATGATTTTTTTTTGACGACCCTGTATACAAATGAGTCGTTACGCACCCTTAGTTTAATAAAACGATCCTTTATTTACAATAACCCAAAGTTTCATTGCAAAATGAAATACTGTTTTAACATAGTACAAAAATATGTTGAGCGTTGCAACTGTCACTTTTTTGGAAAAACATCAAATATTTCGAAAACGGCTAGAGATAGGCATAGGGCATTCTATACAAAAGTTGGTCAGAATTTTGTGAGGAATCCAAATATGTAATAATATATAGGGTGTTCTATTTAAAATAAGAAAGTTGTGATCGACTTCCGGTATAAGCGGACCATCTTGAAAATATTTTGGATTGGGCATGCCCACATCAGTATCCTACCAAATTTTCAAAACTCTCCTATTTATACTTTTTCCAATATCAATCGAGGTCTTTCGTCGTGGGACACCCTGTATAACTAAAATATAACAGCACATTAAAAATATTAAGTACAAAATTAAAACTTGATTACCATAAATAGGTTATTAATGTGATGAATTACCTCTAATCTACTAGTTACTAAAATTAATAATAAATCAACAGTTATTATATGGAATAATAATTTAAAAATAATATGATGCATAAATTAACATAATTTAATTTTTCCACCCTAGTGCAGGACTAGCATATTTCATTACCAAAAAATACTTTTTTCGTGCGTGCGTGACAGTTTTGTCTTTGCTTCTCACGCAAAAACGGAAATAGTATATTCTAAATTAAGAGCGGAAAGTACATATTTGCCGCTTCCACATGAAAATTGCAGCTTGAGGCGAAGCCGAACGCTGCAATCATGTAATCTCTTTGTCACCGATTATTTCCTTCCTATCAATTTTGACCAATCGCTAAAGAATTAGTATAACAAATGTAAATTTGAAGTGGAAAAATCACTTAACAACTGTCAACTTAGCTGTCAGCAGTTTTTCCGAAAAAAAGAAATCGAAAAAATTTCATGCAAGTTGCCTTGTAAAAACAAACTTGATGGTTTCTATGCTGTGTTGCTATGTACCGTTACCAACAACAAAAATCACAAACGAGGCTTACGAATTTATTAATTTTTCAACTGAAACTCAAAATGAATCGGTTTGAAAATGTTTCCGAAAGTAAAATTAACGCGGCTGTTGAAAATAGTGTTCCACTAAATACTCAGAAGACTCGATCTGGAAGGAATTTATAGAATTTTGCCATGCAAAAAATTACCAATTACTCCAGACAACAACTACAGGCGAGCTAAATTTACTCCTCAAGGACTGGGCATGGAACATGCGTAAAGCTAATGGAAAAGACTATAAAGAACTGTGTGTAAAAGTAATGTGGAATATCGTTGCCAAAAAACTACAGGAAAAATATTTTCAAGAATTTAATATCGTGTTCGACCCATTCCACGACATTACCTTTAAGCCAGCTAGAGACGCTCGAAATGCGAAAAGGAAAAGTCTCCAGAAACATGAAGAAAAAAGGAAAACAAGTTCAGCTTCTTTAAATATGGACGAGTACTACAAGATGGTGTCCTTATGGGATGAGACAACTCCAACCGGGTTGCAGCGTAAATTTTACTTTATTGCAGCAGTTGAGCTTGCTTGGAGGGGCGGAGAAGCGGCCCGTTGATTAACAGAACATTTTAAAGGAGAAATTGATAATTGTGGGACCAAAACAGGTCAGATATTGCTTTTTAATTTTGCAACAAAATCTGTAAATATTTATTCTAATTTGGCACAAAAAACGCTTATATCAAAACAAAATATGTGCGCATACTTTTTATCTTGGCATAAAATCTGTTTTCGCAATTTTCTAATATCTTTTTTGCAATACCTTGTATAAATCACGTCACTTTTTAGCATCCAAAATTTGCTAGCTATACTATTTTTGTAATAAAATCAAAAACGATAAATAACCACAAAAATTCCTTTTGCTTTTCCAAAAAAATTAAAAGCTACATACATCTACTTCTAAAAATCTAAAATTCTAAAATCACACTACAAAAGATATTTTGACATTTAAGTTAAATTATGTATCCCTTGTTTCAGGAAGGATTCAGTACAATACAGTCTTCAGCAAAACTGCACAAGGTGGTGCAAAAAATCTGTGCGATAGCAAGTGGCTTGTTCCTAATTCAAAAAACCCTGAGTTTTGTCCGGTACGTTTGTACAAATCCCTGTTGGACAAACGAACGTCTAAAATAACAACAAATAGATTGTTTTTGACACCAAATTCAGCATCGCAATCCAATCGTAACACTGGATGGTTTTAAAACGTTCCTGTTGGAAGAAATGAACTATCAAAATAGACAAAAGACGCAGCTAGCATAGACATTCTAAAGTTGCGTCTATCCAACCATATCTACAAATGGACAGTCAACATCATTCAAATATCATCACTGCTTTAAGAACCGTCCAAAATAATGTATCATCTACAAGCTTCGAAGCTCCCTTGAAAAAACAGAAAATAGACACTTCTTCGAGCCAACACCATCAATCGTTTGACACTCCTCACAGCAACATAGAGAATAGTGCTACTACAAACATAATTAAAAACAATCTAACCGATATGGCTAACAATACTCCTGTAACCTACAATAATTGTAATTTTTATATTAATTGTAATTTAAAATGAGTTTGAAGTAATTACCCTTTCTAGCTTGAAAGTTATTGTTCTTATTAATTATTGTTCTTATTGTTTTAATTTAAAAAAAATGTTGTATTAAAATAAAATGTTTATTTAAGTCAGGAAATAATCTTACCAAATATCCCACGTGCATCTAATTTTTCCATAGGAAATCCATAGGAATTTTTCCATAGGAAAAATTAGATGCACGAGGGATAACCGCCGACGTACGGCGAATAACCACTTTCTGCTTTGAAATGGAAGCGTACATGAGGTACTTTCAAAGTCAGTCGTCGAAAAAAGCTATTTCGGACGTGTAATGAACGATACTTTTCATTGTCAGACTATGAATAGTATATTGCACAACAAGGGTGAATAAGATGTCCTTATGGCACAAAGACGAAAATTTGACGAGAGCAATATGGACGAGGGCGATATGGACAATTCGCCCGAGTTTTACAGGCTATTTTTTCTACGACTAATTGGAATTACTTACCAAATTTCACACAAATAAACACTCAATGTTTATTTGAAACGTTTGCGTTACATGTTGCGTTTATTATCACTTTTGACGGAGCCAAAGTTCGACCGGTGTCTCGGATTGTCACCGTGTCACAGCTGATTTACTTCGTCTTTTAGGTTGAGGTGTTGAATGGACTTGATTCATTGTAAATTGTAAGTTTGTATCATTTGCTTTCTCATATAATAAAGTACATGAATTTATTTTTTAATTAAACGCTAACTGCAACTTGAACGACCTTTCCATTGCCTCAAAACATAAGCCAAAATGTAATGTTTGATGCCAATAAATGTCAGTGAGCATGACAATCAAATGAATTATTTTGTTTTCGTTGAAGATTAGCTGTAATTGGTCTATTTCATATCGCACGCTGAAGATTGTCTGTGATTGGTCTATTTCATATCGCACGCTGAAAATTGCCTGTTGCTGGTATATTTCATATCGCACAGTTGCGGAAAGTCTAGGATTTTATATTCGTTCAACCAGTGGTAATTGCCTACTTATTTATTCTCTAAACTGTTAAGGTGTTAACCAATATCCATGTAGGAGTAGAAAAAAAAACGTTTATATCACTTTTGTTTCTCTTGCCGGTTACGTCATCATTTTCTTTTCTTGTCTATTATATGCGTTCCGAGCATCAAGTCACGTCGGCATTGAATCAGTACGACAAGGCTTGGAAAATTCCATTGTTGGTTAAAAGTAAACAAAAACAAATTCTTATTTGTAATGCAAATTTTCCAATATTTTAATGATTACTTTGATTTAACACACCCCCTTCTTTTCCTTTCACTAACAAGGACTGCCACAAGAGTCTCCTTTATCGCCATTTCTTTAGAATATATATTGCCATGACATTTACAACGACGCAACAAATACGCTGATGATACTGCACTAGTAGTGCATGTGAAACTACAGCAAAAGCTGCAGAGAAGCTTCAAACACTGACAGACAAAACCATGTTGTGGTTCTACAGATGGAGATTGACATCAAACGCTACGAAAAACCAGCTGCTTTTAACAAACCACCAAACTAAAGACAACTCTCCTGCAATAACAGCAGACGGAAATAGAATTACTCCTAAACAAGACGTGAAATCAGAGACAAGGTCGAAACGAGAATCTTTAATGTACGTTTTTATCCGAACTGATCTGCACCTGATCAGACTGATCCGGGTTCACTCTCTCTTTCTGTGACACGCAGAATATTGTATTTGATTGTATCATGTTTTCCATTGTTAGCACAAAAGGAGCTATCACTGACATGGCACCACTTGCAACGTCAGTTCGGTCTGCCGCATTGCCAAATGGCGTTTCTTTGTCCTATCTTTCACTAAAAACTATATTTTGTCTCACTTGAAAATTCATTGTAAAAGTGTAAAGAATTTTTTTGTCTTGGCAATATAGAGGAAACGAATAACTTTTATCTTAGTCTTAAGTCACTTCCTATCTTGTGCATCAGTCATGTTTACCCCGGCTCCACACATTGGGGCCAATGTTGGCCCCAAAAGTATTCGTCTAATGTGTGGACCGAGAAAATAGCATTGGGGCCAATATTGGTGCAATAATAGTTTTTTTTAGCAGAGTCTTATGCCATCCTCGCCATTTACAAACTTAGAAATAATGCTATTCCAAGTTTCTTTCCTAAAAGAGACATGATTTGCAGAACACAATTTCATAATATAATCAATTAGCTTTAGATCACTCAGTCAACTCAGATTTAGAGAACAAAGGAGAAATATTTGCTGAAAGACCTTTCTCAATTCCTATGTAGATGTTGGATTCGTTGTAAGAGGTATAACGAAGCATGAATACAGTTTGTAGAATCATGTAAACTTTTGTGTTCATTTTTGCATAATAACAAAGATTTTATTGAATTTTGGTGAATGAGCTGAACCTGTTTACATTTAGATGAAAGTATGTTGAGCAATTGAATTAATAATTCCGCTAAATCCACTAAATCAGATAATAAACACACAAAATGCTGGATAAAACAGGTTACTTATTAGATAGAAATTAAATATTGTTACACTTTACTGGGTGCTTTTTGATAAGTGAGACTTTGAATAAACTCAACAAACTTTATTTACTAACTACACAACAATTTACAACACTAGAAATCACTTTTAAACCCCTAAAGTCACTTTTACCACTTTTTACTGTTTCGTTCTTTGCTTTATCGCGCCACTCTTATTTCACAACTGACTGTCCGTCGTCTCGGTCGGTTTATATATGTGTGGGTGATTGATTCTCGAATGTTCCTGTATGCACAGAATGTTCCCGCTATACGTCCAGTAAACGTTTATTGTATCGCGAGATATATCCCTAAACCATATATGCACCTAGTATTTATGCTGATGCACCCAATATTTCTGCTGACGCTAGTATTAAGTTTTATAAAGGCAGGCGATTGTAACGCTGCAACCGTAATCATTAAGACCGTGTGTGTCAAAGCTTCAGGCTGTTCGGCTTAATTGTTCACCATAATTTTAAGTTTTTAGTTTAGTAAACGTCCTATTTCAACAAATAAAGTCTTTTTTAAAAGTTACTCCGTCTGACTTCTCATTTAATTGGCGCAGCCGGTAGGATAGTGCAGTTTCGCCCTTTATCGGATTCCGTTGTGCGAAAGTGGTTTTTAAATCTTAGTGCACTATCTGTAACCAATTTTTCGGGACATTTTGTTTGTACGTGTAACGTGCTACACCAAACGGTATTCGTCGCGACGTCGTATTATTCCAAGTAAGAAGAGTACCAAGAAGTCACCCCGAAAAGACGAAGATTGACGTTCCAAGACAAACAAAAACCCCAGGACATCAGCCACGCCTTTATAGGACTCCTATGGTTGTGAACCGCTGCAGTACAGGTTTTATGGATTCTTCTTTGACTCTACTGTAAGTTTTTGCTGAATGACCATTGTTTTTCATGTCTCAAGCGTCAAAACGACTAAAAGAAATTTTGTATAGAAATAGGGCTCGTTTAGGTTTAGTACAAGAACGAAACAGTTCAGATTCAAGTTCAAGTGTGAGAACGAAAGCTCAGATAGCGAAGAGAAAACAAGATACGATTCAAATCCTCAACAAAAGGAATTAGTAGATTTATTTGACAACTTAATTTTAGAGAACTCTAGTCATACAAGTAAGGAGGTACAAAGTAGTAATAATATTAACTTTAAAATGGAAAATATTAGATTCCATACCTCTCTTTTGCCCACTTTCTCTGGCAAACAAGAGCACCTTGAAAGCTTTATTCTAGCTATCGACGAATTTTATGCAGTATATTACGGCAATAGTGAAGCCCAAAAACAGCTCGTAACAGCCGCAATTAAATCAAAGTTGCAAGATGCTAGAAATTTCTATCTTTCTAGACCAGATTTAAATGAATGGCTTGCTATTAGAGCAGCACTTAGACAAAAGTTTGGCGATCCAGTGACTTTTCTTGTTTTAATGCAACAAAAGCAATACATTAAAATTAATAGAAATGAATCAATGTTAGAATTTGTTGACCGATTAAAAACCTTTGTGCAACGAATTATTGCTAAAATTCAATGCGAAGTTACCGATGTCACTTCAAAGACAACTTTACTTTCTCAAGTAGAAAATACATCTGTTTTATTACTAACTGCAAATTCACCACAAACTTTAAAAACCATGTTAATGATACAAAGACCTAACACATTAGATACTGCTCTTCAACATGTCATTAACTATAATATGATTGAATCTCAAGTAAATTTTACTAACAACCATTCTCCTATGCGAAATCATATGGAAAAACCACACCAATCATTAAATCACAATAACAGAGGTTTTAATAATAATTTTATTAACCCTCATACTAATCAACATAATACTAACCAAATTCGACCTCAACCTTTTCCAAGTCAACCTATAAATGTTCAGCCTAGATTTGTTCCAAGACATTATCCCACAAACTCACAAGTTTTTGGCAAGTCAAGACAAATCCTCAACAAAATAGACCGAGACAAGATACACCTACACCTATGTCTATTTCAACTGCCGGTCCTTCTCGTTTCTTACATCAACAAAGACAGCCCCTAGTGAGACATAATACGTTTATTCCTACAGGACCACGTAACTTTATATCTCAAGAACTTACCAACGTTGAAGTTAACTCACAGACTCCCCTATATGATGACTCCTTTATGTATAATCAATCTGATGAAAATTACCTTCAACATCAAAACGACGTTTTTCCTCAAAATGATTTTCAACAAAACCTTGCGTTTCGAAATTATTGTGACACAAACTATGAAACTTGTCAAGAGACAGAGGAAATAAATAATGAAAATTTTCAAAAAGTAGCTTCGGAAATACCCTTGACTTAAATAATATCGCTCAAATGATTGAGTTGCCTTACTTCCAACTACCCCGAAAACAAATGACAATTCTTATAGACTCCGGAGCATCCGATTCACAATTTGCAGAATTATTTTCAAATAATATGTACATTGAACCTTTCGAAATAATTTCTTGTAAACAAATCCATCAAGAAAATAGGAATTTAAAATTAAATTTGCTAGAAGAATTAGGTATTAACTACACATTTAAGCTTCGTGTTTTAAATTGGCATAATGATTTTGATGCTCATATAGGCACACGAGATTTGAAGAACTTAAATGCTAATTTATGCTATAAAACTAAAACTCTAACCCTTAATGGCATAAAAATCCCCTTTTCTCTTGCATACAACAAACCTCTAACTAGACCAATAGAAAATTTAAACAACATTTTTTTAGTCATACCAGTAAACTATGAAAAAGGTACAGCAATTTTACCATATTTTAACATAAATGAACATATTATACTAGACTCACTAGTCGAAGTAAATAATGGTTCATGTAAAGTTCCTAATCCCACACCAAATGTACAAGTTAATTTCCATCAAAGAATAAAAGTAATCCCGCAAGACCAATTCGATTTACTTGACCCACCGACAAGTAATATAAAATTTAACCCTGAACATCAATTACGACTTGATCATTTAACCCATCTAGAAAAATCAAAAATTTTACCACTATGTCATGAATTTAAAAATATAATGTACAATGAAGATTGTGATTTGACATTTACAAGTCAAACAAAACAATTCATACGAACTACAGACGATAGACCAGTCTATGTAAAATCCTTTAGACACCCCCCAAGCATGAATCAAGAAATTCAATCTCAGATTCAAAAACTGCTTGACAACAAAATTATTCGACCCTCAATATCACCATATTCTGCCCCTGTTTGGATAGTTCAAGTAAAAACAGTAACAACAAGTAAAAAACAAGACGCATCTGGAAAACGGAAATTTCGAATGGTTATCGATTATCGAAGACTAAACGATGTTACTGTTGAAGAAAAATACCCATTACCCAGAATAGAAGAAATTTTAGATCATCTTGGTAAATGTACTTATTTTACTACACTTGACTTAGCTCAAGGTTTTCATCAAATTGAAATGGATCCTTCATCTATTGAAAAAACAGCTTTTTCAGTAAATAATGGCCATTATGAGTATCTGCGCATGCCATTTGGCTTAAGAAACGCGCCAGCGACCTTTCAAAGGATGATGGATGAAATTTTACGTGATTATCTTTACCGATTTTGTTTTGTGTATATGGATGATGTAGTAATATTTTCGAAATCTCTATCAGAACATATTGATCACACCAGAATTATATTCAAAAAGTTCAAAGAAGTAAATCTCAAAATTCAATTAGATAAATCCGAATTTCTGCGTAAAGAAGTTGCTTTTCTTGGACATCCTATAACGTCCGAAGGTATTAAACCAAACCCTTTAAAAATCGAAGCAATCCAACGATATCCAATTCCTAAAACTCAAAAAGAGATAAAGGCTTTCTTAGGACTAGTTGGTTATTATCACAGGTTTATTAAAAACTTTTCTAAAATTACTTTTGCAATGACAAAATGCCTTCGTAAAGGAAGTGAAAATTATATCGGAAATCAAGAATTTAAAGAAGCTTTCCAGAAATGTAAGGAACTTATTAGTAATTCACCTGTTCTTCAATATCCAGATTTTAACAAACCGTGACAATCAAATTGACAACTGATGCATTCAATGTAGCGATAGGTAGTGTTTTATCTCAAAACGACCATCTTATAGCTTTTTACTCTCGAACTCTCAATTCTGCTGATAAAAATTACTCTACTATAGAAAAAGAACTTCTTTCAATCGTAGAGTCAACTAAACATTTTCGTTGCTATCTCTATGGTGTTAAATTTGTAATTGAAACTGACCACAATCCTCTTGTTTCGCTTTCAAAGATTAAAGAACCAAACTAAAGATTAATACGTCGGAAATTAAAACTAGAAGAATTCAATTTTGAAATTAAGTACAAAAAAGGAAAAGAAAATGTCGTTGCCGACGCATTGTCTCGGATAGACATTAATACGAAAGAAACTCGATCTTGCGTTGATAACGAGTTGCAGTCGATTGTACCGAACACCGACGAGACAGTTGCAAATCTTGCAGACTTTGACTTAGCTGACTATGTGTTAAATCAAGGATACCTTAATGAAAATGATCCGAACACAACACCACAGTCTACCACTGATAAACAAAGGAAAGGAAATGAAACTTTGACTGATACCACTGTTCACTCAAATAATGACCCCGAAGGAAAATACCTTCCTATTTCCGAATTACCAGTAAATCACGCTTCTAATCGATTAATTATCGATTACGGCAAAAATGTCGAACACAAATTCACAAGACCTTTTAATAAAAATCATCACTTTGTTCGCATTCCTCAAGAAGACAGACAAGGACATATTTTGAAAATCCTAAAAGAAATAATTAAACCAGACGTGACTTTTACAGTTCATATTCCAAATACAGAGTTACGGATTGAATTTCAAAGATTAATCGCTGTAAATTTAAATACCACCGCTAAACTTGTGTTATCAAACATATACTTAACCGATGTAACGAATACAGAACAGCAGATAGAAATAATTTCACAATACCATCAACACAATCATAATGGTATAACTGAGACCTATCACCACCTTAAACAAAAATATTACTGACCAAAATTAAGAGAATCAATAACCAATTACATAAATAAATGTGAAATATGTTTACAAAATAAATACGAAAGACCCCCGTATAGAATTGCATTCGAAGGTCCACTACTATCAGATAAACCTTTTAAAACTCTTCACATAGACATTTTCCAATTTTCGAACTGTCAATTCCCAACCATCATTGATTCCTTTTCAAAATACGCCCAACCATATTGTCGCGCTAAGGGTTGGTTGAGGGAGAAGAACACACAGGTTTCCACAGGTAACCCACTTTTATTAAGTTATAGGGCAGAAGGAACACGGGGGGCGACGCTTTAACGGGGATGAATGAACCCTAGACTTAGGTCCGAGGGCATTCACCGAGCCGGTAAAGACGTGAAGAACCTAGCAAAGGGAGGTAAGTAGGAACGGCAACTTAAGCTGCTCGCCCACACTATTTCCTTTGCTAGGGCTGATCTAGGGTGTGGCACTTGGTCACCTACTGCTCCACGTTACGTTACACAATAGGCATACCCAGACTAACCCAGAGATCAGTCAGTGACTTCCCTCTGGAGAAGACCCCAGAGTTCGGTAATCTGTACGTGCATTTGGTGCAGTATTTATACTCACATCATGATCCCAATTCGCCAATCTTGCTGACACAAACATTGTACTGGGGGAGACCGGGGCAACTTAGGGTAACGGTACCTAGTGTAATCTTTATGTTATACACATTACAGACAAAAACGCTGTAACAATTTTGAATAAACTTAGACATTACTTTGCTTATCATAACATTCCTCAAAAAATATTTTCGGATCAAGGTAAAGAATTTCAAAATAACACCTTCATCAGAATTTTGTTTACTTGAGAAATTAAGAGTACTAAAAATGCAAAATCCAGATGAAACACCTCAAAATCTCATGATATCGGCAATCTTAATTTACAATCAAAACATTCATTCAACAACTGGACATTCACCTTTTTCAATCTTGTACGGTCCGTATTTCAATGAACCTAGTTTAAATAATGATTTCACTATTTATGAGCAGTATAACGACAAAAGAAAGAAAGAACTTTTACCCTTTTACGAGCATGTTTATCAGACAGCACATACAAAACAATCCCAAAACACCCAAAAACAAAACAAAAATCCTGAACAAACACCTAACATTCAAACGGATGATACTGTGTACAGAAAAAACCCGCTTCGTAACAAAATGAACCCTCAGTACATTCGCAGGAGAGTTACGGAGACTAACAGAAATAAAATTACAGGTATTTCTAAAACAAGACCTGTAAACGTTCATTTAAGAAAAATCAAAAGACTTAGGAAAAATCCTACTTCTTTTCAGCCTCCCGATCCTGATCCTTCAGACGCAGGCCCTTCAAGTACACCGACTACCTAATACAGGGTACTACATGGAAAATGAATCCCCAACGCTTATTACTAACCATTATCATACTACGTATATACCATTTAACATATCTAGTATTAAGTTTACTTTATCTCAGTTCTTAACTAACATTGTAGTCTTAAAACCTTTAGTAGATGAACAAAATAACAAAGCAGTAACAACTTTATATTTTCATACATAAAAGCTTATTAACCATACATATAGCAATTATGAGAAACTAAAGTTAATGCAAAGCAAAAATCGCAGTAAGCGAGGACTAATAAACTTTCTTGGAAGTGGTATTAAATTTATCACGGGCAACCTAGACGATAAAGACCTGGATACAATTACTCAGAACTTTGATATACTAAAGCGAAATCAACTAAATTCGATGCATAAGATCAACGAACTTAGTTCCTTTCCAGGTAATATAATGAATAAATTCAAGATATCATCAATAAAAATTCAAACACCATTAAAATGGGTTTTTCAAAACTATCGAATGAATTAACATTAAACTTGTGTTTACAAGATCAATACATCCAAATAAATGACCTAAATCAACTATTGGAAAAATTATTAAGGATGATATCTTTTGCACACTTAGAAACACTAGATTTAGAAATTTTGTCTCCAAGCGAAATAAATGAAATTTGGAAATATCTATAAAAATTCATTATCCTAAAAAAGCTCTATGGCCTATACAACATATCACAGAATTAACCCTAATCTGTAAAACTGGTCTATTAATAATGGACGATATGGTCATTCTTGCAATCAAAATACCAGTGTTTGAAGTGAGTGCTTGTGATTTAAAATTTGTTTACCCCGTACCCAACAACGAGTCGCAAATTGTGATTACACCTAGCAAGTTCTATTGTAATGAACTTTGGTATAAAGTTTGTAACGAAATAAGTGACAAGTGGATATGTTCGAACCCACTTATTGATAGCTGAATTTTATCCAAAAATTGTCGATATGCTTTAGTTCACAATAACTATAAAGTTCACACATTAACACATGCACATGCTTCATTGTTCTGTACAAAAACATCAGAAATAATTTATGAAGATTGTTTTAGATTTGAAAAAGTGTTAATAGATGGCTGTACACTTTTACAAAGTAAATGTGATGTAATTATTGATAAGCAAAAGTATTCACTAGCTATTAATAATGTAACCACACTTTTACCAGATGTACCAAGTTTACAAATTACCAACTTAGATAATCCAGGTCAGGTTCAAGACGATCTTTTAGAACCTATTAAATTTGAAGAATTACTTTTGCAGAATAACTCGCACTTAACTTTAGTTATTATTACTAGTATTTGTATTATAGTTTTAATTTGTGCTTTTTGTGTAATATTTTACCAATGGAAAAAAACATAAAGATTTTAAAGTTATTCCCTTAAAAACGCTTCAAAATATTATCAACGAGGACGTTGAATTAACTTAGGGTGGAGGAGATATATCCCTAAACCATATATGCACCTAGTATTTATGCTGATGCTGATATGGCGATTGTAACGCTGCAACCGTAATCATTAAGACCGTGTGTGTCAAAGCTTCAGGCTGTTCGGCTTAATTGTTCACCATAATTTTAAGTTTTTAGTTTAGTAAACGTCCTATTTCAACAAATAAAGTCTTTTTTAAAAGTTACTCCGTCTGACTTCTCATTTAATTCGCGAATTAAATGAGAAGTCAGACGGAGTAACTTTTAAAAAAGACTTTATTTGTTGAAATAGGACGTTTACTAAACTAAAAACTTAAAATTATGGTGAACAATTAAGCCGAACAGCCTGAAGCTTTGACACGGTCTTAATGATTACGGTTGCAGCGTTACAATCGCTTTTATAAAACTTAATACTAGCGTCAGCAGAAATATTGGGTGCATCAGCAGAAGTACTAGGTGCATATATGGTTTAGGGATATTTCTCCTCCACCCTAAGTTAATTCAACGTCCTCGTTGATAATATTTTCAAGCGTTTTTAAAGGAATAACTTTAACATCTTTATGTTTTTTCCATTGGTAAAATATTACACAAAAAGCACAAATTAAAACTATAATACAAATACTAGTAATAGTAACTAAAGTTAAGTGCGAGTTATTCTGCAAAAGTAATTCTTCAAATTTAATAGGTTCTAAAAGATCGTCTTGAACCTGACCTGGATTATCTAAGTGTTTAATTTTAAGATTTAGAGAAAAGTTGGTAATTTGTAAACTTGGTACATCTGGTAAAAGTGTGGTTACATTATTAATAGCTAGTGAATACTTTTGCTTATCAATAATTACATCACATTTACTTTGTAAAAGTGTACAGCCATCTATTAACACTTCTTCAAATCTAAAACAATCTTCATAAATTATTTCTGATGTTTTTGTACAGAACAATAAAGCATGTGCATGTGTTAATGTGTGAACTTTATAATTATTGTGAACTAAAGCATATTGACAATTTTTGGATAAAATACAGCTATTAATAAGTGGGTTCGAACATATCCACTTGTCACTTATTTCGTTACAAACTTTATACCAAAGTTCATTACAATAGAACTTGCTAGGTGTAATCACAATTTGCGACTCGTTGTTGGGTACGGGGTAAACAAATTTTAAATCACAAGCACTCACTTCAAACACTGGTATTTTGATTGCAAGAATGACCATATCGTCCATTATTAATAGACCAGTTTTACAGATTAGGGTTAATTCTGTGATATGTTGTATAGGCCATAGAGCTTTTTTAGGATAATGAATTTTTAGATATTTCCAAATTTCATTTATTTCGCTTGGAGACAAAATTTCCAAATCTAGTGTTTCTAAGTGTGCAAAAGATATCATCCTTAATAATTTTTCCAATAGTTGATTTAGATCATTTATTTGGATGTATTGATCTTGTAAACACAAGTTTAATGTTAATTCATTCGATAGTTTTGAAAAACCCATTTTAATGGTGTTTGAATTTTTATTGATGATATCTAAAGTATCCTTGAATTTATTCATTATATTACCTGCAAAGGAACTAAGTTCGTTGATCTTATGCATCGAATTTAGTTGATTTCGCTTTAGTATATCAAAGTTCTGAGTAATTGTATCCAGGTCTTTATCGTCTAGGTTGCCCGTGATAAATTTAATACCACTTCCAAGAAAGTTTATTAGTCCTCGCTTCCTGCGATTTTTGCTTTGCATTAACTTTAGTTTCTCATAATTGCTATATGTATGGTTAATAAGCTTGTATGTATGAAAATATAAAGTGGTTACTGCTTTGTTATTTTGTTCATCTACTAAAGGTTTTAAAACTACAATGTTAGTTAAGAACTGAGATAAAGTAAACTTAATACTAGATATGTTAAATGGTATATACGTAGTATGATAATGGTTAGTAATAAGCGATGGGGATACATTTTCCATGTAGTACCCTGTATTAGGTAGTCGGTGTACTTGAAGGGCCTGCGTCTGAAGGATCAGGATCGGGAGGCTGAAAAGAAGTAGGATTTTTCCTAAGTCTTTTGATTTTTCTTAAATGAACGTTTACAGGTCTTGTTTTAGAAATACCTGTAATTTTATTTCTGTTAGTCTCCGTAACTCTCGTGCGAATGTACTGAGGGTTCATTTTGTTACGAAGCGGGTTTTTTCTGTACACAGTATCATCCGTTTGAATGTTAGGTGTTTGTTCAGGATTTTTGTTTTGTTTTTGGGTATTTTGGGATTGTTTTGTATGTGCTGTCTTATAAACATGCTCGTAAAAGGGTAAAAGTTCTTTCTTTCTTTTGTCGTTATACTGCTCATAAATAGTTAAATCATTATTTAAACTAGGTTCATTGAAATACGGACCGTACAAGATTGAAAAAGGTGAATGTCCAGTTGTTGAATGAATGTTTTGATTGTAAATTAAGATTGCCGATATCATGAGATTTTGAGGTGTTTCATCTGGATTTTGCATTTTTAGTACTCTTAATTTCTCAAGTATTGTTGAATGCAATCTTTCTATTGGACTGTTTGATGATGAATTTCCTGGTGTAGTGTAATGAATTTCTATATTAAATAATTGACAAAATTCTTTGAAGGTGTTATTCTGAAATTCTTTACCTTGATCCGAAACTATTTTTTGAGGAGTGTTATGATGAGCAAAGTAATGTCTAAGTTTATTCAAAATTGTTACAGCGTTTTTGTCTGTAATGTAATATGCTTGGGCGTATTTTGAAAAAGAATCAATGATGGTTAGGAATTGACAGTTCGAAAATTGGAAAATGTCTATGTGAAGAGTTTTAAAAGGTTTATCTGATAGTAGTGGACCTTCGAATGCAATTCTATACGGGTGTCTTTCGTATTTATTTTGTAAACATATTTCACATTTATTTATGTAATTGGTTATTGATTCTCTTAATTTTGGCCAGTAATATTTTTGTTTAAGGTGGTTATAGGTCTCAGTTATACCATTATGATTGTGTTGATGGTATTGTGAAATTATTTCTATCTGCTGTTCTGTATTCGTTACATCGGTTAAGTATATGTTTGATAACACAAGTTTAGCGGTGGTATTTAAATTTGCAGCGATTAATCTTTGAAATTCAATCCGTAACTCTGTATTCGGAATATGAACTGTAAAAGTCACGTCTGGTTTAATTATTTCTTTTAGGATTTTCAAAATATGTTCTTGTCTGTCTTCTTGAGAAATGCGAACAAAGTGATGATTTTTATTAAAAGGTCTTGTGAATTTGTGTTCGAAATTTTTGCCGTAATCGATAATTAATCGATTAGAAGCGTGATTTACTGGTAATTCGGAAATAGGAAGGTATTTTCCTTCGGGGTCATTATTTGAGTGAACAGTGGTATCAGTCAAAGTTTCATTTCCTTTCCTTTGTTTATCAGTGGTAGACTGTGGTGTTGTGTTCGGATCATTTTCATTAAGGTATCCTTGATTTAACACATAGTCAGCTAAGTCAAAGTCTGCAAGATTTGCAACTGTCTCGTCGGTGTTAGGTACAATCGACTGCAACTCGTTATCAACGCAAGATCGAGTTTCTTTCATATTAATGTCTATCCGAGACAATGCGTCGGCAATGACATTTTCTTTTCCTTTTTTGAACTTAATTTCAAAATTGAATTCTTCTAGTTTTAATTTCCAACGTATTAATCTTGAGTTTGGTTCTTTAATTTTTGAAAGCCAAACAAGAGGATTGTGGTCAGTTTCAATTACAAATTTAACACCATAGAGATAGCAACGAAAATGTTTAGTTGACTCTACGATTGAAAGAAGTTCTTTTTCTATAGTAGAGTAATTTTTCTCAGCAGAATTGAGAGTTCGAGAGTAAAAAGCTATAGGATGGTCGTTTTGAGATAAAACACTACCTATTGCTATATTGGATGCATCAGTTGTCAATTTGAAAGGTTTGTTAAAATCTGGATATTGAAGAACAGGTGAATTACTAATAAGTTCCTTACATTTCTGAAAAGCTTCTTTAAATTCTTGATTTCCGATATAATTTTCACTTCCTTTACGAAGGCATTTTGTCATTGCAAACGTAATTTTAGAAAAGTTCTTAATAAACCTGCGATAATAACCAACTAGTCCTAAGAAAGCCTTTATCTCTTTTTGAGTTTTAGGAATTGGATATCGTTGGATTGCTTCGATTTTTAAAGGGTTTGGTTTAATACCTTCGGACGTTATAAGATGTCCAAGAAAAGCAACTTCTTTACGCAAAAATTCGGATTTATCTAATTGAATTTTGAGATTTACTTCTTTAAACTTTTTGAATATAATTCTGATGTGATCAATATGTTCTGATAGAGATTTCGAAAATATTACTACATCATCCATATACACAAAACAAAATCGGTAGAGATAATCACGTAAAATTTCATCCATCATCCTTTGAAAGGTCGCTGGCGCGTTTTTTAAGCCAAATGGCATGCGCAGATACTCATAATGTCCATTATTTACTGAAAAAGCTGTTTTTTCAATAGATGAAGGATCCATTTCAATTTGATGAAAACCTTGAGCTAAGTCAAGTGTAGTAAAATAAGTACATTTACCAAGATTATCTAAAATTTCTTCTATTCTGGGTAATGGGTATTTTTCTTCAACAGTAACATCGTTTAGTCTTCGATAATCGATAACCATTCGAAATTTCCGTTTTCCAGATGCGTCTTGTTTTTTAGGAACTATCCAAACAGGGGCAGAATATGGTGATATTGAGGGTCGAATAATTTTGTTGTCAAGCAGTTTTTGAATCTGAGATTGAATTTCTTGATTCATGCTTGGGGGGTGTCTAAAGGATTTTACATAGACTGGTCTATCGTCTGTAGTTCGTATGAAGTGTTTTGTTTGACTTGTAAATGTCAAATCACAATCTTCATTGTACATTATCTTTTTAAATTCATGACATAGTGGTAAAATTTTTGATTTTTCTAGATGAGTTAAATGATCAAGTCGTAATTGATGTTCAGGGTTAAATTTTATATTACTTGTCGGTGGGTCAAGTAAATCGAATTGGTCTTGTGGGATTACCTTTATTCTTTGATGGAAATTAACTTGTACATTTGGAGTTGGATTAGGAACTTTACATAAACCATTATTTACTTCGACTAGTGAGTCTGGTATAATATGTTCATTTATGTTAAAAGATGGTAAAATTGCTGTACCTTTTTCATAGTTTACTGGTATGACTAAAAAGTTGTTGTTTAAATTTTCTATTGGTCTAGTTAGAGGTTTGTTGTATGCAAGAGAAAAGGGGATTTTTATGCCATTAAGGGTTAGAGTTTTAGTTTTATAGCATAAATTAGCATTTAAGTTCTTCAAATCTCGTGTGCCTATAAGAGCATCAAAATCATTATGCCAATTTAAAACACGAAGCTTAAATGTGTAGTTGATACCTAATTCTTCTAGCAAATTTAATTTTAAATTCCTATTTTCTTGATGGATTTGTTTACAAGAAATTATTTCGAAAGGTTCAATGTACATATTATTTGAAAATAATTCTGCAAATTTTGGTGAAATTATAGAATCGGATGCTCCGGAATCTATAAGAATTGTCATTTGTTTTCGGGGTAGTTGGAAGTAAGGCAACTCAATCATTTGAGCGATATTATTTAAGTCCAGGGTATATCCGAGGCTACTTTCTGAAAATTTTCATTATTTATTTCCTCTGTCTCTTGACAAGTTTCATAGTTTGTGTCACAATCATTTTGAAACGCAAGGTTTTGTTCAAAATCATTTTGAGGAAAAACGTCGTTTTGCTGTTGAAGGTAATTTTCATCAGATTGATTAGACATAAAGGAGTCCTCATATAGGGGAGTCTGTGAGTTAACTTCAACGTTGGTAAGTTCTTGAGATATAAAGTTACGTGGTCCTGTAGGAATAAACGTATTATGTCTCACTAGGGGCTGTCTTTGTTGATGTAAGAAACGAGAAGGACCGGCAGTTGAAATAGACATAGGTGTAGGTGTATCTTGTCTAGGTCTATTTTGTTGAGGTATTTGTCTTGACTTGCCAAAAACTTGTGAGTTTGTGGGATAATGTCTCGGAACAAATCTAGGCTGAACATTTATAGGTTGACTTGGAAAAGGTTGAGGTCGAATTTGGTTAGTATTATGTTGATTAGTATGAGGGTTAATAAAATTATTATTAAAACCTCTGTTATTGTGATTTAATGATTGGTGTGGTTTTTCCATATGATTTCGCATAGGAGAATGGTTGTTAGTAAAATTTACTTGAGATTCAATCATATTATAGTTAATGACATGTTGAAGAGCAGTGTCTAATGTGTTAGGTCTTTGTATCATTAACATGGTTTTTAAAGTTTGCGGTGAATTTGCAGTTAGTAATAAAACAGATGTATTTTCTACTTGGGAAAGTAAAGTTGTCTTTGAAGTGACATCGGTAACTTCGCATTGAATTTTAGCAATAATTCGTTGCACAAAGGTTTTTAATCGGTCAACAAATTCTAACATTGATTCATTTCTATTAATTTTAATGTATTGCATTTGTTGCATTAAAACAAGATAAGTGACTGGATCGCCAAACTTTTGTCTAAGTGCTGCTCTAATAGCAAGCCAATCATTTAAATCTGGTCTAGAAAGATAGAAATTTCTAGCATCATCAACTAACTTTGATTTAATTGCAGCTGTTACGAGCTGTTTTTGAGCTTCACTATTGCCGTAATATAATGCATAAAATTCGTCGATAGCTAGAATAAAGCTTTCAAGGTGTTCTTGTTTGCCAGAGAAAGTGGGCAAAAGAGAGGTATGGAATCTAATATTTTCCATTTTAAAGTTAATATTATTACTACTTTGTACCTCCTTACTTGTATGACTAGAGTTCTCTAAAATTAAGTTGTCAAATAAATCTACTAATTCCTTTTCTTTAGGATTTGTATCGTATCTTGTTTTCTCTTCGCTATCTGAGCTTTCGTTCTCACTTGAACTTGAATCTGAACTGTTTCGTTCTTTTACTAAACCTAAACGAGCCCTATTTCTATACAAAATTTCTTTAAGTCGTTTTGACGCTTGAGACATGAAAAACAATGGTCATTCAGCAAAAACTTACAGTAGAGTCAAGGAAGAATCCATAAAGCCTGTACTGCAGCGGTTCACAACCATAGGAGTCCTATAAAGGCGTGGCTGATGTCCTGGGGTTTTTGTTTGTCTTGGAACGTCAATCTTCGTCTTTTCGGGGTGACTTCTTGGTACTCCTCTTACTTGGAATAGTACGACGTCGCGACGAATACCGTTTGGTGTAGCACGTTACACGTACAAACAAAATGTCCCGAAAAATTGGTTACAGATAGTGCACTAAGATTTAAAAACCACTTTCGCACAACGGAATCCGATAAAGGGCGAAACTGCACTATCCTACCGGCTGCGCCAATTAAATGAGAAGTCAGACGGAGTAACTTTTAAAAAAGACTTTATTTGTTGAAATAGGACGTTTACTAAACTAAAAACTTAAAATTATGGTGAACAATTAAGCCGAACAGCCTGAAGCTTTGACACGGTCTTAATGATTACGGTTGCAGCGTTACAATCGCCTTTATAAAACTTAATACTAGCGTCAGCAGAAATATTGGGTGCATCAGCAGAAGTACTAGGTGCATATATGGTTTAGGGATATTTCTCGCGAACATTCCATCCGAGGCGCCGATCCAAGTTTAAAGATACCGGGACATGTCCAAAAGTAGTTTTTTTGTAGATTTGCCTTTTTACATGGGGTTACAACTCCCTTATTTTAAGACCTAGAGGGTTGAGACTTCGTATTAGTGGGGTAAGTTTGGGACACCCCTGGGATGCGGTGTTGCCAAGTTGTGCACTTTTTCCCTAAATTTAGGGAAATAGTGACCCCTCGTTTTTCCCTAAATTTCAAGAAATCTTAATCTGGTTATGAGGCCTTTGTAACAATATGTTTTTATGGCCTGTTTTGCACTTGCTTGTATAGGATCACTCGCAATGGCTGGCTTTAACGTCACTCGTGTGTTGCGACAATTTCGGTGGGAAACGCCCAATGGCCGAAATCGGTTAACCGGTTATGTTTTATATTCAAAAAATCATTGTCCAGCTAGTGCCGGAAGTGGTCGAGGGTAGAAGTTGGAAAATTCAAACAAACAGCCGTATCTCAGTGAAATTGGGTATTCTAGTTTATTCTTAATCAACGTAAATAAACGTCTTTACGGTGGTAGTGCCGGGTAGGTGTCCCGAGTAACAGCAGTCTACAGTGTCAAATACAAATAATCAATGACAAATGTCAAAAACAAATTAGAGGCTTAAAGGAGCACCCTCTACCCTACAAATCTAACCTGCTGTTAGTAAGATAGTAAGTATGCTCAAGCTCAAACAAACAGTTCTAAATGACAAACAAACGCTTGCAACTATGTGGTTGGTGATTTTTAAGAAGGTTGTTGAAACAAGTGTGTGTTGTCTTAAACCCTTAGTCAATTTACAATCAGGAATGAGGCACCCTTGGGTATACAGTGCGTTTTTTTTAACGCGCAACATAGGATTTTACGTGTTAAATTTTTAAGCCCATGTTAGACCATGTTATTTTGGAACTACAAGTATAAAACTTGACGGGTGTGTCTTTAGTACCCTGAAGCTTAAGTAAGTCTACCAATTTGGTCTAAAAAGTGATTTAAAACTGGAAAAAAATCATTTTTTTTCGAAAAGATTTTATCCTTTCATACTCCCTGTATGCATTGTTGTTCCTTGTTGTTTTTGATACTGGTAGGGCAAGTAGCAGGTAAAGTGACTTATTTTGACTGCATCACGACCCGACATCTTTTGAACGTCAAAAGGGCATTTTATGATTGTTTGGAATATACTGTTTGGCTTCAAACGGAGGTCAATTTGAACAATTCACTTATAAAAATACTTCTTTTGTTCTTAACTTTCTTGACATAAAGTTAATGATCACCCTGTTTTACTTTCTACGCCAAATTTTACCTGCTACCTGCCGTGCCAGTATCAAAAACAACAAAGAACAACAATGCATACAGAGAGTATGAAACGATAAAACCTTTTCGAAAAAAGATGATTTTTTGCAAGTTTTTTAACACTTTTTAGGCCGAATTGGTAAATACTTAAGCTTCAGGGTACGAAATAGCCACCCGTCAAGTTTTATACTTGTAGTTCCAAAGTAACATGGTCTAACATGGGCTTAAAAATTTAACACGTGAAATCCTATGTTGCGCGTTAAAAAAAACGCACTGTATATACGCTGATGTGTACACTAATTCAGCTTAATAAATGTATGCTAAGGTAAATCTAATTAAGTAAGTATGTTGGGGTTAAACTATCTATATTTCTACTAGGTGGCTCAAATATCGCAGGATCAACCTTGTTAGGCTTCCTTCAGTTGGTTTGGTGGTAAAATAGAGTAAAATATATGACCTCGATCTAGCTGGCTGTACTTTTGAAACCTTAGGCTCAGATAGGCTCGGCCCAAATCCTGTACGGGAGGGGCGTCAAGCAGCTGTCGAGATGAAAAAGCAGCAATTGGTGGTCGTGCTGTCCTAGTTAAGCTTATATGTCTGGTGATGTGGGTCAGATGGTAGTAAACCTTGTTGCGTGGCTCTGAAAGGGTGTCTACCAGGCAAGCATGGGGGTGTATGTAGGCCTAAACTGACATGGAGCTGATAAGTGTTTTATACTATATTGGGATCTCGGTAACCGTAAGAGTTACAGAGTCGGTTAAATGGGAAAAGTTTTAGAGAATTTTTTATGTAAAACTTATTCCCGGTTTTCAAATTAAATTATCCTTCTCCATTTTCGGAAAGAATTGGGAAAACGTCAGAGGCTGCATTTTAAACAATTGCATAGAGCTTCTTAACAAAGCCAAAACGACAAAATATACTGTATTTCGGCTTGTTTGGACTTGTATTTGGGTCTTCAAATTTTCAAATCTACCGCCAACTTTTCGACACTATATCGGTGTCATCCTCAGGGCTTGGATTTTTCGAATAAAATTAATAGACCTAAATCGTGTTAGGAACATCACCCATAGTTGCTGTATTTCGCAAAGCCAAAACGAGATTTGAAACTAAAACATTATTTGGGGCACTTTTTTATTTATTTATTTTTGTCATTAATTTGTTGACACTATGACAAAAATTTACAAAACCTTTTTCTGCGCTATAAAAAGGAAATAATAACATCATCAAGTACATCATTGAAAGGAAGCTTTTTAAGCGCTTTTCAAAAATGAAAAAATTCAAGATTGCGGCCATAAGTCTAGTTCGAAAACTCTCTTTGGCTTTGTTAAGGAGCTGTAAACCATTCTTTAAAATGCAGCCCCTGACGTTTTCCCAATTTTCCGGAAAACTGAAAAAGATAATTTAATTTGGAAATTTGGAAATATATTGATGATTTCGAATCATGAGAAGATACTCTAACCTGAGTGAAGTTTGTACATTTAACTCTGAATTATCCTGTATAGGTGCATTTTTAAACTGTTAATTCAATAGCGCCTATAGTCGGTAAAGAAAAAATCATTTATATACTTATTAACTTAGCTTTATTCTAGGCCAATACTGATTGAAACCATAAATAAAATAAATACAAAAATACATCAAGATTAACTGCAAATCAAAAGTAAATATAGGAAACAAAGGTAAACTTTACATCCATATACTTACACTGGAATGTTTAATATTAATACTAACTACACTTTGTTGAATTTTTATTTAAGAAGTACCTCAATAATTTATCTAAGCGGACATTTACATTCCAGGTTATAGTAATAATATAATATAGGACTAGATTACTTTGCATCTTTTAACTTTACTAACCTATTCTTCAGCCTCATATTTATTTAAAAAAAAAATCAAAACAACTCAGTTAAAGATACAAAATACAATTTTTGTAATAGTGGTATTAATAATAGTTAGATTGGACTATTGCTAATTTTATTTAATTTGTTTATCATTGAATGTTTCGAATTTCTTATAATGCGGTCAGTTGATTTATTAAGCGTCGGTTTTGGAAGATTTTCTGTTGATAGTTGCTTCGATCGAACAAATTCCGTAAGGCCTGAATGGGAGCTTGCACGGACAACGTCGGTGTGTAGTTGTATCGTTTATTTCTAATGCGGTGTGGTTTCTCCCTCTGAAAATAATTAGAAAATATATATTTTGAGTTGTTGGTAACTTGCAAACAAATACACATAAATAAGATGTACGCACTCAATGTTTGTTTCTCTACGAGTATCAAATAATATATGAGTTATATGGATTTATATATCCATTTCCGATGATCCATTATTAAATAGACATCTTTAGAATAGCTTTGTTAATTCAACATTTATTTTCCTTTATTTTATTTATACAGCAGCGTTTGTGCATGTAATTAGTCATTAAGATAACTCGCTTGGTTTTTTATAAATAGAAGTTGCATTAATATGAACAAAATTGGCGCAGTGGGTAGGATCCTTTCGGAGTGCGAATTAAAATTCGGATTTAGTGAAAAGTTCGGAGTTCGTGAAAGTTCGAAGTTTGTGAAGATTACATTACTGGATTAAGTAGCAGCCTTTGTGTCAACAGTTAAGGAAGGATTCTGAAGAAAGGACCAACGCAAAGCATCTTGTGACTCCTGGCAGACATTGCTTTCTGGTGCGCCAGAACGAGAGATTCCAGAAGGGACATGTTAGCCGTGCTAGAGTGGACACAAGCAGTACTACCCTGGATAGTAAAGCTACTTAGCGACGTACCGTTTGATACGAAATACTGGGAGACAAACTGTGAGTTAGTAATTTCCTATAGTTGGTGTACCTGTTAGTTAGGGATGAAAAGTAAATGAAGAAACTTACTCATAAAGATAAAGTATTAGAAGATATATCGTATCCAAAACGAAAAATTAGTACAGATCAGGACTTTCTACAAATTTTCCGCATCAATTAGAAGAAATCGATAATAGTAGTATAAGAAGTAATTTAGAGAATAATTTAGTAGTAAGAAGAACCCTATTGACAAAATGAGTGATGCTTTAAGATCAACCGTTACTCTTCTAAAAACTTTTGACGGAAATCCACTGAGATTGGAATCCTTTGTAAAACCAACTTTGTAACAGTTCAGTGACCCAATCAACAGAGCTAACTTGCAGCAACAATTAATATTTCTTTCTAAAACAAATGAATCTACACCAGATTATATTCAAAAACTAAAATCTCTAGTTACTAAAATTAACACAAAAATCTGCACTGAAGTAATGAATGCAGAAGCAAGAACTATATTAATTTCCCAAAATGAACTTACCGCGACACAAAACCTATTAGCAAATATTTCAATTGAATTGTGAACTTTATTAATTGTTCAAAATCCCCAAAATTTAGACAGTGCAATTGATATAAAAACTAACTAAGAAATTTTGACTAGCCAAACCACTTTCAAAAATAGCTATTTACAGAACCATAATAAACCGATTAATAAACCTACTAATCAAACCGTTGTAAACACTCAAAAAGCTTTTCAACTCTTTCAAACCTCAAAACTCTTATAGACCACAAAATCAATTCCGAAAACCACAATTTCGAAAACCTTGAAGATAATCAATCATCTTCGATGTTACCTTCAGTTCAGATGTTACCATCAATTTCGGTCAATGAAATAGAAATGTATAGTGTGTCCCAAATTGCTTCTACATGTATTGGGATATCGAAAACGGTAAGAGCTACATAGTTCGGGTAAATGGGGAAGTTTTAGAGAATTTTAGGTAAAACTAATTTCCGGTTTCCAAATTAAATGATCTTTCTCCGTTTTTCGGAAAATTGGGAAAACGTCAGAGGCTGCATTTTAAACACTCTTTAACAAAGCCAAAGAGAGTTTTGAAACTAAGACATTATTAAGGCACTTTTTTACGTAGAACACGACAACGTAATTATAAAAAATCTATCGTCATTGGTTTCCGAGATATAGATGATAACTTTGTAAGCCATCTTGAAGGCGGCCATAAGAATTTAAAAAGTATTATTTTCCTAACAAATATACAGGGTAATTCAAATTCGACCCTCACCATTGGGATCTCGGAAACTATAATAGACACGAGAAAATTTAAATTGGGGCAAAGTTGCGCAATATAAAGCTCAACCAAATGCCGTTTTAAAAAATTAGATTTTCCGAGTACTTCCGAAGATATCCGGAAAAAACTGAAAAATTGGTTTTTGGTTTTTATTTATTTCTAACCTTATTTGAAGAGATATCCCAAAACTAAAAGCATCTTTTTATTGCCACTTTTTCCTAGCTATTCGATGATAGATTCAAGTTTGCCACACGACGTTTCGTTTTTTGTCAGTCATCATTTCTTTTTTCTTATGGGCGCCATATTGGATTTTTAGCCCACCAAATAGTACATTTTGTTCTGATTTTAGTGATGTATAATACCTTATGGTTTGCTTGATACATGACAAAATAATTCAATAAAAACTATTTTTACTTTAGTTATTGGCTTTGAGTTAATGGGCCGTTTGATAAAATGTCATTATCTGACAGTACTTGTCAAACACGATAATTCGGACGATCATTAGTCAATTATAGTTAAAAATGTAGTGTAGAAAAGAAACCCCCGCAGAAAATGTTATAATTATACAAGCATTGCTGAACTATTTAGGTTAATCAGAAAAAGAGATTTGTTAGTATTATCTCTAACTTAAACAGCTCATTTATGTTTCCAAGTGAAAGATCATCATTTTAGGAACTTAATTTTTTGCTAAATTTCAATTTTTTATAATGTTAAGTGCAAGTTTATAGTTATTTCTACAACAAGTGACTTAAACCATTATTTATTCATTCATATTTATTCGAGTGAATAAACCGGTTTAAGTCACGTGTTTTATTCAGTATTTTATTAAATTTCCACTTCTTATATTAAAAAAAAACTCAAATTACAGTTCTATCTCTATTCGCACCGCGCCCCGTAGATGTAACATTGATGTTTGTTTGTTTACATCTGTAAATAGGCGAATGTCATTCAGAGTGATTTAATAGTATATTCTATATTAAGAGCGGAAAGTAGATATTTGCCGCTTGCACATGAAAATCATGCAATCATGTAAAAGCGGCAAAAGTACTTTCGGCTCGAAATATAGACGATATTTTTTCGACGACTGCTGTGGGGTGGAGTAGAAGGACAATTCACATCATTTTCGTAGCTCGAACTCATTGTCACCGATAAATCACTTTGACGGAATGGCTTTATTTCAAACAGGTATGTCAAGCGTTGTTATGGAAACGCCGAAAAAGTTGGTGAGTAGATTGTTAGTAGAAAGCGAAAACGCTCTAGAGCAGAAAATCTCTCTTTCTGCTCGCGCGCGGCAAATAACCCCTTTCTGCTTCTAAATGGAAGCGTACATGAGGTACTTTCAAAGTAAGTCGTCGAAAATAGTTATTTATACAGCAAGTGACTTAAACCATTTTTTATTCACGAAAAGTTCAACTAGGTCCACGAACGTAGCGAGTGGCCTAAGCTCTTCGATTGAATAAACCGGTTTAAGTCACTTGTACACCTTTGTGACTATGTTCAGGCCAATCTGGTTTGTCTTGTTATGCACAGTGAATTTATTATTGTCCAGTTCTTTGGATTATTTATCCATTTGTTTTGTAGTTGTATAAGTTATGTAAGTTAGTACACTGCTATTTTGGTCATGTTTGTACGTTCGTAGAGAAGTTGGTTGGATGGGTTGTGTAGTGGATTTTCTGGGTGTGTTATTTTGGTTATTAGTGTTAGAGCAATCTGTTCCGTAGTCTGAGTATATCTTTTAGTTTTGTCAGTAGCGTTTGCTCTACGTAAGTGTCCGTAGTCTAGAACTGGTCTACAGATGGATATGTATATTTGTGTGGCGGTTTCGTGCGGATACCTTTGTTTTTGTATGTCAGTGATATAAAGGGTTTTGTCCGTTTGTGGTGTGTCCACGGTTATGTTTGGGGAGTCGTCTTTGATCTTATAACTAGGTAGTAAAAGTTGGTTTTTAGTTGCGTTGGGGGTCAGTCTCGATCTGTAGAACCATGTCATAGTATCGTCAGTAAGTGATTGTAGTTTTGAAACTGCTTTCGATGTAGTTTTGTCATGAACAATAAGTGCAGTGTCGTCTGCGTATTGTAATATGTATGCGGTTTTGTCAAATTGATTTTTGTCCTGCTTGTTGTGATTGTAAATGTCGTGGTAGTATAGGTTGTAAAGTAAGGGTGAGAGGGGTGATCCTTGGGGTAGTACTTGTTCAGGACTAAAAGGAAAGGAAAGTGTGTTGTCTATCCGAAGATGCAGTTGTCTATTTTCTAGTAAATTTCTGATTGTGTAAAGTAAGTATTTTGGTGTATCAAGTTTATGTAGTTTGTAAAGTGCCAGTAAAGTGCCAGCACTTTGTGCCAGACACTGTCAAAAGCCTTGTTAATGTCCATGAACAAACAAGCTGTTTTGTTGCCGTTGAGGTGCGTTGTTTGTATTATGTTATTTGAGATAAAAAGTGGATGTATAGTCGACTATTTTGGTTTAAAGCCAAACTGGTATAGTGGAACGTGCTGTCCAATCTGTTCTTAAAATTTTGAAAAAATTTGAATATTATTCATAAATTAACATAATATAATTTTCCCACCCTAATGCGGGAAAGTATATATTTTGAGAACAAAATTAGTGAGGGAATGTTATCATTTGCGCACGCTCGTACAAAAATAATAATTTAATAGAAAAACAATTTTTGACTGTAATTGCAAAATATGTCATATTGCATACCGTATTGTGTCAATTTCTTAAGCACTGTAATGATCGTCTTTTTCGGATAATAATCATTTCTTGAGACACGGGACGTTAATTGAGAAACGCCCAAAAACATCCGGAGATATTGACCTAAAAAACGCTTTCTTACGTTAAAACAAAACCAAAAAGAATTATTGGTCAATTGAGGACTGCTTGAAAAGTTCACTTTTTTGCACGCGCGTCTTTCACACCCTGTATAAGGCAGTTAGAGTGCATTTAAGCAAAAGTTCAAACAAACAAACCCTATGACAGTCCAAACCGCATTAAAATCTATTGATTTGTTTCGGAATTTCAAAGTTTCAAAAATGACCCAAAAAAATCACTGTCTCGGTTGAGGTGGCGAGCAGCTTATTTGCAAGACTACAATATTGAAATTTGTCTTCAATGAAAATTTAAATCAAATGCAAATTTTAAGCTTCTGACGTCACTTTGCATTGGTTCAGATTTTCACAATTTTGTGTGTAAGTCAATTCTTAAGGTTTAAATGTGTAAATTGGTCAAAGACTTAAAAATTGGCTACAAAAACATTTTTTAAGCTTTCTTAAGTTAATTTTTACCGTTAGTTTTGGGTTTTTGAACATAGTTGCTCAATTATCTCATAAACGAAGTTTCAAATCGGAATTTTATAAGATATACTTTTTTTGAACAAGAAAATTAAAAATCATTTCGAAATTTTTGAAAAATATCTCATGAGGTAGAACTTAAGGCGGAAAAATGAAAACCATCTTCCTGTCTACGCCACTTGACAATTTTGACAAACAAGAATTATTTGCTCAAAAATGTTTTAAATTGTTCCAAATGTCTGAGAGATATGACAGAAAACTAATTTTTAAAACTGTAGTTTGAACGGCTGTATTTTCCTTTTGATGGGCTATCAAAAGATGATTTATTGACATTCAAAACTGGACCACCCTGTTTTTGAATGCAACCTAACGTCAGTGACTTTTATTTTCGTCACAAGAATCGGCCATCCCTGCTTACATAAGTACAGGGTGTCTCAAATTCGATGGTTTTCGGTATCTCGAAAACTAGCAAAGATTGATCAAAGCGGTTTTCGCAAACCTGCTCGATTGTTGTGAAACGAACGATGGGGCAGTCGTACCTTCCACAGCTGCCCTCGTTTCTGAGCTACAAGGTGATTTTGAAAATATGTCAATTTGGAACCATCCTCGTATTTTCTTTATTATTAAAGACATGGAAAAACTAAAGATGGATTTCCCTAGAGAATTTCACGTAGAATCCAAATATGTATTCTGTTTTTCTCTGGATTGCATCGTTTTTATGATATGAACCAAACCTACCTGTTACGGTTTCGGAATGGTTTCCAATAAACGATGACATTCATGTTGGTTAAGTAACACTTTACTTTAAAAAAGATACCATTAAAACGTGTGAATATAAAATTAACAAAACTAAACGGGACTTGCGACCGCTCTCGTCAAAAACGTGAATTGCAATCGCTCTCGTCGAGGTCGCCCTCGTTCTTCTTCCTTGAACAATGCAGCGTTGCCGCACTGCTCACTTTCATCCCAACACCAAGGAAAAGTCTAGCAAACACTCAAACACTCAACAACAATACCTTTTTTTAAATGCCCTATATAATTTTGCAGATTTAGAATAAGCAAAAAATTACATTTTCAAAAATATATAACACTATAAAAATCAACTTGAAAAACAACGTAGTAATAGCTAATTTTACTTTGCAATTGAATATGCCATGAGTAAACCAGCGGCTGAACAAATTAATAACGTTTTATGGAACATGTTTCTTTGTCAAAACAGTGAAATTGTAGTCAAATATTTTAGTACGTTTTATAAGAGAATTATAATTATGAGAATTTTGAAAAATTTGATGCTTTTGTCTGTTTTATTGAAATTAGCAATTTTTACGTTGTTTTTCAATTTAATTTTATAGTGTTATATATTTTTGAAAAGGTAATTTTTTGCTTATTCCATATTGGACTGTCTCCTTTAAAGAAAGGTATGTTTGGTTCATATCTTAAAAACGATGCACTCCAGAAAAAAATACATATTTAGATTCTACGTAAAATTCTCTATGGAAAGCCATCTTTAGTTTTTCCATATCGCTAATAATAAAGAAAATACGAGGGGGGTTCCAAAATGACATATTTTCAAAATCACCCTGTAGCCCAGAAACAAAGGCAGCTGTGGAAGTGACGACTGCACCATAGTTCGTTTCACAAAAATCGAGCACAGGTTCGCGAAAACCGCATTGCACTATCTTTGCTAGTTTTCGAGATACCCCGTAAAACCATCGAATTTGAGATACCCTGTACAGGGTGCTGCATTTTCAATTGGTTTACGGGGTACAGAGAAAACGGTACGAGATAGAAAAAAAGTAGCATACGTGTTCCGATCTCATTTTCCGAGCTGAGGTGACTGACGAAGAGTGGGCTGAGAGATACGGGGCTTTTGAAAATTGGTCATTTTGGAACCTCTTCTGTATTTCAGTTGCTCTTAAAGTTATCGAAAAAGGAAGAACGGTTTCCGGTAGAAGTTTTGCCGTAGAATCCAATGGCATAGTCAGTTTTTTTCTATTACGTTTAGTTTCTGACATATGACAGTAAGTTATATTTTTTTAAATGGAACACCCTATATATTTTTAGTTCATTTAATTCTGATGATTTTTACTTTTTCAACGGTGTATTAAAACATATAAGTTTGTAAACGTTAATCTTGGTAATTAGAAAAAAAGCGTTTTCTTAACAAAAAAGTGCTAAATAATATGTATACAAATACCCACAGTCGAAAAAAAATTTGGCTATGTTCATATTAACATGTTACATGTCGTTTATAAACAGTTTTTTCAACTTCTACCTTAAAAATAGTAAAAAATAGAAATGGCCACTTTTCTTATTAAAGTGACGGTAAAACTGTTTGTAACTTAGATTTTTAATAAGATTTATTAAAAATATTTAATTTTCTGATGTTAGTTTATATGATTTCCGATTTTGTTTGGTATTTTAGATATTGGCCTTTTTTTAGCTTAGCAAAGGACTTTTTTAAAATAACACGATTAACCTCTACAAACTTATATGTTGTAATACCGTTGAAAAGGTAAAAATCAACAGAATTAAATGACGTAAAAATATATAGGATGTTTCATTTAAAAAATTTAACTTACTGTCGTCATATGTCAGAAAATAAACGGAATAGAAAAACACTGACTACGCCATTGGATTCTACATGAAAACTTCTACCGGTAACCGTTCTTCCTTTTTTGATAACTTTAAGAGCAACTGAAATACAGAAGAGGTTCAAAAATTACCAATTTTCGAAAACCCCCCGTATCTTTGAAACAAAAGAAGTTTGCGCCGCCCACTTTTTGCCAGTTATCACAGCTCAGAAAAAGAGATCAGAACACGTATGCTACTTTTTTCTATCTATTACCGTTTTCTCTGTACCCCGTAAAACCATCGAAAATGCAGCACCCTGTACATTAATAAACACACATTTTATAAAGCACGGAAAGTACTGTTAAATTTAACCAGAGGTTAATCTTTTATCTTCTACTGCTTGGACTGACCTTTAGAGTGATATTTTGTGTACTGATAATGCAATAGAACTATTTGTTTTGTTAACAAACTTGAAAGCATTTCAGAGATATTTACTTTGTTCTAACCAACTCGCATTTCATACTTCAACAGGAATTAAAAAAAAAAGAAACTTTAAAACTGAACCTCGGTCGGCACGTCTACACTGCATTTTCTGTTGATTTTCCCAACTTTCCCCGAACCTACCGCAACTATTTTGCTTACTGCGGGGCTCCAGTTAATTTATTTACCTTTGCGAGAACATCGTTATCGAACCGACTTTAAGAAACCGGGATTGCCGGAATTTAATGCTAAAGGAGTTCGCATCACTCTTGGGAATTACGACAACCAAAGTTTTCCACAAACTTTACCCACTCACAAAGTGTAAATTTAATCAAAGCGAATCTGGTTTGTACGAAGTGTCAGACCAGATGCTACTTAATTTAATAATAATGCGAATATAGCGGGTTTTCCTGTCCATAATAGGATAAGCGAAACAGCAAATAATAGTATACTCTATATTAAGAGCTGAAAGTAGAGGGTGATTGATTGAATTTTGACCACCCGTTTAAGTTTCTTAGTTATTATACAGGGTGTCCCAAATTTGAGTAACAAACCAAACTTATGTTTTTTTAAATGAATTGACCAACTTTTTATCCGATATTTGAATTCTACGTCAAATTCTAGGCCTAACTGATGTAAAATGTCTGTATCGATATTCAACTGTTTCCGCAGTGGCGTCCTTGATTGATTCAATTTTGACCACCCCCTTAACTTTCTTAATTTTGATTTTAGCAAAAAACGTTAAATACAAAACTAGTAGATATTTAGGTCTACTTTATTCTTAGATAAACAGTTATTATACAGGGTGTCCCAAATTTGAGTAACGAACCAAACTTATGTTTTTTTAAATACAATGACCAACTTTTTATCGGATATTTGAATTCTACGTCAAATTCTAGGCCTAAGTGATGTAAAATGTCTGTATCGATATTCAACTATTTGCGCAGCAGCATCGTGATCGAGACAACGTTGCTTGAGTAACTGAAAAACAAATCTTAAACAATGCTACTGTCACATAATAATGTTATGTCAGTTCAGATGTTTATTAAAAATAATTACAACAAAAGACGTGCAAGAGAGGAGTATGAAGCAAGATACGCCGGAGAAAGAACAATTCCAAGTTTAAATTCATTTTATTACATATACAGGGTAATTCAAATTCGACCCTCACCATTGGGATCTCAGAAACCATAAGAGATACGAGAAAGTTTAAATTGGGGCAAAGTTGCGCAATATAAAGCTCAACCAAATGCTGTTTTAAAAATTTTGATTTTCCGAGTACTTCCGAAGATATCCGAAAAAAACTGAAAATTTGATTTTTTGTTTTTATTTATTTCTAATCTTATTTGAAGAGATATTCCAAAACTAAAAGCACCTTTTCATTGCCACTTTTTCTCAGCTATTCGATGATGGATTCAAATTTGCCACACGACGTTTCGTTTTTTGTCAGTCATCATTTCTTTTTTCTTATGGGCGCCATATTGGATTTTTAGCCCACCAAATAGTACATTTTGTTCTGATTTTAGTGATGTATAATACCTTATGGTTTGCTTGATACATGACAAAATAATTCAATAAAAACTATTCTTACTTTAGTTATTGGCTTTGAGTTAATGGGCCGTTTTAAAAAATGTCATTGTTTGACAGTACTTGTCAAACACAATAATTCGGACGATCATTAGAGCGTCAATCATAGTTAAAAATGTATCTAGAAAAGAAACCCCCGCAGAAAATGTTATTATTATACAAGCATTGCTGAACTATTTAGGTTAATCAGAAAAAGAGATTTGTTAGCATTATCTCTAACTTAAAAGGCTTATTTATTTATGTTTTCAAGAGAAAGATCATCATTTTAGGAACTTCATTTTTTGCCAAATTTCAATTTTTTATAATGTTAAGTGCAAGTTTATAGTTATTTATTTTGGAAGTGACAAACCATTTTTTATTCATTCATATTTATTCGAGTGAATAAACCGGTTTAAGTCACGTGTCTTATACAGTATTTTATTAAATTTCGACTTCTTATATTAAAAAAAAAACTAAAATTACAGTTCTATTAAATTTGCACCGCGCCCCGTAGATGTAACATTGATGTTTGTTTACATCTGTAAATAGGCGAATGTCATTCAGAGTGATTTAATAGTCATTTATACAGCAAGTGACTTAAACCATTTTTTAATCACGAAAAGAACAACTAGGTCCAGAGCGTTGCGTGGCCTAAGCTCTTTAAGTGAATAAACCGGTTTAAGTCACGTGTACACCTTTGTGACTAAGTATGTTCAGGCCAATTGCGTGTGACAAGTACTACCAAGTAATCTTCATAAAACGTCTCATTAACTCAAAGCTAACTAAGGTAAAATCTCTAAAAGCTCTAATGATCGTCCGAATTATCGTGTTTGACAAGTACTGTCAAATAATGACATTTTATGAAACGGCCCATTAACTCAAAGCCAATAACTAAAGTAAAAATAGTTTTTATTGAATTATTTTGTTATTTATGAAGCAAATCATAAGTTATTATACATCACTAAAATCAGAATAAAACGTACTATTTGGTGGGCTAAAAATCCAATATGGCGCCCATAGGAAAAAAGAAAGTTGATGATGGCTGCCAAAAAACGAAACGTCGTGTGGCAAATTTGAATCCATCATCGAATAGCTGAGAAAAAGTGGCAATGAAAAGGTGCTTTTAGTTTTGGAATATCTCTTCAAATAAGATTAGAAATAAATAAAAACAAAAAATCAAATTTTCAGTTTTTTTCGGATATCTTCGGAAGTACTCGGAAAATCGAAATTTTTAAAACTGCATTTGGTTGAGCTTTACATTGCGCAACTTTGCCCCAATTTAAACTTTCTCGTATCTCTTATAGTTTCCGAGATCCCAATGGTGAGGGTCGAATTTGAATTACCCTGTATAAACAAAACAAAAATAATATATCGTTTAACCGCAAAAAGCCTGTCTTTATGGAAAGCGAAAATAATGAAAAAGAGCTCGTAGTAAAATTTGGTCCCTTACCTCGCGGGACACCCTGTATATTGAGTTCTTGTGTTCTGGGTTCTACCGTTATGTTCTTTTTTAGATTCTCTGAAGATGGACCAAAACGTCAGGTTTTTTAGGTATCAAGACTGAGCCTAAGTGAGTTGTCTTGTGTTGGGAAGACTAGGTTAATGTTATTTTCAACTTAGTTGAAAATAGTGCGAAATTCGATTTTCCCAACAAACCTTTGTTGTGTCAGTGAGACAGTAGACCCAACTAGCAACAAAGAAATGAGTAACTCGTCTCAACAAACATATAGAACGCATCCATAACAAAGGTATAAAAAGTCTAAAAACTTTGATTCACTAGACATTAAACAAGCAATCTGATTCAGTGTTCAGGTTGCTTTCCATCAATATAATAGTCGCTACAAATGAGAGATCAGTAGATTAAGTTTTTCTTACCTTGTTATTCTAACATACAACAACCTTATTATCATCAACAAAGTCCTTTAAGGGTTGGATTGTTAAATCTCACTTTGAGTGCTCGACATAACCAAATTAAATATGTTATAAAAGTAAATGGAAATTTAGGAATGTTCTAATAACAAAGTTATGTGAGTAATTATAATCCAGTCAGTATGACAACGCTGGTGCAAAATTATGGCCTGCTTCATACTTTTTTCGATTTCCGTCTTTGTCCCGCACATGCAATCATCATCATGTTTCTCTGTTCGTTACACGGTTTTTCTATGGAGAATTTTGGATTTACTACACCTGTATAAGGAAATGCAACAATGCAGATTGCAATAGACGAGGATCTAATAAGAGATCAAAACCCAATCAACAGAGGCATTTGTCAAAGGGTTTTGGGTCTCACCCAAATAGTTTACATTCGCCACGGAAGATAGATATTTAAGAAGTTGCACTTCGAAGCAAGAGAAATTAAGGTGAACAGAGTATATTTGAACAATCTACGCTTTGCCGATTATATTGCATTAATAAGCAGCAACCCCATTAAAACAGAGATTATGATAAAAAAAAAACTCTATGAAGAGCCTCTGCGGGTGGGACTAAAAATGAACCTGAATAAGGCCAAGAATATGAGTAGAGATGACTTACATATAACTAGAGTCCGGATTAAAAAGCAGTAAAATAGTGAAAAAAAGCGCTTAAAAAGCAAAATTATTTTCCTCAAAAAAACATAAAAATCGGTAAAATGCAAATATTTTTACTTTTTTTGAGCTCTAGAAATTTTTTAAAGCTTTCAAACTGCTTTAGAAGCATACGAAAGATTTTAGACATAGAGACATTTGGAAGGTTTTTGGACAGTTTAAAGAGCATATTGAAGATTCTGAAATGCTTTAGAGGAATTTGGAAATTCTTAGACGGTTCTAGATTTTTTTTGAAGCTTTTTAGACTGTTTTGATATCTTTTGGGAGCATCTGGACTAGTTAAAGAGCATTTGAAATCTTTTAGACTGTTCTAAAAGCTTTTAGAAGCTTCTAAAATGTTTAGAAAGGCTTCCGACTGTTACAGAAGCATTTTGGTGTTTATGCAGTGGTTTGAAATCTTTTTAGACTACTTTAGGAACACTGAAGGTTCTGGACTGCTTTTAAGGCATTTTCTAGAAACTTTTAGAAGCTTTTAAACTGTTTTAAAAGCATACGGAAGCTTTTAGACTGCCTTGATTTTTTTAAAAGCTTCTAGATTATTTGGAAGCTTTTAAAGCGTTCTAAAAGCTTTTGGAAACTTCTAGAATGTTTTGGAAGACTTTCGACTGCTTGAGAAGCATTTTGGAGTTTCTGCAGTTTTTTTTTTAATTCTAACCGTTTTCGAAATATTTTCCAAAAACTACTTTGATGCACTTTTTACCGATAAATAGTTCAATAATTTAACACCCTGTAGCTTGGTTATTTTTGGGAGTTCAGGGTGGTTCAACCACTCAAACAAACACTCTTGAACTGCTCTTTTCAGGGGTGTAGAGCAAAAAATTGTATCTAAAAAAATTGTGTACAGGGTGAGCAAAAATAATGATTCACTAAAAATTTTGTGCAAACGTTACGTAGTTTGGTTTAGTGGTCCATTAGGAACAATTTTGCACTCTTGTAGTTTTTATGTAAACTTATTCGTTTTCGAAATATTTACTAAAAACCCCTTTAAATTCAGGCGGCGGTCAGTATAATAGGCCAGGAAGAACCTTAATTTTGACAAAATTTTGGTGCATATTTCCAAAAAATCGCCAATAACTTGATTATTTGAAACGTACCGTACCGTAATTTAGAGCTATCACTTGCCCCGTTTGGCCGCTAGAGGACTTTATTACTTTTCTTCGGACATTTTTCTAAATATCTCGAAAACGGTTTTGAGTTAGCAGTGTGAAATTTTTACCACGTATGCTCCTCAAAGCCCCCTATACAGTGCGTTTTTTTTAACGCGCAACATAGGATTTCACGTGTTAAATTTTTAAGCCCATGTTAGACCATGTTATTTTGGAACTACAAATATAAAACTTGACGGGTGGCTATTTCGTACCCTGAAGCTTACGTAAATTTACCAATTCGGCCTAAAAAGTGTTAAAAAACTTGCAAAAATCATCTTTTTTCGAAAAGGTTTTATCGTTTCATACTCCCTGTATGCATTGTTGTTCTTCGTTGTTTTTGATACTGGCACGGCAGGTAGCAGGTAAAACTTGGCGTAGAAAGTAAAACAGGGTGATCATTAACTTTATATCAAGAAAGTTAAGAACAAAAGAAGTATTTTTATAAGTGAATTGTTCAAAGTGACCTCCATTTGAAGCCAAACAGTATATTCCAAACAATCATAAAATGCCCTTTTGACGTTCAAAAGATGTCGGGTCGTGATGAAGTCAAAATAAGTCACTTTACCTGCTACCTGCCCTGCCAGTATCAAAAACAACAAGGAACAACAATGCATACAGGGAGTATGAAAGGATAAAATCTTTTCGAAAAAAAATGATTTTTTTGCAGTTTTAAATCACTTTTTAGACCAAATTGGTAGACTTACTTAAGCTTCAGGGTACTAAAGACACACCCGTCAAGTTTTATACTTGTAGTTCCAAAATAACATGGTCTAACATGGGCTTAAAAGTTTAACACGTAAAATCCTATGTTGCGCGTTAAAAAAAACGCACTGTATAACAACATCATTCATTAAATATAACATTTTATCATACAACACACCTATCGACCTTTAACTAGATTTTTGACATTTTTTAAGGGGGTTGGTTACCTCGTTGGTTACCCTATAAATTTTTTGGAAAATTTTTGAATTTTGAAAATTGTCTTTACTGCTTTAGTTAGTTTATGTTAATGTGATACACCAGATTCGTGTTCTCCATGCCATAATTAGTTAAAATTGACTTTTTAGACTACTTTAAAAGCATTTAGAAAGTGTTTTCAGTTTAAAGAGCGCTGAAGGTTCTAGACTCTTCTTAAGGCATTTAAAACCTTGTAGACCAGTCTAGAAACCTTAGGAAGCTGTTAAACTGCTCTAGAAGCATACGAAAGCTTTTAGACTATATTAGAAATCTTTTGAGAGCTTCTATAGATAAGATTTGGAAGCTGCTAGATTTAGCTAACATTTAGCGTCAACTGTTTAAAGCAATAAGCGTCTAGATTGAGCAACAGAATAAAGGAATACCATCAGTTACTAGGGTTGTCGAACAAAAATCCGTTGTTACCACTGATTTCATGTAATTCCGGCAACGCTAGAATCACGAAAATAATTTAGATGTACTCCTTATGGCCATATTACTTAATAAAATTTGTGTTCAAAAATGTTTCATTATTGGTTTCCTAGATACTTTACCTCGCATTCTTAGTTGACCGCCATTCATGAATTTCTTATCAGCAGAAGCACAGTAGAATATCAGTTGACTTGTCCGAGACTTCTTCGAAAAAACTAACCAGGTACTCAATTTATACTGATGAAATTTGCACCATACTCTCTATATTATTATTGAATGAGGAAATGAACTACATGTATTTAGTGTGAAAGGTGTGTGATAGACTGACAAATTTAATTTGTTTGAAAAGGGTTTGAAATTAGCAATAATTTTGAACTGGTAGTTTATATACACATGTACAAATTTACTAAGACGTGTATGTGTCCTTACAGTCTTATTTTTGCAAATCATTGATAAAGAATCAAATGACAAACTTACTTGATTCTCAATGCCGTTCGAGTCCATCTCAGCCGACACCAAAAGTCTGGGGTCAACCATCCCTTTCCATCGGTTGCTAATTCTATATTTAGCCGCCAATTTTGGTAACAGATAACTTATCCTCTCGGCGTCCGCATCTATGTTCACCGGCTCAAGAACTTCAAAATGTTGATTTTCTTCATTTTGAACGGCAACAACCAGCGCCGCGTAGACTATATAGACTGGCACTCGCATAATTTTTGACCTGCAAATAAGTTAGCTTGGTGTAAACAAACCGGAAATATGCCAGATGAAAAGGACGAAAATCAGAGACAAAACAATATTAACAGAAGTATCAAAAGTGTGAGGGGTGCTTGGCAATTAATTTTGTTTGCTTTTCACCCTTGTTTTGTTTTGTTTTGTTTGAATACCGTTCATTAACTGAATATAAATATTTTGTTATCACTTTTATTTATTGACAATCAAAATTTGCCTTTATTTGAGTTTCCTTCCTCATGCTTAAGAAGATGTTAATTAGACCTTTGAATAATCATGCGTGATGATAATCTTGTGGTCAATCACTTAAGTTTTACAGTATCTACATAACGAGTAGACAGAGTAAGCAGTTAACGTTTGGCTTCGCCTCAAGCTGCAATTTTCATCTGCAAACGGCAAATATGTACTTTCCGCTCTTAATATAGAATATACTAGTGTAATTAGTAAATAAAGTTGGTTGAGTTAATTCAAAGTCTCACTTATCAAAAAGAACCCAGTAACATTTGGTGTCGAGAAGTGGGATAAGTGAGTGAAGAATTGTGCTCTACGTAAATGGTGAATACAAGATCGACCAATTACAACGCAATGGCTGAAATTAAGGATTTGATTGAGATCTTCAGAGCTGATGAAGAGGAGCGGAAAAAAGCGGAAGAGGAACGACGACAACAAGAAAAACAAGAGGATGAGGAACGACGACGGAAAGAAAAGCAAGAAGAGGAAGAACGACGACGACTTGAAAATCAGGAGCAAGAGAGACGCTACCAACAAGAGGAAGAACGCAGACACAAAGAACAGCAAACTATACTTCAAGCTCTGGAGATAAAGCGATCGGAGTTGCAAGCCTATATCAATGAACAACTACAGATGGTAGACGATAAATTAGAAAAGGTAGACTATAAAGTTGAAAAGGTGGATCATAAAGTGGACGAGGTGCAAACTGAGTTTGGTAATAAACTTGGACAAATGGAGGCTCAATTTGTACAAGAAATTGCAACTTTACGAAAGGAAATCATGAGCGTTTGCGAGGAATCGAGGAATTTAGTCGAAGTATCTCCGATAGAAAACTGCCCGAAAGTTCGACCGGATGCGACAATGAATTGTAAGGTGCCAAAGTTTGACGGGGAAACGTCGTGGGAGTTGTACAGGAAGCAGTTTGAGGCTGCCGCCGTGGCTGATGGGTGGACCGAACAGTCAGCGTTTTTAGGCATCAAGACCGAGCCTGTCAGTGGTCTTGTGTTAAGACGACTATGTTCATGTTATTTTCAACTGAATTGAAAATAGTGCAAAATTCCATTTTCCCAACGAACCTTTTTTGTGTGAGACAAAAGACCCAATAAAGAAATAACAATTTTTTTTTGCATTTATCTCAGAAAACTTGAAGGAAACGGTATCTTTTGTTTATTTTAGATAGAAAGAGCATACAATTTTGATTGTCCTAAAAGTTCCAAGTTGCTATCAATATTCGTTTCATAAATATGCATGTTTTAAATCGATGCGTCCTAAACATATTAAATTAAAAAACTATACTATAGTTTTGTTATTAGGTTATAGAATGAACGGGCTTCATACCTAAATATTAATAACGAGTTAAACTTAAACTAACTTAAAAATAGTGTTTAACGTATGCACTTAAATTATACAGGGTTTTTCAATGAAAAGTAGCCACCCTGAATATCTTCCAAAATAATTTCTCTGTTAAAAAATGCTAAGACACGTCAACAAAGATTGCAAGGGGGATCTTTTTACGTAGGATTTGAATTTCTGCAATCAGCCCCTTTGCCGCCATAGCCACCCCCACTAAGTTTTCAAATGGCACCATACCCTGTGTGGCACATCGTTAGAAAGGGTATTTCATAAGGAATTAATTGGACTATTTTATTTGTACATTTGCTTTGAATTGAGGCCAAAAAAAATAAAAAATACGGTTTGGGTTTATTTTTTGTTAACTGCAGAAATAATAGCAAATAGCGGTTATCATTTAATTAATGGCTCAAAATAACCTCCGTTAACTTCCATACAATAATACAAGCGACTTTGGAAGAGTTTGCGAACATTTGTGAGGACTTGCGGTGTCAGTTGTCGGCATTCATGTATTATTCTCTGCCTAAGGTCTGCAATATTGGCCGGCTGTGTTGCATAGACTTTAGATTTTAAATGCCCCCATAGAAAAAAGTCCAACGGAGTGAGGTCGGGTGATCTCGCAGGCCATTCCATGGGACCACGTCTACCAATCCATCTTCCAGGTAATCGATTCTTCAGATATTCTCGAACGGGAAGTGAATAGCGTGGAGGTGCACCGTCTTGTTGGAAAATTAGTTGATTTTCAAATAAATTTTCATCATTTTCTAGTAGCTCTGTTATGGTCGGATCAACAGTGGTGTCAAGAAGCTCAAGATAAGTAGCGCCATTCAAATTACCGTCAATAAAAAACGGACCAACAATGTGGTCCGTTTTTACCTCCTCCTAAAATACCTCCCAAACATTAAGTTTTTCTGGATATTGGGTATGGGTTTCCCTAAACCAATGTGGATTCGTGTCTGACCAATACCTACAGTTATGCCTGTTCACTTCTCCATTCAAAAAAAACATACACTCATCACTGAAGCAAATATTGTACAACAAGTTCACGTTGTTTGTCAGATTAGTAAACATAATTTCACAAAATTGTAGTCTTCTATCATAGTCATCTTCGTTTAATTCCTTAACCAATTTTACCTTGTATGGATGAAAATTGTGTTTTTTTTAAATTCTCCATACACTGCTTGTCGAAACACCCGATGCATGGGAAATTTGAGTTAATTATTATCCATTGCAACGTGTCCCAAAACAGCAACTTCAATTGGTTCATTAATAATTTGTCTTTCAGGTTGATGTTTTTTGTTTGTCACTGAACCAGTTTCCATGAATTTTTGCATCAACTTTAAGACATACTGATGACCAATTAATTTATCTGGATGGATTGCGTTGAAAGCGCGCGCGGCAGATCGTGCACAGTCGTTATGTTTGAAATAAAAACGTACAATTTCTATTCTTTCGGCAGTCGTGTAAACCATATTGACAATGTTCCTTCAAAACGAACTTACAAGTTGACCGACTGAGGCAAAAACATGGAGTGGAAAACAGGTATTCGGTAGTGTTATCAGCAGTTTGACCAAAATAACAAAAAAATGTTTTTATTTTTTTTGGTCTCAATTCAAAGCAAATGTACAAATAAAATAGTGCAATTAATTCCTTATGGAATACCCTTTCCAACGATGTGCCACACAGGGTATGGTGCCATTTGAAAACTTAGTGGGGGGTGGCTATGGCGTCAAAGGGGCTGATGGCAGAAATTCAAATCCTACGTAAAAAGATGTCCCCCTTGCAATCTTTGTTGGCGTGTCTTAGAATTTTTTAACAGAGAAATTATTTTGGAAGATATTCAGGGTGGCTACTTTTCATTGTAAAACCCTGTATAACAGAAATGATTGAAAAAAGCAGATAAATAAAAGAAAGAAGTCCTCTAGTGCCGTCCTAAATGTTCAAATTGACGCCCGTTGTTCTCGATGCACATAAGTAGCCTGTCTCTCGTTGATGTAACAGCAGATTATATTTCTACTACAGGAATTCTACCTATGCATTCAACTATTGCTTGCATCATATCTTCCTTTGAAGCGGGTTTAGACGAGTAAACATCATGCTTTAATTTTCCCCAAAGGTAAAAATCTTCTTCTTCTTAATCCGCCGTCTCCCGCCGGAGGTTGGCGATCCAATTGGCAATCATTATTCTGGATGTAGCAGCTCTGAAGATGTCAATTGAGGTACATCCAAACCATCTTCTTAAGTCTTTCAGCCAGGAGTGTTGTCTTCTTCCCACTGATCTTTTTCCTTCAATTATCAGTCTCAAGAGTTCATACCTTTCGCCTCTCATTACGTGGCCTATGTATCCCGTTTTTTTTCCTTAAGCAGGTTAAATCCGGAGACCTTTACACAAGTAGGTATACTTAAGTGAGGATTAAAATACAATTTTTATTTGGAACTAATACCTAGGCGGCCACGGAAATAAACTGTATCTTCCAATCCAGCGGTTACGAAAAGAAACATCTAAATGGCCCCGAACATTTTGCGTATAATGTGCAGAACACGCATCATGCTGAAAAAACATGTTCTGACGGGGGTCCAGAGGCACATCTGCTAATAGAAGAGGTAAATTATTTTCGAGGAAATGTATACGTTCAAATGCCATCGACCCTGGGCTGCTACATGCTACATGAGGTTCAATGTAACCATCGAGGGTTGGTACGTGACCAATACCTAGTATTACGCAGATTAACTGTTCCATTACTGTGAAACGTTGCTTCGTCGGACCATAATATTCGGTATAGGAATCTATGGTCTTGTGCAAGCATCTTTAGCATCCAATTGCAATGGTTTAAACGACTGTCAAAATTGTCTATATAAAGAGCTTGATGGCGAACCATATGGTACGGATGTAGTCTAAATATGAATAATACAATGTATTATAATATTGGAGTAATTGGTTATTATTTTATTTAATAAGTAATTAAACTAATGGGTCCAAATGAACATCACAAAAACACCTCGAATAACTTCAATAAAATGAAGTGTTGACAAACCGGGTATAATTGTGATTTAACTGTTATACAGTGTGGAACAGCCAAATGGAATAAATTCGATAACGAATAAATGAGAGCGTGTTAGGAAAAACGCTTGGACACGTCGATTTGTATTTTTAGATGCGCATTTAAAAAATAATAAAATTATATAGGGTGTGTCATGTGACAGTGGCCGATACCAACTTTCTTATTTTAAATACAACCCCCTGTATATTATTAGTTTTTTGGATTCTTCAGAAAATTCTAGACATAATTCATGTACAGGGTGCTGCATTTTCGATGGTTTTACGGGGTACAGAAAACGGTAATAGATAGAAAAAAAGTAGCATACGTGTTCCGATCTCTTTTTCTGAGCTGAGATGACTGGCTCTGGACTGGACTGGACTGACTGGAACTCCCTATATATTTTGAGTTCATTTAATTCTGTTGATTTTTACTTTTTCAACGGTGTATTAAAACATATAAGTTTGTAAACATTAATCTTGGTAATTAGAAAAAAAGCGTTTCCTTAACAAAAAAGTGCTAAATAATATGTATAAAAATACCCACAGTCGAAACAAAATTTGGCTATGTTCATATTAACATGTTACATGTCGTTTATGAACAGTTTTTTCAACTTCCACCTTAAAAATAGTAGAAAATAGAAATAGCCACTTTTCTTATTAAAGTGACGGTAGAACTGTTTGTAACTTAGATTTTTAATAAGATTTATTAAAAATATTTAATTTTCTGATGTGTTAGTTTATATGATTTCCGATTTTGTTTGGTATTTTAGATATTGGCCTTTTTTTAGCTTAGCAAAGGTCTTTTTTTAAAATAATAGGATTAAATTCTACAAACTTATATGTTGTAATACACCGTTGAGAAGGTAAAAATCAACAGAATTAAATGACGTAAAAATATATAGGATGTTCCATTTAAAAAAATGTAACTTACTGTCATATATCAGAAACTAAATGGAATAGAAAAAAACTGACTACGCCATTGGATTCTACATGAAAACTTCTATCGGGAACCGTTCTTCCTTTTTTGATAACTTTAAGAGCAACTGAAATACTGAAGAGGTTCAAAATTACCAATTTTCGAAAACCCCCCGTATCTTTGAAACAAAAGAAGTTTGCGCCGCCCACTTTTCGCCTGTCATCTCAGCTCAGAAAAAGAGATCAGAACACGTATGCTACTTTTATTCTATCTATTACCGTTTTCTCTGAACCCCGTAAAACCATCGAAAATGCAGCACCCTGTACAATGTCCCATACCTATCTTCAACTGTTTCGGAAATATTAAATGTTTTCAGATGTATTACAAAAATTAATATTAAAAAAGGAAAATTATTTTATTTCACAAATAATGTAAAAAAAACAAAAAAACATTAATTTCAATGTAAGAGATGTTCAAAATGTTTGCGAAAATAAGTATTGAGTGTAATGTAGCGAATTTGTGAAATAAAATAATTTTCTTTTTTTAATGTTAATTTTTGTAATACATCTGAAAACATTTAATATTTCCGAAACAGTTGAAGATAGGTATGGGACATTGTACATGAATTATGTCTAGAGTTTTCTGTAGAATCCAAAAAACTAATAATATTCAGGGGGTTGTATTTAAAATAAGAAAGTTGTTATCGGCCACTGTCACAGGACACACCCTCTACATATTTTATTTTATTTTTTTAAATGCACATCTAAAAATACAAATCGACGTGTCCAAGCGTTTTTCCCAACACGCTCTCATTTATTCGTTATCGAATTTATTCCATTTGGCTGTTCCACACTGTATACCATAAACAATGCTAAAAAAAGGAAAAGCCGAAAAAAAAAATATTGGAATTGAATGTGTAAATCAGATATTTTGATTATCTGTGTTTCTTTAAAATTCGGTTGACAGTAGTTGAAGAAAGTCTCAACTCCCGGGCAACAGTTCGAATACTTAAATGGGGATTAAATTCGATGTAGGCCAACACGTTTATTGTGTTTTCTTCATTTTGACCTCTGCTATGTCGCCGAAAAACAGGAGGATAAATAGCACCCGTAGTTCTCCAGCGATTAGCCAAGTGAATAAAAGCACGCCGATTATAGTGACGCCTATGAGGATATCGCATGGCATAAACTCTCGAAGCTACGGATGCATTCTCTATTACCTCAAAATACACCCGCATCATATCAATGCCGTTTTCATAAGAAATACGCATTAAGCACAACATTTACAAAAAGCTTTCAAGTAAAAGTGATGAAATATGGATTTTAAGGAAACTATCAACAAAACGCCATTTAAATTTGTTTATGACAGACTCTAGGGGACGTTCTCCAAAACGATGGCTGGACCAGGTGAAGCAGTTTACAGGAAAATCTTTGCAGGACAGCTTTAGAAGCACGTCGGATAGAGAGGAATGGAGGGAAACTGCTAAAAACACAACATGAGACTAACATAGGATCACGACGCTTCAAACATGAAGCTAACGACTAAAGAGAGAGATGACGGAAAACTCCGCTTCTTTTGTTTCCGCAGCCTACTACATATTTTTAATCAAGATACCTAGACACTGCAAAATTCTTACCATAGGTCAGTAATAGAGTCCGGATAAAAAAGCACACAAATCGTGAAAAAAATCGCTTCAAAAGCTGTAAAAAAACACAAAACTCTTTTAGAGATGCAAAACTTTTTTTTAAAATGCTTTAGAAGCTCGGAATTTTTTAGAAAAAATTTTTGAACTGCTTAAGAGCATTTGGAAAGTTTTTGAACTATTTAAACAGCATATCGAAGGTTTTGGAATGCTTTAGAGGCATTTGGAATCTCTTACACGGTTCACAAAATTTTTGTGAAGCTTCTAAATTGCTTTAATATCTTCTTGGAGCTTCTAGACTAGTCGAAAAGCATTTGGAATCTTTTAGACTGTTCTAAATGATTTTGGAAGCTTCTAGACTGTTTTGAAATTGCCAAAATTTCCGACTTCTTTAGAAGCATTTTGGAATTTCTGTAGTGTTTTGAAATCTTCTTAGATTACTTTAGGAGCATTGAAGGTTCTGGACTGCTTTTAAGACATGTGAATTTGAAATTTTGGAAGCTTTTAGACTGCCTTGAAATTGCCAAAATTTTGAATAGCTTCTAGACTATTTTGGAAGGCTTTAGACTGCTTGAGAAGCATTTTGGAGTTTCTGTAGTATTTTAAAACCTTTTTAGACTACTTTAGGAGGATTTGGAAGGTGTTTGGACAGTTTCAGCCTTGAAGGTTCTGGACTGCCTTTAAAGCATTTGAAACCTTGTAGACAGTTTTAGAAACTTTTGAAAGCTGCTAAACTGCTCTAGAAGCATAACTTTTGAGAGCTTCTAGATAAATTGAAAAGCATTTGGAAGCTTTTAGAAGCTTCTACGATGCTGTGTAAGCTTTGCAGGTCATTTTAGAGGTTCTATGTTTTGGAATGTATTGACATTTTTTTAGACTACTTCAGGAGCTTTTGGAAATTTTTTGGTCAGTTTAAATTTGTAAATTGATACTTCGCCGTCTAGCAGTTAGTTAGTTAACTAAAATAAAATGTGTTATAGACTATTAAATAGAGCAAACCAATACCTTTCCAACGAGCTACTTCATTAAATAATCATTATCGGTTATCAAGATATTTAAGTTTTTTTCTGTGACGAGATTCGCAGCGCCCTCAACGAAAAACGTAAGTGAATTATTTTTAACATAGCTTTTCATTTAGATTTTCACAGTTATTTCACTTTTTTGCGTTTATTATGTAAGTTGCGCCACCTAGCGGAAGAGTTAGAGTTAAAACAAATATTTTCAGCCACATTAGTTATACAATTTTTTTTTCAAAGCTGTATCTTTCATAGTTTTTGAGATATGGCCGATGAACTCTGTTAGTGGAACACCCGGTACAGGGACAACCACAAAGAGACCAAATACTTCCTTCAAAAGTGATGTGATTTAGCTTCAATGTGCTTAACTTCATGGACTACCATCAGTGAAGGTCTTAAATTAATTAACAAAATAATAAAATTCTTTAAGAGAGTTTAAGTCAAAAATTAAAGCACCTGTTTTGAAGGCTAGTCTAGTTTCTGGTTGCTAGGGCTAATAAACCGGGAAGTATAATAAATACCTACTGTACTTACCGTTCAGCTGAACGGGAAGTAACATACACGATTAACGAAAATTTGTGAGAATATTTTCATTTTATTTAATAATTAGGATGATTTTGATGAAGTCGCACAAAAGATAGTGTAACATCACGAACAGTAACAGCTTTACTGATCGCTTCGCTCAGCCTCCAAACTTTGTCATCGATCGGTAAAGCTTACTTACTGTTCTTGATACTTAATATACTATTCAGATCTTTTAAGCTTTTGTAAAAGTTTCAGGTGCTTTACCAAACTAATTATAAGGTTATGCCAGCATCTACGCCTCTATTGGAAGACCAACACGTAAAGTGTAGGGTGAAGTACCAAGAAATAATAGACAACAGCCAAATAAAACCGTCATCGTTTGGAAACATCTAAGAACATTATGTTTCGACGAAAATAAATGGATCGTCAATCAAACTTCATTAAAATTAAAGTACTGAATGTTAATAAAAGGCTATTGTCAAAGAAAACTTGTCCTTAATAACGTCAGAACTAATATTTTGTAGTATACCTAACCACCACAGATTTGAATTTGTTTTACACACTTGATTTAAAAAAATATGTATGCAATACATTTGCCGCTCACTGTATATTAGTGCTGAAAAGATTTCCCAACAAGTTTGTCGTTGATCGTGATTATCTTTAAACAGCGTCGTAGGTTTTTCCGCTCCACCAACAACGACTTTTCACCTCGCACTTTGCTCCTTTTAAAAAACTAGCTTTACTCCAAAAGACCGTCATTTTCCACGCGGATTACTTTACTTTGGTGTCATCCATGTCTTCTTGCGCATTGGCTCTCGGCGCGGAAAAGCTTTGATGTTATTCGCTCGATAAGACCGGAAAATAATGTTAGTGAATTGAGTCACGTTTGCCATCTACAACCATATACAAATCCCAGATGCAAAAATTTAAATTTCAAATTATTAAATTTCGATGTCGGACAGTTTGATATAGTTTGATTTTGTCAACCAGATAATGATTATTGGAGTTGCTTTTGTGTTCTCATGTTAACGATGTTTCAAATAATGATCAAACGATTTGCGTTGCGTTTCTTAATGTGTAAGTACGACTTTCTCAAAGCGTTTTTTCACAATTTCAATTAACCTTCCACTAATCGCACTGTATCTACCAGATCTGAGTGCAGAAAGTGAGCCTTTTCCGCACTAATGCGAAAAAAATAAAATGAGTGCGGAAATAATAGTACCAGTCCAGAAAAAAAGTTTTTCCCGTGCGTGCGTGACAGGCAAAGCCGACACGGGAAATCATGAGTACGGAAAAAACTATCTCGGACGTATAATGATCGAGACTTTTTATTATCAGACTCTGAAAAACGTTTACATCATTTAAATCAAAGTAAACATATCAATTACAAAACGTCAATTACATCAGTTTGAGTATTATTTGCTTCCAAAACATATTGCAAAATGCAGTCATTGGACTCATCAGATGAAAAACTTCCTGAATTCGTCGTATCAACCGGGTCAACCGCCAGAAGCTTGAATTTATTACCGTCAAAAAGGAAAAACCAGGTGAAGAGTTTGAAGGAGGAACTACTCCTTGTGCTGAAGAGTACCTACTACAAAGCTAAACAAAAATTTAGTTTATATTTATTTAGTTTAGTTTAAAACCATTTTTTTTAATATAGAATTCTTGAGTTTTTTTTGAAATAGGTATAATTTTCAATCGCTCGTAGAAAAAAAATTGTTCCTAACACTTGTGGAAAGCATCAATCATCGTTCAGCTGAACGGGAAGTAACATACAGGTATAAAGACAATTTTTTTTAATATGTTCATTTTATTTAATAATTAGAATGATTTTGATGAAGTCGTACAAAAAATAGTGTAAGCATCACGAACAGTATCAGCTTTACTGATCTCAAACAAATCCAAATTTTGTCATCGATCAGTAAAGCTTACTTATTCTTCTTGATACTTTATACTATTATTGACATAATTTTTAATTTAATTTTTTTTACTGTATATTCTCTTTTAAAAGTAGAAAACAAATAAAAACGAAAACATTTACCGAAAAACAAAATTGTGCATGTATTTCATTTTTATTTGTTTCTTTTGAATGTCGTTTACTTGAAAATTAATCAGCAGAAGTATGAATAATTTTGTTGATATTTTCTAGTATTATGTTGACAAAGTCATCTGTTCCAGCAATCCGAAGAAGTGGGTGTGTTTCCTGGGTTCATATTTTTGTTATTTAATATTTCTAAGAAAGTGAGACAATCTGGCTATTATTTCTTCCTATTCAGATTAACTTCAGATGTAACCATCTCTGGATTTTTGTCTGATCAACTTCATTTTCTTGAATCTCATCATCGTTATCATCTGGTCGATCTTCACCGATGCAGACCAGCTTGCTTTTGTTCATAAGAAAACATTCCTAAACAAAAACAACCCATTACCAATATAAAAAATAAAAATCACAGAGTCAGATCAGACTAGTCGCATTGGATCTGACAGATTCAACTCCATACGGCGTTTGATATACGACAAATCGGACTGATGTATGCGCAACTCACGACTTGTCAAATACAAATTCGACATAAACTTCATAAAAGAACTTAAAACTCTCGCAAATATGGAGACTAATACATTTCGGACTGAATTTATAGATCTCTATCGTGAGCAGGTTTGTTTGTGGGATGTGAAATCCAATGAATATGTCAATAGACATAAACTTTTTCCTTTCTTTTCTTTTTCCTCACTCTTCTTTCATCATGAACTAAAGCGACCACTATTGCTGCTATAGTTGTTTTTGACAACGTACGCGGCATGATGCTCTGTGTGCTACAGAAGTTTAAAAAGTACTACAAATTTTCAAGACCGATTGATGCTCAGATCATTTGTGTTTGTAGCCACAATCATGTGCAACTTAGTAACACTTAGTCGTCTCCACAATATGCCAGCCCAAATGGCCACGGGCATTTTTTAGAGACGTTTAAGACCTAATAGATTTATTGTGGAGACGACTGAGTGTTACTGTTACCCCTGTATTTGTACAGCTCCACTGAGTGAGAATGTACCACTACTTTAATCTAATTGTATAATGTTTGGGCTGTTTTACTAGTAGTGTTGAGTGCGACGTTGAGAGGTACCAGAAACGGCAGATGCGTAACTGGGGGTTTATTCAAATTACAACCACATTTGTAACGACTTGATCTGTCAGATCAGGTAGTCGCACCTGACGACTTTAACCTCGAAGGTTAAATTGATACTTGTCAAACTTGATGACAGTATCGCATTACCAATGCCCGATTTCTAAACCCATAGATTACCTAGTACGTAAGAATATCGATAAGTTGTCTTACAGCTGTATGCACCATTTTTCCTTTAATCCCGATTTCCGTATCCAACTTAAATAATTGTAATTAATGTATTATGCACCACCATTCTCTATTTAGCAATTAGTGTTAATCTTTCAAAAAGTTTGGCGACACTGCAAAATTAAATCGAAAGTCAAAGAATATATGCTTTAAACCTGGGACAGGAGGAAATCCATTTTTTGACTTTAAAGTTTAAGAGTTTTGACTTGGCTTAACTGCAGCAACTAGTTAGATTAAATTATTGACAGTTCAAACTTGTTTTTAGCAACCGTGCAAGCAAAAAGTTTGTACTAAGCGCGACTTATTCTTAATCCGAATATTGCGACGGTGGTGCATGGCCGTTATCTAACGAATTTGGGTTTCTGTAAAATTCTTTCAAAACTATCGTTTTCATATTTTGTGAGATAGATATTTCAGCCCGAAGTATTGCCCTGCTGAGAATCGTCTACAAAGTATTCTCAGACATTCTGCTTCAGACATTTTGAGCATGTGCAAACCTTCAAGTACCTGTGCGCAGTGGTAACGGCCGACAATAATATGCAGGAAGAGATTAAACAGCGAATCACACAGGCAAACAAATGTACATTTGCAGTACAAGCCCTGCTAAAATCAAAATTCATCACAAAAAAGCCAAAACCGGAATCTATCAAACGATGATACGACCAGTAGCAACATACGCCAGTGAAACATGGACACTGACAGTTCGCGACACAGAGCTCCTAAGAAGGTTTGAGAGAAAGATCCTGCGCATGATATATGGTCCCGTTCGAGACCCTCTAACCGGCCATTATAAGATGAGAAGCAATGCTGAGCTTGTCCAAATATATCAAAGCCCCGACATCATTCAGGAGATGAAGTCCGGCAGACTAAGATGGGCAGGGCACCTACAAAGAATCCAAAACGATCGCCTAATAAAACGGGTATGGGAGGAATCACCAAAAGGAAAAAGACCACTGGGAAGACCCAGGCTCAGCTGGAGAGATAACATCATTAAGAATCTGGTTATCCTTGGTGTAGACTAGCAATAATGGAGGGATATGACCCACGACCGATCCAGGTGGAGGCAGATAGTCAAGGCAGCCAAGACCCACCCTGGGTTGTAGTGTTACGGAATAGTAGTAGTAGTAGTAGATATTTCAGCGAATTCGACTAGATATCCGATCACGGGTATTGACGGTTCATCATCATCATTCTCAGCGTGTTTTGGTCCATCTTTGGACATACGCCTCACCAAGTTGTCTCCATCTGATTCTGTCAGCTGTTCTGCTCATCCATTGCGCTCCCGCTACTTTTTGGATATCGTCCTTCTACATAGTATTTGGTCTTCCTGGGGTTTTACTTCATCCTCTTAGTCGCCATTCGGTCACTTTTCGGTCACCATTGGACGGTCTCATGAGATGTTGTGCCCATTTTAATTTGAATCTTGGTAAGTGTTCAGCAACGTCGGTTATCCTGGCTTTCTGACGGATCCAATAGATGGTCTTTCTATCACGCAGTCGTACTCTTGCCATATTTCGTCCTATCGTATTGATGGTTAACCTAAACGAATTGAACTTATAAAGTACTAATTATTTTGATTTTTGTTTTCTGTGTTGTTAATTTCTTGTCAAATTGATTTTTCAAGTTCATCCATCGTCTTCTTTAGATGGAAAAGTCATAGAAATTTGTCATGCTTCAATGATGGAAATATTCAGCCGATTAAAGTTAATAAAAAACTAAAGTTATACAGGTGATTCACAGTGACGGTATACTAGAAGTATCTAGAGAACGGCTCAATATTTTTTGTTTAAATTTGAAATATATAGGTTGGATCCAATATCTCTTTCTAAATTATTTTGGATTTTGCAGTTTTGCCAGATCGGTTTGCAAAGAACACCAACTTTTTATTTTTAACACACATATACATTCTGTTTCTAATTTCATTTTTGAATTCCTCGCAGAACGTTTGGTAATTATACTTTACTTATTTTGCACTGTTTCTTAGATATTCCATATAGATAGCGGATATGCGGATTCTCAAGTCCTGAAAGGTTTGCTATTGTGACCTTATATCCTCAGTTAAACAACACCACAGGGGTTAAAAAGGCCTTAGAAGGGAAAATAAAAAAATCTACAGGGTGATCAATATCTTTTAGGCGGATGGTTAGAAAAACTGATAAAGGTTTATTTTTAAATGGATTCATCAATGTATTATTGTTTGCAATAAAAGAGAAACGTATGTATACTTTTCCTATACCTAATTTCAACCGTTTCAGACTTATCAATAGTTTAAGGAAAAACTTTAAAGGAAAAACTGTGGCATAAAATCGCAATCCATACTTATCTAAACTACTAAAACAGTAAACTATTATTTCAAAAAGTTAGCATAAGGTAACTTTGACACTTCACTTTTGTTCGATAGTGTATGTATACTTTAGCTAATAACTGTGAAAAGCAAAAAGGCCAAAGCTTGCTTTTCGCTTTTGCTGTGGAGAAAAAGCTTTCAACATAATCTGCGGATTATTTACATGCAATGCAACCGCGGCAAAAATGAAATAATAGACAACCACTTCCTATGCAAATACTTTAGCGGCTATCGATTTAAAATTGCAAGATTTTATTTCTGATAAGAATTTTGCGTACACTTGTAAGCAATAAGCGATCCTTATTTCATTACGAAATAGGCTATCGACCGGAATGGTCTTTCTGCCCTTGTGTACATTCGTTAGTTTAGGCTTACTTTAAGTTGTGGTATAATATAATAATTTAATAAGAAGTGTTACAAAAATGTATCTATAATATCTTTATATTTTGTTACAATTGTCTTAGTTGTGTTATATTTGTAAGTGTTCGAGTAGAGTCGTCGATGGAAAAAGAAAACGAGATTATCTTGTCTGTTTTGTGATGCAAAGAGGATTTAGTATGGTCTAGTTCTGTTTGTTGTTTTTCCATTTGGATTGAATTTGTAGTAGTCTTTCTGTTATTCTAGTTAAGTTTGTGCGCTGGTACAGTTGCTCATTTGGGGGATTGTGGAGTGAGTTTTGGGGATGTCTTATCCCTGTTATCAGTCTCAGTGCGATTTGTTCTGTTGTTTGTATGTGTAGTTTAGTTCTTTCTGAAGCGTTTGTCATAAGTACGTTGCCATAGTCAAGTAGTGGTCTACAAATTTCTGTGTATATCTTTGTAGCCGTCTTTGGGCTAATTCCTTTGTTCTTGTAGGTCAGTGAGCGAAAATATTTTGTTCTTTTAGTCATTTCTGTTGTGATGTTTTCTACATGTTTTGTGAATTTAAGTTTAAGGTCTTTTGTATTTTGCATAAGATCTTGGTTCAGTTATGTGGTCGTCTGCTGTTCTGTGGTTGGAAAGCAAAAGTTGATTTTTTGTCGCGTTAGGTATTAGTTTTAATTTTTTGTAGATCCTGTGTGGTTTGTGAGTGACTGAAGTTTGTTTACGGTTTTATCAGTAGTCTTTTCATGGACAATGGGTGCGGTATCGTCAGCGTATTGTAGTATGTATGCCGTTTTATCTATTTGTTTTTTGTCCTCTAGGTTTTCATTATATATGTCGTGGCAATATACATTATAGAGAAAAGGCGAAAGCGGTGAACCTTGAAGTAGCCCGGGTTCTGGGGAGAAATCAAAGGAAAGGGTGTTGTCAATTCGTAATTCCAATTGTCTGTATAGTTTGTACAGTAAACCTTTATGCCAGACACTATCAAACGCCTTATTGATGTCCATAAACAGACAAGCTGATTTTTCGTCGTTTAGGTGAGTAGTTTGAATGTTATTTGTTAGGACAAAAAGAGGATGGAATGGTGCTGCTTAAAACCGAATTGGTATGCTGGGATATGTTGTCCGATTAATTCTTGCAGTCTGTTTTTAATAATGTGTTCAAAAACCTTGCTCAGCACCGGGGGAAAGGGGTTGATTTTTCGGAAAAAAGATATTAGGGCCAATTTTAGTTAACTTTTTCTACCAGATTTAGAATCAGCATCCCCAAAAACCCCTTTGTCCATATTTTAATTTCTTATAACCTAACTCTGTAATAAATAACCTAAATTGTAATTTAGGTATCAAAAATAAAATAAAATTTGTGAAGTAAACTGAATTTTGTTTATGCTAAAATCAGCTGTTGAGATTTTAAAAATATTGACTTAGGGGTTTTTCGGGATGCTGATTCTAAATCTGGTAGAAAAAGTTAACTAAAATTGGCCCTAATATTTTTTTGTGAAAAATCAACCCTTTTTTACCCTCTTCAACACCGTAAGCCAATGGTAAATTCAAATGTTTACTATGCCAAATACTTCATTTTTCTGACATATAATCACCACCATAATTTAAAGAAAATCGCATTATTATTAACTAAGACATCAAGCTGTACTTATGAAAAGCGGGACACACTGTATATCAAAAATACGTGCAGTAGGTCGTTTAAAAGTAGGGTAGGGTGAAGTGAAGACATTTATTTAAGGGATTGTTAAAGCGGTGTTGATTTGCTTTTCCTAGTCTTACTTTTGGTTTGAGGAGTACCGTTGCTCATCCTCTGGCATTGTTGATAGTGTCGCCATGTTTGCAGATGTACTGCCCGTCTCTCTTCAAGTCGCTGTTTGTTCAAGTTTAGTTTTAGTTTCTAAACATTCAGCAGTCCGTATCGTTTGGTTCTATATAGTTGTAAATAATATGATTTTTATTATTTAGTTCGTTGATGTTGGCGTATAATATTTTGAAAGTGAATGTTCTACGCTTGTTACTGTCTGTTTAAGTTGGTCTTGAGGTTCAGTTGGGGAATTTCGGTTAGGGAGGAGCATGTCAAACATTAGAATGTACATGCGGTTTCCGAAAAATACCACAGAGGTGTCAATGTCAAATTCGTCCATAAATCGTTTTCGCAGCTTTTTTAACAGTTTCTTCTCTGTTAATGTTAGTAGTTTTGTTAAGTTGGTGTCTGTATTTATTTATAATATGGTCATGTGTCGTAATGGAATTATGTATTCTACTTTCTGCAGTTAGGGTACGTGTTAGGTTTATGAAACATTTGACTCTGACATTGGGGATTCCTTCTATGAGGGCTGTAGGGCGTCTGGGGCACTTCATACTCCATGCTGCATGTTCTTCTGAGTTGCAAGCTGCGCTTTTAACAAAAAGAGGGGATTTACATGTGGTCGTTGAATGAGGTCCCTGGCATTTATTGCACTTTACTGGTTTTTTGCACTCTTCTGTACGGTGGTCGAACAAATTACATCTGCTGTATTGAGCAGGAACAGGTGCTGGCGGTTTGCTCTCTCGATTATTCGAGAGACGCGGCCCAAGAAATGTACTGTGCGCTCGTTTATGAGCTTTTCATATGTGTTGAGATCTCCCGTTATCAGCTTCATCATTAGGGTCGGGGTCCCTTTCTGAGAAATAATTCTCCTACAAAATCTGATTTGCACATTAAGCCTCTGCAGGTCGTTCAGAAACATCTCATATGTGATGTCCATGCCCTCTCCAGTGGCCACCACAGAGTATGAAGAGGTTATGTGTCGATTTGTGCACGTTTGCTTCATTGTAGTATTAGTTGTTTCTATTTTTTCAAACGAAGTTAAAGCGTTTTGGTGCAGAAGCAGTTGAAGCGATTCTGTAGCTTTGTTAGCATAGTTCGTTGTGATGACAAAATTGTTTTCCTTCTTGTCCTTCCTCCCATTTAATGGCCAGTTGGACTCTGGTAGTTTCTGGCGGTGTGTACACTATAAATTTGTGGAGAAATGTAGGCATGCAATGCTGTAAAGTTTTGGTTGTTTTGCTTGAGTTAGATGTTGTTGTATTGGTTACTGTTGTTGTTGTATGTTTGGTTGTTCGTTGTGCAGAAGTTGCTAGCGCGTCCAAAGCCGGTTTTTTAACTTCTTGAATTGGTGATATGGGGATTGAGCGGGTAAGCTTCCTACCCCTCTTCTTACTTTTTGGCTTCGCGAAGAAACCATCCTGGGAGGCTCGGTCTGATTTGGACTCCTGTGAGCTCCCAGGCAGGTCCATTCTACTTTTTCGCACACCTTCGTACTACCATCCAATTGTATTGGTTTGCCTTAATTTTGATAAGCGAAGCACGTCGTTTGTTGTAGTCGGATTTGATAATAAATAAATAAATCAAAAATTTTTAAATTCTTATGGGTTTCTCAGAATCAGAAAAGATAAGATGTTGTTTGTACAAAAGAACACAAAACACATCTGCACCGAGGTTGCCTCAAGACTCCAGCAAATTATTTTTCACGAAGTTTTAAAGTAAACGCCAAACCGCTAGGATTTTTTCCGTTTTATTGGGTTTACCGTAAATAGCATACCACGGCACTTAAGTGAATGTTTTATTAAATAAAATATTCAAATTCTCTAGTTGATGTTTCAAATCATCTCTTTGAACTCTTAATATATTATGTTAAAACACCTAGTGATCACCATTCCTCACAGTTACAAACGATTGTAATTTTCCTAACTATAGTTATACAAAAAGCAAAACGTGACGCCATTGTCATCAGTTAACGTTTTGTGAAAACATCATTCAAATTATATGAATGTTGTGTATAATGGTGACCCTATCTCTTCAAATAATGGAGACCCTCAGGTCCTAATCAGAAAACTGATACCTACCTCCGGAAGTGACATAACATAATATTTTAAATTTAAAGGGAAAGTAAGGGTAAAAGTAAGCCTTCTCCACAAAGCTTTTATTTTAAGCATACGGGATTGTGTATATTTAAAATCTGTGTTTTGCTGTCTCCCCCATGTAAAATGACAGCCGGCGCTCCTTTCACCATACTATAAGCTCCTGATGATAGATATTTCTGTACCCAAAACTAGTTAAACCCCCCTTTATTTACCTTTTGGGGGTTAATAAAAGTTTTATGGAGAAGACTTTGTGTTACTTTCCCTTTAGATTTGCTTTCAACTCCATTTTGAGAAAATGGACTTTTACTTTGCTTTATAATATTTTAGTTGCATTAGGCATGCTGACTTTACTGAGTTGCCAAATTTTCAAGCCTTACCTATTTATATTTTGTTAGACACTTTATTTTACTTAATTTTTTAAGTTTAGTTTAGTGTTAATTGGTTCTGTTTATTCTCATTATTGTCAGGCTTTTTCCATTCAACTTTGTGAAACTCACTAAACCAGAGTTGATAAAGCTACTTACAATTCGATGGCGAAGAAAAGCGATTAAAACACCCTGCAAGTCTGGTCCACACCCAGTACAATTGGCTGATCACCGTCGAAAACTGTAACAATAAGCAATTTATGAAGATAGTTAATTTCAATATAAAATTTGTAGAGCAGTAGTAGACAATATAAAATCTAGCGACACTTGATAAAACCAAATAAAATTATGTTTTTATAAAAGTATAATTTTCAGCTTAATTGGCTGCTTTCAAACGGGTAAATAAGCAACAACTTGTTTGTAAAGAAGTCTCCTAAATCCTTAGATTTTCTAAGTATTTGTGAGTAAATTGGACCACTTGTCCAGAAGGAAAATATCTGTTTTCATATCCTGAATTTTGATTTAGGAGGAAAAGGTGTAGATGTTATTCACGGAATAGAAAAGTAAATCAAAAATATGATTCAAACTTTTTCTAAAAATGTTGGTTTGGTTCTCTATTACCAGTGACATCTTGTTGTTGCTTACATTGACATATTAGAAAAATCAGTTTATCAAGCTAAAATTAGCGCACATCTCTCAAAGTTCTAGCCTGTAATTGGGTTAATCTTATAACAATACCAAAAATTTGCAGGTTTGTGTAACTCTTCTTTCATAACTAAACACAGCATAAAAATACTTGGCTGTTCCAGCGTAGTTATTAATGCATGTCCTGTAATGATTTCTGGATGGTTTGACGAACAGTAACATATTGTTACAAAGGCCTCATAACCAGATTAAGATTTCCTGAAATCTAGGGAAAACGAGGAGTCCCTATATAGAATTTCCCTAAATTTAGGGAAAAAGTGCACAACTTGGCAACACCGCATCCCAGGAGTGTCATAAACTTAGCCCCCTAATACGAAGTCTCAACCCTCTAGGCCTTAAAATAAGGGAGTTACCCATTTAACCTCATGTAAAATGCAAATACACAAAACGGCTACTTTTGGACATGTCCCGGTATCTTTAAACATGGATCGGCGCATCGGATGGAATGTTTGCGATACAATAAACGTTTTCTGGACGTATAGCGGGAACATTCTGTGCTCAGTCTCTCAAGTCTCACTTATCAAAAAGAACCCATTAAAGTGTAACATTTGGTGTCAGAAGTGGGATAAGTGAGTGAAGAATTGTGCTGTACGTGAATGGTGAATACAAGACAACAAACGACAAAAATGGAGGAACAACTGGCGACATTTATGGCGACAATACTACAAAAGATGGATGCCGAAAAAGAACAACGACAGAAGGAAAAACAAGAGGAACAGGAACGACGACAACAAGAGAAACAAGAAGAACAAGAACGACGACGACTTGAAAAGGAGGAACAAGAGAGACGCTGTCAACAGGATGAGGAACACCGACAGAAAGAACAACAAACTATACTTCAAGCTTTGGATAATAACCGAGCAGAGCTGCAAGCCTACATCAACCACCAACTTGAAAAGGTAGACCATGAAGTACAAAAAGTAGACGAAAAAGTGGAAAAGGTAGACAATAAAGTGGAAGAGGTAGATAACAAATTTGGACGAATGGAGACTTAATTTGGACAAGGAATTGCAATTTTAGGGAAGGAAATCATGAGTATTCGCGAGGAATCGAGGTTAGTCCAGGTATTTCCCATAGAAAACTGCCCAAAAGTTCAACCGAATGCGATACTGAAACATTATAAGGTACCCAAGTTTGACGGGAAATCTTCGTGGGGTTTATACAGAAGACAGTTTGAAGTTGCTGCAATGGTTAATGGGTGGACTAAACATCAAAAAGCCACCGAGTTGGTACTGGCGCTGCAAGGTAAAGCTCTCGAAATACTTCAGAACATCCCGGAGAGTAAACAAGGAGACTACTACTCCCTTACAAATGCGCTGGAGCTAAGGTATGTTACCAAAAACTTGACGCCGGTGTACCAAAGCCAACTTAAAAGTAGATTACAAAGACCATCAGAAACCCTACAAGAATTTGGGACTGAAGTTGGACGGCTAACTCGACTGGCATATCCACAAGCACCCGAAGAGTGTCTGAACCAGATTGCTGTGCAAACCTTCATTGATAGTGTCAAAGGCGCAGATCTACAACTGGCACTTCGCCTTGGCCGTTTTATCAACTTGACCGATGCCTTAGTTTACACTCACGAGTTCGAAGTTGCAAAGAACCTCTCCCATAAAAAGGATAGTGTGCAAGACGTCAGATTTCCGGAAGATCAGTACTAAACGGGAGACGTAGCTGTTATGGAGTTAATTGTAAAAATTTTAGACAAACTTTCTCATCGTCTTAACCAGAACAACAGAACAAATCACCGGTACTCCTCTGCTAAAAGAAACATTACCTGTTATAATTGTGGACGTAAAGGACATTACCGCTGGAATTGCAGACAGCAGTCTCGTTTACCGACCCCGCAACTGGCGTAACCAGGAGCAGGAAATGAAGAACCCGGAAGGACAATTACCACGATATGTAGAGGATCGCCAAGCTTTTGATAGTGACTTTGAAGGCACCGGAAAGGACAAATTTATGATGGTTGGAGGATTAGTCAAATTGCGAAGGTGACAGATAAAGAGGCTACAAAAAGAGCAGCGTTTCTAAGGAAGACATAATAAAAGGACAGCGCTCAGACCCTGATTTGAAAGTAATTAGATCATGGTTGGAGAATGATTTGAAACCGACTTGGCAATAAATTTCCAGACATGGACCAACAGTAAAGGGTTACTGGCTGCAATGGGATTCTCTGCACCAGCGAGATGATTTAATTACTCGAAAATGGGGAAGTTCAGACGGAAAACGCTTTCTTTACCAAACAATAGTGCCCAATTCCTGCAAAGAGAATGTGCTGCGAGAACTACATGACAGTCGCGGAGGCGGACACTTTGGAGTAGACCAGACTTTGGCTAGAATAAGAGATCGATTTTACTGGATTAACTAAAGAAAGGACGTTGAGGAATGGTGTAAACGATGTGACCAGTGTTCGTTACAGAAGGGATCAAGCTCAATTCGGGAACTTGAGAGAGAGAAGACGAACCCAAACAGCGACCGTATAAAGATGAGACTGGACCACAGACCAGCTGTTGGCAATTATAAGGAAGGTGATGCTGTGTAGTTGTTTCAAACCAGGAGGAGCAAAATATTAAGTCAAAGATGGCAACGACACTGGTATAAGTAGTAAAGAAAATAAACGACCTAGTCTACCGAATTCAAATGTTACCACTATCTAAACCGAAAGTTGTTCATGTGGAGAGACTAAGTCCATACAGAGGAACGAATCCGCCATCTTGGAACCTTCAGAATGACGCTATCTTATATTATAGAATAGACTAAGCAACTGGAAAAAATCTTTCTGTTACTATAACCTCTTGTTATCATTCCACAATATTTGTAAATACCCGCCTGTTGTTCTCACTTAAACTGTTTTAAACGTGGTCACTTGACTTTTGTCGTAAAATTTTGAAAAATTGTCGTAGTGACATCGGAGTTTAATTTACTTTAAATTATAGCATTGTTCTGCGTTGGTTTAATTAATAGTGTTTGATTTTGTCAAACTTTAATCTACCACATAATTCTCAAGATTGATTTACTTATTTTGCTTTTACATTTTACGATAATACAGTTTGTCATTGTTTTTGTCTACTTGTTTAATTTACAATCAACTGTTCATGGTTTACCTTCTTATAAAACATCCATAAAAAGAATTGCACTTAAATCCTCACTCTATGAAATGAGCATAGAATAACTGAGGTAACTCACCCTTTTCGTTTATTTTCAAAACTCTTCCCCTTTATCCGTTTGATAATTTCCAAACATGATTGTTTTGGCCTGTCCACGGTCAAAATATTGGCTACGAGTATACAGAGTCATTCAAATTCGATTTTCCCATTTTGGAAATTATAAAAGATACGAAAAAGTTTACAATGGTGCAAAGTTGCACAATTTAAAGCTGAACCAAATGCCATTTTAAAAATTTCGATTTTTCGAGTACCTCCGAAGATTTCCGAAAATTATTAGTTTTTTTGTTTTAATTAATTTATAACCTTAATTGTACCTGTCAAGGGCGTTTATTTGATTTGCACTACTTTCAATTAAAATGATTTTTTTCAAATAAAAAACCTCTTTACCCACTTTTGTTACATTATTTTTAATTTTAGACTTGATTAGAAATTTAATACGATCACTTTGAAAGCAAACTAACTTAGTTTTATGTCTCCAAGAGAAAAATCATTATTTTGGAAGCTTTACTTTTTTAAAATTTTATATATTTTATAACGTTAAGTGTAAGTTAAACTAACCTTGGCCACTACATATTAGCACAAATAAGGCTTTTTCTTGGCCTACTATGCTAGCCTCCGCCATATGAGATTTAAACCTGTCAAGGTGACCATTCTTACTAATTTTGGCCAGAAGAACACGAATCCGGTGTTCGTTTTGCTAGAACTGTCGCAGCTTTATTGCTGACAGTTTTCACAACATGGCAACCTTAAAAATTTACATTTTTAAGAATGATGATTTATGTCACACTTCTATTGTTAATTTAAACTAATTAAGTTTAAAAATTAAAATAGTTTCTAAAAATATATTGTCACGTTTAGGGGGGTAGCGTAGGAAGAGAAACAAGATCGTAGCTCAAGTATGTCTTCTTTATTTGGTACTGTATAACTCTTAGCATCGAACACTGTCCAAGAGGGGGTGTGTGGGTGTGGGTGTATGTGCGTAAGGCCTTCTGAAGTGCCGCCAAGCGGAACCCGCTCGATACGAGCAGGGTGCCCCTATGTCCGACACGCCCAAAGGATTTACTTAAGGCACTGCAACAGGGTAACGAGCCGTCCGGGCACTAGAAAGTTCGGACTGTCGCTCGTGACCTCCCTCTGGGGATGACCCCAGAGTTCGGTGCCTTAGCCGAGCTACGGTGCATCTTTTATACTCGTCAGCTAACCTCATTACGTTAACCTTGCTGACTGTGGTGGTTACTGGGTGTGCACCGTAACTACTAACACGGATGTGACAATATATCGGGTACACTTTAAAAATGTCAAAATTCTAGTTTTTTATTTTTTAAGGTCAACCGGTTACTTGTATGGGAAAATGTTATATTTATTAAAAGTTGCGTCTCTTAGGGACATACATGGTAAAAAATGTTACACTGCTAACTCAAACCGTTTTCAAGATATTTATAAAAATGTCCGAATAAAAGTATGTGGGTATTAATGTGCACAAATGAAGGGAGGCAAGTGGTCAGGGAAAGGAATAGTGACTGCCACAAGTAATCAAGTTTGACGATTTCTAGCGACCAAACGGGAAAACTTAGCTGTCCACGTCACGTGATAGCCCTATTTATTAGCTACCTACGATCGTATTATGTGTCTATCTGGATTGTTTGAAATAATCAAAATTATTCCAGATTTTTTAGAAAAATTTACCACACACATTTATTTTTATTACACATTTTGTTAAAATGCAGGTTTTACTTGACCTACTATACTGACCGCCACCATAATAGATTGAGACGAGTCAAGGTAGCAGTTTTAGGTAGTAGCAGGTAGCATTTTAAAAATAATATGTATAATACAGTCTGTCCCAAATTGGTTCTACAGTAACTTCTTGTTATTATCCATGTCAAGCATCCTGTACGCATTTAAATACAAGCACAAAGTATAAGTGCAGTGAAAGGTATGAAAATAAAAATGAATACAAGTCAACTGGAAAAACGAAAGTTGTAAGCAATAATGTTATTCGCGTGTATTTATTTGAAAACTCAAATCAGGATAAAAACTAATTAAAAATAGATTTTCAATGTTGAAAAGTTATCCAGCACACTAGTATAATGTAGATGTATCCAGCTTCTCCAAAACATTAGGTTTTTTAAAACGTCAGTCTGATGGTTACCATCTAAAAAATCAAACAAAAATTGGACACACAGGAAGCGATAGTCGCGACACAGGTGCTCATTCAAAACTGTTACGATCAGAAAAAAGACGTGTCCGTGCTTCATAGGCTACGAAAAAGCTGTCGATCGAGTGCAACACCGGAAGTTGATGCTGAACTACTCTTGAGGCTTAACATAGACCAGAAAGACATCCAGTGCATCAAGAACCTGTACTGGAACCTAAATGCTTAAGCGAGACTAGCAAATACAGTGTCCCACACTATACAAATTAAAAGAGGAGTGAGGCAGGAGTGCGTGCTGTCTCCACTTTTATTCCACCTCTATTCAGAGACAATTTTTCCTTGCCCTTAGAAGACGCAGAAATGGGTATAAAAGTTAATAAAGTTTGGATTAACAACATTTGTTAAGCCGATGATATGGTTTTGATAACCGATAATATGAACTATCTAGAACAAATGGAAGGAACGTGAATGTATATGCATGTTTCCTTGACTGCAAAAAAGCATTTGACTGCGTTAAGCACGACAAACTAATAGAGATTCTTTAAGCTACGGGAATAGACAAAGAAGAAATCATAATCATTTCACAGTTATACTGGCATCAAACGGCAGAAGTTAAAGTTGAGCAATCAACATCAGAGGCTATTATAATAAAAAGGGGAGTGAGGCAGGGCTGTATCCTATCACCACTTCTGTTTAATTTATATTCTGAAACTAGTTTTAGAGAAGCGCTGCAGGGGGTCCAAAGAGGATTCAAAATCAATGGAGTCATTGTTAACAATCTGAGATACGCCGACGACTGTGTTGTGCTGGCAGATGATCTGTCCGATTTACTAAGACTTAATGAACCGTATAGTAAGCCACTGAACGGCATGGACTATTCACAAATGCGTCCAAAACTAAGCTTCTTGTTTTTTCAAAGACGAACATAGTTGCCAATTTGTCCATTAACAATATACAGATAGAACAAGTAAATTCATTCAGATACCTAGGGACAATCATTAATAATTAGTGCGACCCCAAGATTTATTGATATGAAGCAAATTTTTCACCAGATCCGAACTGAGCCTAGAACTTAGAATGCGCATGATCAGATGTTATATATTCTCAACCTTGTTATATGGTAGTGAAGGATGGACTCTCGATGCGACTACAGAGAAAAAGCTGGACGCTTTTGAGATGTATTTATACCGCCGTATGTTAAGAATATCGTGGGTGCAGAGAATCACCAACTTGGAAGTCGTTGCGCGGATGGGAAAATCAAAAGAACTGATGCGTTAAAGAAAAAAAAACGGGATACATAGGCCACATAACGAGAGGCGAAAGGTATGAAACCTTGAGACTGATCATTGAAGGAAAAATACAAGTGGGAAGAAGACAAAACACCTGGCTGAAAGACTTAAGAAGATGGTTTGGATGTACCTCAATTGACATCTTCAGAGCTGCTACATCCAGAACAATGATTGCCAATTGGATCGCCACCTTTCGGCGGGAGACGGCGGATTAAGAAGAAGAAGAACAAATGGTAAATATGATGGGAGAACACAGTAAATCCTGATCTCCTGATCCTGGTCTGAACATCAATACTAAAGAAATCAAAATAACCGTTATTTTCAGAAACTGAATGCATTCGTAAACTTCAAGATAACATTTGGGGCAGCGCCCATTGAAAGAGTGGATAAATTCTCGGACAAAGAAATAAAAAGCCGTATTGAGTAAGCCTGACACAGATTCCTTAGGTTTAGAAGTGTGCTTGTCTGTTCGGACTTTGATATCGACCTGAGGTCCTGAGGATAAGATTCATAAAATGCTATGTCTGGTCCGTGCTTCCTTATGTTGTGGAAAGTTGGACACTGAATAATATAGATAAGCAATATCAGCAAATTGGAGGCCTTTAAGATGTGACTTTATCGCGACGAGACATACCTACGTGATATATAGTCTTCGATTCACACCGCGCGAGACAGAGAAGCAATGAAACATGCGATCGCAAACATCAATTGGTATGCATCTGAAAAAAGAAGTCCGATTGCCAAAACTGTTTTTTTTTTCATGAAAATATAAGTTTGATAAATTATTTTTTCCACTACTTACATGATAAACATTCCATTACGGACCGATTAGTAACTTGAGAAATTAGTTTTCTCTACCTTATGGACATCGGTAAACCAAAACGTCCTATGGGAGATTCAATGCATTTTATGACTATCTTTTAACTCAAATTAAAAAAAAAACTAGGCTAGATATTGCTGTTTTTTAAACGGCATAGGAGAGGAGACACTTCCTAGAAGCAGGCAAAAAGGATTTGCAAACCATCAGAGTTAGAAAAGGAGCTTAAACATCTGGAAAGGGTTTTCGGGTGGAATGGATACAGTTGACAACAATTCAACAGAGCTACTCGCCCAAGAAATATCGAACTACGTAGACAACAAACGGTGGATGTTGAAGAGAAAGTTGGTTGAACTTGTTTACCATACATACACAAGATCACGGATTGGATTGGAAGATTTTAGAGAAGCACAAGGTCAAGGCGGTCTTTAAACTAACCCGCACGGTACAACAGAGTCTCAGATCGGCCAAGGACAAACGGGATCCTTTATCGGCTTCTGGAGTTTACAGGATCCCTTGCAGCTGTGGATCCGTATACATTGGAACGACTAAACGTAGTGTCAACACAAGAATAGCAGAGCACAAGAGAAGTTGCGAACTAGGAAAGACCGAAAAATCAGCGGTGGCAGAACATGCACTTTCTAGAAGACATGATATACGTTTTGAAAAGGTGGAAGTTTTGGATCGATCACAACGTTACTATCCTAGATTAACTAGAGAAGCCGTTGAGATCTTTAAGCACGAGAACATCATCAACAGAAAGGAAGAGATCACTTTGTTAGATCCGGAGTGGAAACGAACCTTGCGCCAGACTTCTTGCGCGCCGATGCGCATGTGCAGCCTCCCACAGGTATTAATACGACCGACGCTCCAGCACTCCAGCAGTCGAGCCAGTCATCGTCGAGAGGTACGGAAGAGCACTTCGACCGTTAAGTCATCGCCTTTGATAATGTCCGCGGCAGATGTGGACGAAACGTCAGGAAGAAATTTCATTGGACCACGGCTTATAAGCATGGATAGATAAGTTTTGTATTTAACCGGCCTTCCTAGTCTGATACTTCTTAGGATGTTTGAAAGTCAATACAATTTTAATAGTACGTCAATTAAAAGTTTTAGAAGCATTTTAACAAAATGCTAAAATGACCATAATTTTCAAGTCACTATTTTTTTTATCTGCACTAAAACTACTTACTTAAAACTTTTTTGGTGGCAAAAATAACTTTGGCACATTTCCCAAACCTTTAGCTATTTAATAAAAAAAAATCACGTAAATAAAGTGGTAGATTGGGTTAAAATATAGGACTAAAAAGTTGCTCGAAATTCGAACCCGAAATTCTTGCATCTTTGTTCCACATCACTCTAGGAGCATCGTCGCTTAAACAGTAATATCTGCGTGAACACTGCCGTAGTTTTGTCCACAGAAACAAAGAACGAACATGTTTTTTTATATATTTTTTTTACACGTAAGCCAAGCATTGCGATCGTAAAGCCCTTTTTCCACTACTAACATGATAAACATATCATTATTGACCGATTAGTAACTTGAGAAATTAGTTTTCTCTACCTTAAAGGTCATTGTTGACCTAGGTCAAAAATAGAGTCTAATCTGTAGTTCTAGTCTGGCACAAACACAACAAAAACATTTTTTTATTATATATATATATTTTTTATTTTACTTAGGTAAATAATAATGTCAATGTCTATTAAGACATATGACATATGAAATATACTTGACTTGACAGAGACGGATAAATTAGGTTGCCTCTTTATGTTGTTGTTTTTTTGATCCTAAATTTTGTTAATAGTGGAAAAAACGCTACATTATCCATGATTTAGACAGCTTTTATTGACCTTATGTCTTAAATCCGTTGTCGCTTTGCTCCTCGAGATTTAAACTTGACATATGGCCAATAAAAGCTTCTGTCTGAACCTTGGTTAATAATATGCTATTTTTTCTACGACTCCTATGGAAAATAAAATTTTCCTCCTTCATTTGAGGGTTAAAAAATCACTTTTGCTCTCTAGGGAGTGAAAGTGCCACCAGTCAAAGTGAAATCAATGCGGTGTCTTTGACACTTTCTTGAAAAATTGACAAACTTATCCTTGATGACAATACCTTCTTTTTCATACAGGTATTAACCTAATATTTAACTGATGCTTTTTTTTCATAAAACGTACATAATAGTCTGGAGTAAACAGCTTTTTGCACCCTTGAACTTTGAAACCCTCTGCTTTGCGTCGGGTCTCAAATTGTTCGCGTGAGCAAAGATTGCACTTTCCTCCCTTGTTGCGCAAATAACTATTAACAAAAATGATAAATTACATACCGCGCTAATTGTTGTTGCTTTTCAACTACTACATAATATTGGTTTAATTTTAATTTTCTTTATTATATTTTATTGGTCAAGTTTCTGAAATCTTACACAAATTAGCAACAGTGGATTTAGTAATTGAGTATTAAAACCCACCAGTTTTAAACAGAATTAAGCTAATATTGTGGTTTAATTTTCAGAGAGGCCGTCTTCTTTCCTAATCCAATAATGCAGGGGGGAAAACGCCGTTTTGAAATAAAAATTCAACTCAGAGTAATTCAACTTGAAAAATCGGATAATGCTAAATTCTGAGATGCAACGTCTTATAATAAAGAAAGTAAACAAGCTAGAGGCATACAGTAATTTGATTCTTCGATAATATAAATCTGGGTGAAGTTTGGAGAACAATTCAAAATTGTATAAACACAAGCTCCAACAAAATATTGATCAAAATTGAAAGCTTGCAGTATTTATTCAAGGTAAATCACAATTTATCCGACAAATTTTAATTGTTGAAAAAAAATGTCTAAAAAAAGTCTAACAAAAATCGTTTTTAATTTAACGAAAAAAAAATTTCTTGGGTTTTCGGAAGTTAAAGAAAACTTCTAGGTTATCAAGCTTTTGTCAGTGTTAAGCATCACTGTCAGTGGTACTCACTTCATCAGGACTACAATTTAAGTGAGTTAGAAGGGGGATCCCACGCGAGTCCCGCCATGTCACTTACTGGCTATTTGCACATCTTAGGCCCAGTTGCACAACACTGGTTTAATCTTTGAAACTGGTTCAAGTCAGGAACGTCTCTTTGACAGCAATGCATTTCATATGGTTAAGTTCAACAACCAGTCGCAGTTCAACTAAATCGTTCTTGAACTGAGATTGTACAACAGAACCTTGGACCATCAATTAAAAAATGTAACTCAGGTGAACAGAACGAAACACGCGGACAAACTTACCAGGTGTCCAAGATCACCCTGGACATAAGAGATTACTATGTTTAAGACATCTAAGATACATTACTTTGTAAATCTAGGGAAAAAACTATGAGTTGTTCCTGATGAAAAAATCCGTTATATTTACATTCAACATAGATATAACAAACTTAACAGTCATGTTATGTTGTACTTGAAACACACTGTAAACCGGAACAAAAAACATAATAAAACAACAAAAGTCACTAAAACCGATCACTTTTGAAAGTGGTATTTCCACAAGCCTAACCAAACCAAGTTTCAATGTTCTGAGAGTCCACTATTCCAACTGTGATTTGTCTACAAATCCATTTGAGTAGTTAGGTACCTATTATAGTTTACTTATTATTACTAAAGTATAAATTAATTTTTAGAAAATAATTGAAACTTTTCTTTAGAAAAGAGTAACAAGCGAACAGAAAATATTTTATTATGGTAAGACACTATAATATACATTCCATTACTGTGTCAATTTCCGGACTGTTTTAGTTAACTAGTTAGCACTCGACAGTGGACAGTGGATTAAATTTTAATTTTAAGACTATTTCTAATAGTAAATATCAAGTTGTTAGACTATTCAGTGCAAATTTGGACTCTCACAAGTCTTGAATGTTTCTTGAATTAGTCCAAAAATCAGATTTTTTTGACAATTTTCGATTTCGAATTTTTGACGAGTGTTAAAAATTAACTTGTAAACCTCCCAGATGACTAGATTTGAATCCTCTTAAACCATTTTAACTAGTTCAGTTAAGTAAAGTAAAAGAATAACCCAGGTAGACAGTGGTAATTGCCCTAGACTGGTATTAATCTGATTAAGTTGATATACAGGATGAATGAATTTATTATCATGCATGCTGAAATTTGCTGCTCACTTTTTTGCGATTTTATTTCAAACGGGGTGGTTTAAAGATTCAATTGAAATAGCTGAAATTTATTTTTTATGCTAACCGTGCCTAGAATTGAAATACAGGGTGTTCAAAAGTTTAGTTTGAACTGTCAACATTTTTGAAACGTACTTAAATACTTAAAAAAAGCTATTCAAATTAGTACAGGGTGTTTAATTACAAAACGTGGTGTTTTCATGTGGAAAAAGCGTTTGCTGCAACTAAAACTACCAGTGAACCAAGCGTCTACTTGATTGGGACATTCTGTATAATAGTGTTTATAAAGTGGAAACATGACACGTGTGAAACGTCGTGAAATATGAGAGCGTCCTGGAAGACCTGTAAAAACACAGTTCTCTAAATAATTCTGAGATCTTTGAAGCAATTTTGATCGAATTTGGTACAAGTACTTACAAAATTGATAATCATTTCTTGGCAAAAAAAACTTTTGACGTGTCGTTACAGGAGAGTTGGTTCACTTATTTTGAGTTACATACATTTTTGTATCTCTCGACTTGGTTCAAAGTGATGATAAATGAAGATAATGAGATATTTTTTTATAGGTGGCTTCTGGACTCGGTAATGAGGTTTCTAAATCTTTGTATCAAATTTTATCAAAAGTTATAAATAATCTTTTTGAAACTTGCCACGGATCCGAGTATACAGGGTGTGACTGAGATGTAGTCAAAAAATGAAAGTTCGCTCTAACGCCATTTCTCGCAAAAATATTTTTTGGATTTCACAATAACCTTAATCGAGACTTGTGATCATCGAGACTATTTATAGACATTTTCGCCAGTTTGGCAATTAAGGACCGTTTACATTTATTGCAACATTTTTAAAATGTGGTTTATTTTAATTCTCTTGTTTCAAATTCAACAATTTCTTTAGAACCTTTCCGGAAAAAGTAGGGGATTTGCAAGGTTACACGTAAAACTACTCAATTTAAGTAAAAAACTTAAACTGCGCTAACCGGGCCACCCAAAAAAACTTTGAAAACAAAATCAAATGTTTTATCATAAATCTTAGCATGTTCAGGAATTTTAATGGAAATTTATGATATTGGATAAAGAAGCACACACACAAAATGTTGTTACTTTTAAGTTTCTTGATTCAAATTCAACAACTTCTTTAGATTTTTTCCGGAAGAAAAACGGGATTAGAAAAAATAGACTTAGAACTACCCAATTTAACTAACATTTCAAGAAACGTTTCAGCTGAAAATATTAAAGACAGAATAGCACAATAATGACGTTGTAAAGATTGTAAACAAATCACCAGTCGTTTATCATGGTTGAAGTCATAACTATTCGTACACCTATACCACCTTATTTTTAGAGACTATTAGCAATCAATATTTCAACTGAATGATATATTAGAAGTTCGATGAGATTTTGATAAACGGTTGAAAATGAAATAAAATACAAACCAGGGTAGAAAGTTTAATTTCTGTCTCGAGAGTTCTAACTACCTAATGTCTCGACAGAAATCAAACACTTTCCACCTGAGTATGTAATATACTATTTCAATTCACAAATTTGAATGAGTTAGCACAAATTGTGAGAGTTGAATGGGAGGCAATTCCCCAAAATTTTATTGCAATGTTGGTGGATAGCATGCTAAAGGTTTCGGAGTTGCAACGAACTGCTGGGAAAACGACAAGAACAAATGGGTTTGTAGCCCGCAAAGTCATCGGATATGAACGCTGTGGATCGGTTTTTTTTTAAATTAAAAACCGTTATTTTCGATTAATATTACCGAATAAAAATAAATCGTTTATTTTTATGGTAAAACATGATTTTTATTTTGTATGATTTTTTTAACCCACCCTGTAGAACGCGGTTTATAAAAAATGTTCACCTAAAGTGGGTAAATTGAAATGTAATGTTGCTAATCTCATTTTGGTGGCAAAAAAACTTACTTCTCTTGTTTTAAATTCAATAATTTCGAATTTAAAAAAAAAGGAATTAAAAATAACCACATTTTAAAAATTTTACAATAAATTTTGTAAACGGTCCTTAATCGCCAAACTGGCAAAAACCACAAGACGATATTGACCACAAGACTCGCTAAAAATTATTGTAAAATCGCAAATGGCGTTTGACCGAATTTTTCATTTTTTGACTCCACCTCAGTCACACCCTGTATACTCGGATCCGTGGCAACTTTCAAAAAGATCATTTAGGTCGTCAGAAAAAGACAGAAAATACTTTTTTATCCTCAAAAAAATTATTAAAATCGAGTGAATCAATTTGAAGAAACAGCCGCTCAAAAAATATAAAAATATTTTGCTGTCCCATTCTTTTTGACGAGCAGTTTGTTAAGGTTCAGGCGGTCGAAAGCTAATTCTTCTTTTTATTTCGGCAATTTGATTTTCTCTGCCTAACTTTAGAATACATATGTCCCAGGTATATGTAATTTTCGGGATTTTTCAGAGTTGTGTTGTCCATCAGCTTTATCCGTACGTCCCTCCGATTCATCATCTTTGTCTTGATCATGGTTCATCTCCTATCCAATCTGTTTAGGTGTTTGATTTAAAACTTGTAGCAAATCATTGATTTTGTTTTAAATCAAAGTGATATTAGAATGTTATTAACTGTTAGGTCTGCGTTTCTTGGTGAGTTTGTGTTTCCGCTTTCTTTTAAACACTTTAAACAATTTTTGATCTCTTCAACTTTTTCTTGAATCACTTTTCTTTTCTTGTTTTGCTGTTGCCTTTTTGTTTGTAAAAGTTTTGATAATTCATCTTCATGATAGCTTGTAACGTTACCTCTTTCTGATTTTATATCAACTACTTATTTAATGGTTTGTGCTACTGATGAGAAGATAAATCAGTCTCAAAACGTCTAAATATAAGTGATCAAGCATTTAATTTCTGTGTTTTATTACCGACCACAACTTTATCACCCACCGTACATACAATAAGGAAATTTATTGTTGTACTAGTATGAAAACGGAGTCCTTCTATCCCGGTAGTACAGGAGCAACTCATCTTACAGTTCTTACAGCTTTGGTGATCCCCATGCAATGCATTCTTAACTTGAACACCCTGTATGCATGCGCAAGCATGTATCACTTACATCATATGTCACAGAAATATCTAACTAGTCTAACTGTATATTCTAGATTTCCGCCGTAATTTCAGTATTGTATTCACATATCGATTTTTCAGCACTCACATGAAACTTTATAGTGCCAACATAAATAAATAATCTATTCAGTCGTTTACTTCAAGAAATGGGAAAATGTTACACCTTTTTCACGATATTAAAACAGCTTTTTCCCTTAATGTCCCTTGGGGGCAGTCATTTATGGCAAAGGATTTATATACGGAGACACGCTTTCCATTGGTGACTTTATCGATTATGTAGCCTGTTTTAATCCATATTTAGATGTGTAAGCTACACACTGTATAGGGAGCTTTATTTTGACCGAAGGTAAAACGGCCATAAAAATCCGTATTCGGTCGTTATAAACAAGAGTTTACGATTTGAAAATGGTTACGATTATTAGGGATTTAATAAAATTGCTTTTATAGTTTAGGTCATTTTGTTCAATTCAATTTATTACTAAACTAATGTTTTATTGCATTACTGAAAATTGCGCTGTCAGGCATATTTTGTTGGGTTAAATAAATTTTAACATTTTAGTTATGCGCTGTCAGATAAAGTTTGCGTATTCTAAATTTCAGTAGCTCAAGAACGCACGACTTGCTTGTGTACTCAAAAGCAAAATTAAAAGCCCGCAATTACGTGTCAGGCGCTTCTAATTTAGGCTAGGCTAGGCGAAATGTTAACTTCTGGAAATGCTCCCAGCTTAATATTAACGAGTTGACAAAACGTAATAAAACTTACCCTAATTGCGAGCTGGCTGTTGCTTTTATTACCAGCTGCGGAAATTTTCGCAAACTACACATTTGGCAATTTAAGATGTTCGTCCCAGTTTATGTATTATTCGGTGATTCTTTTAACAAAGATAAAAATATATTCTTTTCTGCCAAGTAAACCCCCTGAAGGAGAGCGCAATAGCCTACAACTAATCGTTTAGCATCGAATGCTGTTTTTAAAAACCTCAAATTTACTGATGACGGGCAACGGACGAATTGATATACGCCGCATCATTTGGTAAACACCGATCTGATTGGTTGAAAATGGTGAATTTTATTTTTTTTTTCTGATGCATTAATGGTGCTGTTCCTAGATTTGGGAACGCCATCTGTACTTCCTAACTCATAGAGTTGAGTACAGATGTCACCAGATGTTGCACAACTATCATTTCTGGCATCCAGTTGACTATACTGGAGTGAAGGTTTTGTTCTTTGGTTATCAAGCCCTATAGCCTCTCTGATGAGCCGTAACACGGCGAAACCGGTCAGAGGATTGGGATTGATAAACAAAAAACAAAACCTCACCATTTTCAACCAATCAGATCGGTAGTTTACCGAATGATGCGGCATTAATGGTGCTGTTCCTAGATTTGGGAACGCCATCTGTACTTCTTAACTCATAGAGTTGAGTACAGATGTCACCAGATGTTGCACAACAACTAACAAGTTGTTATGTTGGCAAAACTAAAAAAATATTTTTATTATACTTAACAGAAAATACTACATTTTCAACTGTTTATAAAATACAGTAAATATGACATTTTCGGAACAGCGCACGGAAATTTTTTCCCGATCCCTCTTTCCGTGCGCTTAATAATAAACATAGATATCCATGATACTAGATATCCTATGGCAACCAGAAGAAAAAAAAAACGAGTAATGTGTCTATAGCAACGATTTATTTATTAATGACAAATTTTATTTTCTGTCAGTGAAAATTAAGTATTTATGTATTTATTACATTTTGCAAAAATGAATTCAGATTGTGAAGAAAATCGGGATATTCCCGAAAATATCTTACAACGAGCGGCAGAAGTGAGTGCAGATTTATTACCAGTGAAATCCAGGTTGAGATATGAACAAGAATATAACAGTTTTACCGAATGGCGGACTCAGAAACGAATCAAAATTGTGAGTGACGATATTCTTTTAGTATATTTTTCTGAAAAAGCCAACACTATGAAATCCTCCACTTTATGGAGTCGATTCTCTATGTTAAAGAGTTGTTTGGCAATAAAAGAAAATACTCACCATCAATATCCAAAAACGATTGCTTTTTTGAAACGACAAGGTGTAGGATATACAGGGTGTCCCACGACGAAAGACCTCGATTGATATTGGAAAAAGTATAAATAGGAGAGTTTTGAAAATTTGGTAGGATACTGATGTGGGCATGCCCAATCCGACTAAAATATTTTCAAGATGGTTGCACTTCCGCTTATACCGGAAGTCGATCACAACTTTCTTATTTTAAATAGAACACCCTATATATTATTACATATTTGGATTCCTCACAAAATTTTGACCAACTTTTGTATAGAATGCCCTATGCCTATCTCTAGCCGTTTTCAAAATATTTGATATTTTTCCAAAAAAGTGACAGTTGCAACGCTCAACATATTTTTGTACTATGTTAAAACCGTATTTCATTTTGCAATGAAACTTTGGGTTATTGTAAATAAAGGATCGTTTTATTAAACTGAGGGTGCGTAACGACTCATTTGTATACAGGGTCGTCAAAAAAAAATCATAAACTTGCCACTAAAAAAAATGAAAAATCTCAAGTTTTTTAAATGGAAACCCCCATTTTTTATGACGGAATTATTTTGAGCATTAAAAATTACTATAAGTTTCAATTTACTTGCCTATACCTAAATCCAACCCATTTCGTTTTATTTGAGAATAAACATTTTTTTATTAGGCTGCATGCTCGGCTGCATGGTTGGAATTAGCTGGTACTCTAGTTGGCCATGCTTTTGACACACGGTGATATTGGAGAACTGCAAAGCATGTTATGTTGAGCGTTGCAACTGTCACTTTTTTGGAAAAACATCAAATATTTCGAAAACGGCTAGAGATAGGAAAAGGGCATTGTACACAAAAGTTGGTTAGAAATTGCAATTTCTACATTTGTATTATTAAGGATTGGTTTTGTTTTAATAGCTTTTATCTTCACAGATCCCGTATTCTTAAAATTTTCAATTATTTGCTTGACAGCTTTTCGTGATGGCTTTGGTTTTTCTGGATAACGAGCGGCAAATACCTCACATGTTCTACTCACAACTTTATCACATTCTCCGTAAATAATAAACAGATTTAAGTAATCTTGGTTTGAATAACGTAACCGCGACGGCATATTTGCAGTTGTCAAAACACTCAAAACTAGTGTTATTAACATGCCCTGCAGGTCTCCAATATCACCGTTTGTCAAAAGCATGACCAACTAGAGTACCAGCTAATTCCAACCATGCAGCCGAGCATGCAGCCTAATAAAAAAATGTTTATTCTCAAATAAAACGAAATGGGTTGGATTTAGGTATAGGCAAGTAAATTGAAACTTATAGTAATTTTTAATGCTCAAAATGATTCCGTCATAAAAAATGGGGGTTTCCATTTAAAAAACTTGAGATTTTTCATTTTTTTTAGTGGCAAGTTTATGATTTTTTTTTGACGACCCTGTATACAAATGAGTCGTTACGCACCCTCAGTTTAATAAAACGATCCTTTATTTACAATAACCCAAAGTTTCATTGCAAAATGAAATACGGTTTTAACATAGTACAAAAATATGTTGAGCGTTGCAACTGTCACTTTTTTGGAAAAACATCAAATATTTCGAAAACGGCTAGAGATAGGCATAGGGCATTCTATACAAAAGTTGGTCAGAATTTTGTGAGGAATCCAAATATGTAATAATATATAGGGTGTTCTATTTAAAATAAGAAAGTTGTGATCGACTTCCGGTATAAGCGGAAGTGCAACCATCTTGAAAATATTTTAGTTGGATTGGGCATGCCCACATCAGTATCCTACCAAATTTTCAAAACTCTCCTATTTATACTTTTTCCAATATCAATCGAGTTCTTTCGTCGTGGGACACCCTGTATACCAAAGAAATCCAAGATTCTTACAGCAGAACAAGTAACCAAATTTTTATGTGAAGCTTCAGATGGAGAATATCTACTAGCAAAAGTAATTTTAGTGTTTGGCATCTTCGGTGCATGCCGCAGAGATGATTTAATACGTTTGAGTTTAGATGATGTGGAAGATAATGGGCGTTTCCTTGTCGTGTTCTTACGAGATGGAAAAACTCACAGGTCAAGAAGTTTTACCATTACCAATGAAAATTGCAAATTCGATCCCTGTACAATTTACCGTAAATACGCAGATCTCCGCCCTAAACATATGGAGAGTAGAAGATTATTTGTTGCATACCGAAACCAAAGATGTTACGCTCAACATGTTGGGTGCCATACTATCAGTGGTATTCCAAAACTTGTTGCAAAATACCTAAAACTAAAAAATCCCGAAGAATATACCGGACATGGGCTAAGGCGCTCTTCGGCAACCATGTTGGTGGAAAACGGCGGTGATTTGCTCACTTTGAAAAGACACGGAGGATGGCTTTCTTCCAATGTAGCAGAAGGATATACCAGGTGTCCAAGAGCACCCTGGACATAGGAGATTAACATGGGAAAATGGTTTTGATTTTTTTGCGCCTGTACGGTTCATTTAATGGAAAAACATTTTAGATAAAACTTGTAGAGCACATTTTCGGCTATCTACTTGTAATTTTTTCAATACCGTAGATTTGACCATTAAGACGAAAAACGCATCTAAAATTCGGAAATTTTAAATCTCCCGCCAAGCGGTCGTTAAGGAAAGTTTATATCCGGTCGTGCTACCAACCTTTCAAAATCATAACAAATCGTTGTCAGTCATTCTGTAATCAAAACATTCAAAACAAGTTTATTTAGTAATAATTTTGAGTTACTACCCACATACTGCGAAGAAAATACAAATAAATCGTGATAAAAACACTTTATCAAGAGCCACAGCCCAAAAATCTGGTAAGTTGCGTTCATAACCTCATTCAATGTTTCTACTAAACTTATTTACTTTGTAGCAAAATTATTTAAGAAAACACTGGTTTTGCTTGCAAATATTTAATGAGGATGACCGAATCACCTATCTCAAGCCTCTTCATAACACTACCAAACGATTTAAAGTGATAAAAACAATGGACTAGGAAGGCCTGCAGATGTTTGAAGATAAGTTGCTTTACTATACAGGGACCACAAAAGAGGGTAAATACTTCCCTCAAAAGTGGTGCAATTTAGTGACCTATGTGACTGATAGTTTTATTGTATCCTTCTGTTTTGTAGTGTTATCAACACACCATAGTGTTTAAGTGGTTTTACATTGTATGATGTTAATAAAACGACATTTTTTATAACTGATTGTCAATGTTTTTTCCCATCTCTACAGGGTAAGGTAAGTACTGATATTTAATTAGCTCCATTAGTTAACTTGAACATCATTCACCTACAAGGATACTTGTAAAATGTCTACTAACCAAAAATAGCATTTGCAAGTTATGTGTAACTTGAGTTCACATTTGATTAGTAAAGGTATGTCCTGTGAAATGGTGTATTGAATTAGAAGCAAATTGTTTCCCTTTAGAGACTTCACTATCATCCAAACAAACATTAGGTTAGTAAGACAAAGTTGTTTTTATCATAGCTTGTATGGTGAAAGGTTCACCCACTCACACTCAATCTGTGGAACAATCACTGTTTATGTGGTAAGACCAGTTTTCTTTGCCACCTATTGTACCTAAGCTTTTCACTTGAAGAAAATGTATACTGCACCTTGAACTGTGAATAAATAATTAATACAAACGTTCAGTGTACAAAGTTTTATTTGGAACAATTGAGTGTGTGGAAAAAAGAACACAATTATAATGTTAATACCTAAACCTAGAATAGAACAGCTCATGTAGATAGCTCAATTGAAAAGTTGGTTTTTCGACAATACCTACCCATATACAAAAAGTTTTGTCACCTGACTGATAATTTGACTGTGTAAGTCCATATTCTCTTCTTAGAAGGGGTTTCTCAGAGGTTTTATAGCCAGTTTAAGATTATTCACATTTAACAGGCACATCAAATTTTGAGATTTAAGTCAGATATCAACACTGAATCATTTTAAGTTTTAGTTGCAACACTGGTGAAGACCCTCGCTGATGATAGTCCATGAAGTTAAGCACATTGAAACTAAATCACACCACTTTTGAAGGAAGTATTTGGCCCCTTTGTTGTTGTCCCTGTACAGTAGGAAACTTATCTTCAAAGATCTTCATTGTCCACTGTTTTCATCACTTTAAATCGTTTGGTAGTGTTATGAAGAGGCTTGAGATAGGTGATTCGGTCATCCTCATTAAATATTTGCAAGCAAAACCAGTGTTTTCTTTAAGAATTTTGCTACAAAGTAAATAAGTTTAGTAGAGACATTGAATGAGGTTATGAATGCAACTTACCAGATTTTTAGGCTGTGGCTACTGATAAAGTGTTTTTATCACGATTTATTTGTATTTTCTTCGCATTATGTGGGTAGTAACTCAAAATTAGTACTAAATAAACTTGTTTTGAATGTTTTGATTACAGAATGACTTGACAACGATTTTTTATGATTTTGAAAGGTTGGTAGCACGACCGGATATAAACTTTCCTTAACGACCGCTTGGCGGGAGATTTAAAATTTCCGAATTTTAGATCCGTTTTTCGTCTTAATGGTCAAATCTACGGTATTGAAAAAATTACAAGTTGATAGCCGAAAATGTGCACTACAACTTTTATCTAAAGCGTTTTTCCATTAAATGAACCGTACAGGCGCAAAAAAATCAAAACCGTTTTCCCATGTTAATCTCCTATGTCCAGGGTGCTCTTGGACACCTGGTATAGAAGAGTCCATACAAAGAAAAATTGAAGTATCCCGGAAGTTGTTTAGCCCTTGTAACTTGGAAACTACAACATCTGTAACAGTCAATCAAGAGAACCAAAGCACACACGAACACTCCGCTTCAACATCTTTAGCAGAGTCTTTAGTTCAACAAAAAGAAATGCAAAAGTGATTGAGCTTCAACAATAATACGAATTGTACAATAAATATTACTATTAATAATAACGGTTCTGTCCAAAATTAATTTTCTTAGAATTACCTACTTGTATTTTTTTTGTTAATTTGAGTTGTATGTACTTACATTTTTACTGTTTTAAAAATAAAAATAAATATTCCCGATTTTCTTAATAATTTTTTGCGATATTTTTTGTTTATGTTGATTTCAGGTATATAAGTATAATAAAAAATATCGTTCATTACTCGTCCAGAAATGGATTTTCCGTTCTTGCATGACTTCCCGAGAATTTGTCACGCGCGCACGGAAAAATCTTCATTTCTGTACTGGTAATGAAATATACTATAATTTTTAAAACTACTGTCAGTTGAAACTTTTTTGCGCACAAGATTTCCTGCAACTTTGACTGTCTCTAGGTACCCTTTATTGTCTCATCGGTCATAGGGTTGCTTTCAAATTATGTAACAAATAATATTGGAAATGCACCTGGCTTAAAATGACAAATGAAAAAAGCTACTGCGATAACTTAATAATTACCAAATTACACATTGATATTTTTCATTTATTAGCGCTTGTGTTTCTTTTGACGCGTTTTTATTTGGTTATTTATTTGAAAATAACCGAGACAAAATAAAGGAATATTATTATTATTAATATTTAAGAAAAAACGAGACAAAATCTGCTTATTTGCTTAAAGTTCTTCTCGTGCATAGACAAAGATTTAACTTACTACCTATGTTAATAACTATCAATTATCTAATACATATAATAATCTTAATTATTTAATTAAAACTCTCTTTAAGTCGGAAATAGTTGATCCAAAAGTGTGTTACTCTTCATTTTAATGGAACTTACACAGCTGAAAGAAACTCAATTACTGCAAGACTTTTGTCTATCGCGAAGCCAATTAAACTTACAACAAAATCGTGCTTCTCCGTCTTTATTTAAATTCAACGAAGTGAGGAAAGGTGACAATCGTAATTAGATAACTGCAATAAGCTGAAACTTTCATATATCTACCTACCAGGAAAACAACTTAACTAGGTGTATGTACAATATCTGGTTTAATTCTGCAAAATAACGTCTAGTGAAGTTGTTTTCTGTGAGAAAAGTTTGGAATTGACGCAAACTTCATAGCTAAACTCGAACAAAGTTGAAAGGCAATTTAATTTAAGTAAATTAACAAATTTGTAATAGCAGTGCCAGTCGGATGTTCCAGGGTACTAAGAACAAATTGACGCAAGTTTCCAATTTAATGCATGTATTTAAATTGTTAACGATAAGAATATATTGGATTTGCACACTAATTGTGCAGCAGGTAAAATACAGTGCAGTAGAGTGTTGCAAAATTAGGGTGATGTATTGTGTATTCTACATTCAATTTTAAAACAAAAATGATCTTGCAGATATATTGTCTTAAAAACCTTGTAAGGAAAATATGCATCTTATAAGTTTGCTCTCTGAAGAAGATTTTAAGGTCATAATTTCAAACTCAGTTACGATAAATACTACTTATTACAAAGGAACGGAAGATTACAGTTTTTTCGGACTAAATATGCATTTATTTCATGAATGCCTACGTTTTGGCGCCCATCGCACCATCTTCAGGACTAGATGATAAAGTTATTCAAAACTACACATTATGTCAAAAATAATAACGCGACACTACATTAAAACTTAAAACTAAGTGGCACGTTCACCAGCACAAGCAATCAGCCACAGAACACATATCCAGGGCTGAAGGACAGGACTCAAGACGTCCACAAAAATTCAGGGGCGGAACACCCAACACATTAACACTTAGTTAATTACGATTACGACCTCTAAAGGACGGTTTAAGGCAAATTTTTAAATAAAAGACTATTTTGACGAAACGCGTTTTACGCGCGACTATTCAGATAGGTTTCTAGCAAGGTTACCTGTTAAGGCGATAATCAAAACCTTCATGTTATGAATTTAACGCCTTAAGTAGAAACTAAGTGCTACGTTTTTAGAATGCATTGTATTAATCTTCCTAAAATGCAAAATCCAGACGCTACGTCATCGAGGCGACTTTTGCACCTCGGTTGCATGCTTTTTCTATTGTAGCCAGGAGTTCGTTAGTATCGACGCGAGAGTCCGGTTCAGTCTTTCGCTAATCGATCACGTTTTGGAAATAAAACATTCATTTTGGAAGTTTGCGGAGTGTTTTTATTTTCGTATGTCCATCAAATCTTGTTCAATACAGTACACAGACGAGCAACCACGAAGTATCGTACAGTACCAATGTTTTGGTTATATGATTCCTTCGTCTATACACACAGGAGTCATAAAACAACAAATTTCCATTTCTCGTTTTCTAACTTACCACTTACCATCAATCAGCCTGTATATTAAAAGGATTCCATGACCTGAAGAACAATAACTCAACAAAGGTTAAAGCAGGAAGTCAGTTCACCGAGAAAATCCTAACACCGGGGGAAATGAGACAGGGTGAAAGCTTAAGTCCATTTTTGTTTAAGCCCCTTATGGATAAATTTATAAATAAATTAACAGATCTTAACCTCGGATATAGAATGGGCAACTCAAGAATTAATATGGCGGGTTACGCTGATGCAGCATTTATTGTCAAATTAGAAAACGACCTACAGGTACAACTTATTTAGTTTTGTCAAGTAAGCCACCAACTCAATACGAACATCTCTATCAACAAAACTAAACGTCTGACAATTGCAAAAGGTTTGTTACGATGTAACCTAGTGGTAGAAGGTGACCCCCCATAGAACAGATGACGTTAATTAGATATCTGTGCATAGACATATCAAGCACCTTCGACCCAGTTAAAGACAAAAGGAACTAGATTAACAAAGCATCCGCCCTATTAGGATGCATACGAGATATAATCTGGTCAAAGTATATGCGCAAAGATAGCAAAATAAGAATATACAAAACTTGTATTAGGACGATCATGACGTACGGTATAGAAGTCCGCGTAGACACTAACAACATGAGAACATTATGAATAATAGTGGAATGAACGAGAAGAGACTGAGTAAGAAACACAGATATCACAGAGCAATGCGGAACACAGGGTATTGTAAAATGGGAAACTCAGCGTAAGAGACGCTGGTTCAACCATGTAAGACAAATGGACGAGAACAGGCTACCGAAAATTGCCCTAGAAAACCCGCCCGGCTCAAGACCTCCCTGGAGGCCACCCAAAAGATGGAAAGGTAGTTGGCATTTTGCCTCCCTGGAAAAGACGCAGAAGCAACTTCAGAATTAACAGATCGACAGATCTTCAAGAAGTAGAAGACGATTTTAACGACAAAGAAATTATATGAATAAACCGTGTTATTTTGACCCCTCCTACTACCTCACTAAATATTGTTACATACTTACTGGACACCCTGTATAATAGCATTTTTGTATTCAGGTCAGACCAACAAAAAATGACGCGTGGGCATCTTAATGACCACACCTAATTCATCTGAACCGATCCCAACATCTTAAAATTATTATATCCGAGTCTGCGATTAATGGAAACGTCAAAATTTGCAAATCTTTGATCATCAATCTCAGCTCGTGTTAGAAAATGTTGGGTCAGACAAGTGAATCGAAGCTCTAAATCATTAATTTTCGCATTCGTTTGCCAAGGTTTCTTATCAAATGGATTGTATATTGATATGAATCATGCTGACAAATTATGCTAATAATTGCTTTCTAACCTGTTTAATATTGTATTTATAGTAAATTTGGTAAACAATTCAGTTATTCACCCAAATACAAAGTAAATCAGAATCATTAGTAGAGAACATTACTCTAATAATTGCATCAGGTACAAAATGTAATTCAGCAAAATTGAATTTAAGGTTTCAAGTGGCTATAATGTGCGTGTTACACACAAACGTAAAAAATGCATTCTTCTTCTAATGACTCTAAATCAATACGGAACTTCGTAGTTTATGAATATTTTTTCTAGCTGGCAAATGGATTTTCCATGAAAATAACTCGAGTCTGTAAATGCGGATACAATGAGGCTGCCGTTATATATATTTCTTAATAACGAGCGTGTAACAATAGCGCGCCATGACAATAGAAATCACAACAAAGTGTTATGCTAGTTATAAAATACAAAACGAATGGCGCTATACGGTTCATTTCCATTCGGTTGACGCTTAGGCGAGTTAACTGATTTTCTGACTGTTGACGAAGTTTAGTGAAATTGACGGTTATGTCATTATCAGCGCCGCCGTATTGAAAGTTACGATCCATGGCGCGGATTGATTTGACACACTGTGATTTTTTTGCCCTGCTTGTCATATTTTGATAGATTGCCAAGTGGATTATTTGATTTTTTATCTACGACTAGCACGGTAATGATCCATTACATAGCTTCTTTAAGTTACGTAATGGTCGACTTTACCACACTAGTGCGATAATATAATTTTATTAAATTTCGTCCTATTATTAGACAATTATTCAACTCTTAGGAGCAAATTAAAAATTTTTTATTCACTAGATGTTTAAAATTTGTTTAAATCACTCTTAATGACATTGGCTTATTTACAGATGTAAACAACTAGACAAACAAATCAATATTACATCTACGGGGCGCGGCGCAAATATACAGGGTGTCCCACGACGAAAGACCTCGATTGATATTGGAAAAAGTATAAATAGGAGAGTTTTGAAAATTTGGTAGGATACTGATGTGGGCATGCCCAATCCAACTAAAATATTTTCAAGATGGTTGCACTTCCGCTTATACCGGAAGTCGATCACAACTTTCTTATTTTAAATAGAACACCCTATATATTATTACATATTTGGATTCCTCACAAAATTCTGACCAACTTTTGTATAGAATGCCCTATGCCTATCTCTAGCCGTTTTCGAAATATTTGATGTTTTTCCAAAAAAGTGACAGTTGCAACGCTCAACATATTTTTGTACTATGTTAAAACCGTATTTCATTTTGCAATGAAACTTTGGGTTATTGTAAATAAAGGATCGTTTTATTAAACTGAGGGTGCGTAATGACTTATTTGTATACAGGGTCGTCAAAAAAAAATCATAAAGTTGCCACTAAAAAAAATGAAAAATCTCAAGTTTTTTAAATAGAAACCCACATTTTTTATGACGGAATCATTTTGAGCATTAAAAATTACTATAAGTTTCAATTTACTTGCCTATACCTAAATCCAACCCATTTCGTTTTATTTGAGAATAAACATTTTTTTATTAGGCTACATGGTTGGGATTAGCTGGTACTCTAGTTAGCCATGCTTTTCACACACGGTGATATTGGAGAACTGCAAAGCATGTTATGTTGAGCGTTGCAACTGTCACTTTTTTGGAAAAACATCAAATATTTCGAAAACGGCTAGAGATAGGAATAGGGCATTGTACACAAAAGTTGGTTAGAAATTGCAATTTCTACATTTGTATTATTAAGGATTGGTTTTGTTTTAATAGCTTTTATCTTCACAGATCCCGTATTCTTAAAATTTTCAATTATTTGCTTGACAGCTTTTCGTGATGGCTTTGGTTTTTCTAGATAACGAGCGGCAAATACCTCACATGTTCTACTCACAACTTTATCACATTCTCCGTAAATAATAAACAGATTTAAGTAATCTTGGTTTGAATAACGTAACCGCGACGGCATATTTGCAGTTGTCAAAACACTCAAAACTAGTGTTATTAACATGCCCTGCAGGTCTCCAATATCACCGTGTGTCAAAAGCATGGCCAACTAGAGTACCAGCTAATTCCAACTATGCAGCCGAGCATGCAGCCTAATAAAAAAATGTTTATTCTCAAATAAAACGAAATGGGTTGGATTTAGGTATAGGCAAGTAAATTGAAACTTATAGTAATTTTTAATGCAAAAAATGGGGGTTTCCATTTAAAAAACTTGAGATTTTTCATTTTTTTTGAGTGGCAAGTTTATGATTTTTTTTTGACGACCCTGTATACAAATGAGTCGTTACCATTGACATATTATTAAAATGGACGCGGCGAAAGACAGAGAAGAACGAATCGAGATTAAACGACAGAGACAGATCTACAGTACAGTATTACAAGCCACGCCCACCCATTTAATTGTATGTGTTTTCAGTGTCGTTGTTACTTTTTCAAGTGTATTTTTCTAATAGTTTTTTAGCCCTACCCTCAAAAACGGTTTTTTTAAAACCTAACCCACTGAACAATGGTTCAAAGTTGCTCTGCGTTCGGATGTTCATCCAAAAGTATTGGCGGGTGCAATATTAAGTTTCACAGGTATGGGGTTAGGTTAGGCCATTTTAGCATCAGGCAAAGTTCACTGAACTTGTGCCAAACAATCCTTCCAATTAGTTCATAAGTCTCTATTAAAGTGAATAAACATTCCTTAGGTTCGCTAAAGATCCTGTGCTTCAAAGAAAATGGGTAAACGCCACTAAGAGAAAAAACTTCAAGCCTAGCAAAACTTCAGTGCTTTGCCAAAAACATTTTCTTGAAAGTGATTACAAAGAAACTGTGATGGAAACTAAGGTTCTGAAAAAGGAAGCAGTCCCTTCTTTATTCAACTTTCCTGCCAAATTGATTAATACCTCAACCCCTACAACCAAACCTAGAAGAGTGTTAATTCGAAAAAGACAAGATGAGGAAGGTAATCATTAAATAGTGTTCTCAAACTTGGTTGTTCAACTATGCACTTTTATTTATAGATACATGTTTGTTGCCTTTAGCTAAGCAAGTAGCTGAGGTATGTAATTCTAATATAAATAATGATGAACCCGAGCAAGCCAGTACCCAGTACAGCCCTAATCAGTTTCGTAAGTTAAAGAACAAACATGATTCATATTGCTGGCAACATTTTTTCATTAACATTTTAATAATTTAGACATTACCACATCAAAGCCAGATAACAAAGTTATTCAAACCACAGCAGGGGAGAAAGAGGTTTTACTAAAAACACAGACTGTCCTCGAAGTGAAAAAATCAAGTCATAGGAAAAGGTATGGAAGTAAGGCTATATTATTGAGCAGTGTGTACCTAAATCCCTTTATAGGTATTGTTAAAATAAAACAAATAGGGCTTTAAAACTGAAAAAAGAGGGTTTTACTACTCTCTCTTTGAAAACCATGTTCTCGACCATGTTTTTAAGGTTTGCTGATTTATTTTAGAATCAGAGTTGAGCCAGTATTCCTTGGGGATTTTAGAGAAAAGGATCTTGAGTGTCCTATAAAGAGAAAACGCTATTGGATGCAAACTCAAGATAAACTAAAAATGTTGTCAAGAAAGACTAAAATTCTGCAGGCCTGTTTAAAACGACGAGAGTCTAAAATAGCCGGTATGAACTCCCTAGTTGACCATCTTAGAAAGCAAACTCATTTAACTTCAAATCACTCGACCGATTAGCAAGCGTGCTGCAGCTTGTATTGAAGTTGGTGGGGGTATTTTCGAAAATATTCTAAATTAGTTTAGTTTTGTTGTTTAGACCACAATTATTTGTTTGTATTGCTTTTGAAATGAAAAACAGTCATACAAAACTTAAGGACCGATTATTTCAGCAACGGTTAGGAATCGGATTAAACAATATGGGTTCATTTATCTTATTTTAACCTCCTGAACGCATTCCTAAAATATTTCCCTTTCCACCCGAAACACCCTGTATAATATGTAGAATTAAAAAGCCATTAAACCATAGAAGTAATATATGACATAAAACTAAAAAAAAGCATTATAACTTTAAATTAATTTATGGGATTATTATTAAAAAGTATATTAAGATGCAATTGGATTTGAAAATAAACATTTTCTACCCCCAGATATGGATATAAATTCTCCTGTGTAGAAAACCATTATTATTAATAGTACCTATAGGTTATAAGGTACTTATAGATATAGATATAGATTATTAGTTCACGTTACACATATTATTTGTAAAACATAAGTAAGAGTGTTTTGTATTATTGCTTAAAAAGGATTTGTAGACCTACCTACATGTAGATTTTCTTTTCTCTTTTTATATAGGTAGGTATATATTCAAATGTAAACGAATTTTATTGTTTATTCACATGCAGCAGATGAAGAATAAATCAAGACCATTATATAAATTATTTCAACCAGTTTCAAATTTCAATTAATACCTATAATTGAAAACTTGATTACTTTCATGTTTTATAAAACTTTTAAATATACCTATTTAGGAACTTATTGCGATAATGTGTTCTAGGTCTAGGCTTGGTTTTATGTACTTCCAATCTCACACAAGTATACATACAAGATCCTCAGAGAGAGTGCACTTTTTGTCTTAATATCAAATGCTTTTAAAATCATTTTATATTAAGACAAAAAGTACACGTCAATAAATAATAATTTTCTAATATAATTCTATGTAGATGTGACTTTAACTTGTAGTTTATAGTTGAAATTTATCAGTAAATTAGTTTAGAAATATCCAAAACTATTAAAACTCTATAAATAAACATTGATAAGTAAGTAGCCCACAAAATTATTCCAAAGTACGAGCAAATACGAGCATGGTAGGAGCAGGCTACCCGTACTAGTTTCTCTCTCTCTCGCTCCACTCTCCGGCCTGCATGCTTAATGTGGGAGAGCGACTATAAGGCCGGTCCATATTTAGTATGTCAATGGTCGTTACGCACCCTCAGTTTAATAAAACGATCCTTTATTTACAATAACCCAAAGTTTCATTGCAAAATGAAATACGGTTTTAACATAGTACAAAAATATGTTGAGCGTTGCAACTGTCACTTTTTTGGAAAAACATCAAATATTTCGAAAACGGCTAGAGATAGGCATAGGGCATGCTATACAAAAGTTGGTCAGAATTTTGTGAGGAATCCAAATATGTAATAATATATAGGGTGTTCTATTTAAAATAAGAAAGTTGTGATCGACTTCCGGTATAAGCGGAAGTGCAACCATCTTGAAAATATTTTAGTTGGATTAGGCATGCCCACATCAGTATCCTACCAAATTTTCAAAACTCTCCTATTTATACTTTTTCCAATATCAATCGAGGTCTTTCGTCGTGGGACACCCTGTATTAGAGCTGTAATACAATGCTTTTTCAAAGTTGGTGCTTTCCTTTCACCTGCGAATAGGGCTTCAAAAAATAAGGTTTTTTTCCTTTGACGCTTTTTCGAAATATGAACAATAACAAAGATACAGGGTGTCAAAGTTTTACTGAAAAAATAAAAATTTAATGATTTTGGCCAAACCACTTGAAGTAATTAAGGTAGTGTAGCAGGTGTCAGTAGCTACGTGGAAAGGAAATTTTCCAAGAAACAACAATTTTCTTGCCAGTGGCGCGCGTATAATTATTTTAAAACATTTTCGAAATAAAAAATATTACCCTACTGGTTTTTTTTCAACATAAAATTTATGATTGAATTCCTTGTTCAATTCTAAAAATAAAACCCCTTTAATTATTTTTTGCTACGACGCACCGCTTTCGAGTAAAAAAATAAAAACCGTCTTAATGCGTGCCTAAAATTAAATGCTGTTTTAATTTAAAATGTCAAAAAATTAAAATTTAGTTCAAAGGCGGCTGAAATCTTTTGTTTTTGTTTATGTCTGTTGATAAGGAATAACCTGTAGTTAGTTAAAATTAAATTACCTGGTATACCAGGTGTCCAAGAGCACCCTGGACATAGGAGATTAACATGGGAAAACGGTTTTGATTTTTTTGCGCCTGTACGGTTGATTTGATTGAAAAATCGTATTAATGAAAGTTGTAGTACCTATCACGGACTAGTTTTCTGGATTTTTTTCAGATCTCTAACTTGAGCCGTTTTGTCGTAAAACACCAAAAAAAATGCGAAAATTTTAACTTTTTACCTGCACTGTATAGGCGGTTCAACAACCGTACGAAATCAACCGTACAGGCGCAAAAAAATCAAAACCGTTTTCCCATGTTAATCTCCTATATCCAGGGTGCTCTTGGACACCTGGTATGTTTCATAATGGCAATAATTAGTACACAAAACTCCGTTTAATTTCCAAGCATTTTTTGTTTGTTTTTTAATGTTGATGGACTTTATTCACTTTATTGAATAAATGGCATTTGGTATATGAGTACCTATTATTTCTATATTACTCTAATGGGTGTAAACGTACCAACTCATGTTTACAACGTGTTAATAAAAAGATACTTACTGCAATTTGGGATATATTCTTTAAAAATAAATGAAACAAGTACGAACAAAAAGGCATATTTTTTCTAAAGTTATGAGGAAACTAAGGTAACTGTTTAATAAATGGAATAGCTGATAAAAATTTGTTAAGCCAACTCAAATACCCAGGGGGGGTGAAACTGAAACGATAGATTGCCTTGCAGCATGAAAAACTTGACGGCCTGCTCAAACTCTGCGTTGTCAGATTTACTCATTGGCTAGCAACGTCGCAATTGAAGTTGCCGAAAATGTCAATAATTTTGACAATTGACATTGGTTTTGAAGGTTTTGTGTTATGTCGGGTTGTGTTTAGTTATTTAAATATTCAAATTAAAGAAAAATCTTTGTCTTTTTGCTGTATTCTACAACTAGTCCGGGTAGCTGGGCCGTAAAACTAACGCAAGAAAGAAGAACCATGATTTAGTATTATTTTTTGAACCAACTAAGAAGCAAGTAGGTATTTAAACTCATGCTCTAAACGAACTTTACGTGTAGCAATTTGGCACATTTAAGGATAAACCATTCAATTATGAACCACAGAATCTCTCTCTATTGAGATGATAAAACTGATGAAAGATCCAATCCTGAATGCAGAATGCTCTAACAGTGAATTGTTTTATTTATCAGTCAACTTTCAGAAGCTTATAAGTTATTTACCAATATGAAATTGGTGGCCATACCACCAAATTAATTCTGGCATATTGGCCAGCATAATTTACGTCAAAAATAGTTTTCCTGCGTGTGTTTTTCACATTTTTTACAAATGTGTTTTGTGCTTTCATCTCGAAAATGTTGAGAAGTTCGGCTACATTGTTTATCTCAGACGTAATGATCGTATAAGACGTGAATGCAGTTTTCGTTGGCTTTTCCTATACCAAAGTTTTTCAATGAGATGTTAGTTTATGGAGGATACGTCCATAAACTCAAAAAACAAAAAAAAATGCTTTGAAACGAAACATATGGTAATCTTATTTAATCAGTAATGTAATGTTTACAACTGTAAAAAGGCCTTTTTTAACGATTTTTCCAGATATCTCGTATTACAGGAGAGATAGAGAACTGCAGTTTTCTGGATGGATTCTTTATGGAATAGGTAAGAAAAAGCAATATCATTGTATTTGATTTTTTCGAGCTATCTACAATAAAAGCGTAAATCTCAAACTAAATGCAACATTGTTTAGGGCACTTTAAACGCCAGAAAATGCTCTTTAATATGACGCAAAAACCAAGTTTCTATGATTAACTGTTTTCGAGATATTTAATTTATTTCATAACATACTTTGAGCTATCCTCACCACTTTATATAAAGAAATTGATAAAACGTTAAATAATGTTGAGATATCTTACTAATTGTTTTAAATGGCAACATTCTTACTATTTGGCTGACGTATGAAAAATGACAGTAGACATTATAACATGACATGCAAAAATTCGTTTTGGGTATTTTCATCTTTGGTCTGAAACCGTCTGTAATGTCTGTATCGAGTCGTAGGGTCAGAAGTCAGATTAGTTTGTAATATTGTCACGTTAAGGGGTAGCCCAGAGGGAGAAAAACTCAGGTTTCCACAGATAACCCACTTTATTTGAGTAGATGAAATAACAGGTACAATAGTCTTACACCCAGATCGCCAAGATGGCGAAGAGCATGATGTGGGAAGATGGTCCGGGTTGAAAGGAGGTTCACGAAGAGCAACGCTTCATCGGGGATGAATGAACCCTAGACTCGTGTCCGAGGACCATCACCGGGCCGGTAAAGCCGTTCTGGTACTAGTAAAGGGAGGTAAGTAGGTGCGGCAACTTTTGCTGCACGCCCACACTATTTCCTTTGCTAGGGCTGATACTCGGGTGTGGCACTTGGTCACCTACTGCTCCACGTTGCGTTGCACAAAAGGCGTACCCAGACTAACCCAGAGATCAGTGAGTGACCTCCCTCTGAGGAAGACCCCATAGTTCGGTAATTTGTACGTGCTTTTGGTGCTGTATTTATACCCACATCATGACCTCAATTCGCCAATCTTGCTTACACAGACATTGTACTGGGGGAGACCGAGGCAATATTTGGTAACGGAACATAGTGTAATTTCTATGTTACAGTATTTTATGTATTCGATTATAATTAAAAATAATTGTGGGCAAGACTGTTTTGTCTCGTAAGATAAGATCTTTTGTTTGTAAGACAGGACTTAAAAAGGTAAGCCGAAATATTTCAACATGTCCTTTCTAACCTTACATATCCTTTAGGCGCCTTTTTTTTCAAGTCCAGTTATAATTCTGTCCGGATTCCTGTTTAAACTTTGTTTTCACAACTCTGCTGCAATCACACCAGTATCCAGTTACTTTTAATAAACTTATCTAACTGAGTTTGAGTTTTCCTACACTGCAACAACCAATAATAATAATATAAAACGGACAATTACGTTCATCGAATTTCTGCTGTACCATTCCATTTAACTTTCCAGAGTTTTTTGGTATTTTTCATTTTAGTGGTACCGAAACGCCCCCTAGCGATGGATTTAGAAAGCTGGAAATTATTTCCAGCATTTTCTCGTGTCCACTTTTACTAGTCAGACTTTTTTCCCGAAACCCTACTATGTATAGTTTCCGAGAAACAGCCGCGTGCACGGCTTATTGGCACTGACATTAATCATGTACATAGTATGGCAAATTGTTGTCCCTTGTCTCTTGTGGTCACCACAACTCGATCTACGACCTCGTAAATTCTTGCCAATACTTCCCACTCGTGGCAATCAAAATGCTCATACCACACTAGTAATGTAAGTAACTATTATTTTCAATTCTTCTCTGTCATTACACAATATACCAGGTGTCCAAGAGCACCCTGGACATAGGAGATTAACATGGGAAAACGGTTTTGATTTTTTTGCGCCTGTACGGTTGATTTGATTGAAAAATCGTAATAATGAAAGTTGTAGTACCTATCACGAAATAATTTTCTGTATTTTTTTCATATCTCTAACTTGAGCCCTTTCGTCGTAAAACACGAACAAAAATGCGAAAATTTGAACTTTTTACCTGCACTGTATAAGCGGTTGTCGAGCAACCGTACCAGCAACAATGAAATGTTTACCCGTTGCCCGACAACCGCCTATACAGTGCAGGCCAAAAGTTAAAATTTTCTCATTTTTGTTCGTGTTTTACGACGAAAGGGTTCAAGTTAGAGATCCGAAAAAAATACAGAAAACTAGTCCGTGATAGGTACTACAACTTTCATTATTACGATTTTTCAATCAAATCAACCGTACAGGCGCAAAAAAATCAAAACCGTTTTCCCATGTTAATCTCCTATGTCCAGGGTGCTCTTGGACACCTGGTATGTATTTATTCTACGACCCCTATAGAAAATAAAACTTTTCTCCCTTATTTGAGGGATAAAAATATTACTTCCCAGGGACTAAACTAGATTTCCACACTCAACATAAACTTTAGCAATTAGGTCGTGCTGGTAGAGTGCGGCAAAGAGGTTCTATGATACAATTAATAGTTTTCCTAACAAGTGTGCAAATAAGTCTTGTACGCATGATGGCTCGATATGCACAAACGACGCAAACCGGAGTTCGGGCACCTTGCGCGCAAAAGTGTGCGCATAATTATTTATTATTAATAGTTATTTACCTAAAAAGTGCGGAAAGTGATACTTTCCCGCACGAGACTGCAGTTCCGCTTTGCATCGTTCGGGCAAGCAGTTAAAGGGCGGATAAGACGCTCTCCGCATGTGTTAGGTACAAATTGCACTTGACTCTTTCTGAATTTCAAATGACTATTGTTACGGTTTGGGCCTACTATGCTCGATACTTACTGAACTAGCACTCGATTCGGGATGGATCCGATGCGCCGCAATATCTGGCCGGGCGCGTGTTTAAGTAGGCCACCGTTAGAAAGCGATACACCGAGAAGCATCTTCGATGTTCGACGCAAATCGCGAAGCGTTTCAGAGTGGTTCTAGTACGTGGTTTGCCGAATATAAAAGAAAGCGGTCTCGACGGTGGACCAGTAGTGGAGTAGTGGATTTGGGAACGCGGTAAAGTTTAAATAGTAGAATAATTGTGGAATTGTATTAGTGTTTTTGGTAGCTGAATTAATTATTGTACAGAGTGTTGTTTTGAAGGGTAAATAAATGTATTAATGGTTGAGTTAAATTGGCTTTGTGTATACCCACGGGAAAATCGTAACACTTTTCTGAAATTCACTTGATCTTTCTGCATTGCAGTTAGAAATGGTGTAGACAGGATCTAGTCCTTCCAGCCTTCAAAACAGGTGTTGTAATCACTCAAAATTAGACAAGTTGTACAAATAATATTATTTTTTTAACTTTTTAAAATTTATTTTTAGAAAATAAATAGTTTTCAAACACTATTTTTAATTAAAGTTTTTATCTAAATATCCAATGAATTAATAAACTATTGTGTAATAAGATGCTTACTACGTAAATAGCCCGCAATTCTGCTTGTAAACATAACGAACACAAGACGAATGTGTGGACACAAATTACTAGTCAGCACCGCGAATATTTGTTCCCTTTGAAGTGGAAAGTAGGCGAGCATCAAGTACAGCAGGTACCCGGTTTGTTAGCCCTAGCAATCAAGTAGGGTAAGTAAGCTTTACTAGTAAAGCTGTTACTGTTCGTGATGCTTACACTATTTTTTGTACGACTTTATCATAATTATTAAATAAAATAAAAAATATTCCAACAAATTTCCTTTAATCCTATATTTTACGTCCCGTTCAGCTGAACAGTAAAGTAACATTCACATAACATGCAGTGCATTTGTACTGTTAATGGCAAGTGCACTGCAAGAAGTAGACAAATAGCCGACCTCGGTGGCGTGGTGGGTTAAATGCCCAGTCCGCCTATCGAGTAGTCGTGGGTTCGAGTCCCACCTCGGGCATGGTTGTTCTGTGTGTTGGGAAAAAAAAAAATTGATTTGGCCTGGATGAGTGCCCAAGTGGCGAAATCCATTAAAAAAAAAAAAAAAGTAGACAAATGACATCATTCACAATAAACTCAAAATTAAAATTAGAAAATTGGAATCAGGTTAGGATTTCAGAAGCACACGACATAAACGTCATACTAATACTCGTAACCATCGTCTAGACTTGGACTATTTGTTTCACAATTTTGAACAGTTAATTGACAACAAAAATACGCATATGTCAAACGGATGAAGTGGCTCTCCCTATTGGTTGCTTGTATTAAGGTGGCAAAACTTAAGAGTAAAAGCTAAAAGCTAGATAGGTTTTGCATACTATTAAGTTATTAATTCCGCAGTGTACAAGTATGACCAGTACATTAGTTTATAATGTACCTAACCTTTAGCAGTACACATACTTTACCGTTGCAATAGCCATAAAGTGTATGTGAATGATGCTTAAGTATAATAAGTATTTCCTTCTCGGTTTTTTAGCCCTAGCAACCAGAAACTAGACAGTAAATAGTCCTTCCTGCTTTGAAAACAGGTGCTGTAATCACTAAAAATTATACAAGTCGTACAAAAAGTAAATTTATGCAGTACAACAACATGGCAAAATATATAAAAAAAAGAACGGAATAACAAATTGAAAATCGCAAAATTGCAAAATCGAGACTCGAAAAGTGCCACGTCCACTTGAAACGATTTGGATCAAAGTTTTAATTAGAATACCATTTCAACTCTTTGAATGCGAATCACGGATTTCGTGCGTATTGGAAATTGGGGGCACGTAAATCTGTTCAAATTACATTTGGTTTAGTCAATCAGCGAGTTAAATATACCAATTTAATGCTGTATTGCATTTGTAATAACTTTGTAATAGACTATGTGTAACACAGAGTTGCAGTACAGGATTTTTTTTATTGATTTTGTACTTTTAACCTATTTTCCAAGTCAATCAATATTTTTTCGATATACGTTAATGCGAAACTCCTTAAGTAAATTTCAAAGTATTCGTTGCGGGAGAGCTGCGACACTTATAAAAACAATATTTCAGATACACCTCAAAGAAACCTTTTTAGGGCTTCAATAACGATTTTCTCAAGTCTCTTTTGAAGAGAACATAATATTGTATTTTTTTGGGTCGGATCAGAGTATAAAATATAAACAATTGATGTGTAATAAATATACATGAGCTAAGCTGTTCTAGAAAGAAAAATGCAAAACCTCAACATTGAACAGCTAAATCCACCGGATAAAACTAAAAAAAGGATGTAAAGTTAAATGGTTTATTGTTCGTTCGTGCTTGATTATTAAAAGCTTTTCACCAGAAACATGCGTTCTTCATGTGGATTACCAGCAAAAAATCTACCAAGCAACTGTTAAAAATTGCCTATTTGTGATAGATGTGTAAATATTTTTTTGAGCTAATCTGTAGTAGCTCAGCAAAACAAACTACTTTTTTGTACGACTTGTCTAATTTTGAGTGATTACAGCACCTGTCATAGACAACCTAAAAATAGACACTAAACTGAGATAGAGTAGCCTGAGGCCAGGCATATGACGGTTCTTTAAAGAAAAAATGACCGCAAGAGTGCCAGTCATATTTTACTTGTGTCAATACTGTCATGTCACACATCAAGATCAACCTGTTTAATTTTTTTTGTCTAAATCCTCACCTAACCCTATTTCCTATTTCTAACCTGCGTTTCTAAGGGAAACAATTGTTTTGGTTGTAATTTTTTTCTGTTTTGTGAGTGTTTCCTTAATCGGTTATTTTAAAAACATGGGAAAAGCTGGTTCTGCGATTCCTGGTTGCAAACCAGACAGTGGTGGTAGCTGCTCTACGTTTCCTAACTCTTTTAAAAACCCTCTCCGCTTTGCTCCGTGGAAAAAGGATTTTGAGCTTTTTGTCGATCTGGAGAAGTGGATAATGCGACCAGATATAGAAGTGTACACACATAAGTTTAGTCGTTATTAGAAGTGCGCAAATTAAGGTATTTTCTCGATATTTATATAACATACCTAATTTAGGTGTTACTAAGATTTTTTTATTTAAAACAAGAACGTCATAAATTATAAATAGAACCGTTTAAATTTCCCGCCGCATTATAATTCCCTTACCAGCCAGTATATGGCTCTTCAATCAATGTGGTGCTGGCGCCATCTAGCGGCAATAAATTTTTTAAAGAACTGGCAAAACAGCGACTCACCGCTTAGTATTGCAGATTTAGTTCTATTTATGTTAGGTTTTCTATGGCACCTGTTTTAAATGCGGGAAGGACTAGTTCCTGTCTAGTTTCTAGAGAAACTTGTTTGAATATTTTTATTTTATTTTATAATTAGGATGATTTTGATGAAGTCGTACAAAAAATAGTGTAAGCATCACGAACAGTAACAGCTTTACTTACTGTTCTTGATACTTAATATACTACTGATAGGTACTGTTTATACTTATTTTACTGAATTTTAAGATTGTTTTTTGGTTTTACAGCATGATGAAGAGGATTTTGAAAATAGAGTAAAATCAAGTCAGAAACAGATAGCCAATGTTACAAATGTCAAAAGTGCACTGATGGAGATATTAAATTCATTCAACCAAAGTCACACTAAGTTTGTTACTTTTTTTTTGTGCCTCTATTGGATTGAATTTGACAGTTTCTGGGTTTAGAACAGAACGAAATACAAAACTGCAACCTGCACCTGAAGGCCAAATGTTATAACTGTCAAAATATGACGTACTAACGTAATACAAAGGAAAATCAAGGTTTAGAAATAATACTACTAACTTGTACGTCGCCACGGAAAGGTAAATACTTTAAATTTTACAAATGAAGAAACAAACGTTTACAAACGGTCCATTCAAAACATTTTATGTTTCTATTGCACTGTTACGTCACTCCATTTTACTTTGATTTTTGCTTTATGTATATCGGTGGTGTAAACGAGTGGACTGAACCAGTGAGAAATAGAAGTGAATTACTCATTACTCACGGGTAGGCAATAGAGTTATTATCTATTCAAAACCAGTGAGTAATAAGCATATTATTACACAGTCATAGAAAAAGAATGTTTTCTCTATGATGAAAGATTTCGTAAATAATTGCAATAAACAACATTTTTTGTGTGTCAATTTCAACACTCTGTGTCACAAAATGGTACATTTTAGAAGTAAGGTAATGAGGGTAAGTTCATTTTTCTTTCATAATTTTGGATGAGCTTTCATATATTTCCTGAAGTCCTTTGAATAATAATTAAAAACCGACAAAGCTAACTACGCCACTGAATTCTACGGAAAAATATCTGAGATACGGGGAGTATAAACCTCAAAATTCACATTTTTAAATTACTCCCCGTCTCTTAAAACTGAAAAGAGTTATGAATATTAATTTCATTTTATGACGACAATGGGACACCCTGTACAGCCCCCAACATGCAATTTAACAAAGTTCTCATAAAATTTCTATTTTCAATCGCATCAATCCAGGTTATGCAAATATTAGAGCGTCAACGTTCGTTCCGAAACATTAACTTTATGTGTATTTTAATATATTACAAATTGAAGGCTTGTTTATATTTACTAGATTTTCATGTTATGAAATAAATTATTATTAATTAAATTAAAAGACCTTCATAAATAAAAAGTCACAGGCCAACAAACGATCTGAGGTCTGTGAAGTAAATTAATCAATAAGTTGAAATTTGGCTAACTCTTGTGTTATACTGTGCACTCGTGCTGTGCTTGTCCATCTAAAAATTGACTTGTATCTTGTATATGTCTTACGTTTTAGGTTTATATGCTATGCTTGTGCATGTGTTGTGGACCCTGGACTCTCTTCAAAGCGAATAAATCTTTCGCCCTTCTAAAGTTTCCTTTAGGGCTGAAGATAAAAGCGATTCGTGCGACGCAATTTGTGGCAAAAGGGGCAAGTGCGACAGGCACATTTAAGATACGTACCAACAAAGTCTCCAATACCTCCACGGAAACTTTAGGCGGTCCACCTCCACGTGGTAAAGGGCGGACAACGACCTACGGCAATTAGTCGTGGGCTTGTTCACCACGCTATAAGTCCGTGGGCGGCTAAGGACCTATTGGCCACGAGAATTTCGGCCACCCACTGAAGCGAGAGTGGGAACGCTTTGGCACACCATCTAGCCAGTCCAGGGTTCTTTGTGTTGTTGTGTTTGGCGCAAACGGAAAACTCACATCCTTATGGATGAGACTACCTAGCCTCCGGCTACGGCGATACAGGAGGTCCTCCAGGAACCTTAAATAATGAAATGGGCCCAAGTAATAATTCTGGGACTCAGGAGCCCTCTACATCTTCAGCACCCCACTGCTGTGAAAAGTGTGGGAAGGGCTACCAGACACGTTCGGGTATGCTCAAGCATTTTAAAGAGTGCGGTTCAAGGGATCGCAGAAAGTGCAACTTCTGCAGCAGAGAGTTTGCGACATTCTTGGCTCTGAGGTGTCATGAGCGGGCGGCTCACAAAGATGCTTACCTGGCGCAAGAGTAAGGGTAAATAGTAAAATTACGCCCAGCGAGGCAGATGTATTAGCCAAAATTGCGCATATGGAAGCTAATAAACGCAGCAACTACTTCCTAAGCGATATCGCAAAAGCGCTAGGGCTAACCAAAGACCAAATACGCCATCGGCGTGACAAACCTGAATATAAGGAATATATTCGGATCGCGCGCGAGAAGTCAAAACCTGTTGCGACTATCTCGTCACTACTAGCGGGACCGAAGAGAAAGATCCAGGTTTCCACTACAGCCACTGTTAGTAAGCCATCGAAAACCGCCGCCGCTGCTGTAGACGCTAACGTTCCGACCATTGTCCTCGAGTCACCAACTGGTCCGGGCAACGAAACAACTGATGGACTTTCAGTCACTCAGATAATAGACGGTCTAGATGCCCCTCAGGCAATAAATCCAGTCGAGTTTATGTGTCGATTTATAAATCCAGCTTAATTATGTTTATATTGCAAACCCTTAAAAAAGCCGCATTTTATCGTAAACAAATATGAACAGTTCACATGGAAATGCTGCTTTGACTTACGGATTTCAACTAATTATAACATGAATAAGGCTTGAAAAAAATATTTCTGGGATAAATATTACGTGTTTCTTATGTTACCGACCATTGTGAAAGTCCATACTCTTCAATTATTGAAATCCTGGTGGGACTATATGAATATTAATAATCAGGCCATTGTGATGGCAGACACGCGTTAACAAGGATAATTATTGACAATAAGTGCGTTCGCACTTGAATTCTGACTGAATTGATGTCGTTTGCAATCGGGACATTACCGACAGACGCAAAATGGAAAAGACGCATTCAATAAAAAAATTTCAATAGCCCTGACAATAGTATATTTTTTAACATCAAGGATGGATATGATATTTTACTGTCAGATGCAAACAACAGTCGTTTTTTATGATCAAAACTAGCTGTAATTGATCTGTAACTATGTACCCTAAGAGCTCATTTATCATGAACGTTAATATAAGAAGCACGTAAGCATAAACATAAGTTAACTATAGCGAAACATACAGTGACGTTTTTATATTTGAACAAAAGCTCAAATGTAATGTTAATTACCCGTTACCAGGTGTCCAAGAGCACCCTGGACATAGGAGATTAACATGGGAAAATGGTTTTGATTTTTTTGCGCCTGTACGGTTCATTTAATGGAAAAACACTTTAGATAAAAGTTGTAGAGCACATTTTCGGCTATCTACTTGTAATTTTTTCAATACCGTAGATTCGACCATTAAGACGAAAAACGGATCTAAAATTCGGAAATTTTAAATCTCCCGCCAAGCGGTCGTTAAGGAAAGTTTATATCCGGTCGTGCTACCAACCTTTCAAAATCATAACAAATACCCACATACTGCGAAGAAAATACAAATAAATCATGATAAAAACACTTTATAGTGTGCCACACTTTTTAGCCACAGTCCAAAAATCTGGTAAGTTACGTTCATAACCTCATTCAATGTCTCTACTAAACTTATTTACTTTGCAGCAAAATTCTTTAAGAAAATACTGGTTTTGCTTGCAAATATTTAATGAGGATGACCGAATCACCTATCTCAAGCCTCTTCATAACACTACCAAACGATTTAAAGTGATAAAAACAATGGACTAGGAAGGCCTGCAGATGTTTGAAGATAAGTTGCTTTACTATACAGGGACCACAAAAGAGGGTAAATACTTCCCTCAAAAGTGGTGCAATTTAGTGACCTATGTGACTGATAGTTTTATTGTATCCTTCTGTTTTGTAGTGTTATCAACACACCATAGTGTTTAAGTGGTTTTACATTGTATGATGTTAATAAAAAGGCATTTTTTATAACTGATTTTCAATGTTTTTTCCCATCTCTACAGGGTAAGGTAAGTACTGATATTTAATTAGCTCCATTAATTAACTTGAACATCATTCACCTACAAGGATACTTGTAAAATGTCTACTAACCAAACATAGTTTATTTGCAAGTAATGTGTAACTCGAGTTCACATTTGATTAGTAAAAATATGTCCTGTGACATGGTGTATTGAATTAGAAGCAAATTGTTTCTCTTTAGAGACTTTCAATCACTACATTTCACCTACCTTTGCTAATTTGGAACTCCACTATTATCCAAACAAACATTTAGGTTAGTAAGACAAAGTTGTTTTTAGCATAGCTTGTATGGTGACAGGTTCACCCACTCACACTCAATCTGTGGAACAATCACTGTTTATGTGGTAAGACCAGTTTTCTTTGCCACCTATTGTACCTAAACTTTTCACTTGAAGAAAATGTATACTGTACCTTGAACTGTGAATAAATAATTAATACAAACGTTCAGTGTACAAAGTTTTATTTGGAACAATTGAGTGTGTGGAAACAAGAACACAATTATAATGTTAATACCTAAACCTAGAATAGAACAGCTCATGTAGATAGCTCAATTGAAAAGTTGGTTTTTCGACAATACCTACCCATATACAAAAAGTTTTGTCACCTGACTGATAATTTGACTGTGTAAGTCCATATTCTCTTCTTAGAAGGGGTTTCTCAGAGGTTTTATAGCCAGTTTAAGATTATTCACATTTCACAGGCACATCAAATTTTGAGATTTAAGTCAGATATCAACACTGAATCATTTTAAGTTTTAGTTGCAACACTGGTGAAGACCCTCGCTGATGATAGATACTGATGATAGTCCATGAAGTTAAGCACATTGAAACTAAATCACACCACTTTTGAAGGAAGTATTTGGCCCCTTTGTTGTTGTCCCTGTACAGTAGGAAACTTGTCTTCAAAGATCTTTATTGTCCACTGTTTTCATCACTTTAAATCGTTTGGTAGTGTTATGAAGAGGCTTGAGATAGGTGATTCGGTCATCCTCATTAAATATTTGCAAGCAAAACCAGTGTTTTCTTTAAGAATTTTGCTACAAAGTAAATAAGTTTAGTAGAGACATTGAATGAGGTTATGAATGCAACTTACCAGATTTTTGGGCTGTGGCTACTGATAAAGTGTTTTTATCATGATTTATTTGTATTTTCTTCGCAGTATGTGGGTAGTAACTCAAAATTATTACTAAATAAACTTGTTTTGAATGTTTTGATTACAGAATGACTGACAACGATTTGTTATGATTTTGAAAGGTTGGTAGCACGACCGGATATAAATGCGAGTTAAGGCGACCAACGTGAATACACGTATATCGAAGTGCTCTCAGTTTTTCTTCGTTTTTCATAGTTTTTAGTAAGTCTTAGTGAATAAAATTTATCATGGAGGCTGCTAGTGACGGTGGGAAGACATCAGTGAAAAAGAAGACCAACATGAACCCTGTAAGTGGAGTTAAAACGCGAAGTAACTCACTAGGAAACGTTAATTTATCAGCATTTCAAATCAGGCAAATAATAGGAACCGACGATATCAAGAGACCACTGATAAGCGACGTAAACACAAACAAGGCCAAATGTATACAAACCAGTGACCACAAGATACGAGGGGAGGATAAAAAGTTGCAAAGTGGTATATGTATGGGAGATGAAAATAAAAATAAAAGACCACGATCTGAATTGAGTCCAGAACAGACAGGCAAAAAGCGACAACGTGAGGAAACTAGTACTAGTAACAACCAAGCAGAAAATTATGGAGATGCAGGAAAAACGGAAGAATGTGTTATCTCCGAGGAAAAAATTTCCGAATTTTATGCTGCTTTGGATATTTTTGCCGCCGTCATAGGGCAAGGACAAGACGAATTTTCGCAAAATTCCATGAAAAGGGCTCACTCACAAATATGTAAAATATTTACTTTGCTGGTTTTCAAGCAAGGTCAAATTGAAAAAGAAAATGTACAACTCAGAAGTAAGTTACTCTTTCAGTCTGAAATGCAGAAAACTTTTGAAATGGGACCTCGGAATCACAATCAAGAAAATATAACGTATGCAAAAATTGCCGGCTCTGTTCCAAAAACAAACGTAAATCAAGAATCTACCTTAGAAAAACAAGATGAAAAGGAATGGACAACTCCAAAAACATCAAGAAGATACGAAACAATGATAAACGTTCCAAATGTCACAGATCCAAAAGAAGCCATGAAAAAGCTTAAACAAAACGTTAATGTAAAAGAGATAGGTGGAGCATTCAAAAACGTAAAACAAACGAAAAGTGGAACAATAATTGTTGAAAGTCACAGTAAGGTCCAACAGGAGCAACTACAGGCAGCAATACAAAAAGTAGAAGATATCAATGCAAAAGAAAAACTAATAAATGATCCTATGTTCATGATCACCGGGATTGAAAAAGGCTTTTCTGAAGAAGAATTTATAGAAGAACTGATTAGGCTAAATGACGAAGTTGAATCAGAGCTACAAACAAGTGTTCGGGATAAAATTAAAGTGGTCACGAAGAGACAGTGTAAAAACATTAATAAAGAAAATTGGATTTTACAAGCCCCTCCCGCCATCTCAAAGTGGTTCTTAAAAAGAGGTACGGTTTATTTTAACTTATTGACAGTTTACGTGAAGGAGTATTACAACCTAGCCATGTGCTTTCAATGTGCCGGTTTTGACCATGTAGCAAAGTATTGTTCACAAAAAGAGTGTTGCCATAAATGTGGAGCGGAGCACAAGTCAAGTGAGTGTACTGAATTAGTTCTACGATGCCCGAATTGTGTCAAAATGAAACTGGAAGATACTAACCACTCTGCCAGAGATATGAGAATCTGCCCAGTGTATCAGCGAAGACTTTTAAGGTACAAAAATAATATTAACTATAGCACGGTTTTTCAGTAACTGAACAAGGGGAAAACACGTCTTACAAGAAATTTTTTGAAAATATTAGCATTATACATCAGAACGTGCAATCACTCGGGAATTCAGTAGATATACTAAACGACATGCTTGGGGACCACCCTGAATGTAGGATATTGTGCATTACAGAGCATTGGAAATCAGAAGAACAACTCAAATATATGTCTTTGAAGAATTTCAATTTAATTGCAAGTCATTGTCGTGAATTAAATAAGCATGGGGGGAGTGCAGTATATGTGCATAAAAGCATAAAATGCAAAACGCAAAAAAAATATTCCAAAGTTTCGATAAAATATCAGATCGAAATAGCTGCAACAGAATGTGACCTACAAGGTGAATTAGTTTTGGTACTATCAGTATATAGACCTTCAGGTGCAAGCATAGAGATATTCTTTGACCGCTTTGAATCCTTACTTAGTGCTGTAATGAAGGAGAACAAGCGCGTTATTGTTGCTGGCGATTTTAATGTGGAAATGCTGAAAAGTAATACAGCTAAGGGAGACTTTGGTGACCTGTTGGAGTCGTTTGGATTGAAACAAACAATTTTTGAGAACACTAGAATTAGTAAAAATTCTAGCTCTTGTATAGACAATATATTTGTAAACTTTAACAATATTGTACATAGTGCCGTGCTACATACATCTACCTCAGATCACACTGCGCAAAAAGTAACTTTTAAGAAAACCTTTGAAAAAAATATGGAATACAAAAGATTTTTTTCAAGTGAGAATAAAAATAATTTCTTTAAATATTTAAAAGAGCAAAACTGGGAACTTGTCTATAAAATACCAAAGAACGAAGTAAACATGCAGTGGTGCACCTTTTTAAATGATTTTATCAGAATATTTAATTTCTGTTTTCCTTTAAAATTAGTAAATACCAATCAAAAATATAAAATCAAACACAAGAATCCCAGAATCAGTGAATGTAAAAATAGATTGGACTTACTGTTGTCTTTGTCCAGAGTTAATAATGATTTTAAAGAGAGCTACAACAAAACTAAAAAAGAATATGACCAAATATTAAAAGCAGTGCGGTCTGAGGAATATGAACATAAGCTAAGATTATCAGACAACAAGAATAAATGTATGTGGAGGATTTGCAGAGAGATAACTGGACAGAATAATAATTTTCCTGAAACTGCAATTAAGGGCGATCCGGAAGATATTCCCAACGAATATAATAACTACTTGCTTTCAATTGTTCCAGATATTTTAAAACAATTAAACACCATCCCCTTTAACTGCAGCATTAGGGAGAATGACCAGTCTATGTTTCTTAGAAAGATGTCCACTCAGGAGTTATGCGAATTGTCAGCAAAAATAAAAAATAAGCATAGTAGTGGGATTGACGACCTACCTACTAGCATCATCAAACCAGCTATTCCGGTTGTTAAAGATGTGCTTTGCCATATAATTAACAATTCCTTCAAACATGGTATATTTCCAGAGCAATTAAAGATAGCGTTGATTAAGCCTTTATTTAAAAAAGGAAATGCGGATTTGATGGAAAACTACAGGCCTATTAGTTTGTTGCCGGCTTTTTCAAAAATTTTTGAATTATGTATGTGTAAACGGTTGATAGATTTTTTCAAGCATTGTAATTTATTGAGCTTAAATCAGCATGGTTATGTGCCTGGAAGGTCCACGCAGACTGCAATATTTAACTTTACAAAACGGATATTACAAAGTATGGAAAAAGGTAACCTGGCGATTGGCATCTTCTTGGACCTGTCAAGGGCGTACGACTGTGTTGACCCAGATATGTTGCTTAGAAAACTTAAGGCTTACGGTGTGCGAGGTCAAACATTACATATGTTTTCATCATATTTAACTAATAGGCAACAAAAAGTTAAAATATTAAAAAATGGACAAAATTATTTCTCAAGTCTGAAGGAAAATAAAATTGGAATTGCACAGGGAAGCATATTGGGACCTATTTTATTCATTGTATTTCTTAATGACCTGAGCAACATTCTGCTTTCAGAAAATGAGCATGTGACGTGTTATGCCGATGATACGAATTTATTGACAGGGGGAAGAAATGTAGAAAGCCTAGCACTATCGGGAGAAAACTTATTTTGCAGGGCACAAGATTGGTTTAAAAGTAACAGATTATTACTTAATAATAATAAAACAAAGGTTCTACTCTTTAGAACAAAACAATTCAAAATTGAAAAACCTGGAACACTAACTTTTGGACAATCAAATACAGAGCTAGTAGAACATACCAAATTTCTTGGAATTCACTTGGATGAATTCCTAAACTGGTCAAATCATATTTTAGAGTTAAACAAAAAGCTTAGTTCAGTTTGCTATGGCATACGAGTCACTGCGAAATACATGAATGAAAGAACATTAAAAATCCTATATTACGCAAACTTTGAATCTGTGCTCAAGTATGGGATAATATTTTGGGGTTCTAATAGCTTAATGGAAAAAAATTTTGTTTTACAAAAACGAGCACTTAGAATAGTCAAGAAAATGGGATACAGGGAGAGCTGCAGGGGGGTTTTCAAAGCTAATGGCATTCTGACGGTGTGGGGACTATATATTTATGAATGTATAGTTTTCTTTTTCAAAAACAAAAGTATGTTTGATCTGGAGGTACATCATAGTTATAACACTCGAAGCGTAAATGTAAATTATCCGATACACAGATTAACTATAACCGAAAAAAATCCATATTATGCCTGTTTGAAGCTTTTTAATACATTACAAAATGATTTAAAATTAGAAAGAAATGAGAAGCTTTTTAAAAGAAAGGTAAAACAGATGTTAATTAATTTAGAGCCATATTGTATCAGGGATTATGTAAGAGACTATTAGGTGTACACTCATTCTTAAAATGACGCTGTTTCTTTTTGTGTTTTCATGTATGTTTTTTGTAGTTACAGGAAATGTATTGTGACCATAATTAGAAATAAAGAAGACTAACTAACTAACTAAACTTTCCTTAACGACCGCTTGGCGGGAGATTTAAAATTTCCGAATTTTAGATCCGTTTTTCGCCTTAATGGTCAAATCTACGGTATTGAAAAAATTACAAGTAGATAGCCGAAAATGTGCTCTACAACTTTTATCTAAAGCGTTTTTCCATTAAATGAACCGTACAGGCGCAAAAAATTCAAAACCGTTTTCCCATGTTAATCTCCTATGTCCAGGGTGCTCTTGGACACCTGGTATGTTTCACTATGTGCATTTCAGTTGGTTTTGAAACCCGTTTCATACAGATGGAGTTACATGCCTGATGAAGCTAAAAAGCAGAAACACGTGTCGCCGGGTTATCATCCTTGTTGGGCTTTACCGTTTTTTCGGAATTATATAATATACACTTTCCTGTAATTCATCATCCACAAAACAAACAAACTCTTCCATGTTTTAATGGAAATAATTTTCAGCTTTCTAAATCCACTGCTAGTGGGCGTTTCGATACTTCTAAAAAATGGAAATCTATAATACAAATATTGTTGCGAAAAGGATTTTTCAACTTATAAGCAGTAGGATAGTTTAATCAAATGTCGAGAGTGACCTTTCTCAGTGTTTCCTACACGTATTTTTGGCCACTAAGAAACAGGGATTTTTGGCCAGCTGCTTCTCAACTACAAGGAAGTGTTTGCCGTAGACAAAACAAATTTGGAAAAAACTCAAAATTAGGTGAAACATAAAATTGAAACCGGTGACCATTTGCCAATCAAGCAGAGTCCCAGAAGAATCCCATGGGCTGAACAAACCGAAGTGGAGAATTTGATAAAAGATATGACGAATCGAGGCGTTATCAAGCCATCCACCAGCCCTTGGAGTTGTCCTGTGGTACTAGTTACTAAGAAGGATGGGACTACCAGATTTTCCGTGGACTACAGAAAACTGAATGACGTCACCAAGAGGAAATATCTCGAAAAGGGCTAATCGTAGAGACTTCGTTTTTGCGGCATTTTAACGAGCATTTGCTATCCTGTAGAGTGTTTAGTTTTCGATCTTTTTGATAGAGGGCGTGTTTACAAAAATTACACTTTTACCTTAGATGTTTCGAAAAAACTCTTTTTTGTAACATGAGATATTATTGAAAAATCGTTATAAAAAGCCTTTTTACAGTTATAAACATTACAGTATTAATCAAATTAGAATACTATATGTTGCACACAGAAAATGATTCAGGGATAAAAACACTTATTCTTTTCCACTGTTTCCATGACGTCCGACGTTTTTCCTGACGTTTCCGAGACTCCGGTCCTCCTAATTTCATCGTTTTTTATTCTATCCGTAAGGCTACCCAGCATAGAACATTCGATGGCTTTCTGGTACACTCTCAGGAGATTGGCACTTTTTTGTTTGATGGTCATGGTCTCAAGTGTCATGACCGGTAGAAGGCATCTCTCGAACACTTTCCGATTTAGATTAATTGTTGAGTTCTAGGAATTTCTAGGATGTGATAGAGGTTATTATTTCCCACCCAGGCCAAGCGCACTCTTGTTGCAATCTCCATCGTTTGGTTCTCACTCCCTCACTTTATTTTATGACCTAGGTTCATCCACAATTTCAATATTAATGTTTTCTAGGATGATCTGGGTGTTATAAGAAGTCATAATCCTGGTCTTACCTAAGTTCATCTGAAGTTTCACTGCTTGCAATGCTTCTTTTAGCTCCTTTAACATGTTGATGAGCATTAACATCCTCATAATCACTAATTCTAAACAGGACCATGTCGTCTGCAAAACGTAAATGGCTCAAGTACTTGCCGTCATTTACTTTGCCGTTAATGCCTTTTGACTCCCAATCCAAGATCTTGAGGACTCTCTCCAAGGAGAAAAATTTTGGGGATATTGGGTCTCTTTGTCTAACTTCTCTATTTATTGGATTTTTTTCTGTGTTGAAGTCTTCTGCTATCTTCACGTGAAAAGTGACATTCTCGTAGCAGTTTTCAATTAGGGTGGAGTATCGTGAGTCGACTATAGCCTTATTCAATTCATTTAATACTGCTCATCCTTCTACCGAATCAAATGCCTTCTCATAGCCGACGAACCCAATGTGAAGATGGACATTGTATTTTCTACACTTCTCCAGCAGTGTCCGCCCAGTCTGGATTTGGTCGGTGGTGCTATAGCCTTTCCTGAGTTCCGCTTGTTCTACGGGTTGATAGAAGTTTAATTACTCAGGCGTCTGATCAGGATCTTGCTAAGTAATTATTACAAGCTATATATGAGTTTGTATTTTTCGATGTTACTACAGTCTCTGTTCTTAAATACGTTTTTGACCTCGACCTTTCTACAAGCCTCTGGTATGCGGCCTTTATCCATACACTTATTGAGCAGGATGAGGATTGCTTTCTCCAGTGTTGCTCCTCCTTCTTTCAGCATTCCTTTTTTTCATGTAAAAGTTTTGGATGATGGTCACGATATCCTGTTTTTCATACACTACTATTCCTCGTTTATTTATCATTTTTCGTATAGTCTGTTTTCCTCTTGTCATATTCTCTCTCTCTCAAAACATTCTTTCAATCAAAGTACCCATTATCTAATTAAATATAAAACTGTGCAGATAAGTTGGGCAAGTACTTCCCATAAATGGCTGTGGTATGAAAACGTGGTATGCTAGAATTCAAGAATGAAATACGTGAGCCAATTCTTTACTTAATTTTTGGAAATTTTGTTATATTGTTGTTAGGTTTTAGTCTTCTGACCAACTGCAACCAGTTTCAAGTTGTCCATTGTCCATACAAACTGTTCTAAAAATCATCTTAGAATTATCTTAAATGTTATTGTGTAGACCGGTTTGGCACTGTTTTCAATCAGTTCGTTTTGAACTTATTTGAAATGAAAAGAAACAAAGCACCTGGCGAAGAGGGAATAAAACTATAGAAGCTATAGAGACAAACTATTAGGAGCCCTAAAGCTGCTTTTTAACGAAGGCCTTATTAAAAGGACCTAGCAAATGAAACAACGCTGTTATTCTTAAAGTTTAATTATCCACAAAAAAGAGAAATATCGAAATTAGAAAACTATCTTCCGATCAGCCTGCTTTCCCAAATATATGTATGAGCACTTCACTATACTTCACCAAAATATTTGCCACAAGGGTAAGTGCCAAATTGAACTCACAAAACAAACTGGCTCTAAATCAGGGTTCGGAACTAACGATCACCTCCAATTTCTTAAGAGCCTGATTGAGAAGTCGGTCGAATATAAGAAATCTCTTGTACTAATATTTATAGATAGTGAGAAGGCCTTTAACACAGTAAATGCGCATGAAATGTTAAAGGTACTATCCAGCTGCCGAATAGACCATCGTTATACGACGCTCATAAAACATCTTGGTTAAATGTGAGCAGAGCAGATAGTTCACTCATCTGCAAAATAATTAGTAGTTTCTCTAAGATTTTGTTATTGTTTACAATATTTTAATTCCAGAGTGTCTGCAAAATATCTGTACAATATCCTACCATAAATTCATGGTGTAAAACCGTTATTTTTTATATGTAAAGGTCATCTACAACCATCTTCACTAAATTTACTAACGAGAAATCAGAATATGAACTGAATTGAACTGAAATTCACTTCTGTATCATTTGGCTGAAACTCAAATTGATACAGTCTTAAAACTTAAAAAAAAAACAGTGTTTTGGAGTTGGAGAAGATTATTTTAATTAAAAATCTCAAGTGAAAATGACTATAATTGAAACATTTTTAAATTGATAATTGTCAAAATATACAATATTGCAAAAATTTTGATTAACTCATAGTTTTGCTGCCAAATCTAAATTTCATACTCACAGTATAGTTAAAATCATAAATTTCAAGTTAAATAGCTATTTATGTAACCAGTTACGAAAAGATCGATTTTGTGTAACGAATGAATGTTTGTAGGGCGAGCGCAGCGAGGTCCTACAATTTGAATGAGTTACTGAATAAGACATTTTCGAAACGTGTTGCATATATAATTTTTTCTAATTTTGACCAAAAAGCGGTAAAAACCATCTTTTAAAGTGATTTAACACAAATATTCACTTTCATAGCACCTTGTATAAACTGTGACAACGACATGTTATGATGGATGTCGCCCATATGTTTCTACGGAAATGCATAAAAACAGGGAGTGATGAAATGAACTTTTCATAACTAGTTACATAAAGTAAAACGTTTTGTCACTCTAATCAGTTTTGAAAAGTGTCACTTTATATGCCAAAATTAGAAAAAATTAATTAATTACACATTATAAAAATGAAAAATGAACTATAGTGTAATTACGGTTAAATTTGGCAGTTTTTAAATAAAAATCACAATTTAACCTGTTAAATAGTGGTAAATTTTATCACTTTTGTCATACATCATAACATCATCGTTTTAAGTTTCTGATGCTTGTTTCCCTGACACTTCCAAGTCGATTTAGGAACAACCTGAGCTAAGTTGAGGTTTGAATGAGACAGATCAGGTGCAAAATATCACAGTATAAACTAAACTGATCTAAGCTGTCCTTAGAATCAACTTAGCCAATGTTGGGGAAACGGACATGAAAAGTCAAGTTTCAGTAACCTTTAAAAATGTCCATTTAATTAATTTTCAGTAAAATTGTAATTTCAATTTCATTGTTTAAAATCAGGATTTATTTCACTGTAATAATGTGGTCAGTTGTCATTTATTTTGACAATTTTTCGTGTCTTTATCAGTTAGAACTTAGAATATGATCATATTCAATTTTTAATAATTAGATTGATATTAACGATATAAGTGTGATTTTGAAAATAATTTATAGAATAAAAAGTTGCATTTTAGTAGCTTTTTAAGTAGCAAAACATTATTTTGAAAATAAAGTTAAAAGATCAATGGTTTCCAGATTCAAAATAGACAACAAAAGCATTATAATATTTATACAACAAGTGACTCAAACCTTTTTTTATTCAGGAAAAGAACAATTAGCTCTTGGAGTAAATAAACCGGTTTGAATCACGTGTTTTATAAAATATTTTATTAAATTTCGACGTCTTATATTAAAAAAAAACTAAATTTGCACCGCGCCCCGTAGATGTTATATTGATATTTGTTTGTTTACCTACGACCTCAGTGTAAATAGCTAATTATGCATAGTTTTCCGTTACGTAATGAACCTCTTTACGCACAGTTGTAAAAAAACGCACAGCTGTAAAAAAAGCGCACAGTTTTAAGATCGGCCACAAACTATCGCTATAATGTTGGGAAAAATTGATTTTGTTTACATTTCTTCCTTTATCAGAGTATATTAGATGAAGATCATCGCGTAATGCATTGTTTATACGGTTTTAAGTAACTACCACTTCGTCTAGAATATTATCTGCACATCAAGTAATATTACTCAAAGTTTTCCCTTTCTTCTTAATAACTGTAATGCCACCATAAATAATTACTTCAAGAACAACACTATTAAGAATTTAAGTAACATGACTTGTGAATTTTTTTTATTACGTTATAATTTTTTTCTTTAGTGGCATAATACATACTTTTTTAATGAAAAGTTACTCTGAATTATATGAATTGCGAAAACAGTACTTTCCATTTGGTCGTAGGTAAAGTATAGTAAGTCACACGTGCTCTAAGGCGTTTTACGCACCCATGGAATTACACACTCGCCGCTACACGGCTTCGTGCGAAACTTTTTCCATATCGTGCGTAAAATGCTTCTAACAGCACTAGTTACGTAATATACTATTACATCTGTAAATCAGCGAATGTCATTTAGAGTGATTTAAAAAAAATTAAACCTCTAGTGAATAAAAAATTGTTTAAATCGTTGCTAAGCGTTGAATAATTGACTAATGATAGGTAAAAATTTAATCAAAAATTTAAATTGTATTTTATTTTAAAAATTACTGTTTAGAAAATTATTATTGTCTTGCCAAAAATTGCTAGATATAGTAATTGCATTAGTAATTTTTCACTCACCTCTATAATAATGATTGTTCGTTATCGTTTTATATTTATCATAAAATCAACGTTTTGTTTCGTTTCCTGTATTTCATTGGATAAAATCAACAAATTCCAAACAACAAGCCAAATTAGGCACAACCAGCAATGTTTGCTTCTTTTTCTAATAAACATTATAAGATTTTCGTAGTTTTTTATATTCACGCACACTCAGATTAGATTCTTATTAAAACTAATTAATGAATACAAAAAGTAAAGTAGACTTAAGAAACTCTAAGTTGATTGAACTATAAGAAAATACTGAGTCTGAGATGAGTGTAAATTTAAGATCATCTCTGAATTCCGCTCTTAGAGTGTAAAATAAAATCTTTTCAACTAATCTAAGACATGAGTACTTTCAAAATGATGTTCCAGCATTGTCGTCACTGTTATAAGGTTTGTATTTAATTCCCCTGCTCAGTTACAGGCTTATATGTAAGCCTTTATATTATTCTGTAGTTTTTGTCCAAACTGTGGTGATAAAATTAATCGTTATCCACATTCTAAACAGTCAAGATAGTGAATTTTATTCTACACATCAATAAAGTTGAAAACGTTCACGTTTCTCAACGTTATTGCAAATTTCCCACATACTTTGGTCTTTTGTGCAAGAATGGGCACTTTACCTCGTACGTGCACAACTCCGCACCGATAGAAGCATTCAATCGAAAATTGCTATTTAATATTTAATTGTTTTACTTATAGATAAAAGTTTGCAAAATTTAATGAGCGTCATGCGAATTGTGCTAGAAATTCGATACTTTTATAACAAAATTCTGATTTTAGAGTAGAGACTTTGATTTTGCGACATTTTAAAGAGTATTTTCTGTCCTTTAAAGTGCTCCTAAACAATGTTGCATTTAGTTTGGATTTAGTTTGCGGTCTGTCCGGTAGAGGTCGCTTTTCCAAAATTTACGCTTTCATCCTTGCTAGCTCGAAAAAATCCAATGCAATAGTATTACCTTTTCTTACCTGTTCCATAAAGAATTCAATCATCTATAGTGGTGTGAAAATTGCAGTTCTCTATCTCTTTTGTAACACGAGATATCAGGAAAAAATCGCTAAAAAACGTTTTTTTACAGTTGTAATCATTACATTACTGATTAAATAAGATTACTATATCTTTAAAAGATGTTGTTTAAACGAGGTTAAATGGTCAGTACTTGGTCTCAGAGGTGATGAAGTTGGTGGAAGAGCGGAAGGCTAACTACCTGCCCTAGTAGAAAAGGAGCTAGTTATGGAAACTGCACGTATACCTCGGAGTCAAACTGGTCAACTTAGAAGACGAAACTCGCAACGAAGGTGGATTATGAATATGGTAACATGGAACGTGCAGAGCTGGTACAGAACGGGAGCTGCTAACAGCGCCATACAACAACTCGAAAAAATAGATATGGACATAGTGGCGGTACAGGAGTTGAGTAGTAGCGGAAACCTGAAAATAAGTGGATCTGTGGTATTTTTTCGTGGAAATCAGTATGGACGACATGAGGGTGGAACTGGTTTCGTCATAAAGTGCAACTTGAGGACAATGTTCTGTGATTTGAACCCATAAGTGATAGGCTCTGTTACATACGACTAAGGCACATATCCTTACTATCAATATACGCTCCTACAGAAGACAAGGACAAAGTCACTAAGGACTCCTTCTACTTCTAAAGAATAGTAGAAAGCCTACCCAAACAGGACATGATATTACTATGTGGCGATTTCAACGCAAAAATAGGCAAAGAACCAACCTTAAAGCCGACAATAGGTCAACATAGCCTTCACAATATTTCGAACGACAACGGACAAAGACTAATAGATTTAGCATCAGCTAACAACAATCTGATAAAATCCACAATGTTCCCTCATAAAACCATCCACAAACACACCTGGGTATCCAACGACCATGTGACCCGTAACCAGATCAACCATGTGGTGGTAGACGCCAGACATGGGAGCAATGTCTTAGATGTGAGTAGCCTTAGAGGAGTAGACGGAGACACAGATCATTTCCTGGTAAAAGCCAAACTCCGAATCAGAATACCGAGCTAGGAAAACCAAATCGCACAATGGGACATATGGCGAATTCGACTGGGAAGCACTATCCGAGTGCACGGCCTACCCCAGTTCAATTCGTATTTTCTCAGTGCCATGTAAAAGTTGCTCTAACTCCGATTAGGTGCAGTTAGCAAGCTGCACTAAGAAAGTGCCAGCCACGCCAGTGCAGTTATTAAAACGAGGTTGATTCGACTGGGATTGACAATTAACAGAAAATTTATCTAATTTATCAAATTGTCCCAAGCAAGCTAACCACTCTTCACCATGACCTCCACCAGGATGACCAGCTGACGAAGAAAGAAGAATTCAAGACAAGAAGAGCGCAGAAGAGCCCCGTTGTCAGCCGGGGCACTCTCACCCAGGACAGGGGACACCGTTGCAACACTGGTAATTCCCGAAAGGGAAATATTTCAAGGGAAATACCAGTGACTGTTAACGGAGTCCTTCTTCCGGACCTTTCCTTTTGGTCTACAGCGATGGGAGGGTAAAAAGCAGTAGTCTTGCTTGACCCGCTTATCTGAGACCATTCTCTCCTGTCATGTATAATAACCACTCTTCATCTCAGGAATCACTCTTGCTGCTAGATGACGTGTTTATTAAAAATTCTTCAAGTAAAGCCGTTGACACCATTTCTATTTATTTGTTTTGTTTGTTTCTCTAGACAGAACTGAACTATACTAGCAGCACAGTTCTAAAATTTTGCACTAAGTGCTAAAACACCGCACCAAATGCAACCCAGCCGAATTCTCACAGACCGCACTAAATCAGTGCATTTCCGAGACGAACATAAATATTTTCAAAACCAGTGCAGAACTTTGTCAGTCGAACAACCAGCACCGAGCGAGTGTGCTTTCAGTGCAGAATAGTGCGCACTAGTGCCGCCAGTCGAATTCGCTAATAGAGAAACTCCAGAATCCAACAGAAATACGAACAAGAACTGAAACAAAAACTCCTTGAGAATGAAAATCGGACAATGGATGTTGAATGTTTGTGGTTGTGTTGAACTATATTGAACAAACTATAAAAGAGACAGCAGAAAAGCCATCGGGAAAACCAATAAGAAAGCGCCTAAATCTTGGTTTAATGAAGAGTGTCATCAAAAACTAATAGAAAAAAAAACTTCTAGGAAAGCCAGGATTTAGCACGACACACCTGAAAACCGAGAAAAATATGCAAACTCTCGCAAAGAAACCAGGAAGTTTATGAAAAGGAAAAAACAAGAATATGAACGTCAAAAATACGAGACGATCGAAAGGAACAGGTCTAAAGCAGCCTCTAGGAAATTCTACAAGGCAATAAGAAACGAAAAACGAGGATATCAGCCCAGGTCGGTCCCGATGTTGAAAAGCGATAAAAGATACATGATAATCAACAAACACGAATAGTTGGAAACATGGAAAAACTACTTTGAGAAGCTACTATAGTATATTCTATATTAAGAGCGGAAAGTACATATTTGCCGCTTGCACATGAAAACTGCAGCTTGAGGCGAAGCCTATAAAAGCGGCAAAAGTACTTTCGGCTCGAAATATAGACGATATTTTTTCGACGACTACTGTGGGGTGGAGTAGAAGGACAACTCAGATCATTTTCGTAGCTCGAACTCATTGTCACCGATAAATCACTTTGACGGAATGGCTTTATTTCAAACAGGTATGTCAAGCGCTGTTATGAAAACGCCGAAAACGTTGGTGAGTAGATTGTTAGTAGAAAGTGAAAACGCTCTAGAGCAGAAAATGATTCACTTTCTGCGCACGTGCGGCGAATAACCACTTTCTGCTTTGAAATGGAAGCGTACATGAGGTACTTTCAAAGTCAGTCGTCGAAAAAATATAGAACCCGATGAAAAGCACACGGAAAATATATACCATACAGCAGATATCCCTGTAGAAGAACCATCTAGAGAAGAAATTAGAAAAGCGGCAAAAAAAAAATAAAAAATTCAAATGCTCCTGGACCGGATAACATACCATCAGAACTATTAAAGTACGGAGATGAATCATTATACAGACAATTACACCAACTAATTTTTTTGATATGGAAAGAGGACCAATACCGACAAAATCGCAAAAAAGCATTATAATACCAATTCACAAAAAAGGGGACAAGTCAAGGTGCTCAAACTACCGGGGAATCTCACTCATCAATACGGCCTACAAAGTCCTAGCCAATATTGTTCTGGATAGACTAACTCCGTACTCAGAGAGCGTCGTGGGGGAATATAAAGAAATTCAGATCCTGTTAATAACGCGCCTTATGTTTTTGTTGTACTTTGTAAATTGTTTATTCAAAAAAATTAAAATTAGAAAACTTATTAATTGTTGTGTTTTTCAATGTCGCCGTTTTCGTCTCGATGTGAATTCGTCGTCTCTCTCGCGTTCGCTTGCTCGCCAATCCTCCCAGCGTTGCCGGTAATAGCTCTCGCGACCCGATCTTGCTCCGACGTTGCCGAACCTAACCGTTTGTCAGATTCTTCACCGACATGCCCCCCGCCTTGAAAGATTGAATGACTTTCAACTTCTTCTTCTGCGTTCTTCAAAGGAACGACACACAGCTTCTGAACAGCCCTCTGAATTTCACCAGTTCTCGTCCGAAGGGTAACAACTCGTGTGATCCCATCTGGTCCAGGGTGTAAAGCTGTCACTCTCCCCAGTTTCCAAAATAGTGGTGGAAGGTGGTCGTCTTTCACCAGCACTAAGTCGTATTTCTTTATCTCATTTTTAGTGGTTTGCCATTTTATCCTTTGCTGTAGTTCCGAAACGTATTCCTTAGCCCAGCGAGTCCAAAAGTTTTGCCGAATTTGTTCCAACATTTGAAATCGTGATAGGCGCCCCATTGGTATATCCGTCAAGTTTGGTTCAGGAACAGACAGTATTCTTCGTCCAATTAAGAAATGGGCAGGAGTCAGGGGATTTAAATCATTAGGATCGGACGAAAGTGGAGAAAGTGGACGGGAGTTTAATATTGCCTCAATGTGTGTGAAAATCGTATATAGCTCTTCGAAAGTTAAGGGTGTTTTACCGATTACTCGCTTTAGATGGAATTTGCTCGATTTGACTCCGGCTTCCCACAACCCCCCGAAATGAGGTGAGTTTACTGGAATAAAACGCCATTCAATGGTGTCATTTGCGCAAAAATCAGTTATAATCGTTTTATTTTTGTCGTTTTTTAGAAATTTAGCAAGTTCCTCAAGTTCAGAGTGGGCACCTACAAAGTTGGTGCCATTGTCTGAATAAATTCGTTCTGGTTTTCCTCGTCGGTTAATAAAGCGTTTTAATGCCAATAAAAAATTATCGGAACTCAGATCTGACACTAGCTCTAAGTGCACAGCTTTGATCGAAAAGCAAACAAATAACGCCAAATAACACTTTGTAATTTTACAACCCCGTCCTCGGCGGTCCTTAATCAAAAAAGGTCCCGCATAATCGACGCCACACGTTTGAAAAGGATAGCTTATTTGTAGTCTTCTTTTAGGGATATCACCCATTTTGATTGAAATTGGTTTAGGGTTATGTCTGAAACAAACTACGCATTGTCGAACTGTTAGTTTTGCTAAATTTCTTCCAGAAATCGTCCATAGCGTTTCCCGGATATGATTCAATAAGGCTTGTGGCCCTATGTGAAGAAGTTTTACATGTTCAAATTTGAATATTAATTTAGATAAGTGATGTTTTGCTGAAATTATAATTGGATGTTTTTTGTTTTCATTAAAATCGGCATTACTTAAACGACCTCCAACTCTTAACAATCCCAAACTGTCAACAAACGGATTCAGATTGAATAACTTACTTTTTGAAGACAAGGTATGTCCTTCTGACAATAAATTGACTTCAGAAGAAAAATCATCTGTTTGTGCTTGTTTTAATAAAAATGTAAATGCATTTTCAAGTTCTTGGACTGATAAAGGTCCTGTCCATTTTTTGTCAGAATTGCGGCAGTTATGTACAAATCGAAATATATAGGCTATGGTTCGTTTCAAACGTAAAATACTAGAAAATTTGGTTACATCAACTACGGGATTTTTTTGTATTCCAGGTTTTGAAATCAATGTTATCGTTTTAACCTCCGGCAAGCTTTCTGTCAAACAGTCCGGTTGATCAATTGAACCGTCTAGTAACCACTCAGGCCCGTACCACCATTGTTTGCAATTTATTAATTGACTAGGTAACATACCTCGACTCGCGATATCAGCAGGGTTATCCTTCGTGGGTACGTGTTTCCATTTATGATTATTATTCAATTCTTGAATTTCGCAAACTCTGTTTGCAACAAAAGTTTTTAGTGAACTAGGCATCATTTTTAACCATCCTAGTACAATCGTCGAATCTGTCCAAAACGTAACGTTGTTTAGTTGAGCCTCTAAGGATAACTCTACCTTTTTGGCCAATCGGGCAGACATAACTGCACCACACAATTCAAGCTTGGGTACAGTGATGACCTTTAATGGTGCCACCTTTGTTTTGGAACACATTAAACGAACATGAGGTTGATTATTTGAGTCTATCGACCGAACGTATATGCAAGCCCCGTAGGCTTGTTCACTCGCATCAGAAAAGCAATGAAGTTCTATAAATTTTGGATTGTTACATACAACGTGACGAGAAATATCAAGATATTTTAAAAATGGAATTTCATCTCGAAACTTGATCCACTCTGTATGAATAGAATGAGGTACTGATTCGTCCCACGATAACCTTTCCAGCCAAAGTTTTTGCATTAATATTTTTGCTAAAATAACAGCTGGACTTACAAGCCCCAAAGGATCAAAAATTTTTCCCACGTTGGAAAGAATTATGCGCTTAGTTACCCTGCCTTCCTTTGCGTTTGAACCTATATTAAAAACTAATTTATCGTTTGCGCATAACCATTTTAAACCAAGAGTTTTTGTAGATTCACTGGGACAGATTTCTATTGCTTCTGATAAAGTGGATCCATCATTTATTAAACTGATTTCCTTGATAACTTCATTTGAATTTGAATGAAATTTTCTTAATTCAAATCCTGCATCATTTAAGATCTTGTACAAAGAGATCCTAAGTCGTGATGCATCCTTAACAGAATCCGCACCGAAAAGAACATCATCGACATAAAAATTGTTCTTAATTATTTGAGAGACTTCAGGATGTGAATTCTCACAATCAATTCCAAGTTGAAATAAACTACGTATTGCCAAAAAGGGTGCACTACTTGTGCCGTAAGTGACCGTTTTAAGCTCGTATGTACAAAGAGGATCAGAAGAATTTTCTCGCCAAAGAATTCGCTGAAGTGATTGTTGTTCGGGTGTTATTAAAATTTGGCGATACATTTTTGCGATGTCAGCCGATACCGCATAAGAATATATTCTGAATCGCAATAAAATTGACAACAGATCGCTTTGGATTGTTGGGCCGACCATTTGCAAATCGTTGAATGAAACACCCGTTGAAGTCATCGCGCTGCCATCAAATACTACTCTGAGTCGAGTAGTAGTGCTGTCTTGCCGCCATACTCCATGATGGGGCATATAATAGCAATTATTTACCGTATTACAGTCAGAAACCTTGTTCATATGTCCAAGATCTCTATACTCCCGCATAAACTTAATGTATTCGCTTTTGAATTCCGGATTTTTATTTAGCCTTTTTTCTAAATTTAAAAATCGTTTTTCCGCCTGTTGTTTGGAGTCGCCTAACTTTTCTAAGCTGTCCTTTAAAGGAATTGTCACTATAAACCGCCCATTCTCGTTGCGTTTCGTATTTTGTTTAAAGTGCTCTTCACACATTTTCTCTTCTTTTGAAAAACAAGGTTGTAAATTACACTCTTCCAAAATCCAGAATTTTGCCAATTGATTTTGAACATCTTCGTTCTTTGAAAAGTTACAAAAGGTATTTACACCGTTATTATTTGTATTTATTGGCCCTGAAATTACCCATCCAAAGACTGTTTTTTGTAAAACAGGGAGACCTGATCCTAATCTAATCTGACCTATACAGAGTAACCCCCAAAACAAATCTGCACCAATTAAGACATCGATGGGTCCAGGTTGTGCAAAAGACGCATCTGCTAAGGTAATATTAGCAGGTATATTCAAAGCCGTTACATCAATGTTAAAACTTGGAAGAGTTCCAGTAATTTCATCCATAACAAAACAAGTTGCATTTATTTTATAAGAAGTGTGAAAAGAAAGCATTTCTAAATGACATTTTTGTTTAATTTTTGATTTTACATTATTAATTCCAATTACAGCCATATCTACTGGTGACAAATCTATGTTTAGTTTATTACAAAAATCGGCTGTGATAAAACTCGATTGAGAACCCGAGTCTAAAATGGCGCGAGCAGTATGTAACTTATGGTTTTTATCCATAATTTGAATTAATGCCGTCGAAATCAAAACACCTCTTTGAATATTTGCATTTAATGTTGTAATAGACGTAGTTTGAGTATTGTTATCGTTAGAATCGGATTTTGGGTGATGTAAGAGTGTGTTATGACGGCCATTACATTTTTTACAATTTGACAGTCTGCATTCTACGTTTCTATGTCCAAATCTTAAACAATTTAAACATAAATGCAATTGTTTGACTTGAGCAGTTCTGTCAATTGGAGATAATTTAAGAAAGTCTGCACAGTTTCGTATAAAATGATTATTTCTTTTACAAAATGCACATTTCATGCTGTTAAAATTATTATCATGATAAGCAGTTTTCGAGGAAGTCGAATTATCAGTTTCGTCAATATTAGTATAAAATGATTTTGAAAAATTATTATTTCCTTTCTTCGGTGGTGAATGATTCGATTCCTTTTTTAGCTCTAATGTTTCCAATAGATCCGCCTTTGACTTTAAAAATAGTTTTAAATCATTAAGAGTCGGGTATTCGTTGGCAGCTATATAGCTTTCCCATTCACGAGCAATAACACCTTCTAATTTTGATGTTACAATAAAGATAATTAAAGTATCCCAAGACTCGGTAGGTTGATTTAATTGCTTTAAAGCCTTTAAATGCTTTGATAAATTATCAACTACATTTCTGAGCAATTTTGCTGATAATTTATTACCTGAAATCTCCATGTTGAATATTGTTTTCAAATGATTTTGTATAAGTAAACGATTGTTATTATATCTTTCGTTTAACAGCTCCCAAGCAATTTCATAATTTTCATAAGAAAACTCCAAAGAAGCTATGACTTCGGCTGCACCTTCTAATAAAGACGCCTTAAGATAATGATATTTTTGTATGTTATTTAACGTCGTGTTTGTGTGAATTAAGGATAAAAATGTTTCGCGAAACTCTAACCAAGATTCATAGTTTCCTGTGAACTTGGGAACTTCGATTGGTGGGAGTCTAACTTGTTGTTGTTGAAAAGTGTTACCATTTGGAACAGAAAACGAATTCTGACGCATACTTTGACTCTCACCTTCATTTTGTTTCAAAATATTTTTCGCTTTAGCAATTTCACGGTAGTAATCTGTTGTAAACTTTTCGCGTTCCTCGAATTGTCGGTCTAAATCATCATCATCGACTAAAGACTCTACATAACCTTGCACCTGATTAAATTCATCTAATAATTTTTCGCATTGAGTCAAACGTAATTCTAACTCAACATATTGTTCTTCAATATTCAAAACATCATGATTTTGAATCCGTATACTTATTTCTGCAAGAAACTTTGAAAAAGTGGTCAATTTCGCTTTTACCGACCCCCGTTGACGAATAAATGTTTTTATTTTTGAACCAACCTCGTCAGTTGCCATTATTAAAATTCGTTTTCGAATGAAACTAGTAAAGAAATCGAACAAACAACCAATAAATGGCGTTTAACGCATAAATAAATGCCCACGCATAAAATAACTAAATCGGTTAACGTTTAACACAAGAAAAAAGTGCATCTAAACCCCAAATAATCAAGCGAGTAAATTCCACCAGTTTCGCATAAACGCATGTGCCTAAACCCGAAACGATTTATAAACGATTACGATGTACGCCCGAAACACATTGAAGCAAATTCAGGTTAGGATTAAAATTACTGGCTAAAAGGAACTTACCCCGTTTCTTTTTGAAGCACTTAATTATCCGGCTCTCGAAGGACCATGTTAATAACGCGCCTTATGTTTTTGTTGTACTTTGTAAATTGTTTATTCAAAAAAAATTAAAATTAGAAAACTTATTAATTGTTGTGTTTTTCAATGTCGCCGTTTTCGTCTCGATGTGAATTCGTCGTCTCTCTCGCGTTCGCTTGCTCGCCAATCCTCCCAGCGTTGCCGGTAATAGCTCTCGCGACCCGATCTTGCTCCGACGTTGCCGAACCTAACCGTTTGTCAGATTCTTCACCGACAGATCCACTATTGACCAACTTTTTACACTCACGCAACTACTAGAAAAAGGATGGGAGTTCGACCGTACTATCAATAATCTATTCATAGATTTTCGGCAGGCATACGACAGCATTGAGGGATCTCAAGTATGGAATGCATTGGCCGAATTCGGAATACCAAGAAAACTTATTCAGATGACCAAGGCATATTTGGAAGACGAAAAACCCAGAGTGCTAATAAATAACAGGTAGTTTTAAGATACGTAGTGGATTGAAACAGGGAGATGCCTTGTCACCTCTGCTTTTCAATATCACCCTAGAGAAAGCTACGAGGTCAGCAGAAATTCAAACAGAACTCCTGACTGCCCAATGCCCGAAACTATTGTTAGCATATGCAGATGACATTGGCATCGTTGTAGACTCCACACCAACAGTAAAAGGTATATTTCATATTTCATAATAGAAGAGGCTACAAGAGAAGTAGGACGGACTCAGGATTAACGAGGAAAAGACCAAATATACAGTGAGGACGCGTAAGTTGGAACAAATCCATTTAAAATTAAGGGTTTTGTTTATAGGAAATAACCTCGTACAAGTCGATTTTTATTTTTGTCTGCGGTTTTTTATGGTAAATGCATGTATAAAGAGCGGCCCAAAAATAAGTTTAATATATAAGTTTATTTTTTTATTAAAAAAAATAAAATTTATTTTTTAATTTAATTTTTTTCTTACTTAGAATGCGATGCACAATTCAAAAATAAAATTAAAAATACGTAATTCCATTTGAAAAAAGGAAGATGATGGTAGTAACTTATTTTTCGGCCGCTCTGTATACATGCATTTACCATAAAAAAAAACCACAAGTAATATAACAAAAGTAATTATCGACGTGTACGAGCGTATTTCCAAAAAAACCAAACCCTTAATTTTAAATGAATTTTTTCCAACCTGCATGAACAGACAGGCGCACAGAGATAGAATAGGGCAGAATGCAACAATAAACACTTATAATTTTGAACGAGTGGAGCGTTTCAAATATCTAGGAGCTATAATTACAGCCGATAACGATGCTACAGAGGAAATAAAAGGCAGAATACAAGCCGCAAATCAATGTCAGTTCTCCCTAAACAACTTCTTCAAATCCAAAAACATCTCAAGAACCTCAATGGTGAAAGTCTATAAAATCACTATAAGGCCAATAAACACTTATGGATGCGAGACATAGACAATGACTAAGGCTGATGAAGAAAAACTTAGGCGTTCTGAACCTTATTTTTTTAAGCCCTATTCGCAGGTGAAAGGAAAGCCCCAACTTTATCTGTATAGACGCCTTGGGGGTTCTTTAAAATGTCTATTGTATGTAGCTATAATTAAGTCATTTCCTTGGCAGAATTGCACTAATCGATCTCTTCTCTCATTTGGTGCACCCAAGCCATAATCTCCTACGATATCCTCTCTCCAACCTTTACCTACTTTTGCATTAAATTTGCCTATGATTATAATAGCTTCCGAGGATTTGGTCAATTTCAGTGCTCTTTTAACGTCGTCGTAAAAAACTTCCACTTCATCGTTAGAACCATCACACGTGGGAGCATAAACCTTTATAAGATTACTTGCTATCGGCATCGTATTAAGCTGTAACATACACACTCTGTCAGAGATGGACACAAAACTCTTGACGGATCCACCCACACTACGCCCCACCAAGAAACCTACACCATTCAAATGTCGCGCACCAATAGTAAATGCAATGATCCTCCACTCTCATTTCTCTAGTCTCTGGCCAGTGCATCCCGTTAATAACCAGCACGTCTATCTTGAGTCTTTTTATCTCCCCAATCGTGTTATGTTTTCCGCTTTCAAACAAACCTCGAACATTCCATGTTTATGACCCGGGGACTTTTAGCACCCCTGCCCACTAAAGGGCTGCCGGGGACTGAAGGCCGTGTTTGGATTTTTCTCGATCATGCTAAAGATTTTCCTGGGGATGTCCTGAGGTCCCTTAATGCAGTGGTTTCCTGTTGCTTTCTGCATCTCTATGCCGTTGAACTTGTAACAGTTTCATCCGCCTTTAGGAAAAATTTCTTCTTCCAAGGACAAGAAGGTGCCCGCGCCCTCACTCTTGTCAGCTCCTCTACCCGAAGCTGTTGGCCAACAAGAGGGGATTACTTATACCGGTAATCACCCGGTGGACAGAACCTCGTCGATTTCCTAGCAGGGTGCACCACGTGCAAGTGAGGTTGTCACTTGGGTCAGCTATATATACATATGTGCTGTCACCCCTTACATCTTCACCTACATGTTTAATCCGGTAAGTCTTATTATATTCAGAGTGAAGTAGTAGTCCTTGTTACTCGCAGTGGAGGTGAAATCATAAAAGTGGTGAAAAAACACACAACCTTCACCACAATATATTTATTACACCCTCAAACTGAGGTGAAAGTCAAAACGTCTGACATGTTTCAAGCATATAGATGCTCATCTTCAGAGGCTTAAGTTTGGTAAATACCGCCGACTGTCTTTCTAGATGGGGAGAGACAGTAAGACCCAGGTTAAACTTACATAAACAATTTTTTGTGATACATTACAGAGTTAATAAATCTATTATGGGAAAAAAAGAAAAATAAATTACATACTACATTGAATTTAAAATTATGGGCTACTCGCCGCTTGCCCTGCTCGAATTTGACATGCTGCCATTGTATCTTCAGTCCAACAGAAAAGCAGACGTGACTTCAATTAGGTATTTGGAGACGTATCCAGAACAACGCCAACCTCACAAGACCCACTTTAGGAATCTAGTAGTTAATTTAGAATGGTAGGACAAGATGTCAAACGTACCAAAATCAACTGTTCACTAAGTTCTTAAATCTTCTGGATATCGTCCTTATACGCCAACAGTTGTACAAGGACCGATGATCCCAGAAGACTGCGTTTCTCGAACGGGTACATTAATAAATGTAATGAGGACCCAGAATTTTCTAATTTTGTTGTATGGACTGATGAAAGCAGGATTACTAATTGTGGTGTTTTTAATAAGCACAACAGACATTTTTGGGCGGTAGAGAATCCCCATGAGGTTGCTCAAAGACGGATGCAGACAAGATTTGTCTTAAATATTTGGTGTGGAATCATTGCTATGCAAATAAAATATTACTTTTATAATAAAGTTGCGACTCAGTAACTGAGCAATGTTTCTCATTTTAGGAAATTGTTTAATACGGCCATTTACATTTGAGTATAATCTTAATGGAAGGAATTATTTGGATTTATTGAGAGCTGAGATCTTACTAGCTCTTCGAGAAATTGTGCCAAATGAAGCTGATTTTAGTGAATTATGATATTCTATCTTATGATTTTCTTAGAGAACATTTTGGAAACAATGTCATTGCATTAAAGGGTTCAATCCCATGACCAGCTAGATCCCCAGACCTATCCCCTTTAAATTTTTATCTTTGGGGTCATGCTAAGTATGAGATTTATGAGTTTGAACCTCTACAAATGTTGATGTTCTCCGAGAAAGGGTAATAAATACTTTTGCAATGATAAACCGAAATACACTTGACAGAGTCATAAGTAAGGTGCTAAAGAATTGTGAAAAGTGTCCACGAGCGAACGGGAGACATTTTGAAAATTTACCAGATTAAGATTAAGTTACGTTTGGTTAGATTGAAAGCTAGTTTAGACCTTAATTACATACTACATTTTGTTCATTTTGTAATCTTTTAGATTTTGCATTAACGTAATTTTAAGACTTACTGTTTTTTAGCTTTTTCAACATAAAAGTACATTTTTTTGTAACATGTAATACATCATTTTAATGCAAAAAACGTGCTCTTTTTAACTAGATAAAAAAACAAAATGGCGTCCATAAGAAAAAAAGAAGTTGATGATGGTATCTCGAGACCGAAACGTCGGAACTGAAAACAAAATACACAGAAAGATAGCCCTTAAAAAGTTGCTCTAACAATGTTCAAGCCAAATTTTAAAATTTTTAAAATTAACGAAAATATAGCATTTTTTTAAAATGGAAGTTTTTGGTTTTTCGAAAACAATGCAAAATTTAAATATTTTTAAAATGGTGTTGGATTGCATATTAAATTCTCTAAAACTTTCTCCATTTAACCTTTGCAATAGCTCTTACGGGAAGCGAGATCCCTGTATAGAGAATCGAATCTTGGACATACTGTATATTTGACATGAACCTTCAGCAGACCGAAAATTATATTAATGAAATTCACTCCCAGGTTCATGTTATCCAAACCAAAATATGAACTCACAATGTTTGCCAGATGCTTAGAAAAGGCATTAGTGAAATGGTTTCGAAGAGTCAAGTTGCCTTTTTAAAAAAATAGCATTTTAAGCTTTTTGTCACTTTTCTCTATTATCTCATTTTAAATTATGACAAATTATTATATGTTTGTGAGATGAGAGATAAATGACGCGAATCTGAAAATATTACTTAAACAATTGTCAAAATAACTGTCATAAATCTGAAAAACTCATCTGGTATCGAAAACTGTAAGAGAAGTGTTAACAGTAATTCTTGTAAAAATAATTCTAGCTCATTTTTTTTACGGTTTTGACATTAAATATCACGTGGTTTTTGGAGGATAATTTAGCAAGGCCAGTCACATGACGGTCAAAATAACTGCCATAAATCTCAGACACATGTTTTGTATCGAATACTGCAAGAAAACTTTTTTAAACCCTGGTTTTTGCAACTTTTAAGCATAGTTTGAGAGACAAAATTGCTTCTCAAACCCACTTAAAAACGATTCAAAATTTGGTACAGTTTGAGAAAATCGGTTTTGAACTGCCGAAAACACAGTTTGAAAAGACTGTCAGGGACAAAATCGCCTATAAAACTCACTTGGAAAGAGAAAATTACTGTTTTAGGCACATTTTTAGAGAAAAGCGGTGTCAAAATTTGAACTACCAAAACACAGTTTGAAAAGACAGTCAGGGACAAAATCGCCTGTAAAACCCACTTGTATTGAGATATGCCGGTTTTAAACACATTTTTGGAATCCTCATTAAAATTCCTATTTAATAACCTGGTAAAACAAAATTTGATAGAGTCAGGGAGAAAAGCGGTGAAATATTGAACTACCAGAAACACAGTATTTGTAATTTACCAATCATTTATGGTCAAAGTAAATAATTTACTCTACTGGTAATTTAACCATCACTAGAAATATAAGGCAATGAAAAGATTTACATAACATCCAGATACTCATACACACGTCTAGAAACAGAGTGGTAATGGTGAATGTGGTCGCTAACATCAATGAATTGATTGCAGAATTTGCAGATCAAGAAGATTATCACCATCACTTCAGATAACAAATAAACCGGTAAATTTTCAAGAAAGTTCAAATGCACGGTCCTGTGTAATCCTGATTTAAGTTGCATAACAGTTATTTACATTACTAGTGTGGTATGAGTATTTTTACAGTCACCGGTGAGTAGTAGTAGACCGAGGTTTTTAATTTGCCATACCACACGAGTAATGTACAATATGTTATCTACGATTAACTCAGAATTGGCTCATTTTTTACTCTAAGTTTGAGTTAGGTAATGAGAGAATTTACAGGCACTAGTTATCTTCTGAAATATTTGGAGGAAAATTTGTAGTGTGTCGCGTTCAGGCCAAGTAATCTGGAAGTTTACTGTCGGCTATAATAAGACATAAATTCATTATCCAAGGGTTTTATAGCGAATAATAAATTCGCCGATAAATATCAAAGTTTATGTATAACACGTGACCGTGGGCACATTGTAGTCGGGCCAATCGAATATTTTATATGATAGTTTCTATGTTTACCAGGTAAGTTTCAGAAATGTGATTGGAACCACTTCCAGGCATGCTTTCACTCTGCAAGCTCGTAAAAGTATGATTTTGCGTGTAATAAAGTAAAACTTTTAGAGGTCGCTTTTTGGAGGATTTTAACATGAAAATGTATGTATGGCCGCTCGCATACGGCATCTTTGCGACATTGTAGTTGACATTGACTTAGTAGTAGTAAGTTTGTAACGAAGTTACTAATATTTTTGTTTGTTTACCGCAGGGCCTATCCCAAAATTGTTATCTTGATTTTTACAAACTTGTGTGGAGTCAAAAAGAAACTCCAAATTTGGATGACAATTGATTGATGACAATACCAAATTTGGTATATTGGGTGCACTTGGAGCCGCCCACCGCCCGTCTTCTCCCTACTAACGGTGCCACTACGATGTTTACAATCACTCTGGTGGCGATGTTATCCCATCGGGGGGAACTTAACAAACCGTTGTTTTTTTGGGTTGTTAACGTTTCATTTTTCTTTAACCGACAGTTTATGGCTGATGTTTCTATTTTTGCTTAAATTTAATTAGTTTGCTTTGATGATTAGTGAATCATTTAATAAGTGAACGTAATATTCCTTCTTTCCTTTATGGTGCTCAGTAGTTCTTTTTGTTTGTGCATGCGCTGGAGTACTTCATCGTTGGTGACTCTTTGTATCCATGAAATTCGCAGCATCCGTCTATACACGTACATTTCGAAAGCTTCTATTCACTTTTCGGTCTGTGGATTTACTGTCCAGCTTTCACATCCGTAGGGTAGAACAGAGAAGATGTAGCATCTGATCATTCGAATTCTGAGTTTCAAACTAAGGTCTAGTCTTGTAAAAAATGATTTCATACTTATGAAGATTTTTCTCGCTTGCTAAATCCTTGAAAGTATTTCCCTTTTCGGGTCGCACGGGCTATTGATGTTAGCTCCCAAATATTTTATTGAGATCACTTGTTCGATTGTTTGTCCCTTGACACGCAGGTGTGTATTTATTGAAGTCTTAGAAAATACCAATAGTTTGGTCTTTGAGACATTGAGATGCAATCCAAACATCTCGCTGTAGTAAACTACGGAATCTATGATGCTTTGCAGTTCCTGTACATTGTTGGCTATTATGATTATATCATCGGCGTATTTGATATTGTTTATTGGCGTTTCATTGATCTTTATTCCGCCTTGTACTCCATCCAGTGCCTCTTTAAATAGCGTTTCTGAGTACAGATTAAACAGGAGTGGAGACAAGACGCAATCCTGTCGAACACCCCGTCTGATCTGCATATCTTCCGATGTTGATTGTTCTATCTCTACCACCGCCGTTTGAGGCCAATAAAGTTCTGATATGGACCGTAGGTCTTGTTCGTCAGCTCCGGTTCATCATCATCTTCTGATGATTAACACAGTCGAACGCCTTTTGGTAGTCTATGAAAATAGATTCAACAGGATGTTGTCCATCTGATATTCGCACTTCTTATAGATTCGCGTGTGGATGATTCTAAGAAAAGTTTTCAGGACATGGGACATAAGACTTATCATCCGATAGTCATCACAATGTGAGGCGTTGGGTTTCTTTGGCAGGGTTACGAATGTTGATTTAAGCCAATCTGACGGTATCTTGGTTGAGCTGTATAGTTTATTAAACAATGCCGTTATTAAATATAGGTTTTTACTTTCATTATCTGCAATTAATTTAAGTATTTCAACGTTGATTTTATCGGAATCGGTAGCTTTTCCGTTTTTCTGTGCCTTTATTGCATGAAGAACCTCGTCTCTGGTTATTTCTGGAGCCCTTTCATTTAATATATGATCTATCGGTGGTGGGGAGCAAAGTCTATCATCATTAAAAAGTGTTTCGACATATTTTTTCTATCTCGCAAGCTTAGCTTCTGCTCCTATACTACTATTATCTCATTGTTCTCGTCCCTTAAGATTGCTCCTTGATGTTTTCTGTGTCTGTAAATTCTTTCACGTTTTTATGGACATTGAAGGTGTCATATTATTCTTGTAATTGTTCTATTTCTTGGCACTTTGTCGACGGAATATTCCGGTAAAATTAATTGAGGGAACTTTAAGGGATTTACTGACATAAGGTAATTGAGCAACTTAAAATAGCAGCCGCCGTGGTATTTGTGATAAACAAGACAGACGTTATTGTGAGTTATCGACAGGTGCGTAAATCTTAGTTGTTCTTTCTGGGGAACAGGAATAGCAACCAAGGTGGTTGATTGGTCGGGGTGCTTTTGCGGTGGTTAGGCTAGCGGCAATTTTGGTTGTGCATTTCTGGGGAACAGGAAGGGTACGACCGGAGTTGTTTGTTGGATTGACTGCTGGGATTGCGTCTGTGCCGGTCAGGGCGCTCAACCCTGTTATTTGCACAAGTTTATGCGGAAACGGAAATGGCAAACAGAGTAACGTGTAATACAGTCGGAAGTTGGTCTCGTGAGTCCAAATTTTTGGGTGTTTGCTTCTGGGGAACTGAACTGTCAGCTGGAGGCTTGTTCGTGTTTTACGACAAAAGGGCTCAAGTTAGAGATATGAAAAAAATACAGAAAACTAGTCTGTGATAGGTACTACAACTTTCATTAATACGATTTTGCAATCAAATCAACCGTACAGGCGCAAAAAAATCAAAACTGTTTTCCCATGTTAATCTCCTATGTCCAGGGTGCTCTTGGACACCTGGTATAACTTTGTATATTCTTATGGCCGCCTTCAAGATGGCGTCCTCCATATCTCGGAAACCAATGACGATAGATTTATTCGAATTACGTCATCGTGTTCTACGTAAAAAAATGCCTTAATAATGTCTTAGTTTCAAAACTCTCTTTGGCTTTGTTAATAAGTGTTTAAAATGCAGCCTCTGACGTTTTCCCAATTTTCCGGAAAACGGAGAAAGATAATTTAATTTGGAAACCGGAAAGGCTTCACATAAAATTCTCTAAAACTTTCCCCATTTAACCGACTCTGTAGCTCTTACCATTTTCGAGATCCCAAAACATGAAAAAAGCAATTTCATCAACGTTTAAATACAACATAGAGTAATTATAATGTATACAAGTCCATAAGAAGAAAACAAAGAATTTTGCAAAAAGAAAACCCTCAAGATTTAAACAATTTTAGGTCGACGAGTCTCTTGCCGAAAATCTTTGAAAGTGCAATGAACTCTGGACTGACAGAATTTTTCAAAATTTATGATTTATTCAATAACATGGTTTTCAAAAACACAAACTGCTGTGTTTAACCTGACACAATCTATTGCAAACCAGATAGCAGATAAGAAGTTGGTGATTGGAATGTTGCTGGACTTATCAAAGGTTTACGATTGTTTGGATCGAGATTTACTTCTTTTCAAGTTGAAAAAATACGGCAAAATGCAAAAAGTTGGATTACGTCATACCTGGATGATCGAAGACAGATGGTGCAGGTCACAAAAAATAAGGAAAAGTACTTGTTGGCAACCTTAGCAAGTAGTGTAGGAATTGCACAGGACAACATTCTTGGCTCGGTTCTGTTCGTAATTTTTATAAATGTCATTAGCTCACTAAGTAACCCGCCCCATAGACAATAATAAATTATGCTGATGATACGACCCTAATTGCTGGGGTATTGAAAATGTCGTAAAAAATACACAAAAGTTCTTTGGATTGGCAAACAATTAGTTTGCCATAAACAAATAAAAGTAATTTTTTAGAACAAACCGAACAGTAAATATCAAACCAGAACATATGGAGCTGACTGAACATGAAAATAGAATTTTATTATGAATATTCCCAATTATTGGGAATATGGCTAAATGAGCACATGGACTAAGCAGAACAAATAAGAGTAACAGTAAATAAATTGAATTCTGCTAATTATACGCGTTGTCGGTAAGTACAGGGTGATTGAATTTTAACCACCCCTTAACATCCCTAATTTTGGTTTTAGCAATAAACGTTAAATACAAAACAAAGTAGATATTTAGGTCTACTTTACTCTTAGATAAACAGTTATTATACGGCGTGTCCCAAATTTGAGTATCGAACCAAACGTATGTTTTTTTTTTAATACAATAACCAACATTTTATTCGGTATTTGAATTCTACATCAAATTCTAGGCCTAATTGATGTATCGTGTCTGTATCGATATTGAACTGTTTCTGCATCAGCGTTATTTTAACAATGTTGTCTCGACTATGTGATTAAGATTTAATTTAGTTACTCAAATTTGGAACACTCTGTATAATAACTGTTTATCTAAGAGTAAAGTAGACATAAATATCTCAAAATTTAAGGTTTTTTTTTTCGGTTTTTTTTTACTAAAATCAAAAATAAGGAAGTTAAGGAGCTGGTCAAAATGAAAAGGACGATGCTGCGGAAACAGTTCAATTGATTTGGTCAAATTATCAAGTCAATTTTCATATCTGAAAAGTAAATTCAATCAAATTCTCAACTTATTCTCAACTGTTCAAGTATTATTTCCAGTTTCAAATGTCGAAACCTAAAAAGTACATTGTTCAAGTAGGTTTTCATATCTAAAAAGTAACTTCTCTCAAATTGTCAACTTTTCAAGTCATTTTGCATGTATCAAATGTCAAAACATAAAAAATGCAAGTTTTCAAGCCTATTGTCCAGCTTTAAACAAGAAAATCTGAAAATTCTCTCTTTGGTAAAATTATCAATAGTAATATGTTAAGTGCGTGTAAAATTGCTGAAAATCATGCATGAAGGTTGTTGCCCTAGAAACAGCTTGAATGAATTTTACACTTATTTGACAATAAATGCCCGATCCAAACGGCACTTTTTTAGGGCAATAACCATAAAATGGATGAAAGCTGTTTCTTTAGGGCAACAAGTCTGTAAGCAAGATTTTCTAAAATTTTACGTGCACGAAACGTATTTTTTCTATTCCTACAGGGATATTGGTATATTCCTTAACAGTTTGGAGAACGGATAAGTAGGCAATTGCCAACGGTTGAACGAATACAGAATCCTAGACAATCTTCAGCGTGCGTAAAGAAATAGACCAATCACAGGCAATCTTCAGCGTGCGTAAAGAAATAGACCAATTATAGCTAATCTTGAATGTAAACAAAATAATTCTTCTGATTGTCATCCTCGCTGACAGTTGGCATCAAAACATTGCATTTTGGCTTATGTTTTGAGGCAATGAAAAAGCCGTTCAAGTTTAGTTTAGTTTTAATTAAAGAATAAAAACATCTACTTTATGATAATGATAAAGGAAATGATACAAACTTACAATTTACAAAGGCCGCATTCGTTTTCAAGCTCCATGGAGCGAGCAGAGCGTTTTTGACGTCACGATGACGTAATTTAGCAAAATTATAATTTGACATTTAACAACTGTCAAATTACGTCATTGTGACGTCAAAAACGCTTAGCAAAATTATAATTTGACATTTAACAACTGTCAAATTACGTCATTGTGACGTCAAAAACGCTCTGCTCGCTCCATGGAGCTTGAAAACGAATGCGGCCAATGAATCAAATCACCGCCTACTATACTAGAAGGCCTAGAAGGTGCTTGTCAAAAATTCCAATATGGCGGAAATAGTGGTGACAGTTTGCGTTTGTTTGTATTGTGGAAATTGAGTTTTTTGAGGATTACATGAATTTTTACGGTTTAAAATCAAAACTTGAGGTTATCTGCGTAAGTTATCTTTGTTTGCTGCGGTTCACAAGTTTTTCAAGCCACATTGTAACAGCAATTCAGGAAAAAGCCCAACCGTGTCAGTTTTTTACTTTACAAAAACCGGATCTAACTCAACAGTGGTTGAACACTTTGAAGTGAGATGATTTTACTCCAACACTATACCCAATGGTAGGTACAAGTACTTTCTAGTACAGAAAACTTATTAGGTACCTGTTACATGCACAGGTATGAGAGTTACATTTTAAAGCATCTTTCATTGTGAGAGCAACAAAAATAATTTTGAATGAATGTTCTTGGTAATAACATAAGAACCATTTTCCAGTTTTACTTACCTAGTTTCAAGGATTTACAGATTTTCTTACATTGAACAGTGTTTAAACGTGTTTGCTGTTTGTTGTACTTTCCAGGACAAATGTTGTGTATAAAAAAGCTCTATCCATACATATCTGGATTAGGAATGAACCTTTTTTTGATTTTTCACTTACAGCTTGCAATCAACTACACGAAACAATTTTAAAAAAACATATTTTTTACTGCATCTGCATACGTTTGTGTATAAAACGAAAACCGCTAACGCCGCCATTAAAAGTGACATTTTAGGCTTTCAAATCCATTCAACACCTCAACATAAAAGATGAAGATAATCACCGCCCTCTGTACAAGAAAGCCAAGAAGGTGCATGCCAAAAATTCCAATATGGCCGAAATATGGGATTGACAGTTTGCATTTGTTTGTATTGTGGAAATTGAGTTTTTCGATGATTAAATTAATTTTTAAGGTTTAAAGTCAAGACTTGGGATTACTTGCCAAAGTAATTTTTGTTTGCTATTATATATTGTTGTTTATATGTTTATTGTTCTAGTGAAAGTGTAGTTTGTGTTCATTTTATTGTGTTATCACTAGAGTCCGGATTTCTAGAAATTTAGCTTTTTGTAAATAATAAAAGCAACCAACTTTTGACATCTAATGTGAACGATTTATACAAAAACACGTCATTTGACAGATTTTGTTCATGCTTTTTTTGCTTTTTTCTTCTTTTTGTGCTTATTTTAGTTTTTTGTGCTTATTTACTGCTATTATTGTATGGTTTAACCAGTTTTTAACAAGTTTTCAAGTTTTTAAAAATAAACTAATAACTGCTTTGACAGAAAAACGCAGGAGTTTTGACGTAATCTTATTGGTTCTGTAACGTTGCACAGTAGGCCATTGGGCCACGTGGTAATATTGACTTTTGCTGTATTGAAACGACAAAAACATGCTGCAAAATGTATAAGTATCAATTTACAAATTTAAACTGACCAAAAAATTTCCAAATGCTCCTAAAGTAGTCTAAAAAAATGTAAAAATATTCCAAAACTCTATAGAAGCTCTAAAATGCCTTACAAAAGCTTACAAAACAGACTAGAAGCTACCAAAAGCTTTTAGAACACTAACAAATGCTTTTCAATTTATTATCTAAAAGCTCTCAAAATATTTCAAGACAGTCTAAAAGCTTCCGTATACTTCTAGAGCACTAACAGCTTCAAACGTCTACAAGGTTTCAAATGCCTTAGAACCTTCAAGGATCTTGAAATTGTCCAAACAGCTTACAAATTCTCCTAAATTAGTCTAAAAAGGTTTTAAAACACTGGAGAAACTCCAAAATGCTTCTCAAGCAGTCTAAAGCATTCCAAATAGTCTTCAACTAGCCTAGAAGCTCTCAAAAAGTTTCAAGGCAATCTAAAAGCTTCCGCATGCTTCAAGAGCAATTTAAAAGCTTCCAAAAGTTCAAAGTAAAATGTCTTAAAAGCAGTCCAGAAACTTCAATGCTCCGAAAGTAGTCTAAAAAGATTTCAAAACATTACAGAACCTCCAAAGCATTCCGAAGTCTTTTAAAACAGTCTAGAAGCTTCCAAAAGCATTTAGAACAGTCATCGAATAGATTCCAAATGCTTTTCAACTAGTCTAGAAGCTTCCAAAAAATCCTAGAACCGTTTAAGAGTTTCCAAATGCCTCTAAAGCCTTTCAGAACCTTCAATATGCTCTTTAAACAGTTCAAAAACCTTCCAAATTATAATCTTCCGTATGCTTCTTGCAGTTTGAAAACTTTTAGAAGTTGAACTCAATAGTAAAAAAATTGTATCTCTGAAAGAGTTTTGTGCTTTTTTAAAGCTTTTTTACAGATTTTTATGCATTTTTGGAGGAAAATGATTTTGCTTTTTAAGCACTTTTTTTCACAATTTTAGTGCTTTTTAGTCCGGACTCTAGTTATCACTATTGTTATTGTTCCTTCAGTGTTCTATAATTTGTGGTTGGTTTTTTAACTTAAATTCTATTGCCTCTACAATATGCCGTCCACTGGTTGTTTGCCAAATTTCTAAAAGCAATTTGGTGAAAGGCCCAAAAGTGTCAGTCTTACTTTCCAAAAGACCCTGCTCGAACCCAACAGTGATTGAAAGCTTTGAAGTGGAATGATTTTACTCCAACACAATACTCAGTGGTAAGTACAATATGCTTTCTCATTCAGTAAACTTATTGCCTCTTACATACATTGGTATGTGACTTATGTGAGTTACATTTTGAGGCCGCCTGCATTTTGAGAGCAACAAAGGTTTACTCTGAAGAAACAGGACAGCTTTTAGAAGTTCTATTGGCACATTTACATTTTAAAAGAAAGGTCTTGGTAATAATATAAAACCCATTTACCAGTTTTGCTTACCTAGATTCAAGGATTTCCAAATTTTCTTTGATTGAGCAGTTTTTACATTAGTTTGTTGTACTTTCCAAGACAAAGGGTTCTAACCAAACTTGCTTTGGCTGGACTTTATTGGATATAAAAAGCCATATCTATACATATCTGGATCAGGAATGAAGCGTTCTTTGATTTTTCACTCACAACTTCGAATTAACTACACGAAAAAATAAAAAAAAACATATTTTCTACTGCACCTCCATAGGTTTGTGTACAAAAAAAATCCGATAACGCCGCCATTAAAAGTTACATTCTAGGCTTTCTTGTAAAGAAGGCGGTGAGTTAATCAGCTGTCACCCGGTGACAATCCGTGACACCGGTCAAACTTTGGCTGCGTCAAAAGTGATAATGTAAACACGGAAACGTTTCAAACATTCAGTGTTTATTTGTGTGAAATTTGGTAAGTAATTCCAATTAGTCTTTGAAAAAAATCCTTCGACCGGCGGTCTCAGGATTTCATCGTCGAATTATGTAGTCTCAATCATTTTCCAAGCAAAATTTTACAAAAAACCACCTATGCATAGTTTACCCGATAAAACCCTCGGCCCAAAATAAGTTAATTTTAATAAAACAAATATTGATTTTTAAATTTTTTTATTAAGAAAAAAATTAAATTATTTTTTAGTTTATTTTTTTTCCTACTTAGATTTTGATGCAAAATTCAAAAAATAAAATTAAAAATAGGTATTCTATTTGAAAAAATTAAGTTGATGGTAGTAACTTATTTTTGGGCCGCCCTGTATACATGCATTTACCATAAAAAAAAACCGCAGACAAAAATAAATATCGACGTGTAGGGGCGTATTTCCAAAAAACCAAACTCTTAATTTTAAATGAATTTGTTCCAACCTGCGCGTTCTCACTGTATATGGAATTCCCTCCCTTTTTAGTTTCAATTATCAGATTTGATTAGATGTGCCGCCAATTTGTTATACAGTACCTATAATTTGAACCAGAAGGATGCAATTTTCACTTGTCGCTGTGATAAAGTGAAAATTGCATTGTAGTTTCAATGGCTGAGGGATATAGTCAAATCAATTTGCATGTCTGAATAGTAAATTCAATAAAATTATCTACTTTTCAAGTCATTCTTCATTGATGTAAAAACACATTTTCAAATGTAAATACGTACTCAGAAACAGATTCAGATAGGTATATGACAATATACATAAAATATGTTTTTTTTCAAGCGGTCTAAAATAAGCCTATTGTGTACCTGTACTGCCGGCGTAGAAAGGCTATTTCATATCCTAGGAGGTAAAAAAATAATGTCCAGAACTTGATCCAGACTAAAAGCGTTGCATTTAGAAAAAGCAGATGAAATTAATGCAACACTTACTTTGCTTTGATTGGCTTGTGTGGCTGTATATTTACCAGTCCGAATTAATCGGTTAACCTGGCTAGGAAACGATACACATCCTATGTTTACCTTATTACGCTTTCACTGTGTCATCTGTCAAAAATCGTGATGTCTATAGCACACTAATTCAAAATTCAAACACCTTGTACTAATACTACTAATTGCGTTGTTGTATTGTCAAATAAAGTTTCAGTGAAGCCGTAAAGCGACCTAAATCGCCGAAATGAGTGATAGTGATAAAATAAGTTGTACACCACCTGCTTTAGCAGCAATAGCGTCAAATACGCTAAATAATTTGATTCCTGGCAGGTCCCCCGAAATGTATGAACGAGCGTACAATAAATTCACCACTTGGGCCAAAGAACACCAAGCGGTCAATTTTACCGAAAATGTTGTATTGGCCTATTTTGCCCATTTAAGTTTAAATCATTGAAGAGTTCGACAATGTGGGCGCAATATTCCATGCTTAAAGCTGAGCTAAATATTAGAGACAGTATAAATATTCTATCGTATAAAAAGGTGCAAGCATTTTTAAAGCAAAAAAGTGAAAACTATGCAGCTAAAAAGTCTAAAACTTTCACCAAGAACCAAGTAGACACTTTTTTAACAGAAGCACCTGACAAAAAGTTTATTTAGCCATGAAGGTAAGATCCGAAACAAAAATGAATTTATGATTTTTTTTTAATACCTATATTCAACATTTTTAGCTTGTTTTAATATACGGCATATCAGGGGCATGTCGATGTAATGAACTGGTAAACTTGAGAATTCAAGATATTGAATATATGGAAAAATTAATTCTGGTTAAAATTCCAAACACGAAAAATTACAAGCCCAGAACATTTACAATTGTTGGAGAATTTTACATAAATATTTGTAAAAAATACTTGTCTCTTCGTCCAGATGTTATTGATACAGATCGTTTTTTCATTAAATATCAAAATGGAGTTTGCCACAGAGTTGTAATGGGTTTCGAAATAGCGTTGTTTTTGAAATTGGCTGATGTCAAAGAACATACTGGTCACTGCCTTCGCCGAACCTCTGCAACTCTTCTTGTAGATAATGGTGGAGACATTTGCTCATTGAAAAGACACGGTGGTTGGAAGTCTACAACTGCAGCAGAAGGCTACATTGACGATTCTTTAGGAAATAAAAATGGCACAGCAATGAAAATTCTGGATGTAAATGATTGTAATTTAATACCAATGGAGAACAATACCACAGATGATATCAGAGAACCAGTAATTTCAACAAACCCACAACAACAACCTACTTTAAATGTAGACCATGAAGTAAAGGGACAGGAATTTCATTTATGGCAGAATTGTAAATTTGAAAATTGCTCATTTAAACTGACGGTTCATAGTTCGAATACCCACAAAGAAAATGTGTAGATTATTAGTTACATTTTTCTATTAATTGATATTGAAACCTTCGTGTAGTTAAGACGTGCCTATATAGTGATCGGAAAGCAAAACAATTTTTTGTCACTTTAATCGCAAAATACTGCAAAGGAATTCGAAAAATTTGTAAACACTTTGTTAGTTCTACATTAATATACAGGGTCCCTTTAAAAAGAAGGATGCACCCTGGGGGCTCCCAGGAGTCCGAGTCGTCGGACTATGGCTCCCAGGACGGTGGTTTTATTAAGCCAGCGTCTAAAAAACGTGGTCGAAAACCAAAAAATCCAGTCCCTACTCCCACAACACCAACTCAGGACACCAAGAGAATTGCGCTTGGAGAACATTCATCTAATATGACCAAAACTCCTACAACAATACAACCACCAACTATAAGAGCTCCACACAATAAACATCCGGTATTCAGCCACACCTTCATTGTTAATGCTGCACCAACAACTACCCGGGTTCAACTCGCATTAAAGTGGGAAGAACTGAAGCCCAACAACAAGGACATCATAATTAAACAGGAAAGCTTTTTCCTGATCAAAACGAACGACGAAGACAAATCAACTCAGATTCTACATCATCTCCAACAAGACAATTTAATCACGACATTTAAACTACAGAAAACTGACAACCTAACAACATTTCAACATCAAAAAACCAACCGTAATATCACACCATCCTACTCTGTGGTGGCTACTGGGGTAGACCTAGATATTACAGACGACATGTTCTTAAAACATCTGGACAACTTGGGTCTGAAAGTCAGATTCTGCAAACGTATAATCTCTAGGGAGAGAAACAGCCCAACTCTGATGATGCGACTCATAACTGGCGACCTCACTACCTATGAGAAGCTGATGAATGACCGCTCGGTACACTTTCTTGGACGCGTATTTAGAGTGGTAGAAAGTAAACCACCAGCCCCGATTCCTGCTCCGTGCAGCAGGTGCAACTCCTTTGAACACCGGACGGAGAACTGCAGGACGCCGGTCAAATGCACCAAATGCTTTGGGCCGCATGCGACCGGTTCTTGTAAGTCTCCACTACCCCCCAAATGTGCCGCCTGCCAATCTGACGATCATGCTGCATGGAGCATGAAGTGTCCAAAGAGGCCGACCACACCCATCAACGGTATACCCAACGTCAAAATTAAGTGTCTTAATAAGCGGACAGTCGAGGTGTCAGATGTACTTTCTAAAGAGAGTAGAATTCATCAGCCAGTAACCACACACGATCTCATTATCAACAAATACAAACATGAACTAAACAAACCCACTAATTTAAATCGTGAAGAACTGTTGAAAAAATTGCGCAAACGGTTTGTGGAAGATTATGACATCGACACCTCGGTTGTCTTCTTTGGCAATCACATGTATATACTTATGTTTGATATGCTCCTCCCTAACAAAAATTCCCAGACAGAACCCCAAGACCAACTCAGACAAACAATTACGAACATAGAACATTCAATCTAAAACTACTTTACGTCAACATTAACGGACTGAACAACAAGAAACATTTAATCTACAATTACATTGAACGTAACGAAACTGACTGCTGCATGTTTGTAGAAACCAAAACAAAACTGGAACAATCACCAACATACAGAGACTGGCAATTCATATGTAAACATGGAAATACTGCAAACAATGCCAGAGGGGGGGCTACTGTATTACTCAAACCTATACTAAAATTAGGTAGTCAAGTCAAATCCTCCTTCACTTAATAACCCACTAAACGACTGCCTCCACTTTACTATACCGTACCTGGACGACAAAATCCATATATTCCTAGTTTACATTCATCCGCACTCAGACATCGAACAAAACATACTGACTAAGGCATGTCTTTACAAATATGCTATAATCATTGGCGACTTAAACTTAAACAGAAATAAAAAAATACAGTTAAACAGATTTTTAGACAACTCAGACTTTATCAAAAAACAAACCCCGCCAACATTTCTGATGCCAGCAAATCAAGACTCGACACCAGACGTATTATTACACACAGAAAACCTGACAAATATTATAAAAAATATTGATTTGACAAATGAGCTTGGTTCCGATCATCTGGCCATAACTTTTGACATTGACATCCAACCAATACAACCCTTACTTAATACAAAAAAACACACAAAAAAGTTTGACTTAAACAAAACACACATAGAAAAAGTGCAACGACAAATACATGACTACATTCAATCACGGACAATAACATCATCTATAGATGAATTACAGAAACAACTGACATTGGCAATAGAAAAATTTTCTCCACAAGTAAAAAACACCTTTTACCAACATATCCTGCCAAAATTTATACTAAGACTGATCAAACGCAAACGAGAATTGTACAGACTTTACATACAAACGCAAGACAATGAATTAAAGAGAAAACTTAACGAACTGAACAGGAACGTAAAAACCTTAATAGACCAATACAGACAAGACAAATGGTTGGAGGCCTGCCAGGAAACCGAACATGACAACGGAAAAACATATTGGCAGAAAATAAAAAAACTGTCACGTTACAAAAAAAACAATCCACTTGGTATAATTAATGAAAATGGCTCAGAACAACACACAGACCAAGACAAAGCTGATGCATTTGCTAGACATTTTCAGAGGGCTTTTCAAACGTCTACCAATCCCAACTTCGACGACCAAAACTGGACTTTAGTGAATGACTGGTACGACAACTACTTTGACGACCGAATAGATTACAATATTCCACTAATCTCTGACAACGAGTATGACGAAGCACTTGCTCACTTAAAAAACACTGCACCTGGCATAGACAAAGTGAAAAGCAAACTTCTAAAAAGCTTAACTCCTGAAACCCACAAACTCATACTAGACTCACTTAACGACTGCATCAAATCCAATTTTTTTTTTGTTAGATAATTAGAAGTAGGATAACCTGTACATATAAAAAAAAACCATGTATACATAGGCAGAAAGACCGTAACGGTCGATAGCCGTTTTTTCTTTTGAAAAAGAAAGATTGTTTATACCAGGTGTCCAAGAGCACCCTGGACATAGGAGATTAACATGGGAAAACGGTTTTGATTTTTTTGCGCCTGTACGGCTGATTTGATTGAAAAATCGTATTAATGGAAGTTGTAGTACCTATCACGGACTAGTTTTCTGTATTTTTTTCGGATCTCTAACTTGAGCCCTTTCGTCGTAAAACACGAACAAAAATGCGAAAATTTTAACTTTTGGCCTGCACTGTATAGGCGGTTGTCGGGCAACGGGTAAACAGGTCATTGTTGCGGGTACGGTTGCTCGACAACCGCTTGTGCGGTAACAGTGCAGGTAAAAAGTTAAAATTTTCTCATCTTTGTTCGTGTTGTACGACGAAACGGCTCAAGTTACAGATCTGAAAAAAATACAGAAAACTAGTCCGTGATAGGTACTACAACTTTCATTAATACGATTTTTCAATCAAATCAACCGTACAGGCGCAAAAAAATCAAAACCGTTTTCCCATGTTAATCTCCTATGTCCAGGGTGCTCTTGGACACCTGGTATATATATATGATATTTTAATTTATGTTAATTGTGTTGTGAATATAAAAAGTTTGTAATGCAAACAAAAATGAAAAATCAGTGGTTTATTATGCCTAATGAAAAAGTTGAATTTATAAGATTGTGTTAAAATGATTGACCAAATTATGTATGCTAGTATTATCCTAACTAGCCAACAAATTGGGTTGTCCGGTCAAAACATCGCAAATCCATACACCCTGTATACATGCCGCTTGAAAAAAAAATAGTATACGTTACACGGACGTAGAAAGCGATTATTGTGCTTCGCTCAGTTGTCGACCTCAGTTGTCAACTTCGCTTCGGTCGGACAATTCCGAGCTCAGCACAATAATCGCCTCTTTCTACGCCCAATAACATAATATACTATTTAAATTCGATGTAGTATCCGAAAATCCAAAAATATACAAAAGGTGTACTATCGGTTAAACCGGGATAGAAAGATGAAAATATTTTTAAAATATAGCACGCAACAAAATTATCTTAATTTACAAGATTTACAATTTCTATAAATAAACTGCTCGTCAAAAAGAATCGGACAGCAAAATTGTTGGTCTTTTTTGAGCAGCTGTTTCTTCAAGAAACAGCTGCTCAGTTTCTTCAAATTGATTCACTCGATTATAATAATTTTTTTGAGGATTAAAAAGTATTTTCTTTTTCTTTCTGATGACCTAAATGAACTTTTTGAAAGTTGCCACGGATCCGAGTATACAGGGTGTGACTGAAATGTAGTCAAAAAATGAAAAATTCGTCTAACGCCATTTATGGCAAAAATATTTTTTGGATTTCTCAATAACTTTTATCGAGTCTTGAGGTCAATATCTCCAGACGTTTTCGCCAGTTTGGAGATTAAGGACCGTTTACAAAATTTATGGCAAAATTTTTAAATTGTGATTTATTTTAATTCTCTGGTTTCAAATTCAACAGATTCCGGAAGAAGTACATGATTAGGAAGTTTACACGTAAAACTACTCAATTTAAGTAAAAAAATTAAACAGGGTGACCTAAAAAAACTTTGAAAACAAAATCATATGATTTATCATAAATCTTAGCATGTTCAGTAATTTTAATGGAAAATAATGATATTGGATAAAAAAGCACACTATTTGTTTAATAATACAATACAACATATATGTTTTTACCACTTTGGCAATTAAAGGCCGTTTACAAAGTTTATTGCAAATTTTTTAAAATGTGGTTATAATTTTTTTGCCAGCAAAATGAGATTAGAAAAATTACATTTCAATTTATCCACTTTAAGTGAACATTTATAAACCGCGTTCTACAAGGTGGGTTAAAAAAATCATACAAAATAAAAATCAAAAAATAATGTTTTACCATACGGAATAATTCGATTTAATTTCATATTCGGTAGAATTTAATCAAAAATTACGGTTTTAATTTAAAAAAAATTCATATCCGATGACTTTGCGGGATACAAACCCATTTGTTCTTAATAACTTGTCGTTTCCCCAGCAGTTCGTTGCAACTCCGCACCCCTTGGCATGCTATTCACCAACTTTGCAATAAAATTTTAGGGACTTGCCTTCCATTCAACCCTCACCATTTCTGCTAACTCATTGAAATTTTGAAATTAATGCTCTGATACAAAATTACCGAACACGAAGATTTACGATTAAACGTATGATTTTATTTTAATTTTTTTTTGTTCCACTCTGTATGAAGGCAGTTGACAAGTTTTTACCTAAATTGGATAGTTTTAAGTGTATTTTTTTTCTAATGCTGTATTTATTCCGGAAAAGATCTAAAGAAGTTGCTGAATTTGAAAAAAAGAGAATTAAAAATAACCACATTTTAAAAAATTTATAATAAATTTTATAAACGGCCTTTAATCGCCAAACTGGCGAAAACCTCTAGAAATATGAATTGGATTATTAAACAAATAGTGTGCTTCTTTATCCAAAATCATTAATTTCCATTAAAATTACTAAACATGCTAAAACTTATGATAAAACAAATGATTTTGTTTTTAAAGTGGTTTGGGCATCCCTGTTTAACGCAGTTCAAGTAGTTTACTTAAATTGAGCAGTTTTACGTGAAACCTTGCTATCCCCTACTTCTTCCGGAAAGATTTTAAAGAAATTGTTCAATTTGAAACAAGAGCATTAAAATAAACCACATTTTAAAAATTTTGCAATAAATTTTGTAAACGGTCCTTAATCGCCAAACTGGCGAAAACGTCTAGAGATATTGACCACAAGACTCGATTAAGGTTCTTGTGAAACTTGCAAAACATATTGTTGCGTGAAATGGCGTTAGACCGAATTTCTCATTTTTTGGCTACACCTCAGTCACACCCTGTATACTCGGATTCGTGGCAACTTTCAAAAAGATCATTTAGGTCATCAGAAAGAGAAAGAAAATACCTTTTAATCCCCAAAAAACTTATTAAAATCGAGTGGCTCAATTTGAAGATACTGCCGCTCAAAAAGACGAAACATTTTGCTGTCCCATTCTTTTACAACAGTTTTCAACAGTTTATTTATAAATTTTTAATGAACGGTTTGGGTGCTACCCCTGTATACGAATGTATTATGTTCTTTTTTAAAATGGCACAGATTTATTTGAGTTGTCTTCATCAGGGATCAGGATTATCAAAGTAGAAACTTAAATGCAAATTTCCCAAAACATCATCTAACACTAATTGCATAAAAGGATAACATGAGACAAAGCGGTCTAAAATATGCTTATTATTGACGTGTACTGCCGGCCTAGAAGGACTACATTATGTTACTAGTACAATAATGAATTTTTATTATACTTAACCGAAAATACTACATTTTCAACTGTTTATAAAATACAGTAAATATGACATTTTCGGAACAGCGCACGGAAATTTTTTCCCGATCCCTCTTTCCGTGCGCTTAATAATAAACATAGATATCCATGATACTAGATATCCTCTGGCAACCCGAAGAAAAAAAGAAACGAGTAATGTGTCTATACACCGCCTTCTTTACAAGAAAGCCTAGAATGTAACTTTTAACGGCGGCGTTATCGGATTTTTTTTTGTACACAAACCTATGGAGATACAGTAGAAAATATGTTTTTTTTTATTTTTTCGTGTAGTTGATTAGAAGTTGTGAGTGAAAAATCAAAGAACGCTTCATTCCTGATCCAGATATGTATAGATATGGCTTTTTATATCCAATAAAGTCCAGCCAAAGCAAGTTTGGTTAGAACCCTTTGTCTTGGAAAGTACAACAAACTAATGTGAAAACTGCTCAATCAAAGAAAATTTGGAAATCCTTGAATCTAGGTAAGCAAAACTGGTAAATGGGTTTTATATTATTACCAAGACCTTTCTTTTAAAATGTAAATGTGTCAATAGAACTTCTAAAAGCTGTCCTGTTTCTTCAGAGTAAACCTTTGTTGCTCTCAAAATGCAGGCGGCCTCAAAATGTAACTCACATAAGTCACATACCAATGTATGTAAGAGGCAATAAGTTTACTGAATGAGAAAGCATATTGTACTTACCACTGAGTATTGTGTTGGAGTAAAATCATTCCACTTCAAAGCTTTCAACCACTGTTGGGTTCGAGCAGGGTCTTTTCGAAAGTAAAAGACTGACACTTTTGGACCTTTCACCAAATTGCTTTTAGAAATTTGGCAAACAACCAGTGGACGGCATATTGTAGAGGCAATAGAATTTAAGTTAAAAAACCAACCACAAATTATAGAACAATGAAGGAACAATAACAATAGTGATAACACAATAAAATGAACACAAACTACACTTTCACTAGAACAATAAACATATAAACAACAATTACTTTGGCAAGTAATCCCAAGTCTTGACTTTAAACCTTAAAAATGAATTTAATCATCCAAAAACTCAATTTCCACAATACAAACAAATGCAAACTGTCAATCCCATATTTCGGCCATATTGGAATTTTTGGCATGCACCTTCTTGGCTTTCTTGTACAGAGGGCGGTGGTCTATAGCAACGATTTATTTATTAATGACAAATTTTATTTTCTGTCAGTGAAAATTAAGTATTTATGTATTTATTACATTTTGCAAAAATGAATTCAGATTGTGAAGAAAATCGGGATATTCCCGAAAATATCTTACAACGAGCGGCAGAAGTGAGTGCAGATTTATTACCAGTGAAATCCAGGTTGAGATATGAACAAGAATATAACAGTTTTACCGAATGGCGGACTCAGAAACGAATCAAAATTGTGAGTGACGATATTCTTTCAGTATATTTTTGTGAAAAAGCCAACACTATAAAATCCTCCACTTTATGGAGTCGATTCTCTATGTTAAAGAGTGGTTTGGCAATAAAAGAAAATACTCACCATCAATATCCAAAAACGATTGCTTTTTTGAAACGACAAGCTGTAGGATATATACCAAAGAAATCCAAGATTCTTACAGCAGAACAAGTAACCAAATTTTTATGTGAAGCTTCAGATGGAGAATATCTACTAGCAAAAGTAATTTTAGTGTTTGGCATCTTCGGTGCATGCCGCAGAGATGATTTAATACGTTTGAGTTTAGATGATGTGGAAGATAATGGGCGTTTCCTTGTCGTGTTCTTACGAGATGGAAAAACTCACAGGTCAAGAAGTTTTACCATTACCAATGAAAATTGCAAATTCGATCCCTGTACAATTTACCGTAAATACGCAGATCTCCGCGCTAAACATATGGAGAGTAGAAGATTATTTGTTGCATACCGAAACCAAAGATGTTACGCTCAACATGTTGGGTGCCATACTATCAGTGGTATTCCAAAACTTATTGCAAAATACCTAAAACTAAAAAATCCCGAAGAATATACCGGACATGGGCTAAGGCGCTCTTCGGCAACCATGTTGGTGGAAAACGGCGGTGATTTGCTCACTTTGAAAAGACACGGAGGATGGCTTTCTTCCAATGTAGCAGAAGGATATATAGAAGAGTCCATACAAAGAAAAATTGAAGTATCACGGAAGTTGTTTAGCCCTTGTAACTTGGAAACTACAACATCTGTAACAGTCAATCAAGAGAACCAAAGCACACACGAACACTCCGCTTCAACATCTTTAGCAGAGTCTTTAGTTCAACAAAAAGAAATGCAAAAGGGATTGAGCTTCAACAATAATACGAATTGTACAATAAATATTACTATTAATAATAACGGTTCTGTCCAAAATTAATTTTCTTAGAATTACCTACTTGTATTTTTTTTGTTAATTTGAGTTGTATGTACTTACATTTTTACTGTTTTAAAAATAAAAATAAATATTCCCGATTTTCTTAATAATTTTTTGCGATATTTTTTGTTTATGTTGATTTCAGGTACCTAAGTATATTAAAAAATATCGCTCATTACTCGTCCAGAAATGGATTTTCCGTTCTTGCATGACTTCCCGTGTTCGGCTGCGCCTCACACGAGAATTTGTCACGCGCGCACGAAAAAATCCTCATTTCTGTACTGGTAATGAAATATACTATTTCGTTGTTATACTAGTAAATAAATAATGTCAATATTGTCATTTTTGACGCATGATGAATGGGTTTGCGTGATATTGACATTTATAGTTTATATGAGTTTATAATAATGTCATATACCTAAACCTAACAGTTTTTCTGATATTTCAATTTTTTCACAAAAATATTAGTTTTTACTATGATGGAAAATTATCTGTATAACCATTCTTTCTAAAGGTAAATATAATATAAACATAACATTATATAAATAAAGAATACTCATAATTGGTACGAACGTTCTACAGGGATGACAAAAAAGATAACTTTTATTAAGTATGTCATATAACCACATTTAATAGTATGCGATTTATTTACATTTTTTATACTTTTACCTTTAGTAAAATTTCAACATTGCCTTCGACATAAACATTATACGTAAACTGTTGTAACTGACGTAAAAAATAAAACATTTATGTTTTTTTCTAGAAAATTTTAATACATTTTCTAGAATCATTCATCATTTTTATATAAGCTTTTGGAAAGACTGACAAAAATAAGTAATAATGATTTTTTACCTAACTTATTTTACATGTCAAAGTTTGGCGATACCTGCATATTTGGTTTGTCGTAATAAATTTAGTTATAAAACTTAGTTTAGTTAAGATAACAAAAACGAAGGTAAAAATTAAAAAGGGATAAATAAATCGCAGACTATTAATATTAGGTATATGACATACTTAATAAAAGTTAAAGTGATTCATAAAAGCTATCAGAAAAAAGAATAATGCAAAAAAAGTCGAGATTTCTTAAGGTGAATTAGCCAAATTAGGTTTTATAAAAATTGATATGAGAAATCTACTTTTAGAAACAATGGCGATACAGACAATTTTCCCTCATAGTAAAAACTAATATTTTGCTGAAAAAATTTAAATATTAGAAAAACTGTTAGGCTTATTGCAACGACATTATTAACAAAAAAGTATTAAAATTTTTTAGAGGATCTAAAAAGGTGTTAACAAATAAGGGGTTCTATTTAAAAAAGCCAATATTTTATCTGCCACGCCTTTATGAATTACCCTGTATATCCAAAGTAATTTTAAACTATGCATCTCAATATTCTCTAAAAATGTTGTATTTACCATTTTTTTTTATTTTTTGAAACTAATCAGATAATAAACTTTACTCTATCGTTGATTCACTCTGTATATTGTAATTAATTGTATAATCAGACATTTTAGTGTAATTCTCGAATTGTTTGTTAAACTTATGACGGCATTTACGTATAATTTATATTTGAAATAAAAAAAATTATTTTTTTATTATTATTATTATACTTGATTAAAAAATCATGAAATTTTTTTATGTTTCACGCTTTTTTGAACTACTCTCTAAATTGTTAGAATGCTAGAGTTTTATTTAATGTGTATATTTAAATAACAGTGCTAACCAGAAATAAACAAAAAATAAATTACCTGTCAATCTGGATAATCGAATGTAGTCCTTTGCGAAGTGGATGCAACAGGTTGCGTTTCTATTCGACGAAAAATCCGAGTGGATCGCGTCCGGATGAAACGCGTCCAGGACCGATTTTAATAGCACTCGTGGTTGTCGTCGGGACGTTCGCGGAATGTGACGCCAGGACGCTGATGGACCATTTTTATATAAAGCGTCGTAGTGGCGCAGAAGAAACGAACGCATCGTCGATGGTCCAGAAAATCCGTTTCGGTGGTGGTTTTTTTTTTTGCTATTTTTTCCACTGTGTTAACCTGTAATTATCACGTCGATCTAGATTTAACCCAATTACTGTGTTTTTGCAAAATCCTGTTTAATTTTCATCAAAATTTTCCGACAATTAAGCAATTATAAGTTGTACAAAGAATTTTCATATTATAGCTATTTATTTTAGATTTGCAGAATATTGGAAACAGAGTATTTTATAAAATTGTTACTATTTATTTACTTAGTTAATGTTAGTTTGCAACGATGCTTTAATAATCAAGTTTTTTTTAAGACTTAACAGTGACTATAGTTCTTTATTACTTTACTGTTTTAAGTACTTTCATTATTATTTTTTCGCAATAAGTAAATCATTCGGAAAAACACACAGTCATCCAGGAAGGCAAGCTAAGAATGCGAGTTACAGTATCTAGGAAACCAAAAATGATTTAAAAGATATAATATGTTATGTATAAGATGTTTGAAACAAAATTTTATTAAGAGGTATGGCAATAAGTAGAGTCCGGATTACTAGGAATTCTGCTTTTCGTAAATAATAAAAGCAGCCAACTTTTGACATCTAATGTGAATGATTTACGCAAAAACACGTCATTTGGCAGTTTTTTTCATGCTTTTTTTGATTTTTTCTTCTTTTGTGCTTAATTTAGTTTTTTATGCTTATTTGCTGCTATTTTTTTGTATAGTTTTATTTTGGATAGATTAATTTACAATTGAAGCTTTTCCAGCTATATTGAGATATTGAAGGCTTCTGAGAGACAAAAACATACCAATTATCTGTTGCCAAACCAAATGCTCCAATTTCCAATGCAAAAAATTCCAAAACACTATATAAGCTCCTAAATGTCTTGCAAAATCTTACAAAACAGTCTTGGAGCTTCCAAAAGCTTTCAGAACAGTCTAAAAGCTTTCAAATGTTGTTCAACTTATCTATAGATGCTCCCAAACGAATTGAAGACAGTCTATGCTTCTAGAGCAGTTTAGCAGCTTCCAAAAGTTTCTAGAACCGTCTACAAGGATTCAGATGCCTTAAAAGCGGTCCAGAACTTTCAGTGCTCTTTAAACTGTAAACACTTTTCCGTGTTTGTTTTGCTGTAACTGCCGCCATTTTGTCACTGACTTTGAAATTAGGACATTTTTTACAGTTTTCAAGACATGGCACCCTTAAAAATTATATTTTGACAAATGACACTTTACGTCACATTTCTACTATTAACCTTACCTAACTAAGTTAGTTAAAGACAATTTTCAAAATTCAAAAATTTTCCAAAAAAATCTGTAGGGTACCCTTTAAAAATGTCAAAAATCTAGTTTTTTATTTTTCAAGTTCGACCGGTGCGTTGTACGGTAAAATGTTATATTTAATGAAAGCTGTGTTTCTTTGAGAGGCATACATGAAAAATTTTTACACTGCTAGCTCAAACCGTTTTCGAGATATTTAGAAAAATGTCGAAAAAAGGTAATCAAGTATGACGCCCTCTAGCGGCCAGACGGGGCAAGTCTGCCCGCTCAACGTCACGTGATAGCTCCAATCATTAGCTACTTACGATCATTTAATGTGTCTATACGAAACGTTTTAAATAATCAAGTTATTAGCGATTTTTTGGGAAAATGTACCGAAATTTTGTCCAAATGAAGGTTTTTCCTGGCCTACTATATTGACCGCCGCCTGAATTAAAGCGTAATATTTCGAAAACGGTTAGATTTACATAAAAACTACAAGAATGCAAAATTGTTCTTAATGGACCACTAAACCAAACTACGTAACGTTTGAACCTCAATACAAGGTGTGCACGAAACTGTTAGTGGCTCAATATTATTGCTCACCCGGTACACAATTTTGTAGATAGAATTTTTTGCTCTTCACCAGTGAAAGGAGAAATTTAAGACGTTTTGTTTGAGTGGTTAAACCTCCCTGAACTCCCAAAAATAACCAAGGTACAGGGTGTTGTACAACAATTTTTGAACTAATTTTCGGTAAAAAGTGCATTAAAGTAGTTTTTGGAAAATATCTCGAAAGCGATTAGATTTACACAAAAAAACACTGCAGAAACTCCAAAATGTTTCTCAAACAGTCGAAAGCCTTCCAAAAGCTTTTAGAACGCTCTAAAGGCTTCCAAATGATCTCCAAATAGTCTAGAAGCTCTCAAAAAATTTCAAGGCAGTCTAAAAACTTCCGTATGTTTCTAAAGCAGTTTAAAAGTTTCCATAATTCTAGAACAGTCCATAAGTTTTCAAATGCTTTAAAAGCAGTCCAAAAACCTTCAATGCTTTTTAAACTCTCTAGAAACCTTCCAAATGGTCCTAAAGTAGTCTAAAAAGATTTCAAAATACTACAGAAATAACTCCAAAATGCTTCTAAAGCAGTCGAAAGCCTTCCAAAAGCTTTTAGAGCAGTCTAAGAGCTTCCAAATGCTCTACATCTAGTGTAGAAGCTCTCAAATCATTTCAAGACAGTCTAAAAAAGCTTCCGTATGCTTTTAGAGCAGTTTAAAAGGTTCCAAAAGTTTCTAGAACCTTCTACAAGGTTTCAAATGCCTTAAAAGCAGTCCAGAACCTTCAATGCTCCTAAAGTAATCTAAAAAGATTTCAAAACACTACAGAAACTCCAAAATGCTTCTAAAGCCGTCGGAAGCTTTTCAAAACGGTCTAAAAGCATCCAAAAGATTTTAGAACCGTCTAAGAGTTTCCAAATGCCTCTAAATCATTCCAGAACCTTCAATATGCTCTTTAAACTGTCTAAACTCTTCCAAATGCTCCTCAAGTAGTTGAAACAAATTTTGAGATCAGAAATTTCCAAAACAGTCTAAAATCTTCCGTATAAGCTTTAATTCTAGAACTTGAATTAAAAAAAAGTAAAAAAAATTGCATCTCTAAAATAGTGCTTTTTTACAGATTTGTATGCTTGTTTGAGAAAAATTAATTAGCTTTTTAAACGCTTTTTTTAACAATTTTAATGCTTTTTTTAATCCGGACTCTAGCCATAAGAAATGCGTCTAAAATATTTTCGTCTTTTCAGCGTTTGCATGAAATCAGTGGCAAGAACGGATTTTCGTTCGACAACTCTTGTAACTGATGCTATTTGATGATTCTGTTGCTTAATTTAGTCAGTTTTAGTCCATTCAAAAAAAAAAAAAAAAATTAACACCATTTTAAGTAATAGGAAAATTTGCCAATTAATTTAACATTATATTGACGTTAGCTGTCATTGTTACACCTATCATTGTTATAGGTAGGTACAAAAAAAAAAAAAAAAAAAAAAAATCGTATATCGTTGTATTGGCCTTTATAAGTACTCTTAAAATCTGAAGTAATATACAGTGTGTTAGGTTTGAATTAAGAAAGTTGGTATACTTTGTGACTGACCCTGTATACTTGCGAACCTCATTTCACCCTCACGTCATGCGCTGTTATTTACTATAACAAGACGCAAATTTTGAGAAAAATAAAATCAGCAGTTTTCGAGATATTTTCAATATTCCAGACTTTTTAGACACCCTGTATATATAAACAATCTTTATTTTCAATAGAAAAAAGGCTATCGACCACTTGGTCTTTCTGCCTATGTTTACAGTGGGATTTTTTATGGTTTTAGTATACATGTTAACTTATTTCTAATAATTTACAACTTATTTACAAAAAAAAAAAAAAATAGTCTTAGTTAAAGTGCTCTAGTAGGGTGGCAGTGGGAAAGAGGTAATGGGATGGTGTGGTTTGTCTTGTTATGCACAGTGGGTTTAATATTGTCCAGTTGTTTGGATTATTTTTCCATTTGTTTTGTAGTTGTATAAGTCGGTCTGTTATTTTAGTCATGTTTGTACGTTCGTAGAGAAGTTGGTTGGATGGGTTGTGTAGTGGGTTTTCTGGGTGTCTTATTTTGGTTATTAGTCTTAGAGCAATCTGTTCCGTAGTCTGAGTATATCTTTTAGTTTTGTCAGTAGCGTTTGCTTTAAGTAAGTGTCCGTAGTCTAGAACTGGTCTACAGATGGATCAAAAAAAAAAGTCAACAAAAAAGCTATGCGAATGCGGCGGTAAATAAAAATGATGATAGGTTCTATCACCAATTAGTTCCTGCGACATCGGGGACTGTCGACTCTGCCCCGCCTGAGTTGGTGTCTGACAGATCAGAGGGAAGGTTGACGACTGTACGTGTACCAGTACCTAACCAAAAAGTGCAAAACATAAACAATAATAATAATCATTTCTCAAATCTATCAAATCTTAAAAATAACGACCGGATTACCAAATCTGGCTTTTTATTTCCAAAGTTAAAAACACAATAGACCCAGAAACCGTGCATGCATACATTTTGAAGCACATTCCATCAGCATCAGATACATCTGTGTGTGAAATTATGTAACGTGAAAATACCGAATCCAAATCATAAGTCATTTATGATTGGGGTAGATCCTGAACACAAAGGCCGCATTCGTTTTCGCGCTCCATGGAGCGAGCAGAGCTTTTTTGACGTCACGATGACGTAATTTGGGAAAACCATAATTTGACCAATTCATTGTGACGTCAAAAACGCTCTGCTCGCTCCATGGAGCTTGTAAACGAATGCGGCCAAAGAAACTGTCTACAATTATTAAAAGCATAATGAATCTTATTATTTCAGCACTAACTAAGCTTTTCAATTTCAGTATTAGAGACTCGGTGTTTCCTAAAATACTCAAAGTCTCAAAAGTGGTACCTGTTTTTAAAAAGGGTAGTACTAATGAACTCACGAACTATCGTCCTATCTCTGTTATACCGATTTTGTCTAAACTGCTTGAAAAGACACTTAGTAACAGAATTAGCAACTTTTTTGAAAGTCACAAGCTTTTCACTGAATGTCAGGTCGGATTACGTAATAAAAAATCTACGACTATGGCTATCAACAAACTTGTTGAATTAGTTAATGCCAGTTTCGACGATGGGTACTACTGTGGGACTTTATTTTGCGATCTAACGAAAGCTTTTGACTGCGTTTCATCTAATATTCTTGCTTAAAAGTTAAAATATTATAAATTCTCTTCAGAGAGTGTCAATTTGATTAATTCTTATTTGACTGACCGGTCGCAGCTCGTGAGCTTAAACGGAAAGTCATCCGAACTTTGTCGTGTACACTATGGAGTGCCTCAAGGGTCAATACTTGGACCTTTGTTATTTATTATTTATATTAACGACTTAGTAGGCTGTGACACCTCGGCTGATTTTGTCCTTTACGCAGATGATACAACCATAGTTAGAAAGGCATGGTCATCTAAGTGAGTCTCAAACTATTGTCACTGACTGGTTTGTGGCCAACCAGTTGAGCATGAATGATGCAAAGAATCAGAAGCTAATTTTGTCTACTCGTGCCACCAGTAATATTCCCAACGATCCTATCAAATTTCTTGGAGCTAAAATTGACTCAAAACTCTCATGGATATTACATCTGGCTGATGTATGCAGCAGTGTGGCATCGGGTGTTTTTGCGTTGCGGACACTTGCTTCCACAATCTCAAAAGAAGCAGCTTTGACGGTTATTTTGCTTGTGTGCACTCTAAAATTTTCTATGCTATTCTAGCCTGGGAACATGCGGCTGATACAGTGAGAGTGTTTGCCCTGCAAAGGAGGGCTATTAGAATCCTCAGTAATATCGGTTACAGAGACAACTGCCAATTTTATTTTACAAAATTGAAAGTTTTTACTGTATATTCACTATACACATGTCTCGTAGGGGAGAGTGGACCACCATGAGACTAAAAAAGTTAATCCTATTTTTCTTAAAAACTTTTATTTTAAATAACAAAAATATTGTAAACTCCAGTTAATATTAAGATTATTTAAGGGTATAACAAAAAAAAATGTTAGTTTTCTTCATTTAAAGAAAATACAACAACTTAATTGTTTTTCCAGTTGTCTCATGGAGCCCCACAACAAAGGCAACCATGAGACATGGCAGAAACATGAACAAAAACTTTTATTTGTACGTACTTAAAAGATAATAACAAGATTCTATATCTAAGAAATTAATATATTTTCTCAGCAGTAAAAGAATAATATTTATAAGAAAAAAAATTCTCATTTTTATTATTTAACGTAGGTCAAAATTGCTAAAATTTATTTCAAACTTGAAAAATGATTGCAATCTTTTTGTCTGACCGAGAACACATGGTGGCAGCAAAATCATTTTAACGTCTTGAAGTGCAACATGTGCAATGTCAGGTTGAACAGGAAAAACAAAATGCCGGTCGAACTTCAATGACTTCCTTAAAAAACTAACTTCAACTTCATTAGAACTTGCGTCACAACTTGTGACTTTGCCTATGTAAAAAACTTTTTGTTTTGATTGAAATTCGACCAGCACATAATCATTTATTGTTGGATTTCTTTGAAGTTCTTCAAACGCCATAGGATCAGGTTGTGGAATCCAGTCTGTCTCTTCATCGGAACTTTCAATGGGCACATCTTCATCTTCTTCTTCATCCGAAGATATTTCTTTTAATAGAGGCTTTATTTTCTTAGAAAAAACGTTTTTCTTAGCTGCTTCCTTTTTGGTTAAATTTCTTTTCCTATTCTGTTTTTCTTCCTTTTCTTGATGCTTAAGTTCAATTCGATCTTTTTCTGGTGTATCGGTAGGTACAATGCTGGTTGCTTTTTTCCGATGGCTATTTGACAGTTTTCTTTCTCCAGCCTTAGGAAAACCTCGAAAAATTTCCGGGTTTACAAATTTCTCTGTGGTGTTGATTTTGCCTATCATACGTTCAGGGACGTCTATATCCGGAGATGTTAAATTATTTGAGCAGGAGGCCCCTTCTGATAAAGGTGAAGATGTGGTTGGTGCTGTAAGTGGAATAGTTAACTTTTTCCAGATTGTCAAAAAAAATTTTTACGTTATGTTCGTTAAAAGATGATGCTCTTGAAAGGCTGCAGCCTTTAAGTTGCCTAATACTAAGGTTGGGGTGCCTTTTTAAAAATCCGTACAACCAGTCTATCCCAGCCATCTTAGTACGACGCCAACTTGCAGGTATCTTAATTGAATTAAGATGCGCCATTTCATAAGCTAAAGTTCTTCCGTAACACATCTAGCTAGCTCGTTTTCTTGGTTCTCGTTAAAAACTAAACGGTGTTTGTAATTACTCTTCATGGATGACTCTCCTATTGCGTCTATGTTACATCGTGTTTTTTCACGTATCTTTGTAGAGTTTGGAAAGATACACCATTTTCTTGAGCAGCTTTTTGAAGTGAGAGTTTTACTCCATTATCTCCTTCCTTACTAGATGTCTCCACAAATAATTATAGACAATATTTCAGTGTCTCACAGTGGCCCAGGTCTCATGGTGGCCCACTCTACCCTACATGTAAAAAGTCATGAAAACTCATACAACACACAGGAAAGCATCCAATACCATCATACGAGAACCAAAGGGAATATACCATACGGACTTTTGTAGAATTCATAAATTGCAAACTGGGATATCTTATTACGGTCCTAAATTCTTCAATCTGTTGCCATCTCACATAAAATCGTTACCTTTTCTGCAATTTAAAACAAAAATAAAAAAATATTTGATTGTTAAATCATTCTACTCGATCAATGAATTTCTTATTAATGACTTTTCTGATTTGTTATAATTTACATAAAATTGTAGCATTATACATATAGATTTAGTATTTTTATACTATCAAATTCATTAACTATTTTGACGTGTGTACCTTTTGCTATAAGCACGAATAAATTTTGATTGTTTTGTTTGTAGATTAATTTTTATTGTGAGGTTTTGTTTTAGTTAAGTGTTATCTTAATGTGTTTTGAGTTCTAAATATTGTTCTGATTTTATGATTTTCAGCTATTCGTTTTATTCTGTCAGAAATACCACGATGTATGAAAAGGTTTGTAAAAGGTAAAATTTGTTTTTGGTTTCCAGATGGATATTTTCGGTCTAGAAAAAGTGTCGGACGTGTTTATACAGAGCTCTGTTTTAGATTGCATATTGCAAGTGAAATAATACTTGGAAAGTCGCGGTTTTCGCACTGGTGGTGGAGTTTGGTGTCATTAATCCGTTTGGATGTATTTTTGAACTGTCCGATAATCCGGTTAGCGGTAAATCAATAAATAAGTGTGAACAATAGAAATTGAATCAATTTCTGTTTTTATATAAAAAACAGATAAGACGTGATAAGGCGGTCAGCGAGTTCGTAGTGATGGAGAGCGCGGACGGAGATGATCTGGGTGGAATTAATTGTTTTAAGTGTAAGGTACTGTTTGAAGATGCAAAGAGCATTGTTCAGTGTGTGGAATGCTACTATCATGGCAAATGCGAAGATGTGGATCTGCGAGGGTTTCATTTGAGAAGTGTGGACGATGCAGTGATGATAATGGTTGTCCGAGACCGAGAAAGCGAAGCAGGGTTGAAGATGGTATCGATCAGAGTCTCATTGAAGGCATACACCGTACTTTAAGTTCGCTGCTGAAAACCCCAGTGTCGCTCACTCGGTCCTGCCTACGTATGCTTCGACTGCGGCTAAACCATCTAATAACAGCAAGGTCCTATTGATTAAACAAAAGGGTCAACAAAAAGATGTGAAACAAGTAAAAAGGATTTGCAAGACAGAGTCAATCTGGAAGAGCTGGGCATTGGCGTCTCAATGGGACGTCCAACCAGAGATGGGGGACTGGTGCTTACTTGTGGAAATGAAAAAGAGATCTCTGCAGTCCAATCGGAGATTCAAACCAAACTTGGAGGTGACTATCAAGTAGATAGGCCGAAAACACGGGAGCATAGAATTAAAGTTGTCGGTATTCATGAGGATCAGTATGAGGCTACAGAAGAACAAATTATAGAAACAGTTGCTAAACAGAATGACCTTCGAGTAAACAACCGAAACTTTAAAATGACGATTCCCTCCCTCACCAGCGTGTTGGTCGGTGTTCGCACTTTTTCTGGGGTTTACCACCTTATTTGAGCCCTTAGCTACCCTCATTTTGCTCATTGCGGTGTCCACCTGCCACCTGTTTGCTAGTTTGGTGCATTGTTTGTCTAATTTTAACTTTACATCTTGTTGTATGAATGGTTGCGGCTTTAACCTTTTTAGTGTTAATCTTTGACTGATTTGTGGGTTGCAGAACTATCTACCGGTCGTCACTTTGGTTACTGATTTTATTGTAATCCCCTCTTAAACGCTCCCCCTGCCTTCGAATTAACGGCTTATCATTGCGGTTTTTTCGAAAAATGTTGCACCTCCATTTTGTTTCCTGTTCGATCGCCTCTGCCGTGGATGGTGGATTAAATCTAAAGTTATCTTTTTTCTCCCCATAGGGTCTAACCCAGCCCTTAAAAATGGGTCTAATTTAAGGTTTTTGTTTTGTGATTAAATATGTAGTGTCAGGTTTTTTTCTCCATAATCAGGTAATTATTCGATTTTAAACCTTTTTTTATTAATACTACATGTGTTAAATTTTATAGCTTTATTCCTCCCTTTAAACAACTTTTTAAATTCACAAAATTTTTATAACATGGGTCTCACTGTCTCCCCTTTTCAATAAAGACAGTCATTGATTGTCGGGTTGAGGTAGGTTTTCTCGTTTCTTAAACATCTGTTACACATAAGTAGAGTAAGTTATTCTTGTAGCTCCTGAAGATGGCCATTTATATGTCCGAAACTAGTAGAGCAGGCTTTACCCTTTGAAGGTCGAAATAAAGTATTGTGGAGACGACTGCGTGTCATTCCCTTCCTTTTGTATTTAAAATGAAGATTCTTAGAAGAATGCAGTTGTTGAACAGGAAATTTAATTTAATTGTGGAAGCCGATTCTGATACTTATAACTCACTGGTTTGTATTATGATTATGGTATTATCCAATGCTATAATTGTAATAAATATGGACACTTTCAGAAAGAAAAACAAAAAGACCTGTGCTAAATGAGCATGACATCAAAGATTGGCAGGGAGTTTCCGCCAAATGTACAAACTGCATTACATTTAATGAGAAGTATAATATGAATTTGAAGACCGATCATGTAGTATGGGATGACGCAAATTGTGAAACCTACCAGCGCATCGAAAAATCCCGGAAAAACAAATTCCTCCAATAGCAATTAGATGTAAATATAGCCCTAACATCCAGTGTTTTATACGTTAATTGTCAAGGTTACTTAAATAATAAAGACAATATAATGATGCTGTTGAATGACTTTGTCGGAAACTCATGTGTGTGCGGATGTGGAGCAAGTCGAATTGAGCATCGTCGGTTATCGTATGGAACAGTGTGTGACGACTAACAGGAGAACTGGGGGAGTTTTGATGTTGATGAGGAGTGAGTTTAAGTATAAGTTTAAAACAGTGCAATGTGTTGATAATTTTGTGTGGATGTTGTCTGTCGAGATTTATATGTTTAGGATAAGATATCTTTTTACATTTTTATATCATCCGCCACAGACCGAGACTGCTAGATTTGTTCAGTTCTTTAGACAATATCTAGGGCTTAAGTGTGTTCGGTGGAGTCAATGTAATTATGGGAGATTTTAACTTTGATTTGATAAAACCATCTTTTTATGGTGAAAAGTTAATATCGAATGTGTGTTCAAATGGATTCTCCCAAGTTGTTGACGTTCCCACGCGGGTGACTGATAGGAGCCAGACATTGATTGATTACATAATTACCAATGACAAGAACCTCATCAAACAAAAAAGATTAGTGATCACTGTATATTGTCCGTTTGTCTTGATTGTAAATTAAATAAGGTTCCGAATATAATAAAGCGTTATCGTTCAATGAAGAATTATGATGTGAATGTATTGCATGACTACTTTATTGGTGTGCCCTGGATGAATGGAAGTGGAGATGTGAATGTACTTGCGAATAGTTTTGTTGACGATATGGAATCGATTTTAAATAGTATTGGTCCTAAAAAAGATGACGCTTTTAAACCAAATTATTTGAATAAAGAGTGGATAACAGAGTGTGAGAGAAAATATGCAAATTTGTATATTAGAGCGATTGGACAGGGCGGTGAAGATGCTTGGGCGGAGTACAAAAGAATGAGAAATTATATAGTGACACAGATAAAACATGAAAAAGAACGATATTTTAAGGAAATGATTGATGACAATAACAAAAATTCTATTGTAATGTGGAAGAAACTAAAATTGCTATTGCCCGGTAGACAGCACACAACACCTGATGAGATCAAATTTGAGCATCAAACAATAACTGATGAATTTCTAGCGGCCCAAGAATTTATTTATAAATATTTTATTACAAGTATTAATGACATTATAGACGGCATTCCTAAATACATACCACCTGAACAGGTTTTTCTGACTGTCCCTAAGGTATTTGCTCATTTTAGCAAATTGAAACAACTGTCTATGAAAGATATGAAGAATATTTTAGCCGATATGAAAAATGTCGGAGGGGGCGAAAGTGGAATCTCGAAGAAGGTCTTGTGTGATGTCTGCTGTGTGGCTGGAAATCGTTTGTTGGATATAGTAAACACGTCGTTATGTAATGGTGTGTTTCCTGAAAGATGGAAGAAATCAACTCATCATTCCTGTGCCAAAAGTTTCAGATACGACTCTTTATAATCAATGTAGACCTATGAATACAGTTCCGGTTTACGAAAAGGTGCTGGAACTGGCGGTAAAGAAACAGTTACAAGAGCACTGTGATATCAACAGTCTTTTGGTGGTCAATCAGTCTGGTTTCCGTGAACGTCACTCGTGCGAGTCTGTGGTTGTAAATTTGTGTGACATTTTTTAAAAAGAAATAGATAACGGTAATTATGTCCTGGCAGTCTTTTTGGACTTTAAAAGAGCATTTGAAACGGTTGACAGGGGGCTGTTGTTGCGCAAGCTTAGCGGCATGGGCGTGAACGATATGGTTTTGGGTTGGTTCGAGTCATACTTAACCAATAGGCATCAATTGGTTAAACTTATAGAATGTACATCTGATTCTCTGGAGGTTCTGTATAGTGTTCCTCAGGGGACCGTATTGGGTCCTCTATCATTTTTATTGTATGTCAATGATATTGTTATGTAAGGATATATTTTCGAAATAATAGGCCCGTTTTCCCAAAAATAAGTTTAATAACTGAAACCGTACACGCTCGTCAACGTATTAACAGGTACTACCCATTTTCTATTGATTTACATGCCAGCGCACACCTTTGTGCTCCTTTCGTAAATCTCAAACTTATATAATCATTCCTAACAAAATCAATATTCTAAAGTAAACAAACCCAACAATAACGATACATTTTAAACTCAATATTAATATTTTGCTAACAGTTAGTTGTGTAAATGAATGTAAAATTGAACTATTTGCCGATGACACCATGCTTTATTTGGCTGGGAAGAATCTGGACTTTATGCAGAACACTATAAATTGTGAACTGGGCAAGTTATTCAAGTGGTTATGTATCAATAAGCTTTGTGTTAATGCTTCAAAGTCAAGGTTTTGTGTATTTGGTAAAAAAGCTCACTTGAGGCGAGTAAATTTTGAACATTTGAACATAACCATTAACAGCCAGAGAGTTGAGTTCGCTCACCAGATCAAGTACTTGGGTGTTTTATTTGATTCGTGTTTGGACTTCCACGCTCCTGCTGATTGTGTCACACGCAAATTTACGAAAAAAGTTAGCTTTATTGCCACAGTGGGGGGTCAATTATTACTCGGTACCAGATTATTATTGTATAATAGCATAGCTGCCCCACATCTGGAATTCTGCTTTTCTCTGTTGTACAACTTGCCATCTTTTAAAATTGATCAAATTCAGGTTGTGCAAAATCGAGCAATGCGAACAATTTTAAAGTGCAATTATCGGTCAAACAAAAAACTGTGTTTAGCGTTCATGTATTTGCTTTTAAGTTAAGAAACATTCTGTTGCCTTCTCACATTTGTGACAAGATTAAGGTTTTCAGAGATATTCACAACTACAGTACAAGGCATTGCTCAAATTTTGCATTAATAGAAAAATGTAATTCTTGTCACATGCACAATTCTATACTGTATGGAGGCTTGCTCGATTTTAATATGCTGCCTAGTGCTTTTAAGGACTGTAAAGATTTGAATGTTTTTAATAAATTAATTCGTAATTACGTATTGTCTTTAAAATTTTAATCTGTTTTACTATACCTGACTGATATTTTATTTTCTTTAATTTTTAGTACTGTAGTTTTAAGTTTACTTTGACATGTACTTGTTTTTCCTTATAGCCTCGTGCTAAATAAAGACTATTATTATTATTATTAGTGTTTTGGATGTTCTAAATCTCTAAAACATTTATTAATAAATGTTTCAGGAGGGTCATTTTCTTTTAGAACATTTTTAATGAACAATTTTTCTTTAAATAAAATTTTACTTTCCTTTTTTTAACTTAATTTAATTTCTTAAAATAAACTTTTTAAAATACCTTTTTTACTATTATTGGATGATTGGATTTGTCGTTTAAATATCTATTTTTGTGTGTGTATACTTTTGTTTCAAATTTGTTTATATCTTTTTTGATTAGAATGTCCAAGAATGGAAGTTCGTCATTTTGTTCAGTTTCTGTTGTAAATTTGATTGTGGGTTATATTCAATTTATGTGTGTTAGAAATAGGTTGAGATTATTATTACCGAATGGATATATTGAGAAAACATCATTAATATATCTCCACCAAATTGTTGGTTTATAATTAAAATTATTAATGTTATTTTATATTAGAAATAATGGAGAACCTATTACCGTACCAGAATTTTATTGGTTAATAATCATCTCCATATTGGAAGAATGTTGTTTTTACACAAATTATTAAAAGTTCTAAAATAGAGTTTATGCTTAAGCTTGTACGTTCCCCAAGACTTGAATCATTTTGCAATTTAGATCTAACAATTGAAAGAGTTTTGTCAGCTAGGACGTTTGTGAATAAACTTAGAACATCAAAACTTACCTGAATATGATTTGAATTAATGTCGATATGTTTGAGTTTTTCAAGAAAGTGAGAAGAGTATTTTTATGTAAGAATCTATGTTACCTACTAAAGGATTTAAAATGTTTAGTAAGTAGCAAGCTAATGAGTGAGTAGTCGAATTTATACTAAGTATAGTCCGTCTAGAAAATATCCGGACAAATTAAAACTGAATTATAATTTTCCTCTGTACATTTTTATTATGTGAATATTAAAATTAGGCAAAACCCATTTTATTTACTAATACAACACCCATTAAACTCTAAACACTTAACTAAACATCCAGGTACACCCGAAACCAGGTCAAAGCCATATTGTTCCGTGATGGTGGCCCAGGCCTCTAAAACGGACTGAATCAATTCTTGTTTATTTCGGGGCGCTGCTCGTTCTACTTCAATCTTCATTAGTCCCCATATGTTCTCAATGGGACTGAGGTCTGGGGAAGTTGCTGGCCACAGAATTGTTGCAATTTGGTGTTCTTGCATCCAAGCTTGAGTATAGGCAAAAGTATGGCATCTTGCTGAAAACGCCACCATTCTGAGTATAAAACATGAGCCGTTTCAAGAAGAAAACCACTTAAAATTTCACAATATTTTGGACTCTTAACGGTGCCATCAACTATACAAAGAGGAGTAGCACCACGCTGAGATATGGCAACCCAAACCATTATTTTAATGGAAAACTTAGAACACTGAACGGTAACTTTTTCTCTTGAGAGGATTCTTAGATGATTTGCACCAAGCTGAATACAATTTTTGGAAGATGCGATATAATTCAATGAGAGTTGAATGTAATCTCTCAACTGGACTATTACTGTTGGAATTACCAGCTGTTGTAAAGTGTAATTTAATTTTGTGAAGTTTGCAAAATTCTAAGAGCAAGGACGTTTTAAATTCCGTACCATTGTCACATGTTATTTGTTGAGGTAGGCCATGGTGACTGATAAAAGTTGCAAGATTATCTAACACAATTCTAGCGGTGCAAGCTGGTTGGAGTTCATAAGCTTGTGCATAACGCGAAAAGACATCAATAATTGTGAGAAACTTGACACTATTAATTTGGAATACGTCCATGTGAATGCTCTCAAAAGGTTGTAGTGTTGAAGGTGTAGGAGAAATACTGAAATTAATTTTCGGTGGATGTCTGTCGTATTTCGTTTGTTGACAAATTTCACAATTATTCACATAAGTTGTCAGATCTAATTTCATGTTTGGCCAGTAATAGAGCTTTTTTAGGGTCATTAAACCTTCATTAATACCACGATGACTTTTATTATGATGATATTCAATGAGTTGGTTTTGACGATTTTCATCCTCAATGTCTGTTTTGGCTGGAGGAGCTTTTTTTTAAATAAATTTCCCTTGTAAATCAAACACAATTTATTTTCAGCTTTCGCTCCAAAACCCTCTTTTTCACACTGTTAACATCTAACCTAATTAATTCTATTGTCTTCTGTCATTTTTCATTTTCGATAATTCCTTGACACACGCGACACTGTGGAGAAACGCACGACTGACAGACACTAGAGATGGGCGCACACTTGTTCTGCACATTGGCCGGAACATGCCCCCCACCTTGAAGGTCCCCTTCAAATCTGACAACTTCAGAGGACTGTTGTTCTTCGCCGTCTAATATTTCCGTGGGAAGCACACACAGTTTGGCAAATGACCGCTTCACAACTCCTTTGGCAGTCTTGACAGAAGCAACCCTAGCTATGCCATCAGCACCAAGATGAACTTCGATGATGCGACCCATCAGCCATTGTAGCGGTGGCGTGTGATCTTCTTTAAGCAGAACCAAGCTTCCTCGTTTTAACACACCATCGTGAACGTGCGATTGCCATTTTGTCCTCACTTGGAGTTCGCTGACATATTCCAACGACCACCTGGTCCAAAAATGCTGTTTTAACTGCTGTACTCTTTGGAAGTGGGATAATCTCGTCTCCTTGGTTTCTCGAATGTCGGCCTCTGGGAGTGACGTGAGTTCTCTTCCAATTAGGAAGTGGGATGGTGTAAGAGCAGTAAAATCGGATGGATCAGAGGAAATTGGAGTTAGTGGGCGGGAGTTTAGGATAGCTTCTATTTCGATTAAAACCGTTAATAGCTGTTCATAAGTTAACGACGCGTTGCCTACTACTCTTTTTAAATGTGATTTACAAGACTTAATGCCAGCCTCCCAAATACCCCCAAAATGAGGCGACATACTCGGTATAAAATGCCAGGTTATATCTTGGTTTGAAACACTCTCTGATATGAAATTTTGTGAATTTTTAAGAAATTTACCCAAAGCCACCAGTTCATTTTTGGCCCCCACAAAATTGGTGCCGTTATCTGAATACACGTTTAATGGTTTTCCCCTTCTTCCAATAAATCTTTTAAAGGCAGCCATAAATGCTTCAGTGGTCAATTCGGTCACCAATTCAATGTGTACCGCCTTGGTCGCAAAACACACAAATAAACATATATAACACTTCGATTTTTTAGAGCCCCTACCTTTTCTATCTCTTATTAGTAATGGACCTGCAAAGTCAACACCCACATTACTGAAAGGTGGTGCAGGGTTCAGTCTGGATTCAGGTAAAAGACCCATCACAGGAGCCTTTATCCTTGGATTGGCTCTAAAACATTTCACACATTTAAACACGGTAGCTCTCGCAAGACTTCTACCTCTAAGAGGCCAGTATCTTTGACGAATGGAGGATAACAATAATTGTGGACCAGCATGCAAGAGTCTTAGATGTTCGAAAGAAAATAAAAGCTTAGTTAGAGGATGGCTATGTGCAAGAACTATAGGGTATTTCCTTTCATATTTGACATTGGCAAGTGTAAGTCTTCCCCCCACCCTCAAAACACCCTCTTTATCCAGAAAAGGATTTAATTTCGTTAAACAACCCATAGTTATTCTTGAATTTGGCTTGTTTAGCTGTTGGATTTCAGAGAAAAATGACTCATACTGAGCCAACTTAACCAAAGTGTTTTCCGCCTCATTCAACTCCCTTGCCGATAAGGGACCTACATTTTTTAAACTTGATCTAGTATTTTGTCGAAACCTTAAAATATAAGCCATTATGCGACGCATTTTGGAAATCTCTCAAATGTAAACAACGAACAAATCTCCACCTTAAATATTTGAGCCTTTTTCTTCAACTCAGGAACTTCACCTTGTGGTTGAAAACGCGTCATAGGCCATGAATCCTGAGTTTGAGAGAGCCAAAATGGCCCATTCCACCATAAGTCACAACTACCAATTTGGCTTGGACAAACACCTCGCGATAAAAGATCTGCAGGGTTCTCCCTAGTAGACACATAGTGCCACTCAGACATTGAAGTAAGTGATTGTATTTGAGCTACTCGATTACTAACAAATGTTTGAAGAACACCAGATGGGGTATGTATCCAGCTTAATACAACCGTAGAATCACTCCACAAGAAACAAGAATTAACTGGAAATGTTATCGAAGAACGCACCTTCTGCAGTAGATTTGCTAATAATAGAGCAGCACAGAGTTCCAGCCTAGGTATACTCAGCGACTTGAGAGGACATACCTTACTTTTACCACACATAAGCTTCACACTAATCCTACCACTTACATCAACACTACGTATGTACACACATGCTCCATACGCTTCCAAGCTGGCGTCAGAAAACCCATGTATTTGAATTTCCACAGGATTTACACAGAGAACGTGCCTAGAAATTCTTAAATTATTCACCTGCTCGAGATTTTCCTTAAACTTACACCAATGTCTCTTAATGTCCAGGGGAAGTGAGTCATTCCAGTTGAGATTCAGAAGCCATAACCTTTGCATCACAATTTTAGCTATGACTATGCAAGGACTCACTAAACCCAAAGGATCAAATAATTTTGCAATGCAAGAAAGAACTACACGCTTAGTGACTTCAGTGTTATCATCAAATTTTTCAACATAGAACATGAATTTGTCTTGTTCACACGACCAGTAAACACCTAACGCCTTATGTTGACTCTGATTACCAAATATAACATTTGAATTTGCTTCTGACCTGATATGCCTAATTACCTCTTCGCTGTTAGAAGCCCACTTTTGAAGTTCAAAACCAGCAGATTTTAAAATATTAGCCACCTCCTTATAGATTTTTAAAACTTCTGCTACTGATTGGCCTCCTGTTAACAAATCATCCATGTAAAAGTCCCTTTCAATAACTGAAGAGGACTCAGGAAAAGCTTCCCTATTTTCGAGGGCTAATTGTTTTAGACATCTTACCGCTAAAAATGGGGCAGAAGCTGTGCCGTAAGACACAGTGCACAGCTCAAATGTTTTCAACTTCTCTGAAGGATCACCACGCCAAAGAACTCGCTGAAGGCACCATTGATCTTTCTTCACCATAATCTGCCTGTACATCTTTACCACATCAGTAGTGAGTACCACATTATGTTGCCGGAACCTCAGCATCAAAGAAACCAGGTCATCTTGTAGCACCGGACCCACTAGCTGAATATCATTAAACGATTTTCCGGTATCTGTCACTGCGGACCCATCAAAAACGACCCTTAATTTAGTTGTTTGGCTATTCTCATTTGAAACACCATGATGTGGAAAATAATATGAAACAGCTGACTCACTTTCATTCTCACATTCAATCATATGACCCAAAGCCTTGTATTCCTCAATAAAATTCACATACTTACTCTTAAACTCTGGTTTCTTTTGAAACTTGGTTTCCAAAGACTGAAATCTGTTTAAAGCAATTTGCCTTGAATTTCCAAGCACTTGAGGAGACTCTTTAAGTGGAATTTGTACTACAAACCGTCCGTCATTGTTTCTGGCTGTAGTTTTAACGAAAATCTCTTCACACACCTTTTCTTCAGCTGATGGAATCCTAGTAAACGACACTTCCTCAATTTCCCAAAACCGAGACATTTGTTCTTGAAGATCAAGATTAGATGACAGGTTGCAATAAAGCCTTTGTGTAGGATTGTGGGATGAAACTTCTCCACCAAGAACCCAACCAAATTGAGTTTTTTGCAGTGTAGGCATCTTAGTACCTAGACGAACTTGTCCAACACACAACAAGTTTAGGTAAATTCCAGATCCAATTAAAACATCAATGTTACCAGGAGTATTAAATGTTGGATCAGCTAACTGTAAATTAGTTGGAATTTGCCAAGGTGAAGCATTAACATACTCAACAGGATATACACCACTGATTTTAGGAATGACAATTAGTGACAACTCTGATTTAAATGAATTAAAACGCGACTGAATTTGGGCACAACACCTGTATTGTAAATTACATGTGTTTTGACCAACACCCACAATCAAAGTTGGCAATTTGATTTTATTTAGACCCAATCTATTGCAACACTCTTCACTTATTAGATGGCTTTGACTGGCTCCATCCAATAAAGCCCTACATACCTGAGGAACACCTTGTGAATCTAAAATCTCAACTAATGCAGTTTGCAATAGTACTTGAGGAGTTACACCACCAATCCCACTAGTCAAAGTAACACTATTATCAATATTTGTTACCAGTTCTCTAGCATTTGAATCTAAATTCCCTTCTCCTTGTCGATTTGAAGCACTCCTGTCAAAATGTAAAATTGTGTGGTGTTTCAATTTACACTTTTTGCACGCAAAATTAGATTGACATGACCTTGAGGCATGACCACACCGTAAACAGTTAAAACACAATCTCAACTCTTGAACCTTTTTTACCCGTGAATCAACTGGCAAATTTAGAAACTCTACACAACTTTGAATATAATGAGAACCACCACAAACAACACACTTGACTGTTGGACTATTATTTAGAGTTGCCAACCCATAAACTGGTCTATTTTTATAGTTACTACTTTCCTTAGCTTTATTTGTGCTTTGACTCCACTCACCTGAAGTCTTTCCACCTCTGGCCACCTCCAAAGTCTCTAACATGTCTGCTCTCCTCCTGAAGAAATCCAAGAACTCCTCTAAAGTCGGAAGAACATTTTCCTCTACACTCAAATTTAAACTTCCAGCTTGTTCCCCTCTTAGTAATTTTATATCTGCAGACAAAAACTTTTTTTCCTCCCACTCCATTTCTGTTTTTTTATCCAATTTTGCACTCAAGATAAATATCAATAATGAGTCCCATGAATCAGTTGGTTGTTTTAATGTTTTAAGGCTTTGTATATGTTTTGACACTGAATCAACCATCACTCGTAAGTTAACACTGGACTCAACTGTTACATGGGGTAAATTAACTAAGGCTTTAATGTGATTTTGGATAAGGACATTATTGTTATTATATCTTGTACACAACATATTCCAAGCAATATGATAGTTACTATCAGTTGTTTCCACTCCTCGTATAACCTGAGCTGCACCACCCTCCAGTGATGCTCGTAGATAATGAAACTTTTGTACATTACTCAGGGACACATTTGAATTAATGAGAGAATCAAACAAATCTCTAAACTCTAACCAATTTTTATACTCACCAGAGAATTTTGTAAGATTTATTGGAGGAAGCTTTAACCCTTGATGTGGTAACTCACCACATGCAATACCACTGGTGACATTGGGCAACATTGGGGTGTTTGTACTGACAATATTATCACTAGTTATGGGCATAACAAAATAACTGTCAATTATTCCTTTTGCCTCTGCACTTAATTCAAAAAACACATCCTCAAACCCAGCTCTTTCCTCAAGTTGATCCATAGGATTGATAGACATTAATTCAATTTGAGTTTGAATGTCATCAAACTCCCCTATAAGTTCAGAATACTTATCAAGACGTTTCTGAAGCTCTATAATCACTTGTTTGTCAGTTGATTGTATATCTAACTTAAATTTGGTTTGCTTTGCTGTTTCCAAATAAGTTTTAAATAAAGTTTGTTTTGATTTAATAACACCTCTTTTTTTAACTAAAAGTTTAAGTTCATCCTTGTCTTTTTCCTGCATGATTACTCGAGATTAACACTACTCTACACTTAGAAAACACCTCAAATTTGGAAATATGTAAGCAGCTAGCATTAAGACACTTAAAATTACTGCTTACCACCTCTGTTTTCGAAAAACTCCGAAATAAAAGCTATCATAAGGCACGAAAAGGATATCACAGGAACTCACGTGTTTTGCTTATTGGTTAAGTCGCTTTTTTGGACTTGGACTCTAGACTCGGCTTCACAATTTGCACACTGACGTTGAGGAACTTCCATACACCACTTAGAATCCGGCTCGACGAAGGACCATGTTTTGGCTGGAGGAGCTTTTTTTTAAATAAATTTCCCTTGTAAATCAAACACAATTTATTTTCAGCTTTCGCTCCAAAACCCTCTTTTTCACACTGTTAACATCTAACCTAATTAATTCTATTGTCTTCTGTCATTTTTCATTTTCGATAATTCCTTGACACACGCGACACTGTGGAGAAACGCACGACTGACAGACACTAGAGATGGGCGCACACTTGTTCTGCACATTGGCCGGAACAATGTCTGTTACTAATGTTCTTGTAAGTACTAGCTTATAAGAATTATGTTGAAACGTTTCTGGTAAAATGATACTGATTCTATTAGCTAAGTCTATTTCGGATTTAGCTATATATAAACAGTACAGTTTATTTGGACTTATGTGCTCTTTAAAGAATTTTATAAGTTCTTCCCAATAGTGTTCAGTAAGACACACAGAATATCGAAATTTGGTTTGAAATAAACTACTTCGAATTACGTATTAAGGCCTTTAGGTTTTAGGGTAAAAATGATTTGATTCGTATAAGTATTGAGACAATTTTCAGTTATTGGAATGTTTAAAATAGGGTCTTCTGCAGCTGAATGTACAGTTATGTCATCAGACTCTCGACTTGGGGCTTGTATTTGGATATCAGATATTACATTGATGTTGGATGTATTGGTTTCAGCTTCTACTGGTCTAATTATGTCATTTAATTCTTGGATTTCTTCTTGACTGAGACTTCGATTTCGTTCTTCTTCTATGTAGTGATCAATTTCTCGATTTATATCTCCTGGATTTCCTAGTATTGATTGATTTTCGATAGCATTAATCTCAATCCTTGACAATGCATCAGCATTTGTATTAAGAGATCCGTTTTTATATTGAACTTCATAGTTAAACTCTTCAAGTTTCAGTTTCCATCTAATTAATCGCGAATTAGGTTCTTTCAAGCTGAAAAGATATTGCAAAGGTTTATGATCAGTTATGATTGTAAACTTGCGCCCAAATAAATACGGTCGGAAGTATTTAGTTGCCCACACTATAGCGAATAGTTCTTTTTCTATTGTCGAATAGTTGGTCTCTGCCGGATTTAGAGTTCTGGAGGCATATGCTATAGGAAGGTCACTACCTATTTTTCCTTGACTCAATACAGCGCCTATAGCTACATTAGATGCGTCGGTAGTCAAAATAAATGGTTTTTCAAAGTCGGGGTACTGTAAAACTGGATCGTTACAAAGAATATTTTTACAAATTTCAAAAGTTTTTATATATTCAGGAGTGTGCTCGATGGTAGCTCCTTTCTTTAAACATTTCGTAAAGGGTCGAGTTAGTTTAGCAAAACCTTTAATAAATCTCCTATAATAACCAAGCAATCCCAGAAAAGATTTGATTTCCTTAGCGGTTCTTGGAATTTGAAATTTTTGAATTGCCATTATTTTTCTTGGATTCGGTTTTATACCATCTTTTGTTACTAAGTGGCCCAAAAATTCAACTTCTATACGTAAAAACTCTGACTTATCAAGCTGAATTTTTAGTCTGGCATTTCTTAATCTTTCGAAAACTTTTTGGAGATGTTTAATATGTTCTTCGAGACTAGTTGAAAACACAATTATGTCATCCATGTAGACAAGACATATATTTCCTTGCAATCCTTGCAGAACATTGTCCATGACACGCTGGAATGTTGCAGGTGCATTTTTTAGGCCAAATGGCATTCGAAGGTATTCAAAATGACCATTTTCGACATTAAATGCTGTTTTCTCAATCGATTTGGGGTCCATTTCTATTTGGTGGAAGCCAGAAGAAAGGTCTATAGTCGAAAAGTAAGTACATCTACCTAACTTGTCTAGGATGTCAGTAATGTTGGGTAAAGGGTAACGGTCGTCAATAGTCTTGGCATTGATACCGCGATAGTCTACGCAAATCCTCCATTTTTGCTTGCCACTAGCGTCTAACTTTTTGGGTACAATCCATATTGGACTACTCCATGGACTTTGGCTAGGACGGATTATGCCTTCTTCTAACATTTTATTTATTTGTCGATGTACTTCATTTTTATGTACAAAAGGGTAACGGTAAGTTTTTGAATGTACGGGGATCTCGTCAGTTGTTCTAATTGTGTGTTTGACTTTATTGGTAAAGGACAATTTTTGATTTTCTTGGTGGAAAACATCTGAAAATTGTTTACAAAGTTTCGTAAGAGCAGATTTTTCTTCAAGATTAAGGTGGTCACATCTTAAAGAGTCGATAATGTTAACTTTGCTATTTTTAGCACTTTCTTTTGGAAGAATATTATCCATATGAAACAATGAAAAATGTTCGTATTGTTCGTGGGAAAATAAGTGACACGGCATGGGTTCTTTGAATAGCACAGTAATGTCATTACTTGTGTAATTAAAAACTTCTGTTACTGCAAATCCGTTCTTTGCAGTGGTTAGTGTTTCAGGAAAATAAAGATCATTTAAATAGGTTTCGGGTATGATTATGTCAACATTATGGTGAGAAACAGGGACGTTTACCTTCTTGACTTCATGAGAATGTACGGTGAAACCGTAAGTTTCAAGTTGCGGTTGTCGGAATTGTATGGGAATCGTTAGTTTGTTGTTGCTAAGTTGATCATTTACAAGGTCAATCGATAGATTGAAACGTTTTAAATCATACAATCCTATAATACCGTCAAAGTATTCATGAAAATCAAATAAGATGAAAGTAATATAATCATGAACTTGAAATTCTTGAAATGCAGTATATTAGGTTATTTTACAGGTGAATTAAAAATTGTATTTGGAAAGTATTTTTCAGCAATAGAAGGACGAATTATTGAATTATAGCACCCAGTATCTACAAGTAGCTTTAAACTTGGATTTTTAATTTTGATGTAGGGTAAACTATTCAAAATCTCAGTATGCATTTCTACTGTTAGGTCTGAGAAGTTGGAGGGCTGATCTGATGAAAATTTCCATAGTTTTCTTCTGCTTCAGCGTAAGTTAATTGGTCTTGGCTTTCTCCATGGACTTCTTCATTATTAAAATGTTGGTGCATATTGTGATTTTGAGTCTGTTCGTCTTCACAAGAATAGTCAATTTGTGGAAAAGCAAATTCATCAATTTCTTGTGGATTTTCTTCCAAATGGTAAAGTTCTTGAGACACAAAATTTCTAGGTCCGTTTGGTCTAAAGTGGTTATTTCGGGATGAAAGGGGTGGCATTGTATAACGAGAACGTGTTGACATTGGTTCAGGTTTCTCAACAGGTATTTTACCGGTTGGTTTAAAAACATCTTGAGGAGGTCCGAAAACTTGTCTGTTTGTCGGGAAATGTTGATTTTGGATTGGTCGATGTTGTATATTAATAGGTCCTCGTGGAAATGCAGGTTTGTTTCCATAATTTGGAAATGATGGCTGATTATTAAACATGTTAGGTTGACTAAACCGATTGTTAAGTTTAGTTTTGATTAAAATGATTTGGAATCGGGTGTCTTTGCATATGACTTGCATTAGGTTGGTAATTTCGGTTGTAAGATGACATAGAGGGGTTTACGGGTGGATAATACGATTTATGTTGTGGTTTGTTATGAAAAGCAGATTTATCTTGTACTGGATTTTTGAAAAGGTTTTGGGTGTATTGAAAGTTTTCCTCTTCAATAATGTAATTCATTGCAGTTTCAATGCAATCGGGATTTTTCAAACGAATTATACTTTGCAAAAATCCAGGTAAGCTTCTAATGAAAGTTTTCAAACATAGTGTATCGTATTGCCGTAAATAAATCACTTTAGTGGGTTGGTCCATTACATTAGTTGGAAGTGAATTATTTTTTTGAGCAAGCGTGCTTCTTAGAACTTGTATCCTTTTAGCAAATTCTAAGGAACTTTCACTTTTATGAGGAGTTGCCATAAACAAATCCTGTTCTAGACATTCTAAATAACGTCTATCGCCGAAACAATCTGACAAAGCTGTTTTAAGTTTGTTCCAAGTATCTAATTCGTGTCTTGAACCAACTAAAATTTGAGCCCTATCAGTAAGCTTCATTCTTATAGTACGAAGTAAGTAGTTTCTTAAAACATTGTCATTAGGTTGACCATATGTTGAAAAAAGAAAGTCACCAGCTGATAGAAAACTATTCAATGTGATTATTGAATGTATTATTTCTACTCTCCTAACCAGGGAAAGTGGAAAAGCGACAGGAATACTGGGGCACTCACCCTTGGTGTTGTCAGTCTTTTCTTCCTGCGTGGTGATCCTCTAGAGCCTTATGTAGCACAACCCAAATTGAGGAAGTGATGTCCTGTTCTTCGGTAACACACGCACAGCAAACTCAATCACTTTTCGGAGTCCGAAACAGTCTATCACGTTCGATAAGAGCTGAGTAGTTGAAACTCGCGTTAACAATTGAATCGTTCCGATAACGTGACTTCGATTGTAACTGCTCTTATCCTACCGACTGCGCCAATTATAAGTTTGAAAATACAAAATCCGTTTTTAAAAACTTTATTTCTCTAACTTGGATGTGAACTATAGCAAAGCGGTCTAAAGAATGATTTGATTTGATACAATGGGTTATACTTAATACCTATGCACTGCTACTATACTAGACACTGGTCAGCTGTTATGGGTTCATAACTCATATTATGGTTCATTTTTTTCCCGTGGCAGTTACGTCATAATTTGCTCTCTAGAATTTTGACGTCATCAAGTCACATCGGCATTGAATCACTACGACAAGACTGGGAAAATCGGCCGCCATTGTTGGCTAAAAGTAAACAATGGCAAATTATTTATTTTTAATGTATATTTTACAATATTTCAATGAGTGAAAAAAAATGGTGAGGTTTTGTTTTTTGTTTGTCAATCCCAATCCTCTGACCGGTTTCGCGCCGTATTACGACTCATCAGAGAGGCTATAGGGCTTGATAACCAAAGAACAAAACCTTCATTCCAGTATGGTCAACTGGATGCCAGAAATGCCATTTGTTGTGCATCATCTGGTGACATCTGTACTCAACTCTATAAGTTAGAAAAAACAAAACCTCACCATTTTTAACCAATCAGATCGGTGTTAATGGGGCGGCAATTATGCGGCATTAATGGGGCTGTTCCTAGATTTGGGAAGCCCATTTGTACTTTCTAACTCATAAAGTTGAGTACAGATGTCACCAGATGTTGCACAACAACTATTTCAATGAGTATTTCGATTTCACCGCGATACTACGTGTGAGACTGAGATATTGTGTTTGTATTTTGATAGTTTAGTTTTGAAAATGCCAACTTCCGAATATACTTTACAACTATCAAGGGGCCTAGTGAAACCACCATTCTGAAGGAACTAGTGTTTGTATATATAAGTACAGAAAATGATGTCTTTCTAAAAAAAAAAACACTTACAATGAAATATAGGTATATATTTCTTACTCTCAAGAAGAGTTTTTACACGAACACTACAAAACCAAGTTAAGCCAGTGGTTCTCGAAGTATTTAGCAGAAGGGTGATTTACCTAATATTATAAAAAAGAAAAAAATACTAAATAGCTTATGTTTCAGGTATCTTCTTTGTAGTGCCTAATCTGGGAATTTGCTTATCATGCTTTGAATGGATCCAATTTTGAAAATTTACCATTATCAATTGCTCGAAAAGACTCTGAACAAAAGGTGTTTGAAACCATGTTTGTAGTGATTTCATTACTTTATCAAAATCCATATGCAGTGTGTTGAAAAAAACAAATTTCTAGTAAGTTACAGGTAACTTAACTGTGGGATTTTATTGTTGGCTAGGTTGGATGATAGATAACTAGCTGCATGAATTATTTCATTTCATTTTCTTCGCGTTTTTGCGTCCCTCTCTCTCTCCCTCGCTGTCAACTGTCTACCGTCACTACATCTGTCAGCCGTCTAACTATGGAGGTATTAAGCACCACCTTACCTCTAATTACTCTCACAAACCGTAACACTGCCCCCTCTTAAAGCTGATCGTCCCAATCCGCTTCATCTAGTCCCTGGTACTTCTTGAGGCTGTATTTTAAACACTCTTTAACAAATCCATCTTGAAGGCGGCCATAAGAATTTACAAAGTTATCATCCATATCTCGGAAACCAATGACAATAGATTTTTTCTAATTATGTGATCGTGTTCTACGTAAAAAAGTGCCTTAATAATGTCTTAGTTTCAAAACTCTCTTTGGCTTTGTTAAAGAGTGTTTCAAATGCAGCCTCTGACGTTTTCCCAATTTTCCGGAAAACGGAGAAACATGATTTAATTTGGAAACCGGAAATAAGTTTCACATAAAATTCTCTAAAACTTTTCCCATTTAACCGACTCTGTAGCTCTTACGGTTACAGAGATCCCAATACATGTAGAACCAATTTGGGACACACTGTATGTTTTTTATGCAAAAGCTTATAAAAAGATATACTTTTAGTTTCAATGTATCTTATAAACTTTGTAGAACTTATGTAAAAACATGATGTAAGTAGATTAAATGAAAAAACACTTATCTATTCCTATTTTACTGACCAAATACTTGTGTTTTGGTTTAAGTTGTTGAGGCTTTCTCTGCTTTTGCATATAAATATGGGAAAGATGATCTTTTGTAATCAGTCTGGAACAGAAAAGAAAGAATAACTGTGAAACTATGATTAATTTTTTTCCCGTGGCGGTTACGTCATCAAGTGCTCCGCCATATTGAAATTTACGCACGTCGTTTATTACAAGCTAGGCTATACATCTTTTTAATCACCTGTTTGGACGTTGCCGTATTGACAAATTCCTCCTTTAAACCTCACAATATGTATCCTTCATTAAGCAATTATAAATGAAAATGAGGAAACGTTATTGTTTTGAAAAAAAAAACGAAGAATGTTACATGTTTTGCATGCAATAAATACTTTTTTCTACAAACATTAAATAATGATGCATTTTTCGCTTCCAAATCTCAACGACAAGTTACCCTTTACTGAAGAGTTTACTTTATCGCGCGTTGCCAAGGGTAGCGAGCGATAATAGTTATTTACATTACTAGTGGGGTATGAGCATTTTTATAGTCACGAGTGGGACTGTGGACACTTGTGGTGATCACACGAGTACGTTAATTTGCCATACCCCACGGGTGATGTACAACATTTTATCTACGACCATCAGAAGCAGCGTAAAGTAAGAAGAAAATTCATATTTTGTGCAATGTGAACTATTTAGGAACGTCTCGTATATGCTTGCTACGGGTAGTTATTTGTTACCCTTAAATTTTGTCATCTACGCTGTACTGTTTTGGTGTTGTTGCTATGGTGGCCATTTGTTTCCACATATTACTTAAGCGACAATTTAACAGTGTCAGTCACAAATTTTTTAAAGTGCATTTCGTTATGAACATGTCTGAAGAACTTCCGTCAGATATTGAAGAAGCTGCCGCAAACGTGGTATTTGGCTTGTTGCCTGCCAAGTCAAAGGAGAAATATGAAAAAATGTATCAAAGTTATGTTTAAATTCAATAAACAATTACAGCAGACATTTTCATTTAAAGTTGTTTTATCGCACTAGTGCGATAAAATCGATTATTATCGCACTAGTGCGGTAAAATCGATCATTACGTAACTCAAAATGAGCTATGTAATGAATGATTACCATGCTAGGAGTAGATAAAAAAAATTTTGCGTGCTGTCCAGAGCAACGGCACTGCATACCATTACTGGAAATGTCAGTGTCACCAGTTTGATGTCAGTATTCAAATGTGTATAGTTTTGATCCTGTTTTTGAGTACCTACGCATTAAGTTTAGTTGTATTAGATATTTAGCGATCTTTATCGTATTATATATTACTGTAGAAAAAATATTGTGTTTATTAATTAGTGTTGTTATTCCGAGACCTTCATAAAATTTAAGATTTTTCTTCACCAAACTGGAAAACTTGCAACACTTGGTGGTAAACAAAGGCGGAAAGTTCCAATAAAACTTTGGCTTGGGAGCAACAACCACATTCTATTTTAATTATCTATTTTAATTATCTAGAACATCACAGATAGGTGCATTCAAATGAGTCATTAACAGCCCAATACCAACGTTTCAAGAATTATTCCATAAAATTTGCAAGAAACAAAAAGGCAATGTGTGTATTCTGGTGACTATAAAATCCTTGCAGTTTTGTGATGATTGTAAAGCAGTGTTTTTATAACAGAATTGTTGCTGTTTTAAGAACTTGCTTTTTGGTTTTCTGATTTAGATTGCTTATTTATTTCCTTTGGTAAATTTACCCACCATTAAATACATCATTTTGGTTTTGTTGTGTGATTTCTTTAACATGTTTTTCAATTTTAGTTAAATTTATTGTAAGAGCAGGTAGGTACCTCAGTTAAAAAAGTTATCTAATTTTATGATTATTTATGAAAAAAACTAGACTTCTGAAAAAAGGAAACTCGAATGTAAATAATACAATTAAAATAGTAATTTAACCTACTAGCTGATGTAAAAGTATTTAACAGTAGCACCATCTGTTTCTAGCCTTATAGTCAGAGAAGATATGGCAAAATTTATAAGGGCTAATTCTGCAAAGTAATGGCATTTGATAAAATTTACGTATTAAGTAACTTATATCTTTCTAATATTACCTGAAATTTACTATAAATTTGTTTTTTCAACATTCTGCATATGGATTTTGACTACCGAAAGACACACACATTATCTAGTCTCACACGTAGTATCGCAGTTAAATCGAAATACTCGTTAAAATATTGTAAAATTTAAAAAAAATAAAATAAAATTCTATTTTGTTTACTTTTTGCCAACAATGGCGGCCGATTGTCGGAGCCTTGTCGTCCTGATTCATTACCGACGTGACCAGATAACGTCAAAATTCTATCGCGCACGGAACGCATGTAATAGACAAGAAAGGCAAATGATGACGTAACCGCCACGGGAAAACAAATGGACCATACCAATTCTTTGATACAATTTATTATCTCCTTCAGAATGAGGGTGTTATAAAAAGATCACAAGAAACAGGTGAGTACAACTTTTGTGGTCCATTGATATTAGACACAAAAAAAGTAATATGGAAAGCTTGGTACCTTACTTAACAGTTTATTTTTTCTTTACTGTCCAAGACAATTTTACTTGTGGGTCAAGAATTTACTGTCTTGTTTGTATAAGAGTCATATTTGTCGGTGGTTACAATGTTTTGTATTCTACTTATACTTATTGCACTTACCTGATTTATTCACCAAGTCTCAATTGAGACATAATAAACACTTAACACCTCAAAAAAACTAACTTTAATATTTTCTAATACTATAAGTATTATATACTTTAAGTTTAAACTATTTATAGGCGAGTAAAGTAAGGTTATGTTATAAATAAAAAATACAAGGACGACAAGAAACACATCAAACGTCGAAATTAGTTTTGCTAACCTCCGTCACAACGCCATGCGCGGCTTACATGCGCATAAACACACCAGCCAATTTCGCCTATAATTTAAAAGCTCTTCTTAGTTATTAGCATAGTTATTAGTTTCTCTATGGTTAACCTAGCTTGTAATAAACGTAAACATACGTAAATTTCAATATGGCGGTGCACTTGATGACGTAACCGCCACGGGAAAAAAGTGAACCATACCAAGTGCGTTAGAGAGAACATAAAGTTCTGAAGATGAAAATATATAATGTTTTATATTTACGGTATGTACCTTTACCGGTATGTTGTTTAGTGATTTTTCACCTGAATGATGTAATTTTGATATTTCTGTCAGTCAGTGAAATTTGCAAAAGATTAGAAAATATAAAAGAAAATAATGTAGCAAAAGCTAACGAAAGGTTATTATCTAACGCCCGCCTATAATGCCCTCAGGTTGTTATGAACACCATCACTACATCGTTTCCAAGGTATTATTTATATAATGGATAGGTGAAACAAAAACCTTATAATGTTACTTGGGCCAGTCGCTAAACGATAATACAGTTTTATATAAAATCTTTAATGCGGTTTATTAAATGATATTAATCTAAAAGGCAAAACTAATATTAATCCAAACGAAGACATACATTATGTACCTACTCTGAATTTAACCAAACCACTAATCGGAGGTCATATTATATGCGTTTGAAGGTCATTTAAATATTCATGACTGCCCTCACCCTACTATTAAGCGGTACACTACCCATGTTTCGCAAATACACCTCTGTTAATAGGAAGGTAATTTAGGCTTTTAATAACGAATCACATTTTAATTGGATGTTGGTTAAAGGCAAATAGGCGTATAATTAAAAGTTTTAACTGGGCACTATGTTGTCCATTAATTTTCGAAAATTACTTTTATCCCATTTTACAGGATTTATAATATGTAGTTAGGATCAAGAAGCTAATATCAAGCGATGTTTTTTTAGGTGGGGGAATTCGTGAATAATAATGGACTTAAACAAAACTTGTTTTAGTTTACTTGTCGAATATAATATACAAGAAGTTTATTTGTAAGAACAGTTTTTTGGTATGTTTATTGTTACAGAATAGTATATTACATACTCAGGTGTTTGATTTCTGTCGAGAAATTAGGTAGTTCGCTGATACGAAGTCGAGGTAAACTTTATCTCGAGACAGAAATCAAACTTTCTACCGTGGTTTGTATACTATGTTATTTTCAACCATTTATCAAAATCTCATCGAACTTTTAATAAATCATTCACTTAAAATATTGATTGCTAATAGTTTCTAACAATAAGGTAGTATAGTGTTACGATTTTCCCGTGGGTTCACACAAAGTCAGTTTAACTCAACAATTAATAAATTTATTAACACTTTAAAACACTCCGTACAATAATTAACACAGCTACTAAAAACACTACTACAATTCCACAACTATTCCACTATTTAAAGTTTACCGCGTTCCCAAATTCACTACCACTCTACACCACTAACTGACTACGCCGTCGTCAACGCCGCTTCTTTTATATTCGCAAACCACGTTCTAGAATGACCGCGAAACGGTTCGCGGGTTGCCTTGACCATTCAAGAATATTCCAGGTAGCGCTTCCTAACTGTGTGGCCTACTTTAATACGCGCCCGGCCAGATATTGCGGCGCATCGGTTTCATGGAGTATCGAGCATAGTAGGCCCAAACCGTAACACTGCCCCCCTCTTAAAGCTGATCGTCCCGATCCGCTTCATCTAGTCCCTGGTATTTCTTGAGTCTGTCCAGATGGACAATTTTCATCTTGCCTTTGGGGCTGCGTTGGACTCTGTATGCGACGTCGTTTAACCTTTTTACCACATTGTAAGGTCCCTCCCAGTGTCGTTGCCATCTTTGACTTAATCCTTTGCTCCTCCTGGGTTGGAACATCCACACAGCATTACCTTCCTTATAATTGCCACCAGTTGGTCTGTGGTCCAGTGTCATCTTCATACGGTTGTTGTTTGGTTTCATCTTCTCTCTCTCAAGTTCCCGAATTGTGATGGATTCCTTCTGTAACGAACACTGGTCACACCGTTTACACCATTCCTCAACGTCCTTTCTGAAGTTAATCCAGTAAAATCGATCCCTTATTCTAGCCAAAGTCTGGTTTACTCCAAAGTGTCCTCTTCCGCGACTGTCATGTAGTTCTCGCAGCACATTCTCTTTGCAGGAATTGGGCACTATTGTTTGGTAAACAAAGCGTTTTCCGTCTGGACTTTCCCATTTGCGAGTAATTAAGTCATCTCGCAGTCGAAGCGAATTCCACTGCAACCAGTAACCCCTTACTGTTGGTCCATATCTGGAAATCTGTTGCCAATCCGGTTTCAAATCCTTCTCCAACCATCTTCTGATTACTTTCAAATCAGAGTCTGAGCGCTGTCCTTTTATTATGTCCTCCTTAGAAACGCAGCTCTTCATTCTTTTTGTAGCCCCTTTATCTGTCACCATCGCGATTTGACCAATCCTCCAACCATTATGAATTTGTCCTTTCCGATACCTTAAGTCACTATTCAAAGCTTGACGATCCTCTACATATCGCGGTAAATGTCTTTCCGGATTCTTCATTTCCTGCTCCTGGTTACGCCAGTTCCGCGGGGTCGGTAAACGAGACTGCTGTCTGCAATTCCATTGGTAATGTCCTTTACGTCCACAAATATAACATGTAATGTTTCTTTTAGCAGAGGAGTTCCGGTGATTTGTTCTGATGTCCTGATTTCGTCGACACTGTGGATTTGGAGAACAAGACCGCTGTCTGCAATTCCTTCTAATGTGTCCCGTACGTCCGCATCGATAACACTCCACTCTCGTGATCGGGCGTGACCGTTCTAACTGTGTGGACTGGCCATTTGCTGATGCTGCCATTTGTTGCACTAATTGGCCGACCATTGATTCAATTTTATTTATTGATGTAGCAACATGATCGGCTGGCGGTTCTCTCTCCTCTTGAATAGTCTCTGGCTGAAAGTCATTGCACGCAGCTTCAATTTCCAGCGCTCGAATCAGTAATTCGCTGTTGTTGCTCCCTTTGAACATCTTCAGCCATTTCTTTACCTCCAGATCTCGAATCCCATCTACAAAATACTGTGTCACAAGTTCTTCTTGGATTTCATCCGGGACGGCTGGGTAAGCCAGATGCACAAGGCGACGAATTTCGGTTTCAAACTCTTCTAGATTTTCACCAGTTTTCTGCTGTCTTGCCATTAATTGCGTTCGATACAGTCCTTTCTTATGTTGATCCCCATAACGACGTTCTAATGCAGCTACTAATGCTTCATAGTTGCTTCGTTGGGCGATAGGCAGAGTCTGTAACAGCTCCAATGCAGGTCCACGTAATGCCACTATTAGTGCTACAGCCATTTCCTCGTTACTCCATCCATTTGCATTTGCAGCGGCCTCAAATTGGAGTTGATACGTTGCCCATGAAGTTTGACCGTCGTATGTGGGAGGCTTGATCTTGTTGAGCCCGTTTCCGGTGAACACTGTAGAGCTGACTCCTCTGCTGTCAATTTTCTGCTCTAAGTCGCGTAGCTTTATCTCAACATCATTCTGATTTTTATGAATGTCCCGAACATCAATCTGAATTTTATTAATGTCCTCCCGAACATCAACCTGAATTTTATTAATGTCCTCCCGAACATCGTCTAATTTTACCTGGACATCACACTCCATCTTTTTGAGACTATGGGTTACATACTCTTGGATTTCTGTTTTGATCCCCGCTAGAGCGTTCAATATTTCTACGTTACGCTCTCTATCTTCTTGACGCATTTCCATATCTTGTTGTCGAATCTTTTCTTGTTCTTCCTTCTCTTGTTGTCGAATCCTTTCTTGTTCTTCCTTCTCTTGTTGTCGAATCCTTTCTTGTTCTTCCTTCTCTTGTTGTCGAATCCTTTCTTGTTCTTCCTTCTCTTGTTGTCGAATCCTTTCTTGTTCTTCCTTGTCTTGTTGTCGAATTCTTTCTTCTTGTTGTCGAATCCTTTCTTGTTCTTCCTTGTCTTGTTGTCGAATCCTTTCTTGTTCTTCCTTGTCTTGTTGTCGAATCCTTTCTTGTTCTTGTCGAATCCTTTCTTGTTCTTCCTTGTCTTGTTGTCGATGTTGTTTAAGCATGTCCATAATAGCTGCAAATTGGGCCTCCATGTTTGCACTTTGACGTCTTGTTATTGGCATAAAATAAATTTAACACACTACTGTTCCGAAAATCTCTAGTCCGGTTCTGAACCCAAGTCTTTAACCCGAAGTTTAGTTCCAATTCACGTCGCACTAACGTCTGATCCCACTTCTGACACCAATTGTTACGATTTTCCCGTGGGTTCACACAAAGTCAGTTTAACTCAACAATTAATAAATTTATTAACACTTTAAAACACTCCGTACAATAATTAACACAGCTACTAAAAACACTACTACAATTCCACAACTATTCCACTATTTAAAGTTTACCGCGTTCCCAAATTCACTACCACTCTACACCACTAACTAACTACGCCGTCGTCAACGCCGCTTCTTTTATATTCGCAAACCACGTTCTAGAATGACCGCGAAACGCTTCGCGGGTTGCCTTGACCATTCAAGAATATTCCAGGTAGCGCTTCCTAACTGTGTGGCCTACTTTAATACGCGCCCGGCCAGATATTGCGGCGCATCGGTTTCATGGAGTATCGAGCATAGTAGGCCCAAACCGTAACAATAGGTACGAGTAGTTATGACTCGAACCATTATAAACGACTGGTGGTTTGTTTACAATCTTGACAACGTCATTATTGTGCTATTCTGTCTTTAATATTTTGAGCTGAAACGTTTCTTAAAGTGCTTTTAACATGGAGATTTCTGAAGACGCAGATGTTACTCATCATCACCTGAGCTGCGAGCTGTTGCAGAGGTGGCGGTACAGTTTTCTTAACTATAAAAAGTAAGCCCATAGGTATATGACAAAACGCATATTGACATTCACCCGGGTGGAAAGTGAGTACTTTCCACCCGGGTAGAAAGTAGAAGCAGGTAATTTTCATCTTTCCACCTGGTTTACACATAAGAAATAACGTTATTACATACCTGGTTGATAATAAAAGTGGTTTACGCCAGAGGTGCAAACACTGGTTTAGTTTTGACTTTTAAGGTGTAAGTATCACTTTAGTCATCCCGTATGTTGATTTTATTTCACGGGGTTTCGCCTTATTTACTTAATTTGTTTTTTCTACAAACATTCAATAATGATGCATTTTTCGCTTCCAAATCTCAACGAAAAGTTACCCTTTACTGAGGAGTTTACTTTACAGCGCGAGCGATAAAAATTTTTTCGCTTGCTGTCCAGAGCAACGGCCACAATGCATGCCATTATTGGAGATGTCAGTGTCACCAGTTTGATGTCAGTATTCAATTGTGTATAGTTTTGATCCTGTTTTTGAGTATCTACGCAGTAAGTTTAGTGGAATTAAATTACTTAAAAAATATTGTATGTATTACGCGCACAATGTGACTTTTATGCTCTGAGAATGAAATTAGCTGCGCGACCAAAGTGGAGCGCAGCAATCATACTTTTTGCGCTTAATACGTAAATAACTTTTTTTTTATTGTAAGCCCATGGGCGTAAAAGTGCTATTTTACGCCCGCAAATGGGGGCGTAAAAGTACACTTTTACGCCCGGAAGTAGAAAAAAAATTTTTAAGGGTAATTTGCAGAGCAATAAACAGGGAATAGGTAGGTACTCATCTGATGCAAAATGGCATCAGTATCAGTAAAATTTCCTTATAAACTTTGGTCTTCAACTTTTATTAAATTATTTTTATAACAGCTTGAACGTTTTTAATTGACTTTTTGAGACCGAAAAATAGCATAGTAAGCTGTGCTACTACTGCTCTTCAAACGTTCTGTTGCTGGGCGATTTTGTTGTCAAATCTGACGTCTCGTAAATTACAAGCATCAGTTTCGTGTACATCAGGGTTTTGTTCGTAAAACCGAGCTGTTTTTAATACAAATGGCTGGAAAATTTTCATTTAATGAGCCAGTTCATATGATATTAGTATTGGAGTTTTGTAAGGGTAACTGCCGAAGAAGTGTGGTTTAGTACCGAAGAAGATTTCCAAAACGTGTGATGTCAAATCGACAAACGTTTGCTAATGTTGAACGGAAAGCTCAGGAGAGGGGCTCTCTTTGCCAACGCATTAAAGGAGGTCGCATTTACGCAGTGAACGCAAGAAATGAGGAGAGAATTTTACGCCAGATGAACACGAAAATGAACCCCAAACAAGTACCCGAAGAATATTCCGGCAATTTAATACACCACAATCCACAGTCAATCGAGTTATACGACGTAATATGCTGCATCCATATCATTATCAAAAACTGAAATACAAAAGTTATCCATGCTTATAAGCCGTGGTCCAATGGAATTTCTTCCTGACGTTTCGTCCACATCTGCGACGGACATTTTCAAAGGCGATGACGTAACGGTCGAAGAGCTCTTCCGTACCTCTCGACGATGACTGGCTCGACTACTGGAGCGTCGGTCGTATTTATGCCCGTGGGGGACTGCACATGCGCACAACGGTCTTGCATCGGCGCGTACGGTGTCTGGTGCAAGACATCTACACCAGTGGGGGGCTGCACATGCGCATAACGGCTACGCATCGGCGCGCAAGAAGTCTAGCGCAAGGTTCGTTTCCATTCCGGATCCAACAAGGTGATCTCTTCCTTTCTGTTGATGATGTTCTCGTGCTTAAAGATCTCCATGGCTTCTCTAGTTAATCTAGGATAGTAACGCTGTGATCGATCCAAAACCTCCACCTCTTCAAAACGAGTATCTTGTCCTCTAGAAAGTGCTTGTTCTGCCACCGCTGATTTTTCGGTCTGTCCTAGTCTGCAACTTCACTTGTGCTTTTCTATTCTTGTGTTGACACTCCGTTTAGTCGTTCCAATGTATGCGGATCCACAGCTGCAAGGGATCCTGTAAACTCCAGAAGCCGATAAAGGATCCCGTTTGTCCTTGGCCGATCTGAGACTCTGTTGTACCGTGCGGGTTGGTTTAAAGACCGTCTTGACCTTGTGCTTCTCTAAAATCCTTCCAATCCTATCCGTGACCTTGTGTATGTATGGTAAGCAAGTCCAACCAACTTTCTCTTCAACATCCCCCGTTTGCTATCTACGTAGTTCGATGTTTCTTGGGCGTGTGGCTCTGTTGAATTGTTGTCTACTGTATCCGTTCCATCCGAAAACCATGTCCAGATGTTTCAGCTCCTTTTCTAATTCTGAGGGTTCGCAAATCCTTTTTGCCCGCTCCGATAGGGTTTTGATCACTCCTCTTTTTTGGCTAGGGTGATGATTAGATCCACTATTGAGATAACGATCCTTGTGTGTTTGTTTTCGATACACCGTGTGAGCCAGTGTTCCGTTAGGTTTCCTTGTCACCATTACATCCAGGAAAGGTAGACGTCCTTCGTTGTCGATCTCCATAGTCAATTTAATTCTTGAATTTACGGAGTTTAGATGTACCAAGAATCGCTGCAGTTGTTCTTCACCGTAGCTCCAAACTACAAAGGTATCATCAACGTATCGAAACCAGCACTTTGGTTTCTTTGGAGCGGTGTCTAGGGCATAAATTTCAAATGTTTCCATAAAATAGTTTGCTATTACCGGACTGAGGGAACTGCCCATTGCTACACCATCATTCTGTTCGTAGAATTCACCCTGCCACTGGAAGTAAGTGGTGGTTAGGCAGTGTCTGAACAATTTGGCGATGTCCAGTGGAAAATCTCGTTTTATCTGCTCCATAACCGTTTTGATGGGTACCATAGTGAATAAAGAAACGACATCAAAACTCACAAGGACGTCACCTGAAGAAAAAGTTAAGGCATGTAATTTGTCCACAAAATGTGCTGAGTCTTTGATGAAGCTGTCCGTCGATCCTATTTTTGGTTGAAGGAGTGTTGTAAGGTACTTTGCTATCTCATACGTAGGGCCTCCTATGGCACTAACGATGCGTCTCAGAGGTACATCCGGCTTGTGTATTTTAGGCAAACCATAAAGTCTGGGTGGAAGGGCCTCTGTCTTCTTGAGTTTCGAGATATCTTCAGCAGCGACAGTCGTGGAATCTTTAATAAGTTGGTTTGTGGTTCTAAGTATTCGACCTGTTGGATCACGTGGCAACTTCTTGTAGGTTATGGGATCCAAAAGGGTTTCGATCTTCCGTTCGTAGTCAGTTGTTGATATGATCACTGTTGCGTTTCCTTTATCAGCAGGTAAAACGAGGATCTCTCTGTCTTGATTTAGTGTTTTAAGAGCTGTTCTTTCTCCAAAAGTGAGATTGCTTTTCAGGGGCTTTGCTCGCTGTAGAATCCGTGACGTTTCTGCTTTTATGTGTTCCGTAGTATGTATTGGCAACGACCGTATTCCACTCTCCACATTTGCAATGATTTCCTCTACCGGCAGCTTTGCAGGTACTATCGCAAAATTTCCTCCTTTGCTGCTAACATTATCAAAAAGTTTAAGAACTGTTACCACAACATTTTTTTTTATTTTATTTTGAATCAGAACGTTTTTTTTTTTTCACAGAAGTATGCTTTTTATTGATGAAGCCTGCTAAAGGCGGAGAGAAATGATAAATCTTCACAACAGCCATGAATATTCCAATTAAAATCCACATATTACAATAACCCACCCAAAGAGAATTTAAAATAAATAAGTGGGCTGTAATCCTTAGACGACATTTAGTTGCGTTTTATTTTACCTAATCGATTGAACGGTGTAAGTTATTTGGTTTTGATGCAAAACACTCTTCCAGAGCTTCTAGAAGATTTGCCTATTCAATTGCGACTTGATATGTGGTATAAGCCTCCGCATTTTTCTATGAACTTTCGTGAATTTTTGAACCAACAGTTTCCAAATTGATGGACAGGACTTTAAAAGACTGTTTCCACTCTTACATGGATATTGGTTAATTCTTTAACAGTTAAGAGAACGGATAAGTAAGCAATTGCGACCGGATGAACGAATATAGAATCCTAGACTTTCCGCAACGGTGCGATATGAAATAGACCAATTACAGCTAATATTGAACGTAAACAAAATAATTGTTTGGATTGTCATGCTTACTGACAATTGGCATCAAAACATTACATTTTGGCTTATGTTTTGAGGCAGTGAAAAAGTCGTTCAAGTTTCAGTTAGTGTTCAATTAAAAAACACATCTACTTTATTATATGAGAAAGCAAATGATATGATGATAATGAATTTACAATGAATTAAATCCATTCAACAGCTCAACCTAAAAGATGAAGTTAATCACAATCCGGGACACCGGTCGATCTTTGGTTGCGTTAAAAGTGATAATGTAAACACGGAAACGTTTCAAACATTGAGTGTTTATTTGTATGAAATTTGGTAAGTATAGCCTGTATAACTCGGGGGAATTGTCCATATTGCACAAGGCCGAAAATTTGAGCAAGACGCCGAAGGCGGATTAGTCGCTTCTGAGACACAAAGATTCTAGTAGCATATGGCGATGAGCCCCAAACGAGATTCCGTAGCTTATTTATGATTGAGCATTAGAGAGAATATTTCCCTCATGTGTTAAATGTCCCATATGAGCAGTGCATTTTCACCAAAATGGCAGCGATAATTGCATTCTAAAGTGATAATTGCATTTCGATAATTGCACTGTACGTATCTATAACGCCTGCATTGTTGTAGAGCCTATTGCTAGTACACTAATTGTTGTCCTTGCGCAGTTTTTTGACTTTTTATAACCAAACAATGTCAAACCCGATGTCAACAAAAATTAATGAACGGTTTGGAACTTGTTCCTTCAGCTCCATTGAGCAATCTATAGTGGCAGCAAAACCACAACATTTTCTTTATTCGGGAAATATTCCCCAAAATTACATTTGTTGAATCCAAAGGCTAGACCCAGTATTTTCTCTCTTCTTTTTAGTTGTGATTAAATAAAAGTGGACTGTATATCATTTTTTTGATTATTTTATTCAACACACCAACAATGGTCAAACCACATGCTTTTTTAGACAAAATATATATCTCTCCGACCGGAATCTGTCGAAAAACACACTTCTAAAAACAATGTCACTTTTGTTTGGTTAAGTTCACGTCCACTTGCTCTTCGGCTGTCACCCTTTTCTTCTCCTCTTCTTTCGCGACTGAACATGCCGCCCCCCTTGAAACTTCGTGGACGAATTTCAACTCTTCATCTTCGGGCAAAGGACAAATCTTCGAGAAGCTTCGCTTGACAATTCCCCTCGCAGTTTTCACCGTTACCACTCGAACTGCTTGATCAGGTCCAGGATGGACTTCAATAATCCTGCCAAGTGGCCATTCAAATGGAGGAAGCTGCTCATCCTTTACGAGGACCATCATTCCTGGCTTCAGAGCTACACCAGGCCGTTTCCATTTCAGCCGCGTTTGGAGCGTGTTCAAATATTCTTCATGCCATCTTCTCCAGTAGTGCTGTGCAAGTTGCTGCATCCTTTCATAATGACGAAGTCGGTTGGTCGGTGTATCTTCCAAATAACGTTGCGGTAAACCAGTAAGCAAACGTCCGATGAGGAAATGGGCTGGTGTTAAGGGTTCCAAGTCATTGGGATCAGAGGACAACGGAATTAAAGGTCGGGAATTCTGAATGGCTTCAATCTGAACCAATACAGTATATAACTGCTCGAACGTTATATGGGCATTCCCAACAATACGCTTTAAATGAAACTTACAGGAGTTTACGCAAGCCTCCCATAACCCACCAAAATGTGGAGATCGCGGAGGAATGAAATGCCATTGAATTCCATTGCCAACTAAAAAATCTTTGACAATATCTACCTTTGAAAAATCGTTTGCAATTCTATATATTTCGCGAAGACTAGCAGCTGCACCCACAAAATTTGTGGCGTTGTCAGAATAGATATCACTGGGCAACCCTCTGCGTGCTACAAACCGTTTCAAAGCATCCAAAAAGGTTTGAGATGAAAGATCCCCCACAAGCTCGAGGTGAACCGCTTTTGTAGTGAAACATATAAAAACGCATACATATGCCTTTACAGAAGTTCGATTTCGTGCCTTTCCGTCCTTTAACATCAAAGGACCAGCAAAGTCCAAACCAGTTTTAGTAAATGGCGGCGAATATGACACTCGTGCCGATGGTAGATCTCCCATCTTAGGGCAAACTCCTCTAGGTTTTGCTTTGAAACAGACAACACACCGTCTGATAATACCTCTCACCAAACTTCTTCCATTTAGAGGCCAAAACCGGCTTCTTAAATTACATAATACAGTCTGTGCTCCAGAGTGCAACATTTTTTCATGTTCATATTTAACTAAAAGTTTAGTGAGATGATTTTTATCAGACAACAGTAACGGGTGTTTCTGTTCAAATGATAAATTTGAGTGTCTAAGCCTCCCCCCTACTCGTATCAAAGATTCATCTAAAAATGGGTCTAAAGATAAAATTTTGCTTTTATGCGAAACGGTTTTTAATTTATTTAATGATTCTATATCACTTGAAAAATCTTGTCTTTGAGCAATTCCTATCAAAACATTCAAAGTCTTTTCTAATTCGCTCACAGACAGAGAGCCTTTAAAACGATTAGCAGGATTACGGACATTATGAATAAATCGTAATGTATAAGCAGTTACACGCAATAATTTTAAAAAAGATGAGTATCGTTTTAATAGGTTAAAATCATTAAAAGTGCTTGTAAAAATTACAGTTTTATTTTCTCGTCTTTCTGGCACATTTGCCATTTCAAATTTGCTAGTAGGCCAAGATGAATCATCCTTCACTAACCAATCAGGGCCAGACCACCAGATACTGGACACCAATAAATTGCGCGGGCTTAGACCACGAGAAATTAAATCCGCAGGGTTATCCTGCGAAGGAACATGTTTCCAGTGACAACTACTGGTTAGAGACTGAATAGAAGAAACGCGATTTGACACGAATGTTTTTAAATCACTAGGCTCCATGGCCAACCAAGACAAAACAATTGTGGAATCTGTCCACAAATATGTTTCGGTTACAGGCACACTCAAAGAATCCCGGACCTTTTCAAATAAATTTGCCAGCAAGAGTGCACCAGAGAGTTCAAGACGAGGCAAAGTTAATGTTTTCAATGGAGCGATACGCGATTTGGCGCATAAAAGTTGAGAAGAATGCACACTTTCTGGACCATGCGAGACCACGTATAAACAGGCACCATATGCTGTAATAGAAGCGTCACAGAACCCGTGTATGGTTAAGGTTTTGGCATTTAACATTGAAACATGTCTTGGGACTATTATATCGTTGATATCCGAAATTTGATTATAAAAATGTGTAAAAGCCGAAAACAAATCTTGTGGAACAGTTTGATCCCAATCAATCTTTTCCCTCCATAGTTTTTGTAAAATTAGTTTAGCTCGCATATTTACCGGAGCTAATAACCCAAGCGGATCAAATATCTGTGATATTATTGACAATATGAATCGTTTCGTTATTCGTCCCTTTAAATTTGTATTAAAGTTAGTGGAATATTTTAAAGTATCATCAGAGGGACTCCAAAAAACGCCTAAGGCCTTAATATCTTTGTCATCAGATATGGAATAATGTGAGGTGTTAAGTTGGCTGGTTTCAGATTTCAAAATATTTTTATTATTAGATGCCCATTTTCGGAGTAAAAATCCAGACTTAGCCAATAAATTAGAAATGTTATTTCTTAATTTGAATGCTTCTTCAATCGTGGCTGCGCCACTAATCAAATCGTCAACATAAAAGTCTTTTAATATAATATGACACTCTTCTGGATATTTTTCCATGTTTTCGTAAGCCACTTCATGCAAACATCTAACGGCCAAAAACGACGCTGGACCTGTTCCGTAAGTCACAGTGTTAAGCCTATACGACCTAACCTCGTCATTAATATCAAATCTCCAAAGAATTCGTTGTAGATCACGGTCAGGCTGGTAAACTTGCACCATACGATACATTTTTTCAATATCACCGATAAAAACAAAATTGTGACAACGAAATCGTACAATAATTGAAAATAAATCATCCTGAATTTTGGGTCCCACTTTTAGCACATCATTAAGAGACAAATTTGAGGTAGTTTTCGCCGAAGCATCAAAAACCACACGACACTTTGTTGTTAAACTAGAAACTTTCAGAACGGGATGATGAGGTAAATAACAAATTCGAGAAGAACTTGCCTCATCTTCATCTGATTCAACTAAGGACATGTGACCCATATCAATGTATTCCTGCATGAAATCATGATAATGCCTTCTAAGATTTTCGTTATTTGAAAGTCGCTTTTCAATGCCAATCAATCGTTTAAAGGCAAAATCTTTAGACTGGCCTAAATCTTGAATGTTCTCTCGAGTTGGAAGACTGACAATAAAGTTGCCAAATTTATCTCGTTTAGTTGTATCAACAAAGAAACGTTCACATTCCAACTCTTCCTTGGAAAACCTTGAAACAGGAAGACACTCCTCCACTTTCCAAAATTTTTCAAGTTGTTCTTGAATTTTTATATGCTCAATATTCAAATGACAAGAAGTAGTCTGAAATTTAAGAGGACATAAAGAACCTGAAATTATCCATCCAAAATGTGATTTTTGGAGAACTGGCATACCCTTTCCAAGGCTAATTTGGCCTACACACAACAAAGACCAAAATATTCCTGCACCCAACAGGATATCTATAGAATTAGGAACATTGAAATTAGAGTCTGCAAGATGAATGTTGTTAGGTATATTCAAAAATTCCTTATTAAAAGATGTATTTGGCAAATTACCTGTTATTTTATTTAAAATTAAGAAATTTGTTTCAATCTGAAAGTTGTTGTAAGTAGAAAAGACTTTTGCTCGAGAAGAATGCTCAATATGTATGCTATTTTTGCTAATTCCACTAGCCAATATATTTACCTTTGATTTTTCTAAATTCAATTTTTTAAGCAAATTATAAGTCATATAATTTGACTGACTACCTGAATCCAAAAGTGCTCTACATAAAACAGGTTTACCATTTGCATCATTAATAAATACATTAGCAGTAGAAAGCAAAATAAAAGGATTCGAATTCTGATTTGCCAATATTGTCACTGAATCAGAAGTCACATCTGAGCTACTTGCACTTATTATTTGCTGCGAATCATTATTTGAACAAAGAAAATTATTAACTTGATGCATATTATCATTACTAGTTTGTTGAACAACATCAGCAGGCAATGATGATTCAGAATGACTCGTTTTATCCAAATGGAGTAATGTATTATGATTCTTTTTACATTTACGACAATCTTCTGATTTGCAATCCTTATTAGGATGGCCTGATCGTAAACACTTGGTGCAAAGTTGTAATTTTCTTATTTCATTAATGCGCTCATTTATTGATAGCTTTAAAAATTTATAACAGTAATAAATCAAGTGTGAACCTTTACAAAAGTTACAAAACTTTGCTCCTTGATTTGACAAATGAGAATAAGAACGTTCATTATACTTTTTATTACTATGATTGCTCTCATTACTTCCTATTTTTGATTTAAATTCTATCATTTCCAATGCTTGACTGCGTTTCGATAAAAACTTAATAAAATCATCATAAGACGGCAATTCTTTACTATCACTAAGTGATAACTCCCATTCTCTGCGGGTTTTATCATCAAGTTTTGAAGACATGAGAAAAAGAATGATAGAATCCCATGAGCACACTGGTTGACCTAAGTTTTCAAGTGCACGAATATTTTTTTGTAAATCATTAATGAATTGGCGCAAACTATCTTTGCTTTCTTTTATTAATGCTGGAATAGCAAAAAGAGCTTTCAAATGACTATTAATTATTAATCTGGAGTTTCGATATCTATCACATATCAATTCCCAAGCTACAAAATAATTATTGTCACTTACCTGTAGTGATTGAATAGACTGTCTTGCTTCACCTTGTAAACTTGAAAGTAAGTAATAAAACTTTTGTGCTGGTGATAAGTTAGTATTTACATGTATAATACTATTAAAGGCATCATAAAACTGCAACCATTTATCAAAACTTCCATCAAAATGAGGTAAATTAAGTGGTGGAAGTTTGATATTAACCAATGGTTCATTCGTTACAGGCTTAGACTGTGATTCATTACTATTAACCTGACCAATCTGTTGACCATTCAACAGTGAGCGAGCTTTCGATATGACCATGTAATAAAAATTTTCAAAATGTTCCCTCTCCAACTCATGATCATCATCCTCACCCAATATTTCTAACTGTAGTTGACAATCCTCAAATTTACTTAAAATATCTTCATTTTTTTCTAAGCGAGTAGCTAACTCCGACAAATTTAAAGATGATAAGTTTATATTACACAAATATTTATCAAATCTGGTCAACTGCCCATTTAAAGTAGCTTTTTGTGTTTGCAGTTTTATAATTTCACTATTATTCTTTTTTACAGACATTTTAAAGATCAAGATAATCACTCAAACCTATATTTTAATCAATTAAAGGGGTGCAACCTTCACTCTGAAGACTTGCAAACAAATAATCAAAAATATTTATTGTCGAATACAGAAAAAACATGCAACCTGGCTGTAATTATAAAGCAACTCAATGTCACCTCACTTATATTGGAAGGTATGCTCTACAAACTACAAATAAAGCCAAATAAAAACATGTATTGATTCAGATTAACTCAATTCAAATAATATTCAGATAAATAAAAGGCTAATATGGAACGGACTTACTCAAGGTTACGATGTGGATAATACGGCAACTTTCTGGTAACTTTGTACAAACAAGCTGCAGCTATCAACTCGAACTCTGGAGGTGCTCTGTTTCTGCCTCAATCCGACTCGTAGGACCAAAATGTTGAATCCAAAGGCTAGACCCAGTATTTTCTCTCTTCTTTTTAGTTGTGATTAAATAAAAGTGGACTGTATATCATTTTTTTGATTATTTTATTCAACACACCAACAATGGTCAAACCACATGCTTTTTTAGACAAAATATATATCTCTCCGACCGGAATCTGTCGAAAAACACACTTCTAAAAACAATGTCACTTTTGTTTGGTTAAGTTCACGTCCACTTGCTCTTCGGCTGTCACCCTTTTCTTCTCCTCTTCTTTCGCGACTGAACAACATTCGTGCCTTAAAAATGACCTGATAATTCTGCGTTCAAACTTGTTATCTTTGCAAACTGCGTTCGGTCATTTTCATATTTCTTTCGCCAAAAAAATATGAAAATAAACTCATGCAGTTAAGAGATAACAAGTTTTCATGCAAAATTATCGGTAATTTTTATGCACTTGTGCAATTACCCCCGATAATATACTCGTAAGCAGTGCAACGGCCATGCATCCCTAATACGATGCATGGCCATACATACTTTGTTTAATTTCGGGCAGAGTTTCCCTATACGTCGCTCCCACCTAATACATGGGTCCAGGTGAACCCCAAGAAACTTCACGAACCGTGCACTCGGGACAGAGGCCCCATGGAGCCAGACCAGCGACGGAAAATTCTCTCTCTTGGAAATCAGCATAAGACCGGTCTTGCCAGAGTTCAACCGCAAGGACGAAACCAAGTCCTACACCAAGCAGACATCTCAGCAGCACCCCGAGAGCACGCAACTGACAACTCCGACATAGACTTATGCGCCAGAAGCAGTGTAGTGTCGTCTTCGTACTGACAGACCAGACCATCACTGCAATCCCGGAAAAGATCATTCACATATATAATGAATAATAGAGGACTCAAAATTGATCCCTGAGGGACACCCTGGGTAATTTTTACTGTATCCGAGTGACATGTTTTATTTCCAGAAGATATGCACACTAACTATGTTCGATCGTGCAAATAGAAGCGCAATAGTGAGGAACAGGCACCCCTAACACCATACCTCCACAGTTTTTTCATAAGAAGCGCATGGTCCAGAGTGTCGAACGCTGTTGATAAATCAAAGTACATTCCAAACTGTTTATCCGTGAGGATTTTATGTTTGTTGATAAAGTTCAGTAGTCGATTATACCTATATCGCTTTTTCAAATATTTTAGATATCGAAGAGATATTGATTGGTCGGTAATTTTTAAGATCCTGCTTATCCCCTTTTTTGTATACTGGAATCACTTTTAATTTCTTAAGTTTACTCGGGATTATTCTCGTAGCAAAAACTTCATTGATTATGTGTGAAACAGGTTTACAAATCATTCCTGCTATATGCTTCAAAATAATCCTCATCTAGTCCAGATGAGAGTTTGTTGGGGAGGGACATAATAAGACTGAAGATTTCATTACAATCTACTGGAGATAAGTATATAGAATTGGACACTGCATTGAAATTCAGTTCAGCATTGTGCAACTGTGTAGTATAGTTAAAGTGTTTGGCAAACAAATTTGGAATTGTTCTTGGGTCATCAGTGACTGAAGAATCATCCTCATTGATAAGATTTATATCATCAGGCGGGCAATATTTCCTATTTGTTTCTGAATTTATTATACTCCAAACCGACTTAGACATATTTTTTGATTTTAGGATTTTATTATTATTGTAACTTTTTTACTTACTTTTTTGATACTTCGATTTTTCAGATTTATAGATTTGATGATAGTGACTGTTTGTCATAGGATAGGTTACATGAAGGACCTTAACATACCTGCCATATGCCTTAATTTGAGCATTCATCCATCCATCAGTCCTTCTTGGTCTGCATTTACTTATTGGAAACGAGTTGTTAAAATGATCAAAATGTATATTGAAAAAACAATCATATTTTGAGTCTACATCTAGAGCGAGCATAACGTCATGCCAAAGCTCATTTTGTAAACACTTCCTGAATCGTTCAATATTAATAGAGGAGACAAACCTTTTTTCAATGTAAGTGGATTTATTATTTATATCGACCGAAACTGTGAGCTTTTGTGCATAATGAGAGATGGGTGATAGAAACTTCTGATGAAATTCTATGTAGGGGAATATTACTGAAAAAATTGTCTACCTGGGTCTGGGAGCCGGTACAAACCTTTGTCATACCTGCAATATGTGAATGGAGACCGTAACTTTGTATTAAGTTGGACACCGCAATGGAGTGTGAGCTGTGGTGGGCAAAATTTATTTTAAAATCTCCACCCAGTACCAAGAGACTAGACGGACAGTACACCTCATTCAAAAGACCTTCTAAAACAGACATAAATACATTAAAAGTTACCGTTCGGTGGTCTATAGAGACAAACAACATGTATGGGCTCCTGAAGCTGCAGCTTACAAGCCGAGAATTCACATTCATTTTCATGTGGTAATGCCCTAAGTCCCTAAGTTGTGAAGCCTTAAAATCCTCACGAAGAAAGATAGCGAGCGGTACCTCCTCCTCGCTGGCCGGTTCTGGATGAGTGGGCCACAGGATTATAGCTTGGAAGACTCACTCGTAGTATATCATCGTGCATCAACTAGTACTCTGTCACTAAGAATATTGTTGGGTCCTCCTCAGAGAGCAAGGCTGCCACATGTAGAGACTTGTTGTGGATACTTCTGACATTTTGGTGTAGGAAAACGATCGTATTTTTGTTCAATGGAGTCGAGGGTGGAGTGGAAACGTCGGCCTGCCCCGCAATGGGAAAGTTAAAATTTTGTTGTTGATTTTTTATCATATCATCAAGGTCTTTTCATATAAATCACTGAAAATTTGTATAAAGGGGTTTTGGCAGCCGGTAAATACGACGCTTTCATCTATTTTTTGGAAAACATATTAGACTCATATTTTAAAGTTGTGTGTCCGTTTCAGTGGCTTAGAAAAAAGTTTTAGTCTTTTTAAGCAGCTGAAAAGGTTGCAGGGAGCGCCCCCTATCAGCTACTGCAAAATAGATGAAAGCATCGTATTTACCGGCTGTCAAAACCCCCTCATACACATTTTCAGTAATTTATTGCAAAAGACCTAGATGATATGATAAAAAATCAAGAACAAATTTTAAACTTTCACACCCTGTAACTTTCTTAATATTAACATTTGGTAAAGGACAATTATTTAGCTAAATCGTATTATTTTGATGTCAGGAATATGCTGTAGCTCTATGTCCCATTACTTATGATCCACCCTGTATATTATGACTTTGAGTCTCTTTGAGAATATGGACTATATACGTCTGTCATGTTTGTAGAATGTAATCATTTTTATTTCATACTGTACCCTATTATAATCTATTATGTTGTCGGTTTCAGTCCGGGAAATGATTCTGTTGTGAATAAATGCTCCTTCACCATCTGTCCAGAACCCCGGGGGTTACGTAATAGTATAATACATACTCAGGTGGAAAGTGTTTGATTTCTGTCGAGAAATTAGGTAAAGAAAAAAGGTAAAGTAAAAAAAAGCACAAAAAAATTATAAGAGTTTAAATAAAAAAGTTACAATTATTCCAAAACTGAAAAAATGCCGTTTTTGCTAAAAGTCCAATTTTGGCAATTTTTTATTTTGCTTCAGGAGGATTCTAATGCACAGCAAAAAACATATTTATACCAATGGACCTTAAATTAAGTGAAATAAGTACACAAAAAGCACATTAAAATTTTTAATTTTTCACAAAAATTGAAAGAATGGGGTGGTATTAGGGATCTTTTTTTACCACTTTTTGAAATTCAATATCTCGGTAACATAGAGAGCTAGAGAGGCCAGTTTTGGCTCATTTTGTAGTATTTTTTATACTCTTTCTAATGGCGTTTGTTTTTTGTGAACACTATAAGAGTTTAAATAAAAAAGTTACAATTATTCCAAAACTGAAAAAAGGCAGTTTTTGCTCAAAGTGCAATTTTGGCAATTTTTTATTTTGCTCCAGGAGAGTTCTTATGCACAGCAAAAAACATATTTATACCAAAGGACCTTAAATTAAGTGAAATAAGTACAAAAAAAGCAATTTAAAATTTTTCATTTTTCACAAAAATTGAAAAAATGGGGTGGTATTAGGTGTATTTTTAACCGCTTTTTGAAATTCAATATATCGGTAACATGAGGAGCTACAGAGGCCAGTTTTGGCTCATTTTGCAGTTTTTTTTTATCCTCTTTCTAATGGCGTTTTAGTGAAAACTATAAGAGTTTAAATAAAAAAGTTACAATTATTCCAAAACTGAAAAAATTCCGTTTTTGCTAAAAGTGCAATTTTGGCAATTTTATATTTTGCTCCAGGAGGGTTCTAATGCACAGCAAAAAACATATTTATACCAATAGACCTTAAATTAAGTAAAATAAGTACAAAAAAAGCACATTAAAAATTTTCATTTTTCACAAAAATTTAAAGAATGGGGGGGTATTAGGGGTATTGGGGGGGTATTATTTATTAAAATGTGTGGTACGCCGTACCGGACGGACGTGTAAAACGGTGCTCTGCATATAAAGCGAATTTCTATAAGATCTAAGTGAAAATTAAAGTCAAAAAATTAAATTGAAGTAAACAGCTGAAGTAAATACGTTTCTAACGTGTCGAATCGTAAAAACAATATAATATTAGTGATTGTCCGTGCCCGTGAATTTAACTGTATGAGTATATTATCCGTTGTTTGTGTTTATATTAAAATCTGATAAAGTTCTACACTTCGAACCAATATGGTAGGAAACGAAAATAAACATATGGACGATGGTTTGTGTTTTCTTTGTGGAGGAATTTTTGAAGACCTAAAATCGATAGCTGAATGTACAGGGTGTAAAAATGTCAAATGTGAAAACATAGATCTGAGAGGATTCCACCTAAGAAAGTCTTACTGGAAATGTAAGGCTTGTGAAGCTAAACCAATGGAAGAAACTAGCAATACCAGACAAAACAAACCCAGGAAAAGAAGCCGTACCGAGGAACAATATATTGATCAATTTGATGTCGATCATATTAACGCAACATTGCAAGCATTGCTCAACAACACCAACGAATTAAACAAAAAAGTTGATTATCTAATTACAGAGAATAATTTGTTAACGGAAGAAATTATTTTATTGAAACAACAACAAAATTCAACGAGGACTTCAGTTCAACAAGGAAAATCGTACGCAATGATGGCCAAAAACAATATGAATGTTTCTTATTCCGACAACACTAAAACTAATTCATCGATAACCAAAAACGACAATAAAACTTTACTAATTAGACAAAAATCAAATCAGTCTGATGTTTCTGTAGTAAAGCAGGATCTAAAGAAGAAAGTAAATCCAACTGAGTTAGGCATTAGCCTTTCAATGGGCAAAACAACCAGAGATGGTGGTGTTATTCTTAATTGCAGTGGTCAACAGAATATAGATAACATTCAAACTGAAATACAAAATAAACTTGGTGACAAATACAGCGTGAATTGTCCAAAAATAAAGGAACATCGAGTGAAAGTTGTGGGCATAGAAGAAGAGGAATACAATCGTAAAAATGAAGAAATTGTTGAAAAAATAATTAAACAAAACCATATACAACACCGGGAGGAAACTGATTTTAAAATAAAGATTCTGCGAAAATCAAATGTGTTTAACAAAAGATTTAATATCATAATGGAAGTAGATACAAAGACTTACCAATTATTTACTGTAATGGAAAAAATTAGTATTGGTTGGACACGTTGTCCAATATACAGTGATTATGGCATTTTAAGGTGTTTAAATTGTTGTAGATATGGTCATCTAAGCAAAGAATGTAAAGAAAAAACTGTTTGTCCTAGATGTAGTGAAGACCATGAACTGAAAAACTGTAATAATAAAACAAACAAATGTATAAATTGTGTTACGTCAAACAGTAAATATGGATTAAAACTGGACACCAATCATGTAGTTTGGGATGTGCAAGGCTGTGATGTGTATAGACGTTGTGAACAGGTGCAAATGAATAAATTCAAGAAATAGCAACTAGATACTGAAATCAGTTTAACATCCGGTGTTGTTTATTTTAATTGCCAGGGCTTTTTGAACAACAAAGACAGTGTCAACGTTTTACTTAATGACTGGAAACCTAAATTAGTGTTTATGTCGGAAACACATGTAACACCGAATATTGATTATTCAGAGATTCAAGTTGGCGGTTATCAAGTTGAACAGTGCTTATCTTCGAACCCTAGAACTGGTGGAGTGATGGCATTGGTGAGAAGTGACATTAAATATAGACTCAAAACGAGTGAATCTATTCAAGGCTATGTTTGGATGTTATCCCTTGAAGTTGTTATAGAAGGTCAGAAGTATTTGTGTAGTGTACTATATCATCCACCACAACTAGAAAATGCTAAATTCATGGACTACTTTACTAGTTACTTAGACAGGGTAAGTGACATTGATGGCACTAACATTATTATGGGGGATTTCAACTATGATCTTTTAAACACGTCATACTATGCTGACAAAATAACGAATATTATTTACTCAAATGGTTTTTCCCAAATTGTCAATTTTCCAACCAGAATAACTGACAAAAGTGAAACCCTAATCGATTTTATAGTTACAAATGAAAAGTCTTTAAAGTGCACAGTACATTTAACTCCCAGAATTGGAGACCACTGTTTGTTGTCAATTAATCTGGAAAAAGCGAAAGAATATCCTTTTGAAACAACACAATTTAAAAGGTGCACAAAAAATTATAATACAGATTACCTACAAAATTCATTGTTAAACACCACTTATAATAATGATACAGTAGATATAAATGTTCTAGCAAATAATTTTACAGAAAGCATAAGCCAAATTCTTGATGAAATGTGCCCTATGAAGAAAGTTAAGTTCAAACAGAAATACTCAGACAAAAAATGGATAACAACGGAAATTAAAGAATTAATGAAAAAGAGAGATACACTTTATCGTAGGGCGGTTTATGAGAAGACAAAGGAGAATTGGAATGAATTTAAATGAGTCAGGAATCAGATTGTGGAACAAATAAAAATCGAAAAGGATAACTACTTTCATAGAATGATTGATCAAAATAAGGGAAACCCAAAAGAGCTATGGAAAAATTTAAAAGTCCTTCTTCCTGGAAAAAACAATGGAGTCCCTAATGAAATTTTATTTGGACAAGAAGTGTGTACAGACGAGGTGTTGATCTCTAAACGATTTAATGAATACTTTGTTAATAGTATTGCCGATATTGTGTCCGTCATTCCACAATTTAATGGTGTAGAAAATACTATGACAGCCATCTCCACTTTTACTGAGTTTTCAACATGTCATTGTCAACTATAAAGAAACATGTTTATGGTATGAAAAACGTAGGCGGTGGGGAAACTGGAATCTCAACTAGTGTACTTAAGGACGTTTTCTGTGTAATAGGAAATCGCCTCCTAGACATTATAAATACTTCACTCTCTGCTGGCGTCTTTCCGCAAGAGTGGAAAACATCGACGGTGATTCCAGTTCCAAAGATTCCAGGCACAACTAACCATGTGGAGTTTAGACCGATTAATACAGTCGCTGTCTATGAGAAGGTCCTAGAGATGGTGGTCAAAGAACAACTTCAATCATTCTGTGATAGTAATAACATTTTAGTGTCTAACCAGTCTGGTTTTCGACAACGTCATTCTTGTGAGTCTGTGATAATTAATATATGTGATGATTTCCTAAAAGCTGCGGACAGTGGTAATTTTGTATTGGCTGTGTTTCTGGACTTTAGAAGAGCTTTCGAAACTATCGATAGATTTACATTAGTGAAGAAAATGGAAAAGTTGGAAATACGGGGTCCAGTTCTGAATTGGTTCAAGTCATACTTATTTGAAAGAAGTCAAAAAGTCAGATTTAAGAACAGTGTGTCTAATCCAATAAATACAATGTATGGGGTGCCGCAAGGAACTGTATTGGGGCCTTTATTATTTTTACTGTACATTAATGACATTGTTAGCGTAATTAATGGTAGTAATATTGAGTTGTTTGCAGACGATACAATGTTATATGTAGTTGGAAATGATGTAAGTGAAATGGCTAGGACAATTAACAGTGATTTGGACCGCATTTTTGAATGGTTATGTGTAAATAAATTAAGCATTAATACCTCGAAATCTAAATTTTGCATATTTGGGAAAAAATATATGTTGCATAGTCTTCATATAGAAAACATAAACATTAAAATCAACAACGACAGGTTAATACATGAAAGTAGAATTAAATATCTTGGAGTTATGTTGGATTCTGAACTAACTTTTCGTCCGCATGCTGACTATATCATGAGAAAATTTTCACAAAGAGTTGGATTTATTTATAGAGTTGGCAGAAATCTTTCTATGTATACCAAGTATCTTATGTATAACTGTCTGGCGGCACCGTATCTTAAATTTTGTTCTGCATTGTTATACAATTTGCCAAATACAAAATAAATGAATTTCAAGTAATTCAAAATAAAGCATTAAGAACAATTTTAAAATGTAACAGATACACTCCTGTAAAGTTGATGTTGAGTGTAGCCAATGTCATGTCGGTTGAACAAGGACTTATCTATAATGCCTATGTTTTTCTCTATAAATTAAGAAATAAATTACTACCTGCCTATATCTGTGATAGAGTAACATATTTTAAGGACGTTCATAATTATCAAACAAGAAATTGTAACGATTTTATCTTAGTTGATAGGTATCGCTCAAACAAAATGTCAAACTCCATCTTATGTAGAGGACTATCTGAGTACAATAAGCTACCAAATGATTTGAAAAACTGTGATAATTTTAAAAATTTTAGTACAATGTTGAGGAATTATGTGCTGTCCAACATGTAAGGTAGTCGCCTCATGGATTTATCGGTTAAATTTTTTTAAAATGTATTGTATTGTAAATTGTATTTTAATTCTATTGAATATTTTGTATTATATGTTTACACTGTTTACTTTTTAATCGTTTTTTCTATATAGCATTTGGCTAAATAAATATACATTATTATTATTATTATTATTTATTACCACTTTTTGAAATTCAATATCTCGGTAACATGAAGAGCTAGAGAGGCCAGTTTTGGCTCATTTTGTAGTATTTTTTATCCTCTTTCTAATGGCGTTTTAGTGAAAACTATAAGAGTTTTAAAAAAAAAGTTACAATTATTCCAAAACTGAAAAAATGCCGTTTTTGCTAAAAGTGCAATTTTGGCAATTTTTTTATTTTGCTCCAGGACGGTTCTAATGCACAGCAAAAAACATATTATTTTAATTAAGTGAAATAAGTACAAAAAAAGCACATTAAAAATTTTAATTTTTCACAAAAATTGATAGAATGGGGGGGTATTAGGGGTCTTTTTTTACCACTGATGCAAAAACTGTGCTTCGATTTCGTTGCGAGCGGACGTATTGTACATTGCTCTGGTGTTTTCATCAATTTGTATAAGTAAAAATAATTGAAAAGTTACAATTTTTATCACAGTGGTGCAAGTTATAATGTGAAATCCATCATATTTGGTTTTGCAAGATTTTGATTTCTGCTTTAGTGAGAAATTAATAATTAAAGGGGGACAATAGCAGATAATACAGCAAAGCAGATAGTGGACAAGGCCAATGAGTACGCAGATATGGATGGTGGTATGCCGGATGACCTCGGTGGAGGTTTGAGGATTTGGGTTAACTCTGTCAGTTTTGGAGATATCGTCAAACTGACTACACCAAAGTGTTTTCCAGGAAATTTTAGCATAAAATGACGTTGAGACGAACGCTCTATCTTAAATAGCAAAAAAGTTAGGTTTCATCACTTGGCAACGTCGCACAAACTGTAGTTTTGTTATTTTTTGACTTGGACCCCTTGAGTGACTACTCGTTTTCGACTAATTTGGGGTCGCTGATCCTAAATTTGCAGTCAGATTTCACGTACCTCTTACACAGCTCGAGTTTTTTGCTAAAACATGGTTAACTCTGTCAGTTTTGGAGATATCGTCAAACTGACTACACCAAAGTGTTTTCCAGGAAATTTTAGCATAAAATGACGTTGAGACGAACGCTCTATCTTAAATAGCATAAAAAGTTAGGTTTCATCACTTGGCAACGTCCGCACAAACTGTAGTTTTGTTATTTTTTACTTGGACCCCTTGAGTGACTACTCGTTTTCGACTAATTTGGGGTCGCTGAATCCAAATCCTTAGTCAGATTTCACGTATCTCTCACACAGCTCGAGTTTTTTGCAAAAAATTGGTTAACTCTGTCAGTTTTGGAGATATCGTCAAACTGACTACACCAAAGTGTTTTCCAGGAAATTTTAGCATAAAATGACGTTGAGACGAACGCTCTATCTTAAATAGCAAAAAAGTTATGTTTCTCGCTTGGCAACGTCGCACAAACTGTAGTTTTGTTATTTTTGACTTGGACCCCTTGAGTGACACTCGTTTTCGACTAATTTGGGGTCGCTGATCCTAAATTTGCAGTCAGATTTCACGTACCTCTTACACAGCTCGAGTTTTTGCTAAAACATGGTTAACTCTGTCAGTTTTGGAGATATCGTCAAACTGACTACACCAGAGTGTTTTCCAGGAACTTTTAGCATAAAATGACGTTGAGACGAACGCTCTAGCTTAAATAGCAAAAAAGTTAGGTTTCTCGCTTGGCAACGTCGCACAAACTGTAGTTTTGTTATTTTTTAACTTGGACCCCTTGAGTGAGCTACTCGTTTTCGACTAATTTGGGGATCGCTGATCCTAAATTTGCAGTCAGATTTCACGTACCTCTTACACAGCTCGAGTTTTTTGCTAAAACATGGTTAACTCTGTCAGTTTTGGAGATATCGTCAAACCGACTACACCAGAGTGTTTTCCAGGAAATTTTAGCATAAAATGACGTTGAGACGAACGCTCTATCTTAAATAGCAAAAAAGTTAGGTTTCATCACTTGGCAACGTCGCACAAACTGTAGTTTTGTTATTTTTTGACTTGGACCCCTTGAGTGACCTACTCGTTTTCGACTAATTTGGGGTCGCTGATGCTAAATTTGCAGTCAGATTTCACGTACCTCTTACACAGCTCGAGTTTTTTGCTAAAACATGGTTAACTCTGTCAGTTTTGGAGATATCGTCAAACCGACTACACCAGAGTGTTTTCCAGGAAATTTTAGCATAAAATGACGTTGAGACGAACGCTCTATCTTAAATAGCAAAAAAGTTAGGTTTCATCACTTGGCAACGTCGCACAAACTGTAGTTTTGTTATTTTTTGACTTGGACCCCTTGAGTGACTACTCGTTTTCGACTAATTTGGGGTCGCTGATCCTAAATTTGCAGTCAGATTTCACGTACCTCTTACACAGCTCGAGTTTTTTGCTAAAACATGGTTAACTCTGTCAGTTTTGGAGATATCGTCAAACTGACTACACCAGAGTGTTTTCCAGGAAATTTTAGCATAAAATGACGTTGAGACGAACGCTCTATCTTAAATAGCAAAAAAGTTAGGTTTCATCACTTGGCAACGTCGCACAAACTGTAGTTTTGTTATTTTTTGACTTGGACCCCTTGAGTGACTACTCGTTTTCGACTAATTTGGGGTCGCTGATCCTAAATTTGCAGTCAGATTTCACGTACCTCTTACACAGCTCGAGTTTTTTGCTAAAACATGGTTAACTCTGTCAGTTTTGGAGATATCGTCAAACTGACTACACCAAGTGTTTTCCAGGAAATTTTAGCATAAAATGACGTTGAGACGAACGCTCTATCTTAAATAGCATAAAAGTTAGGTTTCATCACTTGGCAACGTCGCACAAACTGTAGTTTTGTTATTTTTTAACTTGGACCCCTTGAGTGACTACTCGTTTTCGACTAATTTGGGGTCGCTGATCCTAAATCCTTAGTCAGATTTCACGTATCTCTCACACAGCTCGAGTTTTTTGCTAAAAAATTGGTTAACTCTGTCAGTTTTGGAGATATCGTCAAACTGACTACACCAGAGTGTTTTCCAGGAAATTTTAGCATAAAATGACGTTGAGACGAACGCTCTATCTTAAATAGCAAAAAAGTTATGTTTCTCGCTTGGCAACGTCGCACAAACTGTAGTTTTGTTATTTTTTGACTTGGACCCCTTGAGTGACTACTCGTTTTCGACTAATTTGGGGTCGCTGAATCCAAATCCTCAGTCAGATTTCACGTATCTCTCACACAGCTCGAGTTTTTTGCTAAACATGGTTAACTCTGTCAGTTTTGGAGATATCGTCAAACTGACTACACCAGAGTGTTTTCCAGGAAATTTTAGCATAAAATGACGTTGAGACCAACGCTCTATCTTAAATAGCAAAAAAGTTATGTTTCTCGAGTGGCAACGTCGCACAAACTGTAGTTTTGTTATTTTTTGACTTGGACCCCTTGAGTGACTACTCGTTTTCGACTAATTTGGGATCGCTGATCCAAATCCTCAGTCAGATTTCACGTACCTGCTTACACAGCTCGAGTTTTTTGCTAAAACATGGTTAACTCTGTCAGTTTTGGAGATATCGTCAAACTGACTACACCAGAGTGTTTTCCAGGAAATTTTAGCATAAAATGACGTTGAGACGAACGCTCTATCTTAAATAGCAAAAAAGTTAGGTTTCTCGCTTGGCAACGTCGCACAAACTGTAGTTTTGTTATTTTTTGACTTGGACCCCTTGAGTGACCACTCGTTTTCGACTAATTTGGGGTCGCTGATCCTAAATTTGCAGTCAGATTTCACGTACCTCTTACACAGCTCGAGTTTTTTGCTAAAACATGGTTAACTCTGTCAGTTTTGGAGATATCGTCAAACTGACTACATCAGAGTGTTTTCCAGGAAATTTTAGCATAAAATGACGTTGAGACGAACGCTCTAGCTTAAATAGCAAAAAAGTTAGGTTTCTCGCTTGGCAACGTCGCACAAACTGTAGTTTTGTTATTTTTTAACTTGGACCCCTTGAGTGAGCTACTCGTTTTCGACTAATTTGGGATCGCTGATCCTAAATTTGCAGTCAGATTTCACGTACCTCTTACACAGCTCGAGTTTTTTGCTAAAACATGGTTAACTCTGTCAGTTTTGGAGATATCGTCAAACCGACTACACCAGAGTGTTTTCCAGGAAATTTTAGCATAAAATGACGTTGAGACGAACGCTCTATCTTAAATAGCATAAAAGTTAGGTTTCATCACTTGGCAACGTCGCACAAACTGTAGTTTTGTTATTTTTTAACTTGGACCCCTTGAGTGACTACTCGTTTTCGACTAATTTGGGGTCGCTGAATCCAAATCCTTAGTCAGATTTCACGTATCTCTCACACAGCTCGAGTTTTTTGCAAAAAATTGGTTAACTCTGTCAGTTTTGGAGATATCGTCAAACCGACTACACCAAAGTGTTTTCCAGGAAATTTTAGCATAAAATGACGTTGAGACGAACGCTCTATCTTAAATAGCAAAAAAGTTAGGTTTCATCACTTGGCAACGTCGCACAAACTGTAGTTTTGTTATTTTTTGACTTGGACCCCTTGAGTGACCACTCGTTTTCGACTAATTTGGGGTCGCTGACCCTAAATTTGCAGTCAGATTTCACATACCTCTCACAAAGCTCGAGTTTTTTGCAAAAAAGTTTTAACTCTGTCAGTTTTGGAGATATCGTCAAACCGACCGCACTAGCGTGTTTTCCAGTCAATTTTAGCATAAAATGACGTTGAAACCAACGCTCTATCTTAAATAGCAAAAATGTTATGTTTCTCGCTTGGCAACGTCGCACAAACTGTAGTTTTGTTATTTTTTAACTTGGACCCCTTGAGTGACCTACTCGTTTTAGACTAATTTGGGGTCGCTGAATCCAAATCCTCAGTCAGATTTCACGTATCTCTCACACAGCTCGAGTTTTTTGCTAAAACATGGTTAACTCTGTCAGTTTTGGAGATATCGTCAAACTGACTACACCAGAGTGTTTTCCAGGAAATTTTAGCATAAAATGACGTTGAGACCAACGCTCTATCTTAAATAGCAAAAAAGTTAGGTTTCATCGACGTGGCAACGTCGCACAAACTGTAGTTTTGTTATTTTTTGACTTAGGACCCCTTGAGTGACTACTCGTTTTCGACTAATTTGGGATCGCTGAATCCAAATCCTCAGTCAGATTTCACGTACTGCTTACACAGCTCGAGTTTTTTTGCTAAAACATGGTTAACTCTGTCAGTTTTGGAGATATCGTCAAACTGACTACACCAAAGTGTTTTCCAGGAAATTTTAGCATAAAATGACGTTGAGACGAACGCTCTATCTTAAATAGCAAAAAAGTTATGTTTCGCGCTTGGCAACGTCGCACAAACTGTAGTTTTGTTATTTTTTGACTTGGACCCCTTGAGTGACCACTCGTTTTCGACTAATTTGGGGTCGCTGATCCTAAATTTGCAGTCAGATTTCACGTACCTCTTACACAGCTCGAGTTTTTTGCTAAAACATGGTTAACTCTGTCAGTTTTGGAGATATCGTCAAACTGACTACATCAGAGTGTTTTCCAGGAACTTTTAGCATAAAATGACGTTGAGACGAACGCTCTAGCTTAAATAGCAAAAAAGTTAGGTTTCTCGCTTGGCAACGTCGCACAAACTGTAGTTTTGTTATTTTTTAACTTGGACCCCTTGAGTGAGTACTCGTTTTCGACTAATTTGGGATCGCTGATCCTAAATTTGCAGTCAGATTTTACGTACCTCTTACACAGCTCGAGTTTTTTGCTAAAACATGGTTAACTCTGTCAGTTTTGGAGATATCGTCAAACCGACTACACCAGAGTGTTTTCCAGGAAATTTTAGCATAAAATGACGTTGAGACGAACGCTCTATCTTAAATAGCATAAAAGTTAGGTTTCATCACTTGGCAACGTCCCACAAACTGTAGTTTTGTTATTTTTTAACTTGGACCCCTTGAGTGACTACTCGTTTTCGACTAATTTGGGGTCGCTGAATCCAAATCCTTAGTCAGATTTCACGTATCTCTCACACAGCTCGAGTTTTTTGCTAAAAAATTGGTTAACTCTGTCAGTTTTGGAGATATCGTCAAACCGACTACACCAAAGTGTTTTCCAGGAAATTTTAGCATAAAATGACGTTGAGACGAACGCTCTATCTTAAATAGCAAAAAAGTTAGGTTTCATCACTTGGCAACGTCGCACAAACTGTAGTTTTGTTATTTTTTGACTTGGACCCCTTGAGTGACCACTCGTTTTCGACTAATTTGGGGTCGCTGACCCTAAATTTGCAGTCAGATTTCACATACCTCTCACAAAGCTCGAGTTTTTTGCAAAAAAGTTTTTAACTCTGTCAGTTTTGGAGATATCGTCAAACCGACCGCACTAGCGTGTTTTCCAGTCAATTTTAGCATAAAATGACGTTGAAACCAACGCTCTATCTTAAATAGCAAAAATGTTATGTTTCTCGCTTGGCAACGTCGCACAAACTGTAGTTTTGTTATTTTTTAACTTGGACCCCTTGAGTGACCACTCGTTTTAGACTAATTTGGGGTCGCTGAATCCAAATCCTCAGTCAGATTTCACGTATCTCTCACACAGCTCGAGTTTTTTGCTTAAACATGGTTAACTCTGTCAGTTTTGGAGATATCGTCAAACTGACTACACCAGAGTGTTTTCCAGGAAATTTTAGCATAAAATGATGTTGAGACCAACGCTCTATCTTAAATAGCAAAAAAGTTATGTTTCTCGAGTGGCAACGTCGCACAAACTGTAGTTTTGTTATTTTTTGACTTAGACCCCTTGAGTGACTACTCGTTTTCGACTAATTTGGGATCGCTGAATCCAAATCCTCAGTCAGATTTCACGTACTGCTTACACAGCTCGAGTTTTTTTGCTAAAACATGGTTAACTCTGTCAGTTTTGGAGATATCGTCAAACTGACTACACCAAAGTGTTTTCCAGGAAATTTTAGCATAAAATGACGTTGAGACGAACGCTCTATCTTAAATAGCAAAAAAGTTATGTTTCGCGCTTGGCAACGTCGCACAAACTGTAGTTTTGTTATTTTTTGACTTGGACCCCTTGAGTGACCACTCGTTTTCGACTAATTTGGGGTCGCTGATCCTAAATTTGCAGTCAGATTTCACGTACCTCTTACACAGCTCGAGTTTTTTGCTAAAACATGGTTAACTCTGTCAGTTTTGGAGATATCGTCAAACTGACTACATCAGAGTGTTTTCCAGGAACTTTTAGCATAAAATGACGTTGAGACGAACGCTCTAGCTTAAATAGCAAAAAAGTTAGGTTTCTCGCTTGGCAACGTCGCACAAACTGTAGTTTTGTTATTTTTTAACTTGGACCCCTTGAGTGAGTACTCGTTTTCGACTAATTTGGGATCGCTGATCCTAAATTTGCAGTCAGATTTTACGTACCTCTTACACAGCTCGAGTTTTTTGCTAAAACATGGTTAACTCTGTCAGTTTTGGAGATATCGTCAAACCGACTACACCAGAGTGTTTTCCAGGAAATTTTAGCATAAAATGACGTTGAGACGAACGCTCTATCTTAAATAGCAAAAAAGTTAGGTTTCATCACTTGGCAACGTCGCACAAACTGTAGTTTTGTTATTTTTTGACTTGGACCCCTTGAGTGACTACTCGTTTTCGACTAATTTGGGGTCGCTGATCCTAAATTTGCAGTCAGATTTCACGTACCTCTTACACAGCTCGAGTTTTTTTGCTAAAACATGGTTAACTCTGTCAGTTTTGGAGATATCGTCAAACTGACTACACCAAAGTGTTTTCCAGGAAATTTTAGCATAAAATGACGTTGAGACGAACGCTCTATCTTAAATAGCAAAAAAGTTAGGTTTCATCACTTGGCAACGTCGCACAAACTGTAGTTTTGTTATTTTTTGACTTGGACCCCTTGAGTGACTACTCGTTTTCGACTAATTTGGGGTCGCTGATCTTAAATTTGCAGTCAGATTTCACGTACCTCTTACACAGCTCGAGTTTTTTGCTAAAACATGGTTAACTCTGTCAGTTTTGGAGATATCGTCAAACTGACTACACCAAAGTGTTTTCCAGGAAATTTTAGCATAAAATGACGTTGAGACGAACGCTCTATCTTAAATAGCATAAAAGTTAGGTTTCATCACTTGGCAACGTCCCACAAACTGTAGTTTTGTTATTTTTTGACTTGGACCCCTTGAGTGACTACTCGTTTTCGACTAATTTGGGGTCGCTGAATCCAAATCCTTAGTCAGATTTCACGTATCTCTCACACAGCTCGAGTTTTTTGCAAAAAATTGGTTAACTCTGTCAGTTTTGGAGATATCGTCAAACTGACTACACCAAAGTGTTTTCCAGGAAATTTTAGCCTAAAATGACGTTGAGACGAACGCTCTATCTTAAATAGCAAAAAAGTTATGTTTCGCGCTTGGCAACGTCGCACAAACTGTAGTTTTGTTATTTTTTGACTTGGACCCCTTGAGTGACCACTCGTTTTCGACTAATTTGGGGTCGCTGATGCTAAATTTGCAGTCAGATTTCACGTACCTCTTACACAGCTCGAGTTTTTTGCTAAAACATGGTTAACTCTGTCAGTTTTGGAGATATCGTCAAACTGACTACACCAGAGTGTTTTCCAGGAAATTTTAGCATAAAATGACGTTGAGACGAACGCTCTAGCTTAAATAGCAAAAAAGTTAGGTTTCATCACTTGGCAACGTCGCACAAACTGTAGTTTTGTTATTTTTTAACTTGGACCCCTTGAGTGACTACTCGTTTTCGACTAATTTGGGGTCGCTGAATCCAAATCCTCAGTCAGATTTCACGTATCTCTCACACAGCTCGAGTTTTTTGCTAAAACATGGTTAACTCTGTCAGTTTTGGAGATATCGCCAAACTGACTACACCAGAGTGTTTTCCAGGAAATTTTAGCATAAAATGACGTTGAGATGCACGCTCTATCTTAAATAGTAAAAAAGTTAGGTTTCATCACTTGGCAACGTCGCACAAACTGTAGTTTTGTTATTTTTTGACTTGGACCCCTTGAGTGACTACTCGTTTTCGACTAATTTGGGGTCGCTGATCCTAAATTTGCAGTCAGATTTCACGTACCTCTTACACAGTTCGAGTTTTTTGCTAAAACATGGTTAACTCTGTCAGTTTTGGAGATATCGTCAAACTGACTACACCAGAGTGTTTTCCAGGAAATTTTAGCATAAAATGACGTTGAGATGCACGCTCTATCTTAAATAGTAAAAAAGTTAGGTTTCATCACTTGGCAACGTCGCACAAACTGTAGTTTTGTTATTTTTTGACTTGGACCCCTTGAGTGACTACTCGTTTTCTACTAATTTGGGGTCGCTGATCCTAAATTTGCAGTCAGATTTCACGTACCTCTTACACAGCTCGAGTTTTTTGCTAAAAATTGGTTAACTCTGTCAGTTTTGGAGATATCGTCAAACTGACTACACCAAAGTGTTTTCCAGGAAATTTTAGCATAAAATGACGTTGAGACGAACGCTCTATCTTAAATAGCAAAAAAGTTAGGTTTCATCACTTGGCAACGTCGCACAAACTGTAGATTTTGTTATTTTTTGACTTGGACCCCTTGAGTGACTACTCGTTTTCGACTAATTTGGGGTCGCTGATCCTAAATTTGCAGTCAGATTTCACGTACCTCTTACACAGCTCGAGTTTTTTGCTAAAACATGGTTAACTCTGTCAGTTTTGGAGATATCGTCAAACTGACTACACCAGAGTGTTTTCCATTAAATTTTAGCATAAAATGACGTTGAGACGAACGCTCTATCTTAAATAGCAAAAAAGTTAGGTTTCATCACTTGGCAACGTCGCACAAACTGTAGTTTTGTTATTTTTTGACTTGGACCCCTTGAGTGACTACTCGTTTTCGACTAATTTGGGGTCGCTGATCCTAAATTTGCAGTCAGATTTCACGTACCTCTTACACAGCTCGAGTTTTTTGCTAAAACATGGTTAACTCTGTCAGTTTTGGAGATATCGTCAAACCGACTACACCAGAGTGTTTTCCAGGAAATTTTAGCATAAAATGACGTTGAGACGAACGCTCTATCTTAAATAGCAAAAAAGTTAGGTTTCATCACTTGGCAACGTCGCACAAACTGTAGTTTTGTTATTTTTTGACTTGGACCCCTTGAGTGACTACTCGTTTTCGACTAATTTGGGGTCGCTGATCCTAAATTTGCAGTCAGATTTCACGTACCTCTTACACAGCTCGAGTTTTTTTGCTAAAACATGGTTAACTCTGTCAGTTTTGGAGATATCGTCAAACCGACTACACCAGAGTGTTTTCCAGGAAATTTTAGCATAAAATGACGTTGAGACGAACGCTCTATCTTAAATAGCAAAAAAGTTAGGTTTCATCACTTGGCAACGTCGCACAAACTGTAGTTTTGTTATTTTTTGACTTGGACCCCTTGAGTGACTACTCGTTTTCGACTAATTTGGGGTCGCTGAATCCAAATCCTCAGTCAGATTTCACGTATCTCTCACACAGCTCGAGTTTTTTGCTAAAACATGGTTAACTCTGTCAGTTTTGGAGATATCGTCAAACCGACTACACCAGAGTGTTTTCCAGGAAATTTTAGCATAAAATGACGTTGAGACGAACGCTCTATCTTAAATAGCAAAAAAGTTAGGTTTCATCACTTGGCAACGTCGCACAAACTGTAGTTTTGTTATTTTTTAACTTGGACCCCTTGAGTGACTACTCGTTTTCGACTAATTTGGGGTCGCTGAATCCAAATCCTCAGTCAGATTTCACGTATCTCTCACACAGCTCGAGTTTTTTGCTAAAACATGGTTAACTCTGTCAGTTTTGGAGATATCGCCAAACTGACTACACCAGAGTGTTTTCCAGGAAATTTTAGCATAAAATGACGTTGAGATGCACGCTCTATCTTAAATAGCAAAAAAGTTAGGTTTCATCACTTGGCAACGTCGCACAAACTGTAGTTTTGTTATTTTTTGACTTGGACCCCTTGAGTGACTACTCGTTTTCGACTAATTTGGGGTCGCTGATCCTAAATTTGCGGTCAGATTTCACGTACATCTTACACAGCTCGAGTTTTTTGCTAAAACATGGTTAACTCTGTCAGTTTTGGAGATATCGTCAAACTGACTAGAGCTCGAATCAGATGAGAAAAGGCCACCGCATCATCAATGACGCAGTTTTTAAAACTATTTCTTTCTCCTTCTACAGTTGCCGTCGCATTAGATATAATCAGAGGCGTCCTATTAAAATATTCCCGAAAATATATTGTTAAGCGGTCAAAAAGCCACTTGGCAACGTAGTACGGTTTTTACTTGGACACAATTAAAACAGATGCGGCAGCGGCCAGGGACATTTGGACCTTTTTATATGCTTTTACTAGCAGGCACTCTAAACGGTGTTGCCAAGTTTAAAAAAATGTAGTGGCGGACAGGGAGACTTAGGGGGTTAGGTTAGGTTCCGTTTTAGTCTGGTGTTTTGGTTGTATTGTTGATGGTCGCAGTTGAAGTTCCCATAGTGTTATGAATAAATAACGTTATTTTGTCAAAATGTCTTTCAAAAAGGTTGGAAAGAAAGGTGTTATCATATACAGCCAAGGCCGTGAAATCGTCAGTAACGTCTTACAATTTATGAAGAAAGAAGCAGAAGGAGTTTCCATTCCTTTAAAAAACTTGTTGTCTTTTATTTTCTTTATTAAAAACGACGAAAATGTTTCATTTTACTGATAAAATAATAGCACGCCACTGACTGGCTGCAACAACTTGGAAAGTAACGAGAGCAGCAATATTTAAAGCGAGACGTACAGAGATCGTGACATCATCGTTTGATGACGCCTGTGGCCTTTTCTTAGCTGATTCGAGCTCTACACCAGAGTGTTTTCCAGGAAATTTTAGCATAAAATGACGTTGAGACGAACGCTCTATCTTAAATAGCAAAAAAGTTAGGTTTCATCACTTGGCAACGTCGCACAAACTGTAGTTTTGTTATTTTTTGACTTGGACCCCTTGAGTGACTACTCGTTTTCGACTAATTTGGGGTCGCTGATCCTAAATTTGCAGTCAGATTTCACGTACCTCTCACACAGCTCGAGTTTTTTGCAAAAAATTGGTTAACTCTGTCAGTTTTGGAGATATCGCCAAACTGACTACACCAGAGTGTTTTCCAGGAAATTTTAGCATAAAATGACGTTGAGACCAACGCTCTATCTTAAATAGCATAAAAGTTAGGTTTCATCACTTGGCAACGTCCCACAAACTGTAGTTTTGTTATTTTTTAACTTGGACCCCTTGAGTGACTACTCGTTTTCGACTAATTTGGGGTCGCTGAATCCAAATCCTTAGTCAGATTTCACGTATCTCTCACACAGCTCGAGTTTTTTGCAAAAAATTGGTTAACTCTGTCAGTTTTGGAGATATCGTCAAACTGACTACACCAAAGTGTTTTCCAGGAAATTTTAGCATAAAATGACGTTGAGACGAACGCTCTATCTTAAATAGCAAAAAAGTTATGTTTCGCGCTTGGCAACGTCGCACAAACTGTAGTTTTGTTATTTTTTGACTTGGACCCCTTGAGTGACCACTCGTTTTCGACTAATTTGGGGTCGCTGATCCTAAATTTGCAGTCAGATTTCACGTACCTCTTACACAGCTCGAGTTTTTTGCTAAAACATGGTTAACTCTGTCAGTTTTGGAGATATCGTCAAACTGACTACACCAGAGTGTTTTCCAGGAAATTTTAGCATAAAGTGACGTTGAGACGAACGCTCTAGCTTAAATAGCAAAAAAGTTAGGTTTCATCGCTTGGCAACGTCGCACAAACTGTAGTTTTGTTATTTTTTAACTTGGACCCCTTGAGTGACTACTCGTTTTCGACTAATTTGGGATCGCTGATCCTAAATTTGCAGTCAGATTTCACGTACCTCTTACACAGCTCGAGTTTTTTGCTAAAACATGGTTAACTCTGTCAGTTTTGGAGATATCGCCAAACTGACTACACCAGAGTGTTTTCCAGGAAATTTTAGCATAAAATGACGTTGAGACCAACGCTCTATCTTAAATAGCAAAAAAGTTAGGTTTCATCACTTGGCAACGTCGCACAAACTGTAGTTTTGTTATTTTTTGACTTGGACCCCTTGAGTGACTACTCGTTTTCGACTAATTTGGGGTCGCTGATCCTAAATTTGCAGTCAGATTTCACGTACCTCTTACACAGTTCGAGTTTTTTGCTAAAACATGGTTAACTCTGTCAGTTTTGGAGATATCGTCAAACTGACTACACCAGAGTGTTTTCCAGGAAATTTTAGCATAAAATGACGTTGAGACGAACGCTCTATCTTAAATAGCAAAAAAGTTATGTTTCTCGCTTGGCAACGTCGCACAAACTGTAGTTTTGTTATTTTTTGACTTGGACCCCTTGAGTGACTACTCGTTTTCGACTAATTTGGGGTCGCTGATCCTAAATTTGCAGTCAGATTTCACGTACCTCTTACACAGCTCGAGTTTTTTGCTAAAACATGGTTAACTCTGTCAGTTTTGGAGATATCGTCAAACTGACTACACCAGAGTGTTTTCCAGGAAATTTTAGCATAAAATGACGTTGAGACGCACGCTCTATCTTAAATAGTAAAAAAGTTAGGTTTCATCACTTGGCAACGTCGCACAAACTGTAGTTTTGTTATTTTTTGACTTGGACCCCTTGAGTGACTACTCGTTTTCGACTAATTTGGGGTCGCTGATCCTAAATTTGCAGTCAGATTTCACGTACCTCTTACACAGCTCGAGTTTTTTGCTAAAAATTGGTTAACTCTGTCAGTTTTGGAGATATCGTCAAACTGACTACACCAAAGTGTTTTCCAGGAAATTTTAGCATAAAATGACGTTGAGACGAACGCTCTATCTTAAATAGCAAAAAAGTTAGGTTTCATCACTTGGCAACGTCGCACAAACTGTAGATTTTGTTATTTTTTGACTTGGACCCCTTGAGTGACTACTCGTTTTCGACTAATTTGGGGTCGCTGATCCTAAATTTGCAGTCAGATTTCACGTACCTCTTACACAGCTCGAGTTTTTTTGCTAAAACATGGTTAACTCTGTCAGTTTTGGAGATATCGTCAAACTGACTACACCAGAGTGTTTTCCAGGAAATTTTAGCATAAAATGACGTTGAGACGAACGCTCTATCTTAAATAGCAAAAAAGTTAGGTTTCATCACTTGGCAACGTCGCACAAACTGTAGTTTTGTTATTTTTTAACTTGGACCCCTTGAGTGACTACTCGTTTTCGACTAATTTGGGGTCGCTGAATCCAAATCCTCAGTCAGATTTCACGTATCTCTCACACAGCTCGAGTTTTTTGCTAAAACATGGTTAACTCTGTCAGTTTTGGAGATATCGTCAAACTGACTACACCAGAGTGTTTTCCAGGAAATTTTAGCATAAAATGACGTTGAGACCAACGCTCTATCTTAAATAGTAAAAAAGTTAGGTTTCATCACTTGGCAACGTCGCACAAACTGTAGTTTTGTTATTTTTTAACTTGGACCCCTTGAGTGACCACTCGTTTTCGACTAATTTGGGGTCGCTGATCCTAAATTTGCAGTCAGATTTCACGTACCTCTCACACAGCTCGAGTTTTTTGCTAAAAAAGTGGTTAACTCTGTCAGTTTTGGAGATATCGTCAAACCGACTACACCTAGAGTGTTTTCCAGGAAATTTTAGCATAAAATGACGTTGAGACCAACGCTCTATCTTAAATAGTAAAAAAGTTAGGTTTCATCACTTGGCAACGTCGCACAAACTGTAGTTTTGTTATTTTTTGACTTGGACCCCTTGAGTGACCTACTCGTTTTCGACTAATTTGGGGTCGCTGAATCCAAATCCTCAGTCAGATTTCACGTATCTCTCACACAGCTCGAGTTTTTTGCTTAAACATGGTTAACTCTGTCAGTTTTGGAGATATCGTCAAACTGACTACACCAGAGTGTTTTCCAGGAAATTTAGCATAAAATGATGTTGAGACCAACGCTCTATCTTAAATAGCAAAAAAGTTATGTTTCTCGATTGGCAACGTCGCACAAACTGTAGTTTTGTTATTTTTTGACTTAGGACCCCTTGAGTGACTACTCGTTTTCGACTAATTTGGGATCGCTGAATCCAAATCCTCAGTCAGATTTCACGTACTGCTTACACAGCTCGAGTTTTTTTGCTAAAACATGGTTAACTCTGTCAGTTTTGGAGATATCGTCAAACTGACTACACCAGAGTGTTTTCCAGGAAATTTTAGCATAAAATGACGTTGAGATGCACGCTCTATCTTAAATAGTAAAAAAGTTAGGTTTCATCACTTGGCAACGTCGCACAAACTGTAGTTTTGTTATTTTTTGACTTGGACCCCTTGAGTGACTACTCGTTTTCGACTAATTTGGGGTCGCTGATCCTAAATTTGCAGTCAGATTTCACGTACCTCTTACACAGCTCGAGTTTTTTGCTAAAACATGGTTAACTCTGTCAGTTTTGGAGATATCGTCAAACTGACTACACCAGAGTGTTTTCCAGGAAATTTTAGCATAAAATGACGTTAGAGATGCACGCTCTATCTTAAATAGTAAAAAAGTTAGGTTTCATCACTTGGCAACGTCGCACAAACTGTAGTTTTGTTATTTTTTGACTTGGACCCCTTGAGTGACTACTCGTTTTCGACTAATTTGGGGTCGCTGAATTCAAATCCTTAGTCAGATTTCACGTACCTCTCACACAGCTCGAGTTTTTTGCAAAAAAGTGTTAACTCTGTCAGTTTTGGAGATATCGTCAAACCGACTACACCAGAGTGTTTTCCAGGAAATTTTAGCATAAAATGACGTTGAGACGAACGCTCTATCTTAAATAGCAAAAAAGTTATGTTTCTCGCTTGGCAACGTCGCACAAACTGTAGTTTTGTTATTTTTTGACTTGGACCCCTTGAGTGACCACTCGTTTTCGACTAATTTGGGGTCGCTGATCCTAAATTTGCAGTCAGATTTCACGTACCTCTTACACAGCTCGAGTTTTTTGCTAAAAAATTGGTTAACTCTGTCAGTTTTGGAGATATCGTCAAACCGACTACACCAGAGTGTTTTCCAGGAAATTTTAGCATAAAATGACGTTGAGACGAACGCTCTATCTTAAATAGCAAAAAAGTTAGGTTTCTCGCTTGGCAACGTCGCACAAACTGTAGTTTTGTTATTTTTTAACTTGGACCCCTTGAGTGAGTACTCGTTTTCGACTAATTTGGGGTCGCTGATACTAAATTTGCAGTCAGATTTCACGTACCTCTCACACAGCTCGAGTTTTTTGCTAAAACATGGTTAACTCTGTCAGTTTTGGAGATATCGTCAAACCGACTACACCAGAGTGTTTTCCAGGAAATTTTAGCATAAAATGACGTTGAGACGCACGCTCTATCTTAAATAGCAAAAAAGTTATGTTTCTCGCTTGGCAACGTCGCACAAACTGTAGTTTTGTTATTTTTTGACTTGGACCCCTTGAGTGACCACTCGTTTTCGACTAATTTGGGGTCGCTGATCCTAAATTTGCAGTCAGATTTCACGTACCTCTCACACAGCTCGAGTTTTTTGCTAAAAAATGGTTTAACTCTGTCAGTTTTGGAGATATCGTCAAACCGACTACACCAGAGTGTTTTCCAGGAAATTTTAGCATAAAATGACGTTGAGACCAACGCTCTATCTTAAATAGCAAAAAATGTTAGGTTTCTCGCTTGGCAACGTCGCACAAACTGTAGTTTTGTTATTTTTTAACTTGGACCCCTTGAGTGACCTACTCGTTTTCGACTAATTTGGGGTCGCTGAATCCAAATCCTCAGTCAGATTTCACGTATCTCTCACACAGCTCGAGTTTTTTGCTAAAACATGGTTAACTCTGTCAGTTTTGGAGATATCGTCAAACTGACTACACCAGAGTGTTTTCCAGGAAATTTTAGCATAAAATGACGTTGAGACCAACGCTCTATCTTAAATAGCAAAAAAGTTATGTTTCTCGACTTGGCAACGTCGCACAAACTGTAGTTTTGTTATTTTTTGACTTGGACCCCTTGAGTGACTACTCGTTTTCGACTAATTTGGGGATCGCTGAATCCAAATCCTCAGTCAGATTTCACGTACTGCTTACACAGCTCGAGTTTTTTTGCTAAAACATGGTTAACTCTGTCAGTTTTGGAGATATCGTCAAACTGACTACACCAAAGTGTTTTCCAGGAAATTTTAGCATAAAATGACGTTGAGACGAACGCTCTATCTTAAATAGCAAAAAAGTTATGTTTCGCGCTTGGCAACGTCGCACAAACTGTAGTTTTGTTATTTTTTGACTTGGACCCCTTGAGTGACCACTCGTTTTCGACTAATTTGGGGTCGCTGATCCTAAATTTGCAGTCAGATTTCACGTACCTCTTACACAGCTCGAGTTTTTTGCTAAAACATGGTTAACTCTGTCAGTTTTGGAGATATCGTCAAACTGACTACATCAGAGTGTTTTCCAGGAACTTTTAGCATAAAATGACGTTGAGACGAACGCTCTAGCTTAAATAGCAAAAAAGTTAGGTTTCTCGCTTGGCAACGTCGCACAAACTGTAGTTTTGTTATTTTTTAACTTGGACCCCTTGAGTGAGTACTCGTTTTCGACTAATTTGGGGATCGCTGATCCTAAATTTGCAGTCAGATTTCACGTACCTCTTACACAGCTCGAGTTTTTTGCTAAAACATGGTTAACTCTGTCAGTTTTGGAGATATCGTCAAACCGACTACACCAGAGTGTTTTCCAGGAAATTTTAGCATAAAATGACGTTGAGACGAACGCTCTATCTTAAATAGCAAAAAAGTTAGGTTTCATCACTTGGCAACGTCGCACAAACTGTAGTTTTGTTATTTTTTGACTTGGACCCCTTGAGTGACTACTCGTTTTCGACTAATTTGGGGTCGCTGATCCTAAATTTGCAGTCAGATTTCACGTACCTCTTACACAGCTCGAGTTTTTTTGCTAAAACATGGTTAACTCTGTCAGTTTTGGAGATATCGTCAAACTGACTACACCAGAGTGTTTTCCAGGAAATTTTAGCATAAAATGACGTTGAGACGAACGCTCTATCTTAAATAGCAAAAAAGTTAGGTTTCATCACTTGGCAACGTCGCACAAACTGTAGTTTTGTTATTTTTTGACTTGGACCCCTTGAGTGACTACTCGTTTTCGACTAATTTGGGGTCGCTGATCCTAAATTTGCAGTCAGATTTCACGTACCTCTTACACAGCTCGAGTTTTTTTGCTAAAACATGGTTAACTCTGTCAGTTTTGGAGATATCGTCAAACTGACTACACCAAAGTGTTTTCCAGGAAATTTTAGCATAAAATGACGTTGAGACGAACGCTCTATCTTAAATAGCAAAAAAGTTAGGTTTCATCACTTGGCAACGTCGCACAAACTGTAGTTTTGTTATTTTTTAACTTGGACCCCTTGAGTGACTACTCGTTTTCGACTAATTTGGGGTCGCTGAATCCTAAATCCTGCAGTCAGATTTCACGTATCTCTCACACAGCTCGAGTTTTTTGCTAAAACATGGTTAACTCTGTCAGTTTTGGAGATATCGTCAAACTGACTACACCAGAGTGTTTTCCAGGAAATTTTAGCATAAAATGACGTTGAGACGAACGCTCTATCTTAAATAGCAAAAAAGTTAGGTTTCATCACTTGGCAACGTCGCACAAACTGTAGTTTTGTTATTTTTTGACTTGGACCCCTTGAGTGACTACTCGTTTTCGACTAATTTGGGGTCGCTGATCCTAAATTTGCAGTCAGATTTCACGTACCTCTTACACAGCTCGAGTTTTTTGCTAAAACATGGTTAACTCTGTCAGTTTTGGAGATATCGTCAAACTGACTACACCAGAGTGTTTTCCAGGAAATTTTAGCATAAAATGACGTTGAGACGCACGCTCTATCTTAAATAGCAAAAAAGTTAGGTTTCATCACTTGGCAACGTCGCACAAACTGTAGTTTTGTTATTTTTTGACTTGGACCCCTTGAGTGACTACTCGTTTTCGACTAATTTGGGGTCGCTGATCCTAAATTTGCAGTCAGATTTCACGTACCTCTTACACAGCTCGAGTTTTTTGCTAAAACATGGTTAACTCTGTCAGTTTTGGAGATATCGTCAAACTGACTACACCAGAGTGTTTTCCAGGAAATTTTAGCATAAAATGACGTTGAGACGAACGCTCTATCTTAAATAGCAAAAAAGTTAGGTTTCATCACTTGGCAACGTCGCACAAACTGTAGTTTTGTTATTTTTTGACTTGGACCCCTTGAGTGACTACTCGTTTTCGACTAATTTGGGGTCGCTGATCCTAAATTTGCAGTCAGATTTCACGTACCTCTTACACAGCTCGAGTTTTTTGCTAAAACATGGTTAACTCTGTCAGTTTTGGAGATATCGTCAAACTGACTACACCAGAGTGTTTTCCAGTAAATTTTAGCATAAAATGACGTTGAGACGAACGCTCTATCTTAAATAGCAAAAAAGTTAGGTTTCATCACTTGGCAACGTCGCACAAACTGTAGTTTTGTTATTTTTTGACTTGGACCCCTTGAGTGACTACTCGTTTTCGACTAATTTGGGGTCGCTGATCCTAAATTTGCAGTCAGATTTCACGTACCTCTTACACAGCTCGAGTTTTTTGCTAAAACATGGTTAACTCTGTCAGTTTTGGAGATATCGTCAAACTGACTACACCAGAGTGTTTTCCAGGAAATTTTAGCATAAAATGACGTTGAGACGAACGCTCTATCTTAAATAGCAAAAAAGTTAGGTTTCATCACTTGGCAACGTCGCACAAACTGTAGTTTTGTTATTTTTTGACTTGGACCCCTTGAGTGACTACTCGTTTTCGACTAATTTGGGGTCGCTGATCCTAAATTTGCAGTCAGATTTCACGTACCTCTTACACAGCTCGAGTTTTTTGCTAAAACATGGTTAACTCTGTCAGTTTTGGAGATATCGTCAAACCTGACTACACCAGAGTGTTTTCCAGGAAATTTTAGCATAAAATGACGTTGAGACGAACGCTCTATCTTAAATAGCAAAAAAGTTAGGTTTCATCACTTGGCAACGTCGCACAAACTGTAGTTTTGTTATTTTTTGACTTGGACCCCTTGAGTGACTACTCGTTTTCGACTAATTTGGGGTCGCTGATCCTAAATTTGCAGTCAGATTTCACGTACCTCTTACACAGCTCGAGTTTTTTGCTAAAACATGGTTAACTCTGTCAGTTTTGGAGATATCGTCAAACTGACTACACCAGAGTGTTTTCCAGGAAATTTTAGCATAAAATGACGTTGAGACGAACGCTCTATCTTAAATAGCAAAAAAGTTAGGTTTCATCACTTGGCAACGTCGCACAAACTGTAGTTTTGTTATTTTTTGACTTGGACCCCTTGAGTGACTACTCGTTTTCGACTAATTTGGGGTCGCTGATCCTAAATTTGCGGTCAGATTTCACGTACATCTTACACAGCTCGAGTTTTTTGCTAAAACATGGTTAACTCTGTCAGTTTTGGAGATATCGTCAAACTGACTAGAGCTCGAATCAGATGAGAAAAGGCCACCGCATCATCAATGACGCAGTTTTTAAAACTATTTCTTTCTCCTTCTACAGTTGCCGTCGCATTAGATATAATCAGAGGCGTCCTATTAAAATATTCCCGAAAATATATTGTTAAGCGGTCAAAAAGCCACTTGGCAACGTAGTACGGTTTTTACTTGGACACAATTAAAACAGATGCGGCAGCGGCCAGGGACATTTGGACCTTTTTATATGCTTTTACTAGCAGGCACTCTAAACGGTGTTGCCAAGTTTAAAAAAATGTAGTGGCGGACAGGGAGACTTAGGGGGTTAGGTTAGGTTCCGTTTTAGTCTGGTGTTTTGGTTGTATTGTTGATGGTCGCAGTTGAAGTTCCCATAGTGTTATGAATAAATAACGTTATTTTGTCAAAATGTCTTTCAAAAAGGTTGGAAAGAAAGGTGTTATCATATACAGCCAAGGCCGTGAAATCGTCAGTAACGTCTTACAATTTATGAAGAAAGAAGCAGAAGGAGTTTCCATTCCTTTAAAAAACTTGTTGTCTTTTATTTTCTTTATTAAAAACGACGAAAATGTTTCATTTTACTGATAAAATAATAGCACGCCACTGACTGGCTGCAACAACTTGGAAAGTAACGAGAGCAGCAATATTTAAAGCGAGACGTACAGAGATCGTGACATCATCGTTTGATGACGCCTGTGGCCTTTTCTTAGCTGATTCGAGCTCTACACCAGAGTGTTTTCCAGGAAATTTTAGCATAAAATGACGTTGAGACGAACGCTCTATCTTAAATAGCAAAAAAGTTAGGTTTCATCACTTGGCAACGTCGCACAAACTGTAGTTTTGTTATTTTTTGACTTGGACCCCTTGAGTGACTACTCGTTTTCGACTAATTTGGGGTCGCTGATCCTAAATTTGCAGTCAGATTTCACGTACCTCTCACACAGCTCGAGTTTTTTGCAAAAAATTGGTTAACTCTGTCAGTTTTGGAGATATCGCCAAACTGACTACACCAGAGTGTTTTCCAGGAAATTTTAGCATAAAATGACGTTGAGACCAACGCTCTATCTTAAATAGTAAAAAAGTTAGGTTTCATCACTTGGCAACGTCGCACAAACTGTAGTTTTGTTATTTTTTGACTTGGACCCCTTGAGTGACTACTCGTTTTCGACTAATTTGGGGTCGCTGATCCTAAATTTGCAGTCAGATTTCACGTACCTCTCACACAGCTCGAGTTTTTTGCAAAAAATTGGTTAACTCTGTCAGTTTTGGAGATATCGTCAAACTGACTACACCAGAGTGTTTTCCAGGAAATTTTAGCATAAAATGACGTTGAGACGCACGCTCTATCTTAAATAGCAAAAAAGTTATGTTTCTCGCTTGGCAACGTCGCACAAACTGTAGTTTTGTTATTTTTTGACTTGGACCCCTTGAGTGACTACTCGTTTTCGACTAATTTGGGGTCGCTGATCCTAAATTTGCAGTCAGATTTCACGTACCTCTTACACAGCTCGAGTTTTTTGCTAAAACATGGTTAACTCTGTCAGTTTTGGAGATATCGTCAAACTGACTACACCAGAGTGTTTTCCAGGAAATTTTAGCATAAAATGACGTTGAGACGAACGCTCTATCTTAAATAGCAAAAAAGTTAGGTTTCATCACTTGGCAACGTCGCACAAACTGTAGTTTTGTTATTTTTTGACTTGGACCCCTTGAGTGACTACTCGTTTTCGACTAATTTGGGGTCGCTGATCCTAAATTTGCAGTCAGATTTCACGTACCTCTTACACAGCTCGAGTTTTTTGCTAAAACATGGTTAACTCTGTCAGTTTTGGAGATATCGTCAAACCTGACTACACCAGAGTGTTTTCCAGGAAATTTTAGCATAAAATGACGTTGAGACGAACGCTCTATCTTAAATAGCAAAAAAGTTAGGTTTCATCACTTGGCAACGTCGCACAAACTGTAGTTTTGTTATTTTTTGACTTGGACCCCTTGAGTGACTACTCGTTTTCGACTAATTTGGGGTCGCTGAATCCAAATCCTCAGTCAGATTTCACGTACTCTTACACAGCTCGAGTTTTTTGCTAAAACATGGTTAACTCTGTCAGTTTTGGAGATATCGTCAAACTGACTACACCAAAGTGTTTTCCAGGAAATTTTAGCATAAAATGACGTTGAGACGAACGCTCTATCTTAAATAGCAAAAAAGTTAGGTTTCATCACTTGGCAACGTCGCACAAACTGTAGTTTTGTTATTTTTTGACTTGGACCCCTTGAGTGACTACTCGTTTTCGACTAATTTGGGGTCGCTGATCCTAAATTTGCAGTCAGATTTCACGTACCTCTTACACAGCTCGAGTTTTTTGCTAAAACATGGTTAACTCTGTCAGTTTTGGAGATATCGTCAAACTGACTACACCAGAGTGTTTTCCAGGAAATTTTAGCATAAAATGACGTTGAGACGAACGCTCTATCTTAAATAGCAAAAAAGTTAGGTTTCATCAGCTTGGCAACGTCGCACAAACTGTAGTTTTGTTATTTTTTGACTTGGACCCCTTGAGTGACTACTCGTTTTCGACTAATTTGGGGTCGCTGATCCTAAATTTGCAGTCAGATTTCACGTACCTCTACACAGCTCGAGTTTTTTGCTAAAACATGGTTAACTCTGTCAGTTTTGGAGATATCGTCAAACTGACTACACCAGAGTGTTTTCCAGGAAATTTTAGCATAAAATGACGTTGAGACGAACGCTCTATCTTAAATAGCAAAAAAGTTAGGTTTCATCACTTGGCAACGTCGCACAAACTGTAGTTTTGTTATTTTTTGACTTGGACCCCTTGAGTGACTACTCGTTTTCGACTAATTTGGGGTCGCTGATCCTAAATTTGCAGTCAGATTTCACGTACCTCTTACACAGCTCGAGTTTTTTGCTAAAACATGGTTAACTCTGTCAGTTTTGGAGATATCGTCAAACTGACTACACCAGAGTGTTTTCCAGGAAATTTTAGCATAAAATGACGTTGAGACGAACGCTCTATCTTAAATAGCAAAAAAGTTAGGTTTCATCACTTGGCAACGTCGCACAAACTGTAGTTTTGTTATTTTTTGACTTGGACCCCTTGAGTGACTACTCGTTTTCGACTAATTTGGGGTCGCTGATCCTAAATTTGCAGTCAGATTTCACGTACCTCTTACACAGCTCGAGTTTTTTGCTAAAACATGGTTAACTCTGTCAGTTTTGGAGATATCGTCAAACTGACTACACCAGAGTGTTTTCCAGGAAATTTTAGCATAAAATGACGTTGAGACGAACGCTCTATCTTAAATAGCAAAAAAGTTAGGTTTCATCACTTGGCAACGTCGCACAAACTGTAGTTTTGTTATTTTTTGACTTGGACCCCTTGAGTGACTACTCGTTTTCGACTAATTTGGGGTCGCTGATCCTAAATCCTTGCAGTCAGATTTCACGTACTCTCTACACAGCTCGAGTTTTTTGCTAAAAAATTGGTTAACTCTGTCAGTTTTGGAGATATCGTCAAACTGACTACACCAGAGTGTTTTCCAGGAAATTTTAGCATAAAATGACGTTGAGACGAACGCTCTATCTTAAATAGCAAAAAAGTTAGGTTTCATCACTTGGCAACGTCGCACAAACTGTAGTTTTGTTATTTTTTGACTTGGACCCCTTGAGTGACTACTCGTTTTCGACTAATTTGGGGTCGCTGATCCTAAATTTGCAGTCAGATTTCACGTACCTCTTACACAGCTCGAGTTTTTTGCTAAAACATGGTTAACTCTGTCAGTTTTGGAGATATCGTCAAACTGACTACACCAGAGTGTTTTCCAGGAAATTTTAGCATAAAATGACGTTGAGACGAACGCTCTATCTTAAATAGCAAAAAAGTTAGGTTTCATCACTTGGCAACGTCGCACAAACTGTAGTTTTGTTATTTTTTGACTTGGACCCCTTGAGTGACTACTCGTTTTCGACTAATTTGGGGTCGCTGATCCTAAATTTGCAGTCAGATTTCACGTACCTCTTACACAGCTCGAGTTTTTTGCTAAAACATGGTTAACTCTGTCAGTTTTGGAGATATCGTCAAACTGACTACACCAGAGTGTTTTCCAGGAAATTTTAGCATAAAATGACGTTGAGACGAACGCTCTATCTTAAATAGCAAAAAAGTTAGGTTTCATCACTTGGCAACGTCGCACAAACTGTAGTTTTGTTATTTTTTGACTTGGACCCCTTGAGTGACTACTCGTTTTCGACTAATTTGGGGTCGCTGATCCTAAATTTGCAGTCAGATTTCACGTACCTCTTACACAGCTCGAGTTTTTTGCTAAAACATGGTTAACTCTGTCAGTTTTGGAGATATCGTCAAACTGACTACACCAGAGTGTTTTCCAGGAAATTTTAGCATAAAATGACGTTGAGACGAACGCTCTATCTTAAATAGCAAAAAAGTTAGGTTTCATCACTTGGCAACGTCGCACAAACTGTAGTTTTGTTATTTTTTGACTTGGACCCCTTGAGTGACTACTCGTTTTCGACTAATTTGGGGTCGCTGATCCTAAATTTGCAGTCAGATTTCACGTACCTCTTACACAGCTCGAGTTTTTTGCTAAAACATGGTTAACTCTGTCAGTTTTGGAGATATCGTCAAACTGACTACACCAGAGTGTTTTCCAGGAAATTTTAGCATAAAATGACGTTGAGACGAACGCTCTATCTTAAATAGCAAAAAAGTTAGGTTTCATCACTTGGCAACGTCGCACAAACTGTAGTTTTGTTATTTTTTGACTTGGACCCCTTGAGTGACTACTCGTTTTCGACTAATTTGGGGTCGCTGATCCTAAATTTGCAGTCAGATTTCACGTACCTCTTACACAGCTCGAGTTTTTTGCTAAAACATGGTTAACTCTGTCAGTTTTGGAGATATCGTCAAACTGACTACACCAGAGTGTTTTCCAGGAAATTTTAGCATAAAATGACGTTGAGACGAACGCTCTATCTTAAATAGCAAAAAAGTTAGGTTTCATCACTTGGCAACGTCGCACAAACTGTAGTTTTGTTATTTTTTGACTTGGACCCCTTGAGTGACTACTCGTTTTCGACTAATTTGGGGTCGCTGATCCTAAATTTGCAGTCAGATTTCACGTACCTCTTACACAGCTCGAGTTTTTTGCTAAAACATGGTTAACTCTGTCAGTTTTGGAGATATCGTCAAACTGACTACACCAGAGTGTTTTCCAGGAAATTTTAGCATAAAATGACGTTGAGACGAACGCTCTATCTTAAATAGCAAAAAAGTTAGGTTTCATCACTTGGCAACGTCGCACAAACTGTAGTTTTGTTATTTTTTAACTTGGACCCCTTGAGTGACTACTCGTTTTCGACTAATTTGGGGTCGCTGAATCCTAAATCCTGCAGTCAGATTTCACGTACCTCTCACACAGCTCGAGTTTTTTGCTAAAACATGGTTAACTCTGTCAGTTTTGGAGATATCGTCAAACTGACTACACCAGAGTGTTTTCCAGGAAATTTTAGCATAAAATGACGTTGAGACGAACGCTCTATCTTAAATAGCAAAAAAGTTAGGTTTCATCACTTGGCAACGTCGCACAAACTGTAGTTTTGTTATTTTTTGACTTGGACCCCTTGAGTGACTACTCGTTTTCGACTAATTTGGGGTCGCTGATCCTAAATTTGCAGTCAGATTTCACGTACCTCTTACACAGCTCGAGTTTTTTGCTAAAACATGGTTAACTCTGTCAGTTTTGGAGATATCGTCAAACTGACTACACCAGAGTGTTTTCCAGGAAATTTTAGCATAAAATGACGTTGAGACGAACGCTCTATCTTAAATAGCAAAAAAGTTAGGTTTCATCACTTGGCAACGTCGCACAAACTGTAGTTTTGTTATTTTTTGACTTGGACCCCTTGAGTGACTACTCGTTTTCGACTAATTTGGGGTCGCTGATCCTAAATCCTTCAGTCAGATTTCACGTACCTCTCACACAGCTCGAGTTTTTTGCTAAAACATGGTTAACTCTGTCAGTTTTGGAGATATCGTCAAACTGACTACACCAGAGTGTTTTCCAGGAAATTTTAGCATAAAATGACGTTGAGACGAACGCTCTATCTTAAATAGCAAAAAAGTTATGTTTCTCGCTTGGCAACGTCGCACAAACTGTAGTTTTGTTATTTTTTGACTTGGACCCCTTGAGTGACTACTCGTTTTCGACTAATTTGGGGTCGCTGATCCTAAATTTGCAGTCAGATTTCACGTACCTCTTACACAGCTCGAGTTTTTTGCTAAAACATGGTTAACTCTGTCAGTTTTGGAGATATCGTCAAACTGACTACACCAGAGTGTTTTCCAGGAAATTTTAGCATAAAATGACGTTGAGACGAACGCTCTATCTTAAATAGCAAAAAAGTTAGGTTTCTCGCTTGGCAACGTCGCACAAACTGTAGTTTTGTTATTTTTTGACTTGGACCCCTTGAGTGACTACTCGTTTTCGACTAATTTGGGGTCGCTGATCCTAAATTTGCAGTCAGATTTCACGTACCTCTTACACAGCTCGAGTTTTTTGCTAAAACATGGTTAACTCTGTCAGTTTTGGAGATATCGTCAAACTGACTACACCAGAGTGTTTTCCAGGAAATTTTAGCATAAAATGACGTTGAGACGAACGCTCTATCTTAAATAGCAAAAAAGTTAGGTTTCATCACTTGGCAACGTCGCACAAACTGTAGTTTTGTTATTTTTTGACTTGGACCCCTTGAGTGACTACTCGTTTTCGACTAATTTGGGGTCGCTGATCCTAAATTTGCAGTCAGATTTCACGTACCTCTTACACAGCTCGAGTTTTTTTGCTAAAACATGGTTAACTCTGTCAGTTTTGGAGATATCGTCAAACTGACTACACCAGAGTGTTTTCCAGGAAATTTTAGCATAAAATGACGTTGAGACGAACGCTCTATCTTAAATAGCAAAAAGTTAGGTTTCATCACTTGGCAACGTCGCACAAACTGTAGTTTTGTTATTTTTTGACTTGGACCCCTTGAGTGACTACTCGTTTTCGACTAATTTGGGGTCGCTGATCCTAAATTTGCAGTCAGATTTCACGTACCTCTTACACAGCTCGAGTTTTTTGCTAAAACATGGTTAACTCTGTCAGTTTTGGAGATATCGTCAAACTGACTACACCAGAGTGTTTTCCAGGAAATTTTAGCATAAAATGACGTTGAGACGAACGCTCTATCTTAAATAGCAAAAAAGTTAGGTTTCATCACTTGGCAACGTCGCACAAACTGTAGTTTTGTTATTTTTTGACTTGGACCCCTTGAGTGACCTACTCGTTTTCGACTAATTTGGGGTCGCTGAATCCTAAATCTTGCAGTCAGATTTCACGTACTCTCTACACAGCTCGAGTTTTTTGCTAAACATGGTTAACTCTGTCAGTTTTGGAGATATCGTCAAACTGACTACACCAGAGTGTTTTCCAGGAAATTTTAGCATAAAATGACGTTGAGACCAACGCTCTATCTTAAATAGCAAAAAAGTTATGTTTCTCGACTTGGCAACGTCGCACAAACTGTAGTTTTGTTATTTTTTGACTTGGACCCCTTGAGTGACTACTCGTTTTCGACTAATTTGGGGTCGCTGAATCCAAATCCTCAGTCAGATTTCACGTACCTCTTACACAGCTCGAGTTTTTTTGCTAAAACATGGTTAACTCTGTCAGTTTTGGAGATATCGTCAAACTGACTACACCAGAGTGTTTTCCAGGAAATTTTAGCATAAAATGACGTTGAGACGAACGCTCTATCTTAAATAGCAAAAAAGTTATGTTTCATCGCTTGGCAACGTCGCACAAACTGTAGTTTTGTTATTTTTTGACTTGGACCCCTTGAGTGACTACTCGTTTTCGACTAATTTGGGGTCGCTGATCCTAAATTTGCAGTCAGATTTCACGTACCTCTTACACAGCTCGAGTTTTTTGCTAAAACATGGTTAACTCTGTCAGTTTTGGAGATATCGTCAAACTGACTACACCAGAGTGTTTTCCAGGAAATTTTAGCATAAAATGACGTTGAGACGAACGCTCTATCTTAAATAGCAAAAAAGTTAGGTTTCTCGCTTGGCAACGTCGCACAAACTGTAGTTTTGTTATTTTTTGACTTGGACCCCTTGAGTGACTACTCGTTTTCGACTAATTTGGGGTCGCTGATCCTAAATTTGCAGTCAGATTTCACGTACCTCTTACACAGCTCGAGTTTTTTGCTAAAACATGGTTAACTCTGTCAGTTTTGGAGATATCGTCAAACTGACTACACCAGAGTGTTTTCCAGGAAATTTTAGCATAAAATGACGTTGAGACGAACGCTCTATCTTAAATAGCAAAAAAGTTAGGTTTCATCACTTGGCAACGTCGCACAAACTGTAGTTTTGTTATTTTTTGACTTGGACCCCTTGAGTGACTACTCGTTTTCGACTAATTTGGGGTCGCTGATCCTAAATTTGCAGTCAGATTTCACGTACCTCTTACACAGCTCGAGTTTTTTGCTAAAACATGGTTAACTCTGTCAGTTTTGGAGATATCGTCAAACTGACTACACCAGAGTGTTTTCCAGGAAATTTTAGCATAAAATGACGTTGAGACGAACGCTCTATCTTAAATAGCAAAAAAGTTAGGTTTCATCACTTGGCAACGTCGCACAAACTGTAGTTTTGTTATTTTTTGACTTGGACCCCTTGAGTGACTACTCGTTTTCGACTAATTTGGGGTCGCTGATCCTAAATTTGCAGTCAGATTTCACGTACCTCTTACACAGCTCGAGTTTTTTGCTAAAACATGGTTAACTCTGTCAGTTTTGGAGATATCGTCAAACTGACTACACCAGAGTGTTTTCCAGGAAATTTTAGCATAAAATGACGTTGAGACGAACGCTCTATCTTAAATAGCAAAAAAGTTAGGTTTCATCACTTGGCAACGTCGCACAAACTGTAGTTTTGTTATTTTTTGACTTGGACCCCTTGAGTGACTACTCGTTTTCGACTAATTTGGGGTCGCTGATCCTAAATCTTGCAGTCAGATTTCACGTACCTCTCACACAGCTCGAGTTTTTTGCTAAAAAATGGTTAACTCTGTCAGTTTTGGAGATATCGTCAAACTGACTACACCAGAGTGTTTTCCAGGAAATTTTAGCATAAAATGACGTTGAGACGAACGCTCTATCTTAAATAGCAAAAAGTTATGTTTCTCGCTTGGCAACGTCGCACAAACTGTAGTTTTGTTATTTTTTAACTTGGACCCCTTGAGTGACCACTCGTTTTCGACTAATTTGGGGTCGCTGAATCCTAAATCCTCAGTCAGATTTCACGTACTCTCTCACACAGCTCGAGTTTTTTGCTAAACATGGTTAACTCTGTCAGTTTTGGAGATATCGTCAAACTGACTACACCAGAGTGTTTTCCAGGAAATTTTAGCATAAAATGACGTTGAGACCAACGCTCTATCTTAAATAGCAAAAAAGTTAGGTTTCTCGCTTGGCAACGTCGCACAAACTGTAGTTTTGTTATTTTTTGACTTGGACCCCTTGAGTGACTACTCGTTTTCGACTAATTTGGGATCGCTGAATCCTAAATCCTGCAGTCAGATTTCACGTACCTCTTACACAGCTCGAGTTTTTTTGCTAAAACATGGTTAACTCTGTCAGTTTTGGAGATATCGTCAAACTGACTACACCAGAGTGTTTTCCAGGAAATTTTAGCATAAAATGACGTTGAGACGAACGCTCTATCTTAAATAGCAAAAAAGTTATGTTTCATCACTTGGCAACGTCGCACAAACTGTAGTTTTGTTATTTTTTGACTTGGACCCCTTGAGTGACCACTCGTTTTCGACTAATTTGGGGTCGCTGATCCTAAATTTGCAGTCAGATTTCACGTACCTCTTACACAGCTCGAGTTTTTTGCTAAAACATGGTTAACTCTGTCAGTTTTGGAGATATCGTCAAACTGACTACACTCAGAGTGTTTTCCAGGAACTTTTAGCATAAAATGACGTTGAGACGAACGCTCTAGCTTAAATAGCAAAAAAGTTAGGTTTCTCGCTTGGCAACGTCGCACAAACTGTAGTTTTGTTATTTTTTAACTTGGACCCCTTGAGTGACTACTCGTTTTCGACTAATTTGGGATCGCTGATCCTAAATTTGCAGTCAGATTTCACGTACCTCTTACACAGCTCGAGTTTTTTGCTAAAACATGGTTAACTCTGTCAGTTTTGGAGATATCGTCAAACCGACTACACCAGAGTGTTTTCCAGGAAATTTTAGCATAAAATGACGTTGAGACGAACGCTCTATCTTAAATAGCAAAAAAGTTAGGTTTCATCACTTGGCAACGTCGCACAAACTGTAGTTTTGTTATTTTTTGACTTGGACCCCTTGAGTGACTACTCGTTTTCGACTAATTTGGGGTCGCTGATCCTAAATTTGCAGTCAGATTTCACGTACCTCTTACACAGCTCGAGTTTTTTTGCTAAAACATGGTTAACTCTGTCAGTTTTGGAGATATCGTCAAACTGACTACACCAAAGTGTTTTCCAGGAAATTTTAGCATAAAATGACGTTGAGACGAACGCTCTATCTTAAATAGCAAAAAAGTTAGGTTTCATCACTTGGCAACGTCGCACAAACTGTAGTTTTGTTATTTTTTGACTTGGACCCCTTGAGTGACTACTCGTTTTCGACTAATTTGGGGTCGCTGATCCTAAATTTGCAGTCAGATTTCACGTACCTCTTACACAGCTCGAGTTTTTTTGCTAAAACATGGTTAACTCTGTCAGTTTTGGAGATATCGTCAAACTGACTACACCAAGTGTTTTCCAGGAAATTTTAGCATAAAATGACGTTGAGACGAACGCTCTATCTTAAATAGCAAAAAGTTAGGTTTCATCACTTGGCAACGTCGCACAAACTGTAGTTTTGTTATTTTTTAACTTGGACCCCTTGAGTGACTACTCGTTTTCGACTAATTTGGGGTCGCTGATCCTAAATCTTGCAGTCAGATTTCACGTACCTCTTACACAGCTCGAGTTTTTTGCTAAAACATGGTTAACTCTGTCAGTTTTGGAGATATCGTCAAACTGACTACACCAGAGTGTTTTCCAGGAAATTTTAGCATAAAATGACGTTGAGACGAACGCTCTATCTTAAATAGCAAAAAAGTTAGGTTTCATCACTTGGCAACGTCGCACAAACTGTAGTTTTGTTATTTTTTGACTTGGACCCCTTGAGTGACTACTCGTTTTCGACTAATTTGGGGTCGCTGATCCTAAATTTGCAGTCAGATTTCACGTACCTCTTACACAGCTCGAGTTTTTTGCTAAAACATGGTTAACTCTGTCAGTTTTGGAGATATCGTCAAACTGACTACACCAGAGTGTTTTCCAGGAAATTTTAGCATAAAATGACGTTGAGACGAACGCTCTATCTTAAATAGCAAAAAAGTTAGGTTTCTCGCTTGGCAACGTCGCACAAACTGTAGTTTTGTTATTTTTTGACTTGGACCCCTTGAGTGACTACTCGTTTTCGACTAATTTGGGGTCGCTGATCCTAAATTTGCAGTCAGATTTCACGTACCTCTTACACAGCTCGAGTTTTTTGCTAAAACATGGTTAACTCTGTCAGTTTTGGAGATATCGTCAAACTGACTACACCAGAGTGTTTTCCAGGAAATTTTAGCATAAAATGACGTTGAGACGAACGCTCTATCTTAAATAGCAAAAAAGTTAGGTTTCATCACTTGGCAACGTCGCACAAACTGTAGTTTTGTTATTTTTTGACTTGGACCCCTTGAGTGACTACTCGTTTTCGACTAATTTGGGGTCGCTGATCCTAAATTTGCAGTCAGATTTCACGTACCTCTTACACAGCTCGAGTTTTTTGCTAAAACATGGTTAACTCTGTCAGTTTTGGAGATATCGTCAAACTGACTACACCAGAGTGTTTTCCAGGAAATTTTAGCATAAAATGACGTTGAGACGAACGCTCTAGCTTAAATAGCAAAAAAGTTAGGTTTCATCACTTGGCAACGTCGCACAAACTGTAGTTTTGTTATTTTTTAACTTGGACCCCTTGAGTGACTACTCGTTTTCGACTAATTTGGGGTCGCTGAATCCTAAATCCTCAGTCAGATTTCACGTATCTCTCACACAGCTCGAGTTTTTTGCTAAAACATGGTTAACTCTGTCAGTTTTGGAGATATCGTCCAAACTGACTACACCAGAGTGTTTTCCAGGAAATTTTAGCATAAAATGACGTTGAGATGCACGCTCTATCTTAAATAGTAAAAAAGTTAGGTTTCATCACTTGGCAACGTCGCACAAACTGTAGTTTTGTTATTTTTTGACTTGGACCCCTTGAGTGACTACTCGTTTTCGACTAATTTGGGGTCGCTGATCCTAAATTTGCAGTCAGATTTCACGTACCTCTTACACAGCTCGAGTTTTTTGCTAAAACATGGTTAACTCTGTCAGTTTTGGAGATATCGTCAAACTGACTACACCAGAGTGTTTTCCAGGAAATTTTAGCATAAAATGACGTTGAGATGCACGCTCTATCTTAAATAGTAAAAAAGTTAGGTTTCATCACTTGGCAACGTCGCACAAACTGTAGTTTTGTTATTTTTTGACTTGGACCCCTTGAGTGACTACTCGTTTTCGACTAATTTGGGGTCGCTGATCCTAAATTTGCAGTCAGATTTCACGTACCTCTTACACAGCTCGAGTTTTTTGCTAAAAATTGGTTAACTCTGTCAGTTTTGGAGATATCGTCAAACTGACTACACCAAGTGTTTTCCAGGAAATTTTAGCATAAAATGACGTTGAGACGAACGCTCTATCTTAAATAGCAAAAAAGTTAGGTTTCATCACTTGGCAACGTCGCACAAACTGTAGTTTTGTTATTTTTTGACTTGGACCCCTTGAGTGACTACTCGTTTTCGACTAATTTGGGGTCGCTGATCCTAAATTTGCAGTCAGATTTCACGTACCTCTTACACAGCTCGAGTTTTTTGCTAAAACATGGTTAACTCTGTCAGTTTTGGAGATATCGTCAAACTGACTACACCAGAGTGTTTTCCAGGAAATTTTAGCATAAAATGACGTTGAGACGAACGCTCTATCTTAAATAGCAAAAAAGTTAGGTTTCATCACTTGGCAACGTCGCACAAACTGTAGTTTTGTTATTTTTTGACTTGGACCCCTTGAGTGACTACTCGTTTTCGACTAATTTGGGGTCGCTGATCCTAAATTTGCAGTCAGATTTCACGTACCTCTTACACAGCTCGAGTTTTTTGCTAAAACATGGTTAACTCTGTCAGTTTTGGAGATATCGTCAAACCGACTACACCAGAGTGTTTTCCAGGAAATTTTAGCATAAAATGACGTTGAGACGAACGCTCTATCTTAAATAGCAAAAAAGTTAGGTTTCATCACTTGGCAACGTCGCACAAACTGTAGTTTTGTTATTTTTTGACTTGGACCCCTTGAGTGACTACTCGTTTTCGACTAATTTGGGGTCGCTGATCCTAAATTTGCAGTCAGATTTCACGTACCTCTTACACAGCTCGAGTTTTTTTGCTAAAACATGGTTAACTCTGTCAGTTTTGGAGATATCGTCAAACCGACTACACCAGAGTGTTTTCCAGGAAATTTTAGCATAAAATGACGTTGAGACGAACGCTCTATCTTAAATAGCAAAAAAGTTAGGTTTCATCACTTGGCAACGTCGCACAAACTGTAGTTTTGTTATTTTTTGACTTGGACCCCTTGAGTGACTACTCGTTTTCGACTAATTTGGGGTCGCTGATCCTAAATTTGCGGTCAGATTTCACGTACATCTTACACAGCTCGAGTTTTTTGCTAAAACATGGTTAACTCTGTCAGTTTTGGAGATATCGTCAAACTGACTAGAGCTCGAATCAGATGAGAAAAGGCCACCGCATCATCAATGACGCAGTTTTTAAAACTATTTCTTTCTCCTTCTACAGTTGCCGTCGCATTAGATATAATCAGAGGCGTCCTATTAAAATATTCCCGAAAATATATTGTTAAGCGGTCAAAAAGCCACTTGGCAACGTAGTACGGTTTTTACTTGGACACAATTAAAACAGATGCGGCAGCGGCCAGGGACATTTGGACCTTTTTATATGCTTTTACTAGCAGGCACTCTAAACGGTGTTGCCAAGTTTAAAAAAATGTAGTGGCGGACAGGGAGACTTAGGGGGTTAGGTTAGGTTCCGTTTTAGTCTGGTGTTTTGGTTGTATTGTTGATGGTCGCAGTTGAAGTTCCCATAGTGTTATGAATAAATAACGTTATTTTGTCAAAATGTCTTTCAAAAAGGTTGGAAAGAAAGGTGTTATCATATACAGCCAAGGCCGTGAAATCGTCAGTAACGTCTTACAATTTATGAAGAAAGAAGCAGAAGGAGTTTCCATTCCTTTAAAAAACTTGTTGTCTTTTATTTTCTTTATTAAAAACGACGAAAATGTTTCATTTTACTGATAAAATAATAGCACGCCACTGACTGGCTGCAACAACTTGGAAAGTAACGAGAGCAGCAATATTTAAAGCGAGACGTACAGAGATCGTGACATCATCGTTTGATGACGCCTGTGGCCTTTTCTTAGCTGATTCGAGCTCTACACCAGAGTGTTTTCCAGGAAATTTTAGCATAAAATGACGTTGAGACGAACGCTCTATCTTAAATAGCAAAAAAGTTAGGTTTCATCACTTGGCAACGTCGCACAAACTGTAGTTTTGTTATTTTTTGACTTGGACCCCTTGAGTGACTACTCGTTTTCGACTAATTTGGGGTCGCTGATCCTAAATTTGCAGTCAGATTTCACGTACCTCTCACACAGCTCGAGTTTTTTGCAAAAAATTGGTTAACTCTGTCAGTTTTGGAGATATCGCCAAACTGACTACACCAGAGTGTTTTCCAGGAAATTTTAGCATAAAATGACGTTGAGACCAACGCTCTATCTTAAATAGTAAAAAAGTTAGGTTTCATCACTTGGCAACGTCGCACAAACTGTAGTTTTGTTATTTTTTGACTTGGACCCCTTGAGTGACTACTCGTTTTCGACTAATTTGGGGTCGCTGATCCTAAATTTGCAGTCAGATTTCACGTACCTCTCACACAGCTCGAGTTTTTTGCAAAAAATTGGTTAACTCTGTCAGTTTTGGAGATATCGTCAAACTGACTACACCAGAGTGTTTTCCAGGAAATTTTAGCATAAAATGACGTTGAGACGCAACGCTCTATCTTAAATAGCAAAAAAGTTAGGTTTCATCACTTGGCAACGTCGCACAAACTGTAGTTTTGTTATTTTTTGACTTGGACCCCTTGAGTGACTACTCGTTTTCGACTAATTTGGGGTCGCTGATCCTAATTTGCAGTCAGATTTCACGTACCTCTTACACAGCTCGAGTTTTTTGCTAAAACATGGTTAACTCTGTCAGTTTTGGAGATATCGTCAAACTGACTACACCAGAGTGTTTTCCAGGAAATTTTAGCATAAAATGACGTTGAGACGAACGCTCTATCTTAAATAGCAAAAAAGTTAGGTTTCATCACTTGGCAACGTCGCACAAACTGTAGTTTTGTTATTTTTTGACTTGGACCCCTTGAGTGACTACTCGTTTTCGACTAATTTGGGGTCGCTGAATCCTAAATCTGCAGTCAGATTTCACGTACCTCTTACACAGCTCGAGTTTTTTGCTAAAACATGGTTAACTCTGTCAGTTTTGGAGATATCGTCAAACTGACTACACCAGAGTGTTTTCCAGGAAATTTTAGCATAAAATGACGTTGAGACGAACGCTCTATCTTAAATAGTAAAAAAGTTAGGTTTCATCACTTGGCAACGTCGCACAAACTGTAGTTTTGTTATTTTTTAACTTGGACCCCTTGAGTGACTACTCGTTTTCGACTAATTTGGGGTCGCTGAATCCTAAATCCTGCAGTCAGATTTCACGTACTCTCTACACAGCTCGAGTTTTTTGCTAAAACATGGTTAACTCTGTCAGTTTTGGAGATATCGTCAAACTGACTACACCAGAGTGTTTTCCAGGAAATTTTAGCATAAAATGACGTTGAGACGAACGCTCTATCTTAAATAGCAAAAAAGTTAGGTTTCTCGCTTGGCAACGTCGCACAAACTGTAGTTTTGTTATTTTTTGACTTGGACCCCTTGAGTGACTACTCGTTTTCGACTAATTTGGGGTCGCTGATCCTAAATTTGCAGTCAGATTTCACGTACCTCTTACACAGCTCGAGTTTTTTGCTAAAAATTGGTTAACTCTGTCAGTTTTGGAGATATCGTCAAACTGACTACACCAAGTGTTTTCCAGGAAATTTTAGCATAAAATGACGTTGAGACGAACGCTCTATCTTAAATAGCAAAAAAGTTAGGTTTCATCACTTGGCAACGTCGCACAAACTGTAGTTTTGTTATTTTTTGACTTGGACCCCTTGAGTGACTACTCGTTTTCGACTAATTTGGGGTCGCTGATCCTAAATTTGCAGTCAGATTTCACGTACCTCTTACACAGCTCGAGTTTTTTTGCTAAAACATGGTTAACTCTGTCAGTTTTGGAGATATCGTCAAACCTGACTACACCAGAGTGTTTTCCAGGAAATTTTAGCATAAAATGACGTTGAGACGAACGCTCTATCTTAAATAGCAAAAAAGTTAGGTTTCATCACTTGGCAACGTCGCACAAACTGTAGTTTTGTTATTTTTTGACTTGGACCCCTTGAGTGACTACTCGTTTTCGACTAATTTGGGGTCGCTGAATCCAAATCCTCAGTCAGATTTCACGTACTCTTACACAGCTCGAGTTTTTTGCTAAAACATGGTTAACTCTGTCAGTTTTGGAGATATCGTCAAACTGACTACACCAGAGTGTTTTCCAGGAAATTTTAGCATAAAATGACGTTGAGATGCACGCTCTATCTTAAATAGCAAAAAAGTTAGGTTTCATCACTTGGCAACGTCGCACAAACTGTAGTTTTGTTATTTTTTGACTTGGACCCTTGAGTGACCACTCGTTTTCGACTAATTTGGGGTCGCTGATCCTAAATTTGCAGTCAGATTTCACGTACCTCTTACACAGCTCGAGTTTTTTGCTAAAACATGGTTAACTCTGTCAGTTTTGGAGATATCGTCAAACTGACTACACCAGAGTGTTTTCCAGGAAATTTTAGCATAAAATGACGTTGAGACGAACGCTCTATCTTAAATAGCAAAAAAGTTATGTTTCTCGCTTGGCAACGTCGCACAAACTGTAGTTTTGTTATTTTTTGACTTGGACCCCTTGAGTGACCTACTCGTTTTCGACTAATTTGGGGTCGCTGATCCTAATTTGCAGTCAGATTTCACGTACCTCTTACACAGCTCGAGTTTTTTGCTAAAACATGGTTAACTCTGTCAGTTTTGGAGATATCGTCAAACTGACTACACCAGAGTGTTTTCCAGGAAATTTTAGCATAAAATGACGTTGAGACCAACGCTCTATCTTAAATAGTAAAAAAGTTAGGTTTCATCACTTGGCAACGTCGCACAAACTGTAGTTTTGTTATTTTTTAACTTGGACCCCTTGAGTGACTACTCGTTTTCGACTAATTTGGGGTCGCTGAATCCAAATCCTCAGTCAGATTTCACGTATCTCTCACACAGCTCGAGTTTTTTGCTAAAACATGGTTAACTCTGTCAGTTTTGGAGATATCGCCAAACTGACTACACCAGAGTGTTTTCCAGGAAATTTTAGCATAAAATGACGTTGAGACCAACGCTCTATCTTAAATAGTAAAAAAGTTAGGTTTCATCACTTGGCAACGTCGCACAAACTGTAGTTTTGTTATTTTTTAACTTGGACCCCTTGAGTGACCACTCGTTTTCGACTAATTTGGGGTCGCTGATCCTAAATTTGCAGTCAGATTTCACGTACCTCTCACACAGCTCGAGTTTTTTGCAAAAAAGTTGTTAACTCTGTCAGTTTTGGAGATATCGTCAAACCGACCGCACTAGCGTGTTTTCCAGTCAATTTTAGCATAAAATGACGTTGAGACCAACGCTCTATCTTAAATAGTAAAAAAGTTAGGTTTCATCACTTGGCAACGTCGCACAAACTGTAGTTTTGTTATTTTTTGACTTGGACCCCTTGAGTGACCACTCGTTTTAGACTAATTTGGGGTCGCTGAATCCAAATCCTCAGTCAGATTTCACGTATCTCTCACACAGCTCGAGTTTTTTGCTTAAACATGGTTAACTCTGTCAGTTTTGGAGATATCGTCAAACTGACTACACCAGAGTGTTTTCCAGGAAATTTAGCATAAAATGATGTTGAGACCAACGCTCTATCTTAAATAGCAAAAAAGTTATGTTTCTCGAGTGGCAACGTCGCACAAACTGTAGTTTTGTTATTTTTTGACTTAGACCCCTTGAGTGACTACTCGTTTTCGACTAATTTGGGATCGCTGAATCCAAATCCTCAGTCAGATTTCACGTACTGCTTACACAGCTCGAGTTTTTTTGCTAAAACATGGTTAACTCTGTCAGTTTTGGAGATATCGTCAAACTGACTACACCAGAGTGTTTTCCAGGAAATTTTAGCATAAAATGACGTTGAGATGCACGCTCTATCTTAAATAGTAAAAAAGTTAGGTTTCATCACTTGGCAACGTCGCACAAACTGTAGTTTTGTTATTTTTTGACTTGGACCCCTTGAGTGACTACTCGTTTTCGACTAATTTGGGGTCGCTGATCCTAAATTTGCAGTCAGATTTCACGTACCTCTTACACAGCTCGAGTTTTTTGCTAAAACATGGTTAACTCTGTCAGTTTTGGAGATATCGTCAAACTGACTACACCAGAGTGTTTTCCAGGAAATTTTAGCATAAAATGACGTAGAGATGCACGCTCTATCTTAAATAGTAAAAAAGTTAGGTTTCATCACTTGGCAACGTCGCACAAACTGTAGTTTTGTTATTTTTTGACTTGGACCCCTTGAGTGACTACTCGTTTTCGACTAATTTGGGGTCGCTGAATCCAAATCCTTAGTCAGATTTCACGTACCTCTCACACAGCTCGAGTTTTTTGCTAAAAATGGTTTAACTTCTGTCAGTTTTGGAGATATCGTCAAACCGACTACACCAGAGTGTTTTCCAGGAAATTTTAGCATAAAATGACGTTGAGACGAACGCTCTATCTTAAATAGCAAAAAAGTTATGTTTCGCGCTTGGCAACGTCGCACAAACTGTAGTTTTGTTATTTTTTGACTTGGACCCCTTGAGTGACCACTCGTTTTCGACTAATTTGGGGTCGCTGATCCTAAATTTGCAGTCAGATTTCACGTACCTCTTACACAGCTCGAGTTTTTTGCTAAAACATGGTTAACTCTGTCAGTTTTGGAGATATCGTCAAACTGACTACATCAGAGTGTTTTCCAGGAACTTTTAGCATAAAATGACGTTGAGACGAACGCTCTATCTTAAATAGCAAAAAAGTTAGGTTTCTCGCTTGGCAACGTCGCACAAACTGTAGTTTTGTTATTTTTTAACTTGGACCCCTTGAGTGAGTACTCGTTTTCGACTAATTTGGGATCGCTGATCCTAAATTTGCAGTCAGATTTACGTACCTCTTACACAGCTCGAGTTTTTTGCTAAAACATGGTTAACTCTGTCAGTTTTGGAGATATCGTCAAACCGACTACACCAGAGTGTTTTCCAGGAAATTTTAGCATAAAATGACGTTGAGACGAACGCTCTATCTTAAATAGCAAAAAAGTTAGGTTTCATCACTTGGCAACGTCGCACAAACTGTAGTTTTGTTATTTTTTGACTTGGACCCCTTGAGTGACTACTCGTTTTCGACTAATTTGGGGTCGCTGATCCTAAATTTGCAGTCAGATTTCACGTACCTCTTACACAGCTCGAGTTTTTTTGCTAAAACATGGTTAACTCTGTCAGTTTTGGAGATATCGTCAAACTGACTACACCAAAGTGTTTTCCAGGAAATTTTAGCATAAAATGACGTTGAGACGAACGCTCTATCTTAAATAGCAAAAAAGTTAGGTTTCATCACTTGGCAACGTCGCACAAACTGTAGTTTTGTTATTTTTTGACTTGGACCCCTTGAGTGACTACTCGTTTTCGACTAATTTGGGGTCGCTGATCTTAAATTTGCAGTCAGATTTCACGTACCTCTTACACAGCTCGAGTTTTTTTGCTAAAACATGGTTAACTCTGTCAGTTTTGGAGATATCGTCAAACTGACTACACCAAAGTGTTTTCCAGGAAATTTTAGCATAAAATGACGTTGAGACGAACGCTCTATCTTAAATAGCATAAAAGTTAGGTTTCATCACTTGGCAACGTCCCACAAACTGTAGTTTTGTTATTTTTTAACTTGGACCCCTTGAGTGACTACTCGTTTTCGACTAATTTGGGGTCGCTGAATCCAAATCCTTAGTCAGATTTCACGTATCTCTCACACAGCTCGAGTTTTTTGCTAAAAAATTGGTTAACTCTGTCAGTTTTGGAGATATCGTCAAACTGACTACACCAAGTGTTTTCCAGGAAATTTTAGCCTAAAATGACGTTGAGACGAACGCTCTATCTTAAATAGCAAAAAAGTTATGTTTCGCGCTTGGCAACGTCGCACAAACTGTAGTTTTGTTATTTTTTGACTTGGACCCCTTGAGTGACCACTCGTTTTCGACTAATTTGGGGTCGCTGATCCTAAATTTGCAGTCAGATTTCACGTACCTCTTACACAGCTCGAGTTTTTTGCTAAAACATGGTTAACTCTGTCAGTTTTGGAGATATCGTCAAACTGACTACACCAGAGTGTTTTCCAGGAACTTTTAGCATAAAATGACGTTGAGACGAACGCTCTAGCTTAAATAGCAAAAAAGTTAGGTTTCTCGCTTGGCAACGTCGCACAAACTGTAGTTTTGTTATTTTTTAACTTGGACCCCTTGAGTGAGTACTCGTTTTCGACTAATTTGGGATCGCTGATCCTAAATTTGCAGTCAGATTTCACGTACCTCTTACACAGCTCGAGTTTTTTGCTAAAACATGGTTAACTCTGTCAGTTTTGGAGATATCGTCAAACCGACTACACCAGAGTGTTTTCCAGGAAATTTTAGCATAAAATGACGTTGAGACGAACGCTCTATCTTAAATAGCAAAAAAGTTAGGTTTCATCACTTGGCAACGTCGCACAAACTGTAGTTTTGTTATTTTTTGACTTGGACCCCTTGAGTGACCACTCGTTTTCGACTAATTTGGGGTCGCTGATGCTAAATTTGCAGTCAGATTTCACGTACCTCTTACACAGCTCGAGTTTTTTGCTAAAACATGGTTAACTCTGTCAGTTTTGGAGATATCGTCAAACTGACTACACCAGAGTGTTTTCCAGGAAATTTTAGCATAAAATGACGTTGAGACGAACGCTCTATCTTAAATAGCAAAAAAGTTAGGTTTCATCACTTGGCAACGTCGCACAAACTGTAGTTTTGTTATTTTTTAACTTGGACCCCTTGAGTGACTACTCGTTTTCGACTAATTTGGGGTCGCTGAATCCAAATCCTCAGTCAGATTTCACGTATCTCTCACACAGCTCGAGTTTTTTGCTAAAACATGGTTAACTCTGTCAGTTTTGGAGATATCGCCAAACTGACTACACCAGAGTGTTTTCCAGGAAATTTTAGCATAAAATGACGTTGAGATGCACGCTCTATCTTAAATAGTAAAAAAGTTAGGTTTCATCACTTGGCAACGTCGCACAAACTGTAGTTTTGTTATTTTTTGACTTGGACCCCTTGAGTGACTACTCGTTTTCGACTAATTTGGGGTCGCTGATCCTAAATTTGCAGTCAGATTTCACGTACCTCTTACACAGCTCGAGTTTTTTGCTAAAACATGGTTAACTCTGTCAGTTTTGAAGATATCGTCAAACCTACCGCACTAGCGTGTTTTCCAGGCAATTTTAACATAAAATGACGTTGAGACGAACGCTCTATCTTAAATAGCAAAAAAGTTATGTTTCTCGCTTGGCAACGTCGCACTAACTGTACTTTTGTTATTTTTTAACTTGGACCCATTGAGTGACCACTCGTTTTCGACTAATTTGGGGTCGCAGAATCCAAATCCACAGTCAGATTTCACGTACTTTTTACACAGCACGAGTTTTTTGCAAAAAAGTTGTTAACTCTGAGAGTTTTGGAGATATCGTCAAACTGACTACACCAGAGTGTTTTCCAGGAAATTTTCGCATAAAATGACGTTGAGACGAACGCTCTATCTTCAATAGCAAAAAAGTTATGTTTCTCGCTTGGCAACGTCGCACAAACTGTAGTTTTGTTATTTTTTGACTTGGACCCTTTGAGTGACTACTCGTTTTCGACTAATTTGGGGTCGCTGAATTCAAATCCTCAGTCAGATTTCACGTACCTCTTACACAGCTCGAGTTGTTTGCAAAAAAGTTTTTAACTCTGTCAGTTTTGAAGATATCGTCAAACCGACCGCACTAGCGTGTTTTCCAGGCAATTTTAGCATAAAATGACGTTGAGACGAACGCTCTATCTTAAATAGCAAAAAAGTTATGTTTCTCGCTTGGCAACGTCGCACTAATTGTACTTTTGTTATTTTTTGACTTGGACCCTTTGAGTGACTACTCGTTTTCGACTAATTTGGGGTCGCTGAATTCAAATCCACAGTCAGATTTCACGTACCTCTTACACAGCTCGAGTTGTTTGCAAAAAAGTTTTTAACTCTGTCAGTTTTGAAGATATCGTCAAACCGACCGCACTAGCGTGTTTTCCAGGCAATTTTAGCATAAAATGACGTTGAGACGAACGCTCTATCTTAAATAGCAAAAAAGTTATGTTTCTCGCTTGGCAACGTCGCACAAACTGTAGTTTTGTTATTTTTTAACTTGGACCCCTTGAGTGACTACTCGTTTTCGACTAATTTGGGGTCGCTGAATCCAAATCCACAGTCAGATTTCACGTACCTCTTACACAGCTCGAGTTTTTTGCTAAAACATGGTTAACTCTGTCAGTTTTGAAGATATCGTCAAACCTACCGCACCAGAGTGTTTTCCAGGAAATTTTAGCATAAAATGACGTTGAAACGAACGCTCTATCTTAAATAGCAAAAAAGTTATGTTTCTCGCTTGGCAACGTCGCACTAATTGTACTTTTGTTACTTTTTAACTTGGACCCCTTGAGTGACCACTCGTTTTCGACTAATTTGGGGTCGCTGAATCCAAATCCACAGTCAGATTTCACGTACCTCTTACACAGCTCGAGTTTTTTGCAAAAAAGTTGTTAACTCTGTCAGTTTTGGAGATATCGTCAAACTGACTACACCAGAGTGTTTTCCAGGAAATTTTAGCATAAAATGACGTTGAGACGAACGCCCTATCTTCAATAGCAAAAAAGTTATGTTTCTCGCTTGGCAACGTCGCACAAACTGTAGTTTTGTTATTTTTTGACTTGGACCCTTTGAGTGACTACTCGTTTTCGACTAATTTGGGGTCGCTGAATCCAAATCCACAGTCAGATTTCACGTACGTCTCACACAGCTCGAGTTTTTTGCAAAAAAGTTGTTAACTCTGCCAGTTTTGTAGATATCGTCAAACTGACTACACCAGAGTGTTTTCCAGGAAATTTTAGCATAAAATGACGTTGAGACGAACGCTCTATCTTAAATAGCAAAAAAGTTAGGTTTCTCGCTTGGCAACGTCGCACAAACTGTAGTTTTGTTATTTTTTAACTTGGACCCCTTGAGTGACCACTCGTTTTCGACTAATTTGGGGTCGCTGAATTCAAATCCTCAGTCAGATTTCACGTACCTCTCACACAGCTCGAGTTTTTTGCAAAAAAATTGTTAACTCTGTCAGTTTTGGAGATATCGTCAAACCGACTACACCAGAGTGTTTTCCAGGCAATTTTAGCATAAAATGACGTTGAGACGAACGCTCTATCTTAAATAGCAACAAAGTTAGGTTTCTCGCTTGGCAACGTCGCACTAACTGTACTTTTGTTATTTTTTAACTTGGACTCCTTGAGTGACCACTCGTTTTCGACTAATTTGGGGTCACTGAATTCAAATCCTCAGTCAGATTTCACGTACCTCTTACACAGCTCGAGTTTTTTGCTAAAACATGGTTAACTCTGTCAGTTTTGAAGATATCGTCAAACCTACCGCACTAGCGTGTTTTCCAGGCAATTTTAACATAAAATGACGTTGAGACGAACGCTCTATCTTAAATAGCAAAAAAGTTATGTTTCTCGCTTGGCAACGTCGCACTAACTGTACTTTTGTTATTTTTTAACTTGGACCCATTGAGTGACCACTCGTTTTCGACTAATTTGGGGTCGCAGAATCCAAATCCACAGTCAGATTTCACGTACTTTTTACACAGCACGAGTTTTTTGCAAAAAAGTTGTTAACTCTGAGAGTTTTGGAGATATCGTCAAACTGACTACACCAGAGTGTTTTCCAGGAAATTTTCGCATAAAATGACGTTGAGACGAACGCTCTATCTTCAATAGCAAAAAAGTTATGTTTCTCGCTTGGCAACGTCGCACAAACTGTAGTTTTGTTATTTTTTGACTTGGACCCTTTGAGTGACTACTCGTTTTCGACTAATTTGGGGTCGCTGAATTCAAATCCTCAGTCAGATTTCACGTACCTCTTACACAGCTCGAGTTGTTTGCAAAAAAGTTTTTAACTCTGTCAGTTTTGAAGATATCGTCAAACCGACCGCACTAGCGTGTTTTCCAGGCAATTTTAGCATAAAATGACGTTGAGACGAACGCTCTATCTTAAATAGCAAAAAAGTTATGTTTCTCGCTTGGCAACGTCGCACTAATTGTACTTTTGTTATTTTTTGACTTGGACCCTTTGAGTGACTACTCGTTTTCGACTAATTTGGGGTCGCTGAATTCAAATCCACAGTCAGATTTCACGTACCTCTTACACAGCTCGAGTTGTTTGCAAAAAAGTTTTTAACTCTGTCAGTTTTGAAGATATCGTCAAACCGACCGCACTAGCGTGTTTTCCAGGCAATTTTAGCATAAAATGACGTTGAGACGAACGCTCTATCTTAAATAGCAAAAAAGTTATGTTTCTCGCTTGGCAACGTCGCACAAACTGTAGTTTTGTTATTTTTTAACTTGGACCCCTTGAGTGACTACTCGTTTTCGACTAATTTGGGGTCGCTGAATCCAAATCCACAGTCAGATTTCACGTACCTCTTACACAGCTCGAGTTTTTTGCTAAAACATGGTTAACTCTGTCAGTTTTGAAGATATCGTCAAACCTACCGCACCAGAGTGTTTTCCAGGAAATTTTAGCATAAAATGACGTTGAAACGAACGCTCTATCTTAAATAGCAAAAAAGTTATGTTTCTCGCTTGGCAACGTCGCACTAATTGTACTTTTGTTACTTTTTAACTTGGACCCCTTGAGTGACCACTCGTTTTCGACTAATTTGGGGTCGCTGAATCCAAATCCACAGTCAGATTTCACGTACCTCTTACACAGCTCGAGTTTTTTGCAAAAAAGTTGTTAACTCTGTCAGTTTTGGAGATATCGTCAAACTGACTACACCAGAGTGTTTTCCAGGAAATTTTAGCATAAAATGACGTTGAGACGAACGCCCTATCTTCAATAGCAAAAAAGTTATGTTTCTCGCTTGGCAACGTCGCACAAACTGTAGTTTTGATATTTTTTGACTTGGTCCCTTTGAGTGACTACTCGTTTTCGACTAATTTGGGGTCGCTGAATTCAAATCCTCAGTCAGATTTCACGTACGTCTCACACAGCTCGAGTATTTTGCAAAAAAGTTGTTAACTCTGAGAGTTTTGGAGATATCGTCAAACTGACTACACCAGAGTGTTTTCCAGGAAATTTTAGCATAAAATGACGTTGAGACGAACGCTCTATCTTAAATAGCAAAAAAGTTAGGTTTCTCGCTTGGCAACGTCGCACAAACTGTAGTTTTGTTATTTTTTAACTTGGACTCCTTGAGTGACCACTCGTTTTCGACTAATTTGGGGTCACTGAATTCAAATCCTCAGTCAGATTTCACGTACCTCTTACACAGCTCGAGTTTTTTGCTAAAACATGGTTAACTCTGTCAGTTTTGAAGATATCGTCAAACCTACCGCACTAGCGTGTTTTCCAGGCAATTTTAACATAAAATGACGTTGAGACGAACGCTCTATCTTAAATAGCAAAAAAGTTATGTTTCTCGCTTGGCAACGTCGCACAAACTGTAGTTTTGTTATTTTTTAACTTGGACTCCTTGAGTGACTGTCAGATTTCACGTACGTCTCACACAGCTCGAGTTTTTTGCAAAAAAGTTGTTAACTCTGTCAGTTTTGGAGATAACGTCAAACCAACTACACCAGAGTGTTTTCCAGGAAATTTTAGCATAAAATGACGTTGAAACGAACGCTCTATCTTAAATAGCAAAAAAGTTAGGTTTCTCGCTTGGCAACGTCGCACTAATTGTACTTTTGTTATTTTTTTACTTGGACCCCTTGAGTGACCACTCGTTTTCGACTAATTTGGGGTCGCTGAATTCAAATCCTCAGTCAGATTTCACGTACCTCTCACACAGCTCGAGTTTTTTGCAAAAAAGTTGTTAACTCTGTCAGTTTTGGAGATATCGTCAAACCGACTACACCAGAGTGTTTTCCAGGCAATTTTAGCATAAAATGACGTTGAGACGAACGCTCTATCTTAAATAGCAACAAAGTTAGGTTTCTCGCTTGGCAACGTCGCACTAACTGTACTTTTGTTATTTTTTAACTTGGACCCTTTGAGTGACCACTCGTTTTCGACTAATTTGGGGTCGCAGAATCCAAATCCACAGTCAGATTTCACGTACTTTTTACACAGCACGAGTTTTTTGCAAAAAAGTTGTTAACTCTGAGAGTTTTGGAGATATCGTCAAACTGACTACACCAGAGTGTTTTCCAGGAAATTTTAGCATAAAATGACGTTGAGACGAACGCTCTATCTTCAATAGCAAAAAAGTTATGTTTCTCGCTTGGCAACGTCGCACAAACTGTAGTTTTGTTATTTTTTGATTTGGACCCTTTGAGTGACTACTCGTTTTCGACTAATTTGGGGTCGCTGAATTCAAATCCTCAGTCAGATTTCACGTACCTCTTACACAGCTCGAGTTTTTTGCTAAAACATGGTTAACTCTGTCAGTTTTGAAGATATCGTCAAACCTACCGCACCAGAGTGTTTTCCAGGAAATTTTAGCATAAAATGACGTTGAAACGAACGCTCTATCTTAAATAGCAAAAAAGTTATGTTTCTCGCTTGGCAACGTCGCACTAATTGTACTTTTGTTACTTTTTAACTTGGACCCCTTGAGTGACCACTCGTTTTCGACTAATTTGGGGTCGCTGAATCCAAATCCACAGTCAGATTTCACGTACGTCTCACACAGCTCGAGTTTTTTGCAAAAAAGTTGTTAACTCTGTCAGTTTTGGAGATATCGTCAAACTGACTACACCAGAGTGTTTTCCAGGAAATTTTAGCATAAAATGACGTTGAGACGAACGCCCTATCTTCAATAGCAAAAAAGTTATGTTTCTCGCTTGGCAACGTCGCACAAACTGTAGTTTTGATATTTTTTGACTTGGTCCCTTTGAGTGACTACTCGTTTTCGACTAATTTGGGGTCGCTGAATTCAAATCCTCAGTCAGATTTCACGTACGTCTCACACAGCTCGAGTATTTTGCAAAAAAGTTGTTAACTCTGAGAGTTTTGGAGATATCGTCAAACTGACTACACCAGAGTGTTTTCCAGGAAATTTTAGCATAAAATGACGTTGAGACGAACGCTCTATCTTAAATAGCAAAAAAGTTAGGTTTCTCGCTTGGCAACGTCGCACAAACTGTAGTTTTGTTATTTTTTAACTTGGACTCCTTGAGTGACCACTCGTTTTCGACTAATTTGGGGTCACTGAATTCAAATCCTCAGTCAGATTTCACGTACCTCTTACACAGCTCGAGTTTTTTGCTAAAACATGGTTAACTCTGTCAGTTTTGAAGATATCGTCAAACCTACCGCACTAGCGTGTTTTCCAGGCAATTTTAACATAAAATGACGTTGAGACGAACGCTCTATCTTAAATAGCAAAAAAGTTATGTTTCTCGCTTGGCAACGTCGCACAAACTGTAGTTTTGTTATTTTTTAACTTGGACTCCTTGAGTGACTGTCAGATTTCACGTACGTCTCACACAGCTCGAGTTTTTTGCAAAAAAGTTGTTAACTCTGTCAGTTTTGGAGATAACGTCAAACCGACTACACCAGAGTGTTTTCCAGGAAATTTTAGCATAAAATGACGTTGAAACGAACGCTCTATCTTAAATAGCAAAAAAGTTAGGTTTCTCGCTTGGCAACGTCGCACTAATTGTACTTTTGTTATTTTTTTACTTGGACCCCTTGAGTGACCACTCGTTTTCGACTAATTTGGGGTCGCTGAATTCAAATCCTCAGTCAGATTTCACGTACCTCTCACACAGCTCGAGTTTTTTGCAAAAAAGTTGTTAACTCTGTCAGTTTTGGAGATATCGTCAAACCGACTACACCAGAGTGTTTTCCAGGCAATTTTAGCATAAAATGACGTTGAGACGAACGCTCTATCTTAAATAGCAACAAAGTTAGGTTTCTCGCTTGGCAACGTCGCACTAACTGTACTTTTGTTATTTTTTAACTTGGACCCTTTGAGTGACCACTCGTTTTCGACTAATTTGGGGTCGCAGAATCCAAATCCACAGTCAGATTTCACGTACTTTTTACACAGCACGAGTTTTTTGCAAAAAAGTTGTTAACTCTGAGAGTTTTGGAGATATCGTCAAACTGACTACACCAGAGTGTTTTCCAGGAAATTTTAGCATGAAATGACGTTGAGACGAACGCTCTATCTTCAATAGCAAAAAAGTTATGTTTCTCGCTTGGCAACGTCGCACAAACTGTAGTTTTGTTATTTTTTGATTTGGACCCTTTGAGTGACTACTCGTTTTCGACTAATTTGGGGTCGCTGAATTCAAATCCTCAGTCAGATTTCACGTACGTCTCACACAGCTCCAGTTTTTTGCAAAAAAGTTGTTAACTCTGTCAGTTTTGGAGATATCGTCAAACCGACTACACTAGCGTGTTTTCCAGGCAATTTTAACATAAAATGACGTTGAGACGAACGCTCTATCTTAAATAGCAAAAAAGTTAGGTTTCTCGCTTGGCAACGTCGCACAAACTGTAGTTTTGTTATTTTTTGACTTGGACCCTTTGAGTGCCTACTCGTTTTCGACTAATTTGGGGTCGCTGAATCCAAATCCACAGTCAGATTTCACGTACCTCTCACACAGCTCGAGTTTTTTGCAAAAAAGTTGTTAACTCTGTCAGTTTTGGAGATATCGTCAAACCGACTACACCAGAGTGTTTTCCAGGCAATTTTAGCATAAAATGACGTTGAGACGAACGCTCTATCTTAAATAGCAACAAAGTTAGGTTTCTCGCTTGGCAACGTCGCACTAACTGTACTTTTGTTATTTTTTAACTTGGACCCATTGAGTGACCACTCGTTTTCGACTAATTTGGGGTCGCAGAATCCAAATCCACAGTCAGATTTCACGTACTTTTTACACAGCACGAGTTTTTTGCAAAAAAGTTGTTAACTCTGAGAGTTTTGGAGATATCGTCAAACTGACTACACCAGAGTGTTTTCCAGGAAATTTTAGCATAAAATGACGTTGAGACGAACGCTCTATCTTCAATAGCAAAAAAGTTATGTTTCTCGCTTGGCAACGTCGCACAAACTGTAGTTTTGTTATTTTTTGACTTGGACCCTTTGAGTGACTACTCGTTTTCGACTAATTTGGGGTCGCTGAATTCAAATCCTCAGTCAGATTTCACGTACGTCTCACACAGCTCCAGTTTTTTGCAAAAAAGTTGTTAACTCTGTCAGTTATGGAGATATCGTCAAACCGACTACACTAGCGTGTTTTCCAGGCAATTTTAACATAAAATGACGTTGAGACGAACGCTCTATCTTAAATAGCAAAAAAGTTATGTTTCTCGCTTGGCAACGTCGCACAAACTGTAGTTTTGTTATTTTTTGACTTGGACCCTTTGAGTGACTACTCGTTTTCGACTAATTTGGGGTCGCTGAATTCAAATCCTCAGTCAGATTTCACGTACGTCTCACACAGCTCCAGTTTTTTGCAAAAAAGTTGTTAACTCTGTCAGTTTTGGAGATATCGTCAAACCGACTACACTAGCGTGTTTTCCAGGCAATTTTAACATAAAATGACGTTGAGACGAACGCTCTATCTTAAATAGCAAAAAAGTTATGTTTCTTGCTTGGCAACGTCGCACAAACTGTAGTTTTGTTATTTTTTAACTTGGACTCCTTGAGTGACCACTCGTTTTCGACTAATTTGGGGTCGCAGAATCCAAATCCACAGTCAGATTTCACGTACTTTTTACACAGCACGAGTTTTTTGCAAAAAAGTTGTTAACTCTGAGAGTTTTGGAGATATCGTCAAACTGACTACACCAGAGTGTTTTCCAGGAAATTTTCGCATAAAATGACGTTGAGACCAACGCTCTATCTTCAATAGCAAAAAAGTTATGTTTCTCGCTTGGCAACGTCGCACAAACTGTAGTTTTGTTATTTTTTGACTTGGACCCTTTGAGTGACTACTCGTTTTCGACTAATTTGGGGTCGCTGAATTCAAATCCTCAGTCAGATTTCACGTACGTCTCACACAGCTCCAGTTTTTTGCAAAAAAGTTGTTAACTCTGTCAGTTTTGGAGATATCGTCAAACCGACTACACTAGCGTGTTTTCCAGGCAATTTTAACATAAAATGACGTTGAGACGAACGCTCTATCTTAAATAGCAAAAAAGTTAGGTTTCTCGCTTGGCAACGTCGCACAAACTGTAGTTTTGTTATTTTTTGACTTGGACCCCTTGAGTGACCACTCGTTTTCGACTAATTTGGGGTCGCTGATCCTAAATTTGCAGTCAGATTTCACGTACATCTCACACAGCTCGAGTTGTTTGCAAAAAAGTTGTTAACTCTGTCAGTTTTGAAGATATCGTCAAACCGACCGCACTAGCGTGTTTTCCAGGCAATTTTAGCATAAAATGACGTTGAGACGAACGCTCTATCTTAAATAGCAAAAAAGTTATGTTTCTCGCTTGGCAACGTCGCACTAATTGTACTTTTGTTATTTTTTTACTTGGACCCTTTGAGTGACTATTCGTTTTCGACTAATTTGGGGTCGCTGAATTCAAATCCTCAGTCAGATTTTACGTACCTCTCACACAGCTCGAGTTTTTTGCAAAAAAGTTGTTACCTCTGTCAGTTTTGGAGATATCGTCAAACTGACTACACCAGAGTGTTTTCCAGGAAATTTTAGCATAAAATGACGTTGAGACGAACGCTCTATCTTAAATAGCAAAAAAGCTATGTCTCATCACTTGGCAACGTCGCACAAACTGTAGTTTTGTTATTTTTTAACTTGGACTCCTTGAGTGACTGTTCGTTTTCGACTAATTTGGGGTCGCTGAATTCAAATCCTCAGTCAGATTTCACGTACCTCTTACACAGCTCGAGTTTTTTGCAAAAAAGTTGTTAACTCTGTCAGTTTTGGAGATATCGTCAAACTGACTACACCAGAGTGTTTTCCAGGAAATTTTAGCATAAAATGACGTTGAGACGAACGCTCTATCTTAAATAGCAAAAAAGTTATGTCTCATCACTTGGCAACGTCGCACAAACTGTACTTTTGTTATTTTTTAACTTGGACCCATTGAGTGACCACTCGTTTTCGACTAATTTGGGGTCGCAGAATCCAAATCCTCAGTCAGATTTCACGTACTTTTTACACAGCACGAGTTTTTTGCAAAAAAGTTGTTAACTCTGAGAGTTTTGTTAGTTTTGTAACTCTGAGAGTTTTGTAGTTAAGTTAGATTTTATCACTTGGCAACGTCGCACAAACTGTAATTTTTTTATTTTCTGACATGGACCCCTTGAGTGACCAGTCGTTTCCGATTAATTTGGGGTCGCTGAATCCAAATCCTCAAACCTCCACCGAGGTCATCCGGCATACCACCATCCATATCTGCGTACTCATTGGCCTTGTCCACTATCTGCTTTGCTGTATTATCTGCTATTGTCCCCCTTTAATTATTAATTTCTCACTAAAGCAGAAATCAAAAACTTGCAAAACCAAATATGATGGATTTCACATTATAACTTGCACCACTGTGATAAAAATTGTAACTTTTCAATTATTTTTACCCCCCCATTCTATCAATTTTTGTGAGAAATTAAAATTTTTAATGTGCTTTTTTTGTACTTATTTCTCTTAATTAAAATAATATGTTTTTTGCTGTGCATTAGAACCGTCCTGGAGCAAAATAAAAAATTGCCAAAATTGCACTTTGAGCAAAAACTGCCTTTTTTCAGTTTTGGAATAATTGTAACTTTTTTTTTAAAACTCTTATAGTTTTCACTAAAACGCCATTAGAAAGAGGATAAAAAATACTACAAAATGAGCCAAAACTGGCCTCTCTAGCTCTCTATGTTACCGAGATATTGAATTTCAAAAAGTGGTAATAAATACCCCTAATACCCCCCCATTCTTTCAATTTTTGTGAAAAATTAAAAATTTTAATGTGCTTTTTTTGTACTTATTTTACTTAATTTAAGGTCCATTGGTATAAATATGTTTTTTGCTGTGCATTAGAACCCTCCTGGAGCAAAATATAAAATTGCCAAAATTGCACTTTTAGCAAAAACGGCATTTTTTCAGTTTTGGAATAATTGTAACTTTTTTATTTAAACTCTTATAATTTTTTTGTGCTTTTTTTTACTTTACCTTTTTTCTTTACCTAATTTCTCGACAGAAATCAAACACTTTCCACCTGAGTATGTATTATACTATTACGTAACCCCCGGGGTTCTGGACAGATGGTGAAGGAGCATTTATTCACAACAGAATCATTTCCCGGACTGAAACCGACAACATAATAGATTATAATAGGGTACAGTATGAAATAAAAATGATTACATTCTACAAACATGACAGACGTATATAGTCCATATTCTCAAAGAGACTCAAAGTCATAATATACAGGGTGGATCATAAGTAATGGGACATAGAGCTACAGCATATTCCTGACATCAAAATAATAAGATTTAGCTAAATAATTGTCCTTTACCAAATGTTAATATTAAGAAAGTTACAGGGTGTGAAAGTTTTAAATTTGTTCTTGATTTTTTATCATATCATCTAGGTCTTTTGCAATAAATTACTGAAAATGTGTATGAGGGGGTTTTGACAGCCGGTAAATACGATGCTTTCATCTATTTTGCAGTAGCTGATAGGGGGCGCTCCCTGCAACCTTTTCAGCTGCTTAAAAAGACTAAAACTTTTTTCTAAGCCACTGAAACGGACACACAACTTTAAAATATGAGTCTAATATGTTTTCCAAAAAATAGATGAAAGCGTCGTATTTACCGGCTGCCAAAACCCCTTTATACAAATTTTCAGTGATTTATATGAAAAGACCTTGATGATATGATAAAAAATCAACAACAAAATTTTAACTTTCCCATTGCGGGGCAGGCCGACGTTTCCACTCCACCCTCGACTCCATTGAACAAAAATACGATCGTTTTCCTACACCAAAATGTCAGAAGTATCCACAACAAGTCTCTACATGTGGCAGTCTTGCTCTCTGAGGAGGACCCAACAATATTCTTAGTGACAGAGTACTAGTTGATGCACGATGATATACTACGAGTGAGTCTTCCAAGCTATAATCCTGTGGCCCACTCATCCAGAACCGGCCAGCGGGGAGGAGGTACCGCTCGCTATCTTTCTTCGTGAGGATTTTAAGGCTTCACAACTTAGGGACTTAGGGCATTACCACATGAAAATGAATGTGAATTCTCGGCTTGTAAGCTGCAGCTTCAGGAGCCCATACATGTTGTTTGTCTCTATAGACCACCGAACGGTAACTTTTAATGTATTTATGTCTGTTTTAGAAGGTCTTTTGAATGAGGTGTACTGTCCGTCTAGTCTCTTGGTACTGGGTGGAGATTTTAATATAAATTTTGCCCACCACAGCTCACACTCCATTGCGGTGTCCAACTTAATACAAAGTTACGGTCTCCATTCACATATTGCAGGTATGACAAGAGTTTGTACCGGCTCCCAGACCCAGGTAGACAATTTTTTCAGTAATATTCCCCTACATAGAATTTCATCAGAAGTTTCTATCACCCATCTCTCATTATGCACAAAAGCTCACAGTTTCGGTCGATATAAATAATAAATCCACTTACATTGAAAAAAGGTTTGTCTCCTCTATTAATATTGAACGATTCAGGAAGTGTTTACAAAATGAGCTTTGGCATGACGTTATGCTCGCTCTAGATGTAGACTCAAAATATGATTGTTTTTTCAATATACATTTTGATCATTTTAACAACTCGTTTCCAATAAGTAAATGCAGACCAAGAAGGACTGATGGATGGATGAATGCTCAAATTAAGGCATATGGCAAGTATGTTAAGGTCCTTCATGTAACCTATCCTATGACAAACAGTCACTATCATCAAATCTATAAATCTGAAAAATCGAAGTATCAAAAGTACATCTCAGAGTAAAAAAAAGTTACAATAATAATAAAATCCTAAAATCAAAAAATATGTCTAAGTCGGTTTGGAGTATAATAAATTCAGAAACGAATAGGAAATATTGCCCGCCTGATGATATAAATCTTATCAATGAGGATGATTCTTCAGTCACTGATGACCCAAGAACAATTCCAAATTTGTTTGCCAAACACTTCAACTATACTACACAGTTGCACAATGCTGAACTGAATGCAGTGTCCAATTCTATATACTTATCTCTAGTAGATTGTAATGAAATCTTCAGTCTTATTATGTCCCTCCCCAACAAACTCTCATCTGGACTAGATGAGGTCCCTATAATTATTTTGAAGCATATAGCAGGAATGATTTGTAAACCTGTTTCACACATAATCAATGAAGTTTTTGCTACGAGAATAATCCCGAGTAAACTTAAGAAATCAAAAGTGATTCATGTATACAAAAAAGGGGATAAGCAGGATCTTAAAAATTACCGACCAATATCTCTTATCTTCGATATCTAAAATATTTGAAAAAGCGATATAGGTATAATCGACTACTGAACTTTATCAACAAACATAAAATCCTCACGGATAAACAGTTTGGAATGTACTTTGATTTATCAACAGCGTTCGACACTCTGGACCATGCGCTTCTTATGAAAAAACTGTGGAGGTATGGTGTTAGGGGTGCCTGTTCCTCACTATTGCGCTCCTATTTGCATGATCGAACATAGTGTGCATATCTTCTGGAAATAAAACATGTCACTCGGATACAGTAAAAATTACCCAGGGTGTCCCTCAGGGATCAATGTTGGGTCCTCTATTATTCATTATATACAGGGGTGGGCATAAGTCACCTGGCAGCCTTGAAAACGAACGTTTCTTAAACTTGTGTTTCCGTTTTATAAACTTTCTTGAATTTTTGCAAATTTGCCAGGTGACTTATGCCCATCCCTGTATGTGAATGATCTTTTCCGGGATTGCAGTGATGGTCTGGTCTGTCAGTACGCAGACGACACTACACTGCTTCTGGCGCATAAGTCTATGCCGGAGTTGTCAGTTGCGTACTCTCGGGGTGCTGCTGAGATGTCTGCTTGGTGTAGGACTTGGTTTCGTCCCTGCGGTTGAACTCTGGCAAGACCGGTCTTATGCTGTTTTACAAGAGAGAGAATTTTCCGTCGCTGGTCTGGCTCCATGGGGCCTCTGTCCCGAATGCACGGTTCGTGAAGTTTCTTGGGGTTCACCTGGACCCATGTATTAGGTGGGACCGACGTATAGGGAAACTCTGCCCGAAATTAAACAAAGTATGTATGGCCATGCATCGTATTAGGGATGCATGGCCGTTGCACTGCTTACGAGTATATTATCTCTCTAATGCTCAATCATAAATAAGCTACGGGATCTCGTTTGGGGCTCATCGCCATATGCTACTAGAATCTTTGTGTCTCAGAAGCGACTAATCCGCCTTCGGCGTCTTGCTCAAATTTTCGGCCTTGTGCGATATGGACAATTCGCCCGAGTTATACAGGCTATTTGTTCTACGACTAATTGGAATTACTTACCAAATTTCATACAAATAAACACTCAATGTTTGAAACGTTTCCGTGTTTACATTATCACTTTTAACGCAACCAAAGATCGACCGGTGTCCCGGATTGTCACCTTGTGACAGCTGATTAACTTCGTCTTTTAGGTTGAGCTGTTGAATGGATTTGATTCATTGTTAATTGTAAGTTTGTATCATTTGCTTTCTCATATAATAAAGTAAATGTATTTGTTTTCTAATTGAACACTAACTGAAACTTGAACGACTTTTTCACTGCCTCAAAACATAAGCTAAAATGTAATGTTTTGATGCCAATTGTCAGTAAGCATGACAATCTAAAGAATTATTTTGTTTACGTTCAATATTAGCTGTTATTGGTCTATTTCATATCGCACGCTGAAAATTGCCTGTGATTGGTCTATTTCATATCGCACAGTTGCGAAAAGTCTAGGATTCTATATTCGTTCATCCGGTGGCAATTGCTTACTTATCCGTTCTCTTAACTGTTAAAGAATTAACCAATATCCATGTAAGAGTAGAAACAGTCTTATAAAGTCCCCCAGAGAAAAAAAAATTACACTTATTCAAATCTGGCGATCGCGGTAGCCAGCGTTGCGGGCAATTATTTCCGTGACCTATCCATCAATTTGGAAACTGTTGGTTCAAAAATTCACGAAAGTTCATAGAAAAATGCGGAGGCGTATACCACATATCAAGTCGCAATTGAATAGGCAAATCTTCTAGAAGCTCTGGAAGAGTGTTTTGCATCAAAACCAAACAACTTACACCGTTCAATCGATTAGGTAAAATAAAACGCAACTAAATGTCGTCTAAGGATTACAGCCCACTTATTTATTTTAAATTCTCTTTGGGTGGGTTATATTGTAATATGTGGATTTTAATTGGAATATTCATGGCTGTTGTGAAGATTTGTCATTTCTCTCCGCCTTTAGCAGGCTTCATCAATAAAAAGCATACTTCTGTGAAAAAAAAAAAAACGTTCTGATTCAAAATAAAATAAAAAAAAATGTTGTGGTAACAGTTCTTAAACTTTTTGATAATGTTAGCAGCAAAGGAGGAAATTTTGCGATAGTACCTGCATAGCTGCCAGTAGAGGAAATCATTGCAAATGTGGAGAGTGGAATACGGTCGTTGCCAATACATACTACACATAAAAGCAGAAACGTCACGGATTCTACAGCGAGCAAAGCCCCTGAAAAGCAATCTCACTTTTGGAGAAAGAACAGCTCTTAAAACACTAAATCAAGACAGAGAGATCCTCGTTTTACCTGCTGATAAAGGAAACGCAACAGTGATCGTATCAACAACTGACTACGAACGGAAGATCGAAACCCTTTTGGATCCCATAACCTACAAGAAGTTGCCACGTGATCCAACAGGTCGAATACTTAGAACCACAAACCAACTTATTAAAGATTCCACGACTGTCGCTGCTGAAGATATCTCGAAACTCAAGAAGACAGAGGCCCTTCCACCCAGACTTTATGGTTTGCCTAAAATACACAAGCCGGATGTACCTCTGAGACGCATCGTTAGTGCCATAGGAGGCCCTACGTATGAGATAGCAAAGTACCTTACAACACTCCTTCAACCAAAAATAGGATCGACGGACAGCTTCATCAAAGACTCAGCACATTTTGTGGACAAATTACATGCCTTAACTTTTTCTTCAGGTGACGTCCTTGTGAGTTTTGATGTCGTTTCTTTATTCACTATGGTACCCATCAAAACGGTTATGGAGCAGATAAAACGAGATTTTCCACTGGACATCGCCAAATTGTTCAGACACTGCCTAACCACCACTTACTTCCAGTGGCAGGGTGAATTCTACGAACAGAATGATGGTGTAGCAATGGGCAGTTCCCTCAGTCCGGTAATAGCAAACTATTTTATGGAAACATTTGAAATAAATGCCCTAGACACCGCTCCAAAGAAACCAAAGTGCTGGTTTCGATACGTTGATGATACCTTTGTAGTTTGGAGCTACGGTGAAGAACAACTGCAGCGATTCTTGGTACATCTAAACTCCGTAAATTCAAGAATTAAATTGACTATGGAGATCGACAACGAAGGACGTCTACCTTTCCTGGATGTAATGGTGACAAGGAAACCTAACGGAACACTGGCTCACACGGTGTATCGAAAACAAACACACAAGGATCGTTATCTCAATAGTGGATCTAATCATCACCCTAGCCAAAAAAGAGGAGTGATCAAAACCCTATCGGAGCGGGCAAAAAGGATTTGCGAACCCTCCGAATTAGAAAAGGAGCTGAAACATCTGGACATGGTTTTCGGATGGAACGGATACAGTAGACAACAATTCAACAGAGCCACACGCCCAAGAAACATCGAACTACGTAGACAGCAAACGGGGGATGTTGAAGAGAAAGTTGGTTGGACTTGCTTACCATACATACACAAGGTCACGGATAGGATTGGAAGGATTTTAGAAAAGCACAAGGTCAAGACGGTCTTTAAACCAACCCGCACGGTACAACAGAGTCTCAGATCGGCCAAGGACAAACGGGATCCTTTATCGGCTTCTGGAGTTTACAGGATCCCTTGCAGCTGTGGATCCGCATACATTGGAACGACTAAACGGAGTGTCAACACAAGAATAGCAAAGCACAAGAGAAGTTGCGTACTAGGACAGACCGAAAAACCCGCTGTGGCAGAACAAGCACTTTCTAGAGGACAAGATATTCGTTTTGAAGAGGTGGAGGTTTTGGATCGATCACAGCGTTAGAGCTCGAATCAGCTAAGAAAAGGCCACAGGCGTCATCAAACGATGATGTCACGATCTCTGTACGTCTCGCTTTAAATATTGCTGCTCTCGTTACTTTCCAAGTTGTTGCAGCCAGTCAGTGGCGTGCTATTATTTTATCAGTAAAATGAAACATTTTCGTCGTTTTTAATAAAGAAAATAAAAGACAACAAGTTTTTTAAAGGAATGGAAACTCCTTCTGCTTCTTTCTTCATAAATTGTAAGACGTTACTGACGATTTCACGGCCTTGGCTGTATATGATAACACCTTTCTTTCCAACCTTTTTGAAAGACATTTTGACAAAATAACGTTTTTTATTCATAACACTATGTGAACTTCAACTGCGACCATCAACAATACAACCAAAACACCAGACTAAAACGGAACCTAACCTAACCCCCTAAGTCTCCCTGTCCGCCACTACATTTTTTTAAACTTGGCAACACCGTTTAGAGTGCCTGCTAGTAAAAGCATATAAAAAGGTCCAAATGTCCCTGGCCGCTGCCGCATCTGTTTTAATTGTGTCCAAGTAAAAACCGTACTACGTTGCCAAGTGGCTTTTTGACCGCTTAACAATATATTTTCGGGAATATTTTAATAGGACGCCTCTGATTATATCTAATGCGACGGCAACTGTAGAAGGAGAAAGAAATAGTTTTAAAAACTGCGTCATTGATGATGCGGTGGCCTTTTCTCATCTGATTCGAGCTTTACCAAAGTTTACAGAATAAAATATAAGTTCCGTCACTCCTTGTCGGCACTTTGAAGTTCGGCGATCTTAAGCGTGCCGACTGCCGGCAAACGCGTCAAAAGGACGTGCTTACTGTCTGGAAAACCGCAGGGGAAGACGGAGTAATAATGCGCACCAAAATTTTATTGGGGAAGGTGGAGTTAATTTTGGAATATCTGGGGTAAAAATTATTGGAAGAAAAAAATGAATGTTTTCGTATAGCATTAAACGAATTTAATAATTCTTATTAACTGAATGTGGTTAATGATTATTTAGGTTATGTTATGATTGCTAACATGCGCAATTAAAGAATTAAAACACTTATTCCGGAGAAAAAAATAGATAGATATGGTTGAATATGGTTGAACAAAACCCTGATGTACACGAAACTGATGCTTGTAATTTACGAGACGTCAGATTTAACAACAAAATCGCCCAGCAACAGAACGTTTGAAGAGCAGTAGTAGCACAGCTTACTATGCTATTTTTCGGTCTCAAAAAGTCAATTAAAAACGTTCAAGCTGTTATAAAAATAATTTAATAAAAGCTGAAGACCAAAGTTTATAAGGAAATTTTACTGATACTGATGCCATTTTGCATCAGATGAGTACCTACCTATTCCCTGTTTATTGCTCTGCAAATTACCCTTAAAATAATTTTTTCTACTTCCGGGCGTAAAATAGCACCATTTGCAGGCGTAAAATAGCACTTTTACGCCCATGGGCTTACAATTTAAAAAAAAAGAAGTTATTTACGTATTAAGCGCAAAAAGTATGATTGCTGCGCTCCACTTTGGTCGCGCAGCTAACTTCATTCTCAGAGCATAAAAGTCACATTCTGCGCGTAATACATACAATATTTTTTCTACAAACAATGCTAAGTAATTTAATTCCACTAAACTTACTGCGTAGATACTCAAAAACAGGATCAAAACTATACACAATTGAATACTGACATCAAACTGGTGACACTGACATCTCCAATAATGGCATGCATTGTGGCCGTTGCTCTGGACAGCAAGCGAAAAAATTTTTATCGCTCGCGCTGTAAAGTAAACTCCTCAGGAAAGGGTAACTTTTCGTTGAGATTTGGAAGCGAAAAATGCATCATTATTGAATGTTTGTAGAAAAAACAAATTAAGTAAATAAGGCGAAACCCCGTGAAATAAAATCAACATACGGGATGACTAAAGTGATACTTACACCTTAAAAGTCAAAACTAAACCAGTGTTTGCACCTCTGGCGTAAACCACTTTTATTATCAACCAGGTATGTAATAACGTTATTTCTTATGTGTAAACCAGGTGGAAAGATGAAAATTACCTGCTTCTACTTTCTACCCGTGTGGAAAGTGCTCACTTTCCACCCGGGTAAATGTCACTTTCCACCCGGGTGAATGTCAATATGCGTTTTGTCATATATGGGCTTACTTTTTATAGTTAAGAAAACTGTACCGCCACCTCTGCAACAGCTCGCAGCTCAGGTGATGATGAGTAACATCTGCGTCTTCAGAAATCTCAATGTTAAAAGCACTTTAAGAAACGTTTCAGCTCAAAATATTAAAGACAGAATAGCACAATAATGACGTTGTCAAGATTGTAAACAAACCACCAGTCGTTTATAATGGTTCGAGTCATAACTACTCGTACCTATACTACCTTATTGTTAGAAACTATTAGCAATCAATATTTTAAGTGAATGATTTATTAAAAGTTCGATGAGATTTTGATAAATGGTTGAAAATAACATAGTATACAAACCACGGTAGAAAGTTTAATTTCTGTCTCGAGATAAAGTTTACCTCGACTTCGTCTCAGCGAACTACCTAATTTCTCGACAGAAATCAAACACTTTCCACCTGAGTATGTAATATACTATTCTATAACAATAAACATACCAAAAAACTGTTCTTACAAATAAACTTCTTGTATATTATATTCGACAAGTAAACTAAAACAAGTTTTGTTTAAGTCCATTATTATTCACGAATTCCCCCACCTAAAAAAACATCGCTTGATATTAGCTTCTTGATCCTAACTACATATTATAAATCCTGTAAAATGGGATAAAAGTAATTTTCGAAAATTAATGGACAACATAGTGCCCAGTTAAAACTTTTAATTATACGCCTATTTGCCTTTAACCAACATCCAATTAAAATGTGATTCGTTATTAAAAGCCTAAATTACCTTCCTATTAACAGAGGTGTATTTGCGAAACATGGGTAGTGTACCGCTTAATAGTAGGGTGAGGGCAGTCATGAATATTTAAATGACCTTCAAACGCATATAATATGACCTCCGATTAGTGGTTTGGTTAAATTCAGAGTAGGTACATAATGTATGTCTTCGTTTGGATTAATATTAGTTTTGCCTTTTAGATTAATATCATTTAATAAACCGCATTAAAGATTTTATATAAAACTGTATTATCGTTTAGCGACTGGCCCAAGTAACATTATAAGGTTTTTGTTTCACCTATCCATTATATAAATAATACCTTGGAAACGATGTAGTGATGGTGTTCATAACAACCTGAGGGCATTATAGGCGGGCGTTAGATAATAACCTTTCGTTAGCTTTTGCTACATTATTTTCTTTTATATTTTCTAATCTTTTGCAAATTTCACTGACTGACAGAAATATCAAAATTACATCATTCAGGTGAAAAATCACTAAACAACATACCGGTAAAGGTACATACCGTAAATATAAAACATTATATGTTTTCATCTTCAGAACTTTATGTTCTCTCTAACGCACTTGGTATGGTTCACTTTTTTCCCGTGGCGGTTACGTCATCAAGTGCACCGCCATATTGAAATTTACGTATGTTTACGTTTATTACAAGCTAGGCTAACCATAGAGAAACTAATAACTATGCTAATAACTAAGAAGAGCTTTTAAATTATAGGCGAAATTGGCTGGCGTGTTTATGCGCATGTAAGCCGCGCATGGCGTTGTGACGGAGGTTAGCAAAACTAATTTTGTTATGTTTCTTGTTTGATTTGACTGTTAAGTTCGATGTGTTTCTTGTCGTCCTTGTATTTTTTATTTATAACATAACCTTACTTTACTCGCCTATAAATAGTTTAAACTTAAAGTATATAATACTTATAGTATTAGAAAATATTAAAGTTAGTTTTTTTGAGGTGTTAAGTGTTTATTATGTCTCAATTGAGACTTGGTGAATAAATCAGGTAAGTGCAATAAGTATAAGTAGAATACAAAACATTGTAACCACAGACAAATATGACTCTTATACAAACAAGACAGTAAATTCTTGACCCACAAGTAAAATTGTCTTGGACAGTAAAGAAAAAATAAACTGTTAAGTAAGGTACCAAGCTTTCCATATTACTTTTTTTGTGTCTAATATCAATGGACCACAAAAGTTGTACTCACCTGTTTCTTGTGATCTTTTTATAACACCCTCATTCTGAAGGAGATAATAAATTGTATCAAAGAATTGGTATGGTCCATTTGTTTTCCCGTGGCGGTTACGTCATCATTTGCCTTTTTTGTCTATTACATGCGTTCCGAGCGCGATAGAATTTTGACGTTATCTGGTCACGTCGGTAATGAATCAGGACGACAAGGCTCCGACAATCGGCCGCCATTGTTGGCAAAAAGTAAACAAATAGAATTTTATTTTATTTTTTTTTAAATTTTACAATATTTTAACGAGTATTTCGATTTAACTGCGATACTACGTGTGAGACTAGATAATGTGTGTGTCTTTCGGTAGTCAGTTTTGGAAATGCCACCTTCTTAATACACTTTACAACTATCAAGGGGCCCAGTGAAACATTCTGAAGGAACTAGAGTTTGTGGAACAGAAAAGGATGCCTTTTCTAATAGAAAACGCTGTCACAAGGAAACAGCCCATATAGGTATTTACTTACTCCCAAGAAGAGTTTTGACAAGAACACTTCAAAAATCAAGTTTATTCAAGCCAGTGGTTCTCGAAGAAACATGGATATAGAGTAAAGGTGTATTTAGCAGAAGCTGACAAGGTGATTTACCTAATATTCTAAAAAGGACTTTGGTAGAGGTATTAATGAGCTGCTAATACTGTGAGGGGCCAATATTTTCCCATCCAATTCACTTAGAAATTATACAAATTGTTTCTATAATTAGTATTTTAATTAACTCCAAAATACATTCGAATTTAGGTGCAAGCGTGACTAACCAACCATACCAACGCCAATAATAATCACTCACATAACCACACTTTCACGTTGTTCGCTCCACAGAGTGACAGCAGACAGATTGACTGACGTCAGACAGACACCGGAGACAGTTCAATGTTCATATACTTTAAAAACTTGAACATATGCCCCCCACCTTGAAAGGGTCACTTTAAACTGCACACACTATGTCTTCTTCCATTGGTAATGGACAGATTTTTGAGATAGCTCGTTTAATGCCCCCTGTGGAGGTCTTAATTGAGGCTACACGGCCTATTCATCTCCATAGTAGACATAGTAGTAGTAATCCGTGCCATTCTCCACTGGAGTGGCGGCAGATTGTCTTCCTTGATGATTACTAATTCTCCAACCTTGATTCTACGGTGTGGTTGTGTCCACTTTGTCCTTTGCTGAAGTACGTGAATGTATTCCTTTGACCATCTAGTCCAAAAGTGCTGCTCTGGTTGTTTTCATTTTTTGGTTTCCTTTCTTGCCACTCACGGACAGTAACAGAATCCAATTTAGTAACCTTAAAATAAATTACTATTTAGTCCCAAGAATTTACTGGTATACCTAAAGACTCCAGTGACCTGATATTTTTAACCAAATTATCCAATAATGTTCTAATTCCTGAAGCACTCTCCTTTGTAACCTCAAGAACACTTACTTACTTTACTTTTTCGTGTCCGAGTCCAAAACTACAGCCTTTCAGCCCAAAAACGGGCTACGTCGACAGCTTCATTGTTAGCGAGCCATAAATCAAGAACACTAAATACATTTTTTATATAGTTATTTACCAACACAAGTCTGTTATCAAATCTCTCACAAACTACATCCCAAGCAATCACATAGTTATTAGAACTGATCTCCAAATTGTGCAACGAATCTGCAGCAACATCAGTCAAGGCTCCCTTCAAAAAATAAAACTTTTTAACATGTGACAGCTGTTCATTATCATGGACTAATGACTTAAAAGTGTCTCGACACTCCAACCACTTGGCAAATTCACCATTAAACTTTGGTATTGGTATTGAAAGAAGTCTTGGCCCGGTTGCCACTCTATTATTACCACCTACAACTGAAGACTGGTGAGATTGCCGATCAATGTCACCCACAGTCCCACCAGTACTATCAGTACCTAAAGATTTCTTTTTCAAAAAGTCTTTTCCAGCAGTAAATAAACCATAATAGTCATTTTCAAATAGCTCTCTTTCTTCTAATTGCAAATCATAATTTGCATGATTCAACTCGATAAAAGTTTGATAGGGGTCAAAATCAGAGAACACTTCTGGAAGTTTACTTACCCTCGCCTCAAGCTCCTCAAGTTTAACTGCATCTACAGTCTCCAACAATACAAGTAAATTCAAAAACTTCTCAAAACTAGTAAGCTTAAACTTGCAAACACGTTTTGTAATAAATTCTTTCAACATAGCATCCCCTACTGCGTCAGAATCAACCATTTAGAATTTTGCTTTATTCTTACCAATCTTACCAAATCAATGACAAATGCAACCAAATTTTAACCACAAAACTTATAATCAAGCAATTATTACCAAATATCCAATAAAATTCAACAAACCAATATTTATTTTTGTTTTTAACCAACACAAGTAGAAATTTAAAACCCAAAAGGAGTAGGATAAAAGGATACAGCCTATCCACCCTTTTTCTGCTTCCCAGTGTTTCAGATTCCAATTTCTAATTTTCCAATTTCCACGTGGAGGTGAAGTCCAAGTTCCATCCAACAAACCAAATCCAGAACTCCAGAAGACCAACATGTTACCGGCCAATATTTTCCCATCCAATACACTAAGAAATTATACAAATTGTTTCTTTAATTAGTATTTTAATTAACTCCAAAATACATTCGACTTTAGTTGCAAGCGTGACTAACCAACCATACCAACGCCAATAATAATCACTCACATAACCACACTTTCACGTTGTTCGCTCCACAGAGTGACAGCAGACAGAATGACTGGCGTCAGACAGACATCGGAGACAGTTCAATGTTCATATAGGGGAAGTTTACCTAAAATGGGATACTTAAGGTTTGAACCTGGTTTATAAAAAAGTTTAGCTACAAAATCAGAAACAAACGTCATGATGGATATATCAAACATAACTTTATTAAAAAAATAAACATAACATATGAAAGTATTAAACATAGAACAAAAACATTTTTTCTTCTTAGGTGAGTGAAATTTCCCATTTTAGGAACACGTATATCTAAAACGGGATCAGTATTGTTTCTAAAATGGGATTATGTGCATACGCACAGATCACATATGAAATAGCTGGCTTCGTTGTCTGATACACCGCAAGCTTCGTGGACCCATCTTTGACAGGAACTGCATTGAATCCACTGGTCACCAGGTTTGCTGCTTATAAAATCTACTTCACAATAAAAGCACACTGGATTTTCTTCCTCATCACTGTTTTCTTTGGTCATGTCTATTTTTTGGATATTCTTGTCTTTGGTCTTGTTTTTCCCATTCACATCTTTTTGGTATCTTGTTTGTTGCTTTATCAGTCTTTACTTCGGCCGAACTATTTTTCCGTAGTTTGGAGATTTTTTTTACTGATTTTTCCTTCGATAGTGCCTTTCCTTTCAAAGATGGCAATTTACCGGTTGACACTTTACGTTGTTTCTTTTCTATACTGGCATTTAATTCATTCTTATAAGGTGAGCTCGTTAAGATGGCAGCTTTACCTCTATTTCCAGTTTTCGCAGGCCTTCTTAATGCTGCTTTTGTATATGGTATGGACGAATCATTTCTGGTGAAATTTGAAAAATATTGGCCAAAGGTTTATCATCATCACTGGAGAAGCTGTCATCTGAGTCAAAAGGACGAGTTGATTCTGATTGTGGCAGTGTGTGGGTTGAATATGAAGTTGATGGCGGTGGCGTTTGATGTCTGATTAGAGAGGTTGATTTTGATTGTAGCAGTGTGTGGGTCGAATATGAAGTTGATGGAGGGGGAGTTTGGAGCCTGATTGGAAATGATGGTTCTCCGTCTGGTGAGCCGTCTTCCGTTGAAATTAATTCATTTTCTGGCTGATCAGTGGGATCAGCAGCTATAAACATATCGTCAGTGAAAACGTGGCGATTAACGGGAAATAAGCCAGTTTTCTCAAACCCATGAATGGCATTATTGGGTGTTGCTGCCCTTAAGTAGGCCTTTCCAAATAATTTGCCTATTTGGTAAATTGTAACGACTCTACCTGGATTGTTCCTTAGAAATGTTTCAACCTCTTCACTGTAGAATGTCGATAAAGGTGCCATAAAAGAAACGTCTAGCGGTTGCATGCGATGACTACAATGTGGTGGTATGCACAATATTGTAACACCGTGATCCCTGGCTTTCTCTATCACAATTATGTTTTGGGTATGAGTTTTATGGCCGTTCAATATAAGCAAAGAAGGGTTCTCTTTTGAGGCATTGGTAAATTTTAAAAAATGGTCGAACCACTTTTCGAAGAGGTTCAATTGCATCCAACCAGAAGAATGGCAGGCTACTATGGATTCAGGGGGTAGCCCAATTGAAAACTCCTCCTTTACGCGAACTCGTGGGAAAATGACCATGGGTGGAACATATGTTCCTGCAGCACTTATGCATATTACCGCAGTGCATAGTGTTCCTCGTTCTGCTGAGGTTAACGTTCCTACTTGCTTCCTACCTTTCATTGCAATCACCTTAGATGCCCTTGTACAGTTGTTAATCCCGTCTCATCGACGTTAAATATTCTAGATGGTGCATACGCGCATCTATCTTGCAGGGGCTCCAGCAAATCAAAAAATTTGTTTACGGCAGTTGCATTGAAACCTTTAGCGCGAGCTGCCGATGTTGCTTCTGGTCTCCTCAGGGAAAGGTGATTTTTTTTCATAAAAGATCGGAGCCAAGCCCAGCCAGCCATTTTTTTATTTTTATTAAAATAGTGTTTCAAATTGTTCCTTTCTGCTAACTGAAACGCTAACCTACGAACATCTGTACACGTTAATCCAAAAAGCATGCTCTCCATAGTTTTTACGTAGTCAACTAGAAGTTCTTCCATTTGGCGCGAAAAAGTTCGTTGTCTACTTCCCAAGCCTTTTTGATGCCCGGTAATTTGTTTATTTCAGTTTTTTACTCTTCGCTCAAGGGTGCTTTTTGGCACCGAAAAAATTTTTGATGCTTTTAAGTAACCGTATTTGCCAGTTGAAACCGATCTGATTGCTTTCGCCATTTCTCCCTCGGACCAAGACTGACGAGTTGTTTTCCGAGTTGCCATATTTGCTAATAATAATGATTCTGAAATGAAAAAATACCAACAATGTTCACGGCAATCGTATTAAAATTAAAACAGGAAACGAGCATCTTGTTTCTAAAATGGGACATATCCCGTTTTAGAAGCACATGCCGCATCCCATTTTATCAACACATGTACATATAACCGAAAATGGCTGCAATTTTTCTATATAGAAATATAACCTTAAAATTTCATAAGTTAAGTGATTGTTTAAGCCCTAGCAACTGACAAAAAAATAATCGGCGTCATCTCATTGGTCATATAGGTCAAAAACTTATGTTTGTAGATCGAAATTTTTACAATAAATATGTTGAAAACATAAAAACTCACCTAGCGGCGTTACACCTGTCACGATTTTGGTCAAACTGCTGCACGTTACTCATACACGGACTGGAAGTATTAAGTCAATAGTACAACAGGTGGCGCTATATCTTACTACGAAATAATTAGGGTATCCCGTTTTACCTTAGTATCCCATATTAGGTAAACTTCCCCTACTTTAAAAACTTACACAAACAAATACTAAATAGCTTATGTTTCAGGTACCTTTATTTGCCTAATCTGGAGTTTGCTTATCATCCTTTGAAAGGGTCCAAATTTAAAAAGTCCCATTATCAATTGCTCTAAAAGACTCTGAACAAAAGGTGTTTGAAGCTATGGTTATAATGGTGTTGTCAAAATCCATATGCAGAATGTTGAAAAAACAAATTTCTAGTAAATTTCAGGTAATATTAGAAAGATATAAGTTACTTAATACGTAAATTTTATCAAATGCCATTACTTTGCAGAATTAGCCCTTATAAATTTTGCCATATCTTCTCTGACTATAAGGCTAGAAACAGATGGTGCTACTGTTAAATCCTTTTACATCAGATCGTAGGTTAAATTACTATTTTAATTGTATTATTTACACTCGAGTTTCCTTTTTTCAGAAGTCTAGTTTTTTTCATAAATAATCATAAAATTAGATAATTTTTTTAACTGAGGTACCTACCTGCTCTTACAATAAATTTAACTAAAATTGAAAAACATGTTAAAGAAATCACACAACAAAACCAAAATGATGTATTTAATGGTGGGTAAATTTACAAAAGGAAATAAATAAGCAATCTAAATCAGAAAACCAAAAAGCAAGTTCTTAAAACAGCAACAATTCTGTTATAAAAACACTGCTTTACGATCATCACAAAACTGCAAGGATTTTATAGTCACCAGAATACACACATTGCCTTTTTGTTTCTTGCAAATTTTATGGAATAATTCTTGAAACGTTGGTATTGGGCTGTTAATGACTCATTTGAATGCACCTATCTGTGATGTTCTTTGCAGATAATTAAAATAGAATGTGGTTGTTGCTCCCAAGCCAAAGTTTTATTGGAACTTTCCGCCTTTGTTTACCACCAAGTGTTGCAAGTTTTCCAGTTTGGTGAAGAAAAATCTTAAATTTTATGAAGGTCTCGGAATAACAACACTAATTAATAAACACAATATTTTTTCTACAGTAATATATAATACGATAAAGATCGCTAAATATCTAATACAACTAAACTTAATGCGTAGGTACTCAAAAACAGGATCAAAACTATACACATTTGAATACTGACATCAAACTGGTGACACTGACATTTCCAGTAATGGTATGCAGTGCCGTTGCTCTGGACAGCACGCAAAATTTTTTTTATCGCTCGCTACCCTTGGCAACGCGCGATAAAGTAAACTCTTCAGTAAAGGGTAACTTGTCGTTGAGATTTGGAAGCGAAAAATGCATCATTATTTAATGTTTGTAGAAAAAAGTATTTATTGCATGCAAAACATGTAACATTCTTCGTTTTTTTTTCAAAACAATAACGTTTCCTCATTTTCATTTATAATTGCTTAATGACGAATACATATTGTGAAGTTTAAAGGAGGAATTTGTCAATACGGCAACGTCCAAACAGGTGATTAAAAAGATGTATAGCCTAGCTTGTAATAAACGACGTGCGTAAATTTCAATATGGCGGAGCACTTGATGACGTAACCGCCACGGGAAAAAAATTAATCATAGTTTCACAGTTATTCTTTCTTTTCTGTTCCAGACTGATTACAAAAGATCATCTTTCCCATATTTATATGCAAAAGCAGAGAAAGCCTCAACAACTTAAACCAAAACACAAGTATTTGGTCAGTAAAATAGGAATAGATAAGTGTTTTTTCATTTAATCTACTTACATCATGTTTTTACATAAGTTCTACAAAGTTTATAAGATACATTGAAACTAAAAGTATATCTTTTTATAAGCTTTTGCATAAAAAACATACAGTGTGTCCCAAATTGGTTCTACATGTATTGGGATCTCTGTAACCGTAAGAGCTACAGAGTCGGTTAAATGGGAAAAGTTTTAGAGAATTTTATGTGAAACTTATTTCCGGTTTCCAAATTAAATTATGTTTCTCCGTTTTCCGGAAAATTGGGAAAACGTCAGAGGCTGCATTTTAAACACTCTTTAACAAAGCCAAAGAGAGTTTTGAAACTAAGACATTATTAAGGCACTTTTTTACGTAGAACAAACACTAGTTCCTTCAGAATGGTGGTTTCACTAGGCCCCTTGATAGTTGTAAAGTATATTCGGAAGTTGGCATTTTCAAAACTAAACTACCAAAATACAAACACAATATCTCAGTCTCACACGTAGTATCGCGGTTAAATCGAAATACTCATTGAAATAGTTGTTGTGCAACATCTGGTGACATCTGTACTCAACTTTATGAGTTAGAAAGTACAAATGGGCTTCCCAAATCTAGGAACAGCCCCATTAATGCCGCATAATTGCCGCCCCATTAACACCGATCTGATTGGTTAAAAATGGTGAGGTTTTGTTTTTTCTAACTTATAGAGTTGAGTACAGATGTCACCAAATGATGCACAACAAATGGCATTTCTGGCATCCAGTTGACCATACTGGAATGAAGGTTTTGTTCTTTGGTTATCAAGCCCTATAGCCTCTCTGATGAGTCGTAATACGGCGCGAAACCGGTCAGAGGATTGGGATTGACAAACAAAAAACAAAACCTCACCATTTTTTTTCACTCATTGAAATATTGTAAAATATACATTAAAAATAAATAATTTGCCATTGTTTACTTTTAGCCAACAATGGCGGCCGATTTTCCCAGTCTTGTCGTAGTGATTCAATGCCGATGTGACTTGATGACGTCAAAATTCTAGAGAGCAAATGATGACGTAACTGCCACGGGAAAAAAATGAACCATAATATGAGTTATGAACCCATAACAGCTGACCAGTGTCTAGTATAGTAGCAGTGCATAGGTATTAAGTATAGCCCATTGTATCAAATCAAATCATTCTTTAGACCGCTTTGCTATAGTTCACATCCAAGTTAGAGAAATAAAGTTTTTAAAAACGGATTTTGTATTTTCAAACTTATAATTGGCGCAGTCGGTAGGATAAGAGCAGTTACAATCGAAGTCACGTTATCGGAACGATTCAATTGTTAACGCGAGTTTCAACTCCTCAGCTCTTATCGAACGTGATAGACTGTTTCGGACTCCGAAAAGTGATTGAGTTTGCTGTGCGTGTGTTACCGAAGAACAGGACATCACTTCCTCAATTTGGGTTGTGCTACATAAGGCTCTAGAGGATCAGCACGCAGGAAGAAAAGACTGACAACACCAAGGGTGAGTGCCCCAGTATTCCTGTCGCTTTTCCACTTTCCCTGGTTAGGAGAGTAGAAATAATTTTAAGTTTATTTTTTTTAAGAAAAGTTAAAAGAAAAAGTAAGAAAAAATAACTAACTGTTAATGAACAGAGAACTTGAAGATTTAGTCCATCAATTTGATAATACTTTAAATTTATCTAGTAATTTAAGACAATCTTCCAACATGCAGAACGCATCTAACGCTTCTCAAGCACCTCAAGTAAATTATACTTTACTTAAATTGTTTATTGACACTGTTCCTCTATACGATGGAAATTCTATCACATTGAATAGTTTTCTATCAGCTGGTGACTTTCTTTTTTCAACATATGGTCAACCTAATGACAATGTTTTAAGAAACTACTTACTTCGTACTATAAGAATGAAGCTTACTGATAGGGCTCAAATTTTAGTTGGTTCAAGACACGAATTAGATACTTGGAACAAACTTAAAACAGCTTTGTCAGATTGTTTCGGCGATAGACGTAATTTAGAATGTCTAGAACAGGATTTGTTTATGGCAACTCCTCATAAAAGTGAAAGTTCCTTAGAATTTGCTAAAAGGATACAAGTTCTAAGAAGCACGCTTGCTCAAAAAATTAATTCACTTCCAACTAATGTAATGGACCAACCCACTAAAGTGATTTATTTACGGCAATACGATACACTATGTTTGAAAACTTTCATTAGAAGCTTACCTGGATTTTTGCAAAGTATAATTCGTTTGAAAAATCCCGATTGCATTGAAACTGCAATGAATTACATTATTGAAGAGGAAAACTTTCAATACACCCAAAACCTTTTCAAAAATCCAGTACAAGATAAATCTGCTTTTCATAACAAACCACAACATAAATCGTATTATCCACCAGTAAACCCCTCTATGTCATCTTACAACCGAAATTACCAACCTAATGCAAGTCATATGCAAAGACACCCGATTCCAAATCATTTTAATCAAAACTAAACTTAACAATCGGTTTAGTCAACCTAACATGTTTAATAATCAGCCATCATTTCCAAATTATGGAAACAAACCTGCATTTCCACGAGGACCTATTAATATACAACCTCGACCAATCCAAAATCAACATTTCCCGACAAACAGACAAGTTTTCGGACCTCCTCAAGATGTTTTTAAACCAACCGGTAAAATACCTGTTGAGAAACCTGAACCAATGTCAACACGTTCTCGTTATACAATGCCACCCCTTTCATCCCGAAATAACCACTTTAGACCAAACGGACCTAGAAATTTTGTGTCTCAAGAACTTTACCATTTGGAAGAAAATCCACAAGAAATTGATGAATTTGCTTTTCCACAAATTGACTATTCTTGTGAAGACGAACAGACTCAAAATCACAATATGCACCAACATTTTAATAATGAAGAAGTCCATGGAGAAAGCCAAGACCAATTAACTTACGCTGAAGCAGAAGAAAACTATGGAAATTTTCATCAGATCAGCCCTCCAACTTCTCAGACCTAACAGTAGAAATGCATACTGAGATTTTGAATAGTTTACCCTACATCAAAATTAAAAATCCAAGTTTAAAGCTACTTGTAGATACTGGGTGCTATAATTCAATAATTCGTCCTTCTATTGCTGAAAAATACTTTCCAAATACAATTTTTAATTCACCTTCAATAATTAAGACAGGTGTTGGCGAAAAGGAAACTTTGTTTAAAGCTAATATACCTGCATTTCAAGAATTTCAAGTTCATGATATTACTTTCATCTTATTTGATTTTCATGAATACTTTGACGGTATTATAGGATTGTATGATTTAAAACGTTTCAATCTATCGATTGACCTTGTAAATGATCAACTTAGCAACAACAAACTAACGATTCCCATACAATTCCGACAACCGCAACTTGAAACTTACGGTTTCACCGTACATTCTCATGAAGTCAAGAAGGTAAACGTCCCTGTTTCTCACCATAATGTTGACATAATCATACCCGAAACCTATTTAAATAATATTTATTTTCCTGAAACACTAACCACTGCAAAGAACGGATTTGCAGTAACAGAAGTTTTTAATTACACAAGTAATGACATTACTGTGCTATTCAAAGAACCCATGCCGTGTCACTTATTTTCCCACGAACAATACGAACATTTTTCATTGTTTCATATGGATAATATTCTTCCAAAAGAAAGTGCTAAAAATAGCAAAACATTAACATTATCGACTCTTTAAGATGTGACCACCTTAATCTTGAAGAAAAATCTGCTCTTACGAAACTTTGTAAACAATTTTCAGATGTTTTCCACCAAGAAAATCAAAAATTGTCCTTTACCAATAAAGTCAAACACACAATTAGAACAACTGACGAGATCCCCGTACATTCAAAAACTTACCGTTACCCTTTTGTACATAAAAATGAAGTACATCGACAAATAAATAAAATGTTAGAAGAAGGCATAATCCGTCCTAGCCAAAGTCCATGGAGTAGTCCAATATGGATTGTACCCAAAAAGTTAGACGCTAGTGGCAAGCAAAAATGGAGGATTTGCGTAGACTATCGCGGTATCAATGCCAAGACTATTGACGACCGTTACCCTTTACCCAACATTACTGACATCCTAGACAAGTTAGGTAGATGTACTTACTTTTCGACTATAGACCTTTCTTCTGGCTTCCACCAAATAGAAATGGACCCCAAATCGATTGAGAAAACAGCATTTAATGTCGAAAATGGTCATTTTGAATACCTTCGAATGCCATTTGGCCTAAAAAATGCACCTGCAACATTCCAGCGTGTCATGGACAATGTTCTGCAAGGATTGCAAGGAAATATATGTCTTGTCTACATGGATGACATAATTGTGTTTTCAACTAGTCTCGAAGAACATATTAAACATCTCCAAAAAGTTTTCGAAAGATTAAGAAATGCCAGACTAAAAATTCAGCTTGATAAGTCAGAGTTTTTACGTATAGAAGTTGAATTTTTGGGCCACTTAGTAACAAAAGATGGTATAAAACCGAATCCAAGAAAAATAATGGCAATTCAAAAATTTCCAATTCCAAGAACCGCTAAGGAAATCAAATCTTTTCTGGGATTGCTTGGTTATTATAGGAGATTTATTAAAGGTTTTGCTAAACTAACTCGACCCTTTACGAAATGTTTAAAGAAAGGAGCTACCATCGAGCACACTCCTGAATATATAAAAACTTTTGAAATTTGTAAAAATATTCTTTGTAACGATCCAGTTTTACAGTACCCCGACTTTGAAAAACCATTTATTTTGACTACCGACGCATCTAATGTAGCTATAGGCGCTGTATTGAGTCAAGGAAAAATAGGTAGTGACCTTCCTATAGCATATGCCTCCAGAACTCTAAATCCGGCAGAGACCAACTATTCGACAATAGAAAAAGAACTATTCGCTATAGTGTGGGCAACTAAATACTTCCGACCGTATTTATTTGGGCGCAAGTTTACAATCATAACTGATCATAAACCTTTGCAATATCTTTTCAGCTTGAAAGAACCTAATTCGCGATTAATTAGATGGAAACTGAAACTTGAAGAGTTTAACTATGAAGTTCAATATAAAAAAGGATCTCTTAATACAAATGCTGATGCATTGTCAAGGATTGAGATTAATGCTATCGAAAATCAATCAATACTAGGAAATCCAGGAGACATAAATCGAGAAATTGATCACTACATAGAAGAAGAACGAAATCGAAGTCTCAGTCAAGAAGAAATCCAAGAATTAAATGACATAATTAGACCAGTAGAAGCTGAAACCAATACATCCAACATCAATGTAATATCTGATATCCAAATACAAGCCCCAAGTCGAGAGTCTGATGACATAACTGTACCTACATTCAGCTGCAGAAGACCCTATTTTAAACATTCCAATAACTGAAAATTGTCTCAATACTTATACGAATCAAATCATTTTTACCCTAAAACCTAAAGGCCTTAATACGTAATTCGAAGTAGTTTATTTCAAACCAAATTTCGATATTCTGTGTGTCTTACTGAACACTATTGGGAAGAACTTATAAAATTCTTTAAAGAGCACATAAGTCCAAATAAACTGTACTGTTTATACGAGTATAGCTAAATCCGAAATAGACTTAGCTAATAGAATCAGTATCATTTTACCAGAAACGTTTCAACATAATTCTTATAAGCTAGTACTTACAAGAACATTAGTAACAGACATTGAGGATGAAAATCGTCAAAACCAACTCATTGAATATCATCATAATAAAAGTCATCGTGGTATTAATGAAGGTTTAATGACCCTAAAAAAGCTCTACTACTGGCCAAACATGAAATTAGATCTGACAACTTATGTGAATAATTGTGAAATTTGTCAACAAACGAAATACGACAGACATCCACCGAAAATTAATTTCAGTATTTCTCCTACACCTTCACAACCTTTTGAGAGCATTCACATGGACGTATTCCAAATTAATAGTGTCAAGTTTCTCACAATTATTGATGTCTTTTCGCGTTATGCACAAGCTTATGAACTCCAACCAGCTTGTACCGCTACAATTGTGTTAGATAATCTTGCAACTTTTATCAGTCACCATGGCCTACCTCAACAAATAACATGTGACAATGGTACGGAATTTAAAACGTCCTTGCTCTTAGAATTTTGCAAACTTCACAAAATTAAATTACACTTTACAACAGCTGGTAATTCCAACAGTAATAGTCCAGTTGAGAGATTACATTCAACTCTCATTGAATTATATCGCATCTTAAAACCTAAAAATTCCTCATTAATGCCTAAGGAATTAATGCAATTTTCTATAATAGGATATAATTCATCAATTCATAGTGTTACTAAACAGAAACCTTTCGATGTTATTAATGGACGTATTAACGCTTTAGATCCCTTTGATTTAACAGACGAAATAATCGTTAATAAATATATTAATGACAGAAAAGAAAGACTGAAAACTATATATCAGAAAATCTATGACCTTTCTTTAGAAACGAAAACACGAACAATTGAAAAACATAATAAAAACCGTGAAACTCCACCTGAGTTTAGTGCAAATCAAAAAGTATTTGTTACTGACAAATCAGCTCAAAGAAGTAAAGATAAACCTCGAAGGAAAAAGCATTTTGTCGATCACGATATTGGTAACAAAATAATAACTAAAGACAAGAAGGTTATTCACAAATCACAGATTCAAAAACCTAGACTTTTTTCTGTTCCACAGGAAAATGAACCTGATGGTGCCATTCCTTCTTGTAGTTACACCGTTTGTGACACCGACTCATCTGACTGATGACGACCTCAAAACCATTCCATTAAAAGCACCTCTCTTTCCTTTTAATCTAGGAAATGCTAAAGTCGTAAACACCAAACATACATTCCTACATTTTGTAGAACTTACACCCTTAGTTCACCAAATGGAAAATCTAGAATACTTTTATGATTTTGTAAATAATTCACTTAACATAACAAACTTTCAGGCATCGCAACTTACATACCATACTAATGCCATCAATTTGCTTAATCATGCAAAGTTTTTAATCCTAGAAGCTAGAAATAAGTTTAATAATATACGACCACATAATCGAAATTGGCTTTTTGGTATTCCTGATTCTGACGACGCTGACAAATATGATAAAGCCATTTCAGAATTGCACTATCAGAAAACTACATTACAAAAAGAACTGTCTTTTCAAATTTCACTGACTAAACAGCTGATTGACAACTATAACAGTTCAATAACGATTTTGTACAACAATCAAGCTTTGATTAAGTCTCATATTAAAGCTTTTGAAAAATTAATAAATAAAACCTTAATTGACACTACTTTACTAAGAATTCAAAGTACCATCCTTCAAATAATCTTTAGTAGTCAAAACTTAATAACATTTTTGGATAACTTGGAAAATGCAATTATGTTTGCACAACTTAATGTTTTACATAGTAGTATAATTTCATACCATGAATTGGATACCATCCTTAAAGATTTGACAAAACTTTATGGTAATGATAAACTATTAACATTAAGTAATATTCAGTACTATTATAAACTGTCTGCTCTCCAAGTAACCTTCTCCAAAAATAAAATAATTTTTGCAATTCACTTTCCAATATTTCTCAAAGAATCCTTTGAAATGTTTCACCTTTTACCTATACCAATGAACAATTCCATCATTGTACCCCACTCACCCTACATGGTAATTGGAGCCGATTCTGCCAAATATGAAGAAGTGAGAAAGTCCGATGATCGAAAACACCTACATCTGTAAAAATCACCTGGAAACTCAGAGAGATGATTGTGCTGTTCAACTTATCAGACACGCCAATATTGGAAAATGTGAAGTGACACCAGTACGAGTAACCGACGCCATAATTCAATCAATAACAAATGAATACGTTTTGGCAATACCAACAAATAGTCCACTTAAAGTTCACAAGTTATGCCAAACTAAAGAGATTGTATTTTTAAACCACCCTAATTTGGTCAAAATTTCAAGAAATTGTGGGATAAGCATCTTAGATAACCAGTTTTGGAATAAAGAGGACATAATTCCAGGAAATCCATTTATTCTTCCTCAAATGGGGTTTTCCTTAAACCACTCTGTTGCCCTTAAGCTGAAGCCTTTGGAACTGACGTCATTAAATTTAAAAGATATCAAGAGTCTTAGTGAAAGTAGATACTACGCAGACTTTCTAGACGAAGAAAACATTCATCCAGTGGTTTGGAGCTTTTCAACATCTTTCCTGATGGTAACCCTTGCCATGCTTTTGATGTGTGCAGTCTGGAAGTTCTACCAATTCAAGAAGACGAAGCGTCAACCGACCGGTCATTCCACCACCGAGAGGGATGTTCCTGAAAACAACATGGTACCCCTGTTGTTTCCATCTAGGTTGGGAGGAGTTATGAACCCATAACAGCTGACCAGTGTCTAGTATAGTAGAAGTGCTTAGCTTAGCAGTGCATAGGTATTAAGTATAGCCCATTGTATCAAATTAAATCATTCTTTAGACCGCTTTGCTATAGTTCACATCCAAGTTAGAGAAATAAAGTTTTTAAAAACGGATTTTGTATTTTCAAACTTATAATTTAAAAAAATTCACTTTTTTTTTAAACAGTGTTTTTCATCATTTTTCATCCTTAGCTGACCATGAATTATTTTTTCCCGAATTATTTGATAATCCTCCACTGTTTCCTGCTTGAGAGATAATAATTTCTTCCTCTTTCGAAGATGTACCACCCATATTAAACCAAAATTTTATCAAATTAGCTCTTCAATAGCAAAGGTAACCCCCAAAATATCATTAAATACATTAACGTTACTATCTCTAACCAAAAGATAATAATACCTATACTTTCTTTTATAGCCCACACATTATTTTCCTCAATCTGTATCATACCCCAAAAGATAAAATAAAAATAAAAAAACTCAACTATTGTCTTTCATCCATCTCAAAACAGACCAGCGCCTCCACCAAATGTCACGTTTAATTTATGAGCCCTTCTGGGTTCATCAATTAAACTGACTCACAACGTTAAACGTCGCGCCGGGATCTCAGTTTTAAGGATGGAATCAAACACTGAGTTTTCTATTAAACACTTAAATCTATTATATATAATGATGTACATAAATGGATCTGTACAATACGGTCATAAGCTAACACACTAAAAGTTAACAATTCAACAATTGTACTTACATGAATACATAAGCTAAGGACTTAGGATTTTCTGGCGGCTGGCTTGGTCACTTTCTCGTTGGAACAATTCTGGAGAATGGACTACTTAACTTGATCTTCTTTTCTCGAAGAGAGTCGACATCTCGACTTCTTGGTTCAGCTGGTCGCACTACTGTCGATTGGTTCACACTCCTCCCTTAATGCTGAAATCGGCGTGTTTTATACCCGATTGATCGGCTGACGTAGTTTGTTATTGTTCGTCGCCTGTTTTTCATATTTCTGTAAAGCAGGTGGTGGTGACTCATCACCGATACGATGCACTAGGTGCATCATGGTGTGACCTTGCCTCGTGCGCTTAATATTTCGCAATCCTCGAATATTCTTATGTTTTTAAGTCAATAAGTCCATCTTTTGAATTAATGGATTTTCCATTCCTGACAATATTAATCTTGCAAGGTACGGAGTTTGCAAACTACTCCCGAGATTTCTGTTGCCGACTAACTCGTCGACTTCAATTCTTCGGGTTGGTACGCGCGAAAGCCGAAACTGCGAACCACTCCGATCGGGAAACGCGCAAAACAGCGACTGGCCAGAAGGGCGACGGTTCGGAACCGACCCGAAGTCGCTTCGGGCGAGATCGCGACGTCATCCGAATGGGAAACGCGCAAAACAGCGACTGGCCAGAAGGAGATGGGCTCAAAAGGGCGACCGGCCAACACAGCGACCGGTCAGAACAGCGACATGAGAGATCGGGATGAGCGTAAGGGCGACTTCGGCATTCTTCGGTTTTACTGGTGGAGGGGGAAATGGCAAATGATCATCATCGGTTTTCGTTCCTATTCTAACCTCACATTATTATTAATTAAAATATTGTTTTGTTTGGTTGGAAATACCTTGTCTTTGAGTATTTTAATATTGCAATAACAGATACTGCAATATATACCTATTTTCTGGCCTCAAACTATCTGTGGTGTTCGTCTACGTGTTGGTGTAATTATTTTTCAGGTTGTGGACGAGAAAAAGCGCAGACTATTTTAAAGTTTTGGAGATGCTTGTTTATGACTTCAACAATTACAAGTAGGTAGGTATACTATTTGAAATTCGTTTTAGCTGGTATGGGCTTTTAATGGCTTAATTTAGGAAGCCGTCAAGTAGTGATGTGTATTATTTTGTTGTTGAATAATAATATTAAATCATTTGAAAATAAATAGGTATTACCTTAAATTGAACTGATTATGTTTACAGGATAAAGGATTACTCCAAAGGCTCTGAAGATTTGGTCTTTTGCAACAATAAGAATAAACCAGAGCAACCATTAATGTTAGGATGGTAAGTTTTACTAGAATTTATTGTGATTACATACTTATTTATTTTTGTATTGTTTACAAACAGGGCACTACTGAAATCCAATGTGGAATGTTTTGGAAGAGGGTACCAATTTTTAAGGCAACATTTTAAACAATGAAGTGTAATAACCAGTGTTTGAACTGTATTATTTAGATAATACAGCTAGATATCTATACTATAGCTGTTACTCCTTATGGTTTTATTATGTTATTTGTAATTTACATACACCATTACATTTAGACAAATCTTTAAAAGTGTAGAAGCAGCTTGAAATCAATATGTGTTTGTATATTATTATTATTTGGAGGGGTGTCATCATTTCTCTCCGATATAGGTAATTTGTCCCAATATTTCCAAATCCCCAATTCCTTATTAAATTATTTCTGATATATTTCAGTCTAAAATGATTAGGCCCAAAAAGCTAGACATCCAATTTAAAAACAATCTGTTTTTTGTTGTGTAAATGTGTACAAAGACTAACCTAACCTAAAACATCTTATTTTGTCAACATAACCTAATTCTACGTTTTTCTGCCTTAGTAAAAATGATGGTGATGAGCAAATCACACCTTAGAACTTACAATACATGAATAATATTGCGCTCTCTGATTATGCATGCCTTATTAATTTTGCGCAATACATCAAATCAAAGAAAATCTGCTTTTGTTTCATTCAATCCCTATAGTCTTAGATAGATACAGATTTACTTTAACTATTAAATAATACTTTGTTTTTATCTTAGGTAAAAAGTATACACCCAACTTAACAGTTATTGTCACAGCTCAAAGTTCACAGCAATGTAGGTAGTAAATAAATTACCATACAACAGGACTAATAATGAGTTTGTTGTATAATCTACCTTTATTTTCTCCTTATTTGAAAATGTGTAAAATACATCAATTTTATTTAATTTAGTAGTGATATGGAAAGTTTTTTTTTCTCATATTAATTAAATTAAAGCAAGTTTTGCAAAAACCTCTAGTTGTAGACCATTTAATATCCCTATACTTTCAAAGATAGTTATAGATCATTTTGTTTTGAACATAAAAATTCAAATTAATGTAGAATTTTTTTAAGGTTTTTATTGTCTTTAAAATAGCCAGTTTTATCCATTTATAGGATATAACAACCAGCAAAAATAAATAAATAATTATTTTTTGAAAAATAATCAAAACTTTGTTTGCCACCACAGACAAAGGCTTGTTACACAGTGTAATAATTACACAGTGTTAACATATGCACATTGTTATCAAGTCCTGCTAAATTTATTACATATTGTCTGTTATTTAAAATACTATCTTTTTGCAAGTATCATAACTATCCTGCTGCTAATGTTTATAACCTCTCCTTGTTTCCCCATGTCTATAAAAACCACTATTTATGATATTATTATGTTTACCATTAATATATGTGTATGACCATTATGTCAAAGTAATAGGAGTGCTATTTTTTTAATTTGATGGTGTGTCCATAATTTTCTGAAGATATTCATATTTCATTACCATTTTACTAGGTTTAACAATTATACAGTGTCAAAAACAATGATTATTTTATTATATCCTCATGCTCATAGGAAAAATTGAGAAAAAATAAAATATACAAAAGTGAAATAAATTTAATAATAATTTATTTTTCTTTAATAAATTAGTAAAAATAAACATAAAATAGACATAAACATAGCCTAATTAAACTTTTAAACAATGTATTAACATAAAAGAATAACATTTCTACCAACTTACAATAGCACATATACTTATAGGTATAAATACTATTTAATAATACATTATACCTAATTAGTGTAATGGAAACTATAAATTTCATAGATTTATTTAACTGTTAACTCCCATATGATATTACAAGTTATATTATCACAGTTATAGAATCACTACTATAATATACAAACTATAAAAGCATATGTAACTTTTGTTGGTACTGCATTGGTGTGACCTGCATGCAAATCAAAAAAATCATCAGTATACATTACAATAAAATGTAGCAATTCATGGATCTAGAAACAAAAAAAAAATGATACACAGAGAATATGAGAAGTAGGTATTAACTAGGTAACATACCTATACTTACCTACATATTAAACAATGTGTAAATCAACTAGATTTATACCTCAACAGGTATATGCTGAAGCTGGATGCAGTTTTTTCAAATGTATTTGCCTCTCGGTTTCCAAATACGGTTTCCATTTGGTTTTTATTAAATACTGTCTTTGATAACCATTGTGTTACTTAATAAAAGTTCCAGTATACTTCATGCACATTGGCTATATGAGCTGTGGGGGCAGATTATCAAAGATTTTCTGAAATAAAAACGAAAATGTTGAAATTTTAAGTCCTACATACCATTCCACTTACCTGTTGCAACTTTCCTCAGAAAAACTCGGCTGATGATAAACATAAACATGCCCAACTATAAGTAATCGATTTAACTCTGATTTACCAGTCTAAAACTGTCCAGTAATAAAAATCAAACACAATTTGAGCAAATTTCCAATCAACATGTAAACAAAGCCGCCATTATTAAATATGACCTGCTGTCCGCATTCCACAAATTCCACAAAACCGCGGCCTACCGAACGCCATTCGGATGACGTCGCGATCTCGCCCGAAGCGACTTCGGGTCGGTTCCGAACCGTCGCCCTTCTGGCGAGATGGGCTCAAAAGGGCGACCGGCCAACACAGCGACCGGTCAGAACAGCGACATGAGAGATCGGGATGAGGAGATGGGCTCAAAAGGGCGACCGGCCAACACAGCGACCGGTCAGAACAGCGGGAAACGCGCAAAACAGCGACTGGCCAGAAGGGCGACGGTTCGGAACCGACCCGAAGTCGCTTCGGGCGAGATCGCGACGTCATCCGAATGGCGTTCGGCAGGCCGCGGTTTTGTGGAATTTGTGGAATGCGGACAGCAAATCATATTTAATAATGGCGGCTTTGTTTACATGTTGATTGGAAATTTACTCAAATTGTGATTGATTTTTATTACTGGACAGTTTTAGACTGGTAAATCAGAGTTAAATCGATTACTTATAGTTGGGCATGTTTATGTTTATCATCAGCCGAGTTTTCCTGAGGAAAGTTGCAACAGGTAAGTGGAATGGTATGTAGGACTTAAAATTTCAACATTTTCGTTTTTATTTCAGAAAATCTTTGATAATCTGCCCCCACAGCTCATATAGCCAATGTGCATGAAGTATACTGGAACTTTTATTAAGTAACACAATGGTTATCAAAGACAGTATTTAATAAAAACCAAATGGAAACTGTATTTGGAAACCGAGAGGCAAATACATTTGAAAAAACTGCATCCAGCTTCAGCATATACCTGTTGAGGTATAAATCTAGTTGATTTACACATTGTTTAATATGTAAGTATAGGTATGTTACCTAGTTAATACCTACTTCTCATATTCTCTGTGTATCATTTTTTTTTTGTTTCTAGATCCATGAATTGCTACATTTTATTGTAGTGTAAACTGATGATTTTTTTGATTTGCATGCAGGTCACACCAATGCAGTACCAACTAAAGTTACATATGCTTTTATAGTTTTTGTATATTATAGTAGTGATTCTAGAACTGTGATAATATAACTTGTAATATCATATGGGAGTTATAACAGTTAAATAAATCTATGAAATTTATAGTTTCCATTACATTAATTAGGTATAATGTATTATTAAATAGTATTTATACCTATAAGTATATGTGCTATTGTAAGTTGGTAGAAATGTTATTCTTTTATGTTAATACATTGTTTTAAGAGTTTAAAAGTTTAATTAGGCTATGTTTATGTCTATTTTATGTTTATTTTTACTAATTTATTAAAGAAAAATAAATTATTATTAAATTTATTTCGCTTTTGTATATTTTATTTTTTCTCAATTTTTCCTATGAGCATGAGGATATAATAAAATAATCATTGTTTTTGACACTGTATAATTGTTAAACCTAGTAAAATGGTAACAAAATATGAATATCTTCAGAAAATTATGGACACACCATCAAATTTAAGAAATAGCACTCCTATTACTTTGACAGAGATTTGAGTGAAACTGACTGAAACAGACTTTTCCTCTGATTTTTCATTGTTAGCAAATTAGACACCACATTCTACTTTTATAGGGTTTCTCCATGTTTTTCTTATAAAACTGTGTAATTTTTTGACACAAGTTGTGCAATGAACAATGCCAGAATTATGTTACCATGTATAAAGTAACTATAAGTATGTGTGTCATATCGACAATGCCTCTTTAGGTGCTTATTCTATGGTGGTCCTAAGTAACTATCATAATGGTCATACACATATATTAATGGTAAACATAATAATAACATAAATAGTGGTTTTTATAGAAATGGGGAAATAAGGAGAGGTTATAAACATTAGCAGTAGGATAGTTATGATACTTGCAATAAGACAGTATTTTAATGATTTTATATAACGGACAATATGTAATAAATTTAGCAGGACTTGATAACAATGTGCATATGTTAACACTGTGTAATTATTACACTGTGTAACAAGCCTTTGACTGTGGTGGCAAACAAAGTTTTGATTTTTTTTTTCAAAAACATAGTGCATGTATATTCTTCAGGTTTTTGCTGGTTGTTATATCCTATTAATGGATAAAACTGGCTATTTTAAAGACAATAAAAACATTAAAAAAAATTCTACATTAATTTGAATTTTTATGTTCAAAACAAAATGATCTATAACTATCTTTGAAAGTATAGGGATATTAAATGGTCTACAACTAGAGGTTTTTGCAAAACTCGCTTTAATTTAATTAATATGAGAAAAAAAAAATTTCATATCACTACTAAATTAAATAAAATTGATGATTTTACACATTTTCAAGTAAGGAGAAAATAAAGGTAGATTATACAACAAAGTCATTATTAGTCCTGTTGTATAGTAATTTATTTACTACCTACATTGCTGTGAACTTTGAGCTGTGACAATAACTGTTAAGTTGGGTGTATACTTTTTACCTAAGATAAAAACAAAGTATTATTTAATAGTTAAAGTAAATCTGTATCTATCTAAGACTATAGGGATTGAATGAAAACAAAAGCAGATTTTTCTTTGATTTGATGTATTGCGCAAAATTAATAAGGCATGCATACTCAGAGAGCGCATGAGCGCAATATTATTCATCTATTGTAAGTTCTAAGGTGTGATTTGCTCATCACCATCATTTTTGCTAAGGCAGAAAAACGAAGAATTAGGTTATGTTGACAAAATAAGATGTTTTAGGTTAGGTTAGTCTTTGTACACATTTAATTTACCCAACAAAAAACAGATTGTTTTTAAATTGGATGTCCAGCTTTTTGGGCCTAATCATTTTAGACTGAAATATATAGGAAATAATTTAATAAGGAATTGGGGATTTGGAAATATTGGGACAAATTATATTGGAGAGAAATGATGACACCCGTCCAAATAATAATAATATACAAACACATATTGATTTCAAGCTGCTTCTACACTTTTAAAGATTTGTCTAAATGTAATGGTGTATGTAAATTACAAATAACATAATAAAACCATAAGGAGTAACAGCTATAGTATAGATATCTAGCTGTATTATCTAAATAATACAGTTCAAACACTGGTTATTACACTTCATTGTTTAAAATGTTGCCTTAAAAATTGGTACCCTCTTCCAAAACATTCCACATTGGATTTCAGTAGTGCCCTGTTTGTAAACAATACAAAAATAAATAAGTATGTAATCACAATAAATTCTAGTAAAACTTACCATCCTAACATTAATGGTTGCTCTGGTTTATTCTTATTGTTGCAAAAGACCAAATCTTCAGAGCCTTTGGAGTAATCCTTTATCCTGTAAACATAATCAGTTCAATTTAAGGTAATACCTATTTATTTTCAAATGATTTAATATTATTATTCAACAACAAAATAATACACATCACTACTTGACGGCTTCCTAAATTAAGCCATTAAAAAGCCCATACTAGCTAAAACGAATTTCAAATAGTATACCTACCTACTTGTAATTGTTGAAGTGATAAACAAGCATCTCCAAAACTTTAAAATAGTCTGCGCTTTTTCTCGTCCACAACCTGAAAAATAATTACACCAACACGTAGACGAACACCACAGATAGTTTGAGGCCAGAAAATAGGTATATATTGCAGTATCTGTTATTGCAATATTAAAATACTCAAAGACAAGGTATTTCCAACCAAACAAAACAATATTTTAATTAATAATAATGTGAGGTTAGAAAATAGGAACGAAAACCGATGATCATTTGCCATTTCCCCCTCCACCAGTAAAACCGAAGATTGCCGAAGTCGCCCTTACGCTCATCCCGATCTCTCATGTCGCTGTTCTGAGATGGGCTCAAAAGGGCGACCGGCCAACACAGCGACCGGTCAGAACAGCGACATGAGAGATCGGGATGAGCGTAAGGGCGACTTCGGCAATCTTCGGTTTTACTGGTGGAGGGGGAAATGGCAAATGATCATCGGTTTTCGTTCCTATTTTCTAACCTCACATTATTATTAATTAAAATATTGTTTTGTTTGGTTGGAAATACCTTGTCTTTGAGTATTTTAATATTGCAATAACAGATACTGCAATATATACCTATTTTCTGGCCTCAAACTATCTGTGGTGTTCGTCTACGTGTTGGTGTAATTATTTTTCAGGTTGTGGACGAGAAAAAGCGCAGACTATTTTAAAGTTTTGGAGATGCTTGTTTATCACTTCAACAATTACAAGTAGGTAGGTATACTATTTGAAATTCGTTTTAGCTAGTATGGGCTTTTTAATGGCTTAATTTAGGAAGCCGTCAAGTAGTGATGTGTATTATTTTGTTGTTGAATAATAATATTAAATCATTTGAAAATAAATAGGTATTACCTTAAATTGAACTGATTATGTTTACAGGATAAAGGATTACTCCAAAGGCTCTGAAGATTTGGTCTTTTGCAACAATAAGAATAAACCAGAGCAACCATTAATGTTAGGATGGTAAGTTTTACTAGAATTTATTGTGATTACATACTTATTTATTTTTGTATTGTTTACAAACAGGGCACTACTGAAATCCAATGTGGAATGTTTTGGAAGAGGGTACCAATTTTTAAGGCAACATTTTAAACAATGAAGTGTAATAACCAGTGTTTGAACTGTATTATTTAGATAATACAGCTAGATATCTATACTATAGCTGTTACTCCTTATGGTTTTATTATGTTATTTGTAATTTACATACACCATTACATTTAGACAAATCTTTAAAAGTGTAGAAGCAGCTTGAAATCAATATGTGTTTGTATATTATTATTATTTGGACGGGTGTCATCATTTCTCTCCAATATAATTTGTCCCAATATTTCCAAATCCCCAATTCCTTATTAAATTATTTCCTATATATTTCAGTCTAAAATGATTAGGCCCAAAAAGCTGGACATCCAATTTAAAAACAATCTGTTTTTTGTTGGGTAAATTAAATGTGTGCAAAGACTAACCTAACCTAAAACATCTTATTTTGTCAACATAACCTAATTCTTCGTTTTTCTGCCTTAGCAAAAATGATGGTGATGAGCAAATCACACCTTAGAACTTACAATAGATGAATAATATTGCGCTCTCTGAGTATGCATGCCTTATTAATTTTGCGCAATACATCAAATCAAAGAAAAATCTGCTTTTGTTTCATTCAATCCCTATAGTCTTAGATAGATACAGATTTACTTTAACTATTAAATAATACTTTGTTTTTATCTTAGGTAAAAAGTATACACCCAACTTAACAGTTATTGTCACAGCTCAAAGTTCACAGCAATGTAGGTAGTAAATAAATTACTATACAACAGGACTAATAATGACTTTGTTGTATAATCTACCTTTATTTTCTCCTTACTTGAAAATGTGTAAAATCATCAATTTTATTTAATTTAGTAGTGATATGAAATTTTTTTTTTCTCATATTAATTAAATTAAAGCGAGTTTTGCAAAAACCTCTAGTTGTAGACCATTTAATATCCCTATACTTTCAAAGATAGTTATAGATCATTTTGTTTTGAACATAAAAATTCAAATTAATGTAGAATTTTTTTTAATGTTTTTATTGTCTTTAAAATAGCCAGTTTTATCCATTAATAGGATATAACAACCAGCAAAAACCTGAAGAATATACATGCACTATGTTTTTGAAAAAAAAAATCAAAACTTTGTTTGCCACCACAGTCAAAGGCTTGTTACACAGTGTAATAATTACACAGTGTTAACATATGCACATTGTTATCAAGTCCTGCTAAATTTATTACATATTGTCCGTTATATAAAATCATTAAAATACTGTCTTATTGCAAGTATCATAACTATCCTACTGCTAATGTTTATAACCTCTCCTTATTTCCCCATTTCTATAAAAACCACTATTTATGTTATTATTATGTTTACCATTAATATATGTGTATGACCATTATGATAGTTACTTAGGACCACCATAGAATAAGCACCTAAAGAGGCATTGTCGATATGACACACATACTTATAGTTACTTTATACATGGTAACATAATTCTGGCATTGTTCATTGCACAACTTGTGTCAAAAAATTACACAGTTTTATAAGAAAAACATGGAGAAACCCTATAAAAGTAGAATGTGGTGTCTAATTTGCTAACAATGAAAAATCAGAGGAAAAGTCTGTTTCAGTCAGTTTCACTCAAATCTCTGTCAAAGTAATAGGAGTGCTATTTCTTAAATTTGATGGTGTGTCCATAATTTTCTGAAGATATTCATATTTTGTTACCATTTTACTAGGTTTAACAATTATACAGTGTCAAAAACAATGATTATTTTATTATATCCTCATGCTCATAGGAAAAATTGAGAAAAAATAAAATATACAAAAGCGAAATAAATTTAATAATAATTTATTTTTCTTTAATAAATTAGTAAAAATAAACATAAAATAGACATAAACATAGCCTAATTAAACTTTTAAACTCTTAAAACAATGTATTAACATAAAATAATAACATTTCTACCAACTTACAATAGCACATATACTTATAGGTATAAATACTATTTAATAATACATTATACCTAATTAATGTAATGGAAACTATAAATTTCATAGATTTATTTAACTGTTATAACTCCCATATGATATTACAAGTTATATTATCACAGTTCTAGAATCACTACTATAATATACAAAAACTATAAAAGCATATGTAACTTTAGTTGGTACTGCATTGGTGTGACCTGCATGCAAATCAAAAAAATCATCAGTTTACACTACAATAAAATGTAGCAATTCATGGATCTAGAAACAAAAAAAAAATGATACACAGAGAATATGAGAAGTAGGTATTAACTAGGTAACATACCTATACTTACATATTAAACAATGTGTAAATCAACTAGATTTATACCTCAACAGGTATATGCTGAAGCTGGATGCAGTTTTTTCAAATGTATTTGCCTCTCGGTTTCCAAATACAGTTTCCATTTGGTTTTTATTAAATACTGTCTTTGATAACCATTGTGTTACTTAATAAAAGTTCCAGTATACTTCATGCACATTGGCTATATGAGCTGTGGGGGCAGATTATCAAAGATTTTCTGAAATAAAAACGAAAATGTTGAAATTTTAAGTCCTACATACCATTCCACTTACCTGTTGCAACTTTCCTCAGGAAAACTCGGCTGATGATAAACATAAACATGCCCAACTATAAGTAATCGATTTAACTCTGATTTACCAGTCTAAAACTGTCCAGTAATAAAAATCAAACACAATTTGAGCAAATTTCCAATCAACATGTAAACAAAGCCGCCATTATTAAATATGACCTGCTGTCCGCATTCCACAAATTCCACAAAACCGCGGCCTGCCGAACGCCATTCGGATCTCCGATCACTCTCCGAAAATCGTAAAATTTACCTCACCTTGCGTCCCGCCTAAAGTCGACTAGCCAAGCTAGAATCTAATATTCGCAATGACTAACTGAACATTGTGTGTAATTGTGGGATAAAGACGGGTGAAGTTTCGTATGTTACGTTATTTGTGCTGCAGCGAATTTTATTCTTCGACCGACTAAAAACCTTTTTAAAAAAACGACAATCAAATATGAAGAGCGGACTTTATTAACAACTACTTGTGCGATACAAAGTTGGATTAATAAAAGACACTTAAAACTACGGTACACTGTTACTTATACTAAACCTTATCAACTAAAGCTTGGGAAGTGCGACCAAGAGTGCTTGCGTCGGACTTCTCATATTTGTCAGCGGTTAAGGTGTCTGTCAGAAATGTTGGGTATAAGAGACGGGAAACGCGCAAAACAGCGACTGGCCAGAAGGAGATGGGCTCAAAAGGGCGACCGGCCAACACAGCGACCGGTCAGAACAGCGACATGAGAGATCGGGATGAGCGTAAGGGCGACTTCGGCATTCTTCGGTTTTACTGGTGGAGGGGGAAATGGCAAATGATCATCATCGGTTTTCGTTCCTATTCTAACCTCACATTATTATTAATTAAAATATTGTTTTGTTTGGTTGGAAATACCTTGTCTTTGAGTATTTTAATATTGCAATAACAGATACTGCAATATATACCTATTTTCTGGCCTCAAACTATCTGTGGTGTTCGTCTACGTGTTGGTGTAATTATTTTTCAGGTTGTGGACGAGAAAAAGCGCAGACTATTTTAAAGTTTTGGAGATGCTTGTTTATGACTTCAACAATTACAAGTAGGTAGGTATACTATTTGAAATTCGTTTTAGCTGGTATGGGCTTTTAATGGCTTAATTTAGGAAGCCGTCAAGTAGTGATGTGTATTATTTTGTTGTTGAATAATAATATTAAATCATTTGAAAATAAATAGGTATTACCTTAAATTGAACTGATTATGTTTACAGGATAAAGGATTACTCCAAAGGCTCTGAAGATTTGGTCTTTTGCAACAATAAGAATAAACCAGAGCAACCATTAATGTTAGGATGGTAAGTTTTACTAGAATTTATTGTGATTACATACTTATTTATTTTTGTATTGTTTACAAACAGGGCACTACTGAAATCCAATGTGGAATGTTTTGGAAGAGGGTACCAATTTTTAAGGCAACATTTTAAACAATGAAGTGTAATAACCAGTGTTTGAACTGTATTATTTAGATAATACAGCTAGATATCTATACTATAGCTGTTACTCCTTATGGTTTTATTATGTTATTTGTAATTTACATACACCATTACATTTAGACAAATCTTTAAAAGTGTAGAAGCAGCTTGAAATCAATATGTGTTTGTATATTATTATTATTTGGAGGGGTGTCATCATTTCTCTCCGATATAGGTAATTTGTCCCAATATTTCCAAATCCCCAATTCCTTATTAAATTATTTCTGATATATTTCAGTCTAAAATGATTAGGCCCAAAAAGCTAGACATCCAATTTAAAAACAATCTGTTTTTTGTTGTGTAAATGTGTACAAAGACTAACCTAACCTAAAACATCTTATTTTGTCAACATAACCTAATTCTACGTTTTTCTGCCTTAGTAAAAATGATGGTGATGAGCAAATCACACCTTAGAACTTACAATACATGAATAATATTGCGCTCTCTGATTATGCATGCCTTATTAATTTTGCGCAATACATCAAATCAAAGAAAATCTGCTTTTGTTTCATTCAATCCCTATAGTCTTAGATAGATACAGATTTACTTTAACTATTAAATAATACTTTGTTTTTATCTTAGGTAAAAAGTATACACCCAACTTAACAGTTATTGTCACAGCTCAAAGTTCACAGCAATGTAGGTAGTAAATAAATTACCATACAACAGGACTAATAATGAGTTTGTTGTATAATCTACCTTTATTTTCTCCTTATTTGAAAATGTGTAAAATACATCAATTTTATTTAATTTAGTAGTGATATGGAAAGTTTTTTTTTCTCATATTAATTAAATTAAAGCAAGTTTTGCAAAAACCTCTAGTTGTAGACCATTTAATATCCCTATACTTTCAAAGATAGTTATAGATCATTTTGTTTTGAACATAAAAATTCAAATTAATGTAGAATTTTTTTAAGGTTTTTATTGTCTTTAAAATAGCCAGTTTTATCCATTTATAGGATATAACAACCAGCAAAAATAAATAAATAATTATTTTTTGAAAAATAATCAAAACTTTGTTTGCCACCACAGACAAAGGCTTGTTACACAGTGTAATAATTACACAGTGTTAACATATGCACATTGTTATCAAGTCCTGCTAAATTTATTACATATTGTCTGTTATTTAAAATACTATCTTTTTGCAAGTATCATAACTATCCTGCTGCTAATGTTTATAACCTCTCCTTGTTTCCCCATGTCTATAAAAACCACTATTTATGATATTATTATGTTTACCATTAATATATGTGTATGACCATTATGTCAAAGTAATAGGAGTGCTATTTTTTTAATTTGATGGTGTGTCCATAATTTTCTGAAGATATTCATATTTCATTACCATTTTACTAGGTTTAACAATTATACAGTGTCAAAAACAATGATTATTTTATTATATCCTCATGCTCATAGGAAAAATTGAGAAAAAATAAAATATACAAAAGTGAAATAAATTTAATAATAATTTATTTTTCTTTAATAAATTAGTAAAAATAAACATAAAATAGACATAAACATAGCCTAATTAAACTTTTAAACAATGTATTAACATAAAAGAATAACATTTCTACCAACTTACAATAGCACATATACTTATAGGTATAAATACTATTTAATAATACATTATACCTAATTAGTGTAATGGAAACTATAAATTTCATAGATTTATTTAACTGTTAACTCCCATATGATATTACAAGTTATATTATCACAGTTATAGAATCACTACTATAATATACAAACTATAAAAGCATATGTAACTTTTGTTGGTACTGCATTGGTGTGACCTGCATGCAAATCAAAAAAATCATCAGTATACATTACAATAAAATGTAGCAATTCATGGATCTAGAAACAAAAAAAAAATGATACACAGAGAATATGAGAAGTAGGTATTAACTAGGTAACATACCTATACTTACCTACATATTAAACAATGTGTAAATCAACTAGATTTATACCTCAACAGGTATATGCTGAAGCTGGATGCAGTTTTTTCAAATGTATTTGCCTCTCGGTTTCCAAATACGGTTTCCATTTGGTTTTTATTAAATACTGTCTTTGATAACCATTGTGTTACTTAATAAAAGTTCCAGTATACTTCATGCACATTGGCTATATGAGCTGTGGGGGCAGATTATCAAAGATTTTCTGAAATAAAAACGAAAATGTTGAAATTTTAAGTCCTACATACCATTCCACTTACCTGTTGCAACTTTCCTCAGAAAAACTCGGCTGATGATAAACATAAACATGCCCAACTATAAGTAATCGATTTAACTCTGATTTACCAGTCTAAAACTGTCCAGTAATAAAAATCAAACACAATTTGAGCAAATTTCCAATCAACATGTAAACAAAGCCGCCATTATTAAATATGACCTGCTGTCCGCATTCCACAAATTCCACAAAACCGCGGCCTACCGAACGCCATTCGGATGACGTCGCGATCTCGCCCGAAGCGACTTCGGGTCGGTTCCGAACCGTCGCCCTTCTGGCGAGATGGGCTCAAAAGGGCGACCGGCCAACACAGCGACCGGTCAGAACAGCGACATGAGAGATCGGGATGAGGAGATGGGCTCAAAAGGGCGACCGGCCAACACAGCGACCGGTCAGAACAGCGGGAAACGCGCAAAACAGCGACTGGCCAGAAGGGCGACGGTTCGGAACCGACCCGAAGTCGCTTCGGGCGAGATCGCGACGTCATCCGAATGGCGTTCGGCAGGCCGCGGTTTTGTGGAATTTGTGGAATGCGGACAGCAAATCATATTTAATAATGGCGGCTTTGTTTACATGTTGATTGGAAATTTACTCAAATTGTGATTGATTTTTATTACTGGACAGTTTTAGACTGGTAAATCAGAGTTAAATCGATTACTTATAGTTGGGCATGTTTATGTTTATCATCAGCCGAGTTTTCCTGAGGAAAGTTGCAACAGGTAAGTGGAATGGTATGTAGGACTTAAAATTTCAACATTTTCGTTTTTATTTCAGAAAATCTTTGATAATCTGCCCCCACAGCTCATATAGCCAATGTGCATGAAGTATACTGGAACTTTTATTAAGTAACACAATGGTTATCAAAGACAGTATTTAATAAAAACCAAATGGAAACTGTATTTGGAAACCGAGAGGCAAATACATTTGAAAAAACTGCATCCAGCTTCAGCATATACCTGTTGAGGTATAAATCTAGTTGATTTACACATTGTTTAATATGTAAGTATAGGTATGTTACCTAGTTAATACCTACTTCTCATATTCTCTGTGTATCATTTTTTTTTTGTTTCTAGATCCATGAATTGCTACATTTTATTGTAGTGTAAACTGATGATTTTTTTGATTTGCATGCAGGTCACACCAATGCAGTACCAACTAAAGTTACATATGCTTTTATAGTTTTTGTATATTATAGTAGTGATTCTAGAACTGTGATAATATAACTTGTAATATCATATGGGAGTTATAACAGTTAAATAAATCTATGAAATTTATAGTTTCCATTACATTAATTAGGTATAATGTATTATTAAATAGTATTTATACCTATAAGTATATGTGCTATTGTAAGTTGGTAGAAATGTTATTCTTTTATGTTAATACATTGTTTTAAGAGTTTAAAAGTTTAATTAGGCTATGTTTATGTCTATTTTATGTTTATTTTTACTAATTTATTAAAGAAAAATAAATTATTATTAAATTTATTTCGCTTTTGTATATTTTATTTTTTCTCAATTTTTCCTATGAGCATGAGGATATAATAAAATAATCATTGTTTTTGACACTGTATAATTGTTAAACCTAGTAAAATGGTAACAAAATATGAATATCTTCAGAAAATTATGGACACACCATCAAATTTAAGAAATAGCACTCCTATTACTTTGACAGAGATTTGAGTGAAACTGACTGAAACAGACTTTTCCTCTGATTTTTCATTGTTAGCAAATTAGACACCACATTCTACTTTTATAGGGTTTCTCCATGTTTTTCTTATAAAACTGTGTAATTTTTTGACACAAGTTGTGCAATGAACAATGCCAGAATTATGTTACCATGTATAAAGTAACTATAAGTATGTGTGTCATATCGACAATGCCTCTTTAGGTGCTTATTCTATGGTGGTCCTAAGTAACTATCATAATGGTCATACACATATATTAATGGTAAACATAATAATAACATAAATAGTGGTTTTTATAGAAATGGGGAAATAAGGAGAGGTTATAAACATTAGCAGTAGGATAGTTATGATACTTGCAATAAGACAGTATTTTAATGATTTTATATAACGGACAATATGTAATAAATTTAGCAGGACTTGATAACAATGTGCATATGTTAACACTGTGTAATTATTACACTGTGTAACAAGCCTTTGACTGTGGTGGCAAACAAAGTTTTGATTTTTTTTTTCAAAAACATAGTGCATGTATATTCTTCAGGTTTTTGCTGGTTGTTATATCCTATTAATGGATAAAACTGGCTATTTTAAAGACAATAAAAACATTAAAAAAAATTCTACATTAATTTGAATTTTTATGTTCAAAACAAAATGATCTATAACTATCTTTGAAAGTATAGGGATATTAAATGGTCTACAACTAGAGGTTTTTGCAAAACTCGCTTTAATTTAATTAATATGAGAAAAAAAAAATTTCATATCACTACTAAATTAAATAAAATTGATGATTTTACACATTTTCAAGTAAGGAGAAAATAAAGGTAGATTATACAACAAAGTCATTATTAGTCCTGTTGTATAGTAATTTATTTACTACCTACATTGCTGTGAACTTTGAGCTGTGACAATAACTGTTAAGTTGGGTGTATACTTTTTACCTAAGATAAAAACAAAGTATTATTTAATAGTTAAAGTAAATCTGTATCTATCTAAGACTATAGGGATTGAATGAAAACAAAAGCAGATTTTTCTTTGATTTGATGTATTGCGCAAAATTAATAAGGCATGCATACTCAGAGAGCGCATGAGCGCAATATTATTCATCTATTGTAAGTTCTAAGGTGTGATTTGCTCATCACCATCATTTTTGCTAAGGCAGAAAAACGAAGAATTAGGTTATGTTGACAAAATAAGATGTTTTAGGTTAGGTTAGTCTTTGTACACATTTAATTTACCCAACAAAAAACAGATTGTTTTTAAATTGGATGTCCAGCTTTTTGGGCCTAATCATTTTAGACTGAAATATATAGGAAATAATTTAATAAGGAATTGGGGATTTGGAAATATTGGGACAAATTATATTGGAGAGAAATGATGACACCCGTCCAAATAATAATAATATACAAACACATATTGATTTCAAGCTGCTTCTACACTTTTAAAGATTTGTCTAAATGTAATGGTGTATGTAAATTACAAATAACATAATAAAACCATAAGGAGTAACAGCTATAGTATAGATATCTAGCTGTATTATCTAAATAATACAGTTCAAACACTGGTTATTACACTTCATTGTTTAAAATGTTGCCTTAAAAATTGGTACCCTCTTCCAAAACATTCCACATTGGATTTCAGTAGTGCCCTGTTTGTAAACAATACAAAAATAAATAAGTATGTAATCACAATAAATTCTAGTAAAACTTACCATCCTAACATTAATGGTTGCTCTGGTTTATTCTTATTGTTGCAAAAGACCAAATCTTCAGAGCCTTTGGAGTAATCCTTTATCCTGTAAACATAATCAGTTCAATTTAAGGTAATACCTATTTATTTTCAAATGATTTAATATTATTATTCAACAACAAAATAATACACATCACTACTTGACGGCTTCCTAAATTAAGCCATTAAAAAGCCCATACTAGCTAAAACGAATTTCAAATAGTATACCTACCTACTTGTAATTGTTGAAGTGATAAACAAGCATCTCCAAAACTTTAAAATAGTCTGCGCTTTTTCTCGTCCACAACCTGAAAAATAATTACACCAACACGTAGACGAACACCACAGATAGTTTGAGGCCAGAAAATAGGTATATATTGCAGTATCTGTTATTGCAATATTAAAATACTCAAAGACAAGGTATTTCCAACCAAACAAAACAATATTTTAATTAATAATAATGTGAGGTTAGAAAATAGGAACGAAAACCGATGATCATTTGCCATTTCCCCCTCCACCAGTAAAACCGAAGATTGCCGAAGTCGCCCTTACGCTCATCCCGATCTCTCATGTCGCTGTTCTGACCGGTCGCTGTGTTGGCCGGTCGCCCTTTTGAGCCCATCTCAGAACAGCGACATGAGAGATCGGGATGAGCGTAAGGGCGACTTCGGCAATCTTCGGTTTTACTGGTGGAGGGGGAAATGGCAAATGATCATCGGTTTTCGTTCCTATTTTCTAACCTCACATTATTATTAATTAAAATATTGTTTTGTTTGGTTGGAAATACCTTGTCTTTGAGTATTTTAATATTGCAATAACAGATACTGCAATATATACCTATTTTCTGGCCTCAAACTATCTGTGGTGTTCGTCTACGTGTTGGTGTAATTATTTTTCAGGTTGTGGACGAGAAAAAGCGCAGACTATTTTAAAGTTTTGGAGATGCTTGTTTATCACTTCAACAATTACAAGTAGGTAGGTATACTATTTGAAATTCGTTTTAGCTAGTATGGGCTTTTTAATGGCTTAATTTAGGAAGCCGTCAAGTAGTGATGTGTATTATTTTGTTGTTGAATAATAATATTAAATCATTTGAAAATAAATAGGTATTACCTTAAATTGAACTGATTATGTTTACAGGATAAAGGATTACTCCAAAGGCTCTGAAGATTTGGTCTTTTGCAACAATAAGAATAAACCAGAGCAACCATTAATGTTAGGATGGTAAGTTTTACTAGAATTTATTGTGATTACATACTTATTTATTTTTGTATTGTTTACAAACAGGGCACTACTGAAATCCAATGTGGAATGTTTTGGAAGAGGGTACCAATTTTTAAGGCAACATTTTAAACAATGAAGTGTAATAACCAGTGTTTGAACTGTATTATTTAGATAATACAGCTAGATATCTATACTATAGCTGTTACTCCTTATGGTTTTATTATGTTATTTGTAATTTACATACACCATTACATTTAGACAAATCTTTAAAAGTGTAGAAGCAGCTTGAAATCAATATGTGTTTGTATATTATTATTATTTGGACGGGTGTCATCATTTCTCTCCAATATAATTTGTCCCAATATTTCCAAATCCCCAATTCCTTATTAAATTATTTCCTATATATTTCAGTCTAAAATGATTAGGCCCAAAAAGCTGGACATCCAATTTAAAAACAATCTGTTTTTTGTTGGGTAAATTAAATGTGTGCAAAGACTAACCTAACCTAAAACATCTTATTTTGTCAACATAACCTAATTCTTCGTTTTTCTGCCTTAGCAAAAATGATGGTGATGAGCAAATCACACCTTAGAACTTACAATAGATGAATAATATTGCGCTCTCTGAGTATGCATGCCTTATTAATTTTGCGCAATACATCAAATCAAAGAAAAATCTGCTTTTGTTTCATTCAATCCCTATAGTCTTAGATAGATACAGATTTACTTTAACTATTAAATAATACTTTGTTTTTATCTTAGGTAAAAAGTATACACCCAACTTAACAGTTATTGTCACAGCTCAAAGTTCACAGCAATGTAGGTAGTAAATAAATTACTATACAACAGGACTAATAATGACTTTGTTGTATAATCTACCTTTATTTTCTCCTTACTTGAAAATGTGTAAAATCATCAATTTTATTTAATTTAGTAGTGATATGAAATTTTTTTTTTCTCATATTAATTAAATTAAAGCGAGTTTTGCAAAAACCTCTAGTTGTAGACCATTTAATATCCCTATACTTTCAAAGATAGTTATAGATCATTTTGTTTTGAACATAAAAATTCAAATTAATGTAGAATTTTTTTTAATGTTTTTATTGTCTTTAAAATAGCCAGTTTTATCCATTAATAGGATATAACAACCAGCAAAAACCTGAAGAATATACATGCACTATGTTTTTGAAAAAAAAAATCAAAACTTTGTTTGCCACCACAGTCAAAGGCTTGTTACACAGTGTAATAATTACACAGTGTTAACATATGCACATTGTTATCAAGTCCTGCTAAATTTATTACATATTGTCCGTTATATAAAATCATTAAAATACTGTCTTATTGCAAGTATCATAACTATCCTACTGCTAATGTTTATAACCTCTCCTTATTTCCCCATTTCTATAAAAACCACTATTTATGTTATTATTATGTTTACCATTAATATATGTGTATGACCATTATGATAGTTACTTAGGACCACCATAGAATAAGCACCTAAAGAGGCATTGTCGATATGACACACATACTTATAGTTACTTTATACATGGTAACATAATTCTGGCATTGTTCATTGCACAACTTGTGTCAAAAAATTACACAGTTTTATAAGAAAAACATGGAGAAACCCTATAAAAGTAGAATGTGGTGTCTAATTTGCTAACAATGAAAAATCAGAGGAAAAGTCTGTTTCAGTCAGTTTCACTCAAATCTCTGTCAAAGTAATAGGAGTGCTATTTCTTAAATTTGATGGTGTGTCCATAATTTTCTGAAGATATTCATATTTTGTTACCATTTTACTAGGTTTAACAATTATACAGTGTCAAAAACAATGATTATTTTATTATATCCTCATGCTCATAGGAAAAATTGAGAAAAAATAAAATATACAAAAGCGAAATAAATTTAATAATAATTTATTTTTCTTTAATAAATTAGTAAAAATAAACATAAAATAGACATAAACATAGCCTAATTAAACTTTTAAACTCTTAAAACAATGTATTAACATAAAATAATAACATTTCTACCAACTTACAATAGCACATATACTTATAGGTATAAATACTATTTAATAATACATTATACCTAATTAATGTAATGGAAACTATAAATTTCATAGATTTATTTAACTGTTATAACTCCCATATGATATTACAAGTTATATTATCACAGTTCTAGAATCACTACTATAATATACAAAAACTATAAAAGCATATGTAACTTTAGTTGGTACTGCATTGGTGTGACCTGCATGCAAATCAAAAAAATCATCAGTTTACACTACAATAAAATGTAGCAATTCATGGATCTAGAAACAAAAAAAAAATGATACACAGAGAATATGAGAAGTAGGTATTAACTAGGTAACATACCTATACTTACATATTAAACAATGTGTAAATCAACTAGATTTATACCTCAACAGGTATATGCTGAAGCTGGATGCAGTTTTTTCAAATGTATTTGCCTCTCGGTTTCCAAATACAGTTTCCATTTGGTTTTTATTAAATACTGTCTTTGATAACCATTGTGTTACTTAATAAAAGTTCCAGTATACTTCATGCACATTGGCTATATGAGCTGTGGGGGCAGATTATCAAAGATTTTCTGAAATAAAAACGAAAATGTTGAAATTTTAAGTCCTACATACCATTCCACTTACCTGTTGCAACTTTCCTCAGGAAAACTCGGCTGATGATAAACATAAACATGCCCAACTATAAGTAATCGATTTAACTCTGATTTACCAGTCTAAAACTGTCCAGTAATAAAAATCAAACACAATTTGAGCAAATTTCCAATCAACATGTAAACAAAGCCGCCATTATTAAATATGACCTGCTGTCCGCATTCCACAAATTCCACAAAACCGCGGCCTGCCGAACGCCATTCGGATCTCCGATCACTCTCCGAAAATCGTAAAATTTACCTCACCTTGCGTCCCGCCTAAAGTCGACTAGCCAAGCTAGAATCTAATATTCGCAATGACTAACTGAACATTGTGTGTAATTGTGGGATAAAGACGGGTGAAGTTTCGTATGTTACGTTATTTGTGCTGCAGCGAATTTTATTCTTCGACCGACTAAAAACCTTTTTAAAAAAACGACAATCAAATATGAAGAGCGGACTTTATTAACAACTACTTGTGCGATACAAAGTTGGATTAATAAAAGACACTTAAAACTACGGTACACTGTTACTTATACTAAACCTTATCAACTAAAGCTTGGGAAGTGCGACCAAGAGTGCTTGCGTCGGACTTCTCATATTTGTCAGCGGTTAAGGTGTCTGTCAGAAATGTTGGGTATAAGAGACGGTTGAATGGGGCGGAAAAGAAGAGAAGTAGAAGACAACCTAAAAAAGTGTGGTTAAGCAAGGTTGTTATTGTATGGATGTAGAAGGAAAAAAAGATAGCGGGAAACTTTATTAGATTTTGCTAGTTTTGTCAGGAAATTAAAGTGTTTTGTACAGACCTTCCGTATTTTATTTAACGAACCGGTCGACGGCCCTTGAAACGGGTAGTTTCTTTGGTGCACGACACAACATTTGGCGACCGTGACAGGACTTATTGTGGAAAATAGTGGAACTCTTTTTCGGTCTGTAAATAAGCTGGAAAACCCCCGTGTTACTCTGGAAAGTGCGTGGAAAATCCGTACCATTGCAGTCGAGTTTTGTAAACTTTTACCGGGTTTCGAACTTTGTCGTTTTAACCTCGAAACTTTGAGTGATTTTGAATCGGGTTTGCAAATCGTTTATTATGGCTACGGGACTTGAAATTACAAAGAAAAGCCGTACCGTGTACCGGAGTGCGTTTACACGAGCCGCGAATGAACTAGAAGTGGGGTTACAGTCGGAAAATCCTGACAAAGACTTAATACAAGCTTCCCTCGAAATGTTACAGTCAAAATTCGAGTGTCTGAGCAAAATTGACTGTGAACTATATGATCTTTTGTTGGAAACGTCGACAGCCGCTGAACTGGAAGCTGATATAGAAAGCTGTGATGTTTATGCCAAGAAATTTACTATACTGAGGCTGAAATGTAACAAGGTTATTGAATCTAGTACCCTAACTGGAAGTAGTGATAACAGGGGGGCTGATGGAAGAAGCACTGTGAGTATTGAAGATAACCACACAGGTATGCGTAAATTTAGACTTCCTCGTATTGAGTTCAAACACTATGACGGTAGCATCAAAGACTGGTTGGCTTTTTGGGCTCAATTTAAAAAGGTTCACCAAGACGAGAGTATCGATAACCATGATAAAATTGAATATTTAATCCAGGCAACTTTAGCTGGAAGTCGAGCACGACAACTTGTTGAGAGCTATCCGGCCATGAGTGAGAACTATTATAAAATTATAGAAAGCATGCAAAGTAGATTTGGCAGGGAGGATCTCCAAATAGAGGTATATGTTAGGGAGTTATTAAAGTTGATTTTAACCAACACAACCTCTAAACAAAAGATGGAGATAAGCAGTCTATATGACCAAATTGAAACTCAGTTGCGAGCTTTAGAGACACTTGGGATAACAACTGATAAATGTTCCGCCATGTTGTATCCATTGATAGAGTCTTGTTTACCCCAGGATTTACTTAGGGTTTGGCAACGTTCAGCTATTTTTAATAGCCCTGCTAGTGGTGACGACCCAACCGACTTTTCGTTGGAAATTCGGCTAAAGCGACTTATGCTTTTCCTTAAGCAAGAAGTGGAAAATGAGCAGCGCATTAGTCTAGCAGCTGAAGGCTTTGGTTTAGGAAGTGGTATGAGGTCGTCTGGAGGAGACAATGCCGGTCAAAGACGGGGAAAAGACAGACTTCATAACGAACCAACTGCTTTGGGTCTTGTAAATGCAGAGGTTGGTCGCATTAATCGCTGTTTGTTTTGTTCAGGTACTCACTTGTCCGAAGCCTGTTTTAAAGCCCAAAAAATGAGTCTAGAACAACGGAAAGAAGTGGCCGCTAAGTATAAAGCCTGTTTTCGTTGTTTGAAAATCGGTCACCAGTCGAGACAATGTAGGGGCAGAATGAGATGTTTGTTATGTGGTCGTTCACACGTTTCTTTAATGTGCTCAGAGTTACTCGCCACTACTAAACAGGATGGTGGAAATGACAAGCAGTGCGAACCAACTACGACGGAGGAACCAAGTGGTAGTCATTTTCGTGAACATACGCTAGCTAATCACACGTCTACTCGAGTATTTTTGCAAACGCTGCGTGTGACAATAAAAGGAGATAGAGGGTCAAAAGTAGTTAGGGCTCTGGTGGATACTGGCTCACAACGGTCGTATATACTGAAAGATACTGCCACACAGCTTTACTGTCAACCCAAAAGAGTGGAAAAGGTTGTACATTGCCTTTTTGGGGGATCAGAGATGTGGGTGACGCATGAGTGTTTTGATATTACTGTTTGTAGAGGTCTATTTTCCCATACTTTTGAAGCCCTGGATCAACTTACTATTTGTGGAACTGTACCACCGGTGTTTTACGGACCTTGGACCAATGAGTTAGACATTTTGGGCGTCCAAGTATCAGATAGTGGGCAGTCTGGTCCCATAGAATTGTTGTTAGGGGCTGATGTTATAGGCATGTTGTACACCGGACGACGAGAACAGTTACCCTGTGGATTGATCGCCATGGAGACTCAACTAGGCTGGACACTTATGGGAAAAGTTTCAAGCAAAAATGGCGCTCGTTCAACTACCGTCATGACGACGTTAAATTTGTTCGTGCAAAACGCGTCCCTTACTCAACTGTGGGAACTGGAAGCTCTTGGGATTAAGGAACCCTCGGATAAACGCAGCAAAGAAGAAGCTGCCATTGCTGCCAGGGAACTTTTTAATCAGACAATCCACATCGATTCAGAAGGGCGATATGAAGTCAGGTTACCATGGATAGAAGACCATGCTCCACTTTCCAGCAATTATAGCTTAACACAGAAGAGATTAGAGTCTGTTGTTCGAAGGTTGAAATCCACCGGTTTATGTGATCAATACGAACAGATTTTTGCCGAGTGGGAAGCAGAAGGAATTATCGAGAAAGTTAGTCCAGACAAAGTTAATCATCTTCTGGGACATTACCTGCCCCACAGGCCCGTCATCAAAGAGAGCAGTCTAACTACAAAAATAAGGCCGGTTTTTGACGCTTCGGCCCATGAGAAAGAGAAACCTGCTCTAAACCACTGCCTTGAAAAAGGACCCAATCTGATAGAACAAATCCCTTCCATGTTATTGAGATTCAGAGAAAAAAGGATTGGGGTAGTGGCGGACATTCGTAAGGCTTTCCTGCAAATAAGTGTACATACTGCAGATCGCGACTTCTTAAAATTTTTATGGCTAGACTCTCAAGGACGCGAAGTCGTATACAACCACCGAAGAGTAGTTTTTGGTTTGAATAGCAGTCCTTTCCTTCTTGGGGCCACTTTGGATCATCACCTGTCCCAATGTTTAAATTTATGCTGTTCGACCGAGTAGTAATCTGCTGTATACCCGTGAGACGGTGGAAAAATTGAAACGAAGTTTTTATGTGGATAATTGTATGGTTAGCTTATCCACAGAAGCAGGAGTTGAAAAGTTCATCAGAGAATCAACAATCGTCATGAAACAAGGACTGTTTGATCTAAGAGGGTGGGAGCGCACTGGAGGAATGGATTTTGGTGATTTTGAAGAAACCTGCGCAGTGCTCGGACTGAATTGGCACCCCAAAGGAGATTATCTTACTTTGAATTATAGTTTCATGAAAGACGTTACTTTGGAGATGAACGCCCTTACTAAACGACAGATACTTGCTTTGACACAGAAAGTTTTTGACCCAATTGGTTTTGTCAGTCCCACTACGCTCATACCGAAGCTGATGCTTCAACAATTATGGAAGGACGACCTGACCTGGGATCAACCAGTGACTGAAGACTTAGCTCACAAGTTTATGAGTTGGATTAATGAGTTGCATTACCTGCAACAGATTAAAATACCTCGTTGGGTAATGGCTGGTACCAACGAAGCGGAGGAATTGAGTTTGCACACGTTTTGTGACGCCAGCCAATCAGCATATGCTTGTGTCGTCTTTCTACGAGCTGTCCGAGGCGGTAAAGTGTCGGTATTTCTGTTGGGTGCAAAAGCAAGGATATCGCCTCTGTGTAAAGCAGCTACAAAAATGACCATACCTCGACTGGAACTGTTGGCGGCCACCATAGGCGCTCGTCTTTACTCATCCTTGGTGGTAAATTTTGAACAAGAAGTTCCATGTTTTTTTTGGAGCGACTCTTCCACTGTGGTACATTGGATTCAACGAAAGGAAGAATGGGGAGTGTTTGTGTGGAACCGCGTAAACGAGATAAGAAAGCTGACATCGGCAGACGACTGGCGACATTTACCTGGAGTGTGTAATCCAGCTGACTTACCATCCCGTGGGTGCTCTCCGAAGCAGTTACTCGACTTAAAATGGTGGGAGGGACCCCGATGGCTTTACGACGACCCGGTTACTTGGCCAACTGCCGTTGAAGTTCCCAATGAGGAAGAGATTAATGGGGAAAAGAAAAAGAAACTTGTCACTACATTGAACCATTTGGAAAAAACCGATATTTGGCACTTTAATTACTTTCAGAAGTACACCAAAACCGTACGCATGTTTGGGTGGATCCAGAGATTTATTAACAATTGCAAGCGCCCAGATACAAAGAAGTATGGTGAACTTGATGCGGACGAGCATCACGCGGCAGAGGTACAAATCCTGAAACTAGTGCAAGCTGACTGTTTCACTGGAATGAATGACTCAAGACTAATTGGTTTTTCCCCCATGTGTGACGAAAAAGGATTAATTCGTCTCATGTCCAGAATATCTACAAGGTCAGATAACGATGACTTTCGTTTTCCCATAGTGTTGCCATCTAAACATCCTATAGTGAAGAGTATGATCATGGAAGTCCATATTAAGTCATGTCATGTCGGAACCCAGGGTCTACTTTCACTCCTTCGAGAGAGATTTTGGTTGCTTAACGGAAGGCGTACCATTAGATCCGTAATAAAGCACTGTGTGGTTTGTAACCGGTTTAACTCCAAGAACTTGTCGGCGAAAACGCCACCGCTACCTATGGATCGTGTACGAGATGCGGCAGTTTTTGAGGTGACCGGAGTAGATTTTGCGGGACCGTTGTATCTCAAAACTGGAGAGAAGGCTTGGATCTGTTTATTCACTTGCGCCGTGTATCGAGCCGTACATTTAGAACTTACGACTTCACTCTCCACTTCTAGTTTCCTCCAGGCACTTCGACGATTTGTAGCGCGTAGAGGAAGACCTAATACTGTTTACAGTGACAACGGTACGAATTTCCTAGGAGCAGCAAATGCTTTTGCGACATTAGATTGGGAGAGAATTACGCGAGAAACCGCTATCCAGCGTATTACCTGGAAGTTTAACCCCCCTACTGCAGCCTGGTGGGGCGGATTTTGGGAGAGGTTAATAGGTGTTCTAAAACAGATATTAAGGCGAGTGTTGGGACGAGCCAGCCTCAATTATGAAGAATTATCGACGCTATTGTGTGAGTGCGAGTCAGTAGTCAACTCCAGACCTCTCACCTACTTGTCAGAAGATCCCCAAGATCTGACTGCACTGACTCCCCTCATGTTTTTAAGAGAACAGATAGAAGACCGATTACCCGATTGTGACGTCATCGACAAAACTTCATTCAGCCGTAAGATACGGAAACTTCAGACTTTACGTGAAATGTTGCGAAAACGTTTTCGTTCAGAATACTTGGGACAGTTGAAGTTATTTTGCGATGGAAAAGTGACCCGCCCAGTTGACATTGGTGAGTTGGTACTCATCGGCAGCGACAATACGAAGCGTTTGGAATGGCCTATCGGACGTGTTGTAGACGTACTTCCAGGAAAAGATGGGCAGATTCGTTTAGTCAAGGTGGAGACTATCAAAGGGTGCTTACTTCGTCCGCTACAACGACTATTTCCATTGGAGTGTGGACGTGATCCTGAAAGACTCTCAGAGTTGGGCGATTTTAAGCTTCGTGTTCGAACTGAGACTGAAGGGGATTCGCCTGTGACTTCGACAGAATGCGAAAACCCACAGATACCGCTTTCTCAGGAGAGTTGTGAACCTGAGATGGAAGATGTTGGCATTGAAGTCGAGAAAACAACTAGGTGTGGACGCATTAGTAAGATTCCAAGTCGTTATTTAGACTAGTGTTTGTTCTATAGGAAATTTGATGTAGTTACCATCTTTGGTTTGTTTAGCTTTACGAGCTTAATTTTAGTTTTAAGAAACATTTTTTTTGTCAGCAATGTTTCTTAGGTGGGAGAATGTCAGAAATGTTGGGTATAAGAGACGGTTGAATGGGGCGGAAAAGAAGAGAAGTAGAAGACAACCTAAAAAAGTGTGGTTAAGCAAGGTTGTTATTGTATGGATGTAGAAGGAAAAAAAGATAGCGGGAAACTTTATTAGATTTTGCTAGTTTTGTCAGGAAATTAAAGTGTTTTGTACAGACCTTCCGTATTTTATTTAACGAACCGGTCGACGGCCCTTAAAACGGGTAGTTTCTTTGGTGCACGACACAACAGTGTCAGAGCTTTAACATTAAAAAGGGTATATTGGCCCTCCATAACTCCTCCACCCTTAGCGTAAAATTCTGGGGTTAACTTCAGAATTTTGTTCCTTAGAATGACTGGCCATCATGATCACTTCTTCCGAGGTTTCCTTTTGTTTCTTAGGGGCATAATATTTGCTTTTCAGAAACCTATATATGACAAAAAGTAAAATTAAAATTAGTATAACATATATAAGTATGGTCCAGCCATCAATAGAGTTAAATACTATTGAAGTATCTTCGATTTTGTCCATTTCTTGCTTCTTTGCTTCTAGGGCTTCTTTAATTGGTTGGAGTTCATTAAGGTTAACATCGTCCAGTTTGAATGCACTAAATTTTGAAGCAAGATTATAATTGGGTTTACTATAGTCTATACTTGGTAGAGTTATTTGCTTAAATTTGTTTTTATTGTTTTTGAGATTTTGTAAGAGAAAGTCTTTGATTTTCACTACACAGTCCGGGTTCAATTCCACTAAATAACTTCCTTTGAGAGGGATGTTCTCACTGGTTTTTCCACATTTCTGTACTGCTACTGTATGATCCGGGCTTACAATGATCCATTTGTTCAGCTCCACTTTTTGTATTTTTATATCAGTTATTTCCACAGGAATTGGTTGGCAATTAGACACATTTGTCATCATTTTCAATAATTGAACTTCACATGGTGATTTTTCCTGTGATTTTACAGTGATAGCTTCATGGCAGATAAATTCTTCAGGAATTATTTCGAAACAATTTTCGTTAGAGAAAAAGTGGTTTTGCTCATTTATCATTAGATATTTAGATTTTGGTATTATTAATTGATAAGAATTATCCTTCATTACCGGCATCGGATACAGATGATAGAAATTGTACATTTGACTTTCTACAGTAGGTATTTCGATAATAAATATTATTTTGTTTTCACTACTGTAACTCTTGATTCTTGATATTTTTTCAAACATTAAGATATTAACCTTGTTTGGTTCAAATGGAAGTTTTGTGGTAGTTAAGTATTTAGAGATATACTGAATTTCATTTAATAATTCATTTGGTTGAATTATTGAATTATGTAGAATATTCATCTTTGAAAATGTAATTGCAGTTTCAATTCTTTCAAATATATCATAGATAGCTTGAAATTCAGTAGTTAATTGAGAGATTACCATTTCTGTGTAGAAAAAGTAGTAAGTTCCGATAGCTTGGGCTTCCAATGCATAGAAAACGTCTTCAATATGATCTATTCTTGATTTTAACAGTAATTGATTTTGTGTTAAATTCTGCATACTTGCTTTAAATACATCAATTGCTTTTTGGAACAGCGTTATTTGATCTTTTACCGACGTTTTCAACCTTGATTGATTGGTAGATAGTTTTTCTATCGCTTTCTCATACTTTTCTGCATCTTCTTGATCAAGATTGCCTGTAATAGTTTTTATAATTGACCCTATAGCATTTATTAGTCCTCTTTTCTTTCTATTGTTGACAATTGGATTTAACTGATTGATTTGTTCTAAAATCCGATTTTGTAGAAATGTTGCTATGTTATAAGAGTTGATAAACGCTTTTTTATAACTATCAGTTATTTGTGTATTATTTTCAAAAGCGTTTTTTATACGTACATATTGTCCTTGTAAGTTGTAAAAGTTCTCAATTAGACTAGTTATTGTTCGCAGAGATGCTGCACAGTGGAATAAAACTATCGGTTACTTGAACACGCTGTATTGAAAGAATAAATGTGCAAAAAAGGGTTTTTAACACGTTTTACTTAACTTATATCCTTCTTATTATTCTACCGCCAAAAACACACTAAAAGTCAAAGTCATTAACATCATATAAGTCATATGTCATCAGTGACACTAATGACATTTCACATTCATATACTTGCAGAATTGTATTCCTATTTCTACACTCCCCCGCAATTCTGCAAATCTAAAACTAACATAAGCATGAACAAAATACTAAACTAAAATGTAAATTGAGCAAGACTGTTACATTTCTACAAATCCTCCATAACATTTAATTTATTTCTGAAATACTTAAATTTATTCATTGATAAAGGTTTTGTAAACATGTCAGCAATCTGCTCACCTGTTTCTACATAGTGTAACTCGATTTCATTTCTTAATACATAGTCACGTATGAAATGATGTTTCACGTCAATATGCTTACTTCGCTTTGTTTCGAGGGTTGAAGCCATTTTTATACAGGACTGGTTGTCCTCGAATATTTTAATAGGGTCAATAATCTCTGTATTTAAAATATCTTCCAAAAGGTGTTTTATAAAGATGACTTCAGTTAGGCATTGGGATAAAGCAACATATTCTGCTTCAGAACTTGAAATAGAAACTGTACACTGTTTTTTAGTTTTCCATAAAACTAAGTTACCATAAACATAAATTAAGTATCCTGACACACTTTTTCTATCTGACACATCATTGGCAAAGTCCGCATCAACATAGGCTAAAAGGGTATCATTTGCAATATCACATTTTGTTTTTGAAAACTTTAAACCAAAATTTTTAGTTCCTTTTAAGTATTTCAAAACGCACTTTAAATGTCTCCAATGAGTTTCTGTAAAACAATTTTGAAATTTACTAAAGTAAGTGATTGCATAACATAAATCAGGTCGACTTCCTAACATTATGTACATAAGATATCCGATTAGTTCTCTATATGGTAAGTTTGAATTTGAAGTTTCATCAGTACATTTTTCTAAATTAACATTGGGATGAATTGGTATATTACTTGTGTTACAATCAGTCATGTTAAAAATCTTAAGAACTTTTTCAATCAGGTCTTTTTGCGAAATAAAAATCTCATTCCTATCTATTTTAATATCTAATCCTAAAAATCTCAAACTTGTTGAATTAGTTAAATCTTTCATTTGAAAAGCTTTCGTAAAGTCCTGTTTAATATTATAAATATCTGACTCACTACTTGACAACATTATTAAATCATCTACATGCACAAGCAAATATGTTTTAGAATCAGTTTTCATTTTATAATAGAAGCATGGATCACTTTTGGATCTTAAAAATCCCAATTCTAACACATATTGATTAAAGGTTTCATACCAGCATTTTGATGACTGCTTAAGACCATATAAAGATTTTTGCAACTTACATACAAGGTTTGCATCAGTAGACATATCAACTCCTTTTGGGATGTACATGTACACAGGAGTTTTCAAAGTCCCATTCAAAAAGGCACTTTTTACATCCAATTGATGTATCACTAAGTTGTCTTTGACTGCAAGAGAAAAAAGCACTCTTATAGTCACCATTCGAGCAACTGGTGCATACACTTCTTCACTAAAGTCAGTTTGTTGGTAACCTCTAGCTACCAGTCTAGCCTTTTTCACTTTAACTCCGTTTAAGTCCTTTTCTTTGAATATCCACTTGGAGTCAATAACATGTTCTTCTTTTGGAACATCATCTTTAGGCACAATTGTCCAGGTGTTGTTATTCTCCAATGCTTCCAATTCTTGTTTGATAGCTTGTTTCCAACCTAATTCGCCATGATTTTCTTGGTCAATTGCATCTTCATAAGTTTCAGGTACATTTTCTGAAAAATCTCCAACTGACATAGCCATTAACATTTCCATCTCATAATCATCAAATTTTATGGGTGGTTTCACAGTTCTTGTACTTCTTCTAATAGGCTGTGTTCCAACTTTTGGCTTTTCTCTGTTGACGTGACCTTCAAGCTCGGGAGATTCTGGTTTACTTTCTTTGATATTCGTTTCTGGTACATTTTCTTCAAGGTCAACATCTGGCAATAAAGTGTTTGGAGTTTCTTGCCCTGGAAAATTGGTATTTTCATCAAAGATGACATTTCTGGCACTAATAATGGTTTTTGTTTTTGGGTTCCACAGATGATATCCATTGTTGGTATAGCCAATCATATACATTTTTTCACTTTGTGGCTCTAGCTTTCCTTGTCTCCGTTCAGCTGGAATATGTACAAATGCTACACTTCCAAAAACTTTAATTTTGTTCAAATCAGGCTTCTGCTTGTACCATATGTCACATGGTGTTTTTCCAGTTGGTAAAACTGAAGACTCAAGTCTATTTATTAAGTAAGCAGCAGTAGCAACTGCCTCTTTCCAAAAAGTTTTGTCCATTCCTGCTTCAAAGATTAAGCAACGCGCCATATTCATTACTGTCCTGTTCATCCTTTCGGCAATACCATTATGTTGTGGAGTGTAGGGCACAGTGTACTCAATCTGTATACCTTTGTCTGCACAAAAATTTCTAAAATCTCTAGAAATATATTCTCCCCCGTTGTCACACCTCAATCGACTTGGTATACCATTAAATTTAGCTTGTACCAAGGCAATGTACTTTTTAAAATGATTGACAACCTCACTTTTGTTTTCCATAAAGTACACACATGTGAAATGTGAAAAATGGTCGATAAATGTAACAAAATACCTTTTGTTATCAATGGAAGCTGGAGTGATAGGACCACAAACATCGAGATGATATCACTTCCAAAAGTCTACTTGCTTTTCTATCATCTCTAAGAGATTTATATGGAAATTGTACTTGCTTACCTTGCAAACAAACTCTGCATACATTAGCGGTTGGGTACCTGCTTGAATGCCCCATTCGACGATGCCATAAGTCCATATCTGCATCAGTTAGGTTGGCATAACTATTCCTCATCTTGAATGTTAGAATATACAAGTTTCCTTTTGATTTTCCTGTTGCTATTGTTTCATTCTGTCCTTTTTGTATTTTCACTAGTCCATTTTCAAAAATAATTTTCTGGCCTCTTTCTTCAATTTTCTTGACAGATAGTAAATTGTGTGTTAATGTATCACACAACAAAACATTTTCCAATTTTACTTTCTTGCCTTTATTTGTCTCCAATAAAAGTGTCCCTTCTTTGTGAGCTGTTACCACCTCTCCTTGTTTAGCTACTTTGATCTTCTGGTTTACTGACCTGGATTCTATCAGAAAACTGTCCATTTCTTTAGTAACAAGATGGTTAGTGGCTCCACTGTCTACTATGAAATTAACTACAGACATTTCATGTAGATTTGCTTCAGGGATTGACTCGACAGATGTCATAAAGACAAGTTCGTCATCATCGTCGGCCACATTGCACTGTTTATTTCTTTGTTGTTCCTCTCTTTTGCGCTTGAGACACTCAGACTTTCTATGGCCCTTCTTACCACAGTAATAACAATTAAACTGAAACTTCTTTGAAGGAGGTCTTCTACTTTCTGCTGTAAAAACTTGTTGAGAAACACCAGCCTCTCCTCTCAGTTTATTTTGCCTAACTTCTTCCATAAGTAGTTTACTCTTGACAAAATCTATTGTAACTTCACTTATGTTTTGACAAAATAAGATGTCAATGGCTGTGGTCACAGAGTGGTAAGTTTCAGGCATAGCAGACAAAAGTTGAGTAATACTTTCACATTCACTCAAATGTCCACCGCAATTTTTTAATTCTTGAACTGTTCTTTCATATTCAATTAGGAAATCATTCAATGAACTAGTTCCTATATATTTCATGCTTCTTAACTTACTTTGCAGTTGTACTTGCATAGCAATGCCCTGTTTCTTGTATATACCACTCAGTGTATCTAAAATTCCTTTTGCAGTTGTTTTTGACTTAACCAAGTCCAAAATATTGTCAGCAATACACTGAATTATTAAATTCCTAGCTTTCAAATCCCTTTTTTTGAAGCTTGCTAACCTGGTTTCATCTTCTGTTGGAGGTTCCTGTGTTAAGACATCCAGCACATCGTAATGCTCGAGTAGGAGCTTTAACCGGAATTCCCAATTGGAAAATCCATTTCCGTCAAATGGTTTGACTGTCCCGATATTGCTATTCTGGTTGGTTGCCATTTTATTCTTCTATTTTACCGTAGTTTTACACTGGAACATACACGGGAAACCTTCTGCCGATTTGAATAACTTTTACCACTTCAATGGCGATTCTGGGCCCATAACCTGTTCGCAGAGATGCTGCACAGTGGAATAAAACTATCGGTTACTTGAACACGCTGTATTGAAAGAATAAATGTGCAAAAAAGGGTTTTTAACACGTTTTACTTAACTTATATCCTTCTTATTATTCTACCGCCAAAAACACACTAAAAGTCAAAGTCATTAACATCATATAAGTCATATGTCATCAGTGACACTAATGACATTTCACATTCATATACTTGCAGAATTGTATTCCTATTTCTACAGTTATATCAAATATTTGTACGAAACTCCATGAGTCAATAGCATTTTGAGCATTTCCGAGTTTTAGCGGTAGTAATCCCGGATTATCTTCATATCATAGAATCTGGGGGAATTTATTTCCGCGAAGACGACGTTGAAGATTCTGAAAAACGAGGAGGTTGTTTTAATTCCTTAATATGAATTATTTCTTTTTTATTTGGATTGTTTTTACTAGTTATTTCAACGCGATTTCTTTCTAGTTTTTCAGTTATAGTATATGGGCCAATAAACTTATTACTTTTCTTTGAACGGGTTTGAGGGTTTTGTTTAAATACGGTTTGTCCGATTTTAAAGTCATTATTTTCATCACCATTAATATTAAACTTTTGAACTATCTTTTCCTTTTTATTTTCAAGAGTTTGCTTTACTTTATCATAGATTAGTTCTAATTTTTTCTTATGAGTTTCTGCATAGTCATTATAAAACTCTTTAAGAATGAATATATCATTAGGGTCGCGAGCATTTGTATGACCATGTATTAGTTCGAATGGGGTATAATTAGTTGCACTGTGTATGGAACTATTATACGCTATTATCGCATATGTCATTAAATTGTCAGTGTCATTTGGAAAGGATTCCTTTAAAAGTCTTAAGTGTTCAATGACAGTAGAGTGAAATCGTTCTACAACACTGTTAGATTCGTGATGAAGAGGTGTTGTGAAATGAATTTTGATTTTATGTAAATTCAAAATTTCTTTGACTAAGTCATTATTGAATTCTGTACCATTATCAATAATTATTTTCTCTGGTATTCCGCAAAACGAAAAATATTTTATTAATGCATTACTAATGCTGATAGCATTTTTGCTAGGTATTTCTAGAGCTGAGGCATACTTTGAGAATGAATCTACTAGAGTCAAGTAGATTTTATTATTGTAAAAGAATACATCAATATGAACAATTTGAAATGGTTTAGAGGCAGTTTCCGTAATCATTAAAGGAGAATATGGATTTTTCCTTGCATATTTAGCACGTTGACAAATATCACAAGAGTTAATAAATTGAGATATTGTAGCCTTCATATTAATCCAATAATAATTTCGTTTTAATCGTTCGATCGTTTCGTTAATACCTCTATGATTAACTTTTCCTTCATGGTGGTTTTTTACTAACAAAATTTGTTCTTCAGGGTCTGTTATCGTATTGACCAGTTTGGTACATCGTATTAGTTTGGGTCCTTTTTCAGAAAAATGTTTTAAATATATTTCATTAAAAAATCTAGGAACAGCACCATTAATGCCGCATCATTCGGTAAACACCGATCTGATTGGTTGAAAATGGTGAGGTTTTGTTTTTTGTTTATCAATCCCAATCCTCTGACCGGTTTCGCCGTATTACGGCTCATCAGAGAGGCTATAGGGCTTGATAACCAAAGAACAAAACCTTCGTTCCAGTATAGTCAACTGGATGCCAGAAATGATAGTTGTGTGCAACATCTGGTGACATCTGTACTCAACTCTATGAGTTAGAAAGTACAGATGGCGTTCCAAAATCTAGGAACAGCACCATTAATGCCGCATCATTCGGTAAACACCGATCTGATTGGTTGAAAATGGTGAGGTTTTGTTTTTTGTTTATCAAAAAAGATGTCACCAGATGTTGCACACAACTATCATTTCTGGCATCCAGTTGACTATACTGGAACGAAGGTTTTGTTCTTTGGTTATCAAGCCCTATAGCCTCTCTGATGAGCCGTAATACGGCGAAACCGGTCAGAGGATTGGGATTGATAAACAAAAAACAAAACCTCACCATTTTCAACCATATTTCATTAAATTTCAAATAGAAATCAGCTGTATGAAAATATATGCAATACGTTTTGTTATGAATGGTATAGTCTTTTAAGAATTGCAAGATTAATTCTTCATTGTTAATTCTTGGAATTTTTACCGTTAAGATTTTGTGATGTTGATAATTTTCTTGCTTAACATCAATTTTAGGATGTGCATTTGGAAAAACTAAAATTTGATTGGTTTTATTATTTATCATTTCATCAAGAATTTTAATTCCGTCATTGGTAGTTTCGTTGATATTAGAATGTTGAGTATTATCATCATTTTCATTTATATTAGGTGGTTTAATTTGTATGTCCGATATTATTCGAACTTTTGATTGTTCTGAAGTATCGTCATTTAAATGAGATAAAGCCTGTTCTGTATATTCTCGTAATGATGTTATTACTGGGTCTTCAATTGGAATATCTTGAGTAGTGGTAGTTTCACTGGAGTCAAGATTAGCGCCTATTTTTTGTAAATATTCAAGAGCTTCTTGTTGATCTTCATCAATATCACCTGGATTATTAAAAAGTGATTCATTTTCTAAAGCATTTAACTGAATTCGCGATAATGCATCTGCATTCACATTTAGTTTGCCTTGTTTATACACTATATCATAATCGAATTCTTCCAGCTTTAACCTCCATCTAACTAATTTACTGTTTGGTTCTTTTAATCTGAACAACCATACCAATGGTCTATGGTCTGTATAAATTGTAAATTTTCTACCAAATAGATACGGTCTAAAATATTTACATGCCCATACTATGGCTAATAATTCTTTTTCGATAGTACTATAACGTGATTCACTTTCATTTAAAGTACGAGAAGCAAAAGCTATAGGTTTGTCTGATCCTATATTACCTTGCGATAAAACTGCACCGAGAGCTACATTCGAAGCATCTGTCGTTAAGATAAACGACTTGTTAAAATCAGGATACTGTAACACTGGGGCATTGATAAGAATATTTTTACAAGTATTAAATGATGTTATGAAATCTGAGTCATGTACTACTTTGGAATTTTTTTTAAGACAGCGAGTTAATGGTTTCGTGATTTGAGCAAAGTTTTTGATAAACTTTCGATAATATCCAATTAATCCAAGAAAGCTTTTTATTTCTTTTGGCGTTTCTGGTATAGGGTAGTCTTTAATTGCTTTAATTTTATCAGGATTAGGTTTAACACCGTTAGGAGTTATAACATGTCCTAAGTAACTAACTTCTTTTCTGAGAAATTCTGACTTATCAAGTTGTACTTTAAAATTCGCATTTCTAAGTCTCTCAAAAACATGTTTTAGTCGATTCATATGTTCTTGTAAAGATGTACTAAATATTACAATGTCATCTAAATAAACTAAACATTCTTCATTTTGTAATCCGCGTAATATATTGTCCATAACTCTTTGGAAAGTGGAAGGAGAATTTTTTAAACCAAAAGGCATTTGTCTGAATTCGTAATGTCCGTTTTCTGTTGAAAAAGCAGTTTTTTGGATATCATTCGTGTCCATTTCTATCTGATGAAAACCATTTGCGAGATCTAATGTAGAAAAATACTGGCATTTGCCTAGTTTATCTAAAATATCGGCAATGTTTGGTAGTGGATATTTATCATCGATAGTGTGTTCGTTAAGTTTTCTATAATCTATGACTAATCTCCATTTCTTTTTGCCTGATGCATCCAATTTTTTAGGGACGATCCATATAGGACTTGACCATGGAGAAACAGAATCTTGTATTATTCCTTGAGATAACATTTTTTTGATTTGAGATTTAACTTCAGCTTTATGAATCTCAGGATAACGATATGTTTTAGTAAAGATAGGTGTCTCATCAGTTAGGTTTATTTTATGTCTTATTTGATTAGTAAACGTCAATGGAATTTCTTCGCAGTAGAAAATATCACGATATTCTAAACAAAGGTCACGAATTGCTTTTCTTTCTTCTGGATTGCAATGATTAAAACGAAGATTTTTTAAATTTGCTTTCAGTAAATTATCATTACTTTTGTTAAAATCATTTTGATCATTATCGATTTCCATCTTTTCAATAAAATTTAGTTCTTGTATATTAAGAGGTTCAATATGAAAAGGGCTTGAAATATCGATTTTAATTGGGTTGTCTCTAGCATTTGTTATAGTAGTAAAAGCAAAATTGTCTTTTATATTTACTAAAGCTTCTGGTGCTTCAACTAAATCATTGAATTTTAAATAGTTAAATATGCCTATTCCGTTTGGGTAATCTACGGGTAGTTTAACTATTTGTTTGGATCTAGGAGAAATTACAACTGTATAATTTGATATATTTTTCCTTGAAATTCTTTGATTTTCATGTTGTTGATCAGTTCTTCTGGTGTTATTAAAAGTTTTTTGTTACTATCTAATATTCCTTGTAATTGTGAAAATAAATCAAAACCTATAAGTCCATCATATTTATTACTAAAATTGAATACGAAAAACTTATGTTTTAATTCTGGTTTTTTGAAGGTTTGAAAAATTGGAATTACAACTATATCATCATGATAAGTAATCATGTGAGCTGTTTGAATTTGAAAATTTTCTTTATATTTACACTTTGGGTAAAATGTATTAACAATTTTTTCAGAAAGTAAACTTTTTGTACTACCTGTGTCAATTAACAGTTTTGCATCGATTTCCGGTATATAAATGTATGGTAAATCGGAGTTAATTGTGTTTAGATCAATTACGTCTTCTCGTTCATAAGGCTAGTCATAGAAAAATTTTGACTTGGTTGACATGGTTGAATTTTTTCAATAAATTCTTGTGAATAGTCTACATTTGCATACAAATCAGTCTGCAAATTTGGAGAATATGTGTAATTAATATTTTCCATTTCAGCTGGGTAAGCAGGAGTGATAGGATAACAGAAAGAAATATAGAACAAATAAATATATATAATAATATAGAACTTTTAACAATTTGTGTTAAAACAATATATATAATAATATAGAACTTTTAACAATTTGTGTTAAAACAACATTCTTCCAATATGGAGATGATTATTACCAACAAAATTCTGGAATGGCAATGGGTTCTCCATTGTCTCCAATATTAAGTAATATTTTTATGGAACATTTCGAAGAAAATAACATTAATAATTTTAATTATAAACCAACAATCTGGTGGAGATATATTGATGATGTTTTCACAATATATCCATTTGGTAATGATCATCTCCAACAATTTCTTACTCACATAAACTCAATAGAACCCACAATCAAATTTACAACAGAAACTGAACAAAATAACGAACTTCCATTCTTAGACATTCTAATCAAAAAAGACATAAACAAATTTGAAACAAAAGTATACAGAAAACCAACCCACACAAATAGATATTTAAACTACAAATCCAATCATCCAATAATGGTAAAAAAAGGTATTGTAAAACGTTTATTTGATAGAGCCAAAATTATTTGCAATAATGAACAATTTAATAAAGAAAAATTATTCATTAAAAATGTTCTAAAAGAAAATGACTATCCTGAAACATTTATTAATAAATGTTTTAGGGATTTAGAACATCCAAAACAATCTGGAAATCAAAATCAAATTTTACCTTTTACTAACCTTTTTATTCCTTACATTCCAGGTATTTCTGACAAAATCAAACGAATAGCTAAAAAATATAACATCAGAACAATATTTAGAACTCAAAACACATTAAGATCACACTTAACTAAAACAAAACCTTACAATGAAAATGAATCTACAAGAAACGTGATATATAAAATTCCTTGCGAATGCAATCAATTTTATATTGGTGAAACCTCCAGACCTTTAAAAAAACGTATTAAAGAACACCAAAATTATTTAAGAACTGGAGACTTTCACAAATCTAATATATGCCAACACGCGTTTGATAATGATCATAGAGTCAAATGGAATGAATGTAGTATCATAGACAAAGAAACTTTTTCAAAAAGACGTAAAATAAAAGAAAGTGCATATATTAGATTAAACCATGACTCCTGTGTTGCTACATCCTCTATTAATATTGACCAAACTTGGTTAAATATTCTAGAGGAGGAGATAACACTTGGTCATATCAAACGTAACTGAAATTTCTTGTAATTTTGTTTTCATTATAAAACCCACCTTTCACTACAACAATAGATAACCTTTCCTATTGGAATGACAAAAGTCAAAATTTATGTCAATTTTTATTGACAAAACCCTTCTCAGAGTTCCATATTGAACATTATCAGGTTTAATATTTATTAAGTTGTTGTTTTCTGTGTTCTGCCGTTGTGTTTTTTCTTTTTTAGATTCTCTGAAGACGGTGGTAGATTTTCCACCGAAACGTCAGCGTTTTTAGGTAACAAGACCGAGCCTAAGTCAGTGGTCTTGTGTTGGGACGACTAGGTTAATGTTATTTTCAACTTAGTTGAAAATAGTGCGAAATTCCATTTTCCCAACAAACCTTTTTTTGTGTGAGACAGAAGACCCAATAAACCAAGAAAAAAAAAATAACAGTCTTCGTTATCAGTGTAATTGAAGTAAGTTTCATTGTAATTAACAGGATTGGAATCAGGTTCAGTGAACTGATTTTCTTGAATATTATTTACGTCTAGACTGGGGTTAATGTCTTGTTGATGTAATTCAGTTGAAGTAAATTTTTGGGTTGGTCTTTGGAATCGAGTATTTCCTGATGAAGTATCCATCGGTTCATCTGATCGAGGATTATTTCTTGAAAAATTATGGTTGTTACTGAATTGTCTTTGATTATTATTGTTAAATTGATTGAATTGGGATTGAGATCTTTGCGCAAACAATGGTGGTTTGTTATTGTTATTCATTTGGAAGTTTGGTCTAAATTGGGGTTGTTGGTTTTGATAGTTTGGTCTAAATTGGGGTTGTTGGTTTTGGTATTGAAAATTCGGTGGTCTCATGTAATTGTTGTTGTTTGTATTTCTAAATGGATTAAAATTAGACATCAAACGTGGTAACTGTGTTTGATTGTTCGAAAAATTGTTAGTGGTTGGTCTCTGATTGTGATTTTGATTAAAATTTTGATTTAATGGTGTCATTCTAGTTAAGGGTTTAAATGTCGACTGTCCATTAATTGAATTTGATCTATTTTGTGCATATAAGAAATTCTCTTCTTCAATCACAAGTGCCATTGCTTTTTCGAGTGAATTGGGGTCACGCAATCTAATATTATTTTGTAATTGTCCTGACAAACCTCTAATAAAAGTTTTTAGAGCAAGTTCTTCATAATTTCTAATTCTTAAAATTCTATCAGTGGGTTGTAAGTTTAAAGAATTTAACTTGGTAAAGATCAAAGAACGTGCATCCTGACATCTCATACCAAATGTGTATGGTGTTTCATTTTTACTTGGAGACAATGAAATTAAGTCTTGTACTAAACAATCTAAATTTCTTTGGTCGCCAAAGCTAAGTTCAAGTGCATTTTTAATGTCTTGCCATGTATTTAATTCGTTAATTCTTGAGCCAATTAAACTCAATGCTCGACCTGATAATTTCCCAATAATAGCTCTAACAATAAAATTATTAAGAATTTCATCTTCTGGTCTATAGAAAGCATTAATTAAACTTGTACAATTATTAATGAAAATTGACAATGTATGTGGATTGCCATCGAAATTAGGAATTGTATCAACATAAAGTCTTAATAGCTGGTAATTAACTTGAGTTACTGGAGCTACTGAAACTGAGGGTTCCATTTTATTAAAATTATTTTTTAAAGTTTTAACTTCTGTTTTTAAACTTCGAAAGTTTGGAAGATTAAACTTGTTTATTATTTCGTCAAGTTCATCAAAATGAAGAGCGGACTTTACTAACAACTACTTGTGCGATACAAAGTTGGATTAATAAAAGACACTTAAAACTACGGTACACTGTTACTTATACTAAACCTTATCAACTAAAGCTTGGGAAGTGCGACCAAGAGTGCTTGCGTCGAACTTCTCATATTTGTCAGGGGTTAAGGTGTCAGAGCTTTAACATTAAAAAGGGTATATTGGCCCTCCATAACTCACGTAACTGATGATATAAGTGAATCAGAACTGAAAATTGAAGGGTACCGAATCGAACTATGTAAATCAAAAAACAAAAGAACGGGTGGTGTAATTGCGCTGATCAATAATGGCATTAAATACAAAATGCGCAATAGTGAGTGCGTGCAAGATTCGGTGTGGCTGTTGTCCATTGAAGTTATTGCGGCTGAATCAAAGTATCTCCTCAGTGTGTTGTACCATTCACCACAAAAGGAAAACGCTCAGTTTGTGGAATATTTTTCAGACTACCTGGAAAGGGTAAGTGAATATGATGGAATAATTGTAATAATGGGAGATTTTAATTTCGATTTACTCAAGCCTAATTTCTATGGTACCAAACTTATGGAAAAGGTGTATTTAAAAGGGTTTCACGCAGTTGGTCAGCTCACCTACCAGAATAACTATAAACAGCGTCACACTAATTGATTATATTATTACACACAATAAATATCTACCGCATTCGGTGCATCTAACACCGAAAATCAGCGATCATAATATACTTACAACATCTTTAAATGCGAAAATTAAAGATGATAATTATGTAACAATATACAGGGACAAGAGTCATGAACAAAAACAACCCAACTTTCTTACAAAACTTCATTATAGGCAAAAACTGGAATAATGACATAACGGATGTCAATGTGCTGGCTAACTCTTTTATTGACAATTTATCATATGTCATGAATGAAATGTGTCCAATACAAAAAATTGTTACAAAAAGGCAGTACGAAGAAAAAAAGTGGATTACTAATGATATTAAAAGTATGATGAGAGATAGATACGTTTTGTATAAAAGAGCAATCATAAGCAAAAGCAACAATACTTGGAATGAATATAAGTTCATCAGAAATATAATTATCAAACAAATTAATATTGAAAAAAACAAATTCTATATAAACAAGATAGATAACAATAAACATAATGCATATGAACTTTGGAAACATTTGAAGACTCTACTTAAATTTTATTACCAGAAAAAAATCCGTCTTTGCCAGATAGGATTTTAGATGTGATAAATGCATCACTTTCAAGTGGGGTGTTTCCGGAGTTATGGAAATGCTCAACAATTGTGCCGATTTCTAAAGTGACAAAGTCCAAAACTTTTTTAGTGAAAATAACATACTTGTAAGTAATCAATCAGGCTTTCGCCAGGGACATTCATGTGAGACAGTAATTATAAATATTTGTGACGAATTCCGTAAGAGCATTGACAAAAATAATTATGTACTAGCTGTGTTTTTGGATTTCAAAAGGGCATTTGAAACGATAAATAGAGATACTTTGATTAAGAAAATGAATAAAATGGGTTTCAAAGGCACTGTAATAAAATGGTTTCAATCTTACCTGCATAATAGAACACAAACTGTAAAATTTAAAAATAGCACATCTCATTGCATTGTAATAAATAATGGTGTACCACAAGGTACTGTTCTCGGTCCATTTCTCTTTCTTTTATATATAAATGATATTGGTAAGACAGTAAAGTATACGAAAATCGAACTTTTGCAGATGATACCATGATTTACATCTGTGGACCAAACATAAGTCAGTTGCAAGATTATATAAATTATGACATTAACAGTTTAAGCAAATGGCTCTGTAGTAATAGCCTAAGTGTAAATGTAAATAAAACTAAATTTTGTATTTTTGGAAAACAACATTTACTGTCAAAACTAGACAAGAACAAAAAACCGTATTTAACACATTTGTGTTTATTTATAAAATTAAAAACAAATTATTACCATCTTACCTGTGTGGCAAAACAAGTAACTTTAGTGACTTGTTTTAGCTAACAAATGTAATACGGAATCATTAGCCACCACTGTTTTATGCAGAAGTCTGTATGAGTTTAATTGCCTACCTGTTAATATTAAAATTTGCGAAAACCTAGATAAATTTAAACAACATTTAAGAGAATATATTTTATAGAATAAGGACATATTGTTATTATTGGCTTGCGAAGTCAGTTGGTGTAATAGTAGTGACTGCTTTTGTCGTTTTTGTATATAGCTTGACTAGCTAAATAAACGATATTATTATTATTATTAATTACATTTAAATTATACTTTTCGTCGAGTTGATCGATTTCACTATCTGAAATTTCAGAATTAAAAATGTGTTCTAACCTTAAAGAAGCCCTATTTTCAAATAACTTTTTTCAACTTTTTAGACATGAAACAAAATGGTCATTTCAACGACTTACATTATGGTAGAACCCATGAGGACGCTTTGTCACTGTCTGGTGGTAAACTTCTGTATTTCCAGCACTGGCATGCAGAGGCGTGTGCTGATTCTCTCAGGCTGACGTGATGCAACACTTCCAGTTGATCCCGGATTGTTATCCTCTTTCCAGAAATCGGCTCGGTTCGATTTGTGGCAGATAGCGCGATAAAGATTTTGTAAAATCACTTCCCGGCAACGACAACTCGATGAAGACGGATTTGCACTATCCTACCGGCTGCGCCAATTAAAGCTCAATTCTGATTGAAGATGTTTTAAAAAAACGATAATTTTTTTAACATAAGGGCACTAACTAACTAGTGAACGAACTAGTTAAACGGCTACAAATAGTTAGCTTGGCTTTGACATAAGTACTGATGCTGATGCAAGCGCAACAAATGGTTTTATATAAACATTATGCTTACTGTAGCAGTTTGTAGCTTATTCGATTGGATTTAGGGACATTTCTCGTGAATAAATAATGGTTTAAGTCACTTATAGTATCAATAACGATTTAACAATACGAATTTCTGTTCGTGACAATATGTCTACACTTATAAAATGAAAACTTTTTAAGTCACCGGGATATACTCAAGCTGGAAACCATGAAATATCAAAGAAAGTATTTGAAAGTAATCTAAGACACGAGTGAATTTCAATATGACGTCAGAATTAATGTCGTCATTGCCACGTCCCATGGGACAAAGAATACTTTTTTAATTAACATCCGGTTCACGATACCACAATAATGCTAAAATTTCCATTCCACATTTCCATGCACAAGTGTACGGATACAAAATTGTGTGATGCATCTTTGGTGTACGGTTTGCCTTATGAAAACGCCAAGAAACTTGATTGTTTAGTAGAAAACGAAATTGATCTAGAGTGGCAAAAGTTTCACTTTATGCTTTCAATATCAGTGGCCTCAAAAAAAAAACTATCTAAACAGGATGTTTGATTAATTTTTATTAACTGACTAGATATAAATACATCAATACATAGACAAAAATAAAAAATGCAATATATTATACTAATAAATTTATATAAAAGACGTACTTTTACTGTATTTCAAAACATAACTGAAAAAAACTTTCTAAAATCAAGCTTGGAGAATCTGTTTTACTTTCGTTGCCTTTTAGGACAATATACAAAAACGCAATACAATTAAAATTTTAATCACATCTGATGCATAAATGTCTTTCCTGGACAATTAAGATGAACAAATTACAAACACAAATTTGCGATACTATGTCTTGCAAACAGCCTGCGGGGCATATTAAAGATTAAATAATTATTATTATGGATTAAGCATGAGGAATGTAACAGAAATATGATACAGTTTGCTGCCAGTGGTATAAAAATAAGAAAAATAGCGTTTGCAAACATTTCGTCAATTCACTAAAATAAAATTACTTGATATTCTAATATCATTTACATCACACCGTAAATGTTACTTTCCACGCATCACAAGTGCAGTCTTTAAAATTTCCGACTTCCCGGAAGAAAACATAAACCGCAGTACATTGAGAAAAATATGCTCAACAGTCAACTAAATTCTATATTTTCTACTCACCCTATGCAAGCACAGAAGCTAAAGCCATCTACACAGAGAAAAACGGAACATCCTACAATTCTATAATATTTATTTAGTAGTTGATAAATCTGAATTACTACCAAAAGTTGTTATCTCTGTCAGTATTTTTTCACGTCTAGAATTGATCTTCATAGTAAACACAGGAGATTCTAAATTTGTTGGACGGTTTCTCAGTACTACTTTTGACGCAACTAAAACGGTAAAAACAGTGCTTTTATCCTATTTACGACTAAGTACTGCTGTCCATTTCGGGATCGCTTTCTACGTCGGATCCGGAACTGACTGCCAAATCGCCGGCCATTGCGACTCTAGCGTATTCGTCTTTATCAATCGACTTGCAAAAGTGGATGGCATATTTTAGTTTTTGCTGCAGCACGTGCTGGAAAAAAAATACTCTTATATTCTCCAATAATAGATTAAAGTTTTAAAATTGTGATAATAGCTTTTCTTAATGCCTGGTTTATACCTCCAAATAAAAAAATAAATTAATTTAAATTGCATGTAAAATTAAAAGAAAATGAAAATTAATGTGGTTTATATGCCCAGTTTATACCTCCAAATTAATACGTACAATCTGAATTTAGCACTAATCTGATCAAATGGAGACTCAATTTGGAGGAAGAGATCGCAACTTTACGAAAGGAAATCATGAGTATTCGCGAAGAACCGTAGAAACCAGTCGAGACATCTCCGGCAAAATTCAACCGAATGCGATACTGAAACATTATAAGATGCCAAAGTTTGACGGGGAATCTTCGTGCGATTTATACAGAAGACAATTTGAAGTTGTTGCTATGGCTAATGGGTGGACTGAACATCAAAAAGCCACCGAGTTGGTACTGGCGTTGCAAGGTAAAGCTCTCAAAATACTTCAGAACATCCCGGGGAGTAACTACTACTCCCTTACAAATGCGCTGGAGCTAAGGTATGGGACCAAACACTTGACACCGGTGTACCAAAGCCAACTGAAAAGTAGATTGCAAGGACCATCAGAAACCCTACAAGAATATGGGACTGAAGTTGGACGGCTAACTCGACTGGCATATCCACAAGCACCCAAAGAGTGTCTGAATCAGATTGCTGTGCAAACCTTCATTGATGGTTTCAGATCTACAACTGGCGCTTCGCCTTGGCCGTTTTAACAACTTGACGGATGCCTTAGTTTACAGTCTGGAGTTCGAAGTTGCAAAGAACCTCTCCCATAAAAAGATAGTGTTAATACGCCAAATTTCCGGAAGATCAGTACCAAACGGGAAATGTAGCTGCTATGGAGTTAATTGTAAAGAAGTTTAGATGAACTTTCTCATCGTCTTAACCAGAACATCAGAATAAATCACCGGTACTCCTCTGCTAAAAGAAACATTACGTGTTATTATTGTGGACGTAAAGGACATTACCACTGGAATTGCAAACAGCAGTATCGTTTACCGACCCCGCAGAACTGGCGTAACAGGAGCAGGAAATGAAGAACCCGGAAGGACAATTACCACGATATGTAGAGGATCGTCAAGCTTTTGATAGTGTCTTAAGGCACCGGAAAGGACAAATTTATGATGGTTGGTCAAATTGCGAAGGTGACAGACAAAGAGGCTACGAAAAGAGTGAAGAGCAAGAGTAAGGAAGATATAATAAAAGGACAGCGCTCAGACCCTGATTTGAAAGTAATCAGAATATGGTTGGAGAAGAATTTGAAACCGGATTGGCAAGACATTTCCAGCCATGCACCAACACTAAATGGTTGCAATGGGATTCTCTAGACCTGCGAGATGACTTAATTACTCGAAAATGGGAAAGTCCAGACGGAAAATGCTTTGTTTACCAAATAATAGTGCCAAATTTCTGCAAAGAGAATGTGCTGCGAGAACTACATGACAGTCGCGGAGGAGAACACTTTGGAGTAAACCAGACTTTGGCTAGAATAAGAGATCGATTTTACTGGATTAACTTCAGAAAGGACGTTGAGGAATGGTGTAAACGATGTGACCAGTGTTCGTTACAGAAGGGATCAAGCACAATTCAGACAGTGGCGGCTCGTAGTAAATTTGAAAGGTAGTGCAGTAAACCAGGGCCAATTAGCGCCGCAGGCGAAACATTTTTTGAGACCACGCCCAAAATTTTAAAATATGTAATTGTTTTCAAATATTGCACACTAACGTTAGGAAATACTGGAGGCATTTTAAAAAGTCGCGAAGAAAAATAACACGTGACTGATAAGAAAAACCCCGAGTGCACGATCTAATTGTGCACACGGGCCAGCTTAAAACATCGACTGACTCTAGACAGTCGCGGGGTACAGAGGGGGCGGACGGCGGAAGTTCGACCAATCAGATTTACTATACCCATGAGCTGTGCACTTGATTTTACCACGGCACACGGTGCACGGTGGCGGCGGTGATCCGTAATTCGTCCAGATTTCGTTTATTTATTAATAAAAGCTTATTTATTTCCAAGATTAATACTTGGTATTAATAGAAAATTATTTCAATCATTATAAGATTTATAATTAAAACATGCATTTTTGGACTCAAAATTTGGGAGTGCACGTGCACATGTGCACTTATTGAGGAGCCGCCACTGAATTCAGAAACTTGAGAGGGAGAAGACGAAACCAAACAGCGACCGTATGAAGATGAGACTGGACCACAGACCAGCTGTTGGCAAATATAAAGAAGGGGATGCTGTGAGGTTGTATCAACCCAGCAGAAAGAAAGGATTGAGCCCAAAATTAGTAAAATTACAACGACCCTGGGAAGGACCATACAGGATAGTGAAGAAAATAAACGATCTAGTATACCGAATTCAACTTTCAGCAAGATCTAAACCAAAAGTAGTTCATGTGGAGAGACTAAGTCCATACAGAGGAAGGAATCCGCCATCTTGGAACCTTCAGAATGACGCTATCCGGGACGAATAGCTTTTAAAGAGGGGGGCAGTGTTACAAAGGCCTCATAACCAGATTAAGATTTCCTGAAATTTAGAGAAAAAGTGCACAACTTGGCAACACCGCATCCCAAACTTGCCCCCGTAATACGAAGTCTCAATCCTCTAGGCCTTAAAATAAGGGAGTTACCCATTTAACCCCATGTAAAATGCAAATCCACAAAACAACTACTTTTGGACATGTCCCGGTATCATTAAACTTGGATCGGCGCATCGGATGGAATGTTCGCGATCATAAATAATATGACACTGTCACTTAATATTTATGAAACCAGTGCTAAATTCCTAACCAAAATCAATGTAAACCAACGGGGAAATAACAGCTGGAATGCCCGAAACTGTTTTCAAAACTGATCACCAGAGGGAGTATCTCTTATCTTGAGACGCCAATAGCGGGAACATTCCGTACATACAGGAAAGTTCGAGAATCGATCATCCACACATTTACAGGGTGTCTCTAAAAGGTCTGTACAAAATCCTATGACATATTCCTGACATCAAAATAAGCCGATTTGAAGCAACTTACCTTAGTCCGAAATTGCTCTGTCTTCGAGATACAGGGTGGTAAAGTTAAAAAATATTTTTTTAAATATAATGTACATTTTGTAACGTATTACTTTCAAATCTGGTACTCATTAGGGGTTTTTTGTGATGCGAAACCCGAATTTGGACACATTTTTACTGCGGCCGGTAGAGGGCGCTTTACAGTGTACTTCTGATGGTTTTAAGTGACCGTAACTTCTTTCTCGGTGTAATTTTCTTATTTATTTTTTACGGAAATGATGTTTTAAACATTTTAAAGCAAAAAAGGTACTCCTGCTAAGTTGTTGTTGTCGAGATATTTCGGTTTTTAGCGTTCGATACTGTACCGAAATACTGTCACCTGAAATTTGTTCAAATTGCAAGTGTCTAAATTAGGGTTTCGCATCTCAAAAAACCTCTGGCTACCAGATTTGAAAGTAATATACAAGCTACAAAATGTACAATAAATTTAAAAAAATCGATTTTTATTTTTTAACTTCACCACGCTGTATGTCGAAAATGGAGTAATTTCCGACTAAGGTAAGTTGCTTTAAATCGGCCTATTTTGATGTCAGGAATATGTTATAGCATTTTGTACAGACATTTTAGAGACATCCTGTATAATAGTGACAAAAACTACCTTCTTCTGACATGTAATCGACTACTATATTATTCGAAGGAACAATAAACGATTATATTATTGAAAAAGTACCCAAATTACAATGCCTAAAAAATAGAGTAATGATAATGCCACTATTAATATACGGCAACCCGGCCTTGCTATCGCAGATTTCAACACAAATGAATTTTTCATCACAGACCCCTTTCGCAATGAGATCTACAATTACATATAATAATTTTTTGAAATTTTTTTCAAAATACCATCAGGAAGAAAATTTATCACTTGACAAAGATGGAAGCTTGGTTTTAAAAATAACTCAACTGAAAAAGACTCGTACAACTGTGGCGTTTATGTTGCAGACTTTTTTGCAACAAACAAAAATTGCAATCCACGTAAAATAATTTATTCGGTCCGAGTAGACCACCCATTAAAATTGTCTGGTTTTGCCGACAAAAACTCTTTGATCTCACTTCGTCTGCCCCTCCAAGTGTTGCTATTTTAAGGTTCGCGTGCCCGACCGGCCGGGTAGGGAGAGACATAAGTTAACATTTTTTAATCGAAAAGAGTACGCAATTAGAATTGGTAAGCGAGGCATCGCTGACACCGGACACCGGCACTTGTTTTTTACGTAAAACTTTCTCATTTCTGTTGCATCTCTGCAAGGAGTGAATTTATTGGTTTACCCTGTGTCAAAATTGACACGGGCCCCTATACTCTCGCATTCCTGAGTTGCTGGACATAGAAGTGACTGTCCTGTTGGTGATTGAAGCCACAACCCCTTACGCAGCCCACAACCCTGACTTGTTTAAGGGTTTGCACTATATTGGCGTGCTTTGACGGGCACAACGCTCAGGGCAGGAAAAAATCTGGTTAGCCAGGACCGGCTTGGGAATTTAAAAGGAAAAAATTCTCTGGGGGCTGACGCACGGACGGAAGACGGATTGACGTTTGACGTCAAAAAGCTGTAAGTTTTTGACTCACTTTGTGTTGACAGAAAAAATGTTCATCAAAAACTGATGGAAGTGTTGTGTTAGAAATAATATCATAATTGATTTATCATTTTCATCCCTATTTTAATTTTAAGATTTAAGGTAATTTTTTTTGTGATTTTGCGTTGAGAGGATCACTGGAGAACGGGTGTTTTGTTTATTTTACAAAATGTTGATTTTATTTTAATATATGTTATCAAAGGACGGTGCAAAATAAAACCACGGTGGAAAAATAGCCGCTTTTATTAAATTTTGGTTACGTCACAAGGGCAAATTGTGCGTCCCTAGGTAATTCCATTGATAAGTGTCAACACTGTCAAACGCGAATTAATTCAGTTTATGTAATATACTTTTTAACGCTGATTCTTTCAGAAAAGAGTTTTTTGACTTACTCTTAACTAATTCGGACGATGTTGTGTTTCTACTGCGGAACATTTGCAAATGACAGCAAACCGACCTTGAAATGTAAAAGTTTGCCACAGAATAGAACATCAAAACCAAAGATGTGCGGAACTAAATGAATTTAAGTACGGTTTGTGCGCCATATGTCAAAACTATTAGCTATCAATTTCTCCTAGATTTTTCAAATAGCCGTTATAGTCACTAAATTTTATTGTTAGTAGTATTGTAGTAGTAAAAACCCATCTAATATTAAAAAAGCGCTCCTCTTAAACTAAACATTTTACAGCCTGCCACATCCCAGGTTGAGTTGCTTAAAATTTTATTTTATTTTTTTGGAGGTTCTTGTAGACCGCGACAATAAAGTATTGGTACTTCTGAAGGTTCCTTAGGAAGTAACCAACCCATCTGAGAATATTAGAAAAGCGCTCCTCTTAAACCAAATATTCTACAGCCTGCAACATTCCAGGTTGAGTTGCTTAAAAATTAATTTTATTTTTTTGGAGGTTCTTGTAGACAGTGAAGTGGTACCCACAAGTACCAAACTTGTGGGGTATCCACAGGAAATGCCCGCCCCACCTCCGCGATTGGTTGGCCGTGTGATATATAGTAGTCTCTTATTGGTGCGGATCGAAGTGACACATTTTATGGCTGAACATTTATGGATAAGTTCACGCTAATAACAACTCATTTAAAAAAAAACAAGTACCTAAGTATACTAGGCATAATTTTTTGACAAGTGTGGCATATCATTAGTTTCGGGAGGTCTCTAGCTACTAAAAAACGAAATAAAAAGTCCAGGTTCGTATTTGAAAATTTGTAGTTGATGATGGTATCTAAAAAACGAAACGTCGTAGCTAAATACTAACATTATTTTCTTGAATAACATAAAAAGGTGCCTCCAGAAGGTGCCATTGATTTTCCAAAATAATCAATAATAAAGTGGTAAAAAAATAAAATATAAATTTATCTTTTTCGGTTTTTGTGAGATATCCTCAGATGTAATGAAAATATTTTGTATTTTTGGTTTACCAAATTATTTAGCAATGAAATGCGCAACTTTGCCTCCATTCAACTAAAGCTCTATCAACTATAGTTTCTGAGATAGCAAGCAATGCTAATGCATCGAATTTGTAACACCCTGAATAGGTGGTACCAATGCATTTTTTATATTAAGCACAAACACATGAACAGCATAACATGTTTAAAATAATGTTCTCACCTTGCACGAATATCTTGGCATTTTCAATAAAAAGAAGCAGGTGTAGCTCTCTGGCAAAAAATGATCGGGTGGCGAGTACTTGTCGATAATTTGGATCACAAAATCTCGACCACGAAAATCGGCAATCGTTCTGGGCAACCTAGTTCTGCCCCATACAAAACGCAAAAATAATGATCGCTCCTGATTTGTGAAGTCTTCCATCACTTCCCAGAACCACTGTATCAACGGCGCTGTACTGTCAATTCCTAAAACACAAAAAAAGCAAATTTTGTACTACTTTTATATATTAACATTTTTAAATTTTCTAAAAATAAACAAAAGTGCAATATTATTTTAAGTAGTTCATTTTACCAGTACCTTTGTAAGTGGCAACCGACTTCAACAAAAATAAAGGAATGTCCGGTGATCCACACACCATTGTTTCAAGCTCGTACCCACTAAAAAGACTCAACAAAGGAACGGGTACCACTTTAGACATTCCATCTCTCACAGCCTTGACTTGTTCGTCAAATTCGTGAAGTCTGTACAATGAAAGAATAAAATATTAGCTCAGTTGGAACATCGAATATGTGAAATGTCGTAGTTACCTAAAGTTTAAAGCCAGTCTCACATATTCGAGTCTATTTTCGTACGTAATCTCTTTGTATTTGGTACTCAAAGGAACGTCCGCTCCACACGAAGACGGAGTGCTAAATGGCATTTCCAGATTCTGGAAGAAAGGCTCGTTTGGACACGCATCTCTGATACAGAGAAGTCCAGGAACGTAGTCTCTATAACAATTATTATGTAAACTTAGGATTGGATTGTTTATTACTAAACGGATTAAGTTATTTTATTATATTTATAATAAAACCTTAGACATTATTGAATGGTGATAATAGTAGGTACCTGTCAATTTCAGTTAAATCAGCTGGTGTTAAATCCATTCCGGCCAGTTGCTTCCACACAGGTTCAGCTAAATTTAGGCTGAGAGGTGAGCCAGTTCGAATGGCAATACCCATTAAAACTCCCAAAAATCTGTAATAGGGACAATTACACGATAAATATGATAACAAATTTCGATGAAAACTACACCCGAGAAATTAAACATGTTCAGCAGGGGTTTCAATACCGAGATACATTTCTAGAAGCTCAGCAACGGTAAATTATACAGTGTCGGTTAAATTGAGCCTCTTTCGCAATGGACGTAAACATAATGTTTCAGTTATTTTTTTAACGCTATGTATAAGTTTTGATAAACTAGAATCTGTCAGGAAAAGCAGCATTTAATTGGGAACAAATTGCTATGTTTTAGTAAAATTATCTTATTCATTTACGTTCATAGTTATGTGGTTTGTATTACGTTTACGTTCATTGTGAAAGAGGCATCAACATTTATTAGATTCCAGTGATATCAAAAAAATACAACATTTTGGTAAATAGTATTGTTACAAAGGCCTCATAACCAGTTTAAGATTTCCTGAATTTTAGGGAAAAACGAGGGGGTCACTATACAGAATTTCCCTAAATTTAGGGGAAAAGTGTACAACTTGGCAACACCGCATCCCAGGGGTGTCCCAAACTTACCCCCCTAATACGAAGTCTCAACCCTCTAGGCCTTAAAATAAGGGAGTTTCCCATTTAACCCCATGTAAAATGCAAATCCACAAAACAGCTACATTTGGATATGTCCCGGTATCTTTATACTTGGATCGGCGCATCGGATGGAATGTTCGCGATACGAACGAACGTTGTTATTGGACGTATAGCGGGAACATTCTGTGCATACAGGAACATTCGAGAATCGGTGACCCACACATATACAGGGTGTCTCTAAAAGGTCTGTACAAAATCCTATGACATATTCCTGACATCAAAATAGGCCGATTTGAAGCAACTTACCTTAGTCCGATATTGCTCCGTCTTCGACATACAGGGTGGTAAAGTTAAAAAATAAAAATCGATTTTTTTAAATATAATGTACATTTTGTAACGTATTACTTTCAAATCTGGTACCCAGGGGTTTTTTGAGATGCGAAACCCGAATTTGGACACATTTTTACTGCGGCCGGTAGAGGGCACTTTATAGTGTACTTCTGATGGTTTTAAGTGACCGTAACTTTTTTCTCGGTGTAATTTTCTTATTTATTTTTTAAGGAAATGATGTTTTAAACATTTTAAATCAAGAAAGGTACTCCTGCTAAGAACCGTTAATGTAAACCGTTGTCGAGATATTTCGGTTTTTAGCGTCTATTTTAGTGTAATATCTGACTGATTCAGATTCTGAAAATCGGCTTTTCAAACCTTCCAATGCTTTCAGAAGGAGTTTTGTGTGCAGCATTTTGAATGGCTTTAAAAGAAAAAATAAAAGATCACCATTCTCATCAATCTGATATTCTAGAACCTGGACGATAACATTTTGTGTAAGCCCCAAATACAATTCGGCAGTTATATTTACCGGCTTTACAATTCGGTTTTTTAAAATTTTTGTCCAAACATGATATTTTTGTAAATTTTTCACCTCAGTGCTTAAATTTACATTGCTCGACACAGTTGAATACAAAATTCTATCTCTATCGCTATGAGGTAGATTGCGATTTGATATTTCAAAGCAAAATTAATCCCTATTTCAACCGTCGTTCTTTAAGCTAAGCTAAATTGGCCAATTAAAACTTTTTTACAACAAATACGGCACGTCTCTTTCGACGAATGATGCTAGTATCTTGGTTATGAGCACCATTTTGTAATTAATAATTTTCACACATGCATGTATATTGAGATTCAGATGAATCCTGTTTTTCAAAGTCGTTGCGTTATCAAAAAGCAATATGACGAGTAGTTACGGATAAGTTAATAATCAAGACAATACAAAACTAAAGCACGAGTTTTACAAAATTGTAAATAGTGTAAAAATCGAAATTCAGTACGAGTATAATAAATATATCATACCTAAACATGTTGAGATGCAGACAAGTTTTGGCTGTTGGATTCAAAATGAAGCAATCGCGATTGGCACCCGCTTCGTCTCTTCCATTTGGTGTGGGAATCAACAAAGGTAAACAACCATTTTGCAATTCATCGCACATTTCAGCTATAGATTCACTGTAACCTCCTCCGCAGTCATCTACACTTTCACCTAGATAAAAAAATTTAATAGTAATTTACAAGTATTACCAACAATGTAATTCTTAAATAATAAACTAATTAATACTAAAGATACCTACCTACAAATTCAACTTTCCATACTCGATGAGGTAGGGCAAGAGCCTCTGATGTTAATAGAGGCAGTTTGGTAACCATTTGTCCAAAAACTGATTTCATGCCATCAACTCCAGCTAATCCACCTCGTGATCGGTATTTCTTAACTTGCAACCTTTAAGTATGAAACATATATTTAACAAAAGATATAAATTTGACTTTTCGGATAAGTTAACTGTTGGCTGATGGTACAGGGTGACCCGTTTATGATTGGCCAAAAAATGATAAGGTGAACAGAAGAGGCTAAAATATGAGTATCTAACAAAATATGCGTTAGTAAAATGTCGCTGGTTTTTTTTTCAAAAAAGCTACAGCGCGGTATTGTTTTAAAATATTTTGAGAATTAATTTGATTATTCAACCACTATTATAGTTATTGAAAATGGACTAAAATTTGATGCTTGGGATTTTAGACAGTGCAAAATCATAATTAATGCGCTTAGTTTTACGATAACTAGTAGAGGGCGCCACTTACGCATATCCTTAGAGCCTAACCTAACCTTACAACTGTTTTATACGCAGTCTGAATAGAATTTTGACCAGTCATTTTGACAGATTGACCAGTTTAAAAAAACTAAGTAAGTATACATGTTTGAAATGGATACAACGAACCGTTATAGAGATATACGCTTTCATACAATTTTCTGCGAGACTACGGATAATTTAATATGGTGTTCACGGCCAACACGGATAGTATTTAACAAAATTTAAAATGAATTATGTATCCATGATACATCAATATACCAACAAGTCAACATTAGATGTACTGGAGAAAGTAAAAGAAATCAGTAGACATCGCAGTGGGTTAGAGAATGACCAAGCGCGTCAAAATAGTGGCTGAAAGAGCATGCTCTATGTACCTCAATTTAAAGAGGACAATGCCAATGGCAGGAGAAGCGAGCTTAATAGAGACAATAAACTAATTCTCGTGAGTGCAGTCAGATCAGCCAAGACATCAGTTGCTGGACGATAAATGACAGCACTGAACACCCGACTATGACCTCACCCGGATTTGACAACACCCGATCATGACTTTAACTTCAGTTTAGAGTAAGTTATTACTAACATTTTCTGTTTTTATGTTTCAGGTAGCAACCATGACCAATCTAGCCAAGATAAAGAAGACCACCCACACCAATGACTTTCCGCCGGGTGGCGAGATTTTATTCTCAAAACTTGGGTATAACCCAACCGTAGCTAACTCGGTGCTAACCGGGTCTGGCTACACCTCCCAGATTTCCCCCCTCCTGCCTACTCGAATGATTGCTGCAAACATCATTCTCAGAGGATAAAAGTCATGGTTTGCGCGCTTAATACATAAATAACTATTAAACTAGTTTGAGATTCACAAACTACCTTTGCAAGCACTACATTTTCCAAACACATACCTGTTTAACTCCACCACGGGTCCATGATGTTTTTCTCGAACCATGGTCGCCTGCACAACTTTTCTAAACGTGGCTTCTTTGATGTAATATATCAAAATATTCCTTAAGTTGTGCAAAGAATCTTCACCGGTTATAGGAAACATCGCAATACAAGGACAGATCAGTTCAGTAAAATGATGCAAAAGTACCAGTCGTCTATGCAAGACCCAAGTGGGAATATCTTGTAAAAGATCATATTCGATTGGGGATACTGATGGCAACCGCGCACTTGCCGAACTGTCAGTAGACCACGCCAAAGTGTGGGCCGAACCACAAGCAACGTTTGTAATTTTTTTCACGTTTGCCTGAAGAGAAGTTATCAATCGCGGCCTCTGTATTCCATTCGTAGTGCCATCTCCTAACTGACCTTCATCGTTATCACCCCACGTGAATACCTTGAAATAATAAGTTTATCATGACGCAGGGTGTCCCGTACACACATAATGAAAAAGGCACTTTAACATACTTTAGATCAAAGATTGACGATTCAATTTAACTGTCATTAGAAAAAAGTCTCTGGTCATACTGCTACAGAGTGTAATAAATGTTCTTAAAAAACAGTTCCTATAGCCTATTCGCGTTCTTTTTGGATCCACTCTATCCATGGAATTTTCCCTTTATAATATATTGGTTCATGATTCAAGTCACCCTGAACGTTGTTACCAGAATTGTCGATACTTGGATTACTTTAATTGGGAAATGTAATTCAATTACTTTCTTATTTAAGTAATTAAACTACTATGTATAATTGAATTACTTTTCAAAAACAATATTTTTTTAATTACTAAACAAGTATTTTCTTTTGGTAATTGATGTTACAGCTCTTTTAGTGGTTCAACTACTTTCACAGTAAGTAATTCAATTACTGTTATCATTAATAAGTTTTTCGAGCCTTATAGTATATTATTAACCAAGGTTTAGACAGAAGCTTTTATTGACCGTATGTCAAGAATCATTTTTTCCACTATTAACCATATTTTTTATGGACCTTTTATTGAACATTTATTATATTATATGAATGTAGTTTATTACCTTAAAAATAACTTCACTTACTTCAGTACGGAGCCACAACTATAAGAGCATAACCTACTCGATTATTTTGCATATTAGAATGATGAAATATGAAAGTTATCCGGGCTTATAAGCCGTGGTCCAATGGAATTTTTTCCTAACGTTTCGTCTACATGTGCGGCGGATATTATCAAAGGATGACGTAACGGTCGTTGCACATAACGGTTACGCATCGGATTTAACAAGGTGATATCTTCCTTTCTGTTGATGATGTTCTCGTGGTTAAGGATCTCAATGGGTTCTCTAGTTAATCTAGGGTAGTAACGTTGTGATCGATGTAAAACCTCCACCTGTTCAAAACAAATATTGTGCCCTCTAGAAAGTGCATGTTCAGCCACAGCTTATTTCTCGGTCTGTCCAAGTTTGCAACTTCTCTTGTGCTCTACTATTCTCGTATTGACACTATGTTTAATCGTTCCAATATATACGGATTCACAGCTGCATGGGATCCTGTAAACTCCAGAAGCTGGTAAAGGATCCCGTTTGTCTTTGGTCGATCTGAGACTCTGTTGTATCGTGCGTGTTGGTTTAAAGACCGTCTTGACCTTGTGCTTCTCTAAAATCCTTCCAATCCTATTCATGATCTTGTGTATGTATGGCAAGCAAGTCCAACCAACTTTCTCTTCAACATCCCCCGTTTGTTGTCTACGTAGTTCGATGTTTTTTGGGCGAGTGGCTCTGTTGAATTGTTGTCAACTGTACCCGTTCCATCCGAAAACCCTTACCAGTTGTTTAAGCCAACTCTGATGGTCCGCAAATCTTTCTTGTCCGCTCCGATAGGATTTTAATCACTCCTCTTTTTTGGCTAGGGTGATGATTAGATCCACTATTGAAGTAACGATTCGTGTGTGTTGGTTTTAGATACACCGTGTGGGACAGTGTTCCATCAAGTTTCCTTGTCACCATAACATCTAGGAAAGGTAGACGTTCTTCTTATTCAATCTTCATAGAAAATTGAATTCTTGGATTTATGGAGTTTAGATGTACCAAGAACTTCTGCAGTTCGTCTTTACTGTGGCTCCAAACTACAAAGGTATCGTCAACGTATCGAAATTAGCACTTTGGTTTGTTTGGAACGGTGACGAGAGCATTATTTATTTCGAATGTTTCCATAACATAGTTTGCTATTACCGGACTGAGAGGGCTTCCTATTGCTACACCATCATTCTGTTCAAAGAATTCACCCTGCCATTAGAAGTAAGTGGTGGTTAGGCATTGTCCAAACAATTTGGCAATGTCCAGTGGAAAGCTTCCCACCGGTATAAATACGACCAACGCTCCAGCAGTCGAGCCTAGAGAAACAATTTCAGGAGAACGACATCGACGACGATGGCTGCCGGACGACCAGCCAATCCGGCACGCAACGTCAGAGGAGCTACAGGAAATCCTGCGGCACCTCAACATCAGAAAGGCACCTTGGGAAGAGTGGCAGAAGTTATCATCCTCAGGAGGCTAAAGGAGCAAGAAGAGGACCTGCACGTCATCCCCGACGAGCAATTTGGATTCCGGAGGACACTATCAACGGAACTCTAAGTCCTGAGGATGACCGAGTACATTACGGAAGGATTCAACAGGAAAGAAGCGACAAGAGCCGTGCTGCTAGACGTCTCCAATGCCTTCGACAGGGTTTGCCACAGAGGACTTCTAATAAAGATGCTTCAGCTCGTGGCTTTCGAGTCAAAATCGACAGCGTCCATTCAAGTTATACGGAAATGGAAGCAGGAGTGCCGCAAGGTGCAGTACTGTCGCCATTTCTCTATAACATTTATGTTTCAGATCCGCCTAGAACTCAGCGAACCAGCTTAGCACTCTAAGCGGATAACACTGCGATCATGGCCCGGAGCAGGAGCGGCCGACTCCTGACCCGATACCTGCAAGAGGAGATCACAGCATTGGAGAAATGGTGCAACACATGGAAGATTGACCTAAACGCGGAGAAAATGCAGACCATAATCTTCAAAAGAAGACTAAAGTTGAGGATAGAAGGCAACGTCAGGTTAAAAGACGTGGACATAGAGTGGCGCAACGAGGCGACGTACCTTGGGGTCAAGTTGGACCAAAAACTCACGTGGGGTAGCCACACAGAATACGCCAGACAGAAAGCCAGAGCGACCAGAGCAAAACTGTACCCCATGACATGCAGGACATCGAAGCTGGCACTTCGGAGCAAAGTGACGCTCATCAAGACGGTTCTTGATGGGCCTACGCGGCCAAACCGCACCTGAAGAAACTCCAAGCTGTGGAAAACATTGCGCTTAGGACAGCGGTGGACGCCCCATGGTACGTCAGAAACGTGGACATCCAGCGAGACTTGAAATTCATCACCGCAACTGAAAGGATCAAACAGAGCGCAGTGAAGATATTCCAAAAAGCGGAAAGCAGCGAAAATCAGTTACTGCGAGAGGCAGTAAACTACGACCCGGAGCTAGAAGCACCCCACAAACGACCCCGATACCAGCTACTGCATAACGGGTAACGGTATTAATAATAATAAGTTGTCTTTCTGTTTCAGATAGATAACAATTCAGGACCAACCAGCCAAGAAGAGGACCGCAAATTCCCCCAAGACCTTCCCCCCGGATTGCGAGAACTCATTCTCAACAACTGGGTAGAACCTTTCCGCAGCTAACCTGGTGCTAACTAGGCTCTGGCTGCACTCCCGGCATTTTCCCCTGCTTTGCTATGCAAAAGGGGGAAAACCATCCCCCACTCACCAGACCCTAACTCCCCAAAACTTTAGAATGTAAAAACAGACGGACGAAAGCCGGCTGTTTGGATGCGGATGTAACTCTGGGAACTTCCCGAAAGGGAAAATTCCTGGACTTGCAGCGACTTCCTCTTCCAGACCTATCTTTTGGTCTACGGCGATGGGAGGGTAAAAAGCAGTAGTCTTGCTTGACCCGTCTATCTGAGGCCGTATTCCCTGCCAACGAATACAGGCGCGCGCGCACAGTCGAGCCAGTCATCGTCGAGAGGTACGGAAGAGCACTTCTACCGTTACGCCATCGCCTTTGATAATGTCCGCCCCAGATGTGTACGAAACGTCAGGAAAAAATTCCATTGGACCACGACTTATAAGCCCGGATAACTTTCATATTTCGGTTTTGACCGGGCCTGAAGCCCTTCATAGTATATTAAAATGATATGTTAGTAATTACGGAGAATAAAGGTACAAAAAAAAGTAATTAAAACCACGCTCAGTATATGAAAAGTACGAGTATATATTAATACATCATCTGAAAGGACAATGCATGATTTTCTACAAAACTAATATGGTTTTGGGTCAGCAAGTTGGTGCAAGACACAAGACCTCAAAAAAGGTTACAATAATAAATAATAACAAACATGTAATAAACACGACGTTCTTAGTGGCCGTTTTCTGAGCCCTACCTTTAAGAGTTTCTTGAGCTTTTAAAAGCTTTAAAACGTTTTAAAGCTTAGTTTTAGGGTGAAATTTATAGGAATCCATCTTGTGGAGAGTTTTAATTGCCAACCATCCCCGAAGCACTTGATTGGTTACCTTCGGAGACAGGTCAACATAAGCACTTTAAAATGGGTCGGTGGGTTAAAACATTCTATTTTAACTCATGTATTGGAACATACCTAGCCGATCTTAGCCCATTTATCCCCAGTAGTGCGTTAGCGAACCAGGACAATTTTTTTTATGTAAATATTTTTATTTTTGTAAGCTAATTTGCCAGTAATACTTCAAATTACTTGCAAAGTATTGAGAAATTATACGTATATTAAATGAATATTACTAATTTTAAGAACTTATTGTCTTGACTAAATGTTACGTCATAGAGCCTTCTGCTTGATTAAGGCCGCATTTGGTTTCACGTTCGATGGAGCGAACAGAGCTTTTTTGACGTCACAATGACGTAATTTGACAATTGGTCAAATTATGGTTTTGCCAAATTACGCCATCGTGAGGTCAAAACGCTCAGCTCGCTCCATGGAGCTTGAAAACGAATCCGGCCATGCCGGGTTTTTTCAATAAAAAATTATAAAATTATGTCAATTTTTATTGCCAAAACCTCTCGTAGCTTCTCGAAGCTCTAAATTGCTTCACAATCAGGTTTAATATTTACTAAGTTGTCGTTTTCTGTGTTCCGCCAGTGTTTTTATTTTTTAAATTCTCTGAAGACGGTGGTAGATTTTCCACCGAAACGTTAGGTTTTTTAGGTATCAAGACCGAGCCTAAGTAAGTGGTCTTGTGTTGGGACGACTAGTTGAAAATAGTGCAAAATTCTATATACCTATATACAGGGTGTCCCACGACGAAAGACATCGATTGATATTGGAAAAAGTATAAATAGGAGAGTTTTGAAAATTTGGCAGGATACTGATGTGGGCATGCCCAATCCAACTAAAATATTTTCAAGATGGTTGCACTTCCGTTTATACCGGAAGTCGATCACAACTTTCTTATTTTAAATAGAACATCCTATATATTATTACATATTTGGATTCCTCACAAAATTCCACCAACTTCATTCAGACCAACTTTTGTATAGAATGCCCTATGCCTATCTCTAGCCGTTTTCGAAATATTTGATGTTTTTCCAAAAAAGTGACAATTGCAACGCTCAACATATTTTTGTACTATGTTAAAACCGTATTTCATTTTGTAATGAAACTTTGGGTTATTGTAAATAAAGGATCGTTTTATTAAACTGAGGGTGCGTAATGACTCATTTGTATACAGGGTCGTCAAAAAAAAATCATAAACTTGCCACTAAAAAAAATGAAAAATCTCAAGTTTTTTAAATAGAAGCCCACATTTTTTATGACGGAATCATTTTGAGCATTAAAAATTACTATAAGTTTCAATTTACTTGCCTATACCTAAATCCAACCCATTTCGTTTTATTTGAGAATAAATTTTTTTTTATTATGCTGCACGGTTGGGATTATGTGGTGTTCTAGTTGGTCATGCTTTTGACATACGGTGATATTGGAGACCTGCAGGGCATGTTAATAACACTAGTTTTGAGTGTTTTGACAACTGCAAATATGCCGTCGCGGTTACGTTATTCAAACCAAGATTACTTAAATCAGCAGTCGGATTGCGAACACTCGATACGAAACGAGTCTGTCTCGAATCATGATTGTAATTGCTGTTTTGTGATACTCTGTGAACTCAACTGAAAACAAGTCAGACACTAAAGAGAACGCTTTATCAAATATGCTATCAAATATTTCACTTTGTTTCGAACTCACAAAGTATCAAAAAAAATCATTTAAAATCACGATTCGATACCAACTCACTTCGAATCGAGCGTTCGCAATCCGACTACTGTTTATTATTTACGGAGAATTTGATAAAGTTGTGAGTAGAACATGTGAGGTATTTGCCGCTCGTTATCCAGAAAAACCAAAGCCATCACCAAAAGCTGTCAAGCAAATAATTGAAAATTTTAAGAATACGGGATATGTGAAGATAAAAGCTATTAAAACAAAACCAATCCTTAATAATACAAATGTAGAAATTGCAATTTTGGGCTATTTTGTTGCAAATCCAACTTTAAAAATGGTGAGGTTTTGTTTTTTGTTTATCAATCCCAATCCTCTGACCGGTTTCGCCGTATTACGGCTCATCAGAGAGGCTATAGGGCTTGATAACCAAAGAACAAAACCTTCGTTCCAGTATAGTCAACTGGATGCCAGAAATGATAGTTGTGTGCAACATCTGGTGACATCTGTACTCAACTCTATGAGTTAGAAAAAACAAAAGAACAATAAAAAATTGTATATTTGTATTTTCTCTCTGATGAGCCGTGCAACTATCTTGAAAATATTTTAGTTGGATTGGGCATGCCCACATCAGTATCCTGCCAAATTTTCAAAACTCTCCTATTTATACTTTTTCCAATATCAATCGATGTCTTTCGTCGTGGGACACCCTGTATAGGTATGTCATGGCAGTACAGATTATAGAGTAAAGGTGAGTTGAGGTGAACCTTGCGGTAATCCCTGCTCAGGACTGAAGGAAAAGGAGAGTGTGTTGTCTATTCGAACGTGCAGTTGTCTGTCTTCCAGTTAGTTTCTGACAGTGTAAAAGTAGGTATTGTGGTGTGTTAAGTCTATGTAGTTTGTAGAGTAGTCCCTTATGCCAAACACTGTCAAAAGCTTTGTTTATGTCCATGAATAAACAAGCCGATTTATTGTTGTTGAGGTGTGTTTTTTGTATGTTGTTGGTTAAGATGAAAAGTGGGTGTATAGTCGAGTGCTTTGGTTTAAAACCAAACTGGTATGGTGGTATATGTTGTCCGATCTGTTCTTGAAGTCTATTTTTAATAATAAGTTCAAGCAGTTTACTAAGTACTGGAAGTAGTGTGATGGGTCTGTAATTTTGTGTTTGTGTGTTGTCGTCCAGGTTTTGGAATGGGTATTATTATATCAGTTTTCCATGTATCCGGAATTGTGTTGGATTTTATGCAGTCGTTAAGTGAGTCTAGTATGAGTTAGTGGGTTTTACAGTATTTCCATGTTTACATATGAATTGCCAGTCTCTGTATGTTGGTTTTTGTTTCTACAAACATGCAGCAGTCAGTTTCGTTACGTTCAATGTAATTGTAGATTAAATGTTTCTTGTTGTTCAGTCCGTTAATGTTGACGTAAAGTAGTTTTAGATTGAATGTTCTATGTTCGTAATTGTTTGTCTGAGTTGGTCTTGGGGTTCTGTCGGGGAATTTTTGTTAGGGAGGAGCATATCAAACATAAGTATATACATGTGATTGCCAAAGAAGACAACCGAAGTGTAGATGTCATAATCTTCCACAAACCGTTTGAGCATTTTTTTCAACAGTTCTTCACGATTGATATTAGTGGGTTTGTTTAGTTCATTCAGAAAGTACATCTGACACCTCGACTGTCCGCTTATTAAGACACTTAATTTTGACGTTGGGTATAACGTTGATCGGTGTGGTCGACCTCTTTGGATACTTCATGCTCCATGCAGAATGATCGTCAGATTGGCAGGCAGCACATTTGGGGGGTAGTGGAGACTTACAAGAACCGGTCGCATGCGGCCCAAAGCATTTGGTGCATTTGACCGGCGTCCTGCAGTTCTCCGTCCGGTGTTCAAAGGAGTTGCACCTGCTGCACGGAGCAGGAATCGGGGCTGGTGGTTTACTTTCTACCACTCTAAATACGCGTCCAAGAAAGTGTACCGAGCGGTCATTCATGAGCTTCTCATAAGTAGTGAGGTCGCCAGTTATGAGTCGCATCATCAGAGTTGGGCTGTTTCTCTCCCTAGAGATTATACGTTTGGAGAATCTGACTTTCAGACCCAAGTTGTCCAGATGTTTTAAGAACATTTCGTCTGTAATATTTAGGTCTACCCCAGTAGCCACCACAGAGTAGGATGGTGTGATATTACGGTTGGTTTTTTGATGTTGAAAAGTTGCTGGGTTGTCAGTTAATAGTAGTTTAAATGTCGTGATTAGATTGTCTTGTTGGAGATGATGTAGAATCTGAATTGATTTGTCTTCGTCGTTCGTTTTGATTACGAAACAACTTTCCTGTTTAATTATGATGTCCTTGTTGTTGGGCTTCAGTTCTCCCCACTTTAATGCGAGTTGAACCCAGGTAGTTGTTGGTGCAGCATTAACAATGAAGGTGTGGCTGAATACCGGATGTTTATTGTGTGGAGCTCTTGTAGTTGGTGGTTGTATTGTTGTAGGAGTTTTGGTCATATTAGATGTTCTCTAAGCGCAATTCTCTTGGTGTCCTGAGTTGGTGTTGTGGGAGTAGGGACTGGATTTTTTGGTTTCCAACCACGTTTTTTAGACGCTGGTTTAATAAAACCACCGTCCTGGGAGCCATAGTCCGACGACTCGGAATCCTGGGAGCCCCCAGAGTGCATCCTTCTGATTATTATAACTTTAGTTGCATGTCATCAAGGTGAAAATGAGCGGCGTTGTCAATGTTATAAAAAACAAACCGAAATTGAAGAATATGATTTTACTTTCAAATGTGACATGGAATGTCAGAACCGTGTTTGTTTACATTTTGAATTGAATTTGCAGAAAGGTCTGAGTGGTTTTTAGTGTTTAAATTAAACTTTTGGGGTATTGAGAATGAGGGAAGCATAGTTTAATCGTGTTTAGAAGACCCTGAGTTGAGGGGTTTCAGATCTGATGTGTTTTACTCGGCATCTGTGTTTAAACTTTGAATAATGATGACTCGTTAGACACGTTTATTTGCGTAGATTTTCAGGTAGGGGCTTAACAATTCAATATTTTTTATTGGTTGAATAAGCTTACTCATGTTAGTAAATAAATGGTAATACACCATTTTTAGATCAAACTATAAACGTAAGCTCCACACAAAAATCTAATAGAATAAAGTTGCTTGGAGCCAGGATTCGATGATATTGGTATAACAGACAACTACGTGACAGGTTGTTTATCCACAAGTAAACCGGTTAATGACAGGAACATAAAACAGGATTACAAGTCACAACAAATTTCGAAAACGCTGATATTTACGTCAAACACTTTGAGACGTATAACGATCGGGTGAGATAATCGGTGATCGGAATAGACCGGTATCAAGAAAATCGAAAAACAGACGACAACATTGCGCACTATTGCCAACATAAGATGGGTAATTTAAATTTCCGTATCTATGCAATGTTATTGTCCAGTGAGTTCGGTTGGCAATAGAATCACCTGTGTTCTGACGTGCAACTAAAGTTATAATAATCAGGGGCTAGTAAGATATTGCTTATGGGATAGATTTTGGTAAAACTACAATAGTTCCATCTGCCCGCAGTTTACAGAAGTCAATCTACTTTAAGCTCGAGAACGAATGACAATACAGGTTTCTTTTATATCGCGGCAAGTGTTTTTGCACTAATTTTTAAAAATCAAAAAATCAGGTTCGACTTTAAAATTTAATCGCCACTACAAGGTCAACTGCAAGCGCGGCTACCGACTATTCCAGTCGACCGAGTTGACTTAAAATATATTATATTATATTATATATTATATTTTAAGTAACAGATGTCGCCACGTTATTCCGCGATGTTCTACGATGGAAAATTTAAAAATAAAGGAATGGTTTAATTTCATTTTGTTATATGGCTCAGCGCATGCAAAACAAGTCGATGTCGCCCTCAACGAGACAAGCAGAATCATCACCGGATGCTTGAAGCCGACTCCCCTGAACAAAATCCACCACCTAGCTGGCATCGCTCCTCCTGCCATCCGTAGGGAAGCAGCTGCACTCAAAGAGCGATCCAAAGCAGCAACATCTAAACGCCACCCCCTCTACGGCCTTCAACCGGCCCACCAGCGACTAAAATCAAGGCGAAGCTTCCTGAGATCGACAGAAGATTACGAAGAACCTAAAACCAGAGTGGACCTCTGGAGGAAGACCTCAAATCAACACTGGATGAAGCCGAATGAAGAGCTGGCACCAGGAGGCGGTGAAAACTGGGAAATCTGGAAGGCGCTGAACAGACTGCGGACGGACACGGCGAGATCGAAAGTCACCTTAAATAAGTGGGGCTACCCCGTGGACTCCGATCTCTGTGATTGTGGAGAACTGCAAACCACGCAACATATGTACACCTGCCCGCTGTGCCCCGCTAGATGTACCATAGAGGACCTTATGGCAGCAAAGCCGAACGCAATTGACGTCGCCCGCTTCTGGGCACAAAGTGTTTAGCTCACGTCTGTGATTATAGACATTTGATATAATGTGTTAATTAACTAGTATGTATTTATTGTTATATAATGATGCTTCTGACACGAATAAATAAATAAATTTTGTTATACAAGGCCTATATCTATCTACAACGGTTTTCGAGATATTGAGGTTTTGAAAAATGACATTTTTAGATTTTGGAGTGTCATAGCCCTTAATCAGAATGAGATAGAGCAAAACGGCTTGCATGTTCCTATCTCAACCTTTTGGGGTCGACCTCTACCTTTCTGGGGTAAACCTCTTCAATTGGGATGAACAAACTGAATGCGAAACAAAACGTTTGCCTGATTTTCATTTCATGTCTGAATGCCAAACACTACTTCTGTTAAACGGCGATACGCAGTTCTATTTCAAAAGTAATAATATAGAAATTTAGCACCATCGTTAATATAATAAGTAAATTAATTTCAATGTCAAAACTACAACTTTTGGTAATTGGAAATGCGGATGGGCGTGGTTGTTTCAACAAAACATGAGCGTTAGTTAAAAACAAAATCACAGCAAGTTTCACTAAAATCGGTCAAAATAAAGTTCAGTCACATCAAAAAATGGACTTTTTTTCAAGATCATCAATAACAGAGTAGAATCAGAGACCAATGACGGTTACCTTCCCTAAATCGTCTTCTTTCGATCTAGAGTTGATCATGTGCATATTAAATTCGCAATATTAAAAGTAACCATTATTATTGTCAAAAAGCAATTCTATAAAAAAAACAAGATAAAGAAATATTTTTATTACCTCTCCATCATCGGAACACGCCACACAATGTAACGACCCAGTAGCTATTGAAACTATCTTCTTCCCTTGCAAAGCGGCTACTTTTTTAGGCCGCCGTATATGATCGGTAGTGCCATGACCCAAACGATGATAATCACCCTTGCCCCAAGTATACACACTGCCGGATCGAGTCAGCGCTATCGAAAATTGAGACCCACATTCCACTTTGACCACTCCAAGACCTGCTAGGCTCTCAATTTTCATAGGTATTTTACATCCGTCTGATCTAAATAGAATATAAAAGTCAGAAAGAAGAGCTATGGACAAACAAAACACAAACCCTCCTCTTCCCAGTTTTCCATAATCGCCATCGCCCCACGACCATACGTTGTCATCATCCGTGATGCAAAGGGTCTGAGCGTCGCCTGATCCGCAAGCGACTCCCACTACTTTATAACCGACTAAAGCTTCCACAAGTTTGGGTTTCAATTGGTCCTCGCTGTCTCCATGTCCCAACCTACCATATCTCCCTTTACCCCACGTGTATAGGTGACCGGAAGCTGTGATTGCGGCTGAATGTGCGCCTCCGCAAGCAACATCAATGACTTCAAATCCTGTAAATGTATTTAGAGATAGTTAATTTTAATTTTAGAGTAAAAATACTTAGGATTCACTTTTCAATCCTATTATTGGATAAAACAAAATTGGCAAGTTTTCCATTAAGGGGGACACTCACGATACTGCGGCGTCGCACAGTGGTAGCAGCAATATTATTCCGCTGCCAAAAGTCAAGTAAAAATAGTATATTCTATATTAAGAGCGGAAAGTATATATTTGCCGCTTGCACATGAAATTTGCAGCTTGAGGCGAAGCCGAACGCTGCAATCATGTAAAAGCGGCAAAAGTACTTTTGGCTCGAAATATAGACGATATTTTTTCGACGACTGCTGTGGGGTGGATTAGAAGGACAACTCACATCATTTTCGTCGCTCGAACTCATTGTCACCGATAAATCACTTTGACGGAATGTGGTTATTTCAAACAGGTATGTCAAGCGTTGTTATGGAAACGCCGAAAAAAGTTGGTGAGTAGATTGTTAGTAGAAAGCGAAAACGCTCTAGAGCAGAAAATCTCTTTCTGCTCGCGCGCGGCAAATAACCCCTTTCTGCTTCTAAATGGAAGCGTACATGAGGTACTTTCAAAGTAAGTCGTCGAAAAATTATGTTTAAATTTTAGTTTTTCTATAGTTCCTATTAGAAAACTTTCCTAGTAAACTAAGAATACTGAACAAAATATAAAAAAATACCTTTTTGTTCAAACGGACGTGAAGTACTCACTTCACGTACAGTTTAGCGGCCGTAAAATGCACTTTTACGGCCCTACGTCCAAAAAAAAATACAGGGAAAAAGTAAATTAACAATCACTATGTCACCGTCTACGCTTATTATTGCTTGCTGGTTACGATTTCTCTATGTGACCACTGTGTGCACCAATTACAGCAGTACACCCATCCATATCAGTACAGCAATCTTCGTCTCCCAATTTCATTTTTGCGTACCTAAATGAAAAAATGGAAAATATTTCTGACAAGAGTCAGTCTATTATTTAACGTCACATCAACAATGCATAACCAGCAAACTTAACGATAAACGTCACCGGGATTGCTAGACCCTTCTCATTTTATTTATCAAAAATTAAGAATTTCTAAATAAATATCGTTTGAACAAAAAATTTTGTGTACAGGGTGCTGCATTTTCGATGGTTTTACGGGATACAGAGAAAACGGTAATAGATAGAAAAAAAGTAGCATACGTGTTCCGATCTCATTTTCCGAGCTGAGATGACTGGCGAAGAGTGGGCTGCGCAAACTTCTTTTGTTTCAAAGATACGGGGGGTTTTTGAAAAATGGTCATTTTGGAACCTCCTCTGTATTTCATTTGCTATAAAAGTTATTAAAAAAATAAAAACGGGATCTGGTAAAACTTTTCACGTAGAATCCAATGACGTAGCCGGTTTTTTTTCTATTACGTTTAGTTTTTGACATATGGCAGTAAGTTACATATTTTTAAATGGAACACCGTATATATTTGTACGTCATTTAATTCTGTTAATTTTTACCTTTTCAACAGTGTATTACAACATATAAGTTTGTAGAGGTTAATCCTCTTATTTAAAAAAAAGTCGTTTGCTAAGTTAAAAAAATGCCAATATCTAAAATACGAAACAAAAACAATCGGAAATCATATAAACTAACACATCAGAAAATTCAATATTTTTAATAAATCCTATAATTAAAAAAATCTAAATTACAAACAGTTCTACCGTCGCTTTAATAAGAAAAGTGAACATTTTTATTTTCTACTATTTTTAAGGTTGAAGTTAAAAAAACACTGTTTATAAACGACATGTAACATGTTAATATGAACATAGCCAAATTTTGTTTCGACTGTGGGTATTTTTATACATATTATTTAGCCCGTTTTTGTTAAAGAAACGTCTTTTTTCTAATTACCAAGATTAACATTTACAAACTTATATGTTTTAATACACCGTTGAAAAAGTAAAAATCAACAGAATTAAATGACATAAAAATATATAGGGTGTTCCATTTAAAAAAATATAACTTACTGTCATATGTCAGAAACTAAACGTAATAGAAAAAAACTGACTACGCCATTGGATTCTACGTCAAAACTTCTACCGGAAACCGTTTTTCCTTTTTTGATAACTTTAATAGCAGATGAAATACAGAGGAGGTTCCAAAATGACCATTTTTCAAAAACCCCCTGTATCTTTGAAACAAAAGAAGTTTGCGCAGCCCACTCTTCGCCAGTCATCTCAGCTCGGAAAATGAGGTCGGAACACGTATGCTACTTTTTTTCTATCTATTACCGTTTTCTCTTTACCCCGTAAAACGATCGAAAATGCAGCACCCTGTACACCTCGGCCGTGAAATAATTTTTTCGTCCTCAAGATTGTTGTCCTCGGCCGTAAGACGGCCTCGGACGCCAAACTTTCTTTCGGCCGAAAAAATACCATTTCACGGCCTAGGTATACAAATAACTATTTATCTACTACTAGCACGGAAATGATCCATTACATAGCTTCCTTTGAGTTACGTAATAAGGGATTTTACAGTCACTAGTGCGATAATAATTGATTTCTTTGCACTAATGCGGTAAATAACTCTAAAGAGTACAATCATTATTGCACTAGTGACTGTAAAATCCCTCATTACGTAACTGAAAGTTAAAGTTAAAAATTGATAATTACTGTGTTAATCGTAGATAAAATTCTGTATAATACTCGTGTAAGTCGTGTGGTATGGCAAATTAATAGACTCGTGTGATCACCACAACTCGATATAATGCTTCTGGTGGCTATAAAAATGCTATATACCACACTAGTAATGTAAATAACTATTATCATATCAGCACATTTGTTATCACATACCTTCGCATTTCGCTAAAAACTTAAATTTCATTATTTTTGTGTATCAAAGAATTTGTAATTTTTTTATTATATTAGTTCAGAGGCGCTGATTAATAATTTGTTTTTTCTAGGATTGAAGCAAAAAACCTTTTCTTACAATGAAATAATATCACTTATAGATTTCCAAAGAAATAAACTATGGATATGTTTTTACCTCGAGACTTTGACACATTTAAAAAAATAAGTAATGCACAAAATAGCTTGCGACGCTTTACGACTCTTCAATTTTAGAACTGATGTAACCTCTAACCTTTCTCCGTATCTATCAATATTTCGGCAGTTGCCAAAATTTGCCTATTTAGATTTTATATCGTATTTAAGCCACTAATAAAGATATCCTGTATTAGAGAGATATGGTAGAAAACTTTAGTGACTGCTTTTTAATAACTCCAGGCTGTTAAGGTAAAAAAGGTCAGGCAGTGTTTATACAATTTTGTAGTACTATGGAGATGTCAACTATAAGGAGTTGTTATTTTAAATTCTAACCTAAGAATTGAAACGAAAATCGCCGAATATGATACGGAATTAACCGAAGTACAATAAGGACTCTTTAAAGCCAAGCATGACCAAGTCTTATTTTACGGCAGGCACAATCCCTATTAGTGGCTCGCCTTATTAAAATTGAAAAACGCATGCTCAGATTTCAACATAAGGAGGACACTATTAGGGACAAGGCTTGATTTGCACATCCATATCTCTCTAATCTCTGCTTGTACCTTACAACACAGATTTATCAAGCGTATGTGATGGAAAAAAGCTGTAAATTTTTATATGAGTGAGTAGTTTTTTTTTATATAAGTGAGTAGTAGTTTTTCATAAAACTTCTTGGTATTTAAAAAATTTGAGAAAATATTAACTAAAATTTAAGGTTTTATTGGGTTTTTGTAAAATTCTTTTTTTTTTCCTGAAATTAAATAGTGAATTACTAAAAATGTGGCCATGTTTTTTTTTACAAACAGATAAAATTATATTTTTATCAAATCTCAAAGATCCGAGCAAATTTTCACTTATTAAAAGTAGTGTTTTATATTATGACCGCGGGCATCCATAAGAACGTACCAATGTGCGTCGTACGACAGGATTGTATGACGCCGTTATACGATTTGATTGAATGACGAATAAGAATCAATGACATATTAAGAGAATGGACCGATCTTTTGTTTAACGAGTTGACGCCACCACTGTGCGACAGAGACAAGCATAGAAAGATGGAGATAGTACAGGACAAGGATAGTAGAGAGTGATAAAGGAATGATAAGGATTGCTCAATTCCATAAGCGCAACGTTGTCCGTATTGGGTTTGCCAGGTGACGATTTTGATGTTACCCATAGACCACGGATCACGTGATCGGGCCATCGTCTATAGCGCGATAGCAGACAATTGTTCACGAACATTAATAGTACGCTATCTTGCGGACATTATCTACAGGAAACTGAAAACATTTTCTGCAGATTCTTTGGACCGAGATTGCCGAGATATCAACATTTTTTTCTTGAAGCTCTGTGGGTAACTACTTACTACTAAATTGTTTATTAGTGCTTATTATGATTACTATTTTACCTTGTAGAGCATCTATCAATTTAGGTTTTTCACATAAAAGCCTGTTTCCATGTCCTAGTTTTCCATCCTCGCCTTCACCCCAGGAATACACCTCATTATCAGCTGATAGTGCCAAACAGTGCTGGAAAACAAATTTCTCATTTTACTTTACACACTAGGCTAAACCTGGACCTAAAATATTTCTCATGTAATTATTTCCAAACCAAACACAATCCCAAAATACAGGGTGGTCCACTTTTAAATCTCAATAATTCACCATTCTATAGCCCATCAAATAATAAGTCAACAAGCATTATGCCATTTTCCTGAAAAATGCCTCCTAAGGAATATACAGTCGTCCAAATTTCACCTTAAAAAATCGGATTTTTGACATGACAACTGTCAGACCGTTGGAGCAATTTTGATCAAATCTAGAACAAGCGCTTATGAAATTAATACTCCCAATTACGTATGTGATGTTAATGACGTTTGTCAAAATTGCCCAGTAGCGTAGATATGATATATATGGCTAATATGGTTTTCATTTTCCGCCCATATTTTCTACATCACTGGATACTTCATGATGATCGAAAATTACTGTTTCTTATAATTTCTTTTTGTAAACAACCTCTTATAATTTCGTGGTTCAATTTGCAAAAGAAAATATGTATCTCTTGTAAAATTCTGATTTGAAACTTCGTTTACGAAATAATTGAGTTGTACGGTTCAAAGCCCAAAACAAGACTGATATCTGGGCTGGCAGAAATTGGATAATTTATTTTATAAAAATTTTTACTGCAACAGTGATGGGTCCTTCAAGAAATAAGTCATAAGTAATCAGTAATCATTTAAAAAACAGCCCTTCAAAGTTCAGCCTCAAAAATAGTGTTTTTTTGTCATAATTCTGAGACCGTTGAGAGAATTTTGATCAAAGAATGAGTGAATTACAAGGTACAAGTACAATTTATGAAACTTTACACACGACGATTTTTCTGAACTGTAGAGGGCCTTTAGGATGAGTTCTTTTTAAAAATGACAACATGCATGCCAACTTATTTTTAGACAAACGTCATTGACATCACATAATGGGTAGTCATTTCATAAGTTCTTGTTTCAAATTTGATCAAAATTGCGTCCTTGATTGATTGAATTTTAACCACCCCCTTAACTTCCGTATTTTTGATTTTAGTAAAAAAAACTAGTTGTAGCAACAGTTATACATATTTGGGTATACTTTTACTCTTAGATAAACAGTTATTATACAGGCTGCCCCAAATTTGAGTAACTAAATTAACCCTTAATCACATAGTCGAGGAAACATTGTTAAAGTAACAGATGCTGCGGAAACAGTTGAATATCGATACAGACATTTTACATCAATTAGGCCTAGAATTTGACGTAGAATTCAAATATCGGATAAAAAGTTGGTCATCGTATTTAAAAAAAACATAAGTTTGGTTTATTACTCAAATTTGGGACACCCTGTATAATAACTGTTTATCTAAAAATAAAGTAGACCTAAATATCTACTGGTTTTGTATTTAACGTTTTTTGCTAAAATCAAAATTAAGAAAGTTAAGGGGGTGGTCAAAATTCAATCAATCACCCTGTACAGTTTTTAATAATAGTTATTTATGCAACAAGTGTAAAAAGTACATCTTTTTTGCAGGTAAGTAAAATCCAGGTAAATAAATTGCAGGTAAGTAATATCCATTTGCCCACCTTTTTATGAAATGTTCGAGCGAAGGAAAAATTAGTGCGGAAAAGTAACTTTTCCCGCACTAGTGTGAAAAAGTTAGCTTTTCTCAATCATTTTATTTTTCAAATAAAAAACAAACTTCCATTCTTAGATATTCTAATCAAAACAGACAAATAGATATTTAAACTACAAATCCAATCATACAATAATGGTAAAAAAAGGTATTGTAAAAAGTTTATTTGATAGAGCCAAAATTATTTGCAATAATGAACAATTTAATAAAGAAAAATTGTTCATTAAAAATGTTCTAAAAGAAAATGACTATCCTGAAACATTCATTAATAATAATTTATTAATAAATGTTTTAGGGATTTAGAACATCCAAAACCATCTGGAAATCAAAATCAAATTTTACCTTTTACAAACCTTTTTATACCTTACATTCCAGGTATTTCTGACAAAATCAAACGAATAGCTAAAAAATATAACATCAGAACAATATTTAGAACAACAAACAAAACACATTAAGATCACACTTAACTAAAACAAAATCTCACAATGAAAATGAATCTACAAGAAACGTGATATATAAAATTCATTGCCAATGCAATCAATTTTATATAGGTGAAACCTCCATACCTTTAAAAAAACGAATTAAAGAACATCAAAATTATTTAGGAACTGGAGACTTTCACAAATCTAATACCTATATGCCAACACGCGTTTGATAATGAACTCCTGTGTTGCGACATCCTCTATTAATATTGACCAAACTTGGTTAAATATTCTAGAGGAGCAGATAACACTTGGTCATATATATTTTGACTTTTGTCATATTGGAATGACAAAAGTCAAAATTTATGTCAATTTTCATTGACAAAACCCTTATTTTCAACTCAAAAACTTGAACAACCCTGAAAACATCGTTTAACGTTAAATATGTTTTTCCAACGACTTTTCTTTCTAGATTTGTTCTTTTTTACTCGAAAGGCATTTTGGACACATAACTACTCTATTTAAGACGACCGCGCTGTTTATCACGAAACTAATAAAAACGTCAAAATAATCTGACATTAATTGAACCGTCAAACTGGCAACAACTGGTAGTATAATGTATTATGATTGAAAATGGTGAGGTTTTGTTTTTTGTTTATCAATCCCAATCCGGTTTCGCCGTATTACAAAATATTATTAATTATTATTTTGATTGGTCGAAAACATTTATATTCGATCTTCGTTTAATGAAATGAACAAGGGAAGTGACGTAACAGTCAGAAGTCACTGAAAATTTTAAATACACTTCATTCAAAAATGATCAAATCAGCACGACCTACATAAAGAAATATTTTGATGATTTTTTTATTTGCAACATTTGATTAACATTAATTGTTGCAAATAACTAAAATAAGAAATAAACATAAAAATGTAAACAAACTTACCTTTCCGCCGGAATTTACGGCAAGTTTTTTCACAAAAACGTGCTGAATCGATTCCAAAAGTGTGGGAACCAATACGCTGTCACAGCCGCCAATACCCAAACGTCCTCCTGCTCCATAGCCGGTAGCGTATACCTTTCCGTCAGCGGTAACAGCAAATAATGTTTGTTCTCCACCAACCAGTTGCACAGGTCTCAATTGAGTCAGAGCTTCACAGGGCGTAGGTGTTTTTACTTTCGCTCCTTCGACCCCACCTAGTTGACCACGATGATTGTGACCCCAACCGTAAATAGTGCCTAAAATACAAATAAACTTGTTTAGAAACAGTGATTTAAATGAACTGAAAGTATAAAAAATTTACTTTAATATTTAATTGTGGTAGAAAATTTGAAGTGTATTTTAGCGTATGCAAGGTCAGTTATTTTGAAGATTTAAGTTCTGAGTGTGATTTCATTCTGTCTAAAATTAAATTAAGCCTTAAACCGTCAAAATGTCTGGTGGTGCATACCGCTGGTACGATGACCGGGTTCGACTTCGCTTAAGATATTAAGCCACTTTACACTCGAGGTTGTTGTGCCATTTGCCGCCATTTAGAATTTGAATAGTTTATTCTGTCTCTTGTGTAGTTTCCACATACGTTTTTAATTATTGCTGAAGCCTGGTTTTGTAGTGTTTTTATAGCAGCAGACGTAATCACATTGGAAAAAATAAGTTTATGGTGAAAAGAAAAAAGTCTGGTTCATCACCAAAAAAATTCAAACAATTTCATATAACAATACAGCAAACAACTCATTTAAGCAAAAAATTAAAATGAAAGCTAAACATTTCAAAATCCAAGTTAATTATGAAAAGTTCTATTCCAATATGCAAAAATCCAATATGAATAGGATGGTAACTAAGAACCGAAACGTCGGTTCTAAAATTTGATTTTTTCATGTTGAGAGGAGAAAAATTGGCAATGGTGAAGTGTCATTTATTTTCAGTGTTCTTAACCAATAAATTATTAAAAAATTTTCTTCGGATATTTCCGGAACAACTAAGAATTTTTATTTTTAAAGGGGCATTTTACTCGACCCCAAATTGCGCAAGTTTGCCCTAATTTAAACTTATTTGCATCTCTTTAAATAGCCAAAATTGCCATGTTGACGCTTGAAAAAGGGACACCCTGTATAAATACATTCCAAACATTGTGACCAGAACTTTTCTTTGATGGTATGGCACTTTCATTAAGATACAAGTTCATCTTCACCTAAAACCCAACGCAATAGCAGTTTATCGGAAGTTTCGTACCATCACCTTGGCTGTACAGGATCCATAAAAAACTGAGCTGGACCGCCTCGATGGTCAATAATGTAATTTTGACGCAAGTGGAATGCTCACAATGGTCCACATTAATTGTCGTAACCCGTCGAGCGAATGGCAAAATCAGACTCTGTGCTGTCTACTCGACTGGCCTCAACGAATTACTTTAGGACGACAATTATCCCATACCTAACATCAATTTTTCAAGGCACAATTGAAACTTGTCTATGTGGAATTGATGGAATTCTCGTCTACCTCGACAATACTCTTGTCGCCTGTGTCCTAACAAAGAACAACATGACAAACGGCTTCACAAAGTTTTCCAGCGTTTGCAAAATTGAGGTTTTCGTCTCAACCTCCCAAAATGCAAGTTTTACCCTACGCCTACGTCCGTAAAATACCTTGGAGTCATCGTCACAGCAAATGTAATCAGTGCTGACTCTGCTTGTGTGAAAGCTATCGATAATTTACGCCATCCAGCCAAAGGAAGTACGATTTCTCCTAGAATTGGTCAATTATTATGGCAAGTTTGGAAATCCGTTACATCGCATCAAAGGTCCTCTTGAAGAAGCAGCAAACCGTTTCTTCACATTACAAAAATAGGGTAATAGAACCTCTTCTGTAATTTCTCCTTCTGCTATATATCCCTTTTTTTTCTCCAGTTGTTAAATTCCACCAATTCTTTTTCGTATACACTATTACTTTTCGCTGGTAGCAGGCATAAGGTTGCTTCTTGATGGATTTCAGCAGGAATAAAGAGATTCTCACTCATTTTTTGATGATGCCGATTATGTAAACGATTTCAAGGCTTTGTACTGTTTAAGTAAGGTAACTTTTAACCTTGCCCGTAACTTGTTTGTCCGTGATTCAGAGTTAACATCAGCTGAATCGTCTTTAACATCTGTATACTTCCATGGTCGTGACAGTTGGTTGTCATTCTTGTCGTGCCGGTCAGTCTATGTCAATAGTGTCGATAGAGTTCAGGCAAAATGAGGCATCGCCAACTTGAAAAGTTTGTTCGCTGAGATTCTAGAATTGTGCAAGTCTATAAAAGGCCAATTTGTCATCTGGCCAGTTCTTTTTTCACGCTGACTATCGAGCGAGATCCACGAATTTGGTGTTCGATTTTGTGACACGCGTGTGTGTGAGGTTATTTCCGCCATTTTGGTAAGTTGCCTTAATTTGCTAGAAGCAACCCAGGTTTTAATGTTGGTTTTATTTAAGGGTGGCCGTATTCCAGTGGTTGGAAGCGGGCCGTTTTGCTTTTTCGTCCTTTTTTGGAAATAAAAAGGTAATTTTCTTGACATGTGTTAACCTGGGTATTTAAGGTTAGATTTATCTGAAGGGCCCCTCCTGGTTGTGGTCAAAGCCTGTCTCCTGGAGTCATCAGAGCAGGGTAATTTGCTGGAAACAAGCAGGGAGTGGTACTTGGTTGATTTGCCGTGGACGGAACCACGCGGTAGCTACGGAGAGCTAAGAGTTCGTGGATTGGTGGATTGGAAGGGAAAAAGATTCAGGCACCATTTTGTTTTCCTGCTGGATAACTGGCCAGTGGATAGCCACGTGCTAAACCACCCAGAGTGTGGTGGCTGTTTTGGAGGGAGCATTTTGCCTGGTTAGTGGGTTGTAGTTTTATTGTGACTCAGAAAGCAACTGGAACTGAACTTGATAGCATTTAGAGTAATAGTTACTGTTTGACTTTTAAGGTATTGACCTTGGCTTGGTTAACCCTTGTAGTAACCACTAGAAGTGGTCCCTTATTCTGGCTTATTGCCACTTAACAGATTAACCGACCGGGTCAAAGTCAGTTAGCTTATTGTTTTTGGGTGCTGTTTGCTGCTCTTGATTTCTGCCTAGGTATTCTACAACAACGACATTGGCCTGGAGGATCGTGCTGTAGCGCTGCATCCCGATTCGTCCCCGGCTCCAGTAAATCTGGCAGTAAGAGCGGTATGTTTTAAGTTAGGAGTTAGCAACAGCCCTAGAACTGTGTTCGAGTAATTTCCTGAGTGAATTTTAAGCCTTCAGCCTTAACTGTTTTTATTCTTTGTAATTTGTAAATATAGATTGTACATTTCACCTAGTTCAGTGTATGTTTTCGACTACCTTAAAACCCAAAAGTGTGGCTTAGCAGGGCTATCTCATGATCAATTATCCACGCCCGAGATAAGTTTAATTTTATTAACAATAAGTAAAAAGATTGTAACACACATTGTTGAGTTTAATATTATTTTTGTAAAAAATATTTCCGCCGGAACTGCGAGAAAACTGTTCATTCTATTGTGGTTTTCGATTGGACGTGACATTGACAACACGCAATTTTCAAATATTCAACAAACACACTTACCCTAGGCAACGACATTCTCATTTTTATAGTCACTTTTGTTACGCTAACTCTCAATAAAATGGCGGGTATTTAACTTTTTTTAAAAGAAACTCCTGCAGTGTGAGGAAAACCGTTGAACGGCACACCGCCGATACGTAAATAACGCACTCCGTTTGTTCCAAACATCGCTTGTTTTTTACCCGTTATCGGCCTTGTATCGTTAATAACTATTCTCGAAACAAATAAGATAATAACTATATCGTTGACTCACCTTGTATGTACAACTGTGTAATTTAACTATTATCACAAAAACTAAATTCATCTTCACATTAGTAACGAAGTTTCATATTATAAAATGAACATCATTAATTCTAAAACTTATAAAACAAATTAGCTTTCTCTTCGCCTTCGTCACTTTAATGAGCCATAATTAACTTCATATTTTGTAAAAAACGACGAGAAGTAAGGTTTGTACTTACCAGAACCACCCCAACTTAACGTCCAGTCTTCCGGTCGTCTATTCAACCAAACAAGAAGCTGCTCGTCGTGCTCTTTCTTAAATACACCATGATCTTCGTGCTCCAAATACTTTTCCGAAGGCGCGTCCAAACTTTCAGTATGACTGTCAGTAAATTTTTTACGCACTTCTAAGCAAAAATGCATGGGTAGAGGCGTACGATGTATTAAAGATTTTGCAACCCGTGCGGCATTACAATATCTCCTAAACCATACCCTGTAATTAAACGATACCTGCATTAAAGTAAAAAGTCTTATATGAAATAATGATTTACCACTTGTGATTATCCATAATATCGCTGGTTTTGTCCAATTCTAAATCACAGGCTAAAGCAACTAATACTTTAAAAAAATCGGAATGCATCAAGTGCAGGCCCGCTCTGACAGAACTATCTTCGTATTCAAACTGTCTTAACATGGCCTGAGGTAGTTCTTCTAAGAAACTGCCTAAAGTTCCATCAGGAGAGCTCAGTTTCTTGAGCTGATTTATAGCAGAATTGGTTTTGGATTCCGTCAGTAATCTAAACAACGTACACAAAATAACAATTAGCACTCTCAACTAAAATGAATTACTTAAGTTACACACTACCTATGTAACGTCTGAAGAGCCCACATCCGTTGGTTGCCAGACAAAAAACTTAACTGGGAGCAAGCGGATAAAGCAGCGGCCAATCGAGACATAAGCGTGGGATCAGCGGAAGTATACAGACGCCGATCTAATAGGCACATGACCATATCTATCGACGGTTGGCTGAGAATGGCCCTATCCGAGCCTATCTCCATAATTCTAGAAGTAACAAAAAGTATCACTATGTGAAATCAAAATGTTGCCAAAGGATGACTAACTAATTAATATGAATTCCAATTTTACTACTAAAGCCAAATTTATAAAAAAAACTTTAGCTGTAACTTTAGCATTAGTAATAAATATAGTATTAATTTTAAGAAAGAAGAGTGTCTATAAAACTCCTCAAGTAGCCTCTACAGTTTTCTGAAAACTAAAATCTAACATTTTGTTTTTTTTTTTCCTTAATTTAATGTTAATGCAACATTACTGCATTAAATCAATTGTAAAAGGTTAGATCTTTTATAAAAACACAAATTCAACCTTAACACACAGTCTTCAACATTAAGGTTTAACTTTAGTCTTAGCTGTAAAAAAATTTTGAATTTTATGTAAATCGAAGATCAGTAAAAGCTAAATCTATAGCTACATTAACAGTAACGTTTTGTTTATGAACATCTTAATTCTCAAAGTTCTAGTTCTAAATCTAATACTAAAGTTTGTGACGCGTTTTTAATATGCTCTCTTTCACAGCTTAAAACTCGGGCGCCACCTACTGAGTTGTTGAGTGCCAGTAGGAACACGATTGCCTTTGGGGCCCCTTTGGCGCTTTTAAACAGTGGAGAACGAAGTTTCTGGGTTTGTGAGCTCTGCAAAGTTGAGTGAAACAAACTGGTAACAAATCTACTCTCTTTATTTGAAACATAACCACATATCTTGTAACGAAGTTACGAATAATTTTTGTTTTGTTTTCTAAGTCGTCCGTTAGTGCCGTTTGTTTTGCGGCGATATGCAGATAAATAAACTATTAATAGAAGTCGGTTAGCAAAGTAGCCAGTGCTAGTGCTTTGCCAAAATACGATAAGCCGTGTTTTTTAATTTATTACATTTTCTCAGGATTGGCTAGTCGAATTTTTACCGTTCTTGTTGGAAACAATTAGTAGAATTACAGGGTTTACAACAACGCTGAAGTATGATAGCGCGTAATAGGAAATTAATGGTTTACGGCTTTCCTTGTAATTATAATTCACGAGTTGACGTAGCCGGTTAGGTTGGCCGAAGCGTACCGGTTTCCTGCAGTACTGCGGTTCTGTACGCGTCACTTGAGTAGGGCCGTGTTTTCCACTACCCGAAAGTGGGGGACCGGACTGTCTATAAAACTGGCGTGCGCCGCCAGTTCGTGGTCTGTTGAGATCGCCAGCTTTCCCAAGCAACATCTCAACCTCCCAGCAGCACCGCCGCACCATAGTAAGTATACCTGTTTGGTGGCTAGCCCTCCTTAGTGCACTGTGTTCCCCCCTTGTTACCGGGACTACTCGTTAGTACCGAACCGCCCCCTTCACCCCGTACTGCTGTTTTCTGCAGGCTTCACACAAACGCTACATGGTTCGATAGACCGGGCGTTTGTGTCATTTTCCCAGTCCGGCCATTCTACGGCCCTATTAGTTTCGTAGCGTCGAGGCTCGACAAGACCGGGCGCTACACGTTATTTCCGCATACAACACAAACGCTACATGGCTTGATAGACCGGGCAATTGTGTTTCCTGGTTCACATTTCGAAAACTCTAACTACTTTATTGAAACCAGGTGGCGCCCGAGGCAACTCTCAATAATTTTGGTTCTAAAACTCACTTTAATTAGAACTCCCGAATAAATAGCGTCACAATCTTACATACGGGAAAACTTAAAACAGACTTAAAACTTCGCACAGTGCAAGAAACTTAAGTAGCATTCACATAACATGCAGTGCATTTGTACTGTTAATGGCAAGTGCACTCCAAGAAGTAGACAAATGACATCATTCACAATAAACTTAAACCTAAAATAAAAAAATAGGAATCAGGTTAGGATTTCAGAAACACAAGACATAAACGTCATACTAATAATAGTAACCATCCCCTAGACATCGAGTATTTGTTTCAAAAACGATAATTAGGTATAAACTAAACAGACATTCATAAACAAATACAAAAAAGCATTCTTTCAAATTTTCGAATAGGAAAAAAAGGTGGGTTGAAACAAATGCCAATGAAATGCGAGTATTTCTTGGTACTTTATTGCACATGGGACCTTGTACTTTTCCTACAATTGAGCATTATTGGTCACAAAACCTTATGTACAGGATGTCATTTTGGGGACAAGTAATTAGCAGAAACCGATTTCAATTATTATTGCGCTTTTTGCACTTTGCCGATAACTCGTTGAATGCCACCACCGAAGATCGACTGTTCAAAATTCGACCGGTTTTGAACCATTTCAATAAACTTATGCAGGAGCAATATGTTCCAAATAAACACCTATGCATCGATGAAAGCATGGTCCTTTGGCGCGGCAGACTATTTTTCCGCCAATATATAAAAAATAAAAAACACAAATACGGAGTGAAACTGTATGAACTGTGTGAATCCAATGGAATGGTGTTGAAAATAAAAGTATACTGCGGAAAATCAGAAGTCACCGAAAGTGCAAATGGGTTTGGCCATGCTTCAAACGTTGTCCTTCACTTAATGGAAAGTTATTTAGACAAAGGATATGTTCTGTTCACAGACAATTTTTATAATTCAGTGTCTCTCACTCACATGATGACATCCAGAAAAACGTACATCTGCGGTACTCTACGAGCTAACCGAAAAAAAAAATCCTAAATATGTGACTTCTAAAAAACTAAAAAAGGATGAATTTGTGTGGCAGAGAAATAAATCCGTTGTTGTGTGCAAGTGGAAAGACAAACGGGAAGTCTTAACAATATCGAACATGCACAAAGTGGGAATAGTCGAGGTTCAAAATAGAAATAGAAAGGTGTCCCTAAAACCAAATATTATCAAGGATTACAACGCTGAAATGTCAGGAGTCGACCAATCAGACCAGATGCTCAGCTATTACAGTGCTCTAAGAAAAACTGTAAGGTGGCCGAAGAAGATAGTTTTACACATTTTCGAAATATATATACATAATGCATATTTGCTGAATCGCAAGTCCAATGGAAACCAAATGAAATCATTAAAATTTCGAGAATTATTTGTTGCGTCACTTATTGGCAATAAAATGCCAGTAAATGACCAAAAGTACAAAAGCCAGCAAAATAATTTTCACTATTTAGAAGCTATTCCACCAACTGAAAAAAAACAGCGACCAACTAGGGCCTGTCGTTTCTGTACCACCCAAAACCGCCGTCGAGAAACACGATATTTTTGTCCTATTTGTGTAGAGAAGCCTCCATTGTGTGTGGAAAATTGTTTTAAACAATACCACCAAAATTAGAATCTCAATGAATAATGTGAAGATTAGTTTTTTTGTTGTAAACAAACCTTAGACTTTGTTTCTTGATTTCCAGTGTTGAACTATAATAAGAAAAATAAAACTGTATTCTAGTGCCACTCCAGTATTTACTGATCCCTTATGGACGCCCCAATACTAAAATTTCAACGAATTTAGCACGAGGGAACTCGTGGCTGGCACCGTCAAATTAACCTTTGAAAACGAGATAACTCGTGGTAGGCGTTTCTGAGGGGAGGCCTTACCACGAGTTATCTCGTGTTTGGCAGTCAACGTGTTAGGTATAAACTGAACAGACATTCATAAACAAATACAAAAAAGCATTCTTTCAAATTTTCGAATTTTGAACAGTTAATTTAACAACAAAAACACGCAAGTGTCAAACGTCTGAAATGACTCACCTTCTTGGTTGCTTGTATTAAGGTGGTAAAACTTAAGAGTAAAAGCGTAAATCTATAGTTGGATTTTTACCTTTTGAGAATGACGTCATCTTTTTACATCTTTGTTTCTCGCATATCAAACATGTGAAATAAACAATTTTAGCAAAAAAGGCACGTTGTTAATTTTGTCTTCCTGTCAAATTAAAAACGTTGATATTTGACGCACTAATTTTTCAAAGCATTTGTAGGTTAAGACTTGTGATCTAATTCCAGACATGCCTGTTTTTTCACCTGCTTGACGTCATTCTCAAAGGATAAAAATTTGACTATAGATAGGTTTTGCACTACTATTAAGTTATTAATTCCGCAGTATACAAGTGTGAACAGTACATTAATTTATAATGTATCTAACCTTTAGCAGAACACATACCTTAGCATTGCAATAGCCATAAAGTTTATGTGAATGATGCTTAAGAAGTACCCCTTAACCATAAACTTCCGGACTCAACCTAGTGAACGCGTACTTAACCTACGGTGCAGTCTATCCTAAAACTAACGTCTTTCTCATTGACCTAACTTTTTCACCTTTTTAAGATTATTTTCCTTTTTAAACTTGGGACAAACTTTTGAATTGGTTTTTTGAAAAGTTTCATCCTGAAAAACTATAATTAAAATTTTTTAAATGGGTTTTTTGAAATGTTTTATCCCGGAAAAACTATATATATTTTTTCATAACACTACCCTAGGTCTGCTGTCCCCTTGTTTAAAATGACAGCCAGCTGTTAGGCTGTTTAGTAAGGTAGGCTTCCTCTTGATATTGTATGATGTACGTTATACTTATTTGAGCGTTCTTCTAGCCCCTGATGATGAGTAGCTATTGCACTATTGCACTCGAAACATGTTGGGCGTTTTCTGAAGGTTTAAAGACCAATAAATTTTTTATGGAGACGATTGTGTGTTACTCAGCTACCCCTATCTACTACAACTCCACTGGGTGACTATGGACTACTACTTTACTCTTTTAATTGGGTTTCCAAAGTATAAAATTGTGGAACTGATAAGAATCGAACAGATATTTTTGTGGTTAGTATGCCGAAAACGATTTGGTCGCTAGCACGCTGTCCAATAGCATGGACAATTTCCATGACTTCTTCATCAGAAGAAGAGGAAACACTGAAACATTTGATAACGAATTAACAACACAGAAAATCTATTTAGAATATCTGTTTAGTTTAGCCGTCAATACACGTGCGTCACTATTTGTGGATCAGATATCTAGTCGTTTTAGCTGAGATATCTTTTCTATAATTGATGAAAGCGAAAGGTGTGTTCAGAAACCGGGCATTAAACCTGTTATTAGGTTAAAATCTTGACATTGATAGTGACAAGACAGTTATTGTTATAAAATTGATGCAGGTAAGTAGTCGTCATAGAAAACCTAACATAAATAGAACTAAATCTGCAATACTAAGCGGTGAGTCACTGTTTTGCCAGTTCTTTGAAGAATTTATCGTCGCTAGATGGCGCCAGCACCACATATTGATTAAAGAGCCATCTACTGGGTGGTAAAAGAATTATAATGTGGCAGGAAATTTAAACGGTTCTCTTTATAATTTATGACGTTAAATTTATGGTATGATTTTGCGACTTTCTTACGTCGATGTCGATTTTTGCGTTGAATCTATAAGGTAAATCAACACAGATCTATAGCATCGACGTATAAAAGTTACAAAATCATACTTAGTAGGTAAGTATGTAATTTCAGAGACATTGACTGCATTTTCTGTCACATATGTAGCAACTAATGATAGATATAAATGTATTTAGTAAAATAACAGGAAATAAATAAAGATAGCAGAGGATACTGCAATATAATATTGACATCTTGATTAACACTGTTGTTTTAATTTAAAAAATCTTTGTTTGGTTGGGAAACGTAAAGCTGCTACCACAACTGTCTGGTTTGCAACCAGGAATCACAGAACCAGCTTTTCCCATGTTTTTAAAATAACCCATTAAGGAAACACTCACAAAACAGCAAAAAATTACAACCAATACAATTGCTTTCCTTAGAAACGCAGGTTAGATGGTTAGAAATAGGAAATAGGGTTAGGATTTAGAAAAAAAAAATTAAACAGGTTGATTTTGATGTATGACATGACAGTACTGACACAAGTAAAATCTGACTGGCCCTCTTGCGGTCATTTTTTCTTCAAAGAACCTTCATATGCCTGGCTTCAGGCTACTCTATCTCAGTTTAGTGTCTATTTTCAGGTTGTCTATGGTAGTTGTCGTATTATGACATTTTATGTGAAGCGCACTGGAAGAATGTCAATGTGTTATAACCGATTTAAGCTGCAACGAGCTCATATTGTAGCATAAAATGAGCATATAAAATCATTCCATATTGGATAGTAATCTAACACACATTTTTATACAAGAAATAATACGTTTTTGTTAGCGCACCGGAAAACCCACCAGATAAAAACAGCGCACCGAAAATGGACATTTTCGTGCGTCCTCACGGAAAAGATACATTTTCTCGACTATGAATCAGTCGAGAAATAGATAGTTTTCAGAGTCGTATAATGAAAAATGCATTTTTTAATTTTTTAACGTTACGTTTTTCTAATAAGAGAACACCATTTAAGGCTTTAAAAAAAATCCAACACTTTTGTGTTTAACTTTTCTAAAGGCACCTGTACTGCACCATCATACTTAAACCAAGTTTGAAAATTAAAATGAAAAAAAAATGAACGTCTGAACTGACCTTAACTCCAACTTGGTTTAAACTCAGCTTAAAGTCGACGGTGCAAATGGCGGTAGCGATTTCATGATTATGTAAAATAACAGGAAACTCACCCATGATTTGGCACAACAGGATAAACAGTAAACCGCCATCCCCAACCATTGACCGAGCTGTCACTGCAAAATGTCCAATTCAGTTCGTCACCGGAAATGCGCAACTCGGACGACCAATCGGACCACTCTCTGCCACTGCGCATAGCTACCACTCTACCAGAGCCATCAGTAATTGTCAACGGATCGTGGCGACGCTCCGTAGAACATCTTCTATCGAATTCTACTCTTAAAGCTTCTGCTCCAGGAAGTCGAACGTGTCCGCTCAATTTTATATCATCAAAATAGGGATGATTCGATTCCTGAACGACAGGGTGAGGACTGGCTGAATACGGTTGAGTACTATTGGTTGTGTCTTCCAGTTCTGTTACGCAAAGTTCCAGCAGCATGGAACCAATGGAAGGGTTTGCTGTGCCCATGGTTACCAGCGTAGATGCTAATATCTAAATGATAAGTGTTATCCTGAAGTTGTACTAATATTCTCAATGACTGTCTTAGTTTGTCAGGATAAATTAAAATGAGATAATGTGCCTTCAGAAATGATTTAGAACCGAAATGATAAATCACTTATATACAAATTTTACTTTACGCAGCTAAATAGTTGCGTAAAGTAAAACTTGGAAAAATTTGGTTATTCAACATTTAATTAGAAAACCTTTGTTGTCAACACTTCTTGATACGATTTTGTTAAAGTAGTACTTTAAGACTTCTTACTTCTTTAGATTGGTCGTCTTCAATCCGGTCCGCCACCGCCAATTTCAACAGATCAACAAGCAATCTTGAATCGTTCTCCGATAACAACGAGGTGAAATCATCTAATCCGGCTAATCCACCATCTCCGCAAACCTGTACATATTATTTGAATCAGAGATTATTTCAACACTCGAGAAAATGTTATAAAATATTGATTCAAAAAAAGTGATAAGTTATTTCGCGAAGAAAGAATCTGTCTCGCGAGTGAATGTATGTACAGGGTGGCCAACTAAGAAGGCTAGCTACAGTATCTAGCAATATCTGAAACACTATCCATGGTAGAGGCTTGGGGTAAAAAAATGGGGTTCTGAAATGGTCGCTAGTGAGCGTAACTGCAATCTTGAATAAAAAAGTGATTTTCTGCGAATTTGACTACCTAATAAAAAATACCTGGTCATTAATGTATCGAATAAGCTGAACCTTGCTTGTTGGACACTTTTTAATGGAGAACATAAATAACACCCTGTATCTTTGAAACCTGGTAAGCCGATTCAAAGTTGATCTCGTTGAATAAACCTATTCTTGGCTACAAATAATATAATTTTTTGTATTAAGTTTTGTTTTGTTAGTGAATGTGTTTATTTCAAACAGGTATATCAAGCGTTGTTATGAAAACGCCGAAAAAGTTGGTGAGTAGATTGTTAGTAGAAAGCGAAAACCTTCTACAGCAGAAAATGATTCACTTTCTGCGCACGCGCGGCCAGTAATCACTTTCTGCTTTTAAATGGAAGCGTACATGAGGTACTTTCAAAGTCAGTCGTCGAAAAAATATGTTTTCTATGTAAAAAAGGTATACTAGTTGTAGATCTTACAAGTTGACCGTTTTCGAGATATTTAATGTTTTAATATTGCATGTTAAAGAGTAAAGTGCATTTACGTAATTCATACAAATTCTAAAAAAACTAATTAGAAGACCTTTTAGCTAAATCACAGAACACAAAGGCCGATGAAAATAAATGAAAAATCCATACGTATTTTCAGTAAACTTTGTGAAACAACTTACACCACAAACCACTGGAAATTAAAGTCTTAGCATTAAAAAAAGGTTTCTTTTGGACAAGTGTTCTACAAAGACAAAATAAAATCTTACTTTGATAAAAAAATATTTACTAATTTGAAAGTTGCTGTATGCAATATCAAAATATCGGATATCTCAAAAACGGTCAACGTTTAATACTTAGAACAAAGTATACCTTTTTCACGCAGAAAACATATTAGAATCATATTTTGAAGTCGTGTATCTATTTCAGTGGCGTTGAAAAAAGTTTCAGTCTTTTTAAGCAGCTGAAAAGGTTGCAGATAGCGCCCCCTATCAGCTACTATAAAATAGATGAATGAATCGTAATAAAATAATCGTGCAAAAATACAGACTTTTCCGCACTAGTGCGTAAAGAAATCATTTATCATTTTCCGGCACTAGGGTGGGAAAAGTAAATTATGTTAATTTATGTATCATATTCTAAATAGTTATTCCATATAATAATTGTTCATTTATTAATATTAGTAAGAAGTAAATTAGAGGTAATGCATCACATTAATAACTCATTTATGGTAATCAAGTTTGTAGGTTGTAATCATGTTTTATTTTTGTACTTATTATTTTTAATATGCGGTTATATTTTAGTTACATACATATGAATATTGTTACGGTTTGGGCCTACTATGCTCGATACTCCATGAAACCGATGCGCCGCAATATCTGGCCGGGCGCGTATTAAAGTAGGCCACACAGTTAGGAAGCGCTACCTGGAATATTCTTGAATGGTCAAGGCAACCCGCGAAGCGTTTCGCGGTCATTCTAGAACGTGGTTTGCGAATATAAAAGAAGCGGAGTTGACGACGGCGTAGTCAGTTAGTAGAGTTGTGTAGTAGTGAATTTGGGAACGCGGTAAAGTTTAAATAGTGGAATAATTGTGGAATTGTAGTAGTGTTTTTAGTAGCTGTGTTAATTATTGTACGGAGTGTTTTGAAGTGTAATAAATTTATTAATTGTTGAGTTAAACTGACTTTGTGTGAACCCACGGGAAAATCGTAACAATTGGTGTCAGAAGTGGGATCAGACGTTAGTGCGACGTGAATTGGAACTAAACTTCGGGTTAGAGACTTGTGTTCAGAACCGGACTAGAGATTTTCGGAACAGTGGTGTGTTAAATTTATTTTATGACAATAACAAGACGTCAAAGTGCAAACATGGAGGCCCAACTTGCAGCTATTATGGCAATGCTTGGAAAACAAGAAGAGATTCGACAGCAAGACAAAGAAGAACAAGAAAGGATTCGACAAGAACAAGAAAGGATTCGACAACAAGACAAGGAAGAACAAGAAAGGATTCGACAACAAGAAAAGGAAGAACAAGAAAGAATTCGACAACAAGACAAAGAAGAAAAAGAAAGAATGAGACAACAAGATATAGAAATGCAAGAAAAACGTAACGTAGAAATATTGAACGGTCTAGCGGGGACCAAAACAGAAATCCAAGAGTATGTAACCCATAGTCTTAAAAAGATGGAGTGTGATGTTGAGGAAAAATTAAAGGATGTTCGGGAAGACATTAATGATGTTCGGGACGACATTAGTAAAATTCAGATTGATGTTCGGGAGGACATTAATAAAATTCAGAATGATGTTGAGATAAAGCTACGCGACTTAGAGCAGAAAATTGACAGCAGAGGAGCCAGCTCTACAGTGATCACCGGAAACGGGCTCAACAAGATCAAGCCTCCCACATACGACGGTCAAACTTCATGGGCAACGTACCAACTCCAATTTGAGGCCGCTGCAAATGCAAATAGATGGAGTAACGAGGAAAAGGCTGTAGCACTAGTAGTGGCATTACGAGGACCTGCATTGGAGCTGTTACAGACGGTGCCTATCGCCCAACGAAGCAACTATGAAGCATTAGTAGCTGCATTAGAACGTCGTTATGGGGATCAACATAAGAAAGGACTGTATCGAACGCAATTAATGTCAAGACAGCAGAAAACTGGTGAAAATCTAGAAGAGTTTGAAACCGAAATTCGTCGCCTTGTGCATCTGGCTTACCCAGCCGTCCCGGATGAAATCCAAGAAGAACTTGTGGCACAGTATTTTGTAGATGGGATTCGAGATCCGGAGGTAAAGAAATGGCTGAAGATGTTCAAAGGGAGCAACAACAGCGAATTACTGATTCGAGCGCTGGAAATTGAAGCTGCGTGCAATGACTTTCAGCCAGAGACTATTCAAGAGGAGAGAGAACCGCCAGCCGATCATGTTGCTACATCAATAAATAAAATTGAATCAATGGTCGGCCAATTAGTGCAACAAATGGCAGCATCAGCAAATGGCCAGTCCACACAGTTAGAACGGTCACGCCCGATCACGAGAGTGGAGTGTTATCGATGCGGACGTACGGGACACATTAGAAGGAATTGCAGACAGCGGTCTTGTTCTCCAAACCCACAGTGTCGACGAAATCAGGACATCAGAACAAATCACCGGAACTCCTCTGTTAAAAGAAATATTACATGTTATATTTGTGGACGTAAAGGACATTACCAATGGAATTGCAGACAGCAGTCTCGTTTACCGACCCCGCGGAACTGGCGTAACCAGGAGCAGGAAATGAAGAATCCGGAAAGACATTTACCGCGATATGTAGAGGATCGTCAAGCTTTGGATAGTGACTTAAGGTACCGGAAAGGACAAATTCATAATGGTTGGAGGATTGGTCAAATCACGAAGGTGACAGATAAAGAGGCTACAAAAAGAATGAAGAGCAGCGTTTCTAAGGAAGACATAATAAAAGGGCAGCGCTCAGACTCTGATTTGGAAGTAATCAGAAGATGGTTGGAGAAGGATTTGAAACCGGATTGGCAACAGATTTCCAGATATGGACCAACAGTAAGGGGTTACTGGTTGCAGAATTCGCTTCGACTGCGAGATGACTTAATTACTCGCAAATGGGAAAGTCCAGACGGAAAACGCTTTGTTTACCAAACAATAGTGCCCAATTCCTGCAAAGAGAATGTGCTACATGACAGTCGCGGAGGAGGACACTTTGGAGTAAACCAGACTTTGGCTAGAATAAGAGATCGATTTTACTGGATTAACTTCAGAAAGGACGTTGAGGAATGGTGTAAACGGTGTGAGCAGTGTTCGTTACAGAAGGGATCCAGCACAATTCGGGAACTTGAGAGAGAGAAGATGAAACCAAACAACAACCGTATGAAGATGACACTGGACCACAGACCAACTGGTGGCAATTATAAGGAAGGTGATGCTGTGTGGATGTTTCAACCCAGGAGGAGCAAAGGATTAAGTCAAAGATGGCAACGACACTGGGAGGGACCTTACAATGTGGTAAAAAGGTTAAACGACGTCGCCTACAGAGTCCAACGCAGCCCCAAAGGCAGGATGAAAATTGTCCATCTGGACAGACTCAAGAAATACCAGGGATTAGATGAAGCGGATCGGGACGATCAGCTTTAAGAGGGGGGCAGTGTTACGGTTTGGGCCTACTATGCTCGATACTCCATGAAACCGATGCGCCGCAATATCTGGCCGGGCGCGTATTAAAGTAGGCCACACAGTTAGGAAGCGCTACCTGGAATATTCTTGAATGGTCAAGGCAACCCGCGAAGCGTTTCGCGGTCATTCTAGAACGTGGTTTGCGAATATAAAAGAAGCGGAGTTGACGACGGCGTAGTCAGTTAGTAGAGTTGTGTAGTAGTGAATTTGGGAACGCGGTAAAGTTTAAATAGTGGAATAATTGTGGAATTGTAGTAGTGTTTTTAGTAGCTGTGTTAATTATTGTACGGAGTGTTTTGAAGTGTAATAAATTTAATAATTGTTGAGTTAAACTGACTTTGTGTGAACCCACGGGAAAATCGTAACAATATGTATAAAAGAATAAGATTGTTAAATTCAATATTATTAAAAACTGCTTTTTTAATTTTAATTTATCATTTATTTTCAATTGTCGTTCTTTACAATTACATATTGAAAACGCTCGTAGAAAAACTTCAGTAAGCGTGCGGGAAAGTATCACTTTCCCCACTTGTTAGGTAATAGTAGTTTTCCTAACAAGTGTGCAAAGTAAGTTTTGAAGGCACGATGGCTAGATATGCACCAGACAAGTGCGGACAAGACACTTTGCACAAGAGTTAGGAACCATATTTTTTCTACGAGGAACCGCAGACTTAATTTATTTTGCAACACAAATATAAATTTTGCGTTGACACACGTTTGTCACGCACAGTTTTTTTTTAATCCATAACGAAACAAATGAGTACCTGTCCAAATTATTTTAAAAAATTGAAAAAAACGCCAAATGATTACTTCAAAATGATGAACAATCAAGCCAACTTTCATATGAGTTTTATTTTAGTTTATAAAAATGATATAAAAATTTGTTTATAAAGATTTATAAAAAACTATTTTATAAAATCGTGCAAAAAAGAACACTTAAAAAACGAAATGTCAACGAAAACAGAAATACAAGGAGTCAAAGTTATTTTTTTAAAATGGTCTTTTTAAATTTACTCAGGAATATCTTGGTAAAATTAGATATTCGGGGGTTTTTCAAGATAGCAAATTTGATTATTAACGCAGTTTTAAGCCAGCACGTAGAGGTCGCCACCTGCAGAAAATAATTCGCTTTAAAATCGACATGGTTGAAATGACTGTCTATTATTGTTCGAAAATGTCTCAACAGCATTTTATGTTGAAATTAATAACTTGCCTTGGTTATCTATTATTTCTTCATACACAAAATGCTTCAGGTAAACATCTGGAGGACCAATTTTCGAACTTGGTGCTGGTCATGATATTTGACTTCTCCGACCAATTCAACGATTCACAAAATTTTTGTTTAAGTAATTTATCACTTGTAATGAGAAATGATATTGCAAAAATTTTTTTTCAAAGATTTTAATTGCAAAAATATCTCGTAAACTGTTGATATTAAGGATGCCAACTAAGTATACCTTTTTTGTTAAAAAACCGATACTCAGATTTCAGTTGTCACTTCGCCTTACCAGAAAAAAAGTTAGAGTGATTTTAAAGCAAATCACTGGTTTTAGATGGCGACCTCTATAAGCTGGCTTAAAACTGACTGAGTAGATAATAAAATTTGGCACCCTCGAATACCTAATTTTAGCAAGAAACTCCAAGGGAAGCGCGTGTTAAGTGAAAAAAAGCATTTAAAAAAAAATAACTTTGACCCCTTGTATTTCTGTTTCTGTTGACTTTTTGTCTGAGGTAAGTTGTGCTAAATCGAATTATTTTGACCGCATAAATACGTCATTAAATTATTTACCATTACTTATGAGACACCCTGTATATTAATAGTTTTTAAACCGGCGCGGCGAGAAAAAGGCGAAGTAAGCGAACTCGCTCTAAAGCTAAGTTCTCATAACCGCGTTTTGCGTCTTGCGTCTGACGTCACTTATTTCCTATTGGTAGAAACAAAATTTGAAAATGACAGCCCGCAAGAAGCTGAAAATCTTCAACTTCTTGCGTCTGTTTCTAGTGTTTTGACATTTTGGACGACGCAGAGGGCAAAAGTTATATCTGAATGGCAAAACTGAAAAAAAATGAATAAACACGGCAGTCACAGCAGAAATGAGGTAGGTTCCCTATGTTTATATTCATATAAAATATAGGTTAATATCTCTACTTCATTTTTAGTTTTTATGTGGCAATTGCCATGGAACTTTGAGAATAGAAGATATTTTCATTCATCCTTGTTTCCAAGGCGACAAGAATGAAGCATACACTTCTGCAAAACATGTTGAATTAGCCTCGGAATTAGCTGAATAGTAGAATACCTATTTAAAACTGTAACAGTTAAGTTAAAAAAATAAACAAAATATTGACAAATTGTGACAACTGACAATTAAAAATATCGTGTTTAGAGGCAACTACTGCGAACAGGGAAAAAAGTTTTGCCAGATCTGTCAGCTGAAAATGTACTGTTGACCAATAGGAAATAAGTGACGTCAGACGCAAAACGCGGTTATGAGAACTAAACTTAACGCGGAAAAGTATTAACGCACTAGTGTGATAAAATCGCTCATTACGTAACTCAAAGTGAGTTATGTAATGAATCATTGATATGCCTGTAGTAGATAACTAACTATCACTATATCACGTACCTCTGCGTGGCTCGTAAGTGTGGCTGCAATAACACTCATAGCGCTGGTAGACATTTTGCTATGTTTTGAGGAAACGCTGGCCGAGCAACTACTAGCGGTCATTGATTGCAACAAAAGAATAGGATTTTCCTCCTGTTCCGGACTGATCTGAGCCGTTACATCAGCCAATTCCGAAATCGGAACTGGTGCTTCCCCGCCGCCCGATAAGGCGACTGTATCAATGAAATTGGGTGGATTGATTTGAACAGTAGACGATCTTCTTCTGTTACAGAATAAATAATGTAAACCAACTATAATAACAAATATAACTGATAAGTTATAACTTTAGTTTTTGCAAATGGAATAAACACTCCTTTAATAAAATCGTGCAAAGTACACTTTTTTAATGATTTTTAGGGCAACACGTAAGTGCAAAAAAGGCTTCATTCCACTATTTGCCCTAAAAATTATTGAAAAAAATGTACTTTTTTGCACAATTTGATAAAATAGTGATCTATGCAACAATTGTTTAAAGTACATCTTTTTTGCACTCAAGTGAAAGTTGTTATACGAAACCGAAGTATTATACAGGGTTATTCACGTTATTCGACACGGAAAATTGTGACTAAAGTATTCACTTTCAACAAACTTTTGATTCTGGGATGAATATAGACCTATTGGAGGTAGCTTTCAAAAATATTTTCAAGATGTACCGGTTGTCTCAAATGCAGAAAAAGTATCGGGGGCAATACCATAAGAGCTCAGATTTAGCCGGATAATTTTTGTGCTTGTCTTAGAACACTTTCTTTTTGGTGTAACTGCACGAGTCCTGTCGAGTTTTGTACCATAAAGAAAGTATGAGAAGACAAGCGGAAAAATTATCCTGTTCAAAATCTGAGCTCGAATGGTATGTGATAAGACAATTTCATGAATATAATCAATAATATAATAAGACTGTGACTGCCTTGTACTGGCAGAAATACATTTTTCTGGTTCTTTTGATTTTCTGCAGTAGAACTCTATCCAAAGCGAGCCATAACCAAAACAATACGAACAAAAATCAAAATTGACATTGCCAGCAAAAATCTCAAGGTGAGACATTGCAACAATAGAAGTGTGGTGAAAATCCGTGGAAACGATGAAATCAACAGCAAAATTTATCCGATTTTTTTATCCGCTAGCAAACTCTCTTCCTTCCTTATTAGCCGATAGCAAACCGTGTTTTGATGACGTATATATGGCATTTTTTGTACATGAGTGGAATTGTCAAAGTTATAATTTTTCAAATGGAATACCTAGTATTTTATTTGATTTTCAGAGTCTACGTTGAAAATAAAGGGTAATTACATTGACGTTTGGTACGTCTAAACTTTACAGTTTGTCAGATATTCGTTATTTTGTAAAAATTTAGAACAAATTTTAAGGTTTAATCACTCAACCTCTGTTTGATTTTTATTAATGAAAATTGGCTTGGGAACTGCCAAATGATCAAGTTTTAGGATCCTTGGGTGAGAAATTGTCTAGCTCATACAGAATGTCTCAAAATTTTTACCCAATAATTGCAACCTTTAAACTTTAATAACTTGTCAAAATCAAATTGAACACCACTTATTTAATGGTTAAGGTAGATGCAAAATTTAATTATCTATCGAAAATTATTGAGATCTCCTTTGGCTAACTATTCGCGTTTCCTTGGAAAGTCCACATTTCTCGAACTCGAATCGCGAATTAGAGAATTTTTAAGAGTATATCCATTAAGATACTTAATAATGTTGCTGAAGGATTCAAAAACGGGGCAGGTATGTTTGTGTTTGTAGTCGAATGGATGCCGTTTTAAACATTTTTATGAATTATTTTTGTAACTTGTATAGCAAATTTACAAAGTATTAAGCCACTATTTTATTCTAAGCTTTACTTAGATTAGAACGATAGATATGTAATTGGAAAGGATACCAAGTGATCTTTGAACGATATCAAAAATCAAAGTCAGCTCTAGTTTAAGAAATGTCGATTTTCCAAGAAAACGTTAACAATTAGCGGTATCAAACCTTAATAATTTTCGATAGGTAATTAAATTTTGCATATACTGTAACCATAAAATTAGTGGGGTTCCATTTGATTTTGACAAGTTTATACTACTTCAAAATTTTAGTTTTTGAGTAAATTTTTTGAGACCTCCTATATGAGCTAGACAATTTATCACTTTTGGATCATGAAACGTAATCTGTTATCAGCGCTCAAATTTTGGACAATAAATCTCAAATGAAGGTTGAATGTTTAAATGTTAATATTTGTTATATTACCTTTTCTTTTCAACGTAGATTCTGAAAATAAAGTAATATACTTGGTGTTCCATTTGAAAAAACTTTGATACTTTTTCTGCATTTGGGACAACCGGTACATATTGAAAATATTTTTAAAAGATTCCTCCATTAGGTCTATATCCATCCCAGCATATCTGGAATTAGATCACAAGTTTTAACCTACAAATGCTTTGAAGAATTAGTGTGTTCAGAAGTGACTGATGATCAAGTGCCTTGAAAATCACATGATCATGAGAGTTTCAGTTTAATCATCATTCATTCAGTGAATAGGTGTGCTTGCACTCACTGAAAGATCTCTTCTACTCCTAATAACATAATATATTATTAATGTTCATTGATTTTGTGTTGTGTTATTGTGCTGTGCACAATAAAGCGAAGATAGTAATTTGGCATACCAACTTCTTTGTTTTTCATAAAAGCGGTTATTTTGGTTTTACTGACCGACATTGTCTTAGAAATGTTGGTAAAATAGGAGTCGTCAGCTGGAATTCCAGCCTTTTTCATTCGGCATAGAGTAGCAGTACTCACTTTTAAAGCCTGTGATGCTCTATCATACACATTGGAATAATCAATTGGAATGACATCTGGAAACTGTTTCTTTTCGTACTCCAAAAAAACCAGCACATTTCGAATTAGCATTTGGGCTTGCTCATTGTAGCACAGCATTTTTATATCTTTGATATTTGTTTATATCAAAGTGACAGTAAATGTCAACGTTTTTAATTTGACAGAATGAATGATGACAAAAGTAACAACGTGCCTTTTTTGCTAAAATTGTTTATTTCATATGTTTGATATGCGAGAAACAAAGATGTGAAAAAATGACGTCATTCTCAAAAGGTAAAAATCCAACTATACAGGGTCTCCCACGACGAAAGACATCGATTGATATTGGAAAAAGTATAAATAGGAGAGTTTTGAAAATTTGGCAGGATACTGATGTGGGCATGCCCAATTTAACTAAAATATTTTCAAGATGGTTCCGTTTATACCGGAAGTCGATCACAACTTTCTTATTTTAAATAGAACACCCTATATGTTATTACATATTTGGATTCCTCACAAAATTCTGACCAACTTTTGTATAGAATGCCCTATGTCTATCTCTAGCCGTTTTCGAAATATTTGGTGTTTTTCCAAAAAAGTGACAGTTGCAACGCTCAACATATTTTTATACCCTGTCAAAACCGTATTTCATTTTGCAATGAAACTTAGGGTTATTGTAAATAAAGGATCGTTTTATTAAACTGAGGGTGCGTAATGACTCATTTGTATACAGGGTCGTCAAAAAAAAATCATAAACTTGCCACTAAAAAAAATGAAAAATCTCAAGTTTTTTAAATAGAAACCCACATTTTTTATGACGGAATCATTTTGAGCATTAAAAATTACTATAAGTTTCAATTTACTTGCCTATACCTAAATCCAACCCATTTCGTTTTATTTGAGAATAAACATTTTTTATTATAAAAATTCCAGATTTCTTGAAAATTTCTCTCTCTAATTACCTACGTGTGGATTTATGTCACACCAGTAGTGTGAATTATGTCTATTGAACATTTTTAGTGAATTTGGCCTCGTCGCTCCAAATAATATTATTCAAAAACAATTCATCTCCATAGTGACTAGTCAGCAAAAACTCACTAAAAACAACTCTCTTCGGAAAGTCAACCTCTTTTAAGTGTTGCACTAATTTAAATGAAAAAGGGTGAAATTTATGTTTCTTCAGGATCCTCTGAATTGAGCTTTTGGATATGCCTGATTCTACGGAAACTTGTCTTATTGACAAAGTTGGATTTGCAACAAAATAGCCCAAAATTGCAATTTCTACATTTGTATTATTAAGGATTGGTTTTGTTTTAATAGCTTTTATCTTCACATATTCCGTATTCTTAAAATTTTCAATTATTAGCTTGACAGCTTTTGGTGATGGCTTTGGTTTTTCTGGATAACGAGCGGCAAATACCTCACATGTTCTACTCACAACTTTATCACATTCTCCGTAAATAATAAACAGATTTAAGTAATCTTGGTTTTAATAACGTAACCGCGACGGCATATTTGCAGTTGTCAAAACACTCAAAACTAGTGTTATTAACATGCCCTGCAGGTCTCCAATATCACCGTGTGTCAAAAGCATGACCAACTAGAACACCACATAATCCGAACCGTGCAGCATAATAAAAAAATGTTTATTCTCAAATAAAACGAAATGGGTTGGATTTAGATATAGGCAAGTAAATTAAAACGTATAGTAATTTTTAATGCTCAAAATGATTCCGTCATAAAAAATGTGGGTTTCTATTTAAAAAACTTGAGATTTTTCATTTTTTTTAGTGGCAAGTTTACGATTTTTTTTTGACGACCCTGTATACAAATGAGTCATTACGCACCCTCAGTTTAATAAAACGATCCTTTATTTACAATAACCCAAAGTTTCATTGCAAAATGAAATACGGTTTTAACATAGTACAAAAATATGTTGAGCGTTGCAACTGTCACTTTTTTGGAAAAACATCAAATATTTCGAAAACGGCTAGAGATAGGCATAGGGCATTCTATACAAAAGTTGGTCAGAATTTTGTGAGGAATCCAAATATGTAATAATATATAGGGTGTTCTATTTAAAATAAGAAAGCTGTGATCGACTTCCGGTATAAACGGAAGTGTAACCATCTTGAAAATATTTTAGTTGGATTGGGCATGCCCACATTAGTATCCTGCCAAATTTTCAAAACTCTCCTATTTATACTTTTTCCAATATCAATCGATGTCTTTCGTCGTGGGACACCCTGTATATGCACAACAAAAAACTGTTAATAAGTCAGAAACGGTTGAAGTTAGTTATAAAAAAAGTATACATAAATTTGTTTCGGTTGTTCATTTAATGTTCTTTTATTACAAACCATAATACATTGGGGGTTCCATTTAAAAAAAGAACTTCTGGCAGTTTTTCGATCTGTCCGACATTTAACATACCATCAGCGTGAATCACCCTGTATGTAGATAACTTACAACAATTAAAGTAACTTCGTTTTCAATTTATAATGAAAAATATCGTTCATAATTCGTCCAAAATTAGGTTTTCCGTGATTGCATCACACGTGAATTGGTCATACGCGCACGGGAAAAGCCTTATTTTTGTCCTCCTAGGGCCGGTATTTCCATCTGCTAATAAAATTCTTCGTAAATATATTAGAAAAATAAAACTTAGTTGTGTATATCAATCGACAAACATACTTTATTTGACCAATAACCCAGTTTATTTGAAGGTTTTTTTCATTTGTCACATCAAAAGCCTGTATTTTGATCTGCTAATAAACTTTCCTATCAATACATTAGACAAATAAAACTCAGTTGTGTATATCAAACGTGGAATAAGATTTATTGGAGGAATAAAGCAGTTTATTTGAAGAATTTTTATTTGATACAGGCGTCCAGAAAATGAAATGTGTCTTGCTCATTTGGTTTGGGTCTTCAAAAAATCATCAAAATCAAAAATGGGTTATTAAAATAAACATTTTAACAACCCTTCTATTGTATCCATCTGGATGCATATTACTTTACTGTAGGAGATTTTGAAAAAATCAATCAGGTACTGGCAAAGCAAGTAAAAGTAAAATTACAAAACCAATTAGTTCCATTTACAAGAAGTATCTAAGTATATTTGTTTACTCACAACAGAAAGTTAAATTGCATATAGATAACCGTTTTATAAAATTGCTTGGTTCGTTTGATTTTTTTATTGCATTGAATTTTCTTATTAATTCGGACAATATTAAAATTGAAAGAACATTTTTAAGATACGAGTACATTGAAGAAGGTTTATGAGAATGGATGTCAATCCTCTTTCAATTTTATAGTATCCTAATTTGTTGATACATTTTTCTCTAGTAAAAAAGAGGGTTATTTCCTTCTTCAATACATCATATACTTCCTTTCCAGAACTTAATCACTTTTTTAAATAATAATTTTGTACAATTTTTGAGTAATTCTAAACTGATTATTCCTCAAGCTTCGTTTTTGGCTTGCAAGTTTTTTTTTAATTTCTAGACTTGAACATAGTTGGACAAGTACTGTGTCTCTAATAATTACATAGGGACACCTGATAATGATAAATCTTCTAAGTTACTTCTTCTTATTTGGTTTTCCATTTTATGTACACGAAAAACAAGTCTTTACATTTTTCAAAGATTATTATTTATTTAGATTGTCTTTGGGGGGCTTAATTAAGACAGATTCCGAGGAAATGACAAATCAGACTAATCTGACAATGACAAAACTTCTTTTTTAATACCAATTCATCAAACAACAATTCGACAATTCTTTTGTTCTTCAACAGTTCTGCTTCCGTAAAATATAAGGACGTAAAACATAATGCTACGGTTTTCCCGTGGGTTTACGCAAAGTCAATTTAACTCAACAAGAAATAAAGTATTTACACTTCAAAACACTCTGTACAATAATTAATTCAGCTACCAAAACCACTACTACAAATCCACAATTATTCTCCTATTAAAACTTCACCGCGTTCCAAATCCACTACTCGTCCACCGTCGAGACCGCTTCTTTTATATTCGGTAAACCACATTCTAGAACCACTCTGAAACGCTTCGCGATTTGCGTCGAACCTCGAAGATGCTTCTCGGTGTATCGCTATCAAACGGTGGCCTACCTTAATACGCGCCCGGTCAGATATTGCCGCGCATTGATTCCATCCCGAATCGAGTGCTCGTTCAGAAGTATCGAGCATAGTAGGCCCAAACCGTAACACTGTCCGCCTCCCCTTAAAGCTGATCGTCCCGATCCGCTATCTAGTCCCTGGTATTTCTTGAGTCTGTCCAGATGGACAATTTTCATCTTGCCTTTCGAGTTGCGTTGGACTCTGTACACGACGTCGTTTAACCTTTTTACCACATTGTAAGGTCCCTCCCAAACCGGTATTAATTTCGGTGATTTGCCTTTCTTCCTCTGAGGGTTAAACAACCAAACTTTCTGGAAAGTAAAAACTTTCGCCAAACCTTCTGGAACCCTCCCGAATTGGCCCTAAGATCATAACGAGCTTTCATCTTGTCGCTAGCTAGATTCAAACGTTCCCTGACCAGATCATGGATGTTCAGTAATCTGTCTTGCAACTCGTCAACGTAGTTCTCAATGTTCGTGCTTTGGCCTGTTGGAGATCCGAACACCACATCACATGGAAGTCAAAGTTCTCGACCAAACAGAACTTTAGATGGTGACTGTCCCGTTGAGTTATGGACTGCTGCTCTATACGCCATCAAGAAGAGCGGAATATGCTGGTCCCAATCTTTCTGATGCTGATTAACAACCTTTGAGAGATGTTGCTCTATGGTCTTATTAAATCTCTCGACCATTCCATCCGACTGAGGATGAAGCGGCGTTGTTCGGGTCTTCCTAATGCCTAGCAGGTCACAGAGCCTCTGAAAGAGCTTGGACTCAAAGTTTCGTCCCTGATCAGAGTGTAACTCCAACGACACACCAAATCTACTGAAGACATTTTCGACGAGAATATCAGCGACTGTGCTGGCTTCTTGATTTGGAATCGCAAACACCTCAGGCCATTTGCTGAAGTAATCCATAGCAACAAGAATGTACTTGTTGCCTCTGTTGGTCTCAGGAAAAGGCCTAGCGACGTCTATGGCCAAACGTTCGAATGGCAATCCTACGTTGTACTGCTTTATAGGTCCCCGGGATCTCGTCTGTGGTCCGTGGCTAGCTGCACAAATGGAACATTGTCGACACCATGATTTCACGTCTTGGTAGTAGTTCACCCAGTAAAAGCGTTGCCGGATTTTGTCCAAAGTCTTATTTACTCCCAAATGAGCACCAGTCTTTCCATTGTGCATTTCCTCCAGTACGTTGTTGACCCTTCCTCTGGGAACTACCAGCTGCTTCCTTATCTCTTTTCCATCGGCACTCTCCCAAGCTCTTTTTAGCAAGCCGCCTTCAACCACAAGCGAGTCCCACTGAGCCCAAAGGGCTTTGAACGTCAGGCCTTTGCTAGAGATTTCTTGCCCTGTTGGTCTTGGCTCGCTTTGTTCCTTTCTCAACAACAATGGGCCTATGTCGCTGTCTTCTAGTTGATCCTTCCTAATTTCATCGGGACTCCATTCATCATCGGTCTTCAGCTGAACCATTCTGATGGACACAACTCCTTCACGTTCTTCCGCTTTCTGGCAATGTTTGCATTCTTCGGCGCAAGGTCTTCTTGATAGAGCTTCTGCGTTATTATGCAGCTTCCCGGGTCGATCCTTGAAGTTGAAATTATACTGCTGGAGTTTTTCAAGCAATCTTGCTACTTGCCCTTCCGGTTGTTTCATTCCAAGGAGCCACTTGAGTGCCGCATAGTCAGTCCTTATCAAAAATTCCTGTCCGTACAAGTACTTGTGAAAGTGATCGACTGATTTTACTATTGCCAGTAGCTCTTTTGTCGTTACACAGTAGTTCCGTTCTGCTTTGGTAAGTTTCCTACTGAAGATTTGAGACAATACAGCTCCAATACCAGAATTACTGGCATCTGTGTCTAAAATGAACTTTCCTTTTGGTTGTGGATAACTGAGGATGGGACTGGAGCAAAGTGATGCCTTTAACCTTCTGAACGCCTGATCACATTAGGTATTCCAACAGTAGGGTGTTTTGTCCTCAGTAAGTTGATGTAGCGGAGCTGCGATGTTGGCAAATCCTTCCACAAACCGTCTGTAGTAGGTGGCAAGTCCTAGAAAGCTTCTGAGTTCGTGTTTATCCTTGGGTACTGGCTGGTCTCTGATTGCTTGAATCTTCTGGTCGTCCGTCTGAACTCCGTCGACCGACACCACATGCCCAAGAAATTCGACTTGCTTTTGGAAGAACCAACACTTTTTGGCGTTCAATCGAAGATGGGCGCACCACCTATTCTAAAAATCTCTGGTCCGCTTCTGAACACAAGTCTCTAACCCGAAGTTTAGTTCAAATTCACGTTGCACTAAAGTCTGATCGCACTTCTGACACCAATTGTTACGGTTTTCCCGTGGGTTTACACAAAGTCAATTTAACTCAACAAGAAATAAATTTACTTACACTTCAAAACACACTGTACAATAATTAATTCAGCTACCAAAAACACTGCTATAATTCCACAATTATTCTCCTATTAAAACTTCGTCGTCTACCGTCGAGACCGCTTCTTTTATATTCGGTAAACCACATTCTAGAACCACTCTGAAACGCTTCGCGATTTGCGTCGAACGTCGAAGATGCTTCTCGGTGTATCGCTATCTAACGGTGGCCTACTTTAACACGCGCCCAGCCAGATATTGCGGCGCATCGATTCCATCCCGAATCGATTGCTCGTTCAGAAGTATCGAGCATAGTAGGCCCAAACCGTAACAATAATTACATAAAACGAGAAACATAAAAAAAGCCTTTCATTCATAGTTTTGCCGTAAATCCGTAAAATGTAATCTGTCATTTTGCAATAGACACTTTAAGTGGCAAGAAGACGTAATACGTAATACTTAAGATGACGTACGTATTTAAGAATTTTGAGTTTATGTTAAAATTGACTTTAAGTTCGTTTTAAGTTTAACCTTAAACGGTATACGCTATTTCAAATATCAAATGACAATATAAGTCAGGACATCTGTCAACCTCGTGTTTTCTCTTAAATTTTCTTTGATATTTACTGTTTATGTGTACTGTAGGCGTTCTTGTTTTCTTTGTATGTTGTATACTTATAACACGTATGCTACATAATTAATGCCATTTTTTTAAGTTGCCATTCTAGATTTCGACTCGGAAGATGAAGACGACTTGGATGATTTCATGCTTATGCACTTGCATAATGAAAATAATATAGTGATAAGAAAAGAGCTCTATGGCTCTCCCATCTCTTGGAGTGTTTACATGGCTTTTGCCCATACACTTCTCTTGCCAAAAAATGTAAATTAACTCTTTTGTAAATCTAAAGCGCAATGATTGTTCCATGTTTTGTTTGAAAAATGACATGAATCATAAAACGTTGATTGACAGAAACCTGTTTGCGGGTTACGTATAACGTACACGTTATAGTCCGTAAAGTTACGTTACACCGCAATACGTTAAAGCCGTTATCTGTTATTGTTGCATGTGTAGGTGGTGAAATAACGTATTAGATATAAGGTTTTGCTGCCACTTAAAGTGTCTAATGACTTGTAACATTTGGCAGCCAATATTGGTATAGCGTAGTGTTGAATCAAATTAATGAGTAGGTGGTCTACCTCTCCTTCCATTTTGTTACACAATTTAACACAAACTTAACTTCTTAAAACCCACTACCAAAGTAAAAAAAACAACGCGCAACATTGACATTGACGTTTCGAAAACATACGATTGACGACCGACGGTATCCGATTCGTAAAAACGTAAGAACATTAGCATAAGAAATGAAAATGGTTCATTTCTTATGTTTTTGTGTTTAACGTTATGTTTTTGTTTACGTTTCAAACTGTGAATTAGAGCATTACAATTCCATGTTTTAATTTTACGTTTTTATGTTTTACGACTGTATGTTTTACAGAAACAAAACTATCAATCCACCTTTATTCGACAATTAATCTTTGGGATAACCTTTAGTGGCCAAATAACTATTAATTGCTACTTTATAAGGCGGACCCAGAAACACTTACTATTGCTATCATAATCTACTATTGCTGACCTTTCTTGCTTCTTATTTCCATTTTAAGGTTACGAAATACGTCCCTTCTGCTTATTCAAACAGATTGCCCTTAGAGGGCTTAATTAACCGTCACGAATTCCAAAGGAATGACACATCAAACTCATCTGACAATGACAAGACATCTTTTTGAATTTAAATCTATCAAATAACAATTTGACAAATAAATTTCCAATAAAATAGGGATGCAACTTATTCGACAATTAATCTTTGGAATACACTTTAGTGACCAAATAGTTATTAGCCGATGGAAATACCGTCCCCTAATGAAATACACTATTCATATGTAATTATTCAATTTAACACAATAAAAAAGTGTACAACAAATCTAGTATGTGTTCGTTTCTCTTGATAACTCCCTTTCCTCATTTAAAGAATTTAGGGCCAGACTAGAAGTATGGTTAAAATATTCTATTTCAACCATTAGCATTATATCTACTGCATTATCCCTACATTAGAGAGGAACATAAAAAAATAAGTAAAGTTTAATCGAACCTGTCTTTTTCCATCTCGAAAGTGCCACCTGATTTCAGCGATTGATTTTTGACGTTAGTGTGGCTGCTCAATGCTTTAACTATTGCTTGACGCAACTGTTGAATATGCATGGCATTTAAAACGTGCTGTAATGCTTGCTGTTTAGCTGTGTTACTCTCTAAGGACATTACAATGCTGCTTAAAGATGGATTGTCGTCACTACTCGGTTTGGTTGGCGTCTAAGTTCAACAAAAAGTCACAACTAACACCATACCCAAAACATATTAAGTTAACCTACTTTTTCTCCGCTGTAAAGACCTAAAATTGATGAACCGAGTGGATCCTTAGGCACTGAAAATATTACGGGTTCCACCTAAAGAAATAACAAAATCTGCTTACTGCAATTACCTAATTGTTTTCTTTCTAAATACCTTGGTCACAGTTTGAGTATCTTGTAGCGTCCAGGCAATAGAATGTGAACTACCACAGGCTACTCTATTAACATGAACGTCTTCCAGACCTTGTACTAAGGCTGGCTTTCTGTTAACGACAGTAGTACCATTGCCTTGCTGGCCATGGTCGTTATCACCCCATGCATATACCTGCAAAGTTGTTTTTTGTCTAAGTAGTCAAACTAAAAGAAACTTGCTGTCTCTAATTATGCAAGAGAGGGGGATCGACCTATCATTAAAATCTTGGAAACGGTAATAGTTACAGGGATCTTTAAATAGAAAAAGTTATATGTATACATACAAGGTACTTTCAGATGTTATCGAATTATTTCAACACTTTGAAACCTTGAATTCTATATTTATTTGTAAATATTCTGTCACCAACCGTTGACATTCCAAGAAAATACCAAATACAAAAAACATATGGTACCTTTCAAACTATATCCATCTTGTATAGTGTAACTTGCATTTTCCACATGCTTATACAATAAAGTAAAACGGTTATGAAGACCTACCTGACCAGTATCGGTGACCGCTAAACAGTGTAAAGCTCCAACAGCAACATGTATAATTTTCCTGTCTCTGAGACTTTCAATCAAAGTGGGCTTTCTAACGTGTTGATCAGTACCATGGCCTAACCGAAAGTAATCGCCTTTTCCCCAAGTCCAGATATTTCCTGATTTTGTCAGAGCCAGCGAAAATTGTGCACCACATTCTAGACAGAAACAAAAAAATATAATACAACTTGTCATGGTGAGAAACAACAGTGAGAAATAGTTGATTACAAAAGGAAGGGAATGACACGCAGTCGTCTCCACAATACTTTAAATCTTCAAAGGGTAAGGTCTGCTCTACTAGTTTCGGACATATAACTGGCCATCTTCAAGAGCTCAACTCAAAAATCAATGCGCCGGCTGTCTTTTTAAAAGGGGAGAGACAGTGACCCATGTTATAATGAATTAGTGAATTTAAAAAGTAGTTTAAAGGGGTGGATAAAGCTCATTATGGAGAAAAAATCTGACACTACATATTTAATGACATTAAAATTAAATTTCCTTAAATTAGACCCAATTTTAAGGGCTGGGTGAGACCCTATGGGGAGAAAATGATAACTTCAGATTTAATCCACCATCCACGGCAGAGGCGATCAAACAGGCGATCGAACTGCTTGAGCTCCTGAAAATGGCCATTTATATGTCCAAAACTAGTAAGGCAGAGCTTACCCTTTGAAGGTTGAAATAAAGTATTGTGGAGACGACCCTTCTTTTTGTACTTGTACAAGTCCACTGAAAGAATATGGACTACTACTTCTTTTTGAAAATACTTATTTACCTAACAAGTGCGAGAAGTGACACTTTTCCGCACGCTGATTGCAGTTGACCGAACCACGCAAAGCGGAGTTCGGTCTGCTATCGAGTGCGGAAAAGGTACTTCCCGCACGTATTAGGTACAATATTTTTCCTACGATCCTGCAGAAAACTACAATACGAACATTAGCATTGAATTAGTATTTATGCCATGCAGCACAGCGTAAGTCTCTTACGAAATGCAATTTATAGATTTGATTTTATGCCGTTACAACACAGGAATTTTAACGATTTGGACATGTGACAATTCTTCAGTTTTTGCTGTTTCGGGTTTTAACCCTTTGACATGGTTTTAGCGGTAAATTTAATGAAAGTCTATATTGAAGAGATATTTTAATTTGATTGATTTCACTCTTATAATTAGTTTTCCTTTTGATTTATCCTGCAGTGTCTATTGTTTGATGATCTAAAAGTGTTAATAACTTTAAATAGGTAAGTTTAGTTATCATCAACAACAGGTTTCTTCTTTACCCAGAAAAATAACCTATTTTCATTGGCTAGACGCGAGGTGCACAGCGTAAGCGTAGCGTAAAAGTTGAAAATTACCAAGTCTTGCGCTGCGCTGCGTTGTACTTATGTTGTGCTACGCTTCGCTTGGGCATCTATACAGGGTAATTCAAATTCGACCCTCACCATTGGGATCTCGGAAACTATAGGAGATACGAGAAAGTTTAAATTGGGGCAAAGTTGCGCAATGTAAAGCTCAACCAAATGCAGTTTTAAAAATTTCGATTTTTCGACTACTTCCGAAGATATCCGAAAAAAACTGAAAGTTTGATTTTTTGTTTTTATTTATTTCTAATCTTATTTGAAGAGATATTCCAAAACTAAAAGCACCTTTTCATTGCCACTTTTTCTCAGCTATTCGATGATGGATTCAAATTTGCCACACGACGTTTCGTTTTTTGGCAGCCATCATCAACTTTCTTTTTTCTTATGGGCGCCATATTGGATTTTTAGCCCACCAAATAGTACGTTTTATTCTGATTTTAGTGATGTATAATAACTTATGATTTGCTTCACAAATAACAAAATAATTCAATAAAAACTATTTTTACTTTAGTTATTGGCTTTGAGTTAATGGGCCGTTTCATAAAATGTCATTATTTGACAGTACTTGTCAAACACGATAATTCGGACGATCATTAGAGCTTTTAGAGATTTTACCTTAGTTAGCTTTGAGTTAATGAGACGTTTTATGAAGATTACTTGGTAGTACTTGTCACACGCAATTGGCCTGAACATACTTAGTCACAAAAGTGTACACGTGACTTAAACCGGTTTATTCACTCGAAGAGCTTAGGCCACTCGCTACGCTTGTGGACCTATTTGTTCTTTTCGTGAATAAAAAATGGTTTAAGTCACTTGCTGTATAAATAGCTATTAAATCACTCTGAATGACATTCGCCTATTTACAGATGTAAACAAACAAACATCAATGTTACATCTACGGGGCGCGGTGCAAATTTAATAGAACTGTAATTTTAGTTTTTTTTTAATATAAGAAGTCGAAATTTAATAAAATACTGTATAAGACACGTGACAAACCGGTTTATTCACTCGAATAAATATGAATGAATAAAAAATGGTTTGTCACTTCCAAAATAAATAACTATAAACTAGCACTTAACATTATAAAAATTGAAATTTGGCAAAAAATGAAGTTCCTAAAATGATGATCTTTCTGTTGGAAACATAAATAAGCCTTTTAAGTTAGAGATAATGCTAACAAATCTCTTTTTCTGATTAACCTAAATAGTTCAGCAATGCTTGTATAATAAGAACATTTTCTGCGGGGGTTTCTTTTCTAGATACATTTTTAACTATAATTGACTCTCTAATGATCGTCCGAATTATCGTGTTTGACAAGTACTGTCAAACAATGACATTTTTTAAAACGGCCCATTAACTCAAAGCCAATAACTAAAGTAAAAATAGTTTTTATTGAATTATTTTGTTATTTAGGAAGCAAATCATAAGTTATTATACATCATTAAAATCAGAATGAAACGTACTATTTGGTGGGCTAAAAATCCAATATGGCGCCCATAAGAAAAAAGAAAGTTGATGATGACTGACAGAAAACGAAACGTCGTGTGGCAAATTTGAATCCATCATCGAATAGCTAGGAAAAAGTGGCAATGAAAAGATGCTTTTAGTTTTGGGATATCTCTTCAAATAAGGTTAGAAATAAATAAAAACAAAAAATCAAATATTCAGTTTTTTTCGGATATCTTCGGAAGTACTCGGAAAATCAAAATTTTTAAAACAGCATTTGGTTGAGCTTTATATTGCGCAACTTTGCCCCAATTTAAACTTTCTCGTATCTCTTATGGTTTCTGAGATCCCAATAGTGAGGGTCGAATTTGAATTACCCTGTATACTGGGTAAACGAGAAAGTTTAAATTGGGGCAAAGTTGCGCAATATAAAGCTCAACCAAATGCTGTTTTAAAAATTTTGATTTTCCGAGTACTTCCGAATATATCCGAAAAAAACTGAAAATTTGATTTTTTGTTTTTATTTATTTCTAACCTTATTTGAAGAGGTATCCCAAAACTAAAAGCATCTTTTCATTGCCACTTTTTCCTAGCTATTCGATGATGGATTCAAATTTGCCACACGACGTTTCGTTTTCTGTCAGTCATCATCAACTTTCTTTTTTCTTATAGGCGCCATATTGGATTTTTAGCCCACCAAATAGTACGTTTTATTCTGATTTTAGTGATGTATAATAACTTATGATTTGCTTCATAAATAACAAAATAATTCAATAAAAACTATTTTTACTTTAGTTATTGGCTTTGAGTTAATGGGCCCTTTTAAAAAATGTCATTGTTTGACAGTACTTGTCAAACACGATAATTCGGACGATCATTAGAGCGTCAATCATAGTTAAAAATGTATCTAGAAAATAAACCCCCGCAGAAAATATTATTATACAAGCATTGCTGAACTATTTAGGTTAATCAGAAAAAGAGATTTGTTAGCATTATCTCTAACTTAAAAGGCTTATTTATGTTTCCAAGAGAAAGATCATCATTTTAGGAACTTAATTTTTTGCCAAATTTCAATTTTTTATAATGTTAAGTGCAAGTTTATAGTTATTTATTTTGGAAGTGACAAACCATTTTTTATTCATTCATATTTATTCGAGTGAATAAACCGGTTTAAGTCACGTGTCTTATACAGTATTTTATTAAATTTCGACTTCTTATATTAAAAAAAAAACTAAAATTACAGTTCTATTAAATTTGCACCGCGCCGCGTAGATGTAACATTGATGTTTGTTTGTTTACATCTGTAAATAGGCGGATGTCATTCAGAGTGATTTAATAGTTACTTTGCAGCAAGTGACTTAAACCATTTTTTATTCACGAAAAGAACAACTAGGTCCACAAGCGTAGCGAGTGGCCTAAGCTCTTCGAGTGAATAAACCGGTTTAAGTCACGTGTACACCTTTGTGACTAAGTATGTTCAGGCCAATTGCGTGTGACAAGTACTACCAAGTAATCTTCATAAAACGTCTCATTAACTCAAAGCCAATAACTAAAGTAAAAATAGTTTTTATTAAATTATTTTGTTATTTATGAAGCAAATCATAAGTTATTATACATCACTAAAATCAGAATAAAACGTACTATTTGGTGGGCTAAAAATCCAATATGGCGCCCATAAGAAAAAAGAAAGTTGATGATGGCTGCCAAAAAACGAAACGTCGTGTGGCAAATTTGAATCCATCATCGAATAGCTGAGAAAAAGTGGCAATGAAAAGGTGCTTTTAGTTTTGGAATATCTCTTCAAATAAGATTAGAAATAAATAAAAACAAAAAATCAAATTTTCAGTTTTTTTCGGATATCTTCGGAAGTACTCGGAAAATCGAAATTTTTAAAACTGCATTTGGTTGAGCTTTACATTGCGCAACTTTGCCCCAATTTAAACTTTCTCGTATCTCCTATAGTTTCCGAGATCCCAATGGTGAGGGTCGAATTTGAATTACCCTGTATACATTGATCAACATATTCTGGATTCTGGATGATTCAATTTTCTTACGCTGCGCTAGGATTGCGTTGTGTTACGCTACGTGAATCTATAAATCCGGCTTTAAAGTCATGGTTTGCTCGCTTAATACATAAATAACTATTTGACAACGTCTAAAATCTCAACTGACAACCCACCTGCAAGAAATTCAATTTTTTATATTGTAACCCCTTCATCTACAAATAGCATGACATAAACACTAATTGTAAAATGCGAATGTTCTCATTATAGATTTCTGCAGGATCGTAGGAAAAATATTGTACCTACTACATGCCGGAAGTGTATTGTTCGCACTTTTATATTTTTCACAAAAATACATTTAAATCAAAAATAAATAACTGTATACAGGGTAACTCAAATTCGACCCTCACCATTGGGATCTCGGAAACTATAGGAGATACGAGAAAGTTTAAATTGGGGCAAAGTTGCGCAATGTAAAGCTCAACCAAATGCAGTTTTAAAAATTTCGATTTTCCGAGTACTTCCGAAGATATCCGAAAAAAACTGAAAATTTGATTTTTTGTTTTTATTTATTTCTAATCTTATTTGAAGAGATATTCCAAAACTAAAAGCACCTTTTCATTGCCACTTTTTCTCAGCTATTCGATGATGGATTCAAATTCGCCACACGACGTTTCGTTTTTTGGCAGCCATCATCAACTTTCTTTTTTCTTATGGGCGCCATATTGGATTTTTAGCCCACCAAATAGTACGTTTTATTCTGATTTTAGTGATGTATAATAACTTATGATTTGCTTCATAAATAACAAAATAATTCAATAAAAACTATTTTTACTTTAGTTATTGGCTTTGAGTTAATGGGCCGTTTCATAAAATGTCATTATTTGACAGTACTTGTCAAACACGATAATTCGGACGATCATTAGAGCTTTTAGAGATTTTACCTTAGTTAGCTTTGAGTTAATGAGACGTTTTATGAAGATTACTTGGTAGTACTTGTCACACGCAATTGGCCTGAACATACTTAGTCACAAAGGTGTACACGTGACTTAAACCGGTTTATTCACTCGAAGAGCTTAGGCCACTCGCTACGCTTGTGGACCTAGTTGTTCTTTTCGTGAATAAAAAATGGTTTAAGTCACTTGCTGCAAAGTAACTATTAAATCACTCTGAATGACATTCGCCTATTTACAGATGTAAACAAACAAACATCAATGTTACATCTACGGGGCGCGGTGCAAATTTAATAGAACTGTAATTTTGTTTTTTTTTTTTAACATTGTAACGAAGTTTTTACCGTTTTCTTAATTGAATCGATCAACCGGAATCCTAATTTTAATTGCTAAGGTTCCCACAGTCGGATTTTCTCCGTTCTTGTCAGTTTAGGATCGGGACGTCGGTTACTTTTCGTTCGGGTCATAGCGATGTGTCGCGGAAAACCGCTAATTGATAATTACGTGGCTAATAAGTTTTGCGCGGCCGAATGTTCAGCGGCTCTAGTACCGCAGTTAACCTGCAAAGGCGTCCTGCCGGCACCCAGTGTGTGGCAGTGCGCGCGGTTCCGGTCCCCAATACATGGTACGTAGGTGAGTGGGAGATTGCAGGAAATAAAACTGGCCTGCACGTGGCAAAGGGCCTCTTCCACCTACGGTCAGCCGGTCAGCGTCCGAACCAGTCAGCCTGCTCCGACTCGACCAGCAGTAAGTACCATTCAACCACGTGTACCGGTCGGCATCTGTTCTGGGCCTATACCGCAATACCTGTCCGTTCCTTTTGATTTTTTCCCCGTAGTTAGTATACCGTAGTTAGCGGTAGTTTGGACTCGTATTGACCCGACGGATTTTTCCCTGTATTTAGTACACCGTAGTTAGCTGTCGTTTGGACTCGTATTGACCCGACGGATTTTCCCAGTAATTAGTACACCGTAGTTAGCCGTCGTTTGGACTCGTATTGACCCGACGGATTTTCCCTGTATTTAGTACACCGTAGTTAGCCGTCGTTTGGACTCGTATTGACCCGACGGATTTTCCCAGTAATTAGTACACCGTAGTTAGCCGTCGTTTGGACTCGTATTGACCCGACGGATTTTCCCAGTAATTAGTACACCGTAGTTAGCCGTCGTTTGGACTCGTATTGACCCGACGGATTTTCCCTGTATTTAGTACACCGTAGTTAGCGGTCGTTTGGACTCGTATTGACCCGACGGATTTTTCCCTGTATTTAGTACACCGTAGTTAGCTGTCGTTTGGACTCGTATTGACCCGACGGATTTTCCCAGTAATTAGTACACCGTAGTTAGCCGTCGTTTGGACTCGTATTGACCCGACGGATTTTCCCTGTATTTAGTACACCGTAGTTTGCCGTCGTTTGGACTCGTATTGACCCGACGGATTTTCCCAGTAATTAGTACACCGTAGTTAGCCGTCGTTTGGACTCGTATTGACCCGACGGATTTTCCCAGTAATTAGTACACCGTAGTTAGCCGTCGTTTGGACTCGTATTGACCCGACGGATTTTCCCAGTAATTAGTACACCGTAGTTAGCCGTCGTTTGGACTCGTATTGACCCGACGGATTTTTCCCTGTATTTAGTACACCGTAGTTAGCTGTCGTTTGGACTCGTATTGACCCGACGGATTTTCCCTGTATTTAGTACACCGTAGTTAGCCGTCGTTTGGACTCGTATTGACCCGACGGATTTTCCCTGTATTTAGTACACCGTAGTTAGCCGTCGTTTGGACTCGTATTGACCCGACGGATTTTCCCTGTATTTAGTACACCGTAGTTAGCCGTCGTTTGGACTCGTATTGACCCGACGGATTTTCCCTGTATTTAGTACACCGTAGTTAGCTACCGCTGTACCATTAGATATTAACCACTAAACAACAATTATATATCTTCTAAGAAACTCTCTTAATATTAAAGGTAGTTGAAACGATCAACTGATTTATAACACCGGGTGTCCCATGTTTTAATCGGGAAATTGCAATAAATAAAGTGCAAAAAAGAACATGTTGGTTTTAGATCTCTATAAAAGATTCAGGTCAAAATTGTATGCCACATTTGTTTTTTTAGCTATTTTAATTCTGGGTCTTCGACTATACGGTCTTTGTCCTTTAGTTTTAGAAGCACTTACACAAATTAGTTGTCATCCATAATCGGCTGTTTCAAGCTTCAAATCGGTCAGTTTTATAGACAGAGAAGCAACAGTCAAATAAATAGATACTGTTATGTGAGCAAATCAACGTACAATATCTTTACAAACAGAAATATTGAACGGCCTGTATGTACAATTTGATATGCGTAATATTGCTGGTTTCATATCTTCCACAATTTGCAGAAAAAAGTCGAAGTTATAAACTCTTTTTTACTTATTAGTACACCGTAGTTAGCCGTCGTTTGGATTCGTATTGACCCGACGGATTTTTTCCTGTATTTAGTACACCGTAGTTAGCTGTCGTTTGGACTCGTATTGACCCGACGGATTTTCCCAGTAATTAGTACACCGTAGTTAGCCGTCGTTTGGACTCGTATTGACCCGACGGATTTTCCCTGTATTTAGTACACCGTAGTTAGCCGTCGTTTGGACTCGTATTGACCCGACGGATTTTCCCAGTAATTAGTACACCGTAGTTAGCCGTCGTTTGGACTCGTATTGACCCGACGGATTTTCCCTGTATTTAGTACACCGTAATTAGCCGTCGTTGGACTCGTATTGACCCGACGGATTTCCCCAGTAATTAGTATACCGTAGCTAGCACCCGAATTTCTCCTGTTCTTGACCGCCAGGACAGCTGCCGTAGACACCGTTAACGCGTACACTTTTTATTTGACCGCTTTTATTGGTACGTTTAACTGCTTTGTCACCCGCGTCCCGACTTACACGCTTTAGGTGGAAATTGATCACTTAAAACAAAGTTACACGCTCTCTCTCATTTTTACACTTGCTTTTGTTTCTGTTTAAGACTTAAGATACCGTTAGGGTTCCGACTTTTGTTTCTCCGATTGGTTCTGTTCGTTAACCACCGTAGGTCCGTAGTCATAATTTTGGTTAAGTGTTTCAGTGTGTTAATTTCTGTTTAGTTTATTTGGAAACACGACCCGGTGAGTTTGTAAATTTACTTTTGTCTTTCATTGGGCCTGTCAGCCTTGCAAAACCTTAGCGCCCGCTTACCTTCTTCGACTGTCTTAAAAGTTACCCCGGTAGACGGAGCGTTTTCCTGGTTTACGCTCCGCGGTTGTTTGAAACCAGGTGGCGCCCGAGGCAATTAAAATCAGACTAGTGTCAAAAGGGGTATTTCCTTTGCCCCCAACAAAAGAGCGTCACAACATAAGAAGTCGAAATTTAATAAAATACTGTATAAGACACGTGACTTAAACCGGTTTATTCACTCGAATAAATATGAATGAATAAAAAATGGTTTGTCACTTCCAAAATAAATAACTATAAACTTGCACTTAACATTATAAAAAATTTAAATTTGGCAAAAAATGAAGTTCCTAAAATGATGATCTTGGAAACATAAATAAGCCTTTTAAGTTAGAGATAATGCTAACAAATCTCTTTTTCTGATTAACCTAAATAATTCAGCAATGCTTGTATAATAATAACATTTTCTGCGGGGGTTTCTTTTCTAGATACATTTTTAACTATGATTGACGCTCTAATCATCGTCCGAATTATCGTGTTTGACAAGTACTGTCAAACAATGACATTTTTTAAAACGGCCCATTAACTCAAAGCCAATAACTAAAGTAAAAATAGTTTTTATTGAATTATTTTGTTATTTATGAAGCAAATCATAAGTTATTATACATCACTAAAATCAGAATAAAACGTACTATTTGGTGGGCTAAAAATCCAATATGGCGCCCATAAGAAAAAAGAAAGTTGATGATGACTGACAGAAAACGAAACGTCGTGTGACAAATTTGAATCCATCATCGAATAGCTAGCAAAAAGTGTCAATGAAAAGATGCTTTTAGTTTTGGGATATCTCTTCAAATAAGGTTAAAAATAAATAAAAACAAAAAATTAAAATTTTTAAAACAGCATTTGGTTGAGCTTTATATTGCGCAACTTTGCCCCAATTTAAACTTTCTCGTATCTCTTATGGTTTCTGAGATCCCAATGGTGAGGGTCGAATTTGAATTACCCTGTATACCAGGTGTCCAAGAGCACCCTGGACATAGAAGATTAACATGGGAAAATAATTTTGATTTTTTTGGCGCCTGTACGGTTCATTTAATGGAAAAACGCTTTTGATAAAAGTTGTAGAGCACATTTGCCGCTATCAACTTGTAATTTTTTCAATACCGTAGATTTGACCATTAAGACGAAAAACGGATCTAAAATTCGGAAATTTTAAATCTCGCACCAAGCGGTCGTTAAGGAAAGTTTATATCCGGTCGTGCTAGCAACCTTTCAAAATCATAATAAATCGCTGTCAGTCATTCTGTAATCAAAACATTCAAAACAAGTTTATTTAGTAATAATTTTGAGTTACTACCCACATAATGCAAAGAAAATACAAATAAATCGTGATAAAAATACTTTATCAGTAGCCACAGCCCAAAAATCTGGTAAGTTGCGTTTATAACCTCATTCAATGTCTCTACTCAACTTATTTACTTTGTAGCAAAATTCTTTAAGAAAACACTGGTTTTGCTTGTAAATATTTAATGAGGATGACGGAATCACCTATCTCAAGCCTCTTCATAACACTACCAAACGATTTAAAGTGATAAAAACAATGGACTAGGAAGCCGCTCTGCAGGCCAGATGTTTGAAGAAAAGTTGCTTTACTATACAGGGACCACAAAAGAGGACAAATACTTCCCTCAAAAGTGATGCAATTTAGTGACCTATGAGACTGCTAGTTTTATTGTATCCTTCTGTTTTCCAGGGTTATCAACACACCATAGTGTTTAAGTGGTTTTATATTGTATGATGTTAATAAAAAGGCATTTTTTATAACTGATTATCAATGTTTTTTCCCTAGTTCTACAGGGTAAGGTAAGTACTGATATTTAATTAGCTCCATTATGTAGTGGTTTGGGATATGTTTTTTTTTTCTGTATATGAATTGTTATTGTAATGCTACTTGCGGGCTCCATGGAAGAACGCTATTGCGAATGGCCAGCCTTTTGTGTAAGATGTAGATATATTTTGCACAATAAAGATTATTATTATTATTATTATTATTAGTTAACTTGAACATCATTCACCTACAAGGATACTTGTAAAATGTCTACTAACCAAAAATAGTTTATTTGCAAGTAAGGTGTAACTCGAGTTCACATTTGATTAGTAAAGGTATGTCCTGTGAAATGGTGTATTGAATTAGAAGCAAATTGTTTCTCTTTAGAGACTTTCAATCACTACATTTCACCTACCTTTGCTAATTTGGAACTCCACTATTAACCAAACAAATATTAGGTTAGTAAGACAAAGTTGTTTTCAGCATAGCTTGTATGGTAAAAGGTACACCCACTCACACTCAATCTGTGGAACAATCACTGTTTAAGTGGTAAGACCACTTTTCTTTGCTACCTATTGTACCTAAGCTTTTCACTTGAAGAAAATGTGTACTACCTTACCTACCATACCTTGAACTGTGAATAAATAATTAATACAAACGTTCAGTGTACAAAGTTTTATTTGGAACAATTGAGTGTGTGGAAAAAAGAACACAATTATAATGTTAATAAACCTAGAACAGCTCATGTAGATAGCGCAATTGAAAAGTTGGTTTTTTGACAATACCTACCCATATACAAAAACTTTTGTCACCTGACTGATAATTTGACTGTGTAAGTCCATATTCTGTTCCTAGAAGGGATTTCTCAGAGGTTTTATAGCCAGTTTAAGATTCTTCACATTTCAGTCAGAACAAATTTTGAGATCTAAGTCAGATATCAACACTGAATCATTTTAAGTTTTAGTTGCAACACTGATGAAGACCCTCACTGGTGATAGTCCATGAAGTTAAGCACATTGAAGCTAAATCACACCACTTTTGAAGGAAGTATTTGGCCCCTTTGTTGTTGTCCCTGTACAGTAGGAAACTTATCTTCAAAGATCTGGCTTCATTATCCACTGTTTTTATCACTTTAAATCGTTTGGTAGTGTTATTAAGAGGTTTGAGATAGGTGATTCGGTCATCCTCATTAAATATTTGCAAGCAAAACCAGTGTTTTCTTAAAGAATTTTGCTACAAAGTAAATAAGTTGAGTAGAGACATTGAATGAGGTTATAAACGCAACTTACCAGATTTTTGGGCTGTGGCTACTGATAAAGTGTTTTCATCACGATTTGATTGCATTTTCTTCCCATTATGTGGGTAGTAACTCAAAATTATTACTAAATAAACTTGTTTTGAATGTTTTGAGTTTTGATTACAGAATGACTGACAGCGATTTGTTATGATTTTGAAAGGTTGGTAGCACGGCCGGATATAAACTTTCCTTAACGACCGCTTGGCGCGAGATTTAAAATTTCCGAATTTTAAATCCGTTTTTCGTCTTAATGGTCAAATCTACGGTATTGAAAAAATTATAATGTGATGTGAATGTGCTCTACAAGTTTTATCTAAAGCGTTTTTCCATTAAATGAACCGTACAGGCGCAAAAAAATCAAAACCGTTTTCCCATGTTAATCTCCTATGTCCAGGGTGGTCTTGGACACCTGGTATTTGATTTCTCAATTAAGAATACACTTTTAATCATCTTTGCAAACAGGAGCTTTCCTTCCGGTGTCGGACTCTTTCGCCACAAAAATATGAAAATAAACTCATGCAGTTAAGAGATAACAAGTTTTCATGCAAAATTATAGGTAATTTTTATGCACTCGTCCAATTACACCCGATAATTATATCTGATGCTCAAACGCAGCGAGAGAGGGTCTAACACAAAAAATAACAGATAACTACAGTCAGCTTGCTGAAAAGCATCACTTTCCGCACTTGTTAGAAAAATAATTATTTACATACCGATTTGCATTACTCCTAAATGGTTCAGTCTTTCAATGTTGTGTGGCACATTGCATCCTTCTGAACCACCGCGACCTAAAATAAAACAACAAACAGTAACCGTTGCAATTTCATTCTTAATTATCAGATTCTGATGTACTGATTTAGCGGGTTAAGAACAATAATTGACAACTTCTCTAATCGAAAAATATGCCGACGTTGCAACTTTTAATTTAACAATTTTAAAAATGAGATTGACCTTAACTTTAAATTAAAGCCGAAACGTCGGCATATCTCTTAATTAAAAAAGTTGTCAGTTATTGTCGTTAACCCGCTAAACCAATATTTCAACATATATTTCTGGTTATTATACTTTTGTTATTGAGTATCTATCTATTCACAATTGCGTACCTAATTTTCCAAAGTCTCCATCTCCCCACGAAAACACCATTCCTTGATCGGAAAGAGCCAGTGTTTGAGCATCACGGCTACCACAAGCCACTTGAACTATACGGTGTCCCACTAAAGCCTTGACCTGAAAACTAGTTGTTACTAACTCTTCTCTTCTAATTTGCAGAAAAAACATATTAAACACACCAATTTAGGTTTAAGCTGGGTGATATTATCCCCATGTCCTAGCCTGCCATATTCACCTAAACCCCAGGTGTAAAGCTCACCACTGCTGGTTATAGCAGCGGAATGTGAACTGCCACAAGCAATATCCCTTATCTTTTTGCTTTTTAAAGCTTCAATTAACTTCGGTTTATCGAGATTTAATCTATTTCCATGACCTGTGAATTAAAAAAAAATCTCGATTAGCGCCGGAAAATTTTCCCCAAAAATACGTACCTAGCTTTCCGTCTTCACCTTCGCCCCAAGAAAACACTTTACCGTCCAAAGTTAAAGCCATCGCGTGTTTGCCACCTGAATGAACCGCCACTTTCTTAACAACGTACTGGCTGAGAAACGGAACAGGACGCGGATGGGGAACGTTCAAGCTGTGTCCTAATCCTAAACGTCCGTTGGTTCCTTCACCACATGCATAAAGCTGTAAATAAATACAGAATTAATACAATTAAAGAGTACAGAAAATAGATCAGAAACACAAATAACATTTTTGTGGGAATAGGAAAAACAAAGTTTACAGTCTCAGATTAATTACCACAGTAATATGATGAGAACTATTTTTAGCTATGGCATTGTAACTAATTATTTTGTTATACGTCATTTAGTTTGAAAGGTCTATATCATATAATAAGTTATGCCCAATTTTTACTTCTAAATTAAGAATTAAACTAAATTTGCATTAAAATCAAATTAATTTTATTTACAACCATATACAGTGTGACCCATTTAGAATGGAAACACCCCTATAAAATTTTAGGTTATTAACCGATTTCAACGATTTTTTTTTTAAATAATTAGGAATGAAATGTCTATTACGGGAGAAAATTTTAAATATTTATTTCAGTTTTCAGATCATATTACGATACTTTTTCTTGATAGAAAATGGAGAATTTTTATTAGCGATTTTTTTATTGAAAAAATTACTACGCCACTGGATCTATAGTGCTTTCAAATAGCTGTGACGAGAAACTCTTCCCACCTCGGTGTGTAATATACTATTGTTTTCCCCTCATTCCCTATTTATTGGTCTTACCCAATTTCTCCCAATCTCCCAATTTCTTTTTCAACGTTTTATCAAGGATACACTAATTTAGTAGTGTTAGTAGTTTATTATTTTAATTTTACAAATAATAATTTTAGAGCTGAACTTTTTCATGAATGAAATCATAAATTTTTCATCCTCTTTAGGTTAGCAAGAAAAGTATAAACCGCATTAATTTTCAATTAATTTTACATGCAATTTATCCTCAATTCTGTAGTAAGTAAGTATTATTATGTGCTTGTTTCAATGTGACGTTTGCGTCTTTATTTGTTTGTCATATTCAAAACATTTACCTTTCTAGTACATTTGTCGACCGCTATCCCATTTTACTTTATTATTTGCCTTAATTATGTCACATACCAATTCAACACAACAATAAACTTACCTTTCCTTCCTGTGAAACAATAAACAGCGACTTTGAACCTCCCGCTATGTGAACAGGTCGAAGTTGAGAAAGGAATTCTGACTGAATAGGAAGTTTTACTTTCGAACCCTTCATGCCTCCTAAACGAACAACATCAATCATATTCAATATTCTACTTACATTAATACTTCTTACCCAATTGATCTTTGTCATTTAATCCCCATACATACACTTTACAACCAACTATATTACTAGAAGTACAAAAATCATCCTGAGAGACACTAACAACCTGTAAAACGGGATAAATTAAAAAACGCCTTTTTTAAAAAACTGAACATATTCTTCTCTAGCTAATGATTGACTTGCTAAATAAAATTATATAAATACATCACAAAAAATGTATTTTGATATATCTGTCTTCAAGTATCTTCATAATTTGTAAAAAAATGTTTGGAAAATTAAACAAAAACAAAAAGGCGTAACAATGAGACAGATAAATGTTTTGAATGTGATGGTTACCTCTTTATTTGTCACATTCAAATAATTTACATGTGTATTACATTGTTATGTCATTCCATTATTGTCTGATTTTCCGCATATGTGCTTTCTCCATTTATTGATCTAATTTGATTTTAACTTTTTTATAGAGATGTAAATATTTCAGAATTCTACTGAGTTTACACATATAAATGACACATAATAAAAACACACATAAATGTGTAGTACACTTACAGCGGGACCGGAAATTGCCTCCTGATTTAAGTCCCAATCGTTCGCCAAAAAAGAAACAGACGTCCTGAAGTCGCCGCAAATTTGACGTTTTATCCCAACAATATTAACTCCATGAATTTTGCAGTCGATGCCATTATTGCGACATTTAGTAATGTTGATTTCAATTATGGGATAGTATCGGTCCACATTTGATAAAAGTACTACTGATGTTTCGTGACTTTTTACTGACACTGAATTAAGCTCAGTAAGTGATCTTACATTGCTTCCACCTTAAAAACAAATACAGTCATTATTTTTATGAAGTATAAGTGTAAATAAATTACTTTTTTGCTCTGAGAGTGATATTTGTCAATCAAAAAATAATGCTCTATACGTCTATAATTTAATACACAACTATGTAAATTTAATATCGAAATCAAACTGATGACACTGACATTTTCATTTTTTATTTGCATTTTGGTCTTTTCTATACACAGCAAGCAATTATAATATAGTAGATCTAACAATTCAACCGTTGCGCGTCATTGACGTTTAATTTCAGATTGCTGCACAAAGTTGGCAAGCCGAGCAGAACAAATAATTTTTATGGAAGTGAGGGATTATTTTTATGAATTTTCAGGGAGTAAGTTATTTTGACTACTAAATGTGTACTTTTAAGTGGTTTAAAATTAGAAAACTACATTCGCTACAGTGATCATAGTGAAAAACTGTCATCATCAGAATCATCTCTTTCTGCGTATGTCAGATGAAATTTCTCAAAGACACAGTGTGCCTTTGCCCACATACTAAAAGCTTTTAATAGATCTAAAATTGGATTTTCACCATTTAAGATAAATAAAACTTTCCGGAAATCATCTCAGTGTGCGGATATAATAATATACATAATGTTGGTTATACATATAATCGGATTTTTTTAGCATTAAAGCTAGATACAGAGACAAAAGATTTCCACTTTCAGTGTGAATGAACGATGAGTGGACCTACTTCTTGATGCGCCATTTTTTCGAAGCACTTGCAGGTTTAAAATTTTGACTATATCTGATCGTTTTGGATGAAATATCTTTCTCATAATGTATGAAAGCGAAAGGTTTGTTTAAGAAACCCAAATTGGACAAATTAAACATTTTATCGAATCGACATTCTTATGTGAAGGATATCTATTGGTTCAGAAACCAGGCATACAGGGTGTTACAAAGTTGATGCATTAGCATTGCTATCTCAGAAGCTATAATTGATAGAGCTTTAGTTAAAAGTTGCGCATTTTATTGCTAAATGGAGAATTTCAGCAGGGGAAAATTCCAAAAGTTAGGGCTATTTGGGATAGAATAAGATATTGTACACATACAAATCTTATATTTTTGTCTCCCCCTGGTGTCGGCCGATTTGCTGGAAAAATGTATAGTTTCTTTCAGAGATTTGAATCTTTCATTGATAGGGTAAACAGAGTATCTGATGGGCAAGTATTGCTTCTTAGAAATGCTCGTGACGCAAGAGGGAATCTTTGGAGGAGGCGTACAGTGGGTCTAGTGGTGGCAAGTTTAGATTTGATAAAACATAAGGTAACGGGGAATCTGATTTTTGTTCTTACGGTGGACGGAAGTGAATTATTTAGAAATGCTAGTGAGCATGAAAACTCTGACATTACTGAGACTATTGAAGAGTCTGTTCGGATAGATATGCTACCGGAGGAACGCAACTCGGATTTTTTGTCCCCAAGAGTAACAATGACTGTATTTCCTTAGTTTTGATAAACCTGCAGTCATGTAGAAATAAGCTGAACGAATTGAGTATATTGTTAGATAGTTTTAATTTACCGACGATACTGTGCATGTGTGAGCACTGGTTGAAACCGCATGAAAAGCTTCTTAGCCAATTATATGGTTTTAGATATTTTTTGCCGCTCAGAAGGGTACGGCGGCGTAAGTATTTTGATTCGTGAAGACTTTTATTCGGAGAATTTATTTAAATCAATTAATATTTTTGACAATCTCAAGGTAGAGCGCTCATTTGAACTGTGCTGTGTATTGTTCTAGAATAAGACTGTACGTTATTTGTGTTTATCGTTCACCATCTGGTGATGTGACCAACTTTCTGATAAAATTAGAATCAGCTATTTCTGTTCTCCCTCCGAAGTCAAACATTATTGTTTGCGGCGATTTTAATGTGGATTTCCTCTGCTTTGGATCCTAATAGTAATGTGTTACACAATTTAATTGATTCTTATGGCTTAAGCATGCACGTTGAGAGGCCTACACAAGTTACATCTCATTGTTCAACACTGATAGATTATGTTATCTCCAATTTTGATAGGGAGAGTGTCAATTCTTGTGTATCAAACAGTGCAATCTCTGACCATGAGATAGTGCACTGCGGTTTTTTAATTGATAGAAAAAAGACTAAAATAGTGAAGCGCCGTGGCAGAATGTTTACTAAAAAAAGTTATGATAGGTTTTCGCGGCTGGCGGTTTTAAGGGATTGGAGTGCTGTGTTGGGCTCTGAAAGTCCTTTGGAGGGTTATCATGCTTTGTTGACAGATATTTTTAATACTTGTTTCCCTATCAAATCTATAAAGCCAAAATCACGAAAATCTTGGATTACTAAGGGCATAAAGGTATCAGCCAGGAACTTCAGGTCGCTCCCCTACATTAGAAAATTTAATATGCAGAACCCAAACTTTATTACATATTTTAATTTATATAGGACCACATACCGTAGACTAATAAAAACCGCGAAACAACTTTATTACAAAAATAGAATTGATTCTTCTTCTGACAAACAAAGAGAAGCCTGGCGTATTGTAAATGAACTAATGGGGAAAAAGAGTAGCAGTACAGTAATGGATTTTAAACACAATGCAGATGACTTGAATGATTTTTATTGCAACGTGGCCCAACACTTATCGGGACAGATTAAAAATGATGTAAATTTCCAAGAGTTTTTGAGAGGTGGATATGTGCCTGATACATTCTTCTTTGCGCCCACTAATGAACATGAAATAAGAAAAATTATTTTAGAATTGGACAGCAAAAAGGTTCCAGGCTGGGATGGAATTTCAGCCACAATATTTAATAAACTTTCAGATAATACTATTAGAACTCTGGCGGAGGCCGTGAATCTCTGTTTTGTTTCTGGCGAATTTCCCAGTTGTTGTTTGAAAGTTGCCAATATAGTGCCCCTGTACAAGAGTGGAGATGAGGAAAACTATAGACCTGTGGCACTGTTGCAACGTTAGCGAAAGTGATAGAAAAGCTGGTGAAACAACAACTAATAAACTTTTGTAAGATAAAAAATATTTTAACTCCGGTACAGTTTGGCTTCCAAGAGAGGAAGTCAGCTGGCGACGCTATATTTGGATTTTTGGAAAGCCTTTACTTGCGCGTAAATGATCGGCAGGCTGTCGCGGCGGTGTTTTGTGATTTGGCAAAAGCCTTTGATTGTGTCAATCACAGAATACTACTGCGGAAATTGGAGACTTACGGGTTCCGAGGTACGGGCCTCAACTGGATCCAGTCTTATTTGGACAATAGGGTCCAGTTTGTCACATGCAATGGAGCAAGGTCAAACCGACAGGGCTTGAGCAGCGGCGTGCCGCAAGGTTCGGTTTTAGGACCCATTTTATTCTTGCTTTATATAAATGACGTTGTGAATCTTGACATGTATGGGCAGTTTACACTGTTTGCGGATGATGCAACTATTCTGTGGAGTGGCACGGATGAGCAAACATTGACTCAGCAAATAAACCATGACTTGTGTCTTATGAAGAACTGGTGTGACGCTAATAAATTGTCGCTTAATATTCTAAAGACAAATGTTATGTCATTTAAATGTAATTTGGGTCCTGTGTATGTTGAAAACCAATTATTGAAAGAAACAACTCTTGGAACCGGTGTCCCTGATGCATAAGAAGTACGGCACGACCCTGTATGAGAGTTTGTCTGCTTATGTCACCAGGCAGTCATATATGTTGCCATTACCTATTCCGGTGACCTCTCACGTGCTTACTTAACTCATTGGTGTATAATGGACGTGGGCTGTTCAATCATTTGCCTACTGGCATCAGAAAGATTTCTGAGGGGTACAGATTTAGAAAGGAGGTCAAGATGTTGCTCATTGAGAGCCTACTATAATGTTAGTGAATATTATGCGGAACGGTTTTAAATTTCTAATTGTCTTTATGTGCATATGTACCTCTAAGTTATTGAAATTGTTTTTATACTAAACTTTTATACTTACATGTAATTTGTTAGTGATAACGTGACTGTGGGTTGGTGAATTTGTATTTTTATCTTTATTTGTATATGTATAGTATGGCTTTGTTTACAACTATTTTTAGTTAAAAAACAATAAAGCGTATTTTGATTTGATTTGATTTGATTTGAAATAATTTGGTATAAAAAAGTTTTTATTACATCCGGAGATATCCGACAAAAACCGAAAAAGTAGAATTTTTATTTTATTTTTTACCACTTTTTTACTGATTTGATTTGAAAATCAATGGCACCTTATGGAGACACCTATTTTGCTCTTCAAGAAAATGGTTTTAGTTTTCAGCTCCGACGTTTCGTTTTTTGGATACCATCATCAACTTCAATTTTTCAAATATGGACCTGTACTTTTTATTTCGTTTTTTAGTAGCTACAGACCTTCCGAAACTAATGATGTGCCACACTCGTCGAAAAATTATACTTAATGTACTTAGATAATTGTTTTCTTTAAAAAAATACGCATTTGAAATTCATATGTTGTCATAATAAGAGTAGATAATTTAGTTTGATATAATTTATTAATTAGGTTCATTCCTCCTTCAAAAAAAAGAGAGAGAGTTTTTTATGGTACTTTTTTTTATTAATTTAAAAAAAAATATGCTTTTGATTAAATATTTGTTTTTTCAGATACTCACATGTTTAAATTCCAGGTTGAGATTTGATGAAACAGCTTAAACTTTATTTCTAGTGTTAAAAAGAGCAAAACCTAATTATTAAATATATCAAACTAAATTATCTTTTCATTATGACAACATATAAATTCCAAATGCATATTTAAAAAACAAAAACAAGTAATTTAGTACATTCACAAGCTATAATTTTTTGACAAGTGTGGCACATCATTACTTTCGGGAAAAATGTATGTATTTGAAATTGATGATGGTATCTAAAAAACGAAACGTCGAAGCTGAATAGCGTAATGCCTCCAAAAGGTGCCATTGATTTTCCAAAATAATTAATAACAAAGTGGGAACAAAATAAAATAGAAATTTGACTTTTTCGGTTTGTGTCGGATATCTCCGGATGTAATAAAAAAATTATGAATTTTTTACCAAATTATTTAGCAATAAAATGCGCAACTTTCCCTCTTTTTAACTAAAGCTCTATCACTTATAGTTTCTGAGATAGCAATGCTAATGCAACGAATTTGTAACACCCTGCATATTATCAGACTATGAAGGCTTTTACGGCCGGTTAAAACTAAAATCCCAATCGTCTTGACCTTGTGCTTCTCTAAAGTGGAGGGGGCAAGAAGGATTTGCGAACCATCAGAGTTAGAAAAGGAGCTTAAACATCTGGAAAGGGTTTTTGGATGAAACGGATACAGTAGACGACAATTCAACAGAGCAACTCGCCCAAGGAACAACGAACTACGTAGACAACAAACGGGGGATGTTTAAGAGAGGGTTGGTTGGTCTTGTTTACCATACATACACAAGGTCACGGATAGGATTGGAAGGATTTTAGAGACTTTAGAGATTGGAACGACTAAACGTGGTGTCAACACAAGAATAGCAGAGCACAAGAGAAGTTGCAGACTAGGACATATCGACAATCAGCGGTGGCAGAACATACACTTTCTAGAGGAGATGATATTCGTTTTGAAGAGGTGGAAGTTTTGGATCGATCACAACGTTACTATCCTAGATTAACTAGAGAAGTCATTGAGATCTTTAAGCTCGAGAACATCATCAACAGAAAGGAAGAGATGAAAGGAAGAGGCTTATAAGCCCGGATAACTTTTGTATTTCACCCTGCATATCATACATCGTGCGACATGAAACCAAAAAGTTTAGTTCTACTCTCGTTCAGTTATAAAATTAAGTTCTTTCAAAATTCGTAAGTGAATAATCCAAAAATCATAGTGTTGAAAAAACCTTTCAATTTCTTGCATTAAAAAACCGTGTCCAAAAAATACGTTAAACTCAGATTAGCGAAGTAGAACTAAGACGTAGGAATCGTACCGTACCTAGCTGAGAATTATCCATATTTCTGGTTCGTGAATAAATGTTTGAACCGAAATTGGTAGTTGTTTAGATAAGGAAAAAGTGCTTGCCCTTAGAAACCCAAAAAATAGGCCTGTAAGACTCAAAAAGTGAAAGAAAGAATTTTCTGGCCATTACACCACAGTGCAAACAGATTTAAAATGTGAGTGTCGCCAGTTGTGATTCAGTTTATCGAGCTTTTCGTCACTTTTGTATGGTCAAACTTCATTCTTAGAGCATAAGTCGTACTTTTCGCACTTACAATTTTTACAACATAACAATTTTTTAATTCTGACTATAAATAACACTTTTGCATAGTATAAAGGGACTTACCATTTACAACTATCAATGAAGGCATGTAGCTATTATCCGAAGGATCCACTCCCACGTTTAAACTCTTAATAATGACATTCGGTAATATTTCCAGTCTAATCCAGTGTTTTCCTTGCGACCCGTTACTCTGCCAAACAGATCCTGGTAAATCGAATCTCGCACCATATTTGGACGAAACAGTCACACTTTTCACTATTCTATTCCATTCCGTGACCACTTCGCCTTCCATTTCGGTAGTGTCCTGTCTATAATACCTAAAATACATTACAAAAATAGTAGCTTTAACACTTGACAACAGCGGTTAGTACCGACCTTCCTGCTTTTCCTGCGTAAACTTCAGGACTCCCAGGCTCTTGGATCCGAACAAAACTATGTCTATGGTTCTTTTTCGTGTAGAAACAGTTATCGCACAGATCGTATCCTTCGCAAATCTTACACTTGAATCGGGGACCTAACACAATAATTATTGTTCAGTAAAATAAATATTTTGCATCACAATAAGGAATACCATATAGAAAAAATGTAGTCCTCAGGAATGTACAAAATAACGATAAACGGAAATATTTAAAAAAAATAGTTGAATTGAATTGTTAATATGTAAATAACCAACATTAAAAATAAATAAATAAATAAATAGCCAGGTATTTCCAACAGGCCTCAGGCTCCAAGGCTCACATCCAGGAAATTCAAAAAGAAGTGATTATATTTTCTGTAGAAACTGAATATAAAAAAGGAAAAAAGAAATGAGATAAAAAAACTAAACGTAATTCAAATTTTATAAAAAAAAAGTAATAAAAATGATACAAATACAAGACAAATACGAAGGGGAAGGTTGGTGAAAAGGTATTATCGAGAGTATAATAGACAAGGAGTGTGATAGTGGACAACAGATTTAGCAGAAAAAGCCAGAGAAAGTGCGAAATTTTATTAACAAAAACGAAAGTTACTTGTACATGGTGTTTCAAGACTAAAATTTAAGACTTGATATGGAAGTCACCAAACTCAACGTTTTTCGATTATAAAATTTGCTCCGTATTTCTGTTTGCACGTCATTATCATATTTATTGACTTAAATTTTAGTTATATATTCACTTACCTCGAATTGGCTGTACGCAACATCCGTTACATGAAACACCTTCATGGCACGATGGAACAATTTCCATCTCGGACAGCAATCCGGTCCAACTTTGTTGCTTAGGAAAATCAACAGTGACGTCGTGCCCGTTAGATGAAATAGCAGTCACAATGCCAATACTATCGTGTGTTACGTAGCCCCATTTATAGCGAGGAGTTGTAACTGTGGGTTTAACGCGCACTTTGTCTCCAACCTTGATAGAAGCGGGCGTGGGCATGGATGGAGGAAAACCAAGAAGTTCAACGTGAATAAATCTGACCCAATACGTGCTGATCTTGTGTTGCCAATTAACCTAAATCACAATGATTACTAAAACCTTAACAAACAGGTTGAGGGGTTCTACCTGTAGATTAAGGTCATGAAGTCCTTCACGGTCAATTTTAACCACTTTGCCAATATCGCCAAGCTGCACTTCCTCGTAATTTTTACAACATCGCACGAGCATTCCTACTTCTACGTTGTCCCTCACGTACATCGCATACTCATCGTTTGATAAAAATTGCGAACGCCTACAATATTGCGCGTTCGCATCTTGATCGTCGCCCTGAAAATCTAACTATGTTTAGAAACTGTGGGAAATGTTTGTGAATTTGATAGTTTTTTGGACAATGTACAGGGCCTTTCACTGGGGACTGACCAACGCCCTTTTTCTGTCTCGAAAAAACTGAAATAGCCATTTAATGTAGTTTAAAAAGTTGAATCCAAAAATGACCACAAAATTTTCAATTTTTTTTTCTTTTATTTCTTAATATTTTATTTTAGTTTTTGTAAAATTGTAAAGCATCTCTTATATTCTACACATATGGCTATGATTCCAGAGTTATAATTCAGGAATGGTCCTCTCTATAACTTTTTAAACTACATCTCAATCTCAATTTTTTTAATTATTACATACAGGGAAGCCTAAAAAGGGGGGTTGGTCAGTCCCCAGTGAAAGATCCTATACAAATTAAATGGTTTTACAGGGGGTATCACCCAAACTAGCACAGATAGAGCGATGCGGTTTTCGCACCTGTGCTATACTCGATTTTTGTGAAATGAATGAGGAGCAGTTGTACTTTCCACAGTTGTCCCCGTTTCTGAGCTACAGGGTGATGAAAATATGTCATTTGGTATTTTCACAAATTTTCTTTATTGTTAGCGACATACACGAAAAATTACGAATGGTTTCCAATAGACTAACTCAGAATTTTCTGTTTTAGGCTTAAACATTAAAAAAAAATCAAAATCGGCTAATGACTTTCCGCTTGTATGTGGCATTTCTGGTTATGGAGGTTTAAAAAAAAATAAATAATCATCCTAGAATAGGTATTTACTTAATTACTAAACCAAAAATCCATCCATGAACTGAACTTTCCAACGATATAACTACTTTGCTTGACTGGTCGAATGGTTTAGCCGCTAAAGGGCGTCAAAGTTGACCAATGTTTCGTGTTCAATTTTCATGCAGTGTTTGATTGGAACCTCAATAACCATATTATTTGAAAAATAGGCTTTGTAAAAATATGACAACTTTGGTTAATTGGATTGATGGTTTGGCCGCTAGAGGGCGTCAAAGTTGATGAATTTATTTTCCACTTTTTTTAGTGCAGTGTTTCATTCAATCCTAAATAACTCGCTTATTTAGTACACACTATATAAACTTTTGTACGTCAATAGATAGCCAATGAAATGGGCTTTATAAAGATATGACACCACTTTGGTAGGTTAAACCGTTTGGCCGCCAGAAAGCTTCCACCTTAACCAATTTTTCTCTCAACCTTGAGAATCTAACCAACTGAAAACAGTTTTCAAACTGCTCGTGACATTTTAAAAGATCAGAATCCACTAATGCGATTTTGCTATTTTGGTGTTTCTGACCTGCAAAAAACGTTTGAGAACCTCTGGTAATACTTTCAAGATTCAGAAGACAGTTTGAATGACACTGGTAGTTGGTGACATTTTGGTGTTTCTGAGCTACAAAAAACTATTTGTAGTCCTTCTGCATTGCTAATAATAAAAAAATACGAGGGGGTTCCAATCGGTAATAGTTTCAAAATCATCCTGCAGCTCAGAAAAGGAGGCAGTTGTGGAAGGTACGACTCCACAACTTTCTTTCACAATAATCGAGAACAGGTTCGCAAAAACCTTATTGCTCCACCATTGCTACTTTTGAAGATACCTGGTAAAACCATCAAATTTGAGACACCCTGTACATTCTCGGCCGTAATTTTGATCTGTCGTATCTAAATCAAAAAACAGTACTTACATAACAAAGACATTGTCCAAGGGCGTTATCATATGAAATTGACTCCGTATCCGATTCGTATACAGAACTCATTGATTCTGTGTCTTCAGCTGCTACTTCCGGATGTTCCAATAACCATCCTACTATTGATTCAGGGCTCATCAAATTATCAGGACTGATTGCTAAAAAATTACACAATTCATTTTATGAAAATAGAAATCATCAAAAAACATGCCAACCTAAAGATTTGATGGCGCATTCCACTGCCTTCCTAGTAAAGCCCATTTCAGATATTTGATTAACCAGAGGGTTAACCGGAGCGTCATCTTCCAGTTCCATTCGCTTGCTAGTTCTCTCACTTACAACACTTTTAATTGAACACTCGCTATTTGGAGTAGCAATTTCACTTGCTGCAAGCAACAAAGAATTATAAATGTTCACAAACATGTTTCTCTAATTCAACTTACTAGCTTTCACTAGTACATTAGCCGCGTTAGGTTTATCATTATTAATGCCACAAGGAATTTCAAAATTGCCTTCTGCCGCTAAATATTGACTCAAATTTAATGCAGCCAATTGCATTTCTTGCAAACTGAAACCGGGTTTTAATGGACTAGGCTGAGTGGCTTTTGCCAGAAGCTTTTGTATTAAGAGTACTGGCTGTTGATTCAACTCCTCTTCGATTGACTGCTGTTCCTGGGATTGGTCCATGCCATTAACGGGGTATTTTAAGACCTAAAGGTTTTTGGAAAGTAGATATTATTTCACTTTTAAATAAAAAAACTACCTTTCGCAGTCTGTGCTGGTTACTGTGGAGCACTCTAGTAGCATTAAGTGCGCTTAATATATTTTGCTGTGTTCTCAAGTAGGCCAAATTCACTTGCCCATGGTAAGATCTTCTATCGTGAGCGTTTAGAGAGCTATGTCTGATCAGAAGCAAGTTGGCCCATGTTTTCACAGAACTGTCGTTCATGGGCATTTTATCAAAGTTGAATTCCGGTGATGGCAATAGCTTCAAGTCACTGATCGACACCTGATAACAATAATTATTTATACTATACAAGTGAATAAACAGGTCTTAAGTGGTCCTCACACGATCAGTATTACTAATCGTTTAAGGTCAAATTTTGACATTACAAGTATACTGGCGAAAAACCTTAGTATTTTACATTCAACTTAATACTGATAAAGCTCGCTTCAATTTTGACCGTTTGAGGACAATTTCTATAAAATGATGAAAAACTGGCAATATTCAATACTGACTGTATACTGATTGTGTGAGGGCCGTCTAAATCACGTGTTCTATACAATATTTTATTAAATCTGGATGTCTTATATTACAAAAACTAAATTTATAGTTCTATTAAATTTCTACCGCGCCCCGTAGATGTGACGAAGTTTGTTTGATTACATCTGTAAATAAGCGAATGTAATGTCATTATTCACTAGTGAATAAAGTTTAAATCGTTGCAAAGCGTTGAATAGTACTAATACAACTAATAAAAGGACAAAATTTAATAAAAAATATTAATACTGCGCGTGGCAAATGTTTTGAACAAATTTATTTAAAATTCCGCAAACCGTTTATCAAAAAACTGCTAGAGGACACGTTAAATTTTATTTTTGGCTTCGGTTTTACAAAATGAAAATTATATATTAATATTATTAATAATTAATAATATTTTTTATTATATAATTTAATAATTAATAATATTATTAATTATTTATTACTTAAAATTTTTTCTTTACAGATTTTATTATAAAAAAGTTGCAGAACCATTATGGAAATCAGCTGGTCAAAACCAGTAGAAAGTAGTCTGCTTTCGCAATACTGAATACAAAATCTTGTCCCAGCAATGGTATAAATCCAAAAAAGCAAACGATGAAGAAGAACGAGCTGACATCCGAAAATCGTTTTCTTGACCTATCTCACTGAACAGTGTAATGATTTACGGAAATACTGCACATGTAAACCCTCATGCTAAGACTACATTTGTAATGGTAAGTCCACACGTGCAGTATTTGCGTAAATATTAGCACAGGGGTAGTTTGTGATTGGTCAAAAAAGCAGCTTTTAGCTTTTTTTTTATCAATAACAAAACTACGGACAGTGCTGTGATTTACGCAATAACTGCACATGTGAACTTACCATTAGCATGCAATTTTTGACACAAATTACTGCGGTTAGGCGAATTGACAATTTAACTGACAATTCAGTTCAAAAATATATATTTTATGTTATTTTATAATGTTTTTGTCGCTTATTTATATCATTCTACTTTCCGTGAAAGCATCAATGCACACTGACGAAACCGAAAATAAGGTTTTGTCAGACAACCAAACTACAATAGAAACACATACAGAAATCAAAGAAGAAAAAGACGGTGTTCTTAGTACAAGCACCGATATGCAAGAATTGGAGTCAAGTCAGGAAGGTGAATCTTCTGCTTCACTTTTTACAACTTTACCAATTGATCATCATGCTGAAACTGGTGCGCTTGAATCTTCTGTAGAGACGAATACATTAGAAACCCTTTACGAAGACGACTTAAGTGAAGAAAGTACTAGAGTCACCGATATTGACGAATCTATTTCCTCTCACATAAATCAATATGAGAAAAACTCCCATGAAACGTTTCCTACCAATGAAAATTTTCCCACCGAAGAAACAACCAGTACTATCTTATCCACGGAAATACAAAGTGCAACAGAGGAAGCTGAAAACGAAGATGACACTGAATCCACTAGTAACGAAAACGGAAATGAAAGCATTAATTTCAATAGCAGCAAGTCTACAAACAATATAACAAATGAAGAGGCATCGGAACATGTAACTCTTAGTACAGCCAATAAGAAGGAAGATTTAACCGAAGGACCAAACGCAGAATCAGAAGAAACTGCTTTGAATACAGAGTTAACGAACAAGCATAATGAAAGCACCACACATACATCACATGTAAGTTTTTTATCCATTTAAATTTTAAACTATAAGTGAATTCCGTAATTCAGTCACAGATCTCTGAATATTTCATCTTTTCACCTTAACAACAACAATTGAAACAAAATATGTCTAGACCAGTTGGAATATATTTACCAAACTCAAATTTTGTGAAGGAAAAAGATATCTTTTGACGTAAGAATTGAGTGTATCACTGTCATTCTGAAAACTCGGCTCTATTTATGTCAGAAATTTATTAAGGGCCTCCTTAAGAAGTTATAAGGCAAAAAGTGACAGGGTGTAACAAACTGTTTTTTTAAACTAACTCCGTTTCGACTGAGCGTAGCTCCGTAATTTGACAGCGCTGTCACTTTTCCTCCTCTACAACGTGGCAATTTCATTTGAGATCCGACGTTTCGGTTTTGGGTTACCAAAGATGATGAATATTATTTTTAACATACTTTAAGAGTTTATATGCAAACTCCACGATGTGCAAAATACCACCAGAGCAAAACGTGGCAATGGTAATTTCGCGGCAATCACACTAGTCGTGCTTTGCTATAATTCGTTCCTGATTGGTCATAACTAGGCGTTTAAAAGTGAAATGCATTGGCTATTACCTGATTGAGTAATATGATCCATCAGTTATCACTCGTGCATCAAAACGTACTCAGTAAATGATAACATTCAAGCAGGTTGAACAGTTGCCATTTTCACTTATCGTCCAACGTCAGATCTGGATAATACGACAGACATTGATACTCATTCAATCCTTCTCTACACTATTCATCTCCCTCATACTCATTCTATCATACCAATCCGTATAGACCAAATATTCTCTCTCTGTCCACCATTTTCCTACGTTGGCATATACCTTTATTTTCTTTTCTCTATGAGCCTTTCTTATTAGAGCCTTCAGTCTGCATCTTCTTTATAATATTTCAGTGTATTCGACTATTCATTGTCTGCCCTCTTCTCACCCTTTAGCTCATTCATAGTTTCTCAAACATTCCTTCTCAGACTGACAGTGACATGTTCAATTAATACGTGGAAAAATAAAAAATAAATAAAAATTTGAAAAATAAGTTGGTATCAATGCATTTTTTAATAAACATGATAGATCTCAAGTTATTTAGGACGACTTGTTTCATCTGGAACGCACTTATGTTAGCACAAACGCGTTTCAGGCAGAACATCATCAAGAAAAATTAACTAGCCATGTTGAGGCATCTTCTGAAAGCAATGAAGAGCAAATCACATCAGAAGAACTTACAACGTCCACAAATTTCGAAGAAAAAGAAAATCGCACAACCGGAAGTACTGAAGAAAACAGTTCCTCAGAAAACCTAACCAACCAACTAAATGAGCATACAACTAAATTAGAAACTACTGTAGTTAAAACAGAAGAAAACAATACCGCAACCAGATTGGAGCATTACAACGAAACATCTGAATCAACAATCGAGGAAATTAGTGAAGAAACAAGCAGTGCAACAGCTTCCACGCTATCAACAAACAAAGAAACAGAAGATTTATTTAAAACAAGTTTAAATTCTAGTTATAATGAAGAAACCTCTGAAACAACCACAGAAGAAAGTGCAGAAAACGATATCAATTCAGAATCAATCGAAAAGTTGAATCAAACCGAGGAGCATTCGGACAAGATTCATACTACAGCTAGTTATAGCAGTGAGGAAACTGTAGGGACCTTAGAAACAAGCGTAGAAGAATATGAAGAAAATAAAACAACATTGGCCACCCATGAAAACAAGTCAGAAAGTACGAGTGAAGGAACCAATCACGACTTAACGTCAAGCTTAGAAGAAGAAACCGCAGAATCAGCTACTACAAATACTCCCAACAAAGAAGTAGAGACATTTCAAACCACACTGGAAATGTCAGAAAACACTTTGGAAAGCATTTCAGAAGAAAGTCACCATAAAGAAGTAACTTTAGAGACAACAGCAACTACAAATGGAAATCTTATTAACTCAGAAAGTGCAAGTGAAGAAACTGAAGTAACAAAACCACAAGTATCCAAAATGGAAACTTATCCAGTTACAACAACAACAGAAGAAAATAATGTAGAAACAGAGTATAGCGAGGAAGTAGCAGCACAAACATTAGAAAGTTATAAAGAGTTTGAGATAAGTACACTGGAAGACCAAAAGTCAAAAAGTGAGCATCATGAAACTTCCACTACGCATACAAATATCGGTTCAATCCACACTGACTTAAACTCTCTGAATATGTCGCATGGAAGTGATACTACCCCAATTACGGTTGCGGCAACTCATGAAATTGAAAAGCAACCATTAGATTTTGAAACACCGGTATGTGATTACTGCGATCAAATATCTGATCTATTAAAAACTAAACTTGACAATGCCAAAAATAGCGAGAGTTCCAACGAACTTAGTACAACTATACAGCATACCGTATTAAAAGCAGAAAAGACCACTGAACATTCTGTCAGTAACGTTTTAACCACAATCGAAATGGAAAAAAATGTGATGGAAATGGAAACTACCCCGTGTTTGTATTGTACAACACATATTTCAGAAATTACCAAAGAAAGCCAACAAACAGCAAAGCACAGTAGTCGAAAACCCGTAACACATTCGGAAATCGCACAAACAACTAGCGAAACTAACTCTGTAGAGACTTCAACTCTAGCAGAACATGGATGTTCTCCTGAAGGCGGCACCAGATATGAAACACATTCAGAAAAGGAAAAGCAAAACCAATCAAAGCACAGTACTACTATTACTACTAAGGAATCTTACGGAACGCAAAAAAGTTCTAAAGTCACGGAACATGGACATTCTACCAAACATACAAGTCAAATGGCAAACGTCACAAAAGAACAAAATGAAGGATCAAATACACCTAGTAGAGAACAAGCTAAGGAAGCGGAAAGTGAGACAACAAATGAGAATATATTCACATCAACTCAACTTTATCAAACTACAAACCCCAGCCAAATTGTAAGCAAATATTGTATTTAAATAGCTCTGGTATTCAAGAGTTTCATGAGGGAAGGGCAATATTTAGAGTTCTTATTCTGCGCCCAAAAATATATGAACACTTTATTATGCAGGGTGTTCTTTTGCATTTACAGCCTATTAGGCTAAAGTCGATTTAGTGTATCAGTAAAATGTAAAACTTAACACCGCTAGACCATTACAAGTAGTGTAATTGTATTGTAAAAATAACGCTCTAGGGCATTATTTCTTAGATAATTGACCTTAATAGGTGTCATTATTTAAATACGAATAATAGCCCTGTTGGACATTAAAGTCTTAAGTCTTACACCTGAGTGTGTGTACCTAGTGATACGGAACTATAAATCGGTCAGAGATCAAAAAATGTTCAGAATGACTTTCTGCACCCACTGGACTAGATTTACACCCACTCAAAACCGGATAGACAACTGGCAGAGCATTCCAACTGTATTCTGCTCCAATGAATTAAGTTTGCACCCACTTAGAGACGGCTAAACGCCGTCACAAGTGATGTTGAGTGTTTACCGTAACAGGATTGAGCATATCCAAGATATTTAATTTTAATTTTAGCTGTTTAACTCTAGCTGTTTCCGGGATATTCAACTTTTCTTATTTGATTTTTTTTGGACAATTGCATCAAAATTTTGAAAATTCCGTATCTCTGCAATATTTAGGATTTTAGCGACTGTAAAAAGCTCAAAATGTTTATTTTGGGGTGCATAATGTCATTCTAAACATTTTTGGTCTCTTGCAAAAGTTTCGTAACTCTAGCCGTTTCCGAGATATTTGACTTTTTTATTATTTCTTTTAGAACATTGCATACAAATTTTGAAAATTCCGTATCTTCGCAATTTTTGGCAATTTCAACGACCTTAAAAACTCAAAATGTTTGTCTTGAACTGCTATTTCATCTTTTGCTAACTGCAACCCAATTGAACATATACAGGGTGTTCAAAAAACAAAAAAGTCCACAAGCAAATATTTCTGTTTGGTTAACTTTTTAAGGAAAACGAACTTTCATCGTTATTTTTCGTCGTTCTTCAAATATCACTTACAAACTTTCTGACAATCTTAGTCGATAAGATTGGTTGTTAACAAGATCGTCTATTGAACAATATGTCAGAACAAGTCAAGAACAAGATAGGTGTATCGAAAACGCGATAAGATTCGATTTTGACGGATACGAGATTAAAATATTGTCCCTTCCTCATGAAACACCATTGTGTTTTACAAAAGAGCAATTTGTAGGTCAATGAAACGAATCATGAAGCTGCAAGCACCGAAAAAATACTCTCAACCTCAAGAAAAACAGAAGAAGAATCAACTACCGGATCTAGCGGACCATTTAAGAGTGGTGAAACGACAAGTAAAATTACAAAAGAAGTCAAAAACGGTTTTCACAATCCTATTATCATTGTGGTCAAAGTATACAAAGAGCAAAAACTTAACAAGTCCATCTTGGAGAACATTCTCAGTTCACCTCTTCCCGAAGTTAGCATTGAATATGCTGACCTAAGAACAGAACGAAATTCTTCTGACCATACGGAACAGTACTCAAATAATGCTGAGATTGATAAAACTTCTAAAGAAATTAACACTCAAAAACATGTTGAATTGAAAAACGAGTGTACTAAAGATGATTTTAAAAATAGAAAACATTGTTTCTGCAACATTTCTGACTATTTGACAACTTTAGAACGTAAAATTGAAAGTAGTGAGAACATTAAATCAAAAGTTAATTACTGCAACAGTTTCTTTAAGGTGAAAAAGCTGGTGTTAAAAAAAACTTCCAGTTCTAGAACATACAGAAGTTTGATAGCATTGGATCACACAAAACCTATCGGAAATGTAGAATTTGAAGGAATAGAAGGAATTTTTGAACACAACTTTGACTTACCCCACAAAGGTAGAAATTTCTATAACTTACCTAGCGAAACCATAAAAATACCATGTACTAACGAGTCCACATATTCAAGCGACTTGGATAAAGAAATTGCGTATACTTGGTCATTTCATCCATTATCTGCTGCAACCAGTGAAACACTGCCCGACAAAAGTAAAGACATTACTTTACACGGACTATCATTAAGTAAAGCAGGTAATTACACTTGCACTATAATGAAAAAGGAATCTATAGAAGGCAAGGTGTGGCACAAATTGGAAATAATAACATTTCCAATTTATGAAATTAAACTGAATATATTCTACAGAATCAATGACTCGTGTAGTCTACAAACGGGAGACGATTTAAAGACGTACCTTCCCAAAGTTATGAGCCCAATATTGTGTGCAAATAAACGTGAAATATGTCATTTAGATATGGAAAGACCTCGATGTTTAACTCGCGAGGATGATAATTACTACAATGTTTCCATTCAAGTAAAGACTAGCGCAGATGTAGTTTTCCTAATCGAGTCAAACTGTGATATAAACTGCAAACTTGCATTTTATGAAAATATCGTCAGTATGATATACCGCAATGCAGAAATGGTTGAGCACATATCAGTCCGTTCGGAAATTAACAATCTGGTACAAACTATTTTTACACCCCACTTGGAAGGTAATAACAAAAGCGCCGTTACCACTAAATCTCCGCAAGTTGCGTCCATTTGCCCTGCTGGATTCGGATTAGAAAGAAGTAAACAAAGGGTGTGCGTTATTTGCCCAAAAAATACATTTAGCAGAGAAAATCAATCTTTTTGCAGAGTGTGTCCTAGTGGACAATATCAGCCTAATGTGGGATCGGAGTTTTGTATTCCCTGTAACTCACCAGTTGACGATACAATGTGTCTTCGCATGCTGTACACATCTACTGCTATATTTAAAATATACGTTGCCGCTGCATTTGGCATTGTGACTATTCTAATTATTGTCATCATAATATGGACGTCTGGAATGAAAGACAATCCAGAAGAAAAAGGCGATTATTTTGAAGATTCTTTGATACGAAGACCAACCAATAAGCATGGAAATCGAGGAGCTAATGCAAGAGTTCCGCCACAAATTCCACCGCCAGACTTCTGACTACAAAGTTCAACTAACAAGTAATTAAGGGAAAGTCATTATTATATAAGATTAACTGCACTGAGCACGTGGCCAAGTATTATAAAAGCATTTTGTATTACGCTAGATTAAAAAGAAAATGTGCATGTATACAAATCTGAATAAAGATAATGCAAATTCTTCAACTGTCAATAAACAATATCCCATCAACAAGTTTTATTTGTTTAATTTACAGCTTATAGGTATACAAAGCGATTTAGAAATTAAATACCGGGTGAGTTTTGTAAGTGTAACACTGAAATGTTCAAAACAAATAATATTATTATGTGAAGAAGAAAATTTTTGACGTTACCACAGTTTTCATGTTATCTTCACCCAATAAATCCATCCAGGTTTAATTAACGTTGATTTTCAATTGATTTGACGTTACACGTTAATTTTAACCTTTTAAGGATTATTCGTTCAATAGGACTTGATTTTTTTATTTCATTTCTAAGTATGGAGATTAAAATGGTTGGCGTACATTTTCAATTTTTTGGAAACTGTTTAAAAAAAAATTAGATTTTTATTTTTTTGGTGCTAAAGCGCCTTAAATAGTTAAATAGCAAACTAATGTAGGTAATCAAAACCACACATTACAAAACAAAATACTGTAAATTAATGATTCTTCCAACCAAAGAGTTATGATTTGCTTAGAAGTCTTATTTAAATTAAAGAGCTTAAAAAATCCAATCCCGCTGATTATTACCACAGTTTCCACTTACTAGACACAATATAACAGAAAAAGATTTATTCTATACACAAACAATTTTATCACAATCTCAAATTCAATGAAAGCAATAAAAATAAACAAATGCTTTATTGTTATTGGCGTTTCAAGTTAAGATTGCAGCACCAGTTGAACTAAAATCGGGCAACCCCCCGTTTCCTAACCTAACATCATAAATAATATGACACTGTCACATCATATTTATGAAATTAGTGCTAAATTCCTAACCAATATCAATGTAAACAAATGGAGAAATGACAGCTGGAATGCCCGAAACTGTTTCCAAAACTGATCACCAGAGGGAGGAGTATCCCTTATCTTGAAACGCCAATAGTTATGTTTTTTTGAAATGTCAAACTGAAAGCGCAAACGTCAACTGTCTGCAGATTTGCCAGCTAATGCAACATTTGATTGGCTATGGGCACGTCGACGTCATGTGGTGTAGGGCAAAGCATGATAATTTTAAGTTTTTAATATATTTAAAACAAGAAATGCTCAACCAAAACACATTCTTACCATTCTCGAGAGCTATATTTTTTGATGGATACCTCATCCAATGCAAATGACAGGACATACAGTGTGTCCAGGATAATGAGGGTCACTATGGCAATCTTGAAAACGGTTAGAGATACTGATTTGGTTAAACTAATTACACTTCTCCATAGCAACTTTTTTTAAAGTGGCAGTATCAGCTTTTTATTCCGACACGTCTCGCGTTTGCGGAACCATCATCAACATGATTTTTTTAAATGTTCTTAAGTTTTCTTTACAGCAAATTTTGAAAACTCTTTTTATTCCGAATTGAATAAAGTATTTTATGGTTTAAATGCGTTTTACTCTGGTTTTTTGACCTTAATAAAGAAATGTCCTATTACGTATCTGTAAATTATTTTTTTATTGTTTTTATTTTATAATTAAATCGTTCATCCAAAGAAATCTGCCTGGTCAAAGTGAAATAAAAAATTTTGATTTTTTTTGAAAGTTTGCCAGGGATGCTCCTTTGGAAAAATTAGAGAATACGAATATTTTTACAGCCAAACGGTGCATTTTACAAGAAAATTGTATACCATGTCCAAGAGAGCACCCTGAACATAGGAGATTAACATGGGAAAACGATTTTGATTTTTTTGCCTCTGTACGGTTGATTTGATTGAAAAATCGTATTAATGAAAGTTGTAGTACCTATCACGGACCAGTTTTCTGTATTTTTCAGATCTCTAACTTGAGCCCTTTCGTCGTAAAACACGGACAAAAATGAGAAAATTTAAACTTTTAGCCTGCACTGTATAAGCGGTTATCGAGCAACGGATAAACAGGTCATTGTTGCTGATACGGTACTCTACAGTAATCACCGGAAACGGGCTCAACAAGATCAAGCCTCCCACATACGACGGTCAAACATCATGGGCAACGTACCAACTCCAATTTGAGGCAGCTGCAAATGCAAATGGATGGAGTAATGAGGAAATGGCTGTAGCACTGGTGGTGGCATTACGAGGACCTGCATTGGAGCTGTTACAGACTCTGCCTATCACCCAACAAAGCAACTGTGCAGCATTAGTAGCTGCATTAGAACGACGTTATGGGGATCAGCATAGGAAAGGAGTGTATCAAACACAATTACAGGCAAGACAGCAGAAAATTGGTGAAAATCTACAGGAGTTTGAAGCCGAAATTCGTCGCCTTGTGCATCTGGCTTACCCAGCCGTCCCGGATGAAATCCAAGAAGAATTTGTGGCACAGTATTTTGTAGAAGGGATTCGAGATCGGGAGATGAAAATGCTGAAGATATTCAAAGGGAGCAACAGCAGCAAATTACTGGTTCGAGCGCTGGAAGTTGAAGTTGCGTGCAATGACTTAAAGCCAGAGACTATTCAAGAGGAGAGAGTACCGCCAGCCGATCATGTTGCTACCTTAATAGATGAAATTAAATCAATGTTCGGCCAATTAGTGCAACAAATGGCAGCATTAGGAAATGGTCAGTCCACACAGTTAGAACGGTCACGTCCGATCACTAGAGTGGAATGTTATCGATGTGGACGCAAAGGACACTATAGAAGGAATTGCAGACAGCGGTCTTGTTCTCCAAACCCACAGTGCCGACGAAATCAGGACATTAGAACAAATCACCGGAACTCCTCTGTTAAAAGAAACATTACGTGTTATAATTGTGGACGTAAAGGACATTACCGCTGGAATTGCAGACAGCAGTCTCGTTTACCGACCCCGGAAGGATATTTACCGCAATATGTAGAGGATCGTCAAGCTTTTGATAGTGACTTAAGGTACCGGAAAGGATAAATTCATAATGACTGGAGGATTGGTCAAATTGCGAAGGTGACAAATAAAGAGGCTACAAAAGGAATGAAGAGCAGCGTTTCTAAGGAAGACATAATAAAAGGACAGCGCTCAGACTCTGATTTGAAAGTAATTAGAAGATGGTTGGGGAAGGATTTTGAAACCGGATTGGCAACAGATTTCGAGATATGGACCAACAGTAAGGGGTTACTGGTTGCAGTGAAATTCGCTTCGACTGCGAGATGACTTAATTACTCGCAAATAGGAAAGTCCAGACCGAAAACGCTTTGCTTACCAAACAATAGTGCCCAATTCCTGCAAAGAGAATGTGCTGCGAGAACTACATGATAGTCGCGGAGGAGGACACTTTGGAGTAAATCAGACTTTGGCTAGAAAAAGAGATCGATTTTACTGGATTAACTTCAGAAAGGACGTTGAGGAATGGTGTAAACGGTGTGACCAGTGTTCGTTACAGAAGGGATCTAGCACAATTCAGGAAGTTGAGAGAGAGAAGATGAAACCACACAACGACCGTATGAAGATGACACTGGACCACAGACCAGCTGGTGGCAATTATAAGGAAGGTGATGCTGTGTGGATGTTTCAACCCAGGAGGAACAAAGGATTTAGTAAAAGATGGCAACGACCCTGGGAGGGACCTTACAATGTGGTAAAAAGATTAAACGACGTCGTGTACAGAGTCCAACGCAGCCCCAAGGGCAAGATGAAAATTGTCCATCTGGATAGACTCAAGCGCCACACCTGGAAGAATCTTGGACGTTCGATGCAAATCGCGAAGCGTTTTGCGGTCATTCTAGAACGTGGTTAGGGAATATAAAAGAAGCGGTGTCAGACGGCGGGAGTAGTGTAGTAGTGAATTTGGGAACGCGGTAAAGTTTAAACAGTGGAATAATTGTGGCATTTGTAGTAGTGTTTTTAGTAGCTGAATTAATTATTGTACGGAGTGTTTTAAAGTGTAAATAAATTTATTAATTGTTGAGTTAAATCGTAACAATATTATTTATTTTCGAATAAATAAAACGATGCAGAAACAATGCTCAAAAATCGACTTGCCCAGCTTTGTTTGGAGTAACTCCGCTAGGGGACGCCGCACAATTGTCTTTGAGCAATTGGTGAGCAATAAATAATTTAGGTTATTATTAATTGAAATGTAAAATAATGACAAAAAAATCTATTTTTCTCCAATACCAAAAGTAAAAAAGTATAAAGTTTCATACAAACAATTCAGAATTAAAAGGGCTCTCACAATCTAACATAAAAACATCAGGACCGTACTTAAAAATAAAAAAGTTGATGATGGTTTCACAAAGATGTAACGTCGGAATTTAAAACCGACAACGCCAGTTTAAAGAGCATTAAAAGTGGCTGTAGAGAAGTGTCATTAGTTTTGAGCTAGGTTCAATATTAACGTCACAAAAAATTAAAACGTAAAATAAAAAAATATATTTTTTCCAAAATATGTATCTCATAAACCGAAAAAAATTCAAATTAGATGTTTTCTATCTCTAATCGTTTTCAAGATCCCCTTGCTTATACAGGGTGTCCCACGACGAAAGACATTGGATTGATATTGGAAAAAGTATAAATAGGAAAGTTTTGAAAATTAGGCAGGATACTGATACTGGTACTGGCTATGCCCAATCTAACTAAAATATTTTCAAGATGGTTGCACTTCCGTTTATACCGGAAGTCGATCACAACTTTCTTATTTTAAATAGAACACCCTATACAGGGTGTCCCACGACGAAAGACCTCGATTGATATTGGAAAAAGTATAAATAGGAGAGTTTTGAAAATTTGGTAGGATACTGATGTGGGCATGCCCAATCCAACTAAAATATTTTCAAGATGGTTGCACTTCCGCTTATACCGGAAGTCGATCACAACTTTCTTATTTTAAATAGAACACCCTATATATTATTACATATTTGGATTCCTCACAAAATTCTGACCAACTTTTGTATAGAATGCCCTATGCCTATCTCTAGCCGTTTTCGAAATATTTGATGTTTTTCCAAAAAAGTGACAGTTGCAACGCTCAACATATTTTTGTACTATGTTAAAACCGTATTTCATTTTGCAATGAAACTTTGGGTTATTGTAAATAAAGGATCGTTTTATTAAACTGAGGGTGCGTAATGACTCATTTGTATACAGGGTCGTCAAAAAAAAATCATAAACCTGCCACTAAAAAAAATGAAAAATCTCAAGTTTTTTAAATGGAAACCCCCATTTTTTATGACGGAATCATTTTGAGCATTAAAAATTACTGTAAGTTTCAATTTACTTGCCTATACCTAAATCCAACCCATTTCGTTTTATTTGAGAATAAACATTTTTTTATTAGGCTGCATGGTTGGAATCAAGGACGGTAAACAGTAAAGGAGTGCTTAATCCCATAAGCGCAATCTTGCCGGTATCGGCTCGGGCCGGTGACGATTTTTACGTCACCATGGGTCTCTCGCGTTCGCGCGATTGTTTTGCGCGATGCGCGATTGCAGTCGATCACTCACGAATATGATCTCGTACATAGCATCTCGGGCGAATATTAAGCGTATTGTGCACCCACTGTGACGTCAGAATTCATTCGCCGCCGGGAAACAAAATCGGCCGATCGAGCAATCCTTGACTGTTTAATATCCTTGGGTTGGAATTAGCTGGTACTCTAGTTGGCCATGCTTTTGACACACGGTGATATTGGAGACCTGCAGGGCATGTTAATAACACTAGTTTTGAGTGTTTTGACAACTGCAAATATGCCGTCGCGGTTACGTTATTCAAACCAAGATTACTTAAATCTGTTTATTATTTACGGAGAATGTGATAAAGTTGTGAGCAGAACATGTGAGGTATTTGCCGCTCGTTATCCAGAAAAACCAAAGCCATCACGAAAAGCTGTCAAGCAAATAATTGAAAATTTTAAGAATACGGGATCTGTGAAGATAAAAGCTATTAAAACAAAACCAATCCTTAATAATCCCAATGTAGAAATTGCAATTTTGGGCTATTTTGTTGCAAATCCAACTTTGTCAATAAGACAAGTTTCCGTAGAATCAGGCATATCCAAAAGCTCAATTCAGAGGATCCTGAAGAAACATAAATTTCACCCTTTTTCATTTAAATTAGTGCAACACTTAAAAGAGGTTGACTTTCCGAAGAGAGTTGTTTTTAGTGAGTTTTTGCTGACTAGTCACTATGGAGATGAATTGTTTTTGAATAATATTATTTGGAGCGACGAGGCCAAATTCACTAAAAATGGAATGTTCAATAGACATAATTCACACTACTGGTGTGACATAAATCCACACGTAATTAGAGAGAGAAATTTTCAAGAAATCTGGAGTTTTAATGTTTATTGTGCTGTGAGGAATGACCAAATTGTTATGATACGTTTTTATGAAGAAAATTTAAACGGTATATCGACGATGTTAAACGACAAATTGTGAAGTTCTGAAACTTAATTTAATGCTATGTTTTTATTGTAGGTGATCGATATCTAGCTATAATTCAAGATTTAGAAAGGGAATACTTGGATAATTTACCTCTAGCCGACAGAAGACGGGTAATTTATCAGCATGATGGCGCACCTCCTCATAATGGTCATATTGTCAATAATTTTCTACAAGCTACGTTTGACGACCGGTGGATTGCTAACAACGGACCGTTTCACTGGCCACCCCGCTCGCCAGACATGTCAGTTTTAGATTATTTTGTATGGGGGGCAATTAAAGATGAAGTTTACAATCTTCCTTTAACAACAAAGGAAAATTGTATTGAAAGAGTGAGAAACGCGTTTCGTGGTTTAAGCCCAAACGCAATAAGAGCAGCAACCATGAGCAGCTGATCCTAAGGTGCGCAAAGTGTCACGAAGCTGAAGGTCGAAATTTCGAACATTTGTTAAATTAATTATTAATATAAGTACAAAAATATGTTGAGCAATGCAACTATAACTTTTTTGGAAACACATCAAATATTTCGAAAACGGCTAGAGATAGGAATAGGGCATTGTACACAAAAGTTGGTTAGAAATTGCAATTTCTACATTTGTATTATTAAGAATTGGTTTTGTTTTAATAGCTTTTATCTTCACATATCCCGTATTCTTAAAATTTTCAATTATTTGCTTGACAGCTTTTGGTGATGGATTTGGTTTTTCTAGATAACGAGCGGCAAATACCTCACATGTTCTACTCACAACTTTATCACATTTTCCGTAAATAATAAACAGATTTAAGTAATCTTGGTTTGAATACGGCATATTTGCAGTTGTCAAAACACTCAAAACTAGTGTTATTAACATGCCCTGCAGGTCTCCAATATCACCGTGTGTCAAAAGCATGGCCAACTAGAGTACCAGCTAATTCCAACCATGCAGCCGAGCATGCAGCCTAATAAAAAAATGTTTATTCTCAAATAAAACGAAATGGGTTGGATTTAGCTATAGGCAAGTAAATTGAAACTTATAGTAATTTTTAATGCTCAAAATGATTCCGTCATAAAAAATGGGGGTTTCCATTTAAAAAACTTGAGATTTTTCATTTTTTTTAGTGGCAAGTTTTTGATTTTTTTTTGACGACCCTGTATACAAATGAGTCGTTACGCACCCTCAGTTTAATAAAACGATCCTTTATTTACAATAACCCAAAGTTTCATTGCAAAATGAAATACGGTTTTAACATAGTACAAAAATATGTTGAGCGTTGCAACTGTCACTTTTTTGGAAAAACATCAAATATTTCGAAAACGGCTAGAGATAGGCATAGGGCATTGTACACAAAAGTTGGTCAGAATTTTGTGAGGAATCCAAATATGTAATAAATAATATATAGGGTGTTCTATTTAAAATAAGAAAGTTATGATCGACTTAACCGACCGGTATAAACGGAAGTGCAACCATCTTGAAAATATTTTAGTTAGATTGGGCATGCCCACATCAGTATACAGCCTAATTTTCATAACTCTCCTATTTATACTTTTTCCAATATCAATCGATATCTTTCGTCGTGGGACACTCTGTATATACTATTACAGATAAGCTTGAATCGAAAACGCCATTATTTATCGATGAAATACAATATCAAACATTAAACTTACCTTCTTTAGTTCTCCACTATCATGAAGCTGCACACATAATTTTCCTTTAGGCGTCACTCTTGTTACGGTACCAGGAACACTGTCAATTTCAGTCAGAGCTCCAACTCTTGGACGAACATCCCATGCTCCGATAACATTTAAGCAAGCAACTACCATGTAGTGTTGCTGGTCTGAGTTAACAGCTTCATGCATTGTTGATAAATCACTGAGGAAGTAGCTATAAGTGATAAATTAAAAAAAATCATTAAAACACGAGAAAACTCTGTCATGGTCTTATTATTTAAATCGGTATTAGTGTCGCTAAAGGTTGTGCAATAACAGTATTACATACTCAGGTGGAAAGTGTTTGATTTCTGTCAACAAATTATGAAGTTCGCCGAGATCTCGGGACAAAAATTAAACTTTCTACCGTGCTTTGTAATACTATTTTATTGTGAACCTTTTACCAGAATCTTATCTAACTTTTAATAAATCATTCAGTTGAAATATTGATCGCTAATATGTCTCTAGCAATAAGGTAGTATAGGTACGAGTAGTTATGACTTCAACCATATTAAACTGGTGATTTGTTTACAATTTTGAAAACGTCATTTTTCTGTCTTTAATATTTAGGCCTGATATATTCCTTAGCATGTTTTTAACATGGAGATTTCTGAAAGTTGAGGTTGCGCAAGAAAGTCTTTTACCTGTAAAAAGAAAGCCCAGATACGAAAAAATATACATTTAGATTCAACCGGGTGTAAAAGACAAGATTGTTCACATAAGCAAAAATCTAAGAAATAAATCAAGCCGTTTACCTACTATTTTTTTTTGGACATTTCTGGAAAAATTCGTGGAAAATTATTTTTTAAATTCAATTTCCTATTGGCGTTTCAAGTTAAGATCGCAGCGCCAGTTGAACTAAAATCGGGCAACCCATTCCTAACCTAATATTGTAAATAATATGACACTGTCACTTCATATTTGTGAAACCAGTGCTAAACTCCTAACCAAAATCAACGTAAACAAATGAAGAAATGACAGCTGGAATGTGCGCAACTGTTTTCAAAACTGATCACCAAGGGGAGTCTCTCTTATCTTGAAACGCCAATAGGTTATGACTCTTGATCTATCGTTTAAAGGTGGTATCAAGTTTGCTATTTTAAAAGACATCCTGTATATTATTGTACTTTTCGATCCACTATTTAATTTTAATTATTTTTGCATCCTTTTCCTATTAGCCCTTTAGTAGTCAATTAAAAAAAAAGTTTCGGGCATCCTACCTATCATTTCGTTATTTGTTTACGTTGACTTTCTAAAGTTGCCAGATTATGAAATTTTTCCCAAAAAATAAGGGATTTATTTCTTTGGGAATATTTTTTCCGCGGAATTTCTCCTGGCAAAAAATATTTACCAGGTTAATAACTAGGAAAACCACCCCTTTTGGGAAAATTGAAAGTTTATGAGGAACGCACTATACCTTCCAAATCTGTGGAAGAGAGAATACTAAAGTTTTTTTGTTCAAACGATATCCACTTAGAAATTATTAAATTTTGATAAATAAAATGAGCGGGGTCGAGCAATCGCGGTGACGTTTATTGTTATGTTTGCTGGTGACGACGATTGATGTGACGTTAAATAATAAACTGACTCTTGTCAGAAATATTTTCCATTTTTTCATATACGCGAAAATGAAATTGGGAGACGAAGATTGCTGTACTGATATGGATGGGTGTACATGGTGCACAGTGGTCACATAGAGAAATCGTAACGCAACCATAAGCGTAGACGGTGTCATATTGATTGTTAATTTACTTTTTCCCTGTATTACTTATTTTTTCCTTTTATTTTTATGTTTCACCTTTACGTTATGAATACGTAATACCTTGGAAACGGTGTAGGTTATAGTGTTCATAACAACCTAAGGGCATTATAGGCGGGCGTTATCATAACGCCCGCTTATAATGCTTTGAAACCTCGTTTGAAACCCTTTCTATATTGGCAATGGCATTTTTATTCTTTTATGCCATAAAAACTACGTATTCCCTATCTTAGGATGCTCTTGACTTTTAGGTAATAAACTTTCGTTAGCTTTTGCTTGCTCTTTTCTTTCTTTTTGCACGAGCTACTTGACGTTTAAACTAACCTTCTAACTGTTACAGGGACCAAGTTATGAGCTGTCAAATTATGACATCTTCAAAAACTTGTTTACTTGTACAGGGTTATTCACGTTATTCGACACGGAAGATTGTGACTAAACTATTTACTTACTTTCTGGGATGGACCTATTGGAGATATCTTTTAAAAATATTTTGAAGATGTACCGGTTGTCCGAAATGCAGAAAAAGTATCAAAGTCATATTTTTTCAAACGGAACACCTAGTATATTACTTTATTTTCAGAATCTACGTTGAAAATAAAAGGTAATTTTATTGAGGTTTGATAGGTCGAAACTTTACAGTTTTTCAGATATTCGTTATTTTGTAAAAATGTAGAACAAATATTAAAATTTAAACATTCAACCTTCCTTTGAATTTTATTGACCAAAATGGGCTTGGGCGCTAATAACAGATTAAGTTTCATGATCCAAAAGTGATCAATTGTCTAGCTCATAAAGGAAGTCTCAAAAACTTTACTCAAAACTAAAATGTTTAAGTAGTATAAACTTGTCAAAATCAAATGGAACCCCACCTATTTTATGGTTACAGTATATGCAAAATTTAATTACTGATCGAAAATTATTAAGGTTTTATGCCGCTAATTGAAAACGTTTTCTTGGAAAATCGACATTTCTTAAACTAGAGCTGACTGACTGATTTTTGATATCGTTCAAAGATCACTTGGTATCTTTTCCAACTACATATCTATCGTTAACTAATCTAAGTAAAGCCTAGAATAAAATAGTGGCTTAATACTTTGTAAATTTGCTATACAAGTTACAAAAATAAATCATAAAAAATGTTTAAAACGGCGACCATTCGACTAGAAACACCAACATACCTACTCCGTTTTTGAATCCTTGAGCCACATTATTAGTATCTTAATGGACATACTCCTAAAAATTTCGCTAATTTGCTATTTAAGCTGTCATTTAAAACAGTTTGAATCTGTGGTAATTCCTTAAGGGTATTAAAAATCACTCAAAATCGGTGCAAATTCGAGAAAGGTTGACTTTCCAAAAAAAAAGCGAACAGTTAGCCATAGGAGACCTCAATAATTTACGATAGATAATTAAATTTTGAATCTACTTTAACCATAAAATAGGTGGTGTTCAATTTTATTTTGACAAGTTATTGAAGTTTAAAGGTTGTAATTATTGGGTAAAAGTTTTGAGACATCCTGTATGAGTGAGACAATTTCTAACCCATGGATCCTAAAACTTGATCATTTAGCAGTTCCCAAGCAAATTTTGATTAATAAAAATCAAACAGAGGTTGAGTGCTTAAACCTTAAAATTTGTTCTAAATTTCTACAAAATAACGAATATCTGACAAACTGTAAAGAACGTTTAGACGTATTAAACCTCAATGTAATTATCTTTTATTTTCAACGTAGATTCTGAAAATCAAATAAAATACTAGGTATTCCATTTGAAAAAAATACAACTTTGATACTTTTTCTGCATTTGGGACAACCGGTAAATCTTGAAAATATGTTTGAAAGATACCTCCAATAGGTCTATATCCATTCCAGAATCAAAACTTTGTTGAAAGTGCATAGTTTAGTCACAATCATCCGTGTCGAATAACGTGAATAACCCTAGATGTCAGAAAAGTAAACCAACCGTCTCCCTGCTACAGCCTTCCTAATATTTAAAATTTGAATAAAATAACGGTAAATATCTCGAAAACTATAAAATTTAGAGAAATACTTCGCTTGTGTTTCGAAGTGTTTCGCTTGACCCTTTTAGTTTTTTTTTGCCGTAAGCCTCTATAATGGATAATTTTCAAAATACTGTACCTCGGATTCTTAGTTGACCACCCGCTACAAGCACAAAAATAATTTCGTGATATATTACTTACCCTGCTAAGTTTAATTTCTGGTTCAGTATGGCGTTCAGTACTTGATTCCAACCTACGAGGTTATGTAAACTTCGTAATAAGTTGATTATTTCCTGAGCTAAAGTGCTGCTGTGGCTTTGAGTAAGTGACACTAGAGACTTCTTAGTGGAGACTGGCTTATTGCCCACATCATATGAACACGTTATTATTATGCTACCTAAAATGTATTTTACATGTTGAGCTATAATATGACAGGGGTTTCAAAATCGAGGCATATCATCAGGGTCGCAGCAACGGTAAAAATACAAGAGACTCGATTGTTGACAGTTATAGAAAGAGAAATTGGGCGTGTCCCTCTTGTAATCGATTAGGTGGTATTCTTGATCTGTCTTCTATTGAAATTTCGTAGAACCTGGTCCCCGGAATTGTTCGACTGGTATTTTATTGGGCAAACTCGAGTTTTATTAACATTTTAGCAACTAAAAGTAACAAATTTAACTTTATTTAAGCGTTTTAGCATTTTTTGTTGTGGGATGTATACAGGGTGTCCCACGACGAAAGACATCGATTGATATTGGAAAAAGTATAAATAGGAGAGTTTTGAAAATTTGGCAGGATACTGATGTGGGCATGCCCAATCCAACTAAAATATTTTCAAGATGGTTGCACTTCCGTTTATACCGGAAGTCGATCACAACTTTCTTATTTTAAATAGAACACCCTATATATTATTACATATTTGGATTCCTCACAAAATTCTGACCAACTTTTGTATAGAATGCCCTATGCCTATCTCTAGCCGTTTTCGAAATATTTGATGTTTTTCCAAAAAAGTGACAGTTGCAACGCTCAACATCTTTTTGTACCCTGTCAAAACCGTATTTCATTTTGCAATGAAACTTTGGGTTATTGTAAATAAAGGATCGTTTTATTAAACTGAGGGAGCGTAATGACTCATTTGTATACAGGGTCGTCAAAAAAAAATCATAAACTTGCCACAAAAAAAAAATGAAAAATCTCAAGTTTTTTAAATAGAAACCCACATTTTTTATGACGGAATCATTTTGAGCATTAAAAATTACTATAAGTTTCAATTTACTTGCCTATACCTAAATCCAACCCATTTCGTTTTATTTGAGAATAAACATTTTTTATTATAAAAATTCCAGATTTCTTGAAAATTTCTCTCTCTAATTACGTGTGGATTTATGTCACACCAATAGTTTGAATTATGTCTATTGAACATTCCATTTTTAGTGAATTTGGCCTCGTCGCTCCAAATAATATTGTTACGGTTTGGGCCTACTATGTTCGATACTCGATGAAATCGATGCGCCGCAATATCTGGCCGGGCGCGTATTAAAGTAGGCCACAGTTAGGAAGCGCCACACCTGGAAGATTCGAAGCAAATCGCGAAGCGTTTCGCGGTCATTCTAGAACGTGGTTTGTGAATATAAAAGAAGCGGCGTCGACGAGAGAGAGAGTAGTAGTGTAGTAGTGAATTTGGGAACGCGGTAAAGTTTAAATAGCGGAGTAATTGTGGAATTGTAGTAGTGTTTTTAGTAGCTGTGTTAATTATTGTACGGAGTGTTTTGAAGTGCAAATAAAGTTATTAATTGTTGAGTTAAATTGACTTTGTGTGAACCCACGGGAAAATCGTAACAATATTATTCAAAAACAATTCATCTCCATAGTGACTAGTCAGCAAAACTCACTAAAAACAACTCTCTTCGGAAAGTCAACCTCATTTAAGTGTTGCACTAATTTAAATAAAAAAAAGGTGAAATTTATGTTTCTTCAGGATCCTCTGAATTGAGCTTTTGGATATGCCTGATTCTACGGAAACTTGTCTTATTGACAAAGTTGGATTTGCAACAAAATAGCCCAAAATTGCAATTTCTACATTTGTATTATTAAGGATTGGTTTTGTTTTAATAGCTTATATCTTCACATATCCCGTATTCTTAAAATTTTCAATTATTTGCAAAGAAAAACCAAAGCCATCACCAAAAGCTGTCAATTTTGGTGATGGCTTTGGTTTTTCTGGATAACGAGCGGCAAATACCTCACATGTTCTACTCACAACTTTATTTAAGTAATCTTGGTTTGAATAACATAACCGCCACGGCATATTTGCAGTTGTCAAAACACTCAAAACTAGTGTTATTAACATGCCCTGCCGGTCTCCAATATCACCGTGTGTCAAAAGCATGACCAACTAGAACACCACATAATCCCAACCGTGCAGCATAATAAAAAAATGTTTATTCTCAAATAAAACGAAATGGGTTGGATTTAGGTATAGGCAAGTAAATTGAAACTTATAGTAATTTTTAATGCTCAAAATGATTCCGTCATAAAAAATGTGGGTTTCTATTTAAAAAACTTGAGATTTTTCATTTTTTTTAGTGGCAAGTTTATGATTTTTTTTTGACGACCCTGTATACAAATGAGTCATTACGCACCCTCAGTTTAATAAAACGATCCTTTATTTACAATAACCCAAAGTTTCATTGCAAAATTAAATACGGTTTTGACAGGGTACAAAAAGATGTTGAGCGTTGCAACTGTCACTTTTTTGGAAAAACATCAAATATCATCGTCATCAAAAACATCGTCAGAATGTTGTGAGGAATCCAAATATGTAATAATATATAGGGTGTTCTATTTAAAATAAGAAAGTTGTGATCGACTTCCGGTATAAACGGAAGTGCAACCATCTTGAAAATATTTTAGTTGGATTGGGCATGCCCACATCAGTATCCTGCCAAATTTTCAAAACTCTCCTATTTATACTTTTTCCAATATCAATCGGTGTCTTTCGTCGTGGGACACCCTCTATGTTTAGACTAAGTAGCAAGTTGGTTGTGATTTTATGATGCCACTAACAATATCTCTGATAATAATTAATCCAACAAAGAGCCTACAGTCACAGTAAAATTAACCCAAAATATCACTCATCATCTAGAAATACAATTTCCTGATCATGTGAAGTTTTGTACAATTATGATTGATGAAAAACACCACTGTGCGTATTTTTTTATGAAACGATCCCTCTTTCCGGTTCCAGGAATAAAATAAATTAAAATGTAAAGCTATAAATGGCTCTTGTTAAAATTTAAAACCCACTAGTGTCATAGATAATATGGTAATGGTAATGGTAGGTGTGGATGGTGACAGATGTACTGCGACCTGATTAGATCTATTGTACCCCATCTTCTTCTGCTATCTCAAGGTTTGCTTGTTCATAGCAGCCCCTCAAGATTTAGTTCCTTTAGGAATTTCAGAATCTTGAGTGGGTCTGTTCGAGGTATTTCTTCCACAGCCAGCTGGGGTAATCCCAGTGTGTTTAATCTTCTGTGGCGTACAGCATAACACTCCAGCAAGATGTGGCCGGGTGTTTCTGGTTCTTCTCCGCAAAACCTGCAAGTACTGTCCTCTGCTAGGCCTAGCTTCCTTAGGTGTTCTCTGAGTCGACAATGACGCGTTAGAAACCCCGTTAATGCCTTGAGACTAATTTTTCTGAGGTTCTTCAGTGTCTTCGATCTTGCTCGGTTAAAATTGCCGAAGAGATCTTTGGCCTGCCTCAGTCCTGGAAGTCTTTGCCAGTGCGTTGCTCTTAGTCCTTCTTCAGCTTTATTAAGTACTTCCTGGACATATGCTTTTCCAATGCCGCAGAATGGTTCTGGCCCGATCAGTGGCGCTGATGCTCCTTTTCGTGCCAGAGTATCTGCTTGTTCGTTACCCTTTACTACGACGTGCCCCGGATTCTCTGCTCCAATCTCTTTTGGTGCTCAGTTCCGTTAGAAATTGTTTTTCGAAACTAAACTTTCTAATGATTTCGTCGGTTGGGCGAGGTGTGCACTGCCAGTAGGCAGTGAGTCCCTTGCACTGTGTGCTCTCCTTTTAAATCCGGCCTTATCCAACCTGAGATGTGCTCCCCAAGCAGTTCTTCTCACCATGATGTGGAGCGGTGTGAGGTCGAGAATTACCTCTAGTGCTGCCGTGGGGGGTCGATCTCATTGCTCCCGTTATTCAAAGACATGCATGTCATAGATAATATACAAGGTGTCCGACGACGAAAGTACCAGTTTTTATATCAAACAGAAGTTCAAAACGTTATAAAAATGTCTGTTTTGGTTCATAAAATCCATTGTACGGGAAACAGTTAACTTTAGAGCAATGAACCAAGAATATTATATTTCACCAGTTCAGAAAAACGGTTTTCCCGTGGAAAGCGAAGCCGACACGAGAAGTCATGTCAGAGAACGGGAAAAACCATTTCAGACGAGTAATGAACGTGTGTGTGAGGTTATTTCCGCCATTTTGGTAAGTTGCCTTAATTTGCTAGAAACAATCCAGGTTTTAATGTTGGTTTTATTTAAGGGTGGCCGTATTCCAGTGGTTGGAAGCGGGCCGTTTTGCTTTTTCGTCCTTTTTTGGAAATAAAAAGGTAATTTTCTTGACATGTGTTAACCTGGGTATTTAAGGTTAGATTTATCTGAAGGGCCCCTCCTGGTTGTTGTCAAAGCCTGTCTCCTGGAGTCAGAGCAGGGTAATTTGTTGGAAACAAGCAGGGAGTGGTAGTTGGTTGATTTGCCGTGGACAGACCCACGCGGTAGCTACAGGGAGCTAAGAGTTCGTGGATTGGTGGATTGAAAGGGAACAAAGATTCAGGCACCATTTTATTTTCCTGCTGGATGACTGGCCAGCGGATAGCCACGTGCTAAACCACCAAGAGTGTGGTGACTGTTTTGGAGGGAGCATTTCGCCTGGTTAGTGGGTTATAGTTTTATTGTGATTCACAAAGCAACTGGAACTTAACTTGATAGCATTTAGAGTAATAGTTACTGTTTTGACTTTTTAAGTATTGACCTTGGTTTGGTTAAGCCTTGTAGTAACCACTGGAAGTGGACCTTTATTCTGGCTTATTGCCACTTACAACACAACAGATTAACCGAGTCAAGGTCAGTTAGCTTATTGTTTTTGGGTGCTGTTTGCTGCTCTTGATTTCTGCCTAGGTATTCTACAACAACGACATTGGCCTGGAGGATCGTGCTGTAGCGCTGCATCCCGATTCGTCCCCGGCTCCAGTAAATCTGGCAGTAAGGGCGGTATGTTTTAAGTTAAGAGTTAGCAACAGCCCTAGAACTGTGTTCGAGTAATTTCCTGAGTAAATTTTAAGTCTTCAGCCTTAACTGTTTTTTATTCTTTATAAACTGTAAATTTGTAAATATAGATTGTACATTTCACCTAGTTCAGTGTATGTTTTCGACTACCTTAAAACCCAAAAGTGTTGCTTAGCAGGGCTATCTCATGCTCAATTATCCACGCCCGAGATAAGTTTTAATTTTATTAGCAATAAGTAAAAAGATTGTAACACAGACTCTGAAAAACGTTTACATCATTTAAACATGTTATTAGGAAAATACTTTGACATTGATAGTGACAAGTTGTTATAAAATTCATGCAGGTATTATGACATTTTATGTAAAGCACACCCAAAAAATGTCAATGTGTTTTAATCGATTTTAGCTGCAACTTGAGCTCATGCTTTTAGCATCAAATCATCATAGTAATCTAACACATCAGACTCTTAAAAAAATGGTTTTTATGGAAGAAATAACAAGTTTTTACCAGCGCGCGGGAAACCTCACCAGTTAAAAACAGCGCACCGAAAATGTACACCTTCTCGCTTTCGTGCGTTCTCGCGGAAAAGGTAAATTTCATCGACGATAAATCAGCCGAGAAATAGACAGTTTTCAGAGTCGTATAATGAAAAACTCTTTTCTTAACTCTTAGCTAACAATCTCTCAAATAAGATACGAATAAAACAAAAACATCTCTAAATATAATCGGAAATTTTGAATGTTTAAGGTGAATTAGTGAATTCCAAATTTGTCCCAATTTAACCGGCTCTATATATCTCTTACCGTTGCTTAGATCTTTATGACGTGCCTCAAACATTCTGTACAGTAACACAATTTTTAAAATCTCTTTGTTAAAAAATAAGTCTAATTTTGAAAACTTACCAAGGATATTCAATAATTTATCCAATACTGTCGTTATATCAGGATTGTCCATATCCCACGAATATAATACTGTTAGTAACAGTCTTATAGTTAAAATCTAAAAATTGATAAAAGAATAGTATTAAGTAAAAACCAAAAAGTTTGTCACAATTATACCTGTTTCGGTAAGTTAAACTCATTTCCGCCGCTAGTGTTGGAGTGGGTCAAAAATCCGAGCAACGTGTTGATCCAAGGCTTGGTGCTGAACGCTTTGCACAGTTGGTGAGTTTGGCAGATGGAACGAATAAGCGTCAAATTACACCAATCCGGATTATTCGAGTTTAAAACGGTACAAAATAAACTGCTGAGCCCGTGGAGTGAAGTGAAGTGAAGATTTTCATTTGATAAACCGGCGCTAATGGTCAGGTTGCGAAGAAAGTTGATGCTAGCATCTCGAAGTAGTTTTATCAGTTGATTATCTTTAACTAGTTGTGAACCTAATTAGAAAAAATGCATAAAAAACAACAAAAGCCTGCCAAAAATTATGCTGTAACGATATTTTTCGTGCGCAGTTGTTGTTCTTGGAAAAAAATAAGGCGATCTAGGCAAACTTACCTATATCCGTTAAGTTGCTTTATTTTGCCGCTACAGGGCGCCAAAGTTCTCAAATTAATATCGATTTTTCCAAATAATTTATAAAGGCGCTTATCAATTTTCACGAGATTTAGGACCAAAAATTACTACATAAATTGACATGTTTTGACCTAAACGAAATATTTTTTCAAGAGGAAATAATAACAATTACTTTAAAAAATAATAAAAACTACTGTTGAGATTGTATTTTTGTTATCCCTGTATCAATTGCTTCAATATTTTTTATTAGCTGACTTTATTTTGAAAAGTTGATGTTAGGATTCGGGAGTTGGATCATCAATGTTTTGAAATCAAAATTTTTACATTCGAAACAAAGAGACTCAGAGTTCATATTAGATATCAAATAAAAATGACAAAAATAAACAAGTATACAATACAAATTCGACGCATTAGCATTGCTATCTCAAAAACTATAGTTGATACAGGTTTAGTTAAATAAAAAAAAGTAAAATTCAAAACATTTTCATTACTTCCGGTGACATCCGACAAAAACCGGAATATTCAAAGTTCTATTTTATTTTTTTACCACTTTATTTCTGATTATCTTGGAAAATCAATGGCACCTTCTGGAGGCACTTTCTTATGCTCTTCAAGAAAATAGTTTTAGTTTTCAGCTCCGACGTTTCGTTTTTTAGTTACCATCATCAACTTCAATTTTTCAAATACGGACCTAAACTTTTTATTTAGTTTTTTGACCAAAAAGCTGTGAAAACCATCTTTTAAAGTGATTTAACAGAAATATTCACTTTCATAGCACCTTGTATAAACTGTGACAACGACATGTTATGATGGATGTCGCCCATATGTTTCTACGGAAATGCATAAAAACAGGGAGTGATGAAATGAACTATGACGAAAAGTATCACTTTATGTAACTAGTTACGAAAAGTAAAACGTTTTGTCTCTCTAATCAGTTTTGAAAAGTGTCACTTTATATGCCAAAATTAGAAAAAAGAATTTTACACATTTTATATAGTAATTTAAGTTTTAAATGTGTAAATAGTGTGAAAGTTGTGTAATGTGTTTTGTAAGTTTAAAAATAGAAAAAGTAACAACCTCGTGTATGTCTCCAAATGTAACAAAAAAAAAACGATATACGGAATCAAAAACAACAGCTTGTAGTGTGTTTAGTGATGAGTTGCAAAGTATTGTATTTTTTTAGAAAAACAATAATGTTGTAAAAGGCGAAAAAATTTCAAAATAAAGTCAGCCAGTAGAAAAAACAAATTATTAAAGTAATTGATCCAGGAGTCACAAAAATAATAACTTTTATTTACGAGCCACAAGTAATTTTTACTATTACCTCACAAGTAAATAATAAGTAAGTAAATAGTAGTAATAGTAGTAATTGTTGGTCCCAAAACTCGTGAAAATCTGTAGCGACAAAATTAAGCAACTTTGGACTTGTAAGTCTGCCTAGATCGCCTTATTTTTTTCCAAGAAATTTGTGGTTAAGCGTTGTACACTCATTTCAGGGACACCCTGTACAGGGTGCGCAAATTTCGATGTTTCTATAGGAGATCTCGAAAGCTACAAGAGGTAGAAGAAAACTGATATCCAGGTCTCGATGTCTTTTTTTGAGATATGTTTAATGCTGTATTCAAAATTTTTTAAGAAAAATTAGTTTTTGAGTTAATTGCAAAAAAACGATTTTTGTTGATTTAAAAATAACATTTTAATTTCGTTATTTTGGATTGTAGCTAAATATAACTGTTACATTATTAGGACACTTTTTCGCATAGATTCCAGTGACGTAGATGAAATTTTTATAAACTAATTGTTTTTTGAGTTATCGCAAAAAGTTGTATTTTTTCAAATAAAAGGTATAACTTCAAGAAGGGATTTCAAGAAGGCGCGCCCTAAATATTCTTAAAAGGCCTAAATTCAAGCCTTATGTTATTAGGAAGCGACACCATCTTCAGCCAACAGATTCTCAAAGAAGATTGGAGTTCTGCCAGTGGTTTTCTCAGAAAGTTCGTCAAAATCCAAACTTTTCGCGAAATATAATTTGGACAGATGAAAGTTTTATCACCAGTGTCGGAATTTTTAATAGGCATAATGCTCATTATTGGTCCGATGAAATCCACATCAGGCAGTCTATGTCCGCGTTTTAGCATATCAAAATCTCAATGGCCAAAGATATTTAGACATTCTACAACAACATATTTTTGAATATGTCCCCCTACCATTAATCGAGGCGAGTAATTTGTTCTTTCAACAACATGGTGCTCCAGCCCATAATACCAGAGCTGTTATAGATGGATTAAATTTAAATTTTGGACGTAATTGGATTGGAAATAAGGGACCCGTAAAATGGCCACCACGGTCACCTGATTTGACCCCGCTTTTGATTTCTTTTTTTGGGGACATATTAAAGACAAATTATATAGAAAATGCAACAACAACCTTGAGATACTTCTAATTTATGTCAGACAAATAACGGACTACAATTTGAGTATTTACTTTGAGTTTTAGTATACGATCATTTAAAAAAAAATAATGTAAGAGTTTTTGTTTGTATTTCCTAGAACTAAGTTGTTACATTTCCTAGCCTTAAGTTTTTTTGACATTGACAGTGTTTTACAAATCAAGAATGATATATTTTATTTTTTATTTTGCTTCGTTGTTTTTCTAAAATTAAGTTTCTTAAGTAACAGTTTTTTCAATATAAAACCCTACTTGTTATAAAATGTAAAAAAAATGTCTTTTTAATCATGTAAGAAAAAGTTATACCTTCTATTTAAAAAAATACAACTTTATGTGATAACTCTAAAAACAATGAGTTTATAAAAATTTCATCTACGTCACTGGAATCTATGCGAAAAAGTGTCCTAATAATGTAACAGATATTTAGCTACAATTCAAAATAACGAAATTAAAATGTTTTTTTTAAATCAACAAAAATCGGTTTTTTGCACTTAACTCAAAAACTAATTTTTCTTAGAAAATTTTGAATACAGCACTACACATATCTCAAAAAAAGATATCGAGACTTGGATATCAGTTTTCTTCTATCTCTTTCACTCTCTCTAGTTTTCGAGATCTCCTATAGAAACATCGAAATTGGATGTATTTAAATGGAAAGTGCTTTTATTTATAGAGATAGGCAAAAACTGATGTCGGTGTCTGAAGCTCAAATTTGATAGAAAACCTAATGGCGAAAACCGTTGGTTAATATCTGTCACCGTTTGACAGGTGCTTCTGAAAGTTCGTACTTTTCTTCAAAACTGTCTAGCGTCTTCCAGGTGCATTGTTTTTTATTTCTGAAAATACATTTCTAGAGCAACTTTTTGCGTAGAATCCAGTAGTGTAAATAGTTTTTTCCTATTGGACACGGTTTTTGAGATAGGCACATAAAAATTGTTTTTTTTTTTAATGAACACCCTGTATATTATTTCATTTTTAAAAAGATCTTAAAATTACCATCCTAACGACATATAAAACTTGATATTTGAAAATTGTTTCTTTTTAACGATTCTTTTGTGCGTATCTCAAAAATCGTGTCTAATAGAAAAAAACTATTTACACTAAAAATGTATGTATGTATTTTAATTTAATGAAATATAAAATAATGCACAAGAAAGTTTTTAAGAAAAGTACGAGTCAAAAGGTGACAGATATAGTCAGACTTTTACCCTTTGAGAATGACGTCAAGCAGGTAAAAAAACACGCATGTCTGGAATTAGATCACAAATTTTAACCTACAAATGTTTTGAAAAATGAGTGCATTCGGAAGTGACTGATGATCAAGTGCCTTGAAAATCACATGATCATGAGAGTTTCAGTTGACATCTGGAAACTGTTTCTTTTCGTACTCGAAAAAAAGCAGCACATTTAGAATTAGCATTTGGGCCTTCTCATTGTAGCGCAGCATTTTTATACCTTTGATATTCGTTTAAATCAAAGTGACAGTAAATGTCAACGTTTTTAATTTGACAGGACGACAAAATTAACAACGTGCCTCAGTGCGACATCAGTTTTTGCCTATCTCTATTAATAAGAGCACTTCCCATTTAAATACGTCCAATTTGGCCCACCCTGTATAGTGAATCTATTGGTATGTAAAATATAGCAGAGCAACACAGTATGAGAAAAATAGGCCATTATCACTTACTTTTTTCATAAGAATCATCAGTAGTATCGCTTTCAGATGACACTGGTGAAGGGGGCGCTGCTAAAGTTAAATCGTATTTGCCTTCGACGCCCATTCGGTAACTGTTTGTAGTCCCATTGGCCCACTCAACGCGGATCCAACCGTCTTCACCTAGTTCCGCAATGACGCGACCTTCAGCAGGCGGACTACCATCCTGTGCATCATTTATTATAGATTCAGTTTGATAAAACAAACACGCTAAAAAAATAATACCTGGTCGCCCCATTTCCAGTCAGCACCTCGAATAACTTTAGTGCCCACTTTCATATAGCTGGCCAATTCTGGGCCACTTAAGGACCTCAAGCTAGGTTTATTTGAATCAACGGCGTCCGCGTAAAGTACGTAAAATTCCGAAACTTTCCTAACTATTGTTTGGTCACATCCAGTTTGCTTTAGCAAGGCTAAAACTGACGATATGACCCCACTGTTTATTAAAGGATTCAGTTCCAGAGCGTTATAATAATCGGACGCTAAAATTCCCAATAAAGCTAGTAACATCCGCGCTCTGGGTATGTCTCTCAACAAAGTGTACGTTCCAAAATTTATTGAAACTTTCGAGTTTCCTTTCATTTTTGCCGATTTTGACGAGATATCTCTCAGAATATAGTTTCTTAAATTTTTTATACACCATTCGGTAATCTTCAGTTGAGCTAGGAGCATGTCAGTTTTTATAAAAGGAGTAACAAGCTGGATATTTTCTAAACAGTGTTTAACTTGGGTTTCTTCTTTCGTCAATCCCAAATAACCGTTAATTATTGAGTATTTAACAGATGTTAAAAGAGAAGTTTCATCGAATAATTCCTTTATCATGTTAAGCCCAATTTTTCGAATTTTTGACCGTTTAACCTAAAACATTGTTATCCAAACAAGTATTTAGATATGTAGCTTAAACTTACCTGAAAGTACATGACTTTTCTTAAAATATCCACATCGCAATTTGAATTAATTACAAAATCCAGGATCGAGCTCATTAAATCTAAATTATCATTACAAACTTTGGTCATTTGTTTTTCCGTTAGTTTTGAAACTATGCCTAATAAAATATTAAATAAACGTAACACTGCATTAAACTGTTCAAGTAACTAACCTGATAAAACAACTTCAGCTTCGAGTTTTCTCTCTTTCTCTTCTTGGTTGGGTTCAATCCTTACAGCGTTCTCCGGCTTTTCAATGTTCCATTTCTCATCTACTTCAGACTTTATTTCGTCAACGGGATTTTTTGACGAATTTGAGGAAAAAGACTCGGTTAAAACATTTCGTGCGTCACCTACAAGAGTCTATTCGGTACTAGATTTCGTAAGTTGAGGGTGTCTCAAAATCGAGGCACATCATTCAACAGTAAGAAGTTCAGGGTCGGTTTAAAGCTTAGTTCTCATAACCGCGTTTTGCGTCTTACGTCACTTATTTCCTATTGGTCAACAGTAGATATTCAGCTGACAGATCTGGCAAAACTTTTTTCTCTGTTCACAATAGTTGTCTCTAAACACGATATTTTAATTGTCAGTTGTCACAGTTTGTTAATATTTTGTGTATTTTTTTAACTGTTACAGTTTTAAAAATAGATATTCTGCTATTCAGCTAATAATTGTTTTGCAGGAGTGTATTCTTTATCGCCCTCATTGTCGCCTTGGAAAGAAGAATGGATGGAAATATCTCTGAAAGTTCCATGCTGCATTCCATGAGTGCTGAATGTGCGTGTAAAGAAATAAATCTTACCGTACGCCGGCCGTTAAGTACTCTTTATTGTGTCTACTTTGAGGTATGTTAAATGCAAATAACAGTACAGTGTGATAAAAACGTATTAAAGAAAGCATCAAAATGAAAAAAATAAATGGAGAATCCAAATTTTAAGTAAATACACTAGACCCAACTTACATTTCTGAGCTCCATTTTTTATCTCATTATTCATATCGTCCGTTTCGCTTTTGCTTTCCGCAATTTTTCCTTCAGATGGTGCTCTTTTCATCGCCTGTTTCACTAAGTCTTCATGAGATTTCCTTTCTATACTCTGAGACTGAATGGTTGCGTTAACAATGTCTTCAGGTTTTTGAATATCCGAAGTGTGACGACCACACTTTAACTCTTTAATGACCTGCAAGTATTGCTATGAAACATAATCTCAAGGATTAATTCAAAAATTGGTAAAACCTTTTTGACCAACGTTCTAACACGTGGTTCTTTATACAGTACGTTGACTTTTCTAAATGCTTCCATTTCAACACTAACAGCAGGTTTTACTTCATACAAAAGGAAACGGCACTTTTCCAATAATGGAATGCAAATTTCCTTGTAGCTTTTGTTCGCTTCCTGTCTACTTTTTATAAGACCCCACTTGCTTTGATGCACTAATCGAATCATTTCAGAAATTGCTCTTGGTACTTTTAAATTATTCGGCTGGGACGCATCTAAAATTCGTTGTTTCTCGTTTTCAATTAAATTCATTAACAAGTATGCACCAGAAACAGTTGAATCTAATAAATCACTTACATGCGTCTAAAACTGGCAAAAGAACATAGCCCAATCCTAAATGTTTTATTAAAACAGCAAAAAGAACTCTTCCGATTTCCTCTACAGGATGTTCAAAAGAAAAGTCAACTCTAGTGAGGTAATTGTTGGCTTTTGAATGTTGCTCTACCACAGCTAGGAATGCTATAACGTACTGATCCTAAAACATAGAAGGAAACAAAATATATCTAGTATTTTAACATAAACTGTACTACCTAATACACGGAAAATAAAACTAAATCAGCAAATATGAAAAACTGGTGCCAACTAAAACTAAATATGAATGTCTGAAACATGTCGCATTCTAATTTTTCTATTCGCTTTTTCTTTTTTCCAATCTTTGACAAACAACAAATTGGTTCCACAGGTATCGGGATCTCGGTAATGGTAAGAGCTACAGAGTCGTTTAAATGAGGAAAGTTTTAGAGAATTTTATGTGAAACTTATTCCCGATTTACAAATTAAATTATCTTTCTCCGTTTTCCAGAAAATCTGAAAAACGTCAAATGTTGCATTTTAAACAATTGTTTATAGCTTGTTAACAAAGCCAAAAAGCGTTTTGAAATCTAGACGTTATTAGGGCACTTTTTTACGTAAAACACGATGGCGTAATTAAAAAAATCTATCGCCATTGGTTTCCGAGATATGGATGATAACTTTGTAAACTCTTATGGCCGCCATCTTGAAATTTTGTAGGTATTTTCGGAAAGCATATTTAAAGTCTATGTATGTTATTAGCTGAAATTGCCTTCAATCTCATTTGCAATTTTTTGGGAGTAGTACCTCTCTACAAAAAGTTGTCTTATTATAAAAATTTAGAGATATAACCAAACTTATAACAAACAGTGTATTATTTGTTTTTCATAATGGCGGCGACATTTTCCAAGACTATTTATGACAAAAATAAAAAAAAAATTCTGCACTTTAGAAACTAACTAATACTATCATCAAATATATAATTGAAAATATTTTTTTAAGCGCGTTCCAAAAATGCAAAATCTCAAAATGGGCGGCCATAAGAATTTACAAAGTTATCATCCATATCTCGGAAACCAAAAACACGATAGATTTTTTCTAAATACGCCATCGTGTTCTACGTTAAAAAGTGCTCTAATAATATCTTCGTTTCAAAACTCTTTGCCATGTTAAGGAACTGTAAGCAATTGTTTAAAATCGAGTAAAACCGAGTAAGATAATTCAATTTGGAAACAGGGAATAAATTTCCCATAAAATTCTCTAAAACTTTCCTTATTTAACCGACTCTGCAGCTTTTACGGTTACCGAGATCTCAATACACACTGTATGTGACAAATGCCCGGTTTCTGAACGGATAGATATCTTTTACATACGAATACCGATTCGATTAATTATCCTACTTGTCCAATTTGGGTTTCTGAACAAACCTTTCGCTTTCATAAGTTGTGAGAAAGATATCTCGGCCTATCTACAGTTTTGTATTTAACGTTTTTTTTTGCTAAAATCAAAATTAAGGTAGTTAAAGGGGTGGTTCAAATTCAACCAATCACTCTGTACATATTCAATTTTTTTCATATTCATATTTTTCTGTGTATATTCAACTAAATTAACTATATTTTGGTTGATTCTTATTGCCCAAGAAATGCTCTTTTCAACAATACCGAATTTGTTAAAATTAGTCAAACCGTTAAGAAGTTATTGCAAAAACAATTGAAATTGGTTCGCTTTAAAAATGAGGAAAAAAAACTCCAGTTTATTGTGCAAAATTTATAGAAAATGCAATTTAAAAAATTTAAGATGGCAGTTACGGCCTCTGGTGGTCATTTTTAGAACTTGAAAATATTTTCCAGCGATTCTTCATGGCCGATTTATCTAAAAAAAATGTTACCCCAAAATCATACGACGAACGGTTCCCGAGATATGGTCGAGGAACAGTCTTATTGGGTCACACGGTACCTGGGGTTGGGTACACAAAAGCCACAAATGGGCTCAAAAATTCGGATACTGACGATCCAGAAAAAATGCTAAACTTTGCTAATTTAAACTATTCGATCAAATCAAAATTAACGAAGTTAGTTATCACCCTGTACAACACTATTAAGTAACGGGTGTTCAATAATTGTTATGGTCAGGTCGCCTATGGATGGCAATTGTCACAAAAAGCGTATGTATTAGATAACTTTGCAAACAATTATTATATGACAGCTGTCAATCCGCCGGTTTGATTTCAAACCAAATACGAACTTCTCAACGGCCCTACGTTCATGCTAGAACGAGAGAACCACAGCCAACTACAACCATAACAATTATTGAACACCCGTTATTAATAATTCTACAAAAACAACGCAAACATCTATTTTAATAACTATTTCTCTCTAGCGGGAGTTGTAGAGCATGATAATAACTGTATTTAAAAAATATTAACTATCATTCGGAATAATGGAGAACAAGAAGATCTAAAGTTTACCTCCAAAATTCCCTAAAAAACTTCTCTATCCTTTTTTCCTTTGCTTTATGCTTATTTGTCCATTCATATTTTTTTTACGCAAACTACAAAAAATGTACACACTTACCGATAATCTGCTTTCAGCTAAGGCATTAATAAACGAATTGATTCTCTCTATTGGCAACCGAAAATTCTTCAAAATTTTCTGAGAAACTTTACTTCTGTTCGGCTCAGTCGGGGTATTGTCAGCAGTAGAATTTGTACTTCTCGACTCTCCTTTTTCTTCTTCATACGGATTAGGCGGCTGATCGACTTGTAAGCCGCCAGAAAGAAATACCGCAGCATTCCATTGTTTAGACTGTAGTTCCTCTTCCTTTGGAGGTATACTTTGACGCAGATTAAAGGCATGCAAACCTATTTTAGCGTAACGTATAACACACTAACAAAATTTTAACTAACTACTTACCCAACAGAAATCCTAAATGTCTTTCACAGTCCAACAACATAAAACAAACATACATATAGTCCACGTTTCCACTAAGAGAAGGTTCAGGTTCCGGAAGACAGTAATTTCCAACTAAATAATGTTCCATTAACGAAATCAAATGCGGATAAGACGTGTTAATCACGGAACTAGCATCTTTTCCGGTATATTTTTGAAGAATATCAGTGATTGCAGGATTGTCGCTACGAAAATCTTGCACGTCATAGACTCGATTATTTAACACAAGCCATCTTCAATGCAAAACAAAAAAGTTAAATACATTACAGTTAAAATAAAATTATCACAAGTTTAACATACCTCCCACCATCTAAATTGTGATTTTCCAAATCCGCTTTTCTGATCAGAGGTAAATCATCATGCAACTTATGAGACACATTCTGCACTTTTGTCTGCAAGACGATTTCCGTAAAAACAAAATTGCAACTTGACTCAACAGTACCTGTGATACTCCCGGCCAACCGATATCATCCAAATCAATATTTTCTATCTCCGGAGAAACTCTGCATAATTTGTCCAAATACTTAAGAGTGTCTTTGAAATAAGCTAGCCAATCCATCGACGCTAAGAACATGGTTAGTTCTTGTTCCAGAAGGATAAGACTCACTACTAGTTCAGGAAGTAAAGTACCTAAAATACAAATACCGTATTTGTACTTTGATAGATTATATTTTCTGTTTTATTTTATAAATTACATAATTTTTTTTGTATATCTAACTGTGGTGAGTTCTTGGAGTGTGGTCCATTGAAAGAAAAACAAGGTTCAAAAGATTAGATGCTTGAAATTAAACGTTTGGAATCTGGTTGGCTTCTTAATTAGTAAGATTGTTAGAAAATGTCAGTGCCACCAGATTGATTCCAATATTAAATTGTACATGGTGTCTCAAATTCGATGATTTTATGGGGTAACTCCCAGTAGCAAAGCTACAGTAATGCGGTTTTCGCGAACCTGTGCTCAATTTTTGTAAAAAGAACGATGGGGTAGTCGTACCTTCCACAGCTGCCTCCGTTTTCAAGCTACAGCCAACCAATAAATCAACCAACCAGTGTTGCCATATCGTTAGAAAGAACATTTTATTAGCTGTCCATTGATGTATAAAAGTTTACACAGAGTGTACCAAATTGGCGAGTTATGTATGCAAAGTAGTTATTGGAAAGCCCATTGGCCATCCATCGACATATAAAAATCCATACAATGTGTGTCAAATAAGATAGTTATCCACGATTGAATGAAAGAGTGTATGAAAAGTTTTAAAAAATGTAAATTTGGCAAAACGTGTCACGAGTTCTAGAAAATACGTGGAAAAATTGACCGGCAAAAAAAATCACGTAACCTTGGAAAAACTGGTTGGAATAAAGCAATTAAATCATGTCAAAATGGCGGAAATGTCACGTGATCTTGAAAAAAACTGGTCATAACCATTGTCAAAACCGGTTTGAACATAAAATTTTGGTAGTTCATCCAAGTGTAACTCGGTTATTTAGAAAAATAAGAAAAAAACGTAAAAGGAAAAAGTTGTAGGAATTTCACTCTTTACCAGATTGCATTAGGTCACTTTTGCCATAAAGGGTCTTCTCAGGGAGATATTTTAGAAAAATTGTGTTAACGCACAAAAAGTGCTTTAAAAGACTCTAACCAAGTTTAACTAAGCGTTACACAATTATTACAATATCAAAAAAGTGTACGACAAGAAAGTTGCATTGCATTTCGTCCTCAAGAAGATTGCATTAGGGCACTTTGGCCCTAAAGGGCCATGTCAGGGAGACATTTTCTAAAAATGTGTGTTAACGCTCATATGTGTTTGTATTATAAGTTTGGCAACCGCTGCAACGTATGTAATCGTATCCCAAGCTTTGCCGCCGAAGAAGACGACCGTGGGGGAATTCGGCATGGCGAATTCGTTGCGAAAGGTGTAAAAAAGTGTTTATGGAACACGGTGTTGTTTTTGGGTTTTATTAAACCGTTTGAAATTCAATGCATGGTGTTTTAATTAGCACGTTGGAAACGTTAATGTGTAGAAATGTCAGTCTTCGCCCTAGAAGCTTTGACAATGTGTCAAAACACAAAAAAGTGTTTTAAAAGACCTTAAACAAGTTCAACCAAACGTAACTCGGTTATTCGGAAAAATATTAAAAAAGCGAAACAGGGAAATTTCTACGTTATATTTCAACGTAGAAAAATGTGTATACTCGGTAACATGAAGAGCTAGAGAGGCCAGTTCCGGCTCATTTTGTAGTACTTTTTATCCGTACAGGGTAATTCAAATTCGACCCTCACCATTGGGATTTTGGAAACTGTAAGAGATAGGAGAAAGTTTAAATTAGGGCAAAGTTGTGCAATTTAAAGCTCAACCAAAAAAAATCATTTCTAATTCAAGTGCTCTAGCAGGGTGAAAGCGGGGAAAAGGTAACAGGATTGTCTGATCTGTGTTGTTATGCATAGTGGATTTACAATTGTCCAGTTGTTTGGGTTAGTTTTCCACTTGGTCTGTAGTTGTAGGAGTCTGTCAGTTATTTTGGTCATGCTCGTACGTTCGTAGAGAAGTTGGTAAGATGAGTTGTGTAGTGGGTTTGCAGGCTGTCGTATTTCGGTTACCTACTAGTCCGAGCAATCTGTTCTGTAGTTTGCGTGTCTTTATTTTGTCAGTAGCGTTTACTCTGAGTATGTGCCCGTAGTCCAGAATGTCTACAGATGGATCTGTATATTTTAGTTGCTGTTTTCGTGCGAATACCATTGTTTTTGTATGTTAATGACCTAAAGTGTTTTGTCACTTTTAATAATTTCAGTCCGTGCATTTTTAAGGTGTTTAGTAAATTTTAGCTTTTAGTCCAGTGTTACCCCTAAATAGAAAAATGTGTAATTTTTAGCTTTGCCCAAATCTACATAAATACAGGGTGTTACAAATTCGATGCATACAGTTGATAGAGCTTTAGTTAAATGGAGGCAAAGTTGCGCATTTTATTGCTAAATAACTTGGTAAAAAAAATTCAAAAAATGTTCATTACATCCGAATGTATCCGACAAAAACCGAAAAAGTCGAATTTACATTTTATTTTTTTACCAATTTATTATTGATTATTTTGGAAAATCAATGACACCTTCTGAAGGCAGTTTTTAGTTTTTTTGGGGGTACAACAGCAAAGTGTTTACAAGATGAAAAATAATCCGGAGCAAATTCAAAGTAAAAATATTTGGTCCTCATCAAGTGCCGTCATTTGTCACTAGTCTAATTATTTGGTCCTCGTAGAGGAGTAAACGTAGTAATCGCAGATTGTTATGAAAGGTGTATATTTTACCATATAAAAGGTCTTTTTAGTGTTACCAGTGTTACCACAGGCGCGTGTAACAGCATATTTTATATCATTTTACTACAAAGCATCGCTTTTGAGTAAAGAAGACAAAATTTACTTCAAAAATTGAATATTAAATATGTGTACGATTTATGAAGTAAAATCCAAATAAAAAATTATAATTATAAAAATATTTTCATTACACGTCGTGTACTTACCGATTATGTCGTTCTTTAAGACTTGCATGGCAGAAATGAAATTCTTAGGATGTATGATGCAAATATCATTGGCCAGAATTAATGTTGCGTTGACGTGAGTGCTGAAGCATTCAATGTACTTTTCCAAAAGCGTTTCAGCTGCTTCCCGAGAGTCACCATTTTCCAAAATTTTTCCTGAAAATAGTAATTGAAATAATAGCCACTAAGTACAAAAAAATTCAAACATTTTGGAGTTATAAAGTGAGCGACTTATGTATTAAAAAACCAAAAAAAATTTATAGGGACCAGGTGTCTCATTATAAACGGCTCCCCTTTTAACTGCTTTGTTTATGATTTTAGAAAACGCAATTTGAACACAACTTACATGAATTATACAGGATGTACCAAAAAAGTGTGACAGACCAAACTTATGTTTTTTTTAAAAAGGAACACCCTGAATATTATTCAACTGTTGAATAGGGCACGTCGAGACGATTTCAACGATATATGATTTGTTAAATTTATCTGTAATACTTTTCCCAAAAAACTGAAATAAAAAACGAGTCTTAACAGACGAATCAACATATTCCATAGTGAAAATACCTAAGTAAATGATATAGATGATGTTTATAGGTATAGTAGGCTGTTAATCTGATCGACAAAAACCGGATTGAATTAAGGATTATTCAATCGAGTATTTATTATGTTTTACTTACATTTGATAGTTTTGGATTATTGGATGCATTCGAAAAAACCCTAAGGATCGAAAAAAGATCACTATTCAAGCAGAACGAGATAACAACATATTCGTAATCTATCAGCAGTGTCACAAATGTTACAGAAATATAGGTATGTATTTTACCTATAAAAAATCCACCTTGTCAGCAAATCAACAAATCCCCAAATCTGTTTCGCATTAACGCAAACAAAACCCAAAAAGTTTGGTAATTTGAATTTGAGATTAATGATGGGTTTATGCTCACTTAACATTTAAGATTTATCACTTAAAATTTAAGATTTATGCAGTTAAATGTGAGGTTAACCTACTGAATCCAATACCCTTTCATGGTCATTTAATATTTAAAATTTATCATTTAAGGAATTGCCTTGAAGTTAACTAACTTTTAACTTAAGATTTAAAATTTAAAAGACCCAAAATGCTTTTGGAAAATTTGATCTAGTTAGATATTATTTGATGTTTTTCATTTAGAAATCCGTGTAGTTGATAGCACTAACACATTTTGAACAGTTAACTTTCAACAGTATTTTCTGTTTCGTTATTCCCAATATAATTGCAAGTAACCCAAGTGCACCAGTGTATTTTACTTTACCATTTGTGAAAATCATGGGATATTAGGTAAATTTTTATTAGCTGCTCTGTATGTTTAAGCATAAACGGACTGGATACTGAAAAACGTTAAATCTTAAATGTTAAGTGAGCATAAACCCACCATAATAGTACACTTCAAATAAAAAATGCCAACCGTCCGTTAAATTAATGTGTCAATGTCAAGTCAATCATCTGTTTACATCAGACATCCATGGCATGGACGTCACCGTTTCCATCAGATAGAGCATTTCAATCCTGTTATTTTTTAGGATTGACTAGTCAATCCGAACCGTTAATAATAAAAAATAAAATAACCCCGTCGTTTATATCGAGGATTTTATGACGGTTTACATGATCGGATTGAATAAGCGGATTCAATTTGCTCGATATAAACGTAGTCAATGAATTCAATGTTATTCATTTATACAGTGTTACTTACCCCCGTCTTTACTGAAAAAAGAATTTTTTTTATAAACAAAATAGTTAATAATAGTTATTAATAGCCTTGTTAATATCTAAACACTTGATTTGCTTTTTCTCATTTTTTGACAAAAGTATTACAGATAAGTCCAACAAACCGTATATCGTTGAAATCGTCTCGACGTGCTCTATTCAACAGTTGAATAATATACAGGGTGTTCCATTTAAAAAAACATAAATTTGGTCTGTCACACTTTTTTGGGACATACTTTATAGTTCAAGTTGCGTTCAAATCTTTAGAACAAATTCTACAACTATTGTATAAACATTTTTTTTTCTAAAATCATAAACAATAAAGTGAAAGGGGGGACGTTTATAATGAGAGTGTTTTGACAGGAAAACCCTATTTCCCGGATGGATAGGAAAAAACGTATAGAGGTCGATTTTTGAGAACAGATTAATAGCAAAAACCATATTTCGATATCTTGTCAGTTCGCGGCGTTAGAGGGCGTTTTTCAAATTTTGCCCATTTTGACAACCCTACACAACTTTTTTGTTTATTAAAATATCAAAGTGAAACAAAAACATTCTTAAAGCACTTTTTTTTATGTGATTTCAGTGGTGTGCTTGGTTTTTTGCTAATGTCTTCCGTTTTCTCAAAAATTTACCTCTCTTTATTATTTTAAATGGAAATGACAGTTGGCTTTAACTTCAATAAAATGTCCAATTTATGCCGTTTACTACAATGCAAGTATGTCTATAGTTAATCTTAAAAATAACTGAGATATTATACTTTTTTGTTTTTATTCAAGTTGGCTTTGACTCAGGTTTTGACATCAGCTGTCAAATGTGACGTTTATTTATAAAAAGTAATTTGTTATTGGGTCTATATCTGTTACTTATTGTAAGTTAGCTTCATATTTCGGTTATTTGTAGGAATAACTATATACATACTTACATCGTAGTAAATGTTTAAAAATAGACATTTTTTAAAGTTATATTCGATTATGAGTTCCATTCCAGGTTTTGGCCATTAATCTTTTTTCAAAAATTGAACTCTAGACATGTATACTAGTTTTTCCTTATCTAGCCGGGAAATGGGGTTTTCCTGTCAAAACACACTACCCTGTACACGCAGTGAACAAAAAAGTTATGATAGCAAGGCCGACCTTTTTTAAAGAGAAACATTTCTTCTTTATAATGTCATTGAATGGCCTATAGAATTCTAATATTTTTTAATTTAACATACATTATTTATATCTTTAAAGATTTTCTAGCAAATGGCCTATAAGGGTGCATAAAAATACTGGTATGCACAATTCTTAGTATAAAGATATAATACTTAAATACTTAAAAATGCGAAGAACTAGGTAAATCACATTCAACGGACTCTGACGTTACCTACTCCTTGGATATTTGACGCCGGCAACATTGTAATTGTATTAAAAAAGGTTAACAAGAAGCTTTTCTATACGATTTTCAGACGTCATTTTCTGAAAAACGATCTGAGAAAAATTACGTCACGGAATATGGTACAGTACAAAACTATTCGTATTAGAATCACTATAATACTTCTTTTACAGGTTTTTTACTTTGTGGGTAAACTAGTACTTACCTATAAGCAATCGCTGAAACCGCTGAAGCAATTTCAAACTGGGCGAAGCCATGCACTTCTGATTAATGTTCTTACCACCCGACGCGTATTCCTTGAGGGATGTTTGAGTTGTAATGCAACTATTTCTACAAATCAACGAAAAATGTTAGTTAACTTTGATGAAAAACGACTTATTGCAGACAAAGTTATTTTTTTACTATTTTAATATTATTACGTTTTTCGTAAATAAAATTTATATTTCTATTCAAACTTAAATTTTACATAGTGGTTATTATTATTCTCTATTTTTCACTAAATATGTGTTACGGTTGGTGCTGGGTATGTAGACGACGGTTGTTTCAAGCTGAGTGAAAACACAAATGACATACTGTTCTCGCGAAGTGAGTTTACCTGTGCGTCATCCCCCTGTGATATACAGTGTGACCCATTTAGAATGGAAACACCCCTATAAAATTTTAGGTTATTAACCGATTTCAATGATTTTTTTTTTGAAATAATTAGGAATGAAATGTCTATTACGGGAGAAAATTTTAAATATTTATTTCAGTTTTCAGGTCATATTACGATACTTTTTCTTGATAGAAAATGGAGAATTTTTATTAGCGATTTTTTTATTGAAAAAATTACTACGCCACTGGATCTATAGTGCTTTCAAATAGCTGTGACAAACATTTTTTTTTGATTTTATTTTTATTTATTTTTTTGATTTTTTTGTTTTTTTTTTATAAATTAATCAATTAATAATTAATAATAAACAAGTAAATAGTAACACCATTTCTAAGGCAACAGTTGATGCAGGGTGTTCTTTTGTGACCGTTAGCTTAGAGGATTTTTGAATTTTAATTTGTCATAACTTGTTTTTTTTGTTATTAATGAATGGATTTTCATGAAATTTTCACACCTATTTGAAAGCACTATAGATCCAGTGGCGTAGTAATTTTTTCAATAAAAAAATCGCTAATAAAAATTCTCCATTTTCTATCAAGAAAAAGTATCGTAATATGACCTGAAAACTGAAATAAATATTTAAAATTTTCTCCCGTAATAGACATTTCATTCCTAATTATTTAAAAAAAAAATCATTGAAATCGGTTAATAACCTAAAATTTTATAGGGGTGTTTTATTATATTTATATATATTTTATTTTATTATACCCATTCTAAATGGGTCACACTGTAGAAGTAGACATGCATTATTGACTTCATCCTTGTCTATTGTTAACTTTCAAAAAAGAAATCATTAAAATGGATGTTCGAAATACATTATATGATATGTACAACGATAGTATGTTAATAATAGTAAAATAGGTATATCTACTTTTGTAAGAAACATCTATAAACATTTAATTTTTTCCAGAGACTAAGATTTTTGGGTTGCATTATAGATTTTTCATAAAAATTTCTTGAAACATATTAATAATAAAGTCATAGAAAAAATAAAATAAGCGTCTAAAATGTTTTCCAACGGGTTTAAAATAAAATAAGTGGATTGCAACCTGAAAATGAGATATGAGATACTACAGCATCACTCAGAATGTCTTATTGAATTTTTAATTTGTAGTATATGTATTTATTTTAGAAAAACATGTAACCATCAAGAACCTAAATCAAGAGCTTAAGGTTAAAAAAATACTACATATTGGTGATACATTTCTGCGAATTTTGGTAAATGAATTAGGTTTCAAATTTAGAGGGAATTCTATGAACCAAACGGAGACTTCTCATAAATAAAAAATATTATTTCGCTCAAGATATTTTTGATTCGCTTTGGTATAAGGTAGTTTTAGTTCAAATTTGCAGCCAAAAATCTCTACTTTCTGACTGATAATACAAGCAAAATTTTAAACGTGACGAAGCTTTAGACACGCCCGTTTCTATAATATGAACACAACAGCGTGCGTATTCTTGAAACGAAGAAGGGGAATTATCAAGAGAAAGACCTGTAGAATGTGACCAGAACCCGCCATGTGTCAGCTTCTTCTGCCACATTCTATCAACAATTCTCACAAAGTATGAACACAACACAAAGTATAGTAGGTAAGACGAAATGAACTAAGACTATACGAAGTAACACAAAATAACTAAGTCCATTTCGTAACACTGTCTCCCTCCTAAAATTGATCTTCCCGATCAACACTTGGACCAGCTTCGGGTGGTCAGAAACGTTTAATCTAATATATGCACTTTTTTTTTGAAAAAGTTTCTTTATCTATGATACTACATTCGTTCCATTTGACTCTATGATCATTATCAAAGGCGTGTTGGCATATATTAGGTTTGTGAAAGTCTCCAGTTCTTAAATAATTTTGGTGTTCTTTAATTCGTTTTTTTAAAGGTCTGATGGTATCTATATAAAATTGATTGTATTCGCAAGGAATTATATCACGCTTCTTGTAGATTCATTTTCATTGTAAGGTTTTGTTTTAGTTAAGTGTGATCTTAATGTGTTTTGAATTCTAAATATTGTTCTGATGTTATATTTTTTAGCTCTTCGTTTGATTTTGTCAGATATGCCCGGAATGTGAGGTATAAAAAGGTTTGTAAAAGGTAAAATTTGATTTTGATTTCCAGATGATTTTAGATGTTTTAAATCTCTAAATCATTTATTAATAAATGTTTCAAGAAAGTCATTCTCTTTTAGAACATCTTTAATAAACAACGATTGGCAATATACTGACAATAAAAAAAATCTGTCATTATAAATATTATTAAAATGTGTGATAATAGTTATTTACATTACTAGTGGGGTATGAGCATTTTTATAGTCACGAGTGGAAGTGTTGCCACGACGAGGTCGTAGACCGAGTTGTGGTGATCACACGAGTACGTTAATTTGCCATACCCCACGGGTGATGTACAACATTTTATCTACGACCATCAGAAGCAGCGTAAAGTAAGAAAAAAATTCATATTTTGTGCAATGTGAACTATTTAGGAACGTCTCGTATATGCTTGCTACGGGTAGTTATTTGTTACCCTTAAATCTTGTCATCTACGCTGTACTGTTTTGGTGTTGTTGCTATGGTGGCCATTTGTTTCCACATATCACTTAAGCGACAATTTAACAGTGTCAGTCACAAATTTTTAAAAGTGCATTTTGTTATGAACATGTCTGAAGAACTTCCGTCAGATATTGAAGAAGCTGCCGCAAACGTGGTATCTGGCTTGTTGCATGCCAAGTCAAAGGAGAAATATGAAAAAATGTATCAACGTTTTGTCACCTGGTGCGAGACCAAGAACATAAAGAGTCCCTTTCAAGAAAAAGTGTTACTCATGTACTTTGAAACCTTGGCAGCAACCTATAGTTCATCCAGCCTTTTTTTTTGTGTAAATTCGATCCAAGAACTTTCTAATTCAGGAATTCATTTCACTTTTAATATTTAAAATAGGTCTGTTCATGGTTTTATCAAAGTTATGTTTAAATTCAATAAACAATTACAGCAGAAATTTTTATTTAAAGTTGTTTTATCGCACTAGTGCGATAAAATCGATTATTATCGCACTAGTGCGGTAAAATCGCTCATTACGTAACTCAAAATGAGCTATGTAATGAATGATTACCATGCTAGGAGTAGATAAAAATATTTTTGCAATATTTCTGTGCTACTAGGGAAGGTAAGCAACAACCCTCTGTATGTCACATGAAACATCTCATATCAGCCGCAAAATCAGCCACTGTCTGCCCTCACTGAATTGTTTACACATTTTCGGTTGCCGAAAGTATCAAAACTTGAAAAACACAAATTCAACACACATAAAATAATAACCTAATAGATAAATTTAGGTTGCAACGAAAAAAGTTCGATAAAACTATCAACAAACGCCAAACAACAAAAATTATAAATTTTACGAGTAAATGGCGTTGCAGGCAGCGTCAACGCCGAATTTCGGTTAGTTAAAGATCATACGTTAATGACGTCAAAATTCCGTCTTGCTCAGTTCACAATTAAAAGAAAAGGAACGACAATAAGTGAAGTACATATTGTTGCGAAAAGGACTCTTTCTTAGAGTAAGCAGTAGGTAGTTATTTCGTGTTACCTCGTATAGTATTGATTCATTTTTTGTTACCCCGTATTTTGATTGTTTATGTTCTCGAACGTCGTAGTTCAGCTGTTTGTAAGAGAGAGGGACTTATGTCATTGTTTGAGGTTTAAAAGAAAATGCCAATTTCATGAATATTCTCGAATTCCCTCGAATCCATGGAAGCCTATATAAACAACTGGGCTAGGACTGGTTGAGTTAGTTGTTGTGATTGTTAAGAGAGTTGTCAGTTCGAAGTTAGACAGAAATTGTCAGTGTTTTTTTGTAAACAAACGATAAATATACGGTGCGAGTTAAAAGTAACACGTGGTGTTTTGTGTGAAAAATCGTTACAATATCTTTCTACCTTGACTTAAAAGTGATGTGATATGAAACTTTCCTTTATACATATATTATTTATATATTTTGTCTACTTTCCGGAACAATCGTGTATCATCTGTAGACCAATTATTAACTACACTTAGGTAGTTAACAAGTCACTACACATTTGACCAACGCTGTATATCATACCGTTTCCGAGATCCCCATTCTTACACACAAATTTATGGCACCCTGTATAAAAATACAGGGTGCCATAAAATGCACATACAAAATCATATAAAGTGGAAAGATGTTTCAAAGTTTGTTTTGCAAAACATGACATATCTCGAAACGGTTAATCGAAGAGACTTCGTTTGAGGGGCATTTTAAAAAGCGTTTTTCAGACTGTCCAAAAAACAAACGTTCCATTTAGTTAATTAAGTTTCAGTTTCAGTTATTCGGAAGAGGATGTTTTTCCAAAATGTACGCTTTCATCCTATCTATCTTAAAAAAATCGAATGCAATGGTAGTGCTTTCTATTGCCTATTTTTTAAAGTCTGATTTTATCTATCGTGGTGTGAAAACTGCTGTAGGTACTCTAACTCATCTGTGACACGAGATTCAGGAAAAAATCGTTAAAAAGACCTTTCTCTAGTTGAAAACATTGCTTTATTGATTAAATAAGATTAATATATGTTTTAAATAAGGTGGTATGTACCCCGGCTTCTCTATAAGATGTTTACATTATGCAGGATTACGGCCATACACTAAAAAAACAAATATGCTTAAAAACGAAATAGAGTTGCATTTACTAATTACTTTACTGCCATTATAACCAGCCAATTTGAAACATATAGCAGTCTCATTTAGTCAGTAATATAATGTTTACACCTGAAAAAACACTTTTTTAACGATTTTCGCCCCACAATAGACAATCGGATTCTTTGTGAAATAAGTAATAGAAACCAATGCAATTGCATTTGATTTCTGGCGTAAAATTTGTAAAAACGCCCTCTACCGGTAGACCGAAAAGTAATTTGAAGATGTTTCGGGGCAGAACAAGGACAGAAAATGTTCTTTAAAATGCCGCAAAAACGAGATCGCTACGATTAGCCGTTTTCAAGATATTTCATTCCTTTCAAAGCAAACTTTGGACCACCCCACCACTTTATATGAAGAAATAGATAAAAAAGTTAAATAGCATAATAGTTCGTCGAGAATGAGCAATTATGATCACCGAATTTTAAAAGTTGGTATACTTTTTGAATGATATTGCATACTTGCGAACCTCATGTCACACTTTATACCTCATCCGCTGTTAGATAATAAATTAAACGCAAACTTTGAGAAAAATTAAATTAATAGTTTAGAACGAGATATTTGCAATATTCCAGACTTTTTAGACTTTGTATGTATTTTTACTTACCTAATCAGTTGCCGAACTAAATAGAGAAGAGGTATGCTGAGGGGTGAAGATCCGATGTCATAATTTTCATCTAAGTTGCCTACTTCAGTAATATCAATACTAAGGAACTCGTCCAAAGCACTTTCTAACCCTCCGTCGGCCATTAGTGACCAAACCAACAGATCGGTCATAAAACGGTGACCGGATTTACACATTTTCGATTCCATATCTGTAAATAACACTGTGAAGTAGTAGAGAAAAGGTTATTTTATAAAAATTATAAGGATTATCAGTAACGTTTGACGTTTTTAAAAATTGCTGGGGATGGTTGAAGATAATATTCTTACCTGAATTAAGCAATAGAGTGGACAAAGTTCTTGCTCGACCATTTGGAGTTGGCAATAAAACTGACCATCCGGCTTGAAGTACAGCCTGGGCCGCAGTTTGGACAGTTGCCAATATATTTGCGCTGCTAGCCAAATGCACTACTTTGGACTTGATTGAAGCAAGCAATTTGCTATTAGGAGACAAACCTTTATAAAAAAACAAAGTCAAGAACATTTTCAAAAGTATTATCATCAAATAACTATTTACCAGCACATTTCGGGTCGATACTGTTGCTTATTATACTGTAAAGTTGTAAGTGTAAAAGATTCAATGTTGAAACAGCAATACATTCTTTATCCTGGGTAGATGGAAATCCAACGGTGACTACGCTAAGGAGCTGATCTAAATATCTAAAAAAACTATGTTTTGGTATTTTGACTTTTTTATTAAATATCATACTGACTTGAAAGTATTTTCTGAAAGATCCATTACAAAAGCCATAGAAGTTAAAGGTGTAAAACTATTTAAGTCAGTCCAAGCAAAACTCTGAATTGGTCCACAAGCTATTCCTACGATTCGTTGACTTTTTATTGCTTTCACCTGCCTAGGTTGATGTATAAAAGGTTCACTGGTGTCGTCTAAAATTGAATACGTTGAAACTTAACACCCACAAAAAATATTGTGTGGGTTACCAATTTGCCTGTTTTCATTTTTGCCCCATCCCCACACTTCCCCTTCTTTTGTTAATGCTAGACAATGCGAGATTCCAACTGAGACAGAAATAACCTGTTTATCTTTCAAAGCCTCCACCAATTCAGGTGTTCTAATGTGATCTTCCGTCGGATGACCTAACTTCCAACCTTCGCCCTATTCAAGTTTATTATATGACATCAACTGTTTAGATACTAAACAGTTACAAGTTGTTTATTTAACTTACCTTTCCCCAACTATACACTTTTCCTTCTTTACATAGGGCAATACTAAAATGTGGACCACACCAAACGTTAGTAATTTCAACCTAGAAAAAAAAATTGTTTTTAACTTTGTGATTTTCCAATGATGCTTGTATAAAATCAGATAATTGACTTTCGTAGAAAATGTGAAATTGTAGATTATCTCAATATTGCTCGGAATTATTTAAAAAAATTAGTTTAGGTGTAAAAGTTTCTAATGAGCCTCGAACTTTCATTATTTATGACTTTTCTCAATCAACATATCAGCAATATGTTACAAATCGGCTTCAAAAATGTCTTTTGGGTGATATTTCACTAAATTATTTGGCTTCCAAACTGAATCTCAAGCGAGACGTACTCTCTGTTCAGTGACTACTGACTGTTGCGTCACATCCCTTATCTCGCTTTATCAGACAAAGATCGAATAAAAACGGGTGCATTATAAGACGATAGTATAGTTTATACGAAGTCAGTTGGGACAGGTCAAAATACGGGGTTCGATCAACACACCACATAAAGCATAGGAAAAAACGAGCAAATTTGTATGTGATTGTTCCTCATAGTAATTTACGAGGAGTCAACGTGGACTTGACGAGTAGGTGTCACAAATAATTTTAAGTGTAAGCACCGTAAGACCGTTTAATTGGTCACCCCACAGTTCTTATTGGTCGGCGGCTTAAAATCTGTTTTTAGTTTCTTTCTATGCTTTAAAGGCAGTGCAGTCCGGTGTTTATAGTTTGCATTGGAGTAAGCAATTAATAAGCGTTTATGTACAGAGTCCCTCAATATGTTTTATTTTCACGCCGCCCATGTTCAACAAAGACGCCGACTATTTTGGTTTTTTCAGTTGTTTCAACTGACTTCGTATATACTATACCAGCTATTGTCAATTTGACGATTTAGCAATGTCATCGTATTTTGATACGTTATTTCAACCGCATCAAACGAGACAAAACTTGTCCAAAACAGAGAAAATCATTGGATTCAGGCGAAGTTTTTACTACCATTGACGACATGTAAGTGCAAAGTGCAAATGCAGACAATGGGGTCATCAACCAATTTTTTTTTATTTTGTTAATCGATAGCGCTTCAAAAAATATTTAACACGTATTTTTTGTTTTCGGCTTTAGAAGCATTTAAACCTAAAAAACCTGACAATAAAAATTTTATTTGGTTGTTTCGCCCTATATACATTTAATCCCGTTTGACGTCATAAGGGGACTAGTTTTTGACGTAAAACGGTGTTCGCTGTTTCTTTTCAGCTTAACGATCCTCGAGCGAAATAGAGCATATGAACGTACGTCAGATATTAGCAGTGGTCAGTCGACAATGAAAGCACTGAAAACTGACACTACCGACAGTGGCGACAGTTCTCTTTTTCTCTCTCGGATTTCCTTCCTTCAAATAAAATGTTACTTACTTCTTGTAATTTCTCAACAAGTCTCGGTACTTTACTACCTTCCGCACCACCTCTACCGAGCTTGCCATAATCTCCATCGCCCCAACTAAAAACCCATCCTCTAGAGGTTACGCAAAGTGTATGGGCATCTCCGGAACCAAGCGCAACTCCTACCACATGCTGACCCGACAATGCCGTAATAGGAGTGGGAATAAGAACATCTTCGAAAGACCCATGGCCTAGACGGCCATAATTGCCACGGCCCCAAGTGTAAAGAACTCCATTCGAAGATATGGCAGCACTAAAAAATGAGTTAAAAATATATTATACGCAGAAATAGCTCTGTAATGTTTTTATCACGCACATAGAAGTATTTGACCGGAAAACTTTTTGGTAAAATGTAGTGGTCTTATTGATGTTTTTCTAATCAATCATCTCAAAGAAAAGTATAGAGGGAAATGTTTGGAACACAATTGTTGACTTAAACGTTGTAACTTTGTTTGGACTAATTAGAAAGTGAATTCAAATCAATATCAAAAGTTTCCGGCCGTAGCCCTTAAGCCGGATTGGAGGAGAACTTTTAAGTATCATTTTTCGGGTTTTTATTAATATATCCGAAACTATGTGTTCTGATTAAGCTAAAGCTGATTCAATTTGCTACAAGTTTTACTCCGTCAAGTTTTTCCATATCTTTTATAGTTTTGACATTCGCTTTGAACGTCGGCAATATTGAAAAAAAATGTTGTTTCACATGTTTGCTCCTTTGGATCGAATAACTCATAACTCAACTCAGTCTCATTTCTCGATTTTCTGCTTATATTTCGGAAACTATGCGTTCTAAACTATAATCCTCCTAATCCTGGTAAAGTCAGAAATGCACTATTTTCAAAATCTGGGGACTATGGCACTGAAATTTGCTGCGTAACCAGTAAATTGACCTTAAAATCCACTGTATTTTTTCCATAAACAAACCTTACTTTACGGAAACTGTGACCAGTACCATAAAAAATGTCAGTTAAAATGCAATGAAACACAATTTCAGTCCAGCTAAATTTCCTAATTTCGCACTTGAAGTCAGAATAGTTTCGGTCTAATAACAAAGGTATTAAAAAATTAATTGAATACCTGTTTTATCAAAAAACTGTAGGTATAATAAAGTTGCGCAGATAGGCATATTTTATAAAATTTACTTTTGGCCGGGGTTTAAGGTCAGATACTCTTATGTGCGACTTAGAGCTTTCAATCATTTTTACGCCCCGTATCACAGGACAACGAACGGTGAAGCTACAAAAAAGCCCGTTGTCATTGATAACGGGCGGTAAAGTAGAATTGAACCATACCAAAACCAAACATCGAAAACGTGGTATGTATATCATGGGCCGAAAGAAGGACTACACCTGTGGCTAAAAAAAAAACCTTCACTTCGTGTCCCATCTTAAACTTCTTTAAGCCCTTGTACGTAAATAACTATTACAATGTTTTTCTTAAATTCATTCAGATAGAAGTTGTAAGTTACAGAATCTTAAGTAAAGGATACAAAAACACTAAACTATCAAAACTTACAGTAAAAATAAAATAAACAATATGACTACCTACATACCTGTAAGTAGCGCCGCACTCTATAGAAACGATGTTTTTATCCAGTAATGCGTCAATACGGGTAGGTTCATCTTTTGCCATTGTATCCCCATGGCCTACAGTATTAAAAAGCGATTAATTATTGTAATAAATAAGGATTGTCAACTTTCATTACTTTTGATGTAAAGTTGGACTGAATAACAAGGCAAGGTAATTTTTTCAAAAAAACACCATGTGAGTTTTATGCTCTCGAATGATTGCTGCGCTCCACTTTGTGTCGCTCAGCAAACTTCATTCTCAGAGCATAAAAGTCATGGTTTGCGCACTTAATACATAAATAACTATTTTGTTCAAACGGACGTGAAGTACTCACTTCACGTACTGTTTAGCGGCCGTGAAATGCATTTTTTTTTTTCGAGATGCAGAAGAAACGGTTTTGCTAGCATATTTTGCAAAACTCGCTGCAGAATATTCTGCTTCGACCTTAGAATTGAAGGAAAGAATGGAAATCGACAAATACAGCACTTTAATATGTTTTATCAAGAAGAAAAACGTCGGATATAGAGCAAAAAAGGTATTTACAAGAGAACAAATCAACGAATTTGTACGATCTGCTCCAGACAAGGAGATTTTGATTTTAAAAGTGGCCTTTCTAATTGGAATTGGAGGAGCCTGCCGAACCAATGAACTAACCAAGAAGTCCACGGATGATGTTGACGTTTTAGAGCACAAGCTGATTGTTACTATTCCCGACTCCAAAACCCACAAGAAACGGACGTTCGCGATAGTATCTGAGGGCGAAGTCAATCTTGTGCTTCTATTTAAAAAGTATGCAATGTTAAGGCCAGCCCATGTTACTCACCGAAGAATGTTTCTATCATATAGAAAAGGAAAATGTACAGTACACCCTGCGGCATTCATTTCTTCGCTAAACTACCTCAAAAAATAGCTGAGTATCTTTCACTTGAAGATCCTAATATGTATACTGGTCACTGCGTTAGAAGATCTTCGGCAAGTTTTCTTGTTAATGATGGAGGGGATATATTGGATTCACAAGAACTTGGTGGATGGGAATCAACAAAGGTTGCTAGAGGGTATCTAGAAGAAAGTGTGTCCAAGAAAGTTTCCATTGCTCACAAAATTCAAATCGGCGATGTCTCCGGCAGTGGATTAAGCCGCCCTAGGAAACCGGATGAAATGGAGAGGAATGCATACTCGGCCATTAATCAGCCTTCAGAAGACATAAATATGATCGTGGACTCCAAAGGCAGTAGAGTATTCGTTAAGTTTGAAAACTGTCAAAACATTGTTTTTGTACAGATGTCACCAGATGTTGCACACAACTATCATTTCTGGCATCCAGTTGACTATACTGGAACGAAGGTTTTGTTCTTTGGTTATCAAGCCCTATAGCCTCTCTGATGAGCCGTAATACGGCGAAACCGGTCAGAGGATTGGGATTGATAAACAAAAAACAAAACCTCACCATTGTTTTGAATATTCATGAAAAGTCGTTGTAATATTATTCTGTTATCGAACCTGTTGTCCTTCGTAACTAACGTATTATTAGTAACTAAGGTTTTATGAAGGAATTAGTACATTTATAATGTTGATAATTATTAATAAAGATTTCATATAAAATCGTTTTAATCTTCAATGATACGATAAAAATGTTTAAAAAGTTATCTGAGATACGGGAGGTACCTCAAAAGTGATATTTTTCAACTTTCCTGCATCGCGAGATATTCTACAAAAGTGTCGAAAATGGGACACTGTACACCTGCCGTTGACAAACTTTAAGAATTTGTATTTGTAATAGTGGTAAAAGTATTTACATAATCCGGTGTCATTTGTTCTGTAAAAAATAAATAATGCTCTTACCTAATCGTCCGCCGTCTCCATTTCCCCAAGAATAAACGATCCCGCCTGTTTCCAAAGCCATAAAGTGTTTACCCTCAACGTGGGTAGCAATCGCTACAATCTCTTTGCCCTGCAATGACTCTATTTGCTGGGAACACTGAGTTTCTGAAGTGTAGTACATGAAGTGTACAGCTCCTGACCGAGTTAAAATCAGGACACCTAAAATTATAGTTACTATAGTCACATTCACACATTATTCTGTGCTATAGTCGGTCAATAATTCACATACAGAGGATGTGCAAACAGAACATTTTGTAACATATTTTTCTAATGCAACTTTCAATATAATTCTGATAATTTTGTTACCGTTAGCATACAATGTGTATGCTCTATCATACACATTGGAATAATCAATTGGGATGACATCTGTAAACTGTTTTTTTTCGTATTCCAAAAAAAGCAGCACATTTAGAATTAATAATGTGCCTTTTTTGTTAAAATTGTTTATTTCACATGTTTGATATTGTGGTAAACTCGTAGGTCAAATTCTATTGGACCTACGGTTGTTCAATGAAGGGTTCTATAGTTCCAGTGCATAGGGCTAGATTCAGTGAAACTCGAAGTACAACAATAACAACAACTTTAATAACTCCGCCATTAAGAACCGCACATAGTCACTCTACAGCAACGCGTACCGACTGTACGCGTGCTCGCGCGCTGCGCGAGCTGTTCTTTTAACTCCCCGTTACTACGATCAATCGCTCTTTTATCTACTCAGTATGTGTTATCTTACATCAGGTTTTTGGGGTCGATTGCCTCCTAAAACCTTCAACAACATAACCCATTATCCTTTTGCTTGAGCGTTGACCGCATGGAGAATCACGTACTCACTTCTTAAACGTGCTTTTGAAGTGATTCCGTGACTCGACCAATAACCCAGCGAATCGGGTTATACCCTTGCCTGGGTCATTCCCTTACAATATGCGAGAAACAAAGATGTAAAAAGATGACGTCATTCTCAAAAGGTAAAAATCCGACTATACCAAACCGAACAACAGTAAAAAAGTGGAGGAAGGAAGGGAGTGACCAAGAAAAAAGTATAAAGAATGTGACAGAAACCTGCCATTGTCAGCTTCTTCTGTCACATTCTATCAAAACTTCTCTTGAGAGCCTTGATCCCTGCTTTCAACAATTAGGACCCAAGTGGTAACAGGTGTTAGGGAAACACTGTGTCACCTACAAAATACGTTGAGCTGTACGTGCTCTTAGAAAACGAATATACCAAATTAACGTAGTGTTCGATTGTTACGTTATACCATTTTACATTCTTTTTGTCACAGCAAATTGCAAAAAATAGTTATCATAAGCTTAGATACCAGACGAGTTTGGCGTGGTAACAAAAGGTCTAAACTCAAGAAAACATCACTCTGTATATGTCTCTAATGATTGAACAAACCTATCCGGGTAGAACATGTCACATGCATATGTCCTTCAAGAACTGAAATCTATGCATTAAGTCGCATTCAAGCTGTAAACCAGGCAACGCTTACCAAATATAGTATTTTAATGATATTAAGACACTAATTATGAAAGCGGTTTAAAGCTGACGTTAACTCTTGTGAAAATTGACCATTCAGTTGTAGTTCTGTTTCAGAATTTCAATACCAAAATGGTGCTACATCAAGTCAAAAAAAAGTATTAAATAAATTGTTAAACTTACCTCTTTCAGAACATTTCATTTGTTTAATACCGAGTTCTGCTAAAGTCTCACATAACTGTGGTGTTGGATTAGAAACCCAACTCAACCAGCCCCAAGCCCACAACATTTGTCCATTTACGTAAGACGATGTCTGCAATAAGATACATCAAATTTGAGAGTACGTAAAAAAGAAATACACTTATTTACCTTGTTAAAACACAGCGGTAACATATGAGGAAGAGCAAGTCGATCCAGATGACACATAACAAAAACCGAAGCTTGTTTCAAATCAACTTCAATTTTATCGTCGAGCGGCAGGTCTAGCATGTCAAGAAATAGTTTTGTGCAATTCAATTTTTCGTTATCTGCGCTGTCTTGAAGTTGACGGTGGTTGGGTGGAACCGCCTTAACTTCAGAGAAACGATGTAGAAATGGAAGCAATGGAGCGCAAACATGTTCCACCGATGCTCTATAAAAACAAAGCTGTAAAGTTAAAGCAATTTAATTGAGGGCTGCTCTATAAAATACCTGTTATCTAGTTGGTGGACGCGCCTATCCCACAAACTCAACATTAACAAAACCATCTCTAACACTCCACTCAGAGTACCTCTTTGAAGAGCAAATTCAAGAAGAATATTAAGAGATGTGTGCTGATCTTCAATGGGAATAGTATAATTCTGTCTATTAACCGCTGACATTTCTCTTTAATTGTTAAACAATTATTTTAAGTTGTTTATTTCAATTAAAACTTATTTAAAAAAAACGTACCCTTCAACGACTTGTCTTAAGAACTTTGATGATTTTTCCACAACTTCGATCCAAACTGGAGAAACATTATCATGTTCATACAGAGTACATATAGGCAATATCCTTAAAGCTTCTAGAGATTCAGTTAACAGTTCGCTACACAATTCAATATCTTCGCCTAAAATTAAGAAAATACCTGTAATAATACTGCATTGAAACAGCTGAATTAAACATACCATTGAAACAATTTTTTAACAAAAACTTACAGTGACATTCGTAGTTCGTATTTTATACCAATAATTTTACTAATCATAGGCGCTCTTTGCTAAGAAATAAAATGCTGGCCAAATAAATCAACAACATAAATGTACTAATTCCTTTATAATAAAAAAGTCTAAATTTATGTCAATTTTCATTGACAAAACCCTTCTCGGAGTTCCAAATTGAACATTATCAGGTTTAATATTTATTAAGTTGTTGTTTTCTGTGTTCTGCCGTTGTGTTCTTTTTTAGATTCTCTGAAGATTTTCCACCGAAACTGTGGTCTTGTGTTGGGACGACTAGGTTAATGTTATTTTCAACTTAGTTAAAAATAGTGCGAAACTCCATTTTCCCAACAAATCTTTTTTTGTGTGAGACAGAAGACCCAATAAACAAAGGAAAAAAAAATTGAAAAACGTGCTTGATTGAAAAATTGCCAGAATCCTCTAGAGCCAGAGGCCTCTAGAATCATTTTGAAAGTGTCAAGGACCGCTAACTGCTACTGAAAACCTTCTTCAAAGTGCGAGAGAGTTCTACAAGCTTTTTAAACCTTCCTAGAATTGTTTTAAATTTCCATAGGTCTTTATAGCAGCATCCAATGCTCTGCAAGCTCTATAATGCGTGCCTGACCAGTAGAAGAACAACTTCCCAGTGGGATCGAGCAGTAATAACAATCATGCACAAGAAAGGTGATATAACAAACCTAAACAATGATCGTCCCATTAGTCTGCTCTCCCATCTGTACAAGTTGTTTATGCGAATAATTACCAAGCGAATCACAAATAAATTGGACTTCTACCAGCCACGCGAACAAGCAGGTTCCCGATCGGGATTTGGCACCAACGACCATCTCCAAGTTGTTAAAGCTCTTATCGAGAAATGCATTGAATATAACAAACCCCTGGTTCTCATCTTTGTTGATTAAGAAAAAAGCATTTAATATAGTATATCAACAACAAATACTGTACGCACTTGCAGAATGCCGTATAGACTACAGATGCGTTAATATCATTAAAAACGTATATGAAAATGCCAAGGCTTGCATAAAACTGCATGACTATACGGAAGATTTTCCCATTGGAGGAGGTGTGAGACAGATTGATGTTATATCTCCTAAACTTTTTACGACCCTATTGGAATACATGTTTAAAAAGATCGATTTTGAGGATATGGGACTAAACATAAATGGAGAGAGACTGAACCACCTGAGATTTGCGGACGATATTGTCTTGGTTACAAACAGAATTGACGAGGCGAGGGAGATGCTCAGGCGATTGAACGATGCTTCGGAAACGGCAGGTTTAAAAATCAACTTTAGTAAGACCCAGTTTATGACCAACTTGGTAGTGAGTGAACGAATTTCCCTGGGTTCAAGTCATATTGAACAAGTAGTCTCATATAAATATCTGGGACATGAAATTCTTATAGACAGAGACAACAAACCCGGGAGATAACGCGAAAAATCGGCTTAAGCTTTTGGAAAGCTAAGCAACATTCTAAAGTCGGACATTCCAACCTGTCTAAAGAGGAAGGTCTTCGACCAGTGTGTGCTTCCTGTGCTAACGCATGGAGCAGAAACTTTAACACTAACAAAGAAAACCATAAATAAAATTAGCGTAGCACAGAGAGCCATGGAGAGAGCAATGCTGGGAATATCATTGAGGGACAGAGTCTCTAACATCAGACGTCGCCGAATGTCTGGAGTTACCGATGCAATTGACCGAAGTGGAACTGGGCCGGACATGTGGCGAGGGAGGCCTATGTTCAGCAGTGTACGCAGCTAGGCTGAATGATGATGATGATAAGGTCTTTATAGGTCTTTTAGGAGCGTTTTGAATGTGCCAGATCCTCTAAATTCTACTGAGAACTTTCTAAAAAGTGCATCTAAATTCTACTGAGAATCTCCTGCAGTTGTCTTAAACCTTCCCATAACTGTTTTAAATTGCCAGAGGCCTCTAGAACTATTTTGAAAGTGTCAGAGACCTCTAAATGCCTGTAGGACCGGTTTGAATGTGCCAGCCCCTCTAAATTTTACAGAGAACAAAATGGTATCTAAAAAACGAAACGTCGGAGCTGAAAACTAAAACTATTTTCTTGAAGACCATATAAAAGTGCCATTGATTTTCCAAAAAAATCAATAATAAAGTGGTAAAAAATAAAATAGAAATAAGACTTTTTCGGTTTTTGTCGGATATCTCAGGAAGTAATAGAAATTTGTTGAATATTTTTTTACCAAATAATTTAGCAATAAATGTGCAACTTTGCCTCCTTTTAACTAAAGCTCTATCAACTATACAGGGTGGTCCAGTTTTAAATGTCAATAATGCACCAAACGATAGCCCATCAAAAAATAAGTTGACATGCATTATGTCATTTTCCTGAAGAACGCTTCCTAACGAAGACACAGACCTTTTAAAGTTCAGTATAAAAAATCGTTTTTTTGCTACAACTGTCAGACCACCAATTTTGAAACAAGTAATTATGAAATGAGTACTCGTATGTAATGTGAATTAAATTTTTCAAAATTGTTTAGACGCGTCGATATAGGAGGATCGTCTTTATTTTATACGCTCACTGGATATTATTCAAAATTGACAAAAAATGTTTACTTGGGTTATTGTATTTTTTACTTTAAAATGGTTCAAAAGGATTCAAATCTGGTCATCTGTGAGGTTTACGAGTTTTAATTTTTGACACTGAAAATAGTAAAAAAACATGATTTTTGGACTAATGTTTACTGGCGTTCAACTTTTTAGACTCATCAATGAAGAGTCTGAAACTTAACTTTTACTATAAAAAATAGCTTAAAATTAGATTTTTCGGTCTTAAAGCACAGTGAAGCGTCTAGAAGTCAATTTAATACTGACAAAGCGTGAAATGGCATGTTTAAGCCTATGGAAAATAGTTTTTAAGTCAGCTATGTCAAAAATTAGGTGAAGATAACCCTAAAACTCGATTTTCCAAGCTGAAAGCAGTTTTAAAGCCCTAAAAATAGTCCAGAGTTATAAGAAAATGAAAAGCAAAGTAAAAAAACTTGAAAAGTTAGTCTTCAAGTCAATTTTTATGAATTTAATGTCAATATTCTGTATTTAAGACTATTTTCAAGACTAAAATATTGAAATGTATTTTCAAATTATGCAAACTTACTTCAAATACAAATTTTAAGCTTTTGATGTCACTTTTCATTGGTTCAGAGTCACTTTTTGGTGTCCAAGTCAATTTCCAAGGTTGACATGTGTGAATTTGTAGTCAAAAATTCTAGATAAAGTAGTTTTTCCACCTTGTCCAGTGTCCACCTTGTATGTATAGGCATAGACTAAATGATAAGTATAGACAAACAGTGGCAATGGAACTGAAAATTAATTTAAGTAAGCAGCGTGAGATGGCACCACTGAACGCATATTCCCATAATTTTAAAGCCAGACACAGCAATCCGGATCTTTTGACTGTTGGAAAACATCAGTTTTAATGCGGCGTTGTCTAGTTGACAAATCACATTTTTTGTTTTGTTTCTAGGCAAAAAATAACAGATTTTTGTGTGTGTTTTCTTTAATTATTGTGTTTCACTTTGTTGTATTTTTAGTTTAGTTATTTGCTATTAGTATTTTTAATATTCATCAAAGTTTTATTTTATACGTAATACATTATGAATTCCATGTTTAATCTTAAAACAGTCACGTGACCATTTGTACCTTAAAATGAGTCACGAGATTTAGAGTTTAAAACTAAAAAACGGTCACGTAATCTTTAAAATTAAATTTAATTATTGAAAATAGTCACGTGACCCGTCAAATAATATTTTGTCATTTACAGTCACGTGAACTTCAGGGTTCCGTTTTGGCATTAAATAAGAGTCACGTGACCTTTAAAAATAAAATTTGAGTATTGAAAATCGTCATGCGACTTTATGAACTGTAAAAAGAGTCACGTGACTCTTCAAATAATATTGTTACGGTCTGGGCCTACTATGCTCGATACTTCTTAACGAGCGCTCGCCTCGGGATAAAACCGATGCGCCGCAATATCTGGCCGGGCGCGTATTAAAGTAGGCCACAGTTAGGAAGCGCTACCTGGAAGATTCTTGAATGGTCAAGGCAACCCGCGAAGCGTTTCGCGGTCATTCTAGAACGTGGTTTGCGAATATAAAAGACGCGGTGTCGACAGTAGAGTGGTAGTATAGTAGTGAATTTGGAAACGCGGTAAACTTTAAATAGTGGAATAGTTGTGGAATTGTAGTAGTGTTTTTAGTAGCTGTGTTAATTATTGTACGGAGTGTTTTGAAGTGTAAATAAATTTATTAATTGTTCAGTTAAATTGACTTTGTGTGAACCCACGGGAAAACCGTAACAATTGGTGTCAGAAGTGGGATCAGACTTTAGTGCGACGTGAATTGGAACTAAACTTCGGGTTAGAGACTTGTGTTCAGAACCGGACTAGAGATTTTCGGAACAGTGGTGTGTTAAATTTATTTTATGCCAATAACAAGACGTCAAAGTGCAAACATGGAGGCCCAACTTGCAGCTATTATGGCAATGCTTGAAAAACGAGAAGAAAGAATTCGACAACAAGAAAAAGAAGAACAAGAAAAGATTCGAAAACGAAACAAGGAAGAACAAGAAAGGATTCGACAACAAGAAGAAAGAATTAGACAAGACAAAGAAGAACAAGAAAAGATTCGAAAACGAAACAAGGAAGAACAAGAAAGGATTCGACAACAAGAAGAAAGGATTCGACAACAAGAAGAAAGAATTCGACAAGACAAAGAAGAACAAGAAAAGATTCGAAAACGAAACAAGGAAGAACAAGAAAGGATTCGACAACAAGAAGAAAGAATTCGACAACAAGACAAAGAAGAAGACAGAGAGCGGCATGAAAAGCGTAACGTAGAAATATTGAACGTTCTAGCGGGGACCAAGACAGAAATCAAAGAGTATGTAACCCATAGTCTCAGTAAAATTCAGAATGATGTTCGGGAGGACATTAATAAAATTCATAATGATGTTCGGGAGGACATTAATAAAATTCAGAATGATGTCAAGATAAAGCTACGCGACTTAGAGCGGAAAATTGACAGCAGAAGAGTCAGCTCTACAGTGTTCACCGGAAACGGGCTCAACAAGATCAAGCCTCCCACATACGACGGTCAAACTTCATGGGCAACGTACCAACTCCAATTTGAGGCCGCTGCAAATGCAAATGGATGGAGTAACGAGGAAATGGCTGTAGCACTGATAGTGGCATTACGAGGACCTGCATTGGAGCTGTTACAGACTCTGCCTATCGCCCAACGAAGCAACTATGAAGCATTAGTAGCTGCATTAGAACGTCGTTATGGGGATCAACATAAGAAAGGACTGTATCGAACACAATTAATGGCAAGACAGCAGAAAACTGGTGAAAATCTAGAAGAGTTTGAAACCGAAATTCGTCGCCTTGTGCATCTGGCTTACCCAGCCGTCCCGGATGAAATCCAAGAAGAACTTGTGGCACAGTATTTTGTAGATGGGATTCGAGATCCGGAGGTAAAGAAATGGCTGAAGATGTTCAAAGGGAGCAACAACAGCGAATTACTGATTCGAGCGCTGGAAATTGAAGCTGCGTGCAATGATTTAAAGCCAGAGCCAATTCAAGAGGAAAGAGAACCGCCAGCCGATCATGTTGCCACATCAATAAATAAAATTGAATCAATGGTCGGCCAATTAGTGCAACAAATGGCAGCATCAGCAAATGGCCAGTCCAGACAGTTAGAACGGTCACGTCCGATCACTAGAGTGGAATGTTATCGATGTGGACGCAAAGGACACTATAGAAGGAATTGCAGACAGCGGTCTTGTTCTCCAAACCCACAGTGCCGACGAAATCAGGACATTAGAACAAATCCCCGGAACCCTTCTGTTAAAAGAAACATTACATGTTATACTTGTGGACGTAAAGGACATTACCAATGGAATTGCAGACAGCAGTCTCGTTTACCGACCCCGCAGAACTGGCGTAACCAGGAGCAGGAAATGAAGAATCCAGAAAGACATTTACCGCGATATGTAGAGGATCGTCAAGCTTTGGATAGTGATTTAAGGTACCGGAAAGGACAAATTCATAATGGTTGGAGGATTGGTCAAATCGCGATGGTGACAGATAAAGAGGCTACAAAAAGAATGAAGAGCAGCGTTTCTAAGGAAGACATATTGAAAGGACAGCGCTCAGACTCTGATTTGAAAGTAATCAGAAGATGGTTGGAGAAGGATTTGAAACCGGATTGGCAACAGATTTCCAGATATGGACCAACAGTAAGGGGTTACTGGTTACAGTGGAATTCGCTTCGACTGCGAGATGACTTAATTACTCGCAAATGGGAAAGTCCAGACGGAAAACGCTTTGTTTACCAAACAATAGTGCCCAATTCCTGCAAAGAGAATGTGCTGCGAGAACTACATGACAGTCGCGGAGGAGGACACTTTGGAGTAAACCAGACTTTGGCTAGAGTAAGAGATCGGTTTTACTGGATTAACTTCAGAAAGGACGTTGAGGAATGGTGTAAACGGTGTGACCAGTGTTCGTTACAGAAGGGATCCATCACAATTCGGGAACTTGAGAGAGAGAAGATGAAACCAAACAACAATCGTATGAAGATGACACTGGACCACAGACCAACTGGTGGCAATTATAAGGAAGGTGATGCTGTGTGGATGTTTCAACCCAAGAGGAGCAAAGGATTAAGTCAAAGATGGCAACGACACTGGGAGGGACCTTACAATGTGGTAAAAAGGTTAAACGACGTCGCCTACAGAGTCCAACGCAGCCCCAAAGGCAAGATGAAAATTGTCCATCTGGACAGACTCAAGAAATACCAGGGATTAGATGAAGCGGATCGGGACGATCAGCTTTAAGAGGAGGGCAGTGTTACGGTCTGGGCCTACTATGCTCGATACTTCTTAACGAGCGCTCGCCTCGGGATGAAACCGATGCGCCGCAATATCTGGCCGGGCGCGTATTAAAGTAGGCCACAGTTAGGAAGCGCTACCTGGAAGATTCTTGAATGGTCAAGGCAACCCGCGAAGCGTTTCGCGGTCATTCTAGAACGTGGTTTGCGAATATAAAAGACGCGGTGTCGACAGTAGAGTGGTAGTATAGTAGTGAATTTGGAAACGCGGTAAACTTTAAATAGTGGAATAGTTGTGGAATTGTAGTAGTGTTTTTAGTAGCTGTGTTAATTATTGTACGGAGTGTTTTGAAGTGTAAATAAATTTATTAATTGTTCAGTTAAATTGACTTTGTGTGAACCCACGGGAAAACCGTAACAATATTTTTAACATCTAAAACAGTCACGTTACCTTTAGGATTCCGGTTTGACGTGAACACGTTTTTAATTGAAAATGCATTATAAAGAGAGTAACGTGTGTCTTTAAAAATATCAGTTTAAACTGAAAACGATTACGTGATCCTTCAAATGACATTTAAAACTGTCATGTGACATTATAAATTCCATTTTTAATCTTAAAAAAATCACGTGACCTTCAGGATCTGTTTTGACTTTAAAAAAATCACGCGATTTGAAAACAAATTGTCTAAACTCTCACGTGACGTTAAAACTGATATTTTAATCTTACAAATAGATACGTGATTTAGTGTATCAGTTTAAAACTAAAAAACGGTCACGTGACCTTCAGGATTCTGTTTTGACGTTAAAAAAGAGTCCTGTGACTTTTAAAATAAATAGAATCTTTATTATCGATACCTCAAACCAGAAATTCTTATCTTGTTTAGTTTTAAAAAGACGAGTAATTTAACTAAAATTTATTTGAAAAAATCAAGCTTTCTTACGCAGTTCAGATGGGATAGCAAAAGAAAGCGGATTAAAGGAAATACTGCAAAAGTTGGCAACTATGTCTGCAATGACGAGCTGTATTAGCACCGTCTCTTTAGACTTTACCTACAACTGAAGCGGCCGAAATACATTAGGAAGCCCTTGAAGCGTAAACGGCTTCCTTTTTGGGTGCCACTTTAATTACATTGCGCTGGTTGTCTGTACTTATCATTCAGTCTATGGTATAGGAAATGCCATTAAAAAAACAAATTTTGGATCGAACCTGAAGAATCTAGTCGAGTTTAAATAAAGTACCTACCTACACCAGTGGACACAACAAAAGTTGCTATGAAAAGGTCTTTTAAAAAATAAGAAATAACGCACGTGGGAAAAATTAGAGGGCAAGAACGAAAAGCGCAGATTTTGACAAAGACCCTGTATCTGTCAAATGGTGTCGCACATCAACAAACCGTTTTGCCCATTAACTTTGTCATAAAATTTGAGCGTTAGAGACCAACCTCAGTTTTTTTCTATCTCTTTTAGAAAATGGTGTTTACATTTAAAAACATTCAATTAGGCCCACCCTGTACAAGGATACCTATTTATGCACGACGCTGAAAGTTGTGCCTATATTTCGTTTCTTACTCTAGTGAACATCGAGGAAATACATATGATTACATTAATTAAAGAACAATAAATTAAAAAACATCCGTGACGTATACCTGTTTAAAAGTATCGTAAAACTGTGAAAAGTATGTTGAAATATCTAAAAAAAGACTTACCTAATCGCCATGCGCGTCTTAGAAATGCAAATGAAAAGTTTAGCGCAGCCCTAGATCCTACTCTAGCTAATCCTATAGCTGGGTTAAAATCGGGTGTCTGTAACAACAAAAATTCCTTCAATAATAACTTTTTCTAATTTTGGCATATAAAGTGACACTTTTCAAAACTGATTAGAGTGACAAAACGTTTTACTTTATGTAACTAGTTACATAAAGTATCACTTTATGTAACTAGTTATGAAAAGTTCATTTCATCACTCCCTGTTTTTATGCATTTCCGTAGAAACATATGGGCGACATCCATCATAACATGTCGTTGTCACTGTTTATACAAGGTGCTATGAAAGTGAATATTTGTGTTAAATCACTTTAAAAGATGGTTTTTACCGCTTTTTGGTCCAAATTAGAAAAAATTATGTATGCAACACGTTTCGAAAATGTCTTATTGTGTAACTCATTCAAATTGTAGGACCTCGCTGGGCTCGCCCTACAAACATTCATTCATTACACAAAATCGATCTTTTCGTAACTGGTTACATAAATAGCTATTATGCAATTTCAAAGTAGCAAACCGCACTGACCTTTTTATCATTGTTTTCTTGACGTTTTTCATTGATTGGCTCTTTCGCATTGATGCCTTCATCTGTCAATCTCATACTTTGAGTAGTGACTCCTTTTTCATAATCAATATTGTATGGCACTCGATTCAGTGCAATAAAATACCTCTTCAAGATTATTAGTTTGTAATAAAGAAATGTTGAAGATAAAGTGGTGTAGGCTGCCTCAGAACATAAAGAAGATTGTTCGTTGTTTAAGCTCTGGATACACAGTCTCAGTTGATCAGGAGCTAAAAGAAAACAAAAGTTTAATAACTAATAATAGTACAGTTCATACACAATAAAGCTTCCTTATAAACTGCTAAGATGAGCTTACTTGGTTGTGGCCCCCAGGCCCATTGATTTAAGAGAGTATCCATGTGAGGAACTTTCTCCTTTTTACTTGTCTTCTGTTCAGCTTTTTCCACATCCAGTTTCTGGCAAGGTAAACAATTACACCCCGTCTGTGGTCCGCAAATTCCATCGCAACAAGTGCAAGTCAACATCTTTAAATTGAAATTTAAGTCAACATTTTTTAACTGTTCATACAAATACTATACTGAAAATAGGACAAAGTCAGAAACATTAAATCTACTCCAAGTTAATCAACAACAAAAAGAAAAACATTGTTCCCAGTAAAATCAAATTGTACGTAGAAGTGCATCGTTTTTCACGTGTGTGTGCATGTTCCTATCTTATTTTTCTGAGATCTGTATTATGATAGCATTTTCAAAGTTTTGAATTTTTTTGAATAGGGATTATAAGATAAGAACATGCACACCGTTTTGTCCTAACCGTTCGCCTGCAACAGCCTTCCAAATATTGAAATTTTCAATGTTTCAAACTGGGTTTCCAATTGCAAATCCATGAATCACCATTAAAACAGTGTTCTGTATTAACAAATGTTTGACTCTACTTTTAGAAAGCCGCATCTCGCACTGCAAGGCTCGCTCGCTCATATACGCAAGGAAAGAATTGTAAAATCGGATATCTTAAAATCGGTTTAATGGTAAATATCTCAAAAACTACAAAATTTAGAAAAAAACTTTTCAGAACAAATATTGAATTTTGATGCCTTCTAGCGGCCAAACCATCTAACCTTCGATCCGAGTAGGGATATTTCTAGAAAGTTTATTTCAATGGCCATCCATTGACATATAGAACTCTACAAAAAAAGTAGTGCAAATAAGCGAGATATTGAGGATTAAACAAGAGAATGCATCAAAAAAGTGTTAGAAGAAATGGTCAACTTTAACGCCCTCTAGTGGCCAAACCGTCTAACCTCTCAACCCAAGTTGGTATATTTTTGAAAAGCTTATTTTATTGGCCATCCATTGACATATAAAACTGACTCTACTAAAAATGCTGCAAATAATGAGTTAATCAAAATTGAACAAAAGGATGCACCAAGAAAGTGATTAAAAATTGGTCAAATTTGATGCTCTATAGTGGCCAGTTGGGATACTTTTAGAAAGCTTATTTGACGCCCATTGACGTATAAACCTCTATTAAAAATTGTTAAATGAGTCAAACAAACGAGTTATTCAAGATTAAACAAAAGGATGCACCAAAAATAAAATGAAAAAATTGGTCAATTTTGACACCCTCTAGCGGCCAAACCATCTAACCAATCAACCCAAGTAGGATTATTTTTAGAAAGCTCATTTCATTGACAATCCATTGACGTATAAAACCATATCAAAGGTAGTGTAAATAAGCGAGCTTTTGAAGATTAACCGAGAGGATGCACCAAAAAAGTGATAAAAAATGTGACGCCCTCTAGTGGCCAAACCGTCTAGCCTGTCAACCCAAGTTGGAATATTTTTATAAAGCTCATTTCATTGACTATCCATTGACGTATAAAACTCTACTAAAAATTGTGCTGCAATATCTCAATGCAACAAACTGAAATTATTAAACTCCTTGATCTTTCCTATTGCCACATATGCCTCTGAGACCTGGACTTTAAAAATGGCCAATTGAAGAATAATAGATGCTTTTGAAATGTGGGCCTACAGAAAAATGCTGTGAATATCATACACAGGACATCGTACTAACGTGTCAATCCTTAATAAACTAAAAGTCACCACAAGGCTATCAACGAGTATAAACCATACCTACGATATTTTGGACACATCTCAAGGAGAACAAATGGGCTGGAAAAACTTATTGTGGAGGGAAAGAGTAATGGTAAACGACCACGAGGAAGATCAAAGAAATCATTGGTCACGGTCTGCAAGAAGCTTCTCTTGCAGCTCAGGACAGAGGAGGATGGAAAATACGATCCGAGCTATAGAAACATGATGTCACCATGCTCTCCCGAGAGCAAAAAGGACAAGAGAGAGAGGAAAATTGTGCAAATGTACAAACAAGTTATTGCATCAAACAAGTCATAAAAAATTAGTCAACATTGACGCCCTCTAGCGGCCAAACCGTACCACTAACCAGTAACCAATCGACTTTTATACGTAAATGAAAAGCTCATATCATTGACCGTATTTAAAATATCTAAAAAAAAATATGTGAGGCAGGCGAAAATTTTTCAAGATATAAGGCATTTACGAAAATTATACCTGCTAATTCCACCGTTTACCACAATCGGTGTAACTTTTAAGGATCTGGTTCATTACGGTTGAATGAATTTTAGAACGCGATTGGTAATCCTATGTCTTTGAGATCTGGCATCCAGATGTTCATTGTTGAAATGTTTTATAATATCGGCATACTCTCCCTCCATCTCGCAAACAGAACATATTCCAATATCAATTTTAATTTAACAGGTCACTCTCCTAAGCTTGCTAAACTGTGGAACAAACCGCCAAACCGTCAACCATAAACTAATTTTTGAGGTTATGATTCTAAATTTTAAGGGAAAACCTGTCACAAGTCACTTTTTTCTTAATTTACCGACGGAACTTCTCGATCCATAAATCATAAACCGGGTACATATATTCGGTATATGGGTAAAATTTCAGAACGGCAATGGTAGTTACCAAAAACAATTTTCGAACGCTCTAGGTTAAACGGGTATCTACCGGTATCTACCGGTAGAATATTCGTAAATGCCTATAGTTCAAATGGTTTTGATGGCATATAGTACTCTACTGTATGTATACAGGGTAATTCAAGTTCGACCCTCACCATTGGGAACTCAGAAACCATAAGAAATACGAGAAAGTTTAAATTGGGGCAAAGTTGCGCAATTTAAAGCTCAACCAAATACAGTTTCAGAAATTTCGATTTTCCGAGTGCTTCCGAAGATATCCGAAAAAAACTGAAAATTTGATTTTTTGTTTATACATATTTATTTCTAACCTTATTTAAAGAGATATCCCAAAACTAAAAGTATCTTTTCATTGCCACTTTTTCCCAGCTATTCGATGATGAATTCAAATTTGCCACATGACGTTTTGTTTTTTGACTGTCATCATCAACTTTCTTTTTTCTTATGGGTGCCATATTGGATTTTTAGCCCACCAAATAGTACGTTTTATTCTGATTTTAGTGATGTATAATAACTTCTGATTTGCGTCATAAATGGCAAAATAATTAAAATAAATAGCAAATTTCTTGAGCCCTCTGGCAGCCAAATAAAGGAACCTATCAAAACAGGCAACCAAAAGCCCATTTTATTTTCCATCAAATGACATATAAAACTCTACACAAAGTGTTGCAAATAAATGGCCACATTCATAAGAACAAATCGATTAGCAATCAAAAAATCACATTTTGAATTTGCTGAGCAAAATGCTTTTTCGACCAGTAAAGGATTTATGTCAGTGCATTCATAACAAAATTGCCTAGGAATTGCTAATGGATGAGTTCTAATGAATGCGGCCAATGAGTTATTTACAGCAAGTTATTTGACAATACAGTTTTGACTGAGTTTGACAGCTACCACTTTAACCTTCAATAACTCATCATAAGGTGGTTCAATGTATTAATTTAAAGAATGATTGTTTTAAATAAGTGACCCAATACAAACTTAATTTTGAACAAAGAATCAGACAAAATTATAAGAATAAGGATCGCGGGTTCCATTTGAAAAACTAGACTTTCTGTCTTTTTTAGAACTGATTTTTTAAGCCCATTTTTGACCACCACATATCATGTATTTTAAAGTTTTTCTGCATCAATTCTTAGAACAAATCTTGTTTAACAGGACAAAACACAAACACCAAGAAAAAAAATGTTTTCCAATACCTATGTGTAAATTAAATTTGTTATGGAGACTGAAAATATCAAATTTCACATAAAATGGTAAATATCTCAGAAACGGATACAGATATGACATTCACATTGTGAAACATAAAATCAAAAATTGCAAAAATATAAGATGTCCCATTAAAATAAGTAGCAGTTGATATCTACTTCCAGTTAAATCTTTGCACCCACTTTGCTTTTAACTTCTTTTAAAAAAGACTTTTTTAGGCTCTCCAGTTGTGGTAATTCAGAAATGACTGGACAAAGAATTAGTGCCATTAGTGGGCATTATTGGCATATTAGGAATAAGTGTACAACATTTTAGCAAACATTTTAGGCAGCGTTTTACCCCTTGAGGAAAAACTTTTTTCACTTTATTATAAGATTGGGACTTTTCTGATTTTTGTAAAAAACCCTTCATTTTTTGAAGGAAGGAGACTGATACTGGTAATTTGTCATACAGAGTATATGAAATGTTTTATAAGTATAGTGGAAAACTGGGCATTGTCCCGATTATCTAAATTATACATGAAAGACCTCTCCTAACAAAAAAGCTACAAAATATATAATTAAGAGTAATAATATTATTTGTTTTGCTAGATATTTACTTTATTTTACACAGACCCCCAAACACCTGACATAGATACTGCTGTTAGACTATTTAATTTAATACATACCCTTTGTCCACAATAGTATTTTCCAAATTCACCTTCTTTAGCCATAACGCCCGCGCTGTTAAGCAGCCCAGTGGAAAAATTTCCTGTGATTTCTCCATCAGTAATAAGAGTATTCCAAGTGTTCACCAAATTTTCATTGGTAAAATAGATGTTCTCTATGTTGGTCTTCAACCATTTTATATCAAGTCTAGGCTGCGCTCTCAAGTGAGTGTCCCAATGGCCCATTCTAAATTGTAAACTATTACAACACTTTTCTTTCAGAAAAAATCATTTCTCTACTTATTTGTAATGTAATTTGTATACAATATAAAATGAAGATGGATCAAACTATTATTATTTTTATTCAGTTTGATAGATGTCAAATCTAACAGTTGACAGCATTTTCACAGTGATCAGCTGATTTGAAGTTTTTAACCATTGTAATGTATACCTGTATCCTAGATCTGGCACGTACTAATTGAAATGTTGGCACGGGTGGTAGCTCAGAGGGATGATGAATACACAAGTTCCACAGGTAAACCAATTTATTCAGATTAGGAGTGTTTAATTACAATGATTCTTACCCCCAGATAACCAAGATGGCTAGGATCATGACGGAGGGGGTTGTAGGGTGCCTGATGTGTGCATGAGGGGCATACGTTATATTGGAGATGAATGCAACCCTAGACTTCTGTCCCAGGGCATTCACCAAAAAAAGGGAGATAAGTCGCACGCCCGTGCTATTTCCCTTTTTTCAGGCCGATTCCCGGGTTATTGCACTTGGTCACCAACTGCTTCGTTACACAGAACGCATACCCAGACTAACCCAGAGATCAGTGACCTTCCCCTGGGAAGGACCCCAGAGTTCGGTGGTTTTAGAGAGAGTCATCTTTTATATTCGTCATCAACCCCATTATGCTAACTATGCTGGTTACTGGGTGTGCACCATAACTACTCACACGATATTAGTGTGACAATATTAGGCCCTTTTCGCAAAAATGCATATTATAGCTATTCATGTACCAAGATCGTTAGAGAGAGAACATAATGTCCTGAAGGCCGAATCAGTCCATAAGTAAAGTCCGTAATAAGCCCATAATAAACTCAGCTCATAAATGATTCATTTGCTACTGTGTGTTTTTGGTTGATAAATTGTGCAACCGATTTTTGTAATGCGATTGTGGAAGGGCTGGCCAACATTTTGTCTGTCCTTTTTATACTTTAGTGTGAAGTGTGTTTGTAATCTGAAATTTGATTAGAGTTCCCTTATTGCATTTGCACGCGCCTCTTCAACCGGGAAAGTGACTGTGAGCCAGATAGAAAACTTATAATCGTCTGGGTTTCATACTTATTTTGGAATGTCTAAACGATTCTTATGCTTAATGTAAAAATAGCAGACATTCATAAACATAAATTGCATGTACTGTCATTATATCCAGACTCCACAACTCACCCTTACAGCTTTCCAGGTACTTTTTTTTCTTAACTATTCTTACAGCACGTTTTTGTGTTAGAAAAACGCTTTGAATCAGTGAATGTCGTTCCCAAAAATTAACACCATACTTCATAACAGACTTAAAGTTTGCCAGATACACCATTTTCAGGATTTTTTCTTCCATGTACTTGCCAATGACCCACACCAATTGAATTGCGCTATGGAACTGTTTACACCCTGTAAGCAAGTTAATGTCGTTTGCAAAATGTGGTCTCAAAATACTACCCTGCGCCTGCGCTATTCCTGTATCGTTCTGCAAAATAGCGGAACGTTGAGTTATTCCATTTTTAGGTACGCTAATACATTGTTTTCTGTTTGTTAAATAGCTACTCAGCCAATTATTTGCGTTGTTTCTAATACCATTTACTTACAGTTTCAGTTTCTCAATAAGTATACGTCTATTCAAACAATCATAAGCTTTAGACAAATTAATGAACATACCATTTGCAAGCTCATTTCTTTCTAGGTAACTTAATATACGCGTAATAAATTCAAAAACAACCGTCTGAGTTGATCTATCTTTAATACCTAAAGCCGTGTTAACAATTCCTGAAAGCATCACATTCACTCAAACTAGGTGACAAACTTAAAGACCTGTAACTGTATAGACTTTCAGGATCGCCAATCTTATACCTATGTATATGGGTTTTATGTGCAATTTTGAGGTTGGGGTATTATACCTATATTATCACAGGTGTGGCCAGTATTACTATACTTGTTGGAAGGTCATCTATCCCGCTACAATATACTATGTTTAATTTTTAGCTTTTTCTTGTCAATCTCTGATTCAGACCCCTCTCTCTATTAGTTTACAGCGATGGGAGGGTAGTCTTGCTTGTCTGAGAGCATTCTTATTTTTGATAATCAATAATATAGGCACTACGTTTTAGTGCAAAACTAATGTATTTGTATCCTGCTCTAACAAATGTCATTGAAACAGTATGTCAATACACTGGTTTTGCACTTAACATGCCAATCAAAAACTCCATAAGCTCGGCAAAGATTGCCGGGTGAAGTTTTGCCCGGACAAGCGAATAATATGCTGAAAAACTATAGAAATTGTAAACGATCACCTGGTTGAACTTTTCGATGATAGATATTTAGGTAACCTTTGTCCTTACTCGAATTAGGGCTAATTACACCGACATACCTATTTAAGGGCACCCTAGACTAGGTTTTAATTTGACTATGATATTTTACACATGATCTGTCACAGTCAAATCACAACTTAGTCTAGGTCTAGGTGAACCTTAGGGTGTCCTTTATTACGTCGGTGCAATCCTCCTTAATCCCTTAACTAGATATTTATTTTTCATTCAGGAAAATGCAATGTGGCTGTCCAAGCTTGTTTAGCTGTTTGCAGAGCTGGTCAAACCCAAGAAAAACAACAAACTGAAAAAGTATGGCAGATTTGTAATAATTAAAATGGTTAATTTTGATAATAGTTATGAATGTTATAATAGTAATGAAAACGCCGGTTTTTGGTATTCTAATACTTCAAATTGTCTAAATCGCGGTGTAAAACTTTGAACGCCATATGCCCGACCCGATCCACTCCGTGTCTACTACAGAAAAGAACGCACCCCTACGAAATAGTAAAATAGCTAGTCGCCATTCGTCGGAAAAAGAAGAGAGTAACACTTTGGCTCTAACCCCACTTTTGGTTTGACTGATTGTGATTGTTGATGTTGAGGCTTGTCAGTATTTTAAAATGTTTTTAAAAACCATTTTTAATTTATAAAGAAACTGGTGAAATAACTGGCTCGTTAATAAATTTTAGCTTAAAAAGTGTAACTGAAGGACTGTTAGTATAAACTATGGATTCCTTTTATGATGCTCCTAGACGTCCACCACCTCAAATTTCTAGAGAAAAGGTAATTTGTTTTATTCTACATTTTGTTGCCTTAAAAATCCTGCTATAATAGGTCTGAACAATGTTGAATATAGTGTTATAGGTTTCCCTGCCATTATAATGAAAACAAAATATAAATATAAGGATGAAACATGGAATCAGATAAAAGTCAATAAATCCTTTCTGTCTGTTTGGATAGATTGGACTAAATATCTAAAAGAAAATTTAGAATTTTATGTAAAACCAAGATCAGCAGTTACAGCTAAATTTACAGTTAAAATTAAAGTTAAATTTTGTTTATGAACATCACAATTTAAAACCACTAGCTCTATTCTTAATGCTAATACTAAAGTTAAATTTTGTTTTATAAACCAGGCTTAAGACAACACCTAAGATTTATAAAGTTTAAAGAGGTTAAACGGTTAAACCATTAGGTAATAATCATTCAGTTATGTTAATGTTTACTAAGTTCACTTAAAACATACCTATGAGAGAGAACTTCAACTTGACTAAATAATAAAATAACTAAGCATATCAAAACTCTTAGGCTCGGTTTATGCAATTCCATAAACTTAATTAATAAATATAAATATAAGCTTAATCATAAAATTATTCCTTAATTTACTACATTTACGAGAAAGGTGTTTATGCAATTTCTTAATCTTAATTCATAATTTTTTTTTTCTGTCAAATATCAATTATCAATTAATAACACAATATTATTCATTTTTTGGTTATGAAACTGGTCCTGTGGGGGATTCCTATGTTGTTTTTGTTTTAACTATTCAAAATATAAAAAGTTTGCCATCTAACCAAAAAATTTCTTCTTTTTCTTTTCTTTTAGTATTTGACAGATTCAGATTTATTTCTTATTGATAATTGTATTCTTAAAGTTGAAATTAACGATCTTTCAAGGTCATTAGTTATGAATATGTTTATGGATATAATTATAAATTTTGTATAAACCAATACATTGCATTAGGGACTTTAAACTTTAAGGTTACAACAAGAAAATGTGCTTATGATTATGAATTAAGTCTATGTAATTGAATAAACCCAGCCTTAGCATCTGTGACAATAGTAAGTTGAACAAAACAAAAACAAAAGAATAGAGAAGTTGTATTTTTTCATTGTCCAAAACCCGCTACTCTGTTCAACTTAATAACTAAGCATTTCTGAGCTTGATAATATCGTGCATTTGCCACAACTTGTCAAGGTTTAAAACTATCAAATCATTCAATCAAATTGTACTTTATTGTCTACAAAAGCGAGTTCTAAACAAACATCTAGGTATTATTGGTTTAGACTGTTGTTCGGTAAAATAGTTGTTCATGTTGGTAATGTTGATATAATCGAGGAATTTGAGGATGTAATTAAAGGGGCAGTGGGAGTTGATATTTTAATAATAATGCTCAAAATCACAGGACAAAAAACTCATATTGTTTAGTTTAGTCTTTGTTCTTATCCTGGCTCCACACATTAAGGCCAATGTTGGCCCCAACAGTATTCATCCAATGTGTGGGCCAAGAAAATTGTGTTGGTGCCAATGTTTTTGTTGCTGAGGGCAACATTGGAAGTTGGCTGCCTGTTGTCAGTTTGTGACCTGCTTCAAAGAGATACAAAGGGTACAAATGAATGAATTCGGCAACGGCAACTTGTCCCAATATGTAGATGCTATACAAAAAAATACCACAAAGATAAGCCAACATTGGCCCCAATGATGCAGCCAATGTGTGGAGCCTGACTTAAATAGAACTCTGATAGGCCTGCAGCCTGTAGCATACACTGGTTCTGATGAGTGATTCTTAAGTCAAAGATTTTGGGTGTAAAGTCTCAGGTGATTTCTTAGTTAGCATCAAAACCACCTTTAGTAAAAAAAATACACATAAACATGCATTTTTTTAGTAATACAAAAAATATTTGTTTTTTGGATACTAGCACAGTAAAGCATTTAGCATAATAAAGACTTTCAGTGGCAGCAAAACCTTATACAGTGAGCAGCAAATGCATTGCATATACATTTTAAAAAATCAGGTATTTATTTTTGTTTTTAGTTGCACATTTTTGAAAACAATTTTTATTTATACCTACGGGTACCCAAAAAAAGTTATGAAAAAAAGTTTTGATTGTCAAGACCAACTTTTTTAAGAAAGAGAACCCCCCTTTTTGTAATTTTATTCAGTTCTCTACAAAATTGTAATTCCTAATAATAATAAATAATAAAATCTTATTTTCAAAATTCTATTATTATTTCTTCTATTTCAAAATTATGTTATGACAACACAAAGTGAAATAGCGTCAAAGAGACAAAGCATGCTCTTCTTATCTTCTATAAGTTGCTGTAAAAGAGTAAAAGTCTACTAAACTATATGGTTCTAAATCAATCAAGTATTGACTTAGTTGTTTTTTCAATGGTTTGGACCCCTTGTAATAATAATAATAATAATAACTAGTTTATAGTTTATTTACATTGTTAAATAATCATCCGGAGTATATGGCTCCAGGCTAATAAGCAACTTTTTTAAAAGCAGCTACACTTTTATTTTGTCTGAGTTTTAAAGGCAATTTATTGAACAGTTTTACGCAGATATACTCTGGACTCTTTTGACTCAAGTGCAGTCGGTGCCTAGAGTAAGAAAACAAGGCTGATCTTGTATTATAATTCTCAGAACCCAATGTTTGAAACAAGTTTTTATTTCTACACAGAAACATGAGACATTCAAATATACAGGGTGTCCCACGACGAAAGAACTCGATTGATATTGGAAAAAGTATAAATAGGAGAGTTTTGAAAATTTGGTAGGATACTGATGTGGGCATGCCCAATCCAACTAAAATATTTTCAAGATGGTTGCACTTCCGCTTATACCGGAAGTCGATCACAACTTTCTTATTTTAAATAGAACACCCTATATATTATTACATATTTGGATTCCTCACAAAATTCTGACCAACTTTTGTATAGAATGCCCTATGCCTATCTCTAGCCGTTTTCGAAATATTTGATGTTTTTCCAAAAAAGTGACAGTTGCAACGCTCAACATATTTTTGTACTATGTTAAAACCGTATTTCATTTTGCAATGAAACTTTGGGTTATTGTAAATAAAGGATCGTTTTATTAAACTGAGGGTGCGTAACGACTCATTTGTATACAGGGTCGTCAAAAAAAAATCATAAACTTGCCACTAAAAAAAATGAAAAATCTCAAGTTTTTTAAATGGAAACCCCCATTTTTTATGACGGAATCATTTTGAGCATTAAAAATTACTATAAGTTTCAATTTACTTGCCTATACCTAAATCCAACCCATTTCGTTTTATTTGAGAATAAACATTTTTTTATTATGCTGCACGGTTGGGCTTATGTGGTGTTCTAGTTGGTCATGATTTTGACACACGGTGATATTGGAGACCTGCAGGGCATGTTAATAACACTAGTTTTGAGTGTTTTGACAACTGCAAATATGCCGTCGCGGTTACGTTATTCAAACCAAGATTGCTTAAATCTGTTTATTATTTACGGAAAATGTGATAAAGTTGTGAATAGAACATGTGAGGTATTTGCCGCTCGTTATCTAGAAAAACCAAATCCATCACCAAAAGCTGTCAAGCAAATAATTGAACATTTTAAGAATACGGGATCTGTGAAGAGAAAAGCTATTAAAACAAAACCAATCCTTAATAATACAAATGTAGAAATTGCAATTTCTAACCAACTTTTGTGTACAATGCCCTTTTCCTATCTCTAGCCGTTTTCGAAATATTTGATGTTTTTCCAAAAAAGTGACAGTTGCAACGCTCAACATAACATGCTTTGCAGTTCTCCAATATCACCGTGTGTCAAAAGCATGGCCAACTAGAGTACCAGCTAATTCCAACCATGCAGCCGAGCATGCAGCCTAATAAAAAAATGTTTATTCTCAAATAAAACGAAATGGGTTGGATTTAGGTATAGGCAAGTAAATTGAAACTTATAGTAATTTTTAATGCTCAAAATGATTCCGTCATAAAAAATGGGGGTTTCCATTTAAAAAACTTGAGATTTTTCATTTTTTGTAGTGGCAAGTTTATGATTTTTTTTTGACGACCCTGTATACAAATGAGCCGTTACGCACCCTCAGTTTAATAAAACGATCCTTTATTTACAATAACCCAAAGTTTCATTGCAAAATGAAATACGGTTTTAACATAGTACAAAAATATGTTGAGCGTTGCAACTGTCACTTTTTTGGAAAAATATCAAATATTTTGAAAACGGCTAGAGATAGGCATAGGGCATTCTATACAAAAGTTGGTCAGAATTTTGTGAGGAATCCAAATATGTAATAATATATAGGGTGTTCTATTTAAAATAAGAAAGTTGTGATCGACTTCCGGTATAAGCGGAAGTGCAACCATCTTGAAAATATTTTAGTCGGATTGGGCATGCCCACATCAGTATCCTACCAAATTTTCAAAACTCTCCTATTTATACTTTTTCCAATATCAATCGAGGTCTTTCGTCGTGGGACACCCTGTATACAAGCCATACACCGTTAAGATACCCAATTGCTTAAATACTGTTACGATTTTCCCGTGGGTTCACACAAAGTCAATTTAACTCAACAATTAATAAATTTATTTACACTTCAAAACACTCCGTACAATAATTAACACAGCTACTAAAAACACTACTACAATTCCACAATTACTTCGCTATTTAAACTTTACCGCGTTCCCAAATTCACTACTACACTACTCTCTACTAACTACGCCGTCGTCAACGCCGCTTCTTTTATATTCGCAAACCACGTTCTAGAATGACCGCGAAACGCTTCGTGATTTGCCTCGATTCTTCCAGGTATGCCGCTTCCTAAGTGTGGCCTACTTTAATACGCGCCCGGCCAGATATTGCGGCGCATCGGTTTCATGGAGTATCGAGCATAGTAGGCCCAAACCGTAACACTGCCCCCCTCTTAAAGCTCATCGTCCCGATCCGCTTCATCTAGTCCCTGGTATTTCTTGAGTCTGTCCAGATGGACAATTTTCATCTTGCCTTTGGGGCTGCGTTGGACTCTGTATGTGACGTCGTTTAACCTTTTTACCACATTGTAAGGTCCCTCCCAGTGTCGTTGCCATCTTTGACTTAATCCTTTGCTCCTCCTGGGTTGAAACATCCACACAGCATCACCTTCCTTATAATTGCCACCAGTTGGTCTGTGGTCCAGTGTCATCTTCATACGGTCGTTGTTTGGTTTCATCTTCTCTCTCTCAAGTTCCCGAATTGTGATGGATCCTTTCTGTAACGAACACTGGTCACACCGTTTACACCATTCCTCAACGTCCTTTCTGAAGTTAATCCAGTAAAATCGATCTCTTATTCTAGCCAAAGTCTGGTTTACTCCAAAGTGTCCTCCTCCGCGACTGTCATGTAGTTCTCGCAGCACATTCTCTTTGCAGGAATTGGGCACTATTGTTTGGTAAACAAAGCGTTTTCCGTCTGGACTTTCCCATTTGCGAGTAATTAAGTCATCTCGCAGTCGAAGCGAATTCCACTGTAACCAGTAACCCCTTACTGTTGGTCCATATCTGGAAATCTGTTGCCAATCCGGTTTCAAATCCTTCTCCAACCATCTTCTGATTACTTTCAAATCAGAGTCTGAGCGCTGTCCTTTTATTATGTCTTCCTTAGAAACGCTGCTCTTCATTCTTTTTGAAGCCTCTTTATCTGTCACCTTCGCGATTTGACCAATCCTCCAACCATTATGAATTTGTCCTTTCCGGTACCTTAAGTCACTATCCAAAGCTTGACGATCCTCTACATATCGCGGTAAATGTCCTTCCGGGTTCTTCATTTCCTGCTCCTGGTTACGCCAGTTCTGCGGGGTCGGTAAACGAGACTGCTGTCTGCAATTCCATTGGTAATGTCCTTTACGTCCACAAATATAACATGTAATGTTTCTTTTAACAGAGGAATTCCGGTGATTTGTTCTGATGTCCTGATTTCGTCGACACTGTGGGTTTGGAGAACAAGACCGCTGTCTGCAATTCCTTCTAATGTGTCCCGTACGTCCGCATCGATAACACTCCACTCTCGTGATCGGACGTGACCGTTCTAACTGTCTGGACTGACCATTTCCTAATGCTGCCATTTGTTGCACTAATTGGCCGAACATTGATTCAATTTTATTTATTGATGTAGCAACATGATCGGCTGGCGGTACTCCTTCCTCTTGAATAGGCTCTGGCTTTAAATCATTGCACGCAGCTTCAATTTCCAGCGCTCGAATCAGTAATTCGCTGTTGTTGCTCCCTTTGAACATCTTCAGCCATTTCTTTACCTCCAGATCTCGAATCCCATCTACAAAATACTGTGCCACAAGTTCTTCTTGGATTCCATCTGGGACGGCTGGGTAAGCCAGATGCACAAGGCGACGAATTTCGGTTTCAAACTCTTCTAGATTTTCACCAGTTTTCTGCTGTCTTGCCATTAATTGCGTTCGATACAGTCCTTTCTTATGTTGATCCCCATAACGTCGTTCTAATGCAGCTACTAATGCGTCATAGTTGCTTTGTTGGGCGATAGGCAGAGTCTGTAAGAGCTCCAATGAAGGTCCTCGTAATGCCACCACCAGTGCTACAGCCATTTCCTCGTTACTCCATCTATTTGCATTTGCAGCGGCCTCAAATTGGAGTTGGTACGTTGCCCATGAAGTTTGACCGTCGTATGTGGGAGGCTTGATCTTGTTGAGCCCGTTTCCGGTGAACACTGTAGAGCTGACTCCTCTGCTGTCAATTTTCTGCTCTAAGTCGCGTAGCTTTATCTCAACATCATTCTGATTTTTATGAATGTCCCGAACATCAATCTGAATTTTATTAATGTCCTCCCGAACATCAACCTGAATTTTATTAATGTCCTCCCGAACATCGTCTAATTTTACCTGAACATCACACTCCATCTTTTTGAGACTATGGGTTACATACTCTTGGATTTCTGTTTTGGTCCCCGCTAGAGCGTTCAATATTTCTACGTTACGCTCTCTATCTTCTTGACGCATTTCCATATCTTGTTGTCGAATCTTTTCTTGTTCTTCCTTCTCTTGTTGTCGAATCCTTTCTTGTTCTTGTCGAATCCTTTCTTGTTCTTCCTTCTCTTGTTGTCGAATCCTTTCTTGTTCTTCCTTGTCTTGTTGTCGAATCCTTTCTTGTTCTTCCTTCTCTTGTTGTCGAATCCTTTCTTGTTCTTGTCGAATCCTTTCTTGTTCTTCCTTCTCTTGTTGTCGAATCCTTTCTTGTTCTTCTTTGTCTTGCTGTCGAATCTCTTCTTGTTTTCCAAGCATTGCCATAATAGCTGCAAGTTGGGCCTCCATGTTTGCACTTTGACGTCTTGTTATTGGCATAAAATAAATTTAACACACCACTGTTCCGAAAATCTCTAGTCCGGTTCTGAACACAAGTCTTTAACCCGAAGTTTAGTTCCAATTCACGTCGCACTAAAGTCTGATCGCACTTCTGACACCAATTGTTACGATTTTCCCGTGGGTTCACACAAAGTCAATTTAACTCAACAATTAATAAATTTATTTACACTTCAAAACACTCCGTACAATAATTAACACAGCTACTAAAAACACTACTACAATTCCACAATTACTTCGCTATTTAAACTTTACCGCGTTCCCAAATTCACTACTACACTACTCTCTACTAACTACGCCGTCGTCAACGCCGCTTCTTTTATATTCGCAAACCACGTTCTAGAATGACCGCGAAACGCTTCGTGATTTGCCTCGATTCTTCCAGGTATGCCGCTTCCTAAGTGTGGCCTACTTTAATACGCGCCCGGCCAGATATTGCGGCGCATCGGTTTCATGGAGTATCGAGCATAGTAGGCCCAAACCGTAACAATACATTTCTGCAAGATTGGTTAAAGTCCATTTTCTTAACAATTATTCTAAGTACCCTTTTTTGAGTTACAAAACACTCCTGATTGCCTGCATCCCTCCCCTAAAAAATTATCCCATACTTTAATCTGGATTCAAAGTTTGCAAAATCTTCTAGATGGGACTGTTTGGTTCTGAAAAATAGTACCGTTGTTTTTTGAGAGTTTAGAATCAGTCTATTTTTTACAAACCATTTGTATACTGTCTCAAGAAAGTGGTTGGTGTCATTCAAAAAGTGAGAAACATTCTTGTTTGTAATTAGCAGATTGGTGTGGCCCATAGTTAATTATTATTTGACTGGGACTTTTTCTAACAGAATATATGTCGTTTATAAAAATTACAAACAAGAGGGGTCCCAGTATACAGGGTAATTCAAATTCGACCCTCACCATAGGGATCTCAGAAACCATAAGAGATACGAGAAAGTTTAAATTGGGGCAAAGTTGCGCAATTTAAAGCTCAACCAAATGCTGTTTTAAAAATTTCGATTTTCCGAGTACTTCCGAAGATATCCGAAAAAAACTGAAAATTTCATTTTTTGTTTTTATTTATTTCTAACCTTATTTGAAGAGATATCCCAAAACTAAAAGGATCTTTTTATTGCCACTTTTTCCTAGCTATTCGATGATGGATTCAAATTTGCCACACGACGTTTCGTTTTCTGTCAGTCATCATCAACTTTCTTTTTTCTTATGGGATCCATATTGGATTTTTAGCCCACCAAATAGTACATTTTATTCTGATTTTAGTGATGTATAATAACTTATGATTTGCTTCATAAATAACAAAATAATTCAATAAAAACTATTTTTACTTTAGTTATTGGCTTTGAGTTAATGGGCCGCCGTTTTATAAAATGTCATTATTTGACAGTACTTGTCAAACACGACAATTCGGACGATCATTAGAGCGTCAATCATAGTTAAAAATGTATCTAGAAAAGAAACCCCTGCAGAAAATGTTTTTATTATACAAGCATTGCTGAACTATTTAGGTTAATCAGAAAAAGAGATTTGTTAGCATTATCTCTAATTTAAAAGGCTCATTTATGTTTCCAAGAGAAAGATCATCATTTTAGAAACTTCATTTTTTGCCAAATTTTAATTTTTTATAATGTTAAGTGCAAGTTTATAGTTATTTATACAGCAAGTGACTTAAACCATTTTTTATTCACGAAAAGAACAACTAGGTCCACAAGCGTAGCGAGTGGCAAGTAATCTTCATAAAACGTCTCATTAACTCAAAGCTAACTAAGGTAAAATTAGGGTTTTTTTAATCATTTTGTTATTTATGAAGCAAATCATAAGTTATTATACACCACTAAAATTAGAATAAAACGTACTATTTGGTGGGCTAAAAATCCAATATGGCGCCCATAAGAAAAAAGAAAGTTGATATGGCTGCCAAAAAACGAAACGTCGTGTGGCAAATTTGAATCCATCATCGAATAGCTGGGAAAAAGTGACAATGAAAAGGTGCTTTTAGTTTTGGAATATCTCTTCAAATAAGATTAGAAATAAATAAAAACAAAAAATCAAATTTTCAGTTTTTTTCAGATATCTTCGGAAGTACTCGGAAAATCGAAATTTTTAAAACTGCATTTGGTTGAGCTTTACATTGCGCAACTTTGCCCCAATTTAAACTTTCTCGTATCGCTTATAGTTTCCGAGATCCCAATGGTGAGGGTCGAATTTCAATTACCCTGTATAGCATATCCCTAAAGGCGCTTATCGATTTTTACGAGATTTAGGACCAAAAACTACATAAATTGACCTAAACAAAATATTTTTCTATTTAGGTGAGGAAATAATAAAAATTACTTGTGTAATGTGTATCATAAATAAAAGTTTATATTTTTGTAGTAGCTTTTTCTTTTTTGGAAGTTGGATTGGGTTCACCTAGAATCAAACTACAAACAGTTTAGCCGACGTTTCAACGAAACATTCAAAAATTTTGACTAGGATTTACCAACCAAAAACAGCGTGCCCTGATGATGCAAAAATAATTTTTCGAAACGTCGGCTAAACTGTTTGTAGTTTGATTCTATGTGAACCCGATCCAACTCCCAAGAAAGAAAAAGCTACTACTTACTACCAACCGAAGATCGTAAACCAAAAATCTTTATATTTTTGTTAACCCTGTATCAGTTAATTCAATATTTTTTTTGCTACTAACTGACTTTATTTTGAAACTTTTTTGTCACCTGCAAAATTATTGTCAGACATACGGTTTTCCTAAAAAGAAGTACAATATCTTGCAACTCATCACTAAATTTTTAACCAGAACAAACAAAAACATACACAATAATTACCAAATAGCTAGACGAAAAAAAATTGAAATTCTTTTCAGCACATAGTAAAACAGTGAACATTTTGAATATTTATTATAAAGTTTAGCTAATTGGAAGTTATTTCGTATGTTTTTGTGGTCTCGGTTTAACGTTTAGTGATGAGCTGCAAGGTATTGCATTTTTTTAGGAAAACCGTATGTCTGACAATAATTTTGCAAGAGGCAAACAAATTTTAAAGTAAAGTCAGCTAGTAGCAAATAAATTATTAAAGTAATTGATACAGGGGTAACAAAAATACAAACTTTTATTTACGAGCCAAGCCAAAAGTAATTTTTATTATTTTCCCTAATTGAAAAAATATTTAGTTTAGGTCAAAACATGTCAATTTATGTAGTAATTGTTTGTCGTAAAAGATGTAAGAAAGTGTAATCTCGTAAAAGTCGATAAGCGCCTTTTATAAATTATTTGGAAAAATAGATATTAATTTGAGAACTTTGGCGCTCTGTAGCGTCACTGTAATAAAACGGGTGTAATAAAAGGGTGTCCCTGAAATGACTGCACAACGCCTTACCACAAATTTCTTGGCCAAAAATAAGGCGATCTAGGCAGACTTACCTATATCCAAAGCTTAAAGTCTGCCTAGATCGCCTTATTTTTGGCCAAGGAATTTCTGGTTAAGCGTTGTGCAGTCATTTCAGGGACACCCTGTATACTCTCACATCTTATCTCTAATGGTTTTTCAGAAAATGGCGTGTAAGGAAATTACTGTTTTGCAAATTCTTAGAAAATTGAGGTATACTTAAATGCAGAGAAATGAGTAAATTACTGACTTTGAAGTTACCTACTATAGTCCAAATTTAGTTTTGACTATAGTAGGGGTTTTGAATGCAAAAGTTGAGTTAGTAGCGATGTTTTAGTATGTTGTTAGGCTTGGGGCCCTAATAAAATATATGTATGTGTATGCGGATTTCCGGCATATTTCCACAAGATTCTCTAGTCCAGTTGCCACACACAACCGAACACTTAAGTCCAGCCTTTCGGCACCTGCCTGCCCCAACACACCCCTTTTTGCAGTTACAAGATATGGATTTTAATAAAGAATCGGGAGCTGGTTTTTCCGTCATTGCTATGGCGCCATGCTTCCGACCCCAGTGTTCAGGATTGTTGTCTATTCCTCTCCATTTCTGTACTTAGTGGTACGTTCTAAAGACGTGGAATTCCGCCGCGTATTTTCTAGGTGGCAAAGAGGCAAGATTAAATTTGCTTTTCAGCGTAGATTTGGCGAAGCGTTGGAAACGAATCTCTTCCGAACTCTCTATATCCATGTTGTCACCATATAAAGCGACAAGAAAGCGTATTCCGGCTTCGGCAATCTCTTCTGGCGTGGCATCTACTTGGTTGAACATTTCAATTATTTCATGAACTGCTCTGTTCTGTTTTCAGCTTACAAAAAGAACATCGGCAGATAGTGCAGATACGTGCTTGTTTTGATCGACGGATTCTTTCTGCGGTCTTTGTATTATTTGTATTGCCACCATCAGTTGGATATCCATCAAAAACAACAATTGCATGGGAACCAAAATGATCTTGCACATATCGAACTTTGTGTAGGAGGTATCTCCCATCCACCACATTGATTCGGTTATCAATGGTTCTGATAGTTCAACTTCACGGAGCTGTAACTCCTAACATAGGTATGCTATAAAAAAATGTAGGAAATTTTGTCATTTTTAAATTTGAATATAGCATTTTTTTGTCGTGAAAGCCACCAATTGTGAGTTAGTATCAAAAAACCAAATTTTTGTACCTAAAATTCCAGATGGCGGCTCGAGCGAGAAACCATGACTTTTATGCTCTGAAAATGAAGTTTCAAGAAGAATCATTCGAGAGCATAAAAGTCACATTGTGCGCGTAATACATACAATATTTTTTCAACAAACATCGCTAAATATCTAATACAACTAAATTTACTGCGTAGGTACTCAAAAACAGGATCAAAACTATACACAATTGAATACTGATATCAAACTGATGGTGACACTGACATTTCCAATAATGGCATGCATTGTGGCCGTTGCTCTGGACAGCAATCGAAAAAATGTGTATCGCTCGCTACCCTTGGCAACGCGCGATAAAGTAAACTCTCAGTAAAGGGTAAATTTTCGTCTAGATTATTGTAGTCACTCTCATAATGAAGTTTATTGTTGCTTCGTGTTTTGCCGGCTATTTATTGTAGTCATTGTGTCAAAAGACTAATTTTGCATTATGATTAATTTTTTTGACATAAACATATACATTTGACATGACATATTATATATTTTTTTACATTAAATTAAAATATTATGTTTTTGTAGTTGTCTGGCGAGCCCGTGGTACCAGAAATATCACTTTTAGTTCCACCGAATTTGCCTCAAAATAAATTCACTCCGTATTCACAGTGGAAGCGACAGCAAACAAACCAAAATGGACTATTCATTCAGAACAAAGAAAATCTAACCAGTAACATTCCAAACAGTATTCAAAATAATTCAATTTTGAAAAAAGTCAGATTTGAGAATCACCATCTGGCACAAACACAAGATAACAACAAAAATGCGTACTGTATACTGCGGGAACACAATATTAACAAACCTATTCCTGCTAAAGTAGAAGTACCATTTGAACAAATGTATATGGCTAATATACCAAGTAGACAGTTAGACCTTAGCGTAATAGATATCCCCAAAAAACCTGCAAGTCCATGTCTGGAATCTCAAGCACAACATACCGAATCTAAATGTAAAGAATCACCAAAAACATACAGAGAGTATCTGCAATCTCAAAAGAAATGCAGAGAAGAGCAGAAAAAGATTGTTTTAGAGGACACAGTGACAGATATTTTTAATTACAAAAGAAATATTCCAGATAATTCTTTTGGCGATAGAGATCCAATTAATCCTGGTACTTCAATGGATGTTTTCAAAAGTAGAGAACAAAGTGATAAATTTATCATGAAATCTACACCCGATAAAGTGAATTATATTGACCATGTGACTTCTGTGCGACCAGATTTTGTGTCACAGAAGAATCAAGTAAAAGAACTACCTCAAAAGGAAAATGTTAATAGAGTAGATCATAAGAATTTTTATGAACCATCCCCTGTCATTCATAAAGAAGTTAGTTTGCTGGCATCTCAAAAAGATGGCTTTTACTCGTATAATAAATTGGCTCAAAAAGACACCAAAAACAATACAGACATTGTATACAAAAATCAAAGTTACGAAACTCACAATAGTCCTACTTTTCAACAGAAAATAAAATATGATTTTTCACCTAAAACTCACAACAGTCAAGACGCTTACTGTAAATGCTATTGTTGTGTAAAACCTGAGAAAAAATCTGAAAAAAGTGATGACAACTTAAGCACCAGTGATCTACTAAAAATAATATCTCAACAAAGTCAGCAGATTGCGCAACAGAATAATCAACTGATGCTGTTGCAACAACAGGTTTCTGAGCTGGTTTCCATTCACAAGAACTATGAAAAAGACAGACAGCAGTTTATGTTACGCGGACCACAAGATGAAAATGTAATTAAATGTATTGAAAGACAGCCTTGCTGTCAACATGTCTACCATGAAAAAGTTGCAGACCATGGGAATGTTCAAGAAAGATATGTGACCAGTACTCAACACAACGTCGCTGAACCTGACTTTTTTGACCTTGCGAAGAAGAATAGGAATCACAGGCCTAATTTTTCTATTGGTCTCACAACTAGTCTTGAAGTTTCATTTCGGAGACCTATGGTGAGTATTTTAAGAGATTGTTATTGCTTATTTAGTAACTTTGTAGTGCAAATAATTTTATACACCAAGTTAATTAATACACGGTCTGGCAAAAAGACCTCCCATATTTTAATCACTAATGAAAACTCTTTCTGAAACTTTCCACCACTCGAGCAGTAATTTGAGGCAATATTCTTTGAATTTTTTGGCATATTGCTGCTTTCAATTCTTCAATGGCTCGGGGATGGTGTTGAAAAACCTTCGCTTTCAGGTAGCCCCAAAAAAAAAGTCGCATGGTGCATGATCGGGTGAACGCGCAGGCCATCCAAGATGTCCACGTAACGAGATTACTTGTTCTGACAACATTTTCCTTAAAACGTCCATTGTTCTTCTTGCCGTATGAGCCGTAGCTCCATCCTGTTGAAATTGGCAAAGTGCGAGCTACCAACCAAATACTCTAAGCTCTCCCTCTCTCCAGTATTTCGGGTACAGTGGCGTTACAAAATGTGGGAGATCACATCATCAAAGTTTTGCCGGACCCTGTATTTGTGCTGCAAGAAGCATAATATGTAGGCTAAGATTGGGTTCAAGCTTAGAGTTAGTCACAAATTTTGAGCAAACACCGCAATATTATCATAACATCGTTTCCTTGCAATCGAAACATGTCGACCACAAGCTCTAATAAAGAAACATTTTATTTGAAAATACATTAACAATAACAAAAGTGTGGTGAAGACAAAATTCAATCGTAATACCACCCACAAGAAAAAAGAAAGTTGATGAACGTCGGGCGGCGAATATACAGGGTAATTCAAATTCGACCCTCACCATTGGGATCTCAGAAAGCATAAGAGATACGAGAAAGTTTAAATTGGGGCAAAGTTGCGCAATTTAAATCTCAACCAAATGCTGTTTTAAAAATTTCGATTTTCCGAGTACTTCCAAAGATATCCAAAAAAAACTGAAAATTAGATTTTTTGTTTTTATTTATTTCTAACCTTATTTGAAGAGATATCCCAAAACTAAAAGCTTCTTTTCATTGCCACTTTTTCCTAGCTATTCGATGATGGATTCAAGTTTGCCACACGACGTTTCGTTTTTTGTCAGTCATCATCAACTTTACTTTTTCTTATGGGCGCCATATTGGATTTTTAGCCCACCAAATAGTACGTTTTATTCTGATTTTAGTGATGTATAATAACTTATGATTTGCTTGATAAATGACAAAATAATTCAATAAAAACTATTTTTACTTTAGTTATGGCTTTGAGTTAATGGGCCGTTTTATAAAATGTCATTATTTTTGACAGTACTTGTCAAACACGTTAATTCGGACGATCATTAGAGCAAGTCAACTAACCTAACCTAATCTAACTTAAACAGCTCATTTATGTTTCCAAGAGAAAATCATCATTTTAGGAACTTCATTTTTTGCCAAATTTCAATTTTTTATAATGTTATGTGCAAGTTTATAGTTATTTATACAGCAAGTGACTTAAACCATTTTGTATTCATTCATATTTATTCGAGTGAATAAACCGGTTTAAGTCACGTGTTTTATACAGTATTTTATTAAATTTCGACACCTGATATTAAAAAAAAAACTAAAATTACAGTTTTATTAAATTTACACCCAGCACCGTAGATGTGACATTGATGTTTGTTTGTTTACATCTGTAACTAGGCGAGTGTCATTCAGAGTGATTTAATAGTTATTTATACAGCAAGTGACTTAAACCATTTTTTATTCACGAAAAGAACAACTAGGTCCACCAGCGTAGAGAGTGGCCTAAGTTCTTTGAGTGAATAAACTGGTTTAAGTCACGTGTACACCTTTGTGACTAAGTATGTTCAGGCCAATTGCGTGTGACCAGTATTACCAAGTACTCTTCATAAAACGTGTCATTAACTCAAAGCTAACTAAGGTAAAATTTGTTTTTATTGAATTATTTTGTTATTTATGAAGCAAACCATAAGTTATTATACATCACTAAAATCAGAATAAAACGTACTATTCGGTGGGCTAAAAATCCAATATGGCGCCCATAAGAAAAAAGAAAGTTGATGATGGCTGCCAAAAAACGAAACGTCGTGTGGCAAATTTGAATCCATCATCGAATAGCTGGGAAAAAGTGGCAATGAAAAGGTGCTTTTAGTTTTGGGATATCTTTTCAAATAAGGTTAGAAACAAATAAAAACAAAATCAATTTTTCAGTTTTTTTCGGATATCTTCGGAAGTACTCGGAAAATCGAAATTTTTAAAACGGCATTTGGTTGAGCTTTATATTGCGCAACTTTGCCCCAATTTAAAGTTTCTCGTATCTCTTATAGTTTCTGAGATCCCAATGGTGAGGGTCGAATTTGAATTACCCTGTATATCCATCATCGGATAGCTGGGAAAAAAAATCCCCAATTTAAACTTTCTCGTATCTCTTATAGTTTCCGAGATCCCAATGGTGAGGGTCGGATTTGAATTACCCTGTATAGAAACACGGCGCAGCACAGACCCATTATGTCGTATATGGTTGGTTAATCTCGCCATCAAATGATTCATCGAGGGCCATGCAAATATTGGGTGTTCCATTTAAAATAAGAAAGTTATCCTATATAAATTTCAATAATTAAAAATTACAGATTTCAAATCCTACTACAATTTTTGTATTCAGCTTTTTTTTTTCGGTCGTTCAAAGTTGACGAAATAAGAGGATAAGCCAAGATAAATTCGTTACCATGTACAGGATGTTCCAATAAGCCGTGCACGCGTCTGTTTCTCGAAAACTATACATAGTAGCCCTTCAGGAAAAAAATCTGTATAGTAAATGTGGCTACGAGAAAATACTGGAAATATATCGGTTTCTCTCTAAATGTCGTCGTACTCGAGATTGACTATTAATCATTGCAGTTTACATGTTCCCTATCTTACTTTTTTAAGATCTATCTTGCATAGTATTTTTAAAATTTTCAGTAAAATTAAAATTTGGAGTATTTTCTGTTTTTTTTTGAAATTTTTTAATATACCATCATAAGTTAGATCTCAAAAAAGTATGATAGAATCATGTAAATAATTTTGCTCTATCTTCAACCGTTCGTCAGCTTTAGCCCAAATAGTGAAATTGTAATGTGTGAAAAGATTTTTTTCCGGGGGACTTACAGGTGCATCCAGGTGCGCGACAGTTTTGTCTAATGTGTCCTTCGGGACCACAATTGTAGCAGCTGGACCATTCCATCTCTTGATTGACGAGCTCATGATTCTCTGTTTTGCTCGACGTGTACTGATTTGATAATAACTTCAAGTTGTTGAGTCAAGTTTTGATGTCCGGGTCCGTCGCCTTCGTCAACAAACTTGACTTCCCTGATCTTATTCTTTCAAGAACTGATGGCTTTCTTCGCCGCCTCAAACTCAAAAGTGTGGATAACCGCATCAAGGTAGGAAAAATTACGTAGGAGAAGCGCGGGCTGCATTTCTCTGACTAATGCCAGCACCAAACGGCTGGACACTGAGTTGTTGCCCAAAATGTACTAGTTTATACGAGTCTCACCATGCTTTCAATATTTGTTTGGGATTCAAGTGCTCCTTTTTGAAACTATTCGGTTGTTAATTGCCTCGGGCGCCATCTGGTTTCAAACAACCGAGAAGCGTAAACCAGGAAAACGCTTCGTCTACCGGGGTAGCTTTTAAGACAGTCGAAGAAGGAAAGCTGTCGCTTTCCTTGTTACAATAAAAGTCAGCAATTAGTTTACAATTTAACCGGGTCGTGTTTCCAAAAAAAAAAAAAACAAATAAATTCCAACACATTAAACTCTTAGGTCTCGTTCATATTGGCACCGCTGGAGCAATAAGCGTTGAGCGGTGTCGCTGCAGCGGCAACGCAAAATTATTTAAACGATCGTATTGTTACAGTTTTCCCGTGGGTTTACACAAAGTCAATTTAACTCAACAATTAATAAATTTATTTACACTTCAAAACACTCCGTACAATAATTAACTCAGCTACTAAAAACACTACTACAATTCCACAATTATTCCACTATTTAAACTTTACCGCGTTCCCAAATTCACTACTCCCGCCGTCTGAAACCGCTTCTTTTATATTCGCAAACCACGTTCTAGAATGACAGCAAAACGCTTCGCGATTTGCCTCGAATATCAAAGATGCTTCCAGGTGTCGCTTCCTAACTGTGGCCTACTTTTACACGCGCAGAAAATCCGTCGGGTCTTACGAACACGCAACGGCTAACTACAGTATACTAATTACGGGAAAATCCGTCGGGAACGGAGCCTTAAAAGGAACGGACAGGTATTGCGGTATAGCACTAAGACAGATGCCGACCAGTATAGGCGGTTGGACGATACTTACTGCTAGTCGACTTTCGAGTCAAGGCAGGCGGACTGGTAGAAGAAAACCTTTTCCACGTGCAGGCAAGTTTTATCACCCGCAATACCCTACTCACCTACGTACCATGTATAAGGGACCGGAACCGCGCGCACAGCCACACACTGGGTGCCGGCAGGACACATTTGCAGGTTAACTGCGGTACTATAATCGCTGTGCATTCGGCCGGGTGAAACTTATTAGCCACATAATTATCAATTAGCGGTTTTCCGTAATACCTCGCTATGACCCGAACAAAAAGTGACCGACGTCCCGATCTTAAACTGACAAGAACGGATAAAACCCGACTGTAGGAACTTTAGCAATAAAGTCAATGATTCCGGTTGATCGATCCAATTAAGAAAAATGGTAAAAACTAAGTAACTTCGTTACAAGGGCCTTGTGTATGGCTCTTTAATTGGCTTTGGTAAATTTTGCTAAGGTGTTGGTTGCCAAACCTAAGCTTTAGCATGTTCATGAGCGTCAAATAATCCGGCTGGCTCTTCTTAGACCACACACCAGTATGGTTGCTTTATTGTTGTTCTATCCGTTTAAAATTGCCGCCGCTTTCAACTGATGCTTATACATTTTCCGGGTGGTTTCAAGTTTGACCTGGGCTTTGATTGGCTACTAGTAATTCCCGTCTTCCCCTAGTCTTCTCCATCATCTAGTCCCTGTTGTCGAAAATCGGCCAATAACTGCTGTAGTATTTTCTGATCTCTTGACTTTCTTTTCTTCTTCTTCTTCTTGACTTTCTTTCAGTATTCGGTCTTTTTGTCTTTCTCTTTTTTCAGTCTTTAATCTTTTTGGGCATCCATCTTTTGTAGTATTGTCGCCAGTTGTTCCTCCATCTTTGCCGTTTGTTTCCTGATGTTCACTGTAAAGCAGCTTCCACTTACTTATTCCACTTCTGGCACCAAATCCTCCACTGGGATCCATAAAATAAGTTAATAGTAATTAGTACGTAAAACAATTTAAACGATTTATTAAATACTTATATTTAAAAATTAAACAAACGTTAAATTCAAATGTTCGCTCACGCACTACTTTCTTATTTTCACCAGCGCAATTCACTTTATTCTACTCTCTCTGCACGCCGCTGCGTTTACCTTATAATACAGGAAAGTGTCTGCCCTGGTCCTGAATTAACTCGAACATTCGGGCAAGTCCCAGGTCCCAGGCTCTTCCTCACAAGTCACAACACGCGCTGTTCGGTCCTCTCACTCCGAAGAACCAGATAAGAAACCAATATTTTTTTAAATCATCAATATCAATCGAAAAAGCAAGATTAGGGTAAAATATGACCTTGTACCTTTTTATTGGACAAGAACGTGATGAACTACATGCGTTTAAAATTTGAACTAAATATCTCAAAAAGTGTAGTCGCTATGGAGAAAAATTAAAAAACAAATAAAACTTTCACGCTCTTTATTTTGGTAACAAAGCAGTTTGTTCTAGCCTAATTCTAAACTGCTTCAATATTGAATAGAATGACATTTTTCATTTTCAAATTCACAAAACATTTATTTTTTTTTATTTCCAGCTTGCTGGGAATTAATTCCTGAAAAAATTCTTATTTTAAACATTTTGCTAAGAATTTGAATAGGTTCTGACTTTTTTATAATAGAAAACTTATAACTAATAAAATGGTGGGAATGGACACGTTTGCTGGCATAGGTGACTAAGCTCAGGCTATAAAATTTAATTCAGTATTGTATAATATCGCTGTCTTAAATCGCTTAATTTATTTGATTTGTATTTTCTTTCGCAGACTGAAGCAGAATCGCAAAATAATAAAGTGGTCTACGAATATCAACCTCCAAAGATTCAAGAAGTTACAGAAACTGAGTTGACTCAGTCTAACGTCGCAAGTGAGAACCGACACGCAAACAGCGGCGAGAAGAATAGTTTTAGAGAGACGTTAATAGATACTTCGATGGTATTTAAAGAACCTATTAAAGTAAGAGAAACATGTCCGAGTCCAGAACCTAGCATCAATATCAATATGAACGATTTTGAGGACACTGATTCGTAAGTTTCTATTCACTTTCATTACGTCATTATTGTAAGCTGGGTTTTTATAGTGATGATGAAAGTTCGCAAATTGGAGCAACATTCTATAGGAATCTTATGGTAATACAGTTTTATCACCATCATCTGCAATAATTGTTAATTTAGGCCATTTTACAGGCACAAGTGAACAAAGTTCTTCAAAAAGCTCAAATTGATTCCATGGAGAAGATAGTTTATGACTCACCCGGCAGTTATTTAGATAACAAAACAATGCATAAAGTGAAAGAAGCAACTTTAAAACATTTAAAGAGGATTGGAGTGAATTTGCCAAATGAAGGAAATATTTACAGTGAAAGGTAAGTGCTATACTCAATAAAGGGCAGTCCTCCGGGAGCTGCATCAATCGATTATGGAAAACGTAAAAATATTTTCAAGATGGAGGCAAAGTTCTAAACGTATTTTATGAAACGTTGCATATATCGAAACGCTACGGTTTTCGAGATAATAATGATTAAACAAGCTGATCTAAGTATAATACAATTTATGCAGACGGTGCAAACTATAAAATGATAAATAATTCAAATTAAATGTTCAAACTGATATCCACCAACTTATTGATAATAAGCAACCTATATGAATACATTTTTCTTCTTAAACATGGTGTTCCAATAAGCCGTTCACTAAACCTACACATACATGTTGCGACAAAGATGATACAAACGATTGGGAATAGAAATTTGTCTCATAAATGTGGCCACAAGAAAATGGGTTTCAGGTTTCTAAATCCACGGCTAGGGGGCATTTCTATACCACCAAATCAAATGCAGTGATATTGCTTTCTATTACCTATTCCTTAAAGTTTGATTCTATCGTGGTGTGAAAACTGCAGCACTTTGTCTCTTCTGTAATCTTGTGGTATCTATCAGTGAAAAATCGTTAAAAAAGACATTCCTATAGTTATAAATACTATAGAAACCTAATAATACTAAGATTAATAAATGTTTTAAATATGGTGGTTATAATGTACCAGGATTTTTCTATAAGATGGTTACTCGCTCAAAATTAGGCTCATAAACTCAAAAAACAAACAAAAATAATTCGAAACGAAAAGGAGTTACGTTTAGTAATCACGTGTACTGCCATTATAACCAGCGTATTTGAAACATACATGGTGCCCAAGTACCTTAGACATTTAAAGAGATCAGAGCCTTAATTCTTGAAAACAGGAAACGGAATTCTCAAGTGAAATGTTGATAGAATGTGACAGAAGCAGCTGACAATTGCAGGTTCCTGTCATATTCTACACACCTTTCTCTTGATAATTTCCTTCCCTCCTTTCAAGAATACACACCCTGGACGTACCGTCATTCAGAAAATTTGAGTGTTTAGGTAATGAGTAACGCTCTAGCCATCTAAAATGTATATCGTTTTATCATTGCCACGTTGCCGCATGTTTTACAAATAGCAGCAACTTTGTTATTTTAAATGGAACACCCTCTGTAGATTTTTATAAATTCTGAACTGCAATAATTTTTTGTTAATACGACTTTAGGTCTATCTTTTACCGTTTCCGAGATTTTTCAACATTTATTGTTTTTTTTATTACACTGCATCAATAAAATTGTTTTTGTTATCTTGATTCGTAGAAAGAAAACAGTTTGGTCGCAATTTAATAAGGAATAACGAACTAAACTACGCGCCACGTTCACCGGGACAGTCGTTTTTAAAACCTCGCCATTTCGAAACAAATCAACGGATTTAAATGCGATTTGGACTGTTATTGGGCTTGATTTATTGGCTTTCTGCTGACGTGAAAACTATTACCGTAATGCACTGCAACTGCCCTATACAGGGTAATACAAATTCGACCCTTACCATAGGGATCTCAGAAACCATAAGAGATACGAGAAAGTTTAAATTGGGGCAAAGTTGCGCAATTTAAAGCTCACGTAAATGCTGTTTTAAAAAGTTGGGTTTTCCGAGTGCTTTCGAAGATATCTGAAAGAAACTGAAAATTTTATTTTTTGTTTTTATTTATTTATAACCTTATTTGAAGAGATATCCCGGAACTGAAAGCATTATTTCATTACCACTTTTCCCCAGCTATTCGATGATGGATTCAAATTTGCCACACAACGTTTCTTCTTCTAGATTTTTAGCCCACCAAATAGCATGTTTTATTCTGATTTTAGTGATGTATAATAACTTATGATTTGCTTTATAAATGACAAAATAATTCAATAAAAACTAATTTTACTTTAGTTGGCTTTGAGTTAATGAGACAAGTTAATGAGAAAAAGATCATCATTTTAGGAACTGTCTTTTGCCAAATTTCATTTTTTTATAATGTTAATTAAGTGTTAATTAAGTTAAAAAGAGCTGTACACCTGGAAACACAGAGTTAAAATCCAAGCCTTGGTTGTCTAGTAATGCCGTCAGATTACTTGAAACACGAAAAAACCTAAATGCCTTACCTACAACAACATCTGACAAAGAGCTGAAATTAAAAAACATCAGTAAAGAAATAAAAAATAGCTGCAGAAAAGATAAAAACACACACATACACAAAATCTGCAAGAAAATAGAAAGACACTCCGCAACCAACGAGTCTAGGAAATTGTTCAATAAAGTAAAGTACCTCTCTCGCGAGTTTAAACTTCGCACACAAATCATACAGGATGAAAATGGTAAAACGATTACTGATCCAGATGGCATTGCTGAGGTCTGGCGTAAATACTGCAACAAACTATACAGCGATGATGAACACTCTAACAACATTAACCATTCAAAGTTTATTGAACATGAACCTGAGATTGTTAAATCGGAAGTAGAACACGCCTTAAAGCGACTCAAAAACAATAAAGCTCCAGTCATAGATGGCATAGCTGCAGATACTAAAGGCAATGGGACAGCCAGCAATTGATGTGTTACATTTTCTGTGCAATCGGGTTTGGAAGACAGGAACTTGGCCAGACGAATGGTGTAGTTCACTCTATATTCCATTATATACAAAAGGTGATCCGACAAACTGCAATAACTACCGCATGATTGCATTAATACCCCATGCATGTAAAATTCTCCTACAGATCCTTAATAGTAGACTCCGACAATATCTACTACCCCAGATTGCAGAAGAACAAACGGGCTTTATGCTTGGTAAGGGAACAAGAGAACAAATAGGGAACGTACGACAATTAATTGAGAAAGCCCGAGAATTCAACATAAAAACGTACCTCTGTTTTGTCGATTACTCTAAAGCGTTCGACATGGTAAAATGGCCAAAAATGTAGCAAATTCTCAAAGAAATGGGAGTCCCTGACCACTTAATCCTACCTATCCGAATTCTCTATGAAACCAAATTATGGCCTTATAAGAACAAACGAGGTCGCATCAAACAAGCTTCAAGTAATGAACGGTATTAGACAGGGATGTATTCTCTCGCTGCTATTGTTAAACATATACACCGAGTACATAATGCGTGACGTGCTCGATAACTGGCAAGTTGGTATATCTGTGGGGGGAAGGAAAGTTAACAATCTGAGATATGTCGATGACACACTAATTATAACATCTAGTGTAGAAGAAATGTAATTTATTATGCATTGTCTACACTACAGGAAACTAGTGCAGAGTTTGGATTGAAATTAAATCCCAATAAAACTACAATCATGATTGTAGACCGACAAAATAACAACCAACCCCACGTAAAAAACATAGCTGGATATATTGGTTAGGTTAGGTTAATAAATACCTGTATTTGGGATCTATCATTGAAAACAGCGGTGCATGCAATGGTGAAATAAAACGAAGAATTGCACTATCTTGAACAGCTGTAACTAAGTTAAGCAATATCTGGAGAGACACAGCCATCACTAAAAACACCAAATTAAGATTGTTGAATTCACTTGTGTTCCCGATTGCCACTTATGGAGCAGAAACCTGGACAATGAAGAAAAACGATAGAGAGGTATAGATAGATAGATCGAAATGTGGGCATATAGACGGCTGCTGCGGATACCCTGGACGGCCCACCGTACAAATGAGTTTGTTCTTCAAGATTAAAATACTGCTACAGGAGCATCATAGTCACTAATCCCTTCTAAAGCTACGTTTTCCTCCACGGTCGCCAGTCGTCAGCGACCGCGACTCGGTAGCGACGATTGATTCGTTCACGATTTTCGCTCCGGCTTCTGTTTGTTTCAGAGAGAGACATAATGTTAAGTGCAAGTTTAAGTAATTTAATATTGAATTTTTAAAAACACCAAATTGAGCCATGTTTTGGTTTTGGTTTTTTTTTAGCTTTAAGTTTTAACTAAACAAAGTAATGTGGCTGTTGGCTTACTGATTACAGTTGGCTTGCTCCATATACTAAATGATAAGTATAGACAAACAGTGGCAGTGGAACTGAAAATTAATTTAAGTAAGCACCGTGAGATGGCACCACTAAACGCATATTTGCGTAATTTTAAAGCCAGACGCAGTAATTCCGATCTTTTGACTGTTGGAAAACATCAGTTTTAATGCGGCGTTGCCGTTGTCTAGGTGACAAATCACATTTTTTGTTTTGTTTCTAGCCAAAAAATAACAGATTTTGTGTGTGTTTTCTTTAATTATTGTGTTTTACTTCGTTGTATTTTTAGTTTAGTTATTTGTTATTAGTTTATTTTTAATATTCATCAAGGGTTATTTTATACTTAATACATTATGAATTCCATGTTTAATCTTAAAACAGTCACGTGACCATTTGTACCTTAAAATGAGTCACGAGATTTAGAGTTTAAAACTAAAAACACGGTCACGTAATCTTTAAAATTAAATTTAATTATTGAAAATAGTCACGTGACCAGTCAAATAATATTTTGTCATTTACAGTCACGTGATCTTCAGGGTTTCGTTTTGGCATTAAATAAGAGTCACGTGACCTTTAAAAAAATAAAATTTGAGTATTGAAAATCGTCATGCGACTTTATGAACTGTAAAAAGAGTCACGTGACTCTTCAAGTAATATTTTTAACATCTAAAACAGTCACGTTACCTTTAGGATTCCGGTTTGACGTAAACACATTTTTACTTGAAAATGCATTATAAAGAGAGTAACGTGTGTCTTTAAAAATATCAGTCTAAACTGAAAAACGAGCATGTGATCCTTTAAATAACATTTTGACATTAAAAACTGTCCTGTGACATCAAATCAATTTTTAATCTTAAAAGAGTCACGTGACCTTTAGGATCCGTTTTAAAGTTAAAAAAGAGTCACGTGGACTAAAAATTAAACTTGAGTATTGAAAATCGTCACGTGACCATTTGCACATTAAAAGGAGTCACGTAATTTAAAAATAAAAAACTCAGTTCAAAATGAAAAACGGTCACGTGACTCTTTAAACATTATTTCGCTATTTACAGTTACGTAACTTTTAAAAAAAATGTTTGAATATTGAAAATCGTTATGCGACTTTATGAACTGTAAAAAGAGTGACGTGACCTTTAAAAATATATTTTATTTTTGAAAATCGTCACGTGACCATTTGCACATTATAAGGAGTTAGGTGACTGTTCAAATAATACTTTGACATCTAAAACAGTCACGTGACCTTTAGGTTTTCGTTTTGACGTTAAAATAATTGAAAATTGTCACGTGGCCCTTTGCACTGTAAAGAGGGTTAAGTGTCTTTAAAAATATCAGTTTAAACTGAAAAACGATTACGTCATGTGACATTATAAATTCCATTTTTAATCTTAAAAGAGTCAAGTGACCTTCAGGATCTGTTTTGACGTTAAAAAAGTCACGCGATTTGAAAAAAAATAGTCTAAACTGTCACGTGATGTTGAAAATTATATTTTAATCTTACAAATAGATACGTGATTTAGTGTATCAGTTTAAAACTAAAAAACGGTCACGTGACCTTCAGGATTCTGTTTTGACGTTAAAAAAGAGTCCTGTGACTTTTAAAATAAATAGAATCTTTATTATCGATACCTCAAATCAGAAATTCTTATCTTGTTTAGTTTTCAAAATACGAGTAATTTAACTCAAATATATTTAAAAAAATCAAGCTTTCTTACGCAGTTCAGATGGGATAGCAAAAGAAAGCAGGTTATAGGAAATACTGCAAAGGTTGGCAACTATGTCTGCAATGACGCTGTTAGCGCCATCTCTTACAGTTTACCTACAACTGAATCGGCTGAAATACATTAGGAAGCCTTGAAGCGTAAACGGCTTCCTTTTTGGGTGCCACTTTAACTACATTGCGCTGGTTGTCTGTACTTATCATTTAGTCTATGCTTGCTCTCATATTATTAATTTTGTATCAAATTTGTGATGAAGCTTAAAATAATATTGCCTCGGTTTTCCTCATTGTGACTGAAGTATGTTCAGGCCAATTGCGTGTGACAAGTTCTACCAAGTAATCTTCATAAAACGTCTCAACTCAAAGCCATAAGTTATCGCTAAAATCAGAATAAAACGTACTATTTGGTGGGCTAAAAATCCAATATGGCGCCCATAAGAAACAAGCAAGAAGATGATGACTGCCAAAAAACGAAACGTCGTGTGGCAAATTTGAATCCACCATCGAATAGCTGGGAAAAAGTGGTAATGAAAAGATGCTTTTAGTTTTGGGATATCTCTTCAAATAAGGTTAGAAATAATAAAAACAAAAAATCTAATTTTCAGTTTTTTTCAGATATCTTCGAAAATCGAAATTTTTAAAACTGCATTTGATTGAGCTTTAAATTGCGCAATTCTCGAATCTCTTACAGTTTCCGAAATCCCAATGGTGACGGTCGAATTTGAAACCCTGTATATTTAATTTCGGAACAGGACAAACAGCAAATCGCGAACAACGAGAACTACAGAGTTTATTTATTACTACACCAAATCTTTAGATAAATAAATATAATAATAAAATATAGATTTTGTTTTTGCCAAACTTTTTCACACCCAGGCCATGTGAATTCTCATCAATACTGTTATTTTTTATATCATTAATGTTTGTTTAATCTTCACTAAATATTTTTTTAGTTCATCAGAAGAATCAGCAGGAGTATCTTACACCCAAGACGATGTTAGTTTTGCTGTAAAGCAATTACTAATGAAATATCTCCCATCTGATCATTTGGCAAAACTGGCTTCAAAAAAAGAACATAATAAAGACGAACTGGATCTCACTCCCAAACAAAATATTGGAGCTATCAAAAGTCGACCAGAATTTTCATTTGCCAGTGTTCAGTATATGAAGAAGTATAATTTGATTGCAAATAGTCAAAAAGGTAGGAATACGGTTGTTACAAAATGAGATAAATTTGATTATTATTGATTTTGCAGAATTTCCAGGAGCTCGCCGGCAAGCAGACACTCAATCACCTAAAATATTAGACATAACAAAGTTGAGGCAGCAACCTAAACTGCTTTAACATCTCCACTTATGTTGGATAGGGTTATGACAATAAGAAGAACTAATGACACGTGACTTTATATGACTTTATGTTGTTTATTCGAACAATGTACACATTTTGTAGTTATTTTAATAAATAACAATCTCTTTGCATTGGCAACTCCTTTGAAACAATTTGCAAATGTCGCAGCACTATATTTTTTGGTAAACCCCACTGAACAGTTTCAAACCGCACTAGATTTGAAATAAGCCTAATAATAATTTAAATTTACTACATCACTCTAACACAGCTATTCAAACATTATCACACACTAAAGGATTCACCACAGCCACAAGTCCCTTTTATGTTTGGATTATTGAATACAAACTCTGAACTTAGCTTATTTTGAACATAGTCCATTTCTGTTCCAAGTAAAGTAAGTTGCGCTTTTTTATCTATGAACACTCGAACACCATCTTGGGTTACTTCTTCATCTAGCTTTTCTGCAAAAAAAAACAATTTTGAAGTGGAGTTCTTAAGGCGGCTCCAGACTCGCAACATTCGCGGATCACGAGCGTAAAATTTGAACCGGACAAAAATACGCAAAGTACGTGCGCACGTACATGCACTCTGTAAAGAGACGGGGTATGATTCACCCCAGAACGGTAAGCAGTAAAGGATTGCTTAATCTCATAAGCGCAATGTTGCCCGTATCGGCTCGGGCCGGTGACGATTTTTACGTCACCATCAAGTCAGAGATCGCGCGTATGCGCGATTGTTAACCGATCATATTTAGTGTATTGTAGTGATAGTGATAGTGTATTGTAGTAAAATTCAATGTGACAGGAAAATTTACCAGTAAATTTACGGGTCTAATTGAAATTTGCTTGAAAAATATCATTTTTCTAATTTTGGCATATAAAGTGACACTTTTCAAAACTGATTAGAGTGACAAAACGTTTTACTTTATGTAACTAGTTATGAAAAGTTCATTTCATCACTCCCTGTTTTTATGCATTTCCGTAGAAACATATGGGCGACATCCATCACAACATGTCGTTGTCACAGTTTATACAAGGTGCTATGAAAGTGAATATTTGTGTTAAATCACTTTAAAAGATGGTTTTTACCGCTTTTTGGTCAAAATTAGAAAAAATTATGTATGCAACACGTTTCGAAAATGTCTTATTGTGTAACTCATTCAAATTGTAGGACCTCGCTGCGCTCGCCCTACAAACATTCATTCGTTACACAAAATCGATCTTTTCGTAACTGGTTACATAAATAGCTATTTTCCTGTCCTGACTGTCATTAATTTGAAAAGTCATAAATCTGTATCACTATACTTTTCATGCACCCCCTGTATAGTAGCGGCACTGACGGACTGTGAAACTCCAGGGATGAGTTTAGCAGTTCTTTACGAAAAGTTCTGCTTTCTTTCAAATTTTTCGAGTTATTTAGGAAAAACTGGTTTGGTGCAACAAATTTTCAAATCAGTTGAAATTCTGGTTTAAAATTTGAACAGCCTGTAATTCGGTTATTTTTTGGGAGTTCAGGGAAGTTGTATCGCTTAAATTAGCCGTCTTGAGCTCCTCTTTCCAGTGGTGTTCCAGGGTGACCGAAAACATTCAGTCACCATACTTTTCATGCACACCCTGTATACTGGAAGCTATAATGGTCCTGCAACCTAACGGTGCTAAGTTAAGAAGTTGATTAGGAACATTTTTGGTCTCCTGCAATTTTTTTTTAACAGTCACAATCTGTTATTAATCTCAATTTTTTAACACATCAATAATTGTGATCTACATTTTGAAAACGGTTTAAAGGACTAAATTGCCTGTAAAACCCACTTGGAGTGACCGAATCATATTTTTAAGCAGATTTTTCTAATTCTCATTAAATTTCAGTCAGGGAGAAAAGAGGTGTGAAAATATAAAATGCCAGAGACACAATTTGAAAGAAAAGTCACGGACAAAATCGCATGTAAAACCCACTTGGAGTAAGAAAATGACTGTTTTATCCAAATTTTTTAAATCCTTATTAAACTTCCTATCTGATAACATAAAACAACACTACAAAATTTAATACAGTCAGGGGAAAAATGGGTGTCAAAGTTTGAACACCGTTTGAATAAACAGTCACGGACAAAATGGCTTGTAAAACCCACTTAGAGTGAGAAAATGACTGTTTGAAGTACATTTTTGGAATCTTCATTAAATTTCCTATTCAATAACATACAAAAAATACCACAAAATTTGGTACAGTCAGGGAGAAAAGCGGTGCCAAAGCTTGACCGGCCAGAAACACATTGTTTGTAATTTACAAAAAATTTTCCTGGTAATGTAAAATATTTACTTTATCGGTAATTTACCCATCACTCCGAGCCCGAGACTTTACTGTGACGTCAGGATCCATTCGCCGCGGGGAAACAAAATCGGCCAATCGAGTTTCGAGATCGCCTTTACTGTTTACCGTCCTTGAGTATGAAGTACGATTTTATACGCACTTTAAGGAGAAACTGCTGATAAGTCAGAAACGGTTGAAGTTAGGTATAGGAAGAATATACAGGGTGTTACAAATTCGATGCATTAGCATTCCTATCTCAGAAACTATAGTTTATAGAGCTTTGGCTAAATAGAGGCAAAGTTGCGCATTTTATTGCTAAATAATTTGGTAAAAAAAAATTCAATTTTTTTTTATTACTTCCGGAGATATCCGACCAAAACCCAAAAAGTCAAATTTCTATTTTATTTTTTTACCACTTTATTAGCGATTAGCAAGCTGTTTTCTTGAAGAGCATAAAAAAGTGCCTCCAGAAGGTGCCATTGATATTTCAAAATAATTATATAAACCATTTAGTCAAAAAAGCCGAGAGCCACTTTTCATTTGCACACCCTGTAGAAAATACTGGAACTAGAAGGCATTACAATATACCTATATTAAAACAGTATGGTACAAATGTATAGAACTTCTTCAGTTTAAATTTAGCAGTTAGCTTTTTAGAAAACCCTGGGGCAAGTCAATTATTGTCATTTTTGACTGCTTGTTCTGATAAGAAATTTACATACAGGTGTGGTAAATCCAAAAGCGACCATAGGAAAACCGTGTAACGGACAGAGAAAGTAAGTAAGTTTGTCGAGGGTATTGAATACTTACGGCGTTTGGCAACAGCGCGCTAAAAATATGGCCTTGATATTTTTTTCGTTTTCTGTCTTTCTCCCGCGCATGCAATTACCTACGTTTCTCTGTCCGTTACACGGTTTTCCTATGGTCGCTTTTGAATTTACCACACCTGTATACAGGGTGTTACGATCATCGACAAGTTCTTCAAATAGAAAGTCTATTTTTTATTTCATTTTCGAATTTTGCTTTGAATCTTAAATAGGTCTCAATAGTATGATTTTACTTCTAAAAAGAAAATTAATTTGTTACAAGACAAGAAATGCTCAAACTGATGGCTTTAAGCAATTATGTAATGGGGAATGGGGCATACTATAGCATTTCTCAGAACTTGATTTATTGGTTTTTTCTGATTTAAAAAAACATAAAGGAAGTGTCGTTTAGGTCAATATTTTCAGATGTTTTTGGGTGTTTCACTAACTTAAGTATGGAGGATGAACAAGGAAACTCAGTTATTTAAACATACAGCAGAAAACATGTTTTATGAACACTTCTCTTGAAATCCCAATAGCAGTTGATATTTTAATGAGTTTTATGAAAGTAGTCACTAAGTTCTTGTAGCACTAGATAGAAAGAAGAAGTGGTGTTTTTCGAAGTATGTTAAAGAGAACTTAAATTAAAAATGACACATATGTTTACATTGATACTACTAAGGGGTGTTCAATAATTGTTATGGTCCTAGTTGGCTGTGGTTCTCTCATTCTAGCATGAACGTAGGCACCGCCTTCTATACAAGAAAGCCTAAAATGTCACTTTTAATGGCGGCGTTAGCGGTTTTTGTTTTATACACAAACGTATGCAGATGCAGTAAAAAATATGTTTTTTTATTGTTTCGTGTAGTTGATGTAGTTGTGAAAAATCAAAAAAAGGTTAATTCCTGATTCAGATATGTATAGAAAGAGCTTTTTTATACACAATCACGTCCAGCCTAAACAAATTGGTTAGAACATTTGTCCTGGAAAGTACAACACACAGCAAACTAGTTTAAACCCTGTTCAATACAAGAAAATCTGTAAATCCTTGAAACTAGGTAAGCAAACCTGGTAAATGGTTCTTATGTTATTACCAAGAACCTTCATTCAAAACTATTTTTGTTGCTCTCACAATGAAGGATGCTTTAAAATGTAACTCACATACCTGTGCATGTAACAAGTACCTAATAAGTTTACTGTACTAGAAAGCACTTGTACCTACCATTGAGTATAGTGTTGGAGTAAAATCAAAGTGTTCAACCACTGTTGAGTGAGATCCGGTTTTTTGTAAAGTAAAAAACTGACACAGTTGGGCGTTTTCCTGAATTGCTGTTACATGTGGCTTGAAAAACTTATGAACGGCAGCAAACAAAAATAGGCAAATAACCTCAAGCCTTGATTTTAAACCGTAAAAATTCGTCTAATCTTTAAAAAACTCAATTTCCACAATACAAACTGTCACCACTATTTCCGCCATATTGGAATTTTTGACAATCAGCTTTCTAGTATAGTAGGCGGTGACATAGGGCCATTGATAAGTTTGTATATGGTTTGAAATATAAAATAAACATATAATAATTGTTTGCAACATTACCTAATGGCGAAGTCGACTGGGAAGCACCAGTTCAATTCACATTTTCTCAGTGCCATGTAAAAGTTGCTCTAACTCGGATTAGGTGCAGTTAGCACGCGGCACTAAGAAAGTGCGAGCCACACCAGTGCAGTTATTAAAACGAGGTTGATTCGACTGGGATTGACAATTGACAGAAAATTTATCTAATTTATCAAATTGTCCCGAGCAAGCTAACCACTCTTCATCCTTGTAACCACTCTCTCTGCTAGATGACGTGTTTAATAAAAAATCTTCAAGTAAAGCCCTTGACACCATTTCTATTTATTTGTTTTGTTTGTTTTTCTAGCCAGAACTGAACTAGAACTATACTAGCAGCACAGTTCTAAAATTTTAAAAATTTAAAATTTTTAAAACACCGCACCGAATGCAAGCCAGCCGAATTCTCACAGACCGCACTAAATTGGTGCATTTCCGAGAAAACATAAATATTTTCAAAACCAGTGCAGAACTTTGTTAGTCGAACAACCAGCACCAAGCGAGTGCGCTTTCAGTGCAGATTAGTGCGCACTAGTGCCAGTCGAATTCGATATAAGACATACGCTTTTTGTGACAATTGCCATCCATAGGCGACCTGACCATAACAATTATTGAACACCTGTTAGTTTTTAGAATGTATGGGATTCCTTTATCAATGTACTATAGGTACCTACTTGTTTAGTAGCATAATCTTTCATTTTAAGGTATATAAAATACAAGGAAACCGGTATATATCAACTTCATATACCTAAAGTCTAAAGTAGACATCCTGAAGAGATATAATTTGCACACCTTAGAAAGTCGTAGATCTGTAGCATATTTGGTGTTTTTACACAAACTGATTAATAATAATATTGAAGACCCTAATTTGTTAGCTTTAATAAGTTTTCATGTGCCAAATTATCGAACCAGGAATCCAACAAGCATGTATGTTGATACTGCATGAACTAATTTTTATTTTAATTCTCCCATTATAAGTATGTGTAAATTATATAATCAAGTTAGGGACCAGTGTGATATTTTTAATATAGATTTGAATAGATTTAGAAAGATGATTCAAGAAATGCTGTAAACTTATTGCTTGTTACTTTGTATATTTGCTATGTACATTAATAATTTGTCTTTAACCAACCTACCCTATAATTGGATGTATTTCTGTGGGGTTTGTAATCAAATAAATAAATAAATAAATTTGAGCCCTCTATGGAGAAAAAGAGATAATAATTTTTTTATACTTAACACCATACTAAACATACAATAAACACCACCAGTTCTCCTTTTAAAAAATCATAATAATTTTGTTGCCATTTTTAGGTGAAAGCAAAAGACATATTTGTCAAATGGTATTCCAAAAATCCATGAATGGGGGTAAAGACCAGTTGTCTATGCTGGAAGCAGTAAGGAGCACAGTATGAAATGAAAATGATTCATTTCTTGCTGTTTACTGCTTGTGGTTTATGTGACTTGCACTTATTTGCCCAATTATGAATTAGAGTATTACAAGTATATTGTTTATTTTTACTGCAGCTTACTGATTACTTCTTAGTTCTTGCAGAACTAGAACTCTGAATCCAGCTTTACCCCTTAAGTGCTTAGAACTCACCTTTATTTGTTGCATAATCCAAAGTGTATGAAAGACCATTACATCCTCTTTGTCTCACACCAATTTTTAGTCCTATCTGAAATTTCAAATAATTAATGAAAAAAACAAATTTTTAGCTACAAAACAATTTTGTTTTTGTTTGTTTTTACTTACATATTCGTTCCTGTCCTTCAAAAGTTCTTTTATCCTGTTTACAGCAGCAGGAGTCTACAAAACAGTGGCCAATGGCCAAATATTAACAAAAACAAAGTTAGAGGTTAAAAAGGATTTATATAATTTTTCTTTTGGAAACCTACCAAAAGCAATGCTTGCCTGGTTGGAAGTAACTTTCTTTTCACAGCCCTTACTGTAGCAGTAGCTACAGTCTTTGCTGCCATTTCAACTTAACTGAAATTTTCTCCACAAAATTTACAACTCAAATATTGTCCTAATTTGATGTTTATTTTTAAATTTCTGTTAACAGCTGCAAACATCACGTCAGGACGTCACTGCACCATATGATATTGATCAAAATAAATTGAAATACGGTCCTGTCCAAAGTACAAAATGACGTTGACAGCGTTGACATTTTTCCAACACCTGATTTTTAGGGCTTTTTGGAAATGGAAAGAGTGATCGAATGAATCAGCAGTCGGCCGGCACGAACTAGAAACAATTGACCCCCTATAAATCGTAGGCTTAATCAAGGCGCTTGAATATAAGCGGCTTGAAAAACTGCGATATATCAAGCTGCTATCTCAAGCGGCTTATTCAAGTCAAGTCAAGTCTCTTTTTGAATAGGGTTGAACTTACCATGTCTATTTGAAGCGGCTTAGAACAAGAAGACAATAATTGCGTTGAATACGGATTGTGAAGTTTTTAAATCTTTCTTTTTTTTTAAGTCTTTATATTTTTCCAATCTTCAAAAAAGCTGCGATAACTACGAGGCTTAAAATGGCTTAACCATTGTCTTTGCTTAACTGAGCCGACTTGGTGAAGCGAATACATCTACGATGTATAGGGGGTCATTTTCGAGCACTGTCATTTAATACTACCTGTTATTACTTTTACATATTTCATATTTCACTCGATTTACAATAATAATGGTGCGTGTAGTCATTGTCTATACCATTGTTCTATACTGTTCATGGCAGATTACAAAGTACAGGTTCGTTTGATCACACTCTCCGAAAATACCTAAAGTAATGTCAATTGTCAAATGACCCTTTAAAATCTGTCAATATTGTGACAAGAGTGACAAGTAAAGTGAAATAACAGTATCTCTATCTCTGTCAGTCTGTCAGAGTCTGTTTCCTTAGTCCAAACAAAAACCCATTAATTATTAATTTAAATTTCATACTTTGTAAAGGTGTGGGGCTGTTTGTACTAGTTTTATTTTGTGTTTATGTTTTTTTAACTTACTTTAAAACCAGTATAATAAGAGTTTCGTTCACTTTCGCTTCAGAATGCCTACCCAACTAGTAGAAGAGAACAATAATGAAATTAGGGCAAAAATCGCCTACAGTGGGGAGGTTCTGATCATATACATCAACTGTAACATAACTCTGGAGGAGTTATGCCACGAAATACGAGAGATATGCAGATTCTCACAGGATCAAATATTTACAATGAAGTGGGTGGATGAGGAAGGAGATCCTTGTACAATTTCCACTCAGCTTGAGCTAGATGAGGCTATAAGATTGTATGAAATAAACAAAGACTCTGAGTTGACTATTCACGTCTTTCCAAATGCACCAGCCCAACCTGGAATGCCTTGTCAGGGTGAAGACCGCAGTATATATCGTAGAGGAGCCAGACGTTGGAGGAAGCTCTATAGAGTGAATGGTCATATTTTCCAAGCAAAAAGGTTTAATCGAAGAGCATTTTGTGCTTTGTGCAAAGTTCGAATATGGGGCTTAGGAAGACAAGGGTTTAAATGCATACAATGCAAACTACTAGTACACAAAAAATGTCATAAAGCTGTTAACATTCCATGCTCAATTGATCACAGCAGAGATACTTTACCACATGAACATGCATCACAAGAAAACAATGGAGATATGCAGCATGATGTTACTCAAACTATAAAGAGTAACCAGCATCAAGACTCATTAAGAGATAGTGAGTATAATGAATCACCCCCAGATGTTACAGGTGAGGCAGTGCCTGTTGAGGATCCCAACAGGCCATTAGAAGACCTAGAGCCAGGGTCACAAAGACAGTATTCTTTGAATGATTTTGACCTATTTCGAGTTATTGGGCGAGGCTCCTATGCTAAGGTTTTAATGGTAGAGCTAAAGAAAACTAAAAGAATATATGCTATGAAAGTTATTAAAAAAGCTTTAGTAACTGATGATGAAGACATTGATTGGGTTCAAACAGAGAAACATGTTTTTGAAACAGCTTCCAATCACCCATTTTTAGTTGGTCTACATTCCTGCTTTCAAACACCTTCAAGGTTATTTTTTGTAATTGAGTTTGTCAGAGGTGGAGATTTAATGTTCCACATGCAAAGACAAAGAAAGTTGCCAGAAGAACATGCCCGATTTTATGCAGCTGAAATATCCTTAGCATTAAACTTCCTACATTGCAGAGGAATAATCTACAGAGATTTGAAACTTGACAATGTTTTGTTGGACCACGAAGGACATATCAAATTAACTGATTATGGCATGTGTAAAGAGGGAATCAGGCCTGGAGATACCACTTCAACTTTTTGTGGTACACCAAATTACATTGCTCCTGAAATACTGAGGGGTGAAGAATATGGCTTTTCTGTTGACTGGTGGGCTTTGGGAGTTTTGCTGTATGAAATGTTGGCAGGTAGATCACCATTTGACATTGCTGGTGCTTCTGAAAATCCTGATCAGAACACTGAGGACTATTTATTCCAAGTGATTTTAGAGAAAACTATTCGAATTCCTAGGTGAGTTAATTGAGAATTAATTCTTGCTATTTATGTTGTTCTATTGTGGTCTTTAATGTTATCTGGTTTACAGGTCATTAAGTGTAAAAGCAGCTAATGTTTTGAAAGGATTTTTAAACAAAAATCCAGCTGACAGATTGGGATGTCACAGTACTGAATCTTTCATTGAGATTACAGGTGAGTTCCCTAAATCTTTTTTTTTGTATCAAGCCATTGTTTTATTTTCTACCTAAGACCTCAGTGTAAATAGCTAATTAGGCATAGTTTTCCTTACCCACCAGTTGTTGTTTGCTATTGGATATAAAGTAGTGTGTCCCAAATTGGTTCTACATGTATTGGAGATTCGGTAATCGTAAGCTAAGAGCTATACAGTCGGTTAAATGGGGAAAGTTTTAGAGAATTTTATGTCAAACTTATTTCCAGTTTCCAAATTAAATTATCTTTCTCCATTTTCCAGAAAAACGTCAAAGGCTGCATTTTAAACTACTGCTTACAGCTTTTTAACAAAAAGAGAGTTTTGAAACTAAGACATTATTAAAGCACTTTTTTACGTAAAACAGGATAACATAATTAGAACAAATCTATTGTCATTGGTTTCCGAAATATGGATGATAACTTTGTAAATTCTTATGGCCGTCATCTTAAATTTTTGCATTTTTGGAAAGCGCTTAAAAAATCCTTTTTGATGATGTACTTGATGATGGTATTATTTAGTTTCTAAAGGCAGAAAAACGTTTTTTAAAGTTTTGTTATAAACTGCGCGCCACCTCAATGGAGACAGTGATTTTTTTGGGGCATTTTTAAAACCTTGCAATTTCTAAACAAAACAACAGATTTCGATGCAGTTTGGACTATCACTGAGCTTAATTTATGGGATTTTAGTTGATGGAAAAAACTGAGGGGTAGATCACCAAGGTAATTTGGTGTACACACTTGAGGTATTATGAGGCACTTTCCCATTATTACGAAGCATTGTGAGGTATTACAAGGCATTCATAAGGCATTTGAGAGTATTTTGAGGCATTGTCTGTATATTTCAAAATGTAGTGTATCAATATAACAAAATTGACTGAAAATTGATCAGAACAGCATAGGCACATGTAAATATTATGGTAAAATCTTTGTTACATGATATTAAGTTGAAACAATGTTCATTACAAATTATTATAATAATTTACCAATTTCTCAACATTTAAACTACATTTTTAAGGTCACGTGACTGTTTTTGACAGGTGTCAACTGGCTTTTACAGTGATGCAAGTTCAAAATTGTATTATTAACGTCACGTAACGTGTATTTTACAAATTCAGCTTTTATATTTGTCTAAATTGAATTTACCAAATGATCAACATTTAAATTACATTTTAAAGTCACCTGACTGTTTTTGACAGAGTCAGTTGGCTTGGGTCAGTGTTGCAAGCTCTAAAACGGCATTATCAAAGTCACGTGAATTGCAATTTTAGCTTTTATAACTGTCTAAAAGAGTCTAAATTTAATTTACCAAATTTTTAAATTTTAAATCACATTTAAAGGTCACGTGACTAATTTTGACAGATGTGAATGATGAACATGCAGAATTGCATTTTCAACGTCACGTAACGTGTATTTGGCAATTTAAGTTTTGACAACTGTCTGTCTGTCTACCATTTTTTAAAGTTTAAACTGCGTTTTTAAGTTCACGTGACTGTTTTTGACAATGTCAACTGGCCTTTACAATGTTGCATGCTCAAAAATTGAATTATCAAGTGACGTGACCTAGTTCTTACAATTTTCCTACTGTCTAAATTTAAATTACCAATTTTTCAACTGTTTTTTTTTTTAATGATAAATGTCTTTATTTGACACGTGCTAACCTGGTTACTAGGACAGTTAGAAGATTAGTGCAAACGTCAAAATATAACCCGTAATTTTAGGCAACCGTATAAAAAATTTTTTTTGTTTGTCAGAATTTGGAAAAAAAGTCACCTGCCTTAGAAAATCAATTTAAAGCTTTGGGTACAAGCTCAAATCAAGTGTCAAAAAACCTTTACTTTGTCACCTAACCTAACCTAAATACTGTCACGGGACCTTTAAAAAAAATCAATTTTAAGCTTTTGGGTCTTTAAAAATTTGGAAAAACTGTCACGTAACCTGCGGAAGTCATTTTTATTGAATCATTAATCCTTATCGACATTTTGACAATAGTCAAAAGTCATGTACCAATTGTAAAAGCTCGGAATAGTCCAGGCAGCTGAAGGCCGTAAAACCAAAAAAAAAATTGTAAAAGCAGGTATGCTACTTAATCCAACCTAAAAACTGTCACGTGACCACAAAAATTGCATTTCAAGGGTGTATTTCATCAAGATTTATCATTATCTCAATACCAGGGGACTTACTAAATTAAAGAATGACACAAATGTGTAAACATTTGAAGGTATCCTGACTCTCCTGAGGCAGTTTAAATAATTAAGGCATTTTGATGTATTTCAAGGCAGTTTTAAGGCATTAAAGCAATAATAGAAGCATTGCGAGGTATTATAAAGGCATTTCTAGGTATTTGTATCCAAAAAGGCATTTTGGGGTACAAAAAAATATCGGCGGTCTACCCCTCGGAAAAAACTCTGACTTAAATGCATGGCCACTGAAGTATAAAGGGTGGAAAAGAAGTGCGTGTAAAAAATTTTCAAGTAGTCCCCAATTGATCAATAATTTGTTTTGGGTTTGTCTTAACTTAAGGAAGTGTTGTTTAGGTCAATATCTCGGGACATTTTTGGCCGTTTCCCAATTAGCATCCTGTGACTCAAGAAATAGCGATGTATCCAAAAAATGCGACATAGCAGTGCTCAATCTTGAATTAAGGCAGTAGCTTTGAACTGTCATATTAAGTCACGTGTAGGTCCCATATTATGTGTTGCATAATTTTTAAGTCAACTCTTTTAACCGATAGAACCATACATGGTGTTTAGACAGTTAAAGTGGAAGAACAATTTGTGCAAACAATTTCAAGTTTCACTCACTGTCGCTGGACACCTTGTAAGGTCTTACCAAATATGGGGCTTGTCCTGAAAAGTACTCAGATTATGTAACAGAAAATGTTGAACATACAACGGCATTTGAATGATATCCATTTTCCGGAAAAATCGATATTTCTTCGGACACATGACGTTAATTAAGAAACGCCCAAAAACGTCCCGAGGTAATACCCTAGAAACAAGTTCCTATGTAAGAAAAAAGTTAAAATTATTTATTAGTAAAGTGGCTGTAATTTAACTCTTTTTTTTGCGCACCTTCTTGTCCCACTTTGATTGTCTTTAGCAACCCTGTATGGTCTCATTGGTCATGCTGTTGCTTCAAAAATTATGTTAAAGGTAATATTGGATCTACAGCCAACTAAAATGACACATAAAAAGCTGCTGCCATAACTTAATTCGAGCTTGAGCACTGTAATGTCGTCTTTTTTGGATAAATCAATATTTCTTGAGACATGGGACGTTAAGGGAAACGCACAAAAACGTCCCGAGATATTGACCTAAATAATACTTCCTTATGTAAAAACAAAACAATTTTTTTTACTACTTGAAAATTTCACTTTTTTGCACCCACTTCTTTCACACCCTGTATAGGGGAGTTAGAGTGCAGTAAAGCAAAAGTTTTTTACATCAGTAAAGAGCCAATAAACCAAGCTCAATGACGGTAGAAACCGCATTAAAATCTGTGAAATGCTACTAATGTCTGCTAATTCGTGAAACCTTCCTCACTTTTCGTTGGGATAAAATGTGAAACTTTATTTTTCGACTACTGACTTTGAAAGTACCTCATGTACGCTTCCATTTCAAAGCAGAAAGTGGTTATTTGCCGCACGTGTACAGAAAGTGAATCATTAACTTTTTCGGCGTTTTCATAACAACGCTACGACGACATACCTGTTTGAAATAAAGCCATTCCGTCAAAGTGATTTATCGGTGACAATGAGTTCGAGCTACGAAAATGATGTGAATTGTCCTTCTACTCCACCCCACAGCAGTCGTCGAAAAAATATCGTCTATATTTCGAGCCGAAAGTATCTTTGCCGCTTTTACATGATTGCTCGTAATATTGTTTTTTTACTTCATCCCTTGTTTATCGGTCTTACTCCATAATAATTTAATAATATTTTAATTTATTTTTCATCGTTTTGTCAAAGATACACCAATTCCGACTAGTGCGGTAACCACAGCTAAAGAAAACTTCTTCCATTGTTTATTATTTTTAATTTTAGAAATGATTATTTTATAGCTGAACTTTTTTATGAATGAAATCATTAATCTTTCACCCTCTTTAGGTTAGAAAATACGTCAAAGTCGATAACACATCAACGTCATTTAATTTAGCATATCTTGAAAAGTATACTGCCCGGTTTATACCTCCAAATTAAAAAAAAATATTAAATTTAAATTACATGTAAAATTAAATGAAAATTAATGTGGTTTATACTTTTCAAGATATGCTAAATTAAATGACATAGATGTGTTTTTGATTTTGACGTATTTTCTAACCTAAAGAGGGTGAAAGATTCATGATTTCACTCATGAACAAGTTCAGCGATACAATAATCATTTGTAAAATTAAAAATAATAAACAATGGATGAAGTTTTCTTTGGCTGCGGTTACCGCACTAGTCGGAATTGGTTACTTGCCTCAATCCAAAAGTCAATAATTTCGGAGATACAGAGTGTCAAAAGTTCAATTTGGTTTTAGTTTATGTGTATTGCCACAAAATTTGGCTGAGGGGTTTTGAGGTGTGAAAAATTCAAATCTGCTCCCGAATAACTTTTTTGAGTAAACCTGTATTTCATTTTTCAATTAAAATTTTTATTCTCCAACGTCTTTTACCTAAAAAAGGTATACGTGGTAAGAGTTGATTTGAGCAGCCGTTTTTGATGATGACAATGTACTTCATGATGACTAGGTGTTTAATTAAAATATCTCATTAAATAGTAAAAAAAAATACATTAAATGTGTTGTTAATTTTATTATCTAGTAAAAATGACACCCAATTTATCAACAAAGAGAGAGATTTATCAACAACAAAAATTTAAACATTCTAATTAAAAAAAAGCTTTCAACAAATGTTTAAAATAACTTCCCATTTTCGTGTCTACAAAGATAAATATGTTTTAAAAAAATACATTGAATTTTCTGTAGTGTAGTGTATTCATCATTTTTCATAACGTCAATTACAGTTTGAATACGTTTCCTTAATTCATCTTCTGGACATTAAATCCAGATATCACAAAAACTACTGCCCAAATCAACTCTTACCACGAATAAGTTTTTTTAGATAAAAGACATTGGAGAATAATAGTTATTTATACAGCAAGGGACAAACAATTTTTTATTCACGAAAAGAACAATTAGGTCCACGAGCGTAACAGGACATAAGGCAGGTAGATAACAAAATACAAAATTGAACTTTTGGCACCCTGTATCTCCGAAATTATCGACTTTTGGACTGAGGTAAGTTGGACTATATCGTCATACTCTCTTTCCCAGTGACGCAATAAATGGTGACAGATTGAAATTCACTCATGTCTTAGATTAGTTCCAAAGGTTTTCATTGATATTTTGCGGTTGCCAGTTAGAGCGTTTCAGATTCCCGGTGATTTAAAAAGCTTGATTTTTGTTAAGCCAGACATATTGTTAAGTTCGGGTATAGAGCATTTAAAAAAAAATATATATTTTTTTGCTATCGATAGATGAAGCCGTATCCAGATTGATCCGTGTCAGTGCAAGAAAGATGTTTTCTCTATTAATACCTTTTTTACGAGAGCATTCGGCAACATGGCATCAGTGTGTTTTTAAGGTTAGCAAAGGACAGAAACAGTAGGCAATCCAGCAAAACAGCTAACTTACGTCAAAATTTTAAATTTTAAATTTTAGCTACTGCAAACACCGTATAATTCAGTGTGGTGTCTTATGAGTTTTATTTGCAGCCTTCTTGAAATTTTGAGCTTTTTAAAGCAGTAAAAAGTGATTTATATATTTTAATCAGAGAGAGGATAAAGATGAGTAACTATTATGTTAAATTATGCTCCGATTACCCGGATGTAGCCGTTAGGTACAAAGAGAAACTAAAAGCTGTTAACAGTGTAGATCCATTTGAGCTGGATGGGTAATACGAAATTTAGCATCAATCTAGCAAATTTTACTCAATATTGATAGTTCAATTAATACACGTGGAATGCGGAAAAATCTTACATTGCCCCTGTTTTCTCTGCTTCCATACTTAAATCACACAACAAAAACAACTCACACAAAATAATAACCTAATCGATAAATTTAACTTGCAAGGGAAAAAGTTTGAAGAAACTGTCAACAAACGCCAAACAACCAAAATTATGAATTTTTAAATGGCGTTGCGGACAGCAAACACACATTTTGTATTTCAAATATACACTCGGTGTATTAAGGCGGGTACTCATTGGCAAACTGTGACCGCATTCGTTTTTACGCTTCAATCATCTTGTAAAATAGACCTTTGAAGAATGTGTTATTTCAGCATTGTACGCATTCTAAAAAACATCTTTTTACAGGACATCAATTTTTCAAGAGCATTGATTGGGACTTGCTGGAGCAAAAACAAGTACCGCCTCCTTATAAACCCCGACTGGATTCTGACAGAGATTTGGCCAATTTCCCGCCCGAGTTTACTGATGAACCCGTTCACCTCACTCCTGACGACCCGAGAGTTATTGAGAAAATTGACCAGTCAGAATTCGAAGGTTTCGAGTACGTGAATCCCCTTCTGATGTCACTCGAGGACTGCGTGTAACTTACCTGGGAATTTGGTGGTTGGTTTTTCAATCTCTTCTGAGATGCCTTTTATAACTTTGGTATGTATGTTAGTTTTTACGGCTACATTGAATGTTGATCGTTCTTCAAATAGTGTTAACAGTGAACACTTCTGGTCAAAGTTTACAATTTTTAATTCTAAAAGGCCATACATTCCAACAATAAAGTGCTTTTTTAATTTCAGCTGAGAATTTATTATTATTATTTAAAGTTGGTTTTTTACAAGTTACACTGTATAAGAAATAATTATGTCTGTTAATTTAGTTCAATATCTTAAATGTTTTTTACGTTACGGTGAAAGTATAATATATTTAGGCAATGTTGCTTTAGACAGGAGTTTATGCACCATTTATATTTAATATGAGACTCACTCACTGACACTGAGCAATACAGGGTGTCACAAATTTTGAAATAATTTTTTTTCTGATTACGGTGGTATGTTATGGTTCAGTGGAAAGAACAAAAACTATATTTTTATTACTGTGGAACTAATTCAAATTATTTTAGATAGTAATTGAAGATACTTTTTGATTATAATGTTAGATTTGTTATTTTGAAGAACTGTCACACTTTTTTTCGAATTCTAACCTAACTCTCAAACAAACAAAATAAGTGTTGTACATCATTTAAATCTTTTTACAATAACAATACTACTTTCAAAGTCACTTATATTTATTGTACCTTCTTAAAAATATTCCAAAAGTTTTCCAGTTAAAATTTGACTAAAAATACGAATTTTAGTAATCTACCGATTTTCCAAACATCAATTTTGTGGCCTAAATTTACAAGAAACAACGTTTCTAAGGATATTCCAGAAATTTTTCTCTTGAAATTTAGCCTTAAATGACTAAGTTCGGAAATCTTACTTAGGTATAGGCATAATACCCACTTACAAATGTGCGTTAAAACATTCAAGGCACATTTGTGGTTGGCCAGGGCATTCAGAGCAGAAAGTTTGCACCATTTTTCCGCGATTTCGCGCAGTTTTCCGATCAACTTTTTTCTTGAGGGCAGCATAACAAGAAACATACTTTCTTCTTATTTTTCTCCCTTCAATCACTCTCTGCAGAAGGTGATGAGCAGTATTCATAGATTTGCTGGTGGATGCGGTAGGTTCATTTGTAGTTTCAGTATTGTTGACACTAGCTGGTCTGAAAAATTAACAATTTTTATTTTTTATTTGTAGCACGTCTGGACAAAATTCAGGCATTTACGACTGCTGTTCCCAGCAAACAATGAAATGCTAGTTTACGATACCACTTTACACCTTTTCGTAAACAGGACGCGTAAGATGTCATTTGATCTGAGATATCTATTCCTGCTTTTTCCTTATTGTATTCTAATATTTCGAGCGGCTTCTCAGTGGCTTCAAGACTGACACTTTTGGGCTTTTTCCTCAATTTCTGATACAATTTGGCTTGAAAATCTTATGAACAGGAAGCAAGCAAAAATAACTTTAGGCAAGTAACCTCAAGTCTTGCCTTGAAAACCGTAAGAATTCATCTAATCATAAAAAAACTCAATTTCCACAATACAAAAAAATTGCAAACTGTCACCGGTATTTCGAACATATTGAAATTTTTGACAAGCACCTTCAGTTCAATTGTCTTTTGTAAAATCGGTAGATTACTAAAGTTTGTCTTAAAAGGTCAAATTTTAAGCAAAATACTGTTTTGATAGCTGATATGCCTATACCAAACGCTTTTCCGACTTGGTTTGCTAGATCAAACCACACTGCCTTTGCGACTAGGATTAGGATTGTGATTATTGAAAACTTGAATAAAATTACATCACTTTCAACACACATGGGCTTTATCTCGAAGGTCAACACAAACGGGCTTTACAGTAACGTGATTAATAGACGAGTCGCCGTCCCGGTAGCGGGGTAAAAACGGAACTGATTTGTTCTGATTTGAATTAATAATTTGCATTTCTTAACAAATACTTCTGAAAATAAGGCCGGTTATTATTATAAACTTAAGCAAACCTCTAGTCTAGGCAAACCTCTCCTCAGGACGAATACTCTCGAATAGTAAATTTAGGCCACTAAATTGACATTTGTAAATTCGCTAAATTACTAAAAAGTACCATTTTTAGGCCAAATTTCGAGTGAATATTAATTTTAATATGGCGTCCATATGAAAAATGAAAGCTGATGATGGTAACACCAAAAACCAAAATGTCAGATCTCAAATATGACACTACCACGTTGTAGAGAAGGAGTCAATGGCTGTATTCGTTTTCAGGCTCCATGGAGCGAGCAGAGCTTTTTAGACGTTACAATGACGTAGTTTGACAATTGGTCAAATTATGGTTTTGCCAAATTACGTCATCGTGACGTCAAAAACGCTCTGCTCGCTTCAAGGAGCTTGAAAACGAATACGGCCAATAATATCAGTCACTCTTTAGGTGATTTATCTCCGAATGAAATTTAAAAAAAGTTCTGTAAAAAAACATATTTTAAGACGGTATATTATTAAACTCCAAATTACGCAATTTTGCCACAATTTAACCATATTCTGTATCTCTCACTGTTTTCGAGATCCCCATGCCTACACATGAATTTGTGGCATCCTGTATATCTTTTAGATTGACTGTTATGCATTGTTAGATAATTTCAAATGGAATTATTCTGATGAGCAACGTGTAATACTTAATTTTGTATATTACTTTTTGTATTCCACATTCCTAGCTTATAATAGGAGTCTGTGGTGCCTTAATCTAAGACTGTGCAATGACTGATTACTGGCAATAGGACATTATTTGTTATAGCCACCTTTTTGGTGTTCTTATAATATTTGTTCTGTTACATTCCAATTTGTTATTCCGCAAGTAGAATAAAAATTCCATAATCAGTATATTCTTTCCATAAAAGTGTGTATTAAAATTGATTTTAAAATATGAAAAGTTGTTCTATTAACCTCCTCAAAAAAGCTTCCAGCTACATACAGTATGTCCAAGATTCGATTCTCTATACAGGGATCTCGCTTCCCGTAAGAGCTACTGCAAAGGTTAAATGGGGAAAGTTTTATAGAATTTAATAGGCAATCCAACATTGTTTTAAAAATATTTAATTTTTGCTTCTTTTTTGAATTATTTTCCAAAAAGCTAAAGCTAAAAACAGTAGTTTTTAAGATTACGTTAATGCAAAATCTAAACGATTGGAAAATGGTGAAAATGTAGTATGTAATTAAGAAGCTATTTAACTAGCTTTCAATCTAACTAAACGTAACTTAATCTTAATCTGGTAAATTTTCAAAATGTCTCCCGTTCGCTCGTGGACACTTTTCGCAATTCTTTAGGACCCTACTTATGACTGCCAAGTGTATTTCGGTTTATCATTGCAAAAGTATTTATTACCCTTTCTCGGAGAACATCAACATTTGTAGGAGGTTCAAACTCATAAATCTCATTCTTAGCATGACCTAAGAATGAGATTTATGATTGAGATATGAGAAGATAAAAATATAAACGGGATAGGTCTGGTGATCTAGCTGGCCATGGGATTGAACCGTTTAATGCAATGACATTGTTTCCAAAATTTTCTCTAAGAAAATCCGCAACGGGCGCTGTGATGCGCAGGACAGCCATGAAACCATAATTTTCTAAAATCAGCTTTTCTTGACACAATTTCTCGAAGAGCTGGTAAGATCTCGGCTCTCAATGAATCCAAATACCTCCTTCCATTAAGATTATAATCAAATGTAAATGGCCCTATTAAACGATTTCCTAAAATAAGAAACATTGCTCAGTTACTGAATCGCAACTTTATTATATTAAAAGTAATATTTTATTTGCATACCATTGATTCCACACCAAATATTTAAGCCAAATCTTGTCTGCATCGGTCTTTGAGCAACCTCATGGGGATTCTCTACAGCACAAAAATGTCTGTTGTGCTTATTAAAAGCACCACAATTAGTAATCCTGCTTTCATCGGTCCATACAACAAAATTAGAAAATTCTGGGTCCTCATTACATTTATTAATCTACCAGTTCGGGAAACGCAGTCTTCTGGGATAATCGGTCTCCAAAAGTGCTTGTACAACTGTTGGCTTATAAGGATGATATCCAGAAGTTTTAAGAACTTGGTGAACAGTTGATTTTGGTAAGTTTACATCTTGTCTTACCATTCTAACAGATGCGGTTTGCAAAATATTGCGATTTCGGATTTCATTATGAAGACGGTATGATCCCCTCGGTTGTTCAAAAGCACCGTATTCTAATAAATTAACAACTAGATTTCTAAAGTGGGTCTTGTGAGGTTGGCGTCGTTCTGGATACGTCTCCAAATACCTAATTGAAGTCACGTCTGCGTTTCTGTTGGACTGAAGATACAGTGTCAGCATGTCAAATTTCTCTTCATTTGAATACTTATTTTGTGGCTTTTTAATACAAGTATTAATTACAACCACGAACGAAAGCTTATCTGTGCAACAGTTTTGAAAAACCAAATAAAAAAAAAATAATGTCACTGTCATATTCCACAATGTATTTTTACGGCAAATGGCCACCTTAGAATCAAACTGTTTTTTAGCTTTTTTTTTGTAACATGTAATAGGTACATCATTTTAATGCAAAAAACGTGCTCTTTGTAACTAAATAAAAAACAAAATGGCGTCCATAAGAAAAAAAGTTGATGATGAAATCTCGAGACCGAGACTTCGGAATTGAAAACGAAATACACAGAAAGATAGTCCTTAGAAAGTTGCTCTAACAATGTTCAAGTCAAATTTTAAAATTTTTAAAATTAGCGAAAATACAGCACTTTTTTGAAAATGGTCGTTTTGGTTTTTCGAAAATAATTCAAAAACGAAGCAAAAATTTAATATTTTTAAAACGGTGTTGGATTGCCTATTAAATTCTCTAAAACTTTCCCCATTTAACCTTTGCAGTAGCTCTTACGGGAAGCGAGATCCCTGTATAGAGAAACGAATCTTGGACATATTGTACTCATTGCATTTGATCTACGACCTCGTCGTGGCAATACGTATTCAAAAGTGGACGATTTAGCGCGCGTTTGAATTGGCTAATTGTTTTAATTTGATTATTGCTCGGATTATTGTCATTAAATGAAAATTTAAACAATAAGCGCAAAAAGTATGACTTTATTTCGCTGAGAATGAAGTTTGCCGTGGGACGCCAAGCGGAGCGCAGCAATCATTCGAACGCATTGTTGAGATTTGGAAGCGAATGCATCATTATTGAATATTTGTAGAAAAAAAATTACGCTGTGTATTTAACCGAAGTATTACTAATTAGAGCAAGAAAACCAGAGCCTTTATGCCAAATGTACGAGCTTTGTTTGTTGGTTTTTTTTAATTAAATTTACATTTCAGTAAGGTTATAGTAAGTTCAATCAAACTTTTCTTAATCTGTAAGTTTCAGTAGTTGTAGATACGATTTTATATTCTTATATACACTTTTAGTAGTTTATGTTGCGCCAACAAGTTTTCTGTATGTACTTATGATATTAAATGACTAGTATTGATTTGTTGGGCTTACAGTTTATAAACCTGGTCAAGTATTGAGTTTATATTTTTTATATGGTGAATATAATATATTGATGCAGTTAAATTTTTACTGTTTTGTTTCTTTTGAATTTCCTCGATTATACCACTCGAATCCGTTGAATTGGTCAATAAGGCCAGTTTATTTTAGCGATTTAAGGATGATTCACATGACACGGCCAAACATCTATAGAATACATTTATATGAGCTAATTCACAGTTGACCGAGCCGAGTTTACGACCGGTGACGACACGTTGTAATTCTTCTTCTGAGTCCCGTTTTCTCCAAGCAAGATGTACACCCCATTGTCTTTTTCTGGTTTCAATTCGTATTTCCAATACTTCCTCAACAAGAGCAATTGCAATAGCTACCAGCTCAAGTTGTGGGAATTTTATTACACCATACTTTTCTCACTCAGGCAACCAACGACTTCTAGGCAAACGCGTAGATTTGGCCAATCAGGAAAAAATATACTGAAAGCACTACTAGTGGAATTGTCGGTCCTCTAAATGTTGTAGTTTTCGAGATATTGACTATTAAACATTAGATTTTTCACTATTTGGAAGACTGTAGCAGGCGAACAGTTGAAGATAGAGCAAAACGGCTTACATGTTCCTATCTTACTTTTTTGAGACCTATCAAAAAATACTCAAAATTTGATTTTTTTTAAATTTTGAAAATACCATGATGAGATAGATCTTAAAAAAGTAAGATAGGAACAAGAAAACCGTTTTGCACTATACTATCTTTAACCGTTCGCCTGCTATAGGCTTCAAAATAGTAAAAAATTCCAATGTTTAGCAGTCAATATCTCGAAAACGACGAGTTTTAGAGAGATACTGATCAGAACAAAAACTCACTAGATTAAGCAACAGAATCAAGAAATAGCATTAGTTACTATAGGGTTATTGATTTCGAAGCTCCCTCCGGGATCGGTTGCAGGCTCTGATCGCTGTTTTAAGAAACACTGGTGAGCTTGACGTGGCGGTGGAACGGCTGAACACCGTCATTTTAGAGGCCTACCACAGCTGTTCACTCAAGGTAAGACACAATGACAGGGACAATGACTCCTTGGTGGAACAACACCTTGGAAAAAGAAAGAAGGAAGGTACTCTTTAACCGTGCTAAGCCAACAGGCGCCTGGAACACTTACCGTAGTGCTCTAACTGACTACAACAAGCATATCAGGGATGCAAAGAGGGTTTCGTGGAGGAAGTTCTGTGGAAGGATAAAAGACCTACCGGACACACACAGAATCCATAATCGTATCACCATAATCCATCGGTAATACAGGACCCGGGCTCGATCAAACGACCCGATGGTTATTACACCGCCTCTAGGAAAGAAACGTTAGAGCTCTTGGCACAACATCACTTCCTAGGTTGCCTGTTTTTGACTGGAGATGACCGCCCTTCAGAGTGGGTCCGTAAAAGCCGGCCTTCTCCTGAGGATTGGCGGACCTCCAAAACTACAGTCAACGCCAGTACCCTTAAATGTGTCATCGTCATCGACACATTTAAGCCATACAAATCTCCAGGGCTGGATAGCATATTCCCGGCGCTGCTCCAGCAGGGCGACCGACCCTGCTTACGATTCTCAGAACCAGCTTAGCCTGGAAACATATACCGACAAGCTGGTGCCGGGCAAAGGTAGTGTACATCCCAAAAGTCGGAAAAACAGACCGGAGCCCGAAATCCCTTAGGCCGATTAGCCTAACGTCTTTTCTGTTGAAAACCATTGAAAAGCTGGTCGACAGGCACCTGAGGGGCAAAGCTCTGCTATCAAATCCTCTCAATGCCGAGCAATATACATACCAAGCGGGCAAATCAACAGAATTAGCCTTGAACAACTTTTTTGGGAAAATAGAAAAGACCATCGATAGTAAAGGAATAGCAGTTGGCATCTTTCTAGATATAAAATCTGCCTTTAACAATGCACTCCCCTCATCACTCACGGCGGCGGCCAAGGCGAGGGGAGCAGAACCCAACGTTTGTGGACGGATCGAGGCTCTGCTAACGCAAAGGACTGTAACGTCCGAGCTGCAGGGAGAGATGGTCGGCTTCTGTTCTGTGAGGGGTTGCCCGCAAGGAGGGGTTTTATCTCCCTTGCTGTGGTGTCTCTTGGTGGACGATCTGCTGGCCAGCCTTGCTCTTTGAAACGTCGAGGTCCAGGCTTATGTTGCCGATCTAGCCATACTCATAAGAGGACTCCGGGATGACGACTATTTGCCCATCGTACAGGAGGTCCTCAAGGTGACACAAAGCTGGTGCGAGAAGAAGTGCCTTAGGGTAAATCCGCTCAAAACAGTAATTATACGCTTTACCAGAAGGAGGAAGTTGGAATTTCTTAAACCGCCCTCCCTCTCTGGTAAGACGAGATATGCGGTGCAGGTGAAATATCTGGGGGTCATTCTAGATAAAACACTCACCTGGAACCCGCATGTGGACAGACTAGTCAGTAGAGCTAAAATCCTGCTTGGATGTCCTGATGCAAAAGCATCTGCAGGAAATCCTAGGGTCTAGGGCCCCAGCAGCTGTACTGATGGCTTTACACCAGCACAATTATATCTGTGCTGACCTACGGGGCCTTAGTCTGGTACGGCAAAAGCCGCCAGAGCTCCGTAGCGAAGAAACTGTCTTCAATACAAAGACAGGCATTTTAATCATAGGGCGTTCAAGACAACGCCCTCGTCCGCGTTAGAGTGCCTCTTTAACTTACCCCCCTTCAGCTCCTGCTGAGGCAAGGATGGCCTCCTACCGGCTCTTTCATATTATATATACAGGGTAATTCAAATTCGACCCTCACCATTGGGATCTCAGAAACCATAAGAGATACGAGAAAGTTTAAATTGGGGCAAAGTTGCGCAATATAAAGCCCAACCAAATGCTGTTTTAAAAATTTTGATTTTCCGAGTACTTCCGAAGATATCCGAAAAAAACTGAAAATTTGATTTTTTGTTTTTATTTATTTCTAACCTTATTTGAAGAGATATCCCAAAACTAAAAGCATCTTTTCATTGCCACTTTTTCTTAGCTATTCGATGATGGATTCAAATTTGCCACACGACGTTTCGTTTTCTGTCAGTCATCATCAACTTTCTTTTTTCTTATGGGCGCCATATTGGATTTTTAACCCACCAAATAGTACGTTTTATTCTGATTTTAGTGATGTATAATAACTTATGATTTGCTTCATAAATAACAAAATAATTCAATAAAAACTATTTTTACTTTAGTTATTGGCTTTGAGTTAATGGGCCATTTTAAAAAATGTCATTGTTTGACAGTACTTGTCAAACACGATAATTCGGACTATCATTAGAGCGTCAATCATAGTTAAAAATGTATCTAGAAAAGAAACCCCCGCAGAAAATGTTATTATTATACAAGCATTGCTGAACTATTCAGGTTAATCAGAAAAAGAGATTTGTTAGCATTATCTCTAACTTAAAAGGCTTATTTATGTTTCCAAGAGAAAGATCATCATTTTAGGAACTTAATTTTTTGCCAAATTTCAATTTTTTATAATGTTAAGTGCAAGTTTATAGTTATTTATTTTGGAAGTGACAAACCATTTTTTATTCATTCATATTTATTCGAGTGAATAAACCGGTTTAAGTCACGTGTCTTATACAGTATTTTATTAAATTTCGACTTCTTATATTAAAAAAAAAAACTAAAATTACAGTTCTATTAAATTTGCACCGCGCCCCGTAGATGTAACATTGATGTTTGTTTGTTTACATCTGTAAATAGGCGAATGTCATTCAGAGTGATTTAATAGTTACTTTGCAGCAAGTGACTTAAACCATTTTTTATTCACGAAAAGAACAACTAGGTCCACAAGCGTAGCGAGTGGCCTAAGCTCTTCGAGTGAATAAACCGGTTTAAGTCACGTGTATACCTTTGTGACTAAGTATGTTCAGGCCAATTGCGTGTGACAAGTACTACTACCAAGTAATCTTCATAAAACGTTTCATTAACTCAAAGCTAACTAAGGTAAAATCTCTAAAAGCTCTAATGATCGTCCGAATTATCGTGTTTGACAAGTACTGTCAAATAATGACATTTTATGAAACGGCCCATTAACTCAAAGCCAATAACTAAAGTAAAAATAGTTTTTATTGAATTATTTTGTTATTTATGAAGCAAATCATAAGTTATTATACATCACTAAAATCAGAATAAAACGTACTATTTGGTGGGCTAAAAATCCAATATGGCGCCCATAAGAAAAAAGAAAGTTGATGATGGCTGCCAAAAAACGAAACGTCGTGTGGCAAATTTGAATCCATCATCGAATAGCTGAGAAAAAGTGGCAATGAAAAGGTGCTTTTAGTTTTGGAATATCTCTTCAAATAAGATTAGAAATAAATAAAAACAAAAAATCAAATTTTCAGTTTTTTTCGGATATCTTCGGAAGTACTCGGAAAATCGAAATTTTTAAAACTGCATTTGGTTGAGCTTTACATTGCGCAACTTTGCCCCAATTTAAACTTTCTCGTATCTCCTATAGTTTCCGAGATCCCAATGGTGAGGGTCGAATTTGAATTACCCTGTATATGGAGACTCGAGGGCCACTTGCGGAAATTCTACATCGCGAGTTCCTTGCTATGCCTTCCGATGTTCTGCCGGGCACGGCTGCCACCGATTTCTACTACAGGACCCTCGTACCATCGAGAGTGGACTGGGCAGAACGGGCCGATGGGGAACGATGACCTACTCCGAGCAGATATCTGCTGGTTTACGGACGGCTATTGGAAAATCCAACAGCGTTACCCTGATGTGGATTCCGGGTCACTCCAAATTCACAGGAAATGCTAAAGCCGACGAACTGGCTAAGCTGGGTTCGGAGGCGGCCTACATCGGCCCAGAACCGGCACTCGGTATGGCGCACGGTGAAGCAAAGAAAATCATCACGGAGTGGTGTTATCAGGAACACTCCGACCTATGGCTAAGAACTACAGGGTTGGCTCACTCCAAGGAGTTTATTAGGGGCCCTCTACGAACAGAACCAACAATCTCCTGCAACTCAGCAGACCACACCTGAGGGCAGTGACGGCGCTGTACACCGGTCACTGTCAGCATTGAAATAGAGCAGTTAGAAGGAAAGTTAAGAAAATCAGACAGACAACTGGTCAATATAAAAAGAACAACAACAGCACTCTCATAAATGAGCGACAGCAAATTCTTAGTAGCACAGAAGAACAACTACAGAAATGGAAAAAATATATTCAAAATCTCTTTGTAGATGGTAGGAGTTTTTCACACAATATTGCTCTGGATGACGGGTTAGATATTACTAAGACATAACTTTTACACGCTATAATAAGTGCAAAGAACGGAAAGGCACCAGGACCAGATAGAACACAAATAGAGGTTTTAAAAATATTGGAAGAAGACAGGGCACTTCCACTTCAATTAAACTTACTCAACTGTAATACAAAACCGGAGTAATTCCTAAAGACTGGCTCAAATAAACATTCGTTACTACATCAAAAAAGACTAACTGCAAGTATTGTAAAGATTACAGAACGATCAGCTTAATGAGCCATGTATTAAAGAATTTTTCCTGAAAATCGTTCATTCCAGAATATGCACCAAATGCGAAGCAGATGCGATATAGCAGGTCGCAATTTGGTTTTAGAGGCGGTTTCGGTACAAGGGAGGCGCTGTTTAGTGTCCAGGTTCTAATATAACGATGCCGAGATGTAAACGTCGACGTATATGCTTGTTTCGTAGACTACGAGAAGCGATTAGATACTGTTCAACACGACAAGTTAATAGCTATACTGGACGATATAGGCCTGGATGGACGGGAAATTAGGATAATTGTATTGGAATCAGACAGCTGACATTAGAATTAACGGTCAAACATCTGAAGCAGTACCTATTATGAGAGGACCCCGACAAGGCTGTGTGCTCTCCCTTCTTCTGTTTAATTTATACGCAAACAAAATTTTTAGAGAAGACCGAACAGAGGGTATAATTGTTAATGGAATAGTCACCAACAATCTAAGATATGCGGACAACACGGTCTTGCTAGCAACAGATAAAAATGATTTGGAGGCACTCTTGGCAGAGCGGTAACAGACCATAGCCAACAAATAGGTCTACGTTTAAATATAAAGAAGACCAAATGGATACAGCCGACAACTTAACAGATATCAGCATAAATGGACAAATAGTGGAGAGAGTACAGAAAAAATGGGACAAGAAATCAAAAGCAGAATAGAACAAACATATCCTTCAAGAACTTGTAAAAAAGTGCTTACCAACAGAGACATCTGTTACATATTGTTCTATAGGATGGAAAGCATGGACTGAAGCAACGTGCAAAAGGATTGAGGCTTTCAAAATGTGGACTTACCGAAGAATGTTGAGTATATCGTGGATGGACAGGGTGAATGAAGGGGTTCTACAGCGTATGAGTAAACAAAGAGAGGTACTTAACACCATAAAGAGAAGAAAGCTGGAGTACTTTGCTTATGTAATGAGAAATCCGAAATATAAATTGCTCCACTATTCAAAGAAAAATAGAAGGAAGGAAGGGACATCTTGGCTCAAGAATCTTCGCCAATGGTATGGAGTAAACACCACGACACTCTTTAGGTCGGCTGTGGACAAAGTGAAGATCATGCAACTGGTTGCCAACGTTCTAGGAGGACACGGCACTTGAAGAAGAAGAAGATAGAGTCAGGCAGATACGTTTAATGTTTCTGAATTTTTTATGTTAAAAAACAAACTATAAACTTCGGTTAAAAGCTCGGTTGATTTCAAAAACTTTTAAAACTATTTAAATTATAATATTGAATCACTGTTTTGCCTTTTTATGCGCCGGCTCATCTGTATCCATTTCTTCGCCGCCATCATCGGAATCAATTAAAATAGGTTCAGTAGTTTCCATCGATTCAATATTCTCTACAATCATTATGGATTTACCATGGCGTCGCCCTAAGGCATTTAGAGTAACTTTCCTAAAACAACATTAACATATAATTAAGCCACAGAGTACAATCTTAAAAAAAATACCTTGGATGGAACAAGATCGAGTTTTTGGATTGCAACGCACTTAATCCAAACAGGAAACCCAAACTGATAATATCATAAGGACTCCTAAATAACATAGGATTTTCTGCACCGCTCGAAAATATGATATTTTTAGATTTGCCGAATGTGTGATAAAGATGCGATAAATGTATTAGGTTCTTCCTTTTTGATGAATCTTGAATAGCAGGACCATAAGTTAGTTCCATGTGGTAGCCTTTGTCAACCAACTGCGTATAGGTTCTAATAAATAAAATCCGTAAAGCCCTAAAATAGATACAACCAAAAGTGGAAAACCTACTTCCGATTAAGCTTAAGGCCGAATTTATTTTCAGGATCAAAACTTAAAATATCAGCTTCCAAGGTTCCGCATACAAATCCTAAAGCCTGCACTGTAGTAGGAATTACCCCAAGTATGTCATATTTTTTATAATTTATTGATTTCACATATTTTTGTAAAGTATCTTGACTCGAAAATATGATAGTTAGTCTGTTAATAACAGACACATTTTCGAAACCAAGGCTTTTAATTTTCTCATTAATTTTAGTAAGGTCTACGGGGGGTGGTACACATTCGACAATATCTCGAGATTCTCCTTTCTTTTTCTTCTTTTTGGTGTCATTATTGGCGTTTGCATCTACATCTACCACCTGATTTACAGCAATGGTCCGATATCCTAAAATATAATATATTGAGATGTAAATTTGCATTGTAAAGGATGTTTAATTTAAATGCGTACAAGCGAAGAAAGTATAATATTATGGATCTACGCATATTTCTGCCTTGCACTGCGACTATACGTTTTACTTACTTCAACTAACAACTATTTCTACAATATGACAATTTATTTTTTGTATGACTTGTATAATTTTTAGTGTTTAAAGCACCTGTTTTGAAGGCAGGAAGGACTAGTTTCTGGTTGCTACGGCTAACAAACCGGGAAGTATATACCTGCTGTACTTACCGTTCAGCTGAACAGGAAGTAACATAGAGGATTAAAGGGAATTAGTTAGAATATTTTCATTTTATTTAATAATTAGGATGATTTTGTTGTCAAATGTCTATGGGTGTTAGTTCCCATTGGATTGAAGTGAGCGAGAGAATGACAGGGATGGCGCATGACGTTGATGTCATGTGGACTTGCCGACTTGCCTGGGGCGTGTTGCCCATTGACCGATAAAGTGTGTTTCGTCCGGGGAGCTGTCTTTGGACTCGTCGGTAAGGCTTGACAGCTCCGTGCCTTATACACACTATTGAAGATGACTTGTAACTGCTATATGTAGTTAAATCGTGACAGGCGATGCGGGTTTGATGTTAGTAGGGTTTTTGATGCGTGGTGCCATCTGTGTGAACGTGTGCAAAGGGAGTCGCCACAAGTCGTACAAAAAATAGTTTGCTTCGCTCAGCCTTCAAACAACCGTCCAAACTTTGTCATCGATCAGTAAAGCTTACTTACTCTTCTTGATACTTAATATACTACTTTCGGCTGTGAACGAATCCTAATTTAGATTGATTTTCCATATAGTTATTCTTAACCTAGTGCCAAAACAAATTTGAAATACTATAAGACTTATAAGAGCCGGTATTTCTATCTGCTATTAAACTCCTTTATAAATACATTAGACAAATAAAACCTATGCCTGACTTATAGAGCAAATAAAATGAAACAATAAATAAAATAAGAGTTTGAGGTTTGTTCACACATTTTTAATATAACCGTTCAGTGGAGAAAGATCACAAATTAGCTATTGCTAGGTAGTACTCTAATTAGCAAACCATGTAATTAGTACACTAACCTTAAAAACACTCTATAACATGCTTCATATTTTTTTCTCTAGGAAGTATGTCATTATTCAATGTAAATAAAATAAATGAGATGTTTCTAAAGGTTTGTAAGCATCTACAAATTTATTAATTTGTTTTTTTAACTCCTGTAAATTTAGGCTTTTTGGAGTTACAGGGATTGCTAATTAGGGTAAACAGTAAGTAATATAAAATTTTTTTTTTTTTTCCTCTGCCAATTGGCGTCAGGTTTAGATAAGTTGCATTACATTTTTTGGCACTTTTTTCGTATCCAGATAAGCTTGGATTACAATTTTATGCTCACTTTAAGGAAAAACTGTTAATAAATAAGTCAGAAATGGTTGAAGAGGTATAGGAAAAGTATACATGGATTTGTTCTAAATTTAATGTTCTTTTAATACAAACCATAAAACACCCATAAATTCATTTAAAAAAACAAACTATTGGCAGTTTTTCTATCTGTTTGACTAAAAGGTAAACATTGACCACCCTGTAGATTTTTTTCATTTTCTGTCTCTGGGCTTTTCAACTATGTAGTATTGTCTAACTAACACCAAAAGGTCACATCAGCAAACCTTTCAGAACTTGAGAATTTAATTATTGTTTAGACTACCATTTTGCTGACAAATTCACCATTTTTATAAAATATCTAAGAAATGGTGCAAAATAGGAATAGGGAAGTATTAACATTAATTACTAGCCTTCTTGCAAGGAATTCAAAAATAATTTTAGAAACAGGGTGTTCCAGTTGAAAATCAAAAGTTGGTGTTTTTTTGACTGATCTGACAACACCGTTAAGTCCAAAATATTTTGAAAAGAGAGTTTGGATCCAACCTAGGCTACACTCTAAATTTCAACAACAAATATTAATCAGTTCTCTAGATACTTCTAATATACCATCAGGGTGAATCACCCTGTCTAGTTGATAACAAAATGTCTAAGTATTTCTTTTTCAATCAGTAATTAGTAATCCATTTATTTCAGTGCAATCAGAAAAAAATTGTATAGCAATTGCTAATTGCTGTATTCTCATGAATGGGGCCATTGTTTTTCAATACTTGATTGTTTCTTGAAGTGTATGCTTTAGAAACTAGACCACCCTGTATAGTAGCAATAATCTCTGATTTATATTATTGGTATGGTATTATAATTATAAAAAAAATAAATTAGAAGTAAAAAACTGTTCTTACCTAATTTAAATAAAGTTTCTAATGTAAATTCACAAACATCACTTTGAAAACAGGATTCTTGTACATTTAAATCATAGTATCCGATTTGATTGAGTTTCAACATATTTTCACTCTTGCTTTTTCTACTAAACGGTACATCAATTACAAAAAAATATATTTTTAAACTGTTTAAAGTGATTACAAATTTTACAAAACTTTAACAAAAATGTGTTTTGTTGATTGTTGTGTTTTGGTTTTGAGGATTTGAGGTTAGGTCGTGTTGTTATTGTTTTCATAAGAAGTAACTCACGTCATGTGACTGCGGGTCACGTGATAGTAATTGCAATTTGCTAATGATAGTCATGTGTTAAGTAATCAAATGACGTAACAAGTTACCATAACACAATCAATCTCATGTCTCTTCTTTCCTATATTTGTGGGGACTGTTACTGCGGGGGCCTTTGACCAGGGCATATCATATTTCTCATTACATTCTGATTGGGCACGATTTTTCTTGCAATTTCTTTAATTTTTTTTGATTTGGTCCAATTAGTCTTACAACTTTGTAAACTCAACTTGAAATTTTAAATAGAAATAGTAAAATAGAGCAATAATATACAGGGTCGGTTTATAAAAGTGAGGTTTATGTCATTTCGTAATTTGTCATCTAAGTGACGACAGGTTGCACTCAAACATAATGTAATAAACAAAGACAACGTGCTTGGGAGTTGGTCGTTACTTGTAGCAACGCTGGCAACTGTTATTTTTTTCCTGTCCGACTCCGACATCAAAACAATTGAACATCTGAGAAAGGTCATTGATTTTGGCTAGAACAAAATTAATATTCGGCTGTGAACCGCATTTTTGGCCTTTGTCTTAAATCTTTTCGTTTTTCATTGATTTGTGCGACTGTTTCAGTGTTTGTTTTTCAGGAATTCAACGACAAAGACATGAGCTTTCTCTTGTAAGTATGAGTCACGGTAAATGTCCGTAAAAAGTGGAAATTTCAGATTTTAGTACTATTTTTAGTGCACGGTACAGTGTAGCATTTCGATTTCTATAGGTTTTTATCGAATTAATTTACGCTACAGTTCCTAAAGTATTACGGTGTTAAAACGTGTCGGAAATGCAATGATAATAGTCCATTTTTCTGAAGGTGTTTAACAAGATTTGTGGTATTTGTATTTGTTTTTAAAACAAGTTGACCATGAGTGATGATTATGATGACTTGTCCAGGTTGTTATTATTTAATTTTTATTATTACTATGCTTTTCAACTTTAGATTTGCACTGTGGTGTGTGGAAAAACAGGTGGTAATTTAGGACCTCGTTTAGGACAGAACTATAGGTCAGTTTATGCTCACCTAAGACTTAACACCTAAGATTTATAAAGTTAAAAGTGAGGTTAATCCATTACCTTGGGGTGTATAGGTTTATGCTCACCTAAGACCCAAGACCTAAGAAAAGTTGGTTAACTTTTAACTAACACCTAACACTGCTTGAATGTTTATTCCTGGGTTTAGTCTGTTTATTCCTTCAATCTTAAAAGTAATAGTTTATTGTAGTTGAAACTGTCTCAATAGGTAAAAGATGACTAGGTGGCATTTGGCTATCTGTTGAATGAAATTTTAGTGTATTTTTAAAGAGGGGTAGACTGCTGATAATTTTGTTGTTCACCAGAATGCCTTTTTACATACAAAATACCTTGAGATGCCTTTAAAATGAGGGGTAGATTGCAGAAGTATTTTGGTGTACACACTCAAGGTAATTTGAGGTATTATGAGGCACTTTGCCAGTATTACCAACATTTTGAGGTATTTATAGGACATTTCATAGAATTTTTAGGCATTGACTGTATATTTCAAAATGTTTTGCATTATTTTCATTGGAATTTTGAGCAAAATAAAGCCTAAATAAAGGAAATTTTGCCATATTTTAAGGAAGTTGGTATAAGGTTGTATAGGTTGTTGTTGTTATAGTAGACCAAGCATTAGACAATACAGGGTGGTTCAAATTGATTGTAGAATAATTCAAGAGTGGAAAGTACATTAAAAATAAACTCCAAAGTGTCATATAAACTGTAGTTGAAAAGTGCCCTCTAGCGGAGTTAGAACACCTTAAAGGTGAGCCACTAAAACCATTTTTTTATTTTTAATTCATAGGCAAAAAAAGTTACCCAAATGATATGTGGCATGCATGTTTACCATTTTGAAATGGTCATTTAGAATTTTTTTCAGTTTTTTAAAATAATCTGGACACATACGGGGGCTGTTCCAAAAGTTTGACAGCTTTAAATTTCTTTAAACTGTAATTTTAGATCGTTGTAATGGAACATTTCTTTTCATTTTGCATAGTTATTAAGATACTGTCACAAATTAGTACCTGTCCAGATTATTTTAAAAAATTGAAAAAAACGCCAAATGATTACTTCAAAATGATGAATAAGCATGTCAAATTTCATATGAGTTTTATTTTCGTTTGCTAATTAAGATAATTTTTCTTTCTTGGGGCATATACTTAGGGCCCGCTAGCTCCAAGAGGGGACACTTTTCACCCATAGTTTATATGACACTTTGTCGTTTATTTTTTATGTACTTTCTACCCTTTAAGTATCCTACAATCAATTTAGACCACCCTGTACCTATAGTGTATAAATATTACAAAATTGACCACACATGTAATTATTATGGTAAAATCTTTGTTTCATGATATTAAGTTGAAACAATATTCATTACAAATTATTATAATAATTTACCAATTTTTCAACATTTAAACTACATTTTCAAGGTCACGTGACTGTTTTTGACAGGTGTCAACTGGACTTTACAGTGTTGCAAGTTCTAAAGTCACATGATGTGTCTCTTACAGTTTCAGCTTTTACAACTGTCTAAAATTAATTTATCAAGTTTTTAAAGTTTAAACCACATTTTAACGGTCACGTGATTAATTTTGACAGATATCAACTGGCCTTTACAGTGGCGCAAGCTCAGAATTGCATTATCAACGTCAAGTGACGTGTACTTTGCAATTTAAGTTTTTACAACTGTCCAAATTTTATTTATCAATTTTTCAATGTTTAAACCAAAGAATAGCTATTTAACAAGAAGAGACAGTTCAAAAGAGACAGTGAAATAGAGAGAGATGGACTCTTCCTAACCAAAGTTAGGAGACAATTGACTGATATTGGCTTTGATCCTTGAATATCAGGAGTTTCATTGGTTGGTCATTCAGGTTGTTGAAGAATGTTGCCATATCTCAGACCACATCAAATATTTCTTTTAAAACATCAGTGTAAAGTTAATAAGGATTGATATCTTCCTATGATTAGGAGGCGAGCTGAAAACCCTTTGACTCAAAAGAAGTAAACAATGATTATAAGAAATTAGTTTATATTTGCCTCTGAAAATTGGATGCAATTTTTATTTCAAAATGAAATAAGATAAGAGACAACCGGCAACATGATTCCTACCAAAGACAAACCCAGGGCAGCCAAAAACATCTCCCCAACATTAAAGGAATTATGCTGGCTGTCCCTTCTTGTTAAATAGCTATTCTTTGGTTTAAACTGCGTTTTGAAGGTCACATGACTGTTTTTCTCTCTACAGTGTTGCAAGCTCAAAAATTGAATTATCCAAGTCACGTGACGGGTATTTTGCAATTTAAGTTTTTACAACTTTCTAAATTTTATTTATCAATTTTCCAAAGTTTAAATTGCGTTTTACTCACGTCACTGTTTTTTACAATGTCAACTAGTCTTTACATTGTTGCCTGCTCAAAAATTGAATTATCAAAGTCACGTGACGTAGTTCTTAGAAATTTTACCACTGATAAATTTAAAATACTATACAGGGTAATTCAAATTCGACCCTCACCATTGGGATCTCAGAAACCATAAGAGATACGAGAAAGTTTAAATTGGGGCAAAGTTGCGCAATATAAAGCTCAACCAAATGCTGTTTTAAAAATTTTGATTTTCCGAGTACTTCCGAAGATATCCGAAAAAAACTGAAAATTTGATTTTTTGTTTTTATTTATTTCTAACCTTATTTGAAGAGATATCCCAAAACTAAAAGCATCTTTTCATTGCCACTTTTTCCTAGCTATTCGATGATGGATTCAAATTTGCCACACGACGTTTCGTTTTCTGTCAGTCATCATCAACTTTCTTTTTTCTTATGGGCGCCATATTGGATTTTTAGCCCACCAAATAGTACGTTTTATTCTGATTTTAGTGATGTATAATAACTTATGATTTGCTTCATAAATAACAAAATAATTCAATAAAAACAATTTTTACTTTAGTTATTGGCTTTGAGTTAATGGGCCCTTTTAAAAAATGTCATTGTTTGACAGTACTTGTCAAACACGATAATTCGGACGATCATTAGAGCGTCAATCATAGTTAAAAATGTATCTAGAAAATAAACCCCCGCAGAAAATATTATTATACAAGCATTGCTGAACTATTTAGGTTAATCAGAAAAAGAAATTTGTTAGCATTATCTCTAACTTAAAAGGCTTATTTATGTTTCCAAGAGAAAGATCATCATTTTAGGAACTTAATTTTTTGCCAAATTTCAATTTTTTATAATGTTAAGTGCAAGTTTATAGTTATTTATTTTGGAAGTGACAAACCATTTTTTATTCATTCATATTTATTCGAGTGAATAAACCGGTTTAAGTCACGTGTCTTATACAGTATTTTATTAAATTTCGACTTCTTATATTAAAAAAAAAAACTAAAATTACAGTTCTATTAAATTTGCACCGCGCCCCGTAGATGTAAGATTGATGTTTGTTTGTTTACATCTGTAAATAGGCGGATGTCATTCAGAGTGATTTAATAGTTACTTTGCAGCAAGTGACTTAAACCATTTTTTATTCACGAAAAGAACAACTAGGTCCACAAGCGTAGCGAGTGGCCTATAAGCTCTTCGAGTGAATAAACCGGTTTAAGTCACGTGTACACCTTTGTGACTAAGTATGTTCAGGCCAATTGCGTGTGACAAGTACTACCAAGTAATCTTCATAAAACGTCTCATTAACTCAAAGCTAACTAAGGTAAAATCTCTAAAAGCTCTAATGATCGTCCGAATTATCGTGTTTGACAAGTACTGTCAAATAATGACATTTTATGAAACGGCCCATTAACTCAAAGCCAATAACTAAAGTAAAAATAGTTTTTATTGAATTATTTTGTTATTTATGAAGCAAATCATAAGTTATTATACATCACTAAAATCAGAATAAAACGTACTATTTGGTGGGCTAAAAATCCAATATGGCGCCCATAAGAAAAAAGAAAGTTGATGATGGCTGCCAAAAAACGAAACGTCGTGTGGCAAATTTGAATCCATCATCGAATAGCTGAGAAAAAGTGGCAATGAAAAGGTGCTTTTAGTTTTGGAATATCTCTTCAAATAAGATTAGAAATAAATAAAAACAAAAAATCAAATTTTCAGTTTTTTTCGGATATCTTCGGAAGTACTCGGAAAATCTAAATTTTTAAAACTGCATTTGGTTGAGCTTTACATTGCGCAACTTTGCCCCAATTTAAACTTTCTCGTATCTCCTATAGTTTCCGAGATCCCAATGGTGAGGGTCGAATTTGAATTACCCTGTATATTTAATTTATCGACTGTTTCTTTAAGTGATTGGTTTCTTTATTTGACAGGTGTTTACTTGGTTACTATGACAGTTAGAAGATTCGTTTAAACGTTAAAATATAACCTGTAATTTCAGACAACCCTACAAAAAATATTTTTGTTTGTTAGACCTTGAAAACCTGACCTCAGAAAATCAATTTTAAGCTTTCGGCACAAGGTCAAATCAAGTGTCAAAAATTTGGAGGTATTTCAAGGTAATATGAGACATTTAAGGCATTATTACTATGAGGCATTTTGAGCAATAATGCTCGCTTAACCTCACCATGTTGTCTGAAAATTTAGACAATGGTAAAATTGTAAAGAATTACGTGACGTGACATTGATAATTCAATTTTTGAGCTTGCAACACTGTAAAGACCAGTTGACATTGTCAATAACAGTGACGTTCCCTTCAAAACACAGTTTAAACTTTGAAAAATTGAATGTGGTTTAAACTTTAGAAACTTGGTAAATTAAATTTAGACTATTTTAGACAGTTATAACGCTGAAATTGTAAGAGACACATCACGTGACTTTGATTATGCAATTTTAGAGCTTGCAACACTGACTAAAGTTCAGTTGACACCTGTCAAAAACAGTCACGTGACTGAAAATGTAGTTTAAATTTCTGAAAAATTGGTAAATTATTATAATAAATAATGAATATTGTTTCAACTTAATCTCATGTAACAAAGATTTTACCTTAATAATTACATGTGCGGTTAATTTGGTTATATTTGGTTATACTACAATGTATTCCTTAAAATATCGCAAAACTTCCTTTATTTAGGCTTTATTTCGCTCAAAGTTAAAATATCGCAAAACATTTTGAAATATCAGGTGTCTAAGAGCACCCTGGACACAGCAGATTAACATGGGAAAACGGTTTTGATTTTTTTACGCATGTATGGTTGATTTGATTGAAAAATCGTATTAATGAAAGTTGTTGTAGTATCACAAACTAGTTTTCTGTATTTTTTTCAGATCTCTAATGCCTGCTTTATACCTCTCAATTAACAATTAAACTAAACTTTCATTTAAACTAAAATTAATTTATCAAAGCTGAAAGTGAACTTACAAGCGAGCCCATTTATACTTTCAATTTACACTAAACTAAAATTAATTTTAAATTAAAGTTAAACCAACTTTATTAAAGTTCGGCTTAATTCGTTTAAATTCGTTGACTTTCGAAACTATCACTGTCATACTTGTCATCACTCATGATGTAAATTGCTGTCTTCTATTGCGATACGTAGTCTATTAGACTTGAATCGTCTATTTCCATAATTGGATTTTTTACCGAAAAAGTGGTTTAAGAACAAATTTTTTAAATTATTTTAATAAAAATTTTCTTTATCCACAAAACACGCGTAATGACGATGACAATAGAAACGTCAACGTCAAACGTTCAGTAAGTCAACACAGTCATTTATTTTTCTAATTATTAATTTGTAGTATAAACCTAAACAAGATTTCTTAGTTTAAATATTAATTTTAGTGGAAATTTAAATTTAATTTAATTCTTAAATGGGAGGTATAAAGCAGGCATAACTTGAGCTCTTTCGCCGTAAAATACAACAGCAACTGTATCAGCAACAATGACCTGTTTATCCGTTGCTCGACAACCGCTTATACAGTGCAGGCTAAAAGTTTAAATTTTCTCATTTTTGTTCGTGTTTTACGACAAAAGGGCTCAAGTTAGAGATCTGAAAAAAAATACAGAAGCATGTTATTTAAATTAGTATAGGTACAGGGTGTCTGAAAATGGATGTTTACAATCTTCCATTAACAATATTTTTGGATCTACGCTATCCATGGAATTTTGACATTTTACCCCTTATATTTTAGAAAATTTTATGTCAATCCTGTTGTCAACTAGTAACAAAAATGTTACTTTCTAATGATAAGTTAAATATGATGAAGTCTCAAGTGAAGTCTGCTTTTCTCTTGCAAAACTATAAAATCAAAATCTGTAATGAGTCTTTTTAGATATTTGTGTTCTTATTACCAAACTAGTTGTGAATCAAAAGTATTTATAACTGTTGTGTTAATAGTTTATCATAGGGTTTAAAAATCCATTTTATATTATAGTTTAAGTATACCTGTTTTTCAAACTAGATCAATGCAAATTTGCTAGGAAATTAGACTAGAACTGGTTCTGGTCTAGTTCTGGTTCTTTTGGAATTATTAACCCCTATTTGCACCATAGTACTTTACGCCTACCTAGCTTAAGTAAAGTTTGGTTCAGACTGTGACAATACAAGTGGAAAAAGTACACTTCTTAGGCTTGGTTTTTAAAGTACAAATGGCAGTTAGAATTCTTTGGAAAGATGTGCATTCATTGAGACTTAACATTTAACCAAAAAATATTTTAGTTGTTTAGTTGTTGTTTGAGTTGTAGTAGTAGTCCATGCTCTCAAAGTGGAGGTAAATGAATACAAAAGGGGGGGTGAAGAACACTCCAGCCTTCAGCCAACTCCACAACAAACTGTATTAAACCTCTAGTCAAAGAGGGTACGCTCGACTAGTTTTAAATACATAAGTACTCATCTTCAGGAGCTAGAAGCTATACAATCTACAAAATAGATCTTAAAAATTAGAGAAAACATACCTTATGATGTAATTTTTTTTTTCTTTCTAAATAGGGGAGACCGCGACACCCACGTTAAATTAAATTCAGACGCAGAAACATCCCTGGATGCGTCTAATAGTAGTTGAATAAAACTGTAATTTAGTTAACAATGTCATTTATAAATTATTTTTATCATAAGGTATGCGCCTATTTTACATCATACGGTATGTTTTCTCTATTTTTTAAGATCAATTTTGTAGATTGTATAACTTCTAGCTCCTGAAGATGAGTACTTATGTACTTGAAACTAGTCGAGCATACCCTTTTTGACTAGAGGTTTAATAAAGTTTGTTGTGGAAAAGGCTGAATGTTCTTCACCCCTCTTTTGTAAAAAAATATTAGTTTTGGTGCTTGAGTTTTTTTTTGGTCATTTTATTACACAGGTGTGGAAAATCCAAAACTGGCCATAGGAAAACTGTGTAACTGACTAAACTGACAGAGAACAATACTATATCTAGTAGGCTTTATAAGGTGCTATAACTCTGCTGCAGCATTGCCAGATTTGAACGCATCAAATGGATTAGTTACACTCAGTTACAGTTACATAATTTTATTATTGGACTATTAGACCGATCAAAATTATTTCGATGAAAGGAAGTTTATGTTTGGTTTGGTTACTGCATTTATTTAAAAAAGAAAAGAATAAATATTTGCTTTTTAGCTGCACCAATAGCATTCTAATTGCGCGTTTGCAACAGCTCTCTAAAGCTTTAATTTTTATCTGTCAAAAGTAAATAAATTCTAACAATCTAACGTCACAATTAAACAAAGCTACAAAGCAACCTGTCTTTTAACCAACTTTTTGACAAAACAGCAATAATTTGCCCTACCAAAAGTGACTCCAGAGAGTCCAGGCCCACCCAACTTAATGAAGTCGAACTGCTGGGGGGCCGACAAGGTATTAAGAACTTTTTTTTAAAATTAAAAACCGTTATTTTTTATTAAATTTATTTGTATGGTAAAACATTTGATTTTTAACTTGTGATTGATGTTTTAACCCACCCTGTAAAACGTGGTCTATAATAATTAATGTTCACCTAAAGTGAGTAAATTGAAATGTAATTTTACTAATCTCATTTTGATGGCAAAAAGAACTTACTTGTTTTAAATTCAACAATTGCAATAAGGTTTGTAAACTGCCAAACTGTCGAAAACGTCTACAGATATGAATTTGATTATTAAATAAATAGTGTTCTTCTTTCTTTATCGAATATCATTATTTTCCATTAAAATCACTGAATGTGCTAAGATTTATGATAAAACATAATATGCTTTTGTTTTAAAAGTTTTTTTGAGTCACTTAGGCCGCATTCGTTTTCGCGCTCCATGGAGCGAGCAGAGCTTTTTTGACGTCACGATGACGTAATTTGGGAAAACCATAATTTAACTATCAAATTACGTCATTGTGACGTCAAAAACGCTCTGCTCGCTCCATGGAGCGCGAAAACGAATGCGGCCCTGTTTATCGCAGTTTTTACTTAAATTGAATAGTTTTACGTGTAACCTTGCTAATCCCTTATTTCTTCCCGAAAGGATCTAAAAATTGTTGAATTGGAAACAAGAGTAAAATAAACCACATTTTAAAAATGTTGCAATAAATTTTGGTCTTTAATCGTCAAACTGGCGAAAACGTCTATAAATATTACCCACAAGACTTGATAAAGCTTATTGTGAAATCCAAAAAATGTTTTAACGACAAATGGCGTTAGAACGAATTTTTCATTGTTTGACTACACCTCAGTCACACCCTGTATCCGTGGCAACTTTTAAAAATATTATTTAGGTTTTTAGAAAAAAGAGGAAAAGATTTTAATCCTCAAAAAAATTATTAAAATCGAGTGAATCAATTTGAAGAAACAGCCGCTTAAAAAAGACCAAAAATTTTGCTGTCCCATCTTTTTTGACGAGCAGTTTAGTCTCCAAATGACCAATATATTTTTTTGGTTTTCTTTTAACATAAGGAAGTGTTGATTAGGTCAATATCACGGGACGGTTTGGCCGTTTCCCAATAATTAACGTCCTATGAGTCAAGACACATGACGTTAATTAATTAAAATACTTTTCTTTTTTTGCACACAATTTTCTCTCACTTTAATTATCTTTAGACACCCTATATGGTCTTATCGGTCATGGGGTGGCTTTCAAATTATGCAGCAGATCACATTAGACCTACAGCCAACTAAAATGACACATAAAAAGCTGCTGCCATAACTTGATTTGAGCTTGAGCACTATAATGTTGTCTTTCTCGGATTAATTAATATTTCTTTAAACACGGGTGGTCAATTGAAATTATATTATTTATATTTATTTATTATTAATTATTGCCCAAATTCGTGCCAAAATCGGTTGTTAAAACAAAACCAAAAAAAAATATTGGTTAAATTTAGTAAAGTAAAAATTAAAGTAAAAGTTCTTCACATTAGCAAAAAGCCAATAAATCAAGCCCATGGTTAGGTACATTGACGTTAGCATTGATGAAATAATACTGTTCAATAATACTGATAAACTAAATGCATCTATTCAATAAAGTAAAATTATAATTCACTTCATAGTTACATTGAGCAGACTTTCTGTTCTTTCAAACTAACTGTTCGTTTTAATAAAATGCGAGTGAAACGTAGTCACTCAAGTTTTAAAATTACGTTATCTTTGACGTGAATGCAGAATTCGTTGGCGTTTCCTATATCTTAAGAATTTTACAAATTTTTTGGATGTTTATTTTTATTTTGTTATTTCTTACAGTGGTAGCAGATCATCAAAAACTTTTAAACCAAAAAAGAATATCCCTGAAGGAACTCATCAATATGAACTGATGAAACATGCTGCCGCGACGTTAGGATCGGGAAACTTAAGACTAGCTGTCATGCTGCCAGAGGGTGAAGATTTGAATGAGTGGGTTGCAGTAAACAGTAAGTAAATTTATTAAGTATACACAATTTTTCTATGTTAGTTAGATCTATTTGAAGTTTTCATTAATATTGACATCTGATTGACATTCCTTAACGTTTAAATAATCATTTTTCAGCTGTTGATTTCTTCAACCAAATTAATATGTTGTATGGCACCATAACAGAGTTTTGCACTGAAGACAGCTGTCCCATAATGTCTGCAGGGCCAAAATACGAATATCACTGGGCTGATGGTCACACCGTTAAGAAACCTATTAAATGTTCTGCCCCTAAATATATCGATTATTTAATGACATGGGTTCAGGATCAGTTAGATGATGAAGCTTTGTTTCCTTCTAAGATTGGTAAGTTAAGAAACATACGAAACATCATAGGGCGCTTCCAGGAAATTGCAGCGCTTTAGCAAATGGAGTTTGTTGATTGGAAAATAAGTCGTTTTTAAACAGGTATGCTGCGGTTTCCCTACTGTCTAAACTAAAGACGCTGCTTTATTAGTATTTCCGGAAGTTATTAAATTAACTACTATCGCCGCCCATTATCATTATGTAAAAGCACTAAGTAATTGTTTACGTGTTTTATTCTTAGATACTTTTTCGTTATTCTACCTTAGTGTTATTAGGCATTCGATGCTCTGTTGAATTTTTTAATAGTTTTTACGGTTATGTATTTTAATGAGCACGTACGGCAGAACACGGTGTGATGTGATCGTACGTCACGGGTGATTTAGATTTACGATCAACGCACTCAATGTATAAAGTGTAAAGTTTTTCTAAAAGATATTCATTAAAAGGAAGTGTAAATCTTATTTAAAAGCTTTGAAAAACTGAAATGATACGTATGATCAATCACACTATAGTTATTTAACTAGCATGTGCGGAAAGTGGTAGTTTCCCACACGAGACTGCAGTTGCCCTACCGACGCAACGCAGATTTAGCAATTAAAGGGCGGTTTGTCCCCTCATATTATTTTTTTTAAATATACATTTAATTAAAATGTAATAAATGACCAGTTCGGCTTCGCCTCAAGCTGCAATTTTCATGTGCAACGTGCAATGTGTACTTTCCGCTCTTAATATAGAATATACTATTTCATTGCCACTTTTTATCAGCTATACGATGATGGTTTCGTATTTGACGCCCGACGTTTCGTCTGTCGGCAGTCATCATCAACATTTTTTTTTCTTCTTCTTCTTCTTTAGCCTATGTCCATCCACTCCTGAATGTAGGCCTCTTCCAATGATTTCCATGTCCGTCTATCCAGGGCAGTGTGAAACCAGTTTCTTCCTGCTATCTTCTGGATGTCATCCCGCCATCGCTTTGGGGGTCTCCCTGCATTTCTTTTTGTGGCTCTTGGGCGCCACTGCATTATTTTATTAGTCCATCTAGATGGATCCTGCCTTGCAACATGACCCGCCCATCGCCACTTTAGTTCGGCTGCTCTTCTCATAACATCGGTTACCCTTGTTCTTTTTCGGATCTCTTCGTTTCTTATTCGATCTCTGAGGCTGATTCCCAGCATGGCGCGCTCCATGGCTCTTTGAGTTGTTCTGAGCCTCTCTGCACTTCTCTCTGTAAGTGTCATAGTCTCCAGTCCGTATGTTGTTACGGGTAAAATGCAGGCCTCATAGACTTTCCGCTTAAGGTTGATTGGGATACTTTGGGATTTCAGAATGTAGCCTAGCCTACCGAATGCTGCCCAGCTGAGTCTTTTTTTTCTTATGGGCGGCATATTCAATTTTTAAACGTCAAAATAGTACGTTTAACTCTGATTTCAGTGACGTATGACAACTTATGATTTGCTTCATAAATGACGAAATAATTCAATAAAAACTAATTTTACTTCAATAAGTTGGCTTTGAATTTTTATGAACATTACTTGACAGGATCTGACAAACTCGATTATTTAGACTGCACTAGTTTCAATTAATTTTTTTTTCAAATGAAAAGTTTTACTACTCACTTTTACACATTATTTTTATTTTAAGATCTATTAAAAATTTATAACAAGCACTTTAAGAGCAAATCAACGGACTTTTAGGTTTCTAAGTGAAAGGTCATCATTTTGAAAACTTCAGTTTTTATTAGTTTTATTTTTTCTATAACGTTAAGTGATTAACCACCAAGATTAACCTTGGTTTTTTAGAAAACACCAAATTTTAGCAGAAATGAAACTTTTTCCTAGGATACTATACTGACCGTCGCCATGTTGGATTTAAACCTGTCAAGGTGGCCATTTTTACTAATTTTGGCATTAAGAACACGAATTCGGTGTACGTTCTGCTGTAACTGCCGCCGTTTTGTCACCGACTTTGAAATTATAGCATTTTGGCAGTTTTCAAACATGGCACCCATAAAAAATGACATTTTGACAAATGACACTTTGCCTCACATATCTACCGTTATCCTAAACTAATAAAGGCAGTTGAAGGCAGCAAAAGAAGATGATTTTCAAAATTCAAATATTTTCCAAAAAAAAATGTTGGGTACTACCTATAAAAACGTCAAAAATAGTATATTCTATATTAAGAGCGGAAAGTACATATTTGCCGCTTGCACATAAAAATGATTCATTTTCTGCTCTCGCGCGGCTAATAACCACTTTCTGCTTTTAAATGGAAGCGGACATGAGGTACTTTCAAAGTCAGTCGTCGAAAATCTTGTTTTTTTATTTTTTAAGGTCAGCCGGTGAGTTGTATGAAAAAATGTTATATTTAATAAAAAGAGCGTCTCTTTGAGGGGCATACATTGTACAAATTTCACACTGCTCACTGAAACCGTTTTCGAGAGATTTAGCCAAATGTCCGTAAAAAGGTAATCAAATTTGACGCCCTCTAGCGGCCAAACGGGGCAACTTAACAGTGCGCGCTCAACGTCACGTGATAGCTCCATTCATTAGCTATCTACGATCATATGATATGTCTACGGAATGTTTCAAATAATCAATTCATTTTTGGAAAAATGCACCGACATTTTCTTCAAATGAAGGGTTTTCTTGGCCTACACTGACCGCCGCCATATTAGATTTAGACGTGTCAAGGGGCCATTTTTAACTAATTTTGGCATGGAGGACATGAATTTGGTGTCCGTTTTGCTGTAACCGCCGCCACTTTGTCATTGACTTTAAAATTAGGGCATTTTTGACGGTATTCAAAGACAGTTAGTGCAAAATTAATTTTTATTGAATTAATTTATCGTTTATAAAGCAAATCATAAGTTGTTGTCACTGAATACACACATCACTGTATTCAGAATAAAATGCTGTAATTGGTCGTGTAAAAATCCAATATGGCTCCATAAAAAGTAGCAATGAATTTTTTTTTCGGTTTTGGGATATCTCTGCAAATAAGGTAAATAAATAAAAACAATAAATCAAAATTACTTAAAAGAAAAGAAAGTAAGAAAAAAAGGAAGTACTTGGAAAATCGTAATTTTTAAAACCGCATTTGTGCAACGTAGCCTCAATTTAAACTTTTTCGTATCTCTTATAGTTTCCGAGATCCCAATGGTGAGGGTCGAATTTGAATTACCCTGTATACCTATACAGGGTGTCCCACGACGAAAGACCTCGATTGATATTGGAAAAAGTATAAATAGGATGTATATGCCACTAAAAAAAATGAAAAATCTCAAGTTTTTTAAATAGAAACCCACATTTTTTATGACGGAATCATTTTGAGCATTAAAAATTACTATAAGTTTCAATTTACTTGCCTATACCTAAATCCAACCCATTTCGTTTTATTTGAGAATAAACATTTTTTTATTAGGCTGCATGCTCGGCTGCATGGTTGGAATTAGCTGGTACTCTAGTTGGCCATGCTTTTGACACACGGTGATATTGGAGACCTGCAGGGCATGTTAATAACACTAGTTTTGAGTGTTTTGACAACTGCAAATATGCCGTCGCGGTTACGTTATTCAAACCAAGATTGCTTAAATCTGTTTATTATTTACGGAAAATGTGATAAAGTTGTGAGTAGAACATGTGAGGTATTTGCCGCTCGTTATCTAGAAAAACCAAATCCATCACCAAAAGCTGTCAAGCAAATAATTGAAAATTTTAAGAATACGAGATATGTGAAGATAAAAGCTATTAAAACAAAACCAATTCTTAATAATACAAATGTAGAAATTGCAATTTCTAACCAACTTTTGTGTACAATGCCCTATTCCTATCTCTAGCCGTTTTCGAAATATTTGATGTTTTTCCAAAAAAGTTATAGTTGCATTGCTCAACATATTTTTGTACTTATATTAATAATTAATTTAACAAATGTTCGAAATTTCGACCTTCAGCTTCGTGACACTTTGCGCACCTTAGGATCAGCTGCTCATGGGTTGCTGCTCTTATTGCGTTTGGGCTTAAACCACGAAACGCGTTTCTCACTCTTTCAATACAATTTTCCTTTGTTGTTAAAGGAAGATTGTAAACTTCATCTTTAATTGCCCGTCATACAAAATAATCTAAAACTGACATGTCTGGCGAGCGGGGTGGCCATTGAAACGGTCCGTTGTTAGCAATCCACCGGTCGTCAAACGTAGCTTGTAGAAAATTATTGACAATATGACCATTATGAGGAGGTGCGCCATCATGCTGATAAATTACCCGTCTTCTGTCGGCTAGAGGTAAATTATCCAAGTATTCCCTTTCTAAATCTTGAATTATAGCTAGATATCGATCACCTACAATAAAAACATAGCATTAAATTAAGTTTCAGAACTTCACAATTTGTCGTTTAACATCGTCGATATACCGTTTAAATTTTCTTCATAAAAACGTATCATAACAATTTGGTCATTCCTCACAGCACAATAAACATTAAAACTCCAGATTTCTTGAACATTTCTCTCTCTAATTACGTGTGGATTTATGTCACACCAGTAGTGTGAATTATGTCTATTGAACATTCCATTTTTAGTGAATTTGGCCTCGTCGCTCCAAATAATATTATTCAAAAACAATTCATCTCCATAGTGACTAGTCAGCAAAAACTCACTAAAAACAACTCTCTTCGGAAAGTCAACCTCTTTTAAGTGTTGCACTAATTTAAATGAATAAGGGTGAAATTTATGTTTCTTCAGCATCCTCTGAATTGAGCTTTTGGATATTTGCAGTTATCAAAACTAGTGTTATTAACATGCCCTGCAGGTCTCCAATATCACCGTGTGTCAAAAGCATGGCCAACTAGAGTACCAGCTAATTCCAACCATGCAGCCGAGCATGAAGCCTAATAAAAAAATGTTTATTCTCAAATAAAACGAAATGGGTTGGATTTAGGTATAGGCAAGTAAATTGAAACTTATAGTAATTTTTAATGCTCAAAATGATTCCGTCATAAAAAATGGGGGTTTCCATTTAAAAAACTTGAGATTTTTCATTTTTTTTAGTGGCAAGTTTATGATTTTTTTTTGACGACCCTGTATACAAATGAGTCGTTACGCACCCTCAGTTTAATAAAACGATCCTTTATTTACAATAACCCAAAGTTTCATTGCAAAATGAAATACGGTTTTAACATAGTACAAAAATATGTTGAGCGTTGCAACTGTCACTTTTTTGGAAAAACATCAAATATTTCGAAAACGGCTAGAGATAGGCATAGGGCATTCTATACAAAAGTTGGTCAGAATTTTGTGAAGAATCCAAATATGTAATAATATATAGGGTGTTCTATTTAAAATAAGAAAGTTGTGATCGACTTCCGGTATAAGCGGAAGTGCAACCATCTTAAAAATATTTTAGTTGGATTGGGCATGCCCACATCAGTATCCTACCAAATTTTCAAAACTCTCCTATTTATACTTTTTCCAATATCAATCGAGGTCTTTCGTCGTGGGACACCCTGTATACACACGACATACTTATATTGTAGTAAATGTTTAAAAACAGAAATTTTTTATAGTTATACCTATTTGATTATGAGTTCCATTTAAAATAAGAAAGTTAGGTCAATTTTTGAGAAAACGGAAGGCAGTAGCAAGAAACTAAGCACGCAACTGGAATCACACCGAACAAGTGCCTTAATATTGTTTGTGTTTCACTTAGATATTTCAATAAACCAAAAAGTTGGGAAGAGTTTTCAGTTGGCGAAAAACGCCCTTTAGCGCCGCAAACTGACAAGAAATCTAAATACGGTTTTTGCCATAATTTTTTTTTCAAAATCGAGCCCTACACCAGCATACTAGTTTTTTCCTATCCTCCAAATTTATTTGTAAGATAATTTTAATAGAAATGGCAGAATTGACCAATAGTAGCGTGGAATTTCACGGTTTTCATGAAAATTATCTTTGGAATAAAATTATTCGGAACTGAAAATACCGGCTCTAAGTGATGTAAACGTTTACATCGCTACAAACAATTACGTTTTCGGTACTGGTAATGAAAAATACTATTTTTTTCTGCTGCCTACGCCAAATCTTTCCAAAAACTCCAAATGGCAGAGACACAAAACAGGATGGCCCTCAGTCCGGGACACCCTTTAAATGGCGAGAGGGTGCAAAGAATCGCCCCGTTGAAAATTTACAGAAATAATCTACGCATTGCGACATGGAACGTGAGAAGTCTTTTTAGTCCAGGAAAATTGTCAAAAGTCGTACAAGAAATGCACAGACTAAACATAGACATACTGGGCCTTAGCTAAGTGAGATGGCCTGGATCAGGCACACAAAAAACAAACAATGGACGCATATATTTTTCTGGAGGAACGGACAGAAAGCACCAATATGGTATTGTTGTGCTCTTTACGGACAAAGTGTCACAATCAGTCAAGGACTTTTTACCTATGAATGACAGAATTATGATGATGAAACTAGAAACAACTCACAGAATGATGAACATCATTCAAACTTATGCCCCCACGAACGACAGACCCGACGGTGAAATTGAGCAGTTTTACAGCAATCTAGAGGAGATCATGCGCACTACCAAAAAAGGGGGAAATAACAATAGTACTTGGCGACTTAAATGCCAAAATAGGTGAAGGAGCGGATGGCAATCACGTGGGAGCTTATGACCTTGCCGTGTGAAACGAGAGGGGTGACAGATTGATCAGTTCTGCAATGAACAGAATCTCATAATAACTAATACTTTTTTCAAGCTACACCCTAGGCGACTGTATACATGGACCTCCCCTGGACACCGAAAAGAATAATATAATCAGAAACCAGATAGATTACATTATGATCTCACCAAATTTTAAAAATTATATTAAGTCTGTAAAAACGTATCCCGGTGCAGACATCGGCAGCGACCACAATCCGGTGGTAATGAGACTCAAAATGCAGCGCTTTCGAAAGGTACAAAAAACACAGTCATGCAAAAAGATAGATGTTTACAAACTTAAAGACCAAGACATAAAATGTGTTATAAGAGAAAGACTTGAGAACAAGATGAAAAAAATCGAAAAGTCAGCGTCAGCAGAGGTGAAAAAGGTTTGGGGCAACATAAAAACTGCTATAATAGAAACTCAAGAACAAGAAATTGGTCACGTGGCATACAGTAAGAGGCAGGAATGGATGACTTCTGAAATATTAGATCTAATGTCAGAAAGGAGGACACAAAAACAAAATCCAGTGAACTACAAAAAACTTGACAGGGCAGTTAAGAACAAGTTCAAAGAAGCAAACGAAAAGTGGCTATCAGAGAAATGCTCTGAAATCGAAAAACTCCAAAGTAAACACGACTCTTTCAACTTACACAAGAAAGTCAAAGACTTGACCAATCGAAACAAAAAACAATAGATCAGATGTGCAATCAATAACGAATGATCAAATAAATGAAAAAGGACCCGATATAACAAAAGAAGAAGTCATACATGCTACAAAAGCCCAAAAAGACAGAAAAGCAACTGGTTCAGATGGGACTCACGCAGAAGTATTAAAATTTATAGCAGACGAAGAAGGAGCCGGAATTAAAATATTAACTTCATTACTTAACACTGTTTATAAAACAGGCATCATACCCACAGATTGGCTCAAGTCAACGTTTATAACAATCCCAAAGAAAAACAACGCATCAAAGTGTGACGACTATCGATTAATTAGCTTGATGTCTCATGTTCTGAAGGTATTTCTGAGAATTATTCATACGCGCATCTACAAAAAATGCGAAAGCCAAGTGAATCGTTGTCAGTTTGGATTTCGGAATGGTGTGGGTGCACGGGAGGCACTGTTCTCTTTGAACGTCTTAACTCAAAGATGCAAAGATATGAACGTGAATGTATATGCATGTTTCCTTGATTACAAAAAAGCGTTTGACTGCGTTAAGCACGACAAACTAATAGAGATTCTTCAAGCTACGGGAATAGACAAAGAAGAAATCATAATTATTTCACAGTTATACTGGCATCAAACGGCAGAAGTTAAAGTTGAGCAATCAACATCAGAGGCAATAATAATAAAAAGGGGAGTGAGGCAGTTATTCTGAAACTATTTTTAGAGAAGCGCTGCAGGTGATCCAAAGAGGAATCAAAATCAATGGACTCATTGTTAACAATCTGAGATACGCCCATGACTGTGTTGTGCTGGCAGATAACCTGGCCGATTTACAAGACTTAATGAACCGTATAGTAAGCCACAGTGAACGGCAAGGACTATTCACGAATGCGTCCAAAACTAAGCTTCTTGTTTTTTCAAAGACGAACGTAGTTGCCAATTTGTCCATTAACAATATACAGTTAGAACAAGTAAATTCATTCAGATACCTAGGGACTATCATTAATAATCAGTGCGATCTCAAGATCGAAATAAAAGCACGAGTTGAGCAGGGCAGAAAAACATTTATTGATATGAAGCAATTTTTCACGAGATCCGAACTGAGCCTAGAACTTCGAATGCGCATGATCAGATGTTATATATTTTCAACCTTGTTATATGGTAGCGAAAGATGGACTCTCGATGCGACTACAGAGAAAAAGCTGGACGCTAATGAAATGTATTTATACCGCCGTATGTTAAAAATATCGTGGGTGCAGAGAAACTTGCAAGTCCTTGCGCGGATGGAAAAATCAAAAGAACTGATGCTGATCGTTAAGGAAAAAAAAACGGGATACATAGGCCACATAATGAGAGGCGAAAAGTATGAACTCTTAAGACTGATCATTGAAGGAAAAAGATCAGTGGGAAGAAGACAAAACTCCTGGCTGAAAGACTTAAGAAGATGGTTTGGATGTACCTCAATTGAAATCTTCAGAGCTGTTACATCCAGAATAATGATTGCCAATTGGATCGCCAACCTCGGGCGGGAGACGGCGGATTAAGAAGAAGCCTTCGCCACCATTCGTATCAGTCACTCATTCATCCAATTAATGACAATATTTGGTTGGTAGCCTCATAAAACACTTATAAAACACACACACGATTGTCATTCTGAGACGTATTATTTTCGATTTAAAAAAGTCGTATTTTGTACAGGGTGGGTCAAATTGGATGTATTTAAATGGGAAGTGTTCTTATTAATAGAGATAGGCGAAAACACTGGACTGGTGCCTGAAGCTCAAACTTAATGGCAAAAACCGTTTGTTAATATCTGTCACCGTTTGATAGGTGCTTCTCAAAATTCGTACTTTTCTACAAAACTGTCTAGCGTCTTTTAGGTGCGTTATTTTTTATTTCTGAAAATATATTTCTACAGCAGCTTTTTGCGTAGAATCCAGTAGTGTAAATAAATGTGTAAGTAAATTTTTTTGTGCGTATCTCAAAAACCGTGTCTAATAGAAAAAAGCTATTTACACTACTAGATTCTACGCGAAAAGCTGCTGTAGAAATGTATTTTTAGAAATAAAAAATAATGCATCTGGAAGTTTTTAAGAAAAGTACGAATTCTGAGAAGCACCCTATATCTGTCAAACGGTGACAGATATTGACCAACGGGTTTCGTTATTAAGTTTTGTATCAAATTTCAGCTTCAGACACCGACATCAGTTTTTGTCTAATTCTATTAATAAGAGCACTTCCCATTTAAATACTTCCAGTTTGGCCCACACTGTACGGGTGTTTCAAAAGCCGTTTACGCGGCAGTTTTTCGGAAACTATACATAGTAGGACTTCAGGAAAAAAAATCTGTCTAGTAAATGTGGGCACGAGAAAATGTTGGAAATAATTTTCAATTTCCTATATCCAGCGCTAGAGGGAGTTTCGATACCACTAAAATGAGAAGTACCCAAAAACTCTGAAAATTTAAATGGAATGATATAGCAAAAATACGATGAACATAATTGCCTGTTCTCGACGAACAATTTTGCTATGTAACTTTTTTTTTCTATCTTCATATAAAGTGGTGAGAGTGGTCCAAAATTTGGTTTGAAAGAAATGAAATATCTCGAAAACGGCTGATCGTAGAGGAGGCTTCGTTTTGGCGGCAGTTCTAGCCTTTTCAGTGTAAACAGTGGTGTATTAAGCTAGTTCACTTTAGTTTTGGTACTCTTGGAAATGTGTACCGAACATTTTGATACGACCAATTGCTCTGTGGAGTGGTGTACATACTTTAGTAGACGAATAGAAAATCGATAAGTAATAATATTAATAAATAATAATCGATAGAAAACCTATACTATAAGCTGTGTTTATTTGTTTAATGTTTATTACAACTTTGACAACTGTCATTGACTTTTTCCTTGTTTAGTCGGCGTTGCGGTCTTTCCGGTAGAGGTCATTTTTCCAAAATTTACGCTGGTAAAGGAAGCTTTGGCTAAATTTCAGCCAATGCTTCGTTATCCGTTTTCTAACCTGTTAAGCAATTAATCAATATACTTGAAGGAACAGAAAAAATATAGTACTTGAAATGTACCTGAAGAAATAGTATAGTTTATACGAAGTCAGTTGGGACAGGTCAAAATACGGGGTTCGATCAACACACCACATAAAGCACAGGAAAAAATGAGTAAATTTGTATGTGATTGTTCCCCGTAGTAATTTACGAGGAGTCAACGTGGACTTGACGAGTAGGTGTCACAAATAATTTTAGGCGTAAGCACCTTAGACCGTTTAATTGGTCACCGGACAGTTCTTATTGGTCGGCGGCGTAAAATCTATTTTTAGTTTCTTCCTATGCTTTCTTAAGACAATCCTATCTTGTCCCATGCTCAACAAAGACGCCGACTATTTTGGTGTTTTCAGTAGTTTCAACTGACTTCGTATATACTATACCTTGTAGGAAAATCATGGTCGGTGCTTGTTCAATCAATTTGCATCGTCGCGTTTGCCTGGTTGGTGTAGATCGCGCATTAAACACAATATTAATTGCTATTTTAGAACAAATTGAAACATAAAACGTAAAATTCTGTGTTACATTTCATAAAAATTATTTGCAATTACACAGCATTAACTATAGGTTTTTCGTTTCAGGTGTGCCTTTTCCCAAAAACTTCCAGTCAATCGCCAAAACGATTCTGAAACGACTTTTCCGCGTTTACGCGCACATCTACCATCAGCACTTCAGCGAAGTGGTTCAGTTGGGCGAGGAGGCGCACTTAAATACGTCATTTAAGCATTTTATTTTTTTCGTGCAAGAATTTAGTCTAATAGAGCGACGAGAACTTGCGCCGTTGCAGGAACTCATCGACAAATTAACCGCTAAAGAACAACGATAAAGTTGACACTGCGGCTGAAACCATTAATTTATTAACTTTTTTTTCTCGGATATTACTCGTTATTGGAGGGAATTTTGACACTGATTTTAGACTGCAATGTAGGTAAGTTGTTGCAAATTACAATTGCCAGTGTATTGTTGTCCTAAATTCTGACTTATTTTAATTCTAATTTAAACGGCTTTTTAATCAATCTTTTTTTACCTTCTGTTAGTATTTTTTGGTAACAAAGTAGGTATCAAAGCGACTTGACGAAACATATGAAACGAATGCGAGTTGGTACGCTTCGTATATTTAAAGTAGAGCACATACAGGGTGTATCGTTTTGGTCTCGTAATTAGGTGTCTTATTAATAAGAATGTCTCTCCATTTTAGTGTTTAAATTATGTTCTCTATTGGTCCATAACCTAAACCAAAGGAAACATTTGCGTTTATTCATTAAGTATAATTACTTGCAAAGGGAAGTAGTAACAAAAAAAATCATAAAAACGATGTAATATAAATAAAGAAAATGCACCTTACAATTGTAAAATTGTACCAATAATTGTATTATAAATGTATTTTCATACGACTGCTTTCACAAAGACCAAATATTTTTGACACATCATCTTGTATTAAATTAACGTAAATGCATAGTCGACTATGTTTATCACTAGATACTTTGAAGTGGAAGTAAGTGTGGTCATAAGCAAGCAGTAAAGCAGCCTTATATTTGCCCACTCCGAGTGATATTTTTATTGTATTTTGCAATATTTCGCTGTAGGGACATATATTTTTAAGTTGTACGCATAGTGATATATTTCATACGGTTTTTAAGTTAATTTGTGTTTTTATTAACATTTCAATTAGGACATTTTGGATTCTGTTAAGCTCGCATACATCTTATGCAGAGCAACGGTATTTTCGTTGTTATTATTTGTATATACATATTTTATTAAAGTCTTTTTAGAAGTATTTTACTGCGTGTTTGTTACCTGTTTATTTTAAGGCTATGCGCGCACGCGAATTTTGGAATCTTTAATTTGTTTCAAAATTACGTGTCAAGGGCTGTAAGAGATACTGTCACGTTTAGGGGTGCGTAGTGAGGGATGGTAGAGAAACTACTCAGGTCACAGGTAAGCCTCGTTTATTGTAAAAGTGATTAAATTAAGGAATATAGTGGAGTTAATCTTACCCTCAGATTAGAAGGGCCAATACTGCCGTATTCACCGGCGTCTTCATGAAACCACGGGGAGGGCGAGTCTAATTCAGCCGTTCAGCTACACCGTAAAGGGGGACATGCAAGGTGTTCTTGTACGGTGTGACCAAAGGACCAATTAGTAAACTGATAGGGTTAAGGGTTCTAACGGTCACTTTAAGTTGCGAGAGAACCCTTCTCTTCTCAGCCTGGGATCCTAAGAGGGTAGCGAAAATGCGAGTGTTCATCTATTACATCTTCATTCCGAAAAAAACGTTAATTACACCTTTCGACAGGCGCCTGCTACACCTACAATAAAGACCACCTGAGATATGAAAATAATAATCTAAGTGATTATATCGAAATTTTGTGTAATAGTTTAGGCCTACCTATAGCTAACAGCCACTTGGAATCATCTACTTCTTTTAAAAACTAAAATGTTTTCTCTGAGTAAACACATTAGATTTCTTCGCCTTATACCCATCGCTGCATCTTTTTAAATACGCAATCAAACTGCAATAACCTTTAATGTCTATGCCTTTCTTCAGAGACAGCTCCGCTCTCAACATTGTATAAAGTGACCATAATGTTGAAGATTTAAGATACCTCTTTTCCTCGAAGTAAGCAAGCATAACTTTTTCATTTATGTGTTTCACCTTTTTTGATTTAAGCCATATTTCAAATTTTTCGTAAGCTGTATCGTACAGCGACTTAGATCTCTCGGGAATGAGAGTCAACACAAGTTTTCTTGCAGCCTCTTCGATATCCCTGGGTAATTCTGATTCTAAATTGTTCATTTTTCAGTTAAATTATCGCATCACCATAGATATTTCATTTGGAACAACTGGTGTGGGATTGGGAGGTAGGCATAGATGTTGGATGTGGATCTATAATTTACTTAGTTTGTACCACTTTTGACTACCATCCAAACTTAGAAAAAATCATGTATAAAACACGTTTCAAAAATGTCTAATTGTGTAACTCACTTAAATTGCAGGAACTCGCTCGTTTGCTCGTCCTGCAAACATTCATTCGTTACACAAAATCGCACTTCGTAACTGGTTATATAAATAGCTATTGCTGCTTGTACTAAAAAGTAGCAGCAGCAAAAGTTTGTTATTTTAAATGGAACACCATGTAGTTTCTTATAAATTGAGAATTGCAATCTGTTTCTAATCATTTTTTGTTAATACTGTCACACCCGTGTTAATAGTTACGGTGCACACCCAGTAACCAGCATAGTCAGCAAGGTTAACAAAATGAGGTCGCTGACGAATATAAAAGATGCACCGCAGCTCGACTAAATCACCGAACTCTGGGGTCTTCCCCAGGAGGTTACTGACTGACCTCTGGATTAGTCTGGGTACTCTTGTTTAACGTAAACGTGGAGCATTGTGTGACCAAGTGCCACACTCGAGTATCAGCCCTAGCAAAGGAAATAGTGTGGGCGAGCAGGAAGAATTGCCGCACCTACTTACCTCCCGTTGCTATAGTACCACAACGTCTTTACCGGCCCGGTGAATGCCCTCGGACAAGAGTCTAGGGTTCATTCATCCCGCTAAAGCGTTCGCCCTCCGTGAACCCTACCACTTTCTCTGTCCAGCATCCCCCATCATGATATACGCCGTGTTGGCAATCTGGGGGTAAGAACATTGTAACTATTATTGTCTTAATTTCTTAAATAAAGTGGGTTACCGGTGGATTCCTTAGTTTTCTTCCCTTTGAGCTACCCCTTAACGCGACAATACGAATTTAAGTCTTTCTTTTCCGCTTTCCGAGTTTTTGCTATATTTATTGATTTTTTTTATTGAAAACACTGCAGCAATAAAATTGTTCTCTTTCGTTTCTATTCTCTTCTTGATGATCTTGATTCGTAGAAGAAATAGAAGAAAACATGTATACAAGGCTATGTGTATACGTGAAATCGTTATTCTCTTATCTCAAAACTTTGAGAACGGTATTACGAAGGCGTAGAAGGGCCACGAAATTAAAAAAAATTACCAATACTGTTTTGTTTGATACAATTTTAACCTATAATTGCATGTCGGAGGTACAATAGAAGGTAGGATAACTGCAGAAGCTGAAGAACTTTTCGAAAGTAGTTTTAATTTTTTTGCTAATTTGTCTTATGAGATAACTGAAAATAAATGACACTTTGACATTGCTACATTTCCGCCTCTGCAATGTGGAAGCATCATATTTGATATCCAACGTTTCGTTTTTTAGTTACTATTGTTACAAAGGTCTCATAACCAGATTAAGATTTCCTGATTTCCTGACAAAGTGCACAACTTGGCAACACCGCATCCCAGGGGTGTCCCAAACTTACCCCCCTAATACGAAGTCTCAACCCTCTAGGCCTTAAAATAAGGGAGTTACCCATTGATTTTAGTGTTTTAAAAGTGATTTCTAGTGTTGTAAATTATTGTGTATTTAGTAAATAAAGTTTGTTGAGTTTATTCAAACGCTCACTTATCAAAAAGAACCCAGTAAAGTGTAACACTATCTTTTTAACTTTTAATTTTCTTATGGGCGCAATGTTAGATTTTTTTATAATTGAATTGGAAGTTTTAGTAAATCAGGAAAGACTCAGAAGAGTGCCATAAAATAACATAAATCAGTTAGGAATTTAGAACGAACGCTGTGACGTCATTTGACAGTGTCACATTCTATTCGGTTTGAAAATGACAATGATGGCATGTAAATAAAAATCGATTTGTGCACGACGCGACGTTAAAATAAAATTAAGGTAAACTAATTTAGTACTAAGAAACATCAACATGTGTAATGGCATGTGGACATTTATGCAACCGAATTTTCTATTAAGTTTAGTTAAGTTAAATTAAGAAGTTGGTCAACTTTCTTAACTTAATATTAATTTTGATGCTTGTAGCGCATGGCCGGAATAGGATTTGGACAAATGTTTTGCGACATGCCCAATTACAATTAAAAAATTAAAAAATTAAAAATTCTTCTCTCTTCTTCTTCTTTCAGCAGCCCTTTTGCATTCACTCCTGGACATAGGCCTCCCCTTGCTGCTTCCATTCGGATCGGTTCATTACCATCTGGTGTCATTTTCTTCCCGCTATTTCTTGTATATCGTCGATCAATCGTTTCTGTGGACGCCCCTTCTTTTATGTCGCCCTGGACGCCACTGTACTATACATCTTGTCCATCTGTCATTGTCTTGTCGTGCCATATGCCCCACCCAACGTCATTTCTGACGTGCGATGTGCTCTATAACATCGTCGACTTTTGTTATTTTTCTAATTTCCTCGTTCTGTATATGATCCCTTAGGCTTACCGCCAACATAGTTTTTTTGATTGCTCGTTGTGTTGTTCTTAGTCTATTCGCGCTTTTAACTGTGAGAGTCATTGTTTCCATACCATAAGTCAAGACTGGCAATACACATGTGTTGAAAAACTTTCTTTTTTAGGTTGATAGGAAGTGTTGGATTTCTTAATGTTGTTCCCAATTTTCCTACAGCAGCCCATGTTAGTCAAATACGCCTTGTTATTTCGGCTGTTTGATTTTCTTTGCCCAGCGTGATGGCGTGTTTTAAATATATGTAGGTATTCGTTTACTTTCTCTATTTGTTGTCCTTCTAAGTTCGCCGGGATCTGGAGTCAACAGTTTGGTTTTATCGATGTTCTTGTTTAAACCGATTTTCCCGACTCTCTTTAAGTCTGCCAACATTTCGTTAAGTTCTTGCTTCGTACTGCTGATTAAAACTATGTCGTTGGCGAAGCGTAAATTGCTCAGATATCCATCATCCACGCGTAGACCGTTTTTGTCCCAATCTAGTCTTTCCCAAAGCTCAACAGAATCAAAAGCCTTGTTAAAATCTATAAAAGCGAGATGAAGATGCTCTACGGTGGTATGTCCCTTGCGAAAACCAGCCTGATCCACTCGACTGATGTTGCTGAGCTTATAAAGAAGGGACAATAAGCTTATTGGGCGAAAGTTGCTGAGATTTAATTTGTCTCCCTTTTTGTGTAACAAGATGACTTGAGCATTTTGCAATGTTCTTGAAATATTACCGATGAAGACATTTGTTCATTAAGATTTTCCATTGTGGTTGTGCCTCCCAGTTTTATCATTTCACTAGTGATTTTATCTTCACCAGGAGCTCGACCATTTTTTAGTTGGCTTAGGGCTTCCTCAGTTTCGATGGAGTTTATGTCAGGGATTTCTTCTGAGCCGACGTTCATGATCTTACATTGAGTACTAGCGTTCTCTATTTCCGGTGCAATTGATGCATATAGGTCTTTATAATATTCTTAGATTATATTTACTATCTCGTCACTTTCGTTTTTTTTCTTCGCCGTCTTTGTTCTTCATTTGATAAATGCGTGCTTGTCCATTTTTATCAAGTGATTTCAGCACTCTCATATTTTTATTGTTTTCTATTACGGACTCTATCATGCTGTCGTTGTGATCCCTTATGTCTCTCCTTATACTCCTTTTAACTTTTATGTTAAGTTCTCTATAGTTAGGGTCACTTCTATGTGTGTTTTTTCTTATATTCATGAGGTCTATTGTTTTTTTTTTAATTTTACTGCATTTTGGTTTTTCCCCCGAACAAATCTGTTTTGTCGCTGTCTGCATGCGGTTTCTTATTTTTTGTTCCAATTCATCCAGGTTCATTTCGGTCATCTGGGAAATAGAAGAGAGTTTGCTTTTAATGTTCCTTTGATAGGTGTCGATATTTTGTTGAAGCTCCAGAATTATTGGAAATATTTTTTGATGTATTAGTTTCTTCCTTTCCGTTCCAAGGTTAATTTGAATTTTTGCCCTTAACATTCTATGGTCACTGCCTGTATTGAATCTATTGCTGAAACATCGGTTATTATGTACCTTTTATTCGTTATTATAAAGTCAATTTCGTTTTTCGTTTTTGAGTCTGGGCTATGTCCATCTTCGGTTAGCTGGCTTTTTGAAAAAAAAGTTCATGCAGAAAAGATTTTCTGTTTGGAGATAGTTAATTAACGTCTCACCTCTCAATTTTTCTCTGTTCGGAATATTGTGTATGTTCGTATATCCTATCTTGGAATTAAAGTTGCCCATTATTATAAAAAAGTGCGTCTTTTCAGATTTTCTTGCTGTGGTTATATGCTCATAAAGTTGATCTATTTGCTGTTCTTCTGCTGTACTTGTGGAGGCATCACTTGGATTATCTGCAGCTTATATCTTTCTGATAATTTTACGATTATACAGGGTGTCCCACGACGAAAGACATCGATTGATATTGGAAAAAGTATAAATAGGAGAGTTTTGAAAATTTGCCAGGATACTGATGTGGGCATGCCCAATCTAACTAAAATATTTTCAAGATGGTTGCACTTCCGTTTATACCGGAAGTCGATCACAACTTTCTTATTTTAAATAGAACACCCTATATATTATTACATATTTGGATTCCTCACAAAATTCTGACCAATTTTTGTGTACAATACCCTATGCCTATCTCTAGCCGTTTTCGAAATATTTGATGTTTTTCCAAAAAAGTGACAGTTGCAACGCTCAACATATTTTTGTACTCTGTCAAAACCGTATTTCATTTTGCAAAGAAACTTTGGGTTATTGTAAATAAAGGATCGTTTTATTAAACTGAGGGTGCGTAATGACTCGTTTGTATACAGGGTCGTCAAAAAAAAATCATAAACTTGCCACTAAAAAAAATCTCAAGTTTTTTAAATAGAAACCCACATTTTTTATGACGGAATCATTTTGAGCATTAAAAATTACTATGCATTTCAATTTACTTGCCTATACCTAAATCCAACCCATTTCGTTTTATTTGAGAATAAACATTTTTTATTATTAAAACTCCAGATATGTCACACCAGGTGTGAATTGTGTCTATTGAACATTCCATTTTTAGTGAATTTGGCCTCGTCGCTCTAAATAATATTATTCAAAAACAATTCTTCTCCATAGTGACTAGTCAGCAAAAACTCACTAAAAACCACTCTCTTCGGAAATTCAACCTCTTTTAAGTGTTGCACTAATTTAAATGAAAAGGGTGAAATTTATGTTTCTTCAGGATCCTTTGAATTGAGCTTTAGGATATGCCTGATTCTACGGAAACTTGTCTTATTGACGAAGTTGGATTTGCAACAAAATAGCCCAAAATTGCAATTTCTACATTTGTATTATTAAGGATTGGTTTTGTTTTAATAGCTTTTATCTTCACAGATCCCGTATTCTTAAAATTTTCAATTATTTGCTTGACAGCTTTTGGTGATGGCTTTGGTTTTTCTGGATAACGAGCGGCAAATATCTCACACGTTCTACTCACAACTTTATCACATTCTCCGTAAATAATTAACAGATTTAAGTAATCTTGGTTTGAATAACGTAACCGCTACGGTATATTTGCATTTGTCAAAACACTCAAGTCACTAGTGTTATTAACATGCTCTGCAGGTCTCCAATATCACCGTGTGTCAAAAGCATGACCAACTAGAACACCAGATAATCCCAACCGTGCAGCCTAATAAAAAAAATTTTATTCTCAAATAAAACGATATGGGTTGGATTTAGGTATAGGCAAGTAAATTGAAACGTATAGTAATTTTTAATGCTCAAAATTATTCCGTCATAAAAAATGTGGGTTTCTATTTAAAAAATTTGAGATTTGTCATTTTTTTTAGTGGCAAGTTTATAATTTTTTTTTGACGACCCTGTATACAAATGAGTCATTACGCACCCTCAGTTTAATAAAACGATCCTTTATTTACAATAACCCAAAGTTTCATTGCAATATGAAATACGCTTTTGACAGAGTACAAAAATATGTTGAGCGTTGCAACTGTCACTTTTTTGGAAAAACATCAAATATATCGAAAACGGCTAGAGATAGGCATAGGGCATTGTACACAAAAGTTGGTCAGAATTTTGTGAGGAATCCAAATATGTAATAATATATAGGGTGTTCTATTTAAAATAAGAAAGTTGTGATCGACTTCCGGTATAAACGGAAGTGCAACCATCTTGAAAATATTTTAGTTAGATTGGGCATGCCGACATCAGTATCCTCCCAAATTTTAAAAACTCTCCTATTTATACTTTTTCCAATATCAATCGATGTCTTTCGTCGTGGGACACCCTGTATTGATTGCTAATAGTCTCTAACAAGTCTTCAATCATAATAAACGACTGGTGATTTGTTTACAATCTTTCTTAAAGTGCTTTTAACATGGAGATTTCTGAAGACGCAGATGTTACTCATCATCAAGTGAGCTGCGAGCTGTTGCAGAGGTGGAAGCACAGTCTCTTAACTATAAAAAGTAAGCCCAGATATGACAAAACGCATATTGACATTCACCCGGGTGGAAAGTGACATTTAACCGAGTGGAAAGTGAGTACTTCCACCCGGGCGGAAAGTAAAAGCAGGTAATTTTCATCTTTCCACCTGGTTTACACATAAGAAATAACGTTATTACATACCTGGTTGAAAATAAAATAAAGAATTACGCTCACTGTCCCAAGGCGAAACAGTATTAGCCCAAGTAGAGTGTACTAAAGTACGCAAGTGATTTACGTGTTAAATTTTTAAGCCCATGTTAGACCATTTTATTTTGGAACTGCAAGTCTATAACTTGACGGGTGTGTCTTTAGTACTCTGAAGCTTAAGTAAGTCTACCAATTTGGTCTAAAAAGTGATTAAAAACTGGAAAAAAAATCCTTTTTTTTTCGAAAAGATTTTATCGTTCCTACTCCCTGTATGCATTGTTGTTCCTTGTTGTTTTTATACTGGCAGTGCAGGTAGCAGGTAAAGTGACATATTTTGACTGCATCACGACCCGACATCTTTTGAACGTCAAAAGGGCATTTTATGATTGTTTGGAATACTGTTTGGCTTCAAACGGAGGTCACTTTGAACAATTCACTTATAAAGATACTTCTTTTGTTTTTAACTTTCTTGATATAAAGTTAATGATCACCTTGTTTTACTTTCTACGCCAAATTTTACCTGCTACCTGCCGTGCCAGTATCAAACACAACAAAGAACAACAATGCATACAGCGAGTATGAAACGATAAAACCTTTTCGAAAAAAGATGATTTTTTGCAAGCTTTTTAACACTTTTTAGGCCGAATTGGTAAACTTTGGTAAGCTTCAGGGTACGAAACAGCCACCCGTCAAGTTTTATACTTGTAGTTCCAAAATAACATGGTCTAACATGGGCTTAAAAATTTAACACGTGAAATCCTATGTTGCGCGTTAAAAAAAACGCACTGTATATCTACAATAATTAATTATTTTGTTATGCTGCAAGCCGGATGACGATTAATTTGTTATTTAAGTCATTGCGGTGAGTATAAGAAAAAACTGCTGATGAATAATAATCACGCACGATCCAGCATACGAGAATAATTAATAAATAGTCCGCGCGAATGTTAAGAATTACATATTGGTACGTAAAAAGTCGAATATGTAGGTACATATAAAAAAGGGGGGCATATGAAAGAAAAAATTATATTAGGGCAAAAAGTACAGTACGAGTACATGCAGTAATTAGGTACCGCAATCTAAATATAGAGCGTTAAAATACACGGGTTTTCAATTACAAAAATTATATGAGTTGCTTAAATGTAATTTGAAGACTTTATAAAAGTCAAATGAGGCACGTAAGAAAAAGAGTACAAAGTTCAAAATTAGGACGTTAACTCTTTTCACACGAATCAATACGAGCAAGCAGTGATAATAAAATAAGTGCAATATAACCAGTGGTACCCAAAAGGATAATTTACGATATACGTTTATATTATATTGTTACGGTTTGGGCCTACTATGCTGGATACTTCTGTACGAGCACTCGATTCGGGATGAAATCGATGCGCCGCAATATCTGGCCGGGCGCGTGTTAAAGTAGGCCACAGTTAGGAAGCGACACCTGGAAGCATCTTTGATATTCGATGCAAATCGCGAAGCGTTTTGCGGTCATTCTAGAACGTGGTTTGCGAATATAAAAGAAGCGGTGTCGACGACGGCGTAGTAGTGTAGTAGTGAATTTGGGAACGCGGTAAAGTTTAAATAGTGGAATAATTGTGGAATTGTAGTAGTGTTTTTAGTAGCTGAATTAATTATTGTACGGAGTGTTTTGAAGTGTAAATAAATTTATTAATTGTTGAGTTAAATTGACTTGGTGTAAGCCCACGGGAAAACCGTAACAATATTTAAGGAAAACAAAGGAATTCGAAACTATATCTCGACTTAACCCTTACGCCACCCGAGATAGGGTATCGCCGGTTATGTCAATCATTCGCCCCATCAGAGACTTCTATGCCTCATAAATCTAGTGATAGGTATACGTTAGAACCTTTTTAAAGGAACCTTTAAGATTAGACTTCGAGTAATTCGATATTTTACTTAACGCTTTAGAAAATAATTGTGACTATTGATATATTACACCAGTGAGGGAGGACATTTTTTTTCAAAAGTTTTTAAGAAAAGAAAGAGTTTATAGCTTAACTAAGGGTAAAATCGATATGTATTATTCAAGGGATTTTATTATTATAACGGGAATGTGAGACATTAAGATTAAAATAGCAGTAGGTAATAATACGTTTTTATTGTCTAACAATGCCGGGGGTAGCTACGCGAAGAAGCCAAAAGGAAGCCACTACAAAATGAACAGCAAACAAGGCTTTGGATCAGGCTCGGCGAAAAACTATACACGCCACTGGAATTGGATATTGGAATCAGCAAAAGCTGAAAACGCTGACAATGGAGAATCCACCATGGGGCACCAGACCGCGACCACATTTGACTGTTGAGTCTGTGATCGTAGACGTGATAGCTAGACCTACATTGGGCCGTGGTGACGTGCCGCGGAGATGATGTCCAATCGGCTCATTTCTCACTCTTGCGTCTGTTTTACTTTCCTGCTGAAATTACTCCAGTTTGACAATTAGTCGTGACAATGGGCCAGCCACTAGCATAAAGTTGGACTCAAACTGCCTCATTGAAGTCAGTACTCCGGGCAATGATAGGAAGAGCCGACATCGAAGGATCAAAAAGCGACGTTGCTATGAACGCTTGACGCATCACCACGAACAACTACTGTCTTTAACTGCCATCCAGGATATAATAAGTATTATTAACCCCCGGGGTCCAATGTCTAATGGACCCCGCAGGATAAACGGATTGGCCGGTTGGCCGCCACATGCCAGTTATCCCTGTGGTAACTTTTCTGAAACACCTCTTGCTGAAAACTCTTCAAGCCAAAAGGATCGATAGGCCATGCTTTCACAGTCCCGCTATGCGTACTGAACATCGGGATCAAGCCAGCCCTTGCCCTTTTCAATATTGTGCTCGCGGATTTTAAGCATGGCTACCAAACAATTTTACTTTGGAATTCAGTGCACTTGGCAGAAATTACATTAAGTCAATATCACGTTAAGACCATCGCAATAATTACTACATGGTTACTACCACTGCTGACCCAAAATTGATCGAATCGGTTAATGTTAATAATAATTTTAAATAAAATACTATAAAATCGAAAGGTGGTATTTATTGTGTGATTCCGACTACAGCCTAAACTGGTCAATTATAGAAAAGTGAAAGCGAAGCGAGTACAGGAGGGAAAACATTTTTTCATAAAAATTGGTTTTGACTTTGCAGGTAGTAAGCGTAGTGTTAAGAGTTGACACATGACAGTGTATTAGAAGGTCTTTAATCCACCCCAAACAGACGTATTAAACATTCATAATATACCGGTTGTGGATAAAGTCATATGTTATGCGATTAATACATATATAGTTCGATTTTTACCTTTTGAGAATGACGTCATCTTTTTACATCTTTGTTTCTCGCATATCAAACATGTGAAATAAACAATTTTAGCAAAAAAGGCACGTTGTTAATTTTGTCATCCTGTCAAATTAAAAACGTTGACATTTACTGTCACTTTAATGTAAACAAATATCAAAGGTATAAAAACGCTGCCCTAGAATGAGCAAGCCCAAATGCTAATTCTAAATGTGCTGCTTTTTTCGGAGTACGAAAAGAAACAGTTTCCAGATTCATCCCAATTGATTATTCCAATGTGTATGATAGAGCATCCATCACAAGCTTTAAAAGTGAGTACTGCTACCCTATGCGAAATGAAAAAGTGTGTAATTCCAGCTGACACTTCTATTTCACCAACATTTCTAAGAAAATGTCGGTCAGTAAAACCAAAATAACCGCTTTTATAAAAAACAAAGAAGTTGGTAATATTGGTATGCCAAATTACTATTTTCGCTTTATTGTGCAAAGCACAATAACACAACACAAAATCAATGAACATTAATAATATATTATGTTATTAGGAGTAGAAGAGGTCTTTAAGTGAGTGCAAGCACACCTATTCACTGAATGAATGATGATTAAACTGAAACTCTCATGATCATGTGATTTTCAAGGCACTTGATCATCAGTCACTTCTGAACGCACTAATTTTTCAAAGCATTTGTAGGTTAAGACTTGTGATCTAATTCCAGACTAATGCCTGTTTTTTCTTCAAAGGGTAAAAATTTGACTATAAATAGCTAAAGGAAACGCCAGCAAAAACTGCATCACGTCATCGATAACGTAATTTTAAGATTTGAGTGACTACACAAATTACTTTGAGCGTATAATATGCAAAAAAGCACACATTAATGTAACTATGAAGCAAATAATAATTCACTTTACCTACGAGTGTAAATAGCTAATTACGCATAGTTTTCCGTTACGTAATGTCCCTCTTTACGCACAGTTGTTGTCAATACCATAAGAGCTCAGATTTAGCCGGAATTTCCCTCATATCTAAAATCTCCCATATGAGGAGGGGTGTTATCGAAAACTTACAGCGAATATTTCCCTCATGTGTTAAATGTCCCATATGAGCAGTGCATTTTCACCAGAATGACAGCGAATATTTCCCTCATGTGTTAAATGTCCCATATGAGCAGTGCATTTTCACCAGAATGACAGCGATAATTGCATTCTAAAGTGATAATTGCATTTCGATAATTGCACTGTACGTATCTATAACGACTGCATTGTTGTAGAGCCTATTGCTAGTACACTAATTGTTGTCCATGCGCATTTTTTTGACTTTTTATAACCAAAAAATGTCAAACGCGATGTCTACAAAAATTAATAAACGGTTTGGAACTTGCTCATTGAGCTCCATTGAGCAATCTACAGTTGCAGCAAAACCAAAACATTTTATTTATTCGGGAAATATTCCCCAAAATTACATTCGTGCCTTAAAAATGACCTGATAATTCTGCGTTCAAACTTGTTATCTTTGCAAACTGCATTCGGTCATTTTCATATTTTTTTCTAAAAAAGCCCTCCACCTTCGGTGTCGGGCTCTTTCGCCAGAAAAATATGACAATAAACTCATGCAGTTAAGAGATAACAAGTTTTCATGCAAAATTATCGGTAATTTTTATGCACTTGTGCAATTACCCCCGATAATTGCATTCTAAAGTGATAATTGCACTGTACGTATCTATAACGACTGCATTGTTGTAGAGCCTATTGCTAGTATACTAATTGTTGTCCTTGCGCAGTTTTTTGACTTTTTATAACCAAACAATGTCAAACGCGATGTCAACAATAAATTAATGAACGGTTTGGAACTTGTTCATTGAGCTCCATTGAGCAATCTATAGTGGCAGCAAATCCAAAACATTTTCTTTATTCGGGAAATATTCCCCAAAATTACATTCGTGCCTTAAAAATGACCTGATAATTCTGCGTTCAAACTTGTTATCTTTGCAAACTGCATTCGGTCATTTTCATATTTTTTTCTAAAAAAGCCCTCCACCTTCGGTGTCGGGCTCTTTCGCCAAAAAAATATGAAAATAAACTCATGCAGTTAAGAGATAACAAGTTTTCATGCAAAATTATCGGTAATTTTTATGCACTTGTGCAATTACCCCCGAATATTTCCCTCATGTGTTAAATGTCCCATATGAGCAGTGCATTTTCACCAGAATGACAGCAACAATTCCACTCATGTACAAAAAATGCCATATATACGTCATCAAAACACGGTTTGCTATCGGCTAATAAGGAAAGAAGAGAGTTTGCTAGCGGATAAAAAAATCGGATAAATTTTGCTGTTGATTTCATCGTTTCCACGGATTTTCACTTCACTTCTATTGTTGCAATGTCTCACCTTGAGATTTTTGCTGGCACTGTCAATTTTGACTTTGTTCGTATTGTTTTGGTTATGGCTCGCTTCGGATAGAGTTTTACTGCAGAAAATCAAAAGAACCAGAAAAATGTATTTCTGCCAGTACATGGCAGTAGTTATTGATTATATTCATGGAATTGTCTTATCAAATACCATTCGAGCTCAGATTTTTAACAGGATAATTTTTCCGCTTGTCTTCTCATACTTTCTTTATGGTACAAAACTCGACCTGTTTGGCAAAATCACTCGAGCTGCGCTCTCGTGATTTAGTTACAACAGGTCTCGTACAGTTACACCAAAAAGAAAGTGTTCTAAGACAAGCACAAAAATTATCCGGCTAAATCTGAGCTCTTGTGGTATTGCCCCCGAATATTTCCCTCATGTGTTAAATGTCCCATATGAGCAGTGCATTTTCACCAGAATGACAGCGATAATTGCATTCTAAAGTGATAATTGCATTTCGATAATTGCACTGTACGTATCTATAACAACTGCATTGTTGTAGAGCTTATTGCTAGTACACTAATTGTTGTCCTTGCGCAGTTTTTTGACTTTTTATAACCAAAAAATGTCAAACGCGATGTCAACAAAAATGAATAAACGGTTTGGAACTTGCTCATTGAGCTCCATTGAGCAATCTATAGTTGCAGCAAAACCAAAACATTTTATTTATTCGGGAAATATTCCCCAAAATTACATACGTGCCTTAAAAATGACCTGATAATTCTGCGTTCAAACTTGTTATCTTTGCAAACTGCAAAATAAACTCATGCAGTTAAGAGATAACAAGTTTTCAGGCAAAATTATCGGTAATTTTTATGCACTTGTGCAATTACCCCCGATAATTGCATTCTAAAGTGATAATTGCATTTCGACAATTACACTGTACGTATCTATAACGACTGCATTGTTGTAGAGCCTATTGCTAGCACTAAAGGCGGATTCACGTTCGTACTTACAAAGTCATTGTCGTAAAAAGTCGCACACGTAAAAAGTTAAATTGCATGTAGTTATATGAGGCAGTTTTCAGTAGTGCGTGGAACGGCGCAACATAGAAGTTCGTAATACGGCGTACTTCTACGTGACGTAAAAGTATGTACGATTTCAACTTTTGATGTAGAAATCGGTACGTTTTTACTCTTGATTGAAGTTGACAATCGACTGACAAGTGGTAATGAATACAAATTTAGCGGCGTCGGCCGGAAATCTATCGCAATTAAACCTAAATTGTTTTATTGTTTTTTGAAATGAATGTTATGTTTATATGTATAGTGAAGGGCAGTGTTCATTGTTTAAAAAAATTTTACTTGGCACATTTCAAGACTTGTGCGACAGACGTTCCGCGTACCAAGAGAAACTCCATTTGTTGCTTTAATAATTTCTACGCATATCTATGTTATAGTGTTATACGACTTTTTACAACAGAGAAGTCTCAAGTGTGAACGTGAATCCGCCTTAATTGTTGTCCTTGCGCAGTTTTTTGACTTTTTATAACCAAACAATGTCAAACGCGATGTCAACAAAAATTAATGAACGGTTTGGAACTTGCTCATTGAGCTCCATTGAGCAATCTACAGTTGCAGCAAAACCAAAACACTTTCTTTATTCGGGAAATATTCCCCAAAATTACATTCGTGCTTAAAAATTACCTGATAATTCTGCGTTCAAACTCGTTATCTTTGCAAACTGCATTCGGTCATTTTCATATTTTTTTCTAAAAAAACCTCCACCTTCGGTGTCGCGCTCTTTCGCCAAAAAAATATGGAAATAAACTCATGCAGTTAAGAGATAACAAGTTTTCATGCAAAATTATCGGTAATTTTTATGCACTCGTGCAATTACTATAAATAAATAATTACAATAATAGCCCTGTCGGACTATATATATTACGTAACTAGTGCTGTAAGAAGCATTTTACGCACGATATGGAAAAAGTTACGCACGAAGCCGCGAAGCCGTTCAGCTATTTACACTGAGGTCGTAGGTAATAGTATTGTACCGTCGTACTCCTTAATGACACACTTCTTGTACAACACTGTATATTGTTTACAAACAATAAACTGACACTGACACTTAACCTCGTAATCTGACAACTTCGACTTCACTACAACCATCAACTCAACAACAACTAACTAGGCCTGGTTCAGCTGCTTATATAGGCTTCCATGGTTTCTAGAAAGTTCCCAAATATTCATGAAATTGACTTTCTCTCTCACACTCATTAAGCTATAACATAAATCTCTCTCTATAGAACGTAAACAAAGCAACGTAACATACAGGGGTAACAACAAATAACTAAAGAAATCCTAACTAATAATCAAAAGTTCGCTTCGCAACACTGCCCCCCTCCTAGAGTTGATCGTCCCGATCATTAACTTCACCAGCTTTGGGTGGTCGGTAAGGTGCAAGTCGATCCAGGTGAACTATTTTCATTTTCGCCCGATGTCCTCGCTGTATTCTGTAGACGACGTCGTTCAGACGCTTTATAACGTCGTAGGGTCCCTCCCATGACCTCTGTAGCTTCGGTGACTTTCCTTTCTTTCGAACATGATTGTATAACCAGACCTGATCACCGGCTTGGAATCCGCTGCTGTTGGCCCTTTTGTCATATCTTGTCTTTAGTCGGTCGCTTGCAAATTTCAACTTCCGCCGGACTTCCTCATGGATCACGTGCAAGCGTTGCGCCAATTTTTCTGAATAGCTATCACAAGAGGCTGGGGATTCTTCCGGTCGTCCAAAAAGAAGATCCATTGGCAAACGAAGCTCCCTTCCAAAGACAACACTAGCTGGTGTTTTGCCAGTGGAATCATGTACTGCCGATCGATAAGCCATCAGGAACAACGGAATGTGCTGATCCCAATCTGTCTGATTGTTATCGACGACTGTCCTTAGGTAGTTGTCTAGTGTCCGGTTGAAACGTTCCACCATTCCGTCTGACAGTGGGTGTAATGGAGTAGTTCTGGTTTTCCTAATTCCCAATCGGTCACACATTTCCGTGAATACTGCCGATTCGAAATTACGCCCTTGATCCGAATGCAGCTCCCTCGGTACTCCAAATCTGCAGAAGAAGTTATCAACCAGAACTTCTGCTACAGTAGCGGCTTCCTGGTTTGGTATTTCGTACACTTCTGGCCATTTACTGAAGTAGTCCATTGCGACCAAGACATAGCGATTTCCGGAATTAGTTTTGGGAAAAGGTCCAGCTACATCAACGGCAATCCTCTCAAACGGAGCTCCGACATTATACTGCTTCATACATCCTCGGCTCCGAGTTTTGGGACCCTTGCTACTGAAACAGTCTGCGCAACGCCGACACCAATCTTCTACATCTGAGCGGCTTTGTAGCCAATAGAACCTTTCCCTAACTTTATTTAACGTTTTGTTGATGCCAAAGTGCCCTCCACCAATTCCACTATGGGCTTCTTTCAGTACGTCACTAACTCGGTTTCTTGGCAGAACTACCTGTAGTCGTTCTTCTTTCCCATCCGGACTTTCCCATTTTCTTTTTAGTAAATCTCCATCAATAATAAGGGACTCCCATAATGCCCAATATCCCTTTAATGTTGGAGACTTAGCGGAAATCTCCTCCCAATTTGGTCTTTCTCCACGCTCTTTCCAGTTAATTATCTGTCCTAAATCGGGGTCTTCTCGTTGATCGGCAGCCAAGTTTTCCCGATCCCATGCGATGTCATTTTTCAGAGCGATCCTTCGACAAGGCTTTCCAAATTCAGCTATCTCCAGGCGTTTACAGTGATTGCAACCTTCCACACAAGGTCTTCGTGACACTGCGTCCGCGTTTCCGTGCAAACGTCCCTTTCTGTGTTCAATCTGGAAGTCATATTCTTGAAGTCTTTGCAACCATCGAGCTATTTGTCCTTCTGGATTTTTGAATTGAAATAGCCATTTCAGAGAGGCATGGTCCGTCCTTAGTCTGAATCGTTGTCCGTACAGGTATTTGTGAAACTGCTCGACTGTTTTCACTACGGCTAACAGCTCCTTCCTGGTTACGCAATAATTTCTCTCTGGCTTTGATAGTGATTTGCTGAAATAGGCGATCACTCGTTCTTCACCATCTTGGATTTGAGATAAAACTCCGCCTAAACCAATATTACTAGCATCTGCGTCCACAATAAACTCTTCCCCAGGTCGTGGAAAAGCCAAAACTGGTGGAGAACAAAGGGTTACTTTCAGTTCTTCCATGGCTTCCTGACATGTTGCAGTCCATTCGAAGGGCTGGTTATTCTCCGTCAATTTGTGTAGGGGTCTGGCTATATCAGCAAATCCACGAACAAACCTTCTGTAATAGGAACACAATCCCAAAAAACTTCTTAATTCATGCTTGTCTTTCGGAACAGGCCAATTCTTTACAGCTTCAGTTTTCTTCGGGTCGGTTTTTACTCCTTTTGACGATATAACGTGTCCCAAGTATTCGACTTCTTCTTGGAAAAAGCTGCACTTCTTCGGATTTAATTTCAGATTTGCCCCTCTGAACTTCTTGAAGATTTCTTCAACGTTTTGCAGGTGTTCTTCAAATGTTTTGCCCATAATAATGATGTCGTCTAAATAAACAAGACAGGTTTTCCAAGTCAATCCTCGTAGAACAGTTTCCATTAATCTTTCGAAGGTTGCCGGAGCATTGCAAAGTCCAAAAGGCATGACGTTAAAATGCCACAAGCCATTTCCAGTTGAGAAGGCAGTTTTCTCTTTGTCCCGTTGATCCATCTCCACTTGCCAGTATCCACTTTTTAGATCCAAGGTGGAAAACCACTTTGCGTTAGCCAGAGTGTCTATGGTGTCATCTATTCTGGGCAAGGGATAACTGTCTTTCTTAGTAACTTCATTTAGTCTTCTGTAGTCCACGCAGAATCTTGTCGACCCATCTTTCTTAGTAACAAGTACCACAGGAGAACTCCAAGGGCTGGTGGATGGCTCAATGACGCTGCGATCCGCCATGTCATGTATAAGATTTGCCACTTCTGCCTGCTTAGCCAACGGGAGTCGTCTGGGTCTTCGTCGTGAAGCAAACGGCCAAAAGTCTGTTTTTCTTGATCAGTCAAAATTGAGCTCGTCTTTTTCATTAAGTGCACCAAACACTCAGGAAGGTCACTGTCGGGGTTTGGTTTTGTTTCGTGCGACTCCTTAGTCACCATAAGTACTGGTTCGGATTTGGCTATTATATCGCCTTTTTTTCAATCTTTGACCACATTCCTTCAAATTGGCGACTTTTACGTATGCTTGGCCGTTTTTCTGCTGGACTAAAGTGCGGGCTACAAGAACTCCCTTCTTCACAGCATCATCTTCCTCTTCATAACTCGGTTCTATCAGCTGAAGTTTGCTCAATTCCGTTTTCCCATCCAAATTAACTTTAACGATGGTCTCTGATCTTGCAGGTAAGTTGACATCTTCTTGCAACGTGACTTTCCTCACACGCATATCTTGTTCGGGTGTCATCATAACAATCTCGTCTTGTCCAGTATTGATCAGTCTATTCTCCAAATCCAGCTGGAACTTGTGTTGCTCCATAAGATCTAAGCCCATTAAGACGTCATCAGTTATGTTGGCCACAAAAACGGTATGGTTGAAAACATGCCGCCCAAGCTTCACTTCAGCTTCATGGATTCCCAGAACAGGCATTGACTCACCAGCGGCAGTTTCCAATATAAACTTGGTACCAGTGTCGCTAATCCTGCAGTGTTTCACTATGTCCGGCCTTACGATAGTATGACAAGAACCGGTATCAACAACCATTTGGCAATCCCGGCCGCAAATCTTACCGGTCACTATTAAGCTGGTGTTTTCGTGGTGAAGACGGGCTACTTTAATTATGGTTGGTGGGGCTTGACAGTGTTGCGTAGCCAGCTTTTGCCCCGGAAAACTGGCTACTCTTCGTTTTCCTGGTTCTGCATTCTTCTAGGTTTGCGGCACTGCGATTGAATGTGCCCCTTTTCTCCACAGTTCCAGCATTCCAATGACCGAGTAAACGTGGTGGTTTGAGCGTTTCGGTTGTTCTGACTTCTTCTATTTAACGCTCCCATTAGTTCTTTTCGAAATGTCTCCAGCTGACGATTCAAGTCTGACTGAGTGATTGTGTGATCTGAATTGGAATATCGGTTTCTCGGTTCCGGTGTAAGGCTTCTGACTTGACGCACTCGAATATGTCCTCGTGAAACTTGCTTGACCGCCTCAAACTCCAAAGCGTAGGCAAGAGCATCATGCAATGTTTGGCATCTCGCTAATCGTATTGCTTGCTCTGTGTCACAATCTTTAAGTCCTCGTACAAAAGCCCGTACTGCCATTCGCTCTCTAATGTCGTGAGAGGCCGTTGGATAGGCCAGACAAACTAATCGAGCAATGTCGGCTTCATATTGTTGAAGTGTTTCCGTGCTTCTTTGGGTCCTACTACACAACTGAGCTTCGTATACTTGTTCTAGGTGCTTATTTCCAAATCTCATCTCCAGATGTTGGATTAAGTCGTCGTAGTTTTTGTACTGGCTCCCGTCCAAAGTCTGCAAAACCTCCAGTGCTTCTTCTCGAAGTGACAAAACCAAGGCAGTGGCTTTGTCACTTGATGTCTAATTGTTGGCCTCTGCGGCAGCCTCAAACTGTTTATTGTAAACCTGCCATGAGGTCTTACCGTCGAAAACTGGTGGCTTAATATTTGAGCAGACACTAGAACTGGCGACTACGGTTGGCTTTGAAGACTTTTCCTGTAGTTTGTCAAATTCCTAAAAAGGAAAGAATGTAGAACGTAAACAAAGCAACGTAACATACAGGGGTAACAACAAATAACTAAAGAAATCCTAACTAATAATCAAAAGTTCGCTTCGCAACAGTATATTGTACAACAAGGGTGAAAAAGATGTCCCTATCGCACGAGGACGAAAAGTTGCAATCGGACGAGGGCGATATGGACAATTCGCCCGAGTTTTACAGGCTATTTTTTCTACGACTATTTGGAATTACTCACCAAATTTCACACAAATAAACTCTCAATGTTTGAACCGTTTCCGTGTTTACATTATCACTTTTGACGCAGCCAAAGTTTGACCGGTGTCTCGGATTGTCATCGGGTGACAGCTGATTAACTTCGTCTTTTACGTTGAGGTGTTGAATGGATTTGATTCATTGTAAATTGTAAGTTTGTATCATTTGCTTTATCATATAATAAAGTTGATGTTTTTAGTCTTTAATTGAACACTAACTGAAATTTGAACGGCTTTTTCATTGCCTCAAAACATAAGCCAAAATGCAATGTTTTGATGCCAACTGTCAGTGAGGATGACAATCAGAAGAATTATTTTGTTTACGTTCAAGATTAGCTGTAACTGGTCTATTTCTTTACGCACGCTGAAGATTGTCTGTGATTGGTCTATTTCTTTACGAACCCTGAAGATTGTCTGTGATTGGTCTATTTCTTTACGCAGGCTGTAGATTGTCTAGGATTCTGTATTCGTTCAAACGTTGGCCATTGCCTACTTATCCGTTCTCTAAACTGTTAAGGAATGAACCAATATCCCTGTAGGAGTATATACATATAAAGTGACACTTTTCAAAACTGATTAGAGTGACAAAACGTTTTACTTTATGTAACTAGTTACATAAAGTATCACTTTATGTAACTAGTTATGAAAAGTTCATTTCATCACTCCCTGTTTTTATGCATTTCCGTAGAAACATATGGGCGACATCCATCATAACATGTCGTTGTCACTGTTTATACAAGGTGCTATGAAAGTGAATATTTGTGTTAAATCACTTTAAAAGATGGTTTTTACCGCTTTTGGTCAAAATTAGAAAAAATTATGTATGCAACACGTTTCGAAAATGTCTTATTGTGTAACTCATTCAAATTGTAGGACCTCGCTGCGCTCGCCCTACAAACATTCATTCGTTACACAAAATCGATCTTTTCGTAACTGGTTACATAAATTAATAGCTATTTCAAGGTTGTAAGTAGTTTTTCGGATATCTTCGGAATCTAATTATCGCAAATGCTCGCTCCAATTTAATCGACCTGGCATGGAAAAATCCACATACATTTTAGTCAGTCTTTTAACTTTTCTTATGTATTGATGTTGCATTATCTGCAAAATTAAAAAAATGTGACCTATGTAGGTTAAAAACCTGATTTCATTAAGATAATAATTGTGTGTAAAGGTTTAGCAAATAACCCTTTCACCGCCAAATTGGTCCGAGTTAAATTGCTTGAAATAGAAAGTAGAAAGGTGGGTCAGTTAATGTTAACACCGGAGTAAATTGACTAAGCTTTGGATAAGTATCTAGAGCAGGCTAAATGTAGACCAAGTTCAACCTGTCAGACGGTCAATTTCAGGTCCGAGTTTTTTCACCGACTAGTCTGTCGTCAGAAGTTGTTGGCATTTATTGTGTTCGTATTGTGTTCTTAGATTAAACAAGGTAAGTCCAATATGTTTAAGGTCTTCAAAACGAATATCTGCTAATTATTTATTATACATTTATATTTAATAGTAGATTTTCAATAGTTAGTGTAAAAATTAGAATATTTCTTATTAGGCGCAAAAGTTAAATTAAGAAACTTTTAAGGTTCTTACATAAGCCATCTGATGGTTCTTTTGACTACCTGTAACGGTTCAAGGACAACTGACCGTCTGTTTGTGTTTGATGATTCAACCGAGAACCCAAAATATTCATTCACAATTTAATGTACCGCACGGTAGGTACTACGTGCTAAATAACAGGCAAAATTCGGATAATTTCTTTATACTTACGTGTTTTAAAGTGATAGGCACCATGAAGACTTAAGATGTGACCCACGTAGTATATATTGCAAATATCATCGATGTATGTTTTAAAAATAATTGGTGGTGATTCAGTTACATTGAAAATAGAACAAGTTATCAGTTTTTTAGATAAACATTCGGTTATTAAGTGTAATCATTTGCAATGAAAGTGCGAGTAATATCAGTTTACTAAAACCAATTTTTCAATTAAACTGTATAAGTTACAAATTTCAATAGTTGAGACAAACTTAAACCGTGATGGCAAAGAGCATTTGGTACCTTAGTGGATTAGTGCTGGTGTCGAGTATAATTGTTGCTGGAATCTTCAGATATTGGAATATCGACATTCAGGTTACAATAGGATTTCCACCAAAATGGATTACTCACCTTAGTAAAAACGGTAAATTAACTTAGCTAGTGTAAGCCTAAATTATTGTTTCATTATTATCTCATATCTGATATGGAAAATTTGGTGAAACAGGTTTTTTCTGGGGTGTCTGGGAATTCACTGAAATGAGTCTACTTTCGCAAGACGTTTCGCAAATATATTGCCATCCTAAGGGTAGACTGTAAAAAACGACATAGGCCAATAATACAGTGTGTCCAGGTCAAGGAGGACCACTACATATGTTGATTTTATATTTTATTTTTTTGTGTCTTAGACCGAAACTAATAACACTTCCCCACAGCAACTTTTAAAGCTCTTCAAAGTGGCATTATCAGTTTTTCATTCCGACGTTTCGTCTTTCCGGAACCATCATCAACCTCATTTTTTTCCCAAGACCATCATCATCAAGTCATTGTTTTTAATATCACATTCTGAAAGCACTTTATTCTGAATTCAATGAGGTATGTCACTTTATGGTTTAAATGCGTTTCACTCTATTTTTTGACTTTGAAACTGCTTTAGAAGCATACGGAAGCTTTTAGACTGCCTTGAAATTTTTTAAGAGCTTCTAGACTAGTGGAAGATTATTTGGAATCTCTTAGACTGTTCTAAATGCTTTTGGAAGCTTCTAGACTGTTTTGAAAGACTTCCGACTGCTTTAGAGGTATTTTGGAGTTTCTGAAGTGTTTTGAAATCTTTTTAGACTACTTTAGGAGCATTGAAGGTTCTGGACTGCATTTAAGACCTGTGAATTTGAACTTTTGGAAGCTTTTAAACTGATCTAGAAGCACACGGAAGCTTTTAGACTGCCTTGAAATTTTTTGAGAGCCTCTAGACCAGTTAAAGATTATTTGGAAGCCTTTAGAGTGTTCTGAAAGCTTTTGGAAGCTTCTAGCCTGTTTTGGAAGGCTTTAGATTTTGGAGTTTCTGTAGTGTTTTAAAACCTTTTTAGACTAAAAATTGTGAGGTTTTGTTTTTTGTTTATCAATTCCAATCCTCTGACCGGTTCTTTTTAGACTATACTTTAGAAGCATTTGGAAGGTGTTTGCCCAGTTTAAAGAGCCTTGAAGGTTCTGGACTGCCTTTAAGATATTTGAAATCTTGTAGACGGTTTTAGAAATTTTTGGAAGCTGGTAAACTGCTTTAGAAGTATACGGAAGCTTTTGAGAGTTTCTAGATAAATTGAAAAGCATTTGGAAGCTTTTAGACTGTTCTAAAAGCTTTTAGAAGCTTCTAGGCTGCTTTGTAAGTTTTGCAAGGCATTTTAGAGGTTTTATAGTGTTTTGGAATGTTTTTACAATTTTTTAGACCTCTTCAGGAGTATTTGGAAATGATCACACAAACACAAAAACATGTTTTTGTCGTTCAGAAGCCCTCAATCCCAATATAGCAATTTTTTGTCAAAGCAATTATTAGTTTAGTTTATTTTTAAAAAGTTGAAAAGCTTGTTTTGTAAAAAACTAGTTAAACCAAACAAAAATAGCAGTAAATAAGCACAAAAAACTAAAATAAGCACAAAACGAAGAAAAAAGCAAAAAAAGCATCGACAAAATCTGTCAAACCACGCGTTTTTGCATAAATCGTTCACATTATATGTCAAAGGTTGGTTATTATTATTATATTACTTTCAAAAATCAAAATTTCTAGAAATCCGGACTCTAGTTATTATTAATTTAAATTTAGTAATAAGACAAGAAAAAACAGCTTTTTTTTAAATCCCAAAAATAAAAATTAAAAAAAGTCAAGTTTCATACATTTTTTTTCAAGTTTCATTGAATTCGGAATAAAAAGGGCTTTTAAAATCTAACATAAAAACATCAGTACCGTATTTGAAAAAATAAAGTTGATCCGCAAATACGAAACGTCGGAGTGATAAACTGATAATGCCACTTAAAACAGCTTTAAAAGTTGCTGTGCAGAAGTGTCATTAGTTTTGATCTAGGTCCAATATTCCCGTCACAAAAAATGAAACGTAAAATCAAAAAATTCACTTTTTGCAAAATATCTCAAAAAACAAAAAAAAAGGTGGTGTTAATAATAATGTATTTATTTAGCATAAGTGCTACATCCAATATACCAATATAAGTTATAAATACTACCTATATAAGATTTTAAATAAGAAACAGTTTAATACTCAACGGGTAATCACATGTTACGATCAAAACAGTGAGTTATAAAATAAAAGAACAAAGAAACACTAATTACTATACAATCATCTGGATAAAATATATTTTTTCAGGTGGTATTTGAACTCATTCAAGTTGTTGCAGTTTTTCACATTCACAGGTAGTTTATTAAACTCGATCAATCCCCTGTATAATACCGAGTTTAACATCTGCATGGTGTTGCATCTATTTAACAAAATAAAATCTGTACAATTTCTAGTGCTGTAATTATGTACATCCTTAAAAAGTTTAAAATTATCGCAGATATATTGAGGTAAAAGGTTATGTTTTAGTTTAAATACAAACAAATTAACATTAAACATGATTTTTTGACTGACAGACAACATATTTAAAACTTTCAACATATATGTAATAGGTGTATAATAGTGTTACGATTTTCCCGTGGGTTCCCACAAAGTCAGTTTAACTCAACAATTAATAACTTTATTACACTTCAAAACACTCCGTACAATAATTAACACAGCTACTAAAAACACTACTACAATTCCACAATTATTCCGCTATTTAAACTTTACCGCGTTCCCAAATTCACTACTACTCTATACTCTGTCGTCGACGCGACGCCGCTTCTTTTATATTCACAAACCACGTTCTAGAATGACCGCGAAACGCTTCGCGATTTGCCTCGAATCTTCCAGGTATGGCGCTTCCTTCTGTGGCCTACTTTAATACGCGCCCGGCCAGATATTGCGGCGCATCGGTTTCATCGAGTATCGAGCATAGTAGGCCCAAACCGTAACACTGCCCCCCTCTTAAAGCTGATCGTCCCGATCCGCTTCATCTAGTCCCTGGTATTTCTTGAGTCTGTCCAGATGGACAATTTTCATCTTGCCTTTGGGGCTGCGTTGGACTCTGTACGCGACGTCATTTAACCTTTTTACCACATGGTAAGGTCCCTCCCAGTGTCGTTGCCATCTTTGACTTGATCCTTTGCTCCTCCTGGGTTGAAACATCCACACAGCATCACCTTCCTTATAATTGCCACCAGTTGGTCTGTGGTCCAGTGTCATCTTCATACGGTCGTTGTTTGGTTTCATCTTCTCCCTCTCAAGTTCCCGAATTGTGATGGATCCCTTCTGTAACGAACACTGGTCACACCGTTTACACCATTCCTCAACGTCCTTTCTGAAGTTAATCCAGTAAAATCGATCTCTTATTCTAGCCAAAGTCTGATTTACTCCAAAGTGTCCTCCTCCGCGACTGTCATGTAGTTCTCGCAGCACATTCTCTTTGCAGGAATTGGGCACTATTGTTTGGTAAACAAAGCGTTTTCCGTCTGGACTTTCCCATTTGCGAGTAATTAAGTCTTCTCGCAGTCGAAGCGAATTCCACTGCAACCAGTAACCCCTTACTGTTGGTCCATATCTGGAAATCTGTTGCCAATCCGGTTTCAAATCCTTCTCCAACCATCTTCTGATTACTTTCAAATCAGAGTCTGAGCGCTGTCCTTTTATTATGTCCTCCTTAGAAACGCTGCTCTTCATTCTTTTTGTAGCCTCTTTATCTGTCACCATCGCGATTTGACCAATCCTCCAACCATTATGAATTTGTACTTTCCGGTACCTTAAGTCACTATCCAAAGCTTGACGATCCTCTACATATCGCGGTAAATGTCCTTCCGGGTTCTTCATTTCCTGCTCCTGGTTACGCCAGTTCTGCGGGGTCGGTAAACGAGACTGCTGTCTGCAATTCCATTGGTAATGTCCTTTACGTCCACAAATATAACATGAAATGTTTCTTTTAGCAGAGGAGTTCCGGTGATTTGTTCTGATGTCCTGGTTTCGTCGACACTGTGGGTTTGGAGAACAAGACCGCTGTCTGCAATTCCTTCTAATGTGTCCCGTACGTCCGCATCGATAACACTCCACTCTCGTGATCGGGCGTGACCGTTCTAACTGTCTGGAGTGACCATTTCCTAATGCTGCCATTTGTTGCACTAATTGGCCGAACATTGATTCAATTTTATTCATTGGTGTAGCAGCATGATCGGCTGGCGGTTCTCTCTCCTCTTGAATAGTCACTGGCTGAAAGTCATTGCACGCAGCTTCAATTTCCAGCGCTCGAATCAGTAATTCGCTGTTGTTGCTCCCTTTGAACATCTTCAGCCATTTCTTTACCTCCGGATCTCGAATCCCATCTACAAAAAACTGTGCCACAAGTTCTTCTTGGATTTCATCCGGAACGGCTGGGTAAGCCAGATGCACAAGGCGACGAATTTCGGTTTCAAACTCTTCTAGATTTTCACCAGTTTTCTGCAGTCTTGCCTTTAATTGTGTTTGGTACACTCCTTTCCTATGCTGATCCCCATAACGTCGTTCTAATGCAGCTACTAATGCGTCATAGTTGCTTTGTTGGGCGATAGGCAGAGTCTGTAACAGCTCCAATGCAGGTCCTCGTAATGCCACCACCAGTGCTACAGCCATTTCCTCGTTACTCCATCGATTTGCATTTGCAGCGGCCTCAAATTGGAGTTGGTACGTTGCCCATGAAGTTTGACCATCGTATGTGGGAGGCTTGATCTTGTTGAGCCCGTTTCCGGTGAACACTGTAGAGCTGACTCCTCTGCTGTCAATTTTCTGCTCTAAGTCGCGTAGCTTTATCTCAACATCATTCTGATTTTTATGAATGTCCCGAACATCAATCTGAATTTTATTAATGTCCTCCCGAACATCAACCTGAATTTTATTAATGTCCTCCCGAACATCGTCTAATTTTACCTGAACATCACACTCCATCTTTTTGAGACTATGGGTTACATACTCTTGGATTTCTGTTTTGGTCCCCGCTAGAGCGTTCAATATTTCTACGTTACGCTCTCTATCTTCTTGACGCATTTCCATATCTTGTTGTCGAATCTTTTCTTGTTCTTCCTTCTCTTGTTGTCGAATCCTTTCTTGTTCTTCCTTGTCTTGTTGTCGAATCCTTTCTTGTTTCTCTTCTTGTTTTTCAAGCATTGCCATAATAGCTGCAAGTTGGGCCTCCATGTTTGCACTTTGACGTCTTGTTATTGGCATAAAATAAATTTAACACACCACTGTTCCGAAAATCTCTAGTCCGGTTCTGAACACAAGTCTCTAACCCGAAGTTTAGTTCAAATTCACGTCGCACTAAAGTCTGATCCCACTTCTGACACCAATTGTTACGATTTTCCCGTGGGTTCACACAAAGTCAGTTTAACTCAACAATTAATAACTTTATTACACTTCAAAACACTCCGTACAATAATTAACACAGCTACTAAAAACACTACTACAATTCCACAATTATTCCGCTATTTAAACTTTACCGCGTTCCCAAATTCACTACTACTCTATACTCTGTCGTCGACGCGACGCCGCTTCTTTTATATTCACAAACCACGTTCTAGAATGACCGCGAAACGCTTCGCGATTTGCCTCGAATCTTCCAGGTATGGCGCTTCCTTCTGTGGCCTACTTTAATACGCGCCCGGCCAGATATTGCGGCGCATCGGTTTCATCGAGTATCGAGCATAGTAGGCCCAAACCGTCACAATAGCTACATTTCAAAATCACTCTTAAGGCTCTATTTTGGATTTTCTCTAACTGGTTTATCCTGTATTGGGGCAAATTATATAGCAAAGTTGAACAGAACTGCAAGTGGGGTACTGCAATGGCGTTGTAAAGTAACAATCTTGTTTGTAGTGACAGTGGCTTACTTACTCTAGTTAAAAACCCAACTTTTTTTGAAAATTTTCTCATAACATAGTCTGCGTGTGCATGAAAATTTAGATTGCAATCTAATATTACCCCGAGATATTTAATCTCTTTGTCATAAGTAATTTTTTCTCCATTTACGGTGATTTTAATGTTATTAATATTCACTGAACTCAACTTTAGTTTTTTCGCAATTAAGCAATATTTAGATTTATTAGTATTAAGACTTAATTTATTATCACAGAGCCAGCTAAATAAATTGTTAAGTTCGTGATTCATTTCAACTTGCATTTCAGTCAAATCTTTGCCCACCATATACAGCATTGTATCGTCCGCGAACATAACAATCTTACATTTATGTTTTCTAAATCTTATTTTATTAAGGTCATGATTATGCAACTTTTTTCCCATTTAACCAAATCTTCAAGGTTCCTATAGTGGCCCTCCTTATTTTGGGCACACTGTATAAATTGACGTTAATTTGACACCCATTGACGTTAATTTGAGACAATAATAAGGCAAACTTTTTTTTTAATACAAGTCACAGAAACACAACTAGATAGATTAATCTTAATGTTAATTAACCCTCAAAAGACACTGTATTTATTTGATTGTCTTTCGTGATCATAAAATGGAAAAAATAAACGAGAAGGGGTTACAATAGTAGATCATCAGGTGTCCTTATGTAATTGTCAGAGAAATAATACTGTAATTAAGTCCCCGTCTAAAAAAATGAAAAACGGATACAGCAATTGGTAAGCAAAAAAGCGAAGCTTGGGAAAAGATTAGTGCTGGAAATAAAGTATAACGAATTCATATTAAAAAAAATAGAGCCACAAATTAGGATATTATAAAACTAAATGAAGATATGACATCTCATTCTCACAAATCTTCTTTAATATACAGGGTATATACAGGGTGCTCCAGTTTTAAGTGTCAATAATTCACCATTTGATAGCCCAACAAAAAATAAGTCGACATGCATTATGTCATTTTTCTGAAAAACAATTCCTAAGGAAGATACAGTCCTCCAAATTTCGAAAATTCAAGTTTGAAAAACCGTTTTGTTGCTATAACTGTCAGATCGTTGGAACAATTTTGATCAAATTTGGAAATATTGGTTATATGGTGTGAATGACGTTCAAAAATTGTTAAGTGGCGTCGATACAGGGAGGTGGTCTTCATTTTCCTGCTCTATTTTGTACGCTCACTGAGTTTTATTCAAAAATTACAGTTTTTTGATATCTTGGTTCAATTTGGAGAAAGATGTATCTCTTGTAAAATTTTGATTTTGACCGGGTTAATACGTTTTAAGTCCCAAAAAAAACATACCTATATAAATATAAATATGGATATCACCCCACTCACTAGCTTTCAGTCCTGATAAATCAAAAACTTTGTGAAGATAGTCTTGAAACTCGATTTTCCAAGCTAAATGCAGTTTTAAAGCACTAAAAATAATCCAGAGGTGTAAGAAAATGAAAAGCAAAGTAAAACAACTTGAAAAGTTAGTCTTCAAGTCAATTTTGATTAACCATATTATGTTAAGATCCTATATTTAAGACTATTTTCAAGACTAAAATATTGAAATTTGTCTTCAAGTTATGAAAACTTATTTCATATGCAATTCTTAAGCTTCTGATGCCTCTTTTCATTGGTTCAGAGTCACTTTTTTATGCCCAAGTCAATTTTCAAAGTTTAAATGTGTGAATTTGTAGTTAAAAATACTAGAAAAAGTAGTTTTTCTTGTCTACAAGTCAATTTTCAATACTAAAGTCTTTCAATTTATCTGAAAACTATGACGACTAACTCCAAAGACAGACAATTTTCTCAGTTTTCAAGACTAAAGCCTTTCAGTTTGTCTGAAAACTGGTACAAAGATAATTTTTAAGCCTCTCAAGTCAATTTTCACCGTTCCAAAGTCAATTTACTGGTTTCTAAGTCAATTTTCATTTTGTCTGAAAACTATAAAAACTGGTCACAAAGACAATTTTTAAGTTTTTTAAGTCCATTTTCACCGTTTCCAAGAAAATTCTTAAGTTGAGTTGGGTTGGTTTTGGGTCTTTGAACGTAATAACTCAATTAGCTCGTAAACGAAGTTTCAAATCAGAATTTTATAAGTGATACATGAAAATTAAAGAAAATTGTTATGTTTGAAAAATATCCAGTGACGTAAAAAATAAGACGGAAAAACGAAAACCATCTGCCTGTATCTACGTCACTATGGACAATTTTGACAAACGTCATTAACATTACATAATGAGTATTAATTTCGTAAGTCCTTGTTCAAAATGAAAAATGTTTGTTATGACAAAAAACCGATTTTTTAAACTGAAATTTGAAAGGCTGTGTTTTCCTTATAAAGCATTTTTCAGAAAAATGACATAATTCATGTCAACTTATTTTTTGATGAAATGGTGAATTATTAACATTTTAAACTGGACCACCCAGTAGATATAAGTTATGATACATAAAAGATACTTGAAACGTGAAACCGTTAGGAGAGACGAAAAATATAATAATATACAGGCTGGTCCATTTAAAATAGTAAAGTTGACAGAGTATTCAAACTACATTTCTTTAGTAGGTTGTAATTGACGCCAACAGTTTTTTTATTTAGAATTTGGCGGTAAGCCAAAATATAGGTATGTTCTAGTTATCCATTAGAACTGGCCACATGTGTTGTCGGCCCATTCACAAATAAATAACTATTCATTTTGTTGATCTTGGACTATTAAGTTCCTTGAACTGTTATACAGGGTGGTTCAAATTGGCTGTAGGGTAATTCAAGAGTGGAAAGTACATTAAAAATAAACTCTAAAGTGTCATATAAACTGTAGTCGAAAAGCATTAAATACTAAAACCGGAGGACGAAACTGGACGCTTTTAAAAGAAAAGTGCCCATTTCAATAGAGATAGACAAAATCACCTAAATATCAAGTGTACGCTTGTACGGAAAGTAATAAAATCCTTTTCCGCATGCGATTGTAGTTGATCGAACGACACGTACCAGAGGATACAATATTCATTCGTTATACCGGATGACCGAATAACACTTCGGCCATATCTCGGAAACCGTTCGTCGTATGACTTTGGGGTAAAAAAAATACTGGGTAAATTGGCCATGAAGAATCGCTGGAAAATTTCAAGTTCTAAAAATGACCACGAGAGGTGCCAACTGCCATTTTAAATTTGAAAATTGCATTTTCTATAAATTTTGCATAACAAACTACAAAGTTTTTGTTCACATTTTTAGAATTTTAGAGAACCAGTTTATCTAGCATTTTCGTAAAACAAAAATTTCAGTTATTTCAAAAGCAAAGTTGGTGGGGGGTGTTCAAAGGTTTTTGTAATAACCCGCTTTAACTTCTTAAAGGTTTGATCAATTTTAACAAATTTGGTATCGTTGAAAAGAGCATTCCTTGGGCAATAAGAATCAATCATAATATAGTTAAATCTTACTCTGCCAGGGGGCTAGTTTTGATACCATGAACCAAATTCCAAATTAATCAAAAAAATCAAACGGAATGATATGACTTTTCTTTTATGAAAAAAGTAACATCCAAATAGGCTGGCGAAAACCGTTTTTTTAAATTTCGTTCATAACCTCAAATATTGGGAAAATCAGGTTAATGGATCTTTGAAGGCCAAGAATCGCGCGGTAAATGTTCTAAAACTATTAAAAATTTAGCTACAAAATGAATAAGATGTTAAAGAAGGAATTGTGAGTCTAAATAGACTTAATTTAAACTTTATTTAAAACAAATATATATCGTCAGGGCATTCATGTTGCTCGAAAGGGACGAAACGCATGATAAACTTATAACTTTAATATTACTCTCGAAATTCTTACTTTTATTATAAAAAGTAAGCCTAAAACCCAAATAGGTACATTATATCCAAATTCCACATATTTCGGAACCATTTAGAAATTTTTTTTGTAAAATTTGTTGCCTCAAATCTAGCATTTTGGGTAAAGTGTTTCTTTATTTTTTTGCCATATGGTTGAAAAATAAAAAAATGAGAAAAATGTGGAAGATGCATATACTTAGTATACTTATTTGGGTTTTTAGGCTTACTTTTTAAACTAAAAGTAAGAATAATATTAAAGTGACTTCTATATAAAGTTCAGAATGCGTTTAGTCCTTTTTTGAAGCAACATGAATGTTATGATAATAAATATTTCTTCATAATGCTTAAATGAATTCTATTTAGACTCACAAGAGGCTTAACATCTTATTCATCTTGCAGCTAAATTGATTTTTAGTTTTAGGAAATTAACTGCGCGATTGGCCTTCAAAATTCCATTTATCTGATTTTGCCAATATTTTAGTTTAGAAACAAGATTTTGAAAAACGGTTTTCACTGGCCTATTTGGAAGTTATTTGGCTACTTTTTCATACAGAAAAAGACATATCATTCCATTTGATTTTTTTTGATTTTTTTGGAATTTGTGTCATCACTAACTGGCGACAAAGGATTCAACTAAATGAACTATATTTTGGTTGATTCTTATTGCCCAAGGAATGCTATTTTCAACGATAACAAATTTGGAAAAATCGGTCAAATCGCTAAGAAGTTAGAGCAGGTTATAACAAAAACAATTGAACACCCCCCACCATCTTTCTTTTTGAAATATCTGAAATTTTTGTTTTACGAAAATGCTAGATAAACTGGTTCTCTTTAAAAATGTGAACAAAAACTTAGTAGTTTGTTATGCAAAATTTCTAGATAATGCAATTTTTAAACTTAAGATGGCAGTTGGCACCTCTGGCGGTCATTTTAAGAACTTATTTTCCAGCGATTCTTCATGGCCATTTTACCCAGTAATTTTTGTAACCCCAAAGTCATACGACGTACGGTTTCTGAGATATGGCCGAGGAACAGTTTTATTGGGTCACCTGGTACAAAGTCGATCTTTTCGTAACTGATTATATAAATAGGTATTTTTCAGGTCAAATTAGTTTTTTAAATTTTGCACAGTAATACTTTCGTATTATTTGAGATATAGGAAAAATCTGCTTTTCATTGCGTAGCAGGGTCATACAACATCAAATCAGCAAGTGGTCTGATAAAACTGTTTTATATCAGCTGTTGGTAATAAATTTGCCTTATAGATATTGTCTGGCAACGTTCACATATTTTATGTTAGATACAGCTTAATTCGCTAAATACTTTTTAACGACAATGAAATTACCTACTATAATCTACGGGCTGATTACTATACCTTGTAACTCAGTTGCGCGTCATCAAGGTGAAAATAGGCGGCGTTACAAATAACCAGCCTAAGTAGAAGAATGCGATTTTACGTTTATATGTCAGAATTATGAATGTTTGTTTATATATTTAATTTTACATTGTATTTGGAAAGGTCTGAGGGCATGTCGCGCAACGGAATCAAGCAATGGCTTTTCCACACCAAAAACTGTATTTACTTCCAATGATTTTAATACAAAATTCGAAGAAAAGAACAAAATTAAAAGTAAAAACCGTATCAACTTAAAAATCTACCTGTCCTACCTATATCAAGGTACGGGAAATGATCATATGAATAAAAAGATCTACACACCTTTTGGATGAGGGAAGCTGCTTAGGAGACCCTGAGTTTAAGTTTTTTTTTTAAGCAATACAGTTGGTTTGGTGAAAATACCGAGAACTTTCTTCAGCTGTCTGAAGGCTATCCAGGCAACGTAAAGTGGACCTTCAACCACTCTAAATAACGAAGGTGTTTTATTAATAGTTTAATGTAGACATAACATTTGTGTCAAATAGAGAGATAGATATCTTTCTCACAGCTTATATGAAAGCGATAGATTTGAAAGGATTCTTTTAGAATCCCAAAATCGACGCGCGGTATAAACTGAGTAGTTGTAGTTCAGAGTATCAGAGTTCTGCCGCGGTGCCGAAGCCGTTCCCAAGCCTGGATAAAGTGTGGAGGGTTCTTAAGCTAGGTTGGCTCCCTGATTAAGGTAAAAACACTCAGGGCTCACGGCTCACAGAGAAGGAGGCCCGTCTTGGAAAATGGGCGGATCACTTTGGAAACAACCCACGCGCGGAAAAGGATAAAGCAAAAACGGAAAACTACTAGCCTGCTGGTATGTTATCGGAACGGAAGAGAGGAGAGGGGATCAGGAAATAATATTGGAGATGATCAAGCACAAGATAGATATGTGCGGACTACCCGCGACAAAACGTAAAGGTCAGAGCCCGACAAATATATCAAGTACAAAACTATAGCCTCCTTTAGAGTGGAAAATCGAAACAAGAACGAGTGTACTCGAGAGTCGGTATTCTTTTACATATAAGGTACACTGACATAAAAGAAAACGTCGACTACGTAAGCGACAGAATATTGGAAGTCACACTTATCTATTTATCCCGGACATGTCCAAATCAAGTAAGGAATCAGACAAAACACCATTGAGCAAATAACCCACAATGGAAGAGCAATCTTATTCGGAGACTTCAACGCGAAAATCAGCTCAGACAAAATTCCCGGAGTTAAGCAAATATTTAACGAGCATACTAAATGACATCGGAGACCAACTGAACAATTTCTGAGCAAGAAATGAACTGCGGATAAACAACACTTATTTCACTCACAAAGACCAACATCAATACACTTACCAAATACCAAATAGATATATCACACAGAATGAAATATGTGGCATTAGAGTTCTAACCTCGTCGTGATAAAATAATATAATGAATTAAATATAATAAAAAATACAATCTAGAATCATTGGATAACGACTGCACCAAATACTATTAATGCAGGCTAAGTAGAAAACTTACATCGGAAAATATAACCGATACGAATATGGAGAACAACTGGGATATAATATAATTAAGAGATGCATACAGGAATCGGCTAACAAATCCATAAGGAAAGGAATCCTAAACTTAAACTGGAAAAACTTCCTTAAAAACCACGCTTTGATTTACACAGAAGGTAAAAAGCCTGGCCGATGAAAAAAAAAGGAAAGCTACTTGCAATATAACACCAAACAGAGGCAAACTGTAATAACTATAAAAAAACAAGAAATATAGTTAACGCGACAATCAGAAGAATCAAAAGAGAATACTGGGAGAAGTTCTTCACAGATATGGAACACGATTTATATGAAGCTCAGAGGAAAGTTTAGAAGATGCTCAAAAACAGAAAGAAGCCTGCAAACGAATACATCCAGACCAAAAGGGTCCTGAGCGAGTAAGAAACCTATATGACAACACTGCCAATACGGTAGAACCTCCATCACAGAAAGCACGGGAAGAAATAACGAGTGGCTTAGTAGTTACAGAGGAGGAAGTTAGTGTGAAGAATAAAAATTTTAAAGGGACGGGAGCTAGCAAGAAAATTAACGGAACTGTTTAACAAAATAATATCCACAATTCCACATCCAGCATACCAACAGAGTGGCATAAAAGTATCACCATTCTCGGAAATCTCTCGCTTCAGACTTCAGGGGCGCAACCAATGAATAAAAAAATATAGCAGGAAGGAGCAATAGCAATCAAAGATAGGAACAAAAATGGGGGACAGAAGGCGGCCGTAAACTGTCAAAAAATCAGTGACGATAATCAATCTGCTGTTGCCTACTATTCACAAATCCACTCGTCAATAATAATTCAACTAATTTAAGTTTGCAAAAATTAACCTTTAACGAACGGCCGAAAAGCAAAACAAACAAAAACACCAAATCTTTGCGGTTTTTAGCTAACTTCACATACCTGAGCCAAACTTTTAATATGGAGATTTCTGAAGACGCAAATATTACTTGTCACCATCTGAGCTGCGAGCTGCTGCAGAGGTCGCGGAAGAACTGTAAAAAGTAAGCCCAGATATGACAAAAAGCATATTGACATTCAACCGGGTGGAAAGTGAATACTTTCAGAAAGTAAAAAGTAAAATACTTTTCTGAAAGTATTCACTTTCCACCCGGTAAATGTAACTTTTCACCCGGGTGAATGTCAACATGCGTTTTGTCATATCTGGGCTTACTTTTTATAGTTAAGAGACTGTGCCGCCACCTTTGCAACAGCTTGCAGCTCAGGTGATGATGAGTAACATCTGCGTCTTCAGAAATCTCCATGTTAAAAGCACTTTAAAAAACGTTTCAGCTCAAAATATTAAAGACAGAATAGCACAATAATGACGTTGTCAAGATTGTAAACAAATCACCAGTCTTTTATTGTGGTTGAAGTCATAACTACTCGTACCTATACTACCTTATTGTTAGAGACTATTAGCAATCAACATTTCGACTGAATGATTTATTAGAAGTTCGATAAGATTTTGATAAATGGTTGAAAATAAAATAATATACAAACCACGGTAGAAAGTTTAATTTCTGTCTCGAGATAAAGTTCACCTCGACTTCGTCTCGGCAAACTACCTAATTTATCGACAGAAATCAAACACTTTCCACCTGAGTATGTAATATACTTTTTCGACGACTGACTTTTGAAGGGCGGGAAAGACGACGTTCAACCCCGCTTTGCGTCGTTCGGGCAACTTCAGTCTCGTGCGGGAAAGTACCACTTTCCGCACTTGTTAGGTAAATAACTATTTCCACGCTTGACTGCTGCTAATCGCGTGCAAAAAAGTATCGTTTTTCGCTTTTATTAGGAATATAGCCATAAAATTATAAACTTAAAATGATAAAATGACTTAAAAAAGGTGAATAAAAACATACTTACGTTTCCACAAAAAAACACTGAGGGTTCCAACTTCCAACTAAATATTACTATATGTACTTAAAAAGGGCCTCTTAAGCCACTTAATTTACACTTATTGATATTCTTTGGATGATTATTTCACATAAAGTTACCTAAATACCTATATTTGAAGAAATCTTCTGAAAGCTTCAAATAGACGAATTAAAATCAGTGGGAGTCGGACAACACCATTTTGTCAGGTTTTTATTAGTGATATAATGTGATAATAATAAAGATTGATGACTTAGCTTTACAAAAGAGCAATGAATTAAGTTTACAGTACATATACTGCTCACATTAACGTTACATCATGAAAGATCATCAAAACCCTGATAAGCGTGACTTATATTTTCCTCTAAGTAAAGTACTCACTTAAACTTAAAAATAAAAACGTACTGTAATAGCAGGCGAATAAGTTGTTAATAAACTGGATATCTTAATTTTTTGATTTTTAGATGAAATCTGATTAATGTACTGATTTAACACTGTATTTGTCTAGTTAAGCAGTGTACAATACCATGAAATTGTCGAATAAGTAGATCTAATCGAACTCGTTCTCTCTCCTAAATGAAATACAATAACATTTACTATATAAAGATAGTGGGTTTTACGAGAGATAACTCTCAGTCGAGCTTTAGTCTTGAAAATATAACGTCTAAGGTCAGTGGGTCGTGGTACAATAGTTTAATTTCAAGGTAACTTTACTTATTGTTTTATTAATATTTATTTTTAGAAATACTTGCCTTTACAAACTTTATTTTTACAAAATTATTATAGCTATTTATGTACCAAGGGCGTTAGAGAGAACATAATGTCCTTAAGGGCCATAGGCCCTTGGGCTGTTTCGGCCTGATGGACATTATACTCTCCCTAACGCCTGTGGTATACAATGTTTTATGTTTCACCTAATTCATCAATTATTTACTGTTTCTGCCATTGAAAAGTAAAGGTATACTTTTACCGGTATGTGGCTTAGTGTTTATTTTACCTGAATGTTGTAACTTTGATAGTCCTGTCAGTCAGTGAAAAGGGTAAATGTTGGACGAAATTTTAGAAAATATAAAAGAAAATGCAGTGAAAGCTAACGAAAGTTTATTACCTAAAAAGTTAAGAGTATGCTAAGGTAGGGAATATGTAGTTTTCATGGCATGAAAGAATAAAAATGCCATTGCTAATATTAATGTAAATTGCTAAAATAGTGTAAAGCCGGAATATCCTTACTACTTACTTACTATAAGGCAATTTGCATACGTACGTAAATTTTCAATTCAAAAATAAAACCAGTTAATAAATTAAAGTGTTGCCACTTTTAAAATACAACAGAAAAGCAGTTAAACCCCCAATCCATCTTTTAACGTATTATGATTTAATTCACGAGAAATAGATAAAAAAAATCGATAATCCCGGTATGTAATATCTAATAAGTAACCAGTTAGAACGGAAAACATTCAGTCAGTTTTGTTTTTCAGGAGCCGACCAAACCAGCAGCAAAATGCCAAGTTTAGAACAAGAAGTGATTTTCAAAAAAGCTACCTTTGGTATGGGATGCTTTTGGGCCAACGATGCACTTTTTGGGGCGCAGAAGGGTATCCTGCGTACCAGGGTGGGCTATTCTGGTGGTACATCTCCAAATCCTGTCTACAAAAGCATGTGAGTTAATTTCGATCATAATTTCAATCCAAATCTGGGTTTTTTGATAAATAACTCTACCTGTTTAATATACAGGTTTAGCTTATTTTACGACTGGAATTTTATGAGCGTAGACCTTCAAACTATTAATTTCGGCATATAGTTGCAATTTAATTTAATTTTGAAATTATTTGAAAAACTATTCTTCATGGGAATTACAAAAAAAACATCCCAACTTTGGTTCCGACAGAAAGATACAGAAGGACAATATTAGATCGTCATTTTCGGTGAGCTGTTTTTAATTGGTGTGTTTTTCCGTACGCTGACAAATACGTGTTATTTCTTGCATAAAAACCAGTTTTTTAAGAGTTTGGTTTGTTATCATCCATTATGGAATTAATTTTTATGGTGATTGCTGATTTTATGCTACAATATAAGCTAAAGCTGCAGCTAAAATGGGTTAAAACACATTTTTCGACTGTGCTATACATAAAATGTCATAATACGACAACTACCTACCTGCATGAATTTTATAATAACAATAACTATCTTGTCACTATCAATGTTTTTATTTCTATTAACATGTTTGATATACATAAATATTTTTCAGAGTTTGATAATGAAATGTTTCGTTTATTACACGTCCGAAATTGCTTTTCCGTTCTCGCATAACTGTCACGGAAAATGCCTTTTTTCTTTCTCGACTGGTAATAAAATATACTATTTTGACTAATTTTGATGTTCGTATGAGGTTGTCCATAAATACAGGATGCCCGTTTTACGAGCCCCATGGGGATCTGGGTTATTTGAACAGATACAAGGATGTTTAAATTAGGGCAAAATTGAGTAAATGGGAGTCGATTAAAATGCCGCTTTAAAAATATAAAAATTCTTAGTACTTCCGGAGATATCTGAAAAAAAAACGAAATTATGGAAATTAGTTCTATTTTTGTACTAATTTATTTGATAAGATAACTGAAAACAAAAGATACTTTACCATTGTCACCTTTTTTCCTCTACAACAAAGTATTTTCAATTTTGATATTCGACGTTTCATTTTTTGTCACCATGATCAACTTTCATTTTTCTTATGGGCGCCATATTGAATTTTAGCATATTTGAATAGAGCCTATTTTTCTGGTTACGATGATGTAGCATGTGTTATGGTTCAATCTTGGTATTTCGTGAAAATTACAGAGCGCCTTGAAAATGACATCTCAAAAATCTGTCGATCGGTGAAATTACCATTTGCAAAGGAATGTCCGGATTTAGAGTGTTTTGACAGGAAAACCCAATTTCCCGGCTAGATGGAAAAAAACTAATATACATGCCTAGAAAAAAAAAACTCTATAGAGTTTTTAAAATGTGCGAAATTTGTAAAACGCCCTCTAGCGCCGCAAACTGACAAGATATCGAAATACGGTTTCTGCCTTTAATCTTTTTTCAAAAATTGAGCTCTGGACATGTATATTAGTTTTTTCCTATCTAGTCGGGTAATGGGGTTTTCCTGTCAAAACACACTAAATCCACACACCCTGTAAAATATTGAAAATGCTCTCCTTGCTCTGGAGATTATTTCACAGAGTAATTTCTTTTAGAGAAGAAAACACTTTGGAAGCTGGTTCGTCAAATGCTGATTCTGTACCTAGTACCAGCGGCGCCAACCCAAGGTACAATAAGAGCAAATATATTTTTTCATTGGATAAAATAGCGTCAGCTTTTAGTTTTCTCAATGCGTCTTTTTTCAAAAATTACTAATTTAGTTTCTATGAGCATTATTTTAAATGAACGTCTTCACCTCAATTTATTACTAAAAGACTTAATTTAACCCTGACCATGCATAAATGACTCGATTTTTTTTAAATCTAAGTATGTATCTCAAAAACTGCTGCTCTTTTGATTTAGAGTTATTGGAGTTAAATGGAAAGTGTCTCTACATTTATTTCTACTGGTTTCTACTTCTACTTTCTATTGGTTGCAGTTTCCGTCTCACCGCACTAAAAAGGTTTGTGTGGAAAATAGAACCACCCTATTTGCAACTAAGTTGAAATAGTATATTATTCAACGAGCATGTAATAATAGCTATTACTCACGAAGATAAACTTTGCGACACGGGCCGAAGGCTAATACTGTATAATCCTGGCTTTCATGGTCAAACATGGCAGTAGTCAGTTTCATTTCATCTGATTGATAATAGCCAATGTGGTACACAATATTCAAATTTTAAAGAGGCACCCGCATTTAAAATAATTTGCTTATTTTGTTCTGTTTCCTTTGGAAATTTCGAAAACGGTTAGAGATACCTCCGAAAAAAACTGGAATTTTGGAAACTCACTGTTATTTTATGAGATAACTGAAAATAAATGACTGAATTAATTGACTTTACCGTTGCCATTTTTCCTGCTCTACAAGGGCAATATCGTATTTGAGATCTGACGTTTTGGTTTTTGGTTATCATCATCAATTTCCTTTTGCGCGCCATACTTAATTACAGTGAAGTATCAGGTGATATGGTTTAGTCTTTCAATTCTCTAAAACGATAATGTCGCACTTGAAATCTGTCGTTCTATTCTATCACCGCCACAAAACACAATCATCGCTACTATTTAACCTCTATCGCGAAGCTATTGTCACGGGTCAAAATCGTCACTAAAACATCTCGCTGTTTGCTACGCCTATGGCGCCCGAATCTCTGTAATTTACTACGCTTATGTCGTCTGATCTGATTTCAAACAAACGAAAGCTGTTGGACCAATGCGTCCTCCCGGTATTGACATATGACTCGGAAACACTAACACAAAAAACTATCTCTATACTCTATATGATGATGATGATGTCGTCTGATCAGGATTTGCTGAACTCATTCAAGGTTTCGCGTTGCTGTGTCCGATTGGTCAGGGATTCAGTTTGGCGTTGTAAGCCATTGCGCGGCATTTCGGGAAGGTTTGAATTTTGAACTTTGGCTGTCCTAATTTTCGATAAGGGTAAATTTGGTTACTTTTTGAACCATGAGGTGTTAGCAAGCAATATTATTTCTGCCAGCGTAGTGCTTTATGGTTATTTATGGAACCCAATACTTAATACCAAACATTCAACATTCAAATCGGCGCCATCGGACCTGGCCGATTTTCCCCACCTCACTTCCGGAATGTACTTCTTGGCTAGATTTGGCACTGCCATTTTCATTAGATTCATTTTTCCTGCCGACCTTCAAGCCTTGAGAAGCCTTCTTATTTTCATCCGCGAAATCCACACATATTTCTACCAGTATTTTGGGCTTTGACATGTGGTTTCGTTTTACTTAAGTACGGACTAAGTTTGGCGTTTTACATTTCTTTTGGTGGTAGTCTGCACTGTCCACTTAGTGGTATTTTAGGATTGATTGACCGCTTTCGAGGGGGTCGCTGCTTTTCTTGTGATGCTAGTTGTTGCCGAGGGGGGTTTTCAAGCTCTAATTTAAACAAAAATGTAATATGGATTCCCCGACATGTTGAATGAGTTGGGGATGACAGCAACACTGAAGCTCTCGAATGGGCTAATCGTGGGTCCAGCATATAACTCTCGGGCGATTTTGTTCTTTTTTCGATTCTCCAACGTTCATTTCCAGGATTCCAGGACTTTATTTCCACTGGGCGCAAAATACCAGTGTTGCGGTCGTTTCGAGATACAGCGACATAGTTATCTGCAAGCGCATAAGATACCTAGGATTGCACCGACGACAGGAGCGAGCAAGAGCAAGTCTTAGAGCAGTAAGATTTAGTGTAGTAGTTCGGAATTAAAGTCTTACATCTGAGTTGCTACAGCACGCATATAAGCGTATTTTGCTTCTCCCCCAGGAGACCGAATATTAGAGAACTCTATAGAATACCTTTGGGGTTTCTGATTTGGCCGAACCAATCAATGGCGCCTATTTACCCATCCTACTCACCGAGCATTTGAGCTAAGGCCACTAATTTGCCACTACTTCAGAGTGGCTCTTCTTTTTTACTTCATTCAGTTCTTTAGTATTCAGGATACCTTGTCTCAGTTTCCAATATTTAATTTTTTCTGAAATCTGCGGCACTTTTTTTGGAAAACCCTAAAAGATGAGTTAGTGGGAATTATTATAAATGGAGAAGTAATTATTAATAATATGAGGTAGGCTGAAAAACCGTCTTGTTAACGAGCAATTCTGAAGACACACAACAACTTTTAGAAAAATGAAATACGCGATGTAATAAATACGGACTAAAAATTAACCTTAAAAAAACCAAATTAATGCTAGTAAAAAAAATTCCCACAGATCAACCACCACGATTCCATAGAGAATGTGTCAAAATATAAATATCTAGGAACATGTATAGAAAAATCGGGTGACCAAACAAGAGAAATAAGAACGAGGATAAAGATAGCAAGATTTTAACACAATATACACTAGCGGAAGTCTCTCCATTGATTGGCTACAGTCCACCTTTACCCCGCCAATACCTAGAAAACAACACTCAAAAAGATGCGAGGAATACCTGCTGAAGACCTTCCTCAGAGTGATGCATGCGCGAAAAAGAACGAGATGCAAACTAGATTTTGATATGCAGAATGCAGCTTGGTGGGGAGGGCGCACATGGATTTGGAACTGGAAAGGCCTGGTTCTCTCTTATTGTACTACTCCAGAAGTGCAGAGATCAACACAAGGACGTATTATCCTGATTTGTTGACTACGAAAATGCGTTCGACTGTACTCAACATGAAACATTTATTGAGGCACTGCAAAGAGCGGTAATTGGTCAGAGAGATGTCCAAATCATAAGAAATTTGTACTGGAATCAGACGGCAAATATGGCAAACATACGAGTTGATGGGAAACCGAGCAACAACGTGGGGATATGTCGGGTTGGACGCCAGGACTGTATTTTGTCTGCTCTTTTATTCAATTTGTGATCGAATGTTATTTTGAAGAAAGTGTTGTTGACTGACAGATTAAGATCAATGGACTTCCTATAAAAGACTTAGATACGAAGGAATCATCTGTACGCAACTGGAACTGAGTGGGGAACAGATAGAAAAAGTCAGAAATTTTAAATACCTAGGCTCTCTTATAACAGATTTAGATAGCAAGCTCTACATTCTGTGCGATGAAGCCACCCACTATTTTGTAATAATTGCTTAAATATGACTCTCCGATAACGAATAATTTTGAATAATACGTATGGCCTATTCTTATGTATGGAGTTGAATCATGGACACTAAAGACCAATACCTTGAATTGCCAGGAAGCATTTAGATGTAGATACTGCGACGAATTCTGAAAATTTCTTGAGCTGCAAGAATGACCAACGACGAGGTGTCAAGAATCTCATCATAGTAGTAAAACGTAGGAAGGTGGTTTATCTAGGGCACCTGAGCGTGGCGAAAATTATTCCCGTCTCAGAACCGTAAGTGAAAGCAAGATAGAAGATCGACGAGGAGTGGGTAGAAAGCTACGTAACTTTCGCGACTGAACTGAAGTCCGAGCTGCAGGAGAACTCTCCAAACCGGCCGAGATGCGAGACAGAGATGCGTTTTCCCAAGTGGTTGCCAACGTCAGATAAGTCTAAGAAGAAGAATAGAGATAGCCAGATTAACATTTCTAAAAACGGAGAAGTTATTTACGAGACAGGATATTAGTATGCAACTCACAATGAGGATGCTGCGTTGTTATCTTTTTTTTCCGCGCTGTTCTACGGAGGTGAAGCATATGGACTATCAAGAAGAATCACATTCACAAGTTAGAAGCATTTGAAATGTGGTGCTACCGTAGAATGTGGCGTATTTCTTGAACCGATAGAATGACTAATGCCGAAGTACTGAACCGAATGCAAAAGGAGTGGGAAGTGATTAACATCATAAAGAAAAGAAAGCTTCAGTCTTCTCTGTGGCCTCTCCGTGCCTCTTCTATTTTTCACGGTCTTGAGCAATTCAGAACCAGCTTTGACCTTCTTCCTTGATATCATCTATCCGGAGACTTTGTGACCCATCTCGACTTCTGGTTGTTTCTCTAGATCGCCAAAGTAGAACCCTGATGGTCAATTTTCCATTGTTCTGGCATGTAACATGCCCTACCCAGCTTTACTAACTTGGCCACTCTTGATTGACGTCTCTGTAACTCTGGTCCTTCTTCTAATTTATTGATTTATCACTCATCATCTCTAAGGGAAATCTCCAACGTTCGGTAGCCTCTGAGCCACCCTAAAGCGAGCAGCATTCGGTTTAGTCAGTGTTGTTGTCTCCAATCCGTACGTTTCACCTGCACAATACATTCATCATAGACGAGAAGCAGCCTACGTGAGTCCCACTCACCTAGTTATCTCCGCTGTTTTATTTTCTTTTCCTACTTTGATTGTATGACCTAAACGTGTTCTTTGATATTCTCAACTATCTGATCGCCTATGGTGATATTAGCGTTGTCGGAGTTGATTGTTTTGGTCTTGTTTATGTCCATTGTCAGCCCTTTAATTTTAGAAGCTTCATTCATTTGATGCAAAATTTCTTTTAGTTCGCATAAGTTTTTGGAAATGATGGGGATGTCATCTGCAAAGCGCAGATTATTTAGAAATGATCTATCAATCTTTATTCCCTTTTGTTATCATTGAAATTTTTTAAAGACGTCTTCCAGAGCTACAGCTTTAATACCTTGCTCATAATAATAAAAGGACACAAATACGCACTTTTCCAATTCACAGTCCAAAAAAAGATTAGTGGAAAGCGGGTCATTGGCAGAAGATGTGTATTCTGGCTAAATAACCTAAAGGTTTGGTTTAACTGTAGTAATGTACAACTGTTCAGAGCTGCAGTTAATAAAACCCGGTTTGCTGTGATGCTAGCATACCTCCGATTGAAGATGCAATATGAGAAGTTCCTGTATTTAATAATTTATTATCATTTTTTTAATTCGGCCGTATACTTTTGCATTTTATGAAAATACTATTTGTCCTTATTTAAATGATGATCAACACTTGTTTGTTTGAATTTTAAGTTAAAATTAGCATTTATCAAAAATTAGATCCTCTGCGTCTATCTTTGGAAATACCCTGTTGCCATCTTTTTTAAAAATTTATTGAACATAAAATTTAACAATAGGTAGGTATAACCATTTTATTGCTACTTTTGTTATTCTACATCTTCAGCATAGGTACATACTATTATATTAAATTTAATTAAAAGATGTTTTGCCTTGGAGCAATATCAATTAAATCAGGACATACTGTATTTTCAGAATCTTCGTTAACAAAGTAGGTATCAATATCAAGTGTGACGTTATTATGTTTTAGAGAGACAAGATTTGCTGTGGTTGATACGCAAATCACTGATAAATTTAGCTATGGTTCGACAACGGTGCGTTTGGCTATATGAGTTTATTAAATGTTGGTCAATTTTCCATCATCTGTATACCTTGTATAAGTGTGCAACACTTATTCGTCAACACCCTGTACATGTATATTTTGATTATTAGTCTAATTTATCTACGTTTCCTGCCACTTTAATGTCGTATAAATTACTGACAGCCATAAAGTTTTCTTAGAAAATAAATTTACTTAGAAGGAGGCGAGAATAATAATTTATTTACGTTCTAATGTGCAATCAAATGCAAATTAAGTACCACAAATTGATTTTATACGAGACCGCATTATTCTTCAAATAATGACTAATGAATATTGGAACAATAAAACGTTTCATAAAATTTAATCACTTTTTGTATTTATGTAAAATAATAACAATTTGATGAAGCGCAATAAAGTATGTAATTAAAAATACCGCATTGTTGAAACGTTTTAAGAGACGAAATGAAAACTAGAATCTGACGTCTATATGGTTTATATGGTTCGTTGTAAAATATGTGTCAATAGATGTATTCACTGGTTTATAACTTATGATGTATAATTGTGATGATTATCCAATTAAATTTATATGCTTATTAGACACATTAAATGCAGTTAGGCCGAGATTACCCAACTTCATAGCTATAGTCACAGTCATAAACTTAATTTTTGTCTGTAACAACACATAGTAAACAAAGTAGTCCAGGTTACTTATTTACTATGTGTTGATATGGACAAAAATTAAGTTTATAATAACTAAGAAGTTGGATAAATCCAGCCTAATAATAATAAATATGTGAATCACAATTACAGTGAATAGGTCTATCAGTGCATGCTGAGGTAATGGGAGTAATGCAAATTTGTGAAACACGAAAATAAACTACATATGAGGTCGTCTACCATAGTAGAATTTAAGGTTCAAAATATAAACCTAATACAATTTAAACCTTAGGTCAGGTTTACCCAGCTTTTAAGTCATAGTCATAATCAAAAACTTAATTTTTGTCTGTAGCAACACATAGTAAACAAAGTAGTCCAGGTTACTTGTTTACTATGTGTTGATATGGACAAAAATTAAGTTTATGATTACGACTATGACTAAGAAGTTAAGTAAACCCAGCCTTATAAAGGTACCTAATAATAATAAATATGTGACAGAATTTCAGTGAATAGGTCTGTCAGTGCATGCTGAGGTAATGGGAGTAATGTAAATTTTTGAAACACGAAAGTAAACTACAAATGAGGTCGTCTACCATAGTAGAATTTAAGGTTTAAAATACAGTTACAGACAGTAAACCTAATACAGTTTATACCATAGGCCGGGATTACCCAGCTTTTTAGTCATAATCATAAACTTAATTTTTGTCTATAACAACACATAGTAAACAAGTAACCTGGACTACTTTGTTTACTTATGTGTTGTTATGGACAAAAATTAAGTTTAAGATTACGGCTATGACTAAGAAGTTGGGTAAACCCAGCCTTATAAAGGTACCTAATAATAATAAATATGTGAATCACAATCTCAGTGAATAGGTCTATCAGTGCATGCTGAGGTAATGGGATTAATGTAAGTTTTTATAACACGAAAGTAAACTACAAATGGGGTCGTCTACCACAGTAGAATTTAAGGTTCAAAATATAAACCTTACAGTTTATACCTTAGGCCGGGTTTACCCAGCTTTTTAGTCATAGTCATAATCATAAACTTAATTTTTGCCTGTAACAACACATAGTAAACAAGCAACCTGTTTGTTTACTTATGTGTTGTTATGGACAAAAATTAAGTTTTAAGTTTTTTTTTTAAGATTACGGCTATGACTAAGCAGCTGGGTAATCCCAGCATTACAATGTGCTATTAAGTCTTGCTTTTCAATATGTTCCAATGAGCCTGGTACTATTCCCCGTGACGTAATTAGAGACTCTTCAATTCCGTAACCTAGATGGAAAGCTATAGAGTCGGAAGGCAAATTATTTATTCTTTGTAACCAGTGCATTGTTACCAAAGTTGCCTAACAATGTAACAATCAACGAATTTTTGTTAATGTTCGCTGTTAGAGTATGAACGATTGCAGACCTAAAAAACTAAAAAAGCTACAAATTAAAATATTTAAATCTATGAAACACTGAAACCAAAAAACAACAAACATTCTGTATTTTAAAGTGAATATGGCAACCTGCCGCCTGTAACGACATTAGAATGTGATTCAGTGAATGATAGTTGACAACAAGTTGAAACTCTGACATTTGCTAAAAATTTATGTAAGACAAACGTCCATAACGTCCATACATATTTTGTTTTGCTCAGTTCTGTCATTTTCACCAATGCATTTTCAGTTGCTCCAGCTTTAGCCAAGCTAGTCACTCTGAAATGATTTGTAAATTTAAAATTCAACACATCAAGGCCTGCGTTTTCTGCTGAATATATCTTGTCTGCTTTGATATCTCTTTGCGTCCCAATGGAGTATGTTTATATTATACTAGTGAACCAATTGGGATTTGGCATCACGAAAATGCAATTATTAGTTACATTTTAAGTCTTTTTTAAATCATCTTTCTGAATAATTGCATCAAAAATAAAACTTTTGATTAGACAGAAATATGCAATATTCCAGAATTCTTCAGATATAATTGGCTCCGCGAGAACAGTAGTATTTTCGCATTTTTCCAACTAGTGTGGTAAAATCAGTCATTACGTCATTCAAAATGAGCTATGTAATGAATCACTGCCATGAGGCAATAGTTATTTACATTACTAGTGGGGTATGAGCATTTTTATAGTCACGAGTGGGAGTGTTGCCATTGTGGTGATCACACGAGTACGTTAATTTGCCATACCCCACAGGTGATGTACAACATTTTATCTACGACCATCAGAAGCAGCGTAAAGTAAGAAAAAAATTCATATTTTGTGCAATGTGAACTATTTAGGAACGTCTCGTATATGCTTGCTACGGGTAGTTATTTGTTACCCTTAAATCTTGTCATCTACGCTGTACTGTTTTGGTGTTGTTGCTATGGTGGCCATTTGTTTCCACATATCACAAGCGACAATTTAACAGTGCCAGTCACAAATTTTTAAAAGTGCATTTCGTTATGAACATGTCTGAAGAACTTCCGTCAGATATTGAAGAAGCTGCCGTAAACGTGGTATCTGGCTTGTTGCCTGCCAAGTCAAAGGAGAAATATGAAAAAATGTATCAACGTTTTGTCACCTGGTGCGAGACCAAGAACATAAAGAGTCCCTTTCAAGAAAAAGTGTTACTCGTGTACTTTGAAACCTTGGCAGCAACCTATAGTTCATCCAGCCTTTTTTTTTTTTTTGTGTAAATTCGATCCAAGAACTTTCTAATTCAGGAATTCATTTCACTTTTAATATTTATAAAAAGTAAAATATAGTTATTATTCAACCCATCCAACCAACTTCTCTACGAACGTACAAACATGACCAAAATAACAGAGAGACTTATACAACTACAAAACAAATGGAAAAATAATCCAAACAACTGGACAATAATAAACCCACTGTGCATAACAAGACAAACCAGACAATCCCGTTACCTCTTTCCCACTGCCACCCTACTAGAGCACTTTAACTAAGACTACTTTTTTTTTTGTAAATAAATTGTAAATAATTAGAATAAGTTAACTACTATAAAACCAACCTAACTATAAAACTATAAAAAAAATCCCACTGTAAACATAGGCAGAAAGACCAAGTGGTCGATAGCCTTTTTTCTGTTGAAAATAAAGATTATTTATATACAGGGTGTCCCACGACGAAAGACATAGATTGATATTGGAAAAAGTATAAATAGGAGAGTTTTGAAAATTTGGCAGGATACTGATGTGGGCATGCCCAATCCAACTAAAATATTTTCAAGATGGTTGCACTTCCGTTTATACCGGAAGTCGATCACAACTTTCTTATTTTAAATAGAACACCCTATATATTATTACATATTTGGATTCCTCACAAAATTATGACCAACTTTTGTATAGAATGCCCTACGCCTATCTCTAGCCGTTTTCGAAATATTTGATGTGTTCCCAAAAAAGTGACAGTTGCAACGCTCAACATATTTTTGTACTATGTTAAAACCGTATTTCATTTTGCGAAACTTTGGGTTATTGTAAATAAAGGATCGTTTTATTAAACTGAGGGTGCGTAATGACTCATTTGTATACAGGGTCGTCAAAAAAAAATCATAAACTTGCCACTAAAAAAAATGAAAAATCTCAAGTTTTTTAAAGAGAAACCCACTTTTTTTATGACTGAATCATTTTGAGCATTAAAAATTACTATAAGTTTCAATTTACTTGCCTATATCTAAATCCAACCCATTTCGTTTTATTTGAGAATAAACATTTTTTATTATAAAAATTCCAGATTTCTTGAAAATTTCTCTCTCTAATTACGTGTGGATTTATGTCACACCAGTAGTGTGAATTATTTCTATTAAACATTCCATTTTTAGTGAATTTGGCCTAGTCGCTCCAAATAATATTATTCAAAAACAATTCATCTCCATAGTGACTAGTCAGCAAAAACTCACTAAAAACAACTCTCTTCGGAAAGTCAACCTCTTTTAAGTGTTGCACTAATTTAAATGAAAAAGGGTGAAATTTATGTTTCTTCAGGATCCTCTGAATTGAGCTTTTGGATAAGCCTGATTCTACGGAAACTTGTCTTATTGAGAAAATTGGATTTGCAACAAAATAGCCCAACATTGCAATTTCTACATTTGTATTATTAAGGATTGGTTTTGTTTTAATAGCTTTTATCTTCACATATCCCGTATTCTTAAAATTTTCAATTATTTGCTTGACAGCTTTTGGTGATGGCTTTGGTTTTTCTGGATAACGAGCGGCAAATACCTCACATGTTCTCCTCACAACTTTATCACATTCTCCGTAAATAATAAACAGATTTAAGTAATCTTGGTTTGAATAACGTAACCGCGACGGCATATTTGCAGTTGTCAAAACACTCAAAACTAGTGTTATTAACATGCTCTGCAGGTCTCCAATATCACCGTGTGTCAAAAGCATGACCAACTAGAACACCACATAATCCCAACCGTGCAACATAATAAAAAAATGTTTATTCTCAAATAAAACGAAATGGGTTGGATTTAGGTATAGGCAAGTAAATTGAAACTTATAGTAATTTTTAATGCTCAAAATGATTCCGTCATAAAAAATGTGGGTTTCTATTTAAGAAACTTGAGATTTTTAATTTTTTTTAGTGGCAAGTTTATGATTTTTTTTTGACGACCCTGTATACAAATGAGTCATTACGCACCCTCAGTTTAATAAAACGATCCTTTATTTACTCCATCCAATCGATCCAAAGTTTCATTGCAAAATGAAATACGGTTTTAACATAGTACAAAAATATGTTGAGCGTTGCAACTGTCACTTTTTTGGAAAAACATCAAATATTTCGAAAACGGCTAGAGATAGGCATAGGGCATTCTATACAAAAGTTGGTCAGAATTTTGTGAGGAATCCAAATATGTAATAATATATAGGGTGTTCTATTTAAAATAAGAAAGTTGTGATCGACTTCAGGTATAAACGGAAGTGCAACTATCTTGAAAATATTTTAGTTGGATTGGGCATGCCCACATCAGTATCCTGCCAAATTTTCAGAACTCTCCTATTTATACTTTTTCCAATATCAATCGATGTCTTTCGTCGTGGGACACCCTGTATATATATATAGTTATTATTTAAGATAGGTCTGTTCATGGTTTTATCAAAGTTATGTTTAAATTCAATAAACAATTACAGCAGAAATTTTCATTTAAAGTTGTTTTATCGCACTAGTGCGATAAAATCGATTATTATCGCACTAGTGCGGTAAAATCGCTCATTACGTAACTCAAAATGAGCTATGTAATGAATGATTACCATGCTAGGAGTAGATAAAATACATTATTATCATTGATTCCGTATCTACATATAGTTTTAAAATTTATAAACCTGTAGAAATAATTATATTACGAATTAATAAACTATTATAAATAACTTTATGTTCGTAGGGGTGACCATACTGAGGTGATTGAAATAGACTACGACCCCAACGTGATCAGTTACCTCGACCTGCTGAAACTATTCTGGGAAAACCACGAATACGGTTTGACTACTGTCATCAAAAGACAAGTAAGAATTTTTTTTCTATGGATTTTGCTGTAATACTGGGTGTCTCTAAACTACGGATAGTCCATTCATAATATTGAGAAAATTTTTTTTATATAAACGTACCCTTCTAGATACTCTTTCTTCGAAATACTGGATGTCATAGTTAAAAAAATAATATTGTTTGTTGAAGATATGCACTGAGAGCAACTTTTGCAGAAACTCCATTTTTATAGTGTAATCGATGGATTTTGCATAAAGCAGTGGCAGTGATTTTGTTTCCTTCAACTTCTGCGTCACTGGAAAGTTGGGTGTTTTAATAACACTTTTGAAAGGTTTGGAGTGTTCTACGTCAAAAATTACTTTTGGTATTGTCACATAATCCGGGTCTGTGCTTTTCTAAATAAATCAACATACTCCGTACCTGAACGTTTCAACGCTTATTAGTCGGTTAATTAACTTACATTTAGCCGGTTAATGTTCTTATTACGATTGTCCTCCCTAGAAATTTGAGCTACTTACATTGTTTTTTAATTAATGTTACCTGTTTTGCACTTAGTGGAACTTCTGCACTCTGACTCTATTTATTTAGTATTGACAGACCAGTTTCCTTTCAATAATAATTAAGGAACAAGCAAAGGGAGAATTAATAATTACACTACAAAGACAGGCATGCCTTTTAATCACGGGGACGTTCAAGACAACTCTTTCATATTACTCGTGTCCTGGCCACATACATGGAGCCTCGAGGACCACTTGCGGAAATTCTAAATCGCGGGTCCCTTCCTATGCCCTCCGATGTTCTGCCTGGCACGGCTGCTACCGAATTCTACTACAGGACCCTCGTACCATCAAGGGTGGACTGGGCAGAACGGGCTGATCGCCTACTCCGAGGAGATATCTGCTGGTTTACGGACGGCTCAAAGTCCTCAAAAGGGACTGGAGCCGGGGCCTTCTGTGTCAAGGCGGGGGTCTGTCTGACTGAGGGACTGGGATAAACACCGACGGTCCTGCAGGCTGAACTCTACGCCATCGAGATCTGCTCTAGGGAGATGATAAATAAAAACCCCCCTAGGTGGAAATCGATACAAATCTTCTCAGACAGTGAGGCCGCTGTTCGTGCCCTCTTCTCAGGTCGCTTTGTGTCAAAGGCGGTCCTAGACTGTCATGAAGTCCTTAACACTCTTGGAAAATCCAACAGCATTACCCTGATGTAGATTCCGGGTAACTCCAACTTCACAGGGAATGCCAAAGTCGATAAAGTGGCTAAGCTGGGTTCGGCTGGCCTACATCGGCCCAGAACCGGCACTCGTTATGGCGCACGGTGAGCAAAGAAAATCATCACGGAGTGGTGTTATCAGGAACACTCCGACCTATGGCTGAGAACTACAGGGTTGGCTCACTCCAATTTTATTAGGGGGCCCTCTAAGAGCAGGTCCAACAATCTCTTGCAACTCAGCAGACCACACCTGAGGGCAGTGACGGCGCTGTACACCGGTCACTGTCAGCTAAGGGCTCATATGCACCGGATAGGCCTGGCGGAAGACGCCGAATGCCGCTGGAGTATGGAAGATGACGAGTCGGTCGCGCATCTACTGTGCCGCTGTCCGGCTCTGGCCAACTGCAGGTCTTCCATATTTGAACGGGCGGATGTACGCCCAGGAGACCTGGACAACCTCTCATCCAGAGCAGTTATTCGGTTCCTCAGGGAGTCGAGTATTCTGGATGAGCTTTAACTTATGTGTGAGCCACAATAGACCTGCGGCCGCTGTGGAGGGCAGAATATGCCCACTCACGGTACATAACTATCAACTATCAATTACACAACAACAGACAACATCACAAGCGCTAAACGCGGCCGATCTGACACGTGCCTCGTGACGTCACATGACACTTAGATCGAATTCCGTCGTTTTAGCGCGCTTGATTTGCGTTTAAACTTCAATTGCTGTTAAATTCGTTATACCTAGTCAGAAATAGAAAAAAATTACAGAGCCGTTTTTTCGGGGGTAATATCCCTAGTGCATTTAATTTTTCCGGAAAAATTCGGAAAAACGAGTTTCTAAGTAATTTGTTTTAACAAATAGTTAAACAAATTACTTAGAAACGAGTATTCCCTTTTAAGTTCCATGTTTTTGGTCATAAAATGTCAACATTAATGCTTTAGAAAACGTGTTTAAAACATCTATTTTTGTTCAGTGACGTAGAAGTTTGGGAATTATATTTACAAAAAAAAACAATATTATTATTTTAACTTTTTTTTGTATCTAGCATTTAAGGGAGAAAGTTTAAAAAACTTTTTCAAATTTCTGGATGTACTATCTCTCCTTAGAGTTGGTGACACCAATTCATGGACACCCCTGTATATAAAAAAATTCTTCTTTTAGTACATGTCGCTGATACTGTACCACGAAGAAGAACAGAAACGTATTGCTGAGCTAGACATTGAAGTAGAAGCCGGTAAGAGGAATGAAAAGTTGGTTACTGAAATAGCCCCTGCGGGAGCGTTTTACCCGGCGGAAGAGTGAGTATTAAGACACATTTTTAGTGATTGCATGATAGACCAAAAAGTATTAAGTTTAGCACCCTGACAGTGTCCAGTTAAAATAACGTACGTATGGGGATATTGGAAACCGTTAGTGATTACGATAGAATTCATGGCGATACATAGCCGGTTTCATAGCGTTCTGCGCTTTCCGGTTCCTAGCCTCCAGCTTCTTCTGTCTTCCCAGTCCCCTGGTTGCAGGTTTCGTTTCGACATAGCTTTTTCTATATTGCGCCGGTCTATGTCGCCTTGGGTCTTCCTTTTTTCTGTCGGCGTCCATTTGAGGATCTGCTTAGGTATTCTAGTATTTTCCATCCTCTCCACATGTCCATACCATATTAGTTGTCTACATTGGATCTCTTCTACTATAGTTGTCCTTACCTTAATACTTTCCGTTCGTTATTTTTTCCAACCTCTACCTTCCTGCTGATCTACGCCAAAAGTCAATTTCTAATGATAGTAGTCGGCGCTCTAAATTTGTTGTTAATTGTCAGGTTTCACATCCGTACAGCACTATACTTTTGAATATTAAGTGGTATAAGAGGTGCTTCTTTTGTCGAAAAATACATTTGGACCACAGGATCGAGTTCAGGCAGCCTATCAACTTTTTCCCTTTTATAATTCGATCCTCTATTTCTTTCTCTGTACGACCTCCATTATCAATTTTTGTCTAAAGGTATGTATATTCTACTGAATATAGCAGCTTATCGTTTCGTTTTCTTGTGGGTGAAGGTCATCTCTGTCGTTTCCAATACATAGATCTTTGGATCTTTCTTGTCATATACTCTAAGTCCTCTTTGTCTTGTGCGATAACAACCTGATCATCTGCAAAGTGCAGGGTGTATAAGATTCTGTCATCACTTATTTGTATGCCCATCCCATTACATGATCTTCTCCATCGCCTCAAAGTTTCGTTCAGATAGATTTTAAATAGTGTGGGAGAGAGACAACAGCCCTGCCTTAAGGCCTTCGTAACTGGAAAGCTGTCTGAGATTTTGTTTTTCAATTTGATGACCGCAGCTATTAACGTGACATTAATTCGGAACCTCTCTAGTACTTGCCATAGTTTTTAAACGGGTACGGTGTCGTATGCTTTTGTAAGATCGACAAACAGAAGATACGTCCATCTGTTCCTGGCGACTTTCTTTTCATTTAGTTGGACAAGGCTAAATATGTGGTCCAGAAAAGAGCGGCCGGCTCGGAAACCAGCTTGTTCTTCAATTTCCAAAGGAATGTACTCTTCCTCTATAAAGTTTCTGAGAACTTTCCCATAGAGACGGCTGATTGTACTGGTAAGAGATATACACCTATAGGTAGAATAATCTTCTTTGATTCCTTTTTTGTGAATCGGGGTAATCTATGCTTCTTTCCATTTAGAGGGAATTCTTTCCCCGTTAATATATCTGGTAAACAGTTCCCTTATATGCTTTATAAGTTTTGTTGTCCCAAATTTCAGTAATTCCGCTGGTATTCCTATTTTTCATCGATTCAATTGCTTTTCGTATCGACGGTTCGCTAACATCCACTCGTGGGCCCTGTGCTTGATACGCTTTTGGAGAGTTTGTAAGATATGGCACTCTATCTCCTTTGAGTTGTTTTGAGTAATGTTGGAGAAAATGAATTGGTTGGAAGTTTACTTCATTTACGGTGTTGGATTTTAGGTTTCTGGTTAATTTCCAGGTTTCCGATGATCTTGTTCCTCCTATGTAGCTGTTCACTTCAATACATTTTCTTTCCCAGTTGTCGTTTTTGTTCTTCTTTATCATGTTTTTAAATTTAGGCTGTTCTCTCTTGTAGGTTGTACTATCATCTAGGTCTTTCGTGTTTAGCCATTTCTGATATGCTTTTTGCTTTGTTGTTCTTTGATGTTGTAGTTCTTCATTCCAGGTTATGTCATTATGTTTTTTAAAGGGACAGGTACCGTTCATACCCAAAACTTCATTTCCAGCCGATTTTACGGATTCGATTATATGTGAGTAGAGGTCCTCAGTTGGCGATATATTAGAACTTTAAAATGCGCAATTTTGCCATAACTTAACCAACTATTTATCTCTATGTTACCATTCTTGAGATCCCCATACTTAGGTACACATGAATTTGTAGCATTCTGTATATTAAATTGTTAAACTTTGATACATCAATCGTTACTCTGTAAAATTTAATTTGAGAATAATTATAAACAGGGGCAGAAAAAATATAGGAAAATTCTACTCGTTAGATAGAATAACTCTACTTTGTTGGCCTTCTGCATTTCAAAAAAACTAATCGCAAAAAAATAGCCAATTGGACGGATTTTTTTTATTCCTAATGAACACTCTTCTCCAGGAAAAACTCTGTCTTTACTTATTATTTTAGCCTAGAGGTAAACAGAATTCTTTTTTATGATTTACTAGCATTTATTGTTGTTGCGTCGTGGCAGAGGAAGTAGAGTAGAGGCAGAATGGATAGGAATATCTTTATTAAACGACTGACTTCCGCACCAGCACTCACAAGGTGCAGGTGCAGATCCAACAATTGTGACATTAAACAATTTTCTTCTGATCGTTAATATTTTATTTCTTTTGCAGTTACCATCAAAAATATCGGTTGCAAAAGCACAGCTGGATATTGGAGGAACTGAATCTTACCCCGGAGCAGCTACAGACGTCCACTATTGCTGCAAAATTGAACGGTTACATCGCTGGGGTCGGAAAACGCCAGGATATGGAAGAAGACTTTAAACTGCTAGGCATTCCCGAAAAGATTGCCAGCTTTGTGAGAATTCAATACACAGAAAACGAGGGTGGAAACTTATACTGTTAAAACCTAATGGTTAATAATGCCGAAATTAATCATCATTTTATTGGCTAACCCTCGTTCTTAGCTTTAATACTTCAGTGCGTCAGCACGTTTGTGGAGTAAGGTTAAAGCTGTAAATGGCTGTTTTAGGCCGTATTAGAGTTTTCTACGCCAAAGTTTGAAGAACTTTGTTACATCGGTTTTGGCAAAAGTTTTTATGTTCATTGTGTTTATAAGTTTATCAACACTACATCGTTAGAATGTTACAAAATAAGCTGAAATCAAGATATCTTCTATAGTTATATTTTGTTTGGTCTATAAATAGTAAATTTCGGATGAGGGAAGGTAATAAAAGCCAATTTATACGGTAAATGTGTGTTAATTTTATGGTTGTCATATTCTTACCATCCAAATAGCAATTTAAGTTGCCAAACACTTACTTGACAAAAAGGACGACATCATCTTTTAAAGTATCCTTGTCTATTTATACTTAATTTTCTATTTTCCGAAACATTCAGGTTTTTTTACCCTAAAATTTTCGCCGTTTTTGGGGTTTCAGTCACTGTACAAAGTTCAAGATGATCGTGTTAAAATAGTTCTTCATTTGAACTGCTATTTTATCTCGTGCTAACCCCAACACAATGGGGAACTCCAATTTTTTTGAAATCCAATAATATGATTAAGCAAAGTCTCAAAAAAGTAAATTCCAAGTATTTACGCTAAAATTAAAAATAACTTGTTAATAAACATTTAAAGTACCGCGCCCTTCTAAAGCAATTTAAACGGTCCCGAAAACACCTTTTACCTCATACAGTAGGATACAGGGTGTTTCAGGTTTTAACCCTACGTCGAGCGCGCGTCTATCAGAATCTTCGAGAATAAAGAATAAGTATCAGGAGGTAACATATAAACGGAACAAAACGGAAGTCGCCATCTTTGTCCACGACATTCGCCTACTGCGCAATAGGGTCGTTCAGCATTATTTTTTTTATTTTAGTTTTTGAAACTTTATGCAAAGATAAGACATTTCCGAAAAAAATATTTTTTTCCGATGTCTATAAATGACTTAAATCTGTCTACAAACTTGGTGAGCGGCAAAAAGGGGCGGCTACGCGTTACGTCACGACACGGAATACGCGTATAGTATAGTACTATACTATTATTTACGCATCAAACTATTATTTGGTGTTTTGACTTTTTTAGTGAAAACTGTGCGTTTATAAAGATTATCTATTAAGAATAAAGCTGTTTGTAATTATCGTGTTATACCAGATTGTAAAAAACACATCGGACAATGCCCCTGAAGAACTTTGAATATCTTAAAGCCTTGCCGAATAACGTAAAGTTTAAGAAGCAGTGGCAAGTTGCAATAGAAACACAAAAATACGCTGCAGAGAAATCTCGACTAAAATTGACATAATCAGGTTACCTAAACTGTATTTGCAAAATGCTTCTTTACAGAAATAATACTTATTTATTTAAAAAAATAAATAAAAACCGATTTTATGTTGAAACCGTTTGAGATATAGAAGAAACATATTTTGCAAGACAAAATGTTTTCAGGTTTGCTAGTGACGCGTAAAGTGGCACATGAATGGTTATTTTTAAGCACAAAAGTCGCATACTCTTCCGATTGTCAAAAAATAAAAATTATATATTTTTATATTATAACAGAAAAAGTATCTGGGCTTTATTTCTTTCCTGTAAACCTAAACCAAATGTCAACATAACTCTTTTGTAAATCTAAAGCGCAATTTGAAATTGGATTGTTCCATGTTTTGTTGGAAAAATGACATAAATCATAAAACGTTGATTAACAGAAACCTGTTTGCGGGTTGCGTATAACGTACACGTTATAGTCCGTAAAGTTACGTTACACCGCAATACGTTAAAGCCGTTATCTGTTATTTTTGCATGTGCAGGTGGTACCATGCACCTAACGGAAATAAATATAATATCATAACAAATAACGGAAATATAACGTATACGGTTTGGCTGCCACTTAAAGTGTCTAATTAGAGATACGTTCTATATGTTTGTTGAAACACTCATTTCTTTGTTGCTAGTTGGGTTTACTGTCTCACCACACAAAAAAGGTTTATTGGAAAAATGTAATTTCGCACTATTTTCAACTATTAGGGTTCTTCAGCATGGTTTAATTTCAAATTGGTTTACTTATATTTTGATAATATTTAATACTAGAACGCTTTGTCCAAAATTTGAAGCCATCAACTTCAACCGTTTTTAAACTATACAAGGGTTTGAACTTTGTAGCGCGGGAAAATACGGAGATTTGACCGTGACGTCACGCCACGCGATGCCCGTATTCTATAGTACGCGGAACGCCTATACTTTAGCATTTAATTTATTTTTTTTTCCTGTTCGGACATGGATGAGAACTTAATTGTTAACAGCGGCTGCCAGTGCATTAATAATTATTGTAAAACAGGAAAAAAAGTTGCAAAAAGACAGTGTTGGATGTCAAATGTTTATAAAAGTAGATCAAAATACAGTGGAAGTAATCTTCTTCATGATTTTCAAACAAATGGAATGTTTTTCAATAACTTTTGTCGCATGAGTAGTACCGATTTTGTACACTTAATTAATTGAGTTGGCCCACGCATAGGAAGAAGAAATACTAGTTTTGGAAAAACTATTCCAGTGAAGGAACGACTAGCAATAACGTTAAGATTTTTTGCTACTGGAGACTCGTATACTAGTTTGAGTTATTTATTTAAAGTGTCCAAACAGAGTATTTCTAAAATAGTGCCAGAGGTTTGTGACAGCTCAATTGAAGATCTTAAAGTTCACATAAATGTAAATGAAATGTAGTGTTATTGTCTTGATATGAAACTCAGTTTAATTATGTGTACTATTCTTCATTATTTTCCTTTTTGGTATTAACAATGGTTTATTCTAGTTATTATTTATTGTTTATTCTTGACATACCTATACGGTGTTTTACTTATACTTGTTGAGAAGACATTTGAGTAGATAAAGTAGCGCTTTAATATTGGTAATAAAAAAATATTGACAATAATTTCAAATAGTTATTTGTATACCTAGCCCGTAAAATGGTATTTTTTCGGCCGAAAGAAAGTTTTAGGCCGAGGACAACAATTTTGAAGACGAAAAAATTATTTATTTTACGATATTTATTTAGAAATTCTTAATTTTTGATAAATAAAATGAGAAGGGCCTGTTGGAATTCACTGCCGCTAAACAGTACGTGAAGTGAGTACTTCACGTCCGTTTGAACAAAAAATGTTTTTGGTTAATTATTTATTTCTCAGATAAGTGTTAAAAAGAGCAATGAAATTAATTATTAAATCATTGTAAATTATATTATCTACTCATTTTGACAACGCATGAATTCCAAATGCATTATTAAAAAAAAAACAAGTACGTAATACACTAGGTATGTTTTTTGACAAGTGTGACAAATCACTAGTTTCGGAAGGTCTGTAGCTACTAAAAAACGAAACGTCGGAGCTAAAAACTAAAACTATTTTTTTGAAGAGCATGAAAAAGTGCCTCCAGAAGGTACCACTGACTTTCCAAAATATTCAATAATAAAGTGGTAAAAAAATAAAATAGGAATTTGACTTTTTCAGGAAACACAGGAAACTAGTCCGTGATAGGTACTACAACTTTAATTATTACGATTTTTCAATCAAATCAACCGTATAGGCGCAAAAAAAAAACAAAACCGTTTTCCCATGTTAATCTCCTATGTCCAGGGTGCTCTTGGACACCTGGTATACCATTTGTGTTCTTTTTTAGATTTTCTGAAGACGGTGATAGATTTTCCACCGAAATTTCAGGTTTGTTGGTATCAAGACCGAGCCTAAGCCTAATAAGGTCTTGTGTTGGGACGACTAGGTTAATGTTATTTTCAACTTAGTTCAAAAGAGTGCCAAATTCCATTTTCCCAACCAACCTTTTTTTTGTGTGGTGAGACAGTAATGCAAGGAAACTAGCAACAAACAAAGAAAAAACAATTAGATTTGAAACACGCTTTGCCAGTTGAGACCACGTTTACGCGGTCTAAATGGATGTAATCCTAATTCAGAAGGTGCAGAAAGTCATTTTGAACATTTTTGGTACGTCTCCGAGAGATTGGAGTTTTTTTTTTGACATCGCATCAAAATTTTGAAAATTCCGTATTGGTCATTTTTGGGGTTTCTGCAACTGAAAAATACTGCTACTAATAGTCACTATTACAGGCCAGACGGACATTGTGACAGACCGGACAGTTTGTTCCGAAATGAAGAAAAACCATAAATATATTCATAGTATCCGTGTTATGTATGTTTAATTTTCAGTCTTTACGTCTTTCTTCTTCTTAAGGTGCCTATTCGTTTCGAATGTTGGCTACTAGCATGGCTATTCTGATCTTGTTGACTGCTGCTTTGAAAAGTCCTGTGGTGGTAAGAGAGAACCATTTTCACAGGTTTTGAAGCCATGAGATTCTCCTCCGTCCTGGGCCTCTTTTCCCAAAAATCTTACCCTGCAGAATAAGCTGCAACAGATTGTATCGTTGTTCGTTGCGCATAACGTGACCTAAATACTCCAGTTTCCGCTTCTTTACGTTGTTTACAATTTCACGTTCCTTGCCCATTCTGCGAAGAACCGCATCATTGGTGATTCTATCAACCCAGGAAATTTTCAGGATACGCCTATAGCACCACATCTCAAAGGCCTCCAGTTTTTTCGTAGACGCCTCTGTCAATGTCCAGGATTCAACTCCGTAAAGGAGAACCGTGAACACGTAGCATCGAAGCAGACGGATTTTAGTTTTTAGTGGTATAGAGTGACTTTTAAAAATGTTGTTCATTTTAGTGAATGCTGATCTGGCCCTTTCTATTCTCTGTCTGATTTCAACTGAGTGATCCCATCTGTCATTAACCATGTCATTAACATTCGTTCCAAGGTAAACGTAGTTTGAGACGCGAATTACTGGTTGTTGATTGACTAGTAGTTGTCCAGGTGGTATGTTATTCTTGCTGATAACCATATATTTCGTTTTTTTAATGTTAAAGTCAAGGCCATACTCTTTGCTGAAGTTTGCGATACGTGTAATTAGCGACTGCAGACCCTCCAAGCTATCCGCGAAAACGATAGTATCGTTTGCGTACCGGATATTATTCAGCCGCTCGCCGTTTATGAGGATTCCCTCATCCACGTCGTCCAAAGACAGATTCATAACGTATTCGGAGTAGACGTTAAAAAGTAAAGGGGATAGTACACATCCCTGTCGTACTCCCCTCTCTATCTTTATTTCCTCGGTCAATTGGTCTTAGATTTTGACAGCTGCTGATTGATTAAAATATATGTTTTCGATTATTCTGAGGTCTTTGTCATCTAGTCCGACTAACTCTAAGATCGACATCAATTTGTCATGTTTTACTCTGTCAAAGGCTTTCTGATAGTCGATGAAGCAGACGTATATGTCACAGTTGACGTCCCTGCAGCGCTGAAACCGAACCTGAACCGCGAATAGTGCCTCGCGTGTGCCCAATGCGTCTCGAAAACCAAACTGTGTCCGAGTTATGTGTTCCTCACATTTCCTGTAGACTCTCTTATGGATTATTTTTAGGAAAGTTTTAAGAAGGTGACTCATTAAACTAATAATTCTATAATCATCGCACTTTCTAGCGTTTGATTTTTTAGGCAGAGCGATAAAGGTTGACTTTAACCAGTTTCGAGGAATTTTTCCTGAATTGTAGATGTTGTTAAATATTGTTGTTAGCCATTTTATTTGTTCCTCGTCCATTAGTTTCAGGAATTCCGAGTAAAAGTTGTCGGGACCCGCTGCTTTACCATCCTTTGTGCATTTAATAGCCGTCTTTACTTCTTCGTACATGATGGGGGGCCCTGTTCTGCATTCAGTATTGAGTGAAACCCTGTTTCTGTCATCCTTAAAAGTATTCTCTACGTAATGTTTCCAATGGGACTTCAGTTGTTCTCTGTCCATTATTGGATGTCCTTGATTGTCAGTCATGCAGCCGGGTATTTTAGGTGTATACATACCAGCAGCTTCCTTGACTTTTTTGTGTAGATTAAACGAGTCATACTTGTTCTCTAGGGCTTCAATCTCACTGCAGCGTTCCTCTAGCCATCTACTTTTAGCTTTTCTAATAGACCCTTTTATCTCTTTATCGATTTGCTTATATTTGGTGGTATCCCTATCTTTAGCTTTCCTTCTACTTTCCATCATATCTAATATGCTGTCGGTCATCATGATTTTTTCTTTACCTTTTTTGGTTGCAGAAATTTATCGACTATATCTTGACTGGTTTCTTCCAGCTTCTGGATGTTGCTTTCTATATTGGGCTCCATTTCCGTATAAGTAATTCTACTTTTTATATATTGTTTTACGTTGTTCTTTGTGTCCTCGTTTTTCAGCTGTCGAAGGTCATACTTCTTAACTTTTTTCTGTTTTATCCTCTTTAGTTTAAGCTTTAATGTGGCAACAAGTGGGTTATGGTCTGACTTAATGTCGGCACCGGGATACGTTTTTACTGAGGTCACTGAGTTCCTAAATCTTTTGTTAATCAGGATATAATCGATCTGATTTCTCACCAGGTGATCCGAAGAGTCTTGTGGTGATTTCCAAGTGTACAGTCGACGTAACGGTAATTTAAAGAATGTATTAGTGATTACCATCTGTTCTTCTGTAGCAAAACTACATAGTCGATCTCCGCGTTCGTTTCTCTCTCCCAGTCCGAAGGATCCTATCACTTCTCCACACTCTCCCTGTCCAATTTTGGCGTTGAAGTTTCCAATGATTAGGGTTATATCTCCTCTGCAGAGGTTCTTCAGTGTCTTGTTAAGATCATCATAAAACAGTTCAATTATTTCTTCGGATTTTTCTGCTGTCGGGGCGTAAACTTGAATTATGTTTGTTTTGACAGGGAAGGAGTTGATTTGAATGACCATTATTCTCTCCGATATTGGGGTAAAGTTTGTAGCATATTTAGCGATGCTTTTATTTAGTATAATCCCTACTCCGTTAATGTGTTGTCCCGTGGTGCTTCCTGAGTAATATATTTTATGATCTTCTATCATACATTGACCGGAATCGGTCCAGCACATCTCACTGATTCCCATGACGTCTATCGAGAGTCGATCCATCTCTTTTATGGCATTGTGTATCTTTCCTGCCTCATACATAGTTTTGACATTCCAGGTACAAATCTTAATAGGCAACCCGGGGATTCTTAGCAGCCTCTGACCATCTAAAGTCTGCCGGGGACTGAGGCCCATACTTTTATTTGTCTTTGCCATGTTAGATTTATACTAGGTATTATGTTTCATGGTGGTTTACCATTGCCTTCCATGCGCAGTATCCCAGCCGGTGAAATCGTGTACCTGATTGTCGCCTCGGAGTTTCTGGTGTTGAACCTTTAGTGAAGTCATTCTTCAATAGCCTCAGTCCAGTAATGACACAGCTGCTGCCCTATGTCATGTCATGCTAGTTTTGGTCCGCCCCGGGTATTTTATTTCCCCGGTACCCAGCATATCTGCTGAGCGTTCCCCTATCCGCCACCTGGGGAGGCGCCCAATGGGGGACTAGCAACCCCACAAGGGCTTTACGTCTTTAATAATTACTATTACTGGACAGAAAGACATTGTGACCGACTGGACAGTTTGTCTAGGTCTAGAAACCAACAAAAGCCATCAGATCAAATCAATTCAAATTATGCTTTATTGTCCAAAAAATCAAGTTCCTACTGACAAAGCCAAATTAAACACTAGATAATATTGCAATCATGCAATTTCACATAAGCAAAAGACAAAAAAAAAGAGAAAAAAACAAAATAACAATAAAATAAAATAAAGAAAACATTAATTTGTTAAAATCTAGGACTAATAATAAAATTGAACATACATTGTTAAAAGACATCTCTAAAAAACTCACCTAAACTGTAGTACGGACGGGATAAAAGTAGACTCTTCACCTTACTCTTAAACAAACGCTCACTAGCAGTGACTCTCAACTCTTTAGGCAGCTTATTAAAGACTCCCTTACCGCCACAGATTATTGAAGTATTATCCTGAGTAGTTCTAGGTATTGGTAGTGAGACAGTACTCGTCGCTCTGGTCGCCCTCAGCGGGGTGCGGCACACATTCTCGCGAAACTTTTGGAGTATCAGACACGCAGTCTCTAGTATAAAAATACCAGTTAGAGTAAGAAACTTTAATCTTGTGAAGAGGTTCCTACAAGATTCTCTAGTGCCAACCCCCGAGACATATATTCGATTCGAGAAGCCGCCCAGAACAGCTACCCCAAAAACAGATGCCATACCGGAGATGCGACTCCACTAGCCCAAAATATGCAATTCTGCTTATGCTCTCACTATTAAGCTCTCTGGCTATCACTCTAAGGACATAGCAGCCCGATGAAAGCTTTCTGTCCAAGGCGTTGATGTGGCTAACAAATTTTAGATTTTTGTCAATGCAGATGCCGAGAAATCTGTTCTCTGTCAAAGATGAAATCATCTGTCCAGACAGTTGTACCTCAAAAGAACACTTAAAGTTTATTACGCCCGTCTTACCATGGTTAAGTCGAAGGCCATTTGCAGAACACCATTTGCCCACCAAATTCAGATCATCCTCAATAACACGCTTATAAGAGCAGCCGAATCCGTGCCACTCCAAAGAATGGTGGCATCGTCGGCAAAAAGCGTAAGTTTACCCCTAATATCCAAAGAACATAGGTCATTTATAAATATGAGAAACAAAATAGGGCCCAGCACAGAACCCTGTGTGGCACTTCCAGAGTATTAGGCAACATGCCAGAAACTATCTCGCCGCAGTACACTCTCTCGGTTCGACCGCTAAGATAGGATGCAAACCAAGCACTAGCCACCCCTCTGAAGCCGTAACCCTCCAATTTGTAGAGCAGAGCCTCACCATCGACGCAATCAAAGGCCCTAGAGAGGACACAAAATACAGCCGACGCAGACTCGCCCTCATTGAGAGAAAGTAACAAGGATTCCAAAAACGAGAAAATTGCGTCGTTAGTGCTTCTTGAGGGCAGAAAGCCAAACTGTGCACTGCTCAGAATATTATGTTTTTGCACAAAGATAAGCATGCGGTTCTTCACTGGTCGCTCTATTATTTTTGATAAGGTAGGCAATAATGCAATTGGCCTAAAATTTGAATAAGCGTCTCTCTCTCCCCTTATACACTGGGGTAATAAAGGCCAGTTTAAGGCAGACGGGAAACCGACCTGAAGAGAAAGACAAATTAACATATTCGGTAAGAACTTCGAGGGCTATACCGTTCTTGGATGTCAATAGGATAAAGATAAAATGATTCTGATACATTTCCAATGCTATCAAAGTAATCCCTGTACGTTAGTCAATTCCCGATCCGACAGTGCTGGGATAAGGGATGAAATACTACAATAATAATAGTCGTTAAGTTAGTCACAAGTTAGATTGGTTTGTATGTGAGACCAGTCAGAACATCCCTGGAGCTGGCCAATTATCCTCCAGATTTCCCTCTGTGCGCCTTCGGACCTCCGTATTCTAGCACTATAATAGATTTTCTTGGCTGCTCTTCTATAAATTTTTAGTATTTTAACTATATTTTAAACTATTAAAATTGGTTGAATAGAATTTTCTAATATAGTGGAGACATCGCATGTTCCGGGCAGAAACTTTTAAACCGTTTGTTATCCAACGCTTGCGACTTCTCGACATAATCAGAGTCAAGGGAAAGGCTTGATTAAATACTCCACAAAGCAGCATGATATCAATTTAAGATGCATAGTAATGCTATTAAAATAGTTAAGTTTTATTTTTAAGTCCCTACAGCATGCAAAGACGAGGGAGTAGTACCAAAATGTGCCTATTAATAGACACTATTGCAAGCTAGAAGGACATTGTGACCCTCTAGACAGTTTTGCCAAAAAACAAGAAAAACCATCAATAAATGCATAGTACGTAATAATACTAATAATGCTATTAAATATGTTGAATTTTTCCTAGGGCATGCAAGGACGAGTGAGTGATACCACAGTGTACCTACTAATAGTTACTACTATAGACCAAAAGGACATTGAAACACTTTGCTTTATTGTTTTGCTGAGGGTCAAAAAATACAATTTATAATTGACTCAGTTTTGTCGATGTTCGAGAAAGCGCCTGTAAGTGGATGTGAACCTTAGCCGCTTTCCAGCCGACCATTTTATGCACATTGACGAGCATATGTGCACCAAACTTTTTCCGATGTGCGTTCCCAGTTCGCATTTTTAGACGTGAGCTTGGTACGCAAACGCCTTCTCTCTTTTCCCCTGGTGCACCACCCGCAATATTTGGGCTTCAAGCACAAGTCATTGTTGTTTGAGGTTAAACACGAAATAATTGTTTTGGTTTCTGCACTTCCGAGTTAAAACATTATTATTATAATATTATAATATGGATTGTGGTAATTTGGAAAGTGCCAATAGCCGATTATATTCAGATTATCGCAGGAGGTTAGTTAAAAACACTTTAATTTTTTTAATTCTCAACTTTTCTTCATCCATAGTTGATTCTTAAAAATCTACCTTAACATCTGTAAATAATTTCACTTAAACTTAAAAAACAGCACTGAAAATTTGTAGTTAATTTAAAAAGTTTAACGACAAAAGTGACACTGGCACGAATACTTGACGCAAAACCGCAAAAAGACAGTTCCAGGCTGCGAGTTCCTGTTTCGAGAATTTGCGCTTCATGCGTGGGGTTTGGCGCTTTGACAAAATGTCGGCTGGAAAGCGGCTCTTTTGTATTTGCTGTCATTTCGTTTCCGGGACCGCGTCTTTCGTTTTTGTTTACGTAGGACAACCCGTTTTTATACTGCATTATGCGACTAAAACAATCATCTACGAGACAGAAAACGGACAACGGACTTTCTCAACGAAGACCTCACTTATATTACAGCTATAACTATATTTTTAATTCAAAAAGCTTTGGAAATCAGCAAACATACAACTATTCTAACCTAACTTTATCCTATGTCGCCTATGAAACAGCTGTGAATGAGCAAACTGTCATCATCAGCTGTCGGTAATAAACAAAAGTCCCTAATTCGATTAGTTTATAATATTAAATTTATTTACTAAATTTTTACCCTGTTGAAAGTGCATTTTTAAAAAGGATGAAGTTAAAGGGTTAAAGGGTTGTAATACAATCAAAACATAATGATTATTACTGACTTTAAGTGTATTGGAATTGGAATGGTTTGCTCAAGTTTGCTGCCTTTACACCAGTTCGACAAATGACGACTTTGGCAATTTGCTAATCAAAACGAGCGGATTGGTGGAAATTCGGACATGTAAAAGCGTTGTTGCCATTGTTGCTACGTTCATTCATAAACGTCCTTCCATTTCGTCCTTGTGATAAGCCCCTTTAAATATTCTGAAGAAAATATTTTTTACACCGAAAAATCATTAAATCACCGCTGTTGTAGTATTATTAGCATATTAACCTTTGTACACTCGAAAGAGTTAACCCTTAAATTTGTGCTGTCAGGTCGGTTTTACGGCTGGATCAATACATTTACCTTGCCCATTGTATAAGGAGGAAGAGTGTGTTTCATTGAATTTTTATTGTTATTAAACAAATTTGTAGAAAACCTTTTAGGAACCAAGTTGAACTTTGGGTTATCTCCTTTTCGTGTAAGTATTATAAAATTTCCTAATAATATAGCATGCTTTTAAGATATTATACTGGTAAAGAGACGTATAAGTTTCGTTTCTAAATTTATTTACCAAGAAATTATAGTATTATAAGTGAAACAGATATTTTTTAATTTAAGTTAAATTTACTGCTATACCTGGCATTTATTACTAATAATACATTACAATTATTGATGTCACTCACATGATCACTTATAGTAATGGGAATGGGCAGTTATGAATAATATAATCGAAATATTTTGATTATGGCAGAATGATAGATCAATTGATTATTATAACTGAGCAATCTAATAATCAAAATTTTTGTCTAATGAAATAATTGAAAAGTTTTATTCATTCACTGTTCAAACTTCAGACAAAGATAAAAGATTGAATATAGGTAATCATTTAAGTCATTTTAGAGCTATTCCTTATTTCAATTTTAGATAAAAATTTTAATCATATTGTTTTTTGGAATACACATTTTACTTTTCTAGTTTTGATTTTTCTATTGCCTTAACTAGTCTATATTTGAATTTTAGGTTGTTTGTGTCTTATATTAGATACACTATTATTTCACAATGCATCAATCAAATTTTTATTTGATGGTCCAAAATTTAAAGCAATTATTCTTTTGCTTCATTCAATTATGAATAAGTATCAATAACATCTGGCACTTTGCACCCTGATTTTTTCATAATCTATCAATTAAATGATCATTTATTGGTCTATAAAATGTGCCTAGAAAGCAGCCTAAGTGTCTTCTCCAAAGAGAGCCCAACACAATATAGAACATAATATGTATAACATATTTTGCCAAGAAAGAACAGAAAATGTTACTGAAGAGAATAGTAAATTATTAATAATCTGAACATCATATATTGTACATTTTATCTCTCAATATGTTTTACTTTTCTTTACACAATTATATGTAAATCATTAGCAAAATACATAAACCATAAACACTATTTAGTAGTTTTTTCTCAAGTTTTTCTTTTCCAACTGCATACACATATGGGCATTTATGTAACAACCTTTACAAGGTGAGTCAATGATAAGTAAAGTCTATTTTCTCTTAAACCTGCATAAAGAATCTAAAAATGTGTTAAAAATACGGAATTTAATTTTAAAAAAATTTAAACCATGCATCTCAATATTCTCTAAAACTTTTTTTGTATTTAACATTTTTTTAAAAATTTCATAGAGGATCAAAAAATGTGTTAAAAAGTAGAGGGTTCTATTAAAAAACTATTAGTTTATCTACCACGCCTTTATGAACCACCCTGTATGCCCAAAAGTAATATTTCACATGTGACAATGACAGCTTTTTAAAAAAGTTTAGAGTCTGTTGAAATTTCAATCAATTTAAGGAAATTTGGTATATTTTAGTACCTAAGTACACTACTGTTCTCGCGGACTGAGTTTACCCGTGCGTCATCCCCTTGTGATTTAGAAGTAGACATGCATTATTGACTTCATCTTTGTCCATTGTTCACTTTCAGAAAGGGTAATCTAATATCTAAGTGAATGTCTTCCAAAAAAAACATTTACTGATTAGCGCTTCTATTTCAGTCATTGTCAGTTTGACAACCATCGAAATTTATTTGATTTGTTTACTATTAATTCTTTTCCATTTCTTTGCGTTGTTAATCATTTATAAAGTTTTCTATTTACCACACCACCACAGTTCTTTTAAGAGCTATTGTTTCTACGCTTTTAACTGTAAGTACTTTCATAATATTATTATTAATATTTTTATTTTTTTTATGTCGGCTGTCACGATCTAACCAAAATTGGCACAATTACTAACCTGTTTTGAAAAAAAAGTGGGAGTGTCTATTATGGTTTTTATTTAGCCATTTGGTTTTTCCTAAATTCGGAATTACTTACTATTACAGTATTTTTTTAGAAAATGCCTGGAAAAATCCTCCACAGACAAGCCCAGCAGTTAATTCTTAACCTTTGTGAATATTTTGAATTGGAAAAAACCAATGGAGGACTTTTAGAAGCTTTATCATCTGTTCAGGAAGAAAATAAGAAATTTTAAGACCTTACATATTCTTACTGATGTATTTTTTTTTGATACTAGAAGGTTGTAGCTGCTTTGAAAATTTCCCGCAAAACTGTTTATTCGATTCGGAAAAAGAAAGCAAGTAATCTTATGATTTTCTCACCTAGAAAACGTAAATCGAGATGTTATCGACGGGCCAAGACCACTGATTTATCTGAAAGCATTAAAATGGATGTTCGAAATACATTATATGATATGTACAACGATAGTATGTTAATAATAGTAAAATATATCTACTTTTGTAAGAAACATCTATTAACATTTCATTGTTTCCAAAGACTGAGATTTTTGGGTTGCATTATAGATTTTTCATAAAAATTTCTTGAAACATATTAATAATAAAGTCATAGAAAAATAAAATAAGAGTCTAAAATGTTCCAGCCAGTTTAAAATAAAATAAGTGGATTGCAACCTGAAAATGAGATATGAGATACTACAGCATCACTCAGAATGTCTTATTGAAATTTTAATTTGTTATATTTATTTTAGAGAAACATGTAACCATCCAGAACCTAAATCAAGAGCATAAAGTTAAAGAAATACTACATATAGGTGATACATCTTTGCGAATTTTGGTAAATAAATTAGGTTTCAAATTTAGACGGAATTCTATGATCCAAACGGAGACTTCTCATAAATAAAAAATGTTATTTTGGTCAAGATATTTTTGATTTGCTTTGGTATAAGGTTGTTTTAGTGTAAATTTGCAGCCAAAGATCTCTACTTTCTGACTGACAATACAGGCAAAATTTTAAACGTGACGAAGCTTTAGACACGCCCTTTTCTATAATATGAACACAACAGGTTTGTTGACGAAAACTTGATTTGATTCATATGATTATAAATGACGTAGCCTTCGTGACGCACGGGTAAACTCTCTCCGCGAAACACGAACGAACAGTAGGTATTATTTTAATTTTAATTTTTGACAAGTGTGGCACATCATTATTTTCCGGAGGTCTGTAGCTAGTAAAAAACAAAATAAAAAAATCAAAACCGTATTTAAAAAATTGAAATTGATGATGGTATCTAAAAAACGAAACGTCGGAGCTGAAAACAAACTATTTTCTTGAAGAGCATAAAAAAGTGCCTCCAGAAGGTGCCATTGATTTTCCAAAATAATCAATAATAAAATGGTAAAAAAATAAAATAGAAATTTGAGAGACTGAACTGACTAGAAAATTGAAGACTTTTTCGGTGAGATATCTCCGGATCTAATTTTACCAAATTATATATAAATATAAATAATCTTTATTTTCAATAGAAAAAAGGCTATCGACCACTTGGTCTTTCTGCCTATGTTTACAGTGGGATTTTTTTTTATAGTTTTAGTATGCATGTTAACTTATTTCTAATTATTTACAATTTACTTGCAAAAAAAAAAAAGTAGTCTTAGTTAAAATGCCCTAGTAGGGTGGCAGTGGGAAAGAGGTAACGGGATTGTCTGGTTTGTCTTGTTATGCACAGTGGGTTTATTATTGTCCAGTTGTTTGGATTATTTTTCCATTTGTTTTGTAGTTGTATAATTCTGTCTGTTATTTTGGTCATGTTTGTACGCTCGTAAAGAAGTTGGTTGGATGGGTTGTGTAGTGGGTTTTCTGGGTGTCTTATTTTGGTTATTAGTCTTAGAGCAATCTGTTCCATAATCTGAGTATATCTTTTAGTTTTGTCAGCAGCGTTTGCTCTAAGTAAGTGTCCCTAGTCTAAAACTGGTCTACAGATGGATTTGTATATTTGTGTGGCGGTTTTCGTACTAATACCTTTGTTTTTGTATGTCAGTGATCTAAAGTGTTTTGTCCGTTTAATAGTTTCAGTTCTTGCATTTTTTAAGTGTTTTGTAAATTTTAGTTTTTGGTCCAGTATTACGCCTAAGTATTTTACGTCATGTTTGGGTTCAGTTATGTGGCGTTCCGCGGTTATGTTTGGGGAGTCGTCTTTGATCTTATGGTTTGGTAGTAAAAGTTGGTTTTTAGTTGCGTTGGGGGTCAGTCTCCATCTGTAGAACCATCTCATAGTATCGTCAGTAAGTGATTGTAGTTTTGACACTGCTTTTGACGTAGTTTTGTCGGGTCCTATAAGTGCAGTGTCGTCTGCGTATTGTAATATGTATGCGGTTTTGTCAAATAGATTTTTGTCCTGCTTGTTGTGATTGTGTCGTGGCAGTATAGGTTGTAAAGTAAAGGTGAGAGGGGTGATCCTTGGGGTAGTCCTTGTTCAGGACTGAAAGGAAAGGAAAGTGTGTTGTCTATGCGAACGTGCAGTTTTGGTTTAAAGCCAAACTGGTATGATGGAATGTGCTGTCCAATCTGTTCTTGAAGTCTGTTTTTTATGATGAGTTCGAGTAATTTGCTTAGTACTGGAAGTAGTGTAATAGGTCTGTAATTTTGAGTTTGTGTGTTGTCGAGTCCATTTTTTGGAATGGGTATTATTATGCCCGTTTTCCATGCATCCGGTATTATGTTGTGTCGAATGCAGTTTTTTACCAAATTATTTAGCAATAAAATGCGCAACTTTGCCTCCATTTAACTAAATCTCTATCAACTACAGTTTCTGAGATAGCAATGCTAATGCATCGAATTTGTAGCACCCTGTATATGGCACCCTGTGGTAGGTGTCCGGATTTAGTGTATTTTGACAGAAAACCCCTCTTTTCCGGCTAGATAGGAAAAAACTAGTATACATGTTTAGAGGTCGATTTTTGAGAAAAAAATAATGGCAAAAACCGTATTTTAGACTTGTGAGTTTGCGATGCTAGAGGGCGTTTTTCGAACACAACTTTTTTGTCTTGTTTTGTTTATGAAAATATCGAAGTGAAACAAAAACATTTTTTCTAATTTTGGCATATAAAGTGACACTTTTCAAAACTGATTAGAGTGACAAAACGTTTTACTTTATGTAACTAGTTACATAAAGTATCACTTTATGTAACTAGTTATGAAAAGTTCATTTCATCACTCCCTGTTTTTATGCATTTCCGTAGAAACATATGGGCGACATCCATCATAACATGTCGTTGTCACTGTTTATACAAGGTGCTATGAAAGTGAATATTTGTGTTAAATCACTTTAAAAGATGGTTTTTACCGCTTTTTCGTCAAAATTAGAAAAAATTATGTATGCAACACGTTTCGAAAATGTCTTAGTTCAAATTGTAGGACCTCGCTGCGCTCGCCCTACAAACATTCATTCGTTACACAAAATCGATCTTTTCGTAACTGGTTACATAAATAGCTATTTAAGGCACTTTTTCAACGTGATTCCAGTGGTGTGCTTAGTTTTTTACTACTACCTTCCGTTTCCCAATAATTGACATAACTCTCTTATTTTAAATGGAATTTACAATCAAATATAATTTGAAAAAAATGTGTATTTTTAAACATTTACTACGATGTAAGTATGTCTATAGTTATTCCTACAAATAACTGAAATATGAAGTTAACTTGCAATGAGTAACAGATATAGACCTACTTCAATATTCACACACTTACACGTTAAAGTAACTAACGACTAAAGAACTAATTTTTTGAATGATAGAAAATAATTAAAAATAAAAGAAAGAAAAAAAGAATGAAACTTTGACTCCAAAGTTAAAAACGCAATAACTCTAAGTAATCAAGGGTTGTCATAGAAACAAGAAATAAATAAACGTCACTTTTGACAGCTGATGTAAAAACCTGAGTCAAAGCCAACTTAAATAAAAACAAAAAAGTGTAATATCTCAGTTATACGGTCAAAATACGGTTTTTGACATTAATCTTTTCTTAAAAATTGACCTCTAGACATCCGAACACCCTGTATATATTTATGAGAAAAGAATTTCAGTTTTAGAAGACGTCACTCACTAGATATGTAGCAAAAATCAAAATTTGCTTAATATTTTGCCGATTTCTTTTATTCAATCCAGCCAATTTATTATTGCTTGTAGAAAAAATGATGTCTAGATAAAAGTTGTAGATATTTATGAGCTGAACAAGATTATTTCTGATTCTAAGATGAGATTATTTCTCTCATTGGTAATTTTTGACATATGACATAAACTTATTTTTTTTCTAACGGAAAGCATGGTCTAAAATAACCTTTCTAAACAGGTCTAACTATAACAAAAAGTACATCATTATTTTTTTAAATGACGAAATTATAACCTTTTTTGATGCCTTGATTTACCTGACCTTACCTTTCACTGTCAATAGAAAGATTTAATAGGTAATGGAACTTCTTTAGGCAGATTAACACTACAGATGTCTAGAAGTCCTATCCAAATGTTTTGCTTTTCAGTATCAACTGGACGACTGAAAACAATGCACAAAAGTAAATCCTACTGAATTAATGAAAGCCTACTACATGTAAGCTACTTAATGCGGAATTGCTACTTTCCATCCCAAATTCATAATCTGTATCAATGTTCATAGTTCTATTCAAATTACTTGTTTTGGCTTTATTAATCATGCCTTAAAACAAATGTTTAAAGATATTTTAGGGTTTACCGTTAACAGGCTCGTCTTCAAAAAAGAAGAGCCCAATTATCCCTCGAGACGAAACTGCTCACCAGACCGTTAATTTTTGTGAAAATATCGAAGTAAAACAAAATAGTTATTTTGTACCAAGGGCTTAAAAGTGGTTTATGCCAGAGGTGCAAACAACATTTTTTGTACGAGGGGAATAATTAAATAATTATGTTTTTAACTTTTAAGGTGTAAGTATCACTTTAGTCATCCCGTATGTTGATTTTATTTCACGGTTTCGCTTTATTTGCTGGTGTCATTGTTTAAAAAAAGTGAAGAAAGTCATTAGCAGCCAGATCAATTTAATGTTGCCAAGACAATAATAAAAAAAGCATTTGTTTGTCAAAAATTATTGATTGTCAGTCTTCAAGTATCTCATGTAAGAAGAACCGATTCCGACGAAAATGATGGCAAATTTAGCTTAACTCGAGGAAACAGCCAGTAAAATATGCCTTCAGTGGTTGCCAAAAAGTCAAGAATATTGTTTGAAAAGTCATACCAAGATTTTGTTAAATGGTGTGATCTAAGGCAAGTGACGTGCATAAATGAAAGTGCTGTGCTGGTTTATTTCAATGAAAGAAGCCAGATTTTGAAGCCTTCAACGTTATGGCCAGTCTACTCAATGGTGAAGTCGATAATAATCTTTTATAGAGATATCGACATCAGTAAGTTCCCGAAAGTGATCGCATTTCTAAAACGACGTTCGGAAGGATATATTTCGAAGAAGTCCAGTATCTTTACGAGGGAGGAAATCCAGAGATTTTTTGCAACTGCTCCAGATGAAAGCTATTTGCTGCATAAGGTTGTTATAAGCTTCGGGATTGCAGGAGCTTGCAGAAGAGAGAAGTTGACGAATTTACTGTTTGGTGATATTACCATTATAGACTCATCTATTTTGGTACAACTGCGTCACACAAAAACGAAGATTCCTAGAATATTTACTATTGTAGACTGCAATAACGGAGACAATTTGAATTTCTTGACAGTGACGAAGAAATATGAGTGATACTGAGACCAAAATCTGCCAACAACCTGCGCTTTTTCTTATCATATAAGAAATGAAAATGCTCTATGCAACCCGTTGGGAAAAATACTATGGGTAAGCTACCCAGTGTAGTAGCAAAGTATTTGAAGTTGCCAAATCCGGAGGGCTATACCGGACATTGCTTTCGGCGTTCGTTCGCAACTTTATTAGCAGATTCAGGAGCAGACCTTTTGGCTGTAAAGCGTCATGGATCGGTTGGCGCTCGTCGAGTGTAGCTGAAGGTTACATTGAAGAGTCGGTGCAGAATAAAATTAAGATTGAGCCAGACGAATTGTAAGTTCCACTTCCATGGATGCTTCTGTCGCCACAAAAGAGGTTGCAGTCATTCAGGAAAGCGGATCGATTGAGAAAAGCTTTCCCGGTGTAAACGTTTCCAACTGTAATAATTGTACTTTTAGCATAGCATTGAATAAGTAGTAAAGGTTTTGTCGTTATTGGGTTATTTATAATAATATTAAAATTTAGTTTAAAATAAAAACTCGGCTAAGCGTTTTTTTTTTTAATTTTAAGCCCATAAAAGTGCTATTTTACGCCGGGAAGTACCAAAAAATTCTTAAGGCACTTTTTTGTTGTGAATCCAGTGGGGTGCTTGGTTTTTTGCTAATGTCTTTCTTTCTTTCTTCCGTTTTCTCAAAAATTTACCTAACTTTATTATTTTAAATTGTAATGACAGTTGGTTATAACTTTAATAAAATGCCCATTTTATGACGTTTACTACAATGCAAGTATGTCTATAGTTAATCTTAAAAATAACTGAGATATTACACTTTTTTGTTTTTATTCAAGTTGACTTTGACTCAGGTTTTGACATCCGCTGTCAAAAGTGACGTACGTTTATTTATTTCTTGTTTCTATGGCAACACTTGAATGCTTAAAATTACTGCGTTTCTTTGGAGTCACAGTTTCAATTTTTTTTCTTTATTTTATTTTTAATTATTTTCTACCATTAATTTAAAAATTAGTTCTTTAGTCATTAGTTATTACTTTAATTTGTGTGAAAATTGAGGTGAAAATACTTAAAAAGTAATTTGTTATTGGGTCTATATCTGGTTCTCATTTCAAGTTAACTTCATATTTCAGATATTTGTAGGACTAACTATAGACATACTTACATCGTAGTGAATGTGTAAAAATATAATTTTTTTAAGTTATATTCGCTTAAGGGTTCCATTTAAAATAAGAAAGTTATGTCAATCATTGAGAAAACGGAAGATAGCAGCAAAAAATTAAACACCCCACTGGAATCACGGTGAAAAAATGCCTTAAATTATTATTTTACTTCGATATTTTCATAAACAAAAAAGTTGTGAAGAGTTTTTAAAATAGGCGAAATTCGAAAAACGCCCTCTAGCGCCGCAAACTGACAAGATATCAAAATAAGGTTTTTGCCATTAATCTTTTTTATAAAAGCTACCAGAAAAAAGAAAAATGTCCCATTTAAAAAAGCTTAGATTTCTTAAGTTGAATTAGTCAAAGTATGTTGATTGAACGCCCTGTAGCATCTAACGCAAGTTTATTTGGATAAATCTTTTTTGTCGTCTCTGACGAACGTTTGCACCGAATGTGAGTATCCTATCTTTAAAAACAATGGCGATACAGACAATTTTCCATCATAGTAAAAACTAATATTTTGACCAAAAAATTTAAATATTAGAAAAAATTATTAGGTTTAGGTATATGACATTATTAATAAAAAAGTTTTAAAATTTCATAGGGAATCTAAAAATGTGTAAAGAAATAAGGAGTTCTATTTATAAAAAACACTATTATTTTATCTGCCACGCCTTTGTGAACCACCCTGTATATCTAAAAGTAATTTTAAACTATGCATCTCAATATTCTCTAAAACTTTTGCACTTAAATTTTTTTTCTGTTTTTCGAAACTAAAGAGATCTTTACTATCGTTGACTCACCCTGTACATACATGACTACATACTCACACTATCGTAAAAGCCTTCTTTTTGAAAAGGTAAAAAAATCAAAAAAGGAATAAATAAACAAAAATCATATAGGAATGTGACCATTTAAAAATTTCCAACCGCAGCAAGGAATAAAAAATACCATCAAAACTGTAAGTCATATTCTAGTGGTTATGACTTGAATTATGCTAGATGTGAATAGTTCTTACTATTGAAGCTATAAAGAAATGGAATTTTTATAGTTTAGGTTTTTTTCTAAACTTAAATACATATTATGGTTCATTCTGACTGCCTTTTAATGAAGAGTGTGATTATCGTTTCAGCACCTACAGTGTGATAGATTTGATAGTGATACTTACGACAGATTTTTTCTAATTACTTTATCGCGTTCTACGTGAAAAAGTGCCCTAATAATGCCTTAGTTTCAAAACTTTCTTTGGCTTTGTTCAGAAGCTGTAAGCAATTATTTAAAATGCAACCTTTAACGTTCACCCAAGTTTTCGGAAAACGGAGAAAAATAATTTAATTTTGAGACCGGGATTAAGTTTCACATAAAATTCTGATAAACTTTCCCCATTTAACCTACTCTGTAGTTCGTACGGTTACCAAGATCCTACTACATGTGGACCCAATTTGGTACACACTGTATTTAGAAGGAGATTTTGATTTCGAAACCTTGAACATCTTTTATGACACTCCAGGCTTACATCATGTCATTAAATGTCTACTTTCGCACAAATCACCCTGTAATCCTGTATTGTATGATACATTGTCTATAAACTGTCATTTAATAAAATACAAAATTTTAACCTCCCTGTATTGTATCCAGACAATATGGCAAGTTTTACCGCGCAAGCAGCATTGAGAGCCCGTTGGAGTTCTCTGGTGGAGGATCACTCCATTGAAGTCCCTCCAGAAGTAACCAGCAAAGTGACCAGTGTCGTGGGTTGGCTTAAACAGGTTATTAAATCGATGTTAGTCACTGCTTTTAGTCGTAGTGGTTTGTAGATGTTTTATTAGATTGGTTATCACGTCCTTGCAAATATGATGTAGTATAATAATTACTAGAAAATCCAAAGAGTAGTAATTAGTTCAAAAGTGATTAGTTAATTAATAAGGTCTTGCATCGATTACATTTTTAAGGCGCACCTCTTGCTTTCATCAACCATTTTTTATTTGAATTGCTAATCTGCCCACGTTGAAAAAAAAAGTACACCTGTGACACATAAATAGCTTGCGCCTGATATCTAATTAACATTGTATTTGATTCGGTTCTTTAATTATTTATAAAGTATTCACGCTTTTGGTTGTGTTAAAGCTTACTTAAAAGTAGAGTTTCTAAATGCGTGTGTGTATTGGTTTCGGTTTTAGGTATAAACTGTTGTAAGTATTGCATTCAACCTAGTTTTTTCTGTGAAAATTATAAGGGTTCCAATTTCTCTTCAAATTTCTTCCATTTGGTTGAAAGTTTGTTAGAAGTATGTGACTATAATGCTTGATTATTTATTATACAGCATCCGTTTATTTTAAGAGTCCCATGTCCTAGACGCCTAACCGGCCGGCCAAATCTATTTTGAGTGGTCTTGACCCCCCACAAATTGTTATTTGTGGAGTGTGTCCCCTTTTGCTTTAATAAAGTCTAATTCTACTACTAACAAACTTTTATAGCGGGCATGTCGTTGTTCTTTGCATGTTATCACTATTCGTGTTCTAGTCTGCGGTGAACAAAGTCTGGTAATTGAAAAAGGGATTATTAGAAATATTAGGGTGAGAAAGATCAGGACAGGAAGGCAATATTTTCTTTTCACGTAGACACTTTTTAAATTATCGTTAGGTCAACATTTAAACTAAGCAAATTACGTTTCCCAGGCTATCCGTGTGCCAATTTGATCGCTGGCGGTTTGTTGATTTGCGATCTTGGGAAGTCCCTATATTGATTAAAAATATTTAGACCGGATTGAATGTCGAAATCCGTCATTTAGTGAGATTTGCATTCCCGAAAGTTACGTTCGCATTCATTGCTGTGCTCGGTAAGAAGTTGTTTTATTATTGGTGTTTGAAATTTTTTTTTAGTTTTATAGCATTTTTACACGTATTTTATTTGAAAGGCATCCCTTGAAGTCAGAGCGGCAGGTCGTCGAGCGGTTAACACCTTGGCAGGGGCGAATATGTCGGACAGTTTGGTCATCCTACATTTCAACGATGTCTACAACGTGGAACCTAGGCAGAGCCCTGAACCGGTTGGGGGAGCCGCCCGGTTCTGTACCGCAATCAAAACTTTTCAGCATTTGAACCCTTTGGTTCTGTTTAGCGGGGATGCTTTTTCACCAAGCATGCGTAAGTACTTTATTTTTGTACTAATATTATCGTAATACGAGTACCTACATCACAATAATTGGTTGCTAAATATTTGAGATTTTAACATTATTACACCAGCGCACAAATAATACTGAAAAATCCGAGGGGTAGATCGCCGAGGTAATTTTGGTGTACACACTCCAGGTAATTCGAGGAATTATGAGGCACTTTTCCATTATTACAAAGCATTGTGAAGTATTACAATGCATTACGAGATATTATGAGACATTTTGAGATATTTATAAGGCATTTGAGAGTATTTTGAGGCATTGTCTGTATATTTCAAAATGTAGTGTATAAATATAAAATTTAATGAAAATTCAACAGAACAGCATAGGCACATGTAACTATTATGGTAAAATCTTTGTTAGCTACATGATATTGAGTTGAAACATATTTATTACAAATTATTATAATAATTTACCAATTTTGCAACATTTAAACTACATTTTTAAGGTCACGTGACTGTTTTTGACAGGTGTTGGACAGTGTAGCAAGCTCTAAAATGGCATAATCAAAGTGACGTGATGTTTCTTGCAACTTTAGCTTTTACAACTGTCTAAAATAGTCTAAATTTAATTTACCAAATTTTTTAATTTTAAACCTCATTTTAAAGGTCACGTGACTAATTTTGACAGATGTCAACTGGCCTTTACAGTGCTGCAAGAACATGCAGAATTGCATTTTCAACGTCACGTAACGTGTATTTTGCAATTTAAGTTTTTACAACTGTCTAAATTTAGTTTACCATTTTTTAAAGTTTAAACCACAGGTTTAGACTGCGTTTTGAAGTTCACGTGACTGTCAACTGGCCTTTGTAAATTACATTACAATGTCACGAGCTCAAATATTGAATTATCAAGTCACGTGATCTAGTAGTTCTTACAATTTTACTACTGTCTAAATTTAAATTACCAATTTTTTAACTGTTTCTTTTAAATGATAAGTGTCTTTATTTGACACGTGCTAACTTGGTTATTATGACAGAAGAGTCGGGCAAACGTCAAAATATAACCCGTAATTTCAGGCAACTGTACAAAAAATGTTTTTTGTTTGTCAGAATTTGGAAAAACAGTCACCTGACCTTAGAGAAAATCAATTTGAAGCTTTCGGCACAAGGTTACTCCAAGTGTCAAACATTTGGTAAAACCTTTACGTTGTCACCTAACCTAACCTAAAAACTGTCACGGGACCTTTAAAAAAATCAATTTTAAGCTTTTGGGTCTTTAAAATTTGGAAAAACAGTCACGTAACCTGAGGAAGTCATTTTTATTGAATCCTTAATCCTTATCAACATTTTGACAATAGTCAAAAGTCATGTACAAATTGTAAAAGCTGCTACTTAATCCAACCTAAAAATTGTCAAGTGACCATAAAAAAATTAATTTCAAGGGTGTATTTAATCAAGATTTATCATTATCTCAGTACCAGGGGTCTTATAACTAAATTTAAGAATACCACAAATGTGTAAACATTTGAAGGTATCCTAAGGCAGTTTAAATAATTTAAAGGCGTTTTGATGTATTTCAAGGCAGTTTGAGGCATTTTAGGCAGTTTTAAGGCATTTTCAATAATAGAAGCATTGTGAGGTATTTTAAAGACATTTCAAGGTATTTTGTATGCAAAAAGGCATTTTGGTGTACAAACAATTATCGGCTGTCTACCCCTCCGAAAAATCTTAAGCTTAGAAGAGAAGAGAACTGCAAAACTGTTTTTTCCTATCATTTATTGTTTTTTGCCATTGCTAATTTACAAATTACTTTCAATCTACTCAAATGAGCAAACAAAGCTGCACTTTACTGCAAAGGTTGATGAAATTACCCTTTTATAACAATGATAGGTGAAACAGTTTTGTCTTATTTAGCCCCAGTTTTATTGACCTCAATTCTAGCTTGTAGCAATATTGAAAATCTTGCTGATAAAGTACGACTTTTATTTGTCAATTAATTTTTTACTAGCAATCATATAGACTATATTCTATTCTCGATTCTAGTAGTAACTCGAGTCTATAGCAAATTTTACTTTATTTTTTATGCAACTTTGACAGCCTGTATTTTACTACTTTACAAAGCATTTTATGTTTCACCTATATATTATGAGCAAATAATACCTTGGAAACGGTGTAGGTTATAGTGTTCATAACAACCTGAGGGCATTATAGGCGGGCGTTATTATAACGCCCTGAAACCTTTTTTAATATTAGCAATAGCATTTTTATTCTTTCAAGCCATAAAAACTACGTATTCCCTACCTTAGGATGCTCTTGACATTGTAGGTAATAAACTTTCGTTAGCTTTTGCTGCATTTTCTTTTATATTTTCTAAAATTTCGTCCAGATTTTGCCATTTTCATTGACTGACAGGACTATCAGTCACAACATTCAGGTAAAATAAACACTAAACAACATATCGGTAAAGGTATACCTTACTTTTCAATGCCAGAAACAGTAAATAATTGCTAAATTAGGTGAAACATTGTATGCACCACAGGCGTTAGGGAGAGTATAATGTCTATCAGGCCATTATGTTCCCTCTAACGCCCTTGGTACATGGTCTTTTACTGGGGACTGACCAACCCCCCTTTTTGGGCTTCCCTGTATGTAATTAAAAAAACTGAGATAGCCATTTGATGTAGTTTAAAAAGTTGAATCAAAAAATTAGTACCAAAATATTCCTAACCTTCAAATAGAAGAGTTACAGCCAATAATGGTGTTTTTTCTAATGGATCACCCAGTATATTTAACTATTTTCGGAATGTGCTCGAAATTCTGCAAATATTTTTACAAAAAACAAATATATAATTTTAATAATTTTTTGAAATTTGGTTTTTTATGAACCTTGTATATTTATAAAAAAAATTATAGAGAGGACCATTCATTAATTATAATTCTGGAATCATAGCCATAAACAAATGAGGGTAGAATATAAGACATGTTTTACAATTTTACAACAAACTAAAATAAAATACTTATTAAGAAATAAAAAAAAAATAAAATTTCGTGGTTATTTTTGGATTCAACTTTTTAAACTACATTAAATGGCTATTTCAGGTTTTTTAATTACATACAGGTAAATCAGAAAAAGGGGGTTGGTTAGTCCCCAGTGAAAGACCCTGTACATAAATAGCTATTTTGACAACCAATGTCATATTATTATATGAAGGTTTTAACAAACATGTTTTACCTTTATATAAGCTTTTGCTAGTTTAGGATAATGGTAGATATAGTCAAAATTTTACCCTTTGAGAATGACGTCAAGCAGGTGAAAAAACACGTATGTCTAGAATTAGATCACAAATTTTAACCTACAAATGCTTTGAAAAATTAGTGCGTTCGGAAGTGACTGATGATCAAGTGTCTTGAAAATCACATGATCATGAGAGTTTCAGTTTAATCATCATTCATTCAGTGAATAGGTGTGCTTGCACTCACTTAAAGATCTCTTTTACTCCTAATAACATAATATATTATTAATGTTCATTGATTTTGTGCTGTGTTATTGTGCTTTGCACAATAAGGCGAAAATAGTAATTTGACGTACCAACATTATCAACTTGTTTGCTTTTCATAAAAGCGGTTATTTTGGTTTTACTGACCGACATTTTCTTAGAAATGTTGGTGAAATAGTAGTCGTCAGCTGGAATTCCATCATTTTTCATTTGGCATAGGGTAGCAGTACTCATTTTCAAAGCCTGTGATGATCTATCATACACATTGGAATAATCAATTGGGATGACATCTGGAAACTGTTTCTTTTTGTACTCAAAAAAAGCAGCACATTTAGAATTAGCATTTAGGCTTGCTCATTGTAGCGCAGCGTTTTTGTACCTTTGATTGTTTATATCAAAGTGACAGTAAATGTCAACGTTGTTAATTTGATAGGATGACAAAATTAATAACCTGCCTTTTTTGCTAAAATTGTTTATTTCATATGTTTGATATGCGAGAAACAAAGATGTAAAAAGATGACGTCATTCTCTAAAGGTAAAAATCCAACTGTAACCAAGCTTAATCTAACTTACACTTAACGTTATAGAAAAAATAAGACTTAAAAAAACTGAAGTTTTCAAAATGATGACCTCTCACTTGGAAACCTAAAAGTAAGTACTTTGATTTGCTCTTATTAAATTTCTAATAAATCTTAAAATAAAAATAATGTGTAAAAGTAAGTAATAAAGTTTTTCATTTGAAAAAAAAATTTATTGAAAGTTGTGCAGTCTAAATAGTCGCGCCAACTTTTTGAAATAAAATTAGTTTTTATTGAATTATTTCGGCATTCATGAAGCAAATCGTAAGTTGAGTTGTATGACATCACTGAACTACTACTACTATAATACTACTACTACTACTACTATTTTAACGTTTAAAAATTTAATATGTCGCCCATAAGAAAAAAGAAAATTGTTGATGACGACAGACAAAACGTCGGGCGTCAAATACGAAACCGTCATCGTATAGCTGATAAAAAGTGGCAATAAAAATGTTTTTTCGGTTTTGGGATATCTCTTCAATTAAGGTTAGAAACTTTGTCCCAATTTAAACTTTCTCGTGTCTCTTATACTTACCGAAATCCCAATGGTGAGGGTCGAATTGGAATTACCCTGAATACAAAACTAGTAAGCCTGCCTTTGTCATATTACTTTCGCCAATGTGGGTGTTTTTTATTATTTATTATTATAGTCAGTTGATAGGTCAAAATTTATAACTATCATGGCAAGCCTTCATGTGCAGTATTGGCGTACCTAAATCACCGCACTATTCGTAGTTTGAGATTGTTCAAGAAGCAGCTAGCTGACCGCTGCTTTTTTTAACCAATCACACACAAATTACCCATTGTGCTAGGATTTACGCAAATGCGGCTATTTGTAGCTGATGAAAAGCTCAATTGACTGACATAACAATATACAGGATGTCCCATTTAAATTAACGAACTTTTTGACGTTTTTTTTTTTTTTTCTGCTGAGACAATGACAGTCCACACCCGGTATATCTCCGAAACCCTCCACTACAGCAGTAACAGCACATAGTAGACCAGTTGGTCTCTCTCTCCAATGGCTCTACAGCCCAAATTGAGCCTTGGCCTCCTTTATCTTCCGCCTCCAACACTCCGCTCCAACGCCCCTCTCCTCCAGGTTCTGAGACCTATCAGGTTTTGCGCGTCTTCTGTCACTCCATCCTCCCATCTTTTCCGTGGTCTCCCTTTTGGTCTTCTGTCCTGCATGCTACTATTGAGGACTCTTGTAGCCTGACGAATTCTGAGATAGGTGCCTCCTTGAAAAGTTGGTAGATTTCATGATTATATCTTCTTCTCTATATCTCATTTTCATTTAGTGACCCAAAGATCCGTCTTAGTATTCTTCTTTCAAACACCTCCAGTTTATTCTGTGAGTTCTTTGTCATGACCTATGTCTCGCATCCATAGCATAGTATTGGCCTGATGATGGTTTTGTATATCCTGATTTTTTATTTTCTATATATGATTTTGGAGCGGAATATATGGGACAGAGCGAAGTAGGCTTTAGTAGTAGACAGACCAGTTGGTAGCTAAGGAAAATCTGAATAAAATGACATAGTAATATACGGAGTGTCCCATTTAAAATAATGCATTTTTTGACGATTGAATCCCCAAAAAAATGGTTTGACGCAGTTTTCTGCTAAGAACAATAACAATTACTACACTAGTTGGAATTTTACCTCTCTGAAAGGACGTCATTTTTTTACATCTTTGTTTCTCACATATCAAATAGGTATATGATATGGACGACAATTTTAGCTAAAAAGACACGTTGTTGATTTTGTCATTTTGTCTAATTAAAAACGTTGCCATTTACTGTCACTTTGATATAAATAAATATCAAAGTTATAAAAATGCCGCGCTACAAAATTGTACTACGTTTATATCGTAGACTCTTAAACCGATCGATAAAGCGGATTGAAGTAAAGATTATTCAGTCGAGTATTTATTGTGTTTAACTTCTATTTGATAATTTTGTATTATTGGAGGCGTTCGAAAGATCCGTAAGGATCGAAAAAAGATGATTATTTAAGCAGAAAGAGATGCCAACATCTTAATTGTTATCTATCGTTAGTGTTAGGAAACTTACCTTGTCGCAAATCAAAAAACAAAACTAAAAAAGTTTGGTAATTTGAATTTGAGATTAATGCGCAGTTTATACCTCCAAATTAACAATTAAAGTAAATTTCCATTAAAGTCAAATTAAAGTTAAAACTACACGTTTGTATATGACATGCTATACTTAAAATTTACACTAAACTAAAATTAATTTTAACTTAAAAGCCCAACTTTCAACTTAGGGTAAAATTCGGGCTAATTCGTGAACCTTTCGTCACTTTTCGTCAACTTTTCGTCACTTTTCGTCAACTTTATTTGTTTTTTCTCTCATTCCCTGTTTCTGAATGAATGAATATGAAAAAATTTGATGCGCCACTCTGGAGTAAACTGCTTTTTGCACCCTTGAACTTTGAAATTGTTCGCGGTAGCAGAAGTTGTACTTTCCTCCCTAGTTGCGCAAATAACTATTATATTTTTCCTTCATTCCCTGTTTATCGGTCTTACTCCATATACAGGGTAATTCAAATTCGACCCTCACCATTGGGATCTCGGAAACTATAAGAGATACGAGAAAGTTTAAATTGGGGCAAAGTTGCGCAATGTAAAGCTCAACCAAATGCAGTTTTAAAAATTTCGATTTTCCGAGTACTTCCGAAGATATCCGAAAAAAACTGAAAATTTGATTTTTTGTTTTTATTTATTTCTAATCTTATTTGAAGAGATATTCCACTACTAAAAGCACCTTTTCATTGCCACTTTTTCTCAGCTATTCGATGATGGATTCAAATTTGCCACACGACGTTTCGTTTTTTGGCAGCCATCATCAACTTTCTTTTTTCTTATGGGCGCCATATTGGATTTTTAGCCCACCAAATAGTACGTTTTATTCTGATTTTAGTGATGTATAATAATTTATGATTTGCTTCATAAATAACAAAATAATTCAATAAAAACTATTTTTACTTTAGTTATTGGCTTTGAGTTAATGGGCCGTTTTATAAAATGTCATTATTTTTGACAGTACTTGTCAAACACTATAATTCGGACGATCATTAGAGCTTTTAGAGATTTTACCTTAGTTAGCTTTGAGTTAATGAGACGTTTTATGAAGATTACTTGGTAGTACTTGTCACACGCAATTGGCCTGAACATACTTAGTCACAAAGGTGTACACGTGACTTAAACCGGTTTATTCACTCGAACAGCTTAGGCCACTCGCTACGCTTGTGGACCTAGTTGTTCTTTTCGTGAATAAAAAATGGTTTAAGTCACTTGCTGTATAAATAACTATTAAATCACTCTGAATGACATTCGTCTATTTACAGATGTAAACAAACAAACATCAATGTTACATCTACGGGGCGCGGTGCAAATTTAATAGAACTGTAATTTTAGTTTTTTTTTTAATATAAAAAGTCGAAATTTAATAAAATACTGTATAAGACACGTGACTTAAACCGGTTTATTCACTCGAATAAATATGAATGAATAAAAAATGGTTTGTCACTTACTGTATAAATAACTATAAACTTGCACTTAACATTATAAAAAATTGAAATTTGGCAAAAAATGAAGTTCCTAAAATGATGATCTTTCTCTTGGAAACATAAATAAGCCTTTTAAGTTAGAGATAATGCTAACAAATCTCTTGTTCTGATTAACCTAAATAGTTCAGCAATGCTTGTATAATAATAACATTTTCTGCGGGGATTTCTTTTCTAGATACATTTTTAACTATGATTGACGCTCTAATGATCGTCCGAATTATCGTGTTTGACAAGTACTGTCAAATAATGACATTTTTTAAAACGGTCCATTAACTCAAAGCCAATAACTAAAGTAAAAATAGTTTTTATTGAATTATTTTGTTATTTATGAAGCAAATCATAAGTTATTATACATCATTAAAATCAGAATAAAACGTACTATTTGGTGGGCTAAAAATCCAATATGGCGCCCATAAGAAAAAAGAAAGTTGATGATGACTGACAGAAAACGAAACGTCGTGTGGCAAATTTGAATCCATCATCGAATAGCTAGGAAAAAGTGGCAATGAAAAGATGCTTTTAGTTTTGGGATATCTCTTCAAATAAGGTTAGAAATAAATAAAAACAAAAAATCAAATTTTCAGTTTTTTTCGGATATCTTCGGAAGTACTCGGAAAATCAAAATTTTTAAAACAGCATTTGGTTGAGCTTTATATTGCGCAACTTTGCCCCAATTTAAACTTTCTCGTATCTCTTATGGTTTCTGAGATCCCAATGGTGAGGGTCGAATTTGAATTACCCTGTATAATCCAAACCTAACGGAATAGTTTTTGTTTCCTATTATTTGTGGGTTTTATTAATTTTTGCTTTAACTCATTCATTCAACTTTTTCCTTTTTTGTTCAGTGAGCACTTACACAAAAGGGGAACAAATGGTTGAAGTACTAAACGACGTAGGAACCCATTGTGCGGTGCTGGGCAACCACGATTTTGGTAACAAACATCTTTTAATCACACGTTAAAAGAAAAGCATTTTTGAAATATCTTGTGTAGACCACGGTTTGGAAGTTCTATCCCAATGGGTGGCACGATCTGACTTCCCCTGGCTAATGTCAAATGTTGTGGACAATGAAACGGGACGTCCTCTCGGGGAAGGCAGAATAACACACGTGGTGCACTGGGCTGGTCGTCAAATTGGCCTAGTCGGTTTAGTTGAAAAGGAATGGTTAGACACCTTGGCGACCATCAATCCAGAGGAGGTGACCTTTTTGGACTATGCCGAGGCTGGTCAAAAGTTGGCTGCACAACTGAAACAAGAAGTAAACACTTACTTTGAACGCACGTGTAACTCTAATAACGAGATAACATTCCAGGGCTGTGACTATGTAATAGCTTTGACGCACATGCGAACACCGAATGACATAAAACTAGCAGAAAACTGTGATGAAATCGATTTGATACTTGGTGGACACGACCATGTGTTTGAAGTCAGACAAGTTAACGACAAGTACATTATCAAAAGCGGAACTGACTTCAGACAGTTTAGCAAGGTTGTTGTCAATTTTGAAAAACAAACCGGTGGCAGGCCTGAAGTTACCGTAGAAGAGGTTAACGTGACTTTGCAATACGCGGAAGATTCTAAACTCAAGGAGAAGCTGGAGAAGTACACTAGTGAGTTAGTTATTTGGCTTGAAAGTTGATAGTGAGAAGTAAAACTTGAAATTGTAGGTGTAGTTCAGTCAAGAATGGACGACGTACTAGGCTGTTTCGCCGTGCCTTTAGATGGACGATTTTCGTCAATACGGACCTCAGAGTCCAATTTAGGAAATTGGGTAGGACAAAGGATTTTGACAAAGTTATATAAGTACTAACTTGCATTTGTGGGGTTTAGGTGTGCGACGTAGTTTTAGCCGCGACTGGTGCGGATTTAGTAATATTAAACTCTGGAACATTCCGTTCTGATCAGGTCCATCCTGCTGGCGATTTTACGATGCGCGACCTAACCAACGTCATTCCAATGAGGGATCCTTTAGTGGTCCTCAAAGTCTCAGGTAGGTAAATAGATAAATAGCTTCAGTTGATGGATTATAAACTGCGCGCCACCTCAACCAGAACACTGATTTTTTGGGTCATTTTTAAAACCTTGCCATTTCTAAACGAAATGACAGATTTTGATGCAGTTTGGACTATCATTGAGCTTAATTTATGGGATTTTGGTTGATGGAAAAAACTCTGACTTAAATGCACCGCCACTGTACTATACAAGGTGGAAAAGAAGCGCGTGCAAAAAAGGGAAATTTGTCAAGTAGTCCCTAATTAATCAATAATTGGTTTTGGGTTTGTTTTAACTTAAGGAAGTGTTGTTTAGGTCAACATCTCGAGACATTTTTGGCCGTTTTCCAATAGCATCCTCAAGAAATAGCGATGTATCCAAGAAATGCGAAATAGCAGTGCTCAATCTCGAATTAAGGCAGTAGCTTTGAACTGTTGTTTTAAGTCACGTGTAGGTCGCATATTATGTGTTGCATAATTTTAAGTCAACTCTTTTAACCGATAGAACAGGGTGTTTAGAGACAGTTAAAGTGGAAGAACAATTTGTGCAAACAATTTCAAGTTTCACACTGTCGCTGGGGAGACACCCTGTAAGGTCTTACCAAATATGGGGCTTGTCCTGAAAAGTACTCAGATTATGTAACAGATAATGTTGAACATACAACGGCATTTGAGTGATAGATACAAACCTGCTAATATGGCTTAATTCAAGATGGAAGAGTGTTTTATCCATTTTCTGGAAAAATCGATATTTCTTCTGACACATGACGTTAATTAAGAAACGACCAAAAACGTCCCGAGGTAATACCCTAGACAACAAGTTCCTATGTAAGAAAAAAGTTAAAATTATTTATTAGTAAAGTGGGTGTAATTTAATACTTTTTGTTTTTAGGGCACGTTCTTGTCCCACTTTGATTGTCTTTAGCCACCCTGTTAGGTCTTATTGGTCATGGGGTTTCTTCAAAATTTATGTAAAAGATAATATTGGATCTACACCCAACTAAAATGACACATAAAAAGCTGCTGCCATAACTTAATTCGAACTTGAGCACTGTAATGTCGTCTTTTTTGGATCAATCAATATTTCTTGAGACATGGGACGTTAACTGGGAAACGCCCAAAAACGTCCCGAGATATTGACCTAAATAACACTTCCTTATGATAAACAAAAAAAAAATTGGTGAATTGGAAACTACTTGAAAATTTCCCTTTTTTGAACGCACTTCTTTCACAGCCTGTATATGGCAGTTAGAGTGCATTAAAGTAAAAGCTTTTATTTACAACCATATATGTAATGCTGTCATTACTAACGTCATTGAAGGTTAGGAAGTATCATATTGCGCACCTCTACTTCCCGCCCTCACTTCCCGCCCTCATTTCCCGCCCTCTAAAATTGTGATTGTTAATATTTTTAAAAAAAAAAATGATGATTGAATCAAATTTTTTAAATGTGAGATAAAGTCGGATCGATATTCAGTTCGCAAATAATAAATTGAGAAAAATGTCCTGGATTACAACTCGAATTGTATGCATTCTAACGGTTATAATGCCTCCCCGCAGGAGGAGTAAAATTGGAGCGTTCTTGTTTACTGCCAATAAATACGGGGGTACCGCAGGGTAGTGTATTGGGACCTTATTTGTTTCTTGCTTATGTCAATGACCTTATTTCGGAGATAGGCAGTAGGATGGATACAACACTTTTTGCTGACGATTCTTCGTTCATTGTGGCCGATAATGCAGATGATATAGAGCACAGGTGTGGCTCGGGTTTGGAAGCATTCAGAAGTTGGTGTTGCAATAACTCTCTCTGTTTAAACATTCAGAAAACCGTCTTTTTGAGATTTCATACTTATCAGAGTAAGAGTAATCCTGCTCTGTCTTTGAGAGTTGGAGATGAATTAGTTTCACATTCTGATACTACAAAGTTTTTAGGGCTCATCTTTGATGACAAATTAAACTGGAAAGAACAGTGTGACGTCTTGTCGTCTAAACTCGGTAGTTTTTGTTTCCTTATCAGAAACCTTAGATCTGTTTTGTCCGCTCGGCAAATTATAAATGTGTATCACGCTTATGTAGGTTCACGACTGCACTACGGAATTTGTTTTTGGGGTGTGTCGCCGACTTCTGAGAGAGTGTTTATAGCACAAAAGAAAATTTTGCGATGCATTATGGGGGCGGGATATCGGACTTCATGCAGAGGGTGTTTCCGTAACCTGGGTATTCTGACACTCACGGGAATTTATATTTATGAAATTTGTAAATTTGTACATCAGAATAAAAATTGTTTCTCTGCCGGCGTGGACATGCACTGCTACTCTACAAGGGCTAGAATGGACCTTCGGCCTGCTAGATGTCGTTTGGAAATCAGTAAGGGCTCTCCTCACATCGCGGGCCTAAACATTTTTAACAGACTACCTATAAGTATAAAGTCTGAAATTAACTTCAGAAGATTTAAAATTGCGTTAAAGCGATACCTTATCGAGAGGGAATTTTATAGTATAGTTGAGTACTTTGGTGGATCTTAAATATGGAAAAGTCTGTTTAATTTGTTATTTTGTTGTCTGTCAAACTTTATTTTGTTAAGTGTGTTAATTGTTCGTATCTGACTTGTGACGCATTCCAAACATATTTGTATGTCAAATGGAATAAAGGAGTTTTATTATTATTATTATTATTATTATTATTAATACATTACAATACTAAAATTAACATGATCTAAACTAAAACAAACTACTTATTGAAATTAATGGTTACATTTGAATTATTATAAGTGTTTATAGAAATATTTAGGCCAGTACCAGCACTGGCGTCTCCAACAGTTGTCTCTTTGGTCGACAAATTAATTTGCTGCTGAATGACTGAGGTTTGTGAACTACTTGCAACAGCTTCAGAAGACATGGCACGTTGGGACAGCATAACAGAAAAGCAGAAGAAAAGCATATAGAAAAATGACTGCTTGGTAGTTTTTTGTTAAATGTAATATTCTAGATATGTTCAGAATGAAACAATGATTTGTAAATTTTGATAGAAATATGATGGTTGTAAATAAAATAGTATACAAACCTCGGTAGGAAGTTTCATTCCTGTCTCGAGATCCTAGCTAAACCTCGACGCTTCGCGTCTCGGCTATCTAACTAATCTCTCGACAGTAATGAAACTCTTCCCACCCCGGTGTGTAATATACTATTTACATCAGTAAAGAGGTAATAAACCAAGCTCAATGACGGTCCAAACCGCATAAAAATTTGTTGATTCGTTTCAGAATGACGTTGTTTTAAAAATGACCCAAAAACTTCACTGTCCCGGTTGACGTGGCGAGCAGTTTATATGGTAGGGTGGTCCCGTTTTAAGGGTCAATAATTTACCATTTGACAGCTTATCAAAAAATAAGTTGACTTTCACATTCCTAAGAAAGATATAGCTCTACAAATTTCAGTTAAAAAAAAACGTTATGAAATTGATACTTGTTTCGTGATGTTAATGACGTGTATGTCAATATTATCCAGGGCAATTTTTCCGCCTTATTTTCTACGCCACTGAATATTTTTTCAAAAATGACAGGTTATTTTAATTTTCTTGTTCATTGTGGAGAAAAAAGTTTAAAAGTTTTATTTATGTAAAAATTATTTTATAAAAATAGAGCTGCTAAAAGTGATTGGTTCTTCCAAAAATAAGTTAACAAGCATGATGTCATTTAAAATTTTATTTTTTTTTAATGTTTTGTAAAAGTTCTTTCAGCGGCTGTTATATACATACATACATACATATTATGTATTACAATAATTCGTTTGACGATTAAGGGCATATACTCTTTTCTTTCTGATAACCTAAATAATCTATTTGGAACTTTCCACTGATCCGAGTATACTGGGTGTGACGATATCACTTATATTGTTACAGTTTACGGGGTTCTTTTAAATACGTGAGACTTTGAATAAAGTCAACTTTATTTAATAATTACACAACAATACAGTCTGTCCCAAATGCGATGCTCACCATTAGGATTTCAGTTATTATCAAAGGTACAAAAATGTTTAAATTAAAAAAATGTTAAAGAATTCCATGGCTAATTCAAATCTCTTTTGAAAAATAACACAGCATTTTTTGTTTTCGAGATATTTGAACAAAACTGAGAAATGATGATTTTTTCTTTGGCTATTATTGTGCAAACCGTTTAGTGGTTAGTGGTTTTAGTGGTTTTTTGTAGTTTTTTTAGTTTGTTTTGTAAGTTTCCCTAGTTTTGTTTATAAAGTGATTGCACATAGCCTACTTTGTTTTCGGAAATAGACTGATGCTGAGCTGGTGGATAGGGCCATACTCATTTAGTTACATGTAATAATAATACTTTAATCTCTCATTCATGTTTATTAATATTTTTATACCATGCGATACATCATTAAAATGGTGATTTTTTGGCCAAATAGACGATAATAAAATTAGATATGGCTTCCATAAGTAAAACAAAAGTTAATGTCCTAACCTCAAAAACAAATAACGATAGAACATTTTTGGGACAATCAAATTATTCTCCAGAACAAAATGCCCTAACAATGTCGAAGTTTATCGGCTGTCCAATAAATAGTTTGCAAAATAATGGCCATGTAAGAAATCATCACTGTTCAGTTTTTTCGAAATATCTTGAAAACAAAAAATAATAGAATATTTTTCAAAAAAGATTTGAATTAGCCATATAATTCTTTAAAATCTTTCTAATTATAACATTTTTGTTACTTCAATAATAACTGAGATCCCAATGGTGAGCATCGAATTTGGGACAGACTGTATGTATAAAGGGTGGATGTATAAATTCACGCTGATGGTATATTAGAAGTATCTAGAGAACGACGCAACATTTTTTGTTGAAATTTGGAGTGTAACCTAGGTTGGGCCCAAACTCTCTATCTAAAATATTTTGAACTTTGCCATATTGCCAGATCAGTTTGAAGGAACACACAGTAATTAATGTTAATACTTCCCTATATTGCACCGTTTCTTAGATATTTCATTAAAATAGTGAATTTGTCAGCAAGACGGTAGTCTAAACATTAGTTAAATTGTCAAGTTTTGAAAGGTTTGCTTATGTGACCTTTTGTTCTCAGTTAGGCAATACCACATGGTTGAAAAGTTCAAAGACTGAAAATGAAAAAACTTTTTGCTTTTTCTAAATGGTTAATGGTCAGTTTTTTACATTTGCTTTTTATAAGAGGGAGCAAGGGTTTGATTTAAATTTTTCTTATTCTTATTCAGCTTTTGACTAAAATATAATGAACTAAAAATTATTTTTTACAAAAATAAATAAAGAAATATGCAGACGGTGAGCTAATTTTGTCCATCAGTGTAGTAATGTTAATTTTTCGCACAACTTTAACATCCTGCTTCTCGAAAACTAAAGCTCTGAGAAATGAATTTGATCTATACAACATTTTTTGCTATTTTTGCATTTCGGACATGGGCTTCAAATTTGTAATACTTATTCTGAAACACCCTGTATATATTTAGATGACGCTAAATTTTTAGAATTGTTCTCCTGGTCTTGTTGCCAAAAACCACCAACTTATCATATTACCACAATAGCTAATACTTATCTCTTGTTAGGTCAGCAAGTTCTAGAAGCCTTAGAAAATGGTGTCAGTACGTATCCAAAGCTGGAAGGCAGGTTTCCTCAAGTTGCTGGGGTTAGTTTTGCCTTTCAGCCAAATAAACCCCCGAGGCAACGAGTGGACCCCGCCCTCGTTCGTATTGGGGACGAATATTTAAAGTTGGATCAGTATTATCGACTAGCCACCAAAAACTACTTGCACAATGGCTGTGACGGTTACGTGATGCTTAGAGACGCTGAAGTGTTGGTAAGTTTTCATAAGGTCCAAGACCCCAGCTTTTTTATTGGTCTTGCTTTAGGTTTTTGAAGGGGAGTGCCCTGAACTGGGTTTAGCGATCCAAAATCACTTTCAGGCAATTAATATGAGACTGGGTAAAACGAAAAAACAGTCGAAACATCGACAAAGTTTAGTTACCCTCTCTAGAAGGTAATAATGTTATTAAATGTTTTGTACCGAGAAAAACCGATTGATTGATTATTTTTTAGGCATAGTTTAGTGAAAATGCTGGATGGAGCCGAACTGGATGGGCCTCCTCCTTTGAGAAGAGCGAGCACAGTGGAAACACCATCGTTCAACAATGTACACCACGCAAAACTAACCAGAAGAGCCTCATTGGATGATTTAGAGCAGGAAAGTTGCCAGTTAATACCAAAGATCGATCAGCGAATTATTGTGATAAATAGTGACGAGGTAAAGAATGGAAAAGTTTGAACTAATAGTTTGTTTTACTTGCTGTTTTTTTATTATTTTTAACCGTTTGTTGTTTTGCAGTATTAATATGTTTTTTATTATCTTTTAGTTTTTAACATTGTGTGTTGATTCCATTTTTTATTTGTGTTGTTTGCTTTAGTGCCTTTTTCTATTTTAATAAATGTGCTGTTGTAAACTACACTTAGTTTTACTTAATTTTCAGAAATTCTACGAGCTGATGGTGCAAAGACAAAGGTTCGAACAGGATTCTATTATAGAGGAAGTGGACGAAAGTTCACCCCAGAATTAAAACAACTGATTGCAATATTCTCATTTTAGTACAAAACAGTATTTTTTAATCACGCGTCAATTCTGTACAGTGAGCCTTAATACTAATAACTCGTTACAATTATATAGATAAAATATACTCGTTCTTGTAAATACTATAAACAATACGCCTCTTGTCAATTTGAAAGGCATTTTACCGATAATTCATATAAACTTAGTAGATAAGTTTTCCTTTCTGTTTTCAAGTTCGTGTGTGGCGAATCCAGTGTGTATGATGTTTTTATCTACAACAGTTACATAATATCGTAATTTCGCACTATTTTCAGTGTCATAATGACCTTTATTACCGCACTAGTGCGTTAATAATCGGTGAACAATTTATTTGTACATCTGGAGTTCTGTTGCCTCCACTATCTTGCTTCTTGTTAATATTAATATTAAAAGTAACTTTTAGTTAGATTTTTTTTAATTAAAAAACATGACATACAATTACATGAAAACTCAATTATTATTAGGATAAATATTAATAGTAAACTTTTTACAATTGGATAAATTAATGCCAGATGTTGACACGCCTAACAAGTTGCTGGAAATATTTTTATTTTTTTTATATTCTTTTTATTTATTTTTATTTTTTTATTAATCATTAAAATAATAATCGTTGTAGATAAAATGTTGTACGTAACACGTAGGATATGTTATTAACGCACTGTGTGATTACACGACTTGGCCTGCGGCCTCGTCGTGCAAATTTTCACATGCGTGCGTTAATAACATTCATATCCTACTTGTACGTAAATAACTATTATACTAGTGCATCAACCTGCCAGTACTTTTAGAATATCACAATAAACTTAGCAACAAATACTTTTCTAAATCGTTCTGTACAGCTGACGGCTCGGTTGACGGTCTACTAAATAAATAAAAAAAACAGTAGAAAAAATTTAGTTCGATGACGAAAATATGCACAAATTTAGTTACCACAAAATTTGGCACAAAACATATAATATTGTCATTTTATGCGGACTACAAATATAATTTAATTAAAAGTGTATGAAATTATCTTATAATGAGGAGTAATAATAGCAAGGGTATATTAAGCGCGCTGCAAAAGTTGAAAAAATAAACAAGAAATATTACATTTTGATCATTTTTCACTTAGTTTCTATGCTAGCTACTGAAGTCATGGTTTTTAAATAAATATTCAATAGTAAACGAAACGGAGTTGTGTGTACTAATTACTGCCATTATAACCACCGCGTTTTAAACATATAGTAATCTCATTTAATCAGTAATGTAATGTTTACAAACGTAAAAAGGCCATTTTTTAACGATTTCTTCCTGATATCTCGTGTTACAGCAGAGATAGAGAACTGCAGTTTTTCACACCACGTTAAATACTGCTCTAGCTAGTTTGCTCTGTACCACCCTGTACAGTGCGTAATATTTATAAATTTTAGTAAGCTTTCACACCAAAGTAGCATGCCACGTGCGACATATGCTGCCTGGAAGCAGAAAGCATGCTACTTATTGTAAAACCTATATAAATTAACGGTCGGTTTCATATCGGAATAGCATTGCATGTTGCTACTCCGGTATGAAAGAGAAGATTAATTTACATAGGTTTTAAAATAAGTGGCATGCTTCCTGCTTCCACGTGGCATGCTACTTTGCTATAAAAGCCCACTTAGAATGCATGTATGATCCTCCCAAGATGATACGGTACAGAACGTGTATTCTTGAAACGAGGGAAGGGAGTGGTCAAGAGAAAGATATGCAGAATGTGACATCCTGCCATTGTCAACTCTTTTGCACATTCTATAAGCACTTCTCTTGAGAATTCCGTTTCCTGCTTTAAGGAATTAGAGCCTCTGGACTGTTTCTGTGATTAGGAGGTCAGGGGGTGGTCCAAATATCCCTTTAAAAAATTGAATATTTGAACCCAAACAACAACAAACACGTATAACACGTTTAAAAACAATTTATGTTATTTATTATTTATTTATGACATAAAATTTGTAGGTAATATTAAAATATTGTCTAAGATAGCACGTCATATGTTTTTAAAGACTGTATAAGTTCAGAAAAATTTTTAATTGTATTAAAAAAATACTAGTTTGCGTTTGCTTCTGCTATTGGCGTTTCAAGTTAAGATCGCAGCGCCAGTTGAACTAAAATCGGGCAACCCATTCCTAACCCAATATTATAAATAATGTGACACTGGCACTTCATATTCATGAAACCAGTGCCAAATTCCTAACCAAAATCAATGTAAACAAACGGAGAAATAACAGCTGAATGCCCGAAACTGTTTACAAAACTGATCACCAGAGGAAGTACCTATCTCTTATCTTGAAACGGGCCCATAGTATTATAAAGACGATGACAATGTACAGAGTTATTTATAAGCACTTAAGCCCCCAGTGATGCCAATATAAACGCAAAAAGTTATAAATACACTCTGCTTCTAATAAATATAGATTGATTTTGTTGGGTATAGTTATGGCCACTGGTGGCTTATTATTGAAAAACGCAATTAAAAAAACTTGTTTCCCATATTGTTGAGGTTTTATTTCCATGTATATATTGTAAACCTGCTGAAAATTTGCATCACTGCTTTGGCTGGCTGAGGAAGATATTTGTATTGTATTTGTCCGTTTTTCGAGCTTTACATTAGGAAATCTCGGTCATTGAATATTTATTAATACAAGTGACTTAAAACCATTGTTCATTCACGAAAAGAACAGTTAGGCCCAGGGAGCGTAGCGAGCGGCAAAAGTCCCGAGTGAATAAACAGGTTTAAATGACGTGTTTTATACAATATTTTATTAAATTTCGTCTTTTTATTATACCAATATAGAAAATTAAATTTTTCTCCCTCGTTTGAGGGATGAAAATATCACTTTCACACTTTTACGCCACCAGAGAGACTGAAAGTATTTTCCTCGCTAGGGAGGAAAAATTCTTCTTCTTTCTTTCTAATATGGCTGTCTAAATTTAATTCTAATTTCTAATTTCTATTTCTGTCTAATATGGCTAATGCCTGTTTTGTCCTATTATGCCTCTTCGGACGTTGATGTCCAGCACTCTTTCCAGCATTTTGGAGGTCTGCTTTGGGTTCGTTTTCCGACAGGATTGTTTGTTTTTGCGATTTTTACAAGTCTTCCATTCTGTTTACGTGTTTATTGCAGTATCTTCTTCTGGGTCTTACTTATTTTCCTATGTCATGTATTTCACTCTGTTGTCTAAGGTCTTCGCTTCTGATTCTGTCGTGTAGTGTTTTCCGTGTATACTTCTTATTATTTTCATTTCAACCGTTCGCATCATTTGTAATGTTTCGATGTCTGGTCTTGTTTCGGCTGCATACATATATGTTTATGTTGAGGTATTTGTTTTTCCATACAATGTCTCTTAGGCATCCTGATATTCGAGACACCTTCATAGTTTGTTCTCTGACTTCATTCTGTAGGTTTCCATAACTTGTTATCTCAGCTCCTAAGTATATTTGAACTGATTTACTTGTTCTACAATTTTCTGGTCAATCTCCAGTTTGCATCTTGTTGGCTCTTTTCATGATACGAGACATTTGGTTTTGTCTGTGTTACTGACCATATTTAATTGTTTTGCTGATTGACTAGAGGAGTAAAGTAATCTCTGAAGGTGGGTTTCAGAATCCGCAATGAGCACCGCATCATCTGCGTAGTAGACAACGTAGTTATGTGTGTCCTTTCACCTGACTATGCATGTTTGACCGTATGAAATATTGCCAGCTCAGGAGTTTTGCGGCGACCATCCATCGGGCCCCGGAATCACCATTCAGAATTGACATAGACTTTAATGTACTAACATACAACTATAACTACAACTATTTTAATTTGGTAATTGTATTAATAAAGTAAAACTTTGTAACAAAAAAAGGTGTTACAAATAACCATTAACATGAAGACGTTGAAGTAAGTGTTCCCCATTTTGTATCCTGCCCTTTTAGGTAGATCTCCGACAATTTTCTCCCTAATCATGTCGAATATAAATGGGCTAAGTGAGTCACCTTGTCTTATTATTGTGCCTATTGGCACTTCTTCAGTTAATAGATGTCCTACTTTTATACTAGTCCGACAGTGGTTATTGATCTCGTATATTAGTTTTATGAATATCTGGTTCACTTCCTTTTCTCGCATTATTTCAATGATGCAAAGCACATATACGATACGCTGGTTTATTGAACTCTAGAGATTGTTATTATTTGCTTCACAATGAAAATAGCATCAATGGATGCTGTTTTTTCGAAAACCTTGCTGTTCTTCGCGAATTTGTATAGTGCCAGAAGAGGGTGGAGGAAAAGTGCCACCAGTAAAAGTCCCACTGTCTAAAGACAGTTTGTCATTTTTGTTGACAAATTGACAAACATATTTTTTGTAACAACACCTTCTTTTTCAGCCAGCTATGAACATAGTACCTATTTAACTGCTGCTTTTTTTCGTAAAACATAACATTGATTGTAGAAAAAGTTAGATGCGCAACTCTGGAGTAAACTGCTGTTTCAACACAACGCTTCAAACAACAAAATTGTTCTTGGGTGCAAAAGTTGCACTTTCCTCCCTAGTCTCAAAGAAGTCCCTATCTTCTACGTTCTAAAGAACTTTTAGCAGCTATACAATCGATTGTCAGATGTCGGATGTAGGTTATGTCAGGATGTAGGTTAGGTTAGGTTAGACTAGGTTAGGTTAGGTTAGGTTAGGTTAGGTTAGGTTAGGTTAGGTTAGGTTAGGTTAGGTTAGGTTAGGTTAGGTTAGGTTAGGTTAGATTAGGTTAGATTAGGTTAGATTAGGTTAGATTAAGTTAGGTTAGGTGAGGTTAAGTTAGGTTAGGTTAGGTTAGGTTAGTTTAGGTTAGGTTAGGTTAGGCTGGCTTCGAGTTCCGCCAGGCACGCCGTGCGAACCGGACGTGTTTTAGTGGTGCTCCGCGAAAATACGCTGTGTAAGTGGTAAACCAGTGAAAAATAGCAAAAACAATACAGGTATAATATAGACAATTAGACAATTAGACCGCGGGAGAGACTGAAAAAGGATCCGAGGCAACTCAGGCCTTTTACTTCTTCCCTGTTGGGGTGCAAAAATTTCTAATCAGCCAGCATTTGCCGAACCGAGTTTGGTGATTTTCCTGCTGACGCCGCGTCTGGTACCTGGTTGCCTGGTGACCTACTGACGGTGCGTTAGTGGCAATAACCTGGGCAGGGACAAACTGCACGGACATAAATTGGAAATCCATCCGGGCAGAGAAGAACAGTATGGATTCTGGGAAAAGCCAACAAACTTCTGGCGCAAATCGCTCTTTGACGTCTGACTCTGAGGAGCTGCCCCCGTGGAGACCAATGCCCAAAAAAACACCGAGCACAACAACATCCCCTTTATATTTATTATCATTCCAAACTACAAAAAAGATGAACTTTTCTGCAAACACGTCAGAAATAATACCGCCTCATAAGCGCAAAAACTCACTACCAGACAATCTGGCACTAAACAAAAACAACGCCGTTTTCGACCTCACACAGGACGATCTACGTACGTATACAGATGGAGACAGGAAAAGAAAACTAGCAGACACATCAATAAGCGGACAAGGAAGTGAAACAAGAGCAGCCAAAAGAAAACAAAACTCCGTAGTGTTGGAAATCAAGGAAACTATACAGTTTAGTGAAATACGTAAAGGACTTAGACAAAGTAATCTCAGAAAATAATAATACTAAAAAAGAAATAAAAGAAATAGGAACCAGACTGAAAAGAGTAGCGGAAAACTTCAACCGAGAGAGCATAAAGAACTGGATTAGAAATAATGTGCTCACATTACCAGAATGCAAATATATTCAAGACTTCGAACAAATAGAAACTAAAACCTGGACACAAACATTATACAAGAATACGGAAATAACAACGGGAAACCCACTAGAAACAGAATCAGCCACTGTTAAAGTTGTCATCATAAATCCGGAAGACCCTGACATGGAAACAAGCATACAAAAACAGTTCAAAGCAAGATACCCAGAACTAAAAGAGTGCCAGGGCCCTTTTGAAGTAATAGAACACTCAATTAGCATTAAATCAAACGCAGAAATACCAACATCCAACCAAAAAATAGTTAAAATAACAGCCAACACTAAAGAAGACCTTTGGACCAACCTCAAAAAACTAAGAGTAGAAACTGCGACTGAAAAACGGATTGCAGTTCACCACATAGAAGAATACAACATTCACCTCTTCAGGAAGATGCTCGAAGCAATCTTTTACAACTGCGACACAAAAATCAATATTTTCACAACAAACAAATACATGGAAAAAATAACTGACTCAAAAAAGAATATAAACAAACCAAAAACTAAAAACCTACCAATAAGCTACGCATTAATCGTAGACAAAAACAAAGATGATCATAGAAGAATTGTAAACGAAATGAAAACCGCAGTTAAAAACACAGATGAAGCAGATATAATAAAGTCCGTAAAAACCGCCAAGGATGGGAAACTAATCATAACCACAATTAATAACGACAACGAAGCCATGACCGCTCTAAAGAAACACATAAGTAAAATAATAAACGACGACACAAAAGTTAGAATAAGTACCAGAAACGCAAACAAGGTGTCAATACACATCAGGGGAATGGACATTGACACAAACAGCGAGGACGTTATTGAAGCAATCGAAAACGAAACAGGAAGACTAAGCGAAGGCAGCTACAAGCTGAGCGCATTAAGACCAAATGCCAATGGTACCCAAGCCGCAACCTTCACAGCTGAAGAGAAAATTGCAGACAAACTACTGGCTCAAAATTGGATGAGAATTGGACTTGTAAGATGTTCCCTGGAGAGTGTAACGAAGCGTTTAAATTCGTTACTAAATTCCACTGAACGGGTGAAACTGTGCACCGTGGATTATTGTAAATACGCTTCTGTGTGCGGTTTGACGAAATTGTGGAGGGGGTAAGCCTCGAGCAACGTACCGATCGGAACTGTGGCGCTCCTGTGTTGTGCGGCGGCGGCCCCACCACCGACGCGTCATTGTAGTGGGGGCCCGGCGATTAGTATAAATGAAGCTCCGTGGCACTAAGCCGGCAGTCTTGCACCGCCTTCGTAAGACTCTCTCCGATCTACCTAACCGAACCGTTCCGTCCGTCCGTAACCGTAAGTACCGTGGCTTGGTGGCGTAGCGTCGCCGGGCTTGCTCATCATGTAGGCGCATGTCGCATGATGCCCCTTTTCCCTGTGTTCTGGCGTATGGTCGAACACATCCGTTCCCCTCCTGTTCCCCCTGTTGGCGTAGGGTCGCAGGGATACCTAGTCGTGCAGGCGCATGTCGCACGACGCTCCTGTACCCTGTGTTCTGGCGCATGGTCGAACACATCCGTTCCCCTCCTGTTCCCCCTGTTGGCGAAGGGTCGCAGGGTTACCTGGTCATGTTGGCGTAGTTCGCATGATATTTTTCCCCCTCCGTAACACGTTTAGGCGTATGGTCGAACGTGGTCCTGTCCCGAACCGAGCGTGGCGTAGTGTCGTGCAGACGTTCGTCCTGTTCTTTCTTAAGGTAGTTCTCACCAAAGCGAGACGGCCGCCGAACATTGCCGCGTTAGTTATAGGCACCGTAGGTTAAGCATGCGCTCGCTAGGATAAGACCGGGAGTTTAAGGTTTAGGGGTACTTTTTAAGTTTCTTGCACCGTGCGGAGTTTTAGATTTGTTTTAAGTTTCACCGTTTGGTAACTTTCCCGAATAAAGAGAGTTGTTTTGTTACCAGTTTGTTTTACTCATCCTTGCGGAGCTCACAAACCCAGTAACTTCGTTCTCCACTGTGTAAAAGCCGCCCGGAGGCAATCGTGTTCCTACTGGCACGTAACGACTCAGTAGGTGGCGCCCGAGCTTAGAGCCGGTAATTAGAAGGATTTTAAAAAAAACGCGTCACAAATTTGGCGCCCGAGCAGGGACATTTTTTGTTCTGTTTTAGTAAAGGGGACCACGCGAAGTAAGTTCTTGAGCTCCGAAAGGTTTGAGGGATTAGAGAGTCCGTAGTTAGTCATTGCCCAGATCGTACCCGGTTCGTAGTTTGTAGTCTTTTGGCAGTTTAATCAGTTATTTGCAGGAACCTACCGTCCGTCCGCCGTAAGTGTCTCCACCAACATGGCAGAGGTTCCTTTCCTGTTGTAAAAGGTATCCGAGACTGGCGTAAGTCGTTAGTTTGTTTTTTTTTAGAGCTCCGTGAGGTCCGGAAGTAAACCACTGACCGTGCCTGGAGGATGCGCCGTGGCATCTTGGTAGGTCAGGTCTGACTGGGCCTGTAAGGATAGATGGGATATCTTGGAGAACCGACGGACCGTACACCTCCTGGAGGGTACATGGGAGTACCTTGGAGGACTTTGTCGGTGACTCCTGGAGGATATCCGGGACATCTTGGAGAGTCAGGCGAGGTTGTGTAAACGTTTTTCAGGGGCACCCGTTGAACCGAACTGACTGGCTGTCCATGGACCGTATACCCGAGTTCCAACTCCGTTGCAAAAGGGATGGCAGCCCAGGAAGTGGTTCTGTTTGTTGTTTGTTGCCTCGGATACCATACCAGCTTCGCATGATACTGACTGTCGCTTCGTTTTTTTTTTTTTTTTTGGGCAAACCGGACCGCCGCCGATCCGTTAAACTTAAGTTATTTGAGGAATACGACGTTATGTTTTCTTTTTTTTTTTTTGTTTTTTTTTTTTTTTTTTTTTTTCTCTCTGTTTAGTGGTTCTGGGATTTATAATTTTGTTTACCTGAACCGTAATTTTACAAGTTTAGTATGACGCCTTATAGATGCCCAAGGATTTTACCGTTCCGCCACGACAAGCGACCACTGGCCCGTTAGCTCGCCCGGTGTTAGACCGGCACCGGAAGCGCGAGAAGGATGCAAGGCGTACCAGGGCTGTGAAAATCCTGGCCCGGGAGGCCAAGCTACTCACGGCCACCTACCAGCGGGTACCGACCCGACCAGTACCGGCCAGAAAACAAGCTCCCAAGAGGCCCTCTCCGGAAGGGTCTCCTATCCGGTGGCCATCCCCGATACCACGGATGCTGTCGCCGATTCCGGACACCCCACCGCACCAACCAGTCCCGGACGAGGTCCCGGAGAGGGGCGATACTGCAGCCGCCCCGACAGCCGTGGGGGATTATATCCAGGGCCATCCAAACCCTGATAGTTGGGAGCCATGGGTGGTCGAGGCCCTACGGGCATTGAGGCCACAGGGCGTGGAGGGCCGGGTGCGCCGAAAGCTCCCCGTGTCCGGCGGCGGTTGGGTCCGAGTAACCTTACCGAAACCTTAATTCCCTTTCCCCTTGTCCTTTTTGTTGTTTTTTTTTTTTTTTTTTTTGTTGAGTATATACCGTTTAGTTGTTATTTTTTTTGCGTCCGTTGAATAAAGTTTGTTTTAGTACCGTTTCGCCTCGCTTTTGTGAAAACAAGCTGAATGGGGTATTCCGGGTATTATAGTATATTGTTCGCAGGTAACCGTCATGACCAACACCACCGAACAATTGGCTCAGGAGTTGGCCGAGGTCCTGGCTGTCGCCCTGCCTAGAGGTTTGAAACCAGCTGTCGAGGGGGAAGATCCCTTGAATACAATACCGGACCAGTCAGTCGGCCCGGTACCGTTTACTTTACTCCGGCATGAGTGGACGAGGCTAAGTCGGGCTACCCTCTTCATCCCGGTGGGACCGAACACCTGCTGGCGTTGCGGGGAGCATGGTCACAGCCGGCAGGGATGCCCAGCGCAGAACGCCGCCATCCTGTTCTGTTCAGGTTGTGGGAGACTGGGAGTCCTCTCCCGTAACTGCGCCTGCTCTCCGCCTCCGCCTCCAACCCGACGGCTGTCACCGGCTCAGTTCAGGGCGGCTGAGCCGTACCTGCTCCGGATCCGAGATGCCGACGCTAGCGGGAATTCAGCATTAGCATGCCGTTGTACATTTTGTAAATAAGTTTTTACCGTTATTTAGCGCTTAGGTCACCGCATTGTTTTAGTTTTCCGCATTGCTGTGGTGTTTCACGTTGTTTTAGTTGACCGCATTATTTTAGTGTGCCACGTTAGGTTAATTTTCCGCATTGTTGTGGTGTTCCACGTTACTTTGGTTGACCGTATTATTTTGGTGTGCCACGTTAAGTTCGTTTTCCGCATTGTTGCGGCACTCCACGTTGCTTTAGTTTTCCGCCTTACTATGGTATCTCACGTCATTTTAGTTTTCCGCGTCGTGTTTACGTTATACTTTCATATTTGGAATAAAGGTTGTTTTAAGGGAAGCCGGGGTGCTTTTATTCTTTAGCATTAGGAAAAAAAACAGCGATCAAGTAACTGTTTTTTTTTTCGAAAGAAGGAGGGGTGTGTAACGAAGCGTTTAAATTCGTTACTAAATTCCACTGAACGGGTGAAACTGTGCACCGTGGATTATTGTAAATACGCTTCTGTGTGCGGTTTGACGAAATTGTGGAGGGGGTAAGCCTCGAGCAACGTACCGATCGGAACTGTGGCGCTCCTGTGTTGTGCGGCGGCGGCCCCACCACCGACGCGTCATTGTAGTGGGGGCCCGGCGATTAGTATAAATGAAGCTCCGTGGCACTAAGCCGGCAGTCTTGCACCGCCTTCGTAAGACTCTCTCCGATCTACCTAACCGAACCGTTCCGTCCGTCCGTAACCGTAAGTACCGTGGCTTGGTGGCGTAGCGTCGCCGGGCTTGCTCATCATGTAGGCGCATGTCGCATGATGCCCCTTTTCCCTGTGTTCTGGCGTATGGTCGAACACATCCGTTCCCCTCCTGTTCCCCCTGTTGGCGTAGGGTCGCAGGGATACCTAGTCGTGCAGGCGCATGTCGCACGACGCTCCTGTACCCTGTGTTCTGGCGCATGGTCGAACACATCCGTTCCCCTCCTGTTCCCCCTGTTGGCGAAGGGTCGCAGGGTTACCTGGTCATGTTGGCGTAGTTCGCATGATATTTTTCCCCCTCCGTAACACGTTTAGGCGTATGGTCGAACGTGGTCCTGTCCCGAACCGAGCGTGGCGTAGTGTCGTGCAGACGTTCGTCCTGTTCTTTCTTAAGGTAGTTCTCACCAAAGCGAGACGGCCGCCGAACATTGCCGCGTTAGTTATAGGCACCGTAGGTTAAGCATGCGCTCGCTAGGATAAGACCGGGAGTTTAAGGTTTAGGGGTACTTTTTAAGTTTCTTGCACCGTGCGGAGTTTTAGATTTGTTTTAAGTTTCACCGTTTGGTAACTTTCCCGAATAAAGAGAGTTGTTTTGTTACCAGTTTGTTTTACTCATCCTTGCGGAGCTCACAAACCCAGTAACTTCGTTCTCCACTGTGTAAAAGCCGCCCGGAGGCAATCGTGTTCCTACTGGCACGTAACGACTCAGTAGGTGGCGCCCGAGCTTAGAGCCGGTAATTAGAAGGATTTAAAAAAAAACGCGTCACAAGAGACAAATAATTTTAGACAGATGTAACAAATGCTGGAGTTACGACCACGAAACAGGAAGATGCTCAGGAAAAGACCACTCAAAAAATTGCTTCAAATGTGGAAAAACGGATCACACCGCCAAAGATTGCAAAAACGCAGAATTCTGTTTATGCTGTAACGAAGCAGGCCACGCGGCAGGGTCAGGAAAGTGCGCTGAATTCAAGAAAGCGCTAGCCAAGGCACGAAAAAACTATAGAGCGTCAGTAATTACGCTCCAACCTCTTCTCTAATAAAAACAAAATGGCGGCATTTACAGTTTTCCAAAAAAAAAAACGTACTGAAAAGATAAGACAACCACAACAATGCAAAAAACATATAGACACCCAAGAACTACAAGAAAGCACAACAAACGATAAGCAACTACAAGAAACTACAAACAAAACACAGACATTCCACCCCCCACTGATGCAATGTCTCACGACGGTCCCAGGAGGGAACAAGGGTGAAGAGAGGGAAGGAGTTTAGTTGGTCCATTCTTGCTCAGTTGCCCACTAGTACTTTGACTGAAGCCATTCAAATTTATATGATTTACGGCTTATTACACAGGCGTGTAAGGAAAAAAGTGCCATGTGACAAGGTAACCTCATTTGAAGATCTTTTAACTCAAGCGGCTAGGAGAGGAGACTTTTGACATAACTGTTAGTCGTCATGAAGATATCCGCACTTTTACAGTAAAGGAAAAACCTGTACTGTGTGCATATTGTAAAAACCCAGGTCACATTAAAGAAGAGTGTCGAAAGCTTAAGTATTATTAAGACAGACATATAGTGATACGACCAATACACAGCCTCAGCAGACAACCACTAAGTTCACCACCCCTAAAATGACTACTACAGCAGGTGCACCACCACATAACAATTCTACACAAATTCTTTGTTATGGATGTGGTCCTTAGGCTTTATAAGAAGCAACTGCAAATGTTCTGGGGATAGTAATGGTGTCTCAAAAGAGTCTGTTGCCGCAGTAGAGCGGTTTCTATGCATCTCTTTCACTATAAATAACTGCTCACCATTAGTACCAATCTCTATACTGAAACAAGCTGGTTATGCATACCTAGACACAGGTGCTACTACCAATATAGCTGGAAGTAAGCTTACTCAAATCATGATTTAAGAACAAGTTCCCTACTTTGAAGCTAACGAGCTCGACATGGTTCTCTCTGATGGAGCTAAAAGAAAAGTCCAAGCCCTCATTTTTAATGTTCCGGTGTTCCTGTATGGCAGAACGGCCCAACAGTTTTTGTCAGTACCTGACCATGTCAATAGTCGCACGTTGCTAGGAGCTGACTTTATTCGATCAATGAAGCTTGTTTTAAACCTGAATAACAATGTCTTTTATTTATCCGACTACGATTGTACTACAAGATGATACCCCTATAGCCGTCATATCGCATGTCAAATGAAAAGAAGGAACAACTACGCAAAGACCTGGACGTACTACTAGAAAATGATACCATAGAAAAGTGAGTCGCCGTACGCCGCACCAGTCGTACTAATTCCAAAGAAAGATGCAGGAATCCGACTGACTGTAAATTACAGGCGGCTAAATGCAGTCACTAGATCAGACCGATGCCCACTGCCCCGTATTGATGACCTTATCATTGATTAACCTTGAAAACGAAATATATGACCACACTAGATCTGAAAAGTGGATACCATCAAATCAGTGTCAGATCGTCGGACCGAGACAAAACAGGATTTGTAACACTATTTGGCACTTTCAGGTATACTAGGATGCCATTTAGCCTTGTGACGGCTTCCTCTACGTTCCAAAGATTAATGGATCGTTTCAAATCAGGACTGACTGATGTAGCTCTCTTAGTCTACCTTGACGATTTAATACTTTTATCGTCCACCTTTTCAGAGCATCTCAGTGACCTACGACAAGTATTTACAACTTATTCAAATTGAAATTGAATCGAGCCAAATGCCATTTATGCCTCGAATCAGTCAAGTACCTTGGACACATTTTATCACCAGAAGATATTCACCCGGATAATGCAAAAGTAGCCGCCATAATGGACATGCCTGCACCAACTAACGTGAAGCAGTTGCTCAGCTTTCTACAAACTTGCTCATAGTTCCGACGCTTCATCGAAGGGTTTGGTCAAGTTGCTAAACTCCTTACCTCGTTGACCAAGAAGAATGCTAAGTGGGGGCAAACACCGCAAGTCAAGGCCTTTGAAAAGTTGAAGTTGCTGCTAAGCAGTGCTCCAATTCTCCGACAAGTTGATCCACGCGTACCTTACACACTTAGGACTTTTCGATTTTGACACTTTGGGTAACATAGTAATATGAGGCGTATTTCAGCCGACAGTTGTCATATAATAATTGTTTGCAACGTTATCTAAGGCATACGCTTTTTGTGACAATTGCCATCCATAGGCGACCTGACCATAACAATTATTGAACAACAAAACAAAAATGATTGAACAATAACTATAAAGAGAAACTTTAAAGATACGACAACATTGCCGCAGCGCATGCGCACTCCAAAATGTTGAAATGAACCTTTTTATGTGTTGTAATACAAAGGATAATTAATACTAAACTATTAATGAAAGTATGAATCCTGTATCCTGTAACCTTCAAGTTAGAATTGAACCACCGCCCTCTGTACAAGAAAGCCTAGAATGTCACTTTTAATGGCGGCGTTAGCGGTTTTCGTTTTGTACACAAACCTATGCAGATGCAGTAGAAAATACCAGGTGTCCAAGAGCACCCTGGACATAGGAGATTAACATGGGAAAACGGTTTTGATTTTTTTGCGCCTGTACGGTTGATTTGATTGAAAAATCGTATTAATGAAAGTTGTAGTACCTATCACGGACTAATTTTCTGTATTTTTTTCAGATCTCTAACTTGAGCCAATTCGTCGTAAAATACGAACAAAAATGCGAAAATTTTAACTTTTTACCTGCACTGTATAAGCGGTTGTCGAGCAACCGTACCAGCAACAATGAAATGTTTACCCGTTGCCCGACAACCGCCTATACAGTGCAGGCCAAAAGTTTAAATTTTCTCATTTTTGTTCGTGTTTTACGACGAAAGGGCTCAAGTTAGAGATCCGAAAAAAATACAGAAAACTAGTCCGTGATAGGTACTACAACTTTCATTATTACGATTTTTCAATCAAATCAACCGTACAGGCGCAAAAAAATCAAAACCGTTTTCCCATGTTAATCTCCTATGTCCAGGGTGCTCTTGGACACCTGGTATGTTTTTTTTTTATTTTTTCGTGTAGTTGATTAGAAGTTGTGAGTGAAAAATCAAATAACGCTTCATTCCTGATCCAGATATGTATAGATATGGCTTTTTATACCCAATAAAGTCCAGACAAAGCAAGTTTGGTTAGAACCCTTTGTCCTGGAAAGAACAACAAACTAATGTGAAAACTGCTCAATCAAAGAAAATTTGGAAATCCTTGAAGCTAGGTAAGCAAAACTGGTAAATGGGTTTTATATTATTACCAAGACCTTTCTTTTAAAATGTAAATGTGCCAATGGAACTTCTAAAAGCTGTCCTGTTTCTTCAGAGTAAACCTTTGTTGCTCTCAAAATGCAGGCGGCCTCAAAATGTAACTCACATACCGTACGAGCAACAATGACCTGTTTACCCGTTGCCCGACAAACGCCTATACAGTGCAGGCCAAAAGTTTAAATTTTCTCATTTTTGTTCGTGTTTTACGACGAAAGAGTTCAAGTTAGAGATCCGAAAAAAATACAGAAAACTAGTCCGTGATAGGTACTACAACTTTCATTATTACGATTTTTCAATCAAATCAAAAAATCCCATGTGAATCTCCTATGTCCAGGGTGCTCTTGGACACCTGGTATAATAACAAACAAAAATTACTTTGGCAAGTAATCCCAAGTCTTGACTTTAAACCTTAAAAATTAATTTAATTATCGAAAAACTCAATTTCCACAACACAAACAAATTTTTGGCATGCACCTTCTTGGCTTTCTTGTACAGAGGGCGGTGATTGAACCACAATAATGTAGAAAAATAGGGAACAAACGCAACTATTGGCAATACCGATGAAAAATATTGTTTTGACATAATATAAAGTTTCATTTCATTGGTAGGCACCGTAGCACGTGATGCACAGCACACTAGAATCAGAGGTAAGCTGCGCCCAAGGACGGTAAACAGTAAAGGAGTGCTTAATCCCATAAGCGCAATCTTGCCGGTATCGGCTCGGGCCGGTGACGATTTTTACGTCACCATGGGTCTCTCGCGTTCGCGCGATTGTTTTGCGCGATGCGCGATTGCAGTCGATCATTCACGAATATGATCTCGTACATAGCATCTCGGGCGAATATTTAGCGTATTGTGCACCCGAAGGCCCACTGTGACGTCAGAATTCATTCGCCGCCGGGAAACAAAATCGGCCGATCGAGCAATCCTTGACTGTTTAATATCCTTGAGCTGCGCCTGCGCAGTATCGATAATTCAATCAATCTCCAAATTCGCACTATTCACAGCCTACTAGAGGTCACCTTTTTAAAGAACGGTTGACTTCGAGCAAAAAGAACAAGTATCAGGAGGTAGCAAATACCCCGTTTGTGCATTACGCAACCGAGACGGAAGTCGCCATCTTTGTCCCCCACATTTGCCCCCTCCGCAATTGAATGAAACTTCCGAAGGTAGTCGTAAAACAGTTTTGTTTATATTTGGTGGTATGTGAAGTTAGCTAAAAACCGAAAAGATTTGTTGTTTTTGTATTTTTTTGCTTTTCGGTCCGTTAAAGATACATTTTTGCAAACTTAAATTACTTGAATTATTATTGACGAGTGGATTTATGAATAGTGGGCAACAGCAGATTGATTATCGTCACTGATTTTCTGACAGTTTACGGCCGTCATACTGAACGATTTTTGTCCCCCTCTTTGATGGCAATTGCTCCTTCCTGCCCTGCTATAATTTTTTATTCATTGGGTATTTGAGTATTTGCCTGAAAGAAGAATTCTTCCATTTTATAACGAATTTGGCAATAGCATTAACAAATTCAAGATTAAGAAGAGGTAAACATTACTCAAGAGTCAAATTATAGGTTAACTAAGAGCAGCATTTCGGCTTTCTGCATCCTTTCAAAGAAAATATTCTCAAAATAATCCCTAATTTCAAATTAAAATTAATTAATCAGGTTCTACTACAATTTCAGTATGCCCTTGTTACGAAGAATTAGGTGTTTTAAGCAGCTTCACTTGCATAGAAGGTGGATAAAATGCGATTACAGAAATTTTAGTGAAGGTCCTAAAACCAATCAAACTACTGTAAATTTCTCAAACGGGTAAGCCGATTATATTGAAAATATAACAAAAACTCTCCAGAACACGGTATTTGTTTGCAGTCGTAACTTAGTATTGTCCTCTGGTGAATATGCTCGATTAGCTGATGGTTGTGCTGTAGGCACTATAGGGGACACATCAGTAATAGTAACTGTAGTATCCAAAACCAAACCTAATTCTAGTAACTTTGTACCACTAGTCGTGGATTACAGACAAAAGTCTGCAGCAGCAGGTCGAATTCCAACTAATTTTTTCCGAAGAGAACTTGGACCTAGTGAAAGAGAAATTTTAACATCCAGAGTAATGGATCGTAGTTTACGCCCTCTATTTCCAGACAACTACTATTATGATACTCAGGTAATTACCATCAGTCGAAATTTGTGTCACAAAATTCACCAACAAATTTAGGTGGTTTGTAGTATGCTTGCAGTAGATGGAATCAACAATCCTGATGTAGTTTCAATAAATGCGGCGTCTACAGCTTTATCTTTAAGTGATATTCCATGGAATGGTCCTGTTGGAGCTGTAAGAGTAGGTCTGATAGATAATGAAGTTGTAATAAATCCCACTAGAAGGGAACTGCAAAGTTCTAAATTGAACCTAATTATCACAGCTGCCAAAAGGAATTTAGTGGTTATGCTAGAAGGCAATGCAGAGAGTATACTGCTTAATGATTTACAGAAAGCTATTAAGATAGGGACTAAAGAAGCTCAACATGTCATAACTGAAATAGAAACCCTACAAAAACAAGTGGGTAAACCAAAAAGAACAATAGAAAATCCTCCAGTTTTAAGTGAAGAAATCTCAGAAGCATTGAGATCATTAACAGAAATGAGAGTCAGGGAAATCTTACAAAACTACACCTTAGATAAAATTGCTAGAGATGTAGCATTAAGTGAAGTCCGGACTAATGCCCTGGAAAAAATTAAAGCATCATTCCCAGATGTGGACAATAACTTAGCTGTTGAAGGCTATGGCAAAGTTGTAAAGCAGATTTTTAGAGATTTAGTGTTTGAAAAAGATGTCAGGTGTGATGGACGGCTTTTAGATGAATTAAGGAATATATCTTGTAAGGTGAATTTGTACAAACCACTGCATGGCTCAGCTGTGTTTACAAGGGGCCAGACGCAAGTATTGTGTACAGTCACTCTGGATTCTCATGAAAGTGCCATGAGACTGGATCCTTTAAGTGTTGTAACAAGGTAAGTGAAAATAACACCAGTATGCAATTTAACTTATGCCAAGACAATAATTATTATTATTAGGTTGTCATCATGTATCAAAATGCCTTTTTGCATACAAAATACCTTGAAATGCCTTTAAAATACCTCACAATGCTTCATTATTGCTCAAAATGCCTTTAAATTATTGATTATTTAAACTGCCTCAGAATGCCTTCAATACCTACACATTTGTGGCATTCTTAAATTTAGTTATAAGGCCCCTGGTATTGATACCTTGATAAAATACACCCTTGAGATTTTTTTAAGGTCAGATTATTTAAGTAGCATGTCTGCTTGTACAATTTGTACATTTGTAGACAAAGGGTCAAAATGTCATAAGAATGAATGATTAAAAAAAAAATTAATTCCTCAGGTTACCTGATTGCTTTTCCAATTTTTGAAGACCCAAAAGCTTAGAATTCATTTTTTTTAAAAGTCACGTGACAGTTGTTAGGTTAGGTGACAACCTAAAGGTTTTTCCAAATGTTTGACCTTGTGCCCAAAGCTTAAAATTGATTTTCTAAGGTTAGGTGACATGTGATATTTTTTGTAGGATTGCGATTGCCTGAAATTACGGGATATATTTTGACGTTTAAACGAATCTTCTAACTGTCATAGTAACCAAGTTAGCACGTGTCAAATAAAGATACCTATCATTTAAAAGAAACCTTTGAAAAATTAAATACTGTTCTCGCGGACTGAGTGTACCCGTGCGTCATGCCCCTGTGATTTAGAAGTAGACATGCATTATTGACTTCATCCTTGTCTATTGTTCACTTTCAGAAGGGTAAATATCTAAGTGAATGTCTTCCAAAAAAAAACATTTACTGATTAGCGCTTCTATTTCAGTCATTGTCAGTTTGACAACCATCGAAATTTATTTGATTTGTTTACTATTAATTCTTTTCCGTTTCTTTGTGTTGTTAATCATTTATGAAGTTTTCTATTTACCACACCACCACAGTTCTTTTAAGAGCTATTGATTCTACGCTTTTAACATTCTGTAAGTACTTTCATAATATTATTAATAATATTTTTATTTTTTTTATGTCGGCTGTCACGATCTAACCAAAATTGGCACAATTACTAACCTGTTTTGAAAAAAAAGTGGGAGTGTCTATTATGGTTTTTATTTAACTATTTGGTTGTTCCTAAATTCGGAATTACTTACTATTACAGTATTTTTTTAGAAAATGCCTGGAAAAATTCTCCACAGACAAGCCCAGCAGTTAATTCTTAACCTTTGTGAATATTTTGATTTGGAAAAAACCAATGTAGAACCTTTAGAAGCTTTATCATCTGTTCAGGAAGAAAATAAGAAATTTTAAGACCTTACATATTCTTACTGATGTATTTTTTTTGATACTAGAAGGTTGTAGCTGCTTTGAAAATTTCCCGCAAAACTGTTTATTCGATTCGGAAAAATCAAGCAAGTAATCTTATGATTTTTTCACCTAGGAAACGTAAATCGAGATGTTATCGACGGGCCAAGACCACTGATTTATCTAAAAGCATTAAAATGGATGTTCGAAATACATTATAGATATGTACAACGATAGTATGTTAATAATAGTAAAATATATCTACTTTTGTAAGAAACATCTATTAACATTTCATTGTTTCCAAAGACTGAGATTTTTGAGTTGCATTATAGATTTTTCATAAAAATTTCTTGAAACCAGCGAGTTTAAAATAAAATTAGTGGATTGCAACCTGAAAATAAGATATAAGATACTAAAGCATCACTCAGAATGTCTTATTAAATTTTTAATTTGTTGTATTTATTTTAGAGAAACATGTAACCATCCAGAACCTAAATCAAGAGCTTAAAGTTAAAAAAATACTACATATTGGTGATACATCTCTGCGAATTTTGGTAAATAAATTAGGTTTCAAATTTAGACGGAATTCTATGATCCAAACGGAGACTTCTCATAAACAAAAAATGTTATTTCGGTTAAGATATTTTTGATTTGCTTTGGTATAAGGTTGTCTTAGTGCAAATTTGCAGCCAAAGATCTCTACTTTCTGACTGACAATATACGCAAAATTTTAAACGTGACGAAGCTTTAGACCCGCCCTTTTCTATAATATGAACACAACAGGTTTGTTGACGAAAACTTGATTTGATTCATATGATTATAAATGACGTAGCCTTCGTGACGCACGGGTAAACTCACTCCGCGAGAACAGTACATAGTACCTATTTTAAATTTAGACAGTGGTGAAATTATAACAACTACGTCACATGACTTTGATATTTCAATCTTTGAGCTTGCAACACTGTAAAGGCCAGTTGATATTGTCAAAAACAGTCACGTGACCTTCAGAACGCAGTTTAAACTTGAGAAAATTGATAAAATAAAATTTAGACAGTTGTACAAACCTAAATTGAAAAATACACGGTACGTGACTTGTATAATTCAATTTTTTAGCTTGCAACACTGTAAAGGCCAGTTGGCTTTGTCAGAAACAGTCACGTGACCTTCAGAACGCAGTTTAAACTTGGAAAAATTGATAAATTAAATTTAGACAGTTGTACAAACCTAAATTGAAAAATCCACGTCTCGTGACTTTGATAATTAAATTTTTGAGCATGCAACACTGTAAAAGCCAGTTGATATTGTCAAAAATAGTCACGTGACCCTCAGAACGCAGATTAAACTTTGGAAAATTGATAAAATAAATTTAGAAAGTTGTACAGGGTGATTGATTCAATTTTGACTACCCCCTTAACTTGCTTAATTCTGATTTTAGCAAAAAACGTTAAATACAAAACTAGTAGATATTTCGGTCTATTTTATTCTTAGATCAACAGTTATTATACAGGGTGTCCCAAATTTGAGTAACAAACCAAACATATGTTTTTTTAAATGCAATGACCGACTTTTTAATCGATATTTGAATTCTACGTCAAATTCTAGGCCTAATTGATGTAAAATGTCTGTATCAATATTCAACTGTTTCCGAAGCAGCATCTGTTACTTTAGCAATGTTGCCTCGACTATGTGATTAAGGGTTAATTTAGTTACTCAAATTTGGGACACCCTGTATAATAACAGCTTATCTAAGAATAAAGTAGACCTAAATATCTTCATCTAAATTGATGCAACAAGTTTTTTTACTAAAATCAAAACTAAGGAAGTTAAGGGGTGGTCAGAATTCAATCAGTCAAGGACGCTGCTGCGGAAACAGTTGAATATCGATACAGACATTTTACATCAATTAGGCCTAGAATTTGACGTAGAATTCAAATATCGATTAAAAAGTCGGTCATTGCATTTAAAAAAACATATGTTTGGTTTGTTACTCAAATTTGGGACACCCTGTATAATAACTGTTGATCTAAGAATAAAGTAGACCTAAATATCTACTAGTTTTGTATTTAACGTTTTTTGCTAAAATCAAAATTAAGGAAGTTAAGGGGGTGGTCAAAATTGAATCAAACACAAACTTAAATTTGCAAAATACGTCATGTGACTTGTATAATTCAATTTTTGAGCTTGCAACACTGTAAAGGCCAGTTGATATTGTCAAAAACACGTGAAAGTCACGTGACCTTCAGAACGCAGTTTAAACTTGGGAAAATTGATAAAATAAAATTTAGACAGTTGTACAAACCTAAATTGCAAAATCCACGTCACGTGACTTTGATAATTTAATTTTTGAGCTTGCAACACTGTAAAGGCCAGTTGATATCGTCAAAAAACAGTCACGTGACCTTTAGAACGCAGTTTAAACTTGGGAAAATTGATACATTAAATTTAGACAGTTGTACAAACCTAAATTGCAAAATCCACGTCACGTGACTAGTATAATTCAATTTTTGAGCATGCAACGCTGTAAAGGCCAGCTGGCTTTGTCAAAAACTGTCACGTGACCTTAAAAACGCAGGAACATTTGGAAAATTGATAAATTAAATTTAGACAGTTGTGAAAACTTAAATTGCAAAATACACGTCACGTGACTTGTATAAGTCAATTTTTGAGCTTGCAACACTGTAAAGGCCAGTTGACATTGTCAGAAACAGTCACGTGACCTTCAGAACGCAGTTTAAACTTTGAAAAATTGATAAATTAGATTTAGACAGTTGTACAAACTTAAATTGCAAAATACACGTCACGTGACTTTTGAGCTTTCTGTCAAAATTACTCACGTGACCTTTAAAATGTAGTTTAAATTTTAAAAATTTGGTAAATTAAATTTAGCCTATTTTAGAGAGCTGTAAAAGCTGAAATTGTAGAGACACATCAGGTGACTTAGATTTTGCAATTTTAGAGGTTGCAATACTGTAAAGTCCAGTTGACACCTCTGTAACGGGACCTTAAAAATGTTGTTTAAACGTTGCAAAATTGGTAAATTATTGTAATAATTTCTAATGAATATTGTTTCAACTCAATATAATGTAACAAAGATTTTACCATAATAATTATATGTGCTTATGCTGTTCTGTTCGATTTTCAGTCAATTTAGATATTTTGATACACGGTATCGTCTACTGCAAAGTATTCCTTAAAATATCGCAAATTTTTCTTAAAAGAGGCTTTATTTTGCTCAAAATTCTAATAAAAATACCACAAAACATTTTGAAATAATCAGATAAGGCCTCAAAATACTCTTAAATGCCTCATAAATACCTTAAAATGCTTCGTAATACTGGAAAAGTGCCTCATAATACCTCGAATTACCTCGAGTGTGTACACCAAAATACTTCGGCGATTTATCCCTCGGATGAAATGCTGATTAAATACGAGTACATCACGAAACATTTATCAATAAGTAATATTTTTTCAGACTTCAAAACAATAAAAATTGCGTTAGGTTACTTTATGGAAGTGCCTCTCCTTAATAAATAAATAAATTTTAAAAATAAAGAAGAACTTTGACACCTTGTATATCGAAGAGGAGCAACATTTTATTAAAGCATGTTTGGTGGAATCCTAATATTTTGGCGCATTTTTTACGGAAGACCCTGTATACATCTAGTATATCTTAAATTCAAATTTTAACAACAAAGATTATGAATTTTGTAATTTTTTAAAATTTTGACGCTCTCTAGCGACCAAACCGTACTACTAACCAATCAACTTTTAAACGTCAATGGAAAGCTCGTTTTATTGGTTATCTATTGACATATAAAAGTTTATACAATATTTTGGAAATAAGCGAGTTATTGACGATTGAACAATAAAATGCACTAAAAAAGTCATGGAAAACATGTCAACTTTGACGCTTGAAGTATAAAACTGTACTAAAAATGATGCAAATAACCGAGTTATTCAAGATGAACGAAACCAAAAAATTCGTAAACAAATTAGTCAACTTTGACGCCCTCTAGCGGCCAAATGGCACCACTAACCAATCGACTTTTATAAGTAACTGGAGAGTCCATTTTATTGGCTGTCCATCTACATATACAAGTTTATACAAAGTCTTACAAATAAGTGTGTTATTTACGATTTAGTGACAGGGTGCATTAGAAACACTTTTTGACTGATTAAGGTTTAATTTGACCCAGGAAAATTAGACAACATGGTCAGGTGACCTACTAGGTCTACTACGATGTAATGCTTGTAAATTTCGTGAAAAACTGTTTTTGCAAGTCACAATTTTCGTAAGGGTCAAATTTGCCTGAAACACTACTACTATTCTGTTCGGTTTCGATCGATTCACGATTTCACGTGTTACATTTTTAAGCCCATGTTAGACCATGTTATTTTAGAACTATAGGTGTAAAACTTGACGGGTGGCTGTTTCGTACCCTGAAGCTTAAGTAGGTTTACCAATTTGGTCAAAAAAGTGATTAAAAACTGGCAAAATCCATCTTCTTTCAAAAATATTTTATCTTTCCATACTCCCTGTATGTATGTGTTTGTGGTTTTTGATACTGGCAGGGCAAGTAGCAGGTAAAATTTGGCATAGTAAGTAAAACAGGGTGGTCAAAATGCGAATATTATCTTTATATCAAGAAAGTTAAGTACAATAGAAGTATTTTTTTTAAATGAATTGTTCAAAGTGACCTCCGTTTTAAGCCAAACAGTATCCCAAATGACCATAAAATCCCCTTTTGACGTTCAAAAGATGTCGGGCAGCGATGCTTCGAGACGCCTCAATAATGCGATCCTTCACATCTGGCACATTCGCAGGCCTTCCTTTTGAATTATCGTACACTTTCCCTGCAAGATATCCCCAATAAAAGTAATCTAATGGCGATATATCCGGATTTCGCGCTGGCCATTTAAAAGGTCCAAAACGCCCAATCCACTTTCCCGGAAATGTGTCATTCAAGAATTCTGTCACAACTGCGGCACTGTGGGCTGGAGCTCCATCATGTTGAAAAATTACTTCTCCGTTTATGTTTAATGCTTCAAGTACCGGGCTCACTTCAGTTTGAAGAAGTTCCAAACACTTCTCCACTGTAAGCAAGCCTTCTATAAAAATTGGACCGATAATTCTATAACCGAGAATTCCCGCCCAAACATTAACTTTTTTACACATTTGAATATGTGTTTGTGGGATTACGAAGGGGTTATCTCTAGCCCATATTCTAATGTTTTGTTTGTGGACTGTACCATTAGTACCAAAAGAGCTTTCATCAGTAAAAAGTATTTGGCTTGTAATATCTGGGTAAATATTAATTTTATCCATCCAGTACTCACAAAACTTCATCCTAGCAAAATAATCATGTGGTAATAGCTCTTGGACATTACGTATTTTAAAGGATTTGTACTTTTCTTTATTGAGAGCTTTATAGCAACTACTTCGAGATCTTCTATTATTTTCAGCCAGATACGTAAGAGTAGCTGATGGGTTCTCTGTGATTCCTAGACAAATATCCGTTACAAAGTTTTCATTGACTACAAAACTGCTTCTTTTTCGCTTTACGTGAGAACTGACGACAGCCTGTTGTCATAAATTGTTTGTACATCGGAAATACCGTTGTCCTGTTAGTATTCTGGTTGTTCTGGATAAGCGGCTGCAAAGTTGTCGGTAACTTCTTGAAAACTCATTTCCCTTACACAATTAGAAACCATTTCTATCCGCTTATTATACACACCGACATTTTGTGAGCCAAATCAAAATATGCCACTCTTCCTGCTACCTGCCCTGTCAGTATCAAAAACCACAAGCACCTACCATACTTTTTTGACCAAATTGGTAAACCTACTTAAGCTTCAGGGTATGAAACAGCCACCCGTCAAGTTTTACACCTGTAGTTCTAAAATAACATAACAAAAATTTAGCACTTGAAATCCCATGTTGTGCGTTAAAAAACACTCACTGTATTGGCCACTTAGTGCAAACGAAAATCGGCTTTAATGATTTTTTTAAATAAGTGATTTAACACCAACTTTCCTTAATTTTGAACCGAGAATCAGACAAAACTATGTAATTATTATTATTTGTTTAACACATTTGTTGTTATTGAAAAAACCGTTTGTGTAAATAATGTGTAAATTAATAGTTATTTTTATAAAATTGAGCAAAAATGTACACTTTATTTATTTGATTTTTAGTGCAAAAAGGTCTTTTGCATATATATATTTTTTATTATACTTCTTTGAAAACCAAGGCATTAAAACCAGACTTGAGAAAAAATGGCATGACTGACACCTAACTGATCATTTCTATGACTAGTTTAAAGTCATAGATTAACACACTAGATAGATGTTAATCTCCGTGTTAATAAGGTGAAGCAGTGTATGTATGAATTCTTTCGAGTCACAGGGGTCGCCACATGTTCACATTCGATGGTCACATTTGTCGTCAGATGTCATTTTTACGTCTCTATTGTCATGACAGATTTTTAAAAGCGCCATCTGTTGGTAGACTTGCATAAACTGGTATTGGCGGGCTTTTTGAATTAAATAAAGTCTTAGTCTTTCTTTCATGGTTTTGGTTCAAGAAATAGGTAAATAAAACAAAGTCCAGTGTATGCAAAATATATTATACCAGGTGCCCAAGAGCACCTTGGACATAGGAGATTAACATGGGAAAACGGTTTTGATTTTTTTGCGCCTGTACGGTTGATTTAATGGAAAAACGCTTTAGATAAAAGTTGTAGAGCACATTTTCGGCTATCAACTCGTAATTTTTTCAATACCGTAGATTTGACCATTAAGACGAAAAACTGATCTAAAATTCGAAAATTTTAAATCTCCCGCCAAGCGGTCGTTAAGGAAAGTTTATATCCGGCCGTACTACCAACCTTTCAAAATCATAACAAATCGCTGTCAGTCATTCTGTAATCAAAACATTCAAAACAAGTTTATTTAGTAATAATTTTGAGTTACTACCCACATACTGCGAAGAAAATACAAATAAATCGTGATAAAAACACTTTATCAGGAGCCACAGTCCAAAAATCTGGTAAGTTGCATTTATAACCTCATTCAATGTCTCTACTCAACTTATTTACTTTGTAGCAAAATTCTTTAAGAAAACACTGGTTTTACTTGCAAATATTTAATGAGGACGACCGATCACCTATCTTAAGCCTCTTCATAACACTACCAAACGATTTAAAGTGATGAAAACAGTGGACAATGAAGCCAGATCTTTGAAGATAAGTTTCCTACTGTACAGGGACAACAACAAAGGGGTCAATTACTTCTTTCAAAAGTGGTGTTATTCAGCTTCAATGTGCTTAACTTCATGTACTATCATCAGCGAGGGTCTTCATCAGTGTTGCAACTACAACTTAATTGATTTAGTGTTAACTTAAAATGATTCAGTGTTGATATCTGACTTAAATCTCAAAATTTGATGGGACTGTGAATAATCTTAAACTGGCTATAAAACCTCTGAGAAACCCCTTCTATGAACAGAATATGGACTTACACAGTCAAATTATCAGTCAGGTGACAAAAGTTTTTGTATATAGGTAGGTATTGTCGAAAAAACAACTTTTCAATTGAGCTATCTACATGAGCTGTTCTATTCTAGGTTTAGGTATTAACATTATAATTGTGTTCTTTTTTCCACACACTCAATTGTTCCAAATAAAACTTTGTACACTGAACGTTTGTATTAATTATTTATTTACAGTTCAAGGTACAGTATTCATTTTCTTCAAGTGAGAAGCTTAGGTACAATAGGTGGCAAAGAAAACTGATCTTACCACATAAACAGTGATTGTTCCATAGATTGAGTGTGAGTGGGTGAACCTTTCACCATACAAGCTATGCTAAAATCAACTTTGTCTTACTAACCTAATGTTTGTTTGGATAATAATGGAGTTCCAAATTAGCAAAGGCAGGTGAAATGTAGTGATTGAAAGTCTCTAAAGAGAAACAATTTGCTTCTAATTCAATACACCATTTCACAGGACATACCTTTACTAATCAAATGTGAACTCGAGTTACACATTACTTGCAAATAAACTATTTTTGGTTAGTAGACATTTCACAAGTATCCTTGTAGGTGAATGATGTTCAAGTTAACTAATGGAGCTAATTAAATATCAGTACTTACCTTACCCTGTAGAGATGGGAAAAAACATTGACAATCAGTTATAAAAAATGCCTTTTTATTAACATCATACAATGTAAAACCACTTAAACACTATGGTGTGTTGATAACACTACAAAACAGAAGGATACAATAAAACTATCAGTCACATAGGTCACTAAATTGCACCCCTTTTGAGGGAAGTATTTACCCTCTTTTGTGGTCCCTGTATAGTAAAGCAACTTATCTTCAAACATCTGCAGGCCTTCCTAGTCCATTGTTTTTATCACTTTAAATCGTTTGGTAGTGTTATGAAGAGGCTTGAGATAGGTGATTCGGTCATCCTCATTTAATATTTGCAAGCACAACCAGTGTTTTCTTTAAGAATTTTGCTACAAAGTAAATAAGTTTAGTAGAGACATTGAATGAGGTTATGAACGCAACTTACCAGATTTTTGGACTGTGGCTCCTGATAAAGTGTTTTTATCACGATTTATTTGTATTTTCTTCGCAGTATGTGGGTAGTAACTCAAAATTATTACTAAATAAACTTGTTTTGAATGTTTTGATTACAGAATGACTGACAACGATTTGTTATGATTTTGAAAGGTTGGTAGCACGACCGGATATAAACTTTCTTTAACTACCGCTTGGCGCGAGATTTAAAATTTCCGAATTTTTGATCCGTTTTTCGTCTTAATGGTAAAATCTACGGTATTAAAAAAATTACAAGTTGATAGCCAAAAATGTGCTCTACAACTTTTATCTAAAGCGTTTTTCCATTAAATGAACCGTACAGGCGCAAAAAAATCAAAACCATTTTCCCATGTTAATCTCCTATGTCCAGGGTGCTCTTGGACACCTGGTATGTAATAATATATAGGGTGTTCTATTTAAAATAAGAAAGTTGTGATCGACTTCCGGTATAAACGGAAGTGCAACCATCTTGAAAATATTTTAGTTAGATTGGGCATGCCTACATCAGTATCATGCCAAATTTTCAAAACTCTCCTATTTATACTTTTTCCAATATCAATCGATGTCTTTCGTCGTGGGACACCATGTATATTTTAAGGAATTGAACATACAAAACACATACTCTACAAAAATAATCAGCTTTTGGTTAGTAAGTTGGTGCAAAACTCAAGACCTTACTACTATAGTTAAGAATAGATCATAAAGCTACGCTTTATACATAAAACATTACTATTATAGATAACATGCACATGCAAATATCAACCATTGTATACCCATAGGTGTACCTCAAAGGTCTTTAAGAATGTTTCAGATATGGTTTTGGGTTTTTGTTTTTTTTTTTGGGTTGGTTTTTGTTTTTATTTTGCTTCTTTAAAACGTGAAACTTACCAGAAGACAGGGATTAATTCTTGGAAAAGATGGAGGAAGTTGGAAGCACATATTGATTAGGATTGCCTGTTGATGAAGTACTTTGTGAAAATTTACTTAAAAAAAATATACAGTGCGTTTTTTTTTAACGCGGAACATAGGATTTTACGTGTTAAATTTTTAAGCCCCTGTTAGACCATGTTATTTTGGAACTACAGGTCTAAAACTTGACGGATGTGTCTTTAGTACCCTGAAGCTTAAGTAAGTTAACCAATTTGGTCTAAAAAGTAATTAAAAACTGGCAAAAAATCATTTTTTTCGAAAAGATTTTATCGTTTCATACTCCCTGTATGCCTTGTTGTTTTTGATACTGGCAGGTCGGGTAGCAGGTAGATTGACATATTTTGACTGCATCAAGACCTGACATCTTTTGAACGTCAAAAGGGCATTTTATGATTGTTTGGAATACTGTTTGGCTTCAAACGGAGGTCACTTTGAACAATTCTCTTATAAAAATACTTCTTTTGTTCTTAACTTTCTTGATACAAAGTTAATGATCAACTTGTTTTACTTTCTACGCCAAATTTTACCTGCTACCTGCCGTGCCAGTATCAAAAACAACAAGCATCTATCATACATACAGGGAGTATGGAAAGATAAAATCTTTTCGAAAAAGATGATTTTTTGCAAGTTTTTAATCACTTTTTAGGCCGAATTGGTAAACTTACTTAAGCTTCAGGGTACGAAACAGCCACCCGTCAAGTTTTATACTTGTAGTTCCAAAACAACATGGTCTAACACGGGCTTAAAAATGTAACACGTGAAATCCTATGTTGCGCGTTAAAAAAAACGCACTGTATATATAAACCTAGGAATACTTATCAGGTTTATAAATATTATTCTACTGGATATGCACCGATACCTGTATGAGAATTTGAGGATTAAAGAGCGTATGTAATTTGATTTGGTTTGTGCATGTTTTTTTGTCAAACAAATGTTTGGTCCTTTTGGTGAATACGTGCCTAATAATTATAGATATATCAAATCAGTTCATTCAAACGTAATGTGGTGACGCGGGATATGATATAGCTAAACTTTTGAAAAAAACAAACTATACCAAATAATTATATGTATTCATATTTACCAGAAGTTGATGGTCTTTGATCTTGTAAGTTCTTTAATTTTTCATAGTCAATGGAGGGGATTTCAAGAGATTCTGTGAAACAAACATTTCAAATATTACAAGAACGAAAAGTATATAAGTCCATCTTCACATTCTTCACACAGTGGAGGTGTTAGGTAAGTGCAACGAAAAGCACTCACTCAATCTCCACAATTTTTTTTATTAGATTTTAAATGGAAATGCCCAACATGCTATCAGCAGTTTTTCCAGAAAACAAAACCTCAATTAAAAAAAAAATACTAATACTAACATGCGCGACATCACTGTATAGGTATATTTTTATTTGAATAAAATTACTTGGGGAATCTGGGTCCTTTGGTACTTGCTGGCAAGGACTTGGTAAGAACCTTGAAGGAATCACTCCCTTTTTTAGCATGCGTCTGTTATATGGGTTAAAGTCTTCAGGCAAAAAGTGCTTTTCACACACGTAATACCTGAAAATACATTTCAGTTTCATTTTTATCTACTGTACCTTATTTCTATTAAGTACTACTATTGGTAGTACCTAGGTATAGTGCAAAACTAGGGTATTAAAACAGATACATTTATTAGTCAGTGAATACAACAAATACACAAAGAATACATTAGTTTTCCACTATACTTACCAAAATAATCGTCATATACTCGTACTAAGGAGCTATGTTGAGTTCTACAAATCATTAAACCTATTTTCTCTTTGCCTCCTTGAAAACCTCTAATAGTAATCCTCTTACTACCTTAACATTATAACGAATAAAAATGAACTTTTCTTGAGAACTTACCTGCTATAAATTTCCATATTAGAACAAAGAAGTAAAATAAATAATCGTCCTAAAAATTGTTTCCACAGTGAAAAAGTAACACTGTCTTTTTCCGGGTTAGGAAAACGAAATCGTCGGGAATGTTTTGAAGGGCTGCAACCCCTTTATGGCACATCCCGCCTTGCCCATAGTGACAAAATGCTTTGTAAAACCCAGCCAAAAGCTAAAAAGAAAACTAAAAAAATCTATTGTGCAAAAATTGCACAAACGAAAGAAAAAACACCGCGCACGAATTAGCTAAGAGTATAAATCACAGCTATAAATTAAAAACTTCAACCGTAATATCAATATTTTAATAAATAGACTTGTCTAAAAAAATTTGAATTTGTCAAAAGTTGTTTACATCCTTTCATTTTGTTTTGCTTAACCCCAAAACCATCTACAAGTAAAAACAATACAGTAGCTCCCCCTGGGTCTCGAAAGAATACAAAACAAGGCTTCACATTGCCTATATGAGATTAGTGGGCCTGTTTAAAGTAGTTCAAAGGTGATTTAATTGTTGTAAGTTATCACTGTCAGGCAATGTCCATAAAACGTCAACAAATACTGCGGAAATATATCTAAATATTCCAGCATTTACATATTAAATGACAATGCAGGTTTGTGCTAAATATTTGTCTGCTTATTAATTGTCTTAAATTTAATATATTGTGCAGTACGTTTCTATTTTAAAGCCATTTAACAAGCATTTTAATTCAGCGCACGGAAAAAAATTCACACAAAAAACGCGTTTTTTATTACTCCTAATAGGGATAAAAATACAGTGTTTTCAAAGAAGTATAGTAAAAAGTCCTTTTTTGCACTTGTTGTATAATAATTATTTATATGATAGTTGTGTGCAACATCTGGTGACATCTGTACTCAACTCTATGAGTTAGAAAGTACAGATGGCGTTCCAAAATCTAGGAACAGCACCATTAATGCCGCATCATTCGGTAAACACCGATCTGATTGGTTGAAAATGGTGAGGTTTTGTTTTTTGTTTATCAATCCCAATCCTCTGACCGGTTTCGCCGTATTACGGCTCATCAGAGAGGCTATAGGGCTTGATAACCAAAGAACAAAACCTTCGTTCCAGTATAGTCAACTGGATGCCAGAAATGATAGTTGTGTGCAACATCTGGTGACATCTGTACTCAACTCTATGAGTTAGAAAGTACAGATGGCGTTCCAAAATCTAGGAACAGCACCATTAATGCCGCATCATTCGGTAAACACCGATCTGATTGGTTGAAAATGGTGAGGTTTTGTTTTTTGTTTATCAATCCCAATCCTCTGACCGGTTTCGCCGTATTACGGCTCATCAGAGAGGCTATAGGGCTTGATAACCAAAGAACAAAACCTTCGTTCCAGTATAGTCAACTGGATGCCAGAAATGATAGTTGTGTGCAACATCTGGTGACATCTGTACTCAACTCTATGAGTTAGAAAGTACAGAAAGGCGAAACCGGTCAGAGGATTGGGATTGATAAACAAAAAACAAAACCTCACCATTTTCAACCAATCAGATCGGTGTTTACCGAATGATGCGGCATTAATGGTGCTGTTCCTAGATTTTGGAACGCCATCTGTACTTTCTAACTCATAGAGTTGAGTACAGATGTCACCAGATGTTGCACACAACTATCATTTCTGGCATCCAGTTGACTATACTGGAACGAAGGTTTTGTTCTTTGGTTATCAAGCCCTATAGCCTCTCTGATGAGCCGTAATACGGCGAAACCGGTCAGAGGATTGGGATTGATAAACAAAAAACAAAACCTCACCATTTTCAACCAATCAGATCGGTGTTTACCGAATGATGCGGCATTAATGGTGCTGTTCCTAGATTTTGGAACGCCATCTGTACTTTCTAACTCATAGAGTTGAGTACAGATGTCACCAGATGTTGCACACAACTATCATTTCTGGCATCCAGTTGACTATACTGGAACGAAGGTTTTGTTCTTTGGTTATCAAGCCCTATAGCCTCTCTGATGAGCCGTAATACGGCGAAACCGGTCAGAGGATTGGGATTGATAAACAAAAAACAAAACCTCACCATTTTCAATTATTTATATATTACAACATTTTTCATAAAATCAACTTGATTGATGAGAAAAACACAAATAAAGAGAAACTTTCTGCACTAAAAATTATTGAAAAAAATGTACTTTTTTTGCACGATTTTATAATGAAAAAGTGAAAGTTGTTATACGAACGCGAAGATCGAGTCGAGAAAAAAAAAGGACTTTTTGCACTAAAAATCATTTAAAAAAGTGGAATATTTTTGCGCCATTTTATAAAAAATTGTTTTGGAAACTGAAAATATCAAACTTTACATAAAAGTAATTATCTCAGAAACAGATGTTTCGTACGTATTTTCTGTGTGACAGAGTCGATTCTTAACCGATTCGATTAGCTAGTATTGTCAAAAATTAAGTATCTTAAAAATTTGATACTTTTGTGCAGGGCAAAAGTTTGCCATTAGCATCAAATCATTACAGTGTAGAAAGTACAATCTTGCATGTGTGTTTCTAAGCAGAAACTAAGTACTCTCTGTTCAGCGACTTCTGACTGTTGCGTCACAATCACCAGCAAAAAACGTATGTCGGTAATTAAATGTGATATTGATTGATTGTCAAAATGATTATAGTTTTAGGTTATAACTTAAGGCAGGGGCTACACTAAATTAAATATTAAGCTGGTGTTGTACTTCTGCACTGACTATCGCACAATAAGCCCAATGGGACACACATTAAAAGAAGTTTTCCTTAAAGTGATTCACACAAGAATCCACAGAAAACTAGGTGTGGATATTGGTGATACTCAATTAGGATTTCGGAACGGACATGGAACAAGAGAAGCACTTAACGTCATGTGCCAAAGATGTCTAGATTTGAACCAAAAAATGTGCTTTATTGACTATAACAAAGCGTTCGATAAAGTACGTCACAATCATCTAATGAGCTGGTAGAAAAAAGCTTAGATAAAAGTGACATCAGGATTAATTCTAAGATTTACTATAACCAAAAAGCAAGTATTCGAATAGAGAAAGAGACAACGGAGGAAATCGAGATTAAGAAAGGCGTAAGACAGGGATGTGTACTCTCACTGATCTTATTCAACCTATACTCAGAAGACATCATAAACAGAGGACTTTTGGAGATAGATATGGGTATCAAAATAAACGGCATCTCAATGAACAACATGAGATATGCCGATGACACGGTTGTAATTGCAGAAACTCCAGAAGATCTTCAGATACTAATTAATAGAATAGTAGAATGCAGTGAGGAATACGGACTATTACTTAACATCAGCAAAATAAAAATAATGGTTGTATCTAAATCACCACAAAACTTTCCTGACATAACCGTACATGGTCAAAAGATCGAACGTGTGAGAAAATATAATTACTTGGGAACTGTTATCAACGAAAATAACGATAGCTCTGAAGAAATCAGGATCAGAGTGGAGAAAGCTAGAGCCACATTTACTAAAATGAAGAAGGTGTTTTGCGGACGAGATCTAAGCCTTAAGCTTAAAATTCGCCTTGTGAGATGTTACGTGCTGTCGGTTCTTTTCTACGGAATGGAAGCATGGACATTGAAAAAGATACCAATAGGATAGAAGCACTTGAAATGTGGATGTACCGTAGAATACTGAGAATACCGTGAACAAAGAGAGTAACAAATGTGGAGGTTTTGCGAAGAATGCGGAAATAGAAAGAACTGATACTTGATACTATTAAGAAGCGCAAATTACAGTACTTGGGACACGTTATGAGGGGGGATAAATTCCAGTTACTGCAACTTATTGTCCAGAGAAAAATAATGGGCAAAAGATCCATAGGAAGAAGAAGGAAATCATGGCTGAAGAACTTAAGAGAATGGTATAATTGCAACAACTGCCAACTGTTCGATCTGCAGTATCGAAAATACGCATAGCCTTGATGATAGCCAAAACTCGGAACGAAGACGGCACCTAAAGAAGAAGTACTTCTGTAATGCTGTAGATTAGCTTAAAATTGGAATTTTGATTGGTGTAAAATACAAAAAAAGAAAGTTTTCAATATCTTTGACGTGAGCATTGATTTTCGTTTCATACCCTTGATTTCCTATGAAATTATCATTCCTGTATATTTAGGTTTCGTTCAAAAAACCCACTGGATAGCAAGCGGCTTTGCTAGTTCGTTTTTTAAAGTTTTTACCTTTATTTACACCTTTCAAACTGATTCTTTGGACAGTAGATTTTTAAAACCCTTTTTAAAATGTGGCATCAATAGTCAAAAAACCGAACGTTATAAAAAACTTGAAAACAGCGTTTGTAGCGTTAATAATGTTTTTCCAGCCACCTTTTCCTTCTGTATTTGTACCTTTTCACTGTATTTGAAACGTATTTTGACAGAACTACTGCATTTAAGAGGAGTTAACTCGCATGGTTTTATACGAAACTGATAAAAACGTCAAAATAGCCTGACATTAATTGATACATTGGTTTACTATCGTCTCCTTACTTGAGAACAATGGCTTGGGTAGTCGTGGAATGAGGAGGGTAACAGAATCACCCAATTAACTGTGGTGCGACGTTTCGTGATCTGAAAAAGTGACGATTAGATCACGAAACGTCGGACCACAGTTAATTGGGTGTTTCTGTTACCTCATCCCACGACTACCCAAGCCATTAATTGATATCTCAAGCTGATAATAACTGGTAGTAGGATGTTATAAAACACACATTTTTTGTCAATCTTTGTCTCTAATGAACAACAAAATATTTTTAGTGGTGTAAAGGAGAAAAACTTCTTTTTACATTACGAATTTCCACCATTTGCGACAAAGGAAACGGGCCGTATCGGACCCATAGGTAGACGAGAAATGGGACATGGAGCTCTGGCTGAAAAAGGTTTATTTCCTACCATACCGACCGACTACCCTTTTACAATAAGGTTGACTTCAGAAGTACTGGAATCTAATGGTAACCTATATTTTAAAACAAGGGGAAATAACATTTATTAAACGAAAATCAAAAGGGTCTAGTTCAATGGCAAGTGTGTGTGGCGGAAGCCTTGCATTAATGGACGCTGGTGTTCCTATTAGTGCCCCAGCAGCAGGCGTTGCTATTGGTCTTATATCTAGACACGACGAAACAAAAAGTAACATTGAAGATTATAGACTTCTTACTGACCTGCTTGGTATAGAAGACTACATGGGTGACATGGATTTCAAAGGTTGAGCTTACTTAATCAGGCGTAGAGCGGACTTGATTGTCGAATGTAGTTGCAGGCACTGCCAAAGGAATTACAGCTCTGCAAGCCGACGTAAAAATTCCAGGTCTTCCACTAAAAATCGTTATGGAAGCTCTACAAAAAGCTGCAGAAGCCAAAAGAAAAATTCTTCACATCATGAATCAATGTATTGACAAACCAAGGATTGAAAGAAAAGAAAACTCTCCCGTTGTAGAAAAACTAGAAGTGGAACCGCATAAACGACACAAGCTGTTAGGTGTAGGAGGAATCAATGTGAAGAAACTTTTTGCGGAAACGGGGGTGCAAGTGTCTCAAGTAGCTGACACAACTTTTCAAATATTCGCTCCGAATCAAAGTGCCATGGACGAGGCCAAAGAAATAATTGATAAACATTTGACTAGCGAACGAGTACCAGATTTAGAGTTTGGGGAAATTTACAAGGCTACTATTGTTGAGGTAATAAACTCTATATTCTTAAGTTGTAAATGCTAATAGAAAGTTTCAGGTGCGAGATATTGGGGTCATGGTAACGTTGTACCCTGGAATGCCTCCAGCTTTGTTGCATAACTCTCAACTTGATTCCAGAAAGGTGAGTTGTCTTGTTGTTCTTCAATGATGTCACACTGACTATACTAAACTTTAGGTAGGACATCCGTCGGCATTAGGATTGGAAGTAGGCCAAGAATTGCAGGTGAAATACTTTGGAAGGGATCCAGTTTCTGGTCTTATGAGGTTATCAAGGAAAGTTTTAACCAGTGCTAAAGCTTGATTGGAAATGAGTCAACTGTTTTTATGAAAAATTGTCCTTTGGGGCCCTAATAAGACTGTGATCATTTAAGAAAAGTTATTTGTTTTAAAATAAATTGTACAATTTTTTCTTGTGGTTTTTCATAACAGCGGAGATTTGCAAACCTGCAAGAAGTAAAATATAAAATTTGTTTACTTAAATTTTGATAGTATTCAATACCATAACACTTTATTCAAAATTACAAGCAACCAACTTTAACCGTTTTTAAACTACAAGGGTTTGAACTTTGTAACCCGGGAAAATACGGAGATTCGGCATAAGTAATGGTAAATAATTTAATGGCGGCTTTCTGGGATCAAAATAATTTGATTTAGCACAACTTACCTCAGAGGAATTGTCAACGGAAACAGAAATAGAGGGTGTAATGGCCCAAAATGCCTTCTTCCAACTTTTGGGTCTTACAAGCTTATTTTTGGGGTTCGAGGGGCAAGCGCTATACCCTAAATGACACAACCACCAATCTCGGATCAAACATTTATTCAGGCTCCAAAAACATAGATACATACTCAGCTAGGTACGGTTCGGTTCCAAAGACTTATGTCTAGTTCTTTCTTATGTCAGTCATTCTGGCTTTAACGTACCTTTTGGACATGTTGAGTTAAGTTGAAGTGGAAGGCTTTAGGTCAAGCGGCTACGTGGTTTCTTTACGAGAATTTTGAAGGGTTTTCCAAACACTTTAGTTTCACAAATCTTGCACACTTAAGAATTTTGGTAGAACTTACTTTGCACTACTGAACATGACTAGAACTAGACCCTTTTGGGTCTTTTTGGACTTTTGGACCGAATTTTCACACTTGACTTTGCGACGTTTCAGTTCTGACTGCCCGGTTTGGCAAAATGGGGGAAATATTTATACTACGAAATCGTAACTTTAGGCTTAGTTAGTTAGAGGTTTGGCTTAGGATTTAAAGTCAGATTTTTCTTTCAAACAAGTTTTTCATTTAAGCGTTGTGTCTAGTAGTGTTCAGATGTGCCTCAAACTAATTCCGTAAGTAACAATTTAATTTTGATTTAAATTTTGATTTTGAAAAATAAACAAAAAGAAAATTGCTAATATTTTCCCGGTCATCACATCGGGATCAAAGTTATTTTTTTTAAATGCTCTTTTTTAAACAACTAGACATTTTTTGGTAAAATTAGATATTCAGGGATTTTTGAGGATTACAAAATTGATTTTCAACTCAGTTTTAAGCCAGCGCGTAGAGGTCGCCACCTGCACCAAATAATTTGATTTAAAATGACAACTGGAACCCGAATATCTGTTTCGCAATATCTTCTATCCAAAAAAGATATACTTAGTATCCCTAAAATCACCGGTTCTTGAGATATTTACATGTATATTTGCAAGTATTGCGCTCGAAGCATTTATGAGAAAAATTTAAGAAAATTTTGGTTGAAATAATTGCCTATGTTATTGTTCTAAAGTAATTTGATCTAAGTCGTATTATTTTAATCCCATAAATACATCATTAAATTATTTACCATTACTTATGGGACACCCTATACAGGGTGTCCCACGACGAAAGACATCGATTGATATTGGAAAAAGTATAAATAGGAGAGTTTTGAAAATTTGGCAGGATACTGATGTGGGCATGCCCAATCCAACTAAAATATTTTCAAGATGGTTGCACTTCCGTTTATACCGGAAGTCGATCACAACTTTCTTATTTTAAATAGAACACCCTATATATTATTACATATTTGGATTCCTCACAAAATTCTGACCAACTTTTGTATAGAATGCCCTATGCCTATCTCTAGCCGTTTTCGAAATATTTGATGTTTTTCCAAAAAAGTGACAGTTGCAACGCTCAACATATTTTTGTACTATGTTAAAACCGTATTTCATTTTGCAATGAAACTTTGGGTTATTGTAAATAAAGGATCGTTTTATTAAACTGAGGGTGCGTAATGACTCATTTGTATACAGGGTCGTCAAAAAAAAATCATAAACTTGCCACTAAAAAAAATGAAAAATCTCAAGTTTTTTAAATAGAAACCCACATTTTTTATGACGGAATCATTTTGAGCATTAAAAATTACTATAAGTTTCAATTTACTTGCCTATACCTAAATCCAACCCATTTCGTTTTATTTGAGAATAAACATTTTTTATTATAAAAATTCCAGATTTCTTGAAAATTTCTCTCTCTAATTACGTGTGGATTTATGTCACACCAGTAGTGTGAATTATGTCTATTGAATATTCCATTTTTAGTGAATTTGGCCTCGTCGCTCCAAATAATATTATTCAAAAACAATTCATCTCCATAGTGACTAGTCAGCAAAAACTCACTAAAAACAACTCTCTTCGGAAAGTCAACCTCTTTTAAGTGTTGCACTAATTTAAATGAAAAAGGGTGAAATTTATGTTTCTTCAGGATCCTCTGAATTGGGCTTTTGGATATGCCTGATTCTACGGAAACTTGTCTTATTGGCAAAGTTGGATTTGCAACAAAATAGCCCAAAATTGCAATTTCTACATTTGTATTATTAAGGATTGGTTTTGTTTTAATAGCTTTTATCTTCACATATCCCGTATTCTTAAAATTTTCAATTATTTGCTTGACAGCTTTTGGTGATGGCTTTGGTTTTTCTGGATAACGAGCGGCAAATACCTCACATGTTCTACTCACAACTTTATCACATTCTCCGTAAATAATAAACAGATTTAAGTAATCTTGGTTTGAATAACGTAACCGCTACAAGTATATTTGCAGTTGTCAAAACACTCAAAAGTAGTGTTATTAACATGCCCTGCAGGTCTCCAATATCACCGTGTGTCAAAAGCATGACCAACTAGAACACCACATAATCCCAACCGTGCAGCATAATAAAAAAATATTTATTCTCACATAAAACGAAATGGGTTGGATTTAGGTATAGGCAAGTAAATTGAAACTTATAGTAATTTTTAATGCTCAAAATGATTCCGTCATAAAAAATGTGGGTTTCTATTTAAAAAACTTGAGATTTTTCATTTTTTTTAGTGGCAAGTTTATGATTTTTTTTTGACGACCCTGTATACAAATGAGTCATTACGCACCCTCAGTTTAATAAAACGATCCTTTATTTACAATAACCCAAAAGTTTCATTGCAAAATGAAATACGGTTTTAACATAGTACAAAAATATGTTGAGCGTTGCAACTGTCACTTTTTTGGAAAAACATCAAATATTTCGAAAACGGCTAGAGATAGGCATAGGGCATTCTATACAAAAGTGGGTCAGAATTTTGTGAGGAATCCAAATATGTAATAATATATAGGGTGTTCTATTTAAAATAAGAAAGTTGTGATCGACTTCCGGTATAAACGGAAGTGCAACCATCTTGAAAATATTTTAGTTGGATTGGGCATGCCCACATCAGTATCCTGCCAAATTTTCAAAACTCTCCTATTTATACTTTTTCCAATATCAATCGATGTCTTTCGTCGTGGGACTCCCTGTATAGAGGGTGTTACAAATTCGATGCATTAGCATTCCTATCTCAGAAACTATAGTTGATAGAACTTTAGTTCTTCTTCTTCTTTAGGTGCCGTCTTCGTTTCGAAGTTTGGCTATCATCAAGGCTATGCCTATTTTCGATACTCAGATCTAAACAGTTGGCAGTTGTTGTAATTATACCATTCTTTTAAGTTCTTCAGCCACGAATTCCTTCTTCGTCCTATGGATCTTTTGCCCATTATTTTTGCCTGAACAATAAATTGCATTAACTGGAGTATCTGAAAAATAAATGATTAACCAAAAACATATTATACAGTATGTCCAAGATTCGATTCTCTATACAGGGATCTCGCATCCCGTAAGAGCTACTGCAAAGGTTAATTGGGGAACGTTTTAGAGAATTTAATAGGCAATCCAACACCGTAATTTTTGCTTCGTTTTTAAATTATTTTCGAAAAACCAAAAATGACCATTTTCAAAAAAGTGCTGTATTTTCGCTAATTTTAAAATTTGGCTTAAACATTGTTAGAGCAACTTTTTAAGGACTATCTTTCTGTGTATTTCGTTTTCAGTTCCGACGTTTCGGTCTCGAGATACCATCATCAACTTCTTTTTTTCTTATGGACGCCATTTTGTTTATTTATCTAGTTAAAAAGAGCACGTTTTTTGCATTACATGTTGCAAAAAAATGTACTTTTATGTTAAAAAAGCTAAAAAACAGTAATTCTTAAAATTACGTTAACGCAAAATTTAAACGATTTCAAAATGAAGAAAATGTAGTATGTTGTTCTAATTATTAAGGTCTAAACTAGCTTTCAATCTAACCAAACGTAACAAAATGTCTCCCGTTCGCTCGTCGACACTTCGCAAATCCTTAGCACCCTACTTATGACTTTGCCAAGTGTATTTCGGTTTATCATTGCAAAAGTATTTATCACCCTTTCTCGGAGAACATCAACATTTGTAGGAGGTTCAAACTCATAAATCTCACTCTTAGCATGACCCCAAAGGTAAAAATCTAAAGGGGATAGGTCTGGGGTTCTAGCTGGCCATGGGATTGAACCGTTTAATGCAATGACATTATTTCCAAAATTTTCTCTAAGAAAATCCATAACGGGCGCTGTCTTATGCGCAGGACAGCCATCCTGTTGAAACTATAATTTTCTAAAATCAGCTTCATTTGGCACAACTTCTCGAAGAGCTGGTAAGATCTCAGCTCTCAATAAATCCAAATACCTCCTTCAATTAAGATTATAATCAAATGTAAATGGCCCTATTAAACGATTTCCTAAAATGAGAAATATTGCTCACAGTTACTGAGTCGCAACTTTATTATAAAAGTAATATTTTATTTGCATACCAATGATTCCACACCAAATATTTAAGCCAAATCTTGTCTGCATCCGTCTTTGAGCAATCTCATGGGGATTCTCTACGGCCCAAAAATGTCTATTGTAACTTATTAAAAACACCACAATTAGTAATCCTGCTTTCATCAGTCCATACAACAAAATTAGAAAATTCTGGGTCCTCATTACATTTATTAATGTACCTGAAAGTAATGTAGACACGATTTTTTAGCTTTTGTGACATAAGAAAAAAGAAGTCCGAGAGAGAGAGAGAGAGACATAGCCCGGGCAAAAATTTAAGCTGCTATCTGGTCTAAGTAGCCCAGGAAAAGTTGACTTTTACTTGAAATTGGCTTAATAAAAGTTTAATAAAAAACGAATATACTTCAAACTTTTATTGATATCGTAACAGAATGTACTACATGCAAGTTCTAGCAATATAAAGCAATAAAATTGAAAAAGTATCGAATGTATCAGGTTTTTCCTTTTTTAATAAAATAAATACAACTAGACGCATTTTAGTATCAAACTGGCTAAAGATTTTCAATGTTAATGTTAAAGCACTTTTCTTGTATACGGTGTAACAAAAAAATTATTGTTGGTTACCCAAACATATTAGGCACATATGGCATATCATACCTATACAGTACGTGATTAATATTATTTATTACCCATGCTCTTTAAAAACAAACATTTTTATTAAAATCATTTCAGTGTATAATTTATCATTATATCAATAATTATATGCCTTAAAGGGATAGTTTCACTTGCTCGGTTTCAATTCTTGTTCAATTTTATTTCCATATTTTAAATTCTCGTTTCATTAAAAAAAAAAAATGTAACTTTTACCTTGTTAATTTAAAATTGAAAAGGTAAAAAACGAAAACGTACTACTCATGACAGAAAATTACAGTTTTAGTGAGTTTTTGTCTAATTCTATTTGGCACTTCATTTTTACAAAAGTTAATGGTGGTGTTAAGGTGGTGTTTAACAGTAAAGTAGTTTTTAAAATTAATCTAATCAGTTGTAAAATATGACAATCTAACGGATCTTGATCAGTGCAATGATTGTCCAAAGATAAAAATACTTCTTGAATATTTAATTTTCTAATTTTCAAAGAAACAAGTTTAATCTACACAACATCGTACAAGCTGAAGAAAATTGTTAAAACGATTTAATGACAACTTTCAGCAACAATGCAAACTTTAACAACATTCTTAGATGGTTTACAAAGGCTTCCTCTATTTTTTTTTTATTTAAGAGAATGGACATAGAAACATCACTGATTAAAGAAGCAGAGCAGACATTGCGATTAATAGTTTTTATTAATTTTCGGCAGACACAGCCTGCTATACAGAGTGTCCCACGACGAAAGACCTCGATTGATATTGGAAAAAGTATAAATAGGAGAGTTTTGAAAATTTGGTAGGATACTGATGTGGGCATGCCCAATCCAACTAAAATATTTTCAAGATGGTTGCACTTCCGCTTATACCGGAAGTCGATCACAACTTTCTTATTTTAAATAGAACACCCTATATATTATTACATATTTGGATTCCTCACAAAATTCTGACCAACTTTTGTATAGAATGCCCTATGCCTATCTCTAGCCGTTTTCGAAATATTTGATGTTTTTCCAAAAAAGTGACAGTTGCAACGCTCAACATATTTTTGTACTATGTTAAAACCGTATTTCATTTTGCAATGAAACTTTGGGTTATTGTAAATAAAGGATCGTTTTATTAAACTGAGGGTGCGTAATGACTCATTTGTATACAGGGTCGTCAAAAAAAAATCATAAAGTTGCCACTAAAAAAAATGAAAAATCTCAAGTTTTTTAAATAGAAACCCACATTTTTTATGACAGAATCATTTTGAGCATTAAAAATTACTATAAGTTTCAATTTACTTGCCTATACCTAAATCCAACCCATTTTGTTTTATTTGAGAATAAACATTTTTTTATTAGGCTGCATGGTTGGGATTAGCTGGTACTCTAGTTAGCCATGCTTTTGACACACGGTGATATTGGAGAACTGCAAAGCATGTTATGTTGAGCGTTGCAACTGTCACTTTTTTGGAAAAACATCAAATATTTCGAAAACGGCTAGAGATAGGAATAGGGCATTGTACACAAAAGTTGGTTAGAAATTGCAATTTCTACATTTGTATTATTAAGGATTGGTTTTGTTTTAATAGCTTTTATCTTCACAGATCCCGTATTCTTAAAATTTTCAATTATTTGCTTGACAGCTCTTCGTGATGACTTTGGTTTTTCTGGATAACGAGCGGCAAATACCTCACATGTTCTACTCACAACTTTATCACATTCTCCGTAAATAATAAACAGATTTAAGTAATCTTGGTTTGAATAACGTAACCGCGACGGCATATTTGCAGTTGTCAAAACACTCAAAACTAGTGTTATTAACATGCCCTGCAGGTCTCCAATATCACCGTGTGTCAAAAGCATGGCCAACTAGAGTACCAGCTAATTCCAACCATGCAGCCGAGCATGCAGCCTAATTAAAAAATGTTTATTCTCAAATAAAACGAAATGGGTTGGATTTAGGTATAGGCAAGTAAATTGAAACTTATAGTAATTTTTAATGCTCAAAATGATTCCGTCATAAAAAATGGGGGTTTCCATTTAAAAAACTTGAGATTTTTCATTTTTTTTAGTGGCAAGTTTATGATTTTTTTTTGACGACCCTGTATACAAATGAGTCGTTACGCACCCTCAGTTTAATAAAACGATCCTTTATTTACAATAACCCAAAGTTTCATTGCAAAATGAAATACGGTTTTAACATAGTACAAAAATATGTTGAGCGTTGCAACTGTCACTTTTTTGGAAAAACATCAAATATTTCGAAAACGGCTGGAGATAGGCATAGGGCATTCTATACAAAAGTTGGTCAGAATTTTGTGAGGAATCCAAATATGTAATAATATATAGGGTGTTCTATTTAAAATAAGAAAGTTGTGATCGACTTCCGGTATAAGCGGAAGTGCAACCATCTTGAAAATATTTTAGTTGGATTGGGCATGCCCACATCAGTATCCTACCAAATTTTCAAAACTCTCCTATTTATACTTTTTCCGATATGAATCGAGGTCTTTCGTCGTGGGACACCCTGTATATTCTACAACATCACATATTACTTGTATATGCATATTATTTATTTTATATGGTATGCATAAAGAATATGAATAGCAAAGGCCATGATCGTAGAAAAGAATATGTAATGCATATTCTACTGAGGAGATACATGACAATTGCCATGCGGAACGAGTTTCTTGGGCAAGTTCATATCACGTGCATAACATGTGATTAAATTCACGTGCTGCACGAAACGTATTCTGCGTCTGAATATCTCGTACCAAAAAGAAGCAAATCCGAACTTGAAAAGCACATGAACGGAACCTTAATGCTTACTGAGAACTTACTGAACCCACCACAGGCATTATAGGAAATAATATCCACGGTCGAAGTAGACCTATCGACCTTATGCATTATTGTCCTTATAATGTCCTTGGTATCTTAATTACTATAAACAATCTGAAACTTTATCATCCTGTATCTCGGTAACAACGCATTTTCTGCTTAAAATTCTCTAGGTATGGTATAGGTTTGGCCGTTTAACACTGAATCACCCTGTATACATATTATGGGTCAATAACATTTTGGTGAAACATAAGTTAGAGTATAGTAAGTACACTCTCCGTATATTAGTCGAAACATTGTTTTTTAGGCAGTACTAACAAATTTTAACAATGAACTGCTTTTCGATTCTTCAGGTAGAAAAATAAAAGTAGAAAAGAAAAAATCAAGAAAAAGGTTTAGTAATAAATGCGAGTAAAACCCACAAACAGTTGCTTTTGCATAATAAATGTATATAATTTATTGCTGTCTTCTAACAAAATCCCAAGATTTTTAATCATCCGTGCACCACATGGCAGCATCGCTCGGACACAGCCCTCATCTGTCGCGCCCTTAAGAGGGCGCCGACGCAGCATCCCTTTAGACGACGTCGCCGTCGTGGCGCCGACATCAACCGCTCCCATTTCGCCCTCGCGCGTCGTCCCGTTCGTATCGAAAACGCGTAAGAGCGACCGCGATGCGCCGGCCAGGGGCGGGGCGACAATTGGTCGCCCTTGCCTGACAATTCGTGATGCCGCGAGTGCCGCCCCAAAACGGGAACTGAAACGGTAATTATTCAAATTTTGCCACTTAAAGGCATCTAATATTGTTGCACAGGTGTTGTTCGTTCTGGAATGCACGCAGGTGTTTAACCTGTCTTTCTGTTTTTTTTTCTTTTTTGTTTACGCAATGGGCTTGCCACGCAATGTTCGGGTTTGTTTTTGAAATGATTTTTCTGAAGTGTCGCATGAAGCAACTGATTTCCTTTATGTTGGTGGTTCAAACAGGCTAAGCTTTTGTTTATGTCTTGACCCAAATAGTGTACTAGCCTTTTGACTAAACTGAATGCTTTGAAAGACATTTTGTTACACTTGCTCTATTTACTAGTGACCAGTCAAGTCAGCGTGTGAAAATACATAGACTGGTAAATATTGATGAACTACATAGATTGACCGGGGCTAGGAGTTTCTAAAATTTGTAAACAATGAATAGTCAACAATGTCAACCAACATTACACCATAAAGCAGAACTTTTTAGATTCTTTTTTGAACATTGAAAAGAGGATGTCATCTTTAGCTCCTACCTACTTACATTTAAACTACACATTTTTGATTTATTATTAAAATGATCTCCGTCCTTTGCCTGTTAAATTGTAAGCCTCTATGAATACTAATGATGTTTCATCCGCTACAAAAGGATAATTCTACCAAAGTACAGAAGGTAAGTGATGTTGAACTCATTATCATTATTGTCAAGGTGACATTGAAGAAAGTATCCTCCTTGACATCAAAATAAATAAATTGTAGCTTGAGTATCTAGATTGTAAGTTTCTAGACAACTTATTTGAACGCTTTTCATCAGCTGATTTTTTTGTGAAGGTGTCTAGTAGACATTGACCACCCCATCATTGTATATAATTTCTATGTTGTAAATATCTTGACAAAGTTGCTCAACAGTATACAATCTAAACTATTAGATGTTCATAATATGTATTGTATTCGTAATTATCAGAACAACTATAGGGGCCATTGGCAACACTGCCGTTTTGCGCATTCGGGTAGAACAGAGAAAACAAAAGCTAATTATGCATCATGCATGGTTGCCACTTTGTCATCAGTTGTTACGAACTTTTTCTAATATTGTTTTAATGCCAATGCTAATATGTTTATTATGTTAATTTGCGGTACGTTATTGTTTGTATAACATTTCAAAATTATACACAGAATTTCAATGCTAATGACAAGCAAATGTGTCAGTCTGCCAAAAAAGGCTGTGACGTCATTGAACACACAATGACCACTTTATCGGGAAATTTTGAGCTGTCAAACATCTGCTTTGGCAGACTGACACATCTTTGTTGGGAGCTTTGATTACCAATAGTTCTCTCTCCTTAAAGTGAGTTTTTATGTAGAGAAAGTCCATCAAAAACCATTAACCATAAAAAATAAAAGCAAATGGATGCTTAAGTGAAAGGTTAATTATTAATACAAAACTAACTACTCTATGAATAAACACCAACTAGTTTTCAGTTTAATGGATTTTATAAAAAGTTTAAATTTTTTCGACAAGAGCATTTAAAGCTTACATTTTAGCTCCCTAGTGTTAAGTATTAATAATTGCTTGGTAAAGTACCTACGTGATGTTTTACAAATCAGACACGTAATCAAGTAGTGTTAAAGTAAATGCTTTCAAAATTTCCGCGTAAAGTTGAATAATAATTAACAAACAAGAGCATATGAAGGGTGCACGGGAAAAACAAGCTAAGTCAAATTTTGAAGTTTTTGAGTACAGCAGTTTTATCTCTAAAATCGTTGTTAACTGGTCACCTATACGCATTAGAAACATAAATATTTTTTTATATACAGGGTGGACCATAAGTAATGGGACATAGAGCTACAGCATATTCCTGACATCAAAATAATACGATTTAGCTGAATTGTCCTATACCGAAAGTTAATATTAAGAAAGATACAGGGTGTGAAAGTTGAAATTTTATTTTAGCTTTTTTGTCATATCTTCACGGTCTTTTGATATAAATTACTGAAAGTTGGTATAAAGGGGTTTTGGCAGGCGTAAAATACGATGCTTTCATTTGTTTTGTAGTAGCTGATAGGGGGCGCTAGCGGTAACCATCTCCGTCCCTTCAAGAGGTTCAAACTTTTTTTTACGGAACTGAAACGGCCATATGACTTTAAAATATGATTCTAAGATGTTTTCTACGTAAAAAAGGTATACTTGTTGTAAGTCTTAAAAGTCGACCGTTTTCGAGTTATTTAATCTTTTATTATTGCATGCATTTACATGTACAGCAGATTTTAATTACTATTTTTTTTTAAATTCTAAGTAGGATTTGATACAAAAACAAAAAGGGCGTTCATAACAACTAGCTTTATTTTAAAGTTTACAAACATTTTTTAAACGGTCAAATTTACATACAGAAACTGTTATGTGTGTAACTTAAGGGTATACCGCACATATCGTATTAACATACGACAATGCATGCAATAATAAAACATTAAATAACTCGAAAACAGTCAACTTTTAAGACTTACAACAAGTATACCTTTTTTACATAGAAAACATCTTAGAATCATGTTTTGAGAGCATATGGTCGTTTCAGTTCCGTAAAAAAAAGTTAGAGTCTCTTGAAGGAACGGATATGGTTGCAGCTAGCGCCCCCTATCAGCTACTACAAAACAAATGAAAGCATCGTATTTAACGCCTGCCAAAACCCCTTTATACCAACTTTCAGTAATTTGTATCAAACGACCGTGAAGATATAATAAAAAAACAAAAATAAAATTTCACCTTTCACACCCTGTATCTTTCTTAATATTAATTTTCGGTATAGAACAATTTCGCTAAATCGTATTATTTTGATGTCAGGAATATGCTGTAGCTCTATGTCCCATTACTTATGGTCCACCCTGTATAAAGTAGCATGCTTTTTTATTTAATATAATAATTACAAGGTTGTTGTTGAAGAAGATACAAAAATAGGTCTTGACTTAGCCTGTATTTCACCAGATTTATATTATAAATATTAAATTCGTCAAACTTAAGTAGCAAACAAGGTAATTCATAAATTAAAATGTATGTCAAAAAATAATTAGTTGAAACCTTGTTTTTTTTTTGTTGATAAAAAATTATTAAACTAATTAGTTACTAAAAAGATTGAAAGGTAAGTAGGTCATTCCCGTGTACGCCTATCCTAAAATATGTTCTATTAGATGACGTAGCTCGTTTTTCTTCTGACTGAGTTTGGACCCTGTATAGCATCGCTATTGTCTATCGGGTGACGCTGTTTTCTCAATTTGGCCAAAAATTGACTTAGCTTGTTTTTCCCGTGCACCCTTCATATGTTAATCTTTATTAACATTCATTATTATATGAACAAATAGAATGAAAGGTGTTACAAAAGTTGCATATTACATGAATCTCCAGTACAGTAAAGTTTATGATTAATCAGAAAAAGCAGCTTGCTGTGCTGCTGTGCTTTACGCAAATGATGCTTATGTAGACTTACCTTGATACCAACTCGTGTTGATGTCGCTTGACGTCTAAGTGCGAGTCGTCAGACAAAAACGGTTAAAAAATCGATATCTGTCAAACGACGGAGAGAAAAAGGAGAGTGTATCAGGGTAGTAGCCAGAGGAAAAAGGAGAGAGCAATTTAATTACGAGGAAAGAGTGAAACTCAAAGTCTTAAACTGTGATCTATATTAGGAGGAAAAAGAGACCTTACAGACAAAAACAGATTGATGAGAACTGACCTGTCTAAACACTTTTAATATTTAAATTTTTGTTGCTTTTAAAATAGTTTTGAATCCGTTAGTCTCAGTAACAAGTAGTTGTTTTTAATCAAATATTACATAAGTTATTTTATTTCAGCTGAAGCAGAGTTTAAGCTAGTGCGGAAGCACCAGAGACACTGTTCGTTCGACTCGTGTTATGTGTGATGGTTATTGCTAGTTCAATGGAGTTGTTAAAAAGCCCCACTTAAGGGTATGTATACGTTTTTTTTTAGATTGTTCAAAACAAAAATTAACTGTATTATTTAAAAGCATGTCTTGTAGAAATAGTTGCAATTTTGAGATATTTAACTCGTTTTGACAAATAGTTTAGAAAGTTGACAAATGCTTCCATAGAAATTGTCACTTTTTAAGAAGGGCAGGCACTATTTAAAAATCAGCCGTTTTCAGGTTTTTAATTTTTATTTGTAAATTGTGAAAAAAAATTGTATACTATGTGGAAGGTCAATTTTAGAAGTCTTTCTGTTGAAATGATTGCTAATTTCAACACTTCCTCTCAATCATTTACCTTTACTTGTTTCACACATTAAACTAATTTTAACATTTCCCTAAATTTAGAAAACAATGTATATTCTAAATGCTTAGTCAATATATCTACAATTTGTTCAGTTGTACAAACATATTCAATCATAATTTTCTTATTCTCAACTAAATCTCGAACAAAATTATACCTCACGTCAACATGCTTTAAGCGTTCATGTTGATGATGTTTCGTTAAACTTATACAAGGTTGATTATCTTCAAAAATTTTAAATTTTGTACCCGTATAACCAAAATCATCTGACAAGATCACCAACCACATTCCTTCACGTACACATTCTGAAAGAGCAACATATTCAGCCTCAGTGGAAGATATAGCAACTGTGCTCTGCTTCCTAGTAGTCCAGGAAACTAAAGATCCAAAAATTTGAAATAAGAAACCAGAAGTTGATTTTCTGTCATTTCTGGCACCAGCCCAATCAGAATCAGCATAAGCAATCAAAACATCAACTATATTCTTCTGTCTGTTGTACCTCTGAGGTACCTGAGAATCCTTTTGATATTTTGCCAAAGTTTCTCTGTTGGACAGCTTTGGTATCGACTACAGATGTTGACAGCTGCAATTATATCTGGTCAAGTTCCCAACATCAGATACATTAATGATCCTATAAGTTCTCGAACTGGTTTATTTCCTTTGAATTTTTCCAATAACTCAACATCCATGTCATAATCTTTATTCAGAGGTGTCTTTACTGGATGACAATTTACCATATTAAATTTCTCTAAAATTTTCTCTACATAATGTCTTTGATTCAAATACATTCCATCTTCAGTTCGTCTAATTGTTATTCCCAAGTAAAAGCTAAGTTTTCCAAAATCTTGCATTTCAAAATTCCTAATTAGATTTTGTTTTAAAATCTGAATCATTTTCATCTGATCGCTTGCTATAATTATATATCATCCAAATAAAGCAAAAGATACAATTCAAAGTCTTTATCCTTACGAACATATAACCATGGATCATCCTTGGATCTGATAAGCTGCTGAGTTAAGACAAATTCGTTAAATTTTTTATTTCAGCTATAGGGGACCTGTTTAAGTCCATATAAAGCTTTAAGAAGCTTGCAAACTTTGTTTTTGTCTTGATTTATACCCTCTGGAATATTCATATACATACATTGTATATGTCTTCATCAATGGTACCATGTAAGAATGCTGATTTTACGCCCATTTGTTCAGCATACAGGTTCTGATGATTGATTATGGCTAAAATAGTTCTTATAGTCGTCCTTGCTTGCAACCTTGCAACAGGTGCGTATGTTTCATCATAATCAAAACCCTTCTTTTTCATGAATCCCTTAGCAACTAGACGTGCACTACTTTACTATTTCTCCTTCTTGGTTTTTCTTGACGGTAAACACCCATTTACAATCAACTACTGTTCCACTTTTAGGTCTATCCACTAAAGTCCATGTCTGATTTTTCACTAACATTTCTCTTTGGCCTCTCGCTAAACTGCAAAGTCATCTTTTGATTTAGCTTCCTCTAAACTGGTAGGTACCTCTTCGACAAATGAATTAATATTTAATACAGCATGATAAACTTCATAATCTTGTTCCTTTCTCTATGTTGGTTTTTGTCTTTTTCTTCATTATTTCCATATTTTTCTTCCCTATCAATAATCTCATCAGTTTTTCCTTCCTCTTGTTCCTGGCTTCGTCACTGTGTTTGTTTTTCCATATTATCAATCATACTCACTCACATCTTCTATGTTTATATCAATAATTGTTTCTTCTTCCCTTGCTTCTTGTAAATCAATAATTCTTTTACTTTCATCAAACACTACGTCCCTACCAAATTCCACTTTTTGTGTTTCAATATTCCACAGTCTATAGCCATTATTAGCCTATCATAATGCAAACTGTCCCTCTAGGATCTAACTTGCTTTCCTGTTTTGTTTTGGTATGTGTTTGTAAACTACACGTCCAAAAATTCTTAAATTTGATAAATTTGGTTTTCTGCTGTAGAAAATGTCTGCAGGTGTTATTCCATTCCCTAAAGCTGCTGTAGGACTTCTATTTGTCAGGTAAACTGCACAAAGTAGTGCCTGCCACCCCACATGTATTTCTCAAGTTTTGATTCCAAAATCATTGCTCGTGCCTTTTGAAGTAAAGTCCTGTTCAATCTCTCTGCTTTCCCATTGAGCTGTGGTGTGTAAGGTATGGTGGCTTTAATTTTTATACCTTTTGACCTACAAAAATTAGTGAAATCCATGGAAAAATATTCCTTTCCATTATCACAACAAAGAGAAGCAATTCTAGTGTTAAGTTTAGCAGAAACATCAGCAACAAATTGCTTCCAGCAGTCAAATCATCACTTTTATGTCTAATTAGATATACAATACAAAAATGTGAAAAATCATCTAAAAAGGTGACAAAATAACGTTTCCCATCATGGGTCTCAGGTGTTAAAGGGATTCACATATCAGAGTGAATCAATTCCAAAACCCTACTTGATTTTGGTTCACTTTTCTTATTAAAAGGTAACTGTCATCTTATTTTTTTCCCTTGTTTATTGGGTCTTCTGTCTCACACAAAAAAGGTTTGTTGAGAAAATGGAATTTCGCACTATTTTCAACTAAGTTGAAAATAACATTAACCTAGTCGTCCCAACACAAGACCACTGACTTAGGCTCGGTCTTGTTACCTAAAAACGCTGACGTTTCGGTGGATAATCTACCACCGTCTTCAGAGAATCTAAAAAAGAAAGAACACAACGGCAGAACACAGAAAACAACAACTTAATAAATATTAAACCTGATAATGTTTAATATGGAACTCTGAGAAGGGTTTTGTCAATAAAAATTGACATAAATTTTGACTTTTGTCATTCCAATAGGAAAGGTTATCTATTGTTGTAGTGAAAGGTGGGTTTTATAATGAAAACAAAATTACAAGAAATTTCAGTTTCGTTTGATATGACCAAGTGTTATCTCCTCCTCTAGAATATTTAACCAAGTTTGGTCAATATTAATAGAGGATGTAGCAACACAGGAGTCATGGTTTAATCTAATATATGCACTTTCTTTTATTTTACGTCTTTTTGAAAAAGTTTCTTTGTCTATGATACTACATTCATTCCATTTGACTCTATGATCATTATCAAACGCGTGTTGGCATATATTAGATTTGTGAAAGTCTCCAGTTCTTAAATAATTTTGGTGTTCTTTAATACGTTTTTTTAAAGGTCTGGAGGTTTCACCAATATAAAATTGATTGCATTCGCAAGGAATCGCAAGGAATTTTATATATCACGTTTCTTGTAGATTCATTTTCATTGTGAGGTTTTGTTTTAGTTAAGTGTGATCTTAATGTGTTTTGAGTTCTAAATATTGTTCTGATGTTATATTTTTTAGCTATTCGTTTGATTTTGTCAGAAATACCTGGAATGTAAGGAATAAAAAGGTTAGTAAAAGGTAAAATTTGATTTTGATTTCCAGATTGTTTTGGATGTTCTAAATCCTTAAAACATTTATTAATAAATGTTTCAGGATAGTCATTTTCTTTTCGAACATTTTTAATGAATAATTTTTCTTTATTAAATTGTTCATTATTGCAAATAATTTTGGCTCTATCAAATAAACTTTTTACAATACCTTTTTTTACCATTATTGGATGATTGGATTTGTAGTTTAAATATCTATTTGTGTGGGTAGGTTTTCTGTATACTTTTGTTTCAAATTTGTTTATGTCTTTTTTGATTAGAATGTCTAAGAATGGAAGTTCGTTATTTTGTTCAGTTTCTGTTGTAAATTTGATTGTGGGTTCTATTGAGTTTATGTGAGTTAGAAATTGTTGGAGATGATCATTACCAAATGGATATATTGTGAAAACATCATCAATATATCTCCACCAGATTGTTGATTTATAATTAAAATTATTAATGTTATTTTCTTCGAAATGTTCCATAAAAATATTACTTAATATTGGAGACAATGGAGAACCCATTGCCATTCCAGAATTTTGTCATCTTACTTTTAACACGCACTTCACAAATTGATTGAAATTCCTTATTTGTAGTAACATTTTTATCATATTCTAATATCCTATATGCCCTAAGCGTTTATGCCAAGTAATCAAATCAGTTTATTTATTCAATGTTAATGCTGAACATTGACAATTGCTTGCTTCAAACTTCTTTAACTTGAATGTCAATTCATATAAACCATTAATTCTGTTCCCAATGGCAATGTTCTGCATTCCCTTATTAATAAACATTTTTCCTGCTCTAAATAATATATCAAACCCAGATCTTTCAATTTTTTGTACTGACATTAAATTATGTTTTAAATCTGGCACAAACAAAACATCTTTCAACATCTTTCAATGTTAAATCTACATAACCAGTTTTACTTTTTAACATTCCTTCAATATTTCCTATCTCTGTGGCAAAAACTACGACTCTATTCTTAGCAATATTAATCTTAAGTGGTTTGTCTAACTTACGGCCTTCTTTTAAATAGTTTGCTACTGTAACCATGTGATCAGTTGCTCCAGAATCCAAGTACCATTTAACCTTCCCTAGAGCAGCTTCTCCACTTGTCACCATTCATGCAGAGGTCAGGAATGCAAAACCATCCTCCTCTTCTTGATCCTGCTTAGCTTTGTCCGCATTATGACCTTGTCGAGTACCCCCATTGTTGTTTTTCCAGCAATTTGACCTTTTATGTTCAGCCTTCCCACAGTTATGACAGTTGAATTTAAAATGTTGTCTCTGACCCATATTATGACCATTCCCTTCAGTCCAACTATGCGCTCTCTTCATATAATTTCCATGAGGTTTTCCTAATCCCTTTCTACGAGTATTAAAAGCTGAACTTGAATTTGTAAATTAGTTAATGTGTGAAACAAGTAAAGGTAAATGATTGAGAGGAAGTGTTGAAATTAGCAATCATTTCCCTTTAAGTTTGCACATCTCTAATTAAGTTTAGAAGTAAAACTTAACCTTGTGTCTGTCTGTTCGTCAGTCAGATGTTAGTTGTTAGGAGATTCTTTTGTTATTATTCTGTTTATCTTGTCTTCTTTGATTGTTCTTGAATATAAAAAAGTTGTAAAAGTTAAAGTGTAGAATCAGTCTGAGTAAATTTACAGAAATTGAACAAGGAATTGATCATATAGCTGTATTACGCATCTTGGTTATCGATACTCATTTAAATAAGTAAAGTTTCAAATAATTTTATGAATAACCTTGTTGAGGAGATACTTCAAAACTTTATTCCAAAAGAATAAATCTTATAATCTGAACCTTCTAATTGCGTTTTCGTTTACGAAAATACTCACTAAGGACAAGGATTTTAGAGAATTTATCTACACTGACACATCAGACTTTAAAGATAAATTGGATTGAACGGATTGGGCAGAAAGCTTTATGAGGTTATATTATTGTTCCTAGGCGTAAGCAAATATTTGTGCGTAAAAAATATTGTACAAAAACTGTAAAATGTTACTTATAAGTTTCATTATTTTACTAATATTGCTCTGTACTTTTCAACTTCAGTTTTAACAAACTATTTACATTCATAAAGTGTTCTGCTGCATTGCAATAATGGAATATCTATAGAGCACTTCCGCATTCAAAACTTTATTCATAGACGTTATGAATGCTGCTACAAGAACCAAAGCTTCTACTTCCTCATTGACTTAGTCCCCAACTTGTTACAAGCAAAGTCCAAACTTCCTAGCGGTCATTAAAAGCTTATTCTTGGCCAGGGATAAATACAATTCAAAAGCAAGAGAAGCTAAATTAGAACTGAATCTCTTATCGTGTCGGTCATTACTGTCTACCCCTTTAAGACGTTGGGTTTTTGGATAAAGCGTTTTACGAGGTCCTCTTTGTGTTTTGGGATGTAATCAAAGCAGGAAACAATAATCAGTTGAAATAACCACTTAGGACAATCCTATAAATTTAAATATAGACTGTCTTTGAATTGCTTAATATTAGTGCTTTTAGCTAATAAAAAAATTATCTTACTATAGCATTATAATGTCGCGGTTTGGAGTAGAAACAGCAAAAGATATGGATGAAGATATTCAAACATTTACGTTCTGTAAACTTATAACTAATTTGCATTCAAGCAAACTGAAAACAATTGTTAGTTTTCTTTGTTATATCACCATGATATCAATAAGATGTTCTTTTTAAACTTGTACAGGCTTTTCCAATAAGAGGTGTGGTTTTGATATTCAAAGAAAATGCCATTTTTTGAGATAAATGATGGGATAGGAATGCCGTTAATAATGGAAAACATCAGCCAAATGACCACCACGACCACGCCTACAGGATAATATCCTTTTCTTAAAATTGTAATCTTTGAGGGCTTGAATCGACGATGGGCTGATGATGGCGTAGACCTTATCTTTCACGTGGCCCCAAAGAAAGAAGTCACACAGTGTTAAATCATAAGATCTCGGTGGCCAATTGTGATCACCTCTTCGAGAGATAACACGGTCCGGAAACTTTTCCTCCGGAAAGTAAACGTTGGTCAGATCAACATACCATCCAATTCCGGCCATAAAAAATCAACTTATTTTTCTTCAACACTTTCGGCTAACTTCTTCTTCTTCTTTATGGTCCGCCAAAGTGCTTCATGACGACCCAAAAATGTTTGAGTTTTACTAAACTCTGCCAAATTTTCACCATTTTTATCGTTCTATTTTTATTAATGGCGTAGTTTCTACTACATCTACCAAAATAGCCGGCTATTCAAAATAACACCTCTTATTGGAAAACCCATTAGTAGAAGAGTAATAAAATAGGATAACCCAATTTTAAACTATTGTACCGTCGTACTCCTTAATGACACACTTCTTGTACAACACTGTATATTGTTTACAAACAATAAACTGACACTGACTGACAACTTCAACTTCACTACAACCATCAACTCAACAACTAACTAACCAGGCCTGGTTCAGCTGCTTATATAGGCTTCCATGGTTTCTAGAAAGTGCACAAATATTCATGAAATTGACTTTCTCTCTCACACTCATTAAGCTATAACATAAATCTCTCTCTATATAAGCAACGGAGCCAGGATTTTCTAGAACACAGACAAAAGAATGTAAACAAAGCAACGTAGCATACAGGGGTAACAACAAATAACTAAAGAAATCCTAACTAATAATCAAAAGTTCGCTTCGCAACACTATGTTTAATTCTAACTAAATTCATGGCTGAAAATACTGAGCAGATATTAACAATAAACAAATGTTAATAAAACCAGGTTTTACATACATGTCAAGAGCACTTATTTAATTTCTGTTTAATATAACTTCACCTAGGTGAATCGTAGTTTCAGGTTTCTTGACTGCTATTGAAATTTGGCTTTCGGATTTCCATCATTATTAGGAAAGTTTGCTCTTGACACGGCACCCACTGTTTAAACTTCATCTTGCGCGCCTCGCTTCATAGAGAGCGAGTTATTGAAGTGTACAAATTTAAGACACTTTTTCAAATATTTCCTACAGGGAAATTCAGGACATTTTTTTGCTTTTTATTTGCATTTTTCGAATATTAACGTCGGAAGTATTTACCCAATTAGGAACACCTTAGGTTTTTTATTTTTTCTTGCTTTTATAAAATTCTCGGCAATTGAGGCAAAGAAAAAACTCCAACGTAAAAAAATTTATAATGCAAAGGTTACAAAGTAAATCATATTAAGCTGAATTTATTTTCTAGCGTGCAAAGTGTATCTACTTTACGTTTTTTTTACACATAATGGTATCTGTTTGGTGTCGGTGAGTAATGACTCATTACTCAGAGTAGGTAGGGGGTGTTATGACCTACTCAAAACTACTGATTAATAGGCATATTCTTAAACAGTGATTGAACATTGAAACTATTTTATCTACGACTAGCATGGTAATGATTCATTACCTAGCTCACTTTGAATTACGTAATGAGGTATTTTACCACGCGATAGTTATTGGTTTCACCGTACAGTGTGATAAAGCATCATAAGAATACAAAAAAAAGTTAATTAACGCACTAGTGCGATAAAATCTCTTATTACGTAACTGAAAGTTAGAGCTAAAAATTGACTAATTTCTGTGTAGAACGTAGATAAAGTAATGTACCAGGTGACCCAATAAGACTGTTCCTCTGCCATATGTTGGGAAACGTTCGTCGTATGACTTTTAAGCTAAAAAAAATAATGAATAAATTGGCCATAAAGAATCGCTGGAAAATATTTTCAAGTTGTAAAAATGACCACAAGAGGCGCAACTGCGATCTTAAATTTTAAAATTGCATTTTCCATAAATTTTGCATAATAAACTAAAAAGTGTTTTCCATATTTTTAAAGAGAACTAGCTTCTATCTCTCATTTTCGTTAAACAAAAATTTCAGTTATTTCAAAAAGAAAGATGGTGGGGGGTGTAATTGTTTTTGCAATAACCCGCTTTAACTTCTTAACGGTTTGACCGACTTTAACAAATCTGGTATCGTTGAAAAGAGTATTTCTTGAGCAATAAGAATCAACCAAAATATAGTTAATTTAGTTCAATGTTACTCCGGCAGGGGGCCAGTTTTGACAACATGACCCAAATTCCACCACCAAATTTAAGATGGCAGTTACGTCCTCTGGTGGTTATTTTTAGAACTTGAAAATATTTTCCAGCGATTCTTTATGGCCAATTTACCCCATAATTTCTGTTACCTGAAAGCCATACGACGAACGGTTTCTGAGATATGGCCGAGGAACAGTGTTATTGGATCACCCGGTACATTACTCGTGTGGTCACCACAACTCGGTGCACGAGCAATTCTTCCCACTCGTGACTGTGAAAATACTGCTATAATGCAGGTGTTTTATTTATTACTAGAGTCCGGATTTCTAGAAATTTTGCTTTTTGTAAATAATAAAAGCAACCAACCTTTGACATCTAATGTGAACGATTTATGCAAAAACGCGTCATTTGACAGATTTTTTTAATTTTTTCTTCGTTTTGTGCTTATTTTAGTTTTTTGTGCTTATTTACTGCTACTTTTGTATGGTTTAACTAGTTTTTTACAAAACAAGCTTTTCAAGTTTTTAAAAATCAACTAAACTAATAACTGCTTCGAAAAAAAAATTGCTTTATTGAGATATTGAAGGCTTCTGAACTCCAAAACCATGTTGCAAAATGTATAAGTATCAATTTACAAATTTAAACTGACCAAAAAAGTTCCAAATACTCCTAAAGTAGTCTAAAAAAATGTAAAATACATTCCAAAACACTATAAAACCTCTAAAATGACTTGCAAAGCTTACAAAGCAGCCTAGAAGCTTCTACAAGCTTTTAGAACAGTCTAAAAGCTTCCAAATGCTTTTCAATTTATCTAGAAACTCTCAAAAGCTTCCGTATGCTTCTAAAGCAGTTTCAAAACTTTCAAAAGTTCAAATTCACATGTCTTAAAAGAAGTCCAGAACCATCAATGCTCTTCAAAACACTACAGAAACTCCAAAATGCTTCTAAAGCAGTCGGAAGTCTTTCAAAACAGTCTAGAAGCTTTCAAAATAGTTTAGAACAGTCTAAAAGATTCCAAACGCTTTTCAACTAGTCTAGAAGCTCTAAGAAGATATTAAAGCAGTTTAGAAGCTTCCAAAAGTTCAAATACACATATCTTAAAAGCAGTCCAGAACCTTCAAGGATCCTAAAGTAGTCTAAAAAGATTTCAAAACACTACAAAAACTCCAAAATGCTTCTCAAGCAGTCTAAAGCATTTCAAAATAGTCTAAAAGCTTCCAAAAGCATTAAGAACAGTCTAAAAGATTCCAAATAATCTTCAACTAGTCTAGAAACTTAAAAAATTTCAAGGCAGTCTGAAAGCTTCCGTATGGTTCTAGAGCAGTTTAAGAGTTTCCAAAAGTTCAAATTCACATGTCCTAAAAGTAGTCCAAAACCTTCAATGCTCCTAAAGTAGTCTAAAAAGATTTCGAAACACTACAGAAACTCCAAAATGCTTCTCAAGCAGTCTAAAGCATTTCAAAATAGTCTAAAAGCTTCCAAAAGCATTTAGAACAGTCTAAAAGATTCCAAATAATCTTCAACTACTCTAGAAGCTCTTAAAAAATTTCAAGGCAGTCTGAAAGCTTCCGTATGCTTCTAGAGCAGTTTAAGAGTTTCCAAAAGTTCAAATTCACATGTCTTAAAAATAGTCCAAAACCTTCAATGCTCCTAAAGTAGTCTAAAAAGATTTCAAAACACTACAGAAACTCCAAAATGCTTCTAAAGCAGTCGGAAGTCTTTCAAAATAGTCTAGAAGCTTTCAAAATTATTTAGAACAGTCTAAAAGATTCCAAACGCTTTTCAACTAGTCTAGAAGCTCCCAAAAGATATTAAAGCAGTTTAGAAGCTTCCAAAAAATTTTGTGAACCGTGTAAGAGATTCCAAATGCCTCTAAAGCATTCCAGAACCTTCAATATGCTGTTTAAACAGTCCAAAAACCTTCCAAATGCTCAAGTAGTTCAAAAGACTTTTGAAAGTTTTTAACAGTATAAAATCTTCCGGTTGCTTCTAAAGCAATTTGAAATCTTCAAAAAATTTCTAGAAGTTGAATTGAAAAAAATTTGCATCTCTGAAAGAGTTTTGTGCTTTTTTAAAGCTTTTTTACAGATTTTTATGCTTTTTTGAAGCAAATTATTTTGCTTTTTAAGCGCTTTTTTCATGATTTTAGTGCTTTTTAATCCAGACTCCATTTATTACTATAAATCGAATAAGGTCAGTTACACGAACTGAATATCTAATTCGTCCCATCGTGGATTCATATTTTCGTTTCAAACTCCACTGACTAATATGAACAAATAAAATGTTTCCACATCTACAGTAGATTTTAACTGGTTGGAAAAAAAGACAGAATACAATTCATCTACCAAATAGGGGTAAACGTTTCGGTATATTTCATTTACAGAATATCCGAACAGTCACAGCCCGAAGCCGCGGAACAGAAGTGCTCGGTTAGGTGCCGAACAATGCATATTTTTGGCATCAAACCAGAAATCCCAGTTCCAAATCCACGTTCATAAATAGTTTTGTGCATGGAAATTTTGACTGTTTGTGTTCGCCGGAAACGAGTATCGTTTTAAAGTCGCATTAGGTTTCCCTGTATCAAATCCATCGTTAAATGATTGCGTCCGTAGGAAAAAAAGTCGATTAGCTTCATTGACGGGTCTATTGATAGACATATTTTGGGTTAAGAGAAAAAAATGATATATGATCGGAATGACGGTTACTCGACATTATGGTGTACCATAAAATGTTTCTTAAAAAAATTTACCAATTTTTTGAAATTATGCTTTGTTAAACTACGGTCACTGTTTTATTTTAGATTTTTTTGTTCTGATTCGTTGTAAGAACAAGCGAGACGCAATTTCTAATGTAAACCTGAAATGTAGCTTTGATGGGACATTTGGTTAATGTACAAACCAAGATTAACATTTTGCTAAAATCCGTTTTAGGTTTTTAACTGAGTTTAAGATTTCTTCTGCACAAAGTTAATTAACTAAGTGTTCATCAAAAGTCTTGCTACATATAACTTCATGAAAATCTCTAATAATTTTGTACCTATATTTTCGTCCATTTTCTAAAAGAAAAAAGTTACAAGATTTGATTACTTTTATTTAAATATTATTATAGACAAAGATACTGATACTGTGTAACCACTCTATCTTCCAATTTGTACAACTATAAGTATCTTTCTTATTTACTTAATATTGTCATCTTGATTTGTAAGTTTTGTCTGAATGTTTGCTCACTTGCTGTTAGTTGGGTTTAAACTAAACAAATTATAATGTTTTCCTCATTCACAGTCAAATCTCTATCCAAAACAACTTTTAACTCAAAGAATAGTAGCTAACATTACATATTACATAACTTTCTCTCATTCATATTTTCATATTTTACACACACACACGTGAGCATGGAAATAAACTGTAAAAGTCCTTAACATCTTATTAAATTCACTTTCGTGAAGTTTTAGTTCCAGTGTCAATTCTCGACTAGTTATGGGATCAACCTAACTTTTTTTTATAGAAGTCATTATAAATCTGATTAAATAAGCGTACAGGTTTTTTTGCAAATTATCATTGTGTCGCTTAACTACCCTGCTCTACGTTCATTCAGATAGCTTTGAATCATTCGAAACCAATGCGACAAATTTAAACTCGAATCCACTTTTAGCTAATTTATCGATCGAACTCTCTAATGTATTTTAAGCTCTATTTTACGCTAAAAACTGATAATAAACTCTGTTAATTTGTTATTACATCACAATTTATTTCAGGTGATTTGGAGGATTGGGCCTATAGTTTGCCTCCAGCCATCGCTCCCGACTCAGACGATATGGTAAGTCTTTTTATCATCCGAGTAGCAAGACCTAAATATTAGGGAGAGGTAAGTTTGGCAACGCAGGAAAGGGCCAAATGAATTCTCTTGCTGCAAAGCTTGCTTTAATAGCCTTCTGCCAACCGAATCGTCTCTTTATCCCGCACATTTAAATTTAGATTGCAAAGCTTTGATTTTGTCCAGATGGATATTCTACGGGATAGAATACGACTAGCCGTTAAGGTGAACTAGACCGATTTTCCCTTTTTGGTTATTCCACGATCGCCAACAGACGTTTTATTTAAATTCGACAGAATGGGAAAAGAGGACATTGCCTGGCGAGTCTTTTGATATTCAATGTAACTTTGATTTGAAAAGTTGTTTTTTATGTTATTGCCCAAGAAAATTGAATTTTTGTTGTATAATAAAATGGGACCGTTTCATTTTTTTTATTCCATTTTCTATAAGAAAATATTAAAATTGGTCGGGGTTTCAATCGAATAAATAGTTTTCACATTGTTGGCAAAAAATTAAAAATATTTAAAATAGCGAATATATGGCAACGTCGGGTAACTCCAAAAATGACGGTTCTGTTTTATTTGCAAGTATTACCAGTGTAATTTAATATAACCGCAAAGCACGTGACATAAACACTACATGCGATTTTAGGGTCACATGATCACTCAATGCTGATGAAAAGGTTTGCAATCATCTTCGAAATTTTGTTTCTAAAGTAAGCACCGCAAATAGAAAATTATGATAAGTCTACATGTGCAGTAGTTACAAGTTGGTTAGAACATTTGTCGGAAAGTACAACAAACTAATTCGAAAGAAATTCTGCAAATCCTTGTAGCTATAGGTAAGTAAAACTTTTTTAAAAATTATTTTTCTTATTGAAATCTCCTATGAACAAACAAAAATTAGGCAAGTAACCTTAAGTCTTGATTTTAAACCGTAGAAATTTATGTAAATCTCAAAAAAACATCCCTAGTTCGGCCATATTGGAATTTTGGGCCATCTAGGCTTTTTAATATAGGAAGCTCTGGTTCTGGACACGCCGAAGTGAACATAGTCTATCAGGATAGTAACAAATTTAAATTTTAAATTCAGTTTTTAAATTATCTAGACCATTAAATGCCCAACTAATTATATTTTCTAGGTCTCAATTAAATTTAGAATTTTAAATACCCGTTAAGGGGGAAGGCCTCATTGTCCAATATCGGTTTTTCGCATCATTCAAAGGTTTACGGAATCAAAGGAAAATAGTGATTAAGGTTGCATTACTTCATTTAAAAAGGCGATTAAGACCTTCTTTCTAGCGTAACTAATAGGGTAAAGAAAACTCATTAAAATTACTCTAAAATACGACCACGAGAAAGTTTATTTCTTATCTAGTTTTTTGACACTAAAAACTGTCGGAATGTAGTGAAAACTATGATAAGTGTAATATAGCTAAAAGTGATCTGAAAACAGTAAACAATAGATTTTTATTTTCAACCAGGTATGTAATAACGTTATTTCTTATGTGTAAACCAGGTGGAAAGATGAAAATTATCTGCTTTTACTTTCCACACGGGTGGAAAGTACTCACTTTCTACCCGGGTAAATGTCACTTTCCACCCGGGTGAATGTCAATATGCGTTTTGTCATATCTGGGCTTACTCTTTATAGTTAAGAGACTGTGCCGCCACCTCTGCAACAGCTCGCAGCTCAGGTGATGATGAGTAACATCTGCGTCTTCAGAAATCTCCATGTTAAAAGCACTTTAAGAAACGTTTCAGCTCAAACTATTAAAGACGGAATAGCACAATAATGACGTTGTCAAGATTGTAAACAAATCACCAGTCGTTTATTATGGTTGAAGTCATAACTACTCGTGCACCTATACTACCTTATTGTTAGAGACTATTAGCAATCAATGTTTCAACTAAATGATTTATTAAAAGTTCAATGAGATTTTGATAAATGGTTGAAAATAAAATAGTATACAAACCACGGTAGAAAGTTTAATTTCTGTCTCGAGATAAATCCTAAATCTCTCGACAGAAATCAAACACTTTCCACCTGAGTATGTAATATATATAATTACGTATCAAGGGTTGAAAGAAGAAGATTACGCCTGCGGCCTGCGGTTTTGAAACCCGAATCAAAGCGGAGTTTTCATTTAGTCAAGTCCTTTTTTCGGCTCACTCGGGTAAAGATTACCCATACTAGTTGTTCAAACTTAATAAGTAGTAATATTTACTTTATCACCCGTTATTAATGACGTCGGGATTTTTTGTCCTGAGGAAAAGTTTAAGAAAAATTAAAGATATTTGAAACATATATTCGATAATAATAATAATAATAGTATTTATTTAGCGATAATGCTACATGAATAACAAAACAATACAATGCCCACATGTCCCAAAAATTAACCAACAAGCAAATTACATACAGGGTGGTCCAGTTTTAAATGTCAATAACTCCCCAATCGATAGCCCATCAAAAAATAAGTTGACATGCATTATGTCATTTTCCTGAAGAACGCTTCCTAAGGAAGAAGCACACCTCCAAAGTTCAGTTTAAAAACTCGTTTTTTTGCTACAACTGTCAGACCGTTGGACCAATTTTGAGCAAATTTGGAACAAGTAATGGGCCTATCCCACATATCATAAATTTTTGTTTTAATGACTGGAATCGAAAGAACACGATCAAAAAACTAATTTTTCATATTCTTGAAGAAAAAATTATGGTCGTAAATGTTCCTACATTAGTTTGAATTTGTCCATTAAATTTAAAAGATCTGTTTTGGCGCGCATGTGACGTACGTAATTCTTGGCGATTTTATTGGCTGTTTCACTTCTTGTCGCTGATTGGTTGATAGTGTAGTACGTCACCGGCGGCGGGCGTTTTAAACATGAGGTTAATGTAGTTTTTATCATCATTTTTTTTCTATTTAGACTTAATATTTTTGAAAACAAAAAAATACGGGTATAATATTTTCAATCCGTCATTGAAGTTATGAAATAAAAAAAAATTGTTGGACAGGCCCATTATGGAATGAGTACTCGTTATGTGATGAGAATGACATTCTTCAAAATTGTTTAGACGCGTCGATATAGGGGGATAGTCTTTATTTTCTACGCTCACTGGATATTATTCAAAATTGACAAAAATGTCTACTTGGATATTGTATTTTTTACTTTAAAATGGTTCAAAAGGATTCAAATCTGGTCATCTGTGAGGTTTACGAGTTAATTTTTGATACTGAAAATAATAAAAAAACAGGATTTTTAGACTAATGTTTACTGACTTTCAATTTTTTAGACTATAGGTATTGTAAAACGGATTTTCAAATTATTTTTTTGTACTCAATTAAATACTGGTAACACTCCGAATTTTCGAAGTAACTTAATTCTAAAAATTAGTGTTCAACACTAGTATCGTCACTAGTATCGTAGCATTTAATGCCAAAATTGTTTAATTTCGTCAATGAAGAGTCTGAAACTTAACTTTTACTATAAAAAATAGTTTAAAATTTGATTTTTCAGTCTTAAACACAGTGAAGCGTCTAGAAGTCAGTTTAATAAGCGTGAAATGGCATGTTTAAGCCTATGGAAGATGTAAAAATAGTTTGTAAAAACTTGGTAAAGATAACCCTAAAACTCGATTTTCCAAGCTGAAAGCAGTTTTAAAGCCCTAAAAATAGTCGAGAGTTACAAGAAAATTAAAAAAAATTGAAAAGTTAGTCTTCAAGTCAATTTTCATGAACCTAATGTCAATATCCTGTATTTGAGACTATTTTAAGACTAAAATATTGAAATGTATTTTCAAATTATGAAAACTTACTTCAAATGCAAATTTTAAGCTTTTGATGTCACTTTTCATTGGTTCGTAGTCACTTTTTGGTGTCCAAGTCAATTTTCAAGGTTGAAATATGTGAATTTGTACACAAAAATTCTAGATAAAATAGTTTTTCATGGCTACAATTCAATTTTCACTACTAAAGTTTTTCAACTTATCTGAAAACTATAACGACTGACTACAAAGACAGTATTTAAGCCTCTCAAGTCAATTTTCACAGTTTCAAAGTAAATTTACTGGTTAATAAGTCCATTTTCAAAACTAAAGTCTTTCAATTTGTCTGGAAACTATAAAAACTGGCTACAAAGACATTTTAATTAACTTAAATGCTTAAGCATTTTAAGTCTCGTCTTTATAACTCAATTATCTCGTAAACAAAGTTTCAAATCAGAATTTTTTAAAAGATACTTATTTTGTCAAATTGAACAAGTAAAGTAAAAAAAAACTGAAATTTTTGAAAAATATCTAGTAACGTAGAGAATAAGGCAGAAAAATTCCATCTTTCTGTATTTACACCTCTGGACAGTTTCGACAAACGTCATTAACATCACATAATGAGTATTAATTTTATATGTATTTGTTCAAAACTTGATTAAAATTGCTCCAGCGGTCTGACAGTTATGACAAGAAACAGATTTTTTAAACTGAACTTTTGTGGACTGTATTTTACTTGAGAAGCATTTTTCAGAAAAATGACATAATGTATGTTAACTTATTTTTTGATGGGCTATCGAATGGTGAATTATTGACATTTAAAACTGGGCCACCCTGTATACATTTTTTCTCGAATGTGTTTCCGCAGTTCTACTTTAAATAGTTGTACATTAGGCGATTCCTTTATATTGACTGGCAACCAATTAAATCGAAGAAGTCCCCTATACAGTAATGAATTAAAACCTAAATTTGATTCACATTTTCTACTAATTATGAAATCTTTACAATGTCTTGTATTATAATTATGTACGTCAGAGAAAATTTCTATCTTTTTACAAATGTAATCAGGCAATAATTTTTTCTTTAGTTTGTACACAAATACATGGGTATCAAACGATATTTTTTGTTCTACAGGGAGTATGTTGAGTGTTTCCTGCATTGCGTGTATGGAAGTGTACCTATTGCATTTTAAAATTGTTCTCATTGCTCTGTTTTGAACCACTTGAAACTCACGTATTTTGTAGTCGGGTAGGCTATAGAGAAGTGTCTGCAGATGCGGTGACGCAATACTATTGTTACGGTTTGGGCCTACTATGCTCGATACTTCTGAACGAGCACTCGATTCGGAATGGAATCGAAGCGCCGCAATATCTGGCCGGGCGCGTGTTAAAGTAGGCCACAGTTAGGAAGCGACACCTGGAAGCATCTTTCACATTCGACGCAAATAGTCGGAAATTTAGATTTGGATCGAAAATTACTAAAAGATACTTTATGTTTTTTTCATACGTTATTCTACTTCCGTTCATTTCAATGTATATGTTGTCCACATTTATATTACTAACTCTCTGTTTTCTCCCAAATACGCTGAATTTAGTCTTAGTTACCTTTTTTACTTAGGTTATTTTTACACAACCAAACAAACAATTTTTTTAAATCATGGTTCACTTCTTGTTGCATTTGCCCCAAATCATCTCCAGTTATGTAAATCATAGCATCAGCAGTTCCATCTCACATCTCTCAACCACCCCGACCACATCATTGATATACAATAAAAACAAAAGAGGTCCCAAGACAGTCCCCTGGGATACTCCATATTTAACATCAATTAGATCTGATAAACAATACCTATATTTGACTCTTTGTTTTCTGCCATCCAAGTAAGACTTAAACCACCCTAACACATTATGTCTAATGCCCATTTTTTCCATTTTCTTTATTAAAGTATTTCTGTTTACAGTTTCGAATGCTCGTCTCAACTCCACAAATATTGCCAGTACAAGGTTACCACCATCTATACTATTTACCACCATCTATACTATTTACAAAATTATCACAAACATTTATAACTACTGTTTCACAAGAGTGGTTTTACTTTATTATTATTTTGTTTATATTACAGTGACGCAACAGCTGTGTCTTAACCACCACCTCTAATACCTTTTCATACACTTCCACCGTATTAATTGGCCTAGACTCACTGTGCAGCTTTGTATTTTGTACTTTTGGTACTGGTATGACAGTGGACTCCTTCCATTCCTCCGGAAAGGTGCCAGTTGACAAGGACGCGTTTATAATTTCCAGAAGGCGATTACCCGCCACATTACATACATCACTTAACACTCTATTTGAAATACCGTGTTGACCGCCTCCAATATTTTTTAAGTCCATAACCACCCCTTTTAATTCATGCATTGATATTTTTCGAAACTCAATAAACTCTTCAAGTATGGGATATTGTAACATAAAGATTACACTAGGTGCCGTTACCTTAAGTTGCCCCGGTCTCCTCCAGTACAATGTCTGTGTAAGCAAGATTGGCGAATTGGGGTTATGATGTCAGTATAAATACTGCACCGTAAGCACGTACAGATTACTGATCTCTGGGTGAGTCTGGGTACGCCTATTGTGCAACGCAACGTGGAGCAGTAGGTGACCAAGTGCCACACCCTAGATCAGCCTTAGCAAAGGAAATAGTGTGGGCCAGCAGCATAAGTTGCCGTACCTACTTACCTCCCTTTGGTAGGTTCTCCACGACTTTATCGGCTCGGTGAATGCCCTCGGACATAAGTCTAGGGTTCATTCATCCCCGATAAAGCGTCGCCCCCGTGTTCCTCCTGCCTAAAACCGGACCACATCATGGTCCCCGCCATCTTGGCAATCTGGGGGTAAGATTATTGTCTAGCCATTAAGTCATTGCGTTCTAATAAAAGTGGGATACCTGTGGAAACCGGAGTATTCTTCAACTACCCCTTAACGTGACAATATGTCATTACAACATCGTCATGGCTGGTATACTTTGGAATGCTATCGATAATGTCTACAATGCTATTTATAAAATACTCGTTGAACTTCCTGCCAATCACATTTTCGTTTACTATTATTACATTGCCAAATTGAATCTCTTCTGGTACGCATTTATTTTTTTCCGATAATAGGGTTTTTAAACTCTTCTTGATTTCTCGCTGATTGTTTTATTATTATCAATAATTTCTTTAAAATATTGTTCCTTCTAATTGATCCTTCTCCTATTTAATTTGCGAAACAATAAAATTTCGCAACCGTTTATAATCTCTTCAACATATAGTCTGTCCCTCTGTTGCATATTTTGTTTAATTTCATCCGAAATCCATTTCTTATTAGCGTATTTTTTTTCATAAGTTATTTTTTTTAATGGGCACAGCGTATTAATTATATATTTCATATCATTAACAAAATTATCTGCCAAAATATTAACATCGGTAACGTCACTGTTCCATGGCCAATCAAAAAAAGTCATATATTTTGTTTGGATCATATGTTTTTTGGGATCTTCCATAACAAGTGATCGTTGATTTTTTGACACGTTTTTGGAATAGACTAAGAGAGAGTACACAATGATCACTAACTTTAGGTGTAAGGTGGACTTTATGCTGTAATAATTTGTTATTTGTAATTATGTAATCGATCAAAGTTTGACTTCTATCTGTAATACGTGTTGGAGACTGAACTATCTGTACAAAGCCATTCAAGTATACACTATCCAGTATCTAAATGAATGTTTCAGAATAGCAAAATTAAAATCACCTAGAATTAACTTTATTCCGTTAAAAGTACTGACCCTATCAAAGGGGGAAAATTCAACAAATCTTACGTCTTCTTTCTGAGGAGGGTGATATAAGACCGTGCAAAGATTTCTCAATCCGGATTCAGAAAATTCGATGGACAACAACCACACAAAATTTTGTACATACTCTACTACTTTTCTTATCAAGGCTCCATTACTCCCCCAGATCTTTTGTTGTCTGTAGTGAATTGCTCAATATTGTAACCGTCCATTATTACATTATTTTGTGGAGATCGACTCGAGTTTTGTTTTCGCTTTCACTCACTACTCCACTGTGGGCATATGGACTAATACTTTTCGAGATCTCAAAAAGTTAAGATACGAACATGCAAGCCGTTTTGCTCTATCTTATTCAGATTAGGAGGTATGACACTCCAAAAATTAAAAGTGTCATTTTTCAAACGTCAGTTATTTCGAAAACCGTTGCAGATAGCTGTAGGTTATGATACATCAAACTTATTTGAAATCGATAGGACTATTCAAAAATCCAATAATATACAGGATCTTCTATTTAATTTAGTACTAAAAAATTCAAATCAACTAACACGGTTATCCAGACATTGGATTAAAAAAAAACCAAACTGCTATTGAAAATGTCCACAAAATTAATAAAATCACTCACCAAATTAAATAAACTGCTCGCCCAAGTAAATAACCACTCACGTTTCGTTCATTCGTCTAATAAATTTCGGGGGTGGAAAAAGATAAAAATGTCAACCTTATTACCCAAATATATCTTGCTTTATTCAAAGTGGCAGAGGATGGTCGCTATTTACTACTTACATTTTGACGAGAAACACAAAAGGCCGACGGCAGAAAGAAACCAAATGAAAAACAATGCTGGATTTTGGTCAATTTGGGTTTTTTACTGGCGAAATGGACTTAAAGGATTTTACCGGAAATGATGATATAGTGACGATAGGCTAGTTTATTTTTGGGATATAGTATATAAATGAGAATCTCGGCGAGATCTGCTGTATTTGTCCTTTTCTTCTCGACAATAAGCTCATATCTTTTTGTTGATTTGACACCGCTTTTCATGATAATAAGTGCTTTTTCAATTTGTTAGAGTGTAAATTGTAATGACTATGTGATAGTTTCTGAAGGGCTTGTATTGTCATAAACTTTTTAGCTTTTTACAACATATCAAATAGATAAAAGCTCGCCTATGGGTGTTTTATTACGACAATAAACTTCAGTTATGAAAGACAAAATCAACTCTAAAGTCATATAAAACCATCTCGTCAGTTTTCGTTTTCTAAAAAAAAAATGGAACTAGCCAACTCGATTCGAAATATCGCGTCGGTTTGGGAACATTCATCAAAACAGCAATATTATTTTTAAAATGGACATGGTGGGTGTAATTGCTTGCATGGCAGTATTTTTCGAACGTATAATGCGTATGCTAACAGGGTTGGCAAACTGCCATTTTGACGAAACCAATCAATTAAGCAACAATAAACTAACATAAATATATTCGGTAAGGGTTTTGCTCGCACAACAGCCGATTTATCATTTTTGAAATTGTGTATATCCCAGTTATTTGTCACATTACATCACGCATGTTTTTCTGGAAAGAAGGGATCGAGGAAAAGCGAATTGCAACAATCCAAAATGTCTGAATAATGCAGTAGGGTGGTCCCTGCGGAATATCGTCGAGATGGTTTCGAGTGGAGATACGTAACCGATAAAATTTTAGAAAAGAGGTTTTTGATGCGTTGAAAGGTTTACTTAAGTGGACGGTTTTCAAAGCCGTTTTATTCCAATAGCCTTTACAGTTCAGCTACTTAATATAATCAAAGTTTTTTTTTATTGGCGCACCTATTACGTAAAAATTTAAAATTACTTTTACTACTATACCATATAATGCATACAGGTGTGGTAAAACTAAAAACCATATAACTGACAAAGAAACATTGAGAATTTCACACGCGAGACAAGGACAGGAAACCTAAAAAAAAGTCCAATAAGTCAGAAATTTTTGCTGCGGTGTCAAACGTCTCTTTGAATTTTCAATCATTAAATTTAATTTTGAAAGTCACGTAGCTCTTTTAAGATTCAAAATGTGACTATTTTATATGTCAAAATGTTATTTGAAGGGTCACGTGACCGTTTTTTTAGTTACGTGAGACTTTTCAAATATCAAAACGAATCCTGAAATTTACGTGACTATTTTTAGGATATATTATATATTAATGAAATTCATGGGCAATTACGTCACATTCAAAGTTTGTCGCCATCTAGTTAACTGATTTTTAACGGTTTAGTCCTTCTTGTCAGTGGTCTGTTTAGATAAATAACTGTCTTTACTGTACAGGGTGTCTCATTATAAACGGCCTCCCTTTTAACTTTTTTGTTTATGATCTTAGAAAAAAAATAAATGTTTATACATAAGTTGTAGAATTTGTTCTAAAGATTGGAACGCAACATACTTGAATTATGCAGAGGATGTTCCAAAAAAGTGTGACAGACCAAACTTATGTTTTTTTTTAAATGGAGCACCCTGTATATTATTCAACTGTTTAATATAGCACGTCGAGACGATTTCAACGATATATGATTTGTTGGATTTATTTGTAATACTTTTTCCAAAAAACTGAAACAAAAAACGAGTATTAACATATCAACATATTCCATTGCAAGAATACCTAAGTAAATGAATTCAATATTATTCATTTATAAAGTGCTATTTACCCTCATCTTTACTGACAAAAGAAAACTATTATTATCATTATTTTCAAAACCAAAACTATATATTTAAAAAAATATAACAGATTGAAAACTAAGTTTGGTAAATGCTGGAAATGACCACCATTCATTTCAATACAAAATCTATATCCGTTTTTTAACTTGTCCTTTTTTTACTTCTCTTCTATCTTATCCTTTTTTTAATTCAGTCGGCATGATTTCTATTAACTCTATTCACTTCATTTGTAGTGGCATTTTGAATTATGTCAGAGTGGTTTGAAAGGTTTGGTTTTTTTCATTTTTTGAGAAAAGTATTACAGATAAATCCAACAAACTATCGTTGAAATCGTCTCGACGTGCTCTATTCAACAGTTGAATAATATACAGGGTGTTTCATTTAAAAAAACATAAGTTTGGTCTGCCACATTTTTTTGGGACATCCTGTATAATTCAAATAAGTTGCGTTCAAATCTTTAGAACAAATTCTACAACTTTTGTATAAACATTTTTTTTTTTAAATCTTAAGCAAAACAGTTAAAGGGGGGCCGTTTATAATGAGACACCCTAAAAGTACACGAGCATAACTGAAAGCAAATTCAATGGCCAGATTTTGGAATATGGTATTCTAACACCTATGGTATACCGTTAACTTTATATCATTTTTATGTTTAGCGACAAAATTACTAATTTTGACACCAATTGTATAAGATAGAACAAATTTTCTCACTCAAAACCATTGGAATCCCTTAAGTTACTTTTATTTACATTTTCTAGTAAACGCAGTGGCGTAATAGTAAAAAGCATATTTTGTAAATTATTGAGGACGTTTTTTTGGGATTTACAGGGTGTCCCTGAAAGGTCTTTACAACGTTCTGCCGCAGTTAGCTGGGGTCAAAATAAAGCGATTTAGCCATATTTGCCTTAATCCAAAAGTTGATAATTACAGAGCTACAGGGCGGCAAAGTTAAAATTTAAAAATCAATTTTAAATCGTAGTTTTTATACCCAACCATTTAAAATTATGAAATTAGGTATCAGGGGGTTTTCTGAGATGGGGTATTCATATCTGCCAACGATTGTAGAGGGCGCCACATAGGGTTTAAGCAATTTGTTTAATTCCTTTGTATTTTTTTTCTCGGTAAAGGCGTATTTGCCTGTTATTTTTGCTTAGAAAAGGTATACCTTAGTCATGTCGCTATGGGTAACCGTTTTTGAGGAAAATGCTTTTGAACTACTAAATGTACGTTAATCTGTCTAAAACAGTCTCCAGAAGTAACTCTGTAATTATCAACTTTTGGATTAAGGCAAATATGGATAAATCGCTTTATTTTGACCCCAGCTAACTGCGGCAGAGCGTTGTAAAGACCTTTCAGGGACACCCTGTAGAAGGTTAAATTCATTTAAATTGACAGCACATACCCATAAACCAAACCATGCAATTTATTTCTAACAAATCGTTAACGAATACAATAGCAGTGTTAAACGGTAAATTACTTTTTGGTTAATCGTTCTGTTAGAGCCATACTGATTATTATTTAATTACACTAAAACAGAATCCCGGTACATTTGTAAATCGCTATTAATTTACTCTATTCAATAAACGATTATTTCACATTTGATATGGTCATTTTCATCGTTTGTTTATAGCGATTTTTAAAACAAAAGTTCTCTTGAACCACGCAAATTTAATACAATTGTCATCAAAACATTATCAATTAGTATTTCGACGTTTATTAGCTTATACCATATTTAATTTTGAGTCATTAGGTAATATGTAATGTTACGGTTCAACAACTTATTTCGATGGAAAGTTAATGAAATAGTTATTTATGTGTTAAGCGCAAAAAGTATGACTTTAATGCGCTGAGAATGAAGTTTGCCACGCGACGCGAAGCGGAGCGCAGCAATCATTCGAGCGCATTAAAGTCACATTGTGCGCGTAATACATACAATATTTTTTCTACAAACATCGCTAAATAACTAATACAACTAAACTTACTGCGTAGGTACTCAAAAACAGGATCAAAACTATACACAATTGAATACTGACATCAAACTGGTGACACTGACATTTCCAATAATGGCATGCATTGCGGCCGTTGCTCTGGACAGTACGCGAAAAAAATTTTATCGCACGCTTCCATTTTTCATTTAATGGAATGAATATGAACTTCTAGGATGAACGAAAAGAGTGGGATTTATGATATTAATTTTTTTTTATGTATAAGGATTTTCACTACAGTTTTGAAGAATCAACAATAGTATATTACATACTCAGGTGGAAAGTGTTTGATTTCTGTCGAGAAATTAGGTAGTTTGCCAAGACGAAGTCGAGGTGAACTTTATCTCGAGACAGAAATTAAACTTTCTACCGTGGTTTGTATACTATTTTATTTTCAACCATTTATCAAAATCTCATCGAACTTTTAATAAATCATTCAGTTGTTGATTGCTAATAGTCTCTAACAATAAGGTAGTATAGGTGTACGAGTAATTATGACTTCAACCATAATAAACGACTAGTGATTTTTTTACAATCTTGACAACGTCATTATTGTGCTATTCCGTCTTTAATATTTTGAGCTGAAACGTTTCTTAAAGTGCTTTTAACATGGAGATTTCTGAAGACGCAGATGTTACTCATCATCACCTGAGCTACGAGCTGTTGCAGAGGTGGCGGCACAGTCTCTTCACTATAAAAAGTAGGCCCAGATATGACAAAACGCATATTGACATTCACCCGGGTGGAAAGTGAGATTTACCATAAATAAATTAATTTTCATCTTTCCACCTGGTTTACACATAAGAAATAACGTTATTACATACCTGGTTGAAAATAAAAGATTTTATAGGCACTATCGACAATCAGTTCAAATGGGGTTAAATCCACTAACACAAACATCGATAAAAACCGGCTAATAAAAGTAAAAAGACCTTTTTGTGAACTGGTGAATAATTCTCGTAATAAAGCCCTCGCTGTCGAAGGATTTGCCAGTCTCTCCCTTCAAGAATATTTATCTTTGCCTTTGTTCCACATTACGTCGAACAATCGAGGTGTGGTCCACACTACCAAAAACATCGATATTTCTCGGCAGACCAACCCTGTACCGTCAGAGTGATGATTTTGCTATAATTCCATAAAAACTAGACCGCAGCTTATCGTTTTAGCTTTCAGCTCGTATAAAATGTAGTAGATGTTTAAAACATATTGTAAACCCAAATACCCAAGAAACACCCTTTAGTGCAGGATGTTTTCAAACTCGTTCAGGAAAGTTGGAGAGAGATCACAAGACAAATTAATAGTTATGTTACGTAGTGAGTGGACAATGGACCTATCCCACAAATTTTTCAAAAATAAAACTGGCTTACATTATATTTTTACATAACACAGTATTATGTTATCCAGATGTTGCATGGAAATTCCCAATCCCCAAATACCAAAAAATGTAATATTTATTGTCTTCTATCAAAACCAGTTTTCCAGTCATATCGCTTTGAAGTCCGAGTGACCATACGAAAGCGGTAAAAGCTGTACGCATAAAAGCTCCCCTTATAAAATTCACTAATGACCGTTAATTCACCTCCAAGGGTAGAAGCAAACCAGGTGCGACACTTTTGATCTGACCTTATAATTGAGCAATTTAAAAATCAATTTTTATTACGTGATGGGACTTCCAGCTTTCAGCGAATCGTCGACTGTAATTTGTCAGTTTATTAACATTTAATGTCGTTTATAAATTGTTTTTTTTAGATACGCATAGGAGGAAGTTCTACTTTAGAAAAAATTTGGAATTACTTCACAAAAGCGTCCAAAACGGCAATAAAATTATAACCACGAAATCAGACTAACATATAAAGGCTGACAATAAAATATAAATTATTATCATTTTTATGCCCTGGAAATGAGCAGCGCTTGGTGTAATATGCATTGTTTCACTGTCACGCGGTTATTTTATTGTTTATATTTATTGTTTTCGTAATATGTGTAGTTTACGTTCTGTGTTTTATTAAAATATTATTTATGAAGGGCATTGTGTCGTTTAATTCTGCTTGGTTCTAACTCCCAGAATTATTTATGTTTGTATTAACTTAGAATTCGGTTTGTAAATACAATTCTGCCAAACAAAGTAACATACTTAAAAATATAATATTTTATTATTTTAAAATTAAATTAATTAAAGTCTTTACTGTCCTGAGTAATTATATTAATTTGACCTTAACTCTTACATTGACCTTTAGTAAAAAATCACTCAAAAGCTGATTTGACTTTTTGACAAATATTCAGTTCACCATCATAATTAACACAAGATGAAAATAAGGTCGGTTTTGGCTCAGAAATTTAATAGTATGACCAACTCAATAAATTATTGTGGAGCTTAGGATATTTATTGGATAACAGCTGGCTAGGCAAGAAATACAAGGATACCTTTAAAAAGTGATTAAGTTAATAGATTAAGTGATTAAGTTAAAGTTACAATAAAATTAAAGTTTAGGAAACAGGTTTCCTGTCTGATCGCCCCTGCTGTGGATGGTAGATTAAATTTAAATTTATTATTTTCTCCCCATAGGGTCTCACCCAGCCCTAATAAAATGGGTCTAGTTTAAGTAATTCCCTTCCTTTCGTACTCATACAACTCCACTGAAAGATTCTGGACTACTACTCATTTCTTTAAAAACTACTTTGAATACCAATCAAAATTAGCTATAATTTGACAATGACAATTTTAGATAATTTCTAGCAAGAGTCACATAATATCAACAAAGTTAGTTTTTATGAGTCTACTAACAATTGCCAGAAACTATCTGGCATAGACAACAACTGAGAATATCCAGAAAAATAGTTGTTTTGAATGTGACAAATGGTATGTAAAATGTCACAGTCTGTCCTAAAATATGTTGATGCAATCGGCCATTATTGGCATTGCCAAAAACTGCATGGCCTCTTAGAGCCCCTGTCGAAAACAAATACAATATGTAAAAATAAAACAAATTGACGAAAAGCTGACAAAATTTTACCACTGTATTAAAATTTAATTTACTAAATGCACTTTATTTCAACTATAAACTACTATATCACTTGAAACTGAAGAGAACATCTTAACATTAATATAACGAAAATAGTTCGCAACTTTCTAAACGTTTTAATTTAAAAGCCGAAATAATAAAATCACCTTTTCTTTTCCGTACTCATTGCAAATTATATTATAAGCAACGAACAAGCTCATAAATAAAATTCAAGTAGTGAAATTAGTTTTCCCCCGAGCCAAGTGAAACTCTTAATTTAAATTGGACAGTTCTAAGTTCCGGAATTAAGAAAACTCCGTGGGACGAGACAATGGTTGACGTTTTCATTAAATCTGGGGCATCTGAATAAAAGTTGGACCACGAAATCCGCTCCAAAGTTGATGTTGAAGAAAAAAAACCGAATTAGCCTATAAGATTGATTGCGCGTCCATCTAAGAAGATTTATTAAGACTTTTTTTTTCAACAACAATGGCTGTATAAAGAGATTTTTATTGCAAAGCTCCGGGGTGGCCCTGTTGTGGAATTACCAGACAAAGTAGAAAATATGGTTTCAACTTTAATAGCATTGTCAGAGGCAACGGGTTTGTGTATTTCTCTTTTGCGCGGGCTATCAGATAATGAAGGTTTTAAGGCAATCGTTATCGTGATTTATGTGTTTGGAAAAGCACTCCTTGAACAAGTTTGATAAGTACTCTAGATTCAAGTGACGCTCCTATTTCGATGTGGTATTGATGCAAGTTTTAATGCGAACATAAATGATTTTGTAGCCGGTTTTATGTTTTAATTCTTTAGTTATTTAAATAACTATTTACAAATTACATTTAGAATTTTGCTTGTATTAAAAGAAATTAAGTTTTATAATTGTTATTGTTATGTGAACCCAGATTTATACCAGCATGTATGGTGAGCTGCATAACTAGTATCTACAATTTCAAATATTTATTACTAAATAAGTTACCAAATACTATTACCAGTACAAGGTGCCGGATTAAAGCTACATTTACATTCACTTCAAAGTCAACTTTGTTAAATTCCAATTTGACTTCAAAGTGCACTTCGAAGTGCGTCAAGCAGCTTGGCAGATGCAAGCAAAATGACCAATTTATAGGTTAGATCGATGTTTTGTTTACTACATTTTAAATTTTCCACGGATTTTTGTCTTTTAAACTTAAGATTTGTATTAGATTGACTAGATATTACGTATACGACAACAATCACACTTTAAATGCTGCTGTATTTACATGTATCTAACCTAAAATTATACAGATTTTCCATGTCATTGAAAATGGTAAAAGTGATTGTAAATGTAGTTTTAGAGTGTTTTGACAGGAAAACCCTATTTCCCGGATAGATAGGAAAAAAACTACTACTAACATTTTTGAGATAAAACTTAATGGCAAAAACCTTTTCGATATCTCTGTCAGTTCGCGGAGGCGAACTAGAGGGCGTTTTTCAAATTTTGCCCATTTTGAAAACTACTCACAACTTTTTTGTTTATTAGAATATCAAAGTGAAACAAAAACATTCTTAAGGCACTTTCTTGATGTGATTCTAATGTCTTCCGTTTTCCCAAAAATTTACCTATCTTTATTACTTTAAATGGAAATGACAATTGGCTATAACTTTAATGAAATGCCCATTTTATGCTACTATGCAAGTATAATATACAGGGTGTCTAAAAAGTCTGGAATATTGCAAATATCTCGAAAACTGCTGATTTTATTTTTCTCAAAATTTGCGTCTTGTTAAAGTAAATAACAGCGCATGACGTGAGGGTGAAATGAGGTTCGCAAGTATACAGGGTCAGTCACAAAGTATACCAACTTTCTTAATTCAAACCTAACACACTGTATATTACTTCAGATTTTAAGAGTACTCATAAAGGCCAATTCAACGATATACGATTTTTTTTTTTTTTTGTACCTACCTATAACAATGATAGGTGTAACAATGACAGCTAACGTCCATATAATGTTAAATTAATTGTCAAATTTTCCTATTACTTAAAATGGTGTTTTTGAGTGAGAAGGATACTTAAGATGTCAGTCTTTTCCTTTTCACTCAAAAACACCATTTTAAGTAATAGGAAAATTTGCCAATTAATTTAACATTATATTGACGTTAGCTGTCATTGTTACACCTATCATTGTTATAGGTAGGTACAAAAAAAAAAAAAAAAAAAAAAAAAAAAACGTATATCGTTGAATTGGCCTTTATAAGTACTCTTAAAATCTGAAGTAATATACAGTGTGTTAGGTTTGAATTAAGAAAGTTGGTATACTTTGTGACTGACCCTGTATACTTGCAAACCTCATTTCACCCTCACGTCATGCGCTGTTATTTACTATACCAAGACGCAAATTTTGAGAAAAATAAAATCAGCAGTTTTCGAGATATTTGCAATATTCCAGAGTTTTTAGACACCTTTAAAAATAACTGAGATATTACACTTTTTTGTTTTTATTCAAGTTGGCTTTGACTCAGGTTTTGACATCAGCTGTCAAACGTGACGTTTATTTATTTATTGTTTCTATGACAACACTTGAATGCTCAAAATTACTGCGTTTTTAACTTTGGAGTCAAAGTTTCAATTTTTTTTTCTTTATTTTATTTTTTATTATTTTCTACCAAAAATTTACAAATTAGTTCTTTAGTCATTAGTTACTTTAATGTGTGTGAAAATTGAGGTAAAAATACTTAAAAAGTTATTCTTTGTACCAAATGAGTAACAATCTTATAAATTTTTTCTAAAAAAAATGTTCAGCTTTTTGTCACATTTTTCTATTATCTAAATTATGACAAATAATATGTTTTTGAGGTGAGAAAAATAACGCGAGTTACAGATATCACGTGGTTTTTGAAAAATAATTTAGCTAGGCAGTCACGTCACCACTGTCAAAATAACTGTCATTAATCTCAGAAAAACGTTTTGTATCAAATACTGCAAGAAAACTTTTAATTCTAAACCTCGATTTTTGCAACTTTTAAGCACAGTTTGACAGTAAGAGACAAAAAAGCCTGTAAAAACCACAAAATCACGGAGTAATAAAATTACTGTTTTAAGCACATTTTTGGAATCCCTATTAGATTTCCTATCCAATAACCTGAAACAAAACCCTAACCACCTCAAACCAATTACACTACAAAATTTGGTAGTCAGTGAGAAAAACTGTGTCAGTTTGACTGCCAGAATCACAGTTTGAAAGGATACTAGGAACAAAATTGTCTAATAAACCCACTTGGAGTAAGAAAATGACTGTTTTAAGCACATTTTTGGAATCCTCATTAAATTTCCTATAAAAACACCTGAAAAACCATACAAAATTTGGTACAGTCAGAGAGAAAAGCAGTGTCAACATTTTGAAATTTTCAATTCTGAACCGAACCTAATTTAAACACCCTGTGTTACCATTGATAATTGCCAACAATTTAAAATTATCTTAAGAAATGTTACGAAAATGTTTGATGATCACAAGACATAAGCAGGCTTTTAATGGAAGGGTCATGTGAGTGTGAACTATCAAATTAACTTTTTTAATTATGAATTTAGTGTATTAATTTGGGACTTCTCAAAAGTAAAAATTAGTAAGGTAGGAAACCGAATTTGAATGTGACAGTTTATATGTAAAATGTACAGTCAAAACAATATTCTACTAAAGCAATTTTTTACGAATCTCTTCTAGAAACAATTTGATAGTTTCTTAGTTTACGCGCTACAATGAACAAGCCCAAATGCTAATTCTAAATGTGCTGCTTTTTTTGGAGCACGAAAAGAAACAGTTTCCAGATGTCGTCCCAATTGATTATTCCAATGTGTATGATAGAGCATCACAAGCTTTAAAAGTGAGTACTGCTACCCTATGTCAAATCCAAATGGAAAAGTGTGGAATTCCAGCTGACGACTCCTATTTCACCAACATTTCTAAGAAAATGTCGGTCAGTAAAACCAAAATAACCGCTTTTATGAAAAACAAAGAAATTGATATGCCAAATTACTATTTTCGCTTTATTGTGCAAATCATGTCGTTGCTTCACGGTTAAGTGAATTACGCCCTCAATACTAATGAGTGAAAAATAGAAAACAGCACTACAGAAGATGTAACTTTATTTTTGTTTAAATAAATCTCAAAGGAAGACGTGGTTAAGAACATGTTAACCCGAACAAGAAGTGAAAAGGCGGCAAATCATTACTTCTGTCTAACAACTTAATCTTGACTAGACTTATGATGTTTGACATTTGTCATGAGTCACTTAACAGTAGACATTACTAACTTATACATATACACATAGGTGGTTTTATTGGTATTTTAACAAATCACAATAACACAGCACAAAATCAATGAACATTAATAATATATTATGTTATTAGGAGTAGAAGAGATCTTTAAGTGAGTGCAAGCACACCTATTCACTGAATGAATGATGATTAAACTGAAACTCTCATGATATCATGTGATTTTCAAGGCAATTGATCATCAATCAGTCACTTCTGAACGCACTAATTTTTCAAAGCATTTGTAGGTTAAGACTACTTGTGATCTAATTCCAGACATGCCTGTTTTTTTACCTGCTTGACGTCATTCTCAAAGGGTAAAAATTTGACTATACAAGAAAACCATTACAAATCAATTGGCGTTTCAAGTTAAGATCGTAGCGCCATTTGAACTAAAATCGGGCAACCCGTTCCTAACCTAACATTATAAATAATATGACACTGTCACTTCATATTTATGAAATCCTGCTAAATTCCTAACCAAAATATGCCAAAATCAACGTAAACAAACGGAGAAATGACAGCTGTTATGCCCGAAACTGTTTTCATAACTGATAACCAGAGGGAGTATCTCTTATCTTGAAACGCCAATAGGCTAGACAAAGAAGAATACAAATTTTGTGACAGGTGTCTGCTGGGGCAAATGTAGCTTTAACAGGTCACACGATATCAATCAGACTTCCTAATAAGGCGATCATGTGACCAACTGTCAAAATCACACTCACACACTTGTTTTTCTCGATTAGGTGTTTGGTTACGTTCTCCCTTCGCAATTACGTTTCATTCTAAAAACTGAAATATTTTATAGTAATATTACCTTACTCATCGAAAATCAGAAAGTATGAAACTTTAAAAGCAGATTTCAATCTAATCATGGAACACCTGCACTAAATGGAGAAATAAACTGGAAACCGTCCGAACGTCAAAAGTCAATTGTCATCGTAGGCTAGACGCGGAAATTAAGAGGACAAACGATCTGTTTAGTCCTAAGTCAAGAAAAATCGCCTTTATTCTCGACGAGGGGAAAAGGACTATTACAGTTTTAGGGCGCAAAATTGGAACGCGTCTGAGAGGCTGATGACCCTGAAGCGACGCGCTTCGTCACGACGCTGCTAGTCCGCGTCTCCATTGCCACGCCTCGCTCTCTGACGTGGATATTGCATTTTTGCTCTTCTGCAGTCAATTTATTTCGAAACACAGCAACAAAGAAGAAAGATGCTTGTTTCTATTACTTTTTAGTAAGATAGAACATAAAAAAATTAAATTTTTAGACTGCTTATCTGAAGTATTGTTGTTAGTCCAGTTTGTTCAAAGTTCAAAGACACCATATAGTGTGATATAGCTGTTTGGTTTCTGAACAAAATGTCTGTTTACCTTTATAACTAATAACTTATAATTAGAATCAGCAGTGAATTTAAATAAGCATGTGAAATTACGCGTATTTCAAAATAATTACCATGTGATGAAATAAAGCAAATCGAGTACTACTCACAACGAACAAGAGCCACTCGATGTCAAATGGAGGAAATTAGATTTCGTAACATGAGTGGAATGAACCGCACAATAAAACTGTTAATTAAATGAACTTTCCAACTCGGAATATCAAAGTCAAACTGACAATAATCCCAGTTATTCACACAGATCTAATTAATTAAATTACGACGATAATGAGAAGTTTGCCATCGACTTTGTTTTACTAAGAATAGTGTAAGATTGACTAAATCTAGGTACTATATTTGAAAAAACTATTTATAAACTTCATTCATCATAATGCTCGCCAGTATGACGTAGTAAGCTATTGATCAATCATCGGTAAGAGATTGCTTTGTAAGAAGGAGGAAGCAATAGTTTGTCGTTGTCACTTTATGCATTCCTACCTACCTTTAGCATAATAATATCTATATGAAAATCAAATACATTTGAGATAATATACCGTTAGTTTTTGGCGCTGCGAAGTATTTGATTAAAATGTATCCTACTAGTGCTTGTGTATCCTTTTCAATCAAACGTCATTGAAACATGTATAGCAATACTCTAGATTTGAACATAACCCTACAAATGCAAAAGTGAACCTAACCGCAATTGGGACGTCATCATCGTAAACCATGTCAAAAGTCAATATCTAATAGCAACGCACATAGTTGTTACGACACAGTTATGATTAAAACTAAATTTTTCTACAAATGCATTAAAAATTCAACTTTTGACACGCTACTGAACTACATATTAAAAATACCGTTTTAAAGTACTAGTGATTTAAAAAACCATTTTAAAATACTAACTAATACTAGGTACTGTTAAAAGTAAACAAACAAATGCTATTTAGTACTATTGTTGGGACTTCTTTGGTAGAAGGCCCAGCTGCAAAAATATGTTTTTACTGTATCTGGGTTAAATTTAAATCGGTGAAGCACTGAAACTAAAAAACAAACATTCTGTATTTTAAATATATGACAACCTGCCACCTGCAACGACATTAGAATGTGATTCAGTTGAGAATTTGATGAAAGTTGAACCTTTGAGATTTGGTAAAAATTCAATACGTCCAGACGTATTTTGTTACCAAATAAGCGTGGGTTTTATTATATTTTTTGCAGTAAATATCTACAGCAAAAAAGAAAAAACTTTGTAGTCTCATGTTTTTCCTAGTACTACTAATTTTCACAAAAAAATGTCTTGGTAGACGAGTAGACGACGTTATTTGAAGAGATACAAGGAAGTTTAAATTGGGGCAAAATTGAGCAATTAGGAGTCGATTAAAATGCCGCTTTAAAATTTCAAAAATTGTTAGTAGTTTTGGAGATATCCGAAAAAAAAAACGAAATTTTGGAAATGAGTTTTTATTATTTTACTAATTTATTTGATAAGATAACTGAAAACAAAACACTTTTCTACGAAGGCGTAGAAGGGCAACAGACGTTATTTTTCTTAAATTTTTACTTAAAACTCAGAAATTAACTCAATTCCGACTTCGAACTCGGAAATTAACTAAATTCCGACTTCGAACTCGGAAATTAACTAAATTCCGACTTCAAACTCGGAATTTAGTTGCAATGTTGTCAAACTGGCAAATTCTACTATTTTGGCTCAAGAGTGTTTTTGCAATGTTGGCAAATTAACAAATTCTACTAATTAAGATCAAAGTGTGTTTGCAATGTTGCCAAACTGACTAATTTTACTAATTTGGGTTGAAGAGTATATGCAATGTTCATCATCATCAAACTGACAAATTCTACAATTTATTAATTTGGTAATTTGGTTCAAAAGTGTCCTTGCAATGTTATCAAACTAACAAATTCTACAATTTTGGTTCGAAGAGTGTTTGTAATGTAACCAAACTGACAAGTCCGACTAATTTCTTTGAAGTGTGTTTGCAATGTAGCCAAAGTTAACAAATTTTACTAATTTGCTTCGAAGAATGTTTGCAATGTTGCCAAGCTGAAAAATTTTCTAACTTAACTTTAACTAAATTCCGAGTACAGTCGAAATTTAAATTAGTAGTTACTATGATCAACTTTCATTTTTTTTATGGGCGCCATATTGAATTTTTGCATATTTGAATAGAGCCATGTTATGCTATATGTTATGGTTCAGAATTCGTAAAAATCACGAAAATTATGTTTTTGCAAAGAGCGCCTTAAAAATGACATCCCAAAAATCCATCGATCTGTCAAAGGACTACCCACGTGATATTACTGTCATTTGCAAAATAATGATCATGTGACAAACTGTGAGATGATGACACAAAACGCGCTCTAATCAAAGAAATTGTTGACTGATATCATGTACTACACTCTCTACATTCTTTATTGTAAACTCTAACAAAATACATTTTAAACAAGTAAAATTCTATCTAATATGGCGTTCCCAAAACAAAAACCTAAAAACTGATGATACGGTTGTCAAAAACTGAGACTTTTTATGTCATAAATGATAATGCTACGATATAAAAAGACAAAAAATGACAGTAAAATGTAATTCATTTTTTGGTACCTCCATCAAATAAATCAGGAAAGACCCAGAAAAGTGCGATAAAATAACATCAATCAACAATTGATTAGAAAGAAAGTAGGGAATTCCGTGACGTCATTTAACAGTGTCACATGCTCTTTGGTTGGAAAATGTCAATGATGTCACGTGAAGAAGTGTCAAGTGACTTAACAGAGACCCTTATTTAAAACATAATTTTCGTTATTTCAATAAACTGCCAATTTGAACCATATCATTATAAAACCGTAATCAGAGAAAATAGCCCATCATTCAAAAATTTAAAAATCCATCATGGCGCCCATAAGAAAAATCAAAGTTGATGATGGTAACTAAAAATCGAAACGTCTGAACTTAAATTTGATATTATTACGTTGTAGAGGAGGAAAAGTGACAATAGTAAAGTGTCTTTTGTTTTCAGTTATCTTTTCAAACAAATTAGTAAAAAAAATAAAAACTAATTTCCAAAATTTCGTTTTTTTTTCCGGATATTTCCGGAAATACTAAGAATTTTTAAATCTTTAAAGCGACTTGAATGCTCAAATTTGCCCCAATTTAATAATGAAATAATCGAGTTCCCCATTGTGAGGCTCGTAAAACGGACACCCTGTATATTTTTAATAATACTAATTTCTCTTCTTGACAATATGTTTAATAAAACAAGCAAATACCTACCAAATAATTTAATCTCCAAATCAGAAATAAATCAACGTATTTCTGCTATTGGTTGAATTGGCTTCTCTAACGACTGTATAGGCGAAATGATAATAAAGCCGTCTTCTGGGTGTAAAGAAGAATAATAGATCAACGTAAAGTATTGGAACACACCCAAATGACAAATTTCGTGGTAGAACAATATTAACCCGAATTCCATCTTGTCTTGTAGCGGTTGTTCCCTCATTCCGTTTCATTAAAATTTATCCTACGATTTGCTTGTACCGATAGAACGCCATCAATCTAGTCCCATATGTGTTTATGATGTGCTTACGCTATGAAAGGGGTAAGTTTACTTGCACCGATATAATTGATGGTTCGACCAAGCTATTTTCCTCATGTCAACCTTAACACACTCAGGTTTAACAAATTGGATTCAGAAAAGTTCTCCTGGCAAGGTTTAAAACTGAAAACTAATAAAAAATTCAATAGCCACCCAACAAGGTGTCGCCTTATATTTTAACTATCAATCACTTCCTCAAGTGAGAAGGCTGCTGAGCTTCAAAAATGCACTTTTAAAAGCCATTGTCGCTTCTGACGTTGAAAAATGCCCGGAAAAGGACGATGGAAAATATTTTTTCGATTTATTTGACGGAAAATTGCTTCGTCTGTTTCAAATTTTTCCCGAGAGATCGCAAACTACCTAGCAGCCGGAATAATCGTGTTGTTCGGAATGCCGTCATTTTATGAGAACCAGCCTGAAATTTTAAATTAAATTAATTTAAAAATTTGTATTAGTTGTTAAAAAAAATTTTGTTTAAAATAATGTCACGTTTATTAGTTTATTGTTTTATTAAACGCCTTTACCGAAATCTGTTTTAGAGGTAGAATGAAGAAAGAAAAGAATATAATTTAAGAACAATAAAAAATCAGTGTCAAAAATGTTGGTTTATAAATTTAGCCAAGTCAGTCAAGTCATTAAAACTTAATCTTTCTCCATATCTAAACAAGTGTCGTACTTTCGGTTAGTGATATTTATTAATTGATTGTGCAACTATTTGGATATGAAAATTTATAGGTTTATCTCAAAACAGGGGTGATAACGTTCTTATTAAATCCGGTTTAAACTATCCAAGTCACTTTTAAATTATTAATAAAACAATAATTACTTTGACTTTTGCACACACTTTCTGCTTTTCAATCACATTTCAATTATTATCAACATTAAGGGTTTCTTTCGCATAACACAATTGTACGTATCCCGGTAATGCAAACTGTAAACTTTTTTGGTGCACTTGCCCACGTCATTATTCATTAATCCAAAACACACCGAAGAAAATCCCTCGCTCGACGAATCAAAAGTGGCGACGCAAAAATCTGGTTTTAATTAAAAACCATCTGTTAATATCCGGTTACGTATTCCGAGTCCGCTAGTAATATGACAAGAATCCATTAATCGTTGTTGGTATAAATTTGAATAACAAGATATGAATCCGGTGTATAATTTAAAACTTGCTAAAAAATTGCTTTCGATATTAGAAGCGGCGCTTTTAAAAGAAGGAAAAACCATTTTTCTCTGCTAGACGGTTTTGTGTAAACGGTTTCAGCTTTTTAATTTCTTTTAGAGTTGAGCCTATTAATCGATTGTTTACATCATAACAATTTTGTCAATATTTGTATATTATTCAACGAGTATGTAATATTAGCTATTACTCACGAAGATAAAATCTGCACCGCGTGCCAAATGCAAACAACTATTTCTCGAAGATAATCTGTACAGGGTGTCTCAATTCAATAGTTTTATCTCCAAAACTAACACAAACCTGTGCTCGATTTTTGTGAAAGGAACGATGGAGTAGTACCTTCCACAGCTGCCTTCGTTTCTAAGCTACAAGGTGAATTTGAAAATATGACAATTTGGAACCCCCTTTTGCAGTTCAGAAACAACAAAATATTATTAGTCGCTCCAAAACTGACTTTTGATCCTTAAAAAAATCATTAGAAGCTTTAAAACAATTTTTGCAGCTCAGAAACACCAAAATGTTACCAGTGTCTTTCAAACTGTCTTCTGAGTATTAAAAAAAGTTAAAATGGCAGAATTGTGTGTGCGTGTACACGTGACATTGACAGAAAAGTAATAGTATATTACATACTCAGGTGTTTGATTTCTGTCGAAATATTAGGTAGTTTAGCGCAACTTTAGCTCGAGACAGAAATTAAACTTTCCACCGTGGTTTGTATACTATTTTATTTTCAACGATTTATCAGAATCTTATCAAACTTTTAATAAATCATTTAGTTGAAATATGGATTGCTAATAGTCTCTAACAATAAGGTAGTATAGGTGTACGAGTAGTTATGACTTCAACCATGATACATGACTTGTGATTAGTTTACAATCTTGACAACGTCATTATTGTGATATTGTGTTTTCAATATTTTGAGCTGAAATGTTTCTTAAAGTGCTTTTAATATGGAGATGTCTGAAGAGGCAGATATTACTTGTCACCGCCTGAGCTGCGAGCTGTTGCAAAGGTCGTGGAAGAACTGTAAAAAGTAACGAAAAGTAGTAATATGCCCACAGTGGAGTAGTGAGTGTAAAGCTGGATTCATAGTTCTAGTTCCGCAAGAAGTAAGAAATAATCAGTAAGCTGCAGTAAAAATAAATAATATACTTGTAACACTTTAATTCATAGTTTGACAAATAAGAGCAAGCCGCATAAACCGCAAGCAGTAAGCAGCAAGAAATAAATCATTTTCATTTCTTACCTTGCTCCTTACTACTTCCGTCATAGATTACTAGTTTTTACTCCCATTCATAGATTTTTGGAATATCATTTGACAAATATGTCTTTTGCTTTTGCCTAAAAATGGCAACCCACAAGATAATAAATAAAATTTTGATGGTTTATAAGACTTTGGGGTTATGTTATTTCCTTCTTACTAAAGTCAAACTATGAATTGACATGGCTACTTTTTACTCCTACTGCTTGCTGCATGCTGAACTGCAGAACTATGAATCTAGCTTAAGCGATAACAAAACTCAGAGTCGATCTCCACAAAATATTTATTAAATAAGTTGTTATCTGCCTAACATGTTTCGGGTGTATTCAGACACCCATCTTCAGAGGCTGCAAGTTGTACAGTATGTCAATTAATTACTTACAAAACTAAGGACATGGAAGCCTACTTTAACTAGATCACTAGTCTGCTGGCTGTCATTCTATAAGGGGGGACAGCTGAACCCAGATGTACTTAAGGTGGTGGTTGGTTTTTTTATTCTACACAGGGAAAAAAAAAACTTAATCAAAACCCAATGTTGATTTCAAAAAAGCAGGTTGCTTGGTTTTTTATTATTGAAGGGGGAAAAAACTTAATCAAAACCTAAGGTAGTTGAATGATGTCAAAACTGCATGTTTATCTGTAATAGAAAGCATGAGTAGAAGTAAAATATACTGGAAAAGTCTGTGTAATGGGGGGTGGCAGATAAGTCAAAAAGAGTAAAACTGCATTCTTACCTAAAGGAGACCAAGTAGTCACGAACGTAGACGTCACACAACAAAAACCGCGCAACCAAGCATCTTAAAACCAAAACTGGGTTTTTTGATCAAGGTTTTTTTCCCCTGTGTAGAATAAAAAAACCAACCACCACCTTAAGTACATCTGGGGGTACTCATGCTTTCTATTACAGATAAACATGCAGTTTTGACATCATTCAACTACCTTGGGTTTTGATTAAGTTTTTTCCCCCTTCAATAATAAAAAACCAAGCAACCAGCTTTTTTGAAATCAACATTGGGTTTTGATTAAGTTTTTTTCCCCTGTGTAGAATAAAAAAACCAACCACCACCTTAAGTACATCTGGGTTCAGCTGTCCCCCCTTGCAGAATGACAGCCAGCAGACTAGTGATCTAGTTAAGGTAGGCTTCCATGTCCTCAGATTTGTAAGTAATTATTTGACATACTGTACAACTTGCATCCTCTGAAGATGGGTGTCTGAATACACCCGAAACATGTTAGGCAGATAACAACTTTTAATAATATTTTGTGGAGATCGACTCTGAGTTTTGTTTTCACTTGTAAAATGTAAGCCCAGATATGACAAAAAGCATATTGACATTCAAGTGGGTGGAAAGTACTCACTTTCCACTCCGGTGGAAAGTAAAAGCAGATAATTTTCATCTTTCCACCTGGTTTACACGTAAGAAATAATGTTATTACATACATAGTTGAAAATCAAACCGAGAAAAATATTACGTGACTCTGGAAACAAACTGGCTGGAATAAATCAATTATAACATGTCAAAATGCTGGTTAAAAGTCACAACCATTGTCAAAATCAGGTTGAACATATAATCTCATTTTTTTGGTAATTCTTAAAAATATGAAAAAAATAATGGAAAACCTCCAAGTTCAGCAAAGCGTGACTCGATTATTTGAAAAAATATGAAAAAAGTTTAAAAGGAAAAGGGGAAAGTTGTAGGGAATTTCACTCTTTACCAGACTGCATTAGGGCACTTTGGCCCTAAAGCGCCTCCTCAGAACTCGTACTGCATAGATGGCCTATCTATCCCACAGATAAAATACCATAATAATACAAGTAAACATTGTCTTTGCAGGGCCCAAATAGCAAATATAAAGTAATAAGCGCTCGTTTCCGACAGATTTAGAGACATAATTAATTAATTTCTAGCTGAGTTTGTCGGTATACTGAAATTACCACTGGTGCCAAATTTATCGCCATATAACCAACATCATTACGTACTTTTACTATTTGTTTATGCAATAAATTATGTCAATACGTGTTAATATTTAATCCTAACACTTGATATAATTTATACTTTATAATCTACTTTCCGTTAATAACTAAACTGTTTATGTTATTACAAAAAGTATGATTATTGTTAAATTAGTTTTGAATTACCATTGTTAAAATAATATTCCAATAAAATCAATTTAGACTAAAAAATAATAAAATTGAGTAATACTATATAATAAAGATTTGGTGACGTGTTTTCACTCAAGCAGCAAGTAGAAATCTAAGAAAAAAATTGTTGTGATTAAACGTTATTTTGAAAGTCATAGTTAAGCACTCCTCTCTAGAATTCACTTTTATACAATTCTTACCATCTTTCAATGTTCATTCTTATCACTTTTAGACCAAATCTTTTTCAATTATTACCCTCGGCAACTTCGTAATCCTTCTTATCTACCACTTCAAGCAAAAATTTGGTTACAGATGATTGATGCACGTCAATATCTTTAGCAAGTTGGCTTGAAAACTGCTTTTAACATTTCAAGGTTTTCTTTTTATTTTCTTTTATAGCAGATACCGCAACTCGTTCTTTCACTTTTAAAACAGGGAAAACCTGTTTTGTTGCAAGCATCCACTAAAAAATTCCATATCGTTATAGCAGCCAGACGTTATTTCATAAAGTATAGTTGCCGTCAGGTAAAGTTGTACTCTCAATTTAAGTAAAACTGCCCGTTTACCTTTAACTCCTGTTTATCTATTTTTGCTGTTATAGGAAAAGAACGTCAGTTTTACTACACTTTTTAGTAATTTATTTAGGATGCCACATTTTATCAGCATTCGAAAAATTGGAGTAGAAACTATTTTAAGTATCATTTAATATAATATTTTCTTCTAATAAGAGTTTTGGTTTTGCCATAGTAGAACAAGACAAAAACGTATCGTAATTTTGTGTGAAAAGGGCTTTCAAGAATCGCAAATACCACTGTAATATCTACTGTAAAAATGACCAATTTTTCAGCTTTATGTTGAACCAGTTTATTATTATGTTTTAATTGCTTAATTACCAAAGACATAATCAAGCACTTTATACCCGCACAGGCATTAGTTGTTAAACCTATCACATGCATTCCGCAAGTCAAGTGCTTTTTCATCATTTCTGTATTATACTATCTATATGAAAGCTACTACTGTGCTTTATACAACATTAGCTCTATATCAAGTTTGAAGAAAGTTTAACAATTACAAGCAAATGCTTTCAGATCAATTATTAAATATATGACTTTCCTAACATAAATAACGTCGAAGAGTTAATGCAAATTTTGAGTTCAAGTTCCGCAATAGATCTTTTGAACTTTCTGAAGTTGAAATTACTTGGACCACTTATTACAATAAGGTTGAGTGTCTGTCGCTCTCGCATTTAAGCGAAGACAAAGGAAAATACTTAGAGACGATGTCATTATAATACAAGAAAGTTAACTTTATTTACGTTCACTCACTACACACCCTATGCGTCATTTAATAACAACTGTACAGTTTACTAGTGCATATTACGAAAATTTATAGGGGATTTTGCGGGGGCGAAGAGACATAATGCATAAATAACGTGGTTGGGCCTTAAACGACTATAACTCCTTCAACCATCTTGATTGCCAGAATGGTAATAATTCAACTCTAAGAAAGCTGCTTTCAAACTGATATAAGTTTCATAGCATCCCCGATAGACGCCCTCTATCTAGCGACAACGCTATCACTGCGCTCTCCTCGATTATCGAAAATCGTTTTGGGCGTCTCGACGTCGACAGAAGTGGCGCCCCAAAAACCGATCCGACGTGGGATTTCATCAAAACTACTGTTCCGGATAGCAGATGGCGCAGACTTATCCAAACAGCAATTTATTTCTTATCCTCTTCTGAAAATAATGTTGATTGAGGTGGTATAAATTTGCATGAAATTGAGTTTCTTAGATGGTAAAGGCAGACCGAAGCTGGATTTTATTATTTTTTTGTAGTTTCTTTATTTAGTAATTCAATTTCCGAATTAAATTGATTTCCAAACAGACACATCGGGAGAATAATTTTCAGGAAAATAAATAATTGAATGAAAATTTTCTTCAGTTTTGTAGCCAACTTTTTTGTAAATAAATTCATTCAATAACTTAATAAATAAAATAATAAATTAGTGATTATTTGGTTTTTCTTACATTAGATCTGTTTTTATATTGTAATCTTTTTTAACACCCCTTTACTTGTTTTGAACGTTATTTGGTGGTTTGAACAAAAACTTTTGTATTTATTTAACATTAGTTTGTTTGTTTTTTGAAATACACTTTACTATATTGTTGACTCACTTTGTACATACGTTCTTAACAACAGGTTTGTGCACGGTTTTCAAAAAATGTAGTTATAGTTTGTTCAGTAATCACTTAACATTACACTAAATTATATAGTTTATGACCATAATCAATGTTTATACCATACCAATAATTAAACAATTTTATTCTTAGATGGTTTAGAACACTGGTAAAGGCATCTGGCATTTGTTAAAAGGTTTTTAAGAGCATTTAGAGGTCTCTGACACTTTCAAAATGGTTTCAGAGACCTTTGGCAATTTAAAACAGTTCAGTACAGAAAAGGTTTAAGGACTTTGGCACTTTTTACGGTTTTCAATAGCATCTGTAGGTTTATAAATCTTTCAAAACGTTTCTAGAGGTCTCTAACAATTTAAAACAATTCTAGGATGGTTTAAGACACTTGTACAACCTTATGTCACTCTTAAGAAGGTTCTCAGTAGCATTTAGAGGTCTCTGACACTCTCAAAATGGTTTGAGAGGCCTCTGGTAATTTAAAACCGTTATGGAAAGGTTTAAGACATTTGTAGAACCTTCTGTAACTGTTAAGAAAGTTCTCAGTAGCATTTAGAGGTAGAGGTCTCTGACACTTTCAAAATGGTTCCAGAGGCCTCGGGCAATTTAAAACAGCAATGAGAAGTTTTAAGACAGTTCTAATGGACTTTGGCACTTTTTAAGGTTTTCAATAGCATTTAGTTAGGTAGGTTTATAAATCTTTCAAAATGTCTCTAAATTATAATTCTAGAGATCTCTAACCATTTGAAACAATTCTAGGACGGTTTAAGACACTTGTACAACCTTATGTCACTCTTAAGAAAGTAAATAGCATTTAGAGGTCTCTGACAATTTCCAAATGGTTCCAGAAGACTCTGGCACTTTTTAACGTTTTTAATAGCATTTAGAGGTCTATGGAACTTACAAAATAGATTTTTGGCCACTTAAATCAAGCAACTAACTACAATATTTAAATAGATTACTAACACTCGGTAAGTTGGGCTTACGCCAATTTTGTTTAAACTGTGATATTTTGCATTTATTATGTCACACTCAAATCTCAGCTTAGGTCCATTAAACAATACCACTGTGTGTCAGGAAAACAAACAATAAGTATCTAGATTAAGTTTTTCATATCCTTACAAAAAACTTACTTGCCTCACCCAAAATTTAATTTTCTTTGCTTTATCAGAAAAGTTAGTTAACGTTAGTAATCTACTTAATTCCTATTATCTATCACTTCAAATCATTTTCGAATATACCATATAATTTGGAAGTTTTCCTTTATTCCAGAGAGGAAACCTCTCTTCGTATATTAAAAGTGACACCAACTTTTAGCTTGTAAAGTTTACTTCATGTGTTGTTGTGCTTCTAATTCTTAAGTGGAAAACTTTCTCTCGCAGTGTATTTTAATTAGATAAAGAACTTTGAGAGGACTTTTTAAACTAGTTTTCTTTTTTGCTTGGAACAGTAAATCAGACAGCAAACAGTTAAACTTAAATTCGATAAGCGATCATATTAAAACATAATTAAAGCACTCGTGCCCCCCATCAATTTTAAGGACCATCTTATCTTTAGGTGAATGTATTAAGGCGATAAAATCTCGACGAAGCTATTCATTCGACGACCTCAAAATCGAGTTAGCGCCCTTGCGATAACAAAACTTAAACCTAATTTTATTACAAAAGCTGTGGAATACATTATAATACATCAGCCTTCACTCTAGGGAAATTACGGCATAAGAAAGTCAACTGCTATACTAGTTTTAATCGTTGCCTGCTTTCATCTGTGCTATGATTACATGCAAAACTGCTTTAATGACGCTGACACACAATATGTAAATTAGATTATACTCGGTGAAAGCAGCTTTGGTGATAATTATGCGGCCTTGCACTATGAAAAAGAACTTGCCTTTGATAAAAATATGAAAGACATAATTTATTTCTGGATTAAAATTTCAAGCTTAATTATAAATGACAGAATGTTACAAACTTGGTTAAAGTTGTAATTTGTTGAGATATTACTGGATTTTAATGTGGATTATCAAATCAGTTTTGCTAACTGCAATGACGGTGTCTCATGATTTTTCTTAAATATTTTAGACGGTTCTAGAAATTTTTGGAAGCTTTTAAACTCTTATATATATCTAAGATACTCTCTAAGACTGTTTTGAAATTATTTGAGAGTGTCTAGACTAGTTAGACTACTCTAAAAGCTTTTGAAAGTTTTTAGATTGTTTTCTAAGCTTTCGACTGCTTTGGAGGAAGGAAAAGGAAAAGGAAGTATTTTGGAGATTCTATAGTGTTTTTGAAGCTTTTGAAATCTTTTTAAACTACTTCAGGAAGGTTTTTGGACTTTTTTAGAGGCAGTTGGAAACTCTTAGACAGTTCTAGAAATTATTGAAAGTTTTTAAATTGCTCTAGAATTATACGGAAGCTTTTAGACTGTTTTAAAAGCTGTTGGAAGGCTTTTGACTGTTTTAGCAGCATTTTGGAGTTTCTTCAATGTTTTAGATTTTTTTTAATTCTTTTTAGACTATTTCAGAAGCTTGAATAAGGTTTTTGGACAGTTTAAAGAGCGTATTGATGCACTCATACTTTCCATTTCAAATGATAAAAAGTAATAATTTAATTTGTGAAATAGGCTCATTGGATTGCTAAAAAATTAGCCAGTATTCCTACAGAAGCAAGTAATAGAAAGTAAACCTTTATTATATTTTATAAACCCTGATAGATTGTTTACACATTAATTTCGGTATATCCGAACCCTTAACCCAACTTGTTTTACTTGTTAGCGTAAGGTCAGCGAGAAAGGGCATTTTTATCTTTGTTCATCATCTGGAACAGCAATTTCCTCTCGTCAGCCTACACAGCATTCCACGCTACAATTTATCTTGTCGACAAAAGGTCGGACCTGACCGACGAAGGAAAACTAATAGCCTAGGAAACGGTTTGTTCAAATATTTGATTGGCTCTGCTTTTTGTTTCAGAACAGTATCAACGCTTTTCATACATCCGAACTTTAGACTATTGATTTCTTCTATACCATTTGTGCTAACTTTTGCTTTTCTATGGTACTGTAGCAACGGTTAATTTATTTTGAGGTTATTATTGTCTCTATTGTTGTCAGAATGCTAACTTTGATATAGACTGCTAATACTAAGAAGTTTGTTTTAGAAACTTGGTTTGGGCGTATTGATCAAATTTGTATTGTTTCTGAAACAATTATGCTATTATTTTGCTGCGTAGTAGAAGACAATCATTAAAAGGTAAATAAGAATTTTCTTTGCTGGCGTTTTTCAGGAAAATATAACATCTTCTCGCAAAAAAACGCGATTATCTGTCTTGACATGAGATTTACCATACAAAATTGTAGAAATTGAGACACTTTATACACTTTAATATGACACTCTGTATATTCATTTTAACAATTAATTACGTTGTAGCATTAGTAATAACTATGACACTCAACATATTTACATATTAAACTTTCTTCACTTTGTTTCAGGACACAGTATGGCCTCAGATAACCGGCACACCTCAAAGGGAAGAGTCGTACTGTCGATTTTTTGTCTCCAAGCAATCTTTTTCCAATTTATTATTGGTAAGTGCACAAAAAACCTTTTTCAGTTTTATTACAGTACTGGAAACTTTTCAAGCAACAATTTTGCCGGTAAAAATATTATAAACTTCTGTAATCCTCCCTCGCTTGGCCTGATCAAAAAATACTCTAACTGGTAATTGAAAAGAAAAACTATAATATTTTACAAAGTAATAGACTCGAGAGAATAACCCTAATCTAACCTAACCTAACCTACATTTTCTCTAAGAGGTTAACTAGATTTACAGCGACATTGTTTCTTCCAACTTTAGCAAACCATATGTGACTTGTACAGTATAGAAGTTTCCAGTGACCAGCATCCAGGAATCTAGGCCAACTTGTTTTGATAAATGAATAAACTATGATATTCGGTCAGGCTCACCGACAAAAAAACACCAAAAAAACTCTATTAAAACTTCAAGTGTTATCTGTATTTATGATTTATTGCTTTAAATATCTTTCATCCGTTAACATGACAATCTAGAACCATTTATGAATTACCGTTAACGGGTTTATCTGTTATCTTTATTTTCATTTTGTTTTATGAATTTTGAGTTGTTTAGTACTCGTTTATTTCAGTTGTGTTTTACGTTAATGATTTATAATTGCAATGATTTACAATTGCAATTTATTGATCATTTTTTAAGCAAAAAACTCATAATGAGTTAAACATAAAAATGTTTGTAGTTTCATACATTTCGCTTGTCAATTAAATTACAAACATGATTGATATTATTGAATTGATTAAAACAGATGATGTTCTGTTTCATGCAAAACAACGACTTGTAATTAAATCACAGAGCTATTCTATTGGTTGACGATGACAAATTTACAATTTCTTTAGGTGATTAGCCGTTATTTTTAGACTCGTGTTTCCTTTCAATGGCAGACCGTGCGCCTTAAAGTTGATTGTTTTCAGTTGATAACTCTCTCCCCTGCTTTAACCCATTTTGTATCCAGACTGAAAGCGAGGGAATTGCGTGACCTAAAAGTGCAGAGGAACGTATCCATTATACTTTAGAATAGAGGAGTTTAAACCAGAAAGCGCTTTTAGGTTAGTTGAGCTGACTTAATCCAAACCGATGTATTACCATTTTATATCTTCCGTTAGATATTGTAATCGTAACGCATAGTAAATCAGTGAATAATGAATGAAATCAAAATTTATTTTCAACCAGGTATGTAATAACGTTATTTCTTACACATAACCAGGTGGAAAGATGAAAATTACCTGCTTTTACTTTCCACCCGGGTAATTGTCACTTTCCACCCGGGTGAATGTCAATATGCGTTTTGTCATATCTGGGCTTACTTTTTATAGTCAAGAGACTGTGCCGCCACCTCTGCAACAGCTCGCAGCTCAGGTGATGATGAGTAACATCTGCGTCTTCAGAAATCTCAATGTTAAAAGCACTTTAAGAAACGTTTCAGCTCAAACTATTAAAGACAGAATAGCACAATAATGACGTTGTCAGGATTGTAAACAAATTACCAGTCGTTTATTATGGTTGAAGTCATAACTACTCGTACACCTATACTACCTTATTGTTAGAGACTATTAGCAATCAATATTTCAACTGAATGATTTATTAAAAGTTTGATGAGATTTTGATAAATGGTTGAAAATAAAATAGTATACAAACCACGGTAGAAAGTTTAATTTCTGTCTCAAGATAAACTTTCCACCTGAGTATGTAATATACTATTACGTCCGTGACTACCGGCTATAATAAAGTGTGAGGTTATGTAAATTGTCAGATATGTTGTGAAATTTTAATGCTGTGAAAGCGTTTTTGTTTTCTTTCAAAAGTTTATACACGGGAGTAAGTGATACCTTATCCTCCTTTAACACACAGAAGCATAAAAGGTGTCATAGGATCTTCAAATATTTTAGATAAATTTCTCTTCTTGATATTATGTCATTTTCTTCTGGCATAGTTAGATACTTTCTGGCAATGGCAGTTAATATCAACAAAGTTAGTTTTTCTGAGTCTGTCTGAATTTAGGTTATTTAGCTACATAGGCATGTACTAGTAGAAGTTCCATATAGGTATACTCATTGGCCTCGTACTGGCCGAATTATTCCTTGACAAGCCATATACAGAGATTTAGACATCTACACTTCCTTCAATTGTATGTTCAGAACAGACTGATTTTCTCGCAAAATCAGTCGGTTTTCTTATTTATGAAAGTTTTTTTTAGTAAAACCTCAGCCAACAGCAGTACAACCAAGTAACTGCTGCTGTCTTTAGATTCTACTACTTGTCCAGATAATAGTTTATGTACCTGATCAGTTTCCTTCTAAATATTGTCGTTTAAGAGATATTTATTACTATACATTGACATTTTTTAGATTGAAACAACTCTAAATTTCAAGTATTTTTTGTTTTTATCAAATAAAATGTTTGGTTCAAACTGCATTTGCAAATTATTTTTACAAAAGGGGGTGAGGAACACTCAGCCTTCTCCACAACAAACTTTATTGAACCTCAATTAAAGAGGGTACGCTTACTAGTTTCGAGTACATAAATACTCATCTTCAGGAGCTTAAGATGTAAAATTTGTACCGGCTGTCCTTTTTAAAAAAGGGTGAGACAGCGAGACCCAAGGTAAATTAAAGATAAAAGCATAGAAACATCGCTCGATGTGTCCAATAAAGGGTTAAACAAAACTTGTGATGGAGAAAATAGGAAAAAATTGACAAAATTCACTACATACTAATACAAATGTTTAAAAGTTTGTTAGTTACACATTACCAAAAAAAAATTTATTGTTGGGGTGACCCTTAAAATTTACGGTTGACATTATCAGGAATGTCTAACTGCAGGACTGCCGGGAACAAAGTGTAATGAAAGTAAATTATTTTTACTTTCTAAATACAACCGATGTCCTGTCGTAGGTGATCACCCAGTACCTACACAGTAATGTTATTGACAATTGTGAACAACTATCTAGCAATGCGATCTATCTGGCATTGCCAGAAGCTTTCTAGTCTTGCAAGAAACTGACAATTTTCAGAAACTATTGGGCAATGCTAGAAACTAGACACTTTTTGGCATATTATCTGGCATTGCTCAAACTATCTAGAAATTGTCAGAAACTATCTGGCATTGCCAAAAATTATCTGCCAGATTACTAGATTGTACGCATTGCCAGAAAAATGTGCAAGACTACTGAGAACCAACGTAATAAAACCAATACCTACATGTGCAGGGTGTGTTTGTAATTAGATGCAATTTTAAAACATCCTGTGGAGAGTATCCAGTGTTTGTGTGTCAATCAACGTAAACATTTATGAAAATCATATGTTTTTTAAATCACGTTAATGCAAACTGACAATAGATAAACTATAACTCAAGTTAATTTTCACAGACACTATACAAGGTTAGCCACCCAAACCATTCATTAAAAGTTTATCAGGTTCCAATATTAATAGAAATTTTAAATTTTTTAATTAAAAGAAATTTGATTGGTGCTATGTTTTAAAAATATTTTCATCTTTCTGTCACTTCCGGTTTAACCTAGATGTCCTTGCTTATTTTAATTAAAACGCCCTGTATATTATCGTAATTTGGAATAGTCCTATCAATTTCTTTCTCTTTCACTTTCAGGTTTACAAGTGTCATAAACTCCTAACCGAGATAGAGCAAGACAGATTGCATGTTCGTGATCTTAACTTTTTGAGATCTATCATTTGGTCATATTTTTAGTTTTGACAGGTGTCAAAAATTTTATATCAGTAAGAAAATTGTACAATAGATCTCAAAAAGTTAAGATACGAACATGCAAGCCGTTTTCCCGACACACCAAAAACTGAAAAATGTCATTTTTCAAACGTCAATATTTTGAAAACCGTTGCAGATATCCATAGGTTATGACACACCAAAAATATTTGAAATCTATTGGCGTTTCAAGATAAGAGATACTCCCTCTGGTGATCAGTTATGAAAACAGTTTCGGGCATTCCAGCTGTTATTTCTCCGTTTGTTTACGTTGATTTTGGCATATTTTGGTTAGGAATTTAGCTCAGGTTTCATAAATATGAAGTATCAGTGTCATATTATTTATAATGTTAGGTTAGGAACGTGTTGCCCGATTTTAGTTCAAATGGCGCTGCGATCTTAACTTGAAACGCCAATACGACTATTCTAAAATACAATAATCTACAGGGTGTTCCATTTAAGATAAGCAAGTTGACATCTACTTCCGGTTAAACCGGAAGTGACAAAAAGATGAAAATATTTTTAAAATATAGCACGCATCGAATTTATCTTACTTATCTTACTAAATATTTGATCCTAATAAACTTTTAATGAAAGGTTTGGGTGGCTAACCCTGTATAATAGTTCCCTAGACACAATGACGTCACACCGATTTTTCGGCCGGTCGAATTGTTTTCTATAGTAGGCGCTAGAGTTTTCCCTAATCAATATTTCATCTGCGAGTTTCGGCGCGCGCTCCAACCCCAACATCGTCTCATAGGACCGGGACTCCAGTTCCTCGCTCCCCATTCCAAAACGGACATGTTACCCTGCCGTTTTTAATACTATTCGCGATTTTAATTGAGTTTTCTGTCGCTATTTTCCTCCCTTTGACGGCATTACTCAAATCTTCCGTCTCAAGAGGAATCAATCACAGCCTCCCTCTTATCACATCCATTTAGAGATTGGAGGCGTATGCGAGTGAATTTGAAGTGCTGTTATATAAACGTTGAGAGTCTTCTTGGTGCAGAAGCCGACTATTTGGAAAGTTTTATTACCATCCTCGATGTGGAACGTAAAATGGCGGCTTCCGTGAAACTGGTTGCTACTAAGTTAAACCATAAACGACTTCAACTATCAGAACAGCATTTCCTCATCAGTGCCAAAGTCAACTCGTCAAGTTACACAGTTTCTTATCCAACACTTTTGAAGGAACGTCTTATTTAAAAAATTAGCAAAATGGCAAGTAGTGTAAAAGAAGCATGCATCTGAGTGCGTGGAAAGACATCCATTTTGAGTGTGGAAAAAAATTGTCACAGTCCTTTGTAACCTGTAAATCAGGCTTCAACGCTTTTCCAAGATGGTGGCCGTAGCTGTGTGCTGTATTTTAGTGTTTTTGGCTGTGTTCATAGTGATAATCATTGTGGTTGGACAGAGCGTCGGAGATCAGCATCCCGAAGACTAAAAGAACTATGACACAACAATCTTCGTAGGCAGTGAGAACTCAACTTTGAGTTCTTTATTGTTTATTGTATAAATTGGCACTGTAACTGCATGAGGTTAGTAGACATTTTCATACTCATTTACAATACATCTCTACTTGCCAATAAGCATGGTTAGTAGAGTGCGTTTTATAGTCTTCCCCAAAAATGGAGCGGATGCTTTTTCTCACCATCTGCTGCATCTTTTTGTTTCTAGCCGTCTTGATAGTCACTATAGTTTTAGTTGGATTTAACATTCATTAAAAAGCATTTTTGTATACTCATTCAATGTAACGCGATATTGATACTCACTAACGTATTTAATTAAAGCAATTATAAAACAGGAAATGGAGGTGAAATGAACGAAGACTGACCTTCACAACACTTCCAACAGCAAAGTACCCGAATGTGCTTTGTAATTTCTACTAGCACTTACCTGTCGATCTGAAACTCTTCAGAGCACTACTAGTACTAAGAAAATGAAGCTTCTGGACACTATCACTTCTCTTTCTTCAGGCAAATCTTCTTTTCCTGCACAAAATGCTTCTAGTGGCAGTGTGTTGCATATTCATTTTCTTAGCTGCTTTTATTATAAGTATTATAGTAATTGGACAGCACCATGGAGGATCTAGTTCTAGAGAGCAAGCTCTACATTAGCAATCCTTCAATCGTAGTAGTCTATAAATGCGTGTGACTATACTAATAATACTGTAGTAGTAAGTGATAGACTTTTAGAAAGATTTCGAAATACTATCGTATCTTCTACCTGTCTAGAATCTAATAATTATGTATATGGCTGTTGGATCAAACGAATCTATCCATTTTAAAAGTTGACATTAAAACTAAAAAAATTTATATTTAATTGGGTTTATGTATATTTGTTAGGTCAAAACCGTTGTGATAAAAATGTTGTTAATATGTCCATATTGCCTGTGACTTTTTTTAACTGTTCTTATCTACTGCTTCGACTTTTAAAGAAGGAATAAGCGCGTGATCTGTTGGCTGTGTCATCATCTAGGTTAAAGTTGTTTTTTTTTTCCAGCACTTGATAGTAAAAGTAATGTAAATTAAGGACATTTCGTTTATTTGACACTAAAATTTTACATGTTTAAGTGTGAGCTAAAGTTTTCTTCTTGTTGTTAAACAAGTCAATTACGAGTGCAAACCAATCAAATTTCAATGCAATAAAATGAATATTTTACGGGTTGCTAAACAAGTTATGACTTTATGTACAGTGCATGTCTTAATAATTACATTTCTAGCAAACAATAGAATAAGAACAAATTTACTTGATTAAACTGCCAACTATGATCAATGCTACTCAGGACAACTCTCAGATACAAGTTTACTGGTACTACTTGGTTTTGTTATTTTCGTGACTTTTATTAAAATGAGTTAAATAAGGCAATCATCTAAACTAAAAGACTCATCAGAACGTAAAGATGCTTTGTACCATCAAATTAGTAGTGCTTAACCACATTTCTATTAGATTCACATTAATCCAGAAAGTATGGAAATTAAAATTAAATGAGAAGTTAATCTACATACATACACCAATATTTTATAAAAATACTTATGCTCAGATTATCCAAACAAACAAAAAAATCAATATTAAACAAAAGTATATTACTAACATATTACTAACCTATTAATTCATTGAAATGATAGCTTTTTCAAAATCGACATCATATCATTTGACTCCTATAAATTAAATCTTCTTAATAACAGCTAAATAGACCTCCACGTATTATAAAAGGGTGCAATTATGAAGGTGGATATTAGTAACCCACTTAAGGGCTTATAACCCCTCTTTTTTGTTGCAGCCATGTGGTATTTAATATGACCCTTTTAAAACTGCTTCCTCGCAATTATAAAGGTTCATTCAAAAAAGTCTATTATTCTCTAGAGGATTAATATACCACGCCATTATAGTTGATTTTTTTTTGATAAAATACTTTATTGATTCCTTTACTTACTATTAAAATATGATGACTGAGGTCTTTCAAAAGTTCTAGTAGCCTTTTGTACAAATAAAGCACAATGATCCTTTTTAAACAATATTATGCCTTAAATCCAAACCATAATTGGGGAAATACCTGAAAATAACGTGCCAAGCATTAATTTGACAACGCCCTTTAAGATCGCGAAATAAGGGTGGAAAAAGTGTACTTTAACCTCTAACAGAGCATCCGCCCCAGGGTCCGATCGATCGTTGATGGTGGAAGCTCAAAAACCCCTTAAAGCTATTTTCTTGTTCGCGACGACTAGAATTTTTAAACGGTTTGAAAACCTTCTGGTATTCAAGACTGGCCTCGGCTTTTTCGCACTTAAACTACTCCATAGAGTGTTTGACTCATTTATTTAATTAAGAAAGCTGTATGGAGAATGTGCTTTTTTCCAGAAGTAAACGGCTGTTCTGTAAGAACAACTTTCTAAGCAGATTGTAAAGTTGAGGCTTTTTTCTTTGGTAAACCCTATTTGAGTTTTTGATGGTTAATTGAGAGTTGTTTCTATGATTCAGCTAAGAATTACTAAAAACCATTCCTTTTTAAAAGTGGACGTAGTATGGTAGCAGTTAAAAGTTAAACAAAATTCAGCAGCAATGTAACAATATTCGATGAACAACTGATAGTTCCGTTGAAACAAATTGAGGCCAAGAACTGACTCTTCCAGAACTGCACTACATTCCCCATAATAAAGAAGTTGTCTACCTCGATCTCCCCTTGAGATACACAGAATAAATAAGACCTGAAAGCGTTTACCGGCAACTTTTCTGATTGCAAAAGTCCCAATGGTATTCAGAATCATCCGATGATTCATCATATCGAACGCTTCAGAGATCAACCTAGTCTGTAACTCCTGTTTACTGGGAATGTTATTTCAAGTGCAACAACCTAAATTAAATAACGAGAATATTCCTAGATCTGTAGATCCACTGCCATCACTACATAATACGTCAAATTGATGTTATTTCTAACAATTCAAGTGAAGATTAGTGATAGTACAGCGAAACGCATTCTATAGTTCCTTCAAGCTTGCATTATCCGTAAGTGACCCCATTAGAATAGATTATTTTCCACATTTTAGTATGTATCAAACAGAAAACCTTTTTCTTGTATTCTTGCATGACCGAGCTCAATCTTTCCAAATTAATTTCCTTTCTATCCCTATTAATACGCAAACATCCAAATTGTTAATCTGAATTCGGGACTTGTAAATGTACACATAATGTAATAGTTGTTGAAGTTATTTACTGTTGATATACTCCTAAAAATGATAGATTTAAACGCTTGACGTAAGTATGTAATGTTCCAAGTGTAACTAATATGTAACCTACTAGATTATAGTAAATCGTTGTTGTCTGTTGTTGTTAAATAGCTTCATATTCGAGGTGCTAGTTTATCAAAAAAACCTTAGCATAGGGAATCGTTATGGTATTATACATTTAAAATAGGTGGTCATTTAAATCGTATACAAGAAGCATGCCTCTGCCCTATAACGGATATTTTAATGAATTAGCAACCCCATAAGTGTTTTAAACTACATTTAGTGGCTTATCCAACCAATTAGACTTGATGTTTAGACTGTAATGATACAGGGTGTTCGATATGATTTTGTATAGTTTCGTTTTATCAGTAATTAAATCCACTGAATATTTTTTTGTTTTCATTTATTATCTAAAACCGTCAATTGAGTATTAAACATCCTGTACTGTGCTAATCATATAAATGTTGTATTATTTGTTACGTTGACAATATAGATGACATAATATATGTAATTGTAAGTGGCGACAGATGTGAGTGTATTATTAAGTTTTATTTTGAGGTCGGTAGAAACTTGCTAACGATATAACTAACCTATAAAATGATAAAAGAAATTCCTAAAACGAATAAAAATTGTTCCTCTAAAATGTGTTAGTATTTGGGATCTTAAAACAATTTGAATCATATCGATGTTTAGTTTCTGTCGATAAAATTAGTTGCGTTTTATATTCTGTCGTCGTCGAACTTAGAGTCTGACTTACTCAGTATAATTTGTAAATTTTATATTTGTATGAATATATAAACGAGTAGGATCGAAATATAATATTTTGTAGCAAGTTGTGTTTCTTTTTTATTACTATTATTTTCAGAATTGCGAATAGCTTTTTCAAGAATTAATTTTAATTTGATTTTTAGTAACATCAACCTTATAACTATACTACTGCGGTTTCCTGGTTTTAACTTGACTCTTATTCTTCTTAAGTCGCCGTCTCCACACGAAGGTTGGCCAATCCAAATTGCTAACATGGTCCTGGATACTGCATCTCTGAAGATGTCTATTGATGAGTATCCAAACCATCTTCGTTTTATTGTCAATAGGAGTTCTTTTTGTTCTCTTTGTACACATGGTATGCAAAGTATTCTTTTGTACAAGTACATCTGGAAAGCTTCCAGGCCTCTCTCTAGACCAGGGTTAAGTCCAAATTTCACAGCCGTACAGTAAAACCGACCACCTGGCCATACGGTGAGATCTGATTTTGTGAAGAATGTTTTCATTTGTGTAAACACTCTTCTAGCTTATGACAGTTGTTGTGCAGCATCTGGTGACATCTGTACTCAACTCTATGAGTTAGAAAGTACAGATAGCGTTCCCAAATCTAGGAACAGCCCCATTAATGCCGCATCATTCGGTAAACACCCATCTGATTGGTTGAAAATAGTGAGGTTTTGTTTTTTGTTTATCAATCCCAATCAGAGATCCAAGAAAGAAGACTTAAATTAACTTAACTAACTTAACTTTAATTAACCGGTCAGAGGATTGGGATTTATGAACAAAAAACAAAACCTCACTATTTTCACTCTTCTAGGTTATTCAGTTCTGTAACTTACTTCTTTCTTTGGGTCGATATGATTTATTTATTCCGTATTAAGTAGGATACTTGTTGTACGATATTTCCCTTAATTGACAGGTTTGAATTCGTGTTAGTATTTTAAAAAACGTGCACTTTGGTTTTTTCAATGCTTATAAGCAGTCCATATTGCTCGCTGCGTTAAACAACACGTCCGACCATGCTCTGCAGGTCTATCAATCTATCATGTTACCTGCCATAATCACAGTGTCATCCGCGCACCGAATATTATTATTCTTGATGCCATTCACCGCGATGCCCCCTTTTACTGTATCTAGCGCCTCTCTAACCTCTTAATTTGATTACAAAGACCAAAATGTTTACTTACTTATAATCTTATCTCTCTTGACTCTATGAATGATTCTCTGGTCCATCTATGATTCAGTGTCATTTTGAATGATCCAAAAGCTATTGGAAATGCTTTTTCAAAAAATTCAAAGCTTTTTCATCCCGTCCATGATACCGAACAAAATTGTTTATTTTGTGTTTTTTTTTGTAGATGGTTCTGGTTCTTACAGATACTATTTATAAGCTGGGCAGTTTTCCTGCTTTTTAGACATTTGCAGGATTGAAGAAAGTAATGTTCATCTTATCACTGCTCTACATACTTATTCGTACAAATATTGTTTTCTTCCAATTCAAGTGACGTACCGTTCTATTTTACGTTGCTACGAACGTAAGATAACAGTTAATGTACCTGGTGAAAAAATGTGTAGCTTCCTGTTTTAGATGGTTTTTGTAGGACGGAAATTAGGTTATAGCATATCGTTGGTACAGTTTATACAATGTCTTTTAAGAGTGTTGAGTAACCGATTCATAAAAAATAATAGCCAAAAATTAGAAATAATATTGTATGAAACACAATTTAAAAATGAAGGGCTAAAAGATTTAAATGTATGTAACTGTTACATAAAGCTGTTTTGTTCAATTTTAATGAAAAAGTACTCAATTTTCAATATATTAAAATTTTTCACTTTGGTGGTTTGAACATGTCTCAGTAAGTATTTTCTAGTTTTTTATTGGTTTAATGAATTGAGAAAATAGTTGCTAGTAGTCAATGTAAGTTATGATCAAAATACTCGGTGGTGCTACACAATTTTTTATGTGGAATTAAATATTAAAGGGTTCTTAAATGTGAAAGGTCTTTACAAAGTAGAGTTATAATAAGTACCGAACCCTTATAATAAAATGTTATTACGTCTAAAGTAGCTGTCACAGAAACTGTTTTTAGTGTTGTTTTATTTTAGTTCCATACTTTCAACAAAAAATGTTACCAGAAATATTTAATGTATTGGATCTTTTTTAGTTAGGTTATAATATTCCATAGGAAATAATTCCTAAGAAAGAGAGAGCATTATGATATTCAGAGCATGATTATTTAACAACAACAAATTAAAGATGAAATTTCTGATCTCTAAACAAATAAATCTCTCCCGAAACAATTTAATATGTTCGAAACGCAAGCCTCAACTGAACCGAAAATTGTCTACTATCAGTTACAGTGAGATTTTGGTGTTTAAATATTTCATAAAGAAGCAAAAGCAAACGTAATTTAAATCCATCGGCTACGCCTTTGTTAAAAGGATTTATCGAAGAACTCGGAAAAGCTCGATGCAAAAGTTTCAGCGGCTGACGGCGTGTTAGTGACAGAACACAAAGCAGTTGTTACCCGGAATTTAAATTTTCCACGAAAATGCAGTGAGTTCTTGCTAGATTACTAAAAGTGCTTGAAATGTCGGAGAGTTATTTGGAAATTAAAATTTGCGTACCTTTCTCCTATGTCTTCATTTTCCAGGTTTAGCGTAAAGCAGTTTTCCATGCTTGACGTGAGAGATAAATTTATAGGTGCAAAACTACTTTATACTTTATTTATTGTCGTTTTTGCTTTACAATACATCACAAGAGACTTAAATTATTAATTTGATAGTAAAAAAAAAAACAGTAAAATAACTTTACTAATGTATTATAGCATAGCATTGAAAAATACATGATACTATAGTAGATCGCATAATAAAATTAAATAACCTGTTTATACCAGACAAATAAAATACTTCCTCCAGGTTTTAAAACTTTAAGTTCATCGTTAATGCGTTTCTCTATTTAACAAAAATTGTTTTAATAATAATACTAGTCTTTATTTAGCACGAGGCTATAAGGAAAAACAAATACATGTCAAAGTAAACTTAAAACTACGGTACTACAAGTTAAAGAAAATAAAATATCAATCAGGTATAGTAAAACAGATTAAAATTTTAAAGACAATACATAATTACGAATTAATTTTTTAAAAACATTCAAATCTTTACAGTCCTTAAGAGCAGTAGGCAGCATATTAAAATCGAGCAAGCCTCCATACAGTACAGAATTGTGCATGTGACTGGAATTACATTTCTCTATTAATGCAAAATTTGAGCAATGTCTTGTACTGTAGTTGTGAATATCCCTGAAAACCTTAATCCTGTCACAAATGTAAGAAGGCAACAGATTGTTTCTTAACTGAAAAGCAAATACATAAACGCTAAACACAATTTTTTGTTTGACTGATAAAAAGTATAAAACAATAAGCATTGTTGCAGTAGGGGTATACCTACCTATTGCACTTTAAAATTGTTCGCATTGCTCGATTTTGCACAACCTGAATTTGATCAATTTTAAAAGACGGCAAGTTGTACAACAGAAAAGAGCAGAATTCCAGATGTGGGGCAGCTATGCTATTATACAATAATAATCTGGTACCGAGTGATAATTGACCCACCACTCTGGCAATAAAGCTAACTTTTTTCGCAAATTTGCGTGTGACACAATCAGCATGGGCGTGGAAGTCCAAACACGATCCGAATAAAACACCCAAGTACTTGATCTGGTGAGCGTACTCAACTCTCTGGCTGTTAATGGTTATGTTCAAATGTTCAAAATTCACTCGCCTCAAGTGAGCTTTTTCACCAAATACACAAAATCTTGACTTTGAAGCATTAACACAAAGCTTATAGATACATAACCACTTGAATAACTTGCCCAGTCCACAATTTATAGTGATCTGCATAAAGTCCAGATTCTTCCCAGCCAAATAAAGCATAGTGTCATCGGCAAATAGTTCAATTTTACATTCATTTACACAACTAACAATATCATTGACATACAATAAAAATCATAGAGGACTCAATACGGTCCCCTGAGGAACACCATGCAGAACCTTCAGAGAATCAGATGTACATTCTTTAAGTTTAACCAATTGATGCCTATCAGTGAAGTATAACTCAAACCAACCCAAAACCATATCCTTCACGCCCATGCCGCTAAGCTTGTGCAACAACAGCCCCCTATCAAACGTTTCAAATGCTCTTTTAAAGTCCAAAAAGACTGCCAGGACATAATTACCTATTTCTTTTTTAAAAATGTCATACAAATTTACAACCACAGACTCGCACGAGTGACGTTCACGGAAACCAAACTGATTGACCACCAAAAGACTGTTGATATCCCAGTGCTCTTGTACCTGTTTTTTTTACCGCCAGTTCCACCACCTTTTCGTAAACCGGAACTGTATTGATAGGTCTAAATTCATTATAAAGAGTCGTACCTGAAACTTTTGGCACAGGAATGACAGTTGATTTCTTCCATCTTTCAGGAAATACACCATTACATAACGACGTGTTTACTATATCCAACAAGCGATTTCCAGCCACACAGCAGACATCACACAAGACCTTCTTCGAAATTCCACTTTCGCCCCCTCCGACATTTTTCATATCGGATAAAATATTCTTCATATCTTCTAGACAGTTGTTTAAATTTGCTAAAATGAGCAGATACCTTAGGGACAGTCAGAAAAACCTGTTCAGGTGGTATGTATTTAGGAATGCCATCAATGTCATTAATACTTGTAATAAAATATTTATTAAATTCTTGCTTTGATGCTTAAATTTGATATCATCAGGTGTTGTGTGCTGTCTACCGGGCAATGGCAATTTTAGTTTCTTCCACATTACAATAGAATTTTTGTTATTGTCATCAATCATTTCTTTAAAATATCGTTCTTTTTCATGTTTTATCTGTGTCACTATATAATTTATCATTCTTTTGTACTCCGCCCAAGCATCTTCACCGCCGCCCTGTCCAATTGCTCTAATATACAAATTATCTCTAATTTGCATATTTTATCTCACACCCTCTGTTATCCACTCTTTATTCAAATAATTTGGTTTAAAAGCGTAATCATTTATTTATTTTCACTTTGAAAATACTTTCCTTCGAATATAAATAATCCAACAAAGGCAAATATCTGGCGCGAGAACTATGTCACCATCAATAATTAATCCAAACGACCCCGCTAAAACCAATCCAGCAGGTACAATAAATTTCCTGTATTTCTATTTCCAGTCTATTCGGACGTCAAATCGTCCTGTAAATCAAGTTATCAATTATTAAGGTTGATCTTGACTGGCGGACGCCTATAAAAGTTGTATTGATTTACTTCCCTTTGCGTTCGGATAGGAACTACAAATCTGTTTGCTTTATTTATTTTGACTTACTGACCGCAAAAGGCAGTGTAGTATTTGGTGTGTCAATATTAATACGTTCCACTGCTGGATTAGTTAATAGTAAAAAATTAATACAGTTTGACCTATCACGACGACAATAATATAATTAATTTCAAGCTTTAATAGCATATTAAATAATAAATGTAAGAGACATTTTACTAGGACCAATATATTTCATATGGTTCCAACAGTGGGTGTAAGTGTCTTATACAGGGTGTTTCAGAACACGTATTATAACGAATTTATAGGACATGTCGGAAATGCAAAAATGAGAGAAAAATATTTTTATTTCCAACCAGGTATGTAATAACGTTATTTCTTATGTGTAAACCAGGTGGAAAGATGAAAATTACCAGCTTTTGCTTTCCACCCGGGTAAATGTCACTTTCCACCCTGGTGAATGTCAATATGCGTTTTGTCATATCTGGGCTTACCTTTTATAGCTAAGAGACTGTGCCGCCACCTCTGCAACAGCTTGCAGCTCAGGTGATGATGAGTAACATCTGCGTCTTCAGAAATCTCCATGTTAAAAGCACTTTAAGAAACGTTTCAGCTCAAAATTATAAAGACAGAATAGCACAATAATGACGTTGTCAAGATTGTAAACAAATCACCAGTCGTTTGTTGTGGTTGAAGTCATAACTACTCGTACCTATACTACCTTATTGTTAGAGACTATTAGCAACCATGCATTAACCAGAACAGATCTTAGTCTACATCTTAAAATCAGAATGCTTAAATGCTACATATTTCCAGTACTATTATATGGAATGGAAGCCTGGACGCTTAAGAAGTGCGACACTGACCAGCTTGAAGCGTTCGAGATGTGGGCATATCGAAGAATCCTCAGAATAAGCTGGGTGAGCAGAACAACGAACAAGGAGGTGTTGAGAAGAATGGGAAAGGAGAAGGAAATAATCAACACAATCAAAATCAGAAAATTGCAATATCTGGGCCACGTGATGAGAGGGGAGAGGTACACACTGTTGCAAACTATTATACAAGGAAAAATACAGGGTAAAAGAAGTATAGGAAGAAGACGCATCTCCTGGTTGAACAACCTAAGGCAGTGGTACAACAGTAGCTCTGTTGATTTGTTCAGATCCGCAGCTTCAAAGATAAAAATCGCCATGATGATAGCCAACCTTCTTAAAGGAGACGGCACGTAAAGAAGAAGATTAGCAACCAATATTTCAACTGAATTATTTATTAGAAGTTCGATGAGATGTTGATAAATGGTTGAAAATAAAATAGTATACAAACCACGGTAGAAAGTTTAATTTCTGTCTCGAGATAAAGTCAAGAAATCAAACACTTTGCACCTGAGTATGTAATATACTATTATTTACAACCATATATGTAATGCTGTCATTACTAACGTCATTGAAGGTTAGGAAGTATCATATTGCGCACCTCTACTTCCCGCCCTCACTTCCCGCCCTCACTTCCCGCCCTCATTTCCCGCCCTCTAAAATTGTGATTGTTAATATTTAAAAAAAAAAAAAGATGATTGAATCAAATTTTTTAAATGTCAGATAAAGTCGGATCGATATTCAGTTCGCAAATAATAAATTGAGAAAAATGTCCTGGATTACAACTCGAATTGTATGCATTCTAACGGTTATAATGCCTATAATACATTACAATACTAAAATTAACATGATCTAAACTAAAACAAACTACTTATTGAAATTAATGGTTACATTTGAATTATTATAAGTGTTTATAGAAATATTTAGGCCAGTACTAGCACTGGCGTCTCCAACAGTTGTCTCTTTGGTCGACAAATTAATTTGCTGCTGAATGACTGAGGTTTGTGAACTACTTGCAACAGCTTCAGAAGACATGACACGTTGGGACAGCATAACAGAAAAGCAGAAGTAGGCAATTGCCACCGGCTGAACGAATATGAAATCCTAGACTTTCCACAACTGTAGGATATGAACCAGACCAATCACAGGCAATCTTAAGCGTGCGATATGAAATAGACTATAATTACTAGGGTCCGGATTTCTAGGCTTCTTGCTTTTTGTAAATAATAAAAGCAATCCACTTTTGACATCTAATGTGAACGATTTGAGGGTTATCATATTGACGTATGATGACAACCCGATGAACTGAAACAGACTTTTTTTTATTAATGTCCTAATTTATTTTACAAAATTAACCAACTGCTCAGAGAAACAGAAGGATGTTATTTATTAAGGCAAATCCATCTCACTTTAATAGCAAAATAAATCTGTCTGGGGCGAAAGTCAGACCCTTTCAGCGTAATTGATATCCTGCATTCTGAAACAATTTGATTGACGAATTGGTTAGGATGAGCAACCCAAGCGGGTAGGAAATTTATCGAGCCACTCGGATGATATCCAGGAACGATTGTGTCCAGGGGGGTGCTTGTCGAAATACGTCCATATTTTTTGGCATATATGAATTGTTGGTATGCAACGTGAGAGAATAATTATTATTGGTCAAAAATTAAACGCAAAGTGATTAAGCAAATCGAATATTCAAACAAAAAAATGAAATTTGAAGTAGAAATGTATTATCTCGCTGTAGTCGAGGCGTATGAATACCAGAAGGCTTACTACATTGAGATTTTTATTATTTTAACAAAATTGTAGGTCTGGACAAAGTAAATACTGCCAACTATATTTACTTAGCCATATTCAGTTTTAAATTAAAACAAGTTTTGAAATGTCAGCATAAAATCAGAATAAATATACCTACCGTCTTTGTGCTTTTTAGTAGGAAATTAGGAAATCTCGTGCAAAAGAAACGTCACTAACGTTAAGCGAGTTAAGTGCTTGACAAATTATTGGAAAAGGTATCTTTAGTTACTAGTAAGCAAAAGGGGAAAGTAGAAATGATTGGATGAAATCCAAAGAAAAGGTCGGCAATGGTCATTATCTGAGCAGTATTGATTGGAAACATGTTTTCTGATTTCGATTTGGTACTCAGTGACGGATTTAACTCACACACCACTGGGTAGTAAATTTTATACTTGACCTTATGAATTCCGTTTTTAATCTTAAAAGAATCACGTGACTATTGGCACCTTAAAAAAGTTAGATGACTTTAAAAATATCAGTCTAAAGGTAAAAACTGTCCGGTGACGTTAAGGATGATATTTTAACCTTAAAAATAGTCACGTTATTTAGTGTTGAAAACTAAAAAAACCGGTCACGTGACCTCTCAAATACGATTTTGTTCCGACGTTAAAAAAAGTGTCAATAGACGTTTAAAAAGAAATTGATGATTGAAAATCGTCACCAGACCAGTGACTTTAAAAATATCAGTTTAAACTAAAAAACGATTACGAGATCTTCAGAATCGGTTTTGACCTTCGAGCAAAAAGAATCAGAAGGTAGCAAATACCCCGTTTGTGCTTCTTCCTTACCTTTCCTAACTTCCGAAGTTAGTCGTAAAACAGTTTTGTTTATGTAACAGTTTGGTGGTATGTGAAGTTAGCTAAAAACCGCAAAAGTTTGTTGTTTTTGTTTGTTTTGCTTTCGGTAAATTAGTTGAATTATTATTGACGAGTGGATTTGTGAATAGTGGGCAACAGCAGATTGATTATCGTCACTGATTTTCTGACAGTTTACGGCCGCCATACTGAACGATTTTTGTCCCCCTCTTTGATTGCTATTGCTCCTTCCTGCTATATTTTTTTATTCATTGGTTTTGACATTAAAAAAGTTCACGTAATCTTTAAAATTAAATTTGATGATTAAAAATAGTCACGTGACCGTTTGCACCTTAAAAGAAGTCACGTGAAAAATAAATTTAACGAGTGAAAATCGTGACGCAAATGCGAATGCGTCATGTGACTTTGAAAAACATGAGTTTAAACTGCAAAACGGTCACGTGACTTTTCAAATAATATATATAACATTCAAAAAAGTGACGTTAACGATGGCATTTTAATTTTAAAAATAGTTTCGTGAGTTAATGTATCAGTTTAGACTAAAAAACGGTTTGTGACTTTAAAATTATCAGAGGTATTTACGAAAATTATACCTACTAATTATACCGTTTACCAAAATCGGTGTAACTTTTAAGGATCTGGTTCATTACGGTTGAATGAATTTTAGAACGCGATTGGTATTCCTATTTCTGATATGTCTTTGACATCTAGCATCATGATGTTCACTGTTGAAATGTTTTTTTAATATCGGCGTACTCTCCCTCCATCTCGCAAACAGAATATATTCCAATATCCATTTTAATTTAACAGGTCAATCTCATAAGCTAGCTAAACTGTGGAACAAACCGACAAACCGTCAACCATAAACTAATTTTTGGGGTTATGATTCTAAACTTTAACGGAAAATCTGTCAAAAGTCACTTTTTTCTAATTTACCGACGGAACTTCTCGATCCATAAATTATAAACCGGGTACATATATTCGGTATATGGGTAAAATTTCAGAACGGCAATAGTAGTTACCAAAAACAATTTTCGAACGCTCTAGGTTAAACAGGTATCTACCGGTAGAATATTCGTAAATGCCTCAGTTTAAACTGAAAAACGGTCACGGGACCATCCAAATAACATTTTGACATTTAAAACTGTCACGTCACATTAAAAAATATCAGCGTAAACCTAAAAACGGTCACGTGACCTTTACGATTCCGTTTTGACGTTAAAAAAGAGTCACTAGACCTTAAAAAAATAATTTGATGATTGAAAATGGCCACGTGATCATTTTCACCGTTAAAACAGTCACGTGACTTTAAAAACCTTCAAGTATTAACTTTAACAGTCAAGTAACACTTCAAATAATATTTTGACATTTAAAACGGCCATACTTTTTAAAACTAACTACATTTCGACTGAGCGTATCTCCGTTATTTAAGGAGCTACAAGCTGCAAAAGAGCTACAAAAAAAGTGTAAATAAGGAAAGTTCTAGAAAATTGTATCCTCTACAGGATTGTATTAAGGAGTTTTTGCTTTTAAAAGCATCCCTAAGGAGTTACAAAGCAAAAAGTGACTAAAAGTCCTAACCTAATTTTACGTAAATTGAAATAATGAATTACTCACGCTTGTTGTTAAAACTATCGTAAACTTCAAACTCTCCCGGCCAATCATTTATCACTTATTTGGGTTTCCATTATTAATTATTAATTGGTTATATATTATAAATTCCATTTGAACACAATTATCCAAAAATATTATTCTCAATAATAAACATGGATATCACACATTTTTGTCCCTCCTTTTACAGGTTACATCCGTATATGTTTCACTGTGTATGTCAGTTGGTTTTTGAACCTACTTTCATACAGATGGAGTTACATGCCTGTTGAAGCCAAAAAGCAGAAACACGTGTCGCCGGGTTATCATCCTTGTCCCTCTCTGGTTCACCTTTTTGCGGAATTGGCCAATAAACTCATTACATCCGCATACATTACACTCCATATTCTCAATAATGTTTGGAATTTCATTCCAATTTAAATCATACAAATAAATGCGTGGTTTAGTTTTAGTCCACAGTTAAACATGCAAAAAGGAAAAATTTTGCTTCGAATCTAAGATCAATCAAGTTTAGATTCCCTTAGTGATATTCAAAGTATACCAGGGAGCCTATTCTTGAAAGCAGGGAACGGAACTTTCAAGAGAAGTGTTGATAGAATGTGACAGAAGAAGCTGACAATAGCGGGTTCCTGTCACATTCTACAGGTCTTTCTCTTGACAATTCCCTTCCCTCGTTTCAAGAATACGCACCCAGGTGTCCAAGAGCACCCTGGACATAGGAGATTAACATGGGATAACGGTTTTGATTTTTTTGCGCCTGTACGGTTGATTTGATTGAAAAATCGTATTAATGAAAGTTGTAGTACCTATCACGGACTAGTTTTCTGTATTTTTTTCAGATCTCTAACTTGAGCCCTTTCGTCGTAAAACACGAACAAAAATGAGAAAATTTAAACTTTTGGCCTGCACTGTATAGGCGGTTGTCGGGCAACGGGTAAACAGGTCATTGTTGCCGGTACGGTTGCTCGACAACCGCTTCTACAGTGCAGGTAAAAAGTTAAAATGTTCGCATTTTTGTTCGTGTTTTACGACGAAGGGGCTCAAGTTAGAGATCTGAAAAAAATACAGAAAACTAGTCCGTGATAGGTACTACAACTTTCATTAATACGATTTTTCAATCAAATCAACCGTACAGGCGCAAAAAAATCAAAACCGTTTTCCCATGTTAATCTCCTATGTCCAGGGTGCTCTTGGACACCTGGGTGCGTATTCTTGAAACGAGGGAAGGGAATTGTCAAGAGAAAGACCTGTAGAATGTGACAGGAACCCGCTATTGTCAGCTTCTTCTGTCACATTCTATCAACACTTCTCTTGAGAATTCCGTCCCCTGCTTTCAAGAATAAGCCCCCTGGTATACTAAAAAGGGTAGCTTGTAATTAAAGCCATTCGACAAAATAGTCTAAATATAGAATTCAGTCAATAGTTACACTCGCTAAACAAACCACTAAAGGATATCGAGTGTGATAGCTGAGGTTGTGATAACAAAGCGTTAATGAACCGAAATTAGTCACGATATTCTTGCTGTGATTAATTAGGTTAGTGTTTGGCAAATAGCTGAGGTTTTCCCTTTACCGATTATTGAAAGACGATTAAACTCTGACTTTAATCGCATTTTGATTATATACGATTGTAGTACGTACTTCTTAGAGCAAGTTAAGATTATTTTGCCATGACAGAAAGTTCGTTTTCTCAAAAAATTATAAATTACTACACTCCTAAAAGCTGTCCACTGTCCATTTAAGTCCCTGTCATCAATCTCAAACAATACACTTTATATTTTGATCTGTGCCATCGGATAAATGTGTGGTCTATACATCAAGTCTTATAATTTATATTCCAGGAATGTTCATTAACCAAAGGTTTAACTTTGCTTAACAAAGCAATTTACCGAACTTTCAGTTAAAGTTGAAAAGTCTACTAAAGAAAGAGAGTTACACTAGCATTCTGTCCACCTCCGCCCTTTTAAAGATATAAATCGATATTTTATCCCCGACTATGCCCTACGTCCTTTCAATAGAGCAGCTCCACTTTTTTATTCAATGCAAATATGTGTGTACCAACCTTCGGAATGATTGAATTATTTCATCCAATCTTCTTGAAACTTATTTATTTAATATCAGATTGACATTATTGGAGTGTTATTTTCTTACAAATAAAAACAAAATTGATTTATCTCTATGGGAAATGAATATTAAATTACGGTTTTCCAAATCATTTTCAGAAGTTTGATTTTATCTGAATGTTGTTCCGAATAAAATTAAGTTTATCCTTGGCCGATAACAGCTCCGATGCTCGCTAAGCCCTCGGCCAATTTAGGTGATTGAATCTGACGATCTCATCTGAGAGAAAAAACCGGAGGAATTATTCCAAAATGGCCTAAAGCCAAAAATCGGGTCATCGATCCTTTTTAACAGCACACAATGGTGGAGAGAAGCGAATAATTCTTTTGTAATCTCTCCCTTTTAATGGCAATTTATAGCTATAAGCTGTAGTAGATAAATCTAATGTGACCCACCAGATTCTATAGCTATGGTTTGCAAACACTTATTCTGTGTTAAAATTTACAAATTCCAAAACTAAACTAACGAAAAACATCAAATTTTCCAGTACATATTCACGTTTCTATATCTAGTCTCTGAGTTTGGACGCTCGTTACGGTAATTTGCATTACAGTTCCAACCACACATTATGAAACAATCAATCATCGGGGTCTGTTTCGGTATGGCACATGGCAATTTAAATTAGCATTGAGCAGAATAATATCAGTTTAACAAACCGCTTCTAATTACCAATTTTCAAGGAACTGCGTTGAAATTAGAGGGGGCAAACTGCAGAACAGGACAACAGTTCTATGAGCAATTAGCAGCTGCTCAAAGTTTCAATTAGTAAGCATTTATGAATCAATCGTACCAATAATCTAGCCTGCTACTTCAATCATTCCCTGTTTAAATAAGTTGGCAAATCCTTGAGTTCGATAACCGGATGTTCCATTAGGTTAGTGTGCCTGATTGGTTTTATAGATTAACTTGATATTAAGTTCAGATTAATTTTATCGCTTCAAGTTGTTTGCAGCTGAATTTAGACAGCTTAATAAACTCTGTTTGATTGATTTCTGAATATCTATGTCGATTAAATATCCGACACAAAATTATTGCTAAAAGAATATTTTTTAGAATTAATTATCGCTTCCACTAGTAGTTTGTAATAAATTGACCTAAGAGAAAACACCTTAATATTCATGATGGCAGCCTAATTCCTCCAGAAGCAGGTCTCAGAATTTCGAAACTGCGGTTCTCTAAATTCCTAGGAGTTAATAAAACTCGTGTCGTCGCATAATTTTAAGCACTTAACGCGATATATTAGGGGCAATTTTATTACTTTATTTGTCGTCCTGGATGCTAAGGATAACACGTTCTTACAGCTGATTAAAACAGTTTGGTGCCCGGATTATGCTAATACTATTGACATACATGGATTAAAACAACAATCTTACAAGACGTTTCATAAGAAGATTTTGGTCTATATTTACATGACGAATTAAAACGACTTCTATAAAATACATGCAAGGCGAGAAAATAGGATATGCCAAGTGTTAAAAGACTGTATACTCCCTTGAGAAATACATGAGAAACTAAAAAGTAGGCAGATTCTCCAGCATTAGTATTTCAGCTATAGTTAATATTGTTCTGTAAAATTATACCGGTGTCATTTAATGGATGGTGTGTATTGTAAAAATATACGTCATACTTTCTGTTCAGTGACTTCCCTTATCTCACTCACTCCATTAGGAGTGATATCAAGACTTTTCATAGACTACTTCCAGAAGTAAAAAGTGCCTTATTACCTCTAAACGCTGTTTTTAGTAAACTTTTTGGTTCAATAACGCTCTTCTTGTTGGTTACTGTTGTCACATTTTAAAAAGGGTTTCAGATGCTTTAAGCATAAATCAGCCTAAATCATGTAAATAAAGATGAAAGTTTTAAAAAACAAACTAGGAAAATGGCTTTTATTTTCAACCAGGTATGTAATAACGTCATTTCTTATGTGTGAACCAGGTGGAAAGATGAAAATTACCTACTTTTACTTTCCACCCGTGTTAATGTCAATATGCGTTTTGTCATATCTTGGCTTACTTTTTACAGTTAAAAGACTGTCTGTTGCCACCTCTGCAACAATTCGCAGCTCTGATGATGAGTAACATCTGCGTCTTCAGAAATCCCCATGCTGAAGCACGAAGAGCACTTTAAGAAACGTTTCAGCTCAAAATATTAAAACACAATAGCACAATAATGACGTTGTCAAGATTGCAAACAAATCACCAGTCGCTTATTATGGTTGAAGTCATAACTACTCGTACCTATAATACCTTATTATTGTTAGAGACTATGAGCAATCAATATTTCAACTGAATTATTTATTAAAAGTTTTGATAATTGGTTGAAAATAAAATAGTATACAAACCACGGTGGAAATTTTAATTTCTCAAAAAATTGAAATCAAGCACTTTCCACCTGAGTATGTAATATACTATTACAACTGTGTATAAACTTTGATTGGTTGGTCATGTACTATGACTTCTGCAGAATATAAACTTAAAGCTTCCAAGAATTTAGATTACCTCTAGGACCATTTCGAAGGTTCTATAGACCTGTTAATGCTATTGGCAACCTTTTAAAAAGGTGCCACAGCTCTTAAACCTTCCTTAGACTTGTTTAAAATTGTCATGGGCCTTTAGCAACATTTTGAAAGTTCCATAGATCACTAAATACTATTGAGAACTTTCTAAAAAGTGCCAGAGTCTTCTACAAGTGTTTTAAATCTTCCCAGACTTGTTTAAAAGTGTCAGAGGCCTTTAGGAGCATTTTGAAAGTTCCATAGATCTCTAAATACTATTGAGAACCTTCTAAAAGTACCAGAAGCTTCTACAAGTGTCTTTCTCAAGAGGCCTCTCTAGAACCGTTTTAAATGTGCCAAAGACCCCTAAATGGTACTGACAACTTTTCAAAGTCTTTTACAACTGTTTTAAACTTTTCCAAAGCTGTTTTAAATTATCAGAGGCTTTTAGTACCATTTTGAAAGTTTCATAAACTTTTAAACGCTATTGAGAATCTTCTAAAAAGTGCCAAATGTCTCTACAAGTGTCTTAAATCTTCCCAGATTTGTTTTAAATTGTCAGAGACCTCTCTAGAACCGTTTTGAATATGCCAAAGACCCCTAAATGGTACTGACAACCTTCCAAAGTCTTTTACAACCGTTTTAAACTTTTCCAGAGCTGTTTTAAATCGTCAGAGGCCTCTAGGACTATTTTGAAAGTTCCATAGACCTCTAAGGGCTATTAAGAGCCTTCTAAAAAGTGCCAAAGGCCCCTACAAGTGTCTTACACCTTCTTCTAGAAATTGTTTTAAATTGTCAGATGCTTCTTAAGCCATGTGGAGGTGCCATAAATAATACTATTTCTATAAATAATACTGGAAACTTTCTAGAAATTGCCAAAGGATTCTACAAGTGTCTTAAACCTTCCAAGAATTGTTTTAATTTGTCAAATGCTTCTGGATCCTTCAACAAAGTGCCCGTGGCCTCTAAATGCTACTGACAACCTTCTAAAAAGTTGATTGGTTCGTCATATGCTATGTAATTTATTGTAATACTTGCTGGTTATTGTGACGTAACAGTCAGAAGTCACTGAACAGAACTACTTTTTCGGCTTCACACTTAGTTCTATAATTTTTATTTTTGTCATTGAAAATTCACTTTGCGGAACATATATTTATTTCAAACGTGTCAAAAAATCGGATAGAAACGTCAAGAAAGCTGAAGCCTAATTCTTGAAATTAGAGAACCGAATTTACAAGAGAAGTACTAGAAGTTGTTAGAATGTGTCAGACTGATTGACAATGGCAGATCTCTGTCATAGTCTGTATACGTTTGTCTCGGTAACTCGCTTTCTTGTTTTCGAAAATAGGCACATTCCTTCAGATTTATTTTTTTTGTTCTGTGTATCTTTGCGACAAATTTTTAATTTTAAAATCTTGATTTTAGGTTGTCATCAGACCTTCGTGAGCCGGCCTGGTGGTCCTATGAACGGAACATTCACGGGACCTGAATTCACAAACTATCGCGGTTTAACCCTTAGCTGCGTTTACACATTTCTGGGTGGTCCAGGTCAACGAGTTCAAATTACCTTCGACACGTTTCGTCTACGAGGTGCTCCACCAGAGTGAGTATTAGTGTTAAATGGACAGCTCCGTGCGCGCCTAAAAGATTGCCTATGGTTTAAATTGCATTCGAGTTGGTAGCATAATTCTTCTGTGTAGTTGGAAATAATTGGCTAGAGATATTTGTATATTATGATTTACAAATTCCTCAAATAAGCTTTTTAAAGATGCAAAAATTACGTTAACTGCTTGCGCACAAAAAATGTGTAGGAGGTTGTAGCATTCCAAAGAATATCTCACAGATAGTCAGGCAGCTAAATAATGCATTGGAGCTGTTGAAACCACTACTACTTGAAGCAACTTTTGTTTCAATGTTGAATTAAAAAAATTAAGTGACTTTAAAAGTTTGACAATGGCTATTAAATTCTAAATGACATGATAGTAAATTTAAAAGGTTTTATTTGCATTCACAACTTTGCATATAAATGTTATATCATGGTCACCCACCAGAGACGGACACTGACCCATAAGATTGCCAAGTCAGCTAAACGGAAATCGTGTTCCAATTACAAAACCATAGCTATAGTAAAATTGTGCAATCAAGCTGTGTCAGCATAGGCTAATATTATAAATTAGAGGTGTAGTGTAAAAATCGCGTCTATTAATATTAAACTTTTGCATAAGTAGTTAATAGTACCATTATTTTATTATTCCAATATAATTAAGTGATTTCTTGAAATAAATAATTTTTTTTAAAAAGTGCTTCATAAGAAGAAGAACCCAACAAATTGGCGCAGTCGCAGTAGGATTCGTAAACGTTGCTAGAACACGAGTATTCTAACTAGTAACGGCGGATTCCAATCCCTTAACGAAGAAAAGAACCTCAGACTCAGAAGTCAGAAGCAATCCGATCATCACTCGTGAAAACTACGTCCGGAAAGTCCAGTAGCAGCAGCGAGAACACGACGGAATGTTAATTTTTATGTAAGTAAAGAATCATCTCGATTTACTTTACAATTTTACATTTTTGTGTGAAACTGTTCGATTTTCCAAATATCGCATTTCCTTACACCAAACTATTAATACCCTATCCTATCTTTGGTTTAAGCTATAAGAAAGTAAACTTAAACTAAAAACAATTTTAATACTAGTTATAAAAAAAAATTATCTTAACATATCAAAATGCCAGATACAACAGCAACAGTTGTAGAAGTAGAACCTTACAAACTATCAGAAATTTTTTCAATTATTCCTGAATTTGATGGTGATCAAATCTTTCTAGGAAATTTTATTGATGCTTGTGATTGTGCTTTTAATATGGCTACAACACAACAGAAAGTTTTTCTTTTAATTCACATAAAAAATAAAATGAGAGGTAGAGCCGCTCAATTAATAAGTTCTAGAAATCCAGGAACTTATGCAGAACTTAAACATTTACTAAACTTACATTTTGGAGACTCAAGAGATCTCTCATCGCTAATTCAAGATTTACAAAGATTAAAACAATTGCCAAACGAATCACCCCTTACATTTTATAATCGACTTCAAGTATTAAATTCAAAATTACTTGCTAATATTCAAAAATCAGGCTTATCTAGACAACAAAAAGATGCTCAAACTAGTTTAATAGAAACTATGGCATTGAACGCTTTATTAACCGGTTTAGATTTTCGCTTAGGACAATTAATTCGTGCTAGTAATCCACAAACTTTATTAGAAGCTCAAAGCAGAATTCGAAGAGAACTTCAATTGTCTTATTTTGAACAACAAAAATCAAGTAGATTAACTCAAAATCCTAAACCACAAACCAAACCCAATTCGATTCCCAGATGTAACAATTGTGGCCGATCTGGTCATATTTCAAGTCAATGTAGACAAACATCAAATCAAAGACCTCCACAATTTAACCAATTTAACCATAATTTTCAAAGACCAGTTTTTGATCAAAGAACAAACTCTTCTCCTATGCAGCGACCTATTATTAATAATAATAATAATAACGCACACTCAAATCGACCAACTAATTTTACCCCTAATGAAAGTAATTTTCAACCTAGATCAAGTTCGTATCAACGTCCTTTTAATTCTAATGGAGCACAAAGAACTTTACATGTCCAATATGAAGATTTTCCTAATCAATCATTTAATGAACAAATTGAAACTGAAACGTTTCATCAACTCCCAAATAATGAATTGTACCAAATAAATGAAAATCTTGTTGACACATCATATTCCCATGAAACTGAAAGCAGTCAGGATTTTCAGATTGCTACGTCAAGCAACCATCCCCCAGAAAATTCTACAATCTCAAACCCAGTTTCACAAATCCAATCTCAACTTCAAACATTGAATTTCGACGACATGAACCCGAACATGAACTTCCCGGAACAACAGTTTCTTTAAGTCCACTACTAACAGTGAACTCAAAAAATCTTTATTATATTTACGACGCTTCGCAAACATTTAAATTACTTATTGATACCGGAGCAGGAATCTCAATATTTAAAGCAAACACAGTGAAAAATTATTCTCGTAGAAATCCCGAACATATAACAGTTCAAGGAATAACAGATCAAAAAATTTTAATTACTGAATCTGTTTGTATACCTTTTGTAGCTGGAAGTGATCATAAAGTTTATATCTACGATTTGGATATTGATTTTGATGGTATAATAGGTTTAGATTTTCTAGATCACTATAATTGTATTGTCGATTTAAAATCAAAACAACTTATTACAAATTTTAAAACTATTCCTTTACATAAAGTAACTAATGATTCAAGTAACAATTCAATTTCAAACTCTCCTTATCAAAGTCAAGAGAACAATTTTTGCAATAAAAAATGTAATAATAAAATTTCTATCGAAGGCCGAATCGAAAAAATATGCAAATTAAAATGCAATCTAGCTAATACAAGTGCAATTCTCTATGCCCAAGAAAAAGATAAGGTCCGATTACCTAACGCCTTAGTTAAAGTCAATGAACAAGGTGAATTTCTTACATCTGTTATAAATGCTAACGTAATTAATAAAACTGTCGAGTTTTCAGACATAATTATAGAACCATTTGTCCCGGAATGTAAGAACAACGAACTTGCTTATTCTTTGAATCCCGATAATTATACTGACCAACCACAAGACAGACACGCGCTAATAAAAAAGCAACTTAGAACAGATCATCTTAATGACGAAGAAAAATGTGCAATTACTGAACTTTGTCTTGAATTTTCCGATATATTCTATTTAGATGGCGACATTTTATCTTTCACTAGTGAGATAAAACACTCAATCGAAACTAATGGTGCCAGACCTGTATTTTCAAAATCTTATAGATACCCGCAAATTCATAAAGAGGAAGTAAAATCTCAAATTAATAAAATGCTTGATCAAGGTATTATTCGTCATTCTACATCTCCATGGTCTTCCCCTGTATGGGTTGTCCCAAAGAAGCTAGACGCTTCTGGAAAACAAAAGTGGCGAGTTGTAATAGACTACCGCAAACTTAACGAACTGACAGTTGACGACAAATACCCACTGCCAAATATTTCTGATTTACTAGACCAATTAGGTAAGTGTGAATATTTCACAACACTCGACCTTGCCTCTGGTTTTCACCAGATTGAAGTAGATCCTAAAGACATTTCAAAAACAGCTTTTTCAGTTGAAAATGGTCTTTACGAATTTGCTCGTATGCCATTCGGACTCAAGAATGCACCGTCCACTTTCCAACGCGTCATGGACAACATTCTTTTAGGCATTCAAAATGAACGATGTCTAGTTTACATGGATGACATTATTGTCTATTCACCAACTATTCACGAACACATTACCAGATTAACGGAAGTCTTTAAACGTCTACGTAACGCAAACTTAAAAATTCAACCAGACAAATGTGAATTTTTAACGAAAGAAGTAGCTTATCTTGGACACCTTATTACTCAACATGGTGTAAAACCCAATCCAGACAAAATTAAATGCATTGAAAAATTCCCAGTCCCTACTTCACCTAAAGAAATAAAATCATTCTTAGGTCTTTCCGGTTACTACCGACGATTCATCCCTAATTTCGCAAAGATTTCTAAACCATTAACTAAATTACTTCAAAAAGATGTTACTTTCCATTTTGATGAAGAATGTGTAAACTCTTTTAACACATTGAGAAAAGCTTTAACTTCAAATCCCATTTTGATTTATCCCAATTTTGACGAAACATTTTTGCTTACAACAGACGCAAGCTCCTTTGCGATAGGTGCTGTTTTATCCCAAGGTCCTGTTGGAAAAGGTTTACCAATTGCTTACGCCTCAAGAACTCTATGTAGTGCTGAAACAAAATATTCCACAATTGAAAGAGAACTCCTCGCAATTGTATGGGCAGTAAAACATTTTCGTCCATATCTTTTTGGTCGTAAATTCATTCTCATTACCGATCATCGTCCTTTAACATGGCTCTTTTCCATTAAAGACCCCGGAAGTCGCTTAGCACGTTGGCGTCTAAAGTTAGAGGAATATGATTATAAAATCGAATACAAACCCGGAAGAATCAATAACAACGCTGATGCATTATCAAGAATAAGAGTTAATCATTTTCAAGAATGTGTGAAATTTCACTCAAAAGTTCGAAATTTTGCTTTAAACGAAGAAGCTGGACCATCTATTAATAATGAAGATCCACCTTTTGAAGACAACAGTTTTATGAATGTCGAAGAAATAACTAACGAATACAATACATTTACGCATTTATATAAAACCACATCTATGAATGACTACTCAAAAATAGAAATATCTAATTTACAACTTTTAGATAAATCTCACAAAAACATCGTTACATTCTTTTGGCGAAATAAACTCGAAGAACTGCATGAGAAAATCATTGACGATATACTAGAAAAAGATTTCGACTTTCAATCTAAAACGATTAATATTGTTTCTAGTAAAAGTGTCAAAGATCGTAAATATTTGATAATACCACTACCTTACGATAATGACTCCGTAGTTCCAATTCTCTTTTTAACTTTATATAAAGATCGTGAAAAATTTGAACCTAATAAAACATATTGTATAGAAAATAATTTACAGTTACCTATAACTGAAATTCTATGTTTTATTTTGGCCGACAAAGATGTTCATTTGAAAATATGCCAAAATATTGTCAGAACCCCAGACGATGACCAAATTCCAATCATTTTGGAGCAATACCATAGTGGAAAAAACAACTTACATCGAGGTATAAATGAAACTATTAAGCGAATTAAAGAAAAATATAATTGGCCAGGTTTAACCAAGGATGTCGAAAAGTTAATTAAAAGTTGCGAAATTTGTCAAAAAGTGAAAATTTGTAGGAAAAATCTTAGTACACCTTTAGTCGTCACAGAGACACCAAAAACACCTTTTGAACGAATTAACATCGATCTGTTTGAATATCCTACTCGCAATTACGCACTGACCATTCGTGATGAATTAACAAAATTCACTCAAGCTTATCCTCTATCTGATAAGAAAGCTTCAAATGTTGCGAATACTTTATTAGTATTTTTCCAACACTATGGAACTCCTTTAAGAATACATTGTGATCGTGGCAGAGAATTTGATAACGTCCTCTTAAGAGACCTTTGCCGTCTTTTTGAAATAAAATTAACTTTTTCAAGCGTTAGTCATCCTCAATCTAACGGTTCGTTAGAAAGATTTCATGCTACATTAAATGAAATGATAAATATCCACAAAACAGAACATCCCGATGAACATGCTTTTAATATTCTTCCATATGCTGTAATTTCTTATAACAACACAAAAAATAAAACTCATGGTTTCAGTCCTTACGAATTATTATTCGGACATACGTCTATTAGACCTCCTGAAACACTTTACAATCAAAAAGAACTAATCTCAAAATACATTCGAGACCTAAATAATCGTATGGAACACTATTACAAAATAGCAAGATCAAGATCAATCGCGCAAAAAGAAAAAGCTAAGGTGAGATTCGATAATTTAATAACCAGAAATGTCCCTGAATATAAAGTAGGTGATAAAGTGTATGTAAAAGAATCTCAAATTAAAGACAAGTCCCATAATAAATTTAATGGTCCGTTCGAAATTATTGAAGTTTATGAAACATCAGCTAAAGTTAGAAATTTAGATACTAATTCACTTTCAAAAATAAACTTTGACAGAATGAAACCATTCTATGATTAGTTTTTCTTTCCAGATTCCTCGGAATTACATCGCAAGTCATCGCTCAATTCAACATATCACCAATTAATAATACGATAGGAATATTTTACCATGAAGCAGGTACAGTCAAAATATCAAATGACAAATGGACGCTTCTTGTATACAAAGACCTTCACGAGATTCGAAATACTATACGTGACAATAATAAGATACTCGATAAATTAATAACATTGTTTGACGATCCTTCACCTCGTATGACATCATTTAAAGTTGAAATTCAAACTCATGTTAGTCTTATCAGACAAACTGCAACATCAGTAGAACAAAAATATAAAAAAATTCTAGCTGATACAAACAATTACGCTTTTCGTAGTAAACGAGGTTTAGTCAATGGCATAGGTAGTATTTTTAAATCTATTACCGGAAACTTGGATTACGCTGATGGCGAATATTTTAATGAATGCATTAATAAAGTTACACGCGACGAACGTGAAATAGAACAATTACTTAAGAACCAAATATCGGTTACAAGTTCCGTTCTAAGAAACTTTAATTCTACTATTCAGCAATTTCAGATAGACGAGACAAATTTCAACGAAAACATTGTAACAATTCAGAATGCACTAAACAGAATTTCCGATGATGTAGCTTTTTATGAGGCACAAGTAAAAGTATTGAATTTTTGCCAATCATTAATGGAAAGCTATGTATTTTTGGAAAACTATCTTGATGATATTTTAAATGCCATCACTTTTGCTCGTTTAAGAATCTTGCACAGCTCAATAATCACTCCTATCGATTTAATCACTTCTCTCCAGGAAATTTCAAGAACTTTAACTAGAAATAATTTTCCCTTACCAACTTATACTTCAAGTGTTGCTAAGTATCTTGATATAATTGAGTTAGAAGCCTATCAATCCGAAAATCAAGTTGTATTCGTTCTTCTATACCCTTAGTAGAACCTGAAACCTATACACTTTATAAAACATTTCCCATCCCAATTTTGGATAATCGTACAGGTTTCTTTCACATTCTTCCAACAACGCAAAGATATATCGCGAGAGATGATGATTCTTTATTGTACGTATCACTTCAAAATTTAGAAAGCTGTAAAAACCTTCAGACAAGACTGAAAATTTGCTCAAACATACTCCAGTATCCAATTGACAGCGATGCTATATGTGAAGCACAACTGTTACGGCAACAGAAAATTCTTCCAAGGACATGCCAAACATCAATTCTAGCCGCTACAGACTACAACGTTCAAGAAATTGACTACAACTTATGGTTAGTAACAATCTCCGAACCACTACCTGTCACTGTAAGATGCGGAAACCGAAATCCAGAGTCGCAGATACTGAAGACGAATTCAATCATCAAACTCCAACCTAATTGCAATGCCTTCATTGGAAGTACCAGAATTCCATTCGAAATATCTCGTTCAAAACTTCAAAAACATTACATATCAAAGCCATCCTGTTAAGATCCCCTACGAATGCTGTAACCATTTACCAGAACGATACAATGTCCCTGATTTGAAGCCTCTAAAACTAAGCAAAATCAATTACGACGATTTAAGCGTGGCTCAACACAGATTAAACCAATACTCGGAAGAATTGGACAAAATCATTCAAGAACCTTTTGTTACTAAACATTATCATTGGTTTACCACCGCTTCAATTGTAATTATTGTATTAATTCTTGTTGTACTCATCTTATGCAAATGCAGGAAAAAGAAGTACCCTAAACTTTGCCTAACCGGAAACAGTGGACCACCGCCATCTCCAAGATCTGAACGCAGCGAGTTAAAACAAACCCAATGGAAGAAGCTATTACCAAGAAGAAGGACTAGTATCCACCCAGAATCCATCTTTTGATGAATCCTTGGAACTTCAAGCTAATCCATAAAAGTTGTTGCATGGCTACAACTTTTTCCTAAAAAGGGGAGCTGTTATATCATGGTCACCCACCAGAGACGGACACTGACCCATAAGATTGCCAAGTCAGCTAAACGGAAATCGTGTTCCAATTACAAAACCATAGCTATAGTAAAATTGTGCAATCAAGCTGTGTCAGCATAGGCTAATATTATAAATTAGAGGTGTAGTGTAAAAATCGCGTCTATTAATATTAAACTTTTGCATAAGTAGTTAATAGTACCATTATTTTATTATTCCAATATAATTAAGTGATTTCTTGAAATAAATAATTTTTTTTAAAAAGTGCTTTATAAGAAGAAGAACCCAACATATATATACAGGGTGTCTAAAAAGTCTGGAATATTGCAAATATCTCGAAAACTGCTGATTTTATTTTTCTCAAAATTTGCGTCTTGTTATAGTAAATAACAGCGCATGACGTGAGGGTGAAATGAGGTTCGCAAGTATACAAGGTCAGTCACAAAGTATACCAACTTTCTTAATTCAAACCTAACACACTGTATATTACTTCAGATTTTAAGAGTACTTATAAAGGCCAATTCAACGATATACGATTTTTATTTTTTTTTGATTTTTTTTTTTTTTTTTTTTTTTGATTTTTTTTTTTGATTTTTTTTTTTTGATTTTTTTTTTTGTACCTGCCTATAACAATGATAGGTGTAACAATGACAGCTAACGTTAATATAATGTTAAATTAATTGGCAAATTTTCCTATTACTTAAAATGGTGTTTTTGAGTGAGAAGGATACTTAAGATGTCAGTCTTTTTCTTCTCACTCAAAAACACCATTTTAAGTAATAGGAAAATTTGCCAATTAATTTAACATTATATTGACGTTAGCTGTCATTGTTACACCTATCATTGTTATAGGCAGGTACAAAAAAAAAAAATCAAAAAAAAAAAATCAAAAAAAAAAAAAAAAAAAAAAAATCAAAAAAAAAAATAAAAATCGTATATCGTTGAATTGGCCTTTATAAGTACTCTTAAAATCTGAAGTAATATACAGTGTGTTAGGTTTGAATTAAGAAAGTTGGTATACTTTGTGACTGACCCTGTATACTTGCGAACCTCATTTCACCCTCACGTCATGCGCTGTTATTTACTATAACAAGACGCAAATTTTGAGAAAAATAAAATCAGCAGTTTTCGAGATATTTGCAATATTCCAGACTTTTTAGACACCCTGTATATATATGCATTTCGACATATACACCTCCGACTCGCATAGTTTAACATTCGCACACGCCTCCAAAACGGAGGCGAATTCGAAAAATCGGAGGCCAATACGAATCGACCTTAATAGTTTCTCAGGATGTCTCTCTGGCCTCCTGGAGACCGTACGCAAAATTTATGTCGGAGGCCATTTTAGCAATACACATATACAGTTATACAATGCAGTTCACGAAAATTCCACCACGTGCCGTAGCGATCTCATACGTTTATACAAACGACACATGGCCTGTGCGGCATCAACTCCGCATAAAACACCGCTAACCCGACTCAAAAAAGCGGCAACACCGCGGCATTACTCACTGGAGGCCAGTTGATCGAGAGCATATACCAAATTTTGAAGTTGCATATAAGAGTGAGGGGGTTGGAGGCCAAACGATCGAGAGCACATAACCAATTTGAAGGCCACTTAACTTATATTAATATATACTGGGCGTCCTAACTAGTTTGCTATCTTATACAGAGTGTCGCACCAATATCGGCTTCATTAATTGAATGTGTGATCTTTTAAAAAGTTATGTCTCAAACTAAAGCTGAGTTGGCATACTCATTTAGAATATTTAGAGAGAGGCACTTTTATTCGTGTCGGAAGTAGAGATCAACTGGATGACTTAATTTTTTTAATTTTGTGCTATTCTGTCTATTATAAGTTTTCGATTTTGATTGATCTTGCGCTAACTTGGAAAATAACCAAAAATTTAAATATTTCCGACCTTCTTTTAAAACAGCAAAATTTCTAGTTATTTTGAACGACCTGAATCTCCAATTTTGGATTTTGGACGTTTAATAGCAAAGAGGGGTTCGAAAAAACCGTTTCTTATAAGATGAGATGCACAGATTGATTTTCAATAAAAGTAATTCCTTTATTAATTACAGAATGCAGGGTAAGAAATATTGTACTAGACGTTTTTGCATACAACCTAGTTTATTTAATAGCTGGGAACATTTTAGAACTTTAGTTGTGTCATATACAATAATAGGCCTGAACGGTATCTCAAAACACACGTTTAGAGATTTTTAAAATTTAATTCACAAACTTGCAAGCGTAATGTCTATTTTAATATTACATTTTATGGTGTTGCACCTTAGTTCGAACACTTCCACCATTAGAAGAATTGACTAGTAGGAGTGCAGTTTTTGAAAAGTAACTTATAAGAATAACCAACTTAAACTTATCTAACTAATTAGCTTTTACTAATTTAAAGTCTTAGTTCAAGCTTTCTAAGGGTTGTGAAAAATGTCAGTATTTTGTTGTACAAAAATGTCAGCCAAAAATGTAAAAATTTTCAAATGGACTGAAGTCATTTTTTACATTTTTACGTTCATTTAATTTGACAGTAATTGTGTACTAGGTTAAGAGCCAGTAAAATAAAAGTATAGTAATAAAAGTATACCATTCTTGAATGGAGTGCTATAAAAATGTAAGACAATATTGTTTGAATAGTATTTAGTAGCTAATATCAAAGAATAGCTATGTAACAAGAACAGACAGTTGAAAAGAGAAAACGAATTAGAGAGAGATGGACTCTTCCTACCAAAGTTTAATTGACAAGCGACTGATATCGGCTTTGGCCGTTGAATATCAGGAGTTTTATTGGTTGTTTATTCAAGTTGTTGAAAAACGTTGCCGTATCTCAGACCACATCAAATATTTGTTTTGAAACATCGGTTTAAAGTTAATAATAGTTAATAAGGACTGATATTTTCCAATGATTAATAGGCGAACTTAAAACACTTTGACTCAAAAGAAGTAAACAATGATTATAAGAAATTAGTTTATATTATATTTGATTCTGATAATTGGATGCCATTTTTATTTCAAAGAAAGAAACAACCGGCAACATGTTTCCTACCAAAGGGAACTCGAGGTCAGCCAAAAACATCACCCCAACATCAAAGGAATTATGTCCCTTCTCTATATGTTAGGCATTTCACATTTTTTTTGCATGTTGAATTTGTATTAGCGCCATCCGATGCAACAACAAATTACAATAAGCTACAAATAAAAACGTTTTAAGACAAGTTAATATACAGTGTGCTGTATATAAAATAAGTGTCGGTTGAAACAGGCTTTCCCAGAAAATTGTGGTATAGAAAATATTTGCTTTAAAATTGAACACCCTGTATACTAAAGTAATCATTCTTATATGTGGTACTCTGAAGATAAAATGTAAACATTTAATAATAAATACAGTTTTAAATTATTATGTTTTTAAACAAATTGTATGCACTAATTTGCCATAGCCTTTTTTATCGACCTATGTAGCAGTTTTTTTTATAAAAGGTTCGACAACCAATTTATAACTTTTATTTATTTTGAAGTGTGTTTACCCCTTACATAAATATGCCCAGTTTGCTAAAAGATGGCATGAGTTTTAAGCAATAGACAACATGCTCTACTAAAAGATGACATGGCCATCTTGCCAATAGATGACACTCGCAAAGTTACATTGGTACTCAGTTTCTTCCAAACATAGCTAATTCTCTCTCTCTCTCTCTCTCTTCACACTGATTTCCGGCTGCCATACTCTAAATAGTTTCATTGGGAATAACTTGTTTTTGGACATACTACTATACTGATTTACATTTTCTCAAATATTTTGACCCTTCGTCTGGGGGTTCATTTTTAAGTTTTTCAGACTTTTTATAGGTCGTCATCTATTGGTAGTTTTACCTTATTACATTTTGTGAATAGTTTTATTTCTTTATAAGAAGGATTAGTTATATGCTGTATTAAATTTAAATTTAAAGCAGACATTTTATTCCAAACTTTGTTAAAACATTTTTTACCCGAAAAGGATCACAAAAAGCATTTTGACATGGTGCAAAAGGCATTTTAAACACGGTGCTCGCTAGATGTGTCATTCATTTAACAATTAAAATAAAATAAATTTCTGCGGCACTCTGTAAAGTTGACCATGAATTCCACGGATTATAGTTATATGATGGTATTTTTAGGCACAATGCCTGATATTAGACAGTTATTGGTAAGGTTACGTTTTTAAACTTTTTCTTCATATTGGCACACGAATATAATGTATTAGACTCAGCAAATAGTTTTTGTCTACAAGCATCAAATAATAATGTATTTTTTTACTTTGGTATTAAGAAAATTACATTTGTGCCAAGTTGATTTTTTTGTAACCAATCAGTTGACAGACTGAAAATACGAATATTTTAGTTTATAGACTGAACAAATTATAGGCAAGGCTTTTTTACGGTAACATTTAAGTGACTTGGTTGTCAAACAAAAATAACAGGCATTTTTAATATACCGGGTGATTCCAAAGTTGGTGCTTTCCTTTCACCTGCGAATAGGGCTTCAAAAAATAAGGTTTTTTTTCCTTTGACGCTTTTTCGAAATATGAACAATAACGAAGATACAGGGTGTCAAAATTTTACTGAAAAAAAAAACAAAATAAAAAATAACTTAAATTTAATTTCAACTATAGGTTATTCTTTATCAACAGACATAAACATAAACAAAAGATTTCAGCCGCCTTTGAACTAAGTTTTAATAATTTGACATTTTAAATTAAAACAGCATTTAATTTTAGGCACGCATTAAGACGGTTTTTATTTTTTTACTCAAAAGCGGTGCGTCGTAGCATTTTTAGAATTGAACAAGGCATTCCATAAAACATTTTATGTTGAAAAAAAAATAGTAGGGTAATATTTTTTTTCGAAAATGTTTTTAAAAAATTATACGCGCGCCACTGGTAAACGCAAAAAAATTGTTGTTTCTTGGAAAATCTCCTTTCCACGTAGCTACTGACACCTACAAAATTTTGTTTAATTACTTCAAGTGGTTTGGCCAAAATCATTAAATTTTTATTTTTTCAGTGAAACTTTGACACCCTGTATCTTCGTTATTGTTCATATTTCGAAAGAGCGTCAAAGAAAAAAAAACTTTATTTTTTGAAGCAATATTCGCAGGTGAAAGGAAAGCACCAACTTTGGAATCACCCAGTATAAGCGTTATAAGTTAGAACGTTCTTTAATTTGCCACCCTAAAAACTATAATTTGTTTCGGCCAAAAAACTAGAATTTAAAGTTTTAAACAAACAATAGCAAAATTTCCTTTTTAACGACCTATTGAAAAATTGAGGACACTGAAAAATGACCCAACTCAATAAACATTGTTAAGTAAGGAATAAATCACGTATATAAAATAATAACAATAGTAATTTTAAATTCTCAATGACTGGTATTATAATTATAATGAGATAGTCTAGAAATGCAAGTCAAAGTGAACATAAATTAATAAACGATTTATAATTATATTGCAATGTTTGACAAAACTTGTTCAGCCATTTATTTTATCAATTTGCTTGAGTTAATGAATTATTAAAAAAGAAACAAAAATATTGATGTCATTATATTCAGTTATTGTCAGACATGTGTCTAATATTAGAATGAATAACGCAGAAACTATACGAGCAGTATATAATATAGGACACCAAAAACTATCTAATGTGGCTCCTATAGCGATCGAAAAAGAACGAAAATACGGCTGGACTGAATATTAAAATAAGTTTCCTGTTCCAAGAAATCTATTTTTAGCTGTCAAGGCCAAATCAGTCGGCAAACCAGACAGATAAAATGGGCAACTGTGTCGGTGACGCCTGCGTCGGTTCCACATGGCGCTGTATATTGCGCGGAGGCCAGTAAACCGCCGCATCGTGGAGGCCGGTTACATTTAAACCCATACCGTATATACAACTTTTTTCCTTATAGTTTTTCCTTACCCCTCTGCTGTGACCATGAAAGACCTTGAATTATGAAGCGTAATCATGCAAAATACACTCCTGTAACTATGGCGGTTATAGTGGAGGCTTGGGCGCCTGTGTTATGTATGGAGGCGACTAATATATATATATATATATATATATACAATCTTTATTCTCCAAAAGAAAAGGCCAAACCAAAGACCAAATTATTTAACAATAAAATGCGCAACTTTGCCTCCATTTAACTAAAGCTCTATCAACTATACTTTCTGAGATAGCAATGCTAATGCATCGAATTTGTAACACCCTGTATTTGTGCAGCTGCAATGTTTTTTTTAACAATCCAATACTTAATGAAGTTAAATTTTTTGATATTTTGATTATTTGAGCTTTTGTGCAGTTTTAAGTGCATATCGTGCAGCCCGAGCACCCTACTGTGACGTCACGCGGCTTATCACTTTGAGGAAACAAATTCAGCTGATTAAGCCATCTTGCATCTATTGTTATGTCAACTAAAGTTCGAATTTGTCACTTTGCTTTTGTTTTTATTTTGTTATGTCAAACAGATTCCCATGCAGCTAAAATAGTTATATTTTTAATTTTAATACAATATTTCAATTTTAGTTGAAAATTATACACTAAAATCAAGTAAATGTATATTTTTTGAAGGACATAGCGCCTGCTGGTCCAGGTAAGATTACAATGCCAATTTCATACTTAACCTATGTATTTAACCCTGCTGATGCATCATTACTACACATTTTTCTAGTCTGGATTTTTTAAAGTATAGTTCAAGTAACAAATTAGGCCTCTCTTACAGAAATGTATCTGGTATATGCTGAATACTTCACTACTTTTTCATGTGGGTGAGAAAGCATAACTTTTATGAAGAAATTGACTTAAACAAGGCTCAAATTACCCACCAAGAAGTACTAGATTAGAACAGTGCATAAAAGAGCAAGTTTTAATGTTAGTTAACTATTTTTACTGAAATTGACATTAAAATGAACAGCATTGCAGTTTTCATTACTGTTTTATGTTAACACAATAATCTCAACAATAATCACCATTATTCACTTTAGTAAATTGCATTGTTGAACGTCAAATCAATATGTATTATATTTAGTGTTATCTAAAAGCATGTTTAAAGTAATAGTAATAATGAGGTAGTTTGCAGTGAGTACAAATGATGAACTCAAGACACCGCTTGCATGATACATCTTATGAGTACTATGATTATAAAGCACACCTTTGTGTGGTTGCAGTGTTTTTAAAACCAAGTAAATTCTTCTGAATTTTTAGATAATTTCATTATTCAAGCTATTTCCTTTCTATAAATAATATCTCACACTCAGACAGGAATTAACATTAAGGTTGATTTGATTATTTTAATCAGAGTAATTTGGGTAGCTACAAAAAGTATCTTGTAAAACTGTGACAGTCCAAATTTTCTTTGTTTTATAATGTAACACCCTGTATATTACTGAATCTTGTTTTTTTATAAGCTATGTGATAATATCAGTTTTAATTTAAGCTGGGCAATTTTTTTTAAAACAAAAATTAGAAATGTTTTTTTTTATTTGACTATGCAGGGTAAAGCATAAATTTGTGGAAGATAAAATATTAGTATTTTTAAATAGAACAACATTTTTTAATATTTTTTAAATTCTACACTTAATTCTAAAACTTTTACACTATATACAGGGTGTTACAAATTCGTTGAGGCAACGTTGCGCATTTTACTGCTAAATAATTTGGAAAAAAAAATTCAAAAAATTTTATTATATCCGGAGTAATCTCCGGATGTAATGAAAAGTTTTTGAATTTTTTTTTAGGTATTCAGCTGAAATCGGTTAAAACACGTTGACGTTTTTATGTTCTTGTCGTAATATTATTTTCGTTGTTTCAGATATTCTCTCTTGGGGCTCTTGGTGAAGCGAGATGCATAAAAAGTCGTACAGGGGAACGCTAGAATTCTTATTTATTTTACTAATAAACTAAAGATTGGGGCGCGGGTTGTGTGTAGTTTTATTTGCTATTTCGATTTGCTGTTATGTCATACGCAGCATTGTTCTATCCACAATATTTGGCCGCATAATTTTTATATAATGTCCGACTAAATGGGTATGTATTAAAAGAATTGTAATTCCTTTAAATGTCAATCTACGCATGGCGAACTGAGTAACTGTGCAGAAGTTGACATTGGAATTGAACCGGATCAGCAATCAGTCATTAATATGTATCAAACGTACAATTTATTTTCCAACTGATTAACATCCTACAGCAAAATTAACTTTTTGTGTCTGCCCAGTTCCGATTTATATCGAAGAATCAACCTTATATCACAGTTTCTTCATATTTGTTAAAAAAACCCGACAGACCCTGGGTGGAAGGTGATCTATAGATCACCCCAAACACAGTCTTTATCTGATTAGCTCTAACTGAAAACCAAACTTGTTCGGCATGATTGGGTAGAAAATTACTGACAACCCTATGCAGGAGTTCTGTTTTTATATAAACTAATATACCACCACCACGTCCCTCACTACGGCCTCGTCTAATAAGTTTATATCCATTTATAAGTAAAAAATCATCAGCAATATTCGGGGTTAACCAAGTTTCAGTAATGCCAACAATATCAATGTTTTTCCCTAATATATAATCTCTGATCCCTATTTCCCTTAAAATACCAACTCGACAATCCCGCTTTACGTCTCCCTACTCCACTCTGTTGGAGCATTTCAATTAAATGTAAAAAACATCTGTATGTATGTAAATATTAGTGTATGTAGACATTATTGTCAATATTAAGTGTATTAACCAGAATTTTTATTTTTTTTTTCAAATGTATCATGGGCAGAAAGGCAACGCGGCCGATTGCCCTTTTTACTGTACCTTGTACTGTAAAATAAATATTATATATGTTATATCATGGTCACCCACCAGAGACGGACACTGACCCATAAGATTGCCAAGTCAGCTAAACGGAAATCGTGTTCCAATTACAAAACCATAGCTATAGCAAAATTGTGCAATCAAGCTGTGTCAGCATAGGCTAATATTATAAATTAGAGGTGTAGTGTAAAAATCGCGTCTATTAATATTAAACTTTTGCATAAGTAGTTAATAGTACCATTATTTTATTATTCCAATATAATTAAGTGATTTCTTGAAATAAATAATTTTTTTTTAAAAAGTGCTTCATAAGAAGAAGAACCCAACAAATTGGCGCAGTCGCAGTAGGATTCGTAAACGTTGCTAGAACACGAGTATTCTAACTAGTAACGGCGGATTCCAATCCCTTAACGAAGAAAAGAACCTCAGACTCAGAAGTCAGAAGCAATCCGATCATCACTCGTGAAAACTACGTCCGGAAAGTCCAGTAGCAGCAGCGAGAACACGACGGAATGTTAATTTTTATGTAAGTAAAGAATCATCTCGATTTACTTTACAATTTTACATTTTTGTGTGAAACTGTTCGATTTTCCAAATATCGCATTTCCTTACACCAAACTATTAATACCCTATCCTATCTTTGGTTTAAGCTATAAGAAAGTAAACTTAAACTAAAAACAATTTTAATACTAGTTATAAAAAAAAAAAATTATCTTAACATATCAAAATGCCAGATACAACAGCAACAGTTGTAGAAGTAGAACCTTACAAACTATCAGAAATTTTTTCAATTATTCCTGAATTTGATGGTGATCAAATCTTTCTAGGAAATTTTATTGATGCTTGTGATTGTGCTTTTAATATGGCTACAACACAACAGAAAGTTTTTCTTTTAATTCACATAAAAAATAAAATGAGAGGTAGAGCCGCTCAATTAATAAGTTCTAGAAATCCAGGAACTTATGCAGAACTTAAACATTTACTAAACTTACATTTTGGAGACTCAAGAGATCTCTCATCGCTAATTCAAGATTTACAAAGATTAAAACAATTGCCAAACGAATCACCCCTTACATTTTATAATCGACTTCAAGTATTAAATTCAAAATTACTTGCTAATATTCAAAAATCAGGCTTATCTAGACAACAAAAAGATGCTCAAACTAGTTTAATAGAAACTATGGCATTGAACGCTTTATTAACTGGTTTAGATTTTCGCTTAGGACAATTAATTCGTGCTAGTAATCCACAAACTTTATTAGAAGCTCAAAGCAGAATTCGAAGAGAACTTCAATTGTCTTATTTTGAACAACAAAAATCAAGTAGATTAACTCAAAATCCTAAACCACAAACCAAACCCAATTCGATTCCCAGATGTAACAATTGTGGCCGATCTGGTCATATTTCAAGTCAATGTAGACAAACATCAAATCAAAGACCTCCACAATTTAACCAATTTAACCATAATTTTCAAAGACCAGTTTTTGATCAAAGAACAAACTCTTCTCCTATGCAGCGACCTATTATTAATAATAATATTAATAACGCACACTCAAATCGACCAACTAATTTTACCCCTAATGAAAGTAATTTTCAACCTAGATCAAATTCGTATCAACGTCCTTTTAATTCTAATGGAGCACAAAGAACTTTACATGTCCAATATGAAGATTTTCCTAATCAATCATTTAATGAACAAATTGAAACTGAAACGTTTCATCAACTCCCAAATAATGAATTGTATCAAATAAATGAAAATCTTGTTGACACATCATCTTCCCATGAAACTGAAAGCAGTCAGGATTTTCAGATTGCTACGTCAAGCAACCATCCCCCAGAAAATTCTACAATCTCAAACCCAGTTTCACAAATCCAATCTCAACTTCAAACATTGAATTTCGACGACATGAACCCGAACATGAACTTCCCGGAACAACAGTTTCTTTAAGTCCACTACTAACAGTGAACTCAAAAAATCTTTATTATATTTACGACGCTTCGCAAACATTTAAATTACTTATTGATACCGGAGCAGGAATCTCAATATTTAAAGCAAACACAGTAAAAAATTATTCTCGTAGAAATCCCGAACATATAACAGTTCAAGGAATAACAGATCAAAAAATTTTAATTACTGAATCTGTTTGTATACCTTTTGTAGCTGGAAGTGATCATAAAGTTTATATCTACGATTTGGATATTGATTTTGATGGTATAATAGGTTTAGATTTTCTAGATCACTATAATTGTATTGTCGATTTAAAATCAAAACAACTTATTACAAATTTTAAAACTATTCCTTTACATAAAGTAACTAATGATTCAAGTAACAATTCAATTTCAAACTCTCCTTATCAAAGTCAAGAGAACAATTTTTGTAATAAAAAATGTAATAATAAAATTTCTATCGAAGGCCGAATCGAAAAAATATGCAAATTAAAATGCAATCTAGCTAATACAAGTGCAATTCTCTATGCCCAAGAAAAAGATAAGGTCCGATTACCTAACGCCTTAGTTAAAGTCAATGAACAAGGTGAATTTCTTACATCTGTTATAAATGCTAACGTAATTAATAAAACTGTCGAGTTTTCAGACATAATTATAGAACCATTTGTCCCGGAATGTAAGAACAACGAACTTGCTTATTCTTTGAATCCCGATAATTATACTGACCAACCACAAGACAGACACGCGCTAATAAAAAAGCAACTTAGAACAGATCATCTTAATGACGAAGAAAAATGTGCAATTACTGAACTTTGTCTTGAATTTTCCGATATATTCTATTTAGATGGCGACATCTTATCTTTCACTAGTGAGATAAAACACTCAATCGAAACTAATGGTGCCAGACCTGTATTTTCAAAATCTTATAGATACCCGCAAATTCATAAAGAGGAAGTAAAATCTCAAATTAATAAAATGCTTGATCAAGGTATTATTCGTCATTCTACATCTCCATGGTCTTCCCCTGTATGGGTTGTCCCAAAGAAGCTAGACGCTTCTGGAAAACAAAAGTGGCGAGTTGTAATAGACTACCGCAAACTTAACGAACTGACAGTTGACGACAAATACCCATTGCCAAATATTTCTGATTTACTAGACCAATTAGGTAAGTGTGAATATTTCACAACACTCGACCTTGCCTCTGGTTTTCACCAGATTGAAGTAGATCCTAAAGACATTTCAAAAACAGCTTTTTCAGTTGAAAATGGTCTTTACGAATTTGTTCGTATGCCATTCGGACTCAAGAATGCACCGTCCACTTTCCAACGCGTCATGGACAACATTCTTTTAGGCATTCAAAATGAACGATGTCTAGTTTACATGGATGACATTATTGTCTATTCACCAACTATTCACGAACACATTACCAGATTAACGGAAGTCTTTAAACGTCTACGTAACGCAAACTTAAAAATTCAACCAGACAAATGTGAATTTTTAAGGAAAGAAGTAGCTTATCTTGGACACCTTATTACTCAACATGGTGTAAAACCCAATCCAGACAAAATTAAATGCATTGAAAAATTCCCAGTCCCTACTTCACCTAAAGAAATAAAATCATTCTTAGGTCTTTCCGGTTACTACCGACGATTCATCCCTAATTTCGCAAAGATTTCTAAACCATTAACTAAATTACTTCAAAAAGATGTTACTTTCCATTTTGATGAAGAATGTGTAAACTCTTTTAACACATTGAGAAAAGCTTTAACTTCAAATCCCATTTTGATTTATCCCAATTTTGACGAAACATTTTTGCTTACAACAGACGCAAGCTCCTTTGCGATAGGTGCCGTTTTATCCCAAGGTCCTGTTGGAAAAGATTTACCAATTGCTTACGCCTCAAGAACTCTATGTAGTGCTGAAACAAAATATTCCACAATTGAAAGAGAACTCCTCGCAATTGTATGGGCAGTAAAACATTTTCGTCCATATCTTTTTGGTCGTAAATTCATTCTCATTACCGATCATCGTCCTTTAACATGGCTCTTTTCCATTAAAGACCCCGGAAGTCGCTTAGCACGTTGGCGTCTAAAGTTAGAGGAATATGATTATAAAATCGAATACAAACCCGGAAGAATCAATAACAACGCTGATGCATTATCAAGAATAAGAGTTAATCATTTTCAAGAATGTGTGAAATTTCACTCAAAAGTTCGAAATTTTGCTTTAAACGAAGAAGCTGGACCATCTATTAATAATGAAGATCCACCTTTTGAAGACAACAGTTTTATGAATGTCGAAGAAATAACTAACGAATACAATACATTTACGCATTTATATAAAACCACATCTATGAATGACTACTCAAAAATAGAAATATCTAATTTACAACTTTTAGATAAATCTCACAAAAACATCGTTACATTCTTTTGGCGAAATAAACTCGAAGAACTGCATGAGAAAATCATTGACGATATACTAGAAAAAGATTTCGACTTTCAATCTAAAACGATTAATATCGTTTCTAGTAAAAGTGTCAAAGATCGTAAATATTTCATAATACCACTACCTTACGATAATGACTCCGTAGTTCCAATTCTCTTTTTAACTTTATATAAAGATCGTGAAAAATTTGAACCTAATAAAACATATTGTATAGAAAATAATTTACAGTTACCTATAACTGAAATTCTATGTTTTATTTTGGCCGACAAAGATGTTCATTTGAAAATATGCCAAAATATTGTCAGAACCCCAGACGATGACCAAATTCCAATCATTTTGGAGCAATACCATAGTGGAAAAAACAACTTACATCGAGGTATAAATGAAACTATTAAGCGAATTAAAGAAAAATATAATTGGCCAGGTTTAACCAAGGATGTCGAAAAGTTAATTAAAAGTTGCGAAATTTGTCAAAAAGTGAAAATTTGTAGGAAAAATCTTAGTACACCTTTAGTCGTCACAGAGACACCAAAAACACCTTTTGAACGAATTAACATCGATCTGTTTGAATATCCTACTCGCAATTACGCACTGACCATTCGTGATGAATTAACAAAATTCACTCAAGCTTATCCTCTATCTGATAAGAAAGCTTCAAATGTTGCGAATACTTTATTAGTATTTTTCCAACACTATGGAACTCCTTTAAGAATACATTGTGATCGTGGCAGAGAATTTGATAACGTCCTCTTAAGAGACCTTTGCCGTCTTTTTGAAATAAAATTAACTTTTTCAAGCGTTAGTCATCCTCAATCTAACGGTTCGTTAGAAAGATTTCATGCTACATTAAATGAAATGATAAATATCCACAAAACAGAACATCCCGATGAACATGCTTTTAATATTCTTCCATATGCTGTAATTTCTTATAACAACACAAAAAATAAAACTCATGGTTTCAGTCCTTACGAATTATTATTCGGACATACGTCTATTAGACCTCCTGAAACACTTTACAATCAAAAAGAACTAATCTCAAAATACATTCGAGACCTAAATAATCGTATGGAACACTATTACAAAATAGCAAGATCAAGATCAATCGCGCAAAAAGAAAAAGCTAAGGTGAGATTCGATAATTTAATAACCAGAAATGTCCCTGAATATAAAGTAGGTGATAAAGTGTATGTAAAAGAATCTCAAATTAAAGACAAGTCCCATAATAAATTTAATGGTCCGTTCGAAATTATTGAAGTTTATGAAACATCAGCTAAAGTTAGAAATTTAGATACTAATTCACTTTCAAAAATAAACTTTGACAGAATGAAACCATTCTATGATTAGTTTTTCTTTCCAGATTCCTCGGAATTACATCGCAAGTCATCGCTCAATTCAACATATCACCAATTAATAATACGATAGGAATATTTTACCATGAAGCAGGTACAGTCAAAATATCAAATGACAAATGGACGCTTCTTGTATACAAAGACCTTCACGAGATTCGAAATACTATACGTGACAATAATAAGATACTCGATAAATTAATAACATTGTTTGACGATCCTTCACCTCGTATGACATCATTTAAAGTTGAAATTCAAACTCATGTTAGTCTTATCAGACAAACTGCAACATCAGTAGAACAAAAATATAAAGAAATTCTAGCTGATACAAACAATTACGCTTTTCGTAGTAAACGAGGTTTAGTCAATGGCATAGGTAGTATTTTTAAATCTATTACCGGAAACTTGGATTACGCTGATGGCGAATATTTTAATGAATGCATTAATAAAGTTACACGCGACGAACGTGAAATAGAACAATTACTTAAGAACCAAATATCGGTTACAAGTTCCGTTCTAAGAAACTTTAATTCTACTATTCAGCAATTTCAGATAGACGAGACAAATTTCAACGAAAACATTGTAACAATTCAGAATGCACTAAACAGAATTTCCGATGATGTAGCTTTTTATGAGGCACAAGTAAAAGTATTGAATTTTTGCCAATCATTAATGGAAAGCTATGTATTTTTGGAAAACTATCTTGATGATATTTTAAATGCCATCACTTTTGCTCGTTTAAGAATCTTGCACAGCTCAATAATCACTCCTATCGATTTAATCACTTCTCTCCAGGAAATTTCAAGAACTTTAACTAGAAATAATTTTCCCTTACCAACTTATACTTCAAGTGTTGCTAAGTATCTTGATATAATTGAGTTAGAAGCCTATCAATCCGAAAATCAAGTTGTATTCGTTCTTCTTATACCCTTAGTAGAACCTGAAACCTATACACTTTATAAAACATTTCCCATCCCAATTTTGGATAATCGTACAGGTTTCTTTCACATTCTTCCAACAACGCAAAGATATATCGCGAGAGATGATGATTCTTTATTGTACGTATCACTTCAAAATTTAGAAAGCTGTAAAAACCTTCAGACAAGACTGAAAATTTGCTCAAACATACTCCAGTATCCAATTGACAGCGATGCTATATGTGAAGCACAACTGTTACGGCAACAGAAAATTCTTCCAAGGACATGCCAAACATCAATTCTAGCCGCTACAGACTACAACGTTCAAGAAATTGACTACAACTTATGGTTAGTAACAATCTCCGAACCACTACCTGTCACTGTAAGATGCGGAAACCGAAATCCAGAGTCGCAGATACTGAAGACGAATTCAATCATCAAACTCCAACCTAATTGCAATGCCTTCATTGGAAGTACCAGAATCCATTCGAAATATCTCGTTCAAAACTTCAAAAACATGACATATCAAAGCCATCCTGTTAAGATCCCCTACGAATGCTGTAACCATTTACCAGAACGATACAATGTCCCTGATTTGAAGCCTTTAAAATTAAGCAAAATCAATTACGACGATTTAAGCGTGGCTCAACACAGATTAAACCAATACTCGGAAGAATTGGACAAAATCATTCAAGAACCTTTTGTTACTAAACATTATCATTGGTTTACCACCGCTTCAATTGTAATTATTGTATTAATTCTTGTTGTACTCATCTTATGCAAATGCAGGAAAAAGAAGTACCCTAAACTTTGCCTAACCGGAAACAGTGGACCACCGCCATCTCCAAGATCTGAACGCAGCGAGTTAAAACAAACCCAATGGAAGAAGCTATTACCAAGAAGAAGGACTAGTATCCACCCAGAACCATCTTTTGATGAATCCTTGGAACTTCAAGCTAATCCATAAAAGTTGTTGCATGGCTACAACTTTTTCCTAAAAAGGGGAGCTGTTATATCATGGTCACCCACCAGAGACGGACACTGACCCATAAGATTGCCAAGTCAGCTAAACGGAAATCGTGTTCCAATTACAAAACCATAGCTATAGCAAAATTGTGCAATCAAGCTGTGTCAGCATAGGCTAATATTATAAATTAGAGGTGTAGTGTAAAAATCGCGTCTATTAATATTAAACTTTTGCATAAGTAGTTAATAGTACCATTATTTTATTATTCCAATATAATTAAGTGATTTCTTGAAATAAATAATTTTTTTTTAAAAAGTGCTTCATAAGAAGAAGAACCCAACATATATATACCAGGTGTCCAAGAGCACCCTGGACATAGGAGATTAACATGGGAAAACGGTTTTGATTTTTTTGCGCGGTACGGTTTTTCTGTACGGTTCATTTGATTGAAAAATCGTAATAATGAAAGTTGTAGTACCTATCACGGACTAGTTTTCTATATTTTTTTCAGATCTTTAACTTGAGCCCTTTTGTCGTAAAACACGAACAAGAATGAGAAAATTGAAACCTTTAGCCTGCACTGTATAAGCGGTTGTCGAGCAACGGATAAACAGGTCATTGTTGCTGATAGGGTTGCTCGACAACCGCTTATACAGTGCTGGTAAAAAGTTTAAATTTTCGCATTTTTGTTCGTGTTTTACGACGAAAGGGCTCAAGTTAAAGATCTGAAAAAAATACAGAAAACTAGTCCGTAATAGGTACTACAACTTTCATTAATACGATTTTTCAATCAAATCAACCGTACTGGCGCAAAAAAATCTAAACCGTTTTCCCATGTTAATCTCCTATGTCCAGGGTGCTCTTGGACACCTGGTATACAGGGTAATTTAAATTCGACCCTCACCATTGGGATCTCGGAAACTATAAGAGATACGAGAAAGTTTAAATTGGGGCAAAGTTGCGCAATGTAAAGCTCAACCAAATGCAGTTTTAAAAATTTCGATTTTCCGAGTACTTCCGGAGATATCCGAAAAAAACTGAAAATTTGATTTTTTGTTTTTATTTATTTCTAATCTTATATATATATATATATATTCTCCAAAAGAAAAGGCTATCGGCCCTAGTGGCCTTTCTGCCCATAGTAATAACATCATTTAGAGATTAATAATATACACTATTTATAAGCTATCTATATGTATGTACAATTTCAATAATACAGTACTTATATCTAGAGTTAATGTATGTCTTGTTCTAATCTTATTTGAAGAGATATTCCAAAACTAAAAGCACCTTTTCATTGCCACTTTTTCTCAGCTATTCGATGATGGATTCAAATTTGCCACACGACGTTTCGTTTTTTGGCAGCCATCATCAACTTTCTTTTTTCTTATGGGCGCCATATTGGATTTTTAGCCCACCAAATAGTACGTTTTATTCTGATTTTAGTGATGTATAATAATTTATGATTTGCTTCATAAATAACAAAATAATTCAATAAAAACTATTTTTACTTTAGTTATTGGCTTTGAGTTAATGGGCCGTTTTATAAAATGTCATTATTTGACAGTACTTGTCAAACACGATAATTCGGACGATCATTAGAGCTTTTAGAGATTTTACCTTAGTTAGCTTTGTTAATAATGAGACGTTTTATGAAGATTACTTGGTAGTACTTGTCACACGCAATTGGCCTGAACATACTTAGTCACAAAGGTGTACACGTGACTTAAACCGGTTTATTCACTCGAAGAGCTTAGGCCACTCGCTACGCTTGTGGACCTAATTGTTCTTTTCGTGAATAAAAAATGGTTTAAGTCACTTGCTGTATAAATAACTATTAAATCACTCTGAATGACATTCGCCTATTTACAGATGTAAACAAACAAACATCAATGTTACATCTACGGGGCGCGGTGCAAATTTAATAGAACTGTAATTTTAGTTTTTTTTTTTAATATAAGAAGTCGAAATTTAATAAAATACTGTATAAGACACGTGACTTAAACCGGTTTATTCACTCGAATAAATATGAATGAATAAAAAATGGTTTGTCACTTACTGTATAAATAACTATAAACTTGCACTTAACATTTTCTGCGGGGGTTTCTTTTCTAGATACATTTTTAACTATGATTGACGCTCTAATGATCATCCGAATTATCGTGTTTGACAAGTACTGTCAAATAATGACATTTTTTAAAACGACCCATTAACTCAAAGCCAATAACTAAAGTAAAATTAGTTTTTATTTAATTATTTTGTCATTTATCAAGCAAATCATAAGTTATTATACATCACTAAAATAAAGAGAATAAAACGTACTATTTGGTGGGCTAAAAATCCAATATGGCGCCCATAAGAAAAAAGAAAGTTGATGATGACTGACAGAAAACGAAACGTCGTGTGGCAAATTTGTATCCATCATCGAATAGCTAGGAAAAAGTGGCAATGAAAAGATGCTTTTAGTTTTGGGATATCTCTTCAAATAAGGTTAGAAATAAATAAAAACAAAAAATCAAATTTTCAGGTTTTTTCGGATATCTTCGGAAGTACTCGGAAAATCAAAAATTTTAAAACAGCATTTGGTTGAGCTTTAAATTGCGCAACTTTGCCCCAATTTAAACTTTCTCGTATCTCTTATGGTTTCTGAGATCCCAATGGTGAGGGTCGAATTTGAATTACCCTGTATAATCTCTGATAATATTTATTTTTGCTAAAAGCGACCGAATATTTGTGTGCATTATTACAATATTTTACTTACATTTAATGCCATTGAAAAATGTGATGTGTTACTTAAGTATACGAATCAGTAAATAGGGATTTATTTGTTGCTTATGTTCATCATTGAGTGAATTTGAGCTTCGGTGGAGATTTTCACTACGGGGTCGCCATCATTCGCTCTCACTAACACACGTCCCATTTTGCACATTCCGATAACCATGATTCTTCAACTTACGTGCTTCAGAAAAGAGGATTGATATATATCCTTCGATTACCCTCATCCAGACCACATTCAAAAGATGACAGGTTGTAGTTCTTGCGCTTCAAATTCCATTAAGTCAGATTTCAGCTGGGGTGTCGCAAACTCCACCAAAACCGGCTTTCGCTGAAGCTCACTCCTCAGCGAGTGCACACTATAATCTGCAGTCCCGGCGACAAAGTTGAGCTTGGAGAAGACCTTTAAAACTTCATCGTTGCACTTCTCGCCACCCTCTTTTTTTAATTTTTTATCCTTATCCGCAGACTCCCTAACAGTAGCAAGTTCCCCCTCCAATAAAGTCAATCTAAGAGCAATATTTTTTTTTAGTGTTTTTTGAACTTTATCTACCAGATTGTTATTGAAATGAATTGAAGTTTCAAGCTCGTCCAGTCTTTTGATAAGAACAGTTATTACATCCCTATTTGACGGGCTATTCTTAGACAACTCAACGTTCTTGGCTTTAGACAAAGATCGCCGACTCTGAGAAGCGACAGGCTCCTCGTCAGAGTGGTCCGAATCCGATGATCATCCAGTTGAATCCGCAGCATCGTCCTCACGAAAGCTGTCAAGTCGCTCACTGCATACTAAACAAGTCCACTTGTCCAGCTTCGTTCTGTATGTTTTATATTCCTTATGACTCAACTTGGTACAGCCTCTATGTTACCATCCAGCGCAGTCTCCATGACACAAGATACTCTCTTGGTGATATTATTATTGCAATATTTGCATTTAACTAATTTGTGTTTACTTTTATTTCCTATGGTTTAGATAAAAAGAGTAAACACTCAGCAACTGGGTGCCAAGTAAACAGTGCCGAATAAATCCAAACAAACAGTTTTTATATTGAAATTCCTTCAACACAATTGCACCGATAACGGATATAACGCTTAGGAAAATGTGGCTATTTTCTTCCTTATCACAAGAGAACGATATAAGATTTCATTACGTCCGTAATCTTCGGCATTCGGCGCGTAGAAAAGTATAAAAATCACAAAAATAATAGTATATTCTATATTAACCCTGTATCGGTTTCGGTAACCATATGGATACACTAATTTTTGTACCCCCTAACGGGCCATGGTGCTTGAGAGCCTCATAAAATTATACTATTACCATAGCTATCTTAATACCTTTTCCCAAGGTCATATATAGTGTAACTGTTTTATAATACACCATATTTATCAAGTTACGTATTGTAACCATATGGTTCCAAAGTCCACTAAAAGCAAAATTGATAGTATGCAATGTCTTACTGAATATTTTTATCATTAAAACTACGGTTTACAAATCTTAAAAATATGTTATTTTTTGTTATGAAAACATATAAAACAATTTCTGTTTTCGGTAAGGCAGAGTCTGGTGTCACATTTGTGACACTTGATGCGACTTGTTCCCTTGGTACAAAATCTGCATCTTCCTTTCGTTGTGTGAACAGGCCAATGGGCATAACAATCACCTCTTGATGCAGTGTCAGGTCTTTCAACAACCGGATGTCTTATAGTTGGTACCGCAACTTCGGAAGTAGGGCGCCCTTTTCTGGATTCTTTGCAACGTGACAAACTTTTTGCAATTCGCAACCTAAATTGTTTGAGTGGCATGTGTTTCTGTTTCAGAACAGCACTGCAATCTGTTCTATACAACAACCAGGCATTTATTACGCATACATCCAAAAGATACATAAATATGGGAAAGTACCACCTCCTAGCTCTATGGGGAGTTTTGTAAAGACCCATCAAGGCATTAGCAGTATCCACCCCTCCCATATGTTCGTTATAGTTTTTCACAATTGCCGGACAGTCTACATCTATCTTTGCTTTAGCAGTTTTACTGTACCTTTTCACGGATTCCTTAGGTTCTATACCATATAAAGTGCTACCTAATAGAACCGCTTTATTGTCCACCCATTTTACTATGATTACGCCCTTGCCTTTGTCTGTCTTATAATCATATTGACCCCTTCCTTGCTTGAGTAATATTTTGTCTGTTTCGATTGGACATCCAGCAATTCTATTGCTGCGTAATGCTCCTAAACTGTATATATTCATGTTATTCTTCAAGTATGTGAAAAGTGGCAAACTAGCAAAGTAGTTATCAAAGAAGACAGTTGCTTTGTTTGCATCATGAAGGGACTTCGACAAGGCAATGACAATTCCAGCTCCAACACCCATGTCGCATTCAGATTGTGAGAATTCGTTTACTGTTCCCTTTAGTTCCCTGAATGTACCGGCACCTTGATATGGAATGAAATCTAAAATATAGCCCGAAACACCCGCAATAACAAAAAATTTGTACCCCCACTTATGAGGCTTATTTTTTATGTATTGCCTAAGATTTCCAGCCCGAGTCCCTATACAGTGCGTTTTTTTTAACGCGCAACATAGGATTTTACGTGTTAAATTTTTAAGCCCATGTTAGACCATTTTATTTTGGAACTGCAAGTCTATAACTTGACAGGTGTGTCTTTAGTACCCTGAAGCTTAAGCAAGTCTACCAATTTGGTCTAAAAAGTGATGAAAAACTGGAAAAAAAAACCTTTTTTTTCGAAAAGATTTTATCGTTTCATACTCCCTGTATGCATTGTTGTTTCTTGTTGTTTTTGATACTGGCAGGGCAGGTAGCAGGTAAAGTGACATATTTTGACTGCATCAAGCCCCGACATCTTTTGAACGTCAAAAGGGCATTTTATGATTGTTTGGAATACTGTTTGGCTTCAAACGGAGGTCACTTTGAACAATTCACTTATAAAAATACTTCTTTTGTTCTTAACTTTCTTGATATAAAGTTAATGATCACCCTGTTTTACTTTCTACGCCAAATTTTACCTGCTGCCTGCCGTGCCAGTATCAAAAACAACAATGCATACAGGGAGTATGAAACGATAAAACCTTTTCGAAAAAAGATGATTTTTTGCAAGATTTTTAACACTTTTTAGGCCGAATTGGTAAACTTACTTAAGCTTCAGGGTACGAAACAGCCACCCGTCAAGTTTTATACTTGTAGTTCCAAAATAACATGGTCTAACATGGGCTTAAAAATTTAACACGTGAAATCCTATGTTGCGCGTTAAAAAAAACGCACTGTATAGGAGATCATTGTTTCATCTATGGAATATTGATTTTCGGTATGGTGTCTCCGAAAATTTTGCCTCACTTTTTCAATAAATGGGCGAATCTTGAAATATCTATCTGTGGTATCTTCTGTTATATTATCGTTATTGTTGAAGTGAATGAGCCGTCTTAGACGTTTGAAGCGCTTCACTGGCATCAACTCTGCTATTTGCTCAATTCTAGTGTCACTTGCCCAATAATCTTCATAAGATGGCAGATTTATGACTCCCATAAAAAGCAATATAGAAAAAAAATCTGTAATTTCTTTAGGATTGGTGTTAAGGCCCCTACCCATTGCTTGGGTGTTGTAGATGTTAGTCTGATCAACAATATCATTTATTATATCTAATGATAGAAATTTTGTGACGTATTCTAGTGGGTCCAATACTTCACTATTACTAGAAGGCTCAAAAGTTGTATCTCTATTTATATGTGGAATGTCTTCTTTTGTCCAATTGTACGTCGTAGAAGGCGTTTTCTTTTTCCTTTTTGGAGTTGGTTCATCTTCTGGTTCTGACGGAATTTCGCACTCCGATTCAGATTCGTCGCTATCTAAAAATATAATAATATAAGGGAAATAGAGATACAATTCGGATTTACTGAAAAAGTTTACCTATTTGATGATTCCTATTTTGTAACAACTTTTTCCTAATTTTATCCAAAGTCATATTTTCCTCATCATCGGAAATATCAGAATCGTCTGAAACTGCAGGAGGGGGTGGTAACTTGCATTTACTGCGACTATAAAACGAGCATGAAGGTATTTCATCAAATTCATTCATATTCGCGAAACTGATATGATTTCCGAATTCTAAACATTATATCATAGGTAGGTAATATTGATTAAAATACCGGGCATTGTAACCAAATGGTTACATATACATTTTCGAACAAAAATATATCAAACTACACATATCTAAGCTATAACAATAACATCATAAGTTACCTGATACTCTTCAAAAGCTGTTGTATAAAATCAACAGTTTCGTTTATACCCTTTTGTCGTCAAGTTCACTATTATTCACTGGCTTATCACATAACCTAAGAAACACGCCGGTTTGAACTGCCAATTCCTTGGAACTAAACTTGTATTTGGCGCATGCGCAAAGTGTAGTATATGCCAACCAATAAAGTAAGACTGTAGCCACTCGGTTTCATTGCCTGGCGACGTTTGAACTACAAGGAACTCGGCTAAATGACTTTTGAAATCAATGTAACCATATGGTAACACCGTCTATTATACAATATAGTGACGGTTCGACAGTTGCCCGATACAGGATTAAGAGCGGAAAGTACATATTTGCCGCTTGCACATGAAAATTGCAGCTTGAGGCGAATCGGCAAAAGTACTTTCGGCTCGAAATATAGACTATATTTTTTCGACGACTGCTGTGGGGTGGAGTAGAAGGACAACTCACATCATTTTCGTCGTTCGAACTCATTGTCACCGATAAATCACTTTGACGGAATGGCTTTATTTCAAACAGGTATGTCAAGCGTTGTTATAGAAACGCCGAAAAAGTTGGTGAGTAGATTGTTAGTATAAAGGGAAAACGCTCTAGAGCAGAAAATGATTCACTTGCTGCTCTCACGCGGCGAATAACCACTTTCTGCTTTTTAAATATTTAAAATATTAATTTAAACTATCTCCCAGTAATTGGTACACTTTTGCCTTAAAACTAATTTTTTGGGCTGCAGACAACACCTTCATGTCTGCAGCAAGACTCTTTGCCCAGTGAACATCTGAGTCATCCTGGCCACTACATTGTTCCGCAAATTTCTTTACGGTGCTTGTTAATGACTGGCACATTTCTTCTTGGAGTGTTTTTTTTTAACCTTACTTCTCTGGAGGGAGGCGTCAGATTCCAATAATCTTTTTGGAGTGGGAGCTGTCGCTGTCACACTGTGTTCTGAGGGTTCTTCATTGTCGCCATTGTCGGATACCATCATATCTGCTTCCTCTAGAATTGTACTGGGTGTCACGACCCTCCTACTATGCTGCTACTACCCACAGAAACACGACACCCTCTGTACATTTGATATAGTTCTGCAGAATCAAAGTTTAAAAATGTAAAATCTAGTACCCAAATCATTTTTTTTTTTTCAATTACTTTCTGGATGCTATAAATGGGTCCAAAAAGGCCATAGCCTCAAAGTATGGCCAGTTGATGTTGTGGGTCCCTGAGCCAGATGGCAGTTCCCTCAATTCCTTCTTGAGGTGAGTGTATTTCTGTCTGAGTGATTTCCATTGTGTTTCACACTCATCCGCTAAAGAATTCTTTCACATTGTAAGCTTTCATTAATATTAATTTAATATCTGTACTTACTGGAACATTTTACATTGGAGGCAATTGTGTTCCCAGCCGCTTCTTTGGCCAGTTTTTGAAACGCACATCCTTCTTGTTATATAGCGCGGGAAAAAGCGACTCTTGCCCTATGAGCAATCCGTCATCCATACATAAATTCAAAATTCACAAGAAAAAACAAATATATCAAAAAATACATGTGTAATTGCGTCAAGCCAACAATGAAATGATTTCTCTTTGTGCCTTATCCAGGGTTGCCAACTCCAGAAATTCTAGTACCCTCAAATATTTTCAAATAACCCTAGAAAACCCTAGATAGGAGATTGTGACGTTAATGACAGTAGTCATTTGACTCATTTGTAGTGCTCGGGCTGATCTGTGAGGTAAATTTAGGAACGCGCCTACAATAATGTCAAGCTAACGGGTGTTCAATAATATTGTTATGGTCGTAGTTGGCTGTGGTTCTCTCTTTCTAGCATGAACGTAGGGCGGAGATAATGGTTAGATTAACAGCTGATTCTGATAATTGTTTACAACCTTATCTAAGACATACGTTTTTTGTGACAATTGTCATCCATAGGTCACCTGACCATAACAATTGAAGAGTCGGCGCGAACAACGTTGTAACTTACATTTTATAAATTTTTTAGGAAGGGCAAAAAACTGGTATATCTTTTATTTATACTTCAAAATGGAAAAACGTTGTGCGATCGTGAAAGTTACAACCTTCTTTTATGTTGTTGGCAAACACTTGACGCAATTTACCCATAGTTTAGGCTGTATAGCCTGTTACACACAAAATACGTGGAACAACGTTGTAACTGCGCTGCAACTTACAACGTTGTTCCATGTTTTTCCATTAGTTTCGTATTTTTCAATACGCAATCTGTGGTATTTAAAATAAAAAACGTGTACGGTTATTAGTATTTTTATTTTTAAGCTTGAGTATAGTAAAAAACAACTTACTGATGAAAAAACTAAATCTAATACAAAATGTAAATAAAATGAAAGTAGAGGTATACAAATTAATAGGCAAAATTAATTCATTCTGATAAAACCAAAATAGTCGGCGTCTTTGTTGAGCATGGGCGGCGTGAAAATAAAAAATATTGAGGGACTCTGTGCATAAACGCTTATTAATTGCTTACTCCAATGCAAACTATAAACACCGGACTGCACTGCCTTTGCCACCTGTGCGGAAGATAGGATTGTCTTAAGAAAGCATAGAAAGAAACTAAAAACAGATTTTAAGCCGCCGACCAATAAGAACTGTGGGGTGACCAATTAAACGGTCTTACGGTGCTTACGCGTAAAATTATTTGTGACACCTACTCGTCAAGTCCACGTTGACTCCTCGTAAATTACTATGAGGAACAATCACATACAAATTTGCTCGTTTTTTCCTATGCTTTATGTGGTGTGTTGATCGAACCCCGTATTTTGACCTGTCCCAACTGACTTCGTATAAACTATACCTAGTAATTATTAATAACAAAGACAAAACACAACAAATCATAAGCCTAAGTAAAAGTAATCCAAATCAACATGTACTTTTAAAACTTAGAAAAATAAAAAAAAATTGGTACGTTTCTGGAAGACATAAAATAAAAACTTAGGAAATTAGAACAACAAACCACATTTTTTTGAGTTAGATTTTAGTATCACAAGCTGCAATGGTTAGATTAACAGCTGATTCTGATAATTGTTTTGATCTTGATAATTGTTACTCGGATACGTATTCCTTTGACCACCTGGACCAAAATTGTTGACGACATTGTTCTAGCAATTGGTATCTGTTCAGGCGTCCTGGAGGTAAATTGCTAAGGTCCGCTTCTGGTATGCAAGTCAGCAGTCTTCCGACCACGAAGTGGGCGGAAGTTAAAGGATTTAGGTCGTTGGGATCAGCAGTCAAAGGGGAAATCGGACGTGAATTTAACAGTGAGAATATTGACACCAATTACGCGCTTTAGATGGTATTTACTGGATTTGATCCCAGCCTCCCAAAGGCCACCAAAATGAGGAGAATTGGTAGGAATAAATCGCCACTCTATATCGTCATTAGCACAGGATTTAATGATTTTTTGCTCATTATTTCGCAAGAATTCAGCGAGGTTCTTCAATTCCGCGTTGGCACCTAGAAGTTGGTTCCATTGTCAGAATATATCACGGAAGGCTTGCCTCGTCTGCTGATAAACCTTTTTAAAGCAAGAATAAAAGCATCGGTAGTCAAATCGTACCTCCATAATCCACACCGCACACTATACTACTGTAAATGGAAAATTTGCTTCTAAACGTCTTTTTGGTAAATCGCCCATGATGGGAAATAGTCCTTTCGGATTACACTTAAAACATGTTATGCATTCCCTAACTGTCCATGATATAGGCCACAACGTTTCACGAATAGTACTCAGTAGTAGTTGGGGTCCGGCATGTAATAATCTGAGGTGTTCATGTTTAAAAATCAATTTGCAAAGAGGATGAAATGATTAAGGGATGTTTTTTATCTTTATGAAACTCAGAATTTTCTAATCGGCCACCCACCTTTAACGATCCATTCTCATCAAGGAACGGATTTAAACTGAAAAGCTTGCTTTTTGAAGTCAATTCTTTTGCTTCTAATTTTATTTTAATTTCTTCTAGAAAAGAGTCATATTGAGATATTTTCACTAATTGTAAAAATGCCTTCGCAAGTTCACTGGCTGTCAAACTATCGCGCTCTCTATTTTGTTTATATTTACAATTTTTGACAAACCTGAGGACATATGCCATGCAACGTTTTAATCGAGACAAACTAGAAAATCTGGTGAAGTCTATAAGATAATTTTGATCTTTAGGGATCAATAAAGTGACTGTTTTCAGCTCAGGAAGATCGGTGGTGCAGATCACAGGATTAGGCCAATAGCTCTCATCACATTTCAGCCAGCTTGGCCCTTGCCACCACAAATCACAGTTTTGAATATCCTTTGGTGACATTCCTCGTGAGAGTATGTCAGCTGGATTATCTTTGGTTGATATATGCCTCCAAGAACAATCAGAGGTCAATTCCTGAATTTCCGCGACTCTGTTTCCCACGAATATTTTTAGAGTACTAGGAGGTTTTTTAAGCCATCCTAACACTATGGAAGAGTCACTCCAACAAACAACACGGTCTAACTTGATTCGTAAAGAATTCCTGATTTTATGCGCCAGTTGTGCAGCTATCAATGCGCCACATAATTCAAGCTTTGGAATTGTGATAATCTTGAGTGGTGCAACTTTAGTTTTTGAGCAAATTAGATGCACGTGTGTAACTCCGTTACGATCTTCCGATCTAATATATGCACAAGAACCGTATGCTTGTTGACTCGCGTCTGAGAAACAGTGGAATTCTATGGACTTACGATTTGTACAACTTACTTTGCGTGGAATGGAAATTTTGTTTAAAATTGGAATTTCGTTCTTAAAATTAAGCCATGATGTATGAATTGCAAGTGGAACGAATTCGTCCCATGATAGTTTTTCTAACCAAAGTTTTTGAAGTAGTATCTTGACAGATATGATACATGGACTCAACAGACCGAGAGGGTCAAATATTTGACTGACACAGGATAGAATCACGCGCTTAGAAACTCTACCGCATTTAGGAAATTCTCCTATATTGAAAATAAGTCTATCGTTAGCACTGGACCATGCAAGGCCTAACGTTTTTGTAGCGCTATCTGAATCGATTTGTAAAATTCCGGTAGAAGACATCTCGTTTAATGTGATACCTTTTATTATATCAGCGGAATTGGACTGCCATTTTCGAAGCTCAAAACCACCAGAAATTAACACTTGACATAATAGTCTTCCTAGTTCAGAGGCCTTCTCAATAGAGTCTGCTCCGAATAAGACGTCGTCCACGTAAAAATCATTTTTTATTATTTTGCTTATTTCGGGATAGGTATTTTGACAATCCAAACCGAGTTGGAAAAGACATCGTATAGCCAAAAATGCTGCACTGCTATATGTAACAGTTTGCAGTTCGTATCAATCGGTTGAGAAGAATCATATCTCCAAAGAATTATTTGAAGAGGAACTACTGTTCAGGGCTTATCAGTACCTGTCGGTACATTTTGGCAATATTGTCACGTTAAGGGGTAGCTCAGAGGAAGGAAACCACAGGTGTACCGGTAATCCACTTTTATTCAAGATGATTGATACAATGGTCTTACTCCCAGATTGCCAAGATGGCGAGGATCATGATGTATGGAGCGTCTGTAGGGGTTCGCGGAGGGCGCACGCTTACCGGGGGTGAATAGAACCCTAGACTAGTGTCCCAGGGCATTCACCACGCCGAATAAGACGCTTTGGTACTGTTAAAGGGAGATAAGCCTGTACGGCAACTAATGCTGCTCGCCCGTGCTATTTCCTTTGACAGGCTGATTTCCGGGTGCTTGCACTTGGTTACCAACTGCTCCACTAAAAGCTACACAGATGGTAAACCCAGACTGTCCCAGAGATCAGTCAGTGACTTCCCTCTGGGGAAGACCCCAGAGTTCGGTGATTAGTACGTGCTTTGAAGCTGTATTTATACCCACATCATGACCCCAATTCGCCGATCTTGTTTACATAAGTTTGGTATTGGGGGAGACCGAAGCAAATGCAGGTACGGAACATAGTGTAATTACTATGTTACAATATCAGAAGCTACCACACATGCATGTACCCTGAATCTTATCAAAATGGACAGGAGATCGTTTTGTATGGTAGGTCCAACCATTTGTAAATTGTTCATAGAAATTCCGGACGTTGTAGCGGCACTACAGTCAAAAAAAACGCGCAATTGGCATGTAATAAGCGGGCTGTTGATTATCAAAATTAGAGACCTTACGCATATGACCTAGCACTTCGTATTCACGCATAAATTTAACGTATTCGTTTTGTAGTGTTTCATTTCGATTGAGTTTTTTCTCTAATAACATAAAACGTTTCTCCGCTTGTGATTTCGAATCGTCTAATTTTGATAAAGAATCTTTGAGAGGAATCGTGACAACAAATCTACCATTTTCCCGTTTTGTATGGAGCTGAAAATGTTCTTCGCATAAAATTTCTTCTTGAGACCACAGCTTTCTAGTGGTGCACTCCTCCAGCGCCCAAAATTTAGCAAGCTGCGACTGAACATCGATTGTCTTAGTAAAAAAGCTGTTGGTATGCTCAATTGAAGCTTGCCCTAGCGGACCCGAAACTACCCAACCGAATACAGTTTTTTGTAAGACTGGAAGGCTACAACCCAGCTTAATTTGACCAATTAATAATGTATCCCAAAAGATATTAGCTCCAATAAGCATGTCAATTGTTCCTGGTTTGTAAAATGAAGGATCTGCAAGTAAAATATTTTCGGGGATTTTCATCATACTTCGATCAATTGAACAACTCGGCAACAATCCTGATATGCTATCAATAACTAAGCAATGTAAACTTGTTTTAAAATTATTATGTTGAGATTGGATGCTTACTTGACACTGAAACTTGATATTTGACATTACGTTATTTATTCCGGAAACAGCAATCGAAATTTGTTTAGTGTGTAAATTTAATCGACGACATAAATCTGTAGTAATAAAGTTTGACTGCGACGCTGAGTCCAAAATCGCACGAATAGTGTGGACCTGGTTGCGATCGTCTATGATTTGTAAGAGAACTGTAGACAACAAAGTTTGACCAACAGTTGCATCAGAACTAGTTAGTGACGTTAATATTTCAGCAGTATTTTGAGTATTATGACTGGGTTCAGAATTTCGATCGGATCTAGTTAGGTGCAAAAGCGTGTTATGACGCCCATTGCATTTACGACAATTTGACAGCCAGCAAACAGTATTCTTATGGCCATATCGCAAGCAATTTGTACAAAGATTTAACTGTTTTGACTTTTCCAGTCTACCGTCAGGAGACAGTTTTAAAAAATCGGGACAGTTACGAATGTAGTGATTGTCAGCTTTACATAGTGGACAATTTGATATAGGATTACCGGTAAAACGATTGTCTATTGCTTGCGTATTGTCACTGTTACTATTTGACTTGTTAACTAACAGAGTTCTAGTATTTTTATTCCTATTTGGAATAAGAGTTCTATTATCAGTTTGCTTTAGTTCTAAAGTCTCAAGTAGGTCAGCCTTTGATTTTAAAAATGTTTTGAGATCATCAAGGATAGGTGTCAATTTATTGGAAATAAATTCTTCCCAGTCGCGTGCAGTGGATATATCTAATTTCGAGGTAATAATGTATATTATAAGAGTATCCCAAGCCTCAGTAGGTTGATTTGAATGTTTAAGAGCTTTGAGATGTTTTGACAGAGAGTCTATAACACTACGGATTGATTCGGATGATCCTCTGCCGTAAATATACAGGGTGTCCCACGACGAAAGACATCGATTGATATTGGAAAAAGTATAAATAGGAGAGTTTTGAAAATTTGGCAGGATACTGATGTGGGCATGCCCAATCTAACTAAATTATTTTCAAGATGGTTGCACTTCCGTTTATACCGGAAGTCGATCACAACTTTCTTATTTTAAATAGAACACTCTATATATTATTACATATTTGGATTCCTCACAAAATTCTGATCAACTTTTGTGTACAATGCCCTATGCCTATTTCTAGCCGTTTTCGAAATATTTAATGTTTTTCCAAAAAAGTGACAGTTGCAACGCTCAACATATTTTTGTACTCTGTCAAAACCGTATTTCATTTTGCAATGAAACTTTGGGTTATTGTAAATAAAGGATCGTTTTATTAAACGGGGGTGCGTAATGACTCATTTGTATACAGGGTCGTCAAAAAAAAATCATAAACGTGCCACTAAAAAAAATAAAAAATTTCAAGTTTTTTAAATAGAACCCCACATTTTTTATGACGGAATCATTTTGAGCATTAAAAATTACTATACGTTTCAATTTACTTGCCTATACCTAAATCCAACCCATTTCGTTTTATTTGAGAATAAACATTTTTTATTATTAAAACTCCAGATTTCTTGAAAATTTCTCTCTCTAATTACGTGTGGATTTATGTCACACCAGTAGTGTGAATTATGTCTATTGAACATTCCATTTTTAGTGAATTTGGCATTGTCGCTCTAAATAATATTATTCAAAAACAATTCTTCTCCATAGTGACTAGTCAGCAAAAACTCACTAAAAACCACTGTCTTCGGAAAGTCGACCCCTTTTAAGTGTTGCACTAATTTAAATGAAAAAGGTTGAAATTTATGTTTCTTGAGGATCCTTTGAATTGAGCTTTTGGATATGCCTGATTCTACGGAAACTTGTCTTATTGACGAAGTTGAATTTGCAACAAAATAGCCCAAAATTACAATTTCTACATTTGTATTATTAAGGGTTGGTTTTGTTTTAATAACTTTGCTCTTCAAAGATCCCGTATTCTTAAAATGTACAATTATTTGCTTGACAGCTTTTGGTGATGGCTTTCGTTTTTCTGGATAACGAGCGGCAAATACCTCACATGTTCTACTCACACCTTTATCACATTCTCCGTAAATAATAAACAGATATAAGTAATCTTGGTTTGAATAACGTAACCACAACGGCGTATTTGCAGTTGTCAAAACACTCAAAACTAGTGATATTAACATGCTGTGCAGGTCTCCAATATCACCGTATGTCAAAACCATAACTAACTAGAATACCAGATAATCTCAACCGTGCAGCATAATAAAAAAATGTTTATTCTCAAATAAAACGAAATGGGTTGGATTTAGGTATAGGCAAGTAAATTGAAACGTTGTAACGCCTTTACGTACCGGTTCTGGTACGGTTTTTGCCACACCTAGGGGTAGGTGCTTCGAAACTCGGGCGCCACCTTAGTTTCATTTGGAGAAGCGTAACTAAGGAACTCGCTTCGTATACCTGGGGAGCTTTTACACAGTCGAAGACAGAGTTTACGTTTATCTGTAGGATAAACCATGTGTGTGGATGAAGGGAGTGGGACAAGAATGAGGAAACACAGGGTTGTCAGCAAAACTAAACAAGTCGAGTTAACCAGGAAAATAACAGATAACAATCATTCATATCCTTACTTATTTAAAAACTCTATCACAACAGAACAAACGGAGAACAACATAGCCTCGTGTTCAAATCAATAAACGGTACAGTCGGACCTGGAGATGGGTGATTGCGACATTCTTTGCCTTAAGACGGAAATTAAAATGAGAAGTCGGTTGACTTAATGTTTAATCGGAAGCGTTAATTCTTATATCTACTGGCTAGGAAAACGGAAACACGCAAACACACAACAGGAGAAAAAAAACTTTAAGGCACATTTATATAAAGTAGTTGCCCCGTTATGGTTATAAGTCTTTTCCGCAGTCTTTTATGCGGAGGGCAACCTTCCGGGCGGAGTTTGGCCAAAGCGGCCTTTAACCATGGTGGCCAAAGGTTTGGTCTGACGCCATACCTCGCCACCTCGTTAGCCAACTCGATTTCACTGGTAGGTGTTGGGATCATCTGTGGTGTAGCCGGCTGCGGTGGTTTTCTGGTTGGCTGTGGCGGTTTTCTGGTCGGCTGTGGCGGTTTTCTCGCCGGCACCACCACAATGTTGGACATAATTTTAATTTTCGGCCTTCGCGCAATTTTTGTCAAATCTCTGGCCTCCTGTCGGATCTTATTTAATCGAGCGTTGGCGGCTAAAATCTTTTGCTCATAATGCCCCTTGATACAAATTGGCTGGTCGGCCACCGGCGCACCAAGCGGTGGTTCGCCAGGTAAGCGTCTTTGCGAAGTCGGTATTCGGCAGGGCATCTATATAAAGAAAACCAAACGGACTATAAGCATTAGAAATTACAAAGTTTTGGCATTCGAACTGTCATCGGCACGTTTCAGGTCTTTAATGTGAATTCGTCGAAGTACTTTTCCATAAACGTCTTTCAAATTATATACAACGGGAGAAACAACTGTAGTAACGGTGTACGGTCCGGAATATTTTAGTGCCAACTTGGCAGCGAAACCTTTTTCAGCAGACGATAAGACTACTTCACGACGGAAAACTTTATCTCCCACGTGACATTTCCATGGGCGACGACGCAGGCTATAGTATTTACTTTGCACTGAAAAAGCTTTACCTAAGTGAAAACGGACAAGCTCCTGAATATCATACAGAGCTTTAGTGCGCTCATTATGAGCGGAAAAATCAGTCGGTTGTGGGTCACTATGTGTCGGGGAAGAAGAAGTTGCAACGGATGACGGTTTTAAACGGTACAGAGCTTTTGGAGGCTCTAAGTCCCTACCAAAATTTAAGAAAGCCGGGGAAAAACCTGTGGAATCATGTTTGGCGGTATTAATCGCAAAAAGCAAATCGGGTAAACGGACATCCCATTTTCGGTGGTCGGTTTCACAAAATTGAGCAATCATGGTTTTTAAAGTTTTATTTGTTCTTTCGACAAGATTAGCCTGGGGTGTATACGGAGGTGTAAAACGATGGGTTACCCCTAGATCTGAGAACAAATCTTTCAAAACATGACTAGTGAACTGGGTATCATTATCAGAAATGACTATGTTTGGACAGCCAAAACGAGTGACGATATTCTCGTAGAAAGATTGACTTACTGCTCGCGCGGTTGCTTTCCTAATGGCTCTACATTGCACCCACATGGTAAAACGATCCTGAAAGACTACCAGGTAATTATTACCTTTGGCGGACCGCGGTAACGGACCAACTAAATCAGTACTGACAGTTTCCCAAGGGCGGTTGTTTCGGGACGGTTGCGTAAATCCAGGAGCGGCTTGTTGAGAACTCTTGAAACGTTGACATGACGAACAGTTTCGTATATACTTGGCAATCTCCCTAAACATGCCGGGCCAATAATATCGCTTGGCTACTCTAACGGTTGTTTTCGCTATTCCTTTCTTAGCTTTGTACCAAGAGCATTCTTCAAAATCTTCCAGAAGGGTTACTTCTGCGCAAGATTGTTGCTCTAAATTTGTCGGTAACGGTTCTCGGGACAGCGCATCAGCTACTTTATTTAACACTCCTTTTTGGTACTTAATGTCAAAATCATATTGTTGAAGGTATACCAGGTGTCCAAGAGCACCCTGGACATAGGAGATTAACATGGGGAAACGGTTTTGATTTTTTTGCGCCTGTACGGTTGATTTGATTGAAAAATCGTAATAATGAAAGTTGTAGTACCTATCACGGACTAGTTTTCTGTGTTTTTTTCGGATCTCTAACTTGAGCCCTTTCGTCGTAAAACACGAACAAAAATGTGAAAATTTAAACTTTTGGCCTGCACTGTATAGGCGGTTGTCGGGCAACGGGTAAACAGATCATTGTTGCTGGTACGGTTATTATTCAATAACATATCATAAACATTTTAACACATTATCATAAAACTTTCCAACCATAAAATTGTTTCAGCAGATGGTCAAAGAACTACCCCTAAAAATGACATTAAATATTTAGGAATGACTATAGACAACAAAATGAAATTTACTAAACAGGTAAAAAATACAAGAACTGAACTCATTAAAAGAACAAAACATTTTAGATCACTAACTTACAAAAATAAAGGTATCAGTACCAAAACTGCGACACAAATTTACAAATCCATCTGTAGACCACTTATAGACTATGGAAACTGCTAATGGCAAACTCAACTCCGAAAACTAAATAACACATACAAACAACGGAACAGATTGCTCTAAGACTAATAACCAAAATTAGACACCCAGAAAACCCACTACACAACCCATCCAACCAACTTCTCTATGAACGTAATCAAAATAACTGACAGACTCGTACAACTCCAAAACAAATGGAAAAACAATCCACACAACTGGACTATAATTACTCCACTGTGCTTAACAAGACCAACTAGACAATCCCGTTACCTCTTTCCCGCATCCACCCTGTTGGAGCACTTCCAATAGAATTTTTTTTTTTTATCTATAATTGTAAATATTGATTAGAAATAAGATTGTAAATAACTAAAAATCTGTAAACATAGGCAGAAAGACCACGTGTGGTCGATAGCCTTTTTTTTCGTATGAAAAAATAAAGATTGTGTATCTATCTATCTATCTAAAAAATTAATACAAATCACAATAAATGTTCGTAATGCCCACCTCCTGTCTGTATGAATCCAATTAAAATTTCTTAGAAAAAACAAAGATTAAATTTTATTTAAATGTTTAAATATTATTTAAATATTTAAATTTTATTTAAAGAATAATCATAGCTGCGTTCTTGTAACTGCTCATCGGGATTGGTGTTTGCTAACGAATTTCCTGATGGTTCCCAATGTGATTGATGTAAAAATGTCTGCTGAAAACTTGGTTGGAAAGTTGTTGGGTGCAAATTTTTCAAACTTTCGGTTTTGTGCTGTTTGAGCTCGTGGCTGGAAGTTACAAGAGATTTCCGTGGCTTCCTGTGCAGGTCGGTTTTCATTTCTGATCAAAGTCTTATATTCGTACTCTGATACAAGGTTATAAATTTTGTTTTGTCATGTGACGCTGGTTGGTGAGAGAAGAGTGTGCTCGATCTCAGGAAGATCCACAGATTCCGAGTCAATGATAATGTCTTTAGGAGAATTCTGGGATTCGTCTACAGAAAGATTAGATCTTTGATTTCTCTCAGCAAAAAAGGGAACCATAAACGACATGATATCTTCAAATTTCCATTTTTTTTACTGGAACATTTGCTTGTCCGCTTCTGGTTTGCCTGTTTTTCAATGCCTTCCGAAATCCGTCTCTCAGTAAACCCCATCTTTTTTTACATTCTGAAACTAGAACAATTAATTAGAAAAAAATGGGAAAACCAAGTCTCAACCAAATAATTATTTCAGATATTAATTTTGATAGTGCTTATTTCGAGAAACGTGCTTTAGGAATTATTTATTTATTATTTCAGGTTTTTGGGACATGGAGATAGTTTTTCTTCATTAGCGTTCAGCTATAGACTAGGGGAAACTACGGTGAGAAGAATAATTTACGATACTTGTGAACAAATATGGACCATTTTGTCTCCTTTGGTAATGCCTAAGCCTACGAATGAACAGTGGACGAAAATAGAGGAGGGCTTCCGAACAAAGTGGAATTATCCAAATTGTATCGGAGCCTTGGACGGAAAACATATTGTGTTTGAAAAACCGCCAAACTCTGGATCACTATACTATAATTACAAGAAAGAGTTTAGTATTGTTTTAATGGCTTTGGATTCATAGCTGTCGACGTTGGAGCCTACGGTCGAAATAGTGATGGTGGGATATTTCGTTCTTTCCAACTAGGAAAAAGCCTTCAAACAAAAACGCTAAATATTCCTGAAGACAAATTTTTGCCTGAAACAAATATTGCTTTGCCAAATGTTTTTGTAGGAGATGAAGCATTCCCTTTATTGCCAAACCTTATGAGGCCATACCCTGGAGCTCAGGCAGCAAATGAAGAAGCAAAAAAATTTTATAACTATCGTCATAGCCGAGCTAGACGTGTCAGTGAACATGCCTTCGGAATAATGACTAAAAAGTTTCGTATTTTCTACAAAAAATTCAATATTTCACCGGAGCATCTTGATATAATTACTCTAGCATGTACTGCTTTACATAATTTCTTAAGAAACGATTCCTGTTTTTGGCAACCTGGAGAACTTGACAACGAAATATTGGTGGTAATTTCCAACGGGATGCCTTTGAGATAAGAGAACAATTTAAGCAATATTTTGTCTCTAATCAAGGAAGAGTGCCATGGCAAAATGAAAAAATTAATGTAGGGAGGATAAATTAAATACCTAGTTATACAGGGTGATTGATAGTTGATGGTAGGTATTAGTCGTTTAGGAAAGACTAGACATGTACATTTTTTGAAAACTTGGCTACCTAGGTTATGACTGCTGATCTAACGATCTAAAATATTTTCAAAGTTGTGACACTTTCGGTTATATCGGAAGTATAAATGTGTCATTTTGCTTTATTAGTTCAATAAAATGAACCTTTATTGACCATAGCTCAAAGTTTTAGCCAAAAGTAAGTAGGCATTTAGACACTATACAAAATTATGTTGAGCAAAGCAATTGTCATTTTTTACTGGTAACTTAATAAATATTTTGAAAATTAATACAGGTATAGGTATAGGACATTGTACATAAAAGTTGTTCAAAGTTCTCCGTAGAATCTAAATATGTAATATACTGGGTGTTTCATTTAAAATAAGAAAGCTATGGTCAACTTCCGGTATAACCGGAAGTGTTACAACTTTGAAAATATTTTAGATCGATAGAAGACTTATCATAACCTAAGTAACCAAATTTTCAAAAAATGTTGTGTTTTCCCTAAATGTCTAACCTACCATCGACTATCAATCACCGTGTATATCGTGTAAAATATTATAATTAAAATAAAAAAAATACTTACCGGACATTCCAGGTTTTTTCTGAATTTCCATCCACGCGTTTTCCTTTCGCATGTTGTCATGATAAAAACGATCTTTTGGATCATATAAAAAATTATAATGCCGAACACTTTCAATTAGCAGCTCGTCTGTCATTGTGGTAACGTGTTGTTGCTTGCTTTGTTACTGCTCAAATGGTCTCAGATTGTCGGACCTACCGGCAGTTTTTGCCCCTTGCGGTGGCGGGCCGGAGCGGTGGCGGGTCTGTGCGTGCTGGCCGGCCGGTGCCGACTCGATGGGCGCTTGCTTACGTGTTTAGGTACATATTAAAAATTGCCGGTCGGTCTGTGCCGATTCAGTGGGCGCCCTGCTTTAAGGCTCGCGCGCACTAGACCGGCCCGGCCCGCTACAGCCCGCACCGCTACGGAACGCGAATTTTGGTCTCCGCGCTCACTAGTCGGCAAAATGTTTCAATTTTTCCGGTCAGTATACAAATTTTGTTGGAGATGGACGTAAACATCATAGTTGTTAGTTTGCTCTGCGAAGAAGAGGAACGCAATCAAGAAAATGCTAAGAGAAAGCGAAAATGGGTTCACGAAATTTGCAGAAAAAGGAAGAGAGACGGTGAATTTGCAACTTTATTCCCGGATTTAATCACGCATCAGGAGAAATTTTTTCAGTATTTTAGAATGACACATGAAAAATTTCAGGAACTGTTATTCTTATTAAAAACTGATTTAACAAGGCAAAATACCAATTTTAGAAGCAGCATCCCACCCGAAGAACGATTAGCCGTAACTTTGCGGTAAGTTTTTGTTTTTAGCTAGGCATTTATTATAAATCCTATCCTAATGATTCAAAATAAAAGTTAATATGAATTAATTTTTATTAAATGCAAAGAAAAGAAAGTAGAACAAAAATACAAATGCAAGTAAGATTTATAAACAATAAACATAATAATATTTTTAAGTCATATCAAAATTAAAATCAGTTAGTTTATCAGTATCATTGGAATAATTTTGGAAGTTGGGCTGCGTAGGTGGCTGAGGCCCTTGCGGATAAGGAGTCTGAGATCCTTGCGGATAAGGTCTCTGAGATCCTTGCGGATGAGGTGTCTGAGATCCCTGCGGATAATTAGTGAAGTGGGAGGAGTTTTCATCTTGAAATCCAGAATGCGAAAACCCGTAAGAAGAAGAAGAAGGCTGTGGCGGTGCATTTACTTTCGGCTGAAGGCACTTGATTTCAGCTTCCTCTATTATTTTAAATACTTTGGATTTAACTTCTATCTGTATTTCAGGGGGAAAGGTCTCGGCAGTATCAGCCATTGCAATAAAAAACTGTCTTAGACCTTTTGGTTCTGTATTTACAGCAGGTTTTGTTGCCTGAGATTCCAAGTACTTTTCCAGCACGTTGGCTACTGTATCGTCTATGCTGAGATAATTAAAATAAAAATTATACAGCCATTGATACTTAGTTGTTAAAACATTTGAAAACAATGAAAATTTAACGATTAGACGAACTTACCTGTGAAGTTCAATCGTAATTATAGGAGGTGCCTTGTCCGAAGAGATCATATACTTTTTATACTTGTAGTAGTGCCTTTTGGACAATACATGTAGCTACCGATGGTGTAGTTTCAATACTAGTTACCGATGTAGGTGTTGATGGCTCTGATTCAACAAAATTATTGCCATCTTGTGTGTCATCATTACTCTCTTCTTCTTGGGAATGTGAGCTCAAGTTGGATTTTTGAATACGATCAGACAAAAATGGCTTTAAAAATGACAACTCCTGTTCGTATTTGTATGCTTTAATTTTGGAAGCAGCGTCTCCACTTTTCATTGTCTAAATTTTAGAGCTTTTCTAAAATTGTCCCATATTCTGTACCACCTTTGTTTGCATTCGGAAGCTGGAAAAAAATATACTTGATAGTCTGCGATCCGTGTAATATTAGTGGGTGTGTGTTTGTACTAATTTTAGCTCTTAAAATGGAAAAATATGCAAGTTTGAATATGTCAAAAAAATGTATTGTAAATTTATATTAAATCATTTTACTGCCTTTATCCTAATATATATTTTTTTGTTATAGGTTTCTAGCTACCGGCGACTCTTTCAAAACAATAGCCTTCAGTTACACAGACTTGGACACACCACGGTACGAGAGATTGTCCATTCAACCTGTTCGTCGATTTGGAAAGTCTTGCAACCTCTATACATGCCCACTCCCACAGAACAAATGTGGAAAAATATTGAAAAGGATTTTTCTGAAAAATGGCACTTTCCGAATTGCGTGGGTGCAATAAACGGCAAACATGTCGTAATTCAAGCTCCACCCAACACTGGATCGCTCTATTTTAACTACAAAAAAACTTTTAGCATAGTATTAATGGCGTTGGTGGAATCTTTTCAAACTCTACTATGGAAAAAGCTTTACTGCAAGGAAAACTGTCAATACCACCGAACAAAATTCTTCATGGTACTGATACTGCTTTCCCGCACGTAATTGTGGGTGACGAGGCATTTCCCTTGCACAATAATATAATGCGTCCCTATCCTGGGACCCAAACAGGAAATGATAAAGCAAAGACAATTTTTAATTATCGACTGAGTCGCGCACGAAGGCTCTCAGAAAATGTGTTTGGTATTTTAACCCAAAGGTTTAGGATCTATCAAAGACGGTTACAAATGTCCCCGGAGCACATAGATGATGTTATCTTAGCAACATGTTGCTTGCATAACTTCCTCAGGAACGATATACCCCAAATGAAATGTGGGAAAAAGAAAATAAAATAATTTGGATACCAACGCATCTACACTTCAAGAGCTGAGAAACATTGGCGGTAGGGCCACTGACGAAGCAATGCGCATTAGAGACGAATTTAAAAATTATTTTTACACTACAGGCACTGTAAACTGGCAGATGGACATGGTACAAAAGGGCTTTAGAAACCAATGTTAAAAATATCTGTAACTTTTTATAGTTTTAATATTTTTCTTTAGAATAATAAAACATTTTTTCTTTGCAATAACTTACCTGGTTGACATATCGCTTTCCCAATTTCCTTCCAACAATTATTTTATGTCTAGATTAGAGTAATTTTTATGACTTAAATCATATAGTTCGCTGTACTCGCTAACCAGCAAAATAAGCCTTTCTTCATCTATTTTATGACCTAATTACGTCTTTTTTGTCGAACAATCTAGCGCCCACTACTCCACGCTACGACGGAACGCAACGGACTATCGGCAAAAGAATTCTCACCCGAGATTTCCGTCGACGACCAGCCGCGACGTTGTCGATAAGTGCGCGCTGCTCGATATACGTACCAAGTAAAAATACATTCGCGTTCCGTAGCGGTGCGGGCTGTAGCGGGCCGGGCCGGTCTAGTGCGCGCGAGCCTTTATGTACGTAATTTGAGAATCGAGAACGGAAAGGACGGACACAGGCAAGCCTGAAGTGGTGGTCGGCAATTCCTGTTCGGTATTCATCGTAGACAGAAATTGGCTTTCGGTAAAAACGGAAAAACGGAAAATTCAGAAAAACAGTCCCTCACTCAAATCAGAAAAACGGTCCCTGCTCGGGCGCCAATTTGTAACGCCTTTACGTACCGGTTCTTGTACGGTTTTTGCCACACCTAGGGGTAGGTGCTTCGAAACTCGGGCGCCACCTTAGTTTTATTTGGAGAAGCGTAACTAAAGAGCTCGCTTCGTATACCTGGGGAGCTTTTACACAGTCGAAGACAGAGTTCACGTTTATCTGTAAATGGATGAAGGGAGTGGGACAAGAATGAGGAAACACAGGGTTGTCAGCAAAACTAAACAAGTCGTGTTAACCAGGAAAATAACAGTTAACAATCATTCATATCCTTACTTATTTAAAAACTCTATCACAACAGAACAAACGGAGAACAACATAGCCTCGTGTTCAAATCAATAAACGGTACAGTCGGACCTGGAGATCTCAACTAAATTAATACGGTAACTTTGAAACGGAAAACAAACGGACAACACAACCTAGTGTTCAGATCGGGGAACGGTTCGGAGAACTAAGACGGTTTCGAAACGGTTTTTTCCCAGCCAGGGTAAACAGACGGTTACGGCAAAGTTTACAGAATAAAATATAAGTTCCGTCACTCCTTGTCGGCACTTTGAAGTTCGGCGATCTTAATCGTGCCGACTGCCGGCAAACGCGTCAAAAGGACGTGCTTACTGCCTGGAAAACCGCAGGGGAAGACGGAGTAATAATGCGCACCAAAATTTTATTGGGGAAGGTGGAGTTAATTTTGGAATATCTGGGGTAAAAATTATTGGAAGAAAAAAATGAATGTTTTCGTATAGCATTAAACGAATTTAATAATTCTTATTAACTGAATGTGGTTAATGATTATTTAGGTTATGTTATGATTGCTAACATGCGCAATTAAAGAATTAAAACACTTATTCCGGAGAAAAAAATGGATAGATATGGTTGAATACATACCTTACTTCATCTACGGGACATCTAAAAAATGATAACCCAGTACCTCGTTTTGTAACACAACTTTCAACCGAACAAAATTCTACAGGCATTTTGCGCAAAATATTTGGTCCACCTAGTTAGATACGCCGATATTAACACTGCGCGTGCCGAAAATCCACTGTGTATGCTCGGGCGCTGGGACCGTAGGCCTGTGTGACCTGAGAGGGACGAGGAGCGCGGAAAAGGTAAACCGGCGCTTTGGCGAGAGTGACGGAACTTATATTGTATTCTGTAAACTTTGGTTACGGTATGATGACAGATTCGGACGGTACGAAAACTGTGCTCTGGGGGTACAGACGGGGTCAAAGAATCGGTATCAGCTTTCAAAAGGTCGACCATCGGAGTTGACCAGTTGGGGGTTAAAACGGCCGGAGCTGACAGTCCGAAGAAATCAGTTCGGAAAGACCTGGGTGAGATCAGGTTTGGTTACAGTATTTCGGAGCCGTGGCCTTCGAAGTTAACCGGCAGTGTTATAACATCCAGTACCGGCGGTCCGAAGGAAACGGTTCGGAAATACCTAGGCGATAGTGAGATTGTTGCCTCCGAAGTTGACCAGCAGTGTTATAACATCCGGTACTGGCAGTCCAGAGGAAACAACTCAAATCACCGGGAGGTTTTCGGAGTCGTGGCCCTCGAAGTTAACCAGCAGTGTTATAACATCCTGTACTGGCGGTCCGAAGGAAACGACTCTGAAATACCTTCACCTTCAAAGTGTAATACTTTATTCACTTTAGTCCGCCTCCTCTAGTCAGGACTCCCGAATAGTAAGACAACTCTTTACTTTGATAACCTAGTTTATTCTGTCCTAGTCATGTTTTACAATACATTCACCTGGCTCGCGCTTACTGCTGCCTCAGCGAGTTTTCAATTATCGCTATGTAACACTAATAACTAATAACCACAATATACAGGATGTCTGCCACATACTGCATCTCCCCCGGTTAATTGAAAGAATTTGCATTTCCTTAAAATGAAAATTCTTTCAAAGATCCCTTTCATGTGATATAATGTTTTAAAAATACTTAAATATACACCCAATAATCCAATTTAACTACAATTTTTATTAAACTTTGAAAGTATAAACTAAAATAAGTATATAAAAAAAAACTGTATATATAGAAAAAGATAGTTAGAGAGAAAAGAGGCCCCTTATCTAACTTACTCATAATATTATAACGTCCTATTGAATATATAACTTAGTTCTATTTTTGTGAACTACATGTTCCTTATTATCTTTCAAGACCACTACATTTGGAGTGTCTTCCTTAACAACGACGTAGGGACCCAGAAAGCAAGGCGTCATTAATTTATTACCGTCCTCGTTTTTAAGTAAAATCATATCCCCTGGCCTATACTCGATAGGGTTGACTCGTTTATCATATATCTCTTTTCGCTTTAATTTCGAATGTATTAAGTTGTTTTTGGCGTCCTCGTGAGCTCTTTGTAATCGATATTTTAGCTCAAGAGGGTAACTTTCAAAATTATAAATAGGCTCTACAATATCAGTCAAATTATTGGGAATTTTACACTCTCTGCCAAAAATTAGTTCGAAAGGTGTGTATTTTGTTTCAGTGTGGACCGTTGTGTTATATGAAAAACACCAATAGGGAACCCATGTACTCCATGTGTCATTTAAATTTTCGGTTTGAATTCTTAAGTACGCACCTAATACTTTGTGCGAATTTTCTAATGCCCCGATACTTTCGTGATGGTAAGCTGTAGAATTAATCTGTTTTATATTTAAAAGTGTGCATATTTCCTTTACGGTGGAAGATATAAATTCCGATCCCCTATCAGTAGCAATCTCCTGTGGAATCCCGTATCGTAAGATAAAGTTTTCCACAAAAGATCTTGCCACAGACACAGAATCCTTGTTTTTTAAAGGATATGCCTCAACAAATTTAGTAAGTTCACATTGGAGTGTGAGGATGTAATTGAACCCGTCTGAATCGGTTGGTAATGGTCCTACAATGTCCAAATACACCTTCTGAAATGAAAAATTGGCAGTAGGAGTAACTACCATAGGTTCTCTGATATAGTGATTAGAATATTTCTGTTTTTGACATTTGTCGCACTTTTTAACAAAGTTATTAACGTCTATGTCTAAACCCGACCAGAAATAATATCTCTTAATGTTGTTTATCATCCTGTTTATACCTGCGTGACCACTAGTGGGAAGTAAATGGAAATCATTTAAAATAATTCTTTTTTCGTCCATATCTATTACTTTCTTAACTCCTTTTATTACTAGTATACGGGGGCCCCTCCAATTTACTGTATTTTTTATTCCATTACCTATTTCTTTAATAAACTCCATACTCGTACTGTCTTTCAAAATAAACACTTATTTTTGCTTTATTACTTATTCCAATCAGATCCGTCAACATTTCGTCTCGCGCCAATGTTGATCCGGCTTTCTGATAATAAAACAAACTAGACTGTGATTTAACAAAATAAAAATTCCCAAAGTGTTCTGTCACGTATTTTTGTATAGATATTATTTGTGCTTGGGTCGCTATAATTAGTTCAACACCGATTTTTGGCGGTTTGAGAATTTCTACAATGTTCGGTTGATCAGGCCTAACATTTGCAGGATTATTCTTATCCCCTTCAATTTATTGTTCTTTTAAACCCTTAAACTGATTTCTAGTCATAACAGTCACTATATTATTGCTTAGACTTTTTAATTCCTCTGAAGTTAAATTAATCCTCGATAGAGCATCGGCAGTTACGTTTTCACTACCTCTTACGTATTCTATATAAAAATCGTACTCTTCCAGCCCCAAACGAAATTTTGTTAATCTACTCGAAGGGTCAGCTAAGCTAAATAAATACAAAAGAGGCTTATGGTCCGTTGGTATCTTAAATTTTCGACCATATAAATAAGGACGAAAATGTCTTACTGCCCAAAAAATCGCTAATAGTTCTTTATGCATAGTGGGCTAATTAATTTCTGCTTTGTTTAAACTTCTACTTGTATATGCTACCGGTTTATTATTTTTATTTGATAAAACTGCACCGATTGCAAAATTGGATGCATCAGTCTGAAGAATAAACTCATTTTGTTCAGAAAAATCGGGATAATCCAAAATTGGGTAGTTTGTTAGAGCGTTTTTTAACGTTTGAAAACATTCGTCGCATTCCACTGTCCATTCAAATCTTGCATACTTCCTACAGAGCTTGTTTAGGGGTACCGATAATTCCGCAAATTTTGGTATAAATTTCCGATAGTAGTTAGCAAAAGCTACAAACCGTTTTACCTCGTCAGAATTTTTTGGAGTTGGGTATTCCTTCAATGCGTGAATTTTATCTGGATCAGGCGATATCCCTTTTTCGCTAATGATATGGCCCAGATAAAGTATTTCTTTTTTTAAAAATTCGCATTTTAAAGGACTTAGTTTCAAGTTTACTTTTCGTAGTCGGTTAAAGACGTCTGTTGAAGATGTTCGCTCAAATTTCTCCCAAACACAATCAAGTCATCTAGGTAAACAAAGCATTTTTCGTAATTGAGACCTGCCATGGCAACTGTCATTAGCCTAGAAAATGCACTAGGGCTGATTTTTAACCCCATTGGAAGCCTTTTCATTTGCCACTGGCCGCGATCTGTTGTAAAAGCTGTAAATCTCCTACTTTGCTCGTCTAATTCAACCTGATAATAGCCTTGACTTAAATCTAAATGAGAAAAATAGAGAGCGCCTGCCAACGAATCTAAAATATCAACTACATTTGCTATAGGAAATTTAATGTCTACCAAAGTACGGTTTAAAAATCTGTAGTCCATCACAAGCCTAGAACGCTTCTCTCCCGTTGAATCATTCTTTTTTGGCACTAACAAGACCGCAGAAGACCACTCGCTTTGAGCACTTTCGATAATGTCGTTTTCAAGCATTTGCGAGACTTGATTATTTATTTCGTCTTTTTGGGTCTGCGCTAGCCTATAAGGTTTTACGTATACTGGTTGCGTATTTGGTTTAATCTGGATTGACTGTTTATAAATATTTGGGGGTATACTTCTGGGTTAGTATTTTTGTAACCATGCCGTGTATGTGCTCCCAGTTTTCTTTGGACAATGTCATAAGCTCTACCATGTTGTCTGCTGTTATGCTTCGGTCTACTTCGATTTCTGCCTGCCTTCTGTAGTCCGTCCACCTGTTGCACTCAAAAATAGTGTGTTCTGCCGTATCCAGTCTCTCGCAATACAAGCAGTTTCCGTCGGTTAACCTAACCTAACCTAACCTAACCTAACCTAACCTTTTTTTTTTTTTTTCTTTATAGAGGATTAGAGAATGCTTATCTATGCAGACCTAGCGCATTGATGTTCTGATGTTCTGGCGCCCTAGGTACTGTTGGACTCCGGCTACTAGGCCGACCAACTAAACTCCTTCCCTCTCTTCACCCTTGTTTCCTCCTGGGACCGTCGTGAGACATTGCACCAGTGGGGGGTGGAATGTCTGTGTTTTGTTTGTAGTTTCTTGTAGTTGCTTATCGTTTGTTGTGCTTTCTTGTAGTTCTTGAGTCATTGTCAGTTCACTCATCTACACAGTAGTGTGGGGGTGGCGATGTTAGTGCCGTCCCACTAAAAACCTCCGCTGGTGGGGGCGGAGCCCTCTACCACCCTTCCTGGAACCGCCTTTCGGCATTACTTCAGGGTATCATTTTTTGGGGTATCGCGTCTGTTTGTTCCCTTGTTTTTATTCTCCGCTAATTCCGGTTTCCGCATTTTTCTGCTCCGCTCTTTTTTCTTTTAATATTGATGCTGACAGACTTTTTATTTCTGCCAGATGTTCTCTCGATGTCAGAAGTAGTTTGGAGATATTATTTTCATTCAAATTGCCACACGTCTTGACGGTTTTTTGCCTGAGCGATGCCCAGCTTGGGCATTCAAGGAGAGTGTGTAGCGCGGTTTCTACGGTTGGTAATTCGCAGTAGTTACAGTATGGGTTTTCGCCTTTTCCTATTCTATGTAGGTATTCCCCGAAGTCCCCATGTCCCGTCATAAATTGGGTTAAAAAATGGTCCGTGTTTGACCATGTTGTTTGGCACCACTGTTCGGCGTTCCTTATAAATGTCTTTGTGTGTCCCTGATAATTTTCCCATTCCAACTGCCATTGTGTGTTTCTCTGTTTTCTCGCTTCCTTTCTGTAACTGTTTCCGTTCTGGTAGACTTCCCTTCTTTCTTGTACCAGTAACTTAATTGGAGCTATTTTGCTTATAACTAAGATGGCTGTCGTAGGGGCTGTACGGTACGCTGCGGTTATTCTCAGGGCGGCTTGTCGATTTATGTTTTCAAGCAGGTTTTCGTAGTATTTGTATTTTAGGATGTTTTGCCAGATTTGACATCCGTACGTGATGATGGATATAGCGGTTGTCATTAGCATCCGTCTGCTTCCGTATTTTGGGCCCCCCTCGTTGCGTGTGATGCCGGTCAGTCTGTTTAAGGCATTTTTTGCTTTTACCGTTGTGTTTCTTATGTGTGTTTTCAAGTGGAAGTCTTTGTCGATGTACAGGGTGGGCAAATAAGCGAGGTAAGCGGCTGTACCTCCGAAACTAATGATCGTAGAGAGTTACGGTAAAAAAATTTATAGGTTAAGTAGGCAAGGGAAAATGCAGGAAATTATTTTCAAGTTTCCAAGATGGCTACCAGAGGGCGTTTGCGCCATCTTGAATTACATAAAGTTACGTTTCTTGTGATTTTCCCCAATGAATGTAACAAAAAAGTATTTGCGTTTTAATGTTAACTTAAAGTCGAACATTTTTTGAAAAAAACATTTTTCTCTATCTTTCGAAATAAAGTGGTGGGGGGTATTTGAATGTTGTTTTAAATAAATGCCTGTAACTGCGAAACGTCTTTAATACATTTGGATAAATTTGGTATCATTGAAAAGAGCATTTCTTGGGCTTTTAGGTTTCTTCTGATAATGACAGTTGTGACCTAAACGGCCGCCGATAGAGGGCGTTATTTGATATTATAACCAAAATAATGGATTTTCTCAAAAAATTTAAATGCAATGATATGACTTTTTGTAGACTAGAAAATAGACAAATGACAAAAAAAAAATAAAAAAAAAAAAAATATTAAGATGCGGTTTGCGCAGGCTTATTGGTTAGTTGTGCGTTTAATTCGTATGTTATGTAATTATGTCCGCTGTGGCTATCTATTTCTTGTACTACTCTCCATTCGGCAATTTGGTGTCTCAGCTTTGTTGATGCAGCTGTAACGTCAATTACTGAGTTTCCGTTTGCATTTGAAAAAGTGTATGCATTTCCTGCATTAATTGGTGCTAAGTTAAGTGCTATCAGGTATTCCTCGAGAATCGTTCCCCTTGAGTTTTGAGTTGGTGATCCAAACAGAGTCGATTTTGCGTTTAGGTCTCCTGCTAGTAAAATTTCTTTGTCAGCGCTGTTTATATAAACTTGTAGGTCCTCTAGATATTTTTCAAAGTCCTCTCTGGTTTTATTTGGAGAAAAGTAGCACGAAATAGCTATGAATTGGTCGAGTTCTAGTGCGATGAATCCATGCCCTTTGTTTATTTTGCTGAATGCTAGAGAGGGTGCCGTCCAGATGAAACAGTCGTTGTATAATGTTTTTTTTTTAGTGTGTGTTGGTTCTTGTCCCAAAATTAAGTCTATTTTGTTCTCGTACTTAAACTGTGTCAGGAGGTCTCGTGCGCAGTGTTTTCTGTCTATATTTATCTGTAGTATTTTTATTAGTCTCTCGTTTTTATTTGGTCTGTGCGTATGCTTTATTTTTTTTTTATATCATTGTCCGCTTTTGCCTCTGTGTTAAAAGTGCTTCCTTGTATTGCGGGCAGGAAAAGCTGTATGTTTTATGGTAACTATCTTTGCAGTTTAGACATTTTGGACGTTCCTTACAGTCTTTGGCCACATGCTCCTTGGAGGTGCAGTTAAGACATGCTCGCTCTCGTCTTTCATTTGTGCAATTTTTTGTTAGGTGACCATATTTATAGCAGTTGTAACATATCATTGGATTGTTCACTTCCTCCACTCTGCACAAGTTCCAGCCTATTCTTACTTTTTTGAGTTCTATCAAAGTGTTTGCTTGGTCTGTTGTCAGTTTGGCGAAGGCGTACAGCAGGTTGTTATTGTTTGGTTTTTCCGCCATTCTTATTTCGACTTCGGTTTCCGAGATCTTGAGGGCAGTTGTTAGGGCCTCGGCCACTTCGTCCTTTTGCGTCATGGAGTTTATGTCTTTTATAAAAACTGTCTTCAGGTGTTTGTCTAATAGGACTTCCATGTTTGGTTCCGCATGTGCTTTGATTGCCGCAAGAAACTTGTTTTCTTCTTGTGTATCCCCAGAAAATTTTATTTTTATTTCGTTTTTGTTGTCGTGGATTATATTTTTCACTTTTATATTCATGTCGTTGATGTTTATATTCTTTTTCAGGTTGCCTAGCACTTCTGAATATTTTTGTGTGGCGACTCCTTTTATGGTGATTGTTTCCGATCTGTTTTTTCTTTGGACTTTAGTCCAGATTGGGGGTTCATCAGTCTCTGTGTTTGCGGTTGAGGTTCCGGATTCGGCAGCAGTTTGTCTGGGAGCTTCTGGTTTGGGACGTCTTATGTCGCTGGAGTAGATTATTACTGTCATGTCCAGGTGTTGTACGATTTTCTCAGTTAGCCTTCTGATTTTAACGATGTCCGTGTCAGTAGTGTTGAGAAGTGTCATTAGTTTAGTACCCTTCTCTGCTTCTTTTTCCATGATCTTCTTAAGTCCTTCATATATGTTTGTCCATTTTTTGGTGTTTTCTGGTTTCTGTTCGTCTGTGGTGGAGCTGCCGCCTAACAAATAGACGGTTTTTCCATGTTCTGCGTCGTTTGGTTCCTCGGAGCTGATTACAGTGTTAATTTGTATAAATTTTCCATTTTTTGGCATACCTGCATTTATTAGCGTGTCAGTATGCGGGTATAATTCTATAACTGTCTTTTTTGCCTTGCTTTTTGTTTCGTCCGTCGGGTCTATTATTATTGTCGTATTGTTTTTAGTCGAATGTGGGTTTCCAATCCCCGGTCTAGTTTTAGGGTATCCTTGGTGGTTCCATTTGTAGCTCATGGCTTTTAGAATGCTGGCCATGTTGTCTGCTTGATACAGTTGAGCAAGTCCATTGTTTGGGCTTAGTTCTTCAATTCCTTTAATAAGTTTTTTGACCCTTTTTAGTTAAAAAAAAAAAAAAAAATTTTAAAAAATTTATTAAATTATATTATTATTTATTTTTTAAATTTATTTTTATTTATTTTTTTTTTTTTTTTTTTTTTTTTTAATTTTTTTTTTTTTTTTTTTTTTTTAATTTTTTCCCAATTTTTTTTCTGTGTTCTGCCGTTGTGTTTTTTCTTTTTTAGATTCTCTGAAGACGGTGGTAGATTTTCCACCGAAACGTCAGCGTTTTTAGGTAACAAGACCGAGCCTAAGTCAGTGGTCTTGTGTTGGGACGACTAGGTTAATGTTATTTTCAACTTAGTTGAAAATAGTGCGAAATTCCATTTTCCCAACAAACCTTTTTTTGTGTGAGACAGAAGACCCAATAAACAAAGGAAAAAAATGAGTAATTCGTCTCAACAAACATATAGAACATATCTCCTTTTTAGTTGTTTATGTTTTGCCTCTTTTTGTACGTCGCTTGTTTCCTCTGATTTGTCTGTGGGTCTTTTCCGTTTCTTTACTGATCTGGTCTCCTCCTCGTCCCAGCACAGATCAATACAAATACTTTTGTTAAGGGGTGTTCCGCTTACCGATTTGTTGTCCACCTGTTGGTTTGACCAAGGCGGTGATGTTGTCGTGCTCAATTTTTTTGGCATGGTTCTCCACGGGGGGAGCTCCTCAGAGTCACTCATTGGAGAATGAGTTGAGCCAGGTGTATTTTTGTACCCTCCGGAATCCATGTCGTTTAGCTCTGCCCAAACGAATAATAATTTTTGGTCCGTGCAATTTATCCCTGACCGGATTGTTGGATTTATTCGCTATTGTATTGATATCAAGCATACACAGATGATGATTCTTATCACAATATGTTCAAACAGAAAAACAGACGCCTTATCGGTAAGGACCCGAGATAAGGCGTCTATCGATTGATATATGTGCTATTTACAATATTTTATTTACAATATTTATAGGTGCTTATCTTTAAGAAAAATCAAAAAAAGCTGCCTACTCAATTCAACAGTAATTAATTATTCTAATCAAGATTCGTCTCACCTCTTAGGAAGTAAAAGGATTAGCCAATCCGAGTTGCCCCGGGTTTATTGGCGCACCACTTCACTAATTTGTCTATTGTTTCCCACTTTCACAGCGCAATCCGCACGGAGCGAAAACGAAACACGTCCGGTCAGTACGCTGTGCCGGTCGGAACTCCAACCTAACCTAACCTTTTTTTTTTTTTTTTTTTTTTTTTTGCTATAGCGGATCAGGAATGCATTTACGCACTACCCCAGGCCGTTGTTGTTCTGTTGGTGAATTGACCTGGGAGTGTGGGGCTCCAGTCCTACTCTAGTAGCTAATACCCACTACCGCTCTTCACCCTTTGTCCCCCCCGGGACCGTCGGAAGACATTTCTTCAGGGAGGGGGTGGTATGTAGTACTGTTCACCTACTCTCTAGGTAATCCTTTTTTATCCGCAATCTTTTGATTTATGATTGTGTTTAAGAACTCAAGTTCTCTCAGTTTTATGGTCGTCCACGTCTCCTGGTTTTTGAGCAGAATCGTTCCAATGTTTGCTTTTTTAATTTTAATAACTCACAGATGTGTTTCCACGTTTCTTTATTCGTTATCATAAGATTGATCATGGTTTCTGGTGTAATTTGTCCATTCAGTTTGGTTTCCGCTTGCCTTCTATACTTGAACCATCTCTCACATTCAAACAGTGTGTGCTCAGCTGTATCGGGTTTTCCACAATAAAGGCAGTTTCCATCTGTTTTTCCGATCTTCTGTGTGTATGCTTTGAAACAGCCATGTCCCGATAAAGCCTGAGTTAGGTAGTAGTCCGTGCATTTATGTTTACATTCGGTCCACGTTTTTATATTTGGAATGAGTCGTTTTGTCCATTGTGCTGTCTTTTCCTCCCTGTCCCATCGTTCTTGCCATTTCTCCTCTATCCACAGTTTTCGTTGTTCTTGTACTCGTGGGACTAGTTTGGATGTTATTTCCAAGTCTATTAGAGCAATGCCTGCAATGACTTGCGATGCTCCAGTAGAAATCGTTCTATACGCAGATATTATGCGGATAAGGGCTTTTCGGTGTACGCATTCAGTCATTTCCCTATATTTCTTCAAAGCTAGCATACCTCCCCATATTTGCGCTGCATACATGAGTGACGACTGTAGTACACCGTATAATAGTCTTCTTTTTTGGTAGCTTGGTCCTTTCATGTTCGGCATGATCGCGCTGAGGCTCTGAAGTCTCTTTCCAGCCTTCTCCACTACGTCCTTGACATGCTGAGCCAAATAGAAATTTTCTGATATGCTTACTCCTAGATACTTCAAATGTTTGGTTGGGGCAATGATTGTTCCGTTCAGCTTAAATTTGAATTGTCGCCGAGTACGCGGTCCATACAATATTACTAGTCCCGTTTTCTCTGGAACAATGGATAGTTTATTTTGCTCCATCCATCGGTGTATCGAGTTCATCGTCTCGTTTACTCTGTCTCTCAATTCGTCTCTTGTTCTTGCCACTATTGTTGCTGCCAGGTCGTCCGCGAAACCTATCGCTTCTACGCCGTCCGGGTATTTTATTTCGAAGATTGAGTCGTACATTATATTCCACAACAACGGGCCCATTACAGAACCCTGTGGGATGCCAGCCGTTAGTGTGTAGCTGATACCAGCGTCCACTATGGTCCTTTTGTAAAAGTAGTCCCTGATTGTGGCAATCAAGTAACCGCTGATGTTTTTCATTCGCAGCCTGCTGAGTATCTGGTTCCATGAAGCGGAGTTGAACGCATTTATCACGTCCACGGTCAACAAGGTGCACCATTTGTCCCCTGCCCCGTGGAATTTGGCATTTTGTGCAATTTCCTTGACCTTGCTTAGCGCATCCAGAGTACTCCTGCCCTTCCTGAATCCGTACTGGTTTGGCGATATGTTCCCATTGTTATTTAATTCCCGGTCCAGTCTGTCGCGAAGCATGGTTTCTAGTAGTTTTGCCACAGAGTTAATTATGCAAAGGGGCCTGTAGGAGTTCTGTAGGCCCGTGGGTTTGCCTGCCTTGTGTATTAACACCAATTTTGCTTCTTTGAATTTTTCTGGTATCTTCTGAGCAATCAGAAGCTTGTTGAAGATTGCTTTAATGAGCTCTGGTCGTAATATGGCTAGTTCTTTGACGACTTCAGTTGGAATTCCGTCAGGACCAGGGGCTTTTCCAGTTTTTAGTTTGCTAGCTGCTGTTTTTATCTCTTCCGTTGTGAAGAGCGGGGGATTTGTGTATTTTTTGGTCTGTATCAAGGGTTCATTTGTAGACGGAAATAGATTTTCTATTACGCCTTTTCTGAAATCTTTAGTCATTTTATAGGGTAGTTGACTACTTTTACACTTCTGCATTACTATTTTATATCCTTGACCCCATATATCTGTTTCCAGCTCTTCACACAGTTTTTCCCAGCACCGTCTCTTGCTTTTGCGAATACCGTTGTTGAGTTCTTTCTTTCTGGTTTTGTATGTTATTTTTAGTTCTTCCACATAGCAGTTGTCCGTGTCGTGGTTTTTTACTTGTCGCTGGTATTGTCTTCTAGCCGTCACGCATGAACTGCGCAGCACGTCTATTTCGTCAGACCACCAATAGGGGGCACTGTTTTGGCTTTGAGGTTGTCTGGTCTGGGCGGCCTTGTAGCACTGCGTTAATATTTGATTTAATTCTTGGGTACTTGTGATTTCTTTCCCATCGCAATGTTTGACCACTGCGTTTTTAAATTTGGTCTTGTTTATGTGCACTTTTCCTTTAAATGTTCGTGTAGTATTATCAATTTTTCGTCCTACTTCGACCATTATATGCTTCTGGTAGGTCAGCGGTTCGTTGTCCAATGTTGTCCAGTTCTTTACTTGTCTCGCGAGGTTCTTTGTCGTGAATGTAACGTCGATATATGTTTGTGAAGAATTTCTGACAAATGTTGGGTGTCCTGGTTTGTTGTGTGCTATTAGATCTATGCTAGCTGCTGCGTCTGCCAGTATTTGTCCACGAGGGTCGTTCACTGGAGAACACCATTCTTCTGATTTGGCATTAAAATCACCGACAATCATGGCTTCTCGGTTTCTGGCTCGGACAGCTCGTATGATGAAGTCTATTCTTTCATCGAATTGGTTCTGCGTGACGCTCGGAGGCATGTAACATGCGTACATGTCAAAGTCCTGCATTTGCAGTATGACAATTCCGCTTGTCTTAGTAATAGCGCTTATTTCCACGTTTTTGTTTCTTATGTAGACCGCTACTTCCTTGTTTAGATCAGAGACCCATCCAGCACTTTCGGTTTTTTTCTTATTTGGTTCGCTGGCTACTATTAGGTCGATATCCTCTTTTTGGGCTGTCAAGGTGGCCATGTCGTGTGCTCCGTGAGCTCTTCCGAGATTTGTTTGCAGGATCTTCATTGTTCTTCTGTATTATTTGTTTGCTTTTTGTAGTTGTTTACTGTTGTCTTTTGTGGTTTGTTGTTTTGTTTGTTCCTGTTGTGTTTGTCTTAGTTGTGTTTGGTTACTTTTGGCTTGTGTGGTGTTGTCTCCTTCTTACTGAGTCTATCGCTGCCTTGTATATCTTGCATTTGCCCGAGCTTGCTGCGTGCCCACTTTCTTTGCAGACGAGACAGTTTTCCTCGTCTTTGCAGGTTTTTGCGTTATGTCCCGTTTTGCCACAGCGGTAGCAGTTTGTCCTTCTGTCCTCCCCGTTACATTCACTGGTGTTGTGATCAAAGGCCCAACATTTGCGGCATCTCTCCAAATCTATGTGCTTTTCTAGTCTACATCTGACTAGTCCCACCCTGATTTCGCTTGACACCATCAAGTTTTCTGCGTATTTTCCCGCCATGTGAACCGTTATTGTTTGATTTCCTCTGCCGTACGGTCGTAAAGGGCTAAACTTGATTTCGTCTGCTTCGATAGGTCCGACTCTGTCCACGAGTGCCTCCATCACTTCGTCGACAGTAGCTGTCTGGTCGAGTCCACGGATGTATAATATCTGTGCGTGTTCTTTTTTCCCTTGCTTTTTGACCCTGCCCTGTCCAAGGCGTTTTCAATCGCCTTACTTAGATCGTTTATTGCTTGGTCGTCCTTGTCTAAGGAGATGACTATTTTGCCTTCTTTGGATGTTCTAATTTGTTTTATAGCTTTGTTGCTCTGTATTCCTTGCAATCCTATTTTTATTTTGTTAATAGGCTCCTCGTTGGCTTCACCTTCCGTTTCGCTGACAACAATGGCATAAGACTTTGGTTCTTTTGGTATTTTCTCTTTTAGAATGGCTTCTTTTTCCACTGCATCTCGGTTTTTTGTCGTGTAGATGGTAACTTTTTTGGTTTTTGAGCCGTTTTTGTGGCGTTCCTTTTCTAATTCCTGTATTCTTTTTTCCATTTTTTCTAGCTTTGCTTTCAAACTTTCGTTTTCTTCCAAAATGCCGTCGGCTTGGTCTTGTTCTTTTCCCCCTTCTGCCTTCTTAAGTTTTTTGAGGTTTTCGGTTTGCTGCAACAGTCTTACTACAGTGTCTTTCAGCTCCCTCTTATGCACCATGAGAGGGCCTTGGTGCCTCTCTCCAACAACTGAGAGATATCTCAGTTGTTGGGCGGCCCTCCCGTGTGTGGGGCTCGGCGTGCTAGTCAGGCCACTACCCACTAAACCACTTCCAACGGCGGGGGGCATGCGCAGTTCGCAACCGCCCTTCGTCCCCTTTCCACCGGAACCGCGTGAGCATCTCTTCGGGAGGGGGGCGGATAAGCTTATCTAGCTTGTTCTCGCCTTTCGTCGGTTTCCTTCTGGGTTAGTATTTTTTTAACCATGTATGTGTATGTGCTCCCAGTTTTCTTTGGACAATATCATAAGCTCTACCATGTTGTCTGCTGTTATGTATCAAAAATAGTATGTTCTGCCGTATCCAATCTCTCGCAATACAAGCAGTTTTCGTCGGATTTCCCTATCTTCTCTGTATACGCTTTGAAGCAACCGTGTCCCGTCAAGGCCTGAGTCAGAAAGTAGTCGGTTCGTCTATGCTTGCATTTTGTCCACGTGCTTATATTGGGTATTAACCTCCTTGTCCACTGGGCGGTGTTTCCTTCGTTTTCCCATCGTTCCTGCCACTTCTGTTCAACCAACACCTTTGCGTCCAATTGTTCACGTTCCGCTGCTTCCTGTGCCAGTATTTCGAGGTCTATGGGAGCGATGCCTGCGATGACTTGCGAGGCTACTGTTGGAATTGTCCGGTATGCCGAGGTAATGCGGATAAGAGCTCTTCGCTGAACGCTTTCGACCATTTTTCGATACTTGTCCATTTTTACCATTCTTCCCCATATTGGCGCTGCGTACATTAGTGTTGATTTTAGTACTCCGTAGAACAGTCTTCGTTTATGAAAGCTGGGCCCTTTTATATTTGGCATTAGTGCACTGAGGCTCCGCAGTCTTTCGCCTGTTTTTTCAACAGCGTCTTGGACATGCTGGCTCAAGTATAAATTTTCTGAAATCCTCACTCCTAGATATTTGACATGCTTGGTTGGGGTTACGTCTGTTCCGTTCAAGTTGAATTTAAAATGCCTGCGGGCGCGCGGTCCATTTAGTATTACTATCCCAGTTTTTTCAGGAACTAAGGACAGCTTGTTTGTTTCCATCCAATTGCTTATCTTCTTCAGCGTACCGTCCACTCTTGTTCTAACCTCGTCTCTTGTTCTAGGAACCACCACTGCTGCTAGATCGTCTGCAAAGCCTATCACCTCTACGCCTTCGGGATAATCTATTGTCATGATTGGGTCGTACATGATATTCCACAGCAGAGGCCCCATCACAGATCCTTGAGGCCAGCCGTCTGAGTAAAAACGGTCCCTGCGTCGTTTATGGTGCGCTCGTCGAAGTAGTCCCTGATTGTTGCTATTAAGTACTTACTTATCTTCCTCGTTTGCAGCCTATTTAAAATCTCGTTCCAGGAGGCAGAATTAAACGCGTTCTTTACGTCGACAGTCACTAATACACACCACCTGTCACCAGCCCCATCGAATCTGACATTTTTTGCGATTTCCTCTACTTTTCTTATTGCATCTAAAGTACTTCTCCCTTTCCTGAATCCATATTGATTTGGCTACAGATCTTCGCCCTCCTGTACTTCTTTGGCCAGTCTATCCCTAAGGATCGTCTCTAGCAATTTTGCCATAGAATTAATCAAGCAAAGAGGCCTGTAAGAGTTTTCCAGGTCTGCAGGCTTCCCCGTTTTGTGGATGAACACCAGCTTTGCCGTTTTAAATTCTGGCGGAATATTTTGGGCACTTATAATTTGGTTCAGTACATTCTGGACTAACCTAACCTAACCTAACTCACATAGTGTCGGGTTGGCTTTCCCTCCAGGGATCACCGACCGACTAAACTGCTTTCCTCTCTTCCTGGAACCGCCTTACGGCATTACTTCAGGAAAAATTGCTTTTTTCCGATTGTCTAGCTTTCTTCTGCGTACTGTTTGAATGTATTTTCTTCATCGAATATTTTGGTCTTCATAATTTGGGCGCATAGGTTTTTAATAGCTTCGAAGGATGGTTGGTTTTTAGTTAGGACACTGGCGATGTTACCTGCGCTTATGGTTATGTCACACTTGATGTTTGTCTCTAGGCGGGGTTTTTCCCATTTAGGGCATTCGAATAGGGTGTGGGTGGAGCTGTCGGGTTTGTCGCAATACCAGCAGTTTTCAGATGTTCTTTTTCCGATTCTTTTCAGATAGTTAGAAAAGACACCGTGTCCTGTCAGTATTTGTGTGAAGTAGTGATCTGTGTTCGTCCATTTCGTATTAGTCCATTTGGCTACGTCCGTGATTTACGTTTTTGTTGTCCCTTCGTACTTGTCCCAGATTTCTTGCCAAGATTTCTTTGTTTGTTGCGGCGGTTTTTTTGAAGGCTTTGCCGTTATGGAATAACTGCGTTTTCTCATCGATTTGGGCTTTCACTGGTGGTATTTTTGCAATTAGTAATGTTACGATTTTCCCGTGGGTTTACACAAAGTCAGTTTAACTCAACAATTAATAAATTTATTTACACTTCAAAACACTCCGTACAATAATTAATTCAGCTACTAAAAACACTACTACAATTCCACAATTATTCCACTATTTAAACTTTACCGCGTTCCCTAATTCACTACTCCACTACTCCCGCGGTCGACACCGCTTCTTTTATATTCACAAACCACGTTCTAGAATGACCGCGAAACGCTTCGCGATTTGCTTCGAATATCAGCGATTCTTCCAGGTGTGGCGCTTCCTAACTGTGGCCTACTTTAACACGCGCCCGGCCAGATATTGCGGCGCATCGGTTTCATCGAGTATCGAGCATAGTAGGCCCAAACCGTAACACTGCCCCCCTCTTAAAGCTGATCGTCCCGATCCGCTTCATCTAATCCCTGGTATTTCTTGAGTCTGTCCAGATGGACAATTTTCATCTTGTCTTTGGGGCTGCGTTGGACTCTGTACACGACGTCATTTAATCTTTTTACCACATTGTAAGGTCCCTCCCAGTGTCGTTGCCGTCTTTGACTTAATCCTTTGCTCCTCCTGGGTTGAAACATCCACACAGCATCACCTTCCTTATAATTGCCACCAGTTGGTCTGTGGTCCAGTGTCATCTTCATACAGTCGTTGTTTGGTTTCATCTTCTCTCTCTCAAGTTCCCGAATTGTGATGGATCCCTTCTGTAACGAACACTGGTCACTCCGTTTACACCATTCCTCAACGTCCTTTCTGAAGTTAATCCAGTAAAATCGATCTCTTATTCTAGCCAAAGTCTGGTTTACTCCAAAGTGTCCTCCTCCGCGACTGTCATGTAGTTCTCGCAGCACATTCTCCTTACAGGAATTGGGCACTATTGTTTGGTAAACAAAGCGTTTTCCGTCTGGACTTTCCCATTTGCGAGTAATTAAGTCATCTCGCAGTCGAAGCGAATTCCACTGCAACCAGTAACCCCTTACTGTTGGTCCATATCTGGAAATCTGTTGCCAATCCGGTTTCAAATCCTTCTCCAACCATCTTCTGATTACTTTCAAATCAGAGTCTGAGCGCTGTCCTTTTATTATGTCCTCCTTAGAAACGCTGCTCTTCATTCTTTTTGTAGCCTCTTTATCTGTCACCATCGCGATTTGACCAATCCTCCAACCATTATGAATTTGTCCTTTCCGGTACCTTAAGTCACTATTCAAAGCTTGACGATCCTCTACATATCGCGGTAAATGTCTTTCCGGATTCTTCATTTCCTGCTCCTGGTTACGCCAGTTCTGCGGGGTCGGTAAACGAGACTGCCTACTGCAATTCCAGCGGTAATGTCCTTTACGTCCACAATTATAACACGTAATGTTTCTTTTAGCAGAGGAGTTCCGGTGATTTGTTCTGATGTCCTGATTTCGTCGACACTGTGGGTTTGGACAAAGTTTACAGAATAAAATATAAGTTCCGTCACTCCTTGTCGGCACTTTGAAGTTCGGCGATCTTAAGCGTGCCGACTGCCGGCAAACGCGTCAAAAGGACGTGCTTACTGCCTGGAAAACCGCAGGGGAAGACGGAGTAATAATGCGCACCAAAATTTTATTGGGGAAGGTGGAGTTCATTTTGGAATATCTGGGGTAAAAATTATTGGAAGAAAAAAATGAATGTTTTCGTATAGCATTAAACGAATTTAATAATTCTTATTAACTGAATGTGATTAATGATTATTTAGGTTATGTTATGATTGCTAACATGCGCAGTTAAAGAATTAAAACACACCGCGTTTTGTAACACAACTTTCAACCGAACAAAATTCTACAGGCATTTTGCGCAAAATATTTAGTCCACCTAGTTAGATACGCCGATATTAACACTGCGCGTGCCGAAAATCCACTGTGTATGCTCGGGGGCTGGGACCGTAGGTCTGTGAGATCTGAGAGGGACGAGGAGCGCGGAAAAGGTAAACCGGCGCTTTGGCGAGAGTGACGGAACTTATATTGTATTCTGTAAACTTTGGTTTGGAGAACAAGACCGCTGTCTGCAATTCCTTCTAATGTGTCCCGTACGTCCGCATTGATAACACTCCACTCTCGTGATCGGGCGTGATCGTTCTCATTGTGTGGACTGACTATTTCCTGATGCTGCCATTTGTTGCACTAATTGGCCTACCATTGCTTTAATTTCATCTATTAATGTAGCAGCATGATCGGCTGGCGGTACTCTTTCCTCTTGAATAGTCTCTGGCTGAAAGTCATTACACGCAGCTTCAACTTCCAGCGCTCGAACCAGTAATTCGCTGTTGTTGCTCCCTTTGAACATCTTCAGCCATTTCTTTACCTCCAGATCTCGAATCCCATCTACAAAATACTGTGCCACAAGTTCTTCTTGGATTTCATCCGGGACGGCTGGGTAAGCCAGATGCACAAGGCGACGAATTTCGGTTTCAAACTCTTCTAGATTTTCACCAGTTTTCTGCTGTCTTGCCATTAATTGCGTTCGATACAGTCCTTTCTTATGCTGATCCCCATAACGTCGTTCTAATGCAGCTACTAATGCTTCATAGTTGGTTTGTTGGGCGATAGGCAAAGTTTGTAACAGCTCCAATGCAGGTCCTCGTAATGCCACCACCAGTGCTACAGCCATTTCCTCGTTACTCCATCTATTTGCATTTGCAGCGGCCTCAAATTGAAGTTGGTACGTCGCCCATGAAGTTTGACCGTCGTATGTGGGAGGCTTGAGGGCGTTTTTGGAGTGTATGACGGTGTCATTTATGTTGATTGTTATGTTGCTTATTTTTCGTCTACCATTTAGCAGTATGAGTTCTGTTTTGCAAACGGCGATTTCGATGTTTAAGTTATGTAGCGCTCTCTTCGTCTCATTTACAGCAAGTTCGGTTCTGATTTCGAGGATTTCTTTAGTCTTTGCCACGGTTATGATTGCAAGATCATCCGCGTATGCCACCAATGTTGTTTTTTCCAGGTTTACTTCTTCAAGGACTTTGTTGTAGAAGAGGTTCCATAAAAGAGGGCCGATTATGGAACCCTGTGGAACTCCACAGCTCATAGGCATGATCCTGCCACTGGGAAGTATGATCGTACGGTTTTCCAGATATTCTTGTATTATCTTGAGTAAGTACGGCTTGGATTTTGCTTTCTGTACAGCATTAACGATTTTGTTCCATGGTGCCGAGTTGAAAGCGTTCTTTATATCTATGGTGACCATTGATGCATAACTTCTGTGCCCGTATGATGTTTGGTTGATTCTGTCTGAAATGTCTTTAACTTTTTGTAAAGCATTTAAGGTGCTTCTTCCTTTCCTGAAGCCGAATTGGTGGTTGTGAATAATACTTCTGGCGTTAAGTTCTTCTTCTAGTCGGTTTTTTACTACTCCTTCTAGAATTTTTCCTATGACATTAATCAGGCAGATCGGTCTGTAAGTAATTGCATCGTTTAAGTGTTTTTGGGGTTTTTCGATAAGCAGAAGCTTTGCCGTTTTCCACTCGTCTGGGAAAGTGCCCGATTTGACGTAGTTGTTTACGACGTTCACCACATTGTCTAGAAAGATTGTGTTTTCGGATAGTTTTTTGATGATTTCGCAGGTGATATTGTCTATGCCCGGGGCTTTCTTATTTTTTAGCTTAGTGAGAACAGTTTTCACTTCGTCTGTTGTTGGGTCAGGGATTTTTTCTTCTTCTATGGCGGGTTTCGTCCAGTCGGTATTAGGGTGTACAGGAAACAGTTTCTGGAATTCGTCGAGTTGTTTTTGATCATCCATGTGAATCCTGGGTTTGTTACTTAGTTTAGAGCGCACAATTTTGTAACCGCTTCCCCAAGGATCTTGGTCGAGTTCGTTGCATAAGGTTTCCCATTTTGCAACTTTTTCTTTTTTAATCATTTTTTTTAGTTGCTGCTTTGCTGATTTGTAGTCTTGTAGTGCCCTGTCAGCGGCGGTTCTGTCAGTGTCAGTGCGATGTAGTCGTGTAGTTATTCTACAAAGTGAGTTGCATTCTCTCCTTTTCCGTCCGATTTCTTCGGTCCACCAGTATGCTGGCTTATGATTGAAGAGGTACGGTTTTCTTATTTTAAAGTTTGTGTTGCATATATGTGTGATGTATTCGGTTAGTTCTTTAGAATTGTTAGTTGTGCGTGGTGTGTTATGTTCAAAAAAGTGTTGTAGTTTTTTAAGTCCTGTTTCGTATATTTTCCATCCTTTATGATGAGTCTTGTTGTTTGTCTCTTGTTCTGGAGTGGTGAGCTGGATTTGAAAAGTAATGTAAAAATGGCCACTTTCGCTATCGACTTGTTCTAGGACCTGTCAATTTAAAATATGCTTGCAGAATCTGGATGTAGTTGCTGTAAAGTCGATGAATGAGCATCCGTTTGCGTTTGAGAAACTAGGCGTGTTGCCAGTATTAACTGGAACAAGCCCATTTGCAATCAGAAGTTCCTCCAGGAGAGTGCCCCGCTGGTTTTGGTTTGGTGAGCCAAAGAATCCTGATTTAGCGTTCAAGTCGCTTCCAAGTTGGAAAGGGAAGGCCTTGAGGTCCTTGTTAGGGGAGAAGTAGCAAGTTAGAGCGATAAAGTTTTCAAATTCGGCAGCCAAGAATCCGTGTCCTCTATATATGTTAATAACGTTTAGTGACTTAGATATCCACATAAAACAGTCATTGTTGAGGTCGTAGAGTAGGTTTTCTTTTTGTTTGTGTTAAAATAACCCCCAAATTAATTATAATATTCTTAACTTACATGCAAACTTATCAACATCTAATACCTTTTTTGTTCATCACTATAGTCCCTTGGTAATTAATTATTATAATATTTCTTTTCCTAGTTCATCAATTCATTATTCCATTGGAGTCTCCATTAATTACATGTCTTTCTTTCCATTTATCCTAAAAAAAAAAAAATCCTGAAACTTAAACTTCTTCCTGGTTTTGATTCAAGGCGTCAGTGGATCGACGCAGCATTTCCCTGGTTATTTGTCGTCTTATAGTCGTCCTTAGTCCCTTACGACACCGCCTGACTACCAAATAAGTAGCGCCTGCTACTACGGCTACCACCAATCCAATTAATAGGGCTTCGGATAGCGTAAGTCCGTTTGTTGAAATTTGGCCTCTCGCGTCCCCATTTGATGCCTGGTTTATTACAATTTCCTCCTTGGAATTAGCTTTTCCCATTGTTCATAGCGGTGCCGACGTCATGTAATACTTTATATTTAGTCCGCCTCCTCTAGTCAGGACTCCCGAATAGTAAGACAACTCTTTACTTCGATAACCTAGTTTATTCTGTTCTAGTCATGTTTTACAATACATTCACCTGGCTCGCGCTTACTGCTGCCTCAGCGAGTTTACAATTATCGCTATGTAACACTAATAACTAATAACCACAATATACAGGGTGTCTGCCACATACTGCAATATGCCACCGGTAAATCTTTATTATTTACTTCTTGTGATAAAACTGATCCTATAGCGTAATCTGAAGCATCTGTTGTAAGAATAAATTCTTTACTAAAATCTGGAAATTGCAAAAGTAAATCGGTGGTTAAAATATGTTTAAACTGATCAAATGATTTTTGTTGTTCTGGACCCCTACTGAAATTTGAGTATTTTTTTAATAACAAAGTCATGGGTTTTGCAATATCTGCAAAATTAGGAATAAAACGTCTATAGTATCCCGTTAGACCTAAAAATTGTTTTATATTTTTTGATGATTTTGGAATTGGAAAATTAATAATACTTTCAATTTTTGCAGAATCCGGCTCAACTCCATTTTGTGACAATTTGTGACCCAAGTAAATTATTTCTTTTTTCATAAATTCGCATTTATCAGGCTGCAATTTGAGATTGTTATTTGATAATCTTTGGAACACTAATTTTAATTTTTCTTCATGGTCAGATATGTTTGAGCCTACGATTACTAAATCATCTAAATAGACAAAACATTGATTTCCTTGTCAACCAGTTAAAATATTATTCGTTAATCTCTGAAATATAGCTGGTCCACATTTTAGACCAAAAGGCATTCTAAGGAATTCATAGTGGGCATTTGGTGTAGAAAAAGCCGTTTTTGGGATATCGTCTTTATCCATTTTTATTTAGTGGAAACCAGAACTCCTAACTGATCTAAAATTTAATCGATTCTTGGAATTGGATAATACTGACCTACGATGACATCGTTTAGACGCCGATGATTTACTACAACTCGAAATTTACTTTGTCCTGACGCATCCATTTTTTTCGGAACTACCCATGATGGTGCGTTATATGGGGAAACTGAAGGTTGTATAATTTTTTGTTTCAGCATTTTGTTGATTTGTTTAGAAACTTCTTCTTCATGCACTTTTGAAAGCCTATACATTTTTGATGCGATTGGAATATCAGTTGTTGTCTTTATTTTGCACTGAATTGCATCTGTGTACGTAAGATCATCATTCGGTAAATGAAAAATATGATTGAATTATCTACATAAATTGAGAACTGACTCTATTTCTTCAAGGTTTAGATGACTTAATCTGAGATTTGCTTCTAGAATTGAATTTCGATATGCTGAATTCATTTTATTCTCATGGAAAACCTGCGATTCGGTTTCATTAAAAGGAATTAACTCGAGATTTATAAAATTAGCTTGCACAGCTTTTTCAAGAGTGTTGACTTGCCGTCAAGGCGGTATTATTTTCCTGAACCTTGAGAACTGCTTTAGCTAGGAAAACAATAGCTTTATCGCAACAATATCCTTCCTTGAATTTATGACTTGCAAGACGTATATTTCTGCATCGTTTGCTTTTGAACAAAAATGTATTTTGATTGGAAATGGAATAGATTTAAGTTTTATCTCATTTTTACTGTAGGAATCTCTGTTTCTTCAGCTGTTAAAATATCATTACCTATTAAACCATCAAAAGGAATGTTTGTATTATTTCTGATTATATGGAACTTCTTTGGATTGATCTCGTGTTTGTCATGAAATTTGATACTTAATGTTATGGTACCTGCAGTTTCAATAGGCTCACTTTTGTTTATGCCATGCAATAACATTTTTTCGTATGGATTGGAATTTAAATCAGTAAGTTTAAGTTTTGGAATTTTTATTAGAAATGCTTTGGCACCGGTATCAATTAAAAATGTAAAATAAAATAATTTACCGTTTTTGTCGAGATGAAGCATTTTGACAAAAGACATGCATTAATCGCTATTTACGGTATAACATGGAATAGTTACAGATTCTTTGTTTAAACTGATTGGATTATTAGTAGAATTGATTTGTTGTAAGTATTGAGATTCAGAGTTAGAGTTAGTATTTGATGTGTCGACTAGGATTTTGTTTAGTCGATCAGAGCGACACTGGCTGTGGACTGCTCCCAATTTAAAGAATTGGAGTTTGGATTTGAGGATTGATCAACTAGATTAACATGACATGATATGATGTTTTGCGGTGGACAATTGTTTGATGAACGAACTCTATTATTATACTCGCGTTTCCTGCATTCGTTTATTAAATGACTTTGGCGTTTGCAGTAATTACAAAATTTGGGCTGATGACCATTATTTTGATTTTGTAGCTTGTTATTGTAATTTATTGAATTAAAGTTTCGGGAATTGTTAGAATTTGAAAAGTGTTGAGAATTGTTAGAATTTGGAAAGTTTCGTGAATTGTTAGAATTTGAAAAGTTTCGGGATGCCTGCGAATTAAATGAGGTTCTGGAATCAGATGGACGCAATGAATTGGAGTTGTAAGAATTGTAATTTCGATTTTTAGAATAACATTCTCTTAAAGTGTGTCCTTTTTTCTTACAGTTAGAACAATAACTGTTTTCAAATGAATTATAGGTTTTCGGCAAATTTTGTTTTCTAGCTAAGAGATGCTTTTCCTCTAAAAGGGCTTCAGAAAGAGCTGCATTTATATTTTTCGGTTTAGATCTTCGCAAACAAGAAGATGTGATGAAGATGTCTTCATTAGAATGTAAAATAAAACGTTGCAAAGCTATTTCTTTGATCATGGCTATTCTTCCCATTGATTCATCTTCATCTTGAAGTGAAGTAGTATTTAAAGCTAATGTTTGCAAAAGTTCGATACGACTGAAATAACTTTGAACGGATTCCATTTTTCCTTACCTTAGTGTATTTAATTCTTCAAGAATTTGAGATAAATCACGTCTATCACCGAATAATTCAATTAAACATTCTTTAATGTCATCAAAATCGTAGAATCTTTTAAATCTAGTTTGAACACGAGCTGATCCTTTTAATTTGGATTCAATATATGAGATTAAAAAAGTTTTTTGTGAACCTACACAGAGGCTCCATGCTTGACCACAATCTTGTAAGAAATCATAAAATTTAGAACGGTCTCAATCGAAATTATCTTGAATTAATGACCTTATAACAGACATATTATGTATTGGAACATGTTCATCTAGGTGGATAGATGAATTGACTGGAGGAAGAGGAGAAGTAGTAGTCATTATGGAAACACAACCAAAACCAGATAATACTTTGTGTAAAAAAAACTTGTCTACTTACTTTGCAGATGCAATTTCTAGCTGGTTTCACCATACAAAGAGTTCAACGGTGTCGGGAATTTGTAGATTCTGCCAATATGAAGTTCTCGGATGATCGATATGGATTATCGCCTTATCGCCGGTCTTCTTCACTTATTGCACAACAAATGTCCCTCGAACACAAATAATCTTATCAAAAATTATCCTACCGACTGCGCCACTTGTTAGGTTCGATGTTGTTGAACAAGTAAAATTCGCGAGTACTGGTTAGGTTAGGTTTAATGACTACGCTCTTAAACTGAAAATCTATGATGAGATGTGGTTGAGAGTCGAAATGGTAATTGAATGCCACAGTAATGCTTGCGGCCTAAGACTTAAACTAGTAAGCGAAAAAGAATTGCGATTAAAGAGAGAGATGGAATGAAGTGGGTCTAGAGCTGATTAAGTATAAATGTAATAAAATATAGGAATAAGCGTGGGAATATAACACCTGACTTTGAGGGCCATTTTCTGCAAGTGGCTTTGGAACGTCATCTGTGATGTCCAGGTCGACCCCGGTAGCAACCACTGAGTAGGACGGTGTCACGGGGCGGTTGGTTCTGGATTGTAGAGTTGTGGTTTGTTTATCAGTTTTTTGTTGTTTGTAAGTTATGATAAAGTTTTCATTTTGTAATTGTTGTAATGTTTTTGTCGCTTGCTCTTCGTAGTTTGTTTTTATTATAAAATGGTTGTCATGTCTGATAATTATGTCTCTGTTCGTGTTGATTTCCTACCACCTTATTGCCAGCTGCACTCTGGTAACTGTGGGTTTTTCAGACACCATGAACGAATAGGAACACGCCGGGAGTCTGCGTTGAAAGTTAAGTGTTGGTGGTGTGGTTTTTGCTGATGTTGTTGATGTGGTTGGTTTTTTATACACTGCCTTTCGTTTAGCCTCTGGTGTTAGTGGGGTTGATGATATTGAGGTTTTAGGTTTGCGACCCCTTTTTTTGTCTGGGGTTTAAAGAACCCTCCATCCTGGGAGCCATAGTCCTATTCGGACTCTTGCGAGCTCCCAAGGTGCATTTTTATATTTGTAGGACTCTGTATCTATCCCGACAAATCCGCACATAATACACAAAATATTTACAGTTTTTAGCCAATGTTTTGTTTTGAACATGGTTTACTTTAACACACACTATCGCTAGCACGTCCTATCAATACGACGATTCCGAGAGATATAAATAAGATAAATATTATATATATACAGTGTGACCCATTTAGCATGGAAACACCCCTATAAAAGTTTAGGTTATTAACCGATTTCAATGATTTTTTTTTTTGAAATAATTAGGAATGAAATGTCTATTACGGGAGAAAATTTTAAATATTTATTTCAGCTTTCAGGTCATATTACGATACTTTTTCTTGATAGAAAATGGAGAATTTTTATTAGCGATTTTTTTATTGAAAAAATTACTACGCCACTGGATCTATAGTGCTTTCAAATAGCTGTGACCAAATTTTTTTTTTGTTTTTTTTTTTTAAATTAATCAATTAATAATTAATAATAAACAAGTAAATAATAACACCATTTCTATAACAGTTGATGCAGGGTGTTCTTTTGTGACCGTTAGCTTAGAGGATTTTTGAATTTTAATTTGTCATAACTTTGTTATTAATGAATGGATTTTTATGAAATTTTGGTCACAGCTATTTGAAAGCACTATAGATCCAGTGGCGTAGTAATTTTTTCAATAAAAAAATCGCTAATAAAAATTCTCCATTTTCTATCAAGAAAAAGTATCGTAATATGACCTGAAAACTGAAATAAATATTTAAAATTTTCTCCCGTAATAGACATTTCATTCCTAATTATTTAAAAAAAAAATCATTGAAATCGGTTAATAACCTAAAATTTTATAGGGGTGTTTCCAGGCTGAATGGGTCACACTGTATATAAACTTTATTTTTATAACATTGGCAGAATGACCATTGGAGGTCAATAGTCGGTTTCCTCGGAAATAGACTGTTTTTTATATATACAGGGTGTTCCGCGAGGTAAGGGACAAAATTTCAATACGTGTTCTTTAGGTAAATTCGAGTCAAAAATGTCTATGAATATGGGCCCGCAAATGCTTTCTTACCAAAATACGTTTTTTTTTATTTTTTTTGAAAACTAAAGTAATGCCAAAAAATAATTTTATTCATCAAAAAATTAATACTATTGTTAAAATAGCTTAGTCCACCTTCACATCGGAAGCATAGTGTAGCCCTTATAATGATGTGGCTGGTAGCTTTTCCCAACAACACGGTGGTTATTACTTAGGTCGTTAGCGATATTATTGAATTTTAAAATATCATATATTGGTAAGGAAGCATTTGCGGACCCATGTTTATAGGACATTTTCGATTCGAATCTACCTAAAGAACACGTAGTGAAATTTCAAAAAGGTGAGCCTGAATGTTGGGAAATCCAGACATATAAAAACTTGCTTATTTGGAAATGCCGACTAATAAAATGTAAAATAGTAGGTGTGGCTCAAGTTTCAAAATCAAACTTTCTCTTAAACAAATTTTTCATTCGATCGTGATATCTAACTTGGTTCTGTAAGTATTTATTTTATTACATACAAAAAAATCAAATTACTTTTTCGGGTCAACACACTAATTAAATGAAAGCGGTCGGACAATACAAATACACCAGTTTTAATGCCGTCATTAGTAACTTTAGTTATATCGAACCTATGCAAGTACCCATCGTTTCTAATCATATTAATATGATAAATGTCGATTTTAATGTGTTTCAAACACTCTTAACCAATTAACAATTTATCATGTCAAGTTAATCAGGTAATCATAATGCGTATATTCAAGTGCATGTTATTGGAGTTTCCATTAAATGCCCATTAATAAAACAAAACCGTTACTGTGTGTATGTCATACAACTTCCGGTTCCGGTTAAATAACCTTTTTAAAGTGTTCTTAATGAAGATCCAAAAGCTAATAAACATAAAGAATGTTTGGAAAATTATTTTAGAGCTGGCTCATTGGTTGTTAGTAGCACCAAAAGAAAAACAAACTCTACAGTGTTATCATTATACTACGATTCTCTTAGCTAGTTTAGCACAAAGTGTGCTATTTGCTGTATCTCAAATAATTTATTTCAGTAAAGGTTTATCAACGTGTGATGCAATAGCCAAAACTCTGAGCGGTTGTCAAATATCAGGATTTTTGCAAGTTATGATTATGTTTATTGGTTTTTTAAATTTACTTCTGAGCTACCATACTTACACAAAAACCAAGCAATGGCATTTGTTGTATTTTATTTTAAGTAAGCCGAAGAAGTCACGAGCTGCTAATGCTGAATTAGTTTGGTTGTCACTAACGCTAATCATACATTTCACTTTTATTTTCTATTTGATTTTTACTATTATCACTTTTCGTTTCATGTTGGATGTTTCCATATTTTTACGACTTGCAGTCCTTGTAGCGGCTGGGTTCCAGGTTTTTTATACTTTGACCATAAGCAGTTTAATGATTTTAATCATTCTTGGGATTCACAAACATTTAACACAAATAAAATTTACTTCAAAATTTGGTCAAACTCAAATCGTTCATTTAAAAGTGCAGTTTTATGATACCTATCAGTTGATGAATTTGTTTAACGAATTATTCGGTTATCATCTACTTGTAATACTTTGGCAATGGATGGTTCATATTGTAAGCTTGTATATTAATATCTCTTTTATGGACTACCTGAAAGGGTTTTATTCTTTTACCACACTGGAGATCATAGTGCAAGTTGGCACCAGTATCATTGTAACAGCGGTAAGTTTTAATTATTACTCGGTACAATAGGCGTTGAATGGAAAGCAACTAAGAAGTCAAATTGTGAAGGAGTAATTTGAGTGCTCATAAATACACAAAATCGGTTTAAGATAGTAGGCAGTCGAATTACTAGTGTCCATTGATTTAGTTAAAACTGTGCACAACATGTTTTTTCCACATATGGCAAAGTTTCTTTACAGCTTGTTTACCTTAGAATATTTTTTATTAAGTAGCTTAGAGTCTAAACTCAATTATTTGGATTTGCATAATTTGTAGCATAACGCCAAACTTAGACTTGTTTGTGGCCATTTTAACTAAAGTCACTGCTGTGAAAATAATATTTTGTAACAACAATCTCAAAAGCATCCGGCAACAGGTCGAGCACACAGCAACAGGTCGAGGCTATCGCTGTTTACATTCTGATTGGATCAAATGATAGGCTTTTTCTTATTTTGACGTCGTTTGTCAACTTCTTGAAAGCGCCTGAAAATATGCTTGATAAATTCTCTAACAAGTTAATTTTTTGTTGAGGCTATAATCTCGATTAAAGTCGCTAGATTTTCCCGTAAAAATGAAAAATCTGTACTCTCAAATTGGGATTAGAATTTTTTTTCGGCACACACTTTGTTTTCTAAGGTTAGGTTAGGTTAGGTTATCTCCTTTGTAAGTAAAGGTAGTAAAAGAACGCAAGAAAGATAAGTTCAATATCTACAAGAATTAAAAAGCCAATTTATAATTTTTTGTAAGCTTTTTTTTACTTTTAAAAACGATACACACAATTAACCTTTATTTGATATGACGGTAGTTTGCGTACGATATGGTTTCCCATTTTATTGTATCTGCACAACAAATGATATTAACTGTTGATTTTTTCTATAAATAACAGCTGTTCGCTTTTCATATAGTTAAGTATCTCAATAGCATTTTTTCTGCTACATAATAGCAATAATCACTTAAGCTTGTCGGCGTTAAGTGATAGTGCTCAAAGCTATAACGTATATGTGTGTACATATAATTGATGTTAACGTAGGAATTGCCAAAAGATTGTTTTCAGAAGTCAAAGTTATCCATTTGCCTTTGGCCGAATTGTTGACTTATTACTTTTAAATTTAGTATTCATTGCTTACTTTGTAGGTATTTCCTTTTTCATTGCACTTTTTTATTGCAAGTTATTCATAGAAATCTTTTTCTAATATTCGATTTTCTGTTTTTGTTGGTACCAGTTTGGTCCTTCTGTAATTGCTTTCGCCTGCGATGCCGTCACTGAAGAAATCGATAAATTGCTAGCAATATGTTTGGAAGCACAGGAAAAGTTTGATTATCGCTCTACAGAGTACCAGGAACTGCAATCGTTATCGGCATACATTGGCAGCAATGTGATTCGATTTACCGCTGCAAACTTTGTGGAAATCAAGAAGTCAACACTAATTTCCATTGTGACCACTGCTACAACTTACTTTATTGCGTTGGTGCAGTTTTATTAGTAGGGTTAGGTTAAGCGTCTTGGATGTAACAAAGTGTCACAGACATTAATTGGATGAGGTGAGCGAAAAAAAGTATAACTTCAAAGTCATACTTTTGAGAAGAACGATATAATAATATGTTTTGTGGGAAAAGTGTACATGTTACCATAAATAGATGTACACATAGAGTTTTAACTAAATATAGAGTCCTTCATTTACATTTTGCCTTCAGGCATCATTAAACAGACCCAATGCGGCATTGCCAAACCTACGAGACTGGAAAGTAACACTTCGAATGCATATTATATAAATTTACAGTATTCAAGTCAATATTCGGCTGACAAAATGTACAAAAATTCATCTATTCTTATTACTAATGAAAAGACTCAGATAAAAAAAAATATTCCGGTCATTTGTGGCAACATGCGTTTCTGTATTAGTGACTCACTCATTTTGGAAAACATAATTGAATTGGCAACACTGTATTAACGGTATCTCTCTATTTTACTAAGATTTTAGAATTCGGGCCGTTTCCCGCACTTCGGTTCCATTCATATTTTCTGTGGTGGGAGAAGTATGTATTGTTTTTATTCGTTTATTTGCTGTTTTATATGTTTTTTGTGCAACCATGGTGAGACAGTGTTACACAGGGTGCCCGTTTTACGCGCTCAACCATGAGAATCTCGGTTATTTGAAAAGATACCAAGTCAAACAAAAATTACAAAGTTCCGACTACTTCCGGAATTATCTAGAAAAAAGCGAAATTTTGTAAAAAATGTATTTAGTTTTTTCTGGACTTATTTGAAGAGACAAATAAAAATGACTGACACATCGTCACAGCCACTTTTTCTCCTCTACAAGATGGCGGAGTCAAATTTGGAATCCGACGTTTCGATTTTCCCAAACCATCATCAGCTTTATTTTTTCATATGGGCGCCATCTTGGATTTTTCATTTTTAAATTCAGCTTTTTTTCTGGTTAAGATGATGTATCACATGTTAAGATTCGGACTTGCAGTTTAAAGGAAATATGAAGAATACTTTCTTTGCGAAGAGGACAGAAAAGACAACTCTCGTCTGTACTTACAGCAAATACTTACGGCGACGGTCACTTTAAGAAACTCAACCTATATTGTTCGGTGGTTCGGGCGTGTAACGGTGATAGCTACGGACCCTTCACTACTGTTTAACCTGACTACTGTTGGTTATGTCTGTTTAAAATACGGTGCTTGTACGGCGGTACGGTACTGTTACGTAAAACTGGCTACTCGACGCCGGAGTTCAAAAAGGAGACTCCAAAAACCCAAAATGGTCCAATTACGTTACCGGCGGTGTTCCAGTCGGTGTTTCCGTCACTCGACCTAATATCTATATGTCGCACCAGTTTCCCCGGAGACCGAAAACAGAGCCCCCGTTGCACACTAGTTCCCCAGAATCATACAACAGAGGTTATAAGTCTCGTGACGTTGCCACTCACACAGCCGCTAATCCCCCAGTTCCCAAACTTGCTTACCACACCGATTCCCCGGAGCCAAGTAAACGAGTTACGGGATTCGCCGTTCCTGCTTGCTCCACCACTTCCCTGGAGTCAAACAAACACGAACAGGTCCGGAAAGGTTACCTGACTGTTTTCAAAAAGTTTACTGTAACCGGCGTCGATTTACCAGAACTACCCCAAACGGAAAACCATGGAAAAATACTGATAGTGCCCCAATTTACAGTTTAAATTTTTACTACGGTTATGCATCCGAGGGATTTTAGGTGCAGCACACTGTATATTAACTTGTCTTTAAATGTTTTTATTTGTAGTTTATTGTAATTTGTTATTGCAGCAGTATGCAATATACGTAGCGGATGGCGCTTACAAATTCAACATGCAAAAAAAATGCGAAAAGCCTAACATATTTTAACAAGAAGAGACATAATTCTTTTGATATTGGGGTGATGTTTTTGGCTGACCTCGGTTTCCCTTTGGTAGGAAACATGTCGCCGGTTGTCTCTTTCTTTTAAATAAAAATTGCATCCAATTTTCAGAATCAAATATTATATAAACTAATTTCTTATAATCATTTTTTACTTCTTTTGAGTCAAAGTGTTTTAAGTTCGCCTATTAATCATTGGAAATAACTGTCCTTATTAACTTTAAATCGATGTTTCAAAACAAATATTTGATGTGGTCTGAGATACGGCAACGTTTTTCAATTAAGACTTAACATTAAGAACTCTATGGTTTCTCTCGCTTCCACCTATGGACTGACTGTGATACGCAGTGCTAGTTTTATGCGGCGTATTTAACATTTTTGCTAAACTTTCAAAAATTTTATTCTTGTATTCTGTTCCTAAATCAGTTCTTACTTCTTTTATAGGTCCATATACTAAGATAAATTTTTCAAAGATAGCTCGTGCTACTGTGGAAGCTTCTTTATTGGGTATTGGAAGTATTACGATGTATTTAGTTAGTTCACATTGAAGCGTCACTGCATAACAGTTATTGTGATTTGATTTTTGAAGTGGTCCTATTGTATCTATACAGACAATGTCAAAAGCTTTTTGAGGAGTTGGAGTCAAAGTTAAAGGTTCTATGTGTTTAACGGCGGCTTTATTTACCTGACAGTTATGACACTGCCTAACATATTTAGCGATGTCACGTGACATATTTTTCCAGAGATAAAATGACCTTAATTTTTTCAATAATCTTTTCTGGCCACAATGTCCACCTAACATGGGATCATCATGAAATTGTTTGATTAAATTAAGTTTCTCGTCATTGTCTATGATTAATTTTCTTTCTTTACATAAAACAATTTTAACTTTTGAAAGTATTTTATGCCCTACTTCCTTTAATTCATTTACGGTGCACCGTGTGAAAATCTTGTCATTTAAATTCAATCGCAAATGTGTAAACTTACTATCACCAGCCATGTTATTCAGCTTAGACAATAATTTCGGTAATGAAAAATTGCCATTAGTAATTGAAAGCCAACAACGAGCGCTCTTTTTGCGATAATTAATAATAATGTGAATTCATTCTTTATCAATTTCAAATCTTAAGGAAGGAAATTTCAATACATTATAATTATTAAGGGCTTCATAAATCTGAGGTTCTTCAGTACGTGATAATTGTTTATCCCCAGTAGTAGTGTGTTTATTAAAATTTTGGTTTGTCTTAGTCATTGATCTGGTAATTGCTAATATTTGAGCCGTGTTTCTGATTTCCTGCAAATCCGAAATATTTATTCGAGATAAGGCGTCTGCGCCTACATTATCTGTTCCTTTTATATATTCTATATCAAAGTCAAAGTCTTCTAAATCCAATCGTATTCTGGTTAATTTGGACGACGGGTCTTTCATAGAGAATAAGTAAACAAGAGGTCTATGGTCTGTTTTTACTAAAAATTTTTGTCCATATAAATAACAACGAAAGTACTTTATTGCCCAGTGAATAGCTGTGAGTTCTTTAAGAATAGTTGGTTTGTGAGACTCGCCTTTTGTAAACATACGAGATGCATAAGCTATAGGTAGTTCCTGACCATTAAAATTTTGTGAAAGAACTGCACCACAAGCAAGTTGGGATGCGTCAGTAACTAAAATAAACTGTTTTGAGAAATCCGGATATTGCAAAATGCGAGGACTAATTAGTGCTTGCTTTAAGCGGTTAAATGAACTTTCGCATTCGCTTGACCATACGAACTCAGCATTTTTCTTAGTTAGTGAATTTAAAGGTAATGTGATAGTTGCAAAATTTGGTATAAACCTTCGATAATAGTTGCAAAAGGCAACGAACCTTTTTACCTCATCAGCAGCTCGCGGCGTCGGATATTTGTTTATAATATCGTACTTAGTTTCATCGGGCAAAATACCTTTGTCTGTTATTTTATGACCTAGAAAAGTGACCTCTTTTCTAAAAAAATTGCATTTCTTGGGATTTAATTTCAAATTGTACTTTCTGCAAGTTTCAAAAACGCTTTTTAAATTATTCAAGTGATGTTTTTCTGAACAGCCTATTACTATTAAATCGTCCATATATAAAAAAGCTTTTTCTGGAGTTATTCCGGCAAAAGCAATAGACATCATTCTTTGAAAACTGTTGGGACTGACTGAAAGTCCAAAAGGCAATCTGGTAAATCGATATGAACCCTTATCGCTGCTAAATGAAGTCAAATCTCGCGATTCTTCATCTAAAGATATCTGATGGAATCCTGATAACAAATCGACTACTGAGAACCACTTTGCTCTACCAAGTTGATCTAAAATATCGTCTATGCGATTAATCGGAAACTTGTCTCCTATAAGTACCTTATTTACAGCTCTAAAGTCAATACATAATCTCCACGCTTTCTTATCAGTTTGCGATTTTTTAGGAACCAATAGAACCGGACTATTGTATGCTGAGCAAGATGGTTCGATTATATTATATGTAACAATTTTTCAACTTGTCGATTTGTTTCATCTTTAAGTGCTCTGGGAGCTCTATAATTTTTAATATAAATAGGTTTTTTGTCAATAACTTTTAATTTTTGTGTGTAAAAGTTGTTAAATGTTAATTTATCTGTTTCTAATCCAAACACGTCTGAATAATCTTCGCAAAGTTGTAGCAGATCTTTTTTAACAAAGTCTGGGACATCTTGATTAAGTTCTTTTAAGAGTTGAACATGTCTATCTTGATTTTCTGTTTCTATGTTGTAAATGTTAAATTTATCGAGACTGATAGTTTCAAGATTAGATATGTCTACAGTTACATTTTCAAATGTTGTGTTTAAGATTTTTACAAGCGGATGTTTTTGAGATACTATACTACGAGCTAAGTATACACCAGGCTTTAATTCTTTATTTAACACCACAACGTCGTGTGTCAAATGTTTCAAAACGTCAATCTCTCTAATAACTTCACATCTAGAAGGAATATGGAACACATTCTTTTCAGGACTGCTTAAAATTGGAATTGTTAACTTTTTGTGTTTTAAGTGTACCGTCATATTCCAGTTAGAATAATCTATTATTGATTGGTAAGCAACTAAAAAATCTCTACCCAATATTCCGTCACATGGTACACCCTTGGATAAAAATATTTGTGTTTGCAACACCTAATGAATAGTTAGGTCTTCTGTGATACCTTTGATGCTAGTGGCTCGAGAAAAATCAACTATTTGATCAGGATTTACTGATAAACGTTTAAAAATTGATATGTCAGCTCCGGTGTCTACTAGTAGCGTACTAACTGAACCAGTCATTTCTAACTCAACTTTCACAAAATTTGAAAATGTCAGACTAAAACTATACAGGGTGTCCCACGACGAAAGACCTCGATTGATATTGGAAAAAGTATAAATAGGAGAGTTTTGAAAATTTGGTAGGATACTGATGTGGGCATCCCCAATCCAACTAAAATATTTTCAAGATGGTTGCACTTCCGCTTATACCGGAAGTCGATCACAACTTTCTTATTTTAAATAGAACACCCTATATATTATTACATATTTGGATTCCTCACAAAATTCTGACCAACTTTTGTATAGAATGCCCTATGCCTATCTCTAGCCGTTTTCGAAATATTTGATGTTTTTCCAAAAAAGTGACAGTTGCAACGCTCAACATATTTTTGTACTCTGCCAAAACCTTAATTCATTTTGCAATGAAACTTTGGGTTATTGTAAATAAAGGATCGTTTTATTAAACTGAGGGTGCGTAACGACTCATTTGTATACAGGGTCGTCAAAAAAAAATCATAAACTTGCCACTAAAAAAAATGAAAAATCTCAAGTTTTTTAAATGGAAACCCCCATTTTTTATGACGGAATCATTTTGAGCATTAAAAATTACTATAAGTTTCAATTTACTTGCCTATACCTAAATCCAACCCATTTCGTTTTATTTGAGAATAAACATTTTTTTATTAGGCTGCATGGTTGGAATTAGCTGGTACTCTAGTTGGCCATGCTTTTGACACACGGTGATATTGGAGACCTGCAGGGCATGTTAATAACACTAGTTTTGAGTGTTTTGACAACTGCAAATATGCCGTCGCGGTTACGTTATTCAAACCAAGATTACTTAAATCTGTTTATTATTTACGGAGAATGTGATAAAGTTGTGAGTAGAACATGTGAGGTATTTGCCGCTCGTTATCCAGAAAAACCAAAGCCATCACGAAAAGCTGTCAAGCAAATAATTGAAAATTTTAAGAATACGGGATCTGTGAAGATAAAAGCTATTAAAACAAAACCAATCCTTAATAATACAAATGTAGATATTGCAATTTCTAACCAACTTTTGTGTACAATGCCCTATTCCTATCTGTAGCCGTTTTCGAAATATTTGATGTTTTTCCAAAAAAGTGACAGTTGCAACGCTCAACATAACATGCTTTGCAGTTCTCCAATATCACCGTGTGTCAAAAGCATGGCTAACTAGAGTACCAGCTAATCCCAACCATGCAGCCTAATAAAAAAATGTTTATTCTCAAATAAAACGAAATGGGTTGGATTTAGGTATAGGCAAGTAAATTGAAACTTATAGTAATTTTTAATGCTCAAAATGATTCCGTCATAAAAAATGGGGGTTTCCATTTAAAAAACTTGAGATTTCTCATTTTTTTTAGTGGCAAGTTTATGATTTTTTGTTGACGACCCTGTATACAAATGAGTCGTTACGCACCCTCAGTTTAATAAAACGATCCTTTATTTACAATAACCCAAAGTTTCATTGCAAAATGAAATACGGTTTTAACATAGTACAAAAATATGTTGAGCGTTGCAACTGTCACTTTTTTGGAAAAACATCAAATATTTCGAAAACGGCTAGAGATAGGCATAGGGCATTCTATACAAAAGTTGGTCAGAATTTTGTGAGGAATCCAAATACGTAATAATATATAGGGTGTTCTATTTAAAATAAGAAAGTTGTGATCGACTTCCGGTATAAGCGGAAGTGCAACCATCTTGAAAATATTTTAGTTGGATTGGGCATGCCCACATCAGCATCCTACCAAATTTTCAAAACTCTCCTATTTATACTTTTTCCAATATCAATCGAGGTCTTTCGTCGTGGGACACCCTGTATATGGTTACATATCGCCCAACCGAGCCGCTTCTTGGCTCGATTGGTTCTCCAATCCGTTTCCCGACTCCGAAAAGCCAACAAAATTAGGACTAGAGCCTCTATAGTACCTAGCAGATGTGTTACCACGATTAAAACCTCTATTAAATGCGCCTCTGCTTCTATTACTGCCTCTAAATTGTTCTCTATAATTATTAATATTGTTTCCAAAATTATTAGAATTTCTATTGTAACTGTTAGAATATCTATTGAAACTCCTATCGAAATGCTGGTTATAATTATTATTACGTGGACCTGTGCCCCTAAAGTGACGTCGCGCATTATGAAAATTGTTTTGCCTAAACTGAAAAATATTTGCCGAAGACGGTGCCAACGAACTAACATTCACAAACTTAGTAATAGTTTCCTGTACCGAAGAAAACGTGCCAGCCTCCATTATTAATCGAACTCTTTCACTACTGACATTTTGGCTAAATGCTCGCACAGTATTTTCAACCGTGTACCGTTGGGCAACTTCCGCTGGTACGCCCTCTGTAATATAGGCTGATTGTAATTTTTGCGCTAATGCGTCCACTTCAGAAGCATATTTTGCGGCTTCTTTATCGTTTTGTTTCAGATGTAAAATTTTTGCAGTCAATAATTGTGAAGTTTCGCCTTTAATCGAATTTTGAAGTTTAATAATTATGTCGTCAATTGTATTTACATTCGTAATAAGACTTCGCGCTTTTCCGGTCAAACGAGTTTTCACGAAAGCTACAGCGTTAGCAAGTTGATTTTCGCAATTGTTTTTAAGTAAAGTTAATGCATCTAAAAATGACTGTAAATTTTCGGAGTTACCATCGAATTGACTTGGAACTAATTTACTAGCCAAACTAAAAAACTCTACAGTGTTTGTCGACATTTTTGATATTTCAACGATACTTTTTAAACGTTCTAGCAGTGTTTGTCTGGAATTAAAATTTAGTTTTTCAGTTTCTTTTATATAGGGCGCTGCTGCTGCCAATAATTCCTCTGAGCTCTGACTCTCTTTTAAAAGTTGAGTTTTAAAGTTGCTTAACTCTTTTTCAATTAAACCTATCTGTACAAGTAATTTATTTACTCTGTCTAAATTTTCGCGTCTCTCGGTAGATTCTTTATTGATATTACTTGAAAAGCTTTTTGCAGTTTCGTAAATTTTCTTAACTTCTGTTAATCCTTTACTAGTCATTTATCAAAAATAATAAAATTGATCCAAATACTGCAGTTTAAAGATAGTAACTACAGAATAGTCATATAGACCATAATACCTATAATAACATTTTTAAACGCCTGAATTGAAATCAACTTAAAAGTTCCATTATAAAACCCAGTTTAATAAACTATTTACTACGACTAATTATTGCTTACTTTTCTTTTGCACAGTTACACATAAGAACTTAACACTGAAGACACTTGGGTTTGTTGAGTTTGTGCACAATAAACAGCACATCACTATCACTGTACATACGCGTACGTCGCGCACACGCTTACCGGAACAGCTCTTACGTTTACTTACTCAACATTACGTTTCTTTTATAGAGGCTAAAGAGACTGCTGCCATGTCGCGGCGGATCTGCTTCTTCATATTTTTCTTGACAGCCCGAATAATTCTCCACAATAAGAGCATTGCCAACATAGCGAAAATAAGATACAGAACCACTTTGACGTCTTTAGTGATGTTGTACTCAGCTTCTTGTACTATAAAATTGGAGTTAACTACGCCATTTTCCGTTACTTCTTGCTTGGTATTTTTTGACTTGGTTTGCCCCATCTTAGCTCACATTTATACCACGCTCAGCTCCTAAGCAGATTTGTCGGCATCGGATACATTACGAAATTAACGAGACTGCGGCAAAATGGATCAAACTATAGATCACCAATGTACCACGCACCATCACTGTAAAATATCGCTCTTATATGGCACTACACTTTTCTTTTAACTTTTACTTTTTACTATTTAATTAGAAGTCCACGAAAAATTAGCAGGATCGCCATGTAAAGGTAGTAAATGATACTCCGGCAAGTTCCCTGTATTCAATATATATTTGCTGATTAAATCGCTTATATTTATCGTACTCTATTATGCCTACTCATACAATATAATATAGGTTGCTGTGTATACATAAAATACTTATAATAGCGAACCGATTGATGCAATACGATTAATAATAATACTTAGCTATGCATGTCAATGAACTGTTACAACTTCAACTAACTATGTTACAAACTGACCAACCAATAAAACTCCTGATATTCAACGGGCAAAGCCGTTATCAGTCGATTGTCAATTTAACTTTGGTTGGAAGAGTTCATCTCTTTCTAATTTGCTTTCTCTTTTCAACTGTCTGTTCTTGTTAAATAGCTATTCTTTGATATTAGCTACTAAATAGTATTCAAACAATATTGTCTTAAAGTTGTATAGCAATCCATTCAAGAATGGTATACTTTTATTTTACTGGCTCATAACCTAGTACACAATTACTGTCAAAATAAATGAACGTAAAAAAGTAAAAAATTACTTCTGCCCATTTGACAATTTTTACATTTTTGGCTGACATTTTTAGTTTATTTAATAGCTGGGAACATTTTAGAACTTTAGTTGTGTCATATACAATAATAGGTCTGAATGGTATCTCAAAACACATGTTTAGCAATTTTTAAATTTTAAAAATCTCTAAACGTGTGTTTTGAGATACCATTCAGACCTATTATTGTATATGACACAACTAAAGTTCTAAAATGTTCCCAGCTATTAAATAAACTAGGTTGTATGCAAAAACGTCTAGTACAATATTTCTTACCCTGTATTCTGTAATTAATAAAGGAATTACTTTTATTGAAAATCAATCTGTGCATCTCATCTTATAAGAAACGGTTTTTCGAACCCCTCTTTGCTATTAAACGTAATTTTGGAGATTCAGGTCGTTCAAAATAACCAGAAATTTTGCTGTTTCAAAAGAACGTCGAAAATTATATAAATTATAATAGACAGAATAGCACAGAATTAAGAAAATTAAGTCAACCAGTTGGTCTCTACTTCCGACACGAATAAAAGTGCCTTTTTCTAGAAAATATTCTAAATGAGTATGCCAAGTCAGCTAAATTGAGACTAACTAACTTTTTAAAAGAACACACATTCAATTAATGAAGCCGATATTGGTGCGACACTCTGTGTAAGACAGCAAACTAGTTAGGACGCCCAGTATATATTAATATGTTGAGTGGCCTTCAAATTCGTTATGTACTCTCGATCATCTGGCCTCCAACCCCCTTACTCTTATATGCAACTACGAAATTTGGTATATGCTCTCGATCAACTGGCCTCCAGTGAGTAATGCCGCGGTGTTAGCATGTAGTACGAGGAAAACCACGAACCAGAAAACCAATCGATTTGTACGTCATTAATAATCTGCAAAAGGCGGCCGCACTACTAGTGCAGTCACGCCATCTACCAGAAAAATGGATGGAGGTCCTCCATCCATTTTTAGTAACCAGCAGTGCTGCAATGGTACGATGGAGAATATGCCACTGCCTGGGGTACAAAGGCTAACTGATGACAGGCTCAGAAACGTCGACGTCTTAGCAGGAGCGCCCCATAGCTAACCGAAGAGAACCACGCGATTTGTATGTCATGATTAATTTTCATTATCGACCGATCTTCACCATACAATAACGTTGATTGATTATTGTTTTTTTTATTATACATATACAGGGTGTGTGTTTTTTTTATTATACGACGAAAGACATCGATTGATATTGGAAAAAGTATAAATAGGAGAGTTTTGAAAATTTGGCAGGATACTGATGTGGGCATGCCCAATCCAACTAAAATATTTTCAAGATGGTTGCACTTCCGTTTATACCGGAAGTCGATCACAACTTTCTTATTTTAAATAGAACACCCTATATATTAATACATATTTGGATTCCTCACAAAATTCTGACCAACTTTTGTATAGAATGCCCTATGCCTATCTCTAGCCGTTTTCGAAATATTTGATGTTTTTCCAAAAAAGTGACAGTTGCAACGCTCAACATATTTTTGTACTATGTTAAAACCGTATTTAATTTTGCAATGAAACTTTGAGTTATTGTAAATAAAGGATCGTTTTATTAAACTGAGGGTGCGTAATGACTCATTTGTATACAGGGTCGTCAAAAAAATCATAAACTTGCTACTAAAAAAAATGAAAAATCTCAAGTTTTTTAAATAGAAACCCACATTTTTTATGACGGAATCATTTTGAGCATTAAAAATTAGTATCAGTTTCAATTTACCTGCTTATACCTAAATCCAACCCATTTCGTTTTATTTGAGAATGAACATTTTTTTATTATGCTGCACGGTTGGGATTATGTGGTGTTCTAGTTGGTCATGCTTTTGACACACGGTGATATTGGAGACCTGCAGGGCATGTTAATAACACTAGTTTTGAGTGTTTTGACAACTGCAAATATGCCGTCGCGGTTACGTTATTTAAACCAAGATTACTTAAATCTGTTTAATATTTAGGGAGAATGTGATAAAGTTGTGAGTAGAACATGTGAGGTATTTGCCGCTCGTTATCCAGAAAAACCAAAACCATCACTAAAAGCTGTCAAGCAAATAATTGAAAATTTTAAGAATACGGGATATGTGAAGATAAAAGCTATTAAAACAAAACCAATCCTTAATAATACAAATGTAGAAATTGCAATTTTGGGCTATTTTGATGCAAATCCAACTTTGTCAATAAGACAAGTTTCCGTAACATATCCAAAAGCTCAATTCAGAGGATCCTGAAGAAACATAAATTTCACCCTTTTTCATTTAAATTAGTGCAACACTTAAAAGAGGTTGACTTTCCGAAGAGAGTTGTTTTTAGTGAGTTTTTGCTGACTAGTCACTATGAAGATGAATTGTTTTTGAATAATATTATTTGGAGCGACGAGGCCAAATTCACTAAAAATGGAATGTTCAATAGACATAATTCACACTACTGGTGTGACATAAATCCACACGTAATTAGAGAGAGAAATTTTCAAGAAATCTGGAATTTTTATAATAAAAAATGTTTATTCTCAAATAAAACGAAATGGGTTGGATTTAGGTATAGGCAAGTAAATTGAAACTTATAGTAATTTTTAATGCTCAAAATGATTCCGTCATAAAAAATGTGGGTTTCTATTTAAAAAACTTGAGATTTTTAATTTTTTTTAGTGGCAAGTTTATGGTTTTTTTTTTGACGACCCTGTATACTAATGAGTCATTACGCACCCTCAGTTTAATAAAACGATCCTTTATTTACAATAACCCAAAGTTTCATTGCAAAATGAAATACGGTTTTAACATAGTACAAAAATATGTTGAGCGTTGCAACTGTCACTTTTTTGGAAAAACATCAAATATTTCGAAAACGGCTAGAGATAGGCATAGGGCATTCTATACAAAAGTTGGTCAGAATTTTGTGAGGACTCCAAATATGTAATAATATATAGGGTGTTCTATTTAAAATAAGAAAGTTGTGATCGACTTCCGGTATAAACGGAAGTGCAACCATCTTGAAAATATTTTAGTTGGATTGGGCATGCCCACATCAGTATCCTGCCAAATTTTCAAAACTCCTCTTATACTCCTATTTATACTTTTTTTAATATCAATCGATTTCTTTCGTCGTGGGACACCCTGTATTGTGGAGAAGATTGCGTGTTTTTTCACCCACCACTTTCAATAAAATAAGAGTATATAAATGGACAATCAGACCTGCCATAACGTATGCAGCCGAAATAAGACCGGACACATCGAAAACATTACAAATTATGCGAACGGTTGAAATGAAAATAATAAGAAGTATACACGGAAAAATACTACACGACAGAATTAGAAGCGAAGACCTTAGACAACGAAGCGAGATACAGGACATAGGAAGGTGGGTAAGACAGAGAAAAAAATACTGGAATAAACACGTAAACAGAATGGAAGACAACAGACTTGTAAAAATCGCAAAAACAAACAATTCTGTCGGAAAACGAACCCAATGCAGATCTCCAAAACGCTGGCAAGAGTGCTGGTCATCAACGTCCGAAGAGGCATAATACGACAAAACAGGCATTAGTCTACCTATATAGACACCCATATTAGAAAGAAAGAAAAGAAGACGGTTCTAGAACGCTGTAGTTCAGCTGTTTGTGAAAGAGATTTATGTCATAGTTTGAAGTTTAAGAGAGAATGCCAATTTCATGACTATTTCTGAATTCCCTCGATTCTATAAAAGCTTATATAAACAGCTGAGCTAGGACCGGTAGTTAATTGTTGTGATTGTTAAGAGTAGTTGTCAGTTGGAGATTAGACAGTAGTTGTCACTGTTCTTTGTAAACCAAGTCGAATATACAATGTATGATAAAAGTATCCGTGGTGTTTTTAGAGTAAAAACGGTACATTTGGTGTCAGAAGTAGGATTGGAGATCCAGGAAGACAACGAAGACTTCAAAGAAAGAAGAATCCAATCAACCTGCAAGACCTGGTCTTTGATTGAATGCCTGTAAGTACACGACTACAAAAATCGAAAATGGAGGACGCAGTGAAACAGCTATGTAATGGAAATGAAGAAGAAATAAAAAGTAAGTCAAGCTGAAATGAAAACCAGCCAAGTAAGTCAGGACAGAAAACTAGAGGAAATGAAATCAAGCCAGGACAGTAAGTTGGAAGAAATAAAAGCAACCCAAGTGAGTCAAGATCAGTTTCAGGTGAAGTTGGGAGAAATACAAGCCAGCCAAGACCGTAAGCTAGACGACATAAAAGGACAAATAAAGAACCAGTTAAATTGTGTGATTGGTGAACTAAAAAGCGAAATGGAATACCGGATGGGAAATTTGGAAGAAAAAGTCGAAAAGAGAATAAGCAGAGGGAAGTTGATAAACTACAAGAAATGTCACTGAAGTGAAGCCAACTCTAGTTGCCAGTTCAAATGCTTGTTCCAACATTAAACCTCCAGTTTACGATGGTAAGACCTCATGGCAGATTTACAAGAAGCAGTTCAAGGCTGCTGCTGCTGATGAGAATAACTGGACATCAAGTGACAAAGCCACCGCCTTTATCACTTACAGAAGAAGCCCTGAAGGTTTTGCAGACTCTAGATGAAGGCCACTACACGACACTTCTACGACGACTTGATCCAGCGCTTAGAAATGAGATTTGGAAACAAACACCTGGAGCAAGTTTAGGAGGCACAGCTATCAAGCAGAAGCCAGAGAAGCAATGGGCTTATCTGAAGCATGTGGCGTAACGGTGTTTACGGCAGCTGTCCTGGTGGTTAAGGACAGGAGAAATCTGGGTGCTAGCTACGGGTAACAAGAAGAATCCGTCGGATCCTTACGAGTACACAACGGCTAGCTACAGGGTGCCAAAAGGAACGGACAGGTATTGCGGTATAGGACCAAAACAGATGCCGTACCGGTATAAGCGGTTGGACGGTACTTACTGCTAGTCGGCTTTCGAGTCAGAGCGGGTGGACTGGTTCGGGCGCTGACCGCAGGTGGAAGAGGCCGTTTGCCACGTGCAGGCCAGTTTTATCACCTGCAATGCCCCACTCACCTACGTACCATGTATGAGGTATAATTTTCAATTAGCGGTTTTCCGCGAGACATTGCTATGACCCGAAGGAAAAGTAACCGATGTCCCGATCCTAAACTGACAAGAACGGAGAAAATCCGACTGTGGGGACTTTAGCAATTAAATTAATGATTCCGGTTGATCGATCTAATTAACAAAACGGTAAAAACTTAGTAACTTTGTTACACACCCCCTCTTCGTACGGAAAAAAAGGTGTTTACTCCTTTTTTTTAAAAAAAAAAAACCCTTTCCAATAAACGGCCTTTTTTAACTTAAAACTACCCGGCAACTCGAGAAAACAATAACATAACAGCTTTAACTCTAGCGCTACAGTTAACAATAGAATCACAAAAATAAATCACAGACTCAATACATTAAAAAAAAATCACCGTCTCAGTACAACAAGAACATAATCACAGACTCTATAAAATTACGAAACAATTTCTCAATTTCAAGCAAACAACTCACCCTAGCCTAACTTAACCTAAATCGCGAAACCCGAAGAGACCCATCGAACGGAGAACTCACACCCCTGCCCGCACGCCGCACACCCTTCTCACTCCCGGTCAGACTCTTCTCGAACAGCCCGTCTATCAACGCTGCCCCATCGATCAGGAGGCGCCCAGTGAACTCGCCGTGGGCTTCGGACTCGGCTTCTGGAGGTTCGGACTTCACTTGGGAAACGGGAATGGAATGTTTCCCGACCCAAATCACACTGGATTCCGCGAGAAACCAAACGTTCTGCTAACATAAGCGAATTATGCTGTATTAATACAGCACCTAGCCCATGATCCGATACATCCGTTTGTAGTACAAACGGCCGGGCAAAATCTGGACAGACCAAAATGGGGGCTTCGGATTAAGCACTTTTTCAGCTGCTCAAATGCATGCTGCTCGTCCGCTGACCAAGACCACTTCACTCCCTTCTTTAAAAGTTGGATTAGAGGAGAAGCAATTTTGGAAAAGTCCTTGACAAAACGGCGGTACCAGGATGCAATACCGAGAAAACGGCGAACGCCTCTCACGTTGGTTGGAGCCGGCAGTTCCTGAATAGCCGACACTTTTTCTGGATTGGTACGGATACCACTGGACGTAACCAGGTGGCCCAGGTAACGGAGGGATTTCCGACCAAATTGACATTTATCCAGATTCAGGCGCAAGTTCGCAGTTCGGAGACGACGGAAAACCTCGGACAAATTGACGAGATGTTGTTCAAAGGTTTCACCCAGCACAATAATATCGTCGAGATATGCAAAACAATACGAATCCAGATCGGGACCAATCACTCGGTCTATTAGTCGCTGAAAAGTAGCCGGCGCAGAATGCAATCCGAACGGCATGACTTTGAACTGAAACAAACCCATGCCAGGAACCGTGAATGCAGTAATAGGTTTGCTAGCCTCATCGAGAGCTACCTGCCAGTAACCCTGCTTCAAGTCAATACTGGATATGTAACGGGCATGGCGGAGTTTGTCCAGGATGGCATTAATAAACGGTAACGGGTATGCATCTTTGCGAGTCACGTCATCTCCTGCATATGAGGATTGCGGGGATGGTAGCGTTGCTTAATCGGCTCGGTTTTCTCCAAATGAATGGTATGTGTGGTTAGTGGAGTTACGCCTCTAATTCGGTCAAACTTTGGAAGCTCGGTGTTTAAAAACTGTTGCAGTCTGACGTTTTCTGACTGTTTTTAGGCTTACTAATCTTACAGCCCTGGTTTGTAAATTCACGTGAAATGGGTGCTTTCCCAATATGTCCATACCAAGCACCATAAACACCGTTAATCCCGGTAAATAATACAACACCTCTGTTACAGACGGGTAACCCTCAAAAGTCAGTTTGACCCTGAAAGCCTCGGTGATATCTACCTTACTGCCGTTTGCAACTTTAGCGTTCTCAACAGTTGGACGGAGAGGTGTGCATTCGTGCCTAAGACACAACTGTCGTACCACGGCCCCTACGTATGAACGGGCAGCACCAGGGTCTACTAATGCCATACACTCTGTGTCAAACATTTTGACAGAAATGTGGGGTCGATTGTCAGTGGTCAGAAAAGCATTCAGGGCGATGACTGCTGGTATATCAGCAACAGATGGCGCTGGGACGGTCGGTACGGTAACGTTTGGTTGAAGATCGTGACCGTTATTTTGTCTAAACGTTTCAGCTAAAGTTTCGGTCGGTAAAGGGCTACTAGTAATAAACGGTTGGTGTAGTGTCTAGTTTTACGGCGGTGTTCTTGGGTACGGTACTACAAGACACAACACATTCTAGAACGTGGTTGGCGAATATAAAAGAAGCGGTTTCAGACGGCAGGAGTAGTGAATTTGGGAACGCGGTAAAGTTTAAATAGTGGAATAATTGTGGAATTGTAGTAGGGTTTTTAGTAGCTGAATTAATTATTGTACGGAGTGTTTTGAAGTGTAAATAAATTTATTAATTGTTGAGTTAAATTGACTTTGTGTGAACCCACGGGAAAATCGTAACAATTGGTGTAAGAAGTGCGATCAGACGTTAGTGCGACGTGAATTGGAACTAAACTTCAGGTTAGAGACTTGTGTTCAGAACCGGACTAGAGATTTTCGGAACAGTGGTGTGTTAAATTTATTTTATGCCAATAACAAGACGTCAAAGTGCAAACATGGAGGACCAAATTGCAGCTATTATGGCAATGCTTAAACAAAACAAGGAAGAACAAGGAAGGATTCGACAACAAGACAAAGAAGAAGAAGAAAGGATTCCACAACAAGACAAGGAAGAGCAAAAAATGATTCGACAACAAGAAGAAAGAATTCGACAACAAGACAAGGAAGAACAAGAAAGGATTTGACAACAAGACAAAGAAGAAGAATAAAGGATTCGACAACAAGACAAGGAAGAGCAAGAAAGGATTCGGACAACAAGAAGAAATAATTTGACAACAAGACAAGGAAGAACAAGAAAGAATTCGACAACAAGATATAGAAATGCGTCAAGAAGACAGAGAGCGGCAAGAAAAGCGTAACGTAGAAATATTGGACGTTCTAGCGGGGACCAAGACAGAAATCCAAGAGTATGTAACCCATAGTCTCAAAAAGATGGAGTATGATCTTCAAGTAAAATGTAATGATGTTCGGGAGGATATTAATAAAATTCAGAATGATGTCGAGATAAAGTTACGCGACTTAGAGCGGAAAATTGACAGCAGAGGAGTCAGCTCTACAGTGATCACCGGAAACGGGCTCAACAAGATCAAGCCTCCCACATACGACGGTCAAACTTCATGGGCAACGTACCAACTCCAATTTGAGGCCGCTGAAAATGCAAATGGATGGAGTAACGAGGAAATGGCTGTAGCATTAGTAGTGGCACTACGAGGACCTGCATTGGAGCTGTTACAGACTCTGCCTATCGCCCAACAAAGCAACTATGAAGCATTAGTAGCTGCATTAGAACGACGTTATGGGGATCAGCATAGGAAAGGAGTGTATCAAACATAATTAAAGGCAAGACAGCAGAAAATTGGTGAAAATCTACAGGAGTTTGAAGCCGAAATTCGTCGCCTTGTGCATCTGGCTTACCCAGCCGTCCCGGATGAAATCCAAGAAGAATTTGTATCACAGTATTTTGTAGAAGGGATTCGAGATCCGGAGGTAAAGAAAATGCTGAAGATGTTCAAAGGGACCAACAGCAGCGAATTACTGGTTCGAGCGCTGGAAGTTGAAGCTTCAAGAGGAGAGAGAACCGCCAGCCGATCATGTTGCTACATCAATAAATGAAATTAAATCAATGGTCGGCCAATTAGTGCAACAAATGGCAGCATCAGCAAATGGTCAGTCCACACAGTTAGAACGGTCACGCCCGATCACTAGAGTGGAGTGTTATCGATGCGGACGTACGGGACACATTAAACGAGATTGTCGAGTAAGGATACCGTCCCGCTCTCCAACGCGGGACGTACAACCATCCAGAAGGGACCAGGAAAACTCCCACTAGTCAACATTACGTGGCGAATGTTTACTAGCGAAGACAAAGCCCCCAGAATTATCTCCATCAGAAGCCTGGGTAGATCAATGGGAAACCTGAACGTAGATGGAAAGGTGGATGCGATGAACGTTACTTTTACTTTGGACACCGGTGCGGCAGTATCTTTGATCCGGTCAAACCTTGTGGATAAAAGTCAAATTAAGCCTTTACGAAGAAGTATTCGCCTGCGCACTGTGACTGGAGAATCGGCTAAAGTTTTAGGAGAAATAACAGTCAAGATTTGTCTTGGAAGGATTACGTTTTACCACACCGTGTTAGTAGCAGATATTGAAGATGAATTTATTCTGGGAATGGACCTGATTCGTCAACATGGATTTTCTTTTGATCCCGAGCAAAATGTCCTAAGGTTTGGAGGTGAAGAGTTCATCCTGTCAACCAATCACCGCTATGAGTCACCGATTAATGTTTTGGCATCTCAGACAGTAAAAATAAGCGGCAATTCCGAGCAAATAATCATTGGACAATTGGAGCAGAATTCTGGGAGCTGCGTTGGACTTGTACGAAACCCGGACCGACCAGGAAGATGCCTCATTGGGAAATCACTTGTAAATGGAGGAAGTGAAGTCCCAATAAGAGTTGAAAAACATTTTTCCAGGCGACGTCAAAATCAACAAAGGCGAAATTATTGCGGTATTCGAGCCTGTAATCAAAGAGACCAATTGCGATGGGTTACCAGAACAGGAGGAGCAGTTGGAAGAAAACAAACTCTTAAATGAACTTGAAAAGACCCTGAAACATCTGTCAACATCACAACTGAAGAAGGCTCGGAAACTGATATTGGATCATGCTAGCATATTTGGAACACCGAACAATATGGGAAAAACTACCATTGTAAAACACCGAATTAACACCGGCAATGCACAACCGATTCGACAACCACCTAGGAGACTACCAATAGCCAAACAACAGGAAGTGCAGGATTAGTGGACAGGATGCTTGACGACGGAGTTATAGAAGAATCCTGCTGCCCTTGGTCATCACCTGTTGTTCTGGTCACTAATAAAGATGGATCAAGCAGATTTTGTGTAGATTACCGAAAACTGAATGACGTGACCAAAAAGAACAGCTATCCACTTCCCCGTATCCACGACACACTGACGATTTTGGCGGGATCCTGTTGGTTTTCTACTTTAGATTTGAAGAGTGGATACTGGCAAGTTGGCATTGAGGAGCAAGATAAGGAGAAGACTGCTTTTTCTACTGGAAATGGGATGTACCAATTCAATGTGATGCCCTTCGGAGTTTGTAATTCTCCTGCTACTTTTGAAAGACTTATGGAAATTGTGCTGAGTGGCCTTAACTGGAAGACTTGCTTGGTTTATCTGGACGATATCATGATGATGGGAAAAACTTTTGAAGAACATCTGAACAACTTGAAAGAAGTATTTGCTAGAATAGGTGGTGCCCATCTTCGATTAAACGCCAAAAAGTCGAATTTCTTGGGCATGTGGTGTCGGCCGACGGAATTCAGACGGACGACAAGAAGATCCAAGCAATTAGAGAATGGACAGTACCAAAGGATAAACACGAACTCAGAAGCTTTCTAGGACTTGCCACCTACTACAGACGGTTTGTGGAAGGATTTGCCAACATCGCAGCTCCGCTACATCAACTTACTGAGGACAAAACACCCTACTGTTGGAATACCCAATGTGATCAGACGTTCAGAAGGTTAAAGGCGTCACTTTGCTCCAGTCCCATCCTCAGTTATCCACAACTGGTATTGGAGCTGTATTGTCTCAAATCCAAAACGGAGAATAACATGTTATAGAATACTTCAGTAGGAAACTTACCAAAGCAGAACGGAACTACTGTGTAACGAGAAAAGAGCTACTGGCAATAGTAAAATCAGTCGATCACTTTCACAAGTACTTGTACGGACAGGAATTTTTGATAAGGACTGACCATGCGGCACTTAAGTGGCTCTTCGGAATGAAACAACCGGAAGGGCAAGTAGCAAGATGGGTTGAAAAACTCCAGCAGTATAATTTCAACATCAAGCATCGACCCGGAAAGCTGCATAATAACGCAGATGCTCTATCAAGAAGACCTTGCGCCGAAGAATGCAAACATTTTCAGAAAGCGGAACAACGTGAAGGAGTTGTGTCCATCAGAATGGTTCAGCTGAAGACCGATGATGAATGGAGTCCCGATGAGATTAGGAAGGATCAACTAGAAGACAGCGACATAGGTCCATTGTTGTTGAGAAAGGAACAAAGCGAGCCAAGACCAACATGGCAAGAAATCTCTGCAAAGGCCTGACGTTCAAAGCACTTTGGGCTCAGTGGGACTCGCTTGTGGTTGAAGGCGGCTTGCTAAAAAGAGCTTGGGAGAGTGCCGATGGAAAAGAGATAAGGAAGCAGCTGGTAGTTCCCAGAGGAAGGGTCGACAACGTACTGGAGGAAATGCACAATGGAAAGACTGGTGCTCATTTGGGAGTAAATAAGACTTTGGACAAAATCCGGCAACGCTTTTACTGGGTGAACTACTGCCAAGACGTAAAATCATGGTGCCGACAATGTTCCATTTGTGCAGCTAGCCACGGACCACAGACGAGATCCCGGGGACATATGAAACAGTACAACGTAGGATTGCCATTCGAACGTTTGGCCATAGACGTCGCTGGGCCTTTTCCTGAGACCAACCGAGGCAACAAGTACATTCTTGTTGCTATGGCTTACTTTAGCAAATGGCCTGAGGTGTTTGCGATACCAAATCAAGAAGCCAGCACAGTCGCTGATATTCTCGTCGAAAATGTCTTCAGTAGATTTGGTGTGCCGTTGGAGTTACACTCTGATCAGGGACGAAACTTTGAGTCCAAGCTCTTTCAGAGGCTCTGTGACCTGCTAGGCATTAGGAAGACCCGAACAATGCCGCTTCATCCTCAGTCGGATGGAATGGTCGAGAGATTTAATAAGACCATAGAGCAACATCTCTCAAAGGTTGTTGATCAGCATCAGAAAGATTGGGACCAGCATATTCCGCTCTTCTTGATGGCTTATAGAGCAGCAGTTCACAACTCAACGGGACAGTCACCATCTAAAGTTCTGTTTGGTCGAGAACTTCGACTTCCATGTGATGTGGTGTTCGGATCTCCAACAGGCCAAAGCACGAACATTGAGAACTACGTTGACGAGTTGCAAGACAGATTACTAAACATCCATGATCTGGTCAGGGAAAGTTTGAATCTAGCTAGCGACAAGATGAAAGCTCGTTATGATCTGAGGGCCAATTCGGGAGGGTTCCAGAAGGATGATAAAGTTTGGTTGTTTAACCCTCAGAGGAAGAAAGGCAAATCACCGATATTAACACCTGTTTGGGAGGGACCTTACAATGTGTAAAAAGGTTAAACGACGTCGTGTACAGAGTCCAACGCAGCAGTACTTTAGTAACTGGAGTAACGTTACGTTTATGTCTACTAACGGTCGGTACGGTACAACAGGTTGCAGACACGGTCGGTACGGTAATGTTAATTTTGTCGGCGGTATTTTTGGGAATGGTATTACAGGATACAGGAACGGTAAATTGAGCTAAAGTAACGGTCGGTAAAGTGGGGTTTGTCGGCTGTACGGTATTGACAAGGGACGGCGGACGGGTGGTAACGGTCGGGATAAAGTGGGACGAGGCTGTTATGTCGGGCGATTGTGTGTGCACAATTACAGTGCCTGCACACCTTGTTTACCACACCTGGAACAGAAAAGCCTTGGCGTTCTATTACGTTCCGATCGAAAATGCCCGGTTTTCCCACAGCGCCAACACACTGGCTCTGCAGTGTTTTCCCGCATATTCTGGCGGTTATGCGGTCGGTTTGGTGCCCGAAATGGCTGTTGAAGTTCTCTGGGAAAAGGTGCTGCGGGCTGCTGACCCATTAGGTCTAGCCGTCTCTCTTCCATTGGCTGCGCTTGGTTAGAAATTGAATATCTAGGATCTTGACAGGCGCTGGTATATTCAGCATTTCTCAGAGCGGAGGATGCGGCTTAGCGACTCGGATTTACGGTGACAGTCTGTCTGACTTCTTGCAAAAGATGTTCCGCCTCTCTGGCCCGTTGGGACAACGTGAATACATTCCAAAAATCGTTCGTTCGGACCATCTGTCGTAACTGAGGGGTCATGTTTCGGCACAACCACCGCGACTCCTGCTCAGGTGTCATTCCACCATGTCTGCAGATCAGGGTCTGCAAGTCGGTAAAATAGGTGCTTACAGATTCGTCTTGTCGCTGTAACCTCCGGCTTATCTGAGCCTCTAAATCATCGGCATAATCCAGTGGAAAATAAAAAGCTCGAAAGTCTGCATCAAACTGCTGCCACGTAGACCAACGGTGACGGTTCTTGCGGAACCAAAGTAAGGCGTGGCCACGCAACAACGTGGGTAGTTGAGGAATCAACCCATCCGGGTGTATCTGTTGTGCGGTGCAGATCTCCAGCATCTGCTCCAAAAAGGCAACAGGGTCTTCCTTTTCGTGAAAGTGCACATGCCAGTCTTGCGACCGAAAACTTAAGATGGCGGTTTTGGCTTGCGAGCCAGTTGCTTCTACAGCTACCGAGGGCAGCGGTAAAGCCTTGAGCGGCGTCGACAGCAAGAAAGCGCCCTTGACTGACGGCAAATTTAGAGCCATGTGTGGAACGGTCGGCCTTACAGACGGAATGTTAGGGTGGTATTAAAATCGACTGGGTTACGAGCCGGAAAAACGGCTGGCGGTGCGGTGACAATGGGGACGCACGTAGTAACCGTCTGAGAAACTTTGGCGGTAACCATACAAGCTTCAGTATTAGCTACAGGAAAAACAAACGGTGCTGTCTTCACCACCGGAGTTGATTCTCCACCCAGCAAGCAGTTTACTAACCGCTTTCTCAATGTCTCCGTGGTGCCGGTAGTATCTAAGCCAAATTTAGACAGTTCTATATTCAAGGCATCTTTCCTGAGCTGGCAAAAGTACGCAATTTTGGAGTCCATCGGTTCGGTGCCGCTGGAGAAGGCGGCTGCAGTGGTGGCGGCGGTGACGGTTAACGGTAAACTATCTTTTTGGTCGGTATCCATGACAACCCAGGCTACACGGTATATTTAAACTCGGGTAAAAAAAAAACAAAGCCGGATTGGTTAAAGACAATTTTTTTTGGTAAATTGCAAGCGCAACGCGGGGATCAAGCTCGGTTAGTACAGTTATTCTAAGCTATTAACCACAACAAAGTTACACGTTTATATTGAAAAGGAAAAAAAACGGTTAATTGAAACACTGTCAGTTCAAAACTTAAAACGTAGTCCCTGCTCGGGCGCCAAATTTGTGACGCTCTTTTGTTGGGGATTCAAATCAAGTGCCCCTTTTGACACTAGTCTGCTGTTAATTGCCTCGGGCGCCAGCTGGTTTCAAATAACCGCGGAGCGTAAACCAGGAAAACGCTCCGTCTACCGGGGTAGCTTTTAAGACATTCGAAGAAGGAAAGCGGTCGCTAAGGTGTTGTAAGGCTGACAGGCCCAATGAAAGTCAGAAATTAATTTACCATCTAACCGGGTCGTGTTTTCAAGAGAACTAAATAGAAATCATCACATTAAGCAATTAAACAAAAAATATGTCTACTGGCCTACGGTGGTTAACGAACACAGAACCAATCGTAAAGTAAATGTCGGAACCCTAACGGTCTCTGAAGTCCTAAACAGAAACAAATGCAAGCGAAAAGATGAGAGAGAGCGTGTAAGCCGGGACGCGTGTGACAAAGCAGCTAAACGCACCAGTAAAAGCGGTCAAATAATAAGCGTACGCGTTAACAGCGTCTACGGCAGCTGTCCTGGTGGTTAAGGACAGGAGAAATCTGGGTGCAAGCTACGGATAACAAGGAGAATCCGTCGGGTCTTTACGAGCACTCAACGGCTAGCTACGGTGTACTAATTACTGGAAAATCCGTCGGGTTTTTACGAGCCCACAACGGCTAGATACAGGGTACTAATTACTGGGAAATCCGTCGGGTCATTACGAGCACACAACGGCTAGCTACAGGGTGCCAAAAGGAACGGACAGGTATTGCGGTATAGGACCAAAACAGATGCCGTACCGGTATAAGCGGTTGGACGGTACTTACTGCTAGTGGGCTTTCGAGTCGTAGCGGGTGGACTGGTTCGGCCGCTGATCGCAGGTGGAAGAGGCCGTTTGCCACGTGCAGGCCAGTTTTATCACCTGCAATGCCCCACTCACCTACGTACCATGTACGAGGGACCAGAAGTGCGCGCTCTGCCACACACTTGGTGCCTGCAGGACACCTTTGCAGGTTAACTACGGTACTATAGCCGCTGTACATTCGGCCGCGTAAAACTTATTAACCACGTAATTATCAATTAGCGGTTTTTCGCGACACATCGCTATGACCCGAACGAATAGTAACCGATGTCCCGATCCTAAACTGACAAGAACGGAGAAAATCCGACTGTGGGGACTTTAGCAATTAAATTGATGATTCCGGTTGATCGATCTCATTAAGAAAACTGTAAAAACTTAGTAACTTTGTTACAATACCTAGGTCGAAAACTGCGTCAATTAAAAACCAAAATAATGCTTTGCAACCGTGCTAACCCTAGTGGCCGATTCGTATAAGCTTGGTTTTGCCTTTTCATAAAAACATATTGTAACATAAAGATTACACTAGGTGCCGTTACCTTAAGTTGCCCCGGTCTCCCCCAGTACAATGTTTGTGTCAGCAAGATTGGCGAATTGGGGTCATGATGTGAGTATAAATACTGCACCGAAAGCACGTACAGATTACTGATCTCTGGGTTAGTCTGGGTACGCCTATTGTGCAACGCAACGTGGAGCAGTAGGTGACCAAGTGCCACACCCTAGATCAGCCCTAGCAAAGGAAATAGTGTGGGCGAGCAGCATAAGTTGCCGTACCTACTTACCTCCCTTTGTTAGGTTCTTCACGTCTTTACCGGCTCGGTGAATGCCCTCGGACCTAAGTCTAGGGTTCATTCATCCCCGTAAAGCGTCGCCCCCCGTGTTCCTCCTGTCTAGATCGGACCACATCATGCTCCCCGCTATCTTGGTAATCTGGGGGTAAGATTACTGTCTAGTCACTAAGGCACTATAATCTAATAAAAGTGGGTGACCTGTGGAAACCTGTGTGTTCTTCCCCCTCAACTACCCCTTAACGTGACATGGTGGGGGCGCCTCGTTTCATCCCCGTCTGCTAATCCCCACATTAGTGGACACGCCCTCGCAGACGCATTTAACGGCGCAGGAAAAAGGGAATGAATAAAGGGTACAATTTGAGATCCGCAAAGACCGACAGCCCATTTGCACCAAGGCACAGAAGTTCAAGTGTTGGGAACATACAGAACCAAGATACGGAGGGGTCACCAAGATATATCACACTGACCTTGGTACGACAAAAGAAGGCAACGAAAGCAGGAAAAAGTGACGAAGACAGAGAAAACGTAACGATATGTAATCAGACACATCCCCAGGGGATAAACAGGGAATTGGAAGCGCTCACCGACGCAATGGCGAACACTACAATCTCCACGGTGGAAACGGGGGAAAAAACGCCCGCTTTGCCACAATTCATCACCCCCCAACATACAATCCCTGCAAAGATTCAGCACAATCTTTCATAGCAACGTACGACCGAATGGCAGTGGCCAACAATTGGAATGATGCCCTGAAAATTCTGTACTTTCAATCCTTCCTGCAGGGGGCTGCAAATTTATGGTACACAGAATATAAGGAAGGCCACCCGGATAGTAACTGGCCCCTCATATGTCAGGCATTTAAAAAGGAATTCGACGACGATAACTGCAGCCTGCGTCTGCTGGCAAAGGTTCGAGAAAGAACACAGGACCCGTTAGAACCTACAAGGAAATATTTCTACGATCTAAGGGTCCGCTACGAGGAATACAAGCGGGATATCGATTTTGGGGAATTCCAGGAGATCTTTCAAAACGGTTTAACAACCGAAGCAAAAGCTAGGTACTACTGGCTCATACACTTCCCCAACCAGCCACCTAGATCACTGGAAGAAATCAAATTATTATGCGTCACAACGCCCCCACAGAATTACCCCCACGGCCCTCTACACCCACGTTCCAGCCACAACGGCGGGCATACAATAACTCAAACTTTGGGGAACCGACACGGTACGAAACCCGCCGCCCTTCCACGGGTTACAGAGACGCACCCACATTCCGCCCACAGCGACAAGCATACGATAATTCCAGCTTGGCAAGGCCAGTACGATACGAAACCCTCCGCCCTTTCACGAGGGAAAGAACCCCGCCACCTCCCAGAAGGGAATATGACACAAGGCGCACCCCCTCGCCCCAAAACGTTACTCCAGCACAAGGGCACGAGATAATTGGCCTACGTGCTACCGGTGTGGTAAAATTGGGCACTTCGCCGCCGTCTGCAGAGGCAGGCCGCAGCTCCCAAACGACAATGGGTGGCAAAATTGAGTCCCGTCACCCTCTCCACTTGGGGGCCAACGTGCAATAAAGTATTGACAATCAACGTTATTTTAAATGGATTCTTCATACCGGCAATAATAGATACAGGGGCGGAGCTGAACATAGTAAGCGATCACCTAATAAGGAACAAGAAAAAAAGCACAAGACACTCCACCCTTCTTCTCACAGCAGGGGGCCAGAAAATCCCCAGCCTGGGGGAAACAAAAACATCACTTGAAATAGTAGGGAGCTACGTAGGAAAATGGGACATACGTGCAACTATACTAAGAAACCCACCCCAGCCACTCATCTTGGGCATAGAATTTTTGGTGGATACAAAAGCGACAATCGACATGGCAAAAAAACGTTAACCCTAGAAGAAGGATTGACCATAAGATTCAGCCATCAAGCAAAAAGCACAAGCCAACAAAACCCACGTTTACACCCGTAAAACAAAAAAAACTGACCCAAGCAAAGCAACCCAGCAAGCAAAAGCAGGAAAAGAAAGAGAAAGGCAAGCAAGTTCACGGTCACCAGAACCAAGCATACACGAGGTGCCCAGATCAATATTCTCCTTCCCCAAGGACACGGCCTGGGCATTTACAGTGTCCACGACACCCTGCAACGACGGGGGTATTGCTAGAGTCATCAGAAGCCACGCAGGGGTAGAAAAAAGGAATGACTCCTACTTGGGAGAACTGGATTTTTTCTCAAAAAATGGCCGACAGATACTTCAAATGACGGCCAAAGAGGAAAACGCCCATTCAGTCGCCATCGAACCCTTCAGAAGATGCTGCACGGCACTGAAACAGTGGGCAAATCAACGGAAGATTAGGAGCATCGCCTTACCAAGATTAAGCCAACGAGACGACCACATAAGCTGGCTAACCATCAAAGAAATACTTACAGACAAGTTTAGGGACAGTAACATAGAAATTTGGATATCGAAAGGAAAAGGAAGAAGGAAAACGCGCGCCGGCAAAGCAAAAACAGGATGGGAAGTTCTACCTAACTATTTTGAGGAAATTCCGCCAGAACAGACCAAATTAAGGGCTACGGAAGATGTGGTCATCATGCCTGGCAAAACAAGAACAATAACAACAGGGCCACAAAATATCCCAACAGAAGGAACACACGTGGTACCTAATGAAAGTTGGTTGATTAGGAATCACCTACTGTGCAGCTACGGGCAAAACAGAGAGAGCCCCAAGATAGAGCTCAAAAACGTCGGCCCGACGCCAAGAATAGTGTATAAAGGCACCACCATAGCAAAAATTGAAAAGGAAACGGCATCCAGTCAGGTATTCTCGGTCCGTCAATCAAACGATAAAAGGGTGAACCTAGAGAATCATAAGCTCGAACACATACCAGAAAGACGCTTTAAAGAAAAGTTAAAGCAATTATTGGCAAGTTACGAAGATGTGTTCTGCAAATCACCCAAATTCATGGGAAAAACAAACCTTATCAAACACAAGATAGAGGTAACTGAGGACAAACCGGTAAAATGCCGCCTGTATAAGGTCTCACAGAACGAAAGGGAAATAATAGATACCCAAATACAAGAGATGTTAGACTGTGGAGTAATAAGACCCTGCCATTCTCTCTGGGCAAGCCCGAGAGTCTTAGTTAAAAAAAAGTATGGGTCCAATAGATTCTGTGTGGATTACAAAAGAACCATCAACCCAGTGACAAAGAAATCCTGCTACCCCCTACCGCAGATAGATGATATATTGACCTATCTAGGAAAAGCCAGATATTTCACAACACTGGACATGTTCTCAGGGTACTGGCAGATTCCGATCGAAGAATCCTCAAAGCAATATACGGCTTTCACGGCACAAGGGCATGGTTCCTATGAATTCAATGTATTAAGCTGCGGACTCTGCAATGCCCCAGCCACCTTTCAGCAGCTAGCAGACAAAGTTTTTGGAGATCTTAAGTGGAGAGAAATTCTGATATATTTAGACGACATAATAATATTCTCCGAAAACCTAGATGATCACATCAAGAAGCTGGAAAAGGTATTCACACGGATGAGAGAAGCTAACCTCACGCTTAAACCCTGCGAGTATCTGCAGGAGCGTTAGAATACTGGGCTATACAGTAAGCGGGGAAGGCATATACCCCGAAGAAGGGAAGTTAGCAGGGATTAAAGAATTCCCGACGCCGAAGAAAACGAAAGAACTCCAAAGTTTCCTGGGCTTATGCAACTTCTATAGAAAATTCATAAAAAATTATTCAGTGTTACCTCGACCCCTACACGAGGCCACAAAGAAAAATAAATTTCATTGGGGTACAGAACAAGAAGAGGCATTCCAGGAACTGAAAAAGCGCCTAACAACAGCCCCAGTGCTGAAACACTACAACCCTAACATCGGGTGCACCCTCCACACAGACGCATGCACAGAAGGCATAGGGGCAATACTACTGCAGGAAGGAGACGACAAGCAAAACCACCCCATAGCATACATAAGCAGGTCACTGTCAAAAGCTGAAAAGAACTACTCTATAAGCGAACTGGAACTGCTAGCCGCTGTATGGGGGATGACATACTTGAGACATCTCATTTACGGGAGACCGGTAATAATAGTCACCGATCACCATGCACTCTGTTGGATCCACAACATAAAAGACCACTCAAGGCGGTTAGCACGGTGGGCACTAAAACTAGCCGAGTTCGACTACTCGGTGGTATACAAAAAAGGCAGCAAGCACCAAGACGCAGACTGTCTATCTCGCAACCCCGCTCTACATATACAGGGGTGGGCATAAGTCACCTGGCAAATTTGCAAAAATTCAAGAAATTTTATAAAACGGAAACACAAGTTTAAGAAACGTTCGTTTTATTTCATTATAACACAAAAATATTTATAATAGGTGTTGAAAATGGTCACCGTTCATCTCGATACACTTCAAATAACGTTTTTCGATCGAATTAACAATACGGGCGAGCATCGCGAGGTCTTCATTGATGATATCGAACTCGACTGTTATCCAATGTTTGAGATCTTCGACATTTGCTATCGGATGCGTATAAACCCGGTTCTTCATTAGGCCCCAAATTGAAAAGTCCATCGCTGTGAGGTCCGGAGACCTTGGGGGCCAACCAATGCAACCACCTCTACCAATCCATCCTGGGAAGTGCTCGTTGAGGAAAGCGCGAACCTCCAAGCTGAAATGCGGCGGGGCACCATCCTGCTGCAAAATTATGTTCCGTCCTTCGAATCTGTCGTCCTCATCCAAGGTGACGCGTAATTCTTGTAAAAACTCCAAGTAAGTTTCCGAATTAACGGACACGTCGAAGAAATAGGGGCCAACCATCCCTCGATAATTCATTCCGGCCCAAACCATAACTCCAGGAGAATTCACTTCCTTTTCGAGGATCTCATGAGGATGAGCATCGGCCCAATAAACGCAGTTATGCCTATTTACCCTGCCATCAACCTTGAATTGTGCTTCATCACTCCACAAGATTTGTCTCTCGAAAAAAGGATCGGCTGCTTTCATAATTAGGTACCACTCGCAGAATTCCATGCGCGGCAGATGGTCTCGCGGTTTTAGCTGCTGCAGCAAATGAGGACGATAACAGTGCAAACCGATATCTTCCATGATTCTACGAAGTGTACGAGATGGTATTTCAAGCACCAACGATGTCCGTTTGGCAGAGCGGCGAGGATTTTCGACGAAACTTTGCGCTACCATCATGCTATTCTGTTCAGTGCGCACCGAACGTGGACGCCCAATACGCTTTGCATCTTCAACACTACCGGTCCTTTCAAACTTTTTGGCTAATTCAACCATGTAATTGCGGTTTGGGAAATGTGTATCAGGCCACTTTTCTCTAAAACCCTCTTCAATAGCTCCATAATCGCGATCCAGACAATAAAACTGTTTCAACAAAAACACACGCTGTTGTAATGAAAACTTGACTCGAACGTTTTGTGCCATTTTACTCAAAAATTACAATCTAACAACGCAAAAAACCGGTTTGATCTGTCTTGCTTGAGGTCGACAAGCATACTAACTTATGCCCACCCGGCCGCGTTGCTACGCGCACCTGAAATCCGAGCGAGAGTGGTGGGTCTGACGCATGAACTGTTTTCAAGGCTGCCAGGTGACTTATGCCCACCCCTGTAGATAACATGGAAATCGAAGAATTGAATGACGTGCCCACCTTCACCATCTCGACAGTAAAGATAGACGAACTTCAAAACAGAGACAAGGACTTAAGGGAATTAAAAGAAGCAATTTTAGACCCGGATACCTGCGACGCAATAACACGACGAAAAGCGAAGAATTTTAGGTTAAGGGACAACATATTATACAAAGCCACCACAGATAAAGACGACTTAGAATATGCGCTCGTAATACCACGGGCACTAAGAGAGGAAGTGCTATGGGAAGCCCACAACGCACCCACAAGTGGACACATGGGCATGACCAAAACCCTGAGTAGACTAAGCCCAAAGTACTACTGGGACAACATGGTGAAGGACGTGCACAAGTACATCCGAGGGTGCAGGGACTGTCAAGCAAGAAAAGGACCATCAAAGAGGAAACCCTTGGGGCTACTCCAGCCGATTCAAGTAGGGCAAGTGTTCGATCAGCTGGGGATAGACCTGTTGGGTCCTTTTCGGAAAAGTAGTCTGGGAAAAACAACCATTGTGGTGGTAACAGACTATGCAACAAGATACGCAGTAACAGCGGCCCTACCTAACGGCAAGGCAGGGCCAGTGGCAAAATTCTTGCTAGAAAAAGTGCTCTTGATACACGGTATACCCCGTACTATTCTGAGCGACAGAGGAAAGGTGTTCCAGTCAGAAATAGTGCAAGAGTTACAACAAATAATGGGCGTCCAAAGCACCTTCACCACAGCATACCACCCTTCGTGCAATGGATGGACGGAAAGGCTAAACAAAACACTAGCCGACATGCTGTCTCTGTATTGTAACACGGAACAAACGGACTGGTGTTCGTACCTACCCTTCGTCACCTTCGCGTACAACACGGCGAAACAGGAGACAACACAATTCACGCCCTTTGAATTAATATTTGCACAAAGCCCGAGTCTGCCGTTGGATGCAGCACTCTTGGATAAAGAAACGTGCACGAATGCCAAAGAGCTAAGGAAAAAAGCGTTGATAATAAGGGCATTGGCCGTAGACAACATACAGAAAAAACAAGGGAAAGATAAGGAGCTCTACGACGCTAAACATAGAGAAGGAGAGTATGAAGTTGGGGACAGAGTAAAGACCAATAAGAAAAGTAGGCAAGAGCGAGAAATTGTTGTTAAGGTGGTTTGGGCCATATAGAGTTACAAAAAAATAAGCGAAGTAAATTACGAGGTAAAGCAAGAGGGAGGCAGAAAAACTGATGTGGTACACATAGGCAGAATACTACCATTCTATGATGAATGGACATTGTGAAACATATCAGAAGAAGAAGAAGAGGGGGATGATGAGGAACACAGGGCGCCCAAATCCTCGTAGTAGTAGTAGCAGTAAAAAAAAGGGTAGACAATTCAGAGTAAGGGAAATTAGTAAGGTAGTGGAACATAATTCTTATCGTTAATGAACACATAACATAGTTTTGAAAAAAAAATATAAACATATCTTGTTGCATGATAAAGGGCCACACGAAAGCAACGCCACCTAACACACAACACAAACACAGGACCAAGGCGAAACACCGGCCAAAAAGGAAAGTCACAGCGTGCGTCGATAGACGGCAGCACCAGAACGACCAGGGAGCTGGTAGCCTTGGTATCCGTGAACTGAGTAGCGGCCAAGGATGCTGGAACGTTCGGACAAGCCCTCGGGCGCTTAGCGTGATTAGTGGTTTAAATTATAAGACTTTGGATAAATAAAGGATTCGTTCCACCACATAAACCCACCTGACAGCATGTAAGCCATTGAGACGATTTGTACAGACTTGTACGATTAGGATATTTTAGTGTTCGGGGCGAACACTTTCTAGGGGAGGGGCATGTAACATAAAGATTACACTAGGTGCCGTTACCTTCAGTTGCCCCGGTCTCCCCCAGTACAATGTTTGTGTCAGAAAGATTGGGGGGTCATGATGTGAGTATAAATACTGCACCAAAAGCACGTACAGATTACTGATCTCTGGGTTAGTCTGGGTACGCCTATTGTGCAACGCAACGTGGAGCAGTAGGTGACCAAGTGCCACACCCTAGATCAGCCCTAGCAAAGGAAATAGTGTGGGCGAGCAGCATAAGTTGCCGCACCTACTTACCTCCCTTTGTTAGGTTCTTCACGTCTTTACCGGCTCGGTGAATGCCCTCGGACCTAAGTCTAGGGTTCATTCATCCCCGTAAAGCGTCGCCCCCCGTGTTCCTCCTGCCTAGATCGGACCACATCATGCTCCCCGCTATTTTGGTAATCTGGGGGTAAGATTACTGTCTAGTCACTAAGGCACTATAATCTAATAAAAGTGGAAAACCTGTGGAAACCGGTGTGTTCTTCTCCCTCAACTACCCCTTAACGTGACAATATCAATTAAAAGAGAATAGTGTACCTAAATAAATTTTATTAAACGGGTATTTTACAGTAATATGTAGCAACAAATTAAAGAAACGACGTTGAGTCAGCATCACTCTCAGCATACTCTTCTAAAAATGATGACTGCATGACGCCTAACCGTCTGGTACTGTTTAAATTAAGTGCCTCAAATCCTTCAATTTGATTAGTGCAGACACCAGTCAAAGGATCAACAAAATTTCTCGAATGGTTGACTGTTTTGTTGACCTATAGGAAGATACTCCGCCCAAGCTACCCAGACTGAAATATCCCCTCCAACAATCAGTCCATATCTCCGATCCAGGCAAGACGTGGTCGTAAAAATGACTTTTATTAATGTTTCGGCAGAACGGTTTGGAATAAACAATATAAAGCACGTTTCATTGTAACGTTGTAAATTCCTAATATCCATCTGCTGGGGATTATACGATCGAGATTAAATTTTCTTTTTGTAACTACCAAATGTCCATCACCACCTTAGTTAAATAAAATAATCACAGTATGCTATATTATATTAAAAAAATGTTATAGAAACCTAATCTATAGAATTCATCCATGTTCAATAATTTCCATACACAAATATCTTTAAAAAAACGAAATTGCTGTATCACAGCAATTCTGGAACCACCTGCCGAAGTGGCTGCAGATTCTGCTCTAATTTGGCATGCCTGCTCCCACATAAGGAACAGTACCGTCCTTATCGGAATACGGCACTGTTCAAAAAAAGAACCACATAAAATTGATTTTAAGCCGCTGTTCTGTTCCGGTTCTTTTTAATTAAAATTCACTTACTTTTTGTACTTTTTATTTATTAATGTCCGAGTAGTCCAAGGCTATTATTTCATCAATAATGACACCTATTAAGGTCAATTATCTTAGAAATAATGCCCTAGGGCGTTATTTTTCTAATGCCCTCTGACCATTTTTTAAATACATTTCTACAGAATGAAAGTCGGACATTAAACTTAATTACTATTTTAAATTCCTTTTATAGGTGTTAATATCAAACACGTTGCTCTCTGTTGGGACTATCTTTCTAAGCTCCTGTTACGGGTTTGATTTGGCAAGAATAGATTTGTCTGGGAGTACGTAGTATTACCAGGTCTACGTGACAACATCGCATTACAGTTTCGGTCACATACGGTCGTACCTACGCCGGAATGGGCTAACGTACTGCCCGCTTTCTGAGGAGTCTGCGCCCTCTTGCTGGTACGAGTATTGATCGACGCGACAGCTGCCTTCTTCTTGAATCGCGCCTTCGACGTTGCCACGAGATATTCTTTCTCTGTCTTCGTTTGGCTTGTGGACAGTAGATTGTCGTTGAAGGGTCATTTTTTTTTGCTGGTAGAGATATTCACTTTTGGTTGAGGGAAAAGGGAATCTAGAGAGGGCTTTTTGACAAAACCTTTTCACGTGTGAAGTTCGAAAAAATGGAGGCAATTCTATTTAGAATCATGAATTGATTCTACCCCACTGATTGGGACTTTGTATAGCCTCTGTTTTTATCAATTAATTGCCATAGTTTTGGTAGCATCGCCGTATGAGTTTTAGCGATCGCATTGTGTTTTGGAGGCAATTAATTAGCCGCATGGTGGCGTTATAAAGGTTCGAACTTCGGCCATTTTAAATCGGCTATATTATCGGCGGTTGTCATAAAGACGCGGATCTTTAATTTTGGTGTTCCTCGTTAAACGAGGTAAATGATTGGTTTTAGTTTGTGTATTTGTATTATATATAGGGTTGAACTTACAGGAACTAGTACCAGGACTAAGGTCATTTAGTCCAAAAAGCTTTTCCAAAGACGTTTGGATTAGTTCATATAGGTAAATTGGGAATTGTATTTGTCTATGGATGTACGGAGGGTCTAAAACACTGAGACCAGAGTTGGGGAGAACCTTTTTCACGCATAGAGTCACCTAACAAGTCACCAGAGTATTTCACGAGTTGACCAATCGGGATAGCTTCATATGTGGGTCAATAAATGGTTTCATTAATCTAAAACGTCACTAGATTCGGAGGTCTGTCAAGATAAGTACCTATATCTAAGTTTCTGTTAGTGTAATTTGATCATACAACAACTAATTACTTCATTTAGTACTGGATCTACATAATTGTATTTGCTCAACATATTGATAAGGGTTTTCATATTTTAATTGCTTTGACCCAGTGTAAAAAAGCTAATCACAGTCGACTATGGTTTCTTTTTGGGGGTGTACTCAGGGTACATAGTGCTATATTTGGTAGCGTAATTACATTTTTAAGTGCTTAACCTACAGCGGTGTAAACCCACTCATTTATTGTTTTATTACTGTTTGGTAGCGTCCGCAGTGTGCCCAGCGTTGTAATTACTTGCTGCACACCTTTGCTATTTGTTTTGTCATTATTCCCATAATGATTAAATGTATTTTGTTCACTTAATGGTGTGGCCTTTCTTTGATTAGATTTTGAAGCCATATTACGGGCAACAAGTCAGTATTTGTTTTCCATATTTTGTTTAGGGTTTGTTGCAGCTAACTTTAAAGAACTTTAGTTGTTAAATCAAAATTTCGGTGGCGCCTAAAACTTATTCTCGATTTTGACAAAGCAGCAGTTTGAAATACAGAGGGAAAAATCTCACGAACCCCCGTCTGAGCTAGAGTATTTTAAACACCACCTAGGGGAGGAAATTTGTTGGTAAGTTGGTTTATCGACAACTTAATATTTCGGGTGAATCCACACTCTTCCTGTTTCGGGCTAGGGAAGGTTGCAGCGATTTGCTTTGGGTAGTGCTATAAACGCCTACGTGTTATAATTGCGTTACACTCCCTTCTTTCTAAAACAATGTTCTAAATTTCTACTGTCAACTACAAACTACAACTCTTCTTCCTAATATCTAACATACATATAACACGCTTTCATTTTCTTTTTTTATTAAACATTAAACTAATCTTAATCTAAAATGCCATTCGGGTGCATATCTATTCTACATAATCTTCTAAGTAATTTGGTTTTTTAGTTTTGCGCGAGTTTTGAGTTTGCTTAACTTCTACAGTAACAGGCACTCCAGGAGAATAGTCACAATCCCTTTTTTGTTCACTGTTATCACTATTATCTACATAATTCCTTAATTCTACATCATCGTCCATATTTACAATATTTTCATTTACATTTACAAGTTTATCATTATCATCTTCATTATAGTATGCACAAGTATTAATGTTGTTACTATTGGGATTTAAGTCATCGTCAGTGTGAATCTGTTCAGATATATTTAAGTTTTCTTTGATTTCCTCATTAGGGTTTTCAATTTCATTTATCGTTGAAACCAACAAATCATCATAAACGATGAAATCAAAGAAATCAAAATTACAAGCAATATATTAGTCTCAAATGTATGGTAGTTTTAGTTATAAATTTCCTATTTCTTCGATACGTATTTCCATACAAATCTTGAACAATATAAGATCTTTTGCGGTTGTCGGGCAACGGGTAAACAGGTAGGTCATTGTTGCTGGTACGGTTGCTCGACAACCGCTTATACAGTGTAGTTAAAAAGTTTAAATTTTCTCATTTTTCAGTGGAGTTATACAAGTACAAAAGGAAGGGAATGACACGCAGTCGTCTCCACAATACTTTATTTCGACCTTCAAAAGGCCTGCTCAACAAAGATTTTGTGAATTTAAAGTTGTGGTGGGAATAAAGCTATAACATTTTTTAACACATGTAGTATAAATTAAAGGGTTTTAAAAAAACTGACACTACATATTTAAAAAACAAAGACTTAAAATTGTTACGTACGAAATAGAGTTTTCGTCCGTTAACTCGTTTGATTTGTGTTTTTAATGTACATGGGCCTAGTTACACTGGTAGACCGATTCCGATCGCTTAAATCCTCCAATTGCACTTTGTGCACATTTTGTTGTAAATGTGGGTGCGTGACCTGATAAGTTATCAGGTGCCGTAGTCACGTGATTGGTTTCGATTTTTGTCGGGGGAGCGTCGGTTTGTGGTCGTGTTTCTTTGTGTCAGGTGCCATGTGCCTATTTAATCACCCCACTTTGTGATATCGGTCTCTTTAACACTACAGCACTCGAAATGCCGACATCTGATCTTTTTTCTGAGCGGTGTGGCGCGTGTGAATTTTTAATCCGTGATCATCTGGCCGAATTACAGGTAAATTGGTTTTATTGTTAGTTCTTTTGAATTATTTTGTATCGGCCCAATTTTCCAACACAGCATTGTGTTCGGCCCATCCGGATATTCGGAGATTCAAGGACTTTTCCCAACCGGAGATTCAGGGACTTTTCCGACCGGAATTTCAAAGAGTCTCCTGACCAGAGATCTGAGAGTTTTCCCGAGAAAGGAACGTTTCAATCGGGGATTGAAAAGTAAAAGTCCAAAAACCAGCCCACGTGTTGGGAAAGTCGATCACTTCAGTCGATTGCCGGAACAAGTGTTGAAGCTGTTTGTTCGTTTTCCCTGGTGTTCTGCTGTTTTCTGCCCTAGGTACCTGTCACCAGTCTCTGGACCCCATTTCCTGCCTGGAAATCAGCGGTGGCCACTACTGACTACTGGGAAGAGGATACTGGAGGTTCCAGGACCCAAACATCGTCTTTGACAACTGGTAAGGGCAGTCAATTGCAGTTTGGCACTGGGAAAACTTTTTTTTTTTTTTTATTTCAAATTTAACTTCTCTTGTTTTTTTTCTATCATTTGTTCAAATTTAACTTTTTTTTTTTTGTCTTTTTAATTTTCTTGGCAACTTTTTGTAAAGTGTGTAAATAATTTTGTAAATTTTTGTAAATATTGTAGTTATTTTAATTTGTAATATACACGTGTACATATACAACAAGTGGTTCGTTTGATTTCCTGCAGTATATCCAAGTGTGTTCATCTATAGCTAGTTATGAACTCATGCAATTAATCCACGACCTTGAGCTATCTAATTGAAGGGTGTTGAAATCTCATTAACGTGAGGTTTCATCTTAACAAATTGGCGCCCAACGTGAAGGGCCTTTTTGATTTTTAGTGGATTGAGCACGCTTGGATTGTGGGTTATCAGACTGCCTTGTTTGTGCATGTGTATTTTTGCATGGCTACAATATTTACTTAGTTTTTTCACGGTGCCAGACGTGTTGATTGTTTAAGATATTTATTCTTAAATTAAGGAGGTCAAGTTTGGAATTGCTGGTTTATCGTATTATCGTTGCATTTTTACCTTTTGCTTTGCTTGTGACCGTGCCAATCTATTTTTAGACCGAAGTTTCAGGTTTGCCCCGTTATCTTAAGTTTTTTTGTAGTTTTACCTATAACATTGTGGTTCGGTTTTGCAGTTAAAAGTGCGAATTAATTTTCTCTTTTGGTAGAGATTTTATTTGTACTGATTTGGACAATTTTAATTTTCCTTAATTTGATTAAGTGTTTAATTATTGATTGACTGATTTATTTAATCAGTTTTGAGTAACTTGGATCACAAGTAGTGATCAAGTTTTTGATTGTTGTCCAAGTCAGTTGTTTTTGTTGCACTTTAGCTGTAAGATTTATATATCACTTGTGTTTATTTAGTTTTTGGGGTTAAACTGGAAATTTTAATAATGGCTCTCCAAATTAATGCCTTGCAAGCCCATGAGCTGGATTATGAAATTTCTATCAGGTCTATGAAGCCATTGGGTGCTGTTGGTTGATGAGCGTAATTTGGTGATAATGACATTTGTTACCTAACATCTTTTTCAATAAGTGTCATTATTAAGGGACAGTGGCGGGTACTTATATACTCAATTGTTTAATTGAAAGATTCTGTGGATACCGTATTACCCAGAATAACACATTTTAACATCGTGTATCATTTTTAATTTAATTTAATTTGACTTGTTTATTATTGGATTTAATTTTTCTCGATTGTGACTTTAAGTGATTGATTTTCCCGCTTTGGATACTCCCCTTTATTTGTTTGTTCTGGAATGAGTGTTACCGTGTGGTCAGGGTTCCTGGAATGATTTGGGAGTGTCAGGGAGTATATTTTTCCTCAATTGTGACTTTATTGATTTTTCCCGTTTTGGATACTCCTCTTAGTTTTTTGTTCAGGAACGAGTGTTACCGTGTGGTCAGCGTTCTTGGGACGATTTAGGAGTGTCAGGGAGTCAATTTTTCTTTTGCTCGATTGTGTCAATTGTTTTTCCCCGCAACTTGTATGCGTTAATGTTTAATCTTGCGTACATGTAGGGAATTTCGTTTTTTTTTCTATTCTCTATTTTGTCTTGTTGTCAGTTTTGACAATTTACCTGATTTTGACTTTTACCGGATTTGACTTACTTTGTAACCACTTTGCTTTGTTGTAAAGGGCTGAGCGGAATTGGGTGCCGCCATGGTCACTTAACCTTTAAGGTTTTTGGGAGGGTAGTTCATGGGGGGAAAGTCCTAGAGTCCCTGTAAGTACCTTAATGGCCCTGGAGTACGGGGACTTTCTACTGTGTTCGACCTCAGCCCCAATTGCTTGGTTGAGTGGGATTTGGCGTCAGTGGTTTCGTTCGGAACACCCCAGTAGATTTAATTTTTTTTGTGTGGTTACTAATACACTAACCGTTCGGTGTATTTTTCGGGTTTTCTAGAGAGGGTTCCTATCAAAAACCTTTCCTTTTGTTGGTGGACGATTGTCTTCTCTTTCCTGTTAGTTTTCTTAATTTCATTTCATTTTCTTTTTTTCCCTGCCAGGTGATTTGTTTTGGTTTCTCTTTCTGTGGTTTTCCTGAGCGTTGAGTCCTGTCTCTGTTTATCTCTACCGAGACCAATGAATGAGGTTTCCTCTCACATAACGAGGTTTACGCAACGTTGGTTTCATGTTCAACCCCGTTTTAATTTTCTGGACTTAAACCGGTTAGAGATTTGTAGGGTCATGACGACTTCTCCAGGGAATATTGTTTGAGTGGGAGACTGGAGCGAGTCAACTGGTACCTTGTGTTTTTTTTTTTTTTTTTTTTTTTTTTTCCCTCTTCAGAGCTACTTCATAGCTGTGATGAGCTTCATTTTCGTTTGAAAGGTTGTATGCCTCCTTCAAATGGTATACTGGCGCCCATTATTTGTTCTCTTGATTTTGGTGGTTTATCGTCTTTTGGTTTGCTTTTCTTCAGGTCAGTTTCGAGGTGCTTTTTCACTTAAAAAAAAATTGAACAAGTTTAATTTTTTTTTGGTTACTTAGAGGAGTGTGTTACGTACGAAATAGAGTTTTCGTCCGTTAACTCGTTTGATTTGTGTTTTTAATGTACATGGGCCTAGTTACACTGGTAGACCGATTCCGATCGCTTAAATCCTCCAATTGCACTTTGTGCACATTTTGTTGTAAATGTGGGTGCGTGACCTGATAAGTTATCAGGTGCCGTAGTCACGTGATTGGTTTCGATTTTTGTCGGGGGAGCGTCGGTTTGTGGTCGTGTTTCTTTGTGTCAGGTGCCATGTGCCTATTTAATCACCCCACTTTGTGATATCGGTCTCTTTAACACTACAGCACTCGAAATGCCGACATCTGATCTTTTTTCTGAGCGGTGTGGCGCGTGTGAATTTTTAATCCGTGATCATCTGGCCGAATTACAGGTAAATTGGTTTTATTGTTAGTTCTTTTGAATTATTTTGTATCGGCCCAATTTTCCAACACAGCATTGTGTTCGGCCCATCCGGATATTCGGAGATTCAAGGACTTTTCCCAACCGGAGATTCAGGGACTTTTCCGACCGGAATTTCAAAGAGTCTCCTGACCAGAGATCTGAGAGTTTTCCCGAGAAAGGAACGTTTCAATCGGGGATTGAAAAGTAAAAGTCCAAAAACCAGCCCACGTGTTGGGAAAGTCGATCACCGGCCACAGAGGTTTAGAAAGGTCAGAGTTGAACCACCAAGACAATTCCTCATTTGACTTAGTTTTATTTGATTTAATTTGATTTTTATTTTTTAGTTTATATCAATTTGCTCTAAACAACTTCAACACTTGTCACCACCTCTGGTCACCTTTTTGGTTGCCGGAACAAGTGTTGAAGCTGTTTGTTCGTTTTCCCTGGTGTTCTGCTGTTTTCTGCCCTAGGTACCTGTCACCAGTCTCTGGACCCCATTTCCTGCCTGGAAATCAGCGGTGGCCACTACTGACTACTGGGAAGAGGATACTGGAGGTTCCAGGACCCAAACATCGTCTTTGACAACTGGTAAGGGCAGTCAATTGCAGTTTGGCACTGGGAAAACTTTTTTTTTTTTTTTATTTCAAATTCAACTTCTCTTGTTTTTTTTCTTTCATTTGTTCAAATTTAACTTTCTTTTTGTCTTTTTAATTTTCTTGGCAACTTTTTGTAAAGTGTGTAAATAATTTTGTAAATTTTTGTAAATATTGTAGTTATTTTAATTTGTAATATACACGTGTACATATACAACAAGTGGTTCGTTTGATTTCCTGCAGTATATCCAAGTGTGTTCATCTATAGCTAGTTATGAACTCATGCAATTAATCCACGACCTTGAGCTATCTAATTGAAGGGTGTTGAAATCTCATTAACGTGAGGTTTCATCATAACAAAATTAGACCCATTTTAAGGGCTGGGTTAGACCCTATGGGGAGAAAAAGATAAATTCAGATATAATCCACCATCCACGGCAGAGGCGATCGAACAGGAAACAAAATAGAGATTTAAAAATCTTTGAAAAAAACCCGCGGTGATAAGCCGTTAATACGAAGGCAGGGGGAACGTTTAAGAGGGGATTACAATAAAATCAATAACCTAAGTGACAACAGGTAGGTAGTTCTGCAACCCAAAAATCAATCAAAGATAATAAAAAGGTTAAAGCCGCAACCATTCATACAAGATGTAAAGTTAAAATTAGACAAAAACATAAACAATGCACCAACCAGCAAACATGTGGCAGGTGGATCACGCAATGAGCAAAATGAGGGTAGCTAAGGGTTCAAATAAGGCTGTAAACCCCGCAGAAAGTGCAAACACCGACCAACACGCTAGTGAAGGAGGGGATGGTGGAAGATGGGGTGCTGGGAGTGTTTACAAGGGATTAGGAGGCATCAAAAGGTGAGGGACTTAAAAAAGGAAGTTGATGGATGGTTAGGCTGATCATTCAGGCAGGTGTGCCCACCATCATCAGAGACCTTGTTGATCTCAAGCACCTCAAGGTGGTTGAGGAGGCTGCCCTTGGCACACACGTGCAGAATCTTGAAACCCTGTTCAGTATTGAAGGTGTGGCCATTCAGACGAAGATGCCGAGAAAAATTGGATTTCATATAGGTAGTGTTTAGGTTGGGGTTCTTAGTGAACTTCAAGAACTCCCGAGTGTGCTCGTGAATACGAGTGGAGAACCTCCTGCCCGTCTGACCAACATAGAGAGCATTACATCCGGGAGTGCAACAGGACAGTTGGTAAACGCCTGATTTATGCAGTTGAGTAGTAGAATCTTTGGAGTTAAAAAGAAAATGTCTGGAGGTGTAGGAAACTTTGAAGCAAATATTTATGTTGTTAGACCTGAAAATATTTTTCATCTGAAGTGAGAGAGGTCCTAAAAAGGGAATTGAAAGGAATTTTGGATCTTCAGATGTGTCTTTCTGTATTAATTTCTTATTAACAAATTTTTTAAAATGGTTAAAATAAATTTTATTGATTAATGTACTGGGAAATGTATTGTTGGTTGCAACTGTTTTGATCCAAGAAAGTTCTAAATTAAAATTTGTTTCAGACATTGGAATGTTAAATAGGCGGTTAAAGAAACAGTTTAGGGACGCAACCTTCTGATTGAGAGGATGATTAGATTGGAAGGGGATAATGCAGTCCGTACTGGTGGGTTTGTGATAAATGGAGAACTCAATGTGATTATAAGACCTGTAAAGCAAGATATCAAGGAAAGGTAGTTTATGGGATGACTCTAATTCCATGGTGAATGAGATTGAATGGTATAAATTGTTAAGAAATATTGTCACGATCTAATTTTTAGTCGTAACGCGGGGACGTGTAGGCTGGGGTCGTAGTCAAGTTAAACTCAAAGATTGGATAACAAAAACAACAACGTTTATTCATAGAGAGAAACTAGTAAAGTTGAAGACTAATTTTATACACATTGTCAGACACAAGTTGGCTTATTTATAAATTACAAGTTCGTACTTACATGATAATTAGTTCACAAACCATTTTGGACGAGGGTAAGTGTCAGGGCAGAGTTCCCTTCACTTTCGCGACCGAACCGTTTAGTTTCGCGGATAATTTCTGACTCCCTTCTTTCCAAATTTCTCGGCTATTTATTGTAAGGTATTGCGATCCCTTAGTCAGTTCAATTTCTTAATTGCTTGTCTAAGCACTTGGATCATTGTCCGAACAATTGATGACTTATTGCTGACTGGCGATTGCAACACCTTAGCTAGCTTCCGTTCTAAAAGGTTCGATTGCTTATTTTGCAATTCAAGTGGTCGACGACTTGTTTCGGTCAGTGGCCGATTATTTGCTGACTAAGTAATTCACGAAAATCTACTTGTGACAATATGAATAATTGTGGAAGGTCATTAGGGGACCTGTCAAAAATACAAAAAATGTCATCCACATATCTTTGAAAAAGAGTATTTTATTGAAGGAGGGGTAGGATTCTAGGGAATGTTCAATGTTGGACATAAAAATTTCTGCTAGTAGAGGGGAAATACATGAACCCATAGCCAGGCCCCCAGACTGTGAATAGAAGGTGTTGTTGAACTGAAAAAAGTTTTGATCCAGTACCAGAGCCACCAGGGTTAGTAAGTCTTCCACCTGGAAAGGGTCCAGACTTTCGGAAGCAGACAACAGATCTCGGACAAAATTTAAACAATCGAGGGGTTGGATGCTAGGAAAGAGGTTGGAAACATCAAAGGAGACCATGATTGCAGTATCAGGGATGGTTAAGTCTTTAAGTGTCTTCAGGAAGACATCTAGAAATTACAGGTTCACAAGGTGCAGTTCGATCTGCTTGCACCGTCCATCTCAATAGGTTTCACGCCGGAAATCTCTCTTCAGTGCATCCTGCCTGGTGCAAAGCGGAGAACAGGAACTTGTCCACACTGAAGAAAAAAGTCAAAGACAACGACTTGGTGGTAACAAAGGCCGACAAGGGCAATTGCGTGGTAGTTATTGACAGAACTCAGAATGTGGACAAGGTCTTGGACTTCCTAAGTTCGGACTCATTTGAAATTCTAAACACATCCCCTTTGGACAAATTCCTGGTGAGATTTAAGTCAATTATTAATAGAGTCCAGACTACACTAACACCACTGGGCTTTAACAAATACAAAATCATACCTATCAACCCATAAGTTCCCAAACTCTATGGTCTTCCTAAAATCCATAAACCCAATATCCCCATCAGACCAGTAGTTTCCTTTTGCGGTTCTCCCTGTCACCATCTTTCTGCCTGGTTAAATGATATTATCCTTAAACCAACCGGATTTAAAAGTAAATATTCAATAAAAAATTTATTTGAACTTTGCTCACAACTTAAAGACTTAACCATCCCTGATACTGCAATCATGGTCTCCTTTGATGTTTCCAACCTCTTTCCTAGCATCCCACCCCTCGATTGTTTAAATTTTGTCCGAGATCTGTTGTCTGCTTCCAAAAGTCTGGACCCTTTCCAAGTGGAAGACTTACTAACCCTGGTGGCTCTGGTACTGGATCAAAACTTTACTTTTTTCAGTTCAACATCACCTTCTATTCACAGTCCGGGGGCCTGGCTATGGGTTCATGTCTTTCCCCTCTACTAGCAGAAATTCTTCCCTAGAATCCTACCCCTCCTTCAATAAAATACTCTTTTACAAAAGATATGTGGATGACATTTTTTGTATTTTTGACGGGTCCCCTAATGACCTTCAACCACTATTCATATTTCTTAACAATTTACACCATTCAATCTCATTCACCATGGAATTAGAGTCATCCCATAAACTACCTTTCCTTGATATTTTGCTTTACAGGTCTTATAATCACATTGAGTTCTCCATTTATCACAAACCCACCAGTACGGACTGCATTATCTCCTTCCAATCCAATCATCTTCTCAATCAGAAGGTTGCGTCCCTAAACTGTTTCTTTAACCGCCTATTTAACATTCCAATGTCTGAAACAAATTTTAATTTAGAACTTTCTTGGATCAAAACAGTTGCAACCAACAATAAATTTCCCAATACATTAATCAATAAAATTTATTTTAACCATTTTAAAAAATTTGTTAATAAGAAATTAATAAACAAAGACACATCTGAAGATCCAAAATTCTTTTCAATTCCCTTTTAGGCCCTCTCTTTCAGATGAAAAATATTTTCAGGTCTAACCACATAAATATTTGCTTCAAAGTTTCCCAAACCTCCAGACATTTTCTTTTTAACTCCAAAGATCCTACTCCTCAACTGCATAAATCAGGCGTTTACCAACTGTCCTGTTGCACTCCCGGATGTAATGCTCTCTATGTTGGTCAGACGGGCAGGAGGTTTTCCACTCGTATTCACGAGCACACTCGTGAGTTCTTGAAGTTTACTAACAACCCCAACCTAAACACTACCTATATAAAATCCAATTTTTCTCGGCATCTTCGTCTGAATGGCCACACCTTCAATACTGAACAGGGTGTCAAGATTCTGCACGTGTGTGCTAAGGGCAGCCTCCTCAACCACCTTGAGGTGCTTGAGATCAACAAGGCCTCTGATGATGGTGGGCACACCTGCCTGAATGATCAGCTTAACCATCCATCAACTTCCTTTTTTAAGTCACTCACCTTTTAATGCTTCCTAATCCCTTGTAAACACTCCCAGCACCGCATCTTCCACCATCCCCTCCTTCACTAGCGTGTTGGTCGGTGTTTGCACTTTCTGCGGGGTTTACAGCCTTATTTGAACCCTTAGCTACCCTCATTTTGCTCATTGCGTTGTCCACCTGCCACATGTTTGCTGGTTGGTGCATTGTTTATGTTTTTGTCTAATTTTAACTTTACATCTTGTTGTATGAATCGTTGCGGCTTTAACCTTTTTATTGTTAATCTTTGATTTATTTGTAGGTTGCAGAACTACCTACCTGTTGTCACTTAGGTTATTGATTTTATTGTAATCCCCTCTTAAACGTTCCCCCTGCCTTCGTATTAACGGCTTATCACTGCGGTTTTTTCAAAGATTTTTAAATCTCCATTTTGTTTCCTGTTCGATCGCCTCTGCCGTGGATGGTGGATTATATCTGAATTTATCTTTTTCTCCCCAAAGGGTCTAACCCAGCCCTTACAATGGGTCTAATTTTAAGTCTTTGTTTTTTGAATATGTAGTGTCAGTTTTTTTTCTCCATAATCAAGTAGTTGTTCAATTTTTTAAAACCCTTTAATTTATACTACATGTGTTAAAAATTTTATAGCTTTATTCCCACCTTTAAACAACTTTAAATTCACAAATCTTTATAACATGGGTCTCACTGTCTCCCCCTTTCTAAAAAGACAGCCGGCGCATTGATTGTCGAGTTGAGGTAGGTTTTTCCCGTTTCTTAAACGCCTGTTACGCATAAGTAGAGTAAGTTATTCTTGTAGCTCCTGAAGATGGCCATTTATATGTCCGAAACTAGTAGAGCAGGCCCTACCTTCTGAAGGTCGAAATAAAGTATTTCGTCGAGACGACTGCGTGTCATTCCCTTCCTTTTGTTATATAATTATCTTATATAATAAAAAATTATCTAATTTAAAAGCGCGAGCGGTATTTATGCCTGGTTTATACAGAAACTTAACATTAAAAATATATTGAAGGGTGGTCCAAATTCATTGCAGGATACTTAAAGTGTCATGTATGGTTGAGAAGTGTGCCTCAATATGTGCCCCAAAAAATAGTTTTGTCATTTTAATTAACTGACCAAAAAAACTCGTATTTGGGATGCTTGTATTTTAAAATGATTATTTAGAATTTTCTAAATTTTTAAAATATCCAGACAAGCATCTTCAAGGAGAAAGTATGGAATATCAGATGTGCCACATCAGAATGCCTTAAAATTACAGCTTAATAAATTTGAAGCTTTCAAAATTTTTGAACAACCACCATATCTGTCCAGATTATTTTCAAAAATTGATAAACTCTCATATGACCACTTTAAAATGGCGAACATAAATGCAAAATTTCATGTAAGTAACTTTCCTTCTTAAAGAATGAAAATAAAAAATGGTGTTTGTGGCACTAGAATAGGAACTCCACAGAGACATTTTTTGTTACAGTTTATATTACCCTTTGGAGTCTATTTTATTTGTACTTTCTAACCTTGAATTATCCGACAATCAATTTGGACCATCCTATATAAAATAAAATAAAATATTAAGTTTCTGGAGGCTTTATACAGTCAAAATAAAATAAGGTTTATGAATTTTTATAAGGTTGAAGTATGCTTTGATAAACACATATAATAAGACAATTGTACCGTGGTATTAAAATGATTCGATGACGACGTAAAATTAAAGATAATTTGCATGATAGTATGTTTTCCATAATTTCACGAGGACGAGAAAAATTGGTAAGGAAAACATGCTATGGAAAATTAACTGGTTAATTTAAAAGTTCGAGCGCAATTTAGTGAGATTAGCTCCCAATGTCACCAAAACGTCTCATTTTTATTAGGTTGAAGTATTACAAACCATTTTATTTTCAACCAGGTATGTAATAACGTTATATCTTATGTGTAAACCAGGTGGAAAGATGAAAATTACCTGCTTTTACTTTCCAAACGGGTGGAAAGTGAGTACTGAAAGCGAGTACTTTCGACCCGGGTAAATGTCAATATTTGTTTTGTCATATCTGAGCTTACTTTTTATAGTTAAGAGACTGTACCGCCACCTCTGCAACAGCTCGCAGCTCAGGTGATGATGAGTAACATCTGCGTCTTCAGAAATCTCCATGTTAAAAGCACTTTAAGAAACGTTTTAGCTCAAAATATTAAAGACGGAATAGCACAATAATGACGTCAAGATTGTAAACAAATCACCAGTCGTTTATTATGGTTGAAGTCATAACTACTCGTGCATCTATACTACCTTATTGTTAGAGACTATTAGCAATCAATATTTCAGCTGAATGATTTATTAAAAAATTTGTAGGTACAAACCACGGTAGAAAGTTTAATTTCTGTCTCGAAATAAAGTTCACCTCCACTTCGTCCCGGCGAACTACCTAATCTCTCTACAGAAATCAAACACTTTCCACCTGAGTATGTAATATACTATTCCTCTATCTCACAACCTCTTTAAACCTATGGCACTCCAAGTTGTACAAATTTCATTTTTTAACCGTCAATATATCGAAAGGAATTGAATATAGATATAGGATATGATACGTTGAAACATACTTAGAATCGTCAGGAGTATTTAAAAGTGTAACAAAAAACGGAATGTTTGATTTAAAATAAGCAAGTTAGTATTTACTTGCGGCCCAACAGGAAGTGCTGTAACGTTGAAAATATTTTAATTGAACCAAAATACCTACTTTACACTGTCAGAAACTTACTGGAAGACAGACAACTGCACGTTCGAATAGACAACACACTCTCCTTTTCCTTCAGCCCTGAGCAGGGATTACCGCAAGGTTCACCTCTCTCACCTTTACTCTATAATCTGTACTGCCATGACATATACAACCATAACAAGCAAGACAAAAATCAAATTGACAAAACAGCATACATGTTGCAATACGCAGACGACACAGCACTTATTGTTCATGACAAAACTACGACAAAAGCAGTTTTAAAACTACAATCATTTACTGACGACATCATGACATGGTTCTACAGATGGAGACTAACGCCCAACGCAACTAAACACCAGCTTTTATTACTGAACCATCAAATAAAAAACGACTCACCAAACATAACCGCAGACGGACACACAACTGATCCCAAACAAGACGTAAAATACTTAGGGATAACACTGGACCAAAAACTAAAATTCACAAAACACCTTAAAAATGTCCGGACTGAAATTATTAAAAGAACAAAACACTTTAGGTCACTAACATACAAAAACAAAGGCATCAGTACCAAAACGGCAACTCAAATATACAAATCCATCTGTAGACCGGTCCTGGACTACGGACACTTACTTAGAGCAAACGCTACGGACAAGACTAAAAAATATACACAAATTACTGAACAAATTGCTCTAAGACTAATAACAAAAATACGACATCCTGCAAACCCACTACACAACCCATCCAACCAACTTCTCTACGAACGTACGAACATGACTAAAATAACTGACAGACTCATACAACTATAAACCAAGTGGAAAAATAACCCAAACAACTGGACAATTGTAAATCCACTATGCATAACAAGACAGACCAGACAATCCCGTTACCTATTCCCCGCTCTCACCCTATTAGAACATTTTAATTGAAACTATTTTTTTTTTTTTTTTCTTTAGATAATTAGAAATAAGATAACCTGTACATATAAAAAAAAAAACATGTATACATAGGCAGAAAGACCGTAACGGTCGATAGCCGTTTTTTCTTTTGAAAAATAAAGATTGTTTATATATATACAGTGCGTTTTTTTTAACGCGCAACATAGGATTTTACATGTTAAATCTTTAGGCCCCTGTTAGACCATGTTATTTTTGAACTACAGGTCTAAAACTTGACGGGTGTGTTTTTAGTACCCTGAAGCTTAAGTAAGTTTACCGATTTGGTCTAAAAAGTAATTAAAAACTGGCAAAGAATCATTTTTTTTCGAAAAGATTTTATCGTTTCATACTCTCTGTATGCATTGTTGTTCTTTGTTGTTTTTGATACTGGCAGGGCAGGTAGCAGGTAGAGTGACATATTTTGACTACATCACGACCCGACATCTTTTGAACGTCAAAAGGGCATTTTAGGATTGATTGGGATACTGTTTGGCTTCAAACTGAGGTCACTTTGAACAATCATTTATAAAAATACTTATTTTGTTCTTAACTCTCTTGATATAAAGTTTATTTTACTTTCTACGAAAAATGTCACCTGCTACCTGACGTTCCAGTATCAAAAACAACAAGCACGTATCATACATACAGGGAGTATGGAAAGATAAAATCTTTTCGAAAAAAGATAATTTTTTGCAAGTTTTTAATCACTTTTCAGGCCGAATTGGTAAACTTACTTAAGCTTCAGGGTACGAAACAGTCACACGTCAAGTTTTATACTTGTAGTTCCAAAATAACATGGTCTGACATGGGCTTAAAAATTTAACACGTGAAATCCTATGTTGCGCGTTAAAAAAAACGCACTGTATATATTTTAATTGAATTGGAGATGGTGACTTTACTATGTTGCCAAGTTTTCAAAACTCTTCTATTTATCGTCTTTCTTATATCGATCGACACCTTGTATACGTTGACAATTTTTGTGCAACTAAAAAGGAAATTTACCACCCAAAATTTTTTTTTATATATTTTTTGTTCAGTAATGTTTCAATAACGGGTTTGCTGAAGAACTGGAAACGTATTGTTACGGTTTGGGCCTACTATACTCGAGTCAGGATGAAACCGATGCGCCGCAATATCTGGCCGGGCGCGTATTAAAGTAGGCCACACAGTTAGGAAGCGCTACCTGGAATATTCTTGAATGGTCAAGGCAACCCGCGAAGCGTTTCGCGGTCATTCTAGAACGTGGTTTGCGAATATAAAAGAAGCGGCGTTGACGACGGCGTAGTTAGTTAGTAGTGTAGAGTAGTAGTGAATTTGAGAGCGCGGTAAAGTTTAAATAGTGAAATAGTTGTGGAATTGTAGTAGTGTTTTTAGTAGCTGTGTTAATTATTGTACGGAGTGTTTTGAAGTGTAAATAAATTTATTAATTGTTGAGTTAAATTGACTTTGTGTGAACCCACGGGAAAATCGTAACAATTGGTGTCAGAAGTGCGATCAGACGTTAGTGCGACGTGAATTGGAACTAAACTTCGGGTTAAAGACTTGTGTTCAGAACCGGACTAGAGATTTTCGGAACAGTGGTGTGTTAAAGTTATTTTATGCCAATAACAAGACGTCAAAGTGCAAACATGGAGGACCGATTTGAAGCTATGCTTAAACAAGCCAAAGAAGAACTAGAAAAGTTTCGAAAACAAAACAAGGAACAAAAAGAAAGGATTCGACAACAAGAAGAAAGAATTCGACAACAAGGCAAAGAAGAACAAGAAAAGATTCGAAAACGAAACAAAGAAGAACAAGAAAGGATTCGACAACAAGAGAAGGAAGAACAAGAAAGGATTCGACAACAAGACAAGGAAGAACAAGAAAGGATTCGACAACAAGAGAAGGAAGAAAAAGAAAGAATGAGACAACAAGATATGGAAATGCGTCAAGAAGATAGAGAGCGGCAAGAAAAACGTAACGAAGAAGTATTGAACGTTCTAGCGGGGACTAAAACAGAAATCCAAGAGTATGTAACCGATAGTCTCAGAAAGATGGAGAGTGATGTTCAGTTAAAATTAAACGATGTTCGGGACGACATTAATAAAATTCAGAACGGTGTTCGGGAGGACATTAATGATGTTCGGGAGGACATAAATAAAATTCAGAATGATGTCGAGATAAAGCTACGCGACTTAGAGCGAAAAATTGACAGCAGAGGAGTCAACTCTACAGTGATCACCGGAAACGGGCTCAACAAGATCAAGCCTCCCACATACGACGGTCAAACTTCATGGGCAATGTACCAACTCCAATTTGAGGCCGCTGCAAATGCAAATGGATGGAGTACCAAGGAAATGGCTGTAGCACTAGTAGTGGCATTACGAGGACCTGCATTGGAGCTGTTACAGACGGTGCCTATCGCCCAACGAAGCAACTATGAAGCATTAGTAGCTGCATTAGAACGTCGTTATGGGGATCAACATAAGAAAGGACTGTATCGAACGCAATTAATGGCAAGACAGCAGAAAACTGGTGAAAATCTAGAAGAGTTTGAAACCGAAATTCGTCGCCTTGTGCATCTGGCTTACCCAGCCGTCCCGGATGAAATCCAAGAAGAACTTGTGGCACAGTATTTTGTAGATGGGATTCGAGATCCGGAGGTAAAGAAATGGCTGAAGATGTTCAAAGGGAGCAACAACAGCGAATTACTGATTCGAGCGCTGGAAATTGAAGCTGCGTGCAATGACTTTCAGCCAGAGACTATTCAAGAGGAGAGAGAACCGCCAGCCGATCATGTTGCTACATTAATAGATGAAATTAAATCAATGTTCGGCCAATTAGTGCAACAAATGGCAGCATTAGGAAATGGTCAGTCCAGACAGTTAGAACGGTCACGTCCGATCACGAGAGTGGAGTGCTATCGATGCGGACGTACGGGACACATTAGAAGGAATTGCAGACAGCGGTCTTGTTCTCCAAACCCACAGTGTCGACGAAACCAGGACATCAGAACAAATCACCGGAACTCATCTGCTAAAAGAAACATTACATGTTATGTTTGTGGACGTAAAGGACATTACCAATGGAATTGCAGACAGCAGTCTCGTTTACCGACCCCGCAGAACTGGCGTAACCAGGAGCAGGAAATGAAGAATCCGGAAAGACATTTACCGCGATATGTAGAGGATCGTCAAGCTTTGGATAGTGACTTAAGGTGCCGGAAAGGACAAATTCATAATGGTTGGAGGATTGGTCAAATCGCGAAGGTGACGGATAAAGAGGCTACAAGAAGAATGAAGAGCAGCGTTTCTAAGGAAGACATAATAAAAGGACAGCGCTCAGACTCTGATTTGAAAGTAATCAGAAGATGGTTGGAGAAGGATTTGAAACCGGATTGGCAACAGATTTCCAGATATGGACCAACAGTAAGGGGTTACTGAAAATGGTGAGGTTTTGTTTTTTGTTTATCAATCCCAATCCTCTGACCGGTTTCGCCGTATTACGGCTCATCAGAGAGGCTATAGGGCTTGATAACCAAAGAACAAAACCTTCGTTCCAGTATAGTCAACTGGATGCCAGAAATGATAGTTGTGTGCAACATCTGGTGACATCTGTACTCAACTCTATGAGTTAGAAAGTACAGATGGCGTTCCAAAATCTAGGAACAGCACCATTAATGCCGCATCATTCGGTAAACACCGATCTGATTGGTTGAAAATGGTGAGGTTTTGTTTTTTGTTTATCAATCCCAATCCTCTGACCGGTTTCGCCGTATTACGGCTCATCAGAGAGGCTATAGGGCTTGATAACCAAAGAACAAAACCTTCGTTCCAGTATAGTCAACTGGATGCCAGAAATGATAGTTGTGTGCAACATCTGGTGACATCTGTACTCAACTCTATGAGTTAGAAAGTACAGATGGCGTTCCAAAATCTAGGAACAGCACCATTAATGCCGCATCATTCGGTAAACACCGATCTGATTGGTTGAAAATGGTGAGGTTTTGTTTTTTGTTTATCAATCCCAATCCTCTGACCGGTTTCGCCGTATTACGGCTCATCAGAGAGGCTATAGGGCTTGATAACCAAAGAACAAAACCTTCGTTCCAGTATAGTCAACTGGATGCCAGAAATGATAGTTGTGTGCAACATCTGGTGACATCTGTACTCAACTCTATGAGTTAGAAAGTACAGATGGCGTTCCAAAATCTAGGAACAGCACCATTAATGCCGCATCATTCGGTAAACACCGATCTGATTGGTTGAAAATGGTGAGGTTTTGTTTTTTGTTTATCAATCCCAATCCTCTGACCGGTTTCGCCGTATTACGGCTCATCAGAGAGGCTATAGGGCTTGATAACCAAAGAACAAAACCTTCGTTCCAGTATAGTCAACTGGATGCCAGAAATGATAGTTGTGTGCAACATCTGGTGACATCTGTACTCAACTCTATGAGTTAGAAAGTACAGATGGCGTTCCAAAATCTAGGAACAGCACCATTAATGCCGCATCATTCGGTAAACACCGATCTGATTGGTTGAAAATGGTGAGGTTTTGTTTTTTGTTTATCAATCCCAATCCTCTGACCGGTTTCGCCGTATTACGGCTCATCAGAGAGGCTATAGGGCTTGATAACCAAAGAACAAAACCTTCGTTCCAGTATAGTCAACTGGATGCCAGAAATGATAGTTGTGTGCAACATCTGGTGACATCTGTACTCAACTCTATGAGTTAGAAAGTACAGATGGCGTTCCAAAATCTAGGAACAGCACCATTAATGCCGCATCATTCGGTAAACACCGATCTGATTGGTTGAAAATGGTGAGGTTTTGTTTTTTGTTTATCAATCCCAATCCTCTGACCGGTTTCGCCGTATTACGGCTCATCAGAGAGGCTATAGGGCTTGATAACCAAAGAACAAAACCTTCGTTCCAGTATAGTCAACTGGATGCCAGAAATGATAGTTGTGTGCAACATCTGGTGACATCTGTACTCAACTCTATGAGTTAGAAAGTACAGATGGCGTTCCAAAATCTAGGAACAGCACCATTAATGCCGCATCATTCGGTAAACACCGATCTGATTGGTTGAAAATGGTGAGGTTTTGTTTTTTGTTTATCAATCCCAATCCTCTGACCGGTTTCGCCGTATTACGGCTCATCAGAGAGGCTATAGGGCTTGATAACCAAAGAACAAAACCTTCGTTCCAGTATAGTCAACTGGATGCCAGAAATGATAGTTGTGTGCAACATCTGGTGACATCTGTACTCAACTCTATGAGTTAGAAAGTACAGATGGCGTTCCAAAATCTAGGAACAGCACCATTAATGCCGCATCATTCGGTAAACACCGATCTGATTGGTTGAAAATGGTGAGGTTTTGTTTTTTGTTTATCAATCCCAATCCTCTGACCGGTTTCGCCGTATTACGGCTCATCAGAGAGGCTATAGGGCTTGATAACCAAAGAACAAAACCTTCGTTCCAGTATAGTCAACTGGATGCCAGAAATGATAGTTGTGTGCAACATCTGGTGACATCTGTACTCAACTCTATGAGTTAGAAAGTACAGATGGCGTTCCAAAATCTAGGAACAGCACCATTAATGCCGCATCATTCGGTAAACACCGATCTGATTGGTTGAAAATGGTGAGGTTTTGTTTTTTGTTTATCAATCCCAATCCTCTGACCGGTTTCGCCGTATTACGGCTCATCAGAGAGGCTATAGGGCTTGATAACCAAAGAACAAAACCTTCGTTCCAGTATAGTCAACTGGATGCCAGAAATGATAGTTGTGTGCAACATCTGGTGACATCTGTACTATTACTATTTATCTGTACCATTACTATTTATCTGTACTCTCTCTAAAACAAAACCTCACCATTTTCAACCAATCAGATCGGTGTTTACCGAATGATGCGGCATTAATGGTGCTGTTCCTAGATTTTGGAACGCCATCTGTACTTTCTAACTCATAGAGTTGAGTACAGATGTCACCAGATGTTGCACACAACTATCATTTAAGGGGTTACTGGTTGCAGTGGAATTCGCTTCGACTGCGAGATGACTTAATTACTCGCAAATGGGAAAGTCCAGACGGAAAACGCTTTGTTTACCAAACAATAGTGCCCAATTCCTGCAAAGAGAATGTGCTGCGAGAACTACATGACAGTCGCGGAGGAGGACACTTTGGAGTAAACCAGACTTTGGCTAGAATAAGAGATCGGTTTTACTGGATTAACTTCAGAAAGGACGTTGAGGAATGGTGTAAACGGTGTGACCAGTGTTCGTTACAGAAGGAATCCATCACAATTCGGGAACCTGAGAGAGAGAAGATGAAACCAAACAACGACCGTATGAAGATGACACTGGACCACAGACCAACTGGTGGCAATTATAAGGAAGGTGATGCTGTGTGGATGTTTCAACCCAGGAGGAGCAAAGGATTAAGTCAAAGATGGCAACGACACTGGGAGGGACCTTACAATGTGGTAAAAAGGTTAAACGACGTCGCATACAGAGTCCAACGCAGCCCCAAAGGCAAGATGAAAATTGTCCATCTGGACAGACTCAAGAAATACCAGGGATTAGTTGAAGCGGATCGGGACGATCAGCTTTAAGAGGGGGGCAATGTTACGGTTTGGGCCTACTATACTCGAGTCAGGATGAAACCGATGCGCCGCAATATCTGGCCGGGCGCGTATTAAAGTAGGCCACACAGTTAGGAAGCGCTACCTGGAATATTCTTGAATGGTCAAGGCAACCCGCGAAGCGTTTCGCGGTCATTCTAGAACGTGGTTTGCGAATATAAAAGAAGCGGCGTTGACGACGGCGTAGTTAGTTAGTAGTGTAGAGTAGTAGTGAATTTGAGAGCGCGGTAAAGTTTAAATAGTGAAATAGTTGTGGAATTGTAGTAGTGTTTTTAGTAGCTGTGTTAATTATTGTACGGAGTGTTTTGAAGTGTAAATAAATTTATTAATTGTTGAGTTAAATTGACTTTGTGTGAACCCACGGGAAAATCGTAACAGTATATTCCAAGGCACGTTCTAAATAAAAGACTACAGTGTTCAGACGTATTATTTTATGCTTATTGGTATACAGTGTTGGGGACACAAATGGGGAATGTTTTAGAATGTTATGTTTTTGCATTTTATGGGCAATTTAACACCATTTGCCGCAAACACCATTCAATTTTTGTTTCGAGCATTTTCAAAAAAGTGCTGTAGGTATTACCTCTAATTTGAAAATTTTCCTGAACATTGTTAGATCAACTTTTTAAGGACTATTTTCCTATGTATTTGGTTTTCAATTCCCATGTTTCGGCTTCAAGATACTATCTTCAACTTTTGTTTTCCATGAACTCCATTTTGCTTGTATCTGGTTTTTTGCTATAAAAGTATATAATATTGTTACGGTTTGGGCCTACTATGCTCGATACTCGATGAAACCGATGCGCCGCAATATCTGGCCGGGCGCGTATTAAAGTAGGCCACAGTTAGGAAGCGCTACCTGGAAGATTCTTAAATGGTCAAGGCAACCCGCGAAGCGTTTCGCGGTCATTCTAGAACGTGGTTTACGAATATAAAAGAAGCGGCGTCGTCGACGACAGAGAGAGTAGTAGTAGTGAATTTGGGAACGCGGTAAAGTTAAATAGCGGAGTAATTGTGGAATTGTAGTAGTGTTTTTAATAGCTGAGTTAATTATTGTACGGAGTGTTTTAAAGTGTAAATAAATTTATTAATTGTTCAGTTAAACTGACTTTGTGTGAACCCACGGGAAAATCGTAACAATTGGTGTCAGAAGTGCGATCAGACTTTAGTGCGACGTGAATTTGAACTAAACTTCGGGTTAAAGACTTGTGTTCAGAACCGGACTAGAGATTTTCAGAACAGTGGTGTGTTAAATTTATTTTATGCCAATAACAAGACGTCAAAGTGCAAACATGGAGGCCCAACTTGCAGCTATTATGGCAATGCTTGGAAAACAAGAAGAGATTCGACAGCAAGACAAAGAAGAACAAGAAAGGATTCGACAACAAACAGAAAAGATTCGACAACAAGACAAGGAAGAACAAGAAAGGATTCGACAACAAGAGAAGGAAGAACATGAAAGGATTCGACAACAAGAAGAAAGAATTCGACAACAAGACAAGGAAGAACAAGAAAGGATTCGACAACAAGAGAAGGAAGAACAAGAAAGGATTCGACAACAAGAAAAGGAAGAACAAGAAAGAATTCGACAACAAGACAAAGAAGAAAAAGAAAGAATGAGACAACAAGATATAGAAATGCGTCAAGAAGATAGAGAGCGGCAAGAAAAGCGTAACGAAGAAATATTGAACGTTCTAGCGGGGACCAAAACAGAAATCCAAGAGTATGTAACCCATAGTCTTAAAAAGATGGAGTGTGATGTTGAGGAAAAATTAAAGGATGTTCGGGAAGACATTAATGATGTTCGGGACGACATTAGTAAAATTCAGATTGATGTTCGGGAGGACATTAATAAAATTCAGAATGATGTTGAGATAAAGCTACGCGACTTAGAGCAGAAAATTGACAGCAGAGGAGTCAGCTCTACAGTGATCACCGGAAACAAGATCAAGCCTCCCACATACGACGGTCAAACTTCATGGGCAATGTACCAACTCCAATTTGAGGCCGCTGCAAATGCAAATCGATGGAGAAACGAGGAAATGGCTGTAGCACTGGTGGTAGCATTACGAGGACCTGCATTGGAGCTGTTACAGACGGTGCCTATCGCCCAACGAAGCAACTATGAAGCATTAGTAGCTGCATTAGAACGTCGTTATGGGGATCAACATAAGAAAGGACTGTATCGAACGCAATTAATGGCAAGACAGCAGAAAACTGGTGAAAATCTAGAAGAGTTTGAAACCGAAATTCGTCGCCTTGTGCATCTGGCTTACCCAGCCGTCCCGGATGAAATCCAAGAAGAACTTGTGGCACAGTATTTTGTAGATGGGATTCGAGATCCGGAGGTAAAGAAATGGCTGAAGATGGCCAAAGGGAGCAACAACAGCGAATTACTGATTCGAGCGCTGGAAATTGAAGCTGCGTGCCATGATTTAAAGCCAGATCCTGTGCAAGAGGAAAGAGTACTGCCAGCCGATCATGTTGCTACATCAATAAGTAAAATTGAATCAATGTTCGGCCAATTAGTGCAACAAATGGCAGCATTAGGAAATGGTCAGTCCAGACAGTTGGAACGATCACGTCCGATCATGAGAGTGGAGTGTTATCGATGCGGACGTACGGGACACATTAGAAGGAATTGCAGACAACGGTCTTGTTCTCCAAACCCACAGTGTCGACGAAATCAGGACATCAGAACAAAACACCGGAACTCCTCTGCTAAAAGAAACATTATTACCAAACGAACTAAACAAAGTTTAAGTTAACCATACCAAATGTCAAATATGTACATGAATATGTCTCTAAAGAAACTAGGAAGTAACATGTTATTTACAAAGTGTTTTGTTCCCACTGTATTTGTTTAATAACTCCCTAGGTAGTAACAATCAATTAATTAACCAACGAATGGGGACGAAATTTAAACTAGAAATTTGCCTTCCGATTTATCTTTAATAAAGTGTATAAAAACAATTTTAAAGTCCTTTTCAATATTTTAGTAACATGCTTATAGTTTTGCGTGTAATCAGTATTACTCACAATTTTCCTCATAGTTTCTTCGGTTTCAGTTTTATTGTCAAAAATTCACTCATTTATAGAAACGTGGCATTATTATTCAATCAGATCAATTTAATTTTGAATAAACCGTTGTTCACATCGATGATTAAAAACTAAATGTCAAATATTTAGTTTATCGTGTGAACAGATAGACTACAAATGTGGGTAGGTTCTTGGGGTGTGATCCGTAATAATATATTTAGTGCATACTAGTAATATTTAGTTTGACGTATACAGCAACAGGGATTCTGCCTCATTTTCATGAAATGGTGAAGGCGCGAGGCGCTGGTAGCGTGGGGCCCCGACCGGAGCCCCGTGTAGCCTCAAATTGGTGTGGTGGTGACGTCACGTGGGGCCCCGAGCCCCCACCTGTCACTTGTCAAAACAGGGGGCTCATTTTGATGAAATGGTGAAGGCGCGAGGCGCTCATAGCGTGGGACGGGGGCACGAGGAGCCCCGAAGGAACCAGTGGAGCCCCAAAGGCCCTCGTCGTCATCTGTCAAATTGGTGTGGTGGTGACTGTGGGGCCCCCCCACCTGTCACTTGTCGTCGTCGTCGTCGTCCCCCACCGTCACGTGTCCCCGTTGACCCCCCACCCCCTAACCCTTTCCAACCCCTACACCCCAACCCCTAAACCACCCCTAGTGGAAAATAAAAAAAATACTAAATACTTATTGTTTTTTATTGCGGAAGTGTATTAGACACCCAATCATGTATTTCAATACAATTGCGAAAACTACAAACATATGGTTTATCTGCTAAATGCTCCATGCATTTTGGGTAACTAGGTTGAGTTGGCGGTGCGGAACAATCCAATGACATATCAATAATAATTGTCACAACCGTACAGGGCTCGTTTAATTATATCATTTATCCTGTTATAATTAATATTACCGGGCGCAAATTGAAGTCCATGGTAATTAAATGTTGCCCGACTGACTATTTCCTTATTAGCAGCAGATAAGGATGCGTACGTCATTGGCGATTCAAACAGGGAATGGTTAACTTGTGACCCATTTGAAATGGTAACTTCTTTAGCAATAAATTCTGGACCTTGTACCCCGTTTAAGGTAAAACCTTGAATATCAACAGCAAACACTTTAATTTTTTTTTCGTAGTAATTTTTACGCTTATTTTTCATGTAATTAGGTATTTAGCTGCAAAATATATTCAAATACAACAAATTATGCTTTTGTTAATGTCCTATCAGTCCATATTTGATGCTGCACTTTTCCCCACTACAATTATGCGTTGAGCATAATTGTTGTTGTTGATTTCCGCTTATTTTTCATGTATCTACCCGCAAAAATATATTTAAAAACAACAAATCATGGTTTTGTTAATGTCCTATCAGCCCAACTATCAATGCATAATTGTTGTTTTTCGCTTATTTTTCAATTCATTACAAGGGAGTGTCTTTTTTGCTAGTGCATGAACATGACTTTTTTCATATGAATTGCGACGTGTGTTGTAACGCTACAAACGCTTATAATTTAAATTTTTCATGTTTTTGGGGCAACAATAGGGGTAGAAATGATAAAATTATGGGGAGCACGAGAAGAAGAATAAATGTGTTTTTTATACTTTTTGGTTCTTTATTTTTTCCACAAAAACTCTCTTACAGCAGCAGCAGCAACATTGTTTTTTCCTTACAGAAAAACGCTCTTATAACTATTGAAAATTATTTTTTTATTTTATAGTGTCCCCACGGAAGGGTATTGTAACAGTCATTCAGTTCATCACCTTTTATCGTCACATGAATTTAATGCTTACTTAATTTCATTACAACTAAATATATTATGCTTAATTGATTGGATAGTTCTCTGTTTAACAATTTTATTTTCGCCAAATTTTAAACATTTTACATAGTCATCAAAAGTGATTTTATTTTTTACAATCTGATATTTAATACCTTTTAATTTTTTAACACATTTTGTATTGTCAAGTTTATATGAATACATTTTAGATCGTAAACCTACGAAATGAGTAATAATTCGCCCAGCAGTTTCATCTTTCATAAGACCTAAAACTTTCTTGTTAGCTTGAGGAATCGCATAGATGTTGTCTTTAGGGTAATCGCTAGTATCGAAATATTGCAAATCAGTTTTGATGAGTTCCGCATAGGCGTTATCACATGTAATTTCATATATAAAACTGTCAGTGTCGATATACAATAATTTAAGATTATTCTGAGGCACTTTGTAAAGCATGTAGCTATAATGAAAATCATACATGAAGGTTTTGGAAAGATCTAATATGGTCATACCTACATAAAGTGGTTTGTAAAAACAAGTTTAGTTTTTTTCATCTCAATAGCCACTAAATTTTCAGTAAATTTTACAACACTATCAAAATTTGGACTGGAAATCAGATTTTTAGCTCCATACCTGCCATACCAGCGGTTAACTAATTTGACAATGCTGTGTTTTCTAATATTTTTCATTGTTTTACCAAAAACTGCGTTATTCATCAGTTTAAAAAGATTTTTTGCGAAACCAGTTGTGGCTTCGGTTCGTAATTTAGTGTTTAAATCAATCTATGGTTTTAACCAAAGGAATTTTAAAATACGATGAATTTTTTTCAGTTGAATTCCATGATTCAACGCTTGTTTTAAATTTTTGTAATGAATGACAGATTTTTCTTTCTTATAAAAAGTAGTTAAAAGTTTCGGTAGTTTTGAGTCAGGTGGAGTTTGATGTTCAGGACAAAACGGCAAATCTTTGTGTAAATCATGGAGATGTTCAGGATATTCCAAGTCCACTTCTAAAATATTGTCACAAATAACGTAAGTTGCACTATGTTCCGTTACCTAGTCTGGCCCCGGTCTCCCCCAGTGCACCGTCTGAATCAGCAAGACCGGCAAATTGGGGTCATGATGTGGGTATTTAATCAGCGTCTCAAACCATCTAAGATCACTGGTCTCTGGGTCGGTCTTCGAGCAACAGTCCGAACTTTCTAGTGCCCGGACGGCTCGTTACCTTCTTGGAAGCCCAGGCTGAAAAGACAAGAGTTCAATCCTTCAGCAAGTCCTTCGGGCGTGTCGGTCATAGGGGTCCCTGCTCGTATCGAGCGGGTTTGGCTAGGCGACACTTCAGGAGGGCTCGCGCAGTGCCTTAAGTAAGTCCTTTGGGCGTGTCGGTCATAGGGGCTCCCTGCTCGTATCGAGCGGGTTTCGCTTGGCGACACTTCAGGAGGGCTTACGCACATACACCCACACCCACACACCCACACACCTCCTCTTGGACAGTGTTCAATGTGCGTCCCGCCAGCAGCGGTGCTAGCGGCCCTCCTAATCTGGGGGTAAGAGCTAGCTAAATGTTATCTGGGTAATAAATAAAGACGACATACTTAAGCTACGATCTTGTTTCTCTTCCTACGCCACCCCCTAAACGTGACATGGTTGAGTCCCGGGGCTACTGATCTCCATATCCGTGGCCACACCCAGCCGTACGCCCCACAGGAATGAGAAAAGCGTACAACTTGAGATCGGCAAACCCTAGCAGCCCCTTTCAACAAAGGCACAGGAGTTCAAGCGTAGGAGACCCTTGGATGCAAGAAACAGATTACCTAACCCTTACGCTTGTAAATACAAGAAGGGAAGACATTGAGCAGCCACAAGAACCAGAAAACGATCTGGAAAATACGGTGATAGAGACAGGAACACAAGTACACCCTGAAAAAAGAGATAAAGCATTAGAAGGGAAGAAGGGGTCAAGAGAAATGGCGAACATTACCATTTCGGCCGTTGAGGCAGGGGAAAAAACACCCGCATTACCTCAATTTATCAGCCCGCCAACGTTCAACCCGGGTAGTGATTCGGCCCCCCAATTTATCGGCACATACGAACGGACAGCGGTGGCCAATAGCTGGAACGATGCCCTAAAAATCCTATACTTCCACTCGTACCTGTAGGGCGCTGCAAACATTTGGTATAGAGAGTATAAGGCAGCAAACCCCGACAGCAACTGGCTACACATCTGTCAAGCATTTAAGACAGAATTTAGCGACGGTAATCACAGTCGCCATCTGCTTGCAAAGATGAAGCAAAGGAAACAAAGGGACCTAGAACAGACAAAAAAAAATTTCTATAATCTACGGGTCCTATACGAGGAATACAGGGAAAACCTGGACCTCGACGAATTCCTAGAAATATTTCAGAATAACCCATTCTGAAATGGGGGAGGGACATACCAAGAGCCAAATCCTACTGGCTGACAAATTTTCCCAATAACCCACCCAGGAATTTGGACGAAGTCAAAAAACTTTGCGCCACTATAGACAATGCCCCTGAAGAATGCTCCACGCCACTTGCCTTCAGACCGCAGCGTCAAACAGAGGAACAAGCCTATGGGCCAGTAGGGCAAAGACAGCCACCCTTTTACAGTCCCCACCAGGACAGAACCCCTCCACCGCCCAGGAAAGTCTATGGCACAAACCATGCCAGTACAAGACAGCACCAATCCACCAAGACGTACGATAATAGGCCCAGATGCTACAACTGCGGTAGAATAGGCCACTTTGCTGCTGTTTGCAGAAGTAGACAGCAACACCCAAACTCCAAGGGGTGACAAAACTAAGCCCCGTCACCCTCTCGACTCGGGGCCCGACGTGCTACAAAATACTATATATATTAATACTGTTGTAAACGACTGTTACGTACCGGCGATCATCGACACAGGTGCGGAACTAAATGTGATAAGCCATCTCCTAGTCAACAAAAAACATAGAATCAGAGACCCACCCACGTTGCTTGTGACAGCGGGCGGTCAGAAAGTAAGAAGGCCACTGTTTCTAGGCGAAACAGTGGCATCACTGGAGCTCAGAGGTAACTACAGGGAAAAATTGGAGATATAAGCAACAATATTGGAGAATACACCACAACCCCTTATTTTGGGCGTCAAATTCTTAAGAGAAATGCAGGCAGCAATTTGCTTAATATCCAACACACTCACCCTAAATCGAGACTTAGTGATACCGCTCGGGGGAAAGCGAGATTTTGCACCCAAGAAATCATGCATGACACGAGGCTGGGTAGAAGTGATCCAGGAAATACCTGGGTCCATCTTCAGTCTTCCGAGCAGCACTGCATGGGCCGTTGCAGTCTCTTCAGTTCCCGGTAAGGATAGAGGTGTGGGAAAAGCCATCAGGGACCATTTGGCAGATTACAACACAGAAGAACTACCCATAGGGAGCGTGGTCAGTTTGTTTCGGAAAAACAGACATACCCTACAGATGATAGTAAAAGAAGAGGGTAGCGAATATATCCCTACTCATAGGCTCCAACATTGCTGTAGGAAATTGAAAGATTGGGCAATACGAAATAAAATAAGTAAGTGGCCTAATACCTAGATTAACATCAGCAAACAGCGAGTCAGATTGGGAGAAGCCTAAAGGCTTTCTGTATGAGACATTCAAGGAAACAAGTGTGACGGTGCTGGTTTCAAAAAATAAAGAACCCCGACCAAGAAAAATCAAGACACGAGAAACCAGCTCGTGGAACACCCTGCCTAACTACATAGAGAACGATGACCGCTTGATAATTAAGTTGAAAGCAAAGGAAGATTACACCCTGAAGCCAGGAGAGAAAAAACTCATCAAAACTACACCAGAAATACCCTTATCTACAGAAATGCTATTAATACAAAATGAGGGATGGCTAGTACGCAACAACCTACTATGCAACATAGAAAGAGCCGAAAACTCTATATCGTTAACCCTCAAGAATATAGGGCCAACTAAAAGGGTTATTTACAAGGACACAACAGTGGCACGGCTAGAAGAGCCCAGTGGTTTGAGCACAACAGCACTCTTTACAACACAGAGAATAGACATAGAAGTTGTGACATTAGAAGACCACAAACTGGACCACATTAGGGACAAGCAGTTCAAAAGGGAACTAGAGAGTCTACTAGTTGAGTATGAGCATGTGTTTTGCAAGTTACCAAAATACATGGGCAAAACACAACTTATAGAGCACAAAATAGAAGTCACAGAAGATAAACCAGTAAAATGCCGCCCTTATAGAGTCTCACAATCCGAGCGAGAAATCATTGACACACAAATAAAAGAAATGCTCGATTGCGGGGTAATAAGACCATGCCACTCGCCATGGGCGAGCCCCGTTGTACTGGTGAAAAAGAAAGATGGCACCACTAGGTTCTGCGTGGACTACAAAAGAACTATAAACCCGGTCACCAATAAATCATGTTACCCAGTACCACAAATCGATGACATTCTCACATACATGGGAAATGCCAAGTACTTTACAACTCTGGACATGATCTCGGGTTACTGGCAGATACCTATAGAAGAGTCATCCAAGCAATACACGGCTTTCACGGCACAGGGACATGGATCATACGAATTCAACGTATTAAGCTTCGGTCTATGCAATGCACCAGCAACCTTCCAACAACTTGCACATAAAATATTTAGGGACTTAAAATGGAAGGACATACTAATATATTTAGATGATATTATTATTTATTCAGAGAACTTAGAGGACCACTTAGCAAAATTACAAAAAGTATTCCAGAGAATGAGAGAAGCCAATCTGACCTTAAAACCGGGTAAATGCGAATATTTACAGGAAAAAATAAGGATTTTGGGCTACACAGTAAGCAAAGAAGGAATAAGCCCAGAAGAAGAAAAACTTGCAGGGATTAAGAAATTTCCCACACCTAAGAAAACAAAGGACCTACAAAGCTTTTTAGGATTATTCAATTTTTACAGGAAATTTATCTAGGATTACACAGTATTGGCACGGCCCTTACATGAGGCTACAAAAAAGAACAAATTCTGCTGGTGTGAGGATCAAGAAAAAGCATTTCAGCTGCTGAAAGAAAAACTCACGTCGTCCCCAGTATTGAAACATTACAATCCGAATATAGGCTGTACAATGCACACGAGCGCCTGTATAGATGGGATAGGGGCAATTCTGCTCCAAGAAGGCAGTGACGGTCAAGACCACCCTATAGCATATATAAACCGGGCCTTGTCAAAAGCTGAGAAGAACTATTCGATCAGCGAGCTGGAGCTATTAGCAGCAGTCTGGGGAATGACCTACCTAAGGCATCTAATTTATGGACACCCTGTAAAAATCGTAACAGATCACCACGCATTATGCTGGATTCACAATGTGAATGTGTGATTCACTCGCAAAGATTAGCACGTTGGGCTCTCAAGTTGGCAGAATTTGACTACACGGTAGTCTACAAAAAAGGCAGTAAGCACCAAGACGCGGATTGTCTATCACGGAACCCGGTGGCAGGGTGGAGCGAAGTTGAATTGGACGAATTAGATGATATACCCACATTCACGGTATCAACTTTAGACATAGGAGAATTGCAGAATAAGGATAAGACCATACTTGAATTAAAATAAGCAATAAGCAACCCCGAAGCAACAAACGTTGACGCATTGACACGACGAAAAATAAAGAATTTTAGGCTGAAAGAGGGCGTCCTGTAAAGAGCAACACAAACTAAGGAAGGACTGGAACACGCACTCGTGATACCCCGGTCACTTAGGGAAGAAATTTTGTGGGAAGCTCACAACGCACCTACCAGCGGACATATGGGGGTAACAAAAACCATAAGTAGACTCACCCCCAAATACTATTGGGATTCTATGACTAAGGACGTCAAAAATTACATTAAAGGATGCAGGGACTGTCAGGCAAGGAAAGGACCGACAAATAGAAAGCCACTGGGGTTACTCCAGCCAATAAAAGTGGGCAAGGTATTCGATAAAGTAGGGATAGAACTACTGGGACCATTCCGGAGGAGTAACCAAGGCAAGACAACGATAGTAGTGGTGACAGACTACGCGACAAGATACGCCATCACAGCGGCCCTGCCTAACGGGAAGGCAGGACCTGTGGCAAAGTTTATATTAGAACGAGTAATATTAATTCACGGCGTTCCTAGAAGCATCCTCAGCGATAGAGGCAAGGTATTTCAGTCCGAACTAGTGCAGGAATTACAACAGATTATGGGATTAAAAAGCACTTTTACAACGGCATATTACCTCTCGTGCAACGGCCTAACTGAACGCTTAAACAAAACGTTGGCTGACATGCTGTCACTATGCTGCAATACAGAGCAGACAGATTGGTGCACTTATCTGCCATTCGTGACATTTGCATACAATACGGCCAAACAAGAGACGACACGTTTTAGCCCGTTTCAACTAATATTCGCGAGAAACCCTACACTACCACTGGACGCCACCCTTCTAGAAACTGAGGACGAACCAAACACGAACGAACTACGAGAGAAAGCTTTACTACTAAGGGCAATTGCTGTAGATAATATCCACAAAAAACAGGAAAAGGACAAGGACATTTACGACAAATATCAGAATTTGAGGTAGGAGATAGGGTGAAAATATTCATCCCAATCAGGAAAGTAGGAAAAAGCGAGAAACTACTGCTACGATGGTTCGGACCCTACAGAATAATAAAGAAACTCAGTGAAGTTAACTATGAAGTAAAACAGGAGAAAGGGAAAAAAACGGATATAGTGCACATAGGGAGGATTTAACCATTCTATGATGAATGGGCATTGGGGGATATATCCGAAGTAGCTTCAGACGTAGAAAGTGAGGAAGAGGAACAATGACTAGCACGAGTCGGTTGGTCCACAAGAAACAGAGAGAAATAAGGAGAAGCGGGAAAATATTGAACTTACATGACTCCATTATTTTTGTTCTCGCCTTCACACTTAATAAATTAGGCCTTAAGTGTTGGGTTGTAATTAGCAACAGAGTAATAACTTTGAACGTTTTATTTAAGATAAGAAAATTAAATTAGACAGCCCGAAAAATTTCGCAACACACACTTCAAAAACTAACTTGTACCATATTACAAAAAGGTAATTTTACCTTTTTACAAACTACACATAATTTTAACTCGTCTTATTTAAGATTAGTTATAACAAATTCTAACACCCTCTCCTAATCTTAAATAAGAATACTTATTATCTATTACAACACATAAATCTAATCCAACATCGTATTACATTTAAAATTTTGAAATTTCACTTTATCTAAAGGTTTGGTTAAACTATCTGCAAGCTGCTCACTACTCGGACAATAATAGTTATTTACATTACTAGTGGGGTATGAGCATTTTTATAGTCACGAGTGGGAGTGTTGCCACGACGAGGTCGTAGACCGAGTTGTGGTGATCACACGAGTACGTTAATTTGCCATACCCCACGGGTGATGTACAACATTTTATCTACGACCATCAGAAGCAGCGTAAAGTAAGAAAAAAATTTATATTTTGTGCAATGTGAACTATTTAGGAACGTCTCGTATATGCTTGCTACGGGTAGTTATTTGTTACCCTTAAATTTTGTCATCTACGCTGTACTGTTTTGGTGTTGTTGCTATGGTGGCCATTTGTTTCCACATATCACTTAAGCGACAATTTAACAGTGTCAGTCACATATTTTTAAAAGTGCATTTCGTTATGAACATGTCTGAAGAACTTCCGTCAGATATTGAAGAAGCTGCCGCAAACGTGGTAATTGGCTTGTTGCCTGCCAAGTCAAAGGAGAAATATGAAAAAATGTATCAACGTTTTGTCACCTGGTGCGAGACCAAGAACATAAAGAGTCCCTTTCAAGAAAAAGTGTTAAATTAAATTCGATCCAAGAACTTTCTAATTCAGGAATTCATTTCACTTTTAATATTTATAAAAAGTAAAATATAGTTATTATTTAAGATAGGTCTGTTCATGGTTTTATCAAAGTTATGTTTAAATTCAATAAACAATTACAGCAGAAATTTTCATTTAAAGTTGTTTTATCGCACTAGTGCGATAAAATCGATTATTATCGCACTAGTGCGGTAAAATCGCTCATTACGTAACTCAAAATGAGCTATGTAATGAATGATTACCATGCTAGGAGTAGATAAAACAATTTAACAATACCTTCAGATACCTTCTCATTAATAAAATGATACCGGACATCAATGTGCTTGCTGCGTTTGTTAAACTGTCCATTTTTAATTATAGTAATAGCACTTTGATTATCAACATGTAGATTTATATTTATATTTACTCCCAAAAGCTCATCTATAACTGATTTTAAAAACAAAGCTTCTTTAATACATTCTGCAGCAGCTATATACTCTGCTTCAGTACTGGAAAGTGATACTATAGGTTGGCGTTTAGAACACCATGCTACAGGACCACCACAAAATTTTATGATATACCCTGTAGTGCTTTTCCTTGAGTATATATCTCCTGCAAAATCTGAGTCACTATAAGCTAACAAATTTAAATCCTCACTATGACTTGTATATTGAATGCCCAAATTGATTGTTGAAACTAAATAACGCAAAATTCTTTTAATATTTCCTACGTCACGTTCTGAGGGTTTATCTAATTTCCTACTACAATATCCTACCGCATAAGATATGTCTGGCCTAGTTTTATTTGAAACATATAGTAATGTACCTACTAATTCTCTGTAAGGAAAAACTTTGTTCAAACAAGTATCATCAGTGCTTGGATTATAAATCATAGGAGTACTAACTGGTTTCATGTTTTCCAAACCAAAATCATCCAAGATTTCTGATATGTACTTACTTTGAGAAAGTTTAATAGAATCTTTGCCTTTGCAAATCTCAATACCTAAAAAGGAAGTTGGATTTTTACAGGACACTATCTCAAAATTAGTTGTTAATTTCTGAATCAAAATATTAATCTGTTCCTCATCATTTCCTAAAATTAGACCATCATCTACGTAAATCGCTAGAAATGAGGTGGAGGATTCATTTTTGAATATACATTGTTCACTTTTAAGATGTATCAAACCAATTGATTTTAAAACAGAAGTAAAATGTTCATTCCACCTCATTGGACTTTGTTTAAGCCCATACAATGCTTTTTTTAACAAACAGATTTTATTTTCACAATTTACTTTCGAATAACCCTCTGGAATTTCCATAAAAATTTCATCTTTTAATTCGCTATACAAAAAGGCCGTTTTGACATCGAATTTCCTAATTATTAAACTATTTTTAGCAGCTAAAGCAATCAAAATTCTTACGTTTCCGTATAATCTATTCCCTGTTCTTGCTCAAATCCCCTAATTACTAGTCTAGCTTTATATTTATTATTTTCTTTAATTCGAAAAACCCATTTACTACTTAAAATCTTCTTACTTTTAGCCGCCTCTCTGTCCACATACATCCAAGTTTGATTTTTCTCTAATGACTCCTTCTCTTCATTTATTGCTTCAACCCATTTGTGCTTTTCAACCCCATTTATAGCTTCGCTGTATGACAGCATTACGTACTCATTTAATCGTTGAGGCTTCTTGATGATTCTTCCACTTCTTGTTTGAACATTATTTTCGATTTCTTCTTGGACATCAGAAACTTCTTCATTAGGTACATTTTCATTGCAGATTTCATCCATGACATTTTCAGGTAAATTTACATCTGAAGCAGGTTCCAAATGTTCAATCTCTTCATTTAGGTTATCTTCCAGAAACACGGTTTTTTTAGTTGTGTTAAATTCTGGTCTAACCACTGGTTCTTTAAAGATAAGATAACATCTCTGGAAGTTACGATTTTTCAATTTTTATTGTCCCACAGGCGATAACTTCCAAAAAACCTGATTCAACAAAAATGTACTCATCACAACGGTAATCAAGCTTCTTCGTTGGTCCCAGTCTTTTCGCATAAGCTATGCATCCAAAGATTTGTAAATTTGTTAAATCAGGTTTTTTTTCCATTCCACATTTCAATAGGAGTTTTATCAATAGTACTTGAAGGACTTCTATTTAACAAATAAGTTGCAGTGTATACAGCTTCACCCCAGAAAGCCTTGTCCAAGTTTGCCTCAAATATAAGAGCTCTAGCCTTTTCCATTATGGTTCGATTTAGCCTCTCAGATCGACCATTTTGCTGAGGAGAGTAGGGCACCGTATAGTCTACAACTATACCTCTAGCTTTGCACCAATCCATGAAATTTCGATTTTTATATTCTCCTCCATTATCGCACCGTATTTTTGAGACTTTTAAATTTTGACAAGCTTCCACTTCGTGTATGTAGTTTTTAAGATTTTCAGCTGATTCACTTTTATGTCTCATTAGGTAAACTTGAGTGTAATGAGTGAAATCATCCATTATTGTCAAGAAATACCTATTGCCATCCCAGGTTTCTGGTTCAATTGGACCACACACATCACTATGTATCAGTTCTAATGGTCTTGTGGCTCTGGTCCTAGTGCTGTTAAAGGGTTTACGAGTTTGCTTAGACTGTAAGCAAACTACACAATCCTTTATTTTTTGGTCACATTCTACAGTATTTAAAATCATGCCCTTTGAAAAATCTTGTAGTTTTTTCATACTGCTAGCACTAAGATGGCCTAATTTTTTATGCCACAAAACATTTTGATCCCTTCTTTCTGTCATTAAACATTTTTCTTCAGTTGACAACTTAATACAATAAAGTCCACTACTGTCCTTTTGACCTTGCAACACTGGTAGTTTATTTTTAGAAACGAGCACTTTGTTTTTTGTAAATATTACCTCACCACCATTTTCAGTAATTTTATTGACCGATAATAAGTTTTTGCTTAACTCCGGAACATACAGCACATTTTCAAGAACACATTGATCTGTTTCAATGAATCCTTTACCCTCTGAAGTTATAGATGAATTCTTCTTGGCTACTAAAACATCTGAACAATCTGCTTGTAATGAAGTGAACAGATTTTTATTGCTTGTCATATGCGATGAAGCTCCAGAGTCAATGAAGAAAGTTGCTGTATTTGATTCTAAATCCATATCTTCACATAGAAAAGCTATTTTGCTATGAGTTTCCTGTCGACCTTGATCTTGGCTCTGTCTGTTTCGGAAGTAACAATTGCTTTCTACATGATTTGTTTTTTTACATATTCTACATGACCTTTTGTCACAATAACGAGCAATATGTCCCTCCTTGCCACATTTAAAACATTTTCCTCCAAATCTTGTTTTATTCTTATTTACTTGTTGTTGTAGCTGAGCTTTAAAAACCATACCTTCGGGTTCGCATTGTTTCTTCTGTCTTTCTTCTTCTCCAATCAGTCTGTTTGAGAGATTTTCAAGGGTTTTATCACCTTGTGAAGTGGATTCCCAAGACGTAGCAAAATTTCTAAACTGATCAGGTAATGTTGCAAGTATTTTAGATGCCAACATACTGTCTGGGATATCTTGTCCAAGTACTCTTAGCCTACATGCCAAGTTTTCAATTTTGCTAATGTGCATTAAAATGTCAGTTCCTTTGCTGTACGAAAAATTAAAAAATTGTTGCATCAAATAACATTTTTCGTCTTCTGTTTGTTTCTCATATATGTTTTTAAGCTTGTCGTACATTTCTTTAGAACTTTTACAGTTAAAAATATGCATTAGTTGCTTCTTATCTATGGTTGTTATTATTATTTTCTGAGCTCGGGCGTCTTTCCTTTCAAAATCTGCTTTTTCCTTATCATCTGCCAGATCTTCCATTTTCTTTATTCCTGACACAATTTCCCATAATCCATGTGCCTTAAACAGGATTGTAACTTGAAATTTCCAAATTTGATATGTTTCACTATTTGTTAATCTCTCAATCTGAGAAACGTCTTCCTCCGTCATTTTAGTTTTTAATTTTATGCCTTTATGACCACGACCAAACACCAGGTCCAAATTTTATTTTTACTGAAGACCTCTGTAACACTATCTTCAAAATCACTTCCGCAGCTTAACGAACTCTGGGCCCATAACCTGTTGGGTTGTAATTAGCAACAGAGTAATAACTTTGAACGTTTTATTTAAGATAAGAAAATTAAATTAGACAGCCCGAAAAATTTCGCAACACACACTTCAAAAACTAACTTGTACCATATTACAAAAAGGTAATTTTACCTTTTTACAAACTACACATAATTTTAACTCGTCTTATTTAAGATTAGTTATAACAAATTCTAACATTAAGGGTATCTTTTAGCATATGTAGGGTATAAACTCAGTATATTTCACATAGTCTAAACAATTAAGCATAAACAAAAAAAAAACATAATTTACAAAATACTTTTTTAAGCCAGGTTGACCGACCATTACGCCCTCTCCCGCCAGGACAGCACAACCTGGGAATCCACAAAACGAGCGACCATCCCGCGCACTTCGAAGTTGACAAGGAAAGTCACTAGAGGGCGCCACCACCCGCGAACTGAGTAACGGGTGCTCTGGCGCGCAGAAAGACAAGATGAAGCAGGACAAGGCCGCCCTCCACGAAGGAGCAACAGATTCCAGGATAACCACATGGGGGACAACGAGAGGAGCATAATAAACTTAAGTTACGAATGGTCACACGATGTAAATAAAGCCATGGGCCACGTAGTTTATACAGTTAAGTTAGGGATAAGTGTCCGGGGCGAACACTCTTCAAAGGGGGGAGATGTCACAAATAACGTAAGTTGCACTATGTTCCGTTACCTAGTCTGGCCCCGGTCTCCCCCAGTGCACCGTCTGAATCAGCAAGACCGGCAAATTGGGGTCATGATGTGGGTATTTAATCAGCGTCTCAAACCATCTAAGATCACTGGTCTCTGGGTCGGTCTTCGAGCAACAGTCCGAACTTTCTAGTGCCCGGACGGCTCGTTACCTTCTTGGAAGCCCAGGCTGAAAAGACAAGAGTTCTTACGCATACCACGAGGTGACTCGCTCGTATCGAGCGGGTTTCGCTAGGCGACACTTCAGGAGGGCTCGCGCAGTGCCTTAAGTAAGTCCTTTGGGCGTGTCGGTCATAGGGGCTCCCTGCTCGTATCGAGCGGGTTTCGCTTGGCGACACTTCAGGAGGGCTTACGCCCATACACCCACACCCACACACCCACACAGCCCCTCTTGGACAGTGTTCAATGTGCGTCCCGCCAGCGGCGGTGATAAATCTGGGGGTAAGAGCTAAATGTTATCTGGGTAATAAATAAAGACGACATACTTAAGCTACGATCTTGTTTCTCTTCCTACGCCACCCCCTAAACGTGACAATATACCCAATGTCTGAATAATCATCGATGCTGCACACATCAAAATTACAATCTTCCATCCATTCAAAGTTATCATAAGGCAAATATTGGCACATTGCCCAGCCATATAAGTTATTTACATCCAAATATAATAAATAAGTGGATGGTTTTGAGCTATCAAAATGTTCCATAAATTTATTGTTTGCCTCAGAATAACGATTGCAACATTGTGAAATTCCCCCGCGTAATTTTCAATAAACATAATGTGATCGATATCTTTAAGTAACCGGAGTTTACATTTGGTATATTTTAGCATACAGTCCCAGGTGTATCCAGGCAATGTGTAATACCAACTAGGATCTAATCCGTAGATGGTATGACAATTACTTCTAAAATTTTCAAAAACATCTGCCAATAATAAAACATCTGTTTTAAGATACAAATCTGAATACTGCCCGAAATTTTCTATGTTAAAACTTGTCCAAACAGTTTGAGCATGGTAATAATCTTCATCACTAATGTTTTCATCATTGAGCTGACTGTAAAATTTTTCTTTGCTTGGTAAAGCAGTTTCCTGCAACTTATCTATACAGGGTGTCCCACGACGAAAGACCTCGATTGATATTGGAAAAAGCATAAATAGGAGAGTTTTGAAAATTTGGTAGGATACTGATGTGGGCATGCCCAATCCAACTAAAATATTTTCAAGATGGTTGCACTTCCGCTTATACCGGAAGTCGATCACAACTTTCTTATTTTAAATAGAACACCCTATATATTATTACATATTTGGATTCCTCACAAAATTCTGACCAACTTTTGTATAGAATGCCCTATGTCTATCTCTAGCCGTTTTCGAAATATTTGATGTTTTTCCAAAAAAGTGACAGTTGCAACGCTCAACATATTTTTGTACTATGTTAAAACCGTATTTCATTTTGCAATGAAACTTTGGGTTATTGTAAATAAAGGATCGTTTTATTAAACTGAGGGTGCGTAATGACTCATTTGTATACAGGGTCGTCAAAAAAAAATCATAAACTTGCCACTAAAAAAAATGAAAAATCTCAAGTTTTTTAAATGGAAACCCCCATTTTTTATGACGGAATCATTTTGAGCATTAAAAATTACTATAAGTTTCAATTTACTTGCCTATACCTAAATCCAACCCATTTCGTTTTATTTGAGAATAAACATTTTTTTATTAGGCTGCATGCTCGGCTGCATGGTTGGGATTAGCTGGTACTCTAGTTGGCCATGCTTTTGACACACGGTGATATTGGAGACCTGCAGGGCATGTTAATAACACTAGTTTTGAGTGTTTTGACAACTGCAAATATGCCGTCGCGGTTACGTTATTCAAACCAGGATTGCTTAAATCTGTTTATTATTTACGGAAAATGTGATAAAGTTGTGAGTAGAACATGTGAGGTATTTGCCGCTCGTTATCTAGAAAAACCAAATCCATCACCAAAAGCTGTCAAGCAAATAATTGAAAATTTTAAGAATACGGGATATGTGAAGATAAAAGCTATTAAAACAAAACCAATTCTTAATAATACAAATGTAGAAATTGCAATTTCTAACCAACTTTTGTGTACAATGCCCTATTCCTATCTCTAGCCGTTTTCGAAATATTTGATGTTTTTCCAAAAAAATTATAGTTGCATTGCTCAACATATTTTTTTTTTGTTATTAACATGCCCTGCAGGTCTCCAATATCACCGTGTGTCAAAAGCATGGCCAACTAGAGTACCAGCTAATTCCAACCATGCAGCCGAGCATGCAGCCTAATAAAAAAATGTTTATTCTCAAATAAAACGAAATGGGTTGGATGTAGGTATAGGCAAGTAAATTGAAACTTATAGTAATTTTTAATGCTCAAAATGATTCCGTCATAAAAAATGGGGGTTTCCATTTAAAAAACTTGAGATTTTTCATTTTTTTTAGTGGCAAGTTTATGATTTTTTTTTGACGACCCTGTATACAAATGAGTCGTTACGCACCCTCAGTATAATAAAACGATCCTTCATTTACAATATCCCAAAGTTTCATTGCAAAATGAAATACGGTTTTAACATAGTACAAAAATATCTATAAAATAACTGTCACTTTTTTGGAAAAACATCAAATATTTCGAAAACGGCTAGAGATAGACATAGGGCATTCTATACAAAAGTTGGTCAGAATTTTGTGAGGAATCCAAATATGTAATAATATATAGGGTGTTCTATTTAAAATAAGAAAGTTGTGATCGACTTCCGGTATAAGCGGAAGTGCAACCATCTTGAAAATATTTTAGTTGGATTGGGCATGCCAACATCAGTATCCTACCAAATTTTCAAAACTCTCCTATTTATACTTTTTCCCATATCAATCGAGGTCTTTCGTCGTGGGACACCCTGTATAGTCAATTTAATCGTAACAGAAAACACCTTTTCTCGTTAATAGAGTAAATTGGTTGTCGGGCACGTAATAGTTATTTGTATACCTAGGCCGTAAAATGGTATTTTTTCGTCCGAAAGAAAGTTTGGCGTCCGAGGCCGTCTGACGGCCGAGGACAACAATCTTGAGGTTGCTGTACTGATATGGATGGGTGTACTGCTATAATTGGTGCACACAGTGGTCACATAGAGAAACCGTAACCAGAATCCATAAGCGTAGACGGTGACATAGAGATTGTTAATTTACTTTTTCCCTGTATTTTTTTTCGACCGTTGCTATTGACACCGGCCGTAAATAGCTATTTATGTAACCAGTTACGAAAAGATCGATTTTGTGTAAGGAATGAATGTTTGTAGGGCGAGCGCAGCGAGGTCCTACAATTTGAATGAGTTACACAATAAGACATTTTCGAAACGTGTTGCATACATAATTTTTTCTAATTTTGACCAAAAAGCGGTAAAAACCATCTTTTAAAGTGATTTAACACAAATATTCACTTTCATAGCACCTTGTATAAACAATGACAACGACATGTTATGATGGATGTCGCCCATATGTTTTTACGGAAATGCATAAAAACAGGGAGTGATGAAATGAACTTTTCATAACTAGTTACATAAAGTGATACTTTAAAGTAAAACGATTTGTCACTCTAATCAGTTTTGAAAAGTGTCACTTTATATGCCAAAATTAGAAAAAATGCATTTCACGGTCGCAAAACAGTACGTGAAGTGAGTACTTCACGTCCGTTTGAACAAAAAAATTCTTTTTTGTTATTTTTAAATCAGCAGGATCCAGTGTAGATACTAATTCACTTAATGAGGCGTTTAAAAATCTCAACGAATCTACAAAGCGAAACTTGAGATTAGTTTCAGAATTGTAGATCGTGAAGGAAATATATTTTTCCTTGTTAAGAGGTAGAACGTTAATCTTCTCATTTTTCCCAAATTTTGTAATAAGGAAGTGAGAATCATACCCCGATAAAGAATGGAAAAAAACTGGAATTACAATTTGTTTTTTAAAGTTTAAATTGCAGGCTTGATGGCTGAGACCTTTAATTTTCCCCGTGAAATGAGAATGATCGAGAACGACAATGTCATTTGCGTTAAATATTTTTTCGCAAATATGACAATGCCCATTCTTCCTATCATAGTCACTACTGAGATCTATTGGAATAATATTTTTATTTTAGATTTAACCAATTTTGATAGAGTTTGCATTTTATTTGAAAACCAATCTAAGCAATCAAGACCTCGATATGTTTTATAAAAAGATATTTCATAATGGCACTTGAAATAGTAGCCTACACTAAATGCTGTGTGTTTCTGATAGCTCACTTCATCATTTTGTCGCTCTAAAATCGACTCGAAATCAGCGTAAATTACAAAAGGTGTTGTCTGTTTATAACAATAATTTTTGAACTCCACATAATCATAAGGCGGAAACGTAATTTGGCCAAAATTTTTTTGCTCACATAAAGTGGTATAGTTTTTTTAATTTATCATTAGTATTAAAATAATTTAAGCACCTATCACAAACAAAGACTTTACATTTATGTTTATTTATCTGTTTAGATAAAAGCCGAGACAAGTCTTTAATCCAACAATAATGGTATTTCAGCTCCGTTTCATCTTCTTGTATAGCATAATCAGATTTTATGGTATAATTGTTTTGAATTAAAAGTAAATTGACATGTTTTTCTAATTTTTGACTAGTAAGCTTGGCTGGAACGGTAACATAACCCTGCTTTTCATATCAATTTGCTTTTGTTGTGTGATTTATTTAACATGTTTTTTAAATTCCAGTTCAATTTGTTGTAAGAGCAGGTAGGTACCTCAGTTAAAGAAATTATCTAATTTTATGATTATTTATGAAGAAAACTAGACCAGAAAAAAAGAAACTCGAGTGTACTTTTTAAAGATTTTATTTGTATATTTCATAATGTGTAAATAATACAATCAAAATAGTAATTTAACCTACTATCTGATGTAAAAGTATTTAACAGTAGCACCATATGTTTCTAGCCTTATAGTCAGAGAAGATACGGCAAAATGTATAAGGGCTAATTCTGCAAAATAATGGCATTTGATCAAATTTACATATTAAGTAACTTGTATCTTTCTAATATTACCTGAAACTTAATAGAAATTTGTTTTTTTCAACACTCTCCATATGGATTTTGACAACAGCATTATAACCATAGCTTCAAACACCTTTCAGAGTCTTTTAAAGGATAATGGGACTTTTTAAATTTGGACCCTTTCAAAGCATGATAAGCAAACTCCAGATTAGGCAAATAAAGGTACCTGAAACATAAGCTATTTAGTAATTTAGTAGTAGCAGCTCATTAATACCTCTACCAGAGTCCTTTTTATAATATTAGGTAAATCACCTTGTCATCTTCTGCTAAATACTCCTTTACTCTATAACCATGTTTCTTCGAGAACCACTGGCTTGAATAAACTTGGTTTTTGTAGTGCTCTTGTAAAAACTCTTCTTGGGAGTAAGTAAATATATGAGCTGTTTCATTGTGACAGTGTTTTCTATTAGAAAAGGCATTCTTTTCTGTTCCACCAACTCTAGTTCCTTCAGAATGTTTCACTGGGCCCGTTGATAGTTGTAAAGTGTATTAAGAAGGTGGCATTTTCAAAAATGACTACCGAAACACACACACATTATCTAGTCTCACACGTAGTATCGCAGTTAAATCGAAATACTCGTTAAAATATTGTAAAATTTATATAAAAAATAAAAAATGTCTCTTTGTTTACTTTTTGCCAACAATGGCGGCCGATTTTCCGAGCCTTGTCGTCCTGATTCATTGCCGACGTGACTAGATGACGTCAAAATTCTATCGCGCTCGGAACGCATGAGTTAAGTCACGAGGTTGTACCACCTCCATAAACCAGGACAGATGCTGAGTATGCAGTTCCGTGAACAAAACCAGTGTCATCGCGTATTGCATGATTATTATTATTAAGTGCTCTAATGTAACATTATCAATATACTTCTGTACTAGTTTGTAATTTGTATTTTTAAAAACGGTCTTACCATATTCGAAGACGTAATTCATGTAATAGACAAGAAAGGCAAATGATGACGTAAACGCCATGGGAAAAAAAATGGACCATAGGTATGTACTTTTGTGTGTAGACTAATTTTTTAACTCTTCTTGATTGCTTTTACACGCATTTGAGGGGAGAGGGGGTCTACCACAATTTCACCTCGCTTGCTATATTTGCATGTGATAAAGAAGTGGAAAAACAAGTTTTAACCTGCCTTCCCATGACACGGACTATATTCTTGAAAATATGTTATAATATATTACATTCGTGGGTGCGGTTTCAGTAAAATCCTATTTTAGTTCAAGATATGGCGTTGTATTACACACGGGCTAGGTGTCGAGTAAAACCGTTTTGGAAAAAGAAAATCGCTGTGACGCTTATTCAATGGTAACTAGTTTCTATTTAAATAGATTATTAAATATAATTATAAATATATATAAATGTATTGGCTAGGTGTTATTTAAAAAAACAGTTAACACTCACCACTGAAACTACAATTACTTATCCTATAGTCCTTTACAAGATCACAGCAACTTACGTAATTGTCCACGTACCAACGGGTACTATATAACTTAAAACCTTAGACGTACACTTAACTTAAATTAGTGGGTTTCTAGGGCTTCTTAATCAACAGCCAATCTATCGATATTACTCCTTCCTTATATCCTCACGACTAATGATGCAGATCGTCAGAGAGATTAGATAACGGCTGCCTTAGTACGGGTGCTGGATTTTGCCAATCCGGCGTACCTCTTAGTAATGGCGATCGGGTACCTCTTAGCAAGGCATTTCGGGTTTAGATTATTTTTTGCTTAACTCGTACCGCATACCAAAACGTTAGGATTGCAATAAAATAAAATAAAAAAAGGTTGGTTGGCACCGAGAATCGAACCAGGGCATCATCGATCTGTTCATCAACTTCGGCGTATCCGCCCTGGTTGCTTGAGACTATCGACCACCAACACCTCTTGATAGAGTGTGCACTAAACTGTATCAAACGGCAATTATAGCCGTTACATAGCCCTACTAATTAATTAAAAAAAAGAAACCAAACAAAAGACACCTCACCTTTGGCATCCCCGATCCATGAATACAAGTTATGGTCTGGCCCTAGGCTCTCTATTAATAACTTCCCCTCCTTATTGATAATGACCTTTACACCAGCTTTAATTAACTGTGTGTATGGTTTTTTGTTTTTTGTTTATATATTCATTTTTTTTTATTATTTATTTATTATTATTATTATTTTTATAATTTTTTTTTTATTTATTTTTTTTTAAATTAATTCTATACCGTACATAGCCCCACTGTTTAATCTTCATTTAAACAATAGGTTATTGACATGACATGATTTAAGTGTTTAATTACTTTCAATATGGCTCAATCGAACTCATTAAGAAATAGTAAACATCCGCATAATGTGTTTGTACAAGCTATATTATGTAGGACGATCAGTAGGCAGCATTTGCAACATCAGGTTTACAGCGACCACTAAACTGTTTTGTTTGTGAAACCAGTAAATATATTGTAACTTCTATTTGTACAACAGTTTGAACATCACTGGTAATACTGGTTAGTTTTAAGTGATTGTAGAAGTAGATAGAAAAATAAAGTTAGTATTTGGTTAAAGCACAATCTTATCATTACTCAATTAAACACCCACTAAAGTCACTATTCTGTAATGTGTGGCTTTAAGCTCACTACATTAAAAACTCCTCTAATGCTTCCATCTGCCGTGTTTTCTAATGTATAAGCATTGTGTCCTGCTATATCTTTTATTCTATATGGGCCCTCATAGAGTAAGAACAGTTTTTTAATTTCACCATCCTCGGCCGACGACATGTTGTTTGCTTTTAGCCAAACTGATTGTCCTACTTCGAACTTTGTGTATTTTTTTGTTGTGTTCCTCTGTTTCTTCTGTCTGGCCTCAGCTTTGCTTAATAATTTCTCCCTGATTAATACTACCTTTGTTGTCTCGTCAGGTTGTCCTGGAAAGCTAATTATCTTTTTTATTTCTTGTCCTGGCATTCTTCCCTTCTCTAATGTGATTGGTGCTGCTTCAGTTGATTCATGTACTGCACAATTTATTAGCATTTCAATTTTTGTAGTATTTTTTGCCCACGATGTGTGTTTATTGTGACAGTATACTCACGCATCGTTCTTTTGCTTGGATTACTTTGTGGATGTCTAATAGAACAATGTAAGTTGTCTATATGGTTTTCCCGTAAAAACGTATCCCATTGTTTTGATCTGAACTGTGTGCCGTTATCTGAGAGAATTCGTTGTGGTTTTCGGACCCTTATGAAATAGTCGTTTTTTAATTTCCCTATGATGGCTCTTGTGGTTGGTTTCTTCAACTTGTACAATTTTATGTATTTAGTAAATACGTTTAGGATCACAAAGATGTACTTGACTCCTGCTATTGAGGTTGGCAATGGTCCAAATAAATCTACCGCTAATAGTTCATTTTGATTCAATGGAATGATAGATTTCATAATCCCGGTAGATGTCTGGTTTGGTACTTTCGATTTGACATATTACACAAGTTTGCACGACTATTTTGACCGTTTTCCGCATATTTTTCCAATAGTAAAACTGTGTCATTGCTTTAAATGTTTTCCAAAATTCAAAATGGCCTAACTTTTCATGGTATAAATTTGCCAGCTGTGACTGTAGTATTTCTGGTATGTAGATTTTATAGATGTTGTCATATTTGGTGTAATGAAAGAGTACGCCGTTATATAACTTTTCCTTGTTGGATTGTTGGCTTCCGCAGCTTTCCAATTGAGTAATGATCTTCTTTAAACATTCATCAGATCTTTGAATCGTATGTACATTCTCAATTTTGTTTTTTAACTCTGTATTTTCTAGGACCGTAATACTTGCTATTTTAACGACTTTTCCATTTATGTTTTCGTACGGAATTCTTGACAATACATCAGCTACTATATTTTCTTTCCCGGCGATATATTTTATTGTAAAATCAAAATTCTGAATTTTTAAATACCGTCTCGTTAGTCTCGGATTCAACAACTGACAATTTAAAAGGAAAGATAGCCTCTTGTGGTCACTCCATATGACTATTCTCGATCCCATTATAATAGTTTTCCATTTTAATAAGCACGCTACAATCGCCAAAAGTTCTTTCTCACATGTGGAATAATTTGTTTCACAAATAGTTAGTTTTCTACTATAATAGGCGATGTTAAATTCTTCTTGATCCACTATTTGAAACAGCCTACCAGCTATCGCTAAATTGCTAGCGTCCGCCTCGATATGAAATTCTTTCTTTAAGTCCGGATGATACAGTTGGCTTGATGCTATAATGTTTTCTTTAGCTGCCTTGAATGCTCTTTCATGTATCTGCTCCCATCGCCATTTTGTCCCGTTTTGTAACAATTTGTACAGTGGTTGTAAAGTTTCCGTATATTTTGCACAGAATTTGCGATGGTAATTACACACTCCTAAAAAACCCCTCAAATTTTTGACGTTGGTCGGTCTAGGAAAATTTTGTAGCACTTCCAGCGTAGCAGGATCAATCTTAATGCCCTCGCACGTCAATATGTGTCCCAGAAAAGGAATCTCCTTCCTGAAAAATTTGCATTTTTCCCTGTTAACCGTTAATCCAGCTGTCTGGAGTTTTTTGAATACCGTTTTCAAATGTTTGTAATGTAAGTCTTCTGATGCTGATGTTATCAAAATATCGTCTATGTAACATGAGACATATTCTGCGCAGTCTCGAAAAATTAAGTTAATGCAACGTGAGATGCCGGCTACCGCTGTCTTTAGGCCAAATGGCATCACGAGGAATTCATACACCTGATTTTCAAATCTAAATCCACAGTATTTTGTTGAGTTTGGCTCCAACGGTATTTGCCAAAAGCTGCTAGTGAGATCCAATGTACTAAAGTATAAGTGTTTGTCTACTTGGTACAATAGCTCTTCTGTTGGTAATGGGCATTCGTAATCCATTTCAATATTTCTATTTAGCGCTTGAGCATCTAAACATAATCTGACAGTCCCGTTCTTTTTAATTATTGGCACCAGTGGTGAAATGTACGGTGTTTCCGATTTCCTGATTATGTTCCCCTCCAACATTTCTTCTATTTTCCTTTTTACTTTGTCTTTGTAGCACCATGCTGATGATCTAGGTTTAAATGGTTGGGTGTTTGTCAATCTAATTGTGTGGCTTTACACGTTAGTTCTACCTGGTTTATCCGAGAAAATGGTGTGGAATTGTTTTGTTAGTTCAACAATTTCTAGTCGGAGCTCTTGTGCGGGTTTTTGATCAGTTTCTTGCCAATTTCCGTTTTCTTTTTTTTGTATAACTAACCTTTGGTTCTCTGGGTCCCCCTGCTTCTGTATAGTTTTAACTGGCCACCTTTCTTCCCTGATCTGTAATATCTTCTCCTTAAAGTTAATCTTTGCTTCCATCCTGTTCAACCAGTCTATTCCTAGTATTGCATTACATATGAGATCTTCAACCACTAATGCTGTAATAACAAATTCGCTTGTTCTTAATTAACTTGACAAGCTACGTTTTTGCTTTTCCCTCCTGTTACCCCTACTATTTTAACTCCAGTTGTAGGTAATTTAAGGATGTCCGTATTTTGTTCTTGCAATTGATTGTAGAATGTTTCTGAAATACATGTAACTTGGCTCCCCGTGTCTATCAAAACCTCACAAGGAATTTGTTCAACCATCGCGTCAATAACGGGCGTTGCGTTTGTATTCTCTTGATCCTCTTCTTCCGATTCTACAAATATCGTCTTACAGGTAACTTCCCTTTCAATTTTGTTGTTGTTTTGGTGTGTATTTATTTGTTGCGTTTTTTCTTCTACAGCTTGTCACTGAAATGTTTTCTTTTCCGTTGCTTTTCTTGATATCCAAATGTTTTCTTTGTTTTGGTTTTTAAATTCTCCTTCATTTATTGCTCCTTTCTTTGCACTTAGTGTAACCTCGGAGCCAGGGTACACCTGTATTAGTTTTCCGCCGGTTCTTCATATTCACTTTCTTGTTCTCGATTTTCTTGGTGCATGTGCTCTCTCTCTTTACTGTTTTGTCTTCTCAACGCATTTACATTATAGTGCGATCGTTGACTATCTGTGTATTTATTGTTTTGGTGGTAATTGTAATTCCCTCTATTTCCTGAGTATGTGTTTTTTTCTGTGTACCCCTGCTTATTATTCCTATTTGACCTGTAATCCCTTTCTGGGCTATTTTTTGAGTTGTAATATGTACTGTCCTCTCTCTGCTTATTACCTTGTGGAAATTTCTTGGCGTGTCCCGCTCGTCGTACTTCGTATCTTGTATCTGCATTGTCGTTTTGATTTCCCCTAACTCCTCTTGCTTCGTTATTTGGATATCTTTGCCTGTTGTCGGGCATAACATTTCTGTAGTAAGTTGAATTCTGTAAACTGTTATCGTTAGAAAATTGGTATCCTATATTATTCCTTCCTTGGAATCTGTTCTGTCTATTACGATTTTCCAAGCTATCTAAGTGTTCCAATATTTCGGACATCTTCAGTACTGTCTTAGGTGACGTGCTTGTTAAGATTCTTGCCGTGTGTATTGGAAAATGGTTTATTATTGGGTTAATGGCTTCTTCAACTGTGATCAAATCGATATCTTTAACTTTCTTTATCATTTTGAGGAAATATGGCGCCATGCTAGAGATGTCCTCCGTCCTGTATCGACCATTATACATCTCTATTAGTTCTTTTTGTTGCCGTTCTCGGTTCCAGAATTTTTTTAGAAACTCCTGTGTCCATTGTTCAAAGTTATAAATATCTTCACAAAAAATTTCCTTCCAAAGTTTTGCTGCTCCTCTCAAACTTCTTTAAGCCCACATTAATTTTTCTTTTTGTTGAATTTGTTGGTCTTCCATCCATGTTTGCAATTTTTTTAAGAAATCTTTTGGTGTTATGTTGCTTGTACCGTTAAACGTTGGTTGATTGTTCGTATCTATTGGCAATCTATAAATAATCTGATTCCAATCGTCTTCTTTTCCCTTCCTACCTGCGTAATATTTTCGTTGATCATCCTCGCTCTGTCTATTAGTACCATCTTCCCGTAACCCCATGTTTAAGTTTTTGCGGCAGTTCATCTTCTTTTCGCTTCTACCTAACTTTCCTTTAACCACCGTGTCTTGTTCTTCATCGGTGGTACTGGCAAACTGAAATGTGTCGTCACTTATTTTCTTGTAGTTGCTGTACCTGTACTGGTCTTTCTCTGTATGATGATTGCTGTCTCTTCTTGCATATCCTTTAAATGCTGACAAATCTAATGAACGTCTGTTGTCAATTTCCACTTGTCTTGCCTTTCTTGATTTTATGGCTTGTGTGTGATGTATTGAAGGTCATTAGTTTCGGAGTTGCGCCTGTATTCTTCAGGTTATCCTTATTACTATTTACTTGTGTATCCTCAGATCTATCTGTCTCTTTTTCTCGTTCTTCTATGTTCGAGGTCGCCATAGTAAATAACAAACAATTTTCATAAAATTTAATAACGTTTCACCCTTTTCACCCCTTATAGGATTATTTATTATTGTTATATATTACATACGGTGATTATTATTATTATTATCATGTACAATACGTCCCCCCTCATCGACTATGTTGATAGCCGCAATATTCATAACATTAATACCCCAGATACTATGTTGACATACGTATCCACACAAAACTAGCGGTTGAATCAGATCGACAATGACTTACCCCCTCGGTTTCCCATGTGCCAACTGACAATATACCATTCCTTACTATTCCTTTTGCCTTAAACAACCAGATTCCTCTTTTTTACTTGCAAACAACTTGCCTTTTGTCATCCATAAGTTTTGGTAATATTTCGGCCTTTTCACTTCGCTTATCTATTTCTTTTTTTTTTTTCTAATAAATCCTAAAATACATTCGATTAATTTTCCAGACAAAAATAATACTTAAATTCTAACATTAAACTAATATACTGATCCACTTTTCCCACAGAAAACAAAAACAAAAAAACGCATGCGTCTTTTGTTAATTCCTACTTTTTGCTCGGGCGCCAGTTGTAACGTTTCTATTTAAATAGATTATTAAATATAATTATAAATATATATAAATGTATTGGCTAGGTGTTATTTAAAAAAACAGTTAACACTCACCACTGAAACTACAATTACTTATCCTATAGTCCTTTACAAGATCACAGCAACTTACTTAATTGTCCACGTACCAACGGGTACTATATAACTTAAAACCTTAGACGTACACTTAACTTAAATTAGTGGGTTTCTAGGGCTTCTTAATCAACAGCAAATCTATCGATATTACTCCTTCCTTATATCCTCACGACTAACGATGCAGGTCGTCAGAGGGATTAGATAACGGCTGCCTTAGTACGGGTGCTGGATTTTGCCAATCCGGCGTACCTCTTAGTAATGGCGATCGATATTAGGTCCTCTTAAGTATTTAGCCTTAACACCGGCTGGCTAAAATACCCACATCATTTCCCTACATACTTAAAATTAATTAATAAAGTAAATTCAACCTGAAACAGCGACAATGTCCTTTTGTTCAGCCTTCTAATATTCTGCGTAGAAATCACACTTTAAATTACACCCATTGTCGTTCAAACTTCTAGCCTAAAAGATCGAATTCACACGTTTTCCAACAAGGCATTTCGGGTTTAGATTATTTTTTGCTTAACTCGTACCGCATACCAAAACGTTAGGATTGCAATAAAATAAAATAAAAAAGGTTGGTTGGCACCGAGAATCGAACCAGGGCATCACCGATCTGTTCATCAACTTCGGCGTATCCGCCCTGGTTGCTTGAGCCTATCGACCACCGACACCTCTTGATAGAGTGTGCACTAAACTGTATCAAACGGCTATAATTGCCGTTTGATACAGTTTTAGCCGTTTGATACAGTTTAGTGCAAGTTTGTGTGAAACCATGTGAAGTAAACAATTGCAGTTGTTTTATAGAATTGTTTTTCCCAATACCACCTCTTCCGTTTGAAGAGCTGTTACTCGCACCACACGAAAAAGAGGAGGTGGAGGAGGGGAAGGAGGACTTTCTCAATTCCCTACGATGCTCTAAAATAATGGATTTTTCGTTTTGTGAGCGTTGTAATCATGTAGCTAGATTACATGAAATAGGTGTGCTTTGTGGGGGCTGTAATAAACCTTCTAATTATGAACTATATACATGTTTTTTATTTATTTACAACCTTTGTTATATGAGTAAGTAGTATTTTAAGTTGTTCACACAAAGACAAATTTGGACAGGGAATGTCAAAGATGCTTAAACAACTGATCAGATTTTTTTAAAGCATTTGAATGGTCATATTGGTATAACGAAAAGCTCCATTTATAGCTGGAGGAATTCCGTTAAAGTCTTTCGAAATATACCCACCCATAGCTTTCTACAGTGAAGGAACATTCATTGATTATACAATAATAATTATCGCTAAAAAAATATATGATTTTTTTGCTATAGGTGTTGATTGCCCCAATCAAATCGCTTTCAAATGGAATCTGTAGATCTGATAAATAAAGTTTTCTACTTAGTTTAAAATTTTTATCGTTCATGACATAGACTTCCTTATTTACAATTATAACTAATTCATTATTAGGTCTTTGATAGACAGCTGTAATTTTTTCTATTTTAGGTAAAAAAGGAAATACGGAGTAGATAGAAATACTCTTTGTAGACATTTTCTTCAACTGTAAATCCATAATCCATATTTTATCTGAGGATAAGATATAAAAGTTATAATGCATTATTAAGAAAAACAAATCACTTGGATTTACATCACATATATCAAGTTGCGGCTTAATTTCAGGCTTGTACGGTAAGAGCGGCTGTGTATAGGGTGTGTGCACCGTAGTAGTCAGAGTAGGTTTACAGACGGTGCGAGATGGCACAGTAGTAGTAGTAGTAGTAGTTGGAGGAGTTTTTAAATCCATATAAACTTTGAATAGCCAAAATATCGTCCGAGTGTAAGCGTGAATTACCGTTGTAGTATGCATACATGATGGCTTTGGGAACAGCTGAATGTCCTAGTCCGAGTGCATGACCAATCTCATGCGTTAAAACATCTATGAAGCTGTGCTCATTTGAAGGTGCATTAAACTGTGTGTTTTTGTACCTAGATACCATTTTTCTGAAGAATCTAGGTGAATCTCGAGACAAGTACTTCCATTGCAATGTGGTGCAAACGAATGGCCTAATACACCACCTACCCCATCAAAATGATAAGGGCAGTTTTTCTTTAAGCATTATATGCTTAAAGAAAAACTGGTTAGAATGGTTATAGCTAACAAATGAAATTATCAATTCCGGGTTTCTAATGTCTCTTATAAATTCTAAATTAGTAACATTTCTCCACACACTAAAAGCTTGCAAGGCTAGTTGCACTAGCTTTGTATGTGGTAACGGAGTCGTAGGGTGAGCAATATGCCAAACTAATTTCTGTTTACTCCATTTTTCCTGAAGTGAAAATGCATTGTCACTCAAATCTAGCTTTTTTAATAAATTCTAATGTTTCATCATCAAGAATTCCATTTACACTTAAGCTGTAATATTCTTGAAATGCCATTAAGGCATCCGTTAGATCTGTTTGCGCGTTTTCACTTGCACTTGAAATATTAAGATAACCATATTTAGCCAAATAATCTGTAGCACTAAAATCAGCACTACAAGTGCTAACTAAAACCAAAAACACAATTAAGCACCTCATTACTGCAAGGAAGTTGGGGGTGATATGATTGGGAAACTGATATACAATCTATTTAAACTGGTTTATTTGTCATAGGTTAGGGTTCCAGTAAAATACTTCAATCACGTTTTCATGGTTTTATTGTTTTGCAAATCTTGTATAAGCTGTTTTTTGTTACAAACACTCCCTTATAGAATATGTTTCTACATGAGAATTAATATTACAAAACACGCGTACAAGAGCTTCAATTTTATCTACAGAAACATTACCAACAGTTATATAATCGTGAAATACATTTACAAAATTATAATAATATTTGGAAAAATCTAATAGTTTTAACTCACTAATTTTATTGTCTATAAAATACCAATCGATAATGCACAAATCGCATACATTACTTTCCGTTAAGTACAATGTGGTGCCCCGATTGGATAACGCAAGAACTTTAGTGTTATCATTCATTAGGTGTGTTGTAATTAAGCTGTTGCAGGATGAAACTTGCATGCTGACATCATTGATATTCTTAAAGTAATTGTTTTGAAACCACTGGAGATTGAAAATGAGGTGTTTTCACTCATTTATATGTGTTGTATATAAGTGAGTGGAAACACCACTTATATACTTATTATTATGTATGTTTCCACAATCCTTATAGTTGGTTGAGAATCCTTTGACATATTAAGTCCAATACAAATGTCAAATCCGCTACTTGACGGTAAAAAGCTCCTTTTATGGGTCTACCCTATTGATCTTCCAACAAATAATTTACAGTATTTGTAAGTTTAATCTGACTGATTTTAAAGAGTTCAGTAGTCCAATTGGGTAAAAATCCTTTCTCAAAAATATGTTTTGCTTTGCTAATACGTACTAAGTCACCCACTTTAAATTTGTTTGTTATATCAACCACTTTAATATTATTATATGCTGTAGACAACAATTGTTTTTCATTTTTCTTATTAATATCAACAGGTTTTATTTTTGTTGTTGAGTGTATGGTTTCATTGTAGTTTTTAACAATGTCTGCTAATATGCCAATCCACTTGTGACTTCCGTTTAAATTAAAAATTTTATAAAGAGTTTGGTTCAGTCAAGGTTCAGTTCAAACGTACTTTGAAAAACAATCAATAACAACAAAGAAAAATTTGAATTGTTTATTTTCTCTAACATGCATATCCATTTGAGCAAGGTCAGCCTGCCACAGATCATTCAAACCCTTAATAATAGTACGTCGCCTAGGAAACTTTTTTCTAATGGGTTTATGTAACTCATTAACAATCTGAATTTTTTCTTTAGACATGATTGGGGATATCTGGGAGAACTACACAGGTTTCATCTTTATAGCACCAGAGCTTGTACTGTTTTTGAAGATTGTTTAACATAGTTTCATGTTGCTTAAGTATTATCTCTTACAAAAGTTAACATTAAATTATTTACATATTCCTTAGTACTTTTTATCTCGCTTATACCAGTTGACAATAAATTATTTACATATTCCTTAGTAGTTTTCCGTCTATAGGTGGTTTTAAATTACAAATTCTCAAATTTTCTGCATCAGTATCTCCTTCAGGTGTATGGGGTAACACAGATTTGGTGCAACTTGTTACAGCTTGATTGTGTTTTCTGGAGTGACGTCCAAACTTATCGAGACTCATTTTGATAATGAGACGTTTCTTTAATAAATAATGTTTGCTTCTTTAAGTTCCTCAATAACTGACTCGATTTCATTATCATGGGAAGTATTGCCCGCCCATTTCGATGCATATAGGAGTCGTAATCGATCAACTAGTTCTTTGACATCATTCCGCCATACATAGTCAACTGGATTTGTATTATAAATCATTTTCACTTCACCACCTTTTTTCTGAGGTGTGGGGGCAGGTAATAGCTAATTACAAACAAGATTCTTATTGTTTAGTCTTCAGCTAAACATATATCTTAATGTTATATAAATAATCAGGGTAATTAAGGACAATCATAGTTTATAGATCTTTTAACATTTCATAATTACAATTAGTAAGCAAAACGATAATTGTTTAACTATATTCAAAACAGCGTAACATAGCGTTCTATATTATTTAACAGTGGTTGCAATAATTATAGTTCAGCAGCCACCAAACTGTTTATATATTGTTTACAAATGATGACTGTAACAACCATGACAAAACCATAGAGTTTAATTGTTTCTGAGCCACTGGTATGGTTAATAGTTTAGTAAGATTGTTAGTTACATGCGTAGGATTAAATCAGTATTGAAATGGCACTCAAGACTCTCAATAACTCTACCCACCCAATCTAAACCTGCAACCTCCTCAATATTAAACATGGTCCTTCGAGCCTAAAATAATTAATCAGTAACCTATGTTAGCCACAGAACAAAAAATCTAATCAAGTAATATTCGGCCGCGAGTCGCGTATACAAATCGATAACTCTATCGAAAAATCTATATCTGTTAAGTGTTTCACCCAAGTGCAGATAACAAGTAAAGTGAAGTGATTCATTCAGTGCAAGTGAAGAGTTTAATCACAAAAATGGAAACCGTTAACAAATTAAGCAAAGCTCAAGAGGTATTAGGACAAGAGATCAAACGCATTCACACCAATATAAAGAAAGACCCATTAAACAGAAAAACCTTACAATACGTTGAAGAAAGGAGAACTCAAGTTCAGAAGCTATGGAACGAAGTTAAAGTAAATGACACCCAGCTCAAAGAGCTGAAAACATTAGAAACGCAACACGCTACGTACTTTGCTAGCAATTACTTTGAACAAATCAGAACCATTTATAACGATGCTCTACAAGAGTTAAACAACTGCAAGGAAAAACTACTAGTCGAAGAGAGAAAACAAGAATTAAAGCAACAAGATAAGCAGCAAAAAAGTGCCACTCTAAATCAACTCACGCAGGAACAAACCTTGCGAATGAGCGATTTGGATGAACTGGTTGAAGAATTCACTGTAACATTTGATCCCGAGGTAAAAAGTGGACTTTTTTCAACAATTTTGAAAGACTGGAACATCGTAACATCCTTACACTGGGAAATTTCAAAATTGGACGTTGATAAAGTCTCAAAATATTTTGAGGAAAACAAATTCAAGCAACTTCGTACCTTGATTGCCAAAATTCAAGGACAATCTAACAGCAAATCATCACCTCTGAAAAGCGAGGTAGAAAACCAACAACCACAAATGTCAGTGAATAGAACCAATAACATCAGCCTACCTCAAATAAAGATACCAATATTTACTGGAAACTACGAAGAGTGGACGCCATTTGAAGACATGTTCAAGAATGTGATCCATAACAACGAGGCACTCAGCGAAATCGAAAAAATGAACTATCTAAAAGCTCATGTCACAGGGGAAGCTGGCAGAGCAATTCAACATTTTCAAATCAGTTCAGCGAACTACCATATTGCATGGGGTCATCTCAAAGAGAGATACAGTAACGAACGCCTAATCACCAACAAGCTTATTAACAAAATACTGGATCTACCTGACAGCAAACAAGAATCATCAGAGCAGCTAAAAGAAATTTACAACACAACAAAAGAATGCTTGAAAGCCATTGAAGCTCTGAACATGAATACATCTCAATGGGACCCGATCATCGGTTGCGTCCTACTGCGGAAAATCGATAAGAGAACACAAGAGCTATTTGAAGCTAGTTTGATCAATCCACTACAAGTGCCAGAACTCGACGAGATGTTGAACTTCATCCTTAAGCGGCTTCGAGCCATCGAATCCATATCTACCAATCGACATGACGGACGCGAAAACAATAGCAGCATGGGCAGTTATCAACCACATCAGAGAAAACAGCAAAGTCAAAGCTGTAAGTACTGTAATTTATCTAACCATACCATTTATCAATGTTTAAAATTCAAAGCATTAACAGCTTATAACGGTTTAAGCATCTTTTATCACTATGGAAGCTGCCAATTTACTACAATTACCCAAACAGAAAATTCATGCAGAAATTTCTGGTATAGGGGGATCAACCAATGAGAGCTGCAAATACAAAATATCTGTACAATGCAAACCACGCATTACTAGCAAATTTACGTTAAATACTGAACTGCTGATTTTACAAAAATTAGCAAAAGATATGCCAGAACACCCAATTGAAGTAAATACCGAATTATGGCAAAATAAAATTCTTGCTGACCCAGGCTTCGGAAAGCCGGGTCCAATTGATGTGATTCTTGGAGCCCAAGAATTTCACGAAATTCTGTTAGAAGGAATGGACAAGTCAAACGACGGCCTTGTAGCGCAAAATACAGAGTTAGGCTGGATAATTTGGGGAAGCATTCATCAATCCTTAAAACAAACCAACATTGCAGTAGTAAGCATGATAACACAGTCTGAAGAGAAAGAATTATCACGGTTCTGGGAATTAGAGGAAATTTCGGAAAAACGACAATTAACAAGCGATGAAAATGCATGCGAGGCATTTTACGATAAAACAACATTGCGTAATTCGAGCGGTACGTACACTGTTCAAATTCCGTTTAAAAACGAAATTGAGTCATCGCAATTAGGTGAGTCAAGGCCAAGAGCGTTGGCACGTTTACTGTCCTTGGAGAAACGATTATCTAATGATTACAAGTTGAATTTGGAATATAAAAAATTTATGAGTGAATACATTAAGCTAGGTCACATGAAACAGGTGCAGTGGAGTAACCAAATCCAAGGAAAATATTACATACCTCATCAACCAGTTATCAAAGAAACCAGTACGACTACAAAGTTGAGAGTAGTGTTTGACGCATCATCAAAAACGACAAATGGAAAAAGTTTAAATGACATCATGCACGTAGGTCCTAAAATTCAAGATGACCTTATAGATATTCTATTACGTTGGAGAAGTCACAGAATAGGATTTACAGCCGACATAGAGAAGATGTATAGACAAATTCGAATTTCCGGAGAAGATCAGGACTATCACAGACTCTTATGGAGATTCTCGACAAACGACCCAATTCAAGAATTCAAGTTATTGACCGTAACGTATGGAACGGCTGCAGCACCATACTTGGCTGTAAAAACAATTCAAAGGTTAGCGGAAGACGAGAAAATGTCGTATCCAACAGCATCAAAAATCAGCTTACAGGACTTCTATGTGGACGATCTAATGTCAGGTGCAGAAGACGAAAGAGAGGCAATTGAAACGGTGAATGAACTAATAAGCATGTTCAAGGCCAGCGGGATAACACTAAGAAAATGGTCTAGTAATAACAGGGAAGTCATAAAAGCAATACCAGTAGAATTGCGAGACGAAAGCGCAGTCAACATTCAAGAAGATGACACCAGAAGATCATTAGGATTATTATGGTCACCAAGTGACGATTCCATAAGATTTAAGGTGGCGTTAGCACCGTCACAAAAGCTTTCGAAAAGAACAATATTAGCGGACATTGCGAAACTATTCGATCCGTTAGTTTAGTATTAGTCAAAGCAAAATTGATCATGCAAACATTATGGTTAGAAAAACTTAGCTGGGATGAAGAAGTCTCACAAGAAATAGCAGCTTGTTGGAATAAGTTTCGGCAGCAGTTAAAGTCCGTTGAAGAAATCAGCATTCCGCGGTGGACGTATCAATCAACCAAGAACAAAATTGAACTACACGGATTTAGCGATGCTTCAGAGAAGGCATACGGAGCTGTAGTTTACGTAAAAATTATAAATAACGACGAAAGCATCAAAATCACACTATTGACTGCAAAGTCAAAAGTAGCACCAATAAAAACAAAAACAACACTGCCAAAACTTGAGTTATGTGCAGCAGTATTGTTAGCAAGATTACTAACTAGAATTAAAACGGCTCTACGTTTGAATAAAACACCCACATACGCTTGGATTGATTCCATGATAGCATTATCATGGATCCAAGGAACGCCCAATAATTGGAAAACATTTATGGCAAATCGAATATCTGAGATACAAAACTTGGTGCCATCTCAGCATTGGAATCATGTGAAATCTGAAGAAAATGTAGCAGATGTAATATCACGAGGCATTGATCCCTCTAAAATCAAAGACTTTGTTCCATGGTGGCAAGGCCCAACGTGGCTGCAAGGAAAAAAATACCCAGTAAACGCAAAAATTCCAGAGACCGAAGAAGAAAGGAAAAAGAGCATACAAGTAAATGTAGCACAAAGAAGTGAACCCAAAATTCATGAAAAAATTTCATCATTGCTGTCAATGAATCGCATAATTGCCTATTGTTATAGATTCATTAACAATTGCAAAAAAACAGGCATCAGGAAAGGTACATTAACAATTCAGGAAATTAGCAACGCTGAAGAAAAAATTGTTCGGTTAGAACAAGCTGGAGCATTTCACGCGGAAATTCAAGCTCTAAAATCAAATAAAACAATAGATAAACAAAGTAAAATAGTCAATTTAAGTCCGCTTATCGACAAAAACAATATCCTACGAGTAGGAGGTAGACTGAAACATTCACTATTAAAATACACAGAAAAACATCCCATAATTTTACCAGGAAGATGTCATTTAACAAACTTGATTATAAGAGATGCGCATAACACAACATTACATGGAGGTAACCAGAATACCTTAGCCTTCATTAGAAGAAAATTTTGGCTGATTAATGGAAAAAAGGCAGTAAAAAAGATAATTAACAATTGTGTAAAATTTATCAGATATAAAGCTGCTACAGCACAACAGTTAATGGGACAGTTACCACCACCTCGAGTTACTCAATCAGCGGCATTTTTACACACTGGAATTGATTATGCAGGACCAATTCAAGTGCGAACCACAAAAGGACGAGGAAATAAATCATATAAGGGTTATATTGTAGTATTTGTGTGCTTAGCAACTAAGGCACAACATCTTGAACTAGTAAGTGACATGCTAGCTGAAACATTTTTAGCAGCGTTAAAACGGTTCATATCTAGACGAGGAAAATGTGCACACATCTATAGTGACAATGGCACAACTTTTGTAGGGGCAAACAACCTAATCGAGTCAGAAGTTATCGCGTTACTCAGAAAGGAGAAAATTGAGGATCGAAGCACATCGTTGGGCATACAGTGGCACTTTATCCCTCCCTTAGCACCTCATTTTGGTGGTCTTTGGGAAGCGGGCGTCAAATCCACAAAGTATCATTTAAGACGAGTGATTGGAGATACAACATTGACCTTCGAGGAGTTATATACGTTGTTAACACTTATTGAGGCATCATTGAACTCAAGGCCTTTGTGTCCGTTGTCCGAAGACATAAACGATGTTGCCGTTCTCACACCAGGTCACTTTCTAATCGGAAGAGAACTATTGTCACCGATTACCCCAATCTGCGAAGACATCATCAGTAATATGAATCAAAGATGGAAAATGATACAAAAAATGCGTAAAGAATTTTGGAATACATGGATGCAAGAGTACATACATCAACTTCAGCAGCGGTACAAATGGACATCCAAATCAAACAATTTAGAAACGGGAGAAGTAGTAATCTTAAAAGAAGATAACGTAAAACCAAGTCAATGGCCATTAGCTCGAATAACCGAAGCGCACGCGGATAAGGACGGAATTGTTCGAGTAGTGTCAATAAAGAAGCCAGGGGGAGTAATTACCAAACGGCCGATTCATAAGCTTATACCGTTACGTGGAGAATCAGAAAAAAAGGCAGTAGAATATGGAAATGAGAGAAATCGATTTAAAGGCAAAACAAGGTCAGCGAATTTGTGAAAGAAAGCCGTTGTTGCGATTTTATTCATATTAAGCTTAGTAAATTCAGCAAAGGCTCAATATAAGATAGAATATCCAAAACCAGGATTGTACATTGAACATATTGGACAAGCAAAAATAGAAAGGAGAATCTTCCGAATTGACATAAAGCTGAATAAATCTGATATCAGCTACCACATAAAAAACATAAAAAATGTTACAGCCCAGATTCAGAACGTATGCCAAAATGTGGCAGAAATATCAGAAAAAACTGAATGCAACACATTAATTTCCGATATGCAATTAAAAGAAACTAGACTAGAATGGGTTATAAAAGGAATATACGACGTTACAAGGTCAAGGAAACGGCGAGGATTACTTGGAAAACTGATGACTTCAATTTTTGGCGTAAATGACGAAGTATACACCGACATTAACAATCTAGAAAAGAATCAACAACAATTAATACATGCATCTAGTCATCAAACTAAATTTATGCTGCAGGCACTATCTCAGTTTAACGACACCGAAAACAGAATTTACAGCAAGCTTAAGCAGTTTCAAGAAAAGGTTATCAGAAGCCAAGCCGCTATAGCTGAGATGAAGCAAAGCTGGTTTCAAGCGGTGGACGAAAACAGACTTAGCATTCACCTTCTGAGCTCATATCAAGTTGGAAACAATTATTTAGATGAAGTATATGACTATTATAAAAGTCTGTCTGACATCTTATACAACACAGGCAACATATACTCAATGTTAACACCGGGGCAGATAAGGGAAATAATCCAAACTGCAGAGCGCAAAATGCCACCAAGCATTGAAATCTTACCTCAACCCATATTGAAAACTGAACTTGAGGAAACAGAAAAACAACTACACGTTTATGTGTATTTTATAGTAACTGAGTTCAGCAATTTTACCGTAGTCAAGGTCAGTGCGATACCGTCTGCAGTGGAAGGCGACACGTATTTAACAATTGACCTACTAAACTAACTGCTAGCTAGTGATTACAATGAACAAAAATATTTTCACATAAGTGAAGAAGAATTTAAGAATTGCATAGGAATCAGAAAACATTTATTCGTATGTTCACCGCCTTTAATAAGGAACATTGAAAACAGCCCGAATTGCATTTTAGATGAAATATATCAACGAACTGAACATTCGAGCTGTCCCGTTAAGCGAGTGAAAATTAAAGCAATGCAATGGATTCAACTTTACACCAAAAATTCGTGGATTTTTGTGTCACCTGATTTATCAAAAGTTGCAATAACGTGTAACGGTAATAGAGAAGATTTAGTCTTAAATAAAACAGGAATCATTTCGATTTCATCAAATTGCATTATATCGACTAATAAAATATCTATAGCAGCTAGGCGCAGCGACGTATTTCCGGTTCTAGCAGGTTTTATCAAGCAGGTGGCGGTAAACTTGACCACGTCAATAAAGCAACCACCTCAAAGCCAATACGAAGAAAACATCATTCATCCCTCAGATGATTTTCGAAAGCTAAAAGAAATGGAGGAAGACATTGAAACCGAGCTAGGACAACATCACTGGAAATCCATAACTAAACATTCTATGTTCACAGGTGCACTGACATCAGCAGCGGTAGTACTTATTATCATGGCGGTCATAGTAGCAGACAACAAATGCCGTCGGGCACTAACTACTGCCAGATCTCAACCAACAACCAAACATAAGACATCTTCAGAGATGATAGAACTGGCATCGCTAAGACGACACAGTCTCAACAATGAGGCCTGATATGAAATCATCAATCTCTAAAGGCAGGGACACATTGTTCTGACGCGACACCACGCTACGCCACTCGACGTGATGCGTCAGATGAACTGTGTGTGCACATACGAGTTCATACCACGCTAAGCTACATTACCAAAAACATTCAAAAATCATGGCAAGCAGCAGTTCCTCTGATGAGTGGGATCAAGAAATAGAAGCAGTGGCAGGTTTATTAGTATTAGAAGAAAGAAAAAGACGAAAACATTGGATACATCCAATAAACTTGACACGTTATTTTCATGGAGAATATCACACGTTAATAGAGCTTCTCGAAATGAATGATAATAGAGACCGATTTCATATGTATTTCCGAATGAACAAGGACCGGTTTGAGAATTTGCATTCATTAGTGGAAATGGATATTAAAAAGATTAGCACAACTTTCCGGAAGGCGATATCCAGCAAAGAACGACTGGCAGTTTGTTTACGGTAAGAACAATTCTGTTTTTATATATTCTATATTTAAAACAAGTAGAGTGAAAACATTGAATCTTAAAATCTATAAAAAAGTTCTTATTCAGATGAATCTAATGAACCGCTAAAAGTGCTATAATAACTGGTAGTAGAAGGACATTGTTGAAATGTGTATAGCATAGGATCCTCAGTAATATCTCGAATCGGTTGTAGATTTTCTCTGTTTTCTCTTGCCGCAACTGGAGCATAACTATTTTGAGAAGTAGGCGTATTAGGAGGTGAAAAGAATGTTTGCCCTGAAGATGTAGTTGTTGAAGGACTTGTTAATGGCGTGGGTACATGTAATTGGCCCTGTTTCATATGTCGAATTTCTGCCTCGGATATCATAGTACACAATTGCATTCTAATAGTTGCTTGTTCTATTGGGGGTAGGCGTTTAACAGTCTTAGCCATACTCAAGTAGAACATGTCTGTCTCATCCAACATAGACTGATCTGCAGATTTTGACACATTTTGGTACTTAGCCTTTCGAAGCTTAGCGTTTTCTTTCATTATTTTAACCATTTCTTGAGCAGGATTTGACGTTTGATTACGCCTAGGCAGTGGTTTCTTTAGGTCCGGTTGAAAAGAAGTGACAGAAGGTGGATTGTTGTCACTCGGCTCATGTTCTTGAGGTTCTGCGGTCGCTTCATGATCTTCGTCATCAGCTTCAAGGCCGTCATTCAATTCCTCAGTTAACTGCTCTAAATTTGTATGTGTTTGCCTTGTTTCCAAATACGGGAGGAGGAATTCCATTTCTTTATCATACTTCCATTTCAAAACTTTAGTTGCACCTTGCCCACTTTTGGTTTTGCGTCTTTTTTGAGCATTGAAATAACAGTTTCTTAACTTTCCCCAAGCTGTTTTCACATTATTACCTACAAAATTAATAATATTTTATTATTTTCGTTAAATAAGTTAAAAATGTATATTTTTTTTTCAGATTTCTAGCAACTGGCAATTCGTTCAGGTCTTTGGGTTTCAGTTACAGAATGGGATTCAGTACAGTACGAAAAATAGTTCAAGAAGTGTGTCAAGCAATTTGGCAAGTATTAAAACCAATACAGATGCCATCACCGACTGCAGTTATGTGGAAGGAGATTGCCCAACGATATGAACGCATATGGAACTTCCCACATTGCTTGGGAGCCCTAGATGGGAAACATATAAACATACGATGTCCTATTAATGCTGGTTCTGAATATTATAATTATAAAGGGACCCACTCAATTGTGTTGCTTGCTCTTGTTGATGCGAATTATAAGTTTATTGCTATCGACGTAGGAGCATATGGAAAAAATAGCGATGGTGCTATTTTTTCAAATTCTCTGCTAGGCAAATCGTTAGCTAATAATTCATTCAACGTACCTGCCAACGAAAAGTTGACACCTAATGGAGAAGAACTACCTTACGTTATAGTAGGTGACGAAGCTTTTCCGTTAAAATCATACCTTCTGCGCCCTTACAGTAGAGGAAATCTGAATGGAGACGAGCAAAAAAAAGTTTTTAACTACCGTCTCTCCAGGGCACGAAGAGTAGTGGAAAACAGTTTTGGAATTTTAGCTGCCCGTTGGAGAATTTTCCTTCGCTACATGGAAGTTCAGCCGAAAACAGCGCAGAATATTGTTTTAGCCGCTATTTGTTTGCACAATATGTTGTGTGATAAAACAGATATAGAACCGGAAAACGACTATTCAAATAGGCCTGATTCTTGTTTCACTTCTGTACCACCATTACGACAAAATTGCACCGAAGAAGCAATATATGTGAGAGACAAATTTAAAGAATATTTTATATCAGAAGAGGGTGCTGTATCTTGGCAAATACAAACTGTAAGACGCGGAAGAATATATTGAAGTGTATATATTTTAAATGTAAAATTATTTGTGATGTATTATAATACTTTGAAAATGTGTGTAGGTATATTTTTATTTACCTGCTAAGCCCATTTTCTCAGCAATTTCTTCCCAGGCTTCTCCTCTCATATTCTGGTCTCTATAGTGTTTACTTTTCATGTTATATAGACACTCGTGTTGTCGGACCATTTCAATTAACATAATTTCATCAATTTTTGCCGCCATCACCTCGATTTTATTACCAACACGTGTTGATCTCTTGCACACTATTCAGAATCCACGCTACGTTACACGACTCGATGTGACGAAAATCAGACAAGTTGGGATTTGTATCACGTTGCGGGGTGTCGCGTGGCGTGGTGTAGTATCGCGTCAGAACAGTATGCACACGTACATAAAAATGCACGGTGCAGATCCTTATGACGTCGCGTCACGTCGCGTGGCATGGCGTCGCGTCAGAACAATGTGTCCCTGCCTTAATTCAGCTCGCCAAATTCAGTCGAGCCCGGCAAGATGTTTAGTCTTCAGCTAAACATATATCTTAATGTTATATAAATAATCAGGGTAATTAAGGACAATCATAGTTTATAGATCTTTTAACATTTCATAATTACAATTAGTAAGCAAAACGATAATTGTTTAACTATATTCAAAACAGCGTAACATAGCGTTCTATATTATTTAACAGTGGTTGCAATAATTATAGTTCAGCAGCCACCAAACTGTTTATATATTGTTTACAAATGATGACTGTAACAACCATGTCAAAACCATAGAGTTTAATTGTTTCTGAGCCACTGGTATGGTTAATAGTTTAGTAAGATTGTTAGTTACATGCGTAGGATTAAATCAGTATTTAAATGGCACTCAAGACTCTCAATAACTCTACCCACCCAATCTAAACCTTCAACCTCCTCAATATTAAACAGCTTTGTACATCTTTGTGTCTTTAAAAGCATGCTTTCTTGGTTGGTTTGCTAATTTTGGAGCACTCCCAGCCCAATTGAATCCCATTCCTACTTTATTTGATAAAACATATTTTAACATATTCATAACGGCATTGCGGACCGTGTTACCTTCAATTGAGGATAAACGTGTTCTCTAAAAAATTTCGTAGTTAGAAATAACGATATATCACAAGTAGAGGAGAATAATGAGATATCTTTGAACCTGGGGCAACATTTTTTGATTTGTGTGTTTTCTATAAGTACATTTTATTAGGAAAGGGAAACAAATATCCTTAATTATACTACCAAAGTATCCCATTCTTATCCTCTAGGTATTTATTGTATTACCATATAACAGAAATTCTGTTCGTTTTCAAGCCAATTTTCTAGGTTGCCGAAATCTCTTTTTCGTTCAATTGGAAAGTTTGGTATATCAGATGGTCGCTCTAAAGCTTTGATGTTCTGCACTTGTAAAGTTTGCCAGATTTGAGCCAATAAAGACGAATTTTGATCTTGGACTTCTTTAATTCTTGCCAAATCTCTTGTGACCATCCGGCCCCATTCACTATTTTCCATATAGAAAAGTGAAGCTGACACAGACGAATTCACACCATAAAGAGATTCTACACTCCTAGGAGTATTCAGTAAACTATTTCTAGAATCTCTAAAAAAATATAATAATAACAAAAAATATATTAATTACAAAAATACTTGAGCATGACAAATGCAGTGTCATAGAAACGTGGAATTTTTATCAAAACAGGACAGTTTAAAAAAAAAGACAAAAGAAAAAAGTGTTATACTGACGCGTGTTTATCGCGATAAAAATCAGAATTTTATCAGTGTTGTTTTCGAAATATGGCAAGTTTGATTATAAGCAGTGTCCACTATCACCCTGTGACACAATGACTATTCACGCATTTGTCCAGCCGTTATATTCGGCCTCATATTTTATCGGATAAATTTTGTCTCTAATTAGCGCCGCTGAGCGGCCCAGTGAGAAAACGGCATTACTCCTAAAAAGCATTACTCCTAAAAGTGCTCAACTTCACCACAAAAAAACATCTTGCGCTAAAACGCTCGGTTTTTCTAGGCAACATTGATTTCGTACCTACAGATAAAATTCGTCCGATAAAATTTGAGTCTTGTTATATTGTATATGAAAAAAAAATCAATCAAAAAATCGGATGATGCAATAATGAAATATCTGCTGTATATGTTCTGTATTATGCCAAATGTGACAAGACGCAAACGCCACATTCTGAACAATTGCAGCAAGTAATATCATTGTTACGACATCCTATTTTTGTTTGATTGTCATCATATAATGCAAAATACATACCCATTTTGGTTAGCAGTTAAATGTCTCCGCATATTTGGATTTGCATAACTTGGGCTCAAGTTGTCAGATTGTGTAAAAGAGGGAGTACTGAAACAAATTCAATTTAAATTCCTTCATCATAAATCAGTTAAATAACTTGGTTACCTTAATACTGCTTGTTGAGTGATTATGTTTATGTTTAGGTGTACCATAAGATATCTTCTTTCTATTCTTTCGACAGGTTTCCAATTCTTCATTTTCAGAGTCGCTGCTAAAATTGACCACTGCCTGCTTTCTTTTGCTAATTGGTTTCTCATGTGGTGTTTCATGTTTATTTTCCAAATCTGACAAATCACCGATTAACCCATCAATTTCAGTTATTTTCTGGAGCGACCTTGGAATGTTTTTTTTATCTCTTTGCTCGAGACTATTAGAAATAATTTCGCCATATCAGAACTTCATAAATCACTTCCATTGATGAGTATTTGTACATTTTTTTCTATTACTTGATCCCGTAATGTTATTATTCGTTGGTCTGTACTGTGGTCGGTAGTTGGACTAGAACTGCATTCCGCTAATACTATTTGCAAAGTCGTCTCGGCATCAGAGTATGTCTCTGAAATAAAACGTAGTTTACTTATATTTATTACTTTTAATAATCGCATAGTCAAAACAGAACCCTATTATTTATGTAGTAGGATATCAATGCGCCGCCCTATTTTTGCTTTACTCTGTTAGTATCCAGAAACATAAAAAATTTATTTTTATTTTCAATTGTATAAAATAACTTTCACAGTTATTTTAGTTGTGTTCAAAAATTATGTGCCTAAGGTACAAAAATTGAATAATTTTAAATCACACTAGTGCAAATAACTTGATTAATGACCAAAGTAAGACACACTGTATCAATAATAAAAGCTGTTATATATTATTAAACACATCATGTATTTATATGTAGTAATTTGAAATTTAGAAAACTTGAATCATAGACATGACTCATGACATAAATGTCATGAGTAAAATTTTATGATGATAAAATTTAATTGTTTATAAGTAAATCGAGAAGTAAATATAAATGAAAAAAAAAAGAAAAACATACCTGCAGTTCTGTGAATCCGTCTGATTGAGTATTTGGTCCAAGTCTCTTTAGCCGAAGACAACGATTCGATCAATGTCTTTAACTGCTTTTAAGATAACACATTCTTTGGCCAATAACACCATGTTTAGTCAGAAAGCCATATAAGGGGAACAATACTAAATTCCTTTTTATTACTAAATTCAACCACTGCATACATTTTTTATAGCTGACTACAAATGACAATCTATGTAAAATATTGTCACGTTTAATTTATGAGCCCTTCTGGGTTCATCAATTAAACTGACTCACGACGTTAAACGTCGTGCCGGGATCTCAGTTCTAAGGATGGAATCAAACACTGAGTTTTCTATATATATATATATATAAACAATCTTTATTTCCGAGGAAAAAGGCTATCGACCTACCGGTCTTTTTGCCAATGTTACAGAAACAAAACTTAATGTACTAAATATTTGTTAAAAAAAAAAAATAAAAAATAATGTTTTACAAAGAAAAGGTTAAAATTAATAGTTCGTTTTTTTAGGTAAAATGTTCCAACAGAGGATATTGAGGAAAGGCGTAGCGAGATTGTCTATTTGGTCTTGTGAGGGAGATGGGGTTTATAATTGTCCAGCTGTGGGGGTTGCCTTTCCATTTTTCCTCTAGTTTCGTTAATCGTTCTGTTATTTTTGTCATTTGTGTCCGTTCGTAGAGTAATTCGTTGGTTGGGTTATGTAGCGGGTTTTGAGGATGTCTAATCTTGGTTACTAGTCTAAGTGCAATTTGTTCTGTAGTTTGTATGTGTTTTTTTGTTTTGCTGGTCGCATTAACTCTTAGTATGTGTCCGTAGTCGAGTAGAGGTCTGCAAATAGATTTGTATATTTTAGTTGCAGTTTTTGTGCTTATACCTCTGTTCTTGTACGTCAGGGCTCTGAAATGTTTAGTTCGTTTAATAATTTCAGTTCTCACATTTTGTGCATGTTTTGTAAATTTGAGTTTTTGGTCAAGTGTTATCCCTTAGTATTTTATTTCTGGGCTTGGTGTAGTTACATTACCGTCTGCTGTTATTGTAGGAGAGTTGTCTTTTATTTTGTGATTTGGTAAGAGTAGTTGGTTTTTCGTGGGGTTTGGTGTTAATCTCCATTTGTAGAACCATGCCGTCGTGTGGTTTGTTAATGTCTGAAGCTCCTCTACAGCTTTTGCCGTAGTTGTTGCCTTACTATGAGTGCTGTATCGTCAGCATATTGTAGAATGTAGTCATGTTTGCTTATGTAGTTTTTGTCAAGTAGATTGTGGTTGTATATGTCATGACAGTAGATATTGTAGAGGAAGGGTGATAAAGGCGATCCTTGTGGTAGTCCTTGTTCAGGAATAAAAGGAAAGGAAAGGGTGTTGTCTATACGTATTTCTAATTGTCTGTTTTCCAGTAAGTTTCTAATAATGTGGATTAGGTATTTTGGAGTATTCAGTTTGTGTAGTTTGTATAGTAGTCCTTTGTGCCATACGCTGTCAAATGCTTTGTTGATGTCCATAAAGAGACATGCTGATTTCTTGTTTTCAAGATGCGTAGTTTGAATGTTGTTAGTTAGTATAAACAAGGGGTGAACAGTTGAGTGCTTAGGTTTAAAACCAAATTGGTATGGCGGTATGTGAAGTCCAATTAAGTGTTGTAGTCTATTCTTTATAATATTTTCAAACATCTTGCTCAGTACAGGAAGTAGTGTAATGGGTCTAAAGTTTTGTACTTGTGTGTTGTTTAGTCCCGTTTTCCAAGTGTCTGGTATTACGTTGTTTTTTATGCATCTGTTGAATAAGTTAAGTATAATTTTGTGCGTTTGTGGAGTTAAGTTTTTCAGAATTTTACTTTTTATATTGTCTTTTCCTGGAGCTGTGTTTTTCATGCGTGCAAGTGCTTCGTCGTATTCTACGTCAGTAATCAATTGGTGTGTAAATGGTAAGTCATTGTTGAAGTAGTTGTCGTACCAATCAGTTAAACTGACTCACGACGTTAAACGTCGCGCCGGGATCTCAGTTTTAAGGATGGAATCAAACACTGAGGTTTCTGTTAAACACTTAAATCTATTAACCAAACATTTATAAATGGATCGGTACAATACAGTCATAAACACACTAAAAGTTGACAATTTAACAATTGTACTTACATAGATTCATAAGCTAAGGACCTCAGCATTTTCTGGCGGCTGGCTTGGTCACTTTCGTGTTGGAACAACTTTGGAGAATGAACTACTTAACTTGATCTTCTTGACCGAGGAGAGTCGACATCTCGACTTCCTGGTTCAGCTGGTCGCACTACTGTCGATTGGTTTACACTCTCCCTATACTGCTGAAATCGGCGTGTTTTATACCCGATTGATCGGCTGACGTAGTTTGTTATTGTTCGTCGCCTATTTTTCATATTCCTGCAAAGCAGGTGGTGGTGACTCATCACCGATATGATGCACTCGGTGCATCATGGTGCGACCTTGCCTCGTGCGCTTAATATTTCGCAATCCTCGAATATTCTTATGCTTTTAAGTCAATAAGTCCATCTTTTGAATTAATGGATTTTCCATTCGTGACATATGCCTCCGCCTCAGAAAAACTGGTCCCCAGTTTTTTATGAACAATAACCAAAAAATTTTAACAATAGTAAAAATATATAGTTAGCCTAACACAAATTAAAAAGTTACATGTGTACATACGAAGACACTATAATAAATGGTTAGTAGGTTTACATATGTGAGTATTCCATAGTACTCTCTTAAGTTTGTCCAAGGACACTGGTTACAATCGTTTCTTAATAATAAGTTAGTACTTATTCTAACAAGAAACCTAATATAATCTTTCCTTTCTAGAAGAGAGACTATACATAAACAACATTATGCACTTTTATTTACCCTAAATCTATTCGGTTCTAGCAATGACAGAACAACAAAAATACTGCAACACTGAGAAAAGTTCAATAGAGGCTTAGTCCTATGAGCCAAACTTCGCATCTCACATCACTGAACACCATTATGATCAATGTTACATAAACTTTTGTGATCTGGGTCGATTATTCAATCGATCAATCGGCTAGCTTGGACCTTAGTACCAACGTACAGGCCCATCAACAATAATGGCTCATCATAGTCTGCTTTGGCTTCATTCTCATATAGTCCTCAGTGTTACATGAAATATAAGAACAAAGGTTAATATGTGCTACTTAAGGCTTAATATGCAATATCATGTCTTATAACAAAATTAATTTTAGCATCATTTGTAACTCTTACTTATGTGTTAGTATGTACGATCCATTTTCCATTCCTAAAAAATAAAAAATGGAACGTGTGAAATTTATTTTCCAAATGCTGTAAAGCAAGGATTTCCGTGTATGCACCGCGCGATCAAAATTAGTCATGTAAACAACTCGAATTTTTATGTTAGTAGTTCGTCATCAACCAACAAGATTGTCGGAGCGTCGTGTCAGGAATATTCGCCTCCTCAGCGAAACATTTTTTATCGCACCTTATTAGTTCATAGCGCTAAAAAATAATTGGACTAATTTCATGACTAGATTATTCTCGTAAACATTAATGTACAATTTCCAATAAGAATAATTGATAAGTAGACCTTATTGCTGCTGATAAGCAGAATATGGAATATTCTTCGCTATATTTCCAAAAGGCTCTAACTGAGCAACAAACGGCTGTGCTACCGCTTGCTCTAGATCATCTCTAGTTTGAGGATTAATGGGCCCCCCTGCTCGCACTTGCGCCTGGTTATCCGGATTTGGGCACAGTGCCGGATTGCGGACAACCTGACTTGCGTGGGATTCAGGTGGTCCCATAAGTTTGTGGTCCAAACGCACCTCCAGAAGATGCGCCAGCAGAATTCACTTCTGATGTTTCAACCCTTTGTTGTGTTTGGGGTACTACTGGTACCCGAAACTGGTAAAACGTAGCATTCGGTATATAAGTATGCGTGTATTGGGAATGATTCGGTTGATTCAACAATCACGTAATGAAAATCAATATGCACATAATGTAAACCGTCTTCCTAACTCGGACTATTTAAATTAGTCATTTATTTATGCGCGCAGCGACACATTCATTTTTCATCGCTCGCGAATTAGTTGCGTTCCTCGTAAAAATGCATAAACAACTATATGTTCAAGGTGATTATTACACCGACAATATTAATTTTTTCATATATTTATCTTTATTCGTTGGTAGGTACCTACATGGTCTCATTGAGATATTATTCCGAATTAGTTAACCAGCGAATTCCATGGTTTTAAGCATGGTGCACTCATTAACCTTTGGGAAAAATTTCTCTGATAACCTAATATGACAAGTGTTCAAGTTTCAAAATTTGCTACTAGTATCTTGACATCTTGACCGTGCAATACAGTCTTTACTTCTCAATGTTCAATAAGTATTTAGCCCAGTTTTATTTCGTAAAGTCTTCAATTAATCCATTTACTCATACAATGAAAAATCACGATACAAAACTAAAGTGTACACTTCTTAACTTTTATAATAACAATAGCCATTTTTCTTAATTATTCTCATATGCTAAAAATTTGCATGTCAAAATGAAATTACAATGATATTTATCCATACGCAGTTTTAGTGAACGTTCGTACCGCGATGACATGACAAAGTGATTACCATCTGTCTGTGGCATAAGAGAAGAATTATCTAATCAATTGGTTAGGTACTTACGTACCTATATATCGCATTTTTTCATGTGCACAAAAAACAAAATTTATCCTATTGTAGGATAATTTATTTAAGCAAATACAAGTAAATCATTTTTATAACTTAATTATGAGCATTTTGACATTATCGGGCTTGTAACTTGTAACTCTGAATTATTCAGCAGTTTAATATTTGTTTCAAAAAATAGTCGTAGTCAGTCTGCTAGAAATTTGTACAACTTATTGTACTACTTATTTCCAGGATAACGTATAACCGGTTGCTGTCAGGAATAGGAATCTCCGTTGCCTGAAAATGTTGACAAGTTTAGCTACTTCATATGGACCTTTTTATATCCGAGTTTAAAGAAGTCTAGTATCAATTTGCTTCAAAGACCCAATTTTCAAAACTTAATAAACGTATGTATAAGGTTTAGCATACACACAATCATTTCAGCCTGCTACTAATTTCGCATTCAACGAGTATCTTTGGTTTGTTCCTTAAGAAAAATTCATGCACCGCCCTAACATCGATAACAGCAACAGTATTGCTGTGTGGCACTAAAACAAATATTCCTCAACCTGTACAGACCTTTCTGTATCAGAAACTTCTCAACTGAGAAGGGAAAAATCAGAAACAACTACTTTGAGAACTAATACTCCTACCAACATTGAATTATACTGTTTTTCCTGTTGAATTCTTGAGTATTTAAATTACTCCTTATAAAAGATACCAATATTTTTTCATTGGCAATTCAATAATTATTTTATTTAATTATGAATCTTGAGCTGGACATCTTCGTATAGATGCATCAAAAATAGTTCAACTGCATGTAAGTTGAAACTTTAGTACTCATAAAATTCATTACAATGGGTCGGTTAAAGAAAAACTCTATGTGCCACTTACATAATAAGGTATTACGCTCAGCTAGCGTTTTTCACCTTAATTATTTAACATAATAAAATTCAGCAGAAATAAATTTAAAATAAAGCCACATTATCATGATGTGTGGGTCTTATCGTCTCATTCGAGCAGTATGTCCGTTGAATGTGTTAAATATCACTTCAGAAATACTTTATTACAAATGTATCATTTTCTAATCGTAGTCAAAACAAACTGTGGGTATTCAAAAAGATTTTGGGACACTTTTTAAATCAGTTGTCATTTTTTCCATAGTAAAATCAAATTTAATTATTATTAGCCAATGCAACATTTCGACTTGTTATTCCATGTAGGTAAATTATCATTCATGTGCATTTAGAAGAAAAAAAAAACATTAAAATCCATCAATCAGCAGTTTCTTTATCGACAACTTCGCGGCGATGCGACGAGACGAGTGCAATAAAGCAAGTCGGTCACACTGGCACGCGGCGTCAAATAGAACTAATTAGTCTGCTTCACTTTATTTTCCACTAATGTCGCGATTTTTGCAAGCGACCAAATAATAACCTTCGATTTTTATGTACTGTTCGTTTTCAAATGGTGGAAACATATCGAAATCCTCTTTTAACTCTGCACTATGCTTTTATTTAAAGTACCTACACATAATAAGTAAAAAATTATTTTTCGACAATTAGAAGTTTCATTTAGCGCATCGGCTCATTTTTTGTCGTTATACAACGATTTTTTGTTAATAACACAATCCGCTGTTTTACAGTGTGGATTTTATTTTTAACTTCCGATGTAGAAGACATGTAAAAATTAATTTAATAGCATGCTGTCGTATGTAAAATTCAATTTTTTCTCCAAACTGTTTGATTTTTTAGCTTAACTTTTATACAAACTTCTACTAAATAGTAAGCTAAAAGCACACATTTTGCTTTGAATATTGTAATCCACAAATTTGGGATACAGGAAATGTTACATTTTTTAATTCGACTTGGTCAGCCGTGTCTCTATTTTGGTGTGAAGTTTTACGAGTTTATTTAAACAAAGCAACTTTTCTTCGATAATCAATATTATCGATTTCATTTATGTTACTTGTTGTGTGTAAATTAGGATGTAACATTTTTGGTTGAATTGGAAAATCGGACTGAAACTTATTAGCAGTTTTTGATTTGCGTTTTTCTGAAATGCAAAACATTGAATCCTTTGTTGTATTTGTATTTATTGATTCATTAACGTCGAATTTACCTATAACAGAATGCTTTAAAATAGGAACTGTTCTAAATCCCTTATTGACAATTTTAATGTATAAATTGTGCCCATTTTGCAAAAATGGTGTGCCTACACACAGATTTCTTGGACATAAATAACTGTCTCTTTTAATAAAATTGCATTTCGTTAAATCAGGCACATTATTCGAGGTTTTCAACCGTAACGTTATTTGCGTATTTGGTTTTACGATATACTTTCGAGCAACTTTTAATTTTATTACAGGTTTTACTGTTTTTTTTGACGTCAGAAATTTCTACACCCATTAGATACTCTTTCTGAACTTGGTTTTTAGATGTAACATCTAAATCAGGTCGATTGAGATTAACTGTTACTTCATCGTTGTTGTTTGTTGAAAAACTCAAAATATTTTTATTGTAATCAATCATTGCGTTAAAACTCGATAAAAAATTATGTCCCAAAATTAAAGGTTTAGAAAGATTTTTTACTACTAATGCTTCAATATCCAACTTTATGTTGTTAATTTTTAGAGTTACTTTCGAAGTACCAACTGGGTTAAAAGTATAACCTCCTACTGAAGTTAATTGGATTTTCTCTGATGATAAAGACATGTTAGTTATAAGATTTAAATCAATTAAATTTGGTCCACATCCTGTGTCTAAAATTACGTCAAACAAATTGTCTTCGTTATTTATTGAAGCTTTGATTGACAATAAATTGCTATCTTTACTGTTTGTCGAGTTTAGAGCAACTTCATCGACACTTAACATTGAGTTTCCACATTTACTAGGATTCTGATGTGTAGAAAAATTCTTATTTTGTCCAAAATTGTAAAACTTGTTGCTACCTCGATTAAAATTTGTACATTTTGATGAATAATTATTTCTGGTATTATTATTTCTTATACCTCGATTTTGATCAAACCTAGAATAATTTTGCTTTTCTTGTGACACATTTCGATAGTAAAAATCATTTTTGTTTAACTTGGGTTTTGTTTAACAATAATTGTTGGACTGAAATTCACAATTTTTACAATACTTATTTGGCCAAGTACGATAAGCACTGTATTTGTGAAATTTGTTTTTCAACCGATCATTACGAGAGCGAAAATTCATTCCGTCCGAAATGTAAAATTTACTTTGCCGATTCATTTGACTAAATAATACACGCTCTTTAATATCACTTATTTTCAAGACTAGTTGGTTTAAATCACTCAAATAATAAGTTTTAATGTCTTCATTGTCCTGATGTTTACGCGTGTTTAATCTAAATTTCAGTTTACGAAATGGCTGGTCACCTGCGAATTCTTTTAGAAAATCTGTTCGAATTATTGCCCAAGTATTCAAAACATTTTTTGGATCATTTACATTTTTTTGATGTCTTGTGATGAACTTGTGCTGGTCCGTCCAAATAATTATTAAAATATGAAATCTTTAAAGAATAAGTCCAGTTGTTTAATCTTGCGGACTTTTCATATTTATTAAAAAATGTAATGGGGCAATCACTTGATGGATTAAACGTATGTGGACACGTAAATTTAGGGATGGCCAGGGCTTTTTGTTCGGCCAGTGCTGTACGTAAAGTTATATTAGCCATTAATTTCTTGACTTTTTTAACATAAGACACGATCGTTTCAGTAATACTGACATGCTTTTAACAATTTAGAAAACGAATATTCAAAATGACAATGTAGAACAAAATTAATTATGCAAAAAGAAAAAAAAAATATATATATATATATTTGTTTTAAAGAGGTAATTTTCACTCACGATGAGAATAATCAAAAATATTTTTTCTGGTTTAAAAATTCACTTTTTTTTTACAGTATTTTTGTTTTAATTTGATAATCCTCCACTGTTTCCTGCTTGAGAGATAATAATTTCTTCCTCCTTTGAAGATGTACCACCCATATTAAACCAAAATTTTATCAAATGAGCGCTTCAATAGCCAAGGTAATCCCCAAAATATCACTAAATAAATCAACGTTACTATCCCTAGCCAAAAGATAATACCTAAAATTTCTTTAAAGCCCACACATTCTTCTTCTTCTAGCCGTTTTCTATCCTTTGGATATAGGCCTCTCTCATATTTTTCCAGTCTTCCCTGTTCTGTGCCCCTTGGTTCCAGTTAAGTCCGGCTGTTCTTTTGATGTCATCATACCATCTTTGTTGTGGTCTGCCGGTGCTTCTTTTCTCCCCCCAAGGTCTCCATCTTGTTATTTTTCCGCTCCAGTTGTTTTTGTTTCGGGCAACATGTCCGGCCCAGTTTCATTTAAGACTGCCTATTCGCCTCACTATGTCCTGTACCTTGGTTCTATTTCTTATCCACTCATTGGTTTCGTCGCCTATTTTTCATATTCCTGCAAAGCAGGTGGTGGTGACTCATCACCGATATGATGCACTCGGTGCATCATGGTGCGACCTGGCCTCGTGCGCTTTATATTTCGCAATTCTCGAATATTCTTGTGTTTTTAAGTCAATAAGTCCATCTTTGATTGATTGAATGATTGAATGGATTTTCCATTCGTAACAATATAAATAGTTTATTTTACCTTTTAAAAGGAATGAAAACTTTGAAAAACATTTTTGAAGGTTAAACAATAGTTAAAAAAGTAAACTGCAACAAATAAGCAAAACGGTAATAAACCACCTTTATCATACGGTATACAAACATGAATTATAGTAGTTTTTCCGCGGTAGTTTTCGATGGGACACACAGTATATTACTCAACTGTTGTGTAAAATTGAGCCCGTCAAGGCGATTTCAGTCTTCAGAAGATAGTTGAGATCTTTAACACTTTCCTCAAAAAACATAAATAAGGAATTAATTAATATTGTATAAAATTGTTTAAAATCAAATTCGAATTTTATTTAAGTTTTTTGACAATAGTATTCAATACTTCAACCCAACAAAGCTGGATATCTGGATATATAGACTGAAATCGTCTTGACATGCTCTATTCAATAGTTCAATAATAGATGGTTTTAAAAAATTAAAAAATTAATTTAAAAAAAACTATAAGTTTGGCCTGACACACCTTTTACCCTATATAAACTATAAATGTGCGATGGGAATAACCACAAAACCATTCTTATGTGGAAAAGATATAAATTTATGTATTATATCGTTTGTCAGTTGTGACGCTCTTTTGTTGGGGATGCAAATGAAATACCCCTTTTGACACTAGTCTGGTTTTAATTGGCTCGGGCGCCACCTGGTTTCAAATATCCGCGGAGCGTAAACCAGGAAAACGCTCCGTCTACCGGGGTAACTTTTAAGACAGTCGAAGAAGGAAAGCGGGCGCTAAGGTTTTGCAGGCCCAATGAAAGACAAAAATTAATTTACAAGCTCACCGGGTCGTGTTTCCAAATAAACTAAACAGAAATTAACACTCTGAAACACTTAACCAAAATTATGACTACGGACCTACGGTGGTTAACGAACAGAACCAATCGGAAAAACAAAAGTCGGAACCCTAACGGTATCTTAAGTCTTAAACAGAAATAACAGCAAGTGTAAAAATGAGAGAGAGCGTGTAACTTTGTTTTAAGTGATCAATTTCAACCTGAAGCGTGTAAGTCGGGACGCGGGTGGGCGACAAAGCAGTTAAACGTACCAATAAAAGCGGTCAAATAAAAGGTGTACGCGTTAACGGTGCCTACGGCAGCTGTCCTGGCGGTCAAGAACAGGAGGAATTCGGGTGCTAGCTACGGTATACTAATTACGGGGAAAATCCATCGGGTCAATACGAGTCCAACGACGGCTAACTACGGTTTACTAATTACTGGGGAAAAGCCGTCGGGTCAATACGAGTCCAACGACGGCTAACTACGGTTTACTAATTACTGGGGAAAATCCGTCGGGTCAATACGAGTCCAACGACGGCTAACTACGGTTTACTAATTACTGGGGAAAATCCGTCGGGTCAATACGAGTCCAACGACGGCTAACTACGGGGTACTAATTACTGGGGAAAATCCGTCGGGTCAATACGAGTCCAACGACGGCTAACTACGGGGGAAAATCCGTCGGGTCAATACGAGTCCAACGACGGCTAACTACGGTGTACTAACTACGGGGGAAAATCCGTCGGGTCAATACGAGTCCAACGACGGCTAACTACGGGGTACTAATTACTGGGGAAAATCCGTCGGGTCAATACGAGTCCAACGACGGCTACCTACGGTGTACTAACTACGGGGGAAAATCAAAAGGAACGGAAAGGTATTGCGGTATAGGCCCAGAACAGATGCCGTACCGGTACACGCGGTTGGGGGGTACTTACTGCTAGTCGGATCTCGAGTCGGAGCAGGTTGACTGGTTCGGACGCTGACCGCAGGTGGAAGAGGCCGTTTGCCACGTGCAGGCCAGTTTTATTACCTGCAATGCCCCACTCACCTACGTACCATGTGTGGGGGACCGGAAGCGCGCGCACTGCCACACACTGGGTGCCGGCAGGACGCCGTTGCAGGTTAACTGCGGTACTATAGCCGCTAAACATTCGGCCGCGTGAAACTTATTAACCACATATTTATCAATTAGCGGTTTTCCGCGACACATCGCGATGACCCTAACAAAGAGTAACCGACGTCCCGATTCTAAACTGACAAGAACGGAGAAAATCCGACTGTGGGAACTTTAACAATTAAATCGATGATTCCGGTTGATCGATTCAATCAAGAAAACGGTAAAAACTTAGTAACTTCGTTACACACCCCCTCTTCGTACGGAAAAAAAAAAGCGTTTACTCCTTTTTTTTAAAACAAAACTTTTCAAAATAGACGGCCTTAACTTAAAACTACCCGGCAACTATAGAAAACAAAAACTTAACGGCTTAACGCTAACGCTACGGTTAACAATAGAATCACAAAAATAATTCACAGACTTGATACAATAAAAAAATAAAAATCACAGATCCTACAAAAGTACAAAAATAAATTTTCCACTCGGAGCAAACAACTCCCCTTAACCTAACTTAACCTAAATCGCGGAACCCGCCGAGACCCATCGCACGGAGCCCTCACACCTCTGCCCGCACCTCGCACACCTTTCTCACTCCCGGTCTCAGCTACAGATGGCCGATGGATCAGCAGGTGCAGAAAACGGAGGCTCCCCCGGTAAGCGCCGACGGAACTTCGGTAAACACTTTCTTTCGGTCAACTAGACTAACGGCTACGGTCGGTACGGTAACAAATACGGCTTACGTTATGGTTGCTAACGGTTGTCACCCGCCCCAACTCTCAGCGCGGTTTACAGGCGGGCTTTATTAACTTCGGCCCCGTCATGTGCCGCTTTTAAGTCTTTAATATGGATACGGCGCAGAATTTTTCCGGTGCAGCTTTTAAGATCATATACCACCGGAGAAAGAACCTTGACCACGGTGTAGGGCCCTGAAAACTTAGGCGCTAGCTTTGAGGCAAAACCTCGGACCGCTGAGGACAAGGGGTTTTCACGCCGATAAACCTGATCTCCCACATGACACCGCCACTCTCTTCTCCGCAAATTATAATGCCGGCTTTGAGTGGTGAACGACCGACTCAGATTTAAACGGACCAGCTCATAAATATCATTGAGCTGTTTGTGCTTGTTTGAGCCGGTTGCAGAGCTTGGCTTACAGCTCGAGCCGTTGCTTTTCTTTGGTCTTGGAACACTACCAAGTAATTATTCCCTTTTGCAGAGCGAGGTAACGGGCCAACTAAATCGGTACAGACGGTTTCCCAGGGGCGGTTATTTCGTGACGGTTGCATGTACCCAGGCGGTGCTTGTTGCGATACTTTATACCGCTGACAAGAAGGACAATTGCGGACGTAATTTGCAATATCCCGCATCATTCCCGGCCAATAATAGCGCTGAGCTATACGGACGGTGGTTTTTGCAATCCCAAAATGCCCGGCGGCTGGTTTTGCTGAAGAATGGCCGCCCTAGCGGTTTTAGGGACGCAAAGTTTCCACGAACTGGCAGACTCTGCAGACGTGACTTCGTTTAAATCCCAAAAATGGCGATAGAGACGATTTTCTTTAACACAATAGTCAGGGAAATTTTTGGGATTTGCTTCGACCGCCGCCATCTTGGCGCTATACCAGGAGCACGGTTCAAAATTTTCGATCAGCGCTATGGATTCGGGTGGATCGCCAACCGAGTTGGACGGCACGGGGTCCCGAGATAGAGCGTCAGCGACTTTATTCAGTATCCCCTTTCGGTACTTGATTTCGAAATCAAACTGTTGGAGATAAATACTCCAACGGGCTAGTCGGCCAGATGGGCTTTTTAGAGAGTGCAACCAACGTAAGGACTGGTGATCCGTCACCACGGTAAAACGGTATTTCGATGACGGGTTTTTCGACTCCCCACACTATTGCCAAGCATTCTTTCTCGGTCACCGAAAACTTCCGTTCGGTAGCTGTCAAACGTTCTGCTAGCATAAGCGATGACGTGACCGCCATTGGAGTCATGCTGTATTAATGCAGCACCTAGCCCATGATCCGACGCATCTGTTTGTAGTACAAACGGCCGGGAAAAATCTGGACAAGCCAAAATGGGGGCTTCGGTTAAGCACTTTTTCAGCTGCTCAAATGCATGCTGCTCGTCCGCTGACCAAGACCACTTCACTCCCTTCTTTAAAAGTCGGTTTAGAGGAGAAGCAATTTTGGAAAAGTCCTTGACAAAACGGCGGTACCAGGATGCAACACCGAGAAAACGGCGGACGCCTCTCACGTTGGTTGGTGCCGGCAGTTCCTGAATAGCCGACACTTTTTCTGGATCGGTACGGATACCACTGGACGTAACCAGGTGGCCCAGGTAACGGAGGGATTTCCGACCAAATTGACATTTATCCGGATTCAGGCGCAAGTTCGCAGCTCGGAGACGACGGAAAACCTCGGACAGATTGTCGAGATGTTGTTCAAAGGTTTCCCCAAGAACAATAATGTCGTCCAGATACGCAAAACAGTACGGATCCATATCGGGGCCGATGACTCTATCCATTAATCGTTGAAACGTAGCGGGAGCAGAGTGTAAACCAAACGGCATGACTTTGAATTGAAACAAGCCCATACCCGGCACCGTGAATGCGGTAATTGGTTTGCTAGCTTCATCAAGAGCTACTTGCCAGTAACCCTGTTTCAAGTCAATACTGGATATATAACGGGCACGGCGGAGTTTGTCCAAGATTGCATTAATAAATGGTAACGGGTATGCATCTTTTCGGGTAACGTCATTGACTTTTTGGAAGTCAATACAGAAACGGTGTTTATCATCCTTTTTACGGACAATTACTACAGGGGAACTCCACGGACTGGTTGAAGGCTCGATTATACCGTCCTGCAACATCTGCTTTACCTCGGTATTAATAATCTCCTGCATACGAGGATTGCGAGGGTGATAGCGTTGCTTAATCGGCTCGGTTTGCTCCAAATGAATGGTGTGTGCGGTTAGTGGAGTGACGCCTCTAATTCGGTCAAACTTTGGAAGTTCGGCGTTTAAAAACTGTGGCAGTCTGGCGTTTTCGGTTTCGGTTAACGTTAAAGGCTCAGGCGGTTCAATAGTGTTGACTGGACTAATCTTTTGCGGTATACGGACTGGTCTAGGGCTTACTATTTGTACAGCCCTGGTCTGCAAATTTACTTGGAAGGGATGTTTTCCTAGCAAGTCCATACCAAGTACGATAAATACGGTTAACCCTCCGTTACAGTCGGGTAACCCTCAAAAGTCAGTTTGACCCTGAAAGCCTCGGTAATATCCACCTTACTGCCGTTTGCAACTTTAGCGTTCTCAACAGTTGGACGGAGGGGTGTGCAATCGTGCCTAAGACACAACTGTCGTACCACGGCCCCTACGTATGAACGGGCAGCACCAGTGTCCACTAATGCCATAAATTCAGTGTCAAACATTTTGACAGAAATGTGGGGTCGATTGTCAGTGGTCAGGAAAGCATTCAGGGCGGTGACTGCTGGTATATCAGCAACAGATGGCACTGGGACGGTCGGTACGGTAACGTTTGGTGTTGCGGTCGGAAGAACGTAGTCTTTTGTGCCAGAATCGTTAACCAACGTCTCGGTCGGTACAGGGTAACTGGTAATAACGTTAGGTACTTTAGTAACTGGTGTAACATCACGCTTATGTCTACTAACGGTCGGTACGGTACAACTAGGCACAGAAACGGTCGGTACGGTAAAGTTAACTTTGTCGGCGGTATACTTGGGTACGGTATAACAGGTGACAGGAACAGGTGGTACGGTATGACAGGTGACAGGAACAGGTGGTACGGTATGACAGGTGCCAGGAACAGGTGGTACGGTATGACAGGTGCCAGGAACAGGCAGTACGGTATGACAGGTGCCAGGAACAGGCAGTACGGTATGACAGGTGACAGGAACAGGTGGTACGGTATGACAGGTGACAGGAACAGGTGGTACGGTATGACAGGTGCCAGGAACAGGCAGTACGGTATGACAGGTGCCAGGAACAGGCAGTACGGTATGACAGGTGACAGGAACAGGTGGTACGGTATGACAGGTGACAGGAACAGGTGGTACGGTATGACAGGTGACAGGAACAGGCAGTACGGTATGACAGGTGACAGGAACAGGTGGTACGGTATGACAGGTGACAGGAACAGGTGGTACGGTATGACAGGTGACAGGAACAGGTGGTACGGTATGACAGGTGCCAGGAACAGGCAGTACGGTATGACAGATGACAGGAACAGGTGGTACGGTATGACAGGTGACAGGAACAGGCAGTACGGTATGACAGGTGACAGGAACAGGTGGTACGGTATGACAGGTGACAGGAATAGGTGGTACGGTATGACAGGTGACAGGAACAGGCGGTACGGTAAAGTTAACTGGAGTAACGGTCGGTACGGGGTTTAACGGCTGAACGGTATTTACAAGGGACGGCTGACAGGCGGTAACGGTCAAAACAGGGTGGGTCGAGGCGGTTACGTCGGGCGGTTGTGCTTTCCTCGCAATATCACAACGCCCTTTTAGTTTTCCGGCCGTGCACAATCACAATGCCGAGACTGTACACCCGGTTTCCCACATCTGGAGCAGAACAGACGGGACGGACGCATACATTCTGTACGGAAATGCCCGGTCTCTCCACATCGCCAACACATTCCTCCAGGATTGCCCACGGGAGCACCTAGACGGTTTTCAGCACGGGGTGGGTGTTGAGGTGACCTGTTGTGCGTTGTATTGAGGAACTGGTTGTTGCGAGCCTGTCGACTCCCCTCAATTGGCCGTGGGCGGCCTGGTACGGTAACCCGTGTCTCGGGTACTTGTCGTGACTTTATGGTCGGTTCCTGATTACTACTCCCTCTGGTAAACTCAGGTTGAGGGCGGTAACTACATGCCTCTGCCTGCTTTACCTCCTCTAAGAGGCGTTCGGTCTCACGGGCTTTCTGTGACAGAGTTAACACATCGTAGAAGTCAGTCGGCCGCACCATCTGTCTTAATTGTGGTGTCATGTTGCGGTACAACCAACGTAACTCCTGTTCGGGTGTAATACTCCCATGTCGGCGGATCATAGTTTGTAAGTCAGTAAAGTACCGACTAACGGATTCCCCTTGTTTTTGCAATCTGCGGCTTATCTGCGCCTCAAGATCATCATAGTAATCCAGAGGGTAATAAAAAGTACGGAAATCAGCCTCAAATTGCCACGTCGCCCAACGGTGCCGGTTGTTTCGGAACCACAATAGCGCATTACCACGCAACACCATAGGTAATTGCGGCACTAATAAGTCTGGATGGACTTGATTGGCGGCGCAAATCTCCATTAATTGCTCCAGGAAAGCATCAGGATCATCCTGTTCATTAAAGTAGACTTTCCAGTCTTGAGCGCGAAAATACATGGATGTTTGCCGGTCCAGGGTCGGCGTGGGTTCCAGCGGACAAGGAAGTGGCTTTGTTAACGCCTCATTGGCCGTGGTCATGGGCGGTACCCAGGGATAAGTTACCGGCAAAGTCAACGATAGAGGGGGAGCTCGGGAACCGTGAATCGGTCGAGTTGTATGAGCCGAAGTGAACGTTACGGCGGTATTGCAACTGGGGATTGGGCGTGTAGCACCCCACGTCGATGGTGTGGTAAATATGGGGGCGGTCGTCGTAAGAGACTCGGTAACTTTAACTACTACGGTAGTCGGGGGCAAAGTTACTGTGGTAGCGGTCGGTTCGGTATAAACTGCAGGAAAAGTAAATGGTGCAGTCCTGACTATCGGTGTTGATTCTCCACCCATTAAGCAGGCAATTAACCGTTTCCTTAATACCTCCGTGGTGCCACTGGTGTCTAATCCAATCTTGGATAGTTCAACGATCAACGCGTCTTTCCTGAGCTGGCAAACGTACGCAATTTTGGAGTCCATCGGTTCGGTGCCGCCTGAGAAGGCGGCTGCACTGGTGGCGGCGGTGACGGTTAACGGTAAACTATCTTTTTGGTCGGTATCCATGACAACCCAGGCTACACGGTATATTTAAACTCGGGTAAAAAAACAACAGCCGGATTGGTTAAAGACAAAAAAAAATTTTTTTTTTAGGTAAATTGCAAAGCGGGGATCAAGCTCGGTTAGTACAGTTATCCTAAACTATTAACCACAACAAAGTTACACGTTTATATTAAAAAGAAAAAAAATCGGTTAATTGAGACACTGTCAGCTCAAAACTCAAAACGTAGTCCTTGCTCGGGCGCCAAATTTGTGACGCTCTTTTGTTGGGGATGCAAATAAAATACCCCTTTTGACACTAGTCTGATTATAATTGCCTTGGGCGCCACCTGGTTTCAAATAACCGCGGAGCGTAAACCAGAAAAACGCTCCGTCTACCGGGGTAACTTTTAAGACAGTCGAAGAAGGAAAGCGGGCGCTAAGGTTTTGCAAGGCTGACAGGCCCAATGAAAGACAAAAATTAATTTACAAGCTCACCGGGTCGTGTTTCCAAATAAACTAAACAGAAATTAACACTCTGAAACACTTAACCAAAACTATGACTACGGACCTACGGTGGTTAACGAACAGAACCAATCGGAAAAACAAAAGTCGGAACCCTAACGGTATCTTAAGTCTTAAACAGAAACAACAGCAAGTGTAAAAATGAGAGAGAGCGTGTAACTTTGTTTTAAGTGATCAATTTCAACCTAAAGCGTGTAAGTCGGGACGCGGGTGACAAAGCAGTTAAACGTACCAATAAAAGCGGTCAAATAAAAGATGTACGCGTTAACGGTGCCTACGACAGCTGTCCTGGCGGTTAAGAACAGGAGAAATTCGGGTGCTAGTTACGGTATACTAATTACGGGGAAAATCCGTCGGGTCAATACGGGTCCAACGACGGCTAACTACGGTTTACTAATTACCGGGGAAAATCCGTCGGGTCAATACGAGTCCAACGACGGCTAACTACGGTGTACTAATTACTGGGGAAAACCCGTTGGGTCAATACGAGTCCAACGACGGCTAACTACGGTGTACTAATTACTGGGGAAAATCCGTCGGGTCAATACGAGTCCAACGACGGCTAACTACGGTTTACTAATTACTGGGGAAAAATCCGTCGGGTCAATACGAGTCCAACGACGGCTAACTACGGTGTACTAATTACTGGGAAAAATCCGTCGGGTCAATACGAGTCCAACGACGGCTAACTACGGTTTACTAATTACTGGGGAAAAATCCGTCGGGTCAATACGAGTCCAACGACGGCTAACTACGGTTTACCAATTACTGGGGAAAAATCCAAAGGAACGGAAAGGTATTGCGGTATAGGCCCAGAACAGATGCCGTACCGGTACACGCGGTTGGGGGGTCCTTACTGCTAGTCGGATCAGGTTGACTGGTTCGGACGCTGACCGCAGGTGGAAGAGGCCGTTTGCCACGTGCAGGCCAGTTTTATTACCTGCAATGCCCCACTCACCTACGCACCATGTATGGGAGACCGGAAGCGCACGCACTGCCACACACTGGGTGCCGGCAGGACGCCGTTGCAGGTTAACTGCGGTACTATAGCCGCTGAACATTCGGCCGCGTAAAACTTATTAACCACGTATTTATCAATTAGCGGTTTCCCGCGACACATCGCTATGACCCTAACAAAAAGTAACCGACGTCCCGATCCTAAACTGACAAGAACGGAGAAAATCCGACTGTGGAAACTTTAATAATTAAATCGATGATTCCGGTTGATCGATTCAATTAAGAAAACGGTATAAACTTAGTAACTTCGTTACAAAGGAAAGGCAAAATGGAGTGACGGCGATGTAACGATATGGCGTGAAATACGTCGGAAAACAATTTAAGAGAGTCCAACTTCTTCTCTAAATCTCTACTTATTTCTTCAGTCGAACCTTCTCTGGCTATATCATATTCTTTAGCAAATGGTACCGCCAAGGCGCTTATACCAGCCGCCAATTGCGTTTGAAGTTTAAGTAGAAAATTGTCTTGCTTTTGAGCATTAGCATCCAAGCAAGGATTAATTTCGGCATTAATAACCGGTGGCTGCAAAGCCACACAGTTCGCCACAATAGGAAATTTTTCCATGGTAGAATTACGGTCCTCTTTCTCTATTCCTTTAAGAAGAAAACCCGAGAGAAGCGCAGTGACTTCAGTATTGATCACTGGACCCTTCACATCACCACTCTTTTTCCCTAAGAACGACAAAATATTTGCCTCTGGATTATCTGAACTAGAAGGGACTGACTGTCTGCCCACTAAGTTTATTAAAGGAAGGACGGAATCCGACTCCGGTCCTGTATTATCCTCGGAAGACGCTGACGAATCACCTAGAAAACGTAAACAAACGTTTGACCACCTGCATCGAAATATTAGGCAGCGAAAAAAGCGGCCACGACGCAACATGCCGACGAGTAGGAGTGGGACAGAGACAGACATACATTCCACCATTTTCGCCTTTAGTAGCTGGTACACAAGATTTCTTCTTCCAAAACTAAAGGCAATAATTGGTATGTGGTTCATTTGAACCACTGAACCAAAATAATGGTACATTTGTACCTATGCCAGTAATTCATATGAATACTGTGTTTTGTAGCTACTTGAGATGGCTTTCATATGTAAAACCATGGTGGCGTGTAAAGGTGCGTACAGACTTAGCGAGACGCGCTCGTGACGAGCTTCGTACGATACTTTTGACTAAAGAGCGCCTCGCGAGACTCGCGCGCTTTTTACAATTCCAAAACTTCGTCGACACAAAGAGTTTATTTTCCATTTAGAAGTTGATTTATCCACATATTTTCACTTCTTCCCAAGTTTTATTTAAATTTAAAGCTTGTGTTATTTCAACCCAAGCGTCAATTTTTTTATTTTTTCTGAAATAGTTCGGATCGGTTGGGTTCCAGAGAATTGGTTTCGATTCATACAGCTCAATCATACGGAGCTGTAACTTATCATTCCAGTCATCCATATTTTAATAAAATCCTTAACTTTCACACAACAACAACACAACTTCAAATTCACACAACGCTACCGCCGTTAAAACTAACCAAAAATGCAAACTTCCCGATTCCGTCCAGACTAAGCTCCTCCTTTCCTTTGATGTCTCGCGGAAAAACCGACACGAGACGGATAGCAACGCGCCTGCAACGCGACACTCGCGAGCCTCTCGCGAGCCCCGTCCACACATTGAGAATTGGCATGTCTCGCGCGCGTCTCGCTAAGTCTGTACGCACCTTAAAAAACATGTGTTTTCCACGCCACTAGGTATGTCTGTCTGATTTTGGCGCTGCGTAAGCATCAAAACCTAAATGAAACGATAAAAATTACAAGGTGGTGGTACTTACTTGATGAATCTAATAACCTTAGAAGTTTCTGAAGCCGCTTCTTTCGTTTAAGCGAACCTCTTTTGGACGCTTTCGGCATCTTTGATTCGTGAAGGATACAACACTCGCGATAACAACCAGCACCGAGCGCACGAAAAATTACAGTGAAGATGGGAGTCTAGCAGCCTTGGGTTTTTGGTTTGACCACTGGTACTAAATATGGCTGTGGATTGTAATAGATTGACAAAAATTGTACTAGATTTTGTAACTGCTTTGCAAACGTCAATTCTAACCTCACCATTGCATTGATGGTGAGAATGTTCACTAATGGTTCTGCCAGTAGTTCATTAATAAGAAATATAAAAAATAGAATATATTTATTAACGTAAACGTACGCAACTTGATCTTATTTTTTTTTGGCATAAAATATTAAAATATAAAATATAAGTCTTATTGACTATAACAAAAAAGTTTTTCTTTGATTAACAGTTTTTTAGATAAATAAAATATTATTAAAACTTAAAATTATATAACAAAAACTTATTTATAAAATATTTTTAAATCTTAAAGCTGGATTTATATACCATAAAGCCACAACACCAAATTCGTTCTCCTAATCAATCAAAATGAATAACAAGTACTGTCATTACAAAAAAGTAAATAATTTTAATAATTGGTTAGTTAAAACATTAATAACTAAAATGTTAAGTCGTCAAGTTCATCATCTTTCTCGTCAGTGCATAAATTTAAACTTAGAAGATGTTCAGAGGGTTCAAAATTATAGCAAGCACTACTACCCACTAAGGACTTTGGGTGAAGCAAAGCATCACATGTGGAGGTGTCCAGTTTATTTCGGTTTTTTGTTTTAATCAAGTCAAGATTGGAGAATTGTCTGCGGCGGCAGACGAATGCGGAAATGCTAAAAAGCCTTGAATAAATGTTGATAAATTTGGAAACAAATAATTTCCTAAACTATCTTTTAATTGAAACACGATACTCCAAAATTCTTCTACCGTTTTCTCTTTTTGCTTTAGTAGATAATCGTGAGTTGAAATACTTCTCCATTCCGAACTTATATTTTCAATATCATTATTTGGATATAATGATTCAAACCTGGAATATATTGGAACAATTGATTCTGGTGGAAACACTGTAACAACTTTGGGATCTAAATTTTTCGCAAAATTTAATACTAAATCATCAAATTTAAGCAGGGATGGGCGTCGACGCGTCGAAAATACTTTTCGACGTTGAGGCGTCGAAAAAACTGCGTCAAAAAATAAAATCGCGGCATAATGTCATTAAAGGCACGCCATGTCGAGAATTCATAAGTGAGGTTATAATTTAGTGATTTTTACCAATCAGACGTATTTGATTTTAGAAGATGTCAGTGTTTTGTTTGTGGGGTTATGTGTGTAACTACATAAACCTTAAGTAGTAATGTCTGGTAACGGACGGCGAGAACAGTATATTTTAAACCAGGTGCAATATGCCAATGTGTAATAAGATTCTAATAAATTATACAGAAACAGGATGACGAAACAATGTAAAAGACAGGTAAATGTTTTAAATATGACAAACGTGATAAATAAAGAAGCAAACCTCATTCTGATTTTATCTGATTTTTCGCCTGTGTGTCTATATTTAAGTATGTACTTATTTACACGAGTTTTATACTTGCACGAGTTATTTTATTTGTTATGTATTTGGCCTTTTACGTATTATGTTTAATGTCTTATAAACTTAATTATCAATAGAGAAAATAATGATATAGTTTGAGTTTTATATAACAATAATAATTGACCTTATTTGACAGGCAAGTGTCGAAAAAAACTGTGACATCGACGAATTTTTCGACGCTTCGAAAAATAATTTCAATGACGCCGCCCATCCCTGATTCTAAGGTAGGGAATACGTAGTTTTTATGGCATGGAAGAATAAAAATGTTATTCCTAATATTAAAAGTTATCATGACGCTCGCTTATAACGCCCTGAAAACTTTTTTAATATTAGCAATGGCATTTTAATTTTTTTATTCATCAAACTATGTATTCCCTACCTTAGGATGCTCTTGACTTTTTAGGTAATAAACTTTTTAGTTAGCTTTTGCGGCTTTTTCTTTTATATTTTATAAAATTTAGTCCAGCTTTTGCCATTTTCACTGACAGGACTATCAAAGTCACAACATTCAGGTAAAATAAACAGCCTAAACAACATACCGGTAAGGGTATATCTTATTTTTCATTTCCAGAAACAGTAAATAATTGTTGAATTAGGTGAGACATAAAACATTGTAAACCACAGGTGTTAGGGAGAGAGTATAATGTCCATCAGGCTGAAACCTGTCTCTCGGGCCATAGGCCCTCGGGATTACACATCATGTTGATTACATACAATTTGACATTATTTGCAATTTTGGGCTATTTTGTTGCAAATCCAACTTCGTCAATAAGACAAGTTTCCGTAGAATCAGGCATATCCAAAAGTTCAATTCAGAGGATCCCGAAGAAACATAAATTTCACCATTTTTCATTTAAATTAGTGCAACACTTAAATGAGGTTGAGCGGCAAATACCTACCTACCTACTCACATGTTCTACTCCCAACTTTATCACATTCTCCGTAAATAATAAACAGATTTAAGTAATCTTGGTTTGAATAACGTAACCGCGACGGCGTATTTGCAGTTGTCAAAACACTCAAAACTAGTGTTATTAACATGCCCTGCAGTCTCCAATATCACCGTGTGTCAAAAGCATGACCAACTAGAACACCAGATAATCCCAACCATGCAGCCTAATAAAAAAAAAATTATTCTCAAATAAAACGAAATGGGTTGGATTTATGTATAGGCAAGTAAATTGAAACGTATAGTAATTTTTAATGCTCAAAATGATTCCGTCATAAAAAATTAAGGTTTCTATTTAAAAAACTTGAGATTTTTCATTTTTTTTAGTGACAAGTTTATGATTTTTTTTTGACGACCCTGTATACAAATGAGTCATTACGCACCCTCAGTTTAATAAAACGATCCTTTATTTACAATAACCCAAAGTTTCATTGCAAAATGAAACACGGTTTTGACAAAGTACAAAAATATGTTGAGCGTTGCAACTGTCACTTTTTTGTAAAAACATCAAATATTTCGAAAACGGCTAGAGATAGGCATACGGCATTCTACACAAAAGTTGGTCAGAATTTTGTGAGGAATCCAAATATGTAATAATATATAGGGTATTCTATTTAAAATAAGAAAGTTGTGATAGTCTTCCGGTATAAACGGAAGTGCAACCATCTTGAAAATATTTTAGTTAGATTGGGCATGCCCACATCAGTATCCTGCCAAATTTTCAAAACTCTCCTATTTATACTTTTTCCAATATCAATCGATGTCTTTCGTCGTGGGACACCCTGTATATGTACAAATTATAGAGAAAAAAAAACTTAATTCTATTTGAAGGGCTCCAACAGGGTGGATGCGGGAACGAGGTATCATGATTGTCTAGTTGGTCTTGTTAGGCAGAGTGGAGTAATTATAGTCCAGTTATATGGATTGTTTTTAAATTTGTTATGGAGTTGTAGGAGTCTGTCAGTTCTTTTGGTCATGTTTGTACGTTCGTAGAGAAGTTGGTTGGATGGGTTGTGTAGTGGGTTTGCAGAATGTCGTATTTGGTTATTAGTCTTAGAACAATCTGTTTTTTTTTTTGTATTTTCTAAAATTTCATTCAGCTTTTGCCATTTTCAGTGACTGACAGGACTATCCAAGTCACAACATTCAGGTATAATAAACAGTAAACAACATACCGGTAAACTTACTACTTACTTAATTTTCAATGCCAAAAACAGTAAATAATTGCTGAATTATGTGAAACTTAAAATATTGTTTGTACCGCAGGCATTAGGGAGAGTATAATGTCCATCAGGCCGAAACGGCCCGAGGGACAGGACATGTTCTCTCTAACGCCCTCAGTACATAAATAGCTATTATTTCTTGCCGCTCGTGTCCCTGCGAGTTTGAACAGGCAAAATGCAAATTTGCGTGTTCTTCAGTTTAATATGAACTGCAGCAGTGAAGTGAAAAGTGAAAAAATTGGTTAATTGGTTATTCCTTAAGAATATAAAGCGAAAAGATAAAAAAGGTAACCCGGCGACACGTGTTTCTGCTTATTGGCTTTATCAGGCATGCAACTCCATATACCAGGTGTCCAAGAGCACCCTGGACATAGGAGATTAACATGGGAAAACGGTTTTGATTTTTTGCGCCTGTACGGTTCATTTAATGGAAAAACGCTTTAGATAAAACTTGTAGAGCACATTTTCGGCTATCAACTTATAATTTTCAATACCGTAGATTTGACCATTAAGACGAAAAACGTCTAATCATCTAAAATTCGGAAATTTTAAATCTCGCGCCAAGCGGTCGTTAAGGAAAGTTTATATCCGGCCGTGCTACCAACCTTTCAAAATCATAACAAATCGCTGTCAGTCATTCTGTAATCAAAACATTCAAAACAAGTTTATTTAGTAATCATTTTGAGTTACTACCCACATAATGCAAAGAAAATAAAAATAAATCGTGATAAAAATACTTTATCAGTAGCCACAGCCCAAAAATCTGGTAAGTTGCGTTTATAACCTCATTCAATGTCTCTACTCAACTTATTTACTTTGTAGCAAAATTCTTTAAGAAAACACTGGTTTTGCTTGCAAATATTTAATGAAGATGACCGAATCACCTATCTCAAGCCTCTTCATAACACTACCAAACGATTTAAAGTGATGAAAACAGTGGACAATGAAGCCAGATCTTTCACGATAAGTTTTCTACTGTACAGGGCCAACAACAAAGGGCCCAAATACTTCCTTCAAAAGTGGTGTGATTTAGCTTCAATGTGCTTAACTTCATGGACTATCATCAGCGAGAGTCTTCATCAGTGTTGCAACTAAAACTTAAAATGATTCAGTGTTGTTATCTGACTTAAATCTCAAAAATTGATCTGACTTCAATGTAAAGAATTTTAAACTGGCTATAGAACCTCTGAGAAACCCCTTCGAGGAACAGAATATGGACTTACACAGTCAAGTTTTTTGTACATGGGTAGGTATTGTCAAAAAAACAACTTTTCAATTGAGCTATCTACATGAGCTGTTCTATTCTAGGTTTAGGTATTAACATTATAATTGTGTTTATTTTTCCACACACTCAATTGTTCCAAATAAAACTTTGTACACTGAACGTTTGTATTAATTATTTATTTACAGTTCAAGGTACGGTAGGTAAGGTAGTATAAATTTTCTTCAAATGAAAAGCTTAGGTACAATAGGTGGCAAAGAAAACTGGTTTTACCACATAAACAGTGATTGTTCCACACATTGAGTGTGAGTGGGTGAACCTTTCACCATACAACCTATGCTAAAAACAGCTTTGTCTTACTAACCTAATGTTTGTTTGGATAATAGTGGAGTTCCAAATTAGCAAAAGTAGGTGAAATGTAGTGATTGAAAGTCTCTAAAGAGAAAGAACTTGCTTCTAATTCAATACACCATTTCACAGGACATACTTTTACTAATCAAATGTGAACTCGAGTTACACATTACTTGCAAATAAACTATTTTTGGTTAGTAGACATTTTACAAGTATCCTTGTAGTTGAATGATGTTCAAGTTAACTAATAGAGATAATTAAATATCAGTACTTACCTTACCCTGTAGAACTAGGGAAAAAACATTGATAATCAAGTATAAAAAATGCCTTTTTATTAACATCATAAAACCACTTAAACACTATGGTGTGTTGATAACACTACAAAACAGAAGGATACAATAAAACTAGCAGTCACATAGGTCACTAAATTGCATCACTTTTGAGGGAAGTATTTGTCCTCTTTTGTGGTCCCCGTATAGAAAAGCAACTTATCTTCAAACATCTGCAGGCTTTCCTAGTCCATTGTTTTTAACACTTTAAATCGTTTGGTAGTGTTATGAAAAGGCTTGAGATAGGTGATTCGGTCGTCCGGATAAAAAATATTTGCAAGCAAAACCAGTGTTTTCTTAAAGAATTTTGCTACAAAGTAAATAAGTTGAGTAGAGACATTGAATGAGGTTATAAACGCAACTTACCAGATTTTTGGGCTGTGGCTACTGATAAAGTATTTTTATCACGATTTATTTTTATTTTCTTTGCATCATGTGGGTAGTAACTGAAAATTATTACTAAATAAAGTTGTTTTGAATGTTTTGATTACAGAATGAGTGACAGCCATTTGTTATGATTTTGAAAGGTTGGTAGCACGGCCGGTTATAAACTTTCCTTAACGACCGATTGGCGCGAGATTTAAAATTTCCGAAATTTAGATCCGTTTTTCGTCTTAATGGTCAAATCTACGGTATTAAAAAATTACGAGTTGATAGCCGAAAATGTGCTCTACAACTTTTATCTAAAGCGTTTTTTTCATTAAATGAACCATACAAGCGCCAAAAAATTAAAACCATTTTCCCATGTTAATCTCCTATGTCCAGGGTGCTCTTGGATACCTAGTATACATCTGAAGTTTGAATAACGAGTTTGTTTCACAGACTTAGCTTATTTTTCTATCTACATATAAGATCTGCACTACATTTTTTTTCATAACAAAATAAATTTAAAATAAAAAAAATTAAATAAAATAAGTGGAAAATTTTAAAGAACTACTGTTGTAAAGAATTAAAGAAGATTCCACTTCTACGTTCTGGGGATACCGGCAAAATTGCGAATAAATGCCGTACTTTGCGAATTTGCGAATAATGCCGTACTTCAAAAGCCTTTTATTTTTTCAAGACCAATTTTTGCCAAGACCTTCTACCATCAATTTAGTTGAGTCTGAAGACAGCCAGGCAACAGCACTGCAATTGAAGTCGGATGCATATTCTGACAATGAGTTGAAAACACATCAACGAGTCAAGCAAATAAAACTGTGACTGATGTTCGTTCCAACTCTATCATCTTCATCAACGTTGCACCGCAAACAGTTCTGCATAACCGGCTTCAAAAGCGTAAAATTCCTGCAGATGCTCCTGTGGATATCGAAATACAGAATACAGCTTCTGAAGGAAAAGAGAGTTTAACTCAGTGTAAAATCAGATCCACCAGCTGATGAGCAGCTTCCTGCCGCATCTTAGGAAAATTCAGAAAGAGTCAGTTATGATATTCAGGAAGGAGGTTCAGAATTTTGTTCAGCGATATGCATATGAGCATCGCACATTTAACACATTCAGTTACGAAAGCGACACCGGGCGTGGAAGTGGTAGTGAGACCAGAAATATGTATTTTACACAATGATGGCATGTATTAAGTTACCACAAAAATGATAACGTCCAGTTGAATGGTACTTTCTTTCTGTAGAATAAATATTTAATTTGATTACATTCCATCTATTTTCACTTACCTCAATGTTACCACTTAACGTTTCTCGTGTTGATTGTTAAAATTACTCCAATTTTGCCGTAGATGGGGCTCCAACGCACTTAAAATATATTTGATGGTCTATGATGATAAGATACTAACGGCATTATTCGATGAAACACTGCCAACCAAAAAATAAATTTTGAGTCCTGCAGTAACCTGAAAAGTGCTCCTGCTTTGGTGATGGTGTCAGACTGTCTAAAGTTCCATCTGGTAGTAATTTAAAGATTTTTCTATGCAGCTAGCTAAGGCCAAGGCATGATGTTCGTTTGGTTTGATAAAGCTCCAAAATCGTTCAACGGGGGTGCCGTTTGCCAAAGTATAACGGTAAACTATAACCATTTGGAAAATATTCGAAGTTGTTTCATCACTAATAATGGACACAAAACTTGACGTGGAATTTCTTCTTTGATATGTGCCTGACAAACAGAAAGCATGCATTCCAATAAATCATTTTAAATTTCTTTTGACGTGCCTTTAAATACGGTAGCTTGCTGCAAATGATCCCTCAGTGCAAAATCCAATTCTGCAGAGAAATTGACTAGGCCTTTAAATATACCCGGATTTAAAGAATTTTGTTGTTCATCGTGTCCACGGAGAGCAAGTTCAAAAGCACGACAAAATTTTATACAGTTTATAATTTTAGATAATACATATCTGTTATTCTTTACATGGTCATTATGCTTTTCAATGCTTAATCGGTATGCTCTATTTAATTGTTGCCGAATATCTTGCTTGCCCAATAAATTAAATTCTAATTTAGCAGTCAAATGGGCCTTTGATCGTTGGTGTTTTTTAATTTTCTCAGATAAATGTATTAAAGCTTTAACACCTGATTTTGTCGACTCTGATGCTTTGTCACTTTCAAATAATAAACAAGGAAAACAGTAAAGACTATTGGTAACATCACACCCGCACAGCCAGTCAGTTTTTTCATAAGTTTCTGGTTTAAAGGTTAGTTTATAGTCACGATTTTTGCTTTTGGTTATACTCGTTAATTCCAAATTAGGCTTTACGACCTACACATTTGATATTAATTTTTTCTCCTAAGGTTAAAGAAGAAAATTTAATTGTTTTTAAATATTGCACACTAAGAAGGGTAGGAAATACTGGAGGCATTTTAAAAAGTCCCGAAGAAAAATAACACGCGACCGACAAGCGAACTGATAAGAAAAAGCGCCGAGTGCTCGATCTAACTGTGCACACGGGCAAGCTTAAAACATCGACTGACTCTAGACAGTCGCGGGGTACAGAGGGGGCGGACGGCGGAAGTTCGGCCAATCAGATTTACTATACTCATGAGCTGTGCACTTGATTTTACCACGGTACACGGTGCACGGTGGCGGCGGTGATCCGTAATTTGGAAAAAAAAAGGTTACAATAATAAATAATAACACACATATAAACACGACGTTCTCAGTGGCCGTTTTCTGAGCCCTTTCCTTGGAGTTTCTTGAGCTTTTAAAAGTTTTCAAACGTTTCAAAGCTTAGTTTTTGGGTGAAATTTATTGGAATCCATCTTGTGGAGGACTACGAGTGTTTTAATTGCTTTCACATATCTTTAAAATTTCTCTAACAATCTCCGAGGCACTTAATTGGTTACTTCCAGAGACAGGTCAACAAAAACACCTAAAAATGGGTCGGTGGGTAAAAACATTCTATTTTAACTCATGTATTGAAACTTCCTAGTCGTTCTTAGGAGTATCAGATTAAAATGCACTATTTCTCTACAGGAGACCTCTTTATCCCAAATTCCTTTAGTTTTCCGACTATGAAAGACGAAAACGAAACGAAAACTACAAAGAACATACACGAAATTTTAATACATCAGTTACCATTTATTGTTATTATTAAAAAATACGATTATTATTTTATTTATTATTATATTTATTTATTACGATTTATTTACACGGTTTTGTTTTGTTTTCTTCAACCTCAAAGGTACTTTGTTGTAAATACACCTGCGTACAGCACCTTTTGCCGGCCTCTGAATGAGATACAACCTAATTTGTCTGTTTCTGTCAAGTCATTTTATATGTCATATGCCTTAATAGACCTTGACATTATTATTTACCTAGGTCAATAAAATTTTCTTTTTTGTTGTGTTTGTGTCAGACTAGAACTAGAGATTAGACTTCATTTTTGACCTAGGTCAACAATGGTTAAAGTAGAGAAAACTAATTTCTCAAGTTACTAATCGGTCAATAATGGTATGTTTGTCATGTTAGTAGTGGAAAAAAATATTATTATAACTATACAGGGTGTTTTACGATAAATCCGTCATATTTTAGGAGTGCGGTTAAGCGTCAAAAAATAACCATGGTTTGCTATACAAATCCTGGTCCAAAGATGTTTCGTTATGAAGATACAGGGTGTTAAAGTTTGGACAAAAAAAAATTAAAAATATTTATGTCTTCAGAACAGCTGCAGATATTTTTATAAAACTTTGTAGACGTCAACTGTTAACGATAAAGTACAATGTGTAATAAAACAGTTATTTTTCAATTTTGCCAGTGGCTTCCAATCGAACAAGTTACTTAATACTTTTGCAAAAAAAAAATGTACGCCACTGTTTTTCCATAAAACGCAAATCAGTTCTGCTTTCCTCATTCAATTTAGAACAAAAAAGCTATCTAGTAATATTTACACACCTTTCCGTTTTCCTATATAAAATAAAAAATCAAGAAAATGTACCCATTAAACCAATACTAAATCGTCGACTTTGTTTACTATGCAATTTAAAAATTCGATTTTTTCAGTTTTTTAACGAAAAAATGGCACGAAAATACTGGTTGTTCCTGTGGAATAAAGCATATATTTTTTCTTCTTCTTCTTTAGCTGTCGTCTTCATTCCAAAGTTTGGCTATCATCAAAGCTAATAAATACGTATTTTCGATACTGCAGATCTGAACAGTTGGCAGTTGTTGCAATTATACCATTCTCAGGAGTTCTTCAGCCATGAATTCCTTCTTCTTAGTCCCATTAGGCTTATTGTCCGATGGTCAGTGCACTGTTTTGCGATTGCCTTTTTTGGTATAGTGACAAAAGTTGACAGGAGCCACTCCTTTGGTATTTCTCCTGTTTTGTAGATGCAGCTTCATTGTTTTTATAGCGTATAGTATTTCTTCCTTAGTTATTTCTGGTCCTTCGTCGCTCTGTATGCCATCTATATTATATTCATGGGTTTCATCGTCGAACAGTTCTTCTACATAATTCTTCCAAGTCACAAGCTTTTGTTGTATGTCAGTTTTTATTTCTCCATTTGCGTTGCTTAATAGGTTGGGATCCTTCCGTTTCTGTATACCTGCCAACTCCTTTATCTTTTTATGTAGGTTAAAAATGTCATGTTTTAGTTGCAGTTCCTCAATTTCGTCACACTTTCTTTCGTAAAAACATTCTTTAGCTGTCCTTATTTCGTTTCTGCTTTGTTTATGTACTTCCTTATACCTTTGTCTACACTCTGTCTTACAATGTCTTCGCTCTTCCATCAGTCCCAAGATTCTTTCTGTCATCCACTCTTGTCCCCTTCTTTGTTTCTCTATGATAAGCAAACTCTGGGCAGACTTTATTATAGCCTCCTTTAAATATTGTCACTTGTCTTCTACATGCGTGTTCTGTGTTTTTGTAGAAAGCAATCGTAAGTTATCATTGATATGTCGTTTTAGATTTTCTTTGATTTTTGGATTTTGTAAGCGGCTGGTATCTATCTGTATTATTTTTACTTTTTGTGAGGGTTTTTTGAGTTTAATGTGTATACGCGCTATCAGGGGGTTATGATCTGAAAAAACCTCTGCTCCCGGATAAGCCTTAACTGATCTTATAGAATTTCTGTAATGCTGATTTACCAAGATATAGTCTATCTGAAAAAAATCAAGATAGAACCCGACAATGCGCTACTTTGCCCTAGTTTAACCGACTTCGTATCTCTTCAAATAACTGAAATTCCTATGATTGAGCTCGTATAACGGCGCGTAACACTGATAATTGAATTTTGATGGTGTGTTCCGATTTTGATGTTGAAAAACATACCTATTTGATTGAAGTAATTTAGTAGTATAATTTTTATTAAAATTCTGAAAATCACTTCACTTATATAGACTAAACGTTATTAGCCTTTAAATCAATGTCTCTGTAAATTTAACCCAAAACCATCATTCTAAATTTTTTCAGGTAGCAACTTCAAGGATCCTGATCCTCTGCGATCAGATCGTAACTGAGTTCAAAAAGATAATGACCACCTGCTACAATCTTCAGGATTGCATCTCCATCTACTCCAAACCCTACCTAGAGCTACAAGAGTTCACCAACAAGATTCCAGATTTTAAGGTCGGCTTCACAGCTTGTGGATTCTACAACATTGACCGGTCAATTATGTTCTCAGTTATTGGGAGCGTAGCAACGTATTTCATTGTAGCAGAACAGTTTTGGGATTATCGGAATAATAAAGAGTTCAATAATACCGAACTATATCAGAATGATTCTGTGAATGGTACAGATTTGAATATCTTTAATATTACTACTAGAAATGGCCTACCTTGAAACTCTTTAATGGCTAAATGATAAAGATATAAAAGATATTTGTCTTAAATGTATTGATAATTCAAATCTGTTGATTTATTTCTTTAGGGCGTGCGCGCACTGAACGACCAGGTCGCAACGGCCAGGTCGCTGCGACCATAAATATCATTATAGCAAATGGTGCAACATGCATTAGCGACTGCGACCAACGGAGTCGGTAGTACGTGTTCCACCATTTGCTATAATGATATTTATGTTGCGACCTGGTCGTTCAGTGCGCGCACGCCCATATAATTAATATGACTTTTAATGCACTGCATTCTGACTTAAGTGCAGTGATGTGAAATGTGTTTGCGTAACTTAATAAATGACAGCGTTGTGTGTTGTATGTCTACCTTTATTATTGGAACTTGAGTTTTTACATTTTTGCTCCTCTTCTTGACTAAAACCACTCCATTTACCAATAACAATGTGTTAATAATGTCCCGTTAAGGGTATTCCAGAAGGAAGAATACTCAGGTTTCCACAAGTAACCCACTTTATTTGAGAAGTTAAGTCAGTTGGTACAATAATCTTACCCCCAGATTGCCAAGATGGCGTACATCATGATGGGGGATGCTGGACAGAGAGGGCGGTAGGGTTCACGGAGGGCAAATGCTTTATCGGGGATGAATGAACACTAGACTCGTGTCCGAGTGCATTCACCGGGCCGGTAAAGTCGTTATGGTACTAGCAAATGGAGGTAAGTAGGTGCGGCAACTCTTGCTGCATGCCCACAATATTTCCTTTGCTAGGGCTGATACTCGGGTGTGGCACTTGGTCGCCTATTGCTCCACGTTGCGTTGCACAATAGGCGTACCCAGACTAACCCAGAGATCAGTGATTTTTACGTGCTTTTGGTGCTGTATTTATACTCACATCATGACCTCAATTCGCCGATCTTGTTTACGCAGACATTATACTGAGGGAGACCAAGGCAATATTTGGTACCGGAACATAGTGTAATTTCTATGTTACATGCCCCTCCCCTGGAAAGTGTTCGCCCCGAACACTAAAACATCCTAACTGTACAAGTTTACATAAGCTTAGATGCTACAAGGTGGGTTAATGTGGTGGAACGAATCCTTTATTTATATATAAAACTACAAGTAAACAATTCATTACGTTATGCTTCCAAGGGGTTTTTCTATCAAGTCCGGCTGTTCGAGCATCCTTACCCGCTACTCAGTTCATGGGTAACGAAGTTCCCTGCCAGTCGAGCCCCTTGGTCTCGCCATCTATCGTTGAAGTTTCTGATCTTCTCGCCGGCTGGTGTGTACCCAGGTCCCGTATTTTGTTCTGTGCGCTGGATGGGGTACTGTCGTTAGGTCCGGCATCATGCAACAGGAATTGTTTATGTTATTTCAATTATGTTATGTGTGAAAGTGACGAAAGGCAGGTATGAACAACAGTCTGTTTGTTCCGTGTTACAATACAGAAACAGCATGTCGGCTAGTGTTTTGTTCAGCCTTTCCGTCAAGCCATTGCACGAAGGGTGATATCCTGTGGTGAAAGTGCTTTGAACACCCATTATTTGTTGTAACTATTGCACTATTTCTGACTGGAAAACCTTTTCCCTGTCGCTCAGAATGGTGCGAGGTATACCGTGTATCAAGAGTACTTTTTCCAGCAAGAATTTCGCCACTGGCCCCACCTTGCCGTTGGGTAGGGCCGCCGTTATTGCGTATCTCGTTGCATAGTCTGTTACCACCACGATGGTAGTTTTCCCCTTGCTGCTTTTCCGAAAAGGACCCAACAGGTCTATTCCCAGCTGATCGAACACTTGTCCTACTTGAATAGGCTTAAGTAGATCCAAGAGTTTATTGTTTGAAGGCCCTTTTCTTTGCCTGACAGTCCCTCGGATGTACTTGTGTACGTCTTTCACCATGTAGTATTTTGGGCTAAGTCTACTTAAGGTTTTAGTTATGCCCATGTTTCCACTTGTGGGTGCGTTGTGGGCTTCCCATAATACTTTTTTTTATGCCCGTGGTATTTCAAGTGTATATTTTAAGCCGTCTTTATCTATGGTGGCCTTGTATAATACATTATCCTTTACCCTAAAATTATTTGCCTTTCGTCGCGCTATGGTGCTGCAATTGCTGTTATTTGGGTCTAAAATTGCTTCTTTTAATTCCTTCGTGCTAAGCGTCTTGAGTGGTCTTTTGTGTTGTGGATCCAACAGAGTGCGTGGTGATCGGTAACTATTATCACCGGTCTTCCTTTAAATGAGATGTCTTAAGTATGTCATACAGTTGCTAGCAGCTCAAGTTCGCTTATAGAGTAGTTTTTTTCAGCTTTTGATAGTGACCTGCTTATGTATGCTATGGGATAGTTTTGCTTGTCTTCCCCTTCATGCAGTAGTATTGCCCCTATGCCTTCTGTGCATGCGTCCGTGTGGAGAGTGCACCCGATGTTAGGGTTGTAGCGTTTTAATACTGGGGCTGTTGTTAGCCGATTTTTCAGTTCCTGAAATGCTTCTTTTTATGAATTTCCTATAGAAGTTGTATAAACCCAGGAAACTTTGAAGCTCTTTAGTTTTCTTTGGCGTTGGGAATTCTTTAATCCCTGCCAATTTTCCTTCTTCGGGGTATATGTTTTCTCCACTCACTGTGTAGCCTAGTATCCTTACTTGTTCCTGCAGATACTCGCATTTACTGGGTTTTAGCGTAAGGTTAGCCTCTCTCATTCTTGTGAATACTTTTTCCAACTTCTTGATATGATCCTCTAGATTTTCGGAGAATATTATTATGTCGTCCAGATATATAAATATTTCTTTCCATTTAAGATCTCCAAAAACTTTGTTCGCTAGCTGCTGGAAGGTGGCTGGGGCGTTACAGAGTCCGAAGCTTAGTACATTGAATTCATACTAGCCATGGCCTTGTGCTGTGAAATCAGTATATTGTTTTGAAGATTCCTCGATCGGAATCTGCCAGTACCCCGAGAACATGCCCAGTGTTGTGAACTATCTGGCGTTTCCTATATAGTGCAGGTAAATAGTAAAAATTTTCGCATTTTTGTTCGTGTTTTACGACGAAAAGGCTCAAGTTGTAATTCTGAAAAAATACAGAAAACTAGTCCGTGATAGGTACTACAACTTTCATTACTACGATTTTTCAAACAAATCAACCGTACAGGCGCAAAAAAATCAAAACCGTTTTCCCATGTTAATCTCCTATGTCCAGGGTGTTCTTGGACACCTGGTATACTGCCAGTCGATAAGTCGGTGTCTGTCCCAGTTTTGTCTTAGTTTCTACGAACATACAGCAGTCGATGTCGTTGTGCTCTATGTATAAACTACTTGTTTTTTATTCGTTAATGTTGCCGTAAAGTACGTTTACAGTGAATGTTCTAAGTTTGTGACGGTTTGTTTAAGTTTGTCATGTGGCTCTGTCGGGGAATTTCTATTAGGAAGGAAAAGGTAACGAAGGGGAACGAACAAAAAACTTATATTTTTGCGAAAAAATTAAAATATTAGAAAAACTATTAGGTTTAGGTATATAAATAACATTATTACCAAAAAAGGTTTTAAAAATTATAGAGAATCTAAATATGTGTTACAAAATAGGGTGCTCCATTTAAAAAAACTAATATTTTATCTGCCACGCCTGTATATGAACCACCCTGCATATCCATGTATATTTTTGTATTTCTCGAAACAAATGAGATAATGAACTTTACCTATCGTTGACTCACCTTGTACAGAATCTAGGAACATGTTCTTTGGTTATCAAGCCCTATAGCCTCTCTGATAAGCCGTAATACTACGAAACCGGACAGAGGATTGGGATTGATAAACAAAAAAAAAAACCTTATAATTTTTAGGTTATGATAGTAAATAAAAAAAATTAAAAACCAAAAAAATACTCAAAATTTGATGTTTTTAAAATTTTTTGAAAGTATTAGATAGATCTCGAAAAAATAAGATAGGAACATGTAAACCGTTTTGCTCTATTTTCAACCGTTTTCCTGCTATAGCCTTCCAAATATTGAAAATTCCAATGTTTTATAGTCAATATATCAAAAACGGCTACATCTAGAGAAAAATTTATTACAACAAAAACTGTCTAGATTAAGCGACAGAATCAAGAAATAGCATCAGTTACTAAGGTTGTCAAACAAAAATCGGTTGTTGCCACTGATTTTATGTAGATGGGGCAACGCTGGAATTATAAAAATATTTTAGATGTATTCTTTATGGCCATATTACTTAATAAAATGTTTGTTTTAAAAATGTATTATTTTTGGTTTCCTAGATACAGTACCTCGCATTCTTAGTTGGCCACCCTGTATGTATGTATGTACATACCTTTCGCCGCGGGATTAAAAAAGGTAATATGCTATTAAATAATATTAATAATTAGGTTTATTTTAAGTGGAATCAATATAAATAAATAAGGACATTTTAATTAATAAAGAAACTGTGTTTTTAACATCACGCACATGTTACTAATATCAGTTCTAATTAAATAGTTTATTACGTTGTGTATTGCTAACATTTAATGATAATCTGCACTTAAATAAATTAATTCAGATCAGAATCTAGAAGTTATAATAAACTAAATTTTACCGGTTCATTCGAAAATTAGTGTACATGTTTTCTAATCGAAAAAGCAGAATGTGGACTGCAAATCTGACAAAAGTGGCACAAAATAATAAAATCAAAATGTTTATCAAAGTATTCGTAATTGTTATGAATGTATTTGGGTATGCCTTTGGAGGATACAGAAAGTTTACGTATATGTATCTAAAAATGCAGGCAAATGAAGGCATTTTTCAGTTTTTGGATATGTTAGCTGAGGGAGTTTTGAATTTGTCCAATAGTATTAACGAAATTACTGGAGTAAACAGTTTGAATTTTTTCGTGCGGATGATAAAATACGACCAGCAGTTTGGAAAAAAATCTTTAAACTACAATTCGAAAGTTGCCATTTTCTCCGTTCACTTTTTAGCCGCTATAACTGGAGTATTTAACGTATACTGCATGGTTAATATTGACATAAAAATGGGAACGTATATTTTGTACAGATTAGTAGAATTTTTCTGCTTCAACATTGCAGTGTCAGTATACTTTTGGTGCGCACAAAAAACCAAAAATTACTTGGAAATTTTTAATTCAAACATCGAAAAAGAAGGAAAGCATCCGGAAATTACGATAATCGAGTTCTATCAAGCAAAAACACATCAGAAACTGTACAAAAGTCATGATGTAGCCACCACTTGGAAACTCATGACAAAGAAACATCACAAAATTTGCCAAATTCTTGATGAAATTAATTTAAGATTTAAAACGGCCGTTACAATGTCTGTGGTGTGTATAACAGTGACTGTGCTGTGGAGCGTCACGATGGTGATCAAATATGGCTTTCAAGATGCTATTGGCGACATTTTTGGTATTAGCAGATGGATGATAATTATGTCCTTTTCGTTCGTCGGTGTTTGAGTGTTTGTAAGTATATTAAATTAATTTATAATGTATGGAGATAATAGTCGGTCGAGGGCAATCAAAAGAAGTCAAATCTTTGGCGAACGCCACGTTTCGTTCGATTTGTTAAACGTTGGCCACAGATTAGACTTTTACCTAACCAAAGGCAAAAACTTAACCAACTTATTTTGTAGCGCTTTTGACAGTTAGAGAGTGTGTTCTTCAATTGCACTACACTATACAGTGTGTCCAAGATTCGATTCTCTATACAGGTATCTCGTTTCCCCTAAGAGGTTCTGCAAAGGTTAAATGGGATGTTTTATAAAATTTAATTTGCAATTCAAAACCGTTTTAACCACATTAAATTTTTGCTTCGTTCTTGAGTGATTTTCGGAAAACCAAAACGAGCATTTTCAAAAAAGTGATGTATTTGAGTACCTGTAATTTGAAAATTTTCGGTTTTGAGATATCATCAACATTTTTTTTCTTACAAACGCCATAATGCTTTTTCCTCTAGTAAAAATTCCTCTAGTCAAATACTGTCGGAAGCCTAATTTTGGGGTGACCGGGGTTTGGTTCAAACGCTCTAAATTGTCGATTCAACACAATGTATTACTGATTTTAAAAGATTAAAAACATAATCAACTTAATGCCAGACTCATAATCAAAACACATGTCGTGCGAAATTTAAAATAGTAAACAGTAAATCCCACTTATCACCTGTTACAAAAAAAAATTGTTTTTATGTTCAAAAAGCTAAAAAATAGTTTATTTCTAAGTTGGCTTTGAGTTTGGCTACCATTTGCAGTAAATAGCAAAACATTGCTCAGTCCAAGAATTCAAAGAAAAAAAATTTGATCCTCTTTTTTATTTGGTAAGTTTTTTTTCAGTCCTTATATTATAATGTATCATATTTGTTTTTCATAATAACAATAACTTCGTATTTTAGAAAATAAAACATACATTTATTTATAGATTTTTTGAGAATTGTTTTGAAATTGTTTTTAAGAAATTGGCATTTGTTGACCACTATTTTGCTTTGACAGCAAATGGCCGCCAAAGTCAAAGCCAACTTAGAAAAAAATAAACAAATTTTTGTAACCTGTGATATATAATTTTTTAACTAGATCAAAAACAATATGGTCCATAAGAAAAATAGAAGGATGATAGTATCTAAAAACTGAAACGTCTGAATTGAAAACGAACTACACAGGACAATAGTTCTAAAAAGTTGCTCTATTATCGTTCAAGCCAAATTGGAAAATGTTTGAAATTAGATATAGATTAGATATAATACATCACTTTTCTGAAAATACTCGTGTTTTGTGTTTCGAAAATAACTCAAGAACAAAGCAAAAATGTAATGTTTTTAAAACGGAGTTGGATTGCCCATTAAATTCACTAAAACATTACTCATTTAAGCTTTGCAGTAGCTCTTACAGGAAGCGAGAAGTTGCAAAGCACCAAAGCACTTCCCCATTTTTGACGGCATCTGCTGGGAAATAAAAAATAAATAGAATATTTTACAGAAGTAGATAGAAAAGGCAGTATCTCAGAATTTCGGGGATCTTATGAAACCACCAATGTTTGTTAACGCATAGGCGAATGAAAATGGAAATTGAAAATCTAGTGGACTGTATGAAAATAACTTATCTATACGCTAACACCGCGAAATGCACAAAGGTACCAAACTGAAAGGGGCACTCACCAGTTCTCTGCTCTGGCTGCTCTTGTGGGGATCCCTACACACAAACGTAAACTACGAGTTTTCTTACGATAATTAGAACTGTTAACTTGCTGTGAAGTTCGGATTAGTTGCTGTATATGACGCGTTGTCTCGTTCAAGTGTTTAAATTCGCTGCACTTCAGGCAGTACTTAATCTTCATTGCTCATACGCACCTTTTTTTGAATTGAAATACCCTTGTGCAGATAATGTCGTATTTAAACATATATATAAATACAGGGGGTAACAGTAACACTCAGTCGTCTCCACAATAAATTTATTAGGTCTTAAAAAATTGCCCATCATGTTTCGAGCGCAGAAGCATCAGCGGCTAGAAGAACATGTTAAATATATATAAGAGATAGATAACAGATAGATAATCTGCAAAAATCAATTTTAGTAAAGATATTCAAAAACAGCGATCGATCAAAGTTACCTTATAATGGATAAAAAAAAAGATTAAAATTAATTGTATCGAAAAGTAGTAGTCCATATGCACGCAGTGGAGTAGTGAGTGTAAGTGAAAGCAAAACTCAGAGTCAATCTCCACAAATATATATTAATAATAAGTTGTTATCTCCCTAACATGTTTTGGGTGTATTCAGACACCCATCTTCAGAGGCTGCAAGTTGTACAGTGTGTTAATTGAATACTTACAAAACTAAGGACATGGAAGCCTACCTTAACTAGATCACTAGTCTGCTGGCTGTCATTCTACAAGGGGGGACAGCTGAACCCAGATGTACTAAGGTGGTTTTTTTATTCTACACGGGGGAAAAAAACCTTGATCAAAAAACCCAGTTCTGGTTCTGAGGTGACAGGTTGCTCGGTTTTTTATTCTCGAAGGGGGAAAAAACTTAATCAAAACCCAGTGTTGATGTCAAAGAGATGAAGTTATTTGCTTGGTTTTTTATTCTTGAAGGGGGAAAAAACTTAATCAAAACCCAAAGAAGTTGAATGATGTAAAAGCTGCATGTTTATCTGTAATAAAAGAGCATGAGTAGAAGTAGGATGTCCTGAAAGGGTATATATGTAATGGGGGGGCGGCAGATAATTCAAAAGTCAAAAGATAAAAATAAAAAGGCAAGTTAAAGGGACAAAAACTGCATATCTTACCTGAAGGAGACCAAATAGACACGAAAGGGACGTCACACAACAAAAACCGCGGTGGACATTCACAAGTTGGACATTGAACAGATTAAAATAGGGGCGACTTTCCCTTTTGTCACTGTGGAAGTGTGACCGTGCGGGGCTTCATGGCTTGGGTGCGGCCGGACATGGAGTGGCCAAAATGGTTCCCAACCCACGCCAAGGGCAGGTTGCAGGAAACGGAAGTCTAGGGGGCAGCATCATATTGCCAAACCCGAAAAAACCAAAAAACCAAATCCCCCAGAAAACGGAAAAGGTCAAAACTCCCAGAGCCGGACATGACAGACAGCTGACAGGTGACAATACATGTGTGATCGGTCTACTCCATCAAAACAATACAGTGTAAACAAATAAAGTTAGGTTAAATTAGAACTTTAATTTTTGTCTTCATTTGTTAACTAACCATTTCATTATTTGTATAACCTATAATTAAGTCGTCGTATAATTAGTATTAAGTTCTAATTTAACCTAACTTTATTTGTTTACACTGTATTGTTTTGATGGAGTAGACCGATCACACATGTATTGTCACCTGTCAGCTGTCTGTCATGTCCAGCTCTGGGGGTTTTTGACCTTTTCCGTTCTCTGGGGGATTTGGTTTTTTGGTTTTTGCGGGTTTGGCAATATGATGCTGCCCCCTAGACTTCCGCTTCCTGCAACCTGCCCTTGGCGTGGGTTGGGAACCATTTTGGCCACTCCATGTCCGGCCGCACCCAAGCCATGAAGGTCACACTTCCATAGTGACAAAAGGGAAAGTTGCCCCTATTTTAATCTGTTCAATGTCCAACTTGTGAATGTCCACCGCGGTTTTTGTTGTGTGACGTCCCTTTCGTGTCTATTTGGTCTCCTTCAGGTAAGATATGCAGTTTTTGCCCCTTTAACTTGCCTTTTTATTTTATCTTTTGACTTTTGAATTATCTGCCGCCCCCCCATTACATATATACCCTTTCAGGACATCCTACTTCTACTCATGCTCTTTTATTACAGATAAACATGCAGCTTTTACATCATTCAACTTCTTTGGGTTTTGATTAAGTTTTTTCCCCCTTCAAGAATAAAAAACCAAGCAACTAACTTCATCTCTTTGACATCAACACTGGGTTTTGATTAAGTGTTTTTCCCCTTCGAGAATAAAAAACCGAACAACCTGTCACCTCAGAACCAGAACTGGGTTTTTTGTTCAAGGTTTTTTTTCCCCCGTGTAGAATAAAAAAACCACCTTAGTACATCTGGGTTCAGCTGTCCCCCCTTGTAGAATGACAGCCAGCAGACTAGTGATCTAGTTAAGGTAGGCTTTCATGTCCTTAGTTTTGTAAGTATTTAATTAACACACTGTACAACTTTCAGCCTCTGAAGATGGGTGTCTGAATACACCCGAAACATGTTAGGCAGATAACAACTTATTATTAATATATATTTGTGGAGATGGACTCGAAGTTTTGCTTTAACTTAAAATTAATTGGTTACATAAGTTATTATGACGGTGCAGTACATTGAAGAGAATTTTTTATGGGGCCCCTGAGAAGCAACCCTAAGTGTAGGGGAAAGTCGGCATGCTTTTAATTGCTTTCAAAACTTCCAACTTTCAAATTTTTTTGTGTCTTTTAAACAGCTGTTTAACAGGTACTATAGGACCTTGACTTTAACCTAGTTTTAAGTTCGTTTACCTTGCATTCGCCAATGAACAGGTGACTTGGGTTCAGATTAACAATTTCTGTCCGCTGTCGATCGGGGCTTACTTTTTGACATTCTGTCGTCTTCTTTGTCATTTTATTTCAGTAGGTGATCGGGGGGAACCCCGGTTTCTGTCGTTCTTTCCCATCGTGACCACCAAACAGTGAACAAATGAACCATATCGATACGTAAAAAGTTTAAAGTTTCGAAAGCAATTAAAAGCATGCCGACCTTCCCCTACACTTAGGGTTTTTCCTCAGAGGTCCCCTAAAAAAACTCTAATGTAACTAATTAATTTTAATCTCCATTATAAGGTAACCTTGATCGACCGCTGTTTTTGAATATCTTTACTAAAATTGATTTTTGCAGATTATTACATCTTTAGACCTAAAAACGCTTATGGGTTTGTAAAAAGTTTCCCTTAAAATTTTAAACACTTAACCCCAGGTCTGCTGTCCACTTTTAAGCTTCCTTTTGTATAATTCTTTAACATTCAAATGCAATTTTTTAAAAAGGTTTTAAGACCTAATCAATTTATTGTGAAGACGACTGAGTGTTACTGTTACCCTCTGTATCTGTACACCTCCACTGAGTGAGAATGGACTACTACTTCAATATACAGGGTGTCTCTAAAAGGTCTGTAAAAAATCCTATGACATATTCCTGACATTAAAATAAGCCGATTTGAAGCAACTTACCTTAGTCCGAAATTGCTCCGTCTTCGAGATACAAGGTGGTAAAGTTAAAAAATAAAAATCGATTTTTTTAAATTTAATGTACATTTTGTAACGTATTACTTTCAAATCTGGTACCTAGGGTTTTTTTGAGATGCGAAACTCGAATTTGGACACAATTTTACTGCGGCGGTTAGAGGGCGCTTTGCAGTGTACTTCTGATAGTTTTAAGTGACCGTAACTTTTTATCGGTGTAATTTTCTTATTTATTTTTTAAGGAAATGATGTTTTAAATATTTTAAAGCAAAAAAGGTACTCCTGCTAAAAACCGCTAATGTAAACCGTTGTCGAGATATTTCGGTTTTTAGTGTTCGATACTGTACCGAAATACTGTCACCTAAAATTTGTTTAAATTGTAAGTGTCTAAATTCGGGTTTCGCATGTCAAAAAACCTCTGGCTACCAGATTTGAAAGTAATATGCTACAAAATGTACAATAAATTTAAAAAAATAGATTTTTATTTTTTAACTTTATGTAATGGCCCAAAAATGCCTTCTTCCAATTTTGGGTCTTCAATTTCGGATGAAACATTTATTCAGGTTCCAAAAACATAGATAATTACTCAGCTAGGTACGGTTCGGTTCCAAAGACTTAGGTCTAGTTAGCAATTCTGGCTTTAACGTACCTGCTGGACATGTTGAGTTGCGTTGAAGTGACAGGGTTTAGGTCAAGCGGCTACGTGGTTTCTTTTCAAGAATTTTGAAGGGTTTTCCAAACACCTTAGTTTCACAGATCTTGCACACTTAAGAATTTTGGTAGTAATTTTGGTGGTAACTTATTTCGTACTACTGAACATAACTAGAACTTGACCCCGTTGGACTTTAACCGAATTTCCACACTTGTCTTCGGTTTAACGACGTTTCAGTTCTGACTGACTGTTTGGCAAAATGGTGGAAATATTTATACTATGAAATTTACGTCATTCTGGGAGCAGGAATGCGTCAGGTCAAAAGGTGGAATTTCAAAAACATGTCGTCGGGTGCAATAAATAATAACAATTTTTTCCTGCAGCTGCAGGCAATAAATCATTTTTGCTTGGGGTCAAAAAGGTGAGAATTTGTGGCGACAGTATGACTTAGAAAAATTATTTTTCTTATAAACACCTACCAATAGAAATATATCCCCGCTTCTGGATTAACGATGCTGGCCAATTAAATCTCTTAGAGGTTTGGCTTAGGATTTGAAGTCAGATTTTTCTTTCAAACTAGTCTTTCATTTAAGCGTTGTGTCTATCTGATCTCTAAACAAGTCAAACAATGTCTGCGCTGATAGGAAGCACGTTTTGACACGCACTACTAGCAGCTACGTATTTTATGGTTGACGCCACTCAATTTTGCTTCTTGGAATACTAAGAAATCGGATTTTCAGCATAAAATGCTATACATCTACTCACAGTTTTACGGGTTTGTTTATTTCCCTTCCCCCCAGTCGCCATCTGACATAGCCTCTAGCTCATGTGGTCCATTTGAAAAATTAATTCCATGTGTAATTGTAGCATTATAGCTATTTACGTACCAAGGGCGTTGGAGAAAACATAATGTCCTGAAGGCCGACACAGCCAGAGGGCCTATGGCCCGAGAGATAGGTTTCAGCCTGACGGACACTATACTTTCTCTTACGCCTGTAGTGCATACAATGTTTTATGTTTCATCTAATTCAGCAATAATTTACTGTTTTTGGCATTGAAAAGTAAGGTATACCTTTACCGGTAAACAACAGTTTAGTGTTTATTTTACTTGAATGATGTGACTTTGATAGTCCTGTCAGTCAGTGAAAATGGCAAAAGCTGGACGAAATTTTAGAAAATATAAAAGAAAATGCAGCAACAAGTAACCAAGAGTTATTATCTAAAAGTCAAGAGCATCCTATGATAGGAAATGCGTAGTTTTTATAGCATGGAAGATAATATGATATGGAAAATGTCATTGCTAATATTAACTTATTAATAACGCCCGCCTAAAATGCCCTCAGGTGGTTATGAACACTATAATCTACACCGTTTCCAAGGTCTTATTTGTTCATAATGTATAAGTGAAACATAAAGATATGTGGCGACTCATTTCGCACACGTCCACACAGATGGCACCATGCATCAAAAACTCTGCTAACATGCAGCCCACATTGTCTGTCACGATTTAACTACATATAGCAGTTATAAGTCATCTTCAATCGTGTGTATAAGGCACGGAGCTGTCAAGCCTTACTGACGAGTCAAACGACAGCTCCCGGGACAAAACACACGTTATCGGTCAATAGGCAACACGCCCCAGGCAAGTCCACATGACATCAATGTCATGCGCCATCCCTGTCATTCTGTCACACACTTCAACTCTATGGGAACAATACCCCATAGATATTTCAAAACACGTTTTGCTGCTGTTTATGAACTTGTCCAATTGCCTGGACACCAACCTGTAGCTCATATGTCTCAGCAGATGTCTGGTCTGCTTACAAGTGAAATGTACACCAAGTTACATATTAATCTTCTATAAAGTACATTTTAAAGTATATCTTCATTAATGAAGTCAAACTTTGCTTCCATCGGTGTTGACACTGTACGAGTTTTCGTCATTTTAAACTCTTTCAATATTCGTTTAATCATCTAGGTTTGACTGACTTTGAGACTGTTGCCTTTTACTGTAATTTTCATCCCTAAAAATGTCATCACTTCTCTAAGTTATTTTGGTATATCTTGTACATCTTGATCTGTTTGTACAGATCTCCTCGACTTGCTGCTTGCTCTGTTCCTGTTATTAAAGTATCATAGAGAAAAAACACTAAAACCAATCTTCCTTAGAGTACAAACAATAATCGTTTTTTTTTTATACGTTTAAATTTGATATTCCATTTAGGAGCATTTCTGAGTCCATATAATGTTTTATTTTATTTAAAATGTGACAAATTCTCTTCTAGACCTTCTGGTCTTTTAATAAATGTAATTTTGCCTAGATATCCATTTAAGAACAGTGCATAAATGAATTCAGCTCCTTCATGGAAAGTTTCCTGAAATCCTCTTACAACCAACCTTGCCTTGTAGGTGCCATAATCTTTAATTTTGAATTCCCATTTGGTATCTATTGAAACATATGATTTTGGTAACGTCGCTGGTGTTCAAGTCTGAAGTTGTTTGTGATCCAACACTCCAACCTCCGTGGCAATTTTCCATTCAGGAATTTTATACGCTTTTACAAATGTTGTTAGTTTTTTACCAGTTAAAGTCAGTAAAAATAAACAATATGCAGTATAAACGTCATAATCTGAAGGTAGCTTGGAGTTCTAATTTGTCGCCCTGTTCTTGACACATGTTATGTATTTTGTTCATCCGGTCCTGAGCTATTTGATGAATTGAATTGGAACGTATTGAACATGCTCTGGTATATCTTCTGTAATCTCAACTGTTACATTTTCAACATTGCTAATGGTCCGGATTCCATGATTACTCGGTTATCGACACTCCAAAGTTCTACTTACAGGCCTGAAGATGATTTATTGGTGGTTTTTATCAACAACATTCATGTTAGAAACCACGCTTGCTTGAAAAACAGCTGGAAATTAAATTTGTATCAAAAAGGATACTGATTTGAGGTTATGGTGCGACTTACGATAATTTTGCAGATTTATCCCCACTAGCTTCTAATAAAGTATCTTTATCAGTTTTCCGTTTCATTTTCTTTGCTTTATGTGGGTAAATAGTTACTAGAAAAATAATTACTAAATTAACAAGTTTGGCAAAGAGATCAAATTACATTTCTTTGTTTATGATTCTAAAATTTGGCAGCGAAAAAATTTATTTACGAGATACAGTTACCGAACGGCGTCAAACAACAACGGACATTAAAATTCTCAAGTTATCCTTAAAGGGCTGGTTTCATATGAATTAGTAGTATATACAATTGCCTCTACTGCTGCATTGACTGAACCATTGTTCGGGTTTTTGATGTGGATTACCATTATCTCTGTTTCCAGAAGACCTCTTGTAAATCCTATTTGATAATAGTGTAATATACCTTCAGCCTTCAATAGACTTCAGCCCCTCTGGAAATGGTTAACTGTAAGTTACCTTGATTTTCATCCTTTGAAGTTTTGGGCCATTGAGCTTGAAAGTGATTTAAGCTTCTACACTTATAGCATCTTCAACCAAAAGTTGCATTAAACACTACTTCATTTGAATCACTAACTTTAGATTTTAACTTCAACTCCTCATTTAACAATCGTGCTTTCACAACATCCATTGTGTTGACTGTAATTATTTTTAAAGCTGTTACTACTGTATTATACTTGCTTGATAATGACATAAGGTAGAAACAATCACGACCACTTTTATTCAATATAGATCCTTTAGATCTCTTATAATGATATCAAATTTTAGAAAATGATCATCCAAATTATAATGTGGGTTTTATTGAAGATCTAGCAACTTTCGCCACAAGGACAACTTTGTAAATGAACTAGTTCTTACAAAAAGATTCTTTAATGCATTGAGCTGTTTTCTGGCTGTTTGATAATCTTATTATTATATTTAATTGTTTATCAGAAAGTCCTTGCACAATAATCGCCTGTGCATTGGCATCATCTTCTCTTTTAAATCTCTCCCTGGCTTCATTGGTAGCTCCAGAAATATCTTCATTTTGAACTTCAGCACACAATTTTCGCTTTAGCAATGTTATTATTCTGATCCTCCAATTATTGAAATTGGTTGCCTCTAATATGGATACATTTATTAACGCTGCCTTTTTCTAGTACATACGTTGGTTTTCAAGGCGATTTTTTTTTTGGAAAATTGGTCCACATTGTTGGTACTTAAACTATGAAGCAAAGTTAACTTTTTTAACTGTAGGTTTGAACTGGGCCAATAACCTGTTATGGTTTACATTTAATAAGCGTAACCTCAGTTCAATTAAACAATACTTTATAGGCAGCAATGAACTAATTATGTTAATAAAATACTAAAAATAAATTTTGATGAAACAAAAACTTAACCTATTTTGTAGCGCTTTTGACACCTAGATAGTGTGTTCCTCATTTGCACTAAACTATATTTAACAAAAACTACATTTTTTACAATGTATAGATTAGCACGTCGTTTGTGTATGTGTTGGGTTATTTTAATATACAATCATGCTATTCCAAAATTAGTTTTCAGCAATATAAAAGCTTACTTTTCTTCTTTAGTTTATCATTGATTAATTATTTAATAAGACGACTGTATTTTTTGGGAGGACTTTTTGTTCACATTATATTTTACCCTCTTACAGATAGATTTTTCCAATCATTGTAAACAAAGCTTTATTCTAGTAAGCCCTTGAGCTAATGTTTAGTCATGTTTGAATGTTTCATTATTTTCTACTTTAGAATAGAGTAATAAGCTTCATATAATTTAAAATTTTTTAGGGTCAATGTGTTTTAGTAGCCTGGGTTGGAGAACAAATATCTGAAGAAGGAGAACGTACTACAAAAATCTGCTATCAACTGCTAAATAGTTTACCCACGTTACCAACTGAACATTCTCAACTAGTAGAGAAGCAACTGAATATTCTTTTGGATCAAAGCAGATACGGCAGGGTTAGATTGCATGCTGGAAACTTTTTCAAAATGGATTTTGGAATTTTAGGCTCTATAGCAGCAACCGTGGCCACCTACTCTATTGTTATTATACAGATTTTGCTTAAAGGGCAAATTTAATATTGAAACTAAATTTTCACATAACTTTCCGGTAAAATAGTTCTTGTAATATTGAAGTATAATAAGGAATAAAATTAAAAAGCCAAAGCAGCATACCAATTGAGATGTCAGTCGCATATGCATTCAAGCGGATGGTCGACATTTTGACAATCTTTCAAAGAAATTAAGTTTTAAAAAAAATCCGTGTTTTTATGGCGTTTAATAAAACATTTATTTTTATCTTGTCACACTTGTAGTACGGAAATAAGGCGCGCCCGAATAAGACATGCACAAACGTTCATTTTGGCGAGACTTACTAACCTTCCAATTTTGGCACAATAGTTTCGGATCACCCTGTATAGTAGGAAATAAGGATTCTGTTCGAGTTGTATACGATATTATACGATATTTTTTCTACGTCTATTATAGAAAATCGAAACTAAAAACGGAATAAATGGTATGTGACAATCAATCAAAATTAGTCGAATGTGCCAAAATTGTGTTCTCCTCTAAGTGAAAGGTGATCGTACGTAACGCACCTTTTTCACATGGGGATCCTTCTCACCATAGCAAATAATCATTTTCTAGGGGTTAGACTCGTAGAAAACGGAAAAAAATCAAGAAATAAAAATTAAGAAACACTGTTAGAAAATAGTCTATCTTACTTGATTGATTTTATTCAAATAATGATGACGTTACACCAACCAACTTTTCAATTGAGCTATCTACATGAGCTGTTCTATTCTAGGTTTAGGTATTAACATTATAATTGTGTTCTTTTTTCCACACACTCAATTGTTCCAAATAAAACTTTGTACACTGAACGTTTGTATTAATTATGTATTCACAGTTCAAGGTACCGTATCCTACATTTTCTTCAAGTGAAAAGCTTAGGTGCAATAGGTGGCCAAGAAAACTGGTCTTACCACATAAACAGTGATTGTTCCACAGATTGAGTGTGAACCTTTCACCATACAAGCTATGCTAAAAACTACTTTGTCTTACTAACCTAAGGTTTGTTTGGATAATAGTGGAGTTCCAAATTAGCAAAGGTAGGTGAAATTTAGTGATTGAAAGTCTCTAAAGAAAAACAACTTGCTTCTAATTCAATACACCATTTCACAGGACATACCTTTACTAATCAAATGTGAACTCGAGTATCCTTGTAGGTGAATGATATTCAAGTTAACTAATAGAGCTAATTAAATATCAGTACTCACCTTACCCTGTAGAACTAGGAAAAAAACATTGATAATCAAGTATAAAAAATGCCTTTTTATTAACATCTTACAATGTAAAACCACTTAAACAATATGGTGTGTTGATAACACTACAAAACAGAAGGATACAATAAAACTAGCAGTCACATAGGTCACTAAATTGCATCATTTTTGAGGAAAGTATTTGCCCTCTTTTGTGGTCCCTGTATAGTAAAGCAACTTATCTTCAAACATCTGCAGGCCTTCCTAGTCCATTGTTTTTATCACTTTAAATCGTTTAGTAGTGCTATGAGGAGGCTTGAGATAGGTGATTTGGTCATCCTCATTAAATATTTGCAAGCAAAACCAGTGTTTTCTTAAAGAATTTTGCTACAAAGTAAATAAGTTGAGTAGAGACATTGAATGACGTTATAAACGCAACTTACCAGATTTTTGGGCAGTGGCTACTGATACAGTATTTTTATCACGCTTTATTTGTATTTTCTTAGCATTATGTGGGTAGTAACTCAAAATTATTACTAAATAAACTTGTTTTGAATGTTTTGATTACAGAATGACTGACACCGATTTGTTATGATTTTGAAAGGTTCGTAGCACGGCCGGATATGAACTTTCCTTAACGACCGCTTGGCCCGAGATTTAAAATTTCCGAATTTTAGATCCGTTTTTCATCTTAATGGTCAAATCTACGGTATTGAAAAAATTACGAGTCGAAAATGAGTCTACAACTTTTATCTAAAGCGTTTTTCCATTAAATGAACCGTACAGGCAAAAAAAAATCAAAACCATTTTCCCATGTTAATCTCCTATGTCCAGGGTGCTCTTGGACACCTGGTATACTGTATATAATTAGGCCAGATGATAATGGATTTAGATTATCAAACCAGATAGCACACACGTGCCACAGAGGTTAAAATTTAAATTACTAAAATTTAAACAGGTCAGGTCACTCTTATTGCTGCAGTGGTAAAAGGGACCGATATTACAAAGTGGGGTGATTAAATAGGCCACATGGCACCTGACACAAAGAAACACGACCACAAACCGACGCTTTCCCGACAAAAATCGAAAACTAATCACGTGACTACGGTACCTGATAACTTATCAGGTGCGCCACCCACACTAACAATAAAATGTGCACAAAGTGTAAACTATTAAACGATCGGAATCAGCCTGCTAGTGTAACTAGGCCCATGGACATTAAAAATACAAACTAAACGAGTTACGGATGAACACTCTATTTCATACGTAACAACTGTTGGTTGTGTCTGTTTAAAATACGGTGCTTGTACGGCGGTACGGTACGGTTATGTAAAACTGGCTACTCGACGCCGGAGTTTAGTTTTTGAGTTTTTTTTTTTCGACAAACCCAAAATGGCCCACTTACGTGACCGGCAGTGTTCCCGTCACTCGACCTAATCTCTATATGTCACAGTTAAAAGCGCGAATAGACTAAGAACAACACAACGAGCAATCGAAAGAACTATGTTGGGGGTAAACCTAAGGGATCATATACAGAACGAAGAAATTAGAAAAAGAATAAAAGTCGACGATGTTAAAGAGCACATCGCACGTCAGAAATGGCGTTGGGTGGGGCATGTGGCACGACAAGACAATGACAGATGGACAAGACGTATAGTACAGTGGCGTCCAAGGCAACATAAAAAAAGTGCTGGTCGTCCACAGAAACGATAGATCGACGATATAAAAGAAATAGCGGGAAGAAAATGGCACCAAATGGCAATGAACCAAACCGAATGGAAGCAGCAAGGGGAGACCTATGTCCAGCAGTGAATGCATAAGGGCTGCTGAAAGAAGAAGAGAGCTGTCGCAACGTACAGACAATTTGACTACTAAACGAAAAACAAATAATTTTAATCAACTTTTTAATCAAATGAACACAGAAACCGAACTAAACACAGGACACTTATCACATACAGATTATTAAAATAAATATAAATGATTAGGAATGTTCCAATCACAAAATTAATTTGGCAAGTAAGAGACATTTGACAACATTGCAGCAAAATTTTGGTCTACTTGACGTTTTGTAGGTTTACTGTTTTTGTCCGGCGCAAGCAATTATCTATGTTTCTCTGTCAGTTACACGGTTTTCCTATGGCCAACCTTAGATTTACCACATTTGTATATAGTTTTAAGTATCTAGTTACGACAAGAGCGCGCATAAGGTCGTAGCTACAAAAACTTGTTGTTCTATCGATATTTTCAAAAACAAATAAATATTTTTGGATATTCCATTGGAAGTGTAAAATCCTAAAATGATTTTCTCATTTATTATGTAAAATTTAAACCAAACATAAAAAAAAACATTTTGAAATGGGCGGTGAGATGTACAAATTTTTGTTTTGATTTGCACAACACATGCGAAGATTTTCCTATGTTGACAAAACCGCTCTCTATCCTTGCGATCTGCGAATGTTAAACTATTTTACTTAATTTATTTTGTTTCCTACAACGCAAAGTTATCACCAAATAGGCTGCCGCAATTCTTTTTAACGAACTGGCCTAATAAAGTGAAGGTGCTTCTGTGGAATTGGTTTGGACGCATACTACAAGTGCAAACGACAAAGAGCTTGCGATACTGAAATGTCCAGTGTCGCATGCGCCTTTTGGCTACTTGTGTGGCATGTGGCATGCGGTATGTTGTTCAGTGTTGCCTCAGTCGAATTGCGCTTTCAGGAATCTTTTATGTCGTTGGTCTGATACCGACGACCATTTTATCTTAGACAATAAGTCAGATGCTTAAAACTCTTTGAAGTAATGTCACCTGTCGTGATATGTATTAATAAATATGCCCAATGCAATATGCAAAACGCATATTTATAAGGTTTTGCTTTAAGAGTTATTGTAAATAAACGGTCAATGTTGTCGTTTCAGTTTAGGACGACGGTTAATGAACTTATAGATTAGATAAGATTAGACTGAATCTGTTTTGTTTTAGTAGTGTTTACCTACTTAAGCAAATGTGCATTTAAATTTGTACAAAAAATTGTCTTGGCATAATTTAAAATAGTATGGTTCCCACTTTTTTTAAAAATTATATTAAAGTTTTTGGTTAATTTCAACTTCAAAAATTAGAACGCGATTGTTTACTCAGGTAGAAAGTGTTTAACATCTGTAGAGAAATTACAAAGTTTATATTTATTGTTTTAACTTTACCTAGAGATAGAAATTAAACTTTTCACCGAGGTTCCCATCTATTTTATTTTTAACCATTTATCAGAGTCTTATCCAGTGGAAATATTGATCGCTAATATGTTTCTAACAATCAGGTAATATAGGTACGAGTAGTTATGACTTCAACTATAATAAACGACTAGTGATTTGTTTACAATTTTAACCAAATCATTATTGTGTCTTTAATAGTTTGGACTAAAATATTTCTTATAGTACTTTTAACATAGAGATTTCTGAAGATGCACTTATTACTTGTACCCCATCTGAACTGAAAGCTGTTGCGGAAGAAAGTCTCATATCTGTAAAAAGTAATCCCAGATACGAAAAGTTAAGAAAATAATGTTAACTAAATCAAAAAAGTACTCACTTTCCACCCGGGTGGTAAGTGAAAGCAGGTAAATTTTATCTTTCCACTTGGTTTACATATAAGAAATAACGCGGTTGAAAATAAAATAAATTGCAGTATAACACTGGTATATTATTATGCAATATACTTGAGAAACTGCAAGCTGCAATTTACTGCTATTAAGTATTTCAAATCCAAAATTAAATTCACGTGATCATTTAACTTGATTTCCTTTCAAATGTTGATTCAAAGCACATCACGTGACTTATGGAAAACTATTAATAATTTTTGTATTTGAAAAGTTTTCTAATTGTGTGACTCTCGAATAGTTTGAGATTCAACTACTCAAACAGTCACTGACCATGTTCATGGTCATGTTACCTAACACTTTTAACACGAATACCATACAAAATGTTTAACAAACGCATTAAAAATTTCCACGATTCTTTGTATTTGCATTTGTCAATAATAATTAAATAACGACCCACGCGGTCTGAAGGCTGTCATCCGTTTTTAAAAGCTTTTTGTGAATATAATTTTTAATACGTATTAATATCAATTTTGTCGCATAAATGAATGAAAAAAGTGCCATGGAACAAATTAATAAGACTTCAAGAAAGGCCACGTTGAGTTCCCAAAGAAGTCTGGACAATGATAGGAAATAGCAGTTAATTATTTGTTTTACACACCATGATTTACATGAGTGGGACGAACATTAATGAATTTGAGAATTTTATTAATCATGATATTAGTAAATTATACGAATGGCTTTGTAAGAATAGTTCAAGTGTGAATGTAAAAAACTCAAATTATTGTATCTTTGGTAAAAAAGCTTAATTTCTAAAATTGATGTAAATAATGTATCTATTAACATAGGAGGCGAAAAAGTGACTGTTACTGTATAATAGTATAGCGGCTCCGCATTTGGAGTATTGTAGCACACTGTTCTACAATATGCCAAAATATACAGGGTAATTCAAATTCGACCCTCACCATTGGGATCTCGGAAACCATAAAAGATACGAGAAAGTTTAAATTGGGGCAAAGTTGCGCAATGTAAAGCTCAACCAAATGCAGTTTTAAAAATTTCGATTTTCCGAGTACTTCCGAAGATATCCGAAAAAAACTGAAAATTTGATTTTTTGTTTTTATTTATTTCTAATCTTATTTGAAGAGATATTCCAAAACTAAAAGCACATTTTCATTGCCACTTTTTCTCAGCTATTCGATGATGGATTCAAATTTGCCACACGACGTTTCGTTTTTTGGCAGCCATCATCAACTTTCTTTTTTCTTATGGACGCCATATTGGCTTTTTAGCCCACCAAATAGTACGTTTTATTCTGATTTTAGTGATGTATAATAACTTATGATTTGCTTCATAAATAACAAAATAATTCAATAAAAACTATTTTTACTTTAGTTATTGGCTTTGAGTTAATGGGCCGTTTTATAAAATGTCATTATTTGACAGTACTTGTCAAACACGATAATTCGGACGATCATTAGAGCTTTTAGAGATTTTACCTTAGTTAGCTTTGAGTTAATGAGAAGTTTTATGAAGATTACTTGGTAGTACTTGTCACACGCAATTGGCCTGAACATACTTAGTCACAAAGGTGTACACGTGACTTAAACCGGTTTATTGGCTACGCTCGTGGAATTAGTTCCTCTTTTCGTGAATAAAAAATAATTTAAGTCACTTGCTGTATAAATAACTATTAAATCACTCTGAATGACATTCGCCTATTTACAGATGTAAACAAACAAACATCAATGTTACATCTACGGGGCACGGTGCAAATTTAATAGAACTGTAATTTTAGTTTTTTTTTTTTTAATATAAGAAGTCGAAATTTAATAAAATACTGTATAAGACACGTGACTTAAACCGGTTTATTCACTCGAATAAATATGAATGAATAAAAAATGATTTAAGTCACTTGCTGTATAAATAACTATAAACTTGCACTTAACATTATAAAAAATTGAAATTTGGCAAAAAATTAAGTTCCTAAAATGATGATCTTTCTCTTGGAAACATAAATAAGCCTTTTAAGTTAGAGATAATGCTAACAAATCTCTTTTTCTGATTAACCTAAATAGTTCAGCAAATGCTTGTATAATAATAATATTTTCTGTTGGGATTTCTTTTCTAGGTACATTTTTAACTATGACTGACTCGCTCTAATGATCGTCCGAATTATCGTGTTTGACAAGTACTGTCAAATAATGACATTTTTTAAAACGGCCCATTAACTCAAAGCCAATAACTAAAGTAAAAATAGTTTTTATTGAATTATTTTGTTATTTATGAGTTATTATACATCACTAAAATCAGAATAAAACGTACTATTTGGTGGGCTAAAAATCCAATATGGCGCCCATAAGAAAAAAGAAAGTTGATGATGACTGACAGAAAACGAAACGTCGTGGGGCAAATTTGAATCCATCATCGAATAGCTAGGAAAAAGTGGCAATGAAAAGATGCTTTTAGTTTTGGGATATCTCTTCAAATAAGGTTAGAAATAAATAAAAACAAAAAATCAAATTTTCAGTATTTTTCGGATATCTTCGGAAGTACTCGGAAAATCAAAATTTTTAAAACAGCATTTGGTTGAGCTTTAAATTGCGCAACTTTGCCCCAATTTAAACTTTCTCGTATTTCTTATGGTTTCTGAGATCCCAATGGTGAGGGTCGAATTTGAATTACCCTGTATACTGCATGATGTTCAAACTGTACAGAATAGAGCTATGCGGATAATTCTCAGGTGTAATCGCTATACACCAATCCAAACATTGTTGAATGTCTTAAATATTTTATCTGTTAAACAAAAAGTCGTATATAATTCCTTTGCATTTGTCTATAAAGTAAAAAATAAATTAGTACCGTCTTATATATGTGATAAAATAAAAAAATTTGCTGATTTACATAGTTACAATACTATAAATAATTTTGATTTTGTTACATTTTATGTAGGGGTCTGTTCGAGTTTAACCGTTTACCAAAGGAAATAAAAATGTGTGAGTCTCTTAATAAGTTTAAAAAATGTATGCGAGACTATGTGATTCTAAAATATTAGTACAGAATTTTATATATAAGTTATTTTATTTGTTCTAATTTTTAAGTATACCTTTTAGTTACATATTTTGTTGTAAACTGATTATTGTTTATTGTATATAGCTTTGGGCTAAATAAACTATATTATTATTATTATTATTATAAATGTAAAAAATGCAAGGTAAATTAATAGTATTAGCCGGGACTACCCAGTTTAGTCTTAGTCATAGTCGTAATAACACATAGTAAACTAAAAAGTTGAGGTTACTTGTTCACTATGTGTTGTTATGGACAAAAACTAAGTTTTATGATAACAAGGACCATTTAGAACTTTAGTAAACCCTGCTTTAATCAGTATGTTTTTTTTAAATACTATTGACTTAAGCCTTACTCTAAAGACTTTTAGGATGAGCAGTTTTGTAGCTGATAAGTTTTAAGAAGAATAGTGAATTCAACCAACAAAAAAGTATTGTATGTGTATAATAATTATTTACCACTATTTTTTTGTGATTTTGCTTTTAGATACAGCCCCTCTAATACCAAACTTCAAAGAAAATACAATATTTGACGGATTTTTTCGACACTCGGAAGTACCGAGGGTCGAAAGGTCGTCACGAGTTGTCGGCTAGAGGAGACCAGGTCTGGGAGTTTTTTGATTGGTGGAACCAGTGTTTGGACTGCTATAAGAAGGAATTTATACCCTAGAGAGGGGTTCATTCCAGTCAGTCCAGTTTTGCGGTGCACCACGTCGGAAACCGAACCGCAAATGTCTATTAGACATGTCTGCAACTCTCAAGTAAAGTTATTTGTGAACGCGCTCCAAGGGACAAGCTTCTCTCCAAGATTCTGTCTTCATTAGAGGTGTAAGTATGACAATTGTACTTTTATATTGTGTATTAATTTACGCCTGTTTGATTATGATCTTATTGAAAATTAGCAATGTCGCGCGCATCTGACGCTAACTTTGGCATCGAACGAGCACGTTTGAGGACGCCGCCGCCATTTATGTGCTCCTTGCACATTTCAGCCGACGCCACTGGAAGCCCCCGCGGCTCCAGCACTATATTCGACACCGTTTTGAAAGCGCCGAAGGCCGGCGTGTTCCTGTAGTTTTGACAGAGTGGTTCGTTGATGTCTCCATCAAGTCCAGGAAGTGGATGTGGTTGTTCACGCTCATTGCGGGGGTTTTCATTTAAAGGAAGATCATTTAGGGAATTATTATAAAGGAATTCAGAAGACTTGAATCTTTGGTTTGTTGACCTTGACATCTTGATAAAATAAATATGTAATTATCTTCAAGAAAGAGTCCAGGTAAGTTTCTGTCAATTTTATCTTATTAATAGGAAAATAAATTGTGTTTGAATTTATTTAACACTTTACTTTAAGGTTGAATCCACAAGATAAAAGCTGCAAAATTTTCAAAGTTCAAAAGAAATGGGCTTGGCTCAGTGAAGCATCGGATCCTCCAAGGTCATCCTATCTCGCAATCCCATCATAGCCGAAAAGCTCATTACGTGTAAGTCTTTTATTGTAAATAGAAACAAAAAGAAATTTAATAAAATTTATGAATTACTTTATTCATTAAACTAAACGAAACCTTAAAACTTATTCTTATACTTTTATTACGAACAAGAATTGTTATAAATGTAAAACGCAAGCTTATTTTAAAACCAGAAAAAAAAACTAAATTGTTTTTTGAGAAAAGAGATACAGAAACTAACCTATTGGCCTTTTTATGTTTCAAATTTAATGCATCTAATTTCAATTAAAATGAACACATAGAATTAAATCAGCTTGGATTAGAGTCAGATATGCCAGACTGCTTTTAAAGATGCAGACAAACTTAATTAGAATAAGGAAACAAAAAATGGTTTAGGAATGAACTGGTGAAGATACAGAACCACTCTCTTAACGGTAATGCCTCCTTCCAGTGACTAACACACCCCTTAAGCCACTAACTAAACTTTCTCCTACCAAACAAAAAGACACAGGAACAAACACAGGAATTATCTGGTAACAACTCGGAGATGAAACTACTCAAATGAGGTTTGTTAGCCTAGAAACGACAAGTCATACATGCATTGCCTTTGTTTAACTGGGTTTTAATGTAATTCCCTTAATAAGAAAAACTGAAATATAAATAAATACAGTTCGTGAATCGTACTCGTCGGATTCAACCACTAAGACTCAAAGTAATTAATCTAAACTGCTGTAAACTCAAGTATCACGACGATTACGTTTCTCAAACGACTAATCTAAATAATACATCACCCAAGCCAAACCCTTTGGCTTGTTGCAGATGCTACCGATCAACCGATCACACACGAACGGAAAAGAAACACACGATTTTCGATTATTCCGGAGGAAAATCAATTTTAAACACGTCGAAACTCGAATAATGCAGTTATGATAATGCATAATATGAGTTGTTAGGTTAAGGTACTTATTTAATAGAACTTGATGGTAGAGTTAACTGTGTATTATTTTCACGCTGAAACGAGATCCCAGGCAAATAAGTTGAATTAAATTCAACACGTCACGCTAGTCGTGACAATATGTTTGTCAATTTGTCAAGAAACTGACAAACTGTCTTTAGACAGTGTGACTTTTACTGATGGCATTTTTCCCTCCTAGAGAATAAAATACTTTCAGTCTCTCTGGTGGCACGTTCTCTCCCTAGGGAGTGAAAGTGATATTTTCATCTCTCAAATGAGGGAGAAAAATTTTATTTTCTATAGGGGTTGTAGAAAAAATAAATTTTTACATTTACATTTACACAGCTAACCTTATTGCACATAATATACATATATTTAACAAATATCTAAAACACTTAGAGTTCAAACTAATATACTAAAATTAAAATGAATTCAAGTAATAAAACTCTACTGGTGATTGAACAAAATGTATTTGTTCAATTCTCGCCTTATATATTTGTACCTTGTACTTGTTCAGTGTATCTTTTATTTATATTGGCAATTCTAATTTTAACACAGGGTGTCCCACGACGAAAGACATCGATTGATATTGGAAAAAGTATAAATAGGAGAGTTTTGAAAATTTGGCAAAATACTGATGTGGGCATGCCCAATCTAACTAAAATATTTTCAAGATGGTTGCACTTCCGTTTATACCAGAAATCGATCACAACTTTCTTATTTTAAATAGAACACCCTAAATATATTTATAACATATTTGGATTCCTCACAAAATTCACCAACTTTTGTATACAATGCCCTATGCCTATCTCTAGCCGTTTTCGAAATATTTGATGTTTTTCCAAAAAAGTGACAAATTGAAGTCCATGGTGATTAAATGTTGCCCGACTGACTATTTTCTTATTAGCAGCAGATAAGGATGCGTACGTCATTGGCGATTCAAACAAGTAATGGTTAACTTGTGACCCATTTGAAATGGTAACTTCTTTAGCAATAAATTCTGGACCTTGTACCCCGTTTAAGGTAAAACCTTGAATATCAACAGCAAACACTTTCATTTTTTTTTTGGAGAGATAGCTCCATATTTTCGGTCTACTGTCGGAGAAATACTGAAAAATGATCAAAAAAGTGATTCCCAATTTCATACATGTTCTGACCAGGGTCACTACGTAGTAATTTTCATGCTTATTTTTCATGTAATTAGGTATTTAGCTGCAAAAATATATTCAAATACAACAAATCATGGTTTTGTTAATGTCCTATCAGCCCATATTTTAACGCTGCACTTTTCCACTATCAATGCATGACTGTTGTTTTTCGCTTATTTTTCATGTATCTGACCACAAAAATATATTCAAAAGTAACAAAAATATGTTTTGGTAATGTCCTATCTTCCCTTCCTTTGGTCACAACTGCATATAAAAGCATAAGCGAAAGCGGTAGTAAAAATAAACAGAGTTTTTCTTCCAAGTCAGTTTAAAAGCAGCAGCGAAGATACAACAAAAAACAATGTCTAAGTCACCTGCCATTAGTGATTGTGCTGAAGCCCTCGACGAGTTGTGCAACATTGTTACACCACCAGAAATCCAGCCAGACGAAGTGATTGAAGAAGAAAACCAAAGTAATGACGACAGCGCCTTAGAAGACGAAATAGGAGAAGATGTCGTAAGTGAGACGTATAGCTGTTGCACTTATAATCCAAATATTGACGTGACATTAAGAATAAAGGAAGTGAATGATTTCTATGAAGCTCCAGTTGACAAGCGTGTCCAAAATATTACTGGAGTTGTTAAGCAACGCGATATGGATTGGTGGTTATGGAATCGTGCTGTACAACACCATGAATCAATAGTGTTTTGTAATTTCCATTATGTTCTTGAGATAAGATCTATAAATTTAATTATGAATATTTGCCTTGAATGTCATGAAGGTTTTGTTGATGAGTTTTACAAAAAAGTTGCTTATCACTACAATCTTTTCATCTTTTTTGCTAGTGCATGAACATGACTTTTTTCATATGAATTGCGATGTGTGTTGTAAAGCTACAAACGCTTATAATTTAAATTTTTCTTGTTATTGGGGCAACAATATACATAAACGTATAGAAATGATAAAATTATGTGGAGCACGAGATAGATATAATATTTGGACCTGCATTTAATAAAGCTGTGGGTAAATGGACTTTAGGAAAGTCAGATCTCAGTTTTAACGATAATGGTGATATAATAGTAAACGATACACTTTACAATTTGTTGTTTTAGAAAGATCCAAGTGATTTTTCAACCAGCGACCATGAGAATTATAAAATTTTTTTAAATCTGACTAATTTATATAGAACAGACTTTCTACCTGGTGGGAAAATAAAGGGGAGTTCATCTGCTAAATATAAGAATCTTGTTCGTAATTATCTATTACCTGCTCCCACACCTCAGAAAAAAGGTGGTGAAGTGAAAATGATTTATAATACAAATCCAGTTGACTATGTATGGTGATATGATGTCAATGAACTAGTTGACCGATACGACTGTTATATTCATCGAAAGGGGCCGGCAATACTTCCCATGATAATGAAATCGCATCAATAATTGAGGAACTTAAAGAAGCAAATATTATTTATTAAAGTAGGTAACGTCTCATTATGAAAATGAGTCTTGATAAGTTCGGACGTCACTCCAGAAAACAAGCTGCAACAAGCTACACCAAATCAGTGTTACCCCATACACCTGAAGGAGATATTGATGCAGAAAATTTGAGAATTTGTAATTTAAAACCACCTATAGACGAAAATGATGCAACTACTAAGGAATATGTAAATAATTTATTGTCAACTAGTATAGAACATATAAGAAATGATGTAACTACTAAGGAATATGTAAATAATTTATTGTCAACTCGAATGGAAGAGATAAATAATGAAGCTGTTAAAATGCATGATCTACTTAAGCAACATGAAACTAAGTTAAAAGATCTTCAAAAACAGTACAAGCTCTGGTGCTATAAAGACGACACCTGCACCCCTAATAATGTCTAAAGAAAAAATTCAGCTTATTAAAGAGTTACATAAACCCATTCGAAAAAAGTTTACTAGACGACGTACTATTATTAAGGGTTTGAATGATCTGTGGCAAGCTGACCTTGCTCAAATGGATATGCATGTTAGAGAAAATAAACAATTCAAATATTTCCTTGTTGTCATTGATTGTTTCTCAAAGTACGTTTGAACTGAACCTTTGAAGACAAAATCGGGTGAAGAAGTAACTGCTGCATTTGCTAAGATACTACAACGGGCTAAGACTGGACCAAAAAATCTTCATACGGATCATGGAAAAGAATTCTATAACCACAGGTTTCAAAATCTCATGCAAAAATGGAATATGAATCATTATAGTACCTTCAGTCACACCAAGGCCGCTAGAGCGGAACGCTGTATCAGAACGCTTAAGGAAACTCTTTAAGTCACAAATGGATTGGTATACAGTGCGTTTTTTTTAACGCGCAACATAGGATTTCACGTGTTAAATATTTAAGCCCATGTTAGACCATGTTATTTTGGAACTACAGGTGTAAAACTTGACAAGTATGTCTTTAGTACCCTGAAGCTTAAGTACAACCACCAATTCGGTCTAAAAAGTGTTTACAAACTAGCAAAAAGTCATCTTCTTTCGAAAAGATTTAGACTCCCTGTATGTATGGTAGGTGTTGTTTTTGATACTGACAGGGCAGATAGCAGGTAAACATACATACAGGGAATATGGAAAGATAAAATATGTTCCAAAAAAGATGACTTTTTGCTAATTTGTAAACACTTTTTAGATCGAATTGGTGGTCTTACTTAAGCTTCATGGTACTGAAGACACATCTTCCAAGTTTTATACCTGTAGTTCCAAAATAACATGGTCCAACATAAGCTTAAAAATTTAACACGTAAAATCCTATGTTGCGCCTTAAAAAAAACGCACTGTATTAGCAGACATTGTGAAAAACTACAATGAAACCATACACTCAACTACAAAAATGAAGCACGTTAATGTTAATAAGAAAAATGAAAAAAAATTGTTGTCTACAGCATATAATAATATTAAAATGGTCTTGTTTTTTCAGATTTTTTTTGACAAAAATCCATATTAAGTGTTTAACTATGTATTTATCACAAACATGTACCTATTGGTAGTCCAATGTACAGTAATATTTACCTATTGTTACGATTTTCCCGTGGGTTTACACAAAGTCAGATTAACGCTTCGCGATTTGCATCGAAAATTAAAGATTCTTCCAGGTGTGGCGCTTCCTAACTGTGGCCTACTTTAACACTGCGCCCGGCCAGATATTGCGGCGCATCGGTTTCATCCCGAATCGAGTGCTCGTTCAGAAGTATCGAGCATAGTAGGCCCAAACCGTAACACTATTTATCTAAAAAAACATGAAAATACAACAATTTTATTATTAACTAGAAATGCTACTATTACATTGTACGACACAAACTTTGAAAATTCCTTACCTCTATCTTTTTGAAACAGAAGTTTATAGGGACCCTCTAACATATAATTTGTGTTTGCCACAAAACACTCACAATAGGATTCGTCACATTAGATGATTTTTGCCATTGGTCTCACAACAAAACCTGCTATGTATCCTACCACATTTTCAGTAATTTCATGTAAACTGATAAAGTATGGCAACAAGTTGAAGTCGCCCTCTGTTGTTACATCACCAAGATCGATATTATATTTTTTACAAAGTGTAACATCTAGAGTAGTTAATTCTTTTGTTCCAATTTTAGATGTGCTCGAAATATGTAAAACTGTAGTGTCATCTATAAGCCTACAATTCCCACCAGCTCCTGATACTCTGCTATGCAATAGTAACCTCTTAAAGGTTCTACCAAATTGCAAAGCAGAGGGATTGTTATTCCATCCATTACGACTTCTGTAATATTTTGAAACAGTAACTTAAAATCAAAATACAAACCAACAAAATGACCTAACTGACTGAACAAAAGAATGTTTCTAAATGATCCCGGCTCACTTTAAAAGTTAAAAGGTAGCTTAATTTATTACTTCAAACATAGTCATCAAAATGTTCCGCAAACAGAATAAGAAGTAATTGCCAAACCAAGTATTGTCGTTTTTTTATGTGCAGCCCAAAAAGGTCTGTCAAAAACGGTCTTTTTAATGCCAGAAACAGTAAATAATTGCTGAATTAGGTGAAACATAAAACATTGTATGCACCACAGGCACTAGGAAGAGAGTATAATGTCCATCAGGCCGAAACCTGTCCCTCGGGCTGTTTCGGCCTTCAGCTCCCTTAGCTCAAGTATGTCTTCTTTATTAGGCAGTGAACACTGTCCAAGTGGGGGGTTGTGTGAGGGTGTGTGTAGGGGTAGGTGCGTAAGCCCTCCTGAAGTGTCGCCAAGCGAAACCCGCTCGGTACGAGCAGGGAGCCCCTATGACCGACACGCCCAAAGGACTTACTTAAGGTACTGATAGTGTCAAGAGTTCGGACGGTCACCTCGTGGTATGCGTAAGAACTCTTGTCTTTTCAGCCTGGGCTTCCAAGAAGGTAACGAGCCGTCCGGACACTAGAAAGTTGGGACTGTTGCTCGAAGACCGACCTAGAGACCAGTGACCTCCCTCTGGGGATGACCCCAGAGTCCGGTGCCTTAGCCGAGCTACGGTGCATCTTTTATACTCGTCAGCGACCTCATTACGCTAACCTTGCTGACTATGGTGGTTACTGGGTGTGCACCGTAACTACTAACACGGGTGTGACATCTCCCCCTTCCAACAAGTGTTCGCCCCGAACACTAAAAGTCCATGTTTACAAAATCAACTCACTTATTTTCTATTCTTATTTTCTAATGCAGGTGGTGGAGTACTTTATTTAAATCAACCTATATGCAAATATTACTTCTTAAAACTAACAGATGTTACTTATCTTCTAGAAAAGGGGTGGGAAAAACTTTATTGAACAAATATCTTAACTACTTCTCGATTTGCCATGTTTGCATACTCAAAAAACAATTATTCCTTTCATTGGGTCACCTTTCAACATTGTTGTTGCGTCCATCTTCTTGCCTTCTAATTTAAGCGAAATTCACGTAAATTGTCCCCTGCATCGGGCACCATCTTCTAGTACCTTCTCTCGGCACTACATTGTCTAAGCGGAAATCCATCGCTTAGCTTCGACATCTTTGGTCCATTGCGTGCTCTCTTTTTAGCACACGTTGCTTTGGACTACTATACATCGTCATTTCTAAGCCCATCTGGAGAACCTTCTTCAGCCCGTCGTTTAAAGGACTCTCGGTGCACGCGGGTGTAGAACCGACGGTGCGGACCCCATCCGAAGATGCTGGTTTCTCCTAGGCTTGCTCCTCTTCTTCTCGCTTCTTTAATCAGGTCAATTTGTCGATAGACGCAACGAGGTAATTAGGTGGCCCCTAAAGTCAACAATTAATTAGCAAACAAGCCCGACTCCAATAACATAAACAGACATAACATGTATTAGCATCTGACCTTATTATAAACAAAACACCTGATACTTGCGCGATTTTGCTACCTCAGCAAAGTACCTAGGTCGGGAATGGCGTCACTGGCCTAGAAATCGAGATATTGTTATTGCATTAACTATACATACACTTATTTTATGAAACCTAGTTATCAAAAATTTAGTTTTATCTTACCCAATATAATACAAAACTAATATGTGCTCCAATGCACTAAAATGTTTAGGGCAACCTACAGGCCGCTCTTGATATTGCCCTACTCAGTTCAAGCAACTGCGGACCTGTTGATATGTTCTTTCATTCATGTATTTCGTAGTAACTCGTATGCCATAGCAAACTGAACTAAGCTTTTTGTTGAACTCTAAAATATAATTTGACCAGTTTAGGAATTCATCCAAATGAATTCCAAGAAATTTGGTATATTCTACGAGCTCTGTATTTGATTGTCCAAAAGTTAGTGTTCCAGGTTTTTCAATTTTAAATTGTTTTGTTCTAAAGAGTAGAACCTTGGTTTTATTATTATTAAGTAATAATCTGTTACTTTTAAACCAATCTTGTGCTCTGCAAAATAAGTTTTCTCCCGATAGTGTTTAATGATGCCTGAAGGCAAAATGTAAATAAAGGACTCTATATTTAGTTAAAACTCTATGGTATACCTATATGTTAAGCCACTACCTGAAAATCTACGCAAATAAACATATCTCCATTATTACTCAAAGTTTATGACACAAATGCCGTGTGAAACACATCAGATCTCAAAATCCTCAACTCAGGGTCTCCTAAACATGCTTAAACCAGCTTCTCTCACTCTCAATACCTCAAAAGTTTAATTAAAACTCAAATTATTGTATCTTTGGTAAAAAAGCTTAATTTCTAAAATTGATGTAAATAATGTATCTATTAACATAGGAGGCGAAAAAGTGACTGTTACTGTATAATAGTATAGCGGCTCCGCATTTGGAGTATTGTAGCACACTGTTCTACAATATGCCAAAATATACAGGGTAATTCAAATTCGACCCTCACCATTGGGATCTCGGAAACCATAAAAGATACGAGAAAGTTTAAATTGGGGCAAAGTTGCGCAATGTAAAGCTCAACCAAATGCAGTTTTAAAAATTTCGATTTTCCGAGTACTTCCGAAGATATCCGAAAAAAACTGAAAATTTGATTTTTTGTTTTTATTTATTTCTAATCTTATTTGAAGAGATATTCCAAAACTAAAAGCACATTTTCATTGCCACTTTTTCTCAGCTATTCGATGATGGATTCAAATTTGCCACACGACGTTTCGTTTTTTGGCAGCCATCATCAACTTTCTTTTTTCTTATGGACGCCATATTGGCTTTTTAGCCCACCAAATAGTACGTTTTATTCTGATTTTAGTGATGTATAATAACTTATGATTTGCTTCATAAATAACAAAATAATTCAATAAAAACTATTTTTACTTTAGTTATTGGCTTTGAGTTAATGGGCCGTTTTATAAAATGTCATTATTTGACAGTACTTGTCAAACACGATAATTCGGACGATCATTAGAGCTTTTAGAGATTTTACCTTAGTTAGCTTTGAGTTAATGAGAAGTTTTATGAAGATTACTTGGTAGTACTTGTCACACGCAATTGGCCTGAACATACTTAGTCACAAAGGTGTACACGTGACTTAAACCGGTTTATTGGCTACGCTCGTGGAATTAGTTCCTCTTTTCGTGAATAAAAAATAATTTAAGTCACTTGCTGTATAAATAACTATTAAATCACTCTGAATGACATTCGCCTATTTACAGATGTAAACAAACAAACATCAATGTTACATCTACGGGGCACGGTGCAAATTTAATAGAACTGTAATTTTAGTTTTTTTTTTTTTAATATAAGAAGTCGAAATTTAATAAAATACTGTATAAGACACGTGACTTAAACCGGTTTATTCACTCGAATAAATATGAATGAATAAAAAATGATTTAAGTCACTTGCTGTATAAATAACTATAAACTTGCACTTAACATTATAAAAAATTGAAATTTGGCAAAAAATTAAGTTCCTAAAATGATGATCTTTCTCTTGGAAACATAAATAAGCCTTTTAAGTTAGAGATAATGCTAACAAATCTCTTTTTCTGATTAACCTAAATAGTTCAGCAAATGCTTGTATAATAATAATATTTTCTGTTGGGATTTCTTTTCTAGGTACATTTTTAACTATGACTGACTCGCTCTAATGATCGTCCGAATTATCGTGTTTGACAAGTACTGTCAAATAATGACATTTTTTAAAACGGCCCATTAACTCAAAGCCAATAACTAAAGTAAAAATAGTTTTTATTGAATTATTTTGTTATTTATGAGTTATTATACATCACTAAAATCAGAATAAAACGTACTATTTGGTGGGCTAAAAATCCAATATGGCGCCCATAAGAAAAAAGAAAGTTGATGATGACTGACAGAAAACGAAACGTCGTGGGGCAAATTTGAATCCATCATCGAATAGCTAGGAAAAAGTGGCAATGAAAAGATGCTTTTAGTTTTGGGATATCTCTTCAAATAAGGTTAGAAATAAATAAAAACAAAAAATCAAATTTTCAGTATTTTTCGGATATCTTCGGAAGTACTCGGAAAATCAAAATTTTTAAAACAGCATTTGGTTGAGCTTTAAATTGCGCAACTTTGCCCCAATTTAAACTTTCTCGTATTTCTTATGGTTTCTGAGATCCCAATGGTGAGGGTCGAATTTGAATTACCCTGTATACTGCATGATGTTCAAACTGTACAGAATAGAGCTATGCGGATAATTCTCAGGTGTAATCGCTATACACCAATCCAAACATTGTTGAATGTCTTAAATATTTTATCTGTTAAACAAAAAGTCGTATATAATTCCTTTGCATTTGTCTATAAAGTAAAAAATAAATTAGTACCGTCTTATATATGTGATAAAATAAAAAAATTTGCTGATTTACATAGTTACAATACTATAAATAATTTTGATTTTGTTACATTTTATGTAGGGGTCTGTTCGAGTTTAACCGTTTACCAAAGGAAATAAAAATGTGTGAGTCTCTTAATAAGTTTAAAAAATGTATGCGAGACTATGTGATTCTAAAATATTAGTACAGAATTTTATATATAAGTTATTTTATTTGTTCTAATTTTTAAGTATACCTTTTAGTTACATATTTTGTTGTAAACTGATTATTGTTTATTGTATATAGCTTTGGGCTAAATAAACTATATTATTATTATTATTATTATAAATGTAAAAAATGCAAGGTAAATTAATAGTATTAGCCGGGACTACCCAGTTTAGTCTTAGTCATAGTCGTAATAACACATAGTAAACTAAAAAGTTGAGGTTACTTGTTCACTATGTGTTGTTATGGACAAAAACTAAGTTTTATGATAACAAGGACCATTTAGAACTTTAGTAAACCCTGCTTTAATCAGTATGTTTTTTTTAAATACTATTGACTTAAGCCTTACTCTAAAGACTTTTAGGATGAGCAGTTTTGTAGCTGATAAGTTTTAAGAAGAATAGTGAATTCAACCAACAAAAAAGTATTGTATGTGTATAATAATTATTTACCACTATTTTTTTGTGATTTTGCTTTTAGATACAGCCCCTCTAATACCAAACTTCAAAGAAAATACAATATTTGACGGATTTTTTCGACACTCGGAAGTACCGAGGGTCGAAAGGTCGTCACGAGTTGTCGGCTAGAGGAGACCAGGTCTGGGAGTTTTTTGATTGGTGGAACCAGTGTTTGGACTGCTATAAGAAGGAATTTATACCCTAGAGAGGGGTTCATTCCAGTCAGTCCAGTTTTGCGGTGCACCACGTCGGAAACCGAACCGCAAATGTCTATTAGACATGTCTGCAACTCTCAAGTAAAGTTATTTGTGAACGCGCTCCAAGGGACAAGCTTCTCTCCAAGATTCTGTCTTCATTAGAGGTGTAAGTATGACAATTGTACTTTTATATTGTGTATTAATTTACGCCTGTTTGATTATGATCTTATTGAAAATTAGCAATGTCGCGCGCATCTGACGCTAACTTTGGCATCGAACGAGCACGTTTGAGGACGCCGCCGCCATTTATGTGCTCCTTGCACATTTCAGCCGACGCCACTGGAAGCCCCCGCGGCTCCAGCACTATATTCGACACCGTTTTGAAAGCGCCGAAGGCCGGCGTGTTCCTGTAGTTTTGACAGAGTGGTTCGTTGATGTCTCCATCAAGTCCAGGAAGTGGATGTGGTTGTTCACGCTCATTGCGGGGGTTTTCATTTAAAGGAAGATCATTTAGGGAATTATTATAAAGGAATTCAGAAGACTTGAATCTTTGGTTTGTTGACCTTGACATCTTGATAAAATAAATATGTAATTATCTTCAAGAAAGAGTCCAGGTAAGTTTCTGTCAATTTTATCTTATTAATAGGAAAATAAATTGTGTTTGAATTTATTTAACACTTTACTTTAAGGTTGAATCCACAAGATAAAAGCTGCAAAATTTTCAAAGTTCAAAAGAAATGGGCTTGGCTCAGTGAAGCATCGGATCCTCCAAGGTCATCCTATCTCGCAATCCCATCATAGCCGAAAAGCTCATTACGTGTAAGTCTTTTATTGTAAATAGAAACAAAAAGAAATTTAATAAAATTTATGAATTACTTTATTCATTAAACTAAACGAAACCTTAAAACTTATTCTTATACTTTTATTACGAACAAGAATTGTTATAAATGTAAAACGCAAGCTTATTTTAAAACCAGAAAAAAAAACTAAATTGTTTTTTGAGAAAAGAGATACAGAAACTAACCTATTGGCCTTTTTATGTTTCAAATTTAATGCATCTAATTTCAATTAAAATGAACACATAGAATTAAATCAGCTTGGATTAGAGTCAGATATGCCAGACTGCTTTTAAAGATGCAGACAAACTTAATTAGAATAAGGAAACAAAAAATGGTTTAGGAATGAACTGGTGAAGATACAGAACCACTCTCTTAACGGTAATGCCTCCTTCCAGTGACTAACACACCCCTTAAGCCACTAACTAAACTTTCTCCTACCAAACAAAAAGACACAGGAACAAACACAGGAATTATCTGGTAACAACTCGGAGATGAAACTACTCAAATGAGGTTTGTTAGCCTAGAAACGACAAGTCATACATGCATTGCCTTTGTTTAACTGGGTTTTAATGTAATTCCCTTAATAAGAAAAACTGAAATATAAATAAATACAGTTCGTGAATCGTACTCGTCGGATTCAACCACTAAGACTCAAAGTAATTAATCTAAACTGCTGTAAACTCAAGTATCACGACGATTACGTTTCTCAAACGACTAATCTAAATAATACATCACCCAAGCCAAACCCTTTGGCTTGTTGCAGATGCTACCGATCAACCGATCACACACGAACGGAAAAGAAACACACGATTTTCGATTATTCCGGAGGAAAATCAATTTTAAACACGTCGAAACTCGAATAATGCAGTTATGATAATGCATAATATGAGTTGTTAGGTTAAGGTACTTATTTAATAGAACTTGATGGTAGAGTTAACTGTGTATTATTTTCACGCTGAAACGAGATCCCAGGCAAATAAGTTGAATTAAATTCAACACGTCACGCTAGTCGTGACAATATGTTTGTCAATTTGTCAAGAAACTGACAAACTGTCTTTAGACAGTGTGACTTTTACTGATGGCATTTTTCCCTCCTAGAGAATAAAATACTTTCAGTCTCTCTGGTGGCACGTTCTCTCCCTAGGGAGTGAAAGTGATATTTTCATCTCTCAAATGAGGGAGAAAAATTTTATTTTCTATAGGGGTTGTAGAAAAAATAAATTTTTACATTTACATTTACACAGCTAACCTTATTGCACATAATATACATATATTTAACAAATATCTAAAACACTTAGAGTTCAAACTAATATACTAAAATTAAAATGAATTCAAGTAATAAAACTCTACTGGTGATTGAACAAAATGTATTTGTTCAATTCTCGCCTTATATATTTGTACCTTGTACTTGTTCAGTGTATCTTTTATTTATATTGGCAATTCTAATTTTAACACAGGGTGTCCCACGACGAAAGACATCGATTGATATTGGAAAAAGTATAAATAGGAGAGTTTTGAAAATTTGGCAAAATACTGATGTGGGCATGCCCAATCTAACTAAAATATTTTCAAGATGGTTGCACTTCCGTTTATACCAGAAATCGATCACAACTTTCTTATTTTAAATAGAACACCCTAAATATATTTATAACATATTTGGATTCCTCACAAAATTCACCAACTTTTGTATACAATGCCCTATGCCTATCTCTAGCCGTTTTCGAAATATTTGATGTTTTTCCAAAAAAGTGACAAATTGAAGTCCATGGTGATTAAATGTTGCCCGACTGACTATTTTCTTATTAGCAGCAGATAAGGATGCGTACGTCATTGGCGATTCAAACAAGTAATGGTTAACTTGTGACCCATTTGAAATGGTAACTTCTTTAGCAATAAATTCTGGACCTTGTACCCCGTTTAAGGTAAAACCTTGAATATCAACAGCAAACACTTTCATTTTTTTTTTGGAGAGATAGCTCCATATTTTCGGTCTACTGTCGGAGAAATACTGAAAAATGATCAAAAAAGTGATTCCCAATTTCATACATGTTCTGACCAGGGTCACTACGTAGTAATTTTCATGCTTATTTTTCATGTAATTAGGTATTTAGCTGCAAAAATATATTCAAATACAACAAATCATGGTTTTGTTAATGTCCTATCAGCCCATATTTTAACGCTGCACTTTTCCACTATCAATGCATGACTGTTGTTTTTCGCTTATTTTTCATGTATCTGACCACAAAAATATATTCAAAAGTAACAAAAATATGTTTTGGTAATGTCCTATCTTCCCTTCCTTTGGTCACAACTGCATATAAAAGCATAAGCGAAAGCGGTAGTAAAAATAAACAGAGTTTTTCTTCCAAGTCAGTTTAAAAGCAGCAGCGAAGATACAACAAAAAACAATGTCTAAGTCACCTGCCATTAGTGATTGTGCTGAAGCCCTCGACGAGTTGTGCAACATTGTTACACCACCAGAAATCCAGCCAGACGAAGTGATTGAAGAAGAAAACCAAAGTAATGACGACAGCGCCTTAGAAGACGAAATAGGAGAAGATGTCGTAAGTGAGACGTATAGCTGTTGCACTTATAATCCAAATATTGACGTGACATTAAGAATAAAGGAAGTGAATGATTTCTATGAAGCTCCAGTTGACAAGCGTGTCCAAAATATTACTGGAGTTGTTAAGCAACGCGATATGGATTGGTGGTTATGGAATCGTGCTGTACAACACCATGAATCAATAGTGTTTTGTAATTTCCATTATGTTCTTGAGATAAGATCTATAAATTTAATTATGAATATTTGCCTTGAATGTCATGAAGGTTTTGTTGATGAGTTTTACAAAAAAGTTGCTTATCACTACAATCTTTTCATCTTTTTTGCTAGTGCATGAACATGACTTTTTTCATATGAATTGCGATGTGTGTTGTAAAGCTACAAACGCTTATAATTTAAATTTTTCTTGTTATTGGGGCAACAATATACATAAACGTATAGAAATGATAAAATTATGTGGAGCACGAGATAGATATAACATTTGGACCTGCATTTAATAAAGCTGTGGGTAAATGGACTTTAGGAAAGTCAGATCTCAGTTTTAACGATAATGGTGATATAATAGTAAACGATACACTTTACAATTTGTTGTTTTAGAAAGATCCAAGTGATTTTTCAACCAGCGACCATGAGAATTATAAAATTTTTTTAAATCTGACTAATTTATATAGAACAGACTTTCTACCTGGTGGGAAAATAAAGGGGAGTTCATCTGCTAAATATAAGAATCTTGTTCGTAATTATCTATTACCTGCTCCCACACCTCAGAAAAAAGGTGGTGAAGTGAAAATGATTTATAATACAAATCCAGTTGACTATGTATGGTGATATGATGTCAATGAACTAGTTGACCGATACGACTGTTATATTCATCGAAAGGGGCCGGCAATACTTCCCATGATAATGAAATCGCATCAATAATTGAGGAACTTAAAGAAGCAAATATTATTTATTAAAGTAGGTAACGTCTCATTATGAAAATGAGTCTTGATAAGTTCGGACGTCACTCCAGAAAACAAGCTGCAACAAGCTACACCAAATCAGTGTTACCCCATACACCTGAAGGAGATATTGATGCAGAAAATTTGAGAATTTGTAATTTAAAACCACCTATAGACGAAAATGATGCAACTACTAAGGAATATGTAAATAATTTATTGTCAACTAGTATAGAACATATAAGAAATGATGTAACTACTAAGGAATATGTAAATAATTTATTGTCAACTCGAATGGAAGAAATAAATAATGAAGCTGTTAAAATGCATGATCTACTTAAGCAACATGAAACTAAGTTAAAAGATCTTCAAAAACAGTACAAGCTCTGGTGCTATAAAGACGACACCTGCACCCCTAATAATGTCTAAAGAAAAAATTCAGCTTATTAAAGAGTTACATAAACCCATTCGAAAAAAGTTTACTAGACGACGTACTATTATTAAGGGTTTGAATGATCTGTGGCAAGCTGACCTTGCTCAAATGGATATGCATGTTAGAGAAAATAAACAATTCAAATATTTCCTTGTTGTCATTGATTGTTTCTCAAAGTACGTTTGAACTGAACCTTTGAAGACAAAATCGGGTGAAGAAGTAACTGCTGCATTTGCTAAGATACTACAACGGGCTAAGACTGGACCAAAAAATCTTCATACGGATCATGGAAAAGAATTCTATAACCACAGGTTTCAAAATCTCATGCAAAAATGGAATATGAATCATTATAGTACCTTCAGTCACACCAAGGCCGCTAGAGCGGAACGCTGTATCAGAACGCTTAAGGAAACTCTTTAAGTCACAAATGGATTGGTATACAGTGCGTTTTTTTTAACGCGCAACATAGGATTTCACGTGTTAAATATTTAAGCCCATGTTAGACCATGTTATTTTGGAACTACAGGTGTAAAACTTGACAAGTATGTCTTTAGTACCCTGAAGCTTAAGTACAACCACCAATTCGGTCTAAAAAGTGTTTACAAACTAGCAAAAAGTCATCTTCTTTCGAAAAGATTTAGACTCCCTTTATGTATGGTAGGTGTTGTTTTTGATACTGACAGGGCAGATAGCAGGTAAACATACATACAGGGAATATGGAAAGATAAAATATGTTCCAAAAAAGATGACTTTTTGCTAATTTGTAAACACTTTTTAGATCGAATTGGTGGTCTTACTTAAGCTTCATGGTACTGAAGACACATCTTCCAAGTTTTATACCTGTAGTTCCAAAATAACATGGTCCAACATAAGCTTAAAAATTTAACACGTAAAATCCTATGTTGCGCCTTAAAAAAAACGCACTGTATTAGCAGACATTGTGAAAAACTACAATGAAACCATACACTCAACTACAAAAATGAAGCACGTTAATGTTAATAAGAAAAATGAAAAAAAATTGTTGTCTACAGCATATAATAATATTAAAATGGTCTTGTTTTTTCAGATTTTTTTTGACAAAAATCCATATTAAGTGTTTAACTATGTATTTATCACAAACATGTACCTATTGGTAGTCCAATGTACAGTAATATTTACCTATTGTTACGATTTTCCCGTGGGTTTACACAAAGTCAGATTAACGCTTCGCGATTTGCATCGAAAATTAAAGATTCTTCCAGGTGTGGCGCTTCCTAACTGTGGCCTACTTTAACACTGCGCCCGGCCAGATATTGCGGCGCATCGGTTTCATCCCGAATCGAGTGCTCGTTCAGAAGTATCGAGCATAGTAGGCCCAAACCGTAACACTATTTATCTAAAAAAACATGAAAATACAACAATTTTATTATTAACTAGAAATGCTACTATTACATTGTACGACACAAACTTTGAAAATTCCTTACCTCTATCTTTTTGAAACAGAAGTTTATAGGGACCCTCTAACATATAATTTGTGTTTGCCACAAAACACTCACAATAGCATTCGTCACATTAGATGATTTTTGCCATTGGTCTCACAACAAAACCTGCTATGTATCCTACCACATTTTCAGTAATTTCATGTAAACTGATAAAGTATGGCAACAAGTTGAAGTCGCCCTCTGTTGTTACATCACCAAGATCGATATTATATTTTTTACAAAGTGTAACATCTAGAGTAGTTAATTCTTTTGTTCCAATTTTAGATGTGCTCGAAATATGTAAAACTGTAGTGTCATCTATAAGCCTACAATTCCCACCAGCTCCTGATACTCTGCTATGCAATAGTAACCTCTTAAAGGTTCTACCAAATTGCAAAGCAGAGGGATTGTTATTCCATCCATTACGACTTCTGTAATATTTTGAAACAGTAACTTAAAATCAAAATACAAACCAACAAAATGACCTAACTGACTGAACAAAAGAATGTTTCTAAATGATCCCGGCTCACTTTAAAAGTTAAAAGGTAGCTTAATTTATTACTTCAAACATAGTCATCAAAATGTTCCGCAAACAGAATAAGAAGTAATTGCCAAACCAAGTATTGTCGTTTTTTTATGTGCAGCCCAAAAAGGTCTGTCAAAAACGGTCTTTTTAATGCCAGAAACAGTAAATAATTGCTGAATTAGGTGAAACATAAAACATTGTATGCACCACAGGCACTAGGAAGAGAGTATAATGTCCATCAGGCCGAAACCTGTCCCTCGGGCTGTTTCGGCCTTCAGCTCCCTTAGCTCAAGTATGTCTTCTTTATTAGGCAGTGAACACTGTCCAAGTGGGGGGTTGTGTGAGGGTGTGTGTAGGGGTAGGTGCGTAAGCCCTCCTGAAGTGTCGCCAAGCGAAACCCGCTCGGTACGAGCAGGGAGCCCCTATGACCGACACGCCCAAAGGACTTACTTAAGGTACTGATAGTGTCAAGAGTTCGGACGGTCACCTCGTGGTATGCGTAAGAACTCTTGTCTTTTCAGCCTGGGCTTCCAAGAAGGTAACGAGCCGTCCGGACACTAGAAAGTTGGGACTGTTGCTCGAAGACCGACCTAGAGACCAGTGACCTCCCTCTGGGGATGACCCCAGAGTCCGGTGCCTTAGCCGAGCTACGGTGCATCTTTTATACTCGTCAGCGACCTCATTACGCTAACCTTGCTGACTATGGTGGTTACTGGGTGTGCACCGTAACTACTAACACGGGTGTGACATCTCCCCCTTCCAACAAGTGTTCGCCCCGAACACTAAAAGTCCATGTTTACAAAATCAACTCACTTATTTTCTATTCTTATTTTCTAATGCAGGTGGTGGAGTACTTTATTTAAATCAACCTATATGCAAATATTACTTCTTAAAACTAACAGATGTTACTTATCTTCTAGAAAAGGGGTGGGAAAAACTTTATTGAACAAATATCTTAACTACTTCTCGATTTGCCATGTTTGCATACTCAAAAAACAATTATTCCTTTCATTGGGTCACCTTTCAACATTGTTGTTGCGTCCATCTTCTTGCCTTCTAATTTAAGCGAAATTCACGTAAATTGTCCCCTGCATCGGGCACCATCTTCTAGTACCTTCTCTCGGCACTACATTGTCTAAGCGGAAATCCATCGCTTAGCTTCGACATCTTTGGTCCATTGCGTGCTCTCTTTTTAGCACACGTTGCTTTGGACTACTATACATCGTCATTTCTAAGCCCATCTGGAGAACCTTCTTCAGCCCGTCGTTTAAAGGACTCTCGGTGCACGCGGGTGTAGAACCGACGGTGCGGACCCCATCCGAAGATGCTGGTTTCTCCTAGGCTTGCTCCTCTTCTTCTCGCTTCTTTAATCAGGTCAATTTGTCGATAGACGCAACGAGGTAATTAGGTGGCCCCTAAAGTCAACAATTAATTAGCAAACAAGCCCGACTCCAATAACATAAACAGACATAACATGTATTAGCATCTGACCTTATTATAAACAAAACACCTGATACTTGCGCGATTTTGCTACCTCAGCAAAGTACCTAGGTCGGGAATGGCGTCACTGGCCTAGAAATCGAGATATTGTTATTGCATTAACTATACATACACTTATTTTATGAAACCTAGTTATCAAAAATTTAGTTTTATCTTACCCAATATAATACAAAACTAATATGTGCTCCAATGCACTAAAATGTTTAGGGCAACCTACAGGCCGCTCTTGATATTGCCCTACTCAGTTCAAGCAACTGCGGACCTGCAGGCTGGTGCTTCAAAACTCGTCTTGATTCTTCTGGGGTGTGCTTGAACTTGTGGGGGTGGGCATTGTTGTCTTCCTGATCTCTCTTTCTTTCTCTCTCTTTGTCTCTCTTCTTTCTTCTGGTCTTTGCCTTTCTTCTTTCTTCTCTGTTATTCCTTCATCTTTTTCCTGTGACTTAATTAAATAAGTGTCTATCAATATGAAGATTAATAGACGGGGATTGAACGGAGCGCCTCCACGCGAGAGGTACCGGGATCGGTGTATTATTATTATAAAGTTCTATTATTATAAAGTAATATTAAAAAGTTCAAAAACAGCAAAAACTACAAACAGAAAAAATAAAAACTTAATTTCGAATTGTTTAAGTTTATAATTAGTGTTGTTATTCCGAGACCTTCGTAAAATTAGACTTTTCTTCACCAAACTATAAAACTTGAAGCACTTAGTGGCGGAAAGTTCGAATAAAGCTTTGGCTTGGGAATAACAACCACATTCAATTTCAGTTCAATTTATTGTAAGGGCAGGTATCTCAGTTAAAGAAATTATCTAATTTTATGATTATTTATGAAGAAAACTAGACTTCTGATGCAAAAGAAACTCGAGTGTACTTCTTACAGATTTTATTTGTATATTTCATAATATGTAAATAATACAATTCAAATAGTAATTTAAAGTACTATCTGATGTAAAAGTATTTAACAGTAGCACCATCTGTTTCAGAGAGGATTCAGTCATTTAGAGCAATTGATAATGGGACTTTTTAAAATAGGACCCTTAGGCAAATAAAAATACCTGAAACAAGGTATTTAGTATTAGCAGCTTATTAATACCTCTACTAGATTTTTTCCTATTTATAATATTAGGTAAATCACCTTGTCAGCTTCTGCTAAATACACCTTGAATAAACTTGGTTTTTGTAGTGTTCTTGTAAAAAACTCTTCTTGGGAGTACCTAAGTAAATATATGTTTCATTGTGACAGTGTTTTCTACTAGAAAGGCATCCTTTTCTGTTCCACAATCTCTAGTTCCTTCAGAATGTTTCACTGGGCCCGTTGGTAGTTGTAAAGTGTATTAAGAAGTTGACTTTTTTCAAAACTGATCTACCGAAACACACACACACAATATCTCAATTGCACACGTAGTATCATGGTTAAATCGAAATACTTATTGAAATATTGTAAAATTTACATTAAAAATAAAAAAACTGTCTTTGTTTACTTTTTGCCATCAATGGCGGACGATTTTCCGAGCCTTGTCGTCCTGATTCATTGCCGACGTGACTAGATGACGTCAAAAGTCTATCGCGCTCGGAACGCATCTAATAGACAAGAAAGGCAAATGATGACGTAACCGCCACGGAAAAAAATGGACCATACATAAATAGCTATTATATTTCTGGGTTATTAGGAATACATCTACTTCACTAGGTATATTTTACAGGGTACACAAAGTTTTAGCAACCTAACCTAACAAGTGCGGAAAGTGGTACTCTCCCACGCAAGACTGCAGAAGCAGTTAAATTGCGGGAAAGATGCTTTTCGCATGTGTTAGGGACCAAATTTTTCCTACCGAGTATCAATTTTCATTAAATTGAACGAAAATGTATAGTAAAATTGCTTAAATAAAAGCCTCTGTTTGCATAGATGATTAAAAGTGAATTGTTAATTTGTTACGTACGAAATAGAGTTTTCGTCCGTTAACTCGTTTGATTTGTGTTTTTAATGTACATGGGCCTAGTTACACTAGTAGACCGATTCCGATCGCTTAAATCCTCCAATTGCACTTTGTGCACATTTTGTTGTAAACGTGGGTGCGTGACCTGATAAGTTATCAGGTGCCGTAGTCACGTGATTGGTTTCGATTTTTGTCGGGGAAACGTCGGTTTGTGGTCGTGTTTCTTTGTGTCAGGTGCCATGTGCCTATTTAATCACCCCACTTTGTAATATCGGTCTCTTTACCACTGCAGCACCCGAACTGCCGACATCTGATCCTTTTTTCTGAGCCGTGTGGCGTGTGTGTGAATTTGATTTTTAATCCGTGATCATCTGGCCGAATTACAGGTAAATTGGTTTTATTGTTAGTTCTTTTGAATTATTTTGTATCGGCCCCATTTTCCAACACAGCATTGTGTTCGGCCCAACCGGATATTCGGAGATTTTTCCAACCGGATATTCGGAGATTTTTCCAACCGGAGATTCAGGGACTTTTCTAGCCAGAGATCCAAGGGTTTCCTGACCAGAGATCTGAGGGTTTTCCCGAGCAAAGAACATTTCAATCGGGGATTGAATCAGCCTGACCGGGACTGCTTTGTCCAGAGTTTTCCGGACCAGCCCACGTGTTGGAAAAGCCGATCACCGGCCACAGAGCTTCAAAAGGTCAGAGTCGAACCACCACAATTCCTCACTTGATTTAGTTTTATTCAATTTTATTTTATTTTTATTTTTTTTTAGTTATATTAGTTTGCTCTAAACAACTTCAACACTTGTCATCACCTCTGGTCACCTTTTTGGTTGCCGGAACAAGTGTTGAAGCTGTTTGTTCGTTTTCCCTGGTGTTCTGCTGTTTTCTGCCCTAGGTACCTGTCACCAGTCTCTGGACCCCATTTCCTGCCTGGAAATCAGCGGTGCCCACTACTGACTACTGGGAAGAGGATACTGGAGGTTCCAGGACCCAAACATCGTCTTAAGAACTGGTAAGGGCAGTTAGAGACAGTTTGGCACTGGGAAAACTTTTCCTGTTTTTTTTTTAATTTATTTCAAATTTAACTTTCTTTTTGTTTTCAACCTTTTTGTGGCAACTTTTGTAAATTTTGTAAATTTTTGTAAATATTGTGGTTATTTTAATTTGTAATATACACGTGTACATATACAACGAGTGGTTCGTTTGATTTCCTGCAGTATATCCAAGTGTGTTCATCTATAGCTAGTTATGAACTCATGCAATTAATCCACGACCTTGAGCTATCTAATTAAAAGATGTTGAAATCTCATTAACGTGAGGTTTCATCATAACAAATTAAGAAATCAAGTATACAGTTATTATTTTTTGAATCAAATGTATTTATTGAAAAATAAAATGGGTGCAAAAATTAACTTTACCCCACTAGTGGGGTAATAGTATATTCCATATTAAGAGCAGAAAGTACATATTTGCCGCTCGCACATGAAAATTGCCAAAACCATGTAAAAGCGGCAAAAGTACTTTTAGCTCGAAATATAGACGATATTTTTTCGGCGATTGCTGTGGGGTGGAGTAGAAGGACAACTCACATCATTTTCGTCACTCGAACTTTCGACGCTCTAGAGCAGAAAATGATTCACTTTCTGCTCACGCTCGGCCAATAACCACTTTCTGCTTTTAAATGGAAGCGTACATGAGGTACTTTCAAAGTCAGTCGTCGAAAAAGTTACTTTTCCGCACTAATTTTTTCTTTGCTTGAACATCTCATAAAAAGGTTGATGCAAATGGGTATTTTTGCTCTACCCATATAAACTTCAAAATTACCGGTTTATTATGCATTTAATGTAAATTAATCTTGCAATGCGGAAAAGTGACTTTACCGCATCCGGTGCAGAAAAGTGCACTTTACGCACCCGAATAGTAATAGTTATTTACATTACTAACGTAGTATGAGCTATTTTACAGTCACGAGGGGCAAGTATTGCCACGACGAGGTCCTAGACAAAGTTGTGGTGGTCACACGAGTCCATTAATTTGCCATACCACACGAGTAATGTACAATATTTTATCTACAATCCACACTGAAATTAGTCATTTTTTTAACTCCAACATGGCGTTACGTAATGATGGTTTTTATAGCCACTAGTGCGATAATGATTGTTTATCTCACTAGTGCGGTAAAATCAATTATTATCGCATTAGTGTATTAAAATCGCTTATTACGTAACTCAAAATTAGCTTTGTAATGAGTGATTACCATGCTAGGGGTAGATAAAACGCATTTTTAAAGCATTTACACCTGCTGTTTAGAAAACATCACTTGGATTTTAGAAAGCGTGAGTTGTATTTTAGAATAGTTATTCTAATTTCAAAATTTTATTATGTTTCTGGGTGGTTATTTTTTTAATATCACTTACAGCAAAAAATCCGCTTTTTTAAAAGATACATTCAATTATAGAAGCACTACTTATTGCAAATTAACCCTGTAAACGTCCAACAATTTTAAAATTTTGAGATTTTGCTATTATATGTCAGATTTGACGGCAATCATTTCTGAATTTAGAAAAATAATATTTAGGTTAGGAATTTTCAACTGTGGATAACTGCTGTAGACAGTCATAGTAAAGGGCTGGCCAACTAAGAATACGAGAAAATGCATCTAGGAAACCAAAAATGATACACGGTAATTGGAAGGTAAAAATATTTGAAGTAATATGGCTATAACGAATACATCTAAAATATTTTCGTGATGAATATCTGATTTTATGTAGAGCGTTGCCGCATCTACATGAAATCAATGATAACTACGGATTTTCGTTCGAGAATCCTAATAACTGATGCTATTTCCTGATTCTGTTGCTTAATCTTGTGATGCCCCGGGAAAATGATAGAAATTTTCTTTTTGTTTATTTTTCAAAGTCAAAATTGTAATCAAAATTAAATTAGAACTTACGGAATTAGTTTGAGGCACATCTGAACACTACTAGACACAACACTTAAATGAAAGACTAGTTTGAAAGAAAAATCTGACTTCAAATCCTAAGCCAAACCTCTAAGAGATTTAATTGGCCAGCGTCGTTAATCCAGAAGCGGTGATATATTTCTATCAGTAGGTGTTTATTAGGAAAGGAATTTTTCCAAGTCATACTGTCGCCACAAATTCTCACCTTTTTGACCCCAAGCAAAAATGATTTATTGCCTGCAGCTGCAGGAAAAAAAATAATTATTATTTATTGCACTCGGCGACATGTTTTTGAAATTCCACTTTTTGACCTGTCGCATTCCTGCTCACAGAATGATGTAAATTTCGTAGTATAAATATTCCCACTATTTTGGCAAACGGGCAGTCAGAATCGGTCAGTCAGAATCGGTCAGTCAGAAACGGGCAGTCAAAACTGAAACGTCGTCAAGTCGAAGACAAGTGTGAAAAGTCGGTTAAAGTTCAAAAAAAGACCTAATGGGGTCAAGTTCTAGTCATGTTCAGTAGTGCAAAATAAGTTCTACCAAAATTCTACAGTGTGCAAGATTTGTGAAACTAAGGTGTTTGGAAAACCCTTCAAAATTCTCGTAAAGAAACCACGTAGCCGCTTGACCTAAAGCCTGTCACTACAACTCAACTCAACATGTCCAGAAGGTACGTTTAAGCCAGAATTGCTAACTAGACCTAAGTCTTTGGTACCGAACCGTACCTAGCTGAGTAATTATCTATGTTCTTGGACTCTAAATAAATGTTTGATCCAAGATTGGTGGTTGTGTCATTTAGGGTATAGCGCTTGCCCCTCGAACCCCAAAAATAAGCTTGTAAGACCCAAAATTGGAAGAAGGCATTTTTGGGCCATTACATTTGGTGTCAGGTGTGGGGTTGTTAAAACTATCCTAGAGGAAACAAAGGGTAGAAGGGGCAAGTTATACTTGGATTAAAAGATAAATAAAAAAACCAAAAGCTATCCCTAAACATGGAGAGAAGAGGTAGAGGAGCAGAACAACAAGCCAACCGAGATGACCAGCAGCCGACTAACCCCGTGGTTAATAATGGAGCAGTTATGTGCTTAGATATAGTACCAACATACGACGGACAAGGCTCAATTGGAGACTTTATGTCAATTATTGAAGAAACAGGTATTTTAGCTAATTGGAGTGACCGACAGAAAACTTGCATTGTCAGGCTAAAGTTACGTGGTAAAGCCAAACAATTTATTGATTCGGAACCAGAACTGCAAACTACCGCAGATTGGGCTAAACTTAAGCAGGAATTACGAACGCAGTTCAGCCGCCCTTGTGTGAAAGGATCCGCCATTAAAAACTTCATTGAGTGCCGCCAACGCATAGGACAAGCCTGTCGTCAATATCTCACCCGTCTGAAGCTGCTTGCTAATAAAACCCTGGAGTTGACTGGAGATGCTACGGATGACGCCGCTGACCGACGCAAACTGGAAAAGGACATCTCCACACAATTTGTATTGGGCTTAGTGCATCCCTTACAACAACGGGTACTTAGTAAAAACCCAAGTAACTTGACAGCAGCGTTAGAGTGTGCCGAGCAAGAGGAAAGTATAGAGAATCTAATTCATTCATCCACCAGCCGAGAGTGTCGAGCCGTCAAATTGAACCAACAAAACGTACAGCCTAAAAAATATTATTGTAATATTTGCAAGAAGCCAGGACACACGGACAACTACTGCCGAAATGCAAATTCTCGAAATCTCCGTCAGGTTCGAACGAGAAATAACTTATGCTTTAAGTGTAACAAACCAGGGCACTACCAACGAGACTGTCCTGATACTAGACGAGCAACTCAAGTTTACAATAACCAAAATAGAAATACTTCTGTAAGGGCCAGAAATACAACCACTAGCAATCAGCAACAACGAACCTGCTTTAGATGTAACCAACCAGGACATATTGCTAGGGAATGCACCGCCGAAATTGAGTCTTTAAATTTAAACTCCGACGCAGCCGCTTCCCAGCCCCGAAGCCCGGCTGCCATGGAGGCAACGTGGGAATAAGTGAAAGTGTTAGGGTAGGGATAAACATTTGCGAGTGGAAAAGAATCTCCAGGCCCTGCAATGTTGCTAAGGTAACAATAGCTGAAAAGTTATATTGGGCGCTGATAGATTCTGGAGCTGTTTTATCCCTAGTGAAACCCTCAGTTGCTCAGGGGTTTATACCGTTACAAAATAGTGGAATTAACTTAGTGGATATTCAGGGAAATAGTATTCCCATTTTAGGAAGCACGTATTTGCGTGTAGGCATTGGGCCAAGAAGAATTGTGGAACATGAGTTCAAAGTACTTGAAACTGAGAGTTTTCAAACAGACTTAATATTGGGTCTCGATTTTTTGCATAAACATGCTGCAACTATTGATTGGGGAAGAGGAGAAATGGTACTCCTAGGAGAAAAACTACCTCTATATGAAGAGAATTTGGGGAGTTTATATGGGACTTTAAATGGATCACAAGTACAGAATCAGACGCATTCACACACTGCTATCTCCAACGATCATTCATCGTTGCTACCAACAACGAGGGATGTGGGCCTTCAAACGATTGGTAGTCGTTTGGAAGCAATGGAAAAATCAAACTCAGAAAAGCAGCCGAAATGGAAGGCTCCGAAGTCCGGGGAGAATTTTTAGATGAGACTCATTATGTGGAAAATGAGGGAAAATCGTGGAAAATTTTATTAGAGGAAGATTTAATTATACCCCCAAGAAGTGAGGTGATTTGTTTAGCTAGTATAGCTGATTCTTCAAGAGTTACGACTCAGCATGTTGTCATAGAGCCATGTGACGATTCTCAGCAGGGATTACTAGTTGCAAGAAGTCTCTGTAAAAAAGGGGACAAGGTGCCCGTGAGGCTCATGAATGTATCAGATAAAGATATGCTGGTACAGCGAAGACAAAGGATAGCAGACGCCTTTGAAGTGGATATTGAGAATAAGCCTGATGTACAAGAGCAAGCTATTAGAAAAGTAAATTTAGAAAGTACCCAAGTAATATTAAAGCAATTGAACCTGGAAGACGTCAAAAGCGACGACGAAGCCAAACTAAAAAGATTCGTTGTAGAATTTATAGATACTTTCCATTCTCCTGACCAAAAGTTGACTTGTACGACAAAAGTGACACACCGTATCATCACTGAAAACGTGCCGCCGATAATAAAGAGGCCATACCGAGTACCGTATCATCGACAACCAATATTGAGAAAGGAAATTCAAAAATTATTGGATGACGGAATTATTGTAGAGAGTCAGTCTCCGTGGAGTTTCCCTGCCATATTGATTGAAAAGCGAAGACATCCAGGTGAAGAGGTGCAATATAGGCTTTGTATAGACTATCGTGAACTCAATGCAATAACAAAAACAGATTTCTTTTCCCTGCCTAACATTCAAGAAACTATTGACAAAATGGCTAATGCGGAATTGTTTAGTACCATGGATTTAGCATCTGGTTATTTTCAAGTACCCTTACACCCTGAAGATAGAGAAAAAAGTGCATTTTCGACTCCAGAGAATCACTATGAGTTTACTAGAATGGCCATGGGATTGAAAAACGCACCTGCTACGTGGAGTCGCTTGATGAACCATATATTTGCGAATCTTACTTACAATGAGTGCCTCGTATATTTGGATGACATCATTGTATTTAGTCCAGCCAATATTGACGTACATTTAGAGCGCCTCGTCATATATTCGAAAAAATGCGGGAGAGCAATTTAAAATTTATTCCAACTAAATGTAAATTTTTACAACGGGAAGCCGAATACTTGGGACACATTATAAAAGCCGGAGGGTACACTACCCAGCCTGAGAAAACACGAATTATTGAAAACTATCCTGTGCCAAGGACAGTTAAAGAGGTACGTGCTTTTCTTGGACTATGTGGATTTTATCGCAAGTTTGTTCCAAATTTTGCCAAGGTTAGTCACCCACTGACTCAGTTGACCAAAAAAAATGAAAAATGGCTTTGGACACAGAACCACCAAATCGCATTTGATACCCTGAAACAAGCTTTGATTAAGCCGCCTATTCTAAAGTACCCAGATATGAATCGTGAATTTATTTTGAACACAGACGCAAGTGCAACTGCAATCGCCGCCATTTTAACGCAAAAATATGATGGAATCGAACATCCTGTATGTTACGCCAGCCGTACGCTAAATACTGCTGAACAGCGGTATTCAACAATTGAAAAAGAATGCCTGGCTATAGTGTACGCTGTTAAGAAATACCGAATCTACTTAACAGGAACTCATTTTACCATTATGACGGACCATCGGCCACTGAAATATTTATTAAATATTAAGGATCCAAGTTCCAGACTGGCCAAATGGAGTATGTTCCTAATGGAATACAGTTTTACCGTTCAATATAGACCAGGAAAAATGAATGCAAATGTAGATAGCCTTACAAGACTAAGAACAGATGATCCGCCGCAGATTTCAGCGATATTACATGAAAATGAACTCACACCGATTTATGATGTACATTGGAATAAAGAGGATCTTATTCGCTTGCAGACCGAAGATCATGAACTCAACTGCTTAATAAATAACAGTACGTTGGACGAGGATACAGACTATATAATAATAGATGGACTTCTGCGAAAACGACGTAATTCAAACCAACGGAATGATCCAATCGTTGCGCCAAAATGCATAATCAACGATTTATTGAAAATATACCATATGTCGCTGTATGCAGCTCACCCAGGACAAAAGAAGACGAAGGAAATGTTAGAACGTGATTTTTACTGGAAAAACATGCGAAAAGATATACAAAGATTTGTCGAATCCTGTCAGTCCTGCCAAATTCAAAAAAACAACCCTCAAGGACCTCCTGAACTCCAAAAAACACCCATTCCAACGCACGTTTGGGGAAGAATATCTTTGGACCTAGTGGGACCTCTAAATCGAACACGCCAAGGAAACAGATACATTCTCACAGAGTGCATACCACTACCTGATATAAAAGCTGAAACTGTCGCGAGAGCCTTTGTTGAAAATATCATAACTAAACATGGAGCTGCCAGGGAACTATTGACGGACTGTGGAAAGCAATTTATAGGCCACCTCTTTACTAACATCTGCAAAGAACTTGGAATTCACAAACTACGCACAACCCCTTATCATCCAGCAACCAATAGAATTTTGGAACGATTTCATAGAACGTTGAAGACTACCATCAGTCATTTCGTTAGTAATTTCATGGAAAACTCGGATGAGATTCTGCCTTATGCGTTGATGGCTTATATGAATCAACCTCATGAAGCTACCAAAGAAAGTCCATTCTTTCTTATGTTCGGACGAGATATGGAACTACCAATTCATTTAACGATTAATGATCACGTACTACGATACGACTTGGACGAAAATTATGCCAGTGAAATGTTAAAGAAAATGCAAATTTCCCATAAACTTGCAAAAGAAAACTTAGCAAAAAGCATTGAAAGCAGATATGCTAAGCATAACGCCAGGAAACTAAAGCGAGAGTTTCAATTAGGCGATTTAGTGTTCATGAAAATTGTAGCTCCGCCTAAAGGGAACTTAGCTGCTAAATTTCAACCAAAATGGAAAGGGCCTTACCGCATAATAGAAAAAAAGGGCCCTGTTACATTTAAAATAAAAGAACTTTCTGGACGAACTGAGCACATGATACATGCAGAACGACTAAAGCTCTATAAGAATACATGGGATTGTGAAGAAGAGAACAAAAATGAACCAGACTCAACCAAGGATCCAATTGTAGAAAACGAGAAGGTCCAGGATGAAGTGGATGAGTTTTTACTATATGGAGATGAAAGAAGAACCAGAAGGGTGCAACAAGATGAAAGTGATACTGTTCAGTCGCGAAAGAAGAGGAGAAGAAAAGGGTGACCGCCGAAGAGCGAGTGGACGTGAACTTAACCAAACAAAAGTGACATTGTTTTTTGAAGTGTGTTTTTCGACAGATTCTTGTCGGGGAGATATATTTTGTATAAAAAAGCATGTGGTTTGACCATTGTTGGTGTGTTGAATAAAATAATTAAAAAAAAGATATACAGTCCACTTTTATTTAACAACAACTAAAAAGAAGAGAGAAAATACTGGGTCCAGCCTTTGGATTCAACATTTTGGTCCTACGAGTCGGATTGAGGCAGAAACAGAGCACCTCCAGAGTTCGAGTTGATAGCTGCAGCTTGTTTGTACAAAGTTACCAGAAAGTTGCCGTATTATCCACATCGTAACCTTGAGTAAGTCCGTTCCATATTAGCCTTTTATTTATCTGAATATTATTTGAATTGAGTTAATCTGAATCAATACATGTTTTTATTTGGCTTTATTTGTAGTTTGTAGAGCGTACCTTCCAATATAAGTGAGGTGACATTGAGTTGCTTTATAATTAAAGCCAGGTTGCATGTTTTTTCTGTATTCGACAATAAATATTTTTGATAATTTGTTTGCAAGTCTTCAGAGTGAAGGTTGCACCCCTTTAATTGATTAAAATATAGGTTTGAGTGATTATCTTGATCTTTAAAATGTCTGTAAAAAAGAATAATAGTGAAATTATAAAACTGCAAACACAAAAAGCTATTTTAAATGGGCAGTTGACCAGATTTGATAAATATTTGTGTAATATAAACTTATCATCTTTAAATTTGTCAGAGTTAGCTACTCGCTTAGAAAAAAATGAAGATATTGTCACGTTTAGGGGGTAGCGTAGGAAGAGAAACAAGATCGTAGCTTAAGTATGTCGTCTTTATTTACTACTTGGTGTACAATGAACTAGGTCTTACCCCCAGACTAGGAGGGCCGCTAGCACCGCCGCTGGCGGGACGCGCATGGAACACTTTCCAAGAGGGGGTGTGTAGGTGCGTGGGTGTGGGGGTATGGGCGTAAGGCCTTCTGATGTGCCGCCAAGCGGTACCCGCTCGATACGAGCAGGGTGCCCCTATGTCCGACACGCCCAAAGGATTTACTTAAGGCCCTGCAAGCCCTCTTGAAGTGTCGCCAAGCGAAACCCGCTCGATACGAGCAGGGAGCCCCTATGACCGACACGCCCAAAGGACTTACTTCAGGTACTGATAGGTTCAAGAGTTCGGACGGTCACCTCTTGGTTGCGTAAGAACTCTCGTCTTTTCAGCCTAGACTTCCAAGAAGGTATCGAGCCGTCCGGACACTAGAAAGTTCGGACTGATGCTCGAAGACCGACCTAGAGACCAGTGATGTTCGATGGCTTGAGACGCTGATTAAATACCCACATCGTGACCCCAATTTGCCAGTCTTGCTGATTCAGACAGTGCACTAGGGGAGACCGGGGCCCGACTAGGTAACGGAACATAGTGCAATTTATGTTATTCGTGACAATATTTTAAGTAAATTTTAGGATTGTCAACTACAGTTAGAAATATTGGGTGAGGATGATGATCATGAGTTGGAGAGGGAACATTTTGAAAATTTTTATTACATGGTCATATCGAAAGCTCGCTCACTGTTGAATGGTCAACAGATTGGTCAAGTTAATAGTAATGAATCACAGTCTAAGCCTGTAACGAATGAACCATTGGTTAATATCAAACTTCCACCACTTAATTTACCTCATTTTGATGGAAGTTTTGATAAATGGTTGCAGTTTTATGATGCCTTCAATAGTATTATACATGTAAATACTAACTTATCACCAGCACAAAAGTTTTATTACTTACTTTCAAGTTTACAAGGTGAAGCAAGACAGTCTATTCAATCACTACAGGTAAGTGACAATAATTATTTTGTAGCTTGGGAATTGATATGTGATAGATATCGAAACTCCAGATTAATAATTAATAGTCATTTGAAAGCTCTTTTTGCTATTCCAGCATTAGTAAAAGAAAGCAAAGATAGTTTGCGCCAAATCATTAATGATTTACAAAAAAATATTCGTGCACTTGAAAACTTAGGTCAACCAGTGTGCTCATGGGATTCTATCATTCTTTTTCTCATGTCTTCAAAACTTGATGATAAAACCCGCAGAGAATGGGAGATATCACTTAGTGATAGTAAAGAATTGCCGTCTTATGATGATTTTATTAAGTTTTTATCGAAACGCAGTCAAGCATTGGAAATGATAGAATTTAAATCAAAAATAGGAAGTAATGAGAGCAATCATAGTAATAAAAAGTATAATGAACGTTCTTATTCTCATTTGTCAAATCAAGGAGCAAAGTTTTGTAACTTTTGTAAAGGTTCACACTTGATTTATTACTGTTATACATTTTTAAAGCTATCAATAAATGAGCGCATTAATGAAATAAGAAAGTTACAACTTTGCACCAAGTGTTTACGATCAGGCCATCCTAATAAGGATTGCAAATCAGAAGATTGTCGTAAATGTAAAAAGAATCATAATACATTACTCCATTTGGAAAAAACGAGTCATTCTGAATCATCATTGCCTGCTGATGTTGTTCAACAAACTAGTAATGATAATATGCATCAAGTTAATAATTTTCTTTGTTCAAATAATGATTCGCAGCAAATAATAAGTGCAAGTAGCTCAGATGTGACTTCTGATTCAGTGACAATATTGGCAGATCAGAGTTCGAATCCTTTTATTTTGCTTTCTACTGCTAATGTATTTATTAATGATGCAAATGGAAAACCTGTTTTATGTAGAGCACTTTTGGATTCAGGTAGTCAGTCAAATTATATGACTTATAATTTGCTTAAAAAATTGAATTTAGAAAAATCAGGTAAATATATAGTGGAATTAGCAAAAATAGCATACATATTGAGCATTCTTCTCGAGCAAAAGTCTTTTCTACTTACAACAACTTTCAGATTGAAACAAATTTCTTAATTTTAAATAAAATAACAGGTAATTTGCCAAATACATCTTTTAATAAGGAATTTTTAAATATACCTAACAACATTAATCTTGCAGACTCTAATTTCAATGTTCCTAATTCTATAGATATCCTGTTGGGTGCAGGAATATTTTGGTCTTTGTTGTGTGTAGGCCAAATTAGCCTTGGAAAAGGTATGCCAGTTCTCCAAAAATCACATTTTGGATGGATAATTTCAGGTTCTTTATGTCCTCTTAAATTTCAGACTACTTCTTGTCATTTGAATATCCCTAATAGCACTCAACGTCACAAAGACGTTTTATTTACGTCCGGTCCCGACTATTGCAACGTCTTAGAAACGTCCCTTATTGGAACGCCAAGGTTTTATGGACGTCTTTAAAACGTGCAAATGTCACAGCTTGAGTGATACCCTTGGACGTTTTTTCTGTACGTACTTCAGACGTCCTGCTGGTACGCACATCGGACGTCCTACGTCCGGACGTCGGATGTTTCTATACAGAGGGTGTCCCATTTAAAAGGATACACATGGTGTACATTTAGGATAGTTGGAAACTATTGGGCGTACAGATTGGTTAAATGGAAAAAAAATTGCGTACTAGTCTGTTTAAAAATAATCCGGGTAATAAATGTTTTAAATCGGTACTGATCCGTTAATGAAAAAAAAAAAATTCAATTTCATCAAGGGAACAGTATCAAATTAAAACAACAACAAGCAGACTAATATGCAAATTTTCGTCCCTTTAACCAACCTTATTATTGTAGCTCCAACTGTCCCCAAAAATCCTATACATACACGACATATGTAATAAACTCTTTTAAATGGGACACCTTATATACTTGACCTTTTTTTCGAAAGTATGCCTTCACATACATTATTAACTAGATCTAACCAAACTTAATTTATTTATATTTATTTGTATTATACCGGATAACGCTTGCTAACTTCTTATAATCAGAACAATACTTAATTTATTCTAGGATTAGATATAAAAGGAGGTATATTTTTTTATGTATTAAAATTATAAGTTGATACAAAAAAAATTCAGTCAAATATTTATTGAAAAAATAAATAACGAAACATTAGCATAATTAATATTGTTTCATTATTAAATATTTTTTATTTTTTGATTCGTTCGGGTGCCCTTTTTAAATATGTCTTAAAGGCGTCTTCAATCTTCTTTTCAGAGTGGTTTCCAATCACTTTGCATGTAGTAACTAGAAAAAAAGTAATGAGGTGTAGTTGAAATACTATATAGTGAAATGTTACCTAACTTCATAATTTCAAAATTAAAATATTGTGATGTGTTCACTACCTCAAACATAGATACATAATATTTATAATAATTACCTGTAATTAATTTAGCAATATTGAGTGATGAAAAATTCTTCTTTTGCTTTTTTCCCAGCCAACTATATTGCACTTGAATTTCATCAGCTACTAATTTTTTTAAAGCTCTTCTGACAAATTCCTCTTCCGATTCTCCCCCAACATGAGACAAAAGTGTCATCTGAAAAACACACAGACAAATAATAAAGCAAACGTCACATTCAAACGTTTCTATCTCAATAAATACAGATACATACATAAAATTGTTTTAATTTCAAAAACTAAAAACACTGCCTTACATTAGAGTATTTGCTTTACTGTTGCTCAGACCAACACATATCCCACATGTATATTTATCACAAAGCTTTCAAGTACAATAAAACAACTTACCGAATTTTCCATGTTCTGTACATCTCTTAAGAAGTCTTCGAATCTTTCAAGATCATTTTGATTGGTAATAGGCAAATTGAAGGAAAGCCAGCAGTTACTGATTTCCGAAGCCGAAGAGTTGGTGGTATGATTCTCAAGTAATCGTTTTTCTTTTAGATCTCTCAGTTCATTCTTTATATCTAGCAGCGTCATATCAATTATATTAACTTTACGTAAAATTTGCTTCAAGTATTCTGAAATAAGAAATTAATATTTGTCAACCAACAAATAATTTTTAATAAAAAAAGTTAGTATAAAGTAAATGCTCCTCTTACCCCTATCTTTCGCTGAGTCCACCTTGCATGTGTCAGTTTTTCTTTTATTACAATTTTGTGGTGCTACAAAAATTTTAAACGTTTATTTTAACTTTACAATATAACATTACCGTCAACTTACTTGTTTCATATTCTGTTTGCTCATGGTTTTGTGTTTGCATGTCATAGTATGGTTCTGTAAAAATAAAAATGTTAATACTATTAAAACATGTAATGAAAATAATTAATTACCAGAAACAACAGTAGACGAGTTATTAGGTGTTGCGCTTCTGGGCGAGCCAAGAAATTGAGCATTATTGCTACCTAAAGATTTTTTTTATTATGTTTGTAGTTTTAATAAACTGAGCTCTAAACTAATATGTCCCTTCAGTTGCAATTGAAAATGATGGGCATTCTTTTACAGAATACGAGATACAGAATTATTCCGGTTTTTTCTCTTAACAATAACTTCAGATGACTCATCGCTACTGTCACTTCCTGATGTAAATTGTAAAGTCGGCTTTCTCATCCTTTTTCTATCCGATTGGGAGTCCAGGTCTGATGTTTTCTCTGCCGCCATGCATTTCTTTCTTGCCCTATGATAATCATCTGCAAATTATTATCTATTATATATAGGATTCCTATAATAAATGTACTTTAAGAAACATACCAAAAGTTGCATTTCTAAAAATTGAAACCTCAAAGTTATCCCAGATGTCTTTTGATCCAATAGGTTCACAGTTTTTTATAGCTTTGGTAAGCCTAGATGGGTCGTACTTTGGCCAGGAACAAGTAGAAGATCCAATGAGCCAGCGTGTAGGAACAGCCTCAATAGAATTTTCAACAATAAATTTAACTATGGTCCATGAATTGGGTAACTCCATTACAAAAAATTATGTGGACACTAACCACAACACCAAGCTATAAACCGCTACAAACTAAGCACATACACAAAAACCAGTGATATTAATATACATACAAAATATTACTAAACTCTTACCATTAAAAGTGAAAAGTGTTAAATCCTAGGTTAATACTTACTACTATTATAAAGGGGACAAGAGGAGTAATCAATTTTAGAATAGTTATAGTATAGGTAGTAATTATTAAGATATTTATATCACATTTGAAAAAAAGTTTTAAACAAAAACTGAATCCAATTTCTTGACAATAAATAGAAAGGGCATTTTATACAAAATTCCATTTGAGCACCCTCTGCTTAAACACTGTAATTAGATTCAATGATGGCTGTCTTTTGCTTAGATCGAAAAACACTTACAAATGTTAAACATACATTTTATATAACTTAAAAGTGCCAAGTTTCAATTCTCTTTATTTTAAAATCCACTACATTTTTGGTCTTCTTTTTAGAAGTATATCAATCTATCTATCCAAGAATGTTGCTCAAATAAAAAAAATTTATCAAAAATATTTTACCATCTTCTTAATTCTTAAGAAAAACTGAAAAAAACAAAACTTGAAATAACCAGTTATCAAAAAAATTGATAAATGTTTTGTATTATTTTTATTATTTACAAATTTTATACATTGCAATGTATGAGAGGAAAAATTACAAGATTTCTTCCATCAAAAACTTTTACACATTTAGAATCAACATCTTGAAGGGGAAAAGTAGATAGTACTGTTGCCTCATCAACAATATGTATGTTAAGTTGCGAAGATTTGCATGGACTCTCAAACCAGTTTTTCATTTTTTTGTAAGAATATCCTATTAAAACAGGTTCATTATTTCTAAAAGCAATATTTTGAATTGAAATTATTGTACCATTATTTAACAAGCAGCAATTATTAGGTTCTTTTAATGTAAGTTTAAAGTTTTTAAAAATGGCTTCTTTATATTGAGGGTATGTTGTATTTTCTATTAATGGTCCGTTTTCATGAACTTTCTCTAATTTAGGTAAGTCATTGTTGTTTTTTAAGCTTTTAAATGTTTGACAAGCATTTATTTCATTTATTCTTTTTACTATTTGTGATAGAGGTTTGTCACCTTTTCGTAAATAATTCTTAATTGTTTGTAACTTATTTTCGAAAGGAAAGGCACTGAAAGTATCTAAGGGACCTAAATATTGTACATCCTTAGATATATGTAACAAATTATGAATGTTGTGGGACATGTTATGTGAACCATAAAGAGATTTAAAACTGTCAACAAAGTATTCTAAAAGAGATTGCGCAATATGTATGTGTGCCTTGAATTTATCAGTAGACAGAATAATACAAGCTGTACAGAGGGCTAAAAAATTTTTATATTGAAATGATGTTAAAACTGAATTTAAAATTACGGGACCAGTATAAAATAAAAACTGTCTATATTCAGTTGCTTTCCACCGTTTTAGTTCAAGAAGTGACCTTGGTTTTCTATTAAATTCGCAAGGCGTGTATGACTGTTGGGATAGCAAAAAGTCACTAATTTTAGTTATATCTGATTTCGACAACTTAGAACCAGATTTAAAATCAAAACACCATAAATATAACAGTTTTCGCATTACACCCAAACAAATCAGATGCATATAATCTAAAACCACATTTTGAACCATATCAAATTGTGGTAATTGCTCCAAAACACTTACTCCTAGATGATGTTTAGCATTAACTTGTTGTCTAAATTCCATGTCAGACCTCTCAGAGCAAAGATTTGCATCGGGAAAGCAAATTCTATTATTTCGATACTCTCCTTTAACAAAACACTTTGAACAGCTGTAATAACCTGTATGCCCTGTAGTATATAAGACAAAACTTTTAGCAGGTGCATCACAAATTAATGCTCGTATAATAAGTTTATACTGAACACCCTTGAAAATATAGCCCCTATCAATTAATATAACACATTCATCAACAAATTCTCTGAGTAAATCATTTGAATTATTTGGTTTTTGATAGCCATGGTATATACCAATAATTCCAACCAGTTTAGGAAACTTAAAGAAATTAAATAATATGGGGTATAACTGGCTACCAGAGCTTTTGGAAATAGGTATTCCATCAATATTAATGCAAAGTTCTATGGTATTATTTGTAATAAAATCAATAATATCAGTTTTTTCAAAAAATCTGTTGAGTTCTGTTTCCAAACTGAAATGATAATACTTGCCAGGCTCTACAGTTTTTAGCACGATATCTCTTGGAGACTTAAGTAAAGTACGAGAGTCATTTGGTAGAGTAGATAAGGCAGGTACAGATTTCAATATTTTAAGCAGAGAATTAAGTGCATTCTGGGGAATTTTATGATTTGTGGCCCAACTAGCTAACTGAGAATTTATGTTAGTTCCCTCATCAAAATCTTTTTTTTTGAAGATGAAAGACACTCCAGTGAACACTCAAAAACAGATTCATCAGAAGAAGAATTTATATTGTTAGATTGATCAGAGTTTTCTTCTGAGTTTTCAGACACAAAAGGTGGATTATTTTTATATAACACATTTTCTGACAATAATTTACTTGTTGAAGCAAAATTTGTAACATTCTCAGAGATATCTAAATTTAAAACTTCTTTAGTACTGTCCTGTATATTACTATTACTACTGAAACTGGTAGGACAACTAGTTAAATCCTCTGATGAGTCTGATGAGTTTAACTGGTCTGAAAATGTATTTAGTTCTGTATTTGCCCATCTATATTGTTGTCGTTTGGAAATTTTTCTTTTTTTAAACATGTTTCTGTATATCCCCAGGAATTAACACTATTTACAAACTAAGGTTAGATTGTTTAGTACTTTAGTAGATTTAGTACAGAATACAGCTACATAAGCTCAAAATTAGTTTAAACTTTATATTGTTAAATGTAAATCTAACTTCCTAGTACCTAATCCCTAATCTTAAATACTATTTTAAAACTTTGCAACACACCATGCACACCTACAGAAACCAAAAACCATGAATAAAAAAGTAACCATCACCACTACGGACATATTTACCTACTTTATTTAGTGTTCTACTTCACTTGGTCACTAAAACAATACCACAATATCAAACTCACAAGTTTGGACTTGATCACATCAACTCACACCAAACCGACGCCACACGATCACGCCACCTATAACACCTACACTTCCTACACCCCGCTGACCCCGCACAGTGTACTACTTTTTGGTGGCAGTTTTTTATGTTAACTGCGCTGTTGCCATTACTTACACAAATTTGATACACACTTTGTATCAAAAGATTAATAGTAATTATATTCTAGGTTTTTGGCTAATGCTAATTAAAAACCAGCCCTGCCAAAACCTTTATGTGGTATGATATTTCTTCACGCAATAGAATAAAAAAAAACAAAGTTAAAAAGCAAACTTAGAAAGCAGGTAAAAATATGTTAGCAAATAAATTTGGCAACATCGATAATCAGTTGTAAAACAAGATTCGTAGGTGGCGCTTTACACATTTTAAAGTCCAGAAACGGACGTTATTAAAACGTCCGCTTTACGACGGTACTGGTTACAATCAATTGTGGACGTTTTTGAAACGTCCATTTTTAGTCTAGGACGTTCCGATCTTATTCGTACTTTAAACGAACGTTTAAAAAACGTTATGTGCTATTAGGGATATTGAGCATATAAAAATTCAAGAACAACTTGAAAAATTTTGAAAAGTGGAGGAGTGTCTTCCTGTGTCAAAGTTTTCCAATGAAGAGTTGGAATGTGAACGTTTCTTTGTTGATACAACTAAACGAGATAAATTTGGCAACTTTATTGTCAGTCTTCCAACTCGAGAGAACATTCAAGATTTAGGCCAGTCTAAAGATTTTGCCTTTAAACGATTGATTGGCATTGAAAAGCGACTTTCAAATAACGAAAATCTTAGAAGGCATTATCATGATTTCATGCAGGAATACATTGATATGGGGGTCACATGTCCTTAGTTGAATCAGATGAAGATGAGGCAAGTTCTTCTCGAATTTGTTATTTACCTCATCATCCCGTTTTGAAAGTTTCTAGTTTAACAACAAAGTGTCGTGTGGTTTTTGATGCTTCGGCGAAAACTACCTCAAATTTGTCTCTTAATGATGTGATAAAAGTGGGACCCAAAATTCAGGATGATTTATTTTCAATTATTGTACGATTTCGTTGTCACAATTTTGTTTTTATCGGTGATATTGAAAAAATGTATCGTATGGTGCAAGTTCACCAGCCTGACCGTGATCTACAACGAATTCTTTGGAGATTTGATATTAATGACGAGGTTGGGTCGTATAGGCTTAACACTGTGACTTACGGAACAGGTCCGGCGTCGTTTTTGGCCGTTAGATGTTTGCATGAAGTGGCTTACGAAAACATGGAAAAATATCCAGAAGAGTGTCATATTATATTAAAAGACTTTTATGTTGACGATTTGATTAGTGGCGCAGCCACGATTGAAGAAGCATTCAAATTAAGAAATAACATTTCTAATTTATTGGCTAAGTCTGGATTTTTACTCCGTAAATGGGCATCTAATAATAAAAATATTTTGAAATCTGAAACCAGCCAACTTAACACCTCACATTATTCCATATCTGATGACAAAGATATTAAGGCCTTAGGCGTTTTTTGGAGTCCCTCTGATGATACTTTAAAATATTCCACTAACTTTAATACAAATTTAAAGGGACGAATAACGAAACGATTCATATTGTCAATAATATCACAGATATTTGATCCGCTTGGGTTATTAGCTCCGGTAAATATGCGAGCTAAACTAATTTTACAAAAACTATGGAGGGAAAAGATTGATTGGGATCAAACTGTTCCACAAGATTTGTTTTCGGCTTTTACACATTTTTATAATCAAATTTTGGATATCAACGATATAATAGTCCCAAGACATGTTTCAATGGTAAATGCCAAAACCTTAACCATACACGGGTTCTGTGACGCTTCTATTACAGCATATGGTGCCTGTTTATACGTGGTCTCACATGGTCCAGAAAGTGTGCATTCTTCTCAACTTTTATGCGCCAAATCGCGTATCGCTCCATTGAAAACATTAACTTTGCCTCGTCTTGAACTCTCTGGTGCACTCTTGCTGTCAAACTTATTTGAAAAGGTCCGGGATTCTTTGAGTGTGCCTGTAATCGAAACATATTTGTGGACAGATTCCACAATTGTTTTGTCTTGGTTGGCCATGGAGCCTAGTGATTTAAAAACATTCGTGTCAAATCGCGTTTCTTCTATTCAGTCTCTAACCAGTAGTTGTCACTGGAAACATGTTCCTTCGCAGGATAACCCTGCGGATTTAATTTCTCGTGGTCTAAGGGCGTTTGTCCACCGCCGCCGTCACCGGGACGTCACCGATAAACGATTTATTCTGGCCCAACGTGACGTCCCGATGATGACAATCGTTTGTCCACCGGAACCGAACTCGGCGCTCGTCAGGTTCAGTATGATCTTGCTGTTATCCAGAGTAGGCGCAATTTTGTGAAAATAAAGCGAAGGAGGATGGCTAAGTTAAACCGGAGGCAACTTATGCTTCTCCTTTTGTACGTTCGAAGGCGTAGGCGACGCAAGACATTCTGGATTCATCCTTTAATACGTGAACGATACATCACAGAGTCGTTTTATGTACTTCACGACAAGTTGCGGCAGGATGATAAGAAGTTGTTTATCTACTATAGGATGTCCACGAGTACGTTCGATTTCATTCTCTATCACATAAAAGATGCCATCACACTCCAAAACACAAACTACAGGGCATGCATACCACCAACTGAAATGTTGGCTGTAACTTTAAGGTAAGTACTGCAATATCGCAATTAGAAGACGCATGTCAAATTTCACTTTTCACGTTTTGACAGATTCTCACCCAATCAATTAGCACTAATGGTGATTGGCTGAAGTCCTGTCAACTTTGGCAAGCGTCTTGTAATTGAGGTGGCGTGTAGTAAGTAAATACTTTATGTATTTTTTGTTTTAATAGAGATAGGTATATGTAGTAAGAAAAGTAGTCAAACATACTAATAATAAGATGAATTTATTCACCTACAGTTCATATAAATCTTGAGAAAATAATTCAGCGACAGACTGTATTGTATATATGTATACAGGGTAATTCAAATTCGACCCTCACCATTGGGATCTCGGAAACTATAGGAGATACGAGAAAGTTTAAATTGGGGCAAAGTTGCGCAATGTAAAGCTCAACCAAATGCAGTTTTAAAAATTTCGATTTTCCGAAGATATCCGAAAAAAACTGAAAATTTGATTTCTTGTTTTTATTTATTTCTAATCTTATTTCAAGAGATATTCCAAAACTAAAAGCACCTTTTCATTGCCACTTTTTATCAGCTATTCGATGATGGATTCAAATTTGCCACACGACGTTTCGTTTTTTGGCAGCCATCATCAACTTTCTTTTTTCTTATGGGCGCCATATTGGATTTTTAGCCCACCAAATAGTACGTTTTATTCTGATTTTAGTGATGTATAATAACTTATGATTTGCTTCATAAATAACAAAATAATTCAATAAAAACTATTTTTACTTTAGTTATTGGCTTTGAGTTAATGGGCCGTTTCATAAAATGTCATTATTTGACAGTACTTGTCAAACACGATAATTCCTTAGATTTTATTTTAGATTTAGATTTTACCTTAGTTAGCTTTGAGTTAATGAGACGTTTTATGAAGATTACTTGGTAGTACTTGTCACACGCAATTGGCCTGAACATACTTAGTCACAAAGGTGTACACGTGACTTAAACCGGTTTATTCACTCGAAGAGCTTAGGCCACTCGCTACGCTTGTGGACCTAGTTGTTCTTTTCGTGAATAAAAAATGGTTTAAGTCACTTGCTGCAAAGTAACTATTAAATCACTCTGAATGACATCCGCCTATTTACAGATGTAAACAAACAAACATCAATGTTACATCTACGCGGCGCGGTGCAAATTTAATAGAACTGTAATTTTAGTTTTTTTTTTAATATAAGAAGTCGAAATTTAATAAAATACTGTATAAGACACGTGACTTATACCGGTTTATTCACTCGAATAAATATGAATGAATAAAAAATGGTTTGTCACTTCCAAAATAAATAACTATAAACTTGCACTTAACATTATAAAAAATTGAAATTTGCTTTTTTAACTATGATTGACGCTCTAATGATCGTCCGAATTATCGTGTTTGACAAGTACTGTCAAACAATGACATTTTTTAAAAGGGCCCATTAACTCAAAGCCAATAACTAAAGTAAAAATAGTTTTTATTGAATTATTTTGTTATTTATGAAGCAAATCATAAGTTATTATACATCACTAAAATCAGAATAAAACGTACTATTTGGTGGGCTAAAAATCCAATATGGCGCCTATAAGAACAAAGAAAGTTGATGATGACTGACAGAAAACGAAACGTCGTGTGGCAAATTTGAATCCATCATCGAATAGCTAGGAAAAAGTGGCAATGAAAAGATGCTTTTAGTTTTGGGATACCTCTTCAAATAAGGTTAGAAATAAATAAAAACAAAAAATCAAATTTTCAGTTTTTTTCGGATATCTTCGGAAGTACTCGGAAAATCAAAATTTTTAAAACAGCATTTGGTTGAGCTTTATATTGCGCAACTTTGCCCCAATTTAAACTTTCTCGTAACTCTTATGGTTTCTGAGATCCCAATGGTGAGGGTCGAATTTGAATTACCCTGTATACAACCAGTGGGGAATCTTGCTGGGATGACAACTGAGGGGTTTCTTGCTGGGTTGCTGGTTGAGGTAAAAGTTGTTGATTTTCCTCCTGGGGTGAAAAAGGGACTCTCTCTAGGTGACGTAATATGAGAATTGCTCAATGACGTTGAAAGCCTGCGGTTTTTGAAACTGCGAAGCAATTGCATAACTTCGATTCTAAATTCAAACTTATCATCGTCGTTCAATTTTTTTACTGTTGGCAAGAGAGACATCATAAATGCACGGTCATCGTCAACTAAGTCAGATTCAGCAGGTGTTGCTTGTATAGCCTTTAGTATTTCTGCATCGACCGTATTGAGCCGCTTTGTTCCCGTTCGCTTCTTGGATTCCTGCGTGGATTTAGATGTGGATGGAAATGATTGGTCAAGGTGACTTGTTATGCTTGAATCAGTTTCATCGTGTGTTACAGTCTTGAGTAGAAATTGTAGGTTATCACTGTAAACATATTTTTTTTTTGCGGCTTGTCCAGACTTTGTTTTGAGCGACTTTATAAATGTGTCTCTAATGTTACTCCATTTGCTCATCACAGCATTTGCTGAAATAAAAATCAAAATTGTCAAATTATATCAATATCAATCAATATAATCAATATCAATATATCCAATTTCAATTTAACGTAGGTATAATAAAGTTTAAAAGCAACAACTTTTTTTACAGATATCTTGCAAGTGGAAATACCTTCACCGATATGTCATACAGCTTTCAACTGGGTATCAAGACGGTAAACAGAATAGTGGCACAAGTATGTCACCAAATATGGACTATTTTAAGTGGTGAATTCTTGGCAGCACCTACTACTGAGCGATGGTTACAAATAGGGAAAGGATTTAAAAAAGAGCTAATTTTCCAAACTGCATCGGCTGCGTCGATGGAAAACACATATGAATTGAAAAATTTTCCAAATCTGGCACAATGAACTTTAATTATAAAGTCTAAGCAAATCTATAGTAAAGACATGCGTCGTTTTGCATAACATTGTGCGTGAAAAAGATGGCTACAGAAATGAAGATGTTCATGCCTATTGGGCACGACGGGTTGACTAACGTGCCAAGGACAGGAAATGTACCACACGGAGGACGTACCGCTAATGACATTAGAAATAATTTTGCTGATTACTTTGTAAGCCCAGAAGGTTTTTTACCTTGGCAGATGAATAAAATGTAAACTTGTAATTAGTTAAACACAATAAAATTAACGTATACTTACTAATTTCCTCTTTGGTTTTCTGGTCCATATCCTCAAAGTCTGGCTCCAGAAAGACACAAACATCGTGCCATGCATTTTTTTCTCAAAATTTTGTCTTTCGACACGTCCTTGGTCTTATCCCAAAAACATACTTTGCTTTCTGTAACATCTATTAATGAATAGATATCGTATTTAAATTTTTTGGCCATTTTTACTACGATATGATATGCAAAATGGTGTAATATGTAAACAAAACAAACCGGGCTAGTCTTCGCGAAATATATAGAATTGCAAGCGATTTTTCAAAGGTAGATATTGTCAAAGATTTTTTAGTTGGCAATGGAAATCAATGGCATTTCATTCCTCCGCGATCTCCACATTTTGGTGGGTTATGGGAGGCTTGCGTAAAATCCTGTAAGTTTCATTTAAAGCGTATTGTTGGGAATGCCCATATAACGTTCGAGTAGTTATATACTGTATTGGTTCAGATTGAAGCCATTCAGAATTCCCGACCTTTAATTCCGTTGTCCTCTGATCCCAATGACTTGGAACCCTTAACCCCAGCCCATTTCCTCATCGGACGTTTGCTTACTGGTTTACCACAACGTTATTTGGAAGATACACCGACCAACCGACTTCGTCATTATGAAAGGATGCAGCAACTTGCACAGCACTACTGGAGAAGATGGCATGAAGAATATTTGAACACGCTCCAAACGCGGCTGAAATGGAAACGGCCTGGTGTAGCTCTGAAGCCAGGAATGATGGTCCTCGTAAAGGATGAGCAGCTTCCTCCATTTGAATGGCCACTTGGCAGGATTATTGAAGTCCATCCTGGACCTGATCAAGCAGTTCGAGTGGTAACGGTGAAAACTGCGAGGGAAATTGTCAAGCGAAGCTTCTCGAAGATTTGTCCTTTGCCCGAAGATGAAGGGTTGAAATTCGTCCACGAAGTTTCAAGGGGGGCGGCATGTTCAGTCGCGAAAGAAGAGGAGAAGAAAAGGGTGACCGCCGAAGAGCGAGTGGACGTGAACTTAACCAAACAAAAGTGACATTGTTTTTTGAAGTGTGTTTTTTCGACAGATTCTTGTCGGGGAGATATATTTTGTCTAAAAGCATGTGGTTTGACCATTGTTGGTGTGTTGAATAAAATAATTATAAAAAGATATACAGTCCACTTTTATTTAACAACAACTAAAAAGAAGAGAGAAAATACTGGGTCCAGCCTTTGGATTCAACAGATACTGATGAGGACACTGATACTGATACCATTATTGAAATAAGTGACGATGAAAGTGACGTTTCGACGTATGAAACCGGCTTAGATACTAGTCAGGAAGATTGGGAAGCCACCCCAGTCAATGTAGGCCGAACAAGAACTAGAGACATACAGCCACCTTGGCGGCTGAGATATAATCACTAATATTAAAAATTCTATGAACAGGTTCCAGTTGCCCGAACAAGGCGAGCGCGAGTTCTTAGGCCAATCGCTAGCCGACCCTACCCAATGTTTGGAGGCAGACCTTTTGCCTGGAAGCCAAACGGGGGTACGCATACGACGGGCCCAAACCAGCCAGGAACATCCCGAGAGTGACCGGTCGGTAATTAAAGTAGGTACGTTGGTTTATTCTGAATTTTTTTTTTTAATTTTTTGTTTAGTAGTGTAGGATATGATGTATACGTGCATAGTAGACTTAAAAATATTTTATTGTGACTGGCACGCGTAAGCGATTGTTGTTAGACCTTCTGGACTGATTTGCTATTTCGACAAGGTTTTCATACATTGCCTTAGGTCAAGTGCGATGTGAATGACTCGGATTTACGCTGAACATATGATTCGGAGTAATTCAATTGTTGCACTGTTACAATAGCAAATATATTTTATATTTGCTTTGTCCTACAGGGATGGGTGGATGTGATGCCCCGGGAAAATATTAGCAATTTTCCTTTTGTTTATTTTTAAAGTCAAAATTGAAATCAAAATTAAATTAGTACTTACGGAATTAGTTTGAGGCACATCTGAACACTACTAGACACAACGCTTAAATGAAAGACTAGTTTGAAAGAAAAATCTGACTTCAAATCCTAAGCCAAACCTCTAAGAGATTTAATTGGCCAGCGTCGTTAATCCAGAAGCGGGATATATTTCTATTAGTAGGTGTTTATAATGAGAGAAATTTTTCTAAGTCATACTGTCGCCACAAATTCTCACCTTTTTGACCCCAAGCAAAAAATGATTTATTGCCTGCGGCTGCAGGAAAAAAATTAGTATTATTTATTGCACCCGGCGACATGTTTTTGAAATTCCACCTTTTGACCTGACGCATTCCTGCTCCCAGAATGATGTAAATTTCGTAGTATAAATATTTCACAATTTTGCCAGTCAGTCAGAATCGGGCAGTCAGAACTGAAACCTAGCTGAACCGTACCTAGCTGAGTAATTATCTATGTTTTTGGAATCTGAATAAATGTTTGAACCAAGATTGGTGGTTGTATCATTTAGGGTATAGCGCTTGCCCCTCGAACCCCAAAAATAAGCTTGTAAGACCCAAAATTGGATGAAGGCATTTTTGGGCAATTACAGTTTGAATTTGCGGGGTTTCGACTTGAGCACTTACGACAGTTTTTTCGAAAGGGCTTTCCTCGTCCTCACTACTTGTTAAACTGGCAATAGGAGCTGTTTTGTCAACTTCTGGGGCACCTGCAGATACCGATGCCTGTGCAGAAACACAAGGGGAACTGACCGTTGAGCTATGATGCACGGGTTTAAACTCTCTTAATTCTTTCAAGACTTTTTCGGGGTTTTTCTTTGTCCGATACACTTGAGCTCTACTGCGAGTTCGTACTCGTGATTTGTCACTTGGTTCACTCATGGAAAATTAATACGAAATGTTTGGCAGTATTTTTCATTATTTCGACTTTTCAAGTTCTCGGACAAAATGTAAAAGATTATCTTAAACAGTTTGGATTATTCCTAGCAATTTCTTTGCGTATTTGCTTATTCATCAAACTAATAATCTTCTTAATGCTAAAATACACAAGCATTAATACCCCCATGCACAAAAAAAATAATAATTTAAATTTCCTTAGCTGCCATGAATGATCCCTTCTTGAGACGCTCGATTAGAAATTCCTCCGCTATTACCCGCTTGAGAATAATAATTTCTTCTTCATTTGATGAAGAACCCCCCATTTTAAATAGAACGATTTTTTAAAAAACAAGCATTATGATTTTCCATCCTGAAACGTAGGCACCACCACCATATGTCACGACTAGCGTGACGTGTTGAATTTAATTCAACTTATTTGCCTGGGATCTCGTTTCAGCGTGAAAATAAAACACAGTTAAAATCTACCATCAAATTCTATTAAATAAGTACCGTAACCTAACAACTCCTAACTTACTAACTAATAAAAAACCCGGTTCCTAATACAACGAAAACGTTGCTAACTTCCAATAAGATCATAATCAAACAGGCGTAATCAATACACAACATAAAGTACAATAATCATACCTACACCTCTATGAAGACAGGATCTTGGAGAAAGGCTTGTCACTTGAGCGCGTTCACGAATAACTTTACTTGAGAGTTACGGACATGTCTAATAGACATTTGCGGTTCGGTTTCCGACGTGGTGCACAGCAAAACTGGACTGACCGGAATAAACCCTCTCTAGGGTACAACTCCTTCTTATAGCATTCAAAACACTGGTTCCACCAATGAAAAACTCCCAGATCTGGTCTCCTCTAGCCGACAACTCGTGTCGACCTTTCGACCCTCGGTACTTGGAAATATTCCGCATATTTTGCAACCCAGCGTCCGGTCACACTCCGGTGCATAGTTTAGCTATTGCATCATAAGTGCAGTTGCACTCTGACCGCATTCCACAATTTAATGTTTCCGATCAAGTAATATAAATTCCAGATTTTTTAATGTTTCCGTTCAAGTGAAATAAATTTGATTTATTTCCTTCGTGACAATATGCCTGAATCGCATCTTCAATCCAACGCCATGAATTTTGACGTTGACGAATTTATAAAAATTCTAGGCAACCTCATTTAGAACGAATTTACCTATGAAAATGAAGACGCAGGGTAATAAACTACCAACGCAGTTTAGTATCTGAAATCGGTCGAGTATTCGATTCTCTTAATTTCTAGCTCCAATTACTGTTTTCTAGTACTTAATGCAGTATCTATGGACATTAGGATTAGATTGGGATGATGCTCCCCCCCACTGATCTATGTCAAAAGTGGGAAGCTTACAAATCTGAGTACTGAAGTTACTGACTCAACTCAAAATTTCTCGAATCATAACAAACTTTAATTTAAATGTTGAAATACATGGGTTTGCTGACGCTTCTATTAAAGCTTATGCAGCCGTAATTTAATTTATAATTTTGAATCCAGATAACAGTTATTCCACCCGCTTTATTATTGCAAAAGATAAAATTGCCCACTTCGTCAAATCTCTTTACCTCGCCTAGAATTAAATGCCGCTGTATTATTGTAAGACTTAATAGCTTATGTGTTAGACGTATTTCATAATAAATTGCATATTTCAAGAGTTGTAGCATGTTCAGACTCGTCTATCGCACTAACCTGGATAAAGACTCCTCTATATAAATGGAAAACTTTCATAAGCAACCGCGTAGCTCACATTCAGGAAAAAGTTGCTCCAGCTAACTGGAAACATATTATTAAATCGGAATTCAACCCAGCCGACACTGCCAGCAGATGGCTTACTTCCCTGAGATCTGATTCAAAACGAACTCTGGTGGTACGGACCTGATTTCCTTCAAGCGTGTGAGCAATTCTGGTCTAAAAGCAGTGTTGAACTGTCGACAAATGAAGCAGGGGTGATTGAGGCGGAAGACACTTCAAACTGCACTTCAGTCACTGGGGCTTGATCCAGCAGACAATGTAAACACTGCCAACTTTACTGGAGCAGGCCAAACACCGGCATCTCTATTGTCGCATACTATCAAGCGAGAGTATGTCATACTAGGAGTTCACAGCTTAAATTACAAACTACAGTAGCATTCGTCAGCACTTATAAAGCTGATGAGGCTTCATATAAAATTGAAGCTGAACCTACTAAGATCACACTGTCTGTAAAGCTTGTTAGCTATTATCGTCCTTAACAAGCTTAATGAGATATCAATGTCGATGGTACCACAAGTCGCATTATTGAGCCCATTGGCTGGCTCAGTGTTTTCAAAGGATGACATTCCAAAGATAGCGCAGGCATTGGGGGCGACATCCACTAGGATAGTGCAGGTTATCAATGCAAGTTCACAGAGTGGTGGACACTACCTTAAAGACAGCAAATTACACATTGCAATAGTAGCAGCAATAGTGGCCACTCGAGGTGTAAAGGACAAAAAAATGAAAGATTCCATAATTGGCAAGACTATCAAACAATACCTGAATGCCAAGAAAGAGTTCAAGATGAGACATTTCGAGGTCTATGCAGAATTTGGGCACGTTGGTGTGCCTAGCAATTTGTCACCAGACAACTTGCTTAAGATGTTTGATGACATTCAGAAAATGACACCAATCCAGGCAGCAATAGCTGCTAGTGCTACCAGGCAGAATATTCAGGTATTACCAGCACCAGCTCCAGCACCGGTAGTACAACCACCAGCTTCAGGAGCAGCAGGCACATCGGCAGGGGGTGCTACTGGTACTAGCACTGCTAAAGGAGCAATAGCTAAGGCTAGACCGCCTACTCCAAAATAAGGAGTTTTTACTACTAGTAGGAGGGAATAGATATAGTACTGATCCTACTAGTATTAGAGTTTTATTAACTTTGTTAGCTATGTAATGCTTATGTGTAAGTTATTTAGATAATACTAGTTTTATTTGGTTTTGAGTTAATTTGGTGTCAGGTGTGGGGTTGTTAAAACTATCCTAGAGGAAACAAAGGGTAGAAGAGGCAAGTTATACTTGGATTAAAAGATAAAAAAACAAAAAAATCCAAAAGCTATAAACATGGAGAGAAGAGGTAGAGGAGCAGAACAACAAGCCAACCGAGATGACCAGCAGCCGACTAACCCCCTTAAAACAACGGGTACTTAATAAAGACCCAAGCAACTTGACAGCAGCGTTAGAGTGTGCCGAGCAAGAGGAAAGTATAGAGAATCTAATTCATCTATCCACCAGCCGAGAGTGTCGAGCCGTTAAATTGAACCAACAAAACGTACAGCCTAAAAAGTATTATTGTAATATTTGCAAGAAGCCAGGACACACGGACAACTACTGCCGAAATGCAAATTCCCAAAATCTCCGTCAGGTTCGAACGAGAAATAACCCCAAGTAACAGCAGACGTCCAATGGACGTCTCTTGTTGGTCATTTTTCGTCAGCGACGTCTCTGGACTAGTGCAGATGTTCTTGAGACGTCATTTTTGAGACGGCCCAGGGCGGTCAAAGAAAGACGTCTTTGGGACGTCTTTAGTGGTTCAAAGCATGTTGAATTTTAAAGCGCAAAGAGGACGACAGTGGGCGCTGGTATCGGCACTGTCGTCTGGGTTGACGGCAGACGACTACGTTGCCAGTGTTAGAGAAATTTCTTCGATACGACGAGTTTTAACTAAAATTCTGCCTTGGTATGGATCTTGTGATTATTTTATGAAATTACAAGCGCATCTCAATGTTTAAGCAATATAGATATAAAGGGTTTCACCTTCAAAGGAACTGATAAATAAATGTATCAATATTTTGATCACTTTATCTGACTTGAAAATATATTTGGCAGTAATGCAACGACTACAAGGTTAATTTAATTTGTTAATGTGTTCACGGGGCGGGGCCACTGCAGGTATGCCAGATTAGGGAATGTTTCCCGGAAAATAAAGAATTTTTTGTATTGTTTGGGGTATTTTTTGGAAATTTTTCGTGGGGAAAAATTTTTACCTAAATTAAAATAAATAAATTTTATTTGCATTAAATATTTAGTTTTTGGAGATTTACTTGTAACGCATCTCGTTTTGAAGTATTTGAGATATATGCGGGAAATGTTTTTGTAACGGATATGTATTAAAATCTAGGAATGACAAATTATTATATTTATGAAAACGGAAAAATAGTTTCTGGGGATGTTTTTTCAAAATGCCAGTATTTAGGGGATTTTTATAATTTCGACTGGGGAAATCGAGTCGACCAAATCTGGCAACCCTGGGACGGTGCGTTGGTGCGAGACTGAGAGTGCTACGTGACACGCGATTTAAGTTTCGAGTTGTTAATTTGTTTCGTTGTTCGTACGTTTCCCTTTGTAGTTTGTACGGTGTTCGGTCTCGGTGTGCTAGGTGATTTGTTTTTCATCGAGATTTTTCTTCAAGGTAAGTACAAACAAAATGCTTACTGTTTAATGAATTCAAATAATTCTGTTTATTTGCCTGGAGTTTTTACATGACAAAACTAGAAATGAATCTTAAAAAGACGCCAAACGCTGCACTACGCCATTTTGAAATCATTGGTTAGGACGTTGTTTTTTTATGGTTTCATCATAGATTAATGTTAGGTATGCTGGTGTGCCTATTTTTCAGTTCTTTTCTGCTTCAAGTTTATTCAATTACATCTGTTAATACCTGGTTTGAGTTTAAAATGTGAATATGTTTATTTTGTAATATGTGGTAGGTGAGGTAAATTGATATTGTCACGTTTAGGGGTGCGTAGTGAGGGATGGTAGAGAAACAACTCTGGATACAGGTAAGCCTTATTTTTTCTTTGTTTATTGGGTCTTCTGTCTCACACAAAAAAGGTTTGTTGGGAAAATGGAATTTCGCACTATTTTCAACTAAGTTGAAAATAACATTAACCTAGTCGTCCCAACACAAGACCACTAACTTAGGCTCGGTCTTGTTACCTAAAAACGCTGACGTTTCGGTGGAAAATCTACCACCGCCTTCAGAGAATCTAAAAAAGAAAGAACACAACGGCAGAACACAGAAAAAAAAAAAACAAAAAACCTTTTTTGTGTGAGACAGAAGACCCAATAAACAAAGAAAAAATGAGTAACTCGTCTCAACAAACATATAGAACATATCTCCAACAAAGGTATGGGCCTCATATTTGTTCTATATTTCGAAATTTAGAACACAAATTTATACAACTTACACATTCTGAGAACGGTTTAACATTTTTATGTAAATGCAGAAACAATGATATCATTCCAAAAGGTCTAAGACTCAGAGCACCTTATTACAATAACAGCATAATACGTATTCTAGAAAGAACGAGCAAATCTTTAATAAGAGACAGAATACAATTCCACAGACATCATATATTTGTTTTGAAAAATGATATTAACTTTATTAAGAATGACCTTCAGTCAAAAGTCTCATTTAATGATTTTAATCATATGTGGCAATGTATTCTGAATAGCTATCATATAAATTGTAATAAGCAAAAACAAATTCATATCAATAAATTTAATAATTTAATGGAAAAAAAATACATATCCAACTTGTAAATAGTCACAATCAGGTCAATAATCTTCAACAAAGAACTGTAATAAATGTTTCTAGCAAAAATTTATCTGATAGCGAAAAACTTGTTCTTTCAAAAGGTTTAAACTTTGCCATTACACCACAACACGTTCCCAAACTTGATATTATTTCTGCAATTGAAGAGACAACTCAAAATTTGCCAGAAGAACATCAACAAGAATTTAAAATAAGATCAAAACTTATCTTAGAAAAACAACGCAAAATCAAACAAAACTTATCCAAACCTGAACAACAAGCATTATACTCTCTCAAAAAAGACAACAACATAAAAATACTTCCAGCAGACAAAGGTAACGCTACAGTCATAATGGACTCTATTACATACCACAACAAAGTCATGACTCTTTTAAATGAAAACAATGACACAAAACTAAATAAAAACCCAACAGAAAAAATTGAAAGGCAAATTTACACTACTTTAAAAAAACTCGAGATCAATTTTCTGATCTTGAGAGGCGTAATCTTACGCCACATAATAGCAAAACACCACATTTTTGGTGTTCCTAAAATTCATAAAAATAACATGCCATTAAGGCCAATTGTGAGTAGTATAAATTCGCCTACTCACTCATTAGCTCGCTTCTTGCTAAACATTTTAAATCCTTTAGTAGGTAACACAGATTCTTACATACAAAAACTCTCCTCACTTTCTTGAAAAACTCAAACATATCGACATTAATCCAAATCATATTCTGGTAAGTTTTGATGTTGTAAGTTTATTCACAAACGTCCCAGTTGACAAAACTCTTTCAATTGTTAGATCTAAATTGCAAAATGATTCAAGTCTTGGGGAACGTACAAGCTTAAGCGTAAACACTATTTTAGAACTTTTAACAATTTGTGTTAAAACAACATTCTTCCAATATGGAGATGATTATTACCAACAAAATTCTGGAATGGCAATGGGTTCTCCATTGTCTCCAATATAAGTATTTTTTATGGAACATTTCGAAGAAAATAACATTAATTTTAATTATAAACAAACAATCTGGTGGAGATATTGATGATGTTTTACAATATATCCATTCGGTAATGATCATCTCAAACAATTTCTAATTCACATAAACTCAAGAACCCACAATCAAATTTACAACAGAAACAGAACAAAATAACGACTTCCATTCTAGACATTCTAATCAAAAAAGACATAAACAAATTTGAAACAAAAGTATACAGAAAACCAACCCACACAAATAGATATTTAAACTACAAATCCAATCATCCAATAATGGTAAAAAAGGTATTGTAAAAAGTTTATTTTAGAGCCAAAATTATTTGCAATAATGAACAATTTAATAAAGAAAAATTATTCATTAAAATGTTCTAAAAGAAAATGACTATCCTGAAACATTTATTAATAATGTTTTAGGGATTTAGAACATCCAAAACAATCTGGAAATCAAAATCAAATTTTACCTTTTACTAACCTTTTTATTCCTTACATTCCAGGTATTTCTGACAAAATCAAACGAATAGCTAAAAAATACATCAGAACAATATTTAGAACTCAAAACACATTAAGATCACACTTAACTAAAACAAAACCTCACAATGAAATGAATCTACAAGAACGTGATATATAAAATTCCTTGCGAATGCAATCAATTTTATATTGGTGAAACCTCCAGACCTTTAAAAAACGTATTAAAGAACACCAAAATTATTTAAGAACTGGAGACTTTCACAAATCTAATATATGCCAACACGCGTTTGATAATGATCATAGAGTCAAATGGAATGAATGTAGTATCATAGACAAAGAACTTTTTCAAAAAGACTAAAATAAAAGAAAGTGCATATACAGGTTGTCCCACGACGAAAGACTCGATTGATATTGGAAAAAGTATAAATAGGAGATTTTGAAAATTTGGCAGGATACTGATGTGGGCATGCCCAATCCAACTAAAATATTTTCAAGATGGTTACACTTCCGTGTATACCGGAAGTCAATCACAACTTTCTTATTTTAAATAGAACACCCTATATATTATTACATATTTGGATTCCTCACAAAATTCTGACCAACTTTTGTATAGAATGCCCTATGCCTATCTCTAGCCGTTTTCGAAATATTGATGTTTTTCCAAAAAAGTGACAGTTGCAACGCTCAACATATTTTTGTACTATGTTAAAACCGTATTTCATTTTGCAATGAAACTTTGGGTTATTGTAAATAAAGGATCGTTTTATTAAACTGAGGGTGCGTAATGACTCATTTGTATACAGGGTCTTCAAAAAAAAATCATAAACTTGCCACTAAAAAAAATGAAAAATCCCAAGTTTTTTAAATAGAAACCCACATTTTTATGACGGAATCATTTTGAGCATTAAAAATTACTATAAGTTTCAATTTACTTGCCTATACCTAAATCCAACCCATTTCGTTTTATTTGAGAATAAACATTTTTATTATAAAAATTCCAGATTTCTTGAAAATTTCTCTCTCTAATTACGTGTGGATTTATGTCACACCAGTAGTGTGAATTATGTCTATTGAACATTCCATTTTTAGTGAATTTGGCCTCGTCGCTCCAAATAATATTATTCAAAAACAATTCATCTCCATAGTGACTAGTCAGCAAAAACTCACTAAAAACAACTCTCTTCGGAAAGTCAACCTCTTTTAAGTGTTGCACTAATTTAAATGAAAAAGGGTGAAATTTATGTTCTTCAGGATCCTCTGAATTGAGCTTTTGGATATGCCTGATTCTACGGAAACTTGTCTTATGACAAAGTTGGATTTGCAACAAAATAGACCAAAATTGCAATTTCTACATTTGTATTATTAAGGATTGGTTTTGTTTTAATAGCTTTTATCTTCACATATCCCGTATTCTTAAAATTATTTGCTTGACAGCTTTTGGTGATGGCTTTGGTTTTTCTGGATAACGAGCGGCAAATACCTCACATGTTTACTCACAATTTTATCACATTCTCCGTAAATAATAAACAGATTTAAGTGATCTTGGTTTGAATAACGTAACCGCGACGGCATATTTGCAGTTATCAAAACACTCAAAACTAGTGTTATTAACATGCTTTGCAGGTCTCCAATATCACCGTGTGTCAAAAGCATGACCAACTAAAACACCACATAATCTCAACCGTGCAGCATAATAAAAAAATGTTTATTCTCAAATAAAACGAAATGATTCCGTCATAAAAAATGTGGGTTTCTATTTAAAAAACTTGAGATTTTTCATTTTTTTAGTGGCAAGTTTATGATTTTTTTTTGACGACCCTGTATACAAATGAGTCATTACGCACCCTCAGTTTAATAAAACGATCCTTTATTTACAATAACCCAAAGTTTCATTGCAAAATGAAATACGGTTTTAACATAGTACAAAAATATTGTTACGGTTTGGGCCTACTATGCTCGATACTCGACGAAACCGATGCGCCGCAATATCTGGCCGGGCGCGTATTAAAGTAGGCCACAGTTAGGAAGCGCCGCACCTGGAAGATTCTTGAATGGTCAAGGCAACCCGCAAAGCGTTTCGCGGTCATTCTAGAACGTGGTTTGCGAATATAAAAGAAGCGGCGTCGTCGACGACAGAGTAGAGAGAGTAGTAGTTGTGTAGTAGTGAATTTGGGAACGCGGTAAAGTTTAAATAGTGAAATAGTTGTGGAATTGTAGTAGTGTTTTTAGTAGCTGTGTTAATTATTGTACGGAGTGTTTTGGAAGTGTAAATAAATTTATTAATTGTTGAGTTAAATTGACTTTGTGTGAACCCACGGGAAAATCGTAACAATATGTTGAGCGTTGCAACTGTCACTTTTTTGGAAAAACATCAAATATTTCGAAAACGGCTAGAGATAGGCATAGGGCATTCTATACAAAAGTTGGTCAGAATTTTGTGAGGAATCTAAATATGTAATAATATATAGGGTGTTCAATTTAAAATAAGAAAGTTGTGATCGACTTCCGGTATAAACGGAAGTGCAACCATCTTGAAAATATTTTAGTTGGATTGGGAATGCCCACATCAGTGTCCTGCCAAATTTTCAAAACTCTCCCATTTATACTTTTTCCAATATCAATCGATGTCTTTCGTCGTGGGACACCCTGTATTAGATTAAACCATGACTCCTGTGTTGCTACATCCTCTATTAATATTGACCAAACTTGGTTAAATATTCTAGAGGAGGAGATAACACTTGGTCATATCAAACGAAACTGAAATTTCTTGTAATTTTGTTTTCATTATAAAACCCACCTTTCACTACAACAATAGATAACCTTTCCTATTGGAATGACAAAAGTCAAAATTTATGTCAATTTTTATTGACAAAACCCTTCTCAGAGTTCCAAATTGAACATTATCAGGTTAATATTTATTAAGTTGTTGTTTTCTGTTTTTCTGTTCTCTAAGTCAGTGGTCTTGTGTTGGGACGACTAGGTTAATGTTATTTTCAACTTAGTTGAAAATAGTGCGAAATTCCATTTTCCCAACAAACCTTTTTTGTGTGAGACAGAAGACCCATAAACAAAGAAAAAATTAGTAACTCGTCTCAACAAACATATAGAACATATCTCTAAGCCTTATTTATTATAAACGATGTAAAATAAACACTTAAGAGGGGTTATTCTTACCCCCAGAAAAGAAGGGCCAACACGGCCGTAATCGTCGTAGAGCGCATGAGAGTTCGGGGAGGGTGAGTTGGGTTTTAGTCCTTCAGCTACACCGTAGGCACGCAAAGGTGTTCTTGTACGATGTGACCAAAAGACCAAGTGAACAACTGACAGGGTTAAGGGTTCTATCGGTCACTTCAAGTTGCGAGAGAACCCTTCTCTTATCAGCCTGGGATCCTAAGAGGGTAGCGAGCCAACCCACCACTTCAAGTTAGGGAATGTTGCTCGCCGACCAACCCGGAGACCAGTGATTTTAGATGGCCAGCCTTGCTGAATAAATACTCGTCGATTGACCCAGATTCCTACCAGACTTGCTGACATACACGATTATTCGGTGTATAGTACGATAGGTATGTAAATGTGGAATCTGCGACAATATGAATTGCAAATATTGAAATTGAACCAAAATTTTTGATACTACTCCCTTTTTCATCTAGATGTACTTTTTAGTAGAATTTGACGGTGAAGGTATTGGAGAGTGGCTATAGTTAGAGGTAGATGGTTGACCCCTCGAAAAAAGGAAGTTTATTGGCCGCCGGTAAAACAGCAGAGTGTCCAGATACAAAGAACTGGACAACTTATTCTGTTCGTAGATGCTTATATGAAACAGGTACATTTTTAATTCCAAATTTTTATCATAAGGCTGCACTGCAAAGGAATTTCCGAAACCGTATAAATTAGGAAAGATCTCCTATATGGTTCTAAATCGCGGGCGTGGCGTTTTCGAAAATATGGTATTTGTTTTAATTTTTGAAATAGCTATTTAAAAAAAAACATATTTTTGAATATCATTTTTATTTTAAGTGGAAGTATTTGTCCCGAAATTTAGTTTTTCGATAAAACCGTAGGTACAAAATTTATTTTATGCACTTTAGAGGGAGTAAGATATTTGTGCCATAGCAACACTTACAGGGCACAATAAATTTTGAGTGAATCCACCCTGCCAACAACATTCAATGACAACTACCAATAATACGAGCTGTCAATCTTGAAACTAGAGTACCGTTAAGTGATAAGTGATCTACTCTGAGCTTTGTTATTTTTTATTTTTAGTATCTCACACTCTAAAGTGCATAAAATAGTTTATAAACCTCGTGACTAAAGTGTCTTTTGGCAAAACATTTTGCTGTAAGAGAGATCTTCTGATTGAGCAAATAAATACAGGGTGTTTAATTTAAAATAATCAAAATGCATGTCAAACATTTAACAAGAGTGTGTGACAATGCAATATGATTCAGAAAAAAATGCTGCAACTTTGCTAATTTAAATTATGTGGTCAGATCAAAAATAACGGAGTTAGCTATTGAGTAAAATATAAACAATTCCCCTAGTACCTAATTACAGTGTAAGTTCTGGAAATTACCCAAATTTTGTGCATTATTTTTACACAATAACATAATTCCCGCTTGCAAAATAGTAAATAAGCTCAGATAATAAAAAGTTGAATACGTTTTAATAGTGTATCAGTCTTGAAGCAGGGTAGTCTTGAAACATAGTGATACAATATACTTTTCAGATGACTAATGCGATTGCCAAACGAAAATTAAAAGTAGCGGAAATTTCGTCAGATTTGGCATCAGATAGTGAATTAACTGATGCACGAAGGATACAAAAAAGAAAACCGTGTCGCTCAGATAGTTCTGATGATGACAATGATTACTGCTTAAAACGACCGCCAAATATTAATTTTGAATATCATTCCGCTTTAAAGCAGTCTTCAACTGGTAATATTTATAAGGATGAGGAAGCTGGTGACTTACTAAATTGAGCTATGCAGGTCCTTCTTCCATTTGAACTTCATTGGAAGCTTTCGGTTTGTTGTTGTGTGGTTTTTATCCGATTGAAATAAATTTTTGGAAATATAAAGCTAATCAAGGCATTTTATCAAAATGGTTTGTGTAAATAACACATCCAATGTTCAGCTTTTTTGAGAAACTGGTAACCAAAAATCGAATGTCAACCAAAACGTTAACAAAAATAAGTTGTAACGTACCTATTTTATAAGCTACAGGTAATGAAATATTTTAAAATTATCTAAATTTATAAGCAGCTACAGCTAATTTTTAATGGAATTTATAAATAATTCTTGAAATTTAAGTAACAGTTTCTAAATTATACATGTATATTTACGACCAATACAGGGTGTCCCACGACGAAAGACCTCGATTGATATTGGAAAAAGTATAAATAGGAGAGTTTTGAAAATTTGGTAGGATACTGGGGGCATGCCCAATCCAACTAAAATATTTTCAAGATGGTTGCACTTCCGCTTATACCGGAAGTCGATCACAACTTTCTTATTTTAAATAGAACACCCTATATATATTACATATTGGATTCCTCACAAAATTCTGACCAACTTTTGTATAGAATGCCCTATGTCTATCTCTAGCCGTTTTCGAAATATTTGATGTTTTTCCAAAAAAGTGACAGTTGCTCAACATATTTTTGTACTATGTTAAAACCGTATTTCATTTTGCAATGAAACTTTGGGATATTGTAAATGAAGGATCGTTTTATTATACTGAGGGTGCGTAACGACTCATTTGTATACAGGGTCGTCAAAAAAAATCATAAACTTGCCACTAAAAAAATGAAAAATCTCAAGTTTTTTAAATGGAAACCCCCATTTTTTATGACGGAATCATTTTGAGCATTAAAAATTACTATAAGTTTCAATTTACTTGCCTATACCTAAATCCAACCCATTTCGTTTTATTTGAGAATAAACATTTTTTTATTAGGCTGCATGCTCGGCTGCATGGTTGGAATTAGCTGGTACTCTAGTTGGCCATGCTTTTGACACACGGTGATATTGGAGACCTGCAGGGCATGTTAATAACACTAGTTTTGAGTGTTTTGACAACTGCAATATGCCGTCGCGGTTACGTTATTCAAACCAAGATTACTTAAATCTGTTTATTATTTACGGAGAATGTGATAAAGTTGTGAGTAGAACATGTGAGGTATTTGCCGCTCGTTATCCAGAAAAAACCAAAGCCATCACGAAAAGCTGTCAAGCAAATAATTGAAAATTTTAAGAATACGGGATCTGTGAAGATAAAAGCTATTAAAACAAAACCAATCCTTAATATACCAATGTAGAAATTGCAATTTTGGGCTATTTTGTTGCAAATCCAACTTGTCAATAAGACAAGTTTCCGTAGAATCAGGCATATCCAAAAGCTCAATTCAGAGTATCCTGAAGAAACATAAATTTCACCCTTTTTCATTTAAATTAGTGCAACACTTAAAAGAGGTTGACTTTCCGAAGAGAGTTGTTTTAGTGAGTTTTTGCTGACTAGTCACTATGGAGATGAATTGTTTTTGAATAATATTTTTTGGAGCGACGAGGCCAAATTCACTAAAAATGGAATGTTCAATAGACATGATTCACACTACTGGTGTGACATAAATCCACACGTAATTAGAGAGAGAAATTTTCAAGAAATCTGGAGTTTAATGTTTATTGTGCTGTGAGGAATGACCAAATTGTTATGATACGTTTTTATGAAGAAAATTTAAACGGTATATCGACGATGTTAAACGACAAATTGTGAAGTTCTGAAACTTAATTTAATGCTATGTTTTTATTGTAGGTGATCGATATCTAGCTATAATTCAAGATTTAGAAAGGGAATACTTGGATAATTTACCTCTAGCCGACAGAAGACGGGTAATTTATCAGCATGATGGCGCACCTCCTCATAATGGTCATATTGTCAATAATTTTCTACAAGCTACGTTTGACGACCGGTGGATTGCTAACAACGGACCGTTTCAATGGCCACCCCGCTCGCCAGACATGTCAGTTTTAGATTATTTTGTATGGGGGGCAATTAAAGATGAAGTTTACAATCTTCCTTAACAACAAAGGAAAATTGTATTGAAAGAGTGAGAAACGCGTTTTGTGGTTTAAGCCCAAACGCAATAAGAGCAGCAACCCATGAGCAGCTCCTAAGGTGCGCAAAGTGTCACGAAGCTGAAGGTCGAAATTTCGAACATTTGTTAATGAATTATTATATAAGTACAAAAATATGTTGAGCATGCAACTATAACTTTTTTGGAAAAACATCAAATATTGCAATTTCTACATTTGTATTATTAAGAATTGGTTTTGTTTTAATAGCTTTTATCTTCACATATCACGTATTCTTAAAATTTTCAATTATTTGCTTGACAGCTTTTGGTGATGGATTTGGTTTTCTAGATAACGAGCGGCAAATACCTCACATGTTCTACTCACAACTTTATCACATTTTCCGTAAATAATAAACAGATTTAAGCAATCTTGGTTTGAATAACGTAACCGCGACGGCATATTTGCAGTTGTCAAAACACTCAAAACTAGTGTTATTAACATGCCCTGCAGGTCTCCAATATCACCGTGTGTCAAAAGCATGGCCAACTAGAGTACCAGCTAATCCCAACCATGCAGCCGAGCATGCAGCCTAATAAAAAATGTTTATTCTCAAATAAAACGAAATGGGTTGGATTTAGGTATAGGCAAGTAAATTGAAACTTATAGTATTTTTAATGCTCAAAATGATTCCGTCATAAAAAATGGGGGTTTCATTTAAAAAAACTTGAGATTTTTCATTTTTTTTAGTGGCAAGTTTATAATTTTTTTTTGACGACCCTGTATACAAATGAGTCATTACGCACCCTCAGTTTAATAAAACGATCCTTTATTTACAATAACCCAAAGTTTCATTGAAAAAATGAAATACGGTTTTAACATAGTACAAAAATATGTTGAGCGTTGCAACTGTCACTTTTTTTTTAGGGCATTCTATACAAAAGTGGTCAGAATTTTGTGAGGAATCCAAATATGTAATAAGATATAGGGGGTTCTATTTAAAATAAGAAAGTTGGGATCGACTTCCGGTAGAAGCGGAAGTGCAACCATCTTGAAAATATTGTTACGGTCTGGGCCTACTATGCTCGATACTTCTTAACGAGCGCTCGCCTCGGGATGAAACCGATGCGCCGCAATATCTGGCCGGGCGCGTATTAAAGTAGGCCACAGTTAGGAAGCGGCATACCTGGAAGATTCTTGAATGATCAAGGCAACCCGCGAAGCGTTTCGCGGTCATTCTAGAACGTGGTTTGCGAATATAAAAGACGCGGTCTCGACCGCAGTAGTAGTGAATTTGGGAACGCGGTTAAGTTTAAATAGTGGAATAATTGTGGAATTGTAGTAGTGTTTTTAGTAGCGGGTGTTAATTATTGTACGGAGTGTTTGAAGTGTTAATAAATTTATTAATTGTTAAGTTAAACTGACTTTGTGTGAACCCACGGGAAAAATCGTAACAATTGGTGTCAGAAGTGGGATCAGACTTTAGTGCGACGTGAATTGGAACTAAATTTCGGGTTAAAGACAGTGTTCAGAACCGGACTAGACATTTTCGGAACAGTGGTGTGTTAAATTTATTTTATGCCAATAACAAGACGTCAAAGTGCAAACATGGAGGCCCATTTGCAGCTATTATGGAAATTCTTAAACAAAATCGACAACAAGACAAGGAAGAACAAGAAAGGATTCGACAAGAACAAGAAAGGATTCGACAACAAGAGAAGGAAGAACAAGAAAGGATTCGACAACAAGAGAAGGAAGAACAAGAAAGGATTCGACAAGAACAAGAAAGGATTCGACAACAAGAGAAGGAAGAACAGGAAAGAATTCGACAACAAGACAAAGAAGAAAAAGAAAGAATGAGACAACAAGATATAGAAATGCGTCAAGAAGATAGAGAGCGGCAAGAAAAGCGTACGACGAAATATTGAACGTTCTAGCGGGGACCAAAACAGAAATCCAAGGGTATGTAACCCATAGTCTTAAAAAGATGGAGTGTGATGTTGAGGAAAAATTAAAGGATGTTCGGGAAGACATTAATGATGTTCGGGACGACATTAGTAAAATTCAGATTGATGTTCGGGAGGACATTAATAAAATTCAGAATGATGTCGAGATAAAGTTACGTGACTTAGAGCAGAAAATTGACAGCAGAGGAGCCAGCTCCACAGTGATCACCGGAAACGGGCTCAACAAGATCAAGCCTCCCACATACGACGGTCAAACTTCATGGGCAACGTACCAACTCCAATTTGAGGCCGCTGCAAATGCAAATAGATGGAGTAACGAGGAAAAGGCTGTAGCACTGGTGGTGGCATTACGAGGACCTGCATTGGAGCTGTTACAGACTCTGCCTATCGCCCAACAAAGCAACTATGACGCATTAGTAGCTGCATTAGAACGACGTTATGGGGATCAGCATAGGAAAGGAGTGTACCAAACACAATTAAAGGCAAGACTGCAGAAAACTGGTGAAAATTTATAAGAGTTTGAGGCCGAAATTCGTCGCCTTGTGCATCTGGCTTACCCAGCCGTCCCGGATGAAATCCAAGAAGAACTTGTGGCACAGTGTTTTGTAGATGGGATTCGAGATCTGGAAGTAAAGAAAATGCTGAAGATGTTCAAAGGAAGCAACAGCAGCGAATTACTAGTTCGAGCGCTGGAAGTTGAAGCTGCGTGCAATGACTTAAAGCCAAGGATCAGGGCCGTGACTATTCAAGAGGAGAGAGAACCGCCAGCCGATCATGCTGCTACACCAATGAATGAAATTAAATCAATGTTCGGGCCAATTAGTGCAACAAATGGCAGCATTAGGAAATGGTCTTTCCACACAGTTAGAACGGTCACGCCCGATCACTAGAGTGGAGTGTTATCGATGCGGACGTACGGGACACATCAAACGAGATTGTCGAGTAAGGATACCGTCCCGCTCTCCAACGAGGGACGTACAACCATCCAGGAGGGACCAGGAAAACTCCCACTAGTCAACATTACGGGGCGAATGTTGACTAGCGAAGACAAAGCCCCCAGAATTATCTCCATCAGAAGCCTGGGTAGATCAATGGGAAGCCTGAACGTAGATGGAAAGGTGGATGCGATGAACGTTACTTTTACTTTGGATACCGGTGCGGCAGTATCTTTGATCCGGTCAAACCTTGTGGATAAAAGTCAAATTAAGCCTTTACGAAGAAGTATTCTCCTGCGCACTGTGACTGGAGAATCGGCTAAAGTTTTAGGAGAAATAACAGTCAAGATTTGCCTTGGAAGGATTACGTTTTACCACACTGTGTTAGTAGCGGATATTGAAGATGAATTTATTCTGGGAATGGACCTGATTCGTCAACATGGATTTTCTTTTGATCCCGAACAAAATATCCTAAGGTTTGGAAGTGAAGAGTTCATCCTGTCAACCAGTCACCGCTGTGAGTCACCCATTAATGTTTTGGCATCTCAGACAGTAAAAATAAGCGGCAATTCCGAGCAAATAATTATTGGACAATTGGAGCAGAATTCTGGGAGCTGTGTTGGACTTGTACGAAACCCGGACCGACCAGGAAGATGCCTCATTGGGAAATCACTTGTAAATGGAGGAAGTGAAGTCCCAATAAGAGTTGCAAACATTTTTTCAGACGACGTAAAAATCAACAAAGGCGAAATTTTTGCGGTATTCGAGCCTGTAGTCAAAATAACCAATTGCGATGGGTTACCAGAACAGGAGGAGCAGTTGGGGGAAAACAAGCTCTTAAATGAACTTGAAAAGACCTGGAAACATCTGTCAACACCACAACTGAAGAAGGCTCGGAAACTGATTTTGGACCATGGTAGCATATTTGGAACACCGAACAATATGGGAAAAACTACAATTGTAAAACACCGAATTAACACCGGCAATGCACAACCGATTCGACAACCACCTAAGAGACTACCAATAGCCAAACAACAGGAAGTGCAGGAATTAGTGGACAGGATGCTTGACGACGGAGTTATAGAAGAATCCTGCAGCCCTTGGTCATCACCTGTTGTTCTGGTCACTAAGAAAGATGGATCAAGCAGATTTTGTGTAGATTACCGAAAACTGAATGACGTGACCAAAAAGGACAGCTATCCACTTCCCCGTATCGACGACACACTGACGACTTTGGCAGGATCCTGTTGGTTTTCTACTTTAGATTTGAAGAGTGGGTACTGGCAAGTTGGCATTGAGGAGCAAGATAAGGAGAAGACTGCTTTTTCTGCTGGAAATGGGCTGTACCAATTCAATGTGATGCCCTTCGGACTTTGTAATGCTCCTGCTACGTTTGAAAGACTAATGGAAATTGTGCTTCGTGGCCTTAACTGGAAGACTTGCTTGGTTTATCTGGACGATATCATGGTGATGGGAAAAACTTTTGAAGAACATCTGGACAACTTGCAAGAAGTATTTGCTAGAATAGGTGGTGCCCATCTTCGATTGAACGCCAAAAAGTGTTGGTTCTTCCAAAAGCAAGTCGAATTCCTTCGGCATGTGGTGACGGTCGACGGAATCCAGACGGACGACAAGAAGATCCAAGCAATTAGAGAATGGCCAGTACCAAAGGATAAACACGAACTCAGAAGCTTTCTAGGACTTGCCACCTACTACAGACGGTTTGTGGAAGGATTTGCCAACATCGCAGCTCCGCTACATCAACTTACTGAGGACAAAACACCCTACTGTTGGAATACCCAATGTGATCAGGCGTTCAGAAGATTAAAGGCATCACTTTGCTCCAGTCCCATCCTCAGTTATCCACAACCAAAAGGAAAGTTCATTTTAGACACAGATGCCAGTAATTCTGGTATTGGAGCTGTATTGTCTCAAGTCCAAAACGGAGAAGAACATGTCATAGAATACTTCAGTAGGAAACTTACCAAAGCAGAACGGAACTACTGTGTAACGAGAAAAGAGCTACTGGCAATAGTAAAATCAGTCGATCACTTTCACAAGTACTTGTACGGACAGGAATTTTTGATAAGGACTGACCATGCGGCACTCAAGTGGCTCCTCGGAATGAAACAACCGGAAGGACAAGTAGCAAGATGGCTTGAAAAACTCCAGCAGTATAATTTCAACATCAAGCATCGACCCGGAAAGCTGCATAATAACGCAGATGCTCTATCAAGAAGACCTTGCGCCGAAGAATGCAAACATTGCCAGAAAGCGGAACAACGTGAAGGCGTTGTGTCCATCAGAATGGTTCAGCTGAAGACCAATGATGAATGGAGTACCGATGAGATTAGGAAGGATCAACTAGAAGACAGCGACATAGGCCCATTGTTGTTGAGAAAGGAACAAAGCGAGCCAAGACCAACATGGCAAGAAATCTCTAGCAAAGGCCTGACGTTCAAAGCACTTTGGGCTCAGTGGGACTCGCTTGTGGTTGAAGGCGGCTTGCTAAAAAGAGCTTGGGAGAGCGCCGATGGAAAAGAGATAAGGAAGCAGCTGGTAGTTCCCAGAGGAAGGGTCGACCACGTACTGGAGGAAATGCACAATGGAAAGACTGGTGCTCATTTGGGAGTAAATAAGACTTTGGACAAAATCCGGCAACAGCTTTTACTGGGTGAACTACTGCCAAGACGTGAAATCATGGTGTCGACAATGTTCCATTTGTGCAGCTAGCCACGGACCACAGACGAGATCCCGGGGACCTATGAAGCAGTACAACGTAGGATTGCCGTTCGAACGTTTAGCCATAGACGTTGCTGGGCCTTTTCCTGAAGACCAACAGAGGCAACAAGTACATTCTTGTTGCCATGGATTACTTTAGCAAATGGCCTGAGGTGTTTGCGATTCCAAATCAAGAAGCCAGCACAGTCGCTGATATTCTCGTCGAAAATGTCTTCAGTAGATTTGGTGTGCCGTTGGAGTTACACTCTGATCAGGGACGAAACTTTGAGTCCAAGCTCTTTCAGAGGCTCTGTGACCTGCTAGGCATTAGGAAGACCCGAACAACGCCGCTTCATCCTCAGTCGGATGGCATGGTCGAGAGATTTAATAAGACCATAGAGCAACATCTCTCAAAGGTTGTTGATCAGCATCAGAAAGATTGGGACCAGCATATTCCGCTCTTCTTGATGGCTTATAGAGCAGCAGTCCACAACTCAACGGGACAGTCACCATCTAAAGTTCTGTTTGGTCGAGAACTGCGACTTCCATGTGATGTGGTGTTCGGATCTCCAACAGGCCAAAGCACGAACATTGAGAACTACGTTGACGAGTTGCAAGACAGATTACTGAACATCCATGATCTGGTCAGGGAAAGTTTGAATCTAGCTAGCGATAAGATGAAAGCTCGTTATGATCTGAGGGCCAATTCGGGAGGGTTCCAGAAGGATGATAAAGTTTGGTTGTTTAACCCTCAGAGGAAGAAAGGCAAATCACCGAAATTAACACCTGTTTGGGAGGGACCTTACAATGTGGTAAAAAGGTTAAACGACGTCGTGTACAGAGTCCAACGCAGCCCCAAAGGCAAGATGAAAATTGTCCATCTGGACAGACTCAAGAAATACCAGGGATTAGATGAAGCGGATCGGGACGATCAGCTTTAAGAGGGGGGCAGTGTTACGGTCTGGGCCTACTATGCTCGATACTTCTTAACGAGCGCTCGCCTCGGGATGAAACCGATGCGCCGCAATATCTGGCCGGGCGCGTATTAAAGTAGGCCACAGTTAGGAAGCGGCATACCTGGAAGATTCTTGAATGATCAAGGCAACCCGCGAAGCGTTTCGCGGTCATTCTAGAACGTGGTTTGCGAATATAAAAGACGCGGTCTCGACCGCAGTAGTAGTGAATTTGGGAACGCGGTTAAGTTTAAATAGTGGAATAATTGTGGAATTGTAGTAGTGTTTTTAGTAGCGGTGTTAATTATTGTACGGAGTGTTTTGAAGTGTTAATAAATTTATTAATTGTTAAGTTAAACTGACTTTGTGTGAACCCACGGGAAAATCGTAACAATATTTTAGTTGGATTGGGCATGCCCACATCAGTATCCTACCAAATTTTCAAAACTCTCCTATTTATACTTTTTCCAATATCAATCGAGGTCTTTCGTCGTGGGCCACCCTGTATATTATAAAGGCTTAATTCTGTCTGGGGTGGCTTAAAGCCCTTCTATACCACTAGTGGATAAAATTCATAACACTACGCTTTCTTCCAAAATCTGTACCTGTTCTTCTTAAAGTAAATTTGTCAATCTTGTCATTTTTCAAAACCAGGACATTTACCTGCTGTACCACTCCTAATTGATTGGTTTTTAATAACCTTATGCAATTGTTGTTAAGCCTAGTTTTCTTTTACAACTTTTATTTCCTAAATCATGTCAATCTGATAACAAACAAGCTCATGAGCTTACGAGATTTCAGATGCAGGACCCTGTATAAATTGAGGTCAAGCCAAGATTTTTTTTTAATGTTTTAGGAAAAGAGCTAAAAAAACGAGTTTGTGTTTCTACGGTGGTGTCTTCAATACTGTCCCATTTGACAGGTTCCGGATCATTTTCTCCTAAGTCCTTGAACGTTGATAATCAGACAGAATCTCTGAATAGTGAAACGCCAGTAAGGTTCTCTACTTTTATATCACACCAGAATACTAATAGAGGTAAGTTAGTAATACTTAATTTTGGTAAATTTACAGGTTTCGAAAGAACAATTCTTTCAAAATTGTTAGACATAGAGGAGCAGAATAAACAAATCCTCGATTTGCTCACCAAAAGAGGAAATATTCATTATGATACAGATGTCTCCAGTGAACTTCCATTTGAGCTCCCGATAACCAACAATCACGAATTGACCAATGTCGAGAATTTTTTGGGCAACGAAAGAATATATAAGGATTTTGTAAGCTTATGTAATAACTTATATTAATTTTGCCTTTAAACTTTTGTTTTTCTTATTTAAGGTACATAAATTATCATTGTACGGGGGCAAAGACACAGTTACAGCCACCTACAATATACTGAAACAAATAATAACAGATCAGTTAGGAAGTGAATACAGTTTTTATGGAAAACGGGCTGGAAAAAAAGCATTTTGCAGCTTAAAAATAAAATCCTCTGTGCAAATGTGCAAAAAAAAGGAAGTCCCTTTATGAAAAAGTAGTGTTGTGCTAAATATTTTTGTATTTTTTAAATATTTTTTTTAATAGGTTCCTGGTTGAATTATTTCAAAATTTAAATTTCTTTGTAAATGGTTTTAATAAACTACTGATTTTATTTCTTTACTTCTTATTTGCAAAGTGAATAACAAAACTAAAATAAGGTAAAGTCAATCTTGGGGACCCCAGGGTCGAATAAATTTATTTTTATTTTGCATACTGCTGCATAATTTTAAAAATAAATAAAAAATTGCAGATGCAGTTCAAAAGAGTTTTAAAGCGGCCACTCTTGCGAACAGAGAATAAAATTATATATAGAAAGAAACTTCATGTTGGAAAACGACAGAGATACCGCCGAAAAGCTGAGCAAATTCGCGTTTTGTTATATGAAGGTCATAACCGCGATAGTAACACTTCATTACAGCATAAATCACAATTTAGTTCAATTCATAATGATGAAAACTTAAACGATACAAACTTAAATCATGCAGAATTAAATTTAAATGAATTTCTAGATAATGCGACTACCAGAGTAAATAGTGATAATCCAAATTCAGAAGAAGCAACTATGAGCTCTGGCATCGGTCTCCCTATCGAAAGTAACACTAATAACATATCACTTCAGAACAGTACTTTTATAGACAACGAATCTAATTTGTCATGTAATTCAGATCTATCTAGTAGCTTACGATATTGGGCTACTATTAAACATAACATTTCTATGTCTGCCCTTGATGATCTTTTAAAATTTTTTTCCCCCTTACACCCAAATTTACCTTTGACATCGCAAACTTTACTGGGAACTCCTACTGTTTGCCCCGTAGAATCACTTGAAAATGGTGATTTCTTCTATATTGGCATTAAAGAACAATTACAGTTGTTTTTAACTCATTTCGTAAACTTTCTGGACCTAAACATTTCTTTAAGATTTAATATAGATGGATTACCTTTGTTCCATAGCTCTAATCTGCAACTATGGCCAATTTTGGGTTTGGTTTCAACCTTTCATATTTCTGTACCCTTTCTTATTGGTTTATAAAACCTACCCCTCTTGACAGTTACATAAATAAATTTGTTATCAAATTAGCAGACATTCAAAAAAATGGATTTTTTTTTAACTCAAAGTTATATACGGTAACTGTTCATAGCTTTAATTGTGATGCTCCAGCCAAAGCTTACTTAAAATGCATAAAATCACATGGTGGCTATTCGTGCTGCGATAAATGTACGCTAAGTGGCAGCTATGTTCAAGTTCGAGTAGGTGGTCGAATGCGAGGTAGAGTAGTATTGAAAGGAACGGCACCACCACGATCTGACGCTCAATTTCGATTACAACTTGACGAAGAGCATCATAAAGGTGTATCTCCTTTAATCAAACTTTCGATCGAATTAATTAGTTGCTTTCCTACTGATTATATGCACACAGTGTGCTTGGGAGTTATGGAAAAACTGTTAAATTCTTGGATCTTAGGTCCTTTGCAAACTCGTCTTCCTCATCGGTTGAGTCAGAAAATTTCAGATCATTTAATATCATTACAGCCCTTTGTTACGCGGGACTTCAATACGAAACCTCGAAGTGTTCCGGACGTAGCCCGTTGGAAAGCAACGGAGTATAGACTTTTTGTTTTATATTTAGAACCCCTAGTATTAAAAAATGTTCTACCTACCGCTCTGTATGAAAATTTTCTACTGTTTTACAGTGCTATAACCATTTTGATATGTAAAGTGAATACATCTCACATGACATGTGAAGTTGCTCATAAATTGCTTTGTACATTTATTGACCATTGCGAAGAAGTATACAGAACCGAGTATTTAATCTATAATGTTCATACGTTAAGGCATGTCAGTGAAGACGTTAAAAAGTACGGGCCGTTAGACAATTATACTTCGCACTCCTGTCCTTCAATTATTACACACGTAGTATCGTCTGTTTCCCGAAAAAACCGTACACAGTTTTACTAACCGCAGGACTGGAGAAGGAGGAAAGATCTAGCCTCCTCACATCTTACCCGGGGGTTAAAAACTGCGCGAGGCTAGCAGCTCCAGCACTGAATCCTGAAATCCAGGCTTGCCTGCCGAGTTCTGTTGTGAGGCAAGACGCTTTTCTTTGCAACCTGCAAGACCAATTAGGTTCCGGCTTAGTTGCCTTATCTCGCCCACTTGATGCTTTATACAGAACACCCACAGAATCTACCAACACTTTAATTCCCCCGTTGGTAGATGCAGCTAGACTGTTAACAGACTTACATCACACTACGTCTCTTCATCGACGTTTTTTGTTAACACCCCATTTAAACCCAGATCATAAAAAGATTCTGGACAGTGCTGCCATAGACTCAAAGTTATACGGGGAAACTCTTCCGGAAACTATTAGAGATTCTCAACAAGTAAAAAAGGCTTCAGCGGAGCTTGCTTTAATGAAAGCAAGTGCTTCAACAGCCCCAGAGCGTTCCCGGTCTCCACAAACCCGGAGGAACCAACTACCAGCAAGGAAGTGGAATCAGAGGAAATATCAATCCAGGAAAGAGTAGCGGTGAGTAATTCACCATACGCGGGGCGACTTTCTGGTTTTTGGGAAAATTGGCAAAAAATTACTTGTAACAAAACCATCTTGGGCTGGGTTAACGGTCTTGTCATAACATTCCGGAATATTCCACAACAAGATGTCCCCCCTCTTGTACAGGTTCCAGCTGCACAATGCTCTCATTATAAACGTTGCATTAACAATCTTATTAATATTGGAGCTGTGTCTATAAGTGAGCACGAGGAAGGCAAATTTATTTCTCCTTATTTCCTCAGATTAAAACCAGACAAATCTTACCGGTTTATACTCAATTTAAAAGATCTTAATAACCACATTGAGGCGCCTCACTTCAAAATGGAAGATTACAGGACGGTATTAAAGTAGCTGTACAATAACTGTTACATGACAACATTAGACCTAAAGGACGCTTATTTTCTTTTAAAGATTGCTCCTTTTCAAAGAAAATACCTAAAATTTAAATTTGAAAACACACTATTTCAGTTTAACGTCTTACCTTTTGGGCTAAATATTGCTCCGTTTACATTTACAAAACTAATGAAGCCAGTAATTACTTGGTTACGGACGAAAGGAATCACGTGTGTTTTATACTTAGACGATTTTCTAATAATCTCTGATTCTGCTGTTCATTGCCACAGAGATACTAATCTCACATTAAATCTCTTAGAGTCGCTGGGTTTTCTCTATGGAGAAAAGTAAATCAATTCCCAACACAGTCTGCACTTATTTAGGTTTTCAATACAACACAAACACGATGCATTTATCATTACCGTCGACTAAAAAATATTTTATTTTAAACAAAATTGCAGAAATAGAGTCAGCAGAAACCTGCACAGTTGAACAATTAGCCCAGCTTATCGGGTGCAGTGTTGCTAGACGTAAGATAATTATCGTTTTTGTACGATAATTCATTCCAATGTACGATAACAGGTATACGATAATAGCATTTTGTACGATAATCTCGCATATATAAAAATATTTGCATTTTATAGTCAATATTCACGAAAGAATTAATATATTAATACTATTTTGAAAACGTAGTCACATTTTTTTAAAAGCGGAATGCAATAGAAATGTTTCTTGAGTTGCGTGTTTGAAATGTCAATGTCATATAGCACTCACTTCTAGTAGAACTCTACATTGCCGGCATTGTCAACCATTCGCTGTGTAAATCCCCGACAGCCGACAGCCCGACTTTTGTCTAAAACTTCCCGCGATATGGATATGTTTGTGATTATATTTTTGGCCCTGCTCATTTGTTATTCACAGCGATTATTTGTGTGAGTTCTTGTAATGTGAATTTGTTTTTGTGATAGTGTGACTTCTATATCTTATTTGCATACGTAAAATTGATATAGGTTTTAAATTCAAGTTAAGTGGTTCGATTTAAACTTTAGGTGGTAAAGGTACATTGAAATATTATTTGATATTAAATATTGAAACAGTGTGTCTATAGTTAGACATGTCAGATTCTGAATCAGAGTCTGAGGGACGGTGTTCAACACCAGAATATAAGAAGAAACGCTGCGAGAGCTCGAAAAGTGTTGCCAGGCGAAAGCAAAAGTATCGAGTAGAATGGGAACAGGACTCGAGATTTAAAGGTTGGCTCGTCAAGTGTATTCGTAAAATAAGTCAAATAACTTTGTTTTTAGTTTTATATGAAAGACAATTTTTCAGACAGCACAAAGGCTAGGTGCCGTGCTTGCAACTTAGAGTTCAATGCCGAAGTAACTGTGATTAAGAACCACTCAAAATCGACCAAACATACTCAAAAAATGAAATCGGTACAAAAAACATCTATAGTAAATATGTTAAATAAGCCTGATACTTCTCAAACTCAAACCAAAGTAGCAGAGATAAAAATTACAGCATTTTTAGCAGAACATAACATTTCATTAAATTCTGCGGACCACCTAAACAATTTAATAAAAAGTTGTTTTCCTGACTCTAAAATTGCTCAAAAAATGTAATAGGTGCTTGTGCCGAAAAAGAAATAGTTTCTGTGTTAAAGAGTACCAAATTCAGTCTGATTATTGACGAATCAACCGATATCTCTTCTGTGAAGACTTTGTGCATTTGTTACTACTTGAACTTTTTGCTGCTACTGTACATGTATACATTCCTCCAGTATTTATTTGTTTGAATTGCTTAAGATATGGGCACTCATCTAAGCAGTGCAGAAGCCAGCCAAGATGTCCCAGATGCGGAGAGGGTCACAATGAAGATGTATGTGAGCAACAAATCAAGTGTGTGCATTGCACACAACCGCACAAAGCTACAGATAGAAAATGCCCAAAATACGAACGTCAAAAAGAGATTAAGAAAGTCATGGTCACAGAAGACCTTTCTTATTATGAGGCTAGACAGAAAGTCCCCAAGACTTACAGCAATACCATCTCTGAGGTTCCAGGTTTTCTCTCCTTGAAAACCTGGATTACAGGGACTTTCCCAACACCTTGAGTAGGAAATACAATGATATAGGAATTTCAGTGGCACAAAGAAAACTCCACTTAGACCAACAGAAGAGTCCTTTAACTCAAAAACCCCAATACTCTCAGGCTCTCATTGGTGCAAAGAAAAGAAAACCATCCACTCCCACTAAGGTCTACGATGTTGATGCACACCAAGCATGCTTATTCCCTAGTCCTAGCAGGACGAAATCTCCATCTGAAGGCTCTCTGATTCATCACATACAGGGTGATGAATTAGATGCGGATGTGACATTTACTGACGTCTTTAAAAAATACATACTTAGTATTGGTCTGCCAAGTGTGGTGCAGAACCAAATTTTCGCTCAGATGGAAATATTCGAATCACTACAAAAGGAGGGAACTCGCTCAAACACCCCGCAATATTGTCACGTTTAGGGGGTGGCGCAGGAACAGAAACAACAAACGTAGTACAAGCATGACTTCTTTATTCGGCGCTGCATAACTCTTAGTATTGAACACTGTCCAAGAGGGGGTGTGTAGATGCGTGGGTGTGGGGGTATGGGCGTAAGGCCTTCTGAAGTGCCGCCAAGCGGTACCCGCTCGATACGAGCAGGGTGCCCCTATGTCCGACACGCCCAAAGGACTTACTTTAGGTACTGCAACAGGGTAACGAGCCGTCCGGGCACTAGGAAGTTCGGACTGTCGCTCGTGACCTCCCTCTGGGGATGACCCCAGAGTTCGGTAATCGTCGATGGCTTGAGACGCCGATTAAATACTCGTCTCATGACCCCAATTTGCCGGTCTCGCTGATTCGGCAGTGCACTGGGGGAGACCGGGGCCAGACTAGGTACCGGAACATGGTGTAACTTATGTTATTCGTGACATCTCCCCCTTCCAACAAGTGTTCGCCCCGAACACTAAAATTCTATATTACAAAATAAATTTCTCGTCTTTCCTTTTTCCATATGAATCTTAAAATTAACCGATGTTGCTTATTTGCTAGAGAGGGTATGGGAAAAACTTTATTCCAAAAATATAAACACTTTTCTCTTAAAACTACTTCTAGATTCCTAGATAATGTTTTCAGCCACACAAAAAAATTAATTCTTTCCTTGGGTCACCTTTCAACCTTGTGTTGCGTCTATCTTCTTGCTCTCCATTTTGGCCAAAATTTACGTCAACTGCACATTGTATTGTATACTCCTTTGGGCACCATCATCTAAGTGGAAACGCTTCACCTAGGCTTCATCTCGTAGTGCCGTCTCTTGGCACTGTATTCTCTAAGCGGCAAACTTCATCGCTTAGCTTCACTTCTTCCTACTGTGTCCTTTTGCGTGCTCCTTTAGCACACCTATCATTGGACATGTATACTTCTTCTTAATTAACGTGAGCACATTTGGAGATGCTTCTTCAGCTCGACTTATTAAAAGACTCTGGGTGCACACGGGTGTAAGTAGAACCGTCGTGGCGGGACCCATCTGAAGATGTCAGCTTCTCCAAGACTTGCTGCTTTACTTCCTTAAATGATATGGCAATGCGTTGATAGACGCAACAAGGTCGTCCGGTGGCCACTGAAATAAACAATATATATATATTTTTTAAATTAATAAACAAAGAATCCTATATCAAGTACTTGCACTTGACCTAGTTTTAAATAAACACACGATACTTGCACTATTTTGCTGTCTCAGCAAGGAACCTAGGTCACTGGCTTAGAAAATTGAGACAATGTTATTACTAAACTGCAACTATGCAAATTATATACTTATTTCTACTATACCCAATTACTCAGTTAAATTTTACCTTTACTAAATTAATATAAATTATACTTATTATTGTGCTCATCTGCACTGCATAGACTCTGTTGCTTTAGGGCGTCCTCCAGGTCGCTCTTTACTTTACCCTACTCGATTCGGGCAAATGCGAGTCTGTAAACTGGTCCTTCAAAATCTTCAACATCTTCATTTTTTGGGAGGGTCGTAGCGTCAGGGGTAGAGCTGGGGTGTGACTACTGATATGAAGATCAGTAGTCCGAGATCAAACGAGGCGCCTCCACCATGTCACGTTTAGGGGGTGGCGCAGGAACAGAAACAACAAACGTAGTACAAGCATGACTTCTTTATTCGGCGCTGCATAACTCTTAGTATTGAACACTGTCCAAGAGGGGGTGTGTAGATGCGTGGGTGTGGGGGTATGGGCGTAAGGCCTTCTGAAGTGCCGCCAAGCGGTACCCGCTCGATACGAGCAGGGTGCCCCTATGTCCGACACGCCCAAAGGACTTACTTTAGGTACTGCAACAGGGTAACGAGCCGTCCGGGCACTAGGAAGTTCGGACTGTCGCTCGTGACCTCCCTCTGGGGATGACCCCAGAGTTCGGTAATCGTCGATGGCTTGAGACGCCGATTAAATACTCGTCTCATGACCCCAATTTGCCGGTCTCGCTGATTCGGCAGTGCACTGGGGGAGACCGGGGCCAGACTAGGTACCGGAACATGGTGTAACTTATGTTATTCGTGACAATATGATCAGTCACCAATCCATGGATCACAATTTGTTGCTCGTAGTTCAATGGAACATTAGAAGTATATTATCCAATTACTCTGAGTTAATTGTTTTACTTAATCAGTTGAAACCAGATCTAGTAATGGTAAACAAAACCTGGTTACAAGAACACCTGCAACCTAAGTTTCTAAACTATACAATTCTTCGACAGGATAGATGTGATGGGAAGGGAGGACTTGCCATTTTAATACACAATTCTATACACTACAGACAGCTCAACATCAACTTTTCTCTCTTTTGGCTTTTTCACCCTAAAATGTGCAAAATTGATACGTTTTTCTGGAAGCTGTTGCAGATTTTTTCAGGTGACGAACCTGAAAAGGCAAATTTAGGAGCTACAAGCCAAAGGCTCTATGAAGAAATAACAAACCTTCTATCACAGAACTCTATTCCCCTCAAAAATGTCATAGGATTTGCCTCAGACGGTTGTAACACCATGTTTGGCACTAAAAACTCAGTCGCAAGCAAGTTAGCCAAGGACATACCAGGGTTGATGCTTCAAAAATGTGTATGTCATTCCTTGCATTTATGTGCTAGTGAAGCTTGCAAAAACTTACCAAGAAGATGTGAAGACTTAGCTAGAAACATATACGGGTTTTTCAAAAATAGTGCCAAAAGGCAAGAAATGTTTAAAGAATTTCAAGATTTTTGCAATATAGAGCCACATAAGAAGATTAGGCCATCGCAAACGCGCTGGTTATCTTTACTGCAAGTTGTGAAGCGAATTTTGGAGCAGTGGGAACCTTTGAAATTATTTTTTACCTCTAGCTATTTAGAGCATCGCCTAATAGCAAGCGAAGAAATATACTTAGCACTCAACAAGAATGAAATGAAATTATTTTATATATTTTTGGAATGGGTACTTCCCAAATTTGTGGAATTAAATAAGTACTTCCAGAGCGAAAAAGTAGTAATTTCTTACTTACATAACAAGATGGTTATATGCTATAAAGAGTTGTTGTCAGCATTTATGGAAGCTAATTATATTAATCGTACGGATATCGCTAAAATCGATCCAAATGACAAGTCATATTATCTTCCAATTGGAAATATGTATCTCGGCGTTGGAGTATTTCAAAACATTGACTCTCTGAACCAATCGACCAAGTTAGATTTTTTAGAACACTGTCGAAACTTTTTAATTACATCTTGCTTAGAAATTAAAAAGAGATATGACTTTGAGGATCCTATTTTAAGTAAACTCTCTGTGTTGAATGTTAAAAATATCCTAAAGCAAAATGAATCTGTTACAGAGATTACTCTTTTACCACTTATGAAAAGCTTACCACAAATTTGTGACATAAAAAACACCAATGAACTACAAAAAATAGACGATCAGTGGCGAAAATTAAGAAATTTTGAAAAATTTCCCGATACGATGGAAATCGACGAATTTTTTTACAAACTAAGCCTTGAGAAAGACTACAGTGATGAATGCATTTTTCCAGGTTTGTGTAATTTTGTTTTGAATGTTCTTGCTCTTCCACATTCAAGTGCTAGCTGTGAAAGACACAATGATTACAGCAACTATTAACGGTCTCATGTTATCTGCTCAGCGAGTAAAACTGGAAGAAAACTGTTTTCATTTCAAACCCAATAATGAAATGATCGCCAATATGACAAGTGCTAAGCTCTACCCGTCCAGTCCACCGCCGTCGACGTCGCGCCAACCAACTAGGGATGCACGATACGATCCGATGTTCCAAGGTATCGATACTTTGGTTTCCGATACTCGATATTTTAAATCGATATTTTGAAAGCGATATACTTCATGTATCGACACAAGTTCGCGTATCGATACCATATGATCCGGAAATATTTATTAATTTCAGACTTCGCCACTTTTACAGATCAATGCGGACGTGACAATTTGGTTTCTCGCTTTTTTCATAGTATTTTCAGTTTTCACTATATTCAGGTGCCTGTCTCTGTTCGACGACTGAATAGAATTTAGAATTGACAGCCAAAAGCTGTAAAACTGTAAAAGAAGAAAATATTTGATTTTGAGGTTAAGTTGCAATGACGTTTTATAGAAAGTGTTTCTTACGTCATGTCGCATAGCATGTCAAACGTCAGTCATTTTCCTTTTAAAATATCGAATATCGATAACAGACAACTGGAACTTGGGGAAGTACAGCTTTTCAGATTTTAACTTTAAAGGTGTTTTTTAATTTTTACGCGTTACGCCATGCCTCCTGTGAGAAGCAACGTTTGGAACCTTTTTATTAAAACAAGTTCAGGTGGCAAATGTAAATTGTGTCACTGTGAAGTAAAAACTGCAGGAAATACAACCAATTTGAGAAAGCACCTCCAAAGAAGACATGCAAGTTATTCCGAAACCGAGGGCAAAAGATCACCGATACTTTACCAAGATGAAAATACTGTGAGTAATGAGCATTTTCTGATCCATTTATGCTCGATTGCACGTTAGCTTAGCCTAAACGTTGAATAAACTTTAGAGTTGGTTAGTGACCTGCAAATATCATAGAGCCAAGCAGTGATTAGATTTAAAACGTTGTTTAGGCAAACGGTGTAAACGGAGATTTATCTACTTGTAGTACTGTTTAAAACGCTAATAGTTCAATATTGTTTTGTGGTTGCAGCGTAATTCTGTTCCAAATAGTGAGACAAATATGCAAAATAATGTTGACTTAAACAATGACACATTATTTTCTTCCCTGGATAAGGAGGTTCCTTCCACTTCTTCTTCATCAAATGTTGCAGTAAGTGATAATTTTGAGAAAGGGCTAGCAAGGTTACGTCAGTCGTCGATTTCTGAAAGCTTTGCAACAATTAAATCATTTTCAGGTAATTAATATACTTCAAAACAATACTATTGATAATACTATTTGAATAATGTGCATTATTTGCAGATGGTGGATCAAAAGCTGGGAAAGTAACAAATGCCATTACTTTCATGATTGTTAAAGATAATTTGCCTCTAAACACTTCTGAAAAGGAAGGTTTCAAATTTCAAAGACAATTGCTCCCCTTTATGCAGTCCCTAGTCGTACAAAAATTTCTAGTCTCATTGAAGAAAGATATGACTTACTAGCATGCTTAATCAAGAAAAAACTTCAATCTGTGCCCAATATCACCTTAACAACCGACGTATGGACAGAAACTATGTCAACAAAAAGCTTTTTGGGTGTGACAAGTCACTTTTTAACAGAAAAAGCTTTAACTTCAGTTACAATAGGAATATTCGAATTAAATGAAAGACATAATTCCGAATATTTAGGAAATTGTCTGATTTCCATCTGTAATGATTGGCAAATTTCAGACACCAAAATTACAGCTATTGTTACAGATAACGGGGCAAATATTGTAAAAGCTGTTTGTGATAAGTTTGGCAAAAACCGTCATTTACCCTGTTTTGCTCATACGCTGGATCTAGTGGCATCAAAAATTACTGAGGAGGTAGAACATGTAAAACATATCATAGATAAAGTAAAGTCAATAGTAACTTATTTTAAACAAAGTGTCCATGCAGCGGATGAGTTAAGAAAAGCTCAACCTGCCAATAATATTTTAAAACCTCTACAGTCAGTACCGACTAGATGGAACTCTCAGTTTTACATGTTGGAAAGGTTTACAAAACTGTACACTTATATTGTACCAATTTTACTAAAGAACCCTAAGTCACCTGTCATAGTGGATGCCGCTGACTTAGAAAAAATAAAAGAATTCCTAGATGTGTTATCTCCTATTGAATCAGTTTCTAGAGAAATATGTGGGGAACACTACTTGACATCTAGTAAAATTATTCCTACGATTAACTGCCTTCTAACAAAAATAGAAATATTGACACCTGTCACTGAAGAAGGAGAAGCTTTAAAAGTTATTACATTGAAAGAAGTTTCCAAACGCTTTGGATCCATAGAGCACAACAAACTGTTAGCAGTGTCCTCAATTTTAGATCCACGTTTTAAACGACTGCACTTTAACCAACCTGTGGCTTGTGCTAGTGCCGTTACTTTTATAAATAAGTGTATTCAGGAGTTTCAAAAAGAATCATCAACTAGTGAAGCAGCAACATCAATGGGAACAGCTGTTACCAAAGACGACAGTATATGGGCTCATCACAATGAATTGGCTTCAAAACTTACAGAAAATTGATCTGAGTCTACGGGTGAGTTGGATTTCGATTTTAAATTTTATTTAAACAGTCCAACGATGCCCTTAGACCATTCAGATCCATTTATCTACTGGCAAAACTTTAATACTTCAATCATTTTGCAACAACTTGCAAAAAAATATCTGTCAGTTGTTGGAACATCAGTTCCTTCAGAACGACTATTTTCGAAAGCGGGAAACATTATTTCACAATCTCGAAATCGGCTTTCGGGAAAAATGTTATCAAAATTATTATTTCTTAACTCTCTAGGGATAGAAGACTGGAATTTTTAATGTATGTGGTTATATGTTGATTCTTTGTTTTAAAGTGAGTTTGTCAAAACCTTTGAAACACAATAATTACTTCAAAATAAAAGTTAAAAACAGACAACAACAAAGTGCAATTTGAAATGAGAATAAGAGTTAGTTTGTTTAGAGTTTTTTTATTTTGTTGTGTTACATTTTAACAAAAATAAATATCTGGTGTAAGCTTGTGCTATTTTATTTACTCCTATTTACACCGTCGAACTCAAGGGTTTTGACTGACAATACAGATAAAAAAATGTCACTTAAGAATAACTTAAGCTTGGCTTCAAGTACGACGGTGCAAACCGCGGTAAATGGAAAAGACGAGATATCACGAATCGAAAAGTATCGATATTTTGGAAATCGATCTTTTCTTATACTGATTTTTAATATATCGATACTCTTCTCTTCGATTCGAATCGATACTGCATATCGATACTTTTTAATGAATCGTGCATCCCTACAACCAACCTCATACGGGAAAACTTAGAAGAGGAAGAAGAGATTATTTTTGATATAGATCAGGGCACTAAATAGACCGTTGCACGTCATTGACGTTTAACGCGTGGCGTTGCCAGATGCTTTTATTTATCATTAAAACGCGAATTTTACATTAAGTTTATATGTACTATTTCCTATGCAAAAGTTTTAACAGTTTTTTTTACAGACAGATTTTAATAACTAATTTTGTTAATAGACTTTTATTCCGAATCCATGAAAAAATTGCTAAAACTATATGTTTGGCTTCTAAAAGCAAAATAGTAAACAAAACACACTGGCAATAATGCACCCAAATCGATAAAAATCGAGATTAAGAAGGTCAGGTTAGTGTCATATCTGTGTTCCTTAAATCACTGCGGATTAGAAAGAGAGCGCGCTAACGCGCGGCTAATCGCTTAGCAAAATGAATGCATTTTGGAAACGTCAAACTCACTGATGACGTGCAACGGCCTATTTAGTGCCCTGATCTATAACATTTAATCACATAATCACAATAACATTTTTATTTGTTTTATTTTTTCATTTTAATTTAGAAAGAAAGTTTATGTGTCCCCATTACTTAGGTTTAAAAATTGATGAAATAAACCACTTGAAATTAATTTATTAATTTATTTCGGACATAGAGACCCCACATTAGAAATAAAATAAAAATACTAATAATAAATTTATGTGATTTCGAGGTTAAAATTTGAACTTCGAAATCACAATGACTGCAGTATGTGGCAGACACCCTGTATATTGTGGTTATTAGTTATTAGTGTTACATAGCGATAATTGTAAACTCGCTGAGGCAGCAGTAAGCGCGAGCCAGGTGAATGTATTTTAAAACATGACTAGGACAGAATAAACTAGGTTATCGAAGTAAAGAGTTGTCTTACTATTCGGGAGTCCTGACTAGAGGAGGCGGACTAAATATAAAGTATTACATGACAATGAATGACAAATGACATACATCATTTAGTTTCAAGTTTCCGAAAAATATAGTTTTTAGATGAAAATTAGATTTTGTACGATAACGTACGATAATTTCAACCGGCTATTGCGATAATTTCTTTTGCACAATCTAGCAACACTGATCGGGTGTTTAGTGGCAGCATGCCCTGCAGTTCAATACGGCTGGCTTTACATAAAACGCTTAGAACTAGTTAAGACTGCGGGTCTTAGAAAATTTCAGTTTTAAAGGAAAAGTAGTACTTTCAAATGTTGCGTGTGGTTTTTGGAAGCGCACTCAACAGTCCAAACACAAAAATTACCTTGAACTTTTAGCTGCCTTTTACGGTTTGAGATCTTTTTCAAAACACCTTTCAAATTGCAGCATATTATTAAGAATAGACAACACTACAGCAATTGCATACATTAACCACATGGGGGGAACAAAGGTGCCATTGCTAAACGATTTAGCTCGAAGAATGTGGAAATTTTGTGAAAAGAAGAAAATCTTAATACACGCATCTTATATAAACACTCTTGAGAATAGTCAAGCGGATTCGGCATCCAGATATTCAAACATTGATACGGAATATGAATTGTCAAACTCTTGTTTCTTTACTGTATGTAGTCTTTATGGGTATCCCGAGATAGATCTTTTTGTGTCGTTTTCCAATGCTAAGTGTCGCACGTATATATCTTGGAAACCAGACCCAGGCTCAGCAGCAGTAGATTCCTTCACTATATCATGGACACAGGTTTTCTTTTACGCTTTCCCACCTTTTTGTCTTGTTACTAAAGTACTGGACAAAATTATTACAGACAAGGGCACTGGAATTTTGATAGCTCCATATTGGCCAAGCCAACCCTGGTATCCAGTGATTAGGAAACTACTGCTGAAGGAGCCTCACGCGTTTCCCCCTGATGCGAATATGTTGATATCTCCTTTCAGAAACCCGCACCCACAGTGGCAGAGCCTTTCCCTGGTAGCAGGACTTTTGTCAGGACAGCGTTTCTACGACGCTACCCTTCAGACGCATTAGACATTTTATTAAAATCTGTGTCTTTGCAAACCATTTAGCAATATGGTGTCACATACAAGAAGTGGTGGGAATTTTGCACCACGTCCCACTTAGACCCCTTTACTTATGACATAGCCGAAGTGATAAAGTTCTTAAATATTGAAGCCAGCAAGGGAAAGTCATATTCAGCAGTAAACTGCCACAAAGCAGCCTTCAGTTTAGTTTTTGACATAACACCTCAAGAACAACATTTGTTTAAGAGATACATGAAGGGTGTATTTAACAAATCTCCGCCAAAGGCAAAATATGAGTTTACCTGGGATCCTCACCCAGTTCTGAAGTTTCTAGAAGCGCTACATCCACTAGAAACTTTGTCAAGGATCTAACTTCTAAGGCAGTTACATTACTGGCACTAGTGTCTGCTCATCGCGTGCAAACACTAGCAAAAATTTCAATTCACAATATCAAAACATTTGAAGATCGACTAGAAATTTTAGTACCAGATAAAATCAAAACAACAAAATTGGGTAATTCACAACCTTTGCTGATAATTCCGTTCTTCCATGAAAACCACAATCTATGCTTAGCAAGAACTTTACAGTACTACATCGAAAAAACATCTAGTTTTCGACCACCAGGAGAAAGCCAACTTTTATTAACGTTTAAAAAACCATTTCATGCGGCTACTCGACAATCCGTTAGTAGATGGATTAAATCTACTCTTTATCGAAGTGGTATAAACACCAGTATTTATACCAGCCACAGCACTCGACATGCAGCAACTTCCGCTGCTCTCAGAGGGGGGATGCAGGTAGACGAGATACGGAAACGGGCAGGTTGGACTGAAAAATCAGAGACGTTTTCAAAGTTCTACAACAGACCACTAGCTGAGCCAAAAGATGGTTTTTATAAAGCCATACTTCAGGCTTCAAACGTGGTTTGAAGATTGAGGTATGGAAAAGATTTCGGTTTATTATTATTATTAAATGTAGTTCATTTTATTTGTTATAATTAATATTTTGTTTTATCTGTTGTTAACAATATTTATGTTGATGAGGTTAATAAGTCTTCCTTTTTTACCTGTTTGCATTTATCAATATAATTTGTATGTAAACTAAGCTTGATTGACTGCTTTACCCGGATTTTCAAGATCGCAGTGTGCAAATCTCTAAACATCTACGTGTGTAATAATTGAAGGACAGGAGTGCGAAGTATAATTGTAAGATCTAACGACTTACCTGTAAGGAAGTTTGATCTAAATTATACGAGCACTCCTGTCCGAAATTATTACTTCCCGCCCATGACTACCCTCACCCTAGTGCGATCTCAAAATCCTCATGAACCCAAACGAGAATGACTATTGCCGGAGGTTGAGTAGAGACTTGGGGTATGGTCGGACGGGGTTGCCGATTCTTTTAATTTCTCTCTGAACAGGTGTACGGTTTTTCGGGAAACAGACGGCACTACGTGTGTAATAATTTCGGACAGGAGTGCTCGTATAATTTAGATCAAACTTCCTTACAGGTAAGTCGTTAGATCTTACAATTTTTCCGCATTCCCATTTGAAAATTTTTTGGGTCAATTAAAAAAACTTGTCCGGTCAAAGAACAAACCTTTGCAACAAATCTATTGACGATTAAATGAAGTTACTTCCATAAAATTTTCATTACATTCTAACTTTCAAATCAAACTTGATGCAAATCAATTAAAAAAATCGGAAAAGATTAAATATCAAAACTTTTGTCTATTTACACACTGTTCTAATCCAGTTGACTCTTATTGCTTATTAAATAATTATAAGGTGTTTGAAGTCCACAGAATAATTGATCAAAAACACTCTGTCATTTTATATGGTAAGCAATTTGAAATATACACTTCTTTTTATGAATATCCTCTCAAGTCAGACTCACTAAATATAAGAATAGTTCAATCTTTATCGACTAATTTCTACGCGTAAATCAATCAATCAAATATTAAATCAATAAAAAGTGTCTTAGGCAAATGTATGCTTTTCACTATTGAAAACAAAGAAAATGCATATGTTTCATTCCCACTTATACATTCGATGGATGCTTAGTGATCATGCTTATTTTTAAAACGTAAGAAGATTTAGGTTTGTTCGTGGGGAGGATCCTCAACTTATGTATGGTGAGAGAACTGTACATATTTCCTGGCCATCAATTTTCTGGGGTCAAAAAATAATTATGACATTTTTTCTTAAACTTTTAAAAAAATTGACGAAAACAAAAAAAAAACAGTTTAACATAAAATGTACAACATTCAATAGCTTTTGGAAAACTAAAATATAAAAGTAATTTAATTTATTTAGATTTACGGATTTTCCAACGGATTTCTAAAATGCTAATTTTGGATTTTTTTGACATTTTTTTCTTAAACGGTGCACGCTAGAGATGTGTCATATGCGTGTGAAAAATGTGTAATATTCAAATGGAAATTTCAAAAATGCAATAATAGAACGACAACATGGCCACAACACTATGGTTTTCTGAAACACCTTGTATAAGTCTGACAATTTAGTTTCGATTGGATAAAAAATAAACCTGTAGGAATATTAAATGGGCATGGACCCCGTATTTTAGATAGAACCATTTCATAATTAAGAACTTTTAATAATTACATATTCTGTTTGCAGATTAGTTTACATTTATAAAAGTTTGTCACAGTGTATATGTCATAATTCAAAGTAAAACAATGTAATACAAAAGTAAATGTTTAGAATGTAACGTTTGCTTCTTTAATGTATCACATTCAAAACATACTTTTCTATTTTATTGTTATGTTATCCCGTTTTCCATATACAGGGTAATTCAAATTCGACCCTCACCATTGGGATCTTAGAAACCATAAGAGATACGAGAAAGTTTAAATTGGGGCAAAGTTGCGCAATTTAAAGCTCAACCAAATGCTGTTTTAAAAATTTTGATTTTCCGAGTACTTCCGAAGATATCCGAAAAAAACTGAAAATTTGATTTTTTGTTTTTATTTATTTCTAACCTTATTTGAAGAGATATCCGAAAACTAAAAGCATCTTTTCATTGCCACTTTTTCCCAGCTATTCGATGATGGTTTCAAATTTGCCACACGACGTTTCGTTTTTTGTCAGTCATCATCAACTTTCTTTTTTCTTATGGGCGCCATATTGGATTTTTAGCGCACCAAATAGTACGTTTTATTTTGATTTTAGTGATGTATAATAACTTATGATTTGCTTCATAAATGACAAAATAATTCAACAATTTAAATTTAGTTATTGGCGTTGAGTTAATGGCCCGTTTTATAAAATATACTACTCCCGCAGAAAATATTATTATACAAGCATTGCTGAACTATTTAGGTTAATCAGAAAAAGAGATTTGTTAGCATTATCTCTAACTTAAAAGGCTCATTTATGTTTCCAAGAGAAAGATCATTATTTTAGGAACTTTATTTGATGCCAAACTTTTATTTTTTATAATGTTAAGTGCAAGTTTAGTTATTTATACAGCAAGTGACTTAAACCATTTTTTATTCATTCATATTTGATCGAGTGAATAAACCGGTTTAAGTCACGTGTTTTATACAGTATTTTATTAAATTTCGACTTCTTATATTAAAAAAAAACAAAAATTACAGTTCTATTAAATTTGCACCGTGCCCCGTAGATGTAACATTGATGTTTGTTTTTTTACATCTGTAAACAGGCGAATGTCATTCAGAGTGATTTAATAGTTATTTATACAGCAAGTGACTTAAACCATTTTTTAGCCTTAGCTAAACCACTTTTAGGCCTAAGCTCTTCGAGTGAATAAACCGGTTTAAGTCACGTGTACACCTTTGTGACTAAGTATGTTCAGGCCAATTGCGTGTGACAAGTACTACCAAGTAATATTCATAAAACGTCTCATTAACTCAAAGCTAACTAAGGTAAAATTAGTTTTTATTGAATAATTTTGTTATTTAGATCACTAAAATCAGAATAAAACGTTCTATTTGGTGGGCTAAAAATCCAATATGGCGCCCATAAGAAAAAAGAAAGTTGATGATGGCCGCCAAAAAAACGAAACGTCGTGTAGCAAATTTGAATCCATTATCGAATAGCTGGGAAAAAGTGGCAATGAAGAGGTGCTTTTAGTTTTGGAATATCTCTTCAAATAAGGTTAGAAATAAATAAAAACAAAAAATCAAATTTTCAGTTTTTTTCGGATATCTTCGAAAGTACTCGGAAAACCGAAATTTTTAAAACGGCGTTTGGTTGAGCTTTACATTGCGCATCTTTGCCCCAATTTAAACTTTCTCGTATCTCTCTCTTTCCGAGATCCCAATGGTGAGGGTCGAATTTGAATTACCTTGTATACATATTATCTTGATATGAAATAAAAAGTACATGTACATTATTTTTGACAAAATACTATAAGTATCTTTTGTAGTGAAAGTTGGGTAGTTTACTATTTCAGAATAGTATATTTGGAATTTGTTTCTCAAAAATAAATTTAATTTGCTGTTTAGAGATCTTAACTCTATTATTTCATTGTATCTAATCTTATATATGTATTTTATGTTATAAAAATTTTCTTACTTTGAAACTAGAACTGACCTGCATTTTACTGGGGATAATTGATAGCTAAGAGCAAATATGGCCCAAATAGTAATATGACTTTGAACCACATTTGCTCTAAACAGCTCAATTTAGCTCGAATAACATGTCTGAAGGACGTGCAAGTGACGTCTGTGGTATTTAAGTGTAACGTTTGTGGGACGTCGAGATCACGTTAGCAGGTCGTCCGATAAACGTCCGCAACTAAGCCAAAATGACGTCCCAAAGACGTCACATAGTAGGTCTATGTGACGTCGATATAGTGACGTCTTTGGGCTGTGACATTTTGCCTCCTCTGCGACGTCCGTAGGACATAAGTTTAAATCTGAAACTGGTCATCTACGTCACCAGCAGACTTCTACAAAACGTCGTGAGGGCGTAATCATGTTACTTGGGTAGTTAAATGCAAATATTGCAATAATAATATCACCAAGACGCAAGAGAGTATCTTGTGTCATGGAGACTGCGCCGGATGGTAACATAGAGGCTGTACCAAGTTGAGTTATAAGGAATATGACTTGACAGCTTTCGTGAGGACGATGCTGCGGATTCAACTGGATCATTATCGGATTCGGACCACTCTGACGAGGAGCCTGTCGCTTCTCAGAGTCGGCGGTCTTTGTCTAAAGCCAAGAACGTTGAGTTGTCTAAGAATAGCCCGTCAAATAGGGATGTTATAACTGTTCTTATGAAAAGACTGGACGAGCTCGAAACTTGAATTAATTTTAATAACAATCTGGTAGATAAAGTTCAAAAAACACTAAAAAATTATTGCTCTTAGATTGACTTTATTGGAGGGGGAACTTGCTACTGTTAGGGAGTCTGCGGATAAGAATGAAATTCTAAAAAAGGCAAATAATATAATAATCGTTGTGTTGGAGGGTGGCGAGAAGTGCAACGATGAAGTTTTAAAGGTTTTCTCCAAGTTCAACTTTGTCGCCGGGACTGCAGATTATAGTGTGCACTCGCTGAGGAGTGAGCTTCAGCGAAAGCCGGTCTTGGTGGAGTTTGCGACACCCCAGCTGAAATCTGACTTAATGGAACATTTGAAGCGCAAGAACTACAACCTGTCATCTATTGAATGTGGTCTGGATGGGGGTAATCGAAGGATATATATCAATGATGATCTGCCTATTCACGTTCGGAAACTCCTTGCTGAAGCACGTAAGTTGAATAATCATGGTTATCGGTATGTGTGGTGTAAAATGGGACGTGTGTTGGTGAGAGCGAAAACACATCACATTTTTCAATGGCCTTAAATGTAAGTAAAAATATTATAATGCACATAAATACTCGGTCGCTTTTCAGTCAAGAAAATGTTTCTTGCTTTTTATCGGATCAATCTGGCTATTTGTACAGGTTTGCAATTTACACGGGAAAGGTAGGAGATAAAACTGAGAAAAACCTAGGAGAAAGAGTGGTCAAAGACTTAATAAAAGGCTTGGAACATAAAAATCATTGTCTATTTATAGACAATTATTTCTGTTCATACAGGTTACTACTGGATCTTAAAAACAATGCCATTTGGACATGTGGTACAGTTCTTTCCAACAGAAAAAATATTCTACAGATGAGAGCAGATAAAGAACTAAAACGGGGAGACACGGACTAGAAAATGAGTGACACTGGTTTGTAAATTTTTAAGTGGAAAAACAAAAGAAGCGTGCATTTATTATCTAACTATCACGATCCTTAAATTTTCTCGACTGTGAATCGAAAATCGAGAAATGGGCAAGATATAAATTGTCCCCGTATTTTATTGGACATGAATATGGGTTTTGTGGAAAAATTGGATCAACTTAAGTAAAACTTTGGATTAGATCGACGAAGTCGTAAATGTATTTTTTTTTCATTTTATTGACAGTTGTGTAGTGAACTCATATATACTTTTCAAACAAAATGGGCAACAGATATCTCATAAAGATTTCAGAAGAGCCGTAGTCAGTGGACTAGTTGCCGAGAAACTAGTAGAGCTAAAAACTACTAGGGTTAATTCTCCACTATGTATTAAAAAGCATTAAGCAACCGTGTCTTCGGAAATTAGATTGGAAAGTTCTGCCCATCAGCCAGAAACAAGCACCAGAAGACGCTGTGCATTATGTAGCACTAAGACGAATCAAATACTACTAACAGAGTGGACCTGTTCAGTATGCAAAGTACCGTTGTGCTTGTCAAAGTCGAGAACATGTTTTCAACAATACCATCAGAAGGTAAGATAATTAAATAAATATATACATTTTTCGTTAAAAGTGAGAATAACTTTCAGGCATAGTGGTATTAAATTTGAAATTTGAAAATTATGACTTTATTTTTTACGTGCAACATGGGTAAAAAAGAGCAATTTTTGTTCATGCTTCTAAGGGATATGTTGTACAAACAAAATGAACAAGAAACCATCTCGATCACAGATTTCAAAAAATCCGTCGTAAAATATATAACATCTTATAAACATCAAACTGAAATTTTAGAAAAAGGCAATAATAATCGAAATGAAGGTACAAAATCATTTTATCAGGTACATCATCCCCGTCTAGAAAGAAAGTACAAAATAAAATATTTACCAAACTTAAGGTACGTTTTACACTTATGCGGTGAGATCTTTAGTAGATTAAGATTTTTACAGCCTCTGAAGATGAGCATCTATATGCTCGAAACATGTCAGGCGTTTTGACTTTCAGCTGAGTTTTGAGGGTGTAATAAATATATTGTGGAGAAGGTTGCGTGTTTTTTCACCACTTTTACGATTTCACCTCCACTGCGAGTAACATGGACACTACTTCGCTCCGTAAAAATTTGAGTTTCAAAGTCCCAACGAATATCATCGGATCATGACTCAAGTCATGTGAAAAAGATTGATTTTATATTTCTTTCTCAAAGAGTGTTTCAAACAAGTTTGTATACACATTAAAAACGAGGTTTTTTTAAAGTTCTAATAATAAACATTCTGGTTCATTCTTAGAAAACACACGTGATATAAGGTTGATTCTTCGATATAAATCGGAACTGGGCAGACACAAAAAGTTAATTTTGCTGTAGGATGTTAATCAGTTGGAAAATAAATTGTACGTTTGATAGATATTAATGACTGATTGCTGGTCTGGTTCAATGCCAATGTCAACTTCTGCACAGTTACTCAGTTCGCCATGCGTAGATTGACGTTTAAAGGAATGACAATTGTCAAGTGGATAGGAAAATGCTGCATATGCTATAACAGCAAATCGAAATAGCAAATAACTACACAACCCGCGCCCCAATCTTTATATTAGTAAAATTCCAGCGTTTCCCTGTACGACTTTTTATGCATCTCGCTTCACCGGGAGAATATCTGAAACAAAGAAAATAATATTACGACAAGAACATAAAAACGTCAACGTGTTTTAACCGATTTCAGCTGAATACCTAAAAAAAATTCTAAAACTTTTTATTACATTCGGAGATTTCCGACAAAAACCGAAAAAGTGAAATTTCTATTTGTTTTTATCACTTTATTAATGATTATTTAGGAATTTACTCCGGATATATTAAAAAAATTTTAATTTTTCTTTACCAAATTATTTAGCAGTAAAATGCGCAACGTTTCCTTAACGAATTTGTAACACCCTGTATACAGGGTAATTCAAATTCGACCCTCACCATTGGGATCTCAGAAACTATAAGAGATACGAAATAGTCTAAATTGGGGCAAGGTTGCGCAATTTAAAGCTGTAACAAATGCCGTTTTAAAAATTTCGATTTTCCGAGTCCTTCCAAAGATATCCGAAAAAAACTGAAAATTTGATTTTTTTGTTTTTATTTATTTCTATAATCTTATTTGAAAAGATATCCCAAAACTAAAAGCATCTTTTCATTGTCACTTTTCTCCAGCTATTCGATGATGGATTCAAATTTGCCACACAACGTTTCGTTTTTTGGCAGTCATTATCAACTTTTTTCGATTAGGCGCCATATTCGATTTTTACCCCACCAAATAGTACGTTTTATAAAATGTCATTATTTGACAGTACTTGTCAAACACGAAAATTCGAACGATCATTAAAGCAAGTCAAGCATAGTTAAAAATGTATCTAGAAAAGAAACCGCCGCACAAAATGCTATTATTATACAAGCTATGCTGAACTATTTAGGTTAATCAGAAGAAGAGATTGGTTAGCATTATCTGTAACTTAAACCGCTCATTTATATTTTCAAGAGAAATATCATCATTTTAGGAACTTGATTTTATTCCAAACTTCATTTTTTTATAATGTTAAGTGCAAGTTTATAGTTATTTATACAGCAAGTGACTTAAACCATGTTTTATCCACGAAAAGAACATAGGTCCACGAGCGTAGCAAGTGGCTTATGTTCTTCGAGTTAATACACCGGTTTGTCACGTGTTTTATACAGTATTTTCTTAAATTTCGCCTTCTTATATTAAACAAAAAACTAAAATTACAGTTTTATTAAATTTGCACTGCGCCAAAATCAGAATAAAACTAAAAAAAAAAGAATATTTGATGGGCTAAAAATCGAATATGGCGCCCATAAGAAAAAAGAAAGTTGATGATGACTGCCAAAAAACGAAACGTCATGTGGCAAATTTGAATCCATCATCGAATAGCTGGAGAAAAGTGGCAATGAAAAGATGCTTTTAGTTTTGAGATATCTCTTCAAATAAGGTTAGAAATAAATAAAAACAAAAAATCATTCATCAAATTTTCAGTTTTTTTCGGATATCTTCGGAAGTAATCGGAAAATCAAAATTTTTAAAACGGCATTTGGTTCAGCTTTAAATTGCGCCTTTTTTTTCGCGCGTTCAGCTAACTTTGCCCCAATTTAAACTTTTTCGTATCTCTTATGGTTTCCGAGATCAAAATGGTGAGGGTCGAATTTGAATTACCCTGTATAGTGTAAAAGTTTAAGAATTAAGTGTAGAATTTAAAATGTATTAAAAAATGTGGTTCTATTTAAAAATACCCATATTTTATCTGCCACAAATTTATGCTCCATCCTGCATAGTCAAATAAAAAAAAACATTTCTAATTTTTGTTTTAAAAAATGAAATGAATTGCCCAGCCTAAATTAAAACTGATATTATCACATAGCTTATAAAAAACAAAGATCACAAAACGGTGCACGCTAGATGTAACAAGTCTTCCTGATCAATCAATCAATGAGTAAATTCAAAAATTCAATAATATGCAGGGTGTTACATTTTACAAGATACTTTTTGTAGCTACCCAAATAGTTTACTCTGATTAAAATAATCAAATCAACCTTAAGGTTAATTCCTGTCTATCTGAGATATTATTTATAGAAAGGGAATAGCTTGAATAATGAAATTATCTAAAAATTCAGAAGAATTTACTTGGTTTTAAAAACACTGCAACCACACAAAGGTGTTTGCTTTATAATCATAGTACTCATAAGATGTATCATGCAAGCGGTGTCTGAGTTCATCATTTGTATTCACTGCAGACTACCTCATTATTACTATTACTTTAAACATGCTTTTAGATAACACTAAATATAATACATATTGATTTGACGTTCAATAATGCAATTTAGTAAAGTGAATAATGATGATTATTGCTGAGATTATTGTGTTAACATAAAACAATAATGAAAACTGCAATGCTTTTCATTTTAATGTCAATTTCAGTAAAAATAGTTAACTAACATTAAAACTGGCTCTTTTATACACTGTTGTAATGTAGTACTTCTTGGTGGGTAATTTGAGCCTTGTTTAAGTCAATTTCTTCATAAAAGTTATGCTTTCTCACATGAAAAAGTAGTGAAGTATTCAGCATATACCAGATACATTTTTGTAAGAGAGGCCTAATTTGCTACTTGACCTATACTTAAAAAATACCAGACGAGAAAAATGTGTAGTAATGATGCATCAGCAGGGTTAAATACCTAGGTTAAGTTTGAAATTGGCATTATAATTTTACTTAGACCAGCAGGCTCTATGTCCTTCAAAAAATATACATTTACTTGATTTTAGTGTATAATTTTCAACTATTATTGAAATATTGTATTAAAATTAAAAATATAACTATTTTAGCAGCATGGGAATCTGTTTGATATAACATAATAAAAACAAAAGCAAAGTGACAAATTCGAACTTTAGTTGACATAACAACAGATGGAAGATGGCTTAGATGGCTTAATCAGCTGAATTTGTTTCCTCAAAGTGATAAGGCGCGTGACGTTGCAGTAGGGTGCTCAGGCTGCACAATATGCACTTAAAACTTTTTATATTATTTTCTACATTGAACATTAGAAACTAGAAATCTACTTTCACAGAATGTACGCACTACTTTCCATCTGAGACCATATTTATAGAAAATGGTAAGCTCAAATAATCAAAATATGAAAAAATTGAACTTTATTAAGTATTGGATTGTTAAAAAAAACATTGCAGCTGCACAAATACAGGGTATATCACACATCATTAGTTTCAGAAGGGTTGTGGCTACTAAAAAACGAAATGTCGGAGCTGAAAACTAAAACTATTTTACGAAAGGAAGGAAATGACAAACAGTCTTCTCCACAATACTTTATTATGACCTTAGATAGTAAGGTCTGCTCAACAAGTTTCGGTCACATAAATGACCATCTTCAGGAGCTACAAGAATAACCCACTTTACTTGGTGTAACAGAAGTTAAATGTTAAAAAACGAGATGTTAAAAAACGAGAAAACGTACCTCAAATCAGTCGACCAATGTGACTACTGTCTTTTTACAAGGGGAGAGACAGAGAGACCCATGTTATGACGAAATAGTGAAATTAACAAAGTTAAATAGGTGAACAAAGCTGTAAAATTTAACACATGTAACTATGAATTAAAAAGATTATGTGAAATTTAATAGTTACCTCATTATGGAGAAAAAATAACTATAGCACATTAAATCAAAAAATTAATTAAAAATTAAACAAAAAAAAACTTAAACTAGACCCATTTAGGGCTGGGTGAGACCCTAGGGGGGAAAAAAAAAGCTTAACACTTGTGCACCATCCACAGAAGAGGCGATGAAACAGGAAACAAAATGGAGGTGCAAAAATTTTAAAAAATTTCACATTGATAAGCCGTTAATTCGAAGGCAGAGGGGGAACCGTTAAGAGGGGGTTACAATAAATAAAATCAATAACTTAGCTGACAACAAGTAGAGAGTTCTGCAACCCACAAAGCAATTGAGGATTAACAATAGAACGGTTAAAAACCCGCAACCATTCATACCGCAGGTAGTGAAGTTGAAAGTAAACAATGCACCAAACCAGCAAACAGGTGGACAACGTGTTAAGCCAGATGGGGGTGGCTAATAGGGGTTCAAACAGGGTGGTAAAACTCGAAGAAGTGCCGACACCGACACAAACCACGGTGAGGGAGGGGATGGTGAAAGAGGAGGTGTTAGGGTTGTGTAAAAGGGTATGTGATGAATTAAAAGGTTAAGGACCTAAAAAAGGAGGTTGATGTATGGTTAAGCTGATCATTCAGGCAGGTGCACCCACCATCACCAGAAGCCTTGTTAATCTCAAGCACCTCAAGGTGGTTAAGGAGGCTGCCCTTACCACACACATGAAGAATCTTGAAACCCTGTTCGGTGTTGAAGGTATGATCATTCTGACGAAGTAGTCAAGAGAAATTAGATTTCATGTAAGTGGTATTTAGGTTGGGGTTGTTGGTGAACTTCAAGTACTCCCGAGTGTGTTCATGAATGCGAGTGGCAAACTGTTGTACCCCAGGATGTAATGCCCTCTATGTTGGTCAGACGGGCAGGAAGTTTGCCACTCGCATTCATGAACACACTCGGGAGTACTTGAAGTTCACCAACTACCCCAACCTAAATACCACTTACATGAAATCTAATTTCTCTCGACATCTTCGTCAGAATGATCATACCTTCAACACCGAACAGGGTTTCAAGATTCTTCATGTGTGTGGTAAGGGCAGCCTCCTTAACCACCTTGAGGTGCTTGAGATTAACAAGGCTTCTGGTGATGGTGGGTGCACCTGCCTGAATGATCAGCTTAACCATACATCAACCTCCTTTTTTAGGTCCTTAACCTTTTAATTCATCACATACCCTTTTACACAACCCTAACACCTCCTCTTTCACCATCCCCTCCCTCACCGTGGTTTGTGTCGGTGTCGGCACTTCTTCGAGTTTTACCACCCTGTTTGAACCCCTATTAGCCACCCCCATCTGGCTTAACACGTTGTCCACCTGTTTGCTGGTTTGGTGCATTGTTTACTTTCAACTTCACTACCTGCGGTATGAATGGTTGCGGGTTTTTAACCGTTCTATTGTTAATCCTCAATTGCTTTGTGGGTTGCAGAACTATCTACTTGTTGTCAGCTAAGTTATTGATTTTATTTATTGTAACCCCCTCTTAACGGTTCCCCCTCTGCCTTCGAATTAACGGCTTATCAATGTGAAATTTTTTAAAATTTTTGCACCTCCATTTTGTTTCCTGTTTCATCGCCTCTTCTGTGGACGGTGCACAAGTGTTAAGCTCTTTTTTTCCCCCCTAGGGTCTCACCCAGCCCTAAATGGGTCTAGTTTAAGTTTTTTTTTTGTTTAATTTTTAATTAATTTTTTGATTTAATGTGCTATAGTTATTTTTTCTCCATAATGAGGTAACTATTAAATTTCACATAATCTTTTTAATTCATAGTTACATGTGTTAAATGTTACAGCTTTGTTCACCTATTTAACTTTGTTAATTTCACTATTTCGTCATAACATGGGTCTCTCTGTCTCTCCCCTTGTAAAAAGACAGTAGTCACATTGGTCGACTGATTTGAGGTACGTTTTCTCGTGTTTTAACATCTCGTTTTTTAACATTTAACTAAGAGTGTAATGCATAAATATAATTGAATTATTCAGCAAAAATATATTGAATACAGGGAACTTGCCGGAGTATCATTTACTACCTTTACAAGCGTGTAAATATAATATCAAACGTAAAAGTGTGCTTGCCTAAAATTGTAAATAAAAATCCTACTGTAAATAAAACCTGTACAGGGTGGGCAAATAAGCGAGGTAATGACCGTAGAGAGTTACGGTAAAAAAATTTATAGGTTAAGTAGGCAAGGGAAAATGCTGGAAATTATTTTCAAGTTTCCAAGATGGCTACCAGAGGGCGTTTGCGCCATCTTGAATTACATAAAGTTACGTTTCTTGTGATTTTCCCCAATGAATGTAACAAAAAAGTTTTTGCGTTTTAATGTTAACTTAAAGTCGAACATTTTTTGAAAAAAACATTTTTCTCTATCTTCCGAAATAAAGTGGTGGGGGGTATTTGAATGTTGTTTTAAATAAATGCCTGTAACTTCGAAACGTCTTTAATACATTTGGATAAATTTGGTATCATTGAAAAGAGCATTTCTTGGGCTTTTAGGTTTCTTCTGATAATGACAGTTGTGACCTAAACGGCCGCCGATAGAGGGCGTTATTTGATATTATAACCAAAATAATGGATTTTCTCAAAAAATTTAAATGCAATGATATGACTTTTTGTAGACTAGAAAATAGACAAATGACTAACCAATAAGCCTGTGCAAACCGAATCTAAATATCTTTTTCCTAGTTACATAAAGTATCACTTTATGTAACTGGTTATAAAAAGTTCATTTCATCACTCCCTGTTTTTATGCATTTCCGTAGAAACATATGGGCGACATCCATCATAACATGTCGTTGTCACAGTTTATACAAGGTGCTATGAAAGTGAATATTTGTGTTAAATCACTTTAAAAGATGGTTTTTACCGCTTTTTGGTCAAAATTAGAAAAAATTATGTATGCAACACGTTTCGAAAATGTCTTATTGTGTAACTCATTCAAATTGTAGGACCTCGCTGCGCTCGCCCTACAAACATTCATTCGTTACACAAAATCGATCTTTTCGTAACTGGTTACATAAATAGCTATTTTCGTCCATATCTATTACTTTCTTAACTCCTTTTATTACTAGTATACGGGGGCCCCTCCAATTTACTGTATTTTTTATTCCATTACCTATTTCTTTAATAAACTCCATACTCGTATTGTCTTTCAAAATAAACACTTCCTTTATTTTTGCTTTATTACTTATTCCAATCAGATCCGTCAACATTTCGTCTCGCGCCAATGTTGATCCGGCTTCCTGATAATAAAACAAACTAGACTGTGATTTAACAAAATAAAAATTCCCAAAGTGTTCTGTCACGTATTTTTGTATAGATATTATTTGTGCTTGGGTCGCTATAATTAGTTCAACACCGATTTTTGGCGGTTTGAGAATTTCTACAATGTTTGGTTGATCAGGCCTAACATTTGCAGGATTATTCTTATCCCCTTCAATTTCTTGTTCTTTTAAACCCTTAAACTGATTTCTAGTCATAACAGTCACTATATTATTGCTTAGACTTTTTAATTCCTCTGAAGTTAAATTAATCCTCGATAGAGCATCGGCAGTTACATTTTCACTACCTCTTACGTATTCTATATAAAAATCGTACTCTTCCAGCCCCAAACGAAATTTTGTTAATCTACTCGAAGGGTCAGCTAAGCTAAATAAATACAAAAGAGGCTTATGGTCCGTTCGTATCTTAAATTTTCGACCATATAAATAAGGACGAAAATGTCTTACTGCCCAAAAAATCGCTAATAGTTCTTTATGCATAGTGGGATAATTAATTTCTGCTTTGTTTAAACTTCTACTTGTATATGCTACCGGTTTATTATTTTTATTTGATAAAACTGCACCGATTGCAAAATTGGATGCATCAGTCTGAAGAATAAACTCATTTTGTTCAGAAAAATCGGGATAATCCAAAATTGGGTAGTTTGTTAGAGCGTTTTTTAACGTTTGAAAACATTCGTCGCATTCCACTGTCCATTCAAATCTTGCATACTTCCTACAGAGCTTGTTTAGGGGTACCGATAATTCCGCAAATTTTGGTATAAATTTCCGATAGTAGTTAGCAAAAGCTACAAACCGTTTTACCTAGTCAGAATTTTTTTGGAGTTGGGTATTCCTTCAATGCGTGAATTTTATCTGGATCAGGCGATATCCCTTTTTCGCTAATGATATGGCCCAGATAAAGTATTTCTTTTTTTTTAAATTCGCATTTTAAAGGATTTAGTTTCAAGTTTACTTTTCGTAGCCGGTTAAAGACGTCTGTTAGATTTTTATTATGTTCGCTCAAATTTCTCCCAAACACAATCAAGTCATCTAGGTAAACAAAGCATTTTTCGTAACTGAGACCTGCCATGGCAACTGTCATTAGCCTAGAAAATGCACTAGGGCTGATTTTTTAACCCCATTGGAAGCCTTTTCATTTGCCACTGGCCGCGATCTGTTGTAAAAGCTGTAAATCTCCTACTTTGCTCGTCTAATTCAACCTGATAATAGCCTTGACTTAAATCTAAATGAGAAAAATAGAGAGCGCCTGCCAACGAATCTAAAATATCAACTACATTTGCTATAGGAAATTTAATGTCTACCAAAGTACGGTTTAAAAATCTGTAGTCCAACACAAGCCTAGAACGCTTCTCTCCCGTTGAATCATTTTTGGCACTAACAAGACCGCAGAAGACCACTCGCTTTGAGCACTTTCGATAATGTCGTTTTCAAGCATTTGCGAAACTTGATTATTTATTTCGTCTTTTTGGGTCTGCGCTAGCCTATAAGGTTTTACGTATACTGGTTGCGTATTTGGTTTAATCTGGATTGACTGTATATAAATATTTGTAACTGACAATTTATCTCCTGGCATATGAAATATGTCCGCATACTTTGCTGTGAGTCCTTCCATGGAAACTTTTTCCTCTTCATTTAAGTAATTTAATTTTAACAAATCAAACAATTTCTTTACTCTACTGACTGAAGTTTTTTGGTTACTAAATTGACAACAAGAATAGTCGTTCAACCTTTCGGCCCTAGGTAAACAATTTTTTAAATAAACCTCACTTTCGCGAGTGTTCAAAATTTTTATTGGTACTTCTCCGTTTATTGGTTGCGCTATTACACCTGCCACAAATACACCCAGGCATATCTCATTCGGTAAAACCACGCACTCCTCTGTCATTCCTGTTTTAATGTGAACAATTTCACATCTAGGCGGAATTACCAAAACATGATTATCTGTAGCCCTTAAGTCAAGAACTACTTTTTTGTCTTCGTTTAAAAGTGTCAATGCATTTTTTTCGTAATCTAGGTTAGCTTTGTATAACCTCAAGAAGTTCTCTCCAATTATTCCATTAGTACGGCATGGTAGAGATTCGAATATATAACATTTAATCCTAAATTTTATCTGTTCTACGTAAAGATTCAAGAAACTATAACCTATCGAAACTAATTTACCGCCTATACCTTTAATTTCTAATTTTTCTCTATACAAAGGTATGGATGGGTCCAAATATCTTAGTTGAAGTGCACATAAGGATGCTCCTGAATCAATCAGAAAATCTACTTTTTTCTTATTTATGTAAAAAAAAAATGAATTGAAGTAATTATCTGAGTAAGTAAAAATGTTTTCGCTATCGTTTCTGTTTTTAGGGACGAAAAAACGTTTCGCCGGTTTGATGAGTATTGTTTTCCTCACCTACATTTAATCCTTGTTCAGCAAAAGCAAAATTAACATTATGTCGGAATCCCCTAGCACCGTCACTACTGCGCGGGTTGAATGGCCGTCCTCGATTTCCTTGAAATCGCTGACCACGGAAATTCCTACTGCCTCGATTAAAATGTCCATTTCTTACGAATCTCTGGCTGTTATTGTTAAAATTAGCATAATTATTGTTACGAGAATTGTTATTATTAAATTGGCCTGAAGACGATCTAGCTCTATTGAAACCCCTATAAGAATTCCGATTACTGTTTCCTCTACCCCTATGACTCATGTTAAAAACTTGGTTACCATCATTTAGAAAAGAATTCTCTTCGTCTTGTGCTTCTTTTATTGCATCTTTTAAATATTCGAAATTTCTTGCTGAAATAATGGTACTAAGCCTTTGGCTCCTAAGACCATTCGCGAACCTTTTAATAGCTGATTTTTCATTAATTGGTCTCAAAATTTCATAAATATCAGGGTCGTCGTTTGCTTGCGAAATCGTTAGACCAACAAAAAGGTCCTCCAGTTCTTTTCCAAATTCCTCAATAGATCTACTGCTTTGCTTTATAGAAAATAACTGTGCTTGAAGAGCGGTTGGTGATTTTCGAGTCAAAAGATAAGTTTTTATATCCGTTACAAGGGTCTCGAGCGAATTATAGGTAGTTTTCAATCTTAGCTTGGCGTTGCTTGAAAGCCTAGTTTTTAAAATAAAATTGATTAATTTTTCTTTATCCTCGTTTTTAAGTGTAGAATTATAAAATTCAGCAGCATCGATTAATTTTTTAGTATTTTCCTCGGAATCATTTAGTACAGGTAACAAGTTAGAAACTACTTTTATATCAAAAGACGCCATGATTGCCTCCGACTTGTTAGTATTTTGTTGACTTTGCCCAAAAGCCAAAATTTCTTCATACACTCTTTTAATTTTTTCCACAATATCTTTAACTAATAAAATGTCAGCTTGCTCTACTTCTGAGGCGTTTATTTTCCTATTTATAACAGCAACCTCCCCTTTGAGCTCGCCAAAAATAACTTTTGCTTCGTCAACCTTTTTTTGTACGTATGCCGATTGTCATCTTTCGTAACTTGATTTAAATAAGTTAGTTTTTATATTATTTAAAGAGCCTAGTATTTCATTAAGTTTATCTCCCATAAGAACCCTTACGTAATTTTTTAATAAAGAGTAAAATTGTAGAATAAAATCGTGGCTTATAACGAGTCCTTACTTTCTGATCCCCGAAATAGTGTTATAACTATGCTTTACATTAATAAAATAACCCCCAAATTAATTATAATATTCTTAACTTACATGCAAACTTATTAACATCTAATCCCTTTTTGTTCATCACTATAGTCCCTTGGTAATTAATTATTATAATATTTCTTTTCCTAGTTCATCAATTCATTATTCCATTGGAGTCTCCATTAATGTCTTTCTTCCCATTTATCCTAAAAAAAAAACCCTAAAACTTAAACTTCTTCCTGGTTTTGATTCAAGGCATCAGCGGATCGACGCAGCATTTCCCTGTTTACTTGTCGTCTTATAGTCGTCCTTAGTCCCTTACGACAACGCCTGACTACCAAATAAGTAGCGCCTGCTACTACGGCTACCACCAATCCAATTAATAGGGCTTCGGATAGCGTAAGTCCATTTGTTGAAATTTGGCCTCTCGCATCCCCATTTGATGCCTGGTTTATTACAATTTCCTCCTTGGAATTAGCTTTTCCCATTGTTCATAGCGGTGCCGACGTCATGTAGGAACGCTAGAAGGCTGGCAGGATCGCCATGTAATACTTTATATTTAGTCCGCCTCCTCTAGTCAGGACTCCCGAATAGTAAGACAACTCTTTACTTCGATAACCTAGTTTATTCCGTCCTAGTCATGTTTTACAATACATTCACCTGGCTCGCGCTTACTGCTGCCTCAGCGAGTTTACAATTATCGCTATGTAACACTAATAACTAATAACCACAATATACAGGGTGTCTGCCACATACTGCATTGGGTCCTCCTATAAATGCTGAGACTGCCGTTTACTGGTCGTCGATTTTGCGTGGTGGATTAAACACGACATTACGCAAAGAATTATTGGATAATTATCCTATAGCTGAAAATTGTTTAACCCTTCGCGCTCCTAAATTAAACCAGGAGGTGGCAGTTTGTATAGACTCATCTACTTTGCGGCAGGATAATTTTTTTGGTTATATCCAACAGCAGATAGGTGTTGCTCTTAGTGCTTTAACAGAGCCTATTTCAACTATTTTCCAACAAGGCGAAGGGAGTAAAGATGTGTTACAACACATAATTAATTCGTCGAAATTAATAGCTGACGTGCACCATACGATATCAGTGCATCGTAGGTTTTTGTTGTCTAATCATTTGGATCCGGCCATTAAGAAAGTGGGGGATGAGTGCCCAGTGGACGAATGGTTATTTGGACAGAATTTTTCCCAATGTATAAAAAATACCCAAGAAGTGAAGGAAGTGGGCTTGGGGTTGCGGAAAGTAACTCGCCGTTCTATGAGCAGTAAACAGCCGCAACGTCAAAATTCCCAGCCTTTAAACTGAAAGCGCCGGGTCCAGTACAAAAGGAAGAAAAGAGAAGAGCGGAGCAAGGTCTGGCCTCAGACGAAGGATCAGAGCCAGACACGTCCGCGGAAATAGAGGTGCGTTATGGGGGTCGTTTATTCTATTTTTATAATAAATGGAAAACGGTTACCACCAGCAATACAGTTCTGAAATGGATTTTAGGTTATAAGATTCCTTTTATTAGACCTCCAGTTTGTCATGTGCGGCGGACTAGTTTGGGTAGTTTTATTGGCAATTCTAGCACGGAAGTGTCTATTAAACTTTTGGAACTCTTGCAAATCGGAGCTGTAGTTCGATGCAAGCATCGAAAAGATGAGTTTAATTCGACTTTCTTTTTAATATCGAAGATTAATGGTTCAAGTAGATTTATTTTAAATTTACGTCAATTAAATAAATATATAGAGGTACCTCATTTTAAGTTAGAGGATTTCAGAAGTGTAAGGCAGTTGCTTCAACCCGGTTATTTTATGACTAAAATTGATTTGAAAGATGCTTATTTTATGATTCAAGTTCATAAGAGCTCTAGAAAATATTTGCGTTTTTTGTATGGGGGTGAACTTTTTGAATTTACTTGCTTGCCAATGGGACTCTGCACAGCTCCGTTTGTATTCCCTAAGATGTTGAAGCCAGTCATTTCTCAGTTGCGATTGTCTGGTATTATTTGTGTTATTTGCCTAGACGATCTGTTAATTATGGCAAAAGATAAAAGTTTGTGTTTACAACATACAAAGAGGGCCTTAGATTTGTTTAGTTCCTTAGGATTTGTTATCAATTTCAACAAAAGTGTGCTACACCCAACTATTAGTTGCCAATTTTTAGGGTTTCTGTTTAATTCAGGTGGCATGACAATGTCATTGCCAGAGAAAAAAGTAATTGCATTGTGTGGTGCATGTTCAGATTTTCTAAAACGTGATAGCTGTTCTATTAGAAGTTTTGCTCAGTTAGTAGGGCGTTTAACAGCAGCATGTCCAGCGTTTAAATATGGTTGGGCTCATACAAAATTGTTTGAGCGAGCTAAATTAAAGGCTCTGTTGAAAACAGGTAACATGAGTTTGTTTGGTTCTATAAAAGTAGAATTAAACTGGTGGTTGACAAACTTGCCTAATAGTTCAGTTTCCTTGTTACCAAGAAAATTTCTAATCGAAGTTTTTTCGGATGCTTCCAACGTTGGTTGGGGGGGGAAGTTGTGGACCTCATAGAATCCATGGACTGTGGAACGAAGAGCAGATTTGTCACCATATTAATTATTTGGAATAGTTAGCTGCTTTCAAATGTTTACAGCATTTTACACAACAGCTTCAGCATGTTGACGTGTTGATAAGAGTCGATAATACTACTGGTATCAGTTATATAAATCTTATGGGAGGAGTTTAGAAGTTTAAATAGTATTGCCCAGAAAATATGGAATTATTGTGAATCAAAAGATATTTTTATTTTTGCATCTTACATTAATTCAAAAGAAAATGTCATAGCGGATTATGAATCACGGAGAGGTTATATTGAAACAGAATATGAGTTAGCTCAATATTGTTTTAATAAAGTTTGTCTTCACTTTTTTAAACCTAGTGTAGATTTATTTGCTTCAAGTAATAATGCAAAATGTGAAATGTTTGCTTTGTGGAAGCCTGATCCAAACGCTTTCGTCTTAGATGCTTTTACAATTTCCTGGGCTAATATAAAGTTTTATGCTTTTCCCCCATTTTCAATGATGAGTAAAGTTTTAAATAAAGTTGCACATGCTAGAGCTGAAGGTCTAATTATTGTCCCTAAATGGCCAGGCCAACCGTGGTACCCGGTTTTCATGAGTTTATTAGTGAAGAAACCTTTATTTTTTGGTCCAGATATTAAAATGGTTTTGTCCCCGGATAGGAACCCTCATCCATTGTGGAGGTCGCTTATCCTGGTTGTCGGCCATATATCCGGGAAGCATATAAACGTAGATCTTTTCCCGCAGTAGGTTTAGATGCTATAATTCATTCTTTAAGTGACCAGACTCTTAACCAATATAATGGTGTATATTCACAATGGTGGTCGTTTTGTGCACAAAATAATGTCGATCCGTATGTATACAATCTTCAAGGTTTAGTAGAATTTTTGCAAATTAGATTTGTGAAAGGTTGTTCTTATTCGGTGCTTAATACTTATAAATCGGCATTAGCTTTAGTTTTACCTATAAACAAAGTTGATGATGTTATGCTTGTACGTTTTTTGAAGGGTTTACGTAATATTAAACCACCAAGAGCAAGATATGCCACTACTTGGGATCCTCATCCAGTGTTAGTATTTTTAGAAAGTTTGTATCCTCTAGAGAATATTTCTTTGAAAGAGTTAACTCTTAAATTCGTTACATTATTAGCATTAGTCTCAGCGCATCGTATGCAGACTATTGGTAAGTTAAAAGTTTGTAATATTAAGAGGACGGATGATTATCTTGAGATTTTTATTGATGAAGTCATTAAGACGTCGGGGAGGAATAAGCTACAACCAGTGTTACGTTTACCTTACTTTCGTGAAAGACTTCAGTTATGTGTGGCTTCTACGTTAGATATGTATTTACAAAGGACTGAGAGAGTCAGGCCAGCCGGTGTTGATAGTCTTATTTTAACAGTTAAAAAGCCTCTGCATCCAGCTTCTTCTCAGATAATTAGCCGTTGGATTAAGTCAGTTTTAACTAGAAGTGGAATTAATACAAATATTTATACAGGGTATAGCATTAAACATGCTGCAGTTTCTAAAGCCTATGAAGCGGGAGTTAATATTGAAGTTATACGTAAGACTGCCGGCTGGTCTGAAAAGTCGAATGTTTTTTGTCGATTTTATAATCGGCCCATTCGTGATTCACCTAACGTTTTTGCTGAAGCAAATCTTAAAGGGTCTGTTGATTAGTTTAGTTATTTTTTGGTTTGATGTTTTGGTTAGCAGCCAATTATTATGGTACCATAATAAAGTCGTTTATTTAAAATTTGACAATTCTTTCTGATCAAATAGTTATAACACTATAATCTATAGCTGATGGGTTTTTACTTCTTTAAACATCTACAGGGTGTTTTTGTAATATTTCGACGAGACTGCTCATATAATCCTGATCAACCTTCCTTACAGGTAAGTCGATTGATCATTTAATTTTTATAGTGTTCTACAATAGATCTACTTTATTAAAATTGTCATTTTGACTAATTTTTTCAAATTTCAAAATTTTAGAAAAATTTAAATTACTTTTTCTATTTTAAAATTAATTGTAATTAATTTTTAAAGTGTTCTGCAATCATTTAACGCCATTAAAACAGCCATTTTAACTGTTTTTAACATTTTGAAAAATTCAAAGTGTGTTTTTTTGATAAAAATTAATTCTATTTTTAAAGTCATCTACAATTGATTTGCACAATTAAAACTGTCATTTTGACTGTTTTTTTTTTTTTTAATCGTCTCGATGCCAAGTCCCGTGTTGCAGTTTACAATGTGGGCGATTTAACAAAACGGTGTTTGTTGTGTTTAGCCGTGGACTTTGAACAAGAAAAATCTGTCGGCAAAGAGTTTTGCTGTAAGAGTGGCGATGTTGTGTTACCGCCGTTGGGTTCATGTCCCCGCGAGATGTTTGAATATCTCACGGACGATTCACCGATGGCCGTTCAATTTCGGAACAACGTCCGTACAATAAACAGTTTATTTGCTATGGCATCGTTCAAATCGACTGTTCCTACCGATGTTCATCCGGAAGGAGTGAGTGGTCATTGGTGTTTTACGATTTGCGGACAGATTAACCACTATACTCACGCCATTCCGGTTCGTCTTTTTGCAGCAGACAACAGTAATGGTCAAGTAACGGTAAATAATAGCCAGCAGGTTAGGGACGACACCATTACTCTCAAATTTAATCAGTATTATTTCGTTGACTCGAATAATGCTGTCAATCGAAGGGTGGAATTTTTGGGTGACCGCATCGCACCCCTAACTATACGTAACATTGAAACGATGTTGCGTCGGGTCAATCCGATAATTCAAAGTTACCAAACCATCAGTGAGGTAATTCAACGTAAACAGGCGGCCGCGACCTCTCCCGAGGAAAGAAACGCCATTCTCGACAGTTTAGTGATCGGATTTAGGGACAATATTAATCGCGAGGTATGAAACTACAGCTTGCACGCGTGCGACTCTGAAATTGCGGCCGTTTTTGTCAACGAACCACCCTTCGAGGTTGATTTGTGCATCTACCCACGCGACGGCCGGGGTAGACACGAACTTAAAAACCTCAATAAATGGGCCGACCCCATGGTGTACCCGATCCTGTTTCCGAATGGGGAATTTGGCTTTGATAAAGAGATCCATCACCTTCGGAACGTGACGAAGACAATCACTTTTCGCGAATTCTATCGCTATCGTCTAAGATACGCGATACGAATCGCTTACAAAGACCGCCTACCACCATCGAAAACCCAACTCAACAACAAAGTGAGTCTTCGAACCGTCACCGCTCGATCTCGCCTATCCGTGAATTAAATGAATTTACAATTTTGCATAATGGCTGCAAATTGCTTCAATAGTACGTAGTGGACGCTTATGTCAAAGTGGAGGCGAACGAGCTGTGATAACATAAAATCCACCAGCTATTTAGATGGCGAGCCAGTTATGGTAGTTTGTTAAGGTACTTGGAGACAAGGGCAAACGCAGCTGGTACGGATTATCGAGTTGGGTCAATTTTCATTTTGCCTGCGTCGTCGAGACGTGGAATGCGTCTTACGAATCGCCAGTACCTCGATGCGATTAATGTAATAGCAAGACATGGCAAGCCGGATCTCTTTATCACGTTTCGTTCAAAACAACCTCGCTTACAAACAGAAATGACCAAACCGTCCTGATTTGGTTTGTCGCGCATTCCACATTAGATTAACCGAGTTTATGGACGATATCGTCAAGAAACAATTGTACGGTACCGTCCATAACTATTTCTACACGATAGAATTTCAAAAACGAGGCTTGCCTCAGACTCACTTTGGTGACGTTTTTACCGCGCGACAAACTAAACAGCCGTGAGCGCGTCGACGATGTCGTTTCAACCGAGATACCGGACTATCAAGTCGAACCGATTTTGTATAGAACGGTAGCCGACTTTTATCTGCATACAAAGTGTAGAGGACCGACCCGCGACCCAAACGTTACCTGTTTGAGAGCGGACGGTACCTGCAAAAAGTATTTTCCAAAGGCCCTACGGGAGGTCACTGATTTAAACTATAACGCTTCAACGGTCAAAAATGGACACCCTGAATATCGTCGACGTCGCAACAATCACATGATCATTTCGAACAACATTACGTACACCAATGCCGATATTGTGCCTTACAATCGTTACGCGGCACTCAAATATCAGAGTCACATCAATTTTGAGTGCGTCGGATCCTTGGCATCCGTCAAATATCTGTACAAATACGTAACGAAGGGTGAGGACATGTGTCGCGTGGAAGCGAAAAATGAAGTCCATCGCACTATAAATTGGGACGAGATTAGTAATGACCTAGACTGTAGGTATGTGAGTTCAATGTTCAATGGAGGCGTGTTGGCGCCTGTTCCAATTTAAGATGAGCGATCGAAGTCATTTGGTTTTATGTCTGCCTGTTCACCTTGAGGGCCAACAGACCATCGAGTACGAGGAGGACGAGGACGCGGCAGATTTTGCTACGCGCCACCATCGACACCAAACTCACGGCTTACTTTAAGCTAAACCAGATGGAGGGAGCGCCACGTGATTTATTTTATAGGGAAATCCCGGAAAATTACACGTGGAACGCAAAGCGCGGTCAATGGCAATCACGTGTTTATAATCGTAATGTGGTTGGCGTTGTCGTCGTTCAACGCACAACGATGAATTGTACTGTTTGCGTACACTGTTGCAACATGTGCGTGGCTGCCGATCATTTGTCGAACTGCGCACTGTCCGTGCATTTGATTCGGACAGTGGTCAAACACAGACAGGTGGTGAAACTAGCGTGTGCGTCACGTATCGTGAAGCGTGTGTGTGTCGCGGTCTTTTCGCAAACACTGATATATTTGAACGTGCGATGCAACAAGCTTCGACGCGTGCGGCACCATATCGTTTACGTAAATTTTATTCTTTAATAGTGTTGATCAGTTTGGACGCGGGCCAATCCTATGTGGTCAATGTTTTAGCGGTTTGGTCCAAATTCAAGTTTCCGCACATGATTGCCGACTTGGTATTGGGTCCACGTCCCACCACCACTTCATACGGTCATGCCTATCATCTTGCCATTGCACAGATCGATTCCATCATGGCGAGAAATAGTAATGACGATAACTTGACGTTGGCCAGGTTGGGTTAACAACAATTGCTGCTGCTGCCGCTGCAACAGGGACAACATCAACAGTACAAGTGATGGAGTCGTCTGTAGTAGCAGTGGTACCGCAAGTAGAAGTAACGGAAGTGACGGAACCGCAAGTGGAGGCGGGAGTTGCAGTAGTTGTAGTTACAACTGCTGTGACTACCACCACCACCACCACCATCACGACCACAACCAACCTTACAACTTTGACCACAACCACAACGACGGCCATTACTACGATTACTTCTTCTTCCGATACTACTACTACTACCACCACACCACCACCAGTACTCCTGTCACGAATACTGTTGATGATGTTGTTGTTGCTGGGGCGGCGACTGCTGCTGCTGCTGTTGCACAAGCTGCTACTGATGCTGCTGCTGCTGTCCGCAATGATGACGATAATTATGCCGACGAAAGTAATCGTGAACGGATTGCTTGGGAGGAGTATTGCTCTAAATACCGTGTTGTTAGTTTGACGGTAGAACAGCTTGCCATCTACCGTCGTATAGTGTTTGCCATTTTACGGCGAAAAAATTTACTAAACAATGGTGATGCGTGTTTTCATTTTGGTGTTAGTGAGTGGTTAGTGTCGCAACGTCTCCATCGATTTGGTCAGTCCGATGACGACGACTACGACGACAACGACGACGAGGACCAGAATAGAGACCAACAAGGAGTCAATGACGGTTGCGTCACACCAACCAACACATCCAATCATGTATTGCCACCGATGCCTAATGTTCGCGATTGCCAGAATTTGTTTTATATTGATGGTCCGGCTGGCACGGGCAAAACCTTTTTGTATAACGTATTAAATGCTCGATTAAAGTCGAGCCGGTATATACATGGATTGACAGTGTTGGCGGTGGCGTGGACGGGAATTGCAGCATCCCTAATTATGGATGGCATGACGTGCCACAAGGCCTTCCGGATCGGCTTGGACCTCAACGAAACGTCCACGGTGAGCACAATCGCAGCAAGCGGTTGGCTGAAGTTGACGTCATCTTTTGGGATGAAGTGTCAATGACCAGTCGATTTGCTTTGGAGGCCGTCGATCGTTATTTGCGAGACATTACGCGCTCTCAAGTACCGTTCGGCGGCAAAGTGATTGTGTTTGGCGGTGACTTTCGTCAAACCTTGCCCATTGTGATGCGTGAACATGGGAATGCAATGTCGATACTGAATCGATCGGTTTTAAGTAGTTTTCTCTGGCATTACGTGATGCCAGGCAAGCAGAGTCTCTCTGAAAATTTGAGAGCCAGATCGTGTCCAGATCCCGTCGTCGCAGCGCGGTACGCCCAACAGCTGTTGGAAATTGGTGAAGGACGTTTTCCGCTCAAGTTGACGCGTGTAGCTTATGCTCCGCGGGATTTGATCGACATCCCACCCGAGTTTCGGGTGCCAACGCGGCAACACCTCATCGATTTCGTATACGTCGGTGCGGGTACTACGGCCAGTCGAATACGGGATACCATACACGAACGCGTCATTTTATGTCCAACCAATGCCGAAGTTAGCGAAATTAACGACAAAGTGTTGGAATTGCTTCCCGGTCAGGTCTGCTCCTTCTTCTCCGTTGACGAGCAACTGAGCGATAATCGGCCGGCGCACAGTGGTTAGCCGTAATGTTATTCGGCGGCCAAAAGAGATTTAAATATTATTTTTATATTTTATTTTATTCTATGCTGTTTTTTAGTAAACTTTTCTGTTAAATTAAAAATACTAAAAAAAAATTATTACATGCAAGAGCGCATGTGAAAGCATAGATTTTTCGCATTTAACATAGAACTTATTAAATTTCATTCTTGTTGTGTCTCAAAAAATTTGGGTTTTTATGTAATATTTGAAAAGCAACAATTATATTTTATTTTCTAAAACTGAATGACATCTGTTAATGTAATATAATACTTTTATTATACAATGTGATAAATTTATTTTATAGATTTTTAATGATATAATGTAATTATATGTTTTTACAAAATAAGTATGTTATTTAAAAATGTACAAAATAGTTTGCGACGCTTTGCGACTCTCCAATTTTAGGATTGATGTAGTCTATAAGCTTTGGTCTTATGTATCAAAGTTTTGGCAGTTGCCGAAATTTGCCTATTTAGATTTTATAACGTATTTCAGTCAAGTGGGTCATGCGCGCCAATAAAACAAATGTATGCCGTTGACGTGGACGTTGACAGATCTTGTTTTATTTGAATTAAATAAGATTGCTGTAGTACAACCAGTAAAAATCTATTGTGAAAATGTTAAAAGTTCGTAAAAAATATCTGTCGGATAATATTATTAGTTTAAACGGAAGTGAGGATAGGCTTTTTCGTAACCTAAAAGAACGGTTCAAAATTAGTACCGATGACTTCAAAATTGTGAAACGTACTTTACAGAGAGATTTTTTACCCAAGTTTAAACGTAAGTGGAAGCAAGTCAATAGAACTAAAGAACAATTCAACAAAAAGTTTAAACATTGGTTGGAAGGTGAAATAATATTTAAAACTACATCGACAGTTTCGACTTCCGCAGGAAGACCGACCAAAAAATTAGAGGAGTGTTCAGAAAGAAGTAAGCGCAGAAAGTTATCTAAACTGGAAGAAGTAAACAACATATCAATAGCAGAACTTCAAGGTTTATTGGAAAGAAAATTAAGGGTAGAAGGGAAGAGAGATGAAGCAGAACTCGTTCGAGAAGTGCTTTCAATGGGAGCACATAAATTTAAAGAACAGTTTAATGAAGATAGTATTAAGCAATTTTCTCGAGATGACGCTTTGGCTTTAATAACCGATGCGAATTTATCAAGGTATCAATATAATAGTATAAGAGAACAATGCTTATTAAGAAATGCCGATTTATTTCCCAGTTATAATCAAATTTTTCGAGCCAAATCTGATTGTTATCCTTTATTTATGAAAATTACTGAAAGGGGCGCTTCTATTACACTTCAACATCTTTTAGACCACACTATTAAACGACTGTTGTTAACAACTGACGTACAAAATACAGTCCTAGGAATGAGCTCACAAGATCTTATGTTATACAGCAAATGGGGTTGCGATGGATCTTCGGGACATAGTGCATATAAACAAAATTTTAATAATCCAAATATATCAGACGAGTCAGTATTTATGGCATCTTTAGTTCCCCTTCAGCTAGTTACTTCGGAAAATATAATCATTTGGAAAAATCCGCATCCCTCATCGTCTAACTACTGCCACAGAAAATATAGACAAGCTACAGAAGTCCGGTTGAATAGAAAATATAAACACCTGGGAATTTTCGGCCCAAATTTTCGGCCTCATTTGCGCTATCACAGCTGCAACTACGTATCCGCGTTAATGCGACGTTGTCAATTCTATTAAAGAAAGCGCAAATAATTATTAACGGCGTTTTCTTAAAACGCGTGCCGAGTGCCGACTGCCGATAGCCGACAGTCGTTAAAACATGTATAAGTATATCTCACTCGCACTCGCACAGACGTACGGGAATCTTAGCAAATCTTTTTGATGTTGCCGTAAATAGAATTTTTTTCCAGGTTTTAGTGTGGCAACTGCATAATAATAACTTTGTCTATAAGGCTTTCATTTAGTTGTAATCTACAATCAAGGCAAAAGCTCTCTACTGTGTTTTTATTTATTTGTATTAAACTTGATAATTTACTAAATATGGCTGGAAATATTTGCAAATATTTCAACTGTGGTCAATCAAGACGAGATGGCGTTCGAATGTTTCGATTTCCATACAAAAACCCAACTATTTGTAAACAATGGGTACAAAATTCTGGTAAGAAATATTATCGCGAAATTGTGGAAAACTGCAATTTGTTTTACGTGCTTTTTATTATGTATCAAATTATGGCTTAAGTTTGCATGAAATTGCTCGTTATTAAACGTTTTGCTTTTACTTATACATAAATTTGTTTTATAAATATGTAGATTGGTACGTACGCCATAAAATTTTATTTTTCTGTAGAATCTCTTTATAGCAATACTTTCTTCTCTAAATTAAATCATACTTAGGAAAACTGCTATGGAAACGAAAGGATTATTCATCGTTTTCGTGGACATTATTTTATTCTGACATAATAAAAATAGCGACTGATTTAACAATCGAATTAAGCCGGGTTTATAAAAAATATTTAAATTTTAGTCTTAACTTTAGTATTAGTACTAAATTTAACAAATTTTTTTAGTTTTAAATATCTGTTCAACGACAAGAAATAAAAGTTGGACGTTTTAGTAGGAATGTGTGACTTAATACGCTCTTTAAGAAATGTCTGGATTTACTGAATTTATTCCAAGTTAGAGACTCGCACTGTATATTGTTGCAACGTAAGTCCAGAAATTCTAGAAAATAAATAAGCATGTCATTCTTTAATTCCGAAAGCTTTCTTGAAATGCGTTTTTAAGCTTCTGCCGAGGCTTCAGCATGGTTCTTACTGCAGTTTCGTAAATGAGTTATGAGAATAAATTAATCTGATTACAGGAAATTCTTCCATGGTTGGACTAAGTTCAGATGTATTGAGAAACCAATATATTTGTGAAAAACATTTTAGTCCTGAAGATTATCGGGGCAAAAAAAAGTTTTTCCTTAAAAACTTTGCGGTGCCTCAAAACTACGACGAACCTGTTTTAAAAGTTTTAACTCCGACGAAAACATATGCCCAAAGAAAAATATCTCCATCGATCTCGACTCCATTCAAAAACGGCTCGAATAAAGAAGATTTTAACTCCATCCTGCATTTACCTTCTAATTGGAAGTGGACTCCTAGAAAATAAGCTCTTAAGAGAAGGTTAATTTTTAAAAGGGACAAAATTAAACAGTGTCAAAAACAAATCGGTAGGTTAAAATCTAATTTACGCAAATCTAAACAAACTTGTTTCAACATTTTGCCTATTTTTTCAACTTTGAGCATTGTGGCAAGAATATTTGTATTAATGCAATTGCGTGGTAAAAGAAGGAGATGGACCAATGCCGAAAAAAACTTTGCTGTTGCTTTTTTTTACAAGTCGCCATCAGCCTACCAATTTTTGCGTAGAAAGGGTGTTATATTGCCTGGGCCAAATACTATTAGAGGTTGGATCGGTCAAAGCAATTTTAAGCCTGGAGTCGATGAAGACCTTCGACATCATTTAAAACTTAAATGTGATTCTATGAAAGAAAAAGATAAGAAGTGTTCGGTTGCATTTGATGAGATGTCGATAAAAGAATTTATTGAATATAATAAAAAATTGGATCTAATTGAAGGATTTGAGGATTTAGGTCCGCTTGGACGCACGAAAAAAAATGCTACTCACGCGTTGGTATTTTCAATGCGAGGAATATACCAAAACTGGAAACTTCCTATCGCATATTTTTTTTGTCGACATTCCATTGAAAAGCAACGCCTAAAGAATTTGGTCATTTATATTCTGAAATCAATAATATCCGTGGGATTTATCCCAAGAAATGTTGTTTGCGATCAAGGGACAAACAATAAAGCAGCTTTTTCACTATTAGGAGTTACTAAAGGAAAACCTTTTTTCCATGTTAACAACTTAAAAATTTTTTGCATCTTTGATGTTCCACATTTGTTTAAAAGCTTAAGAAATAACTGGCTCTCTGGCGATTTTAAATATGGGAATGATATATATTCATTTAATATAATTAGAAAATTGTATTTCTTAGACAGCAACAGTAACAGCGCTAAGGCATTACCAAAACTCTCGGATAAGCATATAAACCCTAATAATTTTGAAAAGATGTCTTGCTCTTTGGCACTTCAAATATTTTCCAATTCAGTAGCAGCAGCAATCCGGACTTGTATAAAAACAGGTGAAATTAAAGACCCGGAAGCTGTTGCGACATCCGACTTTATAGAAAAATTAAATAATTTATTTGATTCTTTAAACAGCAGGCGGCTATTTTCAAAAAATCCATACAATTGTGGCATGAGCGATAAAAATCCATTAGTATTGTCAACTTTAAAAAACTGTAAATCTTTCTTTGAAATCCTTATTAAAAGTCAATCTGTTGAAACAAAATCACGAACCTTTGGCATAACAAACCGAAAAAGAATAAGAGAAAGCAGGCCACCATGTTTTGACGGGATTGTCCAAACTATTAATGCCATCCTTGGATTATATGAGTTAGAAAATCAAAATAACAAATCAAATTTTTTATTGACCAACCGGCTAAATCAAGACTTCCTTGAAAATTTTTTCTCTGTTGCGCGCCAAAGAGGAGGATGGTCTTTAAACCCTACGGCCAAAGCATTTCGGCTCTCTTTTCGCATTCAGTTTATAACTAATATTTTAGACCCTTCTAAGAAATCAAACTGTGAAATTACAACTTTATCTCCTTTGATAAGTTCGGAAATAAAAACAACAAGAGAACAACCAGTTGTAGAATATGATCAACCAATAAAAACTGGGGAGCCGAACAGTGTATTAGAAAGCTGTGAAATGCTAAGCGACGCTGACGATGTAAAGATTGCTACAGACTCCAATGATTTAAAGTTATCATTAGAAGATTGTGCAGTTTCATATTATGCCGGATATCTTTTAAAAGTTACTAACAATAAATTTAGCTGCATAAAATGTTTTAGCGATTTACAAAATGAGACCAAATTATTAACAGACTCCAATCAATTATTAATTTTATATAAAAATTACGGTTTGACAAAAACTTTTTTAACCTGTCCTTCAACTGAGCTGGAGTGCGTCGTCAAAAAGTCAATGGACGTATTTGTGAATATGTTTAAAACATACAAAGGAATTTGTTGCGTTAAAATTGACAAACATAATTTTATCACGTAATGCTGCTTGGTTGGGTAAAAAAGAAGACGAGTGCTATGAGCATAAAGTGTTTTTGCTGTCAAAGTTGGTCCATACAAACTTGTTTAAATTTTGTAAATGGTCTTCACAATGCCATAAAAAAAGTACACAGAAAATTAAAAACATTAAAAATGCACTTTTAACACGAATACTTTTTTATGAAATCGTGCAAAAAAGTACACTTTCTTCAATGATTTTTTTCCATTCAATAATCAATCATCAATAAATCAATCTTTTTAAAATGTTTCCATGTTTAGATTGAGAAATGTCAAAGTGCCAAGTCGAAATGCAATGTTTAAAAATATGTACAAGTCTACTATTTGTCACGGATAGGATTACGATGTTTGATTTCACGGTATTATTAGCTTAAGAACACACTATATGTTTTTTGTTTTATACACTGTCAACAACAACAGCTAATTTAAAGTCAACAAATCCCTGCATCGGTCCATCTTCTTTAATTTTTTCATTTCAACTAAAAAGCATAATTCGTTTTTTATCGTGTTAGAATAGTTTTTTAGATTAAAATATCGTATATAAATTAATGTTCGGTAGGTTAAAACTAGTCGATTTATTAGGATAATGCACGTCAAAATGCAAGTCAAGCTTTTTTTGTACAACATACAGGTGATTCACGGTGATGATATATTAGAAGAATCTAAAGAATGGCTTAATATTTTTCTTTGAAAATTGGGATGTTAACTAAGTCGGGTCCAAACTCTCTTTCTAAAATATTTTCGATATTGCCGGATCAACTGAAAAGAAGTACCAACTTTTGATTTTCAAATGGAACACCCTGTATTTCATTAAACTTTTAGATTCTACTTTTAATTATAAAATAGTTTTGTTCTATGTATTCCACCTTTAGGATCCACCGTTTTCTAGAAAATGAGTTACAAAATCTGAAAATTATCCCCTTTAGAAACTTCTAAAACCTAAAATATTGAACTGGGAAAAAAACCACTTACACAATCCTATCTTACTGTGAATATGTGTCTTTTTGAAAAAACTTTTCAATATTTATAAAATGTATTTGGTTAATTTTTAGATTATACCTAAAAGATTTAGAATATATTATGTATTGAAAAAATTAATTACTCAAACCAATAAGTTCAAAAGTAAAAAATAAAAATTTTACCTTATTTTAGTTTTACAGCAATCAAAATTAACAATTTTTGTAAAAGTGGTGCATGTGATTTGAACTCGCTAGCAGTTTAATTCATGCAATAAATTTACGTTGCTCTTGACTAACGACTTTAATGAGAAAAGATTTCAATAAGCGTATAGGTACAAAAAATAGACCAGCTTGTCTATTTTTTCTGTGGTATAGGATACTAAAAAAAGTCTGCAAGTTTCAGATTTAACTTATAAACTGGCAATGAGGCAAGTAAAATCAGATCGCCGCTAGCGCCATCTTTCAAAACTAGAGCGAACTACGACCCTGTAAAATGCGGCTTGGAAGCTGTTGGGCGAGCAACGGCTTCCTTTTTAGGGGTCATTTTTAATACATTTGACCGGACTTCTGTAGCTTGTCTATATTTTCTGTGCTACTGCAGACCGATATTTTTTGAATTTTTAAAGGAAACACCCGAAAATGTAATAGACATCGTTAATAATTATCAAAAACAGATTGAAAACTTGAAAGAGACAATTGTATCATCATTAAATTGCCAAGTTGTATTTGCAGTGCATCACAACTTATCTTTCACGATGATAGATGGAAAGATATGTCAAGTTTTAACAGAAACCTCATCTTCAGCATGTTGTCCGATATGTAAGGCAAAACCATCCGAAATGAACGACTTGGAAAAACTTCGAAATAGAAATGTAAATACCGATGCATATAAATATGGCCTTTCATCTTTACATGCTTTAATCCGGTTTATGGAATGTATCTTACATATATCATATCGTTTAGATTTTAAAAAGTGGAGTGCTAGATCCAGTGTTGTGCCGAGACAAGGAAGTGGAAACTCAAACGATGGCAATACTGCTAGAAGATTTTTTAGAGATACTCAAATAGTTGCAGAAGTAACAGGAGTTGATGAAGAGCTCATTATCAGGTTCTCTACTGTACTTCAAGTTTTGATAAGCGGAAGAGCAATAAATGAAGAAGCCTTTGATAACTATGCTCAAAATACAGCAAACATTTTTGTATCGAAGTATCGATGGTTTTACATGCCTTCTTCAATCGATAAAATACTTTTACATGGGTGTGGTATAATACAATCTGCTTGTCTTCCGATTGGACAACTCAGCGAGGAAGCAGCGGAAGCAAGAAATAAAGATTTCAAAAAGTTTCGTCAATTTGGTTCCAGAAAATGCTCGCGAGTTGCCACTAATGAGGATATTCTACATTCTCTGCTAGTATCATCCGATCCGTACTTGACTAGTCTGAGAAACCGATGGAAAAAACATGTCAGTTTTGAAATGAGCGAGGAAGCCACAAAACTTCTAATTTCATAAGTATGTAAATAAAATCATTTGTTTTCGAATTTTAAGTTAAGTTAAACTCAAATTTGAGGAAATTAAATTATAATTTTTTATTATATTATCAGAACTTGTGTGTTTGCAAATTGTAAAGTTAAAGTAGTTTTTCATAAAACTTCTTGGTAACTTAGGAAAATATTTTTAAAAAATTAAAAAAGAAAATAATAACTTGAATTTTTAGGTTATATTGGGTTTTTGTAAAATTCATTCTTCTCCGTGGAATTTTATAGTGAATTACTAAAATTGTGCATAATTTTTCTCTTTACAAACAGATAAAACAATATTTTCAACACAAATTTCAGGGATCTGTACAAATTTTCACTTATTAAAAGTAGTGTTTTATATTATGACCGCAGGCGTCCATAAGATCGTACCACTGTGCGGCGCACCGTCAACGAGCAAGTCACCAACAGGAGCAGCAGCAACAACCAGCAGCAGCACCACAAGCCAATAACGGAATGCCACCACCCCCCGATCGTGACAATAACAATATTGGCGACGATGCAATCGAACAACTGATGCTAAACATCTGTATGGGCGACGACGGGATTGTGCGAACACCACCACCACCACCACCTGTGGTACAAGCCATTCCACCAGCCACAGAAGATGTCGTCGCCAATATTGTACCCGGAGGAGCAGCTGCAACAACAGCGAACTCAAATCCCGGTACGCCTTGCATTCGCTATGACTGTCAACAAGTCGCAAGGACAAACTTTTAAGCGGGTAGGGATTGCGCTCACCAATCCCTGCTTTGCTCACGGCCAGTTGTATGTCGCCATGTCGCGAGTCGGCGATCCTGCACAGGTTCGAATTTTCGTGCGGCCACATCCGATGCAAGGTCGTTTCACATTTCCTACCACCGTGCTCACAACGCGGAATGTGGTACACCGCGAAGAGTTTACGGTAAGACCGGATCCGCCTGTAGTCGTATATAATATACGCAAACGGGCCCATCAAAACGTCAATGCTGTAGTCGTTGGTCCCGATGGTGGCAATGTGGTTGATGGTGATGGCGGTAATGATGGTGGACCACCACGATTATTGTCGCTGCCACAATTATTGTTGCCCCCATTGGACACGGCGGTATTACGTGTTGATGGAACCAGGCGGATTGGAGATCGACCATCGACCATTTACGATCGAGACGCTCTGTTGATGCCACCACCAATCGCCTTACCACCTAGAGCGCGCCCACGAAAAAAACGACACAACGAACCAAAAACCTACTTGGCACCACCATCACAATCATCACAGGCCGGCACGCATAAATCATCGTCGAAGATTCGAATTTTGTCAGACGTGCAGATTCGGCCGCCAAGAGGTTCGCCACAACCTGGGCTACTGCTACGATCATTGCCCTCTGCTATACCACGACATCCACCATCATCAGCAGAGGAGCAATGGGTCGAAAAAGAGCCGAAACCGACTGTGACGCCAGAACAAATCGAGGACAGTGACGGAGAAGTGAGCGAGGCGCACCTGGTGCAAATTGCAAAAGAGCAATTTTTCAACCCCATTTGTCCAGATCTCACCGATGTGGAGTTGAAAATGCGCAAATCCATCGCTGATATGCCTGGCACCTCGGATACGATTAGCGACCAACTGACAGAGGATCAGAGGGATGAAACGAGACAAATAGCGGAAATCGAGGCGAGAATTCGTCAGCGCAAACCGATGGAAGCTATTACCGGATTTGGACAGCCCCCTTCAAAGAAGGGAAAAAAATTAAAAAAAATTAATATAAATATTTTAAATTGATACAAAAGTGTAGACGAATTTGGTCTTGCTAGGCAATTTTAAATGTTTTATATTTACCAAAAAAATTTAAAAAAATGTAAAATCAATTTAAAATGTTTACAGATTGGTGTGGTCAATCTGAAATTTGGTACGTTTTTTAGATGATCTCGCACGTACAGTCTGTAGGTGTTTAAAATTGACCCAAAAAAAAAATTGTTAGTTTTAGGTGCGCATAGTTTTTAAGTTCCCCTCTGGTCTCTGTTGTAGATATAGGAGATAATAGAATAGGAAAAAAATAATAAAATCCAAAAAAGTTTAAAAACAAAAAACCAAAAAATACACAAACGACACAAGTGCTTAAAGTGGTACTAAAACACTTGAATCTGGACATTTAAGTGTAATCACTTTAAATACTAACACACACACATATAACACACATTTCGACATAAAGTGTTTAAAGTTTAACTAACGTACCCAACTTTTTTTTAGTATTTCATTCATTCAATTTTTACAACTTTAAATGCTTTATGTTGTGACAAATACTTTAGTGTAATTCAAGTACTGTACGAGTATGACAATTACACTGGGGTAACAAGAAATAGATAAGTTTTAGGTGAAATATTTATTTACCTGTTTCTAATCTAAAAGGTACCCTTCCATGGAGCTGTGTGACCTTGACGTGGGTGGAAGGGCTTAGTAGATTAATGTGTTGTTTGCATATTTTTTGCATGCAACAACATTGATCGAAGCCAAGGACAGCTCAAAGTGTTTTTCTTACATTTTTAAAAGTACTATTGACATTTTTTGTTAATTTCAGCTCAACTTTATGATGACGGCTACGACGACGACGACGACGACGATGAACAAAGGTTCTTTTCAGAACCATCACATGATTAATTACAGAAATTCGTTTGTCCTTAATTTTCTCATCACGTTTCAGGTATAAAAAGTATATATAAAATATTCCCCAACTTTTAATTTAATTGACTCTCAGTAACACTAAAATTTAGTTTTTCTCCCCAAAAAACTTTTGAAAATAAAAAAAACTGTAACCTGTAACCCTTCCTTTAGGCAAGGACAGGTCAAAGTGAATTTTTTTTGTTAGTTTCAGCTCAACTTTATACTGCTGATGACGACGACGACGACGACGACGTTGAACAAAGGTTCTTTTCAGAACCATCACATGATTAATTACAGAAATTCGTATTCGTATATATTTTTTGGCGACGTTTATATGCACAAATTGCTTTCAATGCAATTCCATAAACAAAATTAATAATTATAAATAGTTTATCATAAAATTATTTCTTAATTTACTACATTTACGAGAAAGGTGTTGCAATGCAATTTCTTATTCTTAATTCATAAATTTATTATTTTTCTCTGTCAAATGTTATTCATCAATTAATAATAACACAATATTCATTTTTTGGTTATGAAATCGGTTGTTTTTATTTCAACTATTCAAAATATTAAAAGTTTGCAATCTAACCAATACATTTCTTTTAGTATTTGACAGATTCAGATTTAGTTTTTATTGATAATTGTATTTTAAAAGTTGAAATTAACCATCTTTCAAGGTCATTAGTTATGAATATGTTTATGGAATTTTGTATAAACCAATATAATGCATTACGGACTTTAAACTTTAAGGTTACAACAAGAAAATGCGCTTATGATTATGAATTAAGTCCATCACATGATTAATTACCGAAATTCGTTTGTAGTCAATCCATCACATTTCGTTTCAGATATATGTTATTTAGCCACGAGTAGGACTGACCATATTATTGTTATTGAGAACCATCCCATAGTATTTCCTCAAACAAGGAAAACAATAAAATGTGGATTTATAGTCTCAACGAAACAATTGAAACACTTGCTTAATATTTTGTTGTATTATACAGGGGGTTCAAGAGCACCCTGGACATGGGAAAACGGTTTTGATTTTTTGCGCCTGCACAATTCATTTAATGGAAAATGATTCAGATAAAAGTTGTAGAGCACATTTTCGCCTACCAACCTGTAATTTTTTTATTACAGTTTAATTTAATCACTGTGACAATTTATTACCATAAGTAAATCTAATTGTAAGTAAATTAAATTTTGTTTTTGTATGCTATAGTAAGAGTAACAAAATTTAATATACAATAAAAAAGAAAGGCCTGTTTTTGTTCTTTAAAAGGCCTGTTCGTAAAGACACTTTTAATCGTTGCCAATTTATTATTAATCAATAGTGTTGAAATTATGATAAACAATATTAAAATTTGTCTACTATGAAAATTGAACTATATACGTACTACATAATAATAAATTGGTTACGGTTGAAAATGTCTTTATGAATGGGCTTATAATTAGAATTTAAAAAAATATATAGAAAAAAAAAACTTCCTGACATTTGGTGAATGCCAAAAATTGAGTATTAGTGATGCGCTCTGTTACGAGATGGCGCTTCTTTTACTTCCAAACGTTAACATTGCAGTTTCCAGTCTAAAGGGGGATAGTTTGTGCTCTTGACATCTGTTGAATTTACTGTGCAAGGACTTTCAAGTACAAGATGTTAAATTATATTTCAGCGCTTCATTCTTCATAGATTATATTATTCACTGAGTAGTACTGCTCGCGGTGCTGGCCTGGCGCCGAATGTTGACGTTTGAAAATGTCATTAACTGACAATTGAAAATTCCTGTCAATTAGGTGAACTTCCTAACTAGCTCACTTTCGTTTTCGGCGCTGGTTGATAAGGATGTTGACCTTTTATAGTCCCACGTTTTTACTTTTACGTTTAGGGCAATTAAATTTTCCTTTTGATTTAGGTCTTTAGGTGGGTTCAAAGATGTCCTCTAGGAAACGTGTTAGGTCTCGTTCACGTTCTAGTTCTCGCTCGAGTCTAGAAAAACGAGTCAGACTGCTAGAGTCTTTGTTAAATAGAAAAAGCACGTGCGAAAATCGTTCCTCCCGAATTTCTTCAAAGCGAGAATATCAGTCTCGCAGAAGAAGGGACTACAGCGAAAGCTCTAGTTTCGAGTCCCAGTCTTCTTCAGGGGGTAATAGCCCGCAAACCGAGTCTAAAGCCTTAGATCGCAGTCCATCAAGTGGCTCGGCGGGCAATGAAGACGTTCTGGTTTTGCATGATGAAGAGGGTCTAGATGAAGAGACCATTAAGCTTTTGGGTGATGACCCGGATTTAAAGAAAACCAATAAAATTTAGTTAAATGGGGCATTTTGACTGTACGTTGGGAGAACCTTTTGGCTTCAGGTTTATCAAGGGAAGCCCGAACTAATCTAATGGATAAATATCCAGTTCCTCTTAATTTGATGCATTTGAAAGCCCCAGATCTTAATGTGGAGGTAGCAGGTATATTATCTAAAAGTTTATTAAAAAGAGATAAGTATTTAGCTAGTTCTCAGACTCAGTTGGGATCAGCTTTGTCAGCTTTAGGCTGTGTTTTAAATTTATTACTAAATGAGTCCACTGCAGATAACAACTCAGTGCGTAAAGCTGCTTTACAGCCAGCTTTGGATGCAGGTCGAATTCTTGTCGATCTGCATTATCAATTATCTCAGAGTAGGAGGTTTTGTGTTGTACCCTTATTGGATAAGATGATTAAGCAAATTGCTATAAACAGCAAGGTGGAAACAATGCTTTTTGGGTTAAAATTAAGGCTCAGAAGGAGATTGAGAAAAACAGTAGGGAACTTAAGAGCATTCAGTCAGTTTCCTTAAAGCAGGCAAACACAAGAGGAGGTCCTAGTTCTTTAAACTGGAATGCCCCATCTCGGTCTTACAGACAGAGGGAACCGAGATATCAGAGGGGGCAAAAACCTCTTTACCGACAGGAGAAAGGCAAAGTAGAGTGGGGGAAGGCCGAGGAGAGGGCCTATGCATACAGGAAGAAGTAAAGGTAGGTAAACATGGGGGTAGACTGAAGCATTTTGTAAAAAGATGGAGAATAATAAATCCTAAGCCAACAATAATAAGTTGGATTAAGCAGGGTTATCGTCTGCATTTTCAGGGCCTGCCCTTGCGCTGTTTATCAGGGCAAAGAAAACAACAATTTTCCGTATTTGAAAAACAACAAATTCTTAAAGCTTTAAATAAGCTATTAGTTTCAGGTGCTATAAGAAAATGTTCACCATCTTCTCGCCAGATACTGTCCCCCTTTTTTCTAATAAATAAGCCTAATGGAGATAAACGCTTTATCCTCAATCTCAAAAGACTAAAGCAATTTGTTAAATCTCCTCACTTTAAAATGGAAGATTGGCGTACAGTTGTTAAACTTTTGCAGGCAGGTTGGTGGATGACAACTATTGACGCTTTTTTCCTGGTCCCAATTAATTCTTCTTCAAGAAGAATTTTGAGGTTTGTTTTTGAAAAGAATTGTTTCGAATTTGTTGGTCTACCTTTTGGCCTTTCATGTGCGCCATATGTATTCACAAAGATTATGAAGGCTGTAGTTGCACACCTACATAAGCTGGAAATTTGCTGCATCATTTATTTGGACGATATGCTTATTCTGTCTCAGGGTGAGCACCTGGCCAAATTTCACACTAGAATTTCTATTGATTTGTTGGCTTATTTGGGACTTGTTATTAATTTTAAAAAGAGTTGCCTGTCTCCATCCCAAAAGTGCAAATTTCTTGGTTTTTATTTTGATTCTCTCTCCATGACAATCTCATTGCCTGAAGAGAAAAAACAAAGGATTATCTCAACCATTAAAGTTTTTTTGAGGCTGTCAGAATGTAGAATACAGTTGTGGCTCATTTATCTGGTTTACTGGTATCTACTTTGCCAGCTGTAAAATATGGGCTATTATATTTGAAAAATTTGGAGAGGTTCAAAGTTACTGCTTTAGTTAATGCTAATCAGAAATGTCTTATTAATTCTAGGTTATTAAAGAGAGACTTAAAATGGTGGTTATCTGCTATAGAAAATGCTTCTCAAGTATTTCGACAGGATGTTTACTCTGTCGAGATTTACACGGATGCTTCTAATACTGGTTGAGGAGCTCATTGTGTTGGAAGAGAGGCTCATGGGTTCTGGGACTCTGGAGAAAAAGAATACCACATAAATTATTTGGAGCTTTTAGCTGCTTTTAACGGCTTAAAGTATTTTACAAACAGTTCTCACTTTGGCAAAAATGTTCTTTTGAGAATTGATAATGTAACTGCGATTTATTATATAAACCGTATGGGCAGCATCAGAAATAGAAAACTTAATAAATTGTGTCAATCTATTTGGAAGTGGTGCGAGAAAAGAAATATTTGGATACATGCTACCTACGTAGCCTCTAAAGACAATTTGGCAGATAGGAGCTCCCGAATTACCAGATGTGAAACTGAATGGGAATTAAATTCCCATGAATTTGATTTAATAGTTTTCAGATTTGGATCTTTTGATGTAGACCTTTTTGCGTCATTTTATAATAAGAAATGCCAGCATTACATTTCCTTGTTCAATGATCCCCAGGCTCTAGCAATAGATGCTTTTACAATCCCTTGGGAAAATTTCTATTTTTACGCTTTTCCACCCTTTGCTTTAATCGCGAGAGTTTTAAAGAAAATAATCTCCGATAGAGCAGAAGGAATTTTGGTGGTTCCCTATTGGCCATCACAGGCACACTCCTTGGGTTGACACTTCTTTATATTTAGGACCATCTAATAATTTAATTTTTTCTCCGTTTAGAGATCAGCTGTTCCCTGTAAAGGATCTTATCCTGGTTGCAGGACGATTATCAGGGAAGCCTTTTTGCTAAAAGGTATGCCTGAAGAAGGTTTGCCAGTTATTTTGCAGTCTTTATCAGCGTCCACTATAAGACAGTATGATTCAGTATATCGGCTTTGATGGACATACTGTACAGAAAAACAATTGTCAGTCTACTGAGCTTCCTTGGATCAGGTGATTTTGTTTTTCAGGGATTTATTGGACAAAAGAACTTTTAAATACGGCTCGTTCAACAATATTCGATCAGCTTTATCACTGATTTTTCCGGATAATTTTAGCAGACATCCTTTTATTAAGAGGTTTATTAGAGGCATTTCGAGATTGCGTCCTCAAAGACCTCGTTATGAGTTTACTTGGGATCCTCAGATTTTATTGGACTTTATCCATAACTTACAGAACGAAGAGTTATCCTTGGAAAATCTCACTAAATCAGTTATTTGTTTATTGGCCCTGGCTACGGCACAGAGATTTCAGACATTCGCCTCCATTAAGGTTCAGAATATCTCGTTTTAGTACCTCGGCCGTAGGAAACCAATTAGGCTAATTCACGAAAAATCATAAAAAATTAATATTTTTCCCTCAAAACGCCAATTTTTTTCAAAATGTTTTTAGAAGGGTCATGACTGAAAGGGTTAATATACCGTATTAGTCGTGACCCGACGTCCAATCGACTCAAATTTGTATTCCCCAAAATAGTGCAAATACGAGTAGAAATGCCGTCGCCCCAACGTCGGTTAATCGAACGTTGAATCAACGTCCAAATGCCGTTTGGGCATTATGCATAGTTCTTAGAAAACACATGTAATTAGCATTAATTCTTCGATATAAATAGGAGCTGAGCAGACACAAAAAGTTAAATTTGCTGTAGGATGTTAATCAGTTGGAAAATAAATTGTACGTTAGATAGATATTAAAGACTGATTGTTGGTCCTTGTTCACTCCCAATGTCAACTTCTGCACAGTTACTCAGTTCGCCATGCGTAGATTGACATTAAAAAATTGACTTATACTATACTACTCGATTAAAGGAATGACAATATTTCTAATACTTCAGCATTTAGTTGGAAATTAAATGAAAATTATTCGGCCAGATATTGTGGATAGAACAATGCTGCAAATGGCATAACAGCAAATCGAAATCGCAAATAAAACTACACACCACCCGCGCCCCAATCATTAGTTTATTATTAAAATTAAAAAAAATCCAAGATTGACCTGGATGACCTTTTTTTGCTTCTCGCTTCACCGGGAGAATATCTGTAACAAAAAAAATATATTATCACGAGAATATAAGAAATGTCAATGTGTTTTAAGTTTTAACTCGGTTTTAACCAATGTTAGCTGAAGCTTGAATTTATATTGTAGCATAAAATCAGTATAAAAATTCATTATACATTGAATTACCATTCAATCTAGCCCACAGGTGGTCTATTTCTGACCATAAACAAGTTTAGAAACGTACGAAAATTATACGCACAGTTGCGAAGAAGGTATTTACCATACACATCTGTTCGCATGTTTTCGTATACGTAACTTAACGTATAATATCAGAAATTTACTGACTTTAAAAACATTTATTTTATGCAAAACACGTATTTGTTAGCGCACGAGAAAACCCACCAGTTAAAAACAGCGCACGGGAAATGCGCACTTTCCAGCGTCCTCACGGAAAAGGTACATTTTTTCAAACAAATCAACCAAAAAATAGATAGTTTTCAGACTAGTAAGAATAATGAAAAAAACCTTTCCTACTCAGGTGCGGTAAATGCACTTTTACACACTTATTTGAGTGCGGGAAAGAGTACTTTTCCGCATTGCAAAATTAATTTACAATAAATGTAAAATTTTAAAGGTAATACCAGGTGTCCAAGAGCACCCTGGACATAGGAGATTAACATGGGAAAACGGTTTTAATTTTTTTGCGCCTGTACGGTTGATTTGATTGAAAAATCGTAATAATGAAAGTTATAGTACCTATCACGGACTAGTTTTGTGTATTTTTTTCGGATCTCTAACTTGAGCCCTTTCGTCGTAAAACACGAACAAAAATGAGAAAATTTAAACTTTTGACCTGCACTGTATAGGCGGTTGTCGAGCAACCATACCAGCAACAATGACCTGTTTACCCGTTTCATAAAAATGGTGGCTTTGTCAGCAAAACGGTAGTCTAAACATTAATTAAATTCTCAAGTCCTGAAAGGCTTACCGATGTGACCTTTTGTCCTCAGTTCCTTTACCTAACTTCAACCGTTTCTGACTTTTAACAGTTTTGGTTACACACAGGTTTTGGTCACACAACAGTTTATAAATACTATTGTGATTTATAATACTTTTTAAATTTCTTAAAATAATTTATTAAGATAATTTCGCCTACTACTACGAAATCTCGATTCAAACAGACCTGCACGAACCACTTTCAACCGACAATCTTTTTTTACCTTACATTCTTTCTCCGCTCATCTCCCCGATAAGCTATTCGAGTATTCGTTTCATTTAGTATAGCAAACTATAATACAATTTTACTCTAAACGCACGACAAAAAAAACCCGCAGCCAGGTATCGGACTTTGTCCTCTCCGATCCGAAAGGAATCTGGCCACCGACGTCATCACCCATACGCACGTCACCACCAATCATCTCAAAAACTGTACCAATTAATTTATATACGTTGCAGGTTATTATGAATTTTGTAAATGTACTTTACCCTTTAACCATTAACCGTATTAGCAAAACAATATTAAAACATTAAATATCTCGAAAACGGACAACATTTAAGATCTAAAACTAGTATACTTTTTTTAAATAGAAAACATATTAGAATAATATTTTGAAGTCGTATCTCCGTTTCAGCTGCGTAAAAAAAGTTTAAGTCCTTCTAAGCAGCTGAAATAGTTGCAGATAGCGTAGTAGTAGCAAAATAGTAGTAGTAATGATGTAGCTCTATGTCCCATTACTTATGGTCCACCTATACAGGGTTATTCACATTATTCGACACGGAAGATTGCGACTAACCTATTCACTTTCAAAAAAGTTTTGATTCTGGGATGGATATTAAAGGTAGGTTTTAAAAATATTTGCAAGATGTACCGGTTGTCCCAAATGCAGAAAAAGTATCAAAGTCATGTTTTTTCAATTGGAACATCTAGTATATTACTTTATTTTCAGAATCTACGTTGAAAATAAAAATTAATTGAAGTTCATTGATGTTTGATAGGTCTAAACTTTACAGTTCCTCAGATATTCCTTAATTTGTAAAAATGTAGAACAAATATTAACATTTAAACATTCAACCTTCCTTTGAGATTTATTGACCAACATTGGTTTGGGCGCTGATAACAGATTAAGTTTTATGACCCAAAAGTGATAAATTGTCTAGCTCATATCAGGGGGGGTCTCAAATTTTGAAGTAGTATAAACTTGTCAAAATCAAATGGAACCCCACCAATTTTATGGTTACAATATATGCAAAATTTAATTACCTATCGAAAATTATTAAGCTTTCATACCGCTAATTGTTAACGTTTTCTTGGAAAATCGACTGATTTTGGATACCGTTCAAAGATCACTTGGTATCTTTTCCAATTACATATCTATCGTTCTAATCTGAGTAAAGCTTAGAATTAACTAGTGGCGTAATACTTTGTAAATTTGCTATCCAAGTTACAAAAATAATTCATAAAAAATGTTTAAAACGGCGACAATTCGACTACAAACAGAAACATACCTACTCCGTTTTTGAGTCCTTTAGCAACATTATTAAGTATCTTAATGGATATACTCCTAAAAATTTCGCTAATTCGCTAATCTGTGGTCATTTCTCAAGGGTATCAAAAATCACTCAAAATCGGTGCGAGTTCGAGAAATGTTAACTTTCCAAGAAAACGCAAACAGTTAGTCATAAGAGACATCAATAATTTTCGGTAGATAATTAAATTTTGCATCTACTTTAACCATAAAATTCGACCACCATAAATAAACCATTCAATTTGATTTTGACAAGTTGTTAAAGTTTAAAGGTTGGAATTATTGGGAGAAAAATTTTGAGACATCCTGTATGAGCTAGACAATTTCTCACCCATGGATCCTAAAACTTGATCATTTAGCAGTTCCCAAGCCAATTTTGATTGATATCAAACATAGGTTGAGTGATTAAACAATAAACCTTGTTCTAAATTTTTACAAAATAACGAATATCTGAGAAACTGTAAAGTTTAGACGTACCAAACCTCAATATCAAATAAAATACTAAGTATTCCATTTGAAAAAATATAACTTTGATACTTTTTCTGCATTTGGGACAACCGGTAAATCTTGAAAATATTTTTAAAAGATACCTCCAATAGGTCTACATCCATCCCAGAATTAAAAGTTTGTTGAAAGTGAATACTTTAGTCACAATTTTCCGTGTCGAATAACGTGAATAACCCTGTATAATGTATAAAAAAAACAAATGTTTTAATTTTGTATGTCATTAACCACAACAATTTAAAATGTTTATTGTTCAATTGAATTGTTAAAGACAATTTTCAGATTATAGTTTAGTTAAGATAACAAAAAATGCAGGTAAAAGTTGAAAAATATAAATAAATCGCAGACATTTAAATTAGGTAGGTATATGACATACTTCACAAAAGTTGAATTGTAAAAGCTATCAGAAAAATAATTAATACACAGGCTGTTCCAATTAAAAAAGTCGAAATTACTTAAGCTGAATCAGTCAACACGGTGTTTCATAATAAATGCGTTATACAGGATGTTTCACGATAAATGCGTTATATTTTAGGGTTTGATTGAACGTCAAAAAATAACTATAATTTGCTATATAAACCATGGTTCAAAGATGTTTCGTTATGTAGATACAGGGTGTTAAAGTTTGGGTAAAAAAATCTAAATTTATTTATTTCATCAAAACAATAAGAGATATTTTCGTAAAACTTTTTAGGTGTCAACGATAAAGTTCGTTTTGCCATTAAAAAATATATTTTTTATTTTTGCTAGTGGCGTCTAATCGAACAATTTATCGACCATTTTTGCAAAAAAAATTATGTACGCCACTGTTTTTCCATAAAATGCAAATCAGTTCTGAATTCCTTATTCAATTTAACACAGAAAAGGCATCTAGTAACTTTTTGGTACGTCATCTCGTTTTCGAATAAAAAATCATGCAAAAGTACCATTAAAATCGACGTTTTAGTATTGATTTTATGGGTACATTTTTATGATTTTCAATTTTTTATTGGAAAACAGAAAGGTGTACCGAAAAGTTACTAGAAAGCTTTTCTGTTCTAAATTGAATGGGGAATTCAAAATTGATTTGCGTTTAATAGAAAAAGAGTCGTGCACATATTTTTTTGCGCAAAAACATTCAGGAACGTGTTTGATTGAACGCTACTGGCAAAATTAAAAAATGTGTTTTTTATTGCAACACGTGCCTTATCGTGGACAGTTGACACCTACAAAGTTTAATAAAAATATCTGAGACCGGTTTGAAGAAATAGATCCAAACTTTAACACCCTGCATCTCCATAACGGAACATCTTTGGCCCATGGTTTAGCAAACTAGGGTAATTTTTTACTTTTAATCAAACCATAAAATATGACACATTTATCGTGAAACCCTGTATTTTAGGGTTTGATTAAACGTCAAAAAAAAACCTAGTTTTCTATATAAATCATGATCCAAAAATGTTTCGTTACGGGAGGTACAGGGTCTTAAAGTTTTGATAAAAAAAATCTCAGTTTATTTATAATTCTCAAATCGGCTGCAGCAATTTTCATAAAACTTTATATTCAACAAAAATATTCACCAACTCGTTCAATTGGATACCACTGGCAAAATTGAAAAATGTCTTTTTTATTGCAAAGCGTGCTCTATTGTTGACACGTACAAAGTTTTATGAACATAGGAATCTGCAGCCCTTTTGAAGAAATAAATAAATTTAGATTTTTTATCAAAACTTTGATACCATGTATCTCTATAGCAAAACATCTTTGGATCATGGTTTATAAAGCAAAGTAGAGTTATTTGGTTATATTTAAATTTTGGTATTTATACCAAAATATGACGTATTTATCGTGAAACACTCTGTAAAAAAATTGAACGCCCTGTAGCATCTAACGCAAATTTATTTGCGTAAATCTAATTTGTGCTCCCTGTACAAACAATGGTAATTGGTAATACAGAAAATTTTATATCACAGTTTTATATCAAATATTAGTAAAACCTCGAGGAAAACTATTAGGTTGAAGTATAGACATTAACATAAAACTTTTAAAAAAAATTCTACCTAGTATCTACAAATGTATTAAAAAATATAAGGTTCTATTCAAAATAAAAAAAAACTAATGCCTGGTTTATACCCCCAAATTAAAAAAATTAATTAAATGTAAATTTGTACCGGGTGACCCAATAAGACTGTTCCTCGACCATATCTCGAGAACCGTTCGTCGTATGACTTAGGGGTAAACATTTTTTTAGGTTAATCGGCCCTGACGAATCGCTGGAGAATATTTTAAAGTTCTAAAAATGGCCACCAGAGGCCGTAACTGCCAGCTTAAATTTTTAAATTGCATTTTCTATAAATTTTACACAATAAACTAGAATTTTTTTTCCACATTTTTAAAGCGAACCAATTTATCTATTATTTTCGTAAAACACAAATTTCTGTTATTTCAAAAACAAAGATGGCATGGGGTGTTCAATTGTTTTTGCAATAACCTGCTTTAACTTCTTAACAGTTTGACCAATTTCAACAAATTTGGTATTGTTGAAAAGAGCATTTCTTGGGCAATAAGAATCAACCAAAATATAGTTAATTTAGTTGAATATTTCTCCGCCAGGGGGCTAGTTTTGACACCATAACTCAAATTCCAAAAAAGATAAAAAAATAAATGGTATGATATGACCTTTTTCTTTATGAAAAAGCCAAAGAAGATCCAAATAGGTCAGTGAAAACCGTTTTTCAAATTCTGGTTCCTAACCTGAAATATTGAGCAAATTAGATTAATGGATCTTTGAAGGCCAAGGATAGCGCGGTAAATTTCATAAAACTATTAAAAATGTAGCTACATAATGAATAAAATGTTATAGAAGCAATTGTGAGTCTAAATAGAATTCATTTAGGCATTATTTAAAAATACCATATATCATCAGAATATACATGTTGCTCCAAAGGGACTAAACGTTATACCTTAAGTTAAACCTTCTTTTTAAGTTATACCTTATACTTTTTAACTTACAAATATATTGGTGGTATATTTTTTGGCAGAAATTGATTCCAAAAATCACACAAAAACAGGAGGACATTACAATGCAATAGACAAATTTCGAGAGGAACATTAAAGTGACTTAATAAGTTCAGGATGCATTTAGTCCCTTTGGAGCAAGATGAATGGACGATATGTGGTATTTTTTAAATAATGCCTAAATGAATTCTATTTAGACTCACAATTGCTTCTATAACATTTTATTCATTATGTAGCTAAATTTTTAATAGTTTTATGAAATTGAGAAAACTTAATTTGACTTCAATGAAAATTTAGTTTATTTTTAATTCGCAGGTCTACATAGACGTAATTAAAAACTTAATTTTTGTCCATAACAACACGTAGTAAACAAAGTAGTTGAGGTTACTTTACTCTGGCTTGATATCGAGGGGTAGACCGCCGATAATTTTTTGTACACCAAAATGCCTTTTTGCATACGAAATACCTTGAAATTCCTTTAAAATACCTCACAATGCTTCGATTATGCCTCATAGTGATAATGCCTTAAAAAAACTGCCTAAAATGCCTCTAACTGCTTTGAAATACATCAAAATGCCTTTAAATTATTTAAACTGCCTTAGGATACCTTAAAATGTTTACACATTTGTTGCTTTCTTAAATACAGACATAGAAACAGTTGAAGTAATTTAAATTTAGACAGTAATAAAATTGTAAGAACTATAGGTCACATGACTTGATAATTCAATTTTTGAGCTTGCAACATTGTAAAGGCTAGTTGACATTGTCAAAAACAGTCACGTGAAGTTCAAAACGCAGTTTAAACTTTGAAAAATGGTAAATTACATTTAAACAGTGGTTAAAACTTAACTTGCAAAATACACGTTACGTGACGTTGAAAATGCAATTCTGCATGTTCTTGCAACACTGTAAAGGTCAGTTGACATCTGTCAAAATTAGTCACATGACCTTTAAAATATGGTTTAAAATTAAAAACTTTGGCAAATTACATTTAGACTATTTTAGACAGTTGTAAAAGCTGAAATTGCAAGAGACATCACGTGACTTTGATTATGTCATTTTAGAGCTTGCAACACTGTCCAAGCAAACTGACACCTGTCAAAAACAGTCACATAACTTTAAAATGTAATTTAAATGTTGATCATTTGGTAAATTAAATTTAGACATTTGTAAAAGCTGAAATTGTAAAATACACGTTGTGCGACGTTAATAATACAATTTTGAGCCTGCAACACTGTAAAAGCCAGTTGACACCTGTTAAAAACAGTCATGTGACCATAAAAATGTAGTTTAAATGTTGAAAAATTGGTACATTTTTATAATAATTCGTAATGAATATTGTTTCAACTCAATATCATGTAACAAAGATTTTATCATAATAATTACTTGTGCCTATGCTGTTATGTTCAATTTTCACTCAATTTTGTTATATTAATAAACTACATTTTGAAATATACAGACAATGCCCCACAATACCCTCAAATGCTTTATAAATATCTCAAAATGCCTCATAATGTCTTGTAGTAATGGAAAAGTGCCTCATAATACCTCGAGTGTGTACACCAAATTACCTTGGCATTCTACCCCTCGGTTGATATGGAGAATAAGTATATTTATTAATACTACAACCAAAAACTTGGGTAAACCCTGCCTCATATACTACATATAATACATATTAACTCAAGGTTGAACAATGCAGTCTACAAAGTGAACAATGATGATTATTGTGTTAAAGGTAAAACCATATTGCTTTTTATTTTAATGTTACTATCATTAAAATCAGTTAACTCACCTTAAAACTTCCTTTTTTAATCCACTGTTGTAATGTAGATAGTTTAAAATATTGCACAGGATTTTATTCTTCTCCAACTTGACTTGATTGCAGTCACTGGGAAATGTTGAAATGTAGTCACTTTCTTCATAAAAGTTTTGCTTTTTCAACCACATGGAAAAGTAGTGATGTATGCAGCATATACCAGTTGCAGATCTGTAAGACTAGCCTAATTAGTTACTAGAACCACCCTTAAAAAATGTTAGTAAAAAAATGTGTAGTAATGATGCATCAGCAATAGCATGGTTTATTACATAGGTTAGGTATGAAATTGCCATCGTAATCTTACCTGGGCCCAGCAGCTGTTGCATCCATTATGTCTATCAAAAAACATACATTTCCTTGATATTAGTGTATAATTTTCATTAATTAAATTATTGGATTTTGTCATAAAAATATAATTTAGCAGCATGTTCTAGGTAGTTTTTTTTGACATAACAAGTGACAAGTGGGAATTTTACTTGACATTCTTGACAACACACAACAGATCCAAGAGGGCGGCCCTATCAGCAAAACCTGTTTCCTCAAAGCGATACGTCGCGTGACGTCACAGTGGATGCTCGGCTGCACAGTATGAACTTAAAACCAATGGGTTATTCTTTACATTGAACAAGTGAAGTCCACCTCCACTGAGTGGAGGTATTACTTTCCTTCTGACAAAGTATTTATACTATAAAGTGATACGCTTGAATAATCAAAATATCTAAAAATACAGCTTTATTAAGTATTGGCTTATTTCTTTAAACAAAAACATTGCAGCTGCACAAAGATGTTTGCTTTACAATCATAGTACTAGATAGGTAAATATTGTCTCATATGAGTAGTTTCTAGACCTATTAGTTGAACTCACACCAAACTACCTTATTACTGCTCTTACTACGAGTTCCCAATCAAACTACTCGTCTAAAAGGACTTTCACGTTGTGACTTGAATATTAAAAGACTGACTGGTTGTGTCTTTGAAAAAAAAACTGTATTATCGGGGGTAATATCCCTAGTGCATTTAATTTTTCCGGAAAAATTAGTAAAAACGAGTTTCTAAGTAATTTGTTAAAACAAATTAATAATTTGTTAAAACAAATTACTTAGAAACGAGTATTACAATTTTTCCACAGGAAAAATTAGATGCACGAGGCGTATTTGGTAAGATTATCTCCTGAGTAAAATAAACATTTTATTTTAATTAAAACAATAAGAACAATAATTAATAAGAACAATAACTTTCAAGCTAGAAAGGGTAACACTATTCTTTATGTTGCTGTGGGGAGTGTGAAATTTTTTCGAATTTTTTTCCGGAAAAACTGTTGACAGCTAACCCACATAGCATAAAACGGACATTCACATGTATAGTATATTCTTAGAATATTTTGAAACGAATATGAGGCACTTGATATTCTTCGAATGTACTTAGTATATTCTAAATCATACATACCTTAGAATAACACGTATAGCCACAGTATATCCCAAAACGCATATTCGGCGCCGGATATATTTTAATATATAGACAGTACATTCTCCAATGGATATTAAATATCTGAAGCTTAACTGTAAGATACCATGTTAATTTTCGAGTTCAAACTATTAATTGAAAGACTATAAAAAAAGCTTTTAAATTTAAATACATATACAGGGTAATTCAAATTCGACCCTCACCATTGGGATCTCGGAAACTATAAGAGATACGAGAAAGTTTAAATTGGGGCAAAGTTGCGCAATGTAAAGCTCAACCAAATGCAGTTTTAAAAATTTCGATTTTCCGAGTACTTCCGAAGATATCCGAAAAAAACTGAAAATTTGATTTTTTGTTTTTATTTATTTCTAATCTTATTTGAAGAGATATTCCAAAACTAAAAGCATCTTTTCATTGCCACTTTTTCCTAGCTATTCGATGATGGATACAAATTTGCCACACGACGTTTCGTTTTTTGGCAGCCATCATCAACTTTCTTTTTTCTTATGAGCGCCATATTGGATTTTTAGCCCACCAAATAGTATGTTTTATTCTGATTTTAGTGATGTATAATAACTTATGATTTGCTTCATAAATAACAAAATAATTCAATAAAAACTATTTTTACTTTAGCTATTGGCTTTGAGTTAATGGGCCGTTTCATAAAATGTCATTATTTGACAAGTCACTTGCTGCAAAGTAACTATTAAATCACTCTGAATGACATTCGCCTATTTACAGATGTAAACAAACAAACATCTGTAAATAGGCACTATTACATCTACGGGGCGCGGTGCAAATTTAATAGAACTGTAATTTTAGTTTTCTTTTTTAATATAAGAAGTCGAAATTTAATAAAATACTGTATAAGACACGTGACTTAAACCGGTTTATTCACTCGAATAAATATGAATGAATAAAAAATGGTTTGTCACTTCCAAAATAAATAACTATAAACTTTATAAAAAATTAACTTAACTTTATTAATAAAACTAACATTATAAAAAATTGAAATTTGGCAAAAAATGAAGTTCCTAAAATGATGATCTTTCTCTTGGAAACATAAATAAGCCTTTTAAGTTAGAGATAATGCTAACAAATCTCTTTTTCTGATTAACCTAAATAGTTCAGCAATGCTTGTATAATAATAACATTTTCTGCGGGGGTTTCTTTTCTAGATACATTTTTAACTATGATTGACGCTCTAATGATCATCCGAATTATCGTGTTTGACAAGTACTGTCAAATAATGACATTTTTTAAAACGGTCCATTAACTCAAAGCCAATAACTAAAGTAAAAATAGTTTTTATTGAATTATTTTGTTATTTATGAAGCAAATCATAAGTTATTATACATCACTAAAATCAGAATAAAACGTACTATTTGGTGGGCTAAAAATCCAATATGGCGCTCATAAAAAAAAAGGAAAGTTGATGATGACTGACAGAAAACGAAACGTCGTGTGGCAAATTTGTATCCATCATCGAATAGCTAGGAAAAAGTGGCAATGAAAAGATGCTTTTAGTTTTGGGATATCTCTTCAAATAAGGTTAGAAATAAATAAAAACAAAAAATCAAGTTTTCAGTTTTTTTCGGATATCTTCGGAAGTACTCGGAAAATCAAAATTTTTAAAACAGCATTTGGTTGAGCTTTATATTGCGCAACTTTGCCCCAATTTAAACTTTCTCGTATCTCTTATGGTTTCTGAGATCCCAATGGTGAGGGTCGAATTTGAATTACCCTGTATATGCAATAATTTTAGAAATGAGATTTTAACAACGTATATTATCGTTCAATGTCAATGTTCCGTGAAATATTAGGAACAAGTCGTTTTGAATATAAATAAATGTAAGTACATAATTAATATTTCTGAAGGCGAACTCTCTAACGAATAGCAAGGAAATTTCTTTGCTATTATAGCAAACTCTTCTCTATCGTAAAACACGGCACTCTCTATGTTTCGATCGGCGAAGATCGGCACTTAACGTAGCTATTCGGGATGTGCAAAATAGAAAGACCAAATAAGGTCTTGCTATGATTTTATTGATTTTATCTCTTTTTGGGGCATGAAGTTTTACATATGTCTATCTTTCTTTTCCGTTGTCTTTTCCCTAGACGTAAAAGTGTGCTTAAAGTACCCATCTTAATAATAAATGTTGTGCCCTATATAGGCTATATTGATTAATCAATAAGTCAATAAAAAAAAGTTTAGAATTTGTTTTTTTATTTACTAGTTTTTGTGTGGTTTTTGTTTTAGAGTTTGTGTTTAGTTTTGGTTAAGTTTGATCCGTACTGAATTTTATCAAAGTGAATAAACTTTCTCAAAATGGGTAAGTAGATAACATCACTTAAAATTATTAAATTAATATCACTTTACATTCCCCTAACTCATTGCAGAGGACCAAACTAGACAAAGGGAATTTAAAACGTCTCCAGAACAATGGAAGATAATAGTAGGAGTAGGATATCTAGAAGAATATCCCATTCTATTAAAAAACAAATTTCAATCTTCAGATGGTGATTATGAGAAACACCAAAAATTGTGGGAAAACCTTGCAACCCATTTAAATTCAATGGGGCTGGGAATAAGAACTGTCTCCAAATGGCAAGCTGTAAGTCCATTATTTATTAGGAAATAAAGAGTGATTAACCGAATATAAAATATAATTTTCTCCAGGCAGTTGGAAGATGGAAATCAAAAACTAAGGCCAAAGCCAGTGCCATATGACTGGACTAGGAAAGATGTATAGGTATGAATATTTACTAGTTTATTATGAGTAACTAACTATATGATACCTCAGTTCTATAGTGTAACAAGTCGAAAATGACAAACACAGATTTGGAACATGATAACAATAATGTATTTTTTGTACTATTATACTTCCATTCCTAACATCTTCTGTACAAATTAACAATTTTTACAATATTGAAATTGGTGGAAAGTTATATTAGAAACATCATGACTTCAATAACTAAAATTTGATATTTTTGGACTTGTTACACTACAGAACTAAGATATCAATAATATGATATATTACACCCTTGTATGTATTATAAAAAACTTTTTCGTAGGTGTCTTAAAGATGAGGTTTCGCTGTATATTGAAAGACAGAGTATTGAAGTATCAACCCCACAAAGCAGGGCAAATCATAAATGCCACTTGTGTTTTGCATAACATGTGCATTAGAGGAAATTTGCCTTTTGAGGAAGCTGAGATCATCCCTCCAGAAGAAGTTGACCAACAACTACAAAACAATGATTTAGTTGCAAGAGATGACCTAAGACAGGCCCAACAAAGAAGAGAGGAATTAATTCACCAATATTTTAATTAATATTTCATATAACATTAACTGATAACTGTTAAGTACTTTAATTTTATTACATAAGTACTTGCTTATAGACCATATATTATTCAAGTGTAAATAAAAAGAAGAATATATAAATCCATCATCTCTATTATTAAAAACATGAAACAAACCAAAAATTAATTCTTCATACCCATAGCATTGAAATAAAAATCAGTAAATGGACTCATAACATTTGAGCAATCTTTAATAACTAGTTTTTAACAAATAAATATAAACCAGCTTCAACATTTCTAATACCTTAAAAATATTAAACTTTAAACTCATCACAGAAAAACAACAACAGGAACATCACTTAAATGGTTCTATTCACTAATTAAGAGTACATGTAAGTAAGAAATCACAGCTATTTCAGTCTTAATGAGACTACTTTTATAGCCTTAATCTTCATAAAAAATATAAAAGAAAAAACCTGAGTAGCCCTAACAATTAATGATCAAAAACTAAAAAAGGTAAATTCTAAAGTCACAAAAAAAATAAATAATTAAGGCTGTACAAACATAATAACTAAGTAAGTAGTAACCTAATAATCTTTCATTATATGTTGACAATAGGCTGTTAGGGCATTGCTCATTTGTACTAGGGCACTTGCCATTGTACCCACATTCTTATCAATACTGCTCAATTTTTCCATGAGCTCTGCGTGCATTCGATTCATATTAACAAATCTTCTGGTTTTTTCACCAGTAGTTCGAATTTTTTTTCTTGGGGGAGCACCTGTTGTACTTTTCTCAGAACCCCTTTTTGCTACTTTTGGAGTCAGAGGTACCAGGGGGGGTAATATTTCATCAGACCCTTTGATGAGGCCACTAGCTTCATCTATGGTTTCTACCACTGCTACTGGGGCCATTGGAAAAATAGTGTATGTTGACTAAGATATTGATTTTTTATGTAAACATTGCAATTTTTTAAATCATGCTTATATAAAAATACTATATAATACTCACAATGCCTAATTCCTTATTCAAGTCCCCGGTGATGGACTTGTACTCCAGAAGGTTCATTAACCGTTCCTCCGTTGTATTTAGAGGTGGAGCAATAGCTGGACCTCCTCCAGTTCTTTGAGAGTCCAGTCATATGGCACTGGCTTTGGCCTTAGTTTTTGATTTCCATCTTCCAACTGCCTGGAGAAAATTATATTTTATATTCGGTTAATCACTCTTTATTCCCTATTAAATATTGGACTTACAGCTTGCCATTTGGAGACAGTTCTTATTCCCAGCCCCATTGAATTTAAATGGGTTGCAAGGTTTTCCCACAATTTTTGGTGTTTCTCATAATCACCATCTGAAGATTGAAATTTGTTTTTTAATAGAATGGGATATTCTTCTAGATATCCTACTATCAGGGTTGGGTTGTTTTAAAACAACTGTTTTAACACAGTTGTTTAAAACACGTTTAAAACAATGCAAATAAAACAGGTGGTGTTTAAATCAGTGTTTTAAAACTTATGTTTAAAACACTGTTTTTTTTTCAACTAATTAAAAGCTGATTATTATGCGCCTATATTTAATTTATTTAGTGCTTTCAATTCTTTGAGCCTGTGATCTGCTGGATTGTAATTTTTAAATTAGAGTTTTTCTTGTTTTTTTTTTTAATTTTTTTCAGTATGAAAGAACCAAAACTAAAAAAAAAATCAATTTGAAACATACATTTTAATGCTACTTTTTTAAAAGGAATATTTATGCACTAGGCAGCTACCAGCTCTACAAAACTTTATTGAAAATATAGTTAACTACATAGGAACAGAGGTATAACACCTGTAAAGTGTAAACTGTAAAAAAATCTGAACTTAACATGTCACATGGGTAATAAGTTATAAAAGTTAAAAGTCAAGACCTGAAAAAAAAACATAAAAGCTAATCTTCAGCATTACTAGTAGTACTAGTAAGGTAGAGCTCGAATCAGATGAGAAAAGGCCACCGCATCATCAATGACGCAGTTTTTAAAACTATTTCTTTCTCCTTCTACAGTTGCCGTCGCATTAGATATAATCAGAGGCGTCCTATTAAAATATTCCCGAAAATATATTGTTAAGCGGTCAAAAAGCCACTTGGCAACGTAGTACGGTTTTTACTTGGACACAATTAAAACAGATGCGGCAGCGGCCAGGGACATTTGGACCTTTTTATATGCTTTTACTAGCCGGCACTCTAAACGGTGTTGCCAAGTTTAAAAAAATGTAGTGGCGGACAGGGAGACTTAGGGGGTTAGGTTAGGTTCCGTTTTAGTCTGGTGTTTTGGTTGTATTGTTGATGGTCGCAGTTGAAGTTCACATAGTGTTATGAATAAAAAACGTTATTTTGTCAAAATGTCTTTCAAAAAGGTTGGAAAGAAAGGTGTTATCATATACAGCCAAGGCCGTGAAATCGTCAGTAACGTCTTACAATTTATGAAGATCTCTAGAGCTCGAATCAGCTAAGAAAAGGCCACAGGCGTCATCAAACGATGATGTCACGATCTCTGTACGTCTCGCTTTAAATATTGCTGCTCTCGTTACTTTCCAAGTTGTTGCAGCCAGTCAGTGGCGTGCTATTATTTTATCAGTAAAATGAAACATTTTCGTCGTTTTTAATAAAGAAAATAAAAGACAACAAGTTTTTCAAAGGAATGGAAACTCCTTCTGCTTCTTTCTTCATAAATTGTAAGACGTTACTGACGATTTCACGGCCTTGGCTGTATATGATAACACCTTTCTTTCCAACCTTTTTGAAAGACATTTTGACAAAATAACGTTTTTTATTCATAACACTATGTGAACTTCAACTGCGACCATCAACAATACAACCAAAACACCAGACTAAAACGGAACCTAACCTAACCCCCTAAGTCTCCCTGTCCGCCACTACATTTTTTTAAACTTGGCAACACCGTTTAGAGTGCCGGCTAGTAAAAGCATATAAAAAGGTCCAAATGTACCTGGCCGCTGCCGCATGTGTTTTAATTGTGTCCAAGTAAAAACCGTACTACGTTGCCAAGTGGCTTTTTGACCGCTTAACAATATATTTTCGGGAATATTTTAATAGGACGCCTCTGATTATATCTAATGCGACGGCAACTGTAGAAGGAGAAAGAAATAGTTTTAAAAACTGCGTCATTGATGATGCGGTGGCCTTTTCTCATCTGATTCGAGCTCTAGTGCCCACGTTCCCAAGCTAAAAACTATGAAAACTTTTACGTACATTATTTAACATTTTTATTTAGATGTTGAAACATGGTTACAAGTTTTGCAGCCTTATCGCCTCCTAAACGATTTCTTAATTTCGAATGTACTAATCCAAAAGAAGAAAACAGTCTTTCAACTCCAGCAGGAGATCCACCACGTTAAAGAAGTTGTATTTATTACAGTATTTTTTGCGAATAGATACTGTTTAAATGGTGTTGCTTTAGCTTGAAATGCTTGAACTTCAGGCATTATATCTGGATAAAAATCAGTAACATAAGTCATTGCCTTATCAACCTCTTCTTCCGTCAGTCGTTCCCCTTGATATTTGGGGTCCAATAAGTTAGCTAGTAAATGAGCTTCTGTAATAGCCATTTCATAACGTGTGCGCACCTTTTGCAGCTCCTTCTCGTCACTCCAACCTCCTCCTGGCTGAGCTTCTTTTTCAAAACACTGTATCACGTTTTTCCAAATTTCTGTGGCATCCGCTATATTGCAAGTATTGCGTTGACATTTATCCAATGCGATGGCAATGACTTTTAGCTTTGCCAAGTAATCCTGGGCGTTGCATTTTATCTGTATATTCTCGACTTTTGCAATTATATTTTTATCAAAAGTCAGGCGATTTTCTGTGCATATCTTGCTCAGAATATGCCAGTTGTCCAAATAAGCTTCGATAGTATCAGCAATTGTGTTCCATCGAACTTCAGAAGGCAAGACCAGCATTTTTCCACCTGCCCGACGATATTTGGCTGCAGGGATGTGGGTATTTCTAAAATATTTCACTATTTGCTTAATGTGGTTTGCAATGCCCGGAATCTCAACGTCTTGAGCTAACAAATTGAAAATGTGCGACGAACATCCGTATGTTATTACATCATTGTGGTGCGTCTGCAATTCTTCGGTCTCAGCGAGAGACTTACGCATTTTGGTCATATTTGCCGCATTATCGGTAACAAAACTCGTTACCAGACATTTGAATTCGTCATTGCATTTCTTGATGGCTGCCACTGATATTTGAAGCAAATATTCGGAATCATGTTTGTTATCTTCCGTGTTTATGGTATCAATTAAATATCCTTTTTCGGTAGTCACGTCTGTAACCACTGCACATACAACAGGTTCTCTGTGGATATTGGACCACCCATCCAAAGACATGCAGACATTTTTACCAATCAACTCAGTTTTGAATTCATTACAAGTGTTTTCAAATACGTCATCGAGAAGGGTAGTGCTTAATTTTTTTCTGGATGGAGGGTTGTATACTGGATGTAAGAGTTCACATAGATTTTTGAACTCGCGATGTTCAATGTGATTAAATGGAGTATTTGACGCAAAAAAATACTTGGCTATCTGAATGTCAAATTTCTGTGATTCCTCAGCAGATGTTTTAACCACAAAGTTATCAAGATTGCTCTTTTTTAGATGTTCTAGATGATTCTTCTTTTTCGGGGGTACGTCTACGACATCACCTTGCTGGCTTCGTTTGAAAGTTGAGTTACTACCACTAGATGAACTTGGACCTTTAAAAAAAAGATGCACTTGTTTAAAAAGCCTAGTATTTTTAATATTTTTAAAAGCTAAACAAAGTCAATTTTTATCAGTTGGCTTAAATAGTGGAGTTTATTCAGTTTCCTATGATTACTGCTAAAATGTGCACACATATGCTCGACAAAATAGGTGTAGATCTGTTGGAAAATATCAGTATGATCAAAGTAAAAGCACAGTGGAAAAGTATCAAAGAGGGAAAAAACTGTAATGGGAGTAAACGTTAAGCGTGGTGCCATTCGAAATCGGAAAATTGACATTTTGGAATATACGAAAAAAAAGGTACGTGTGTGAAGTAACATAAACCCTTTGTTCTTAATTAAAAAAAAAATGAATCACATATCACATAAACTGAATAAAAGTGAATCAATGTTCATGTTGCGAATGGAATTGATCATAAGGCTTATAGATTACCTACCTGCATAGATCTCGAAAGTCTCGGAATTTGAATTCATTTTCCATTCATTATCTGAGGCATCCATTTCCACTATTTCATTTTCATCGTCGTCTTCACAGTCTCCAGCCTCTTTACGAGAACAAATTGCATAGTGTTTTTTCATTCTTTGCACTAGCACAGGCAACTGTTTTTTACATTTCTTGCATTCAGCTTTAGGCACAGCTTTATTATTAGCATTCATTATTTTTATCTCATTAAAATGAACCCATATAGGGTCTCTTTTTCGACCCTGGCCGTGGCCAAACATCTTTTTCAAGTTTTACGATTTACAATATTTTAATGAGTAGAAAGAAACAAAAATCAACGACCGCCCAGTGTCGACTTGTCCCAACATGCAAGATGCAAGTAAAGTGAGACAGTTTAAAGAATAAATAAAACAGTTAAATCCCCCACTCCGACAAATCGCGGCGTTTTGTTCTGGCGCCACGCGCCAGGATATAATTAAAAAGCGAGCATCTTCGAAAACGGAGGCGTGGCCAGAATGCGACGTTAATACACGGTGGTTTCCGGATTCCCAAGGTTGCCTGTATACTGTATTAGATAGCAAGATAAATATTGTTTTAAAACACTTTTTTGATTTTAAAACAATGTTTTATTTCACACGCAAGAAAAGACTGTTTTAAAACAAAAAACATGTTTTTTTGGTTAAAAAACAAGTTTTTTGTTTTTTTTTAGAAAAAAACAATTTTCACCCAACCCTGCCTACTATTATCTTCCATTGTTCTGGAGACGTTTTAAATTCCCTTTGTCTAGTTTGGTCCTCTGCAATGAGTTAGGGGAATGTAAAGTGATATTAATTTAATAATTTTAAGTGATGTTATCTACTTACCCATTTTGAGAAAGTTTATTCACTTTGATAAAATTCAGTACGGATCAAACTTAACCAAAACTAAACACAAACTCTAAAACAAAAACCACACAAAAACTAGTAAATAAAAAAACAAATTCTAAACTTTTTTTTATTGACTTATTGATTAATCAATATAGCCTATATAGGGCACAACATTTATTATTAAGATGGGTACTTTAAGCACACTTTTACGTCTAGGGAAAAGACAACGGAAAAGAAAGATAGACATATGTAAAACTTCATGCCCCAAAAAGAGATAAAATCAATAAAATCATAGCAAGACCTTATTTGGTCTTTCTATTTTGCACATCCCGAATAGCTACGTTAAGTGCCGATCTTCGCCGATCGAAACATAGAGAGTGCCGTGTTTTACGATAGAGAAGAGTTTGCTATAATAGCAAAGAAATTTCCTTGCTATTCGTTAGAGAGTTCGCCTTCAGAAATATTAATTATGTACTTACATTTATTTATATTCAAAACGACTTGTTCCTAATATTTCACGGAACATTGACATTGAACGATAATATACGTTGTTAAAATCTCATTTCTAAAATTATTGCATATACAGGGTAATTCAAATTCGACCCTCACCATTGGGATCTCAGAAACCATAAGAGATACGAGAAAGTTTAAATTGGGGCAAAGTTGCGCAATATAAAGCTCAACCAAATGCTGTTTTAAAAATTTTGATTTTCCGAGTACTTCCGAAGATATCCGAAAAAAACTGAAAACTTGATTTTTTGTTTTTATTTATTTCTAACCTTATTTGAAGAGATATCCCAAAACTAAAAGCATCTTTTCATTGCCACTTTTTCCTAGCTATTCGATGATGGATACAAATTTGCCACACGACGTTTCGTTTTCTGTCAGTCATCATCAACTTTCCTTTTTTTTTATGAGCGCCATATTGGATTTTTAGCCCACCAAATAGTACGTTTTATTCTGATTTTAGTGATGTATAATAACTTATGATTTGCTTCATAAATAACAAAATAATTCAATAAAAACTATTTTTACTTTAGTTATTGGCTTTGAGTTAATGGACCGTTTTAAAAAATGTCATTATTTGACAGTACTTGTCAAACACGATAATTCGGATGATCATTAGAGCGTCAATCATAGTTAAAAATGTATCTAGAAAAGAAACCCCCGCAGAAAATGTTATTATTATACAAGCATTGCTGAACTATTTAGGTTAATCAGAAAAAGAGATTTGTTAGCATTATCTCTAACTTAAAAGGCTTATTTATGTTTCCAAGAGAAAGATCATCATTTTAGGAACTTCATTTTTTGCCAAATTTCAATTTTTTATAATGTTAGTTTTATTAATAAAGTTAAGTTAATTTTTTATAAAGTTTATAGTTATTTATTTTGGAAGTGACAAACCATTTTTTATTCATTCATATTTATTCGAGTGAATAAACCGGTTTAAGTCACGTGTCTTATACAGTATTTTATTAAATTTCGACTTCTTATATTAAAAAAGAAAACTAAAATTACAGTTCTATTAAATTTGCACCGCGCCCCGTAGATGTAATAGTGCCTATTTACAGATGTTTGTTTGTTTACATCTGTAAATAGGCGAATGTCATTCAGAGTGATTTAATAGTTACTTTGCAGCAAGTGACTTGTCAAATAATGACATTTTATGAAACGGCCCATTAACTCAAAGCCAATAGCTAAAGTAAAAATAGTTTTTATTGAATTATTTTGTTATTTATGAAGCAAATCATAAGTTATTATACATCACTAAAATCAGAATAAAACATACTATTTGGTGGGCTAAAAATCCAATATGGCGCTCATAAGAAAAAAGAAAGTTGATGATGGCTGCCAAAAAACGAAACGTCGTGTGGCAAATTTGTATCCATCATCGAATAGCTAGGAAAAAGTGGCAATGAAAAGATGCTTTTAGTTTTGGAATATCTCTTCAAATAAGATTAGAAATAAATAAAAACAAAAAATCAAATTTTCAGTTTTTTTCGGATATCTTCGGAAGTACTCGGAAAATCGAAATTTTTAAAACTGCATTTGGTTGAGCTTTACATTGCGCAACTTTGCCCCAATTTAAACTTTCTCGTATCTCTTATAGTTTCCGAGATCCCAATGGTGAGGGTCGAATTTGAATTACCCTGTATATGTATTTAAATTTAAAAGCTTTTTTTATAGTCTTTCAATTAATAGTTTGAACTCGAAAATTAACATGGTATCTTACAGTTAAGCTTCAGATATTTAATATCCATTGGAGAATGTACTGTCTATATATTAAAATATATCCGGCGCCGAATATGCGTTTTGGGATATACTGTGGCTATACGTGTTATTCTAAGGTATGTATGATTTAGAATATACTAAGTACACTCGAAGAATATCAAGTGCCTCATATTCGTTTCAAAATATTCTAAGAATATACTATACATGTGAATGTCCGTTTTATGCTATGTGGGTTAGCTGTCAACAGTTTTTCCGGAAAAAAATTCGAAAAAATTTCACACTCCCCACAGCAACATAAAGAATAGTGTTACCCTTTCTAGCTTGAAAGTTATTGTTCTTATTAATTATTGTTCTTATTGTTTTAATTAAAATAAAATGTTTATTTTACTCAGGAGATAATCTTACCAAATACGCCTCGTGCATCTAATTTTTCCTGTGGAAAAATTGTAATACTCGTTTCTAAGTAATTTGTTTTAACAAATTATTAATTTGTTTTAACAAATTACTTAGAAACTCGTTTTTACTAATTTTTCCGGAAAAATTAAATGCACTAGGGATATTACCCCCGATAATACAGTTTTTTTTTCAAAGACACAACCAGTCAGTCTTTTAATATTCAAGTCACAACGTGAAAGTCCTTTTAGACGAGTAGTTTGATTGGGAACTCGTAGTAAGAGCAGTAATAAGGTAGTTTGGTGTGAGTTCAACTAATAGGTCTAGAAACTACTCATATGAGACAATATTTACCTATCTAGTACTATGATTGTAAAGCAAACATCTTTGTGCAGCTGCAATGTTTTTGTTTAAAGAAATAAGCCAATACTTAATAAAGCTGTATTTTTAGATATTTTGATTATTCAAGCGTATCACTTTATAGTATAAATACTTTGTCAGAAGGAAAGTAATACCTCCACTCAGTGGAGGTGGACTTCACTTGTTCAATGTAAAGAATAACCCATTGGTTTTAAGTTCATACTGTGCAGCCGAGCATCCACTGTGACGTCACGCGACGTATCGCTTTGAGGAAACAGGTTTTGCTGATAGGGCCGCCCTCTTGGATCTGTTGTGTGTTGTCAAGAATGTCAAGTAAAATTCCCACTTGTCACTTGTTATGTCAAAAAAAACTACCTAGAACATGCTGCTAAATTATATTTTTATGACAAAATCCAATAATTTAATTAATGAAAATTATACACTAATATCAAGGAAATGTATGTTTTTTGATAGACATAATGGATGCAACAGCTGCTGGGCCCAGGTAAGATTACGATGGCAATTTCATACCTAACCTATGTAATAAACCATGCTATTGCTGATGCATCATTACTACACATTTTTTTACTAACATTTTTTAAGGGTGGTTCTAGTAACTAATTAGGCTAGTCTTACAGATCTGCAACTGGTATATGCTGCATACATCACTACTTTTCCATGTGGTTGAAAAAGCAAAACTTTTATGAAGAAAGTGACTACATTTCAACATTTCCCAGTGACTGCAATCAAGTCAAGTTGGAGAAGAATAAAATCCTGTGCAATATTTTAAACTATCTACATTACAACAGTGGATTAAAAAAGGAAGTTTTAAGGTGAGTTAACTGATTTTAATGATAGTAACATTAAAATAAAAAGCAATATGGTTTTACCTTTAACACAATAATCATCATTGTTCACTTTGTAGACTGCATTGTTCAACCTTGAGTTAATATGTATTATATGTAGTATATGAGGCAGGGTTTACCCAAGTTTTTGGTTGTAGTATTAATAAATATACTTATTCTCAATATCAACCGAGGGGTAGAATGCCAAGGTAATTTGGTGTACACACTCGAGGTATTATGAGGCACTTTTCCATTACTACAAGACATTATGAGGCATTTTGAGATATTTATAAAGCATTTGAGGGTATTGTGGGGCATTGTCTGTATATTTCAAAATGTAGTTTATTAATATAACAAAATTGAGTGAAAATTGAACATAACAGCATAGGCACAAGTAATTATTATGATAAAATCTTTGTTACATGATATTGAGTTGAAACAATATTCATTACGAATTATTATAAAAATGTACCAATTTTTCAACATTTAAACTACATTTTTATGGTCACATGACTGTTTTTAACAGGTGTCAACTGGCTTTTACAGTGTTGCAGGCTCAAAATTGTATTATTAACGTCGCACAACGTGTATTTTACAATTTCAGCTTTTACAAATGTCTAAATTTAATTTACCAAATGATCAACATTTAAATTACATTTTAAAGTTATGTGACTGTTTTTGACAGGTGTCAGTTTGCTTGGACAGTGTTGCAAGCTCTAAAATGACATAATCAAAGTCACGTGATGTCTCTTGCAATTTCAGCTTTTACAACTGTCTAAAATAGTCTAAATGTAATTTGCCAAAGTTTTTAATTTTAAACCATATTTTAAAGGTCATGTGACTAATTTTGACAGATGTCAACTGACCTTTACAGTGTTGCAAGAACATGCAGAATTGCATTTTCAACGTCACGTAACGTGTATTTTGCAAGTTAAGTTTTAACCACTGTTTAAATGTAATTTACCATTTTTCAAAGTTTAAACTGCGTTTTGAACTTCACGTGACTGTTTTTGACAATGTCAACTAGCCTTTACAATGTTGCAAGCTCAAAAATTGAATTATCAAGTCATGTGACCTATAGTTCTTACAATTTTATTACTGTCTAAATTTAAATTACTTCAACTGTTTCTATGTCTGTATTTAAGAAAGCAACAAATGTGTAAACATTTTAAGGTATCCTAAGGCAGTTTAAATAATTTAAAGGCATTTTGATGTATTTCAAAGCAGTTAGAGGCATTTTAGGCAGTTTTTTTAAGGCATTATCACTATGAGGCATAATCGAAGCATTGTGAGGTATTTTAAAGGAATTTCAAGGTATTTCGTATGCAAAAAGGCATTTTGGTGTACAAAAAATTATCGGCGGTCTACCCCTCGATATCAAGCCAGAGTAAAGTAACCTCAACTACTTTGTTTACTACGTGTTGTTATGGACAAAAATTAAGTTTTTAATTACGTCTATGTAGACCTGCGAATTAAAAATAAACTAAATTTTCATTGAAGTCAAATTAAGTTTTCTCAATTTCATAAAACTATTAAAAATTTAGCTACATAATGAATAAAATGTTATAGAAGCAATTGTGAGTCTAAATAGAATTCATTTAGGCATTATTTAAAAAATACCACATATCGTCCATTCATCTTGCTCCAAAGGGACTAAATGCATCCTGAACTTATTAAGTCACTTTAATGTTCCTCTCGAAATTTGTCTATTGCATTGTAATGTCCTCCTGTTTTTGTGTGATTTTTGGAATCAATTTCTGCCAAAAAATATACCACCAATATATTTGTATGTTAAAAAGTATAAGGTATAACTTAAAAAGAAGGTTTAACTTAAGGTATAACGTTTAGTCCCTTTGGAGCAACATGTATATTCTGATGATATATGGTATTTTTAAATAATGCCTAAATGAATTCTATTTAGACTCACAATTGCTTCTATAACTATAACGTTTTATTCATTATGTAGCTACATTTTTGATTTTAGTGATGTATAATAACTTATTATTTGCTTCATAAATAACAAAATAATTCAATAAAAACTATTTTTACTTTAGTTATTGGCTTTGAGTTAATGGGCCGTTTTAAAAAATGTCATTATTTGACAGTACTTGTCAAACACGATAATTCGGATGATCATTAGAGCGTCAATCATAGTTAAAAATGTATCTAGAAAAGAAACCCCCGCAGAAAATGTTATTATTATACAAGCCTTGCTGAACTATTTAGGTTAATCAGAAAAAGAGATTTGTTAGCATTATCTCTAACTTAAAAGGCTTATTTATGTTTCCAAGAGAAAGATCATCATTTTAAGAACTTCATTTTTTGCCAAATTTCAATTTTGTATAATGTTAAGTGCAAGTTTATAGTTATTTATACAGTAAGTGACAAACCATTTTTTATTCATTCATATTTATTCGAGTGAATAAACCGGTTTAAGTCACGTGTCTTATACAGTATTTTATTAAATTTCGACTTCTTATATTAAAAAAAAAAACTAAAATTACAGTTCTATTAAATTTGCACCGCGCCCCGTAGATGTAACATTGATGTTTGTTTGTTTACATCTGTAAATAGGCGAATGTCATTCAAAGTGATTTAATAGTTATTTATACAGTGTAACGCCTCCTTTACGTACCGGTCCTGGTACGGTTTTTGCCACACCTAGGGGTAGGTGCTTTGAAACTCGGGCGCCACCTTAGTTTTATTTGAAGAAGCGTAACTAAGGAACTCGCTTCGTATACCTGGGGAGCTTTTACACAGCCGAAGACAGAGTTCACGTTTATCTGTGAATGGATGAAGGGAGTGGGACAGAAATGAGGAAACACAGGGTTGTCAGCAAAACTAAACAAGTCGTGTTAACCATGAAAAATAACAAACATTCATATCCTTACTTAAAACTCTAGCACAAATGAACAAACAGAGAACAACACAGCCTCGTGTTCATATTAATAAACGGTACAGTCGGACCTGGAGATCCCAACTAAATTAATACGGTAACTTTGAAACGGAAAACAAGGGGACAACACAACCTAGTGGTCAGAACGGGGAACGGTACGGAGAACTAGGACGGTTTCGAAACGGTAAACAGACGGTTACGGTATGCATGACAGATTCGGACGGTATGAAAACTGTGCTCTGGGGGTACAGACGGGGTCAGAGAATCAGTAACAGCTTTCAAACGGTCAGCCCTCGGAGTTGACCAGTTGGGGGCTAAAACGGCCGGAGCTGACAGTCCGAAGAAATCAGTTCGGAAAGACCTGGGTGAGATCAGGTATGGTTACAGGATTTCGGAGCCATAGCCTTCGAAGTTAACCGGCAGTGTTATAACATCCAGTACCGGCGGTCCGAAGGAAACGGTTCGGAAATACCTAGGCGATAGTGAGATTGTAGCCTCCGGAGTTGACCAGCAGTGCTATAACATCCGGTACTGGCAGTCCAGAGGAAACAACTCAAATCGCCGAGAGGTTTTCGGAGTCGCGGCCCTCGAAGTTACCCAGCAGTGTTATAACATCCTGTACTGGCGGTCCGAAGGAAACGATTCCGAAATACCTACACCTTCAAGCTTGCCCCCAGGAACAATAAGATTTACCGTTCAGCGGGCTGAAGCGTCGGTCGGTAGTGGTCCGGGATGAACCGAACTCCCAGATGAACTGAACAATGTAGCGCGCGGCGCATCACCTGTTTACCAGCTCGCGAGTCGCGACGGCGCGATGTTGCTTCGTTTACGCTACCGCGGCTGCGCGCTGAACCTTGATCGATCGCGGCGGTGCGTTCACCATTCTGTCGCGAAGACGCATTGTAACTTAAGCGTGTGAGGCTGCGCATTGTTTTCTTTAATCTAATTCTACATATTAACAAAAAATTAGTAACTTCGTTACATTTCCCCCTTTCTTACCAAAAAAAAATAAAACTTTGTTTTCTTTTTTTTTAAAACCTTAAACCTTAAACCTTAAACCTACACTACTTATCCTAACACAAACACTAAACTACGATTTGTCTCTAATATCTTCTTAGTCTGCATATCCTCCATATCCCATTGTCAGGAAACTACATCGGCAGTGGGGTAGTTTTCCCATATCACATTGAACACCACGGGACCTTTTTGCAGGCCTTTGGGTATGACTTGCGGAGCGCTTCTTCGGCAGTGATGAAGTTCTTCCATTGTCGGTGCGGTTTCTCGGCGGCGGTAAAGTTTTTGTCTTTAGTTGAGGCTCCTGTTGGTAGCATCTACAGTCCTTGGACAGTTGACCTATGCGTCCACATCTCGAGCAGAACAGAACTGGTGGCTTTGTACAAAAAGCTCGGTGGTGGCCTACTTCTCCACATCTCCAGCATAAACCTTGCTGAACGGACAGAAATCTCGGCTCTTGTATCCTCTTAGTCGTCGGTTCGGTACAAGTGGCGGTTGTGTCCACTTCTTCAATCGCGTCAAACCAACTGGTGGACTCGGTTAGCTCCAGAGTGGGTGATTGCGACATTCTTTGCCTTAAGACGGAAATTAAAATGAGAAGTCGGTTGACTTACTGTTTGAACGGAAGCTTAATTCTTATATCTACTGGCTAGGAAACGGTAACACGCAAACACATCACAACAAAAAAAAAACATTTTAGGGCACATTGATATACAAGAGTTGCCCCGTTACGGTCACGAGTCTTTTTCGTAGTCTTTTATTTGGGGGGCAACCTTCCGGGCGGAGCTTCGCCAAAGCGGCCTTTAGCCATGGTGGCCAAAGGTTTGGACTAACGCCATACCTCGCCACCTCGTTAGCCAAATCTGTTATGTTAGTAGGCGTGGGCGTAGTCTGTGGTGTAGCCGGCTCCGGTGGTTTTGTGGTCGGCTGTGGCGGTTTTCTCGGCGGCACCACCACAATGTCGGACAGAATTTTTGGCCTTTGCCTAATTTTTGTCACCTCTGACAGTTTTCTGGCCTCTTGTCTGATTTTCTCTATCTGAGCGTTGGCGGCTAAAACCCTTTGCGCATAATGCCCTCTTATACAAATGGGCTGGTCGGCCACTGGCGCACCAAGCGGTGGTTCGCCAGGAAGGCGTCTTCGTGACGTCGGTATTCGGCAGGGCATCTATATAAAGAAAACCAAACGGACTATAAGCATATTAGAAATTACAAAGGTTCGGCATTCGAACTGTCATCGGCAGGTTTCAGGTCTTTAATGTGGATTCGTCGAAGTACTTTTCCAGAAACGTCTTTCAAATTATATACAACGGGAGAAACAACTTTAGTAACGGTGTACGGTCCGGAATATTTTGGTGCCAACTTGGCAGCGAAACCTTTTTCAGCAGACGATAAGACTACTTCACGACGGAAAACTTTATCTCCCACGTGACATTTCCATGGGCGACGACGCAGGTTATAGAATTTACTTTGCACGGAAAAAGCTTTACCTAAGTGAAAACGGACAAGCTCGTGAATATCATACAGAGCTTTTGTGCGCTCATTATGAGCGGAAAAATCAGTCGGTTGTGGATCACTATGTGTCGGGGAAGAAGATGTTGCAACGATTGACGGTTTTAAACGGTACAGAGCTTTTGGAGGCTCTAACTCCCTACCAAAATTTAAGAAAGCCGGTGAAAAACCTGTGGAATCATGTTTGGCGGTATTAACCGCAAAAAGCAAATCGGGCAAACGGACATCCCATTTTCGGTGGTCGGTTTCACAAAATTGAGCAATCATGGTTTTTAAAGTTTTATTTGTTCTTTCGACAGGATTAGCCTGGGGTGTATACGGAGGTGTAAAACGATGTGTTACCCCTAGATCTGAGAGCAAATCTTTGAAAACATGACTAGTGAACTGGGTACCATTATCAGAAATGATTATGTTTGGACAGCCAAAACGAGTGACGATTTCCTCGTAGAAAGATTGACTTACTGCTCGCGCGGTTGCTTTCCTAATGGCCCTACATTGCACCCACTTGGTAAAACGATCCTGAAAGACTACCAGGTAATTATTACCTTTGGCGGACCGCGGTAACGGACCAACTAAATCAGTACTGACAGTTTCCCAAGGGCGGTTGTTTCGGGACGGTTGCATAAATCCAGGAGCGGCTTGTTGCGAACTCTTGAAACGTTGACATGACGAACAGTTTCGTATATACTTGGCAATCTCCCTAAACATGCCGGGCCAATAATATCGCTTGGCTACTCTAACGGTTGTTTTCGCTATTCCTAAATGTCCAGCAGTCGGTGCATCATGATTCTCTTCTAAAACGGTACGGCGTGCGGCTTTCGGAACACATAACTTCCAAGAATCAGTCGAGTCGGTATCGGACATATTATTCAGGTCCCAGAAATGTCGGTATAAACGTCCCTCTTTCACACAATAATCAGGAAAAGCAGAAGGATTTGCTTCAACGGCAGCTTTCTTAGCTTTATACCAAGAGCATTCTTCAAAATCTTCCAGAAGAGTTACTTTTGCGCAAGATTGTTGCTCTAAATTTGTCGGTAACGGTTCTCGGGACAGCGCATCAGCTACTTTATTTAACACTCCTTTTCGGTACTTAATGTCAAAATCATATTGCTGAAGGTATATACTCCAACGTGCTAAACGGCCGGCAGGACTTTTAAGAGAGTGTAGCCAACATAGGGATTGATGGTCAGTAACAACGGTAAAATGATATCCTTCCAAATAAGGTCTCATTTTCTCAATGCCCCATACAATTGCTAAACACTCTTTTTCTGTAACGGAAAACTTCTTTTCGGTAGCGGTCAAACTTCGGCTTGCATAAGCTATGACGTGGTCACCATCTGAACTATGCTGAATCAAAGCAGCACCTAACCCATTATCTGAGGCATCTGTTTGCAACACAAACGGACGAGAAAAATCTGGACAAGCCAGAACTGGGGCTTCGGTTAGACAAGTCTTCAGCGTATCAAAAGCTTGTTGTTGTTCAACAGTCCATGTCCATTTGACACCTTTCTTTAACAGTCGGTTCAAGGGAGCGGCGATTTTCGAAAAATCCTTGACAAAACGGCGGTACCAGGAAGCTACGCCAAGAAATCGACGTATCCCTTTTACATTGGTCGGTAAACTTTCGGTAAAGGACGGGACAGAAACGGACAGTGAATTTTCGGTGACAATTGAAACGGATGGTACGGTAACAGACGGTACAGAAACAATCGGTAAACTTTCGGTAGTCAGCTTCGAGGATTGCTGGTCGGTTCGTCGTCTACTCCTCGGGGTAAAACGACGCCTATCTAGTTTCCCTGTTGGTGACAAGTACATTGTCGTGTCTGTACACCTTGTCGCCCACATCTGGAGCAGAACAACCTAAGTGGTCGTGTACATTCCGTGCGGTAATGACCTATTTCTCCACAGCGCCAACAGGTAGTGACACGGTTCTCAACGGGAAAATTTCTGGTTTGTTCGGTTGTTTCTTGACGGTTATTTCTGTCGGTCATTGAGAGTCTTTGTTCTCGGGACTCTCGGTGATGTTGTCGCGGTAACGGTCTGATCGGTCTCTCTGTTTCGGCTTCTCTTTGCAAGAATGATGAACGGGGCGGAACACTACAAGCTTGAGTATGTTGTAATTCGTTCAATAAACTTTCAGTCTCTCGAGCTTGTTGAGACAACGTGAAGACATCATAAAAATCCGTACGTCGGATCATTTGTCGGAACTGCGGTAACAGATTTCGGTATAACCATCTCACTTCTTGCTGTGGACTTATGTCTCCATGGCGTCGGATCAAAGTCTGAAGTTCTGTGATGTAATCATTAACAGTTTCATCAGAACGATGCAAACGGCGACTAATCTGGGCTTCCAAGTCGTCGATATAATTCAACGGAAAATAAAATGAGCGAAAATCGGATGTAAATTGTTTTCATGTACTCCAACGGTGACGGTTGTTACGAAACCAAAGTGCAGGTTTACCTCGTAATAAAATCGGCAGTTGCGGCAACAGTAGATCAGGATTAATTCCTCGAGAATCACATATCTCCAAAAGTCGTTCCAGGAAGGCAACCGGGTCATCTTGTTCACTAAAGAAAATTTGCCAGTCCTCGACTTTTAAATACACCGGGCTGTACGAGTGTTGACTCGGTTCTACGGCTGACTTGCAATTTGGAAACGGAAGCGGTGAATACCTCGGTACTTCGGTGTGATTTACTTCAGGATAGAATGCGGTTTGAATAGCGGAGGGTTGCAATGTAGTTTGGAAAGCAGCGGTAGCGGAAGGGTTAACGGATAAGTTCGGTAAAAAGGACCAAATTGACGGTATACCACAAGAGGTTGTAAATGTCCGGGTTGTGGTAGGAGGAAGCGTAAGAGAAGGGGTTGTCGGAGCGCTAGATACGGTGACGATACTGGGAAGTGCAGAAGTCAACTTAACGGTCTGCGGTACATCTTCATCTTTCAGATAAGCAATCAATCGCTTTCTCAAAGTATCAACGGTACCAGTTGTGCTTAAACCCATCTTCGAAAGTTCCACAATAAGCCCATCCTTCTTGAGCTGGTTTATGTACGTAATTTGAGAATCGAGAACGGAGAGGACGGACACAGGCAAGCCTGAAGTGGTGGTCGGCAATTCCTGTTCGGTATTCATCGTAGACAGAGATCGGCTTTCGGTAAAAACGGAAAAACGAAAAATTCAGAAAGACGGTCCCTCACTCAAATCAGAAAAACGGTCACTCACTCAAATCAGAAAAACCGTCACTCATTAAAATCAGAAAAACGGTCCGACTCAAATCAGAAAAACGGTCCCTGCTCTTGGGCGCCAATTTGTAACGCCTCCTTTACGTACCGGTCCTGGTACGGTTTTTGCCACACCTAGGGGTAGGTGCTTTGAAACTCGGGCGCCACCTTAGTTTTATTTGAAGAAGCGTAACTAAGGAACTCGCTTCGTATACCTGGGGAGCTTTTACACAGTCGAAGACAGAGTTCACGTTTATCTGTGAATGGATGAAGGGAGTGGGACAGAAATGAGGAAACACAGGGTTGTCAGCAAAACTAAACAAGTCGTGTTAACCATGAAAAATAACAAACATTCATATCCTTACTTAAAACTCTAGCACAAATGAACAAACAGAGAACAACACATCCTCGTGTTCATATTAATAAACGGTACAGTCGGACCTGGAGATCCCAACTAAATTAATACGGTAACTTTGAAACGGAAAACAAGGGGACAACACAACCTAGTGGTCAGAACGGGGAACGGTACGGAGAACTAGGACGGTTTCGAAACGGTAAACAGACGGTTACGGTATGCATGACAGATTCGGACGGTATGAAAACTGTGCTCTGGGGGTACAGACGGGGTCAGAGAATCAGTAACAGCTTTCAAACGGTCAGCCCTCGGAGTTGACCAGTTGGGGGCTAAAACGGCCGGAGCTGACAGTCCGAAGAAATCAGTTCGGAAAGACCTGGGTGAGATCAGGTCTGGTTACAGGATTTCGGAGCCATAGCCTTCGAAGTTAACCGGCAGTGTTATAACATCCAGTACCGGCGGTCCGAAGGAAACGGTTCGGAAATACCTAGGCGATAGTGAGATTGTAGCCTCCGGAGTTGACCAGCAGTGCTATAACATCCGGTACTGGCAGTCCAGAGGAAACAACTCAAATCGCCGAGAGGTTTTCGGAGTCGCGGCCCTCGAAGTTAACCAGCAGTGTTATAACATCCTGTACTGGCGGTCCGAAGGAAACGATTCCGAAATACCTACACCTTCAAGCTTGCCCCCAGGAACAATAAGATTTACCGTTCAGCGGGCTGAAGCGTCGGTCGGTAGTGGTCCGGGATGAACCGAACTCCCAGATGAACTGAACAATGTAGCGCGCGGCGCATCACCTGTTTACCAGCTCGCGAGTCGCGACGGCGCGATGTTGCTTCGTTTACGCTACCGCGGCTGCGCGCTGAACCTTGATCGATCGCGGCGGTGCGTTCACCATTCTGTCGCGAAGACGCATTGTAACTTAAGCGTGTGAGGCTGCGCATTGTTTTCTTTAATCTAATTCTACATATTAACAAAAAATTAGTAACTTCGTTACAACAGCAAGTGACTTAAACCATTTTTTATTCACGAAAAGAACAACTTGGTCCAGAGCGTAGCGAGTGGCCTAAGCTCCGAGTGAATAAACCGGTTTAAGTCAAGTCACGTGTACACCTTTGTGACTAAGTATGTTCAGACCAATTGCGTGTGACAAGTACTACCAAGTAATCTTCATAAAACGTCTCATTAACAAAGCTAACTAAGGTAAAATCTCTAAAAGCTCTAATGATCGTCCGAATTATCGTGTTTGACAAGTACTGTCAAATAATGACATTTTTTAAAACGGCCCATTAACTCAAAGTCAATAACTAAAGTAAAAATAGTTTTTATTGAATTATTTTGTTATTTATGAAGCAAATCATAAGTTATTATACATCACTAAAATCAGAATAAAACGTACTATTTGGTGGGCTAAAAATCCAATATGGCGCCCATAAGAAAAAAGAAAGTTGATGATGGCTGCCAAAAAACGAAACGTCGTGTGGCAAATTTGAATCCATCATCGAATAGCTGAGAAAAAGTGGCAAAGAAAAGGTGCTTTTAGTTTTGGAATATCTCTTCAAATAAGGTTAGAAATAAATAAAAACAAAAAATCAAGTTTTCAGTTTTTTTCGGATATCTTCGGAAGTACTCGGAAAATCAAAATTTTTAAAACAGCATTTGGTTGAGCTTTACATTGCGCAACTTTGCCCCAATTTAAACTTTCTCGTATCTCTTATAGTTTCCGAGATCCCAATGGTGAGGGTCGAATTTGAATTACCCTGTATATCTGATATATATCCGATATATATCATGTGATATGATATTTATATAAATATCATGATATTTTCAAACCCTGATTTTTAATAGTTTTATGAAATTTACCGCGCTATCCTGGGCCTTCAAAGATCCATTAATCTAATTTGCTCAATATTTCAGGTTAGGAACCAGAATTTGAAAAACAGTTTTCACTGACCTATTTGGATGTTCTTTGGCTACTTTTTCGTAAAGAAAAAGGTCATATCATTCCATTTATTTTTTTATCTTTTTTGGAATTTGAGTTATGGTGTCAAAACTAGCCCCCTGGCGGAGAAATAATCAACTAAATTAACTATATTTTGGTTGATTCTTATTGCCCAAGAAATGGTCTTTTCAACAATACCAAATTTGTTGAAATTGGTCAAACTGTTAAGAAGTTAAAGCAGGTTATTGTAAAAACAATTGAACACCCCATGCCATCTTTGTTTTTGAAATAACAGAAATTTGTGTTTTACGAAAATAATAGATAAATTGGTTCGCTTTAAAAATGTGGAAAAAAAATTCTAGTTTATTGTGTCAAATTTATAGAAAATGCAATTTAAAAATTTAAGCTGGCAGTTACGGCCTCTGGTGGTAATTTTTAGAACTTTAAAATATTCTCCAGCGATTCGTCAGGGCCAATTAACCTAAAAAAAATTTACCCCTAAGTCATACGACGAACGGTTCCCGAGATATGGTCGAGGAACAGTCTTATTGGGTCACCCGGTACAAATTTACATTTAATTAATTTGGGGGTATAAACCAGGCATTTGTTTTTTTTTATTTTGAATAGAACCTTATATTTTTTAATACATTTGTAGATACTAGGTAGAATTTTTTTTAAAGTTTTATTTTGATATCTATACTTCAACCTAATAGTTTTCCTCGAGGTTTTACTAATATTTGATGAACTGTGATATAAAATTTTCTGTATTACCAATTACCATTGTTTGTACAGGGAGCACAAAGTAGATTTACGCAAATAAATTTGCGTTAGATGCTACAGGGCGTTCGATTTTTTTACAGAGTGTTTCACGATAAATACGTCATATTTTGGTATAAATACCAAAATTGAAATATAACCAAATAACTCTACTTTGCTTTATAAACCATGATCCAAAGATGTTTTGCTATAGAGATACATGGTATCAAAGTTTTGATAAAAAATCTAAATTTATTTATTTCTTCAAAAGGGCTGCAGATTCCTATGTTTATAAAACTTTGTAGGTGTCAACAATAGAGCACGCTTTGCAATAAAAAAGACATTTTTCAATTTTGCCAGTGGTATCCAATTGAACGAGTTGGTGAATATTTTTGTTGAATATAAAATTTTTTTTATCAAAACTTTAAGACCCTGTACCTCCATAACGAAACATTTTTGGATCATGATTTATATAGAAAACTAGGTTTTTTTTGACGTTTAATCAAACCCTAAAATACAGGGTTTCACGATAAATGTGTCATATTTTATGGTTTGATTAAAAGTAAAAAATTACCCCAGTTTGCTAAACCATGGGCCAAAGATGTTCCGTTATGGAGATGCAGGGTGTTAAAGTTTGGATCTATTTCTTCAAACCGGTCTCAGATATTTTTATTAAACTTTGCAGGTGTCAACTGTCCACGATAAGGCACGTTTGGCCATAAAAAACACATTTTTTAATTTTGCCAGTAGCGTTCAATCAAACACGTTCCTGAATGTTTTCGCAAAAAAATATGTACACCACTCTTTTTCTATTAAACGCAAATCAATTTTGAATTCCCCATTCAATTTAGAACAGAATAGCTTTCTAGTAACTTTTCGGTACACCTTTCTGTTTTCCAATAAAAAATTGAAAATCCTAAAAATGTACCCATAAAATCAATACTAAATCGTCGACTGTTGTTATTAATTTAGTCTTTTAAAAAAAAAAAATTATTCGATAGGAACAAGCAGTATCTTCCTATTTTTTCATTAAAAAACTGAATAAATCAAAATTTTAAAATTGAATAGAGACGAAATTCGAAGATTTAATATTAATTTTAATGGTACTTTTGCATGATTTTTTATTCGAAAACGAGATGACGTACCAAAAAGTTACTGGATGCCTTTTCTGTGTTAAATTGAATAAGGAATTCAGAACTGATTTGCATTTTATGGAAAAACAGTGGCGTACATATTTTTTTTTGCAAAAATGGTCAATAACTTGTTCCATTAGACGCCACTGGCAAATATAAAAAATATATTTTTTAATGGCAAAACGAAGTTTATCGTTGACACCTAAAAAGTTTTATGAAAATATCTCTCTCCCTATTGTTTTGATGAAATAAATAAATTTTGATTTTTTTACCCAAACTTTAACACCCTGTATCTACATAACGAAACATCTTTGAACCATGGTTTATATAGCAAATTAGAGTTATTTTTTGACGTTTAATCAAACCCTAAAATATGACGCATTTATCGTGAAACATCCTGTATAACGCATTTATTATGGAACACCATGTTGACTGATTCATCTTAAGTAATTTCGACTGTTTTAAATGAAACAGCCTGTGTATTCCTTATTTTTCTGATAGCTTTTACATACTTTATTCAACTTTTGTGAAATATGTCATATACCTACCTAATTTAAATGTCTGCGATTTATTTATATTTTTTAACTTTCACCTCCATTTTTTGTTATCTTAACTAAACTATAATCTGAAAATTGTCTTTAACAATTCAATTGAACAATAAACATTTTAAATTGTTGTGGTTAATGACGTACAAAATTAAAACATTTGTTTTTTTATAAATTATACAGGGTTATTCACGATATTCGACACGGAAAATTGTGACTAAAGTATTCACTTTCAACAAACTTTTAATTCTGGGATGGATGTAGACCTATTGGAGGTTTCTTTTAAAAATATTTTCAAGATTTACCGGTTGTCCCAAATGCAGAAAAATTATCATAGTTATATTTTTTCAAATGGAATACGTAGTATTTTATTTTGGTATCCATCACAGAATCAAAACTTTTTTGAAAGTGAATAGGTTAGTCGCAATCTTAATAATAATATAACGTGAATAACCATGTATAGGGTGAACCTTAAGTAATGGGACATAGAGCTACATCATTACTACTACTATTTTGCAGTAGCTATCTGCAACCATTTCAGCTGCTTAAAAGGACTTAAACTTTTTTTTACGCAGCTGAAACGCGCATACGAATTCAAAATATTTTTCTAATATGTATTCTATTTAAAAAAAACTATACTAGTTTTAGATCTTAAATGTTGACCGTTTTCGAGATATTTAATGTTTTAATATTGCATTGCTAATACGGTTAATGGTTAAAGGGTAAAGTACATTTACATAATTCATAAAAACCTTAAAAAAAAGTGCAAAAAAGAACATTAAATTTAGAACAAATCTATGTGTACTCTTCCTCTACCTAACTTCAACCATTTCTGACTTAATAACAGTTTTTCCTTAAAGTGCGTATAAAATCGTAATCCATACTAATCTGAATACGGACCCCTGTTTGTGCTAAGTTTTAACCAGTTTTGTATTTGACAAATATCTGTCAGAACATGTTGTCGTTATAGAAACGACATCTAGTCATTAAGGCCAAGCAGGTGTCCGTATTCAGATTGGTATGGATTACGATTGTATGCACCCTTTAAGGAAAAACTGTTAATAAGTCAGAAACGGTTGAAGTTAGGTAAAGGAACTGAGGACAAAAGGTCACATCGGCAAGCCTTTCAGGACTTGAGAATTTAATTAATGTTTAGACTACCGTTTTGCTGACAAAGCCACCATTTTTATGGAACATCTAGGAAACGGTGCAAAATAGGTATAGGGAAGTATTAAGAATAATTACTAGCCTTCTTGCGAATAATTAAAAAAAAAAGGAATAGAAACAGGGTGTTCAATTTAAAACTTTTCTTCCTTAGGGAGGAAAAGTGCCACCAGTAAAAGTCACACTGTCTAAAGACACTTTGTCACTTTCTTGACAAATTGACAAACATATCTTTAGTAACAACACCTTCTTCAACCAAATATTAACATAATATTTAACTGCTGCTTTTAACTATGCGCAAATAACTATTTCCTACGACCTCTATAGAAAATAAAAGTTTTCTCCCTCATTTGAGAGATGAAAATATCACTTTCACTACCTAGGGAGTAATTAGACAATTTTAAACTAAAGCCTGTCTGAATATTGTGGGCTTTCTTTGGTTTGTTATCTGTTTAATAACTTTTTCAATTTTTTAATTTGCTTGAGCATCTCATAAAAAGGTTGGTGCAAGTGGGTACTCTCGTTCTACACATACCAGGTGTCCAAGAGCACCCTGGACATAGGAGATTAACATGGGAAAACGGTTTTGATTTTTTTGCGCCTGTACGGTTGATTTGATTGAAAAATCGTAATAATGAAAGTTGTAGTACCTATCACGGACTAGTTTTCTGTATTTTTTTCAAATCTGTAACTTGAGCCTTTTCGTCGTAAAACACGAACAAAAATGCAAAAATTTTAACTTTTTACCTGCACTGTATAAGCGGTTGTCGAGCAACCGTACCAGCAACAATGGCCTGTTTACCCGTTGCCCGACAACCGCCTATACAGTGCAGTTCAAAAGATTAAATTTTCTCATTTTTGTTCGTGTTTTACGACGAAAGGGCTCAAGTTAGAGATCCGAAAAAAATATACAAAACTAGTCCGTGGTAGGTACTACAACTTTCATTATTACGATTTTTCAATCAAATCAACCGTACAGGCGCAAAAAAATTAAAACCGTTTTCCCATGTTAATCTCCTATGTCCAGGGTGCTCTTGGACACCTTTAAAATTTTAAATTTATTGTAAATTAATTTTGCAATGCGGAAAAGTAACTTTACCGCATCCGGTGCGGAAAAGTACTCTTTCCCGCACTCAAATAAGTGTGTAAAAGTGCATTTACCGCACCTGAGTAGGAAAGGTTTTTTTCATTATTCTTACTAGTCTGAAAACTATCTATTTTTTGGTTGATTTGTTTGAAAAAATGTACCTTTTCCGTGAGGACGCTGGAAAGTGCGCATTTCCCATGCGCTGTTTTTAACTGGTGGGTTTTCTCGTGTGCTAACAAATACGTGTTTTGCATAAAATATTTTTTTTTTAAAGTCAGTAAATTTCTGATATTATACGTTAAGTTACGTATACGAAAACATGCGAACAGATGTGTATGGTAAATACCTTCCTCGAAACTGTGCGTATAATTTTCATACTTCTAAACTTGTTTATGGTCAGAAATAGACCACCTGTGTGCTAGATTGAATGGTAATTCAATGTATAATGAATTTTTATACTGATTTTATGCTACAATATAAATTCAAGCTTCAGCTAACATTGGTTAAAACCGAGTTAAAACTTAAAACACATTGACATTTCTTATATTTTCGTGATAATATTTTTTTTTTGTTACAGATATTCTCCCGGTGAAGCGAGAAGCAAAAAAAGGTCATCCAGGTCAATCTTGGATTTTTTTTTAATTTTAATAATAAACTAATGATTGGGGCGCGGGTGGTGTGTAGTTTTATTTGCGATTTCGATTTGCTGTTATGCCATATGCAGCATTGTTCTATCCACAATATCTGGCCGAATACTTTTCATTTAATTTCCAACTAAATGCTGAAGTATTAGAAATCTTGTCATTCCTTTAAATGTCAATCTACGCATGGCGAACTGAGTAACTGTGCAGAAGTTGACATTGGGAGGAACAAGGACCAGCAATCAGTAATATCTATCTAACGTACAATTTATTTTCCAATTGATTAACATCCTACAGCAAATTTAACTTTTTGTGTCTGCTCAGCTCCTATTTATATCGAAGAATTAATGCTAATCACATGTGATTTCTAAGAACTATGCATAATGCCCAAACGGCATTTGGGCGTTGATCCAACGTTCGATTAACCGACGTTGGGGCGACGGCATTTCTACTCGTATTTGCACTATTTTGGGGAATACAAATTTGAGTCGATTGGACGTCAGGTCACGACTAATACGGTATATTAACCCTTTCAGTCATGACACTTCTAAAAACATTTTGAAAAAATTTGGCGTTTTGAGGGAAAAATATTCATTTTTTTATGATTTTTCGTGAATTAGTCTAATTGGTTTCCTACGGCCGTGACGTCATGCCGTCGACGAAAGACAATATGTCTAAGTGGAAAATTCATATACATATACGTTGAGGACGTTTTATTTATTAAAACTCTTATTTGTTATGAAATTATAAAAACAGTTATTACCCTTAAAGCAGCACAAATGTAATTCACATTTTACACAATAAACATGTGTTTTTGAAGAACAGCCTGGCAACTTGCACCTGGTATTATTGGGCTTGTCATCTGTGGATAATGATCAACTCCATCTAGTCTTTTTTCTTTTACTGGTTTACTTTCAACTTTTTGCAGTTTTGGGGAAGGTTTTTCAATGCCGTTTTGTAAGCTTGGCCTACCTCGTTTGGATGACTGCGCTATATACAAGTTTTTAGGCAGCTTTATGACGAAATTGAAAAAGATCGTAAGTTTTGCTTCTTCTTATACCCAAAGATTCGTTTTTTTTTCTATACTCTAGCCAAGAGTTAACAAGTACAACGTCAAATGCATGGGAGATCATTCTAAGTGTCCATTTTCTAGATCTTACATGGGATCGATACAATCGCAACAACAAGTCGGCCTTATCCGCACCTCCATATTTACGTTATATATTCTTACAGATTCTGGTCTGGGTACTTGTATGTGAGTGTTTTGTTTTTTTATCCCAACGCTTGCAGTCGTTCTGTATCCCGACTCCAACAACATTTGAGGCTAAATACACTGGCTTGTTGTCGTACCATTTGGTTATAACAATTTTATCTCTGCTAACAGCTGTGTCGTGGGAGACCCGGCCTTTTTTCTTAAGCTCTTTATCGTCCAACAGCGGATTATTTTGAAATCGTTTGATTCTTATGGTCCCAACTAAAAACAAAAAAAAATGTATTGAGTTTTATTGATGTTGTGATCTATAATCTCTTGTCACTACAACTAACCCGCAAAAATTTATTTGGATTGTAAATATTGCAGAAGTTGGTAACTTGTAAAGTAATTATCAAAGTCCATGGTTTTTTTCAGTGATACGGTTGTCCAAATACATTACTGTTCCAGCTCCGCTGCCGAACTTCATGAATTGCGCAGATATTTCTGTCGTAGCTTGTCCAGCCAATATACAGGGTAATGCAAATTCGACCCTCACCATTGGGATCTCAGAAACCATAAGAGATATGAAAAAGTTTAATTTGGGGCAAAGTTGCGCAAAGCTGAACCAAATGCCGTTTTAAAAATTTCGATTTTCCGAGTACTTCCGAAGATATCCGAAAAAAACTGAAAACTCGATTTTTTGTTTTTATTTATTTCTAACCTTAAGGCCGTCTGACACGATAGTAATTTTTGACAATAAATGGTAAATAAATTACTAAACAAAATATGTTTGAGAAATTACCAACAATTTTTACATGGTTGGTATGACACGGTAAAAATTTAGCTCATAAATTTGTATCACGCGCTTGCGCATTTCTTCCAATATTTTATTGTCAAATATCAAAAGTTTAACGTCATTATTGTCAAAATTAATTATCAGAAAAGTTTTGGGTTATGTGTTGTTTGTTATTTCTCTGTTTGTTATTGATGGTGCTGGATCGTAGACGGCATATTAACAATAATAATAAGTATTATTTGGCTACCCATTTATTACATATAATATTAAAATGGATGATTTGCCACTCCATTTCCATGCTGCGATAACTACAACCGCAATAGCAGTACTTGTAAGCTACGTATTGTTAAAGAAAAAATCCAAGAAAAAACGACGAATTTGGACCAAGCCATGGTTACAAAGACGCACAAGGCACAACAATAATAATGTTTTGTCCATGCTGAATGAAGAATTACTGCAAGAAGATCCAGCATCCTACAAAAACTTCTTAAGAATGTCCAATCAACAGTTTGAAACCCTGTTAAGTTATATTTCTGATAGTATTAAGAAGAATGACACCTTTATGAGGGAATCTATTTGCCCTAGAGATAGGTTGGTATTTTATATTCCACAGTAATAGGTATTTATAAAGGTTCTTATAACATTCATTATCATTTTGTACAGGCTAGAGGTAACACTAAGGTTCTTGGCAACCGGTGAAACATTTCGGTCACTTATGTATTCGACCAGAATACATGAAACCACTATTTCGAAAATAGTCCTTGAAGTTTGTCAGGCCATAATAAAAATAATGCAATCAATATATTTACAGGTGAAGGATGTTCAGTTTGTATTATTAGTCTAAATCACTAATAGAATAACTTTTTAGACACCAACAACAAAGGATGAGTGGAGAAGAAAAGCGGATGAGTTTGATGAAATGTGGCAGTTTCCCCATTGTTTAGGTTCACTTGATGGAAAACACATAACATTTAAGCCACCAATTTCTGCAGGATCTTACTATTACAACTATAAAGGAACTAACAGTATAGTCTTGCTTGGATTGTCAGGTGCATCATATAAGTTTCTTTATGTAAACATTGGCTGTAATGGGAGAATAAGTGATGGAGGAGTTTTTCAAAATAGTGACTTATATAGAAAGCTTTCTAATGGAACTTTAAACATACCAGACCCGCAAGCTCTGTCAAATGACACTGAAAATATACCTTATGTCATATCTTGTGACGTATTTTAGTTATTTGTATTGTAATTTTAATTAACGGATTTTATTATGTTTAAATTGTTTTCATGTACCTACTTTGCTGCCTGTATTGTGTGACACTGTTCTACGCCCATTTGGGTTTTGAATAAATAAACAGTATCTATCTATCTATTAGCCGATGATGCCTTCCCACTATCTGAGAATATAATGAAACCATATCCAGAACGGGGCCTTGACTTTGAAAAAAGGATATTTAATTATCGTTTGTCTCGAGGAAGCAGGATAATTGAAAATGCTTTTGGCATATTGGCTAATCGCTTTAGAGTATTGCTCAATCCAATGCAACTTTTACGTGTGTAGTACTGCATAATTTCTTAGCATCTCAGGGTACTGGTTATACCACATTAGAAGATGATTTTCAACATCTGCCTTCAATTGCACAGCAGGCTGGTAATCGCTCATCCCAGACTGCTCGAGAAACAAGAGACTTGTTTAAAAATTTCTTTAACTCGCCAGAAGGCGCAGTGTCATGGAAAAATAAAGCTGTAAATAATTTCAATTTGTAGAAGATAAATTTGTTTCTATTATTGAATAAAATTAACTCGTTTATGGGTTTTTCTTATTTTCCAACAGCCAGGGCCCATTGAAAAGGTCATAATTTTAACTGTTTGCACAAGTAAAAATAATAATAGCAGGCATGTAAAGAAAATGGGCTTTGCTGGCTTAAATGTGACCAGGATTTACTAAATCAGTGTCCATATTGTCACGTTAAGGGTTGGTTGAGGGGAAGAATACGCAGGATTCCACAGGTAACCCACTTTATTTAAGTAAGTTGTGCCTTATTGTCTAGATAGTTATCTTACCCCCAGATGGTCAAGATGGCTGGGAGCATGATGTGAACTGGCTAGGCTGAAGATACACGGAGGGCAGCGCTTTAGCGGTGGTGAATGAACCCTAGACTTAGGTCCCAGAGCATTCACCGAGCCGGCAAAGACGTGAAGAACCTAACAAAGGGAGGTAAGCTGGAACGGCAACTTAAGCTGCGCGCCCACACTATTTCCTTTGTTAGGGCTGATCTAGGGTGTGGCACTTGGTCACCTACTGCTCCACGTTAAGTTCCACAATAGGCATACCCAGACTAACCCAGAGATCAGTCAGTGACCTCCCTCTGGGGAGACCCCAGAGTTCGGTAATCTGTACGTGCTTTTGGTGCAGTATTTATACCCACATCATGACCCCAATTCGCCAATCTTGCTGACACAAACCTTGTACTGGGGGAGACCGGGGCAACTTAGGGTAACGGCACCTAGTGTAATCTTTATGTTACAATATTGCCAGATTCAATAACCTTTTTTTATATATATTTTACTTACTTACCTAAATAACTGTTATAACCTTTGTTACCCAACTTACGTGCAATTTAAATGTCAAACTGACTGCCATTTAGGGTCTTTTTACATACTTACTTGAGTCCTGTACCCTGGTTACTGTTGAAACAATAATTTTTAAGTTAGTTCAGTTATAGCGAGTTACCAAAAACTTCATTTGTGTGCTGGCACATTTATTAGTCAATTTAAATTTTAAAAGTGATGGGAAAGAACACACAGCCTTCTCCACAAAAAATTTATTCAAGCCCCCCAAAAATGTTAGAGGGGTCGCTAGACATATGTTTCGGGCACATAAGTACCCATCTTCAGGAGCTAAAAGTTAGAAAGTCTACAATGTATTACCCCTAAATGGTAGAATCAAAACATACCCCATATGACAAGGTGAAACGCCGGCTGTCTTTCTTCAAAGGGGAGACAGCAAGACCCAAGTTTTTTAAAAAATTAATATGCCGTAAGGCCAAACATTACTGTTGTGCTTAAAAAATCTGTAATTAAAACTAGAATGTTATATAAAATAGAGAAGAGTACCAAAATTTTTACCTTATTATGGAGAAAAAAACACTAAGACTAAAGTAATACTAAATAGTTCACATTATGTGTTTAGGTCGGGGCGACCCTTAGAATTTAGGATAGAAAGTTCAATCATCTTAAAATTTTTAACTAATGTCCGGTTGCACGAAGCTAACAGAACAAAATGGGCGATAAACGTTCTAGAATTTACAAAAAAGTTTTTTATATAAACATTCGCAAAGCGAAGCCGTTATTTTGATGGCGGGGGGATGGCGCAGAAAATAGTTGCAATGACAACATAGGCGGCACAGCGACAGCACCCGGCAACACCGCCCGCACAAGTGACAGACGACAGAACGACAGTCGACGACTTAATGTCAAAAGCGTCAACAGCGCAAACTACCGTAGATCAAGGAGGGGTCCAAGAGGTATAAACAAACATAAGTGAGGTTAAGGCTATAAGCTGGTTGAACACATTGAAAAATACATTGAAAAAACTGTAAAAAAGGCAAATCTGGGAGAAAATCGAACACTAAATAGTGCGTGCAGACCTGGGAGATGAAGCAGGTGAACAAAAAAAAAAGAAGAAAAACTGAGTTTAAGGAAGGGGCTATTAGAAGTTCAAAGATCTGAAGAATGGAGCCGAGGTGTGGTTTAGCTGGTCATTGAGGCAGGTATGCCCGCCACTCTGAGAGGCCTTGTTAATCTCGAGGACCTCTAAGAGGTTCAAGAGATTATTCTTATCACAAAAATGTAAAGCCCTGAAACCTTGTTCAATATTAAATGTATGTTGATTGTAATAGAGATGTCTAGCAAAATGAGACTTTATGGAGTTTGCATTAAGGTTGGGGTTGTTGGAAAATTTATCTGCCTCTCTAATATGTTCGTGGATACGAGTGGCGAACCTCCTACCAGTCTGGCCAATATAGAGTGCATTGCAGTTGGGGGTGCAGCAGGAGAGTTCATAAACTCCAGATCTGTGAACCTCTTAGAGGTCCTCGAGATTAACAAGGCCTCTCAGAGTGGCGGGCATACCTGCCTCAATGACCAGCTAAACCACACCTCGGCTCCATTCTTCAGATCTCTGAACTTCTAATAGCCCCTTACTTAAACTCAGTTTTTCTTCTTTTTTTGTTCACCTGCTTCATCTCCCAGGTCTGCACGCACTATTTAGTGTTCGATTTTCTCCCAGATTTGCCTTTTTTACAGTTTTTTCAATGTGTTCAACCAGCTTATAGCCTTAACCTCACTTATGTTTTTTTTTTTTTTTTTTTTCCCTCCGTTTAATGGCGTCACCAACTAGGGTATTTTGCCAGCTCGATACGAAAGAGGCTCAGATAGTCGGGCTTGTGCCCCTGAGCCCCAGATAGCTACTAAAAGTTCTAAAAACTCGCTTAAAGGCACGATCCGAGCAAAAGATGTAGTTCTTCCTCGTGGAAACTATAACCGTCACTGTCACATCCACGTGGTCCTCTCCTAGGCTTTCACCCTTTCCGGCTCCTGGAAGTGCACCGCACAAGACAATGCCACGCGGACTTTTAGGAATCGACGTTTCCACTTAGAGCTCCCACCATCTCCACTCGACCGGCTGCGGAATTCGGTCTTCAACTTCAAATTTCTCTGAACACCGTTTCAAGAAACGTGGTTTCTTAGCGACACAAAATGGCGCCCACGAAACAGACGTGCGATACGTTTCAAGTTGAAAACCGGACTGCTCACTTATGTTTGTTTATACCTCTTGGACCCCTCCTTGATCTACGGTAGTTTGCGCTGTTGACGCTTTTGACATTAAGTCGTCGACTGTCGTTCTGTCGTCTGTCACTTGTGCGGGCGGTGTTGCCGGGTGCTGTCGCTGTGCCGCCTATGTTGTCATTGCAACTATTTTCTGCGCCATCCCCCCGCCATCAAAATAACGGCTTCGCTTTGCGAATGTTTATATAAAAAACTTTTTTGTAAATTCTAGAACGTTTATCGCCCATTTTGTTCTGTTAGCTTCGTGCAACCGGACATTAGTTAAAAATTTTAAGATGATCGAACTTTCTATCCTAAATTCTAAGGGTCGCCCCGACCTAAACACATAATGTGAACTATTTAGTATTACTTTAGTCTTAGTGTTTTTTTCTCCATAATAAGGTAAAAATTTTGGTACTCTTCTCTATTTTATATAACATTATAGTTTTAATTACAGATTTTTTAAGCACAACAGTAATGTTTGGCCTTACGGCATATTAATTTTTTAAAAAACTTGGGTCTTGCTGTCTCCCCTTTGAAGAAAGACAGCCGGCGTTTCACCTTGTCATATGGGGTATGTTTTGATTCTACCATTTAGGGGTAATACATTGTAGACTTTCTAACTTTTAGCTCCTGAAGATGGGTACTTATGTGCCCGAAACATATGTCGAGCGACCCCTCTAACATTTTTGGGGGGCTTGAATAAATTTTTTGTGGAGAAGGCTGTGTGTTCTTTCCCATCACTTTTACACTTACACCTCCACTTTGAGAAAAATGGACTACTACTTCACACAATTTAAATTTTACTTTAAAAAAGTGATTGAATAAAAAAAAAGTAAGGTCCATTGATTTATTTTTCCTAAATAACTGAACAGTTCTTTTTATTTTATTTCACCACATCTCTTAATGCCATCATATAACAATGAAATAATTTCTTGCTCTGTGTGTAATCGTACATTTGGATCTGTTATCATATTTAATTTAGTTGTAATAAATTTGGCCAATATGTCATTGTCGCTAATGGGACCAGTTTGGTTTTTACTTGAGTTGAGGCTCTTCATATGATTATCGAAGCTGCTACTTATATTAGTAAGCGCCATTGTAGCTCCTTGAAGTAGTTGCTGTTCATCGTTGCAACGGCTTTTCTTTGGTTTTGGAGCATCATCATATCTGTGAACTTTCGACTGTTTAGAGGTTGCAGCCCGAGGAGTAGCCAAAAATGTAGCGGTACACTCTTTGTCTATTGTTGGGGTGAGAATGCCATCATCACAAACAGTATACTCAATAATGTCTTCACTTTGATCCTCTGAATGTTGAGTGTCTTCATTATCCGTGATATCATTACTGATCAAGCTCTCAGATTCATCTCTAAGAGTATCCAAAGTGCTTCGTACCTCAATATGCTCTAACAAAAACATCATCCTTTGGTAATACCATATACTAGGCACGTAAACCTAAAGCAACATAAACTTATGTGTTAAGTTATATGATATAAACCTACTAAAATATTACTGCTACCTCCTCTTCTCCAGCACCACTAGTTTGACTATTCATGCACTTCCTGTGTTCAGTCATAAAATTACCTCTTAAGCCACTAAGCTTCTGTTTGATTTCACTTATGGTGACGAGCGGTTTAAGCTGCTTTAAACATTTGGCGATAGATTCGAAAGCTGCGGCTCTGGCATGTTTATTCCTATAGCTTAATGATTTAACAGCGTATAAGCAAGGGTGTTTTTGATATTCGTCGATTATTAACTCGCACTGATCTCTGGACCAAGACATTTTTCGTAACTCACTATTGGTTCCAATTATTATAAGAAAAGAAATTAACTAGATTTGGCGGCACTTTCCAAGTTTTCAAAAAACGCACATAACCAAAATCAACAAAATATGAAGTTAAAAATACAGGCGTCACGAAACTTGACAAAATGCATTTGTCATAAATATTGAAATGACAGACAAACAAAAATGCAGTGCGCATGATTTGTAATAAAAATTATCAATTTTTAGAACAAATTCTATAAAATTTGTCAATAAATTTTTTTAACAGCTAAATTGGATACTAAATCTTGTATGACACGACGACTATTTTTTCGTCACAAATTTGTCCACAATTTTATTACAAAAATTACTATCGTGTCAGACGGCCTTTATTTGAAGAGATATCTCAAAACTAAAAGCATCTTTTCATTGCCACTTTTCTCCAGCTATTCGATGATGGATTCAAATTTGCCACACGACGTTTCGTTTTTTGGGAGTCATCACCAACTTTCTTTTTTCTTATGGGCGCCATATTCGATTTTTAGCCCACCAAATAGTACGTTTTATTCTGATTTTAGTGATGTATAATTATAAGATCAAACGAACTTACCTAAGTGATGTTCGATCTTAATTATATGTAGGCCTCGTCGAAATAAATAAGAATTCATATTGTAGTACCCCGCTTCTAGGGTCAAGCCACACATTTAAAAGAAAGAAATAAAAAAATCGATATTCCCGGTACCTACCCCCGTCCGCCTACGGTGGCGCTCGGTATCTCATTTATTTAAAGAAATCTAGTTTACTGGTGCAAATTGAATTAAGGGGATCAGGGAAATAGGGAGGGTCTTATTTATTTCGACGAGGCCTACATATAATTAAGATCGAACATCACTTAGGTAAGTTTGTTTGATCTTATAATTATATTTGGCCTCGTCTTCATAAATAAGAATTCATATTGTAGATGTTTAAAGACAAAAAATCGAAATTTGCAGCAATTAAACGGAAAGCAGATTATATATAGTTTATTACGAAAAACCCAATCAAACGTAACAAAAATTATAAAAAACGTGATCCAAGTAATAAAACTGCAACATAAAATATAACACTAAAGAACTCAACTCAAAGTAGTATAATATACTAACTCTAATCTCCAAACACAGCCTGCGCAAAATTATTATTAGCTAACAAGGGGCGGTTATAAAAATTGGCAAAATTCTTTGATGCTTCTGACCCGCAGAAAGTCGAATTACATCTAGGCTAACACCTTTCCGAACTGCTGTTGAAGTCGCAGCGTGCCTGGTGCTGTGCGCAGAAAATACAGAAATGTCTATTCCACTCTTACCTAAAAAGGTTTTTAGGGTAGGAGTGTGACTTTAGGGATTAAAAGTGCACTTTTATGCCTCATTTGAGGGATAAAAGAGACACTTTTAATCCCTGCTCTGCATTCTGTTCAACGCACCATTTTTGGTAAACAAGAAACTGTTTTTTGTAAGCCTCGCGAGATTTTTCTGGAAGAAGGCTAGCGATGGCCTCTTGGGCGGCCTCTTCAATGTTCATTTTCAAAAAATACGATTTTTCTGGATTCACCGTTTGATAACAACTGATTGACATTTGTTTTGTGCCATAGCAACACTTCCAGGGCACAATAAATTTTAAGTGAATCGACCATGCCAACAACAATCAATAACAACTATCAGTAATACGAGAGTACCGTTGTAACCACTGTTAGTTTTGTAATTTTTTTTATTTTTAGTTTCTCGCATTCTAAAGTGCATAAAATAGTATATAAACCTCGTGACTAAAGTGTCTTTTAATCCCTTAGCAAATTGTAGCCCTCCCTACGGTCGGGCTACAAACCTTTCGCCGCGGGATTAAAAGAACCACTTTAGTCCCTAGGTTTATAATATACTATTATCCACCGGCAGACAGTCTGCGTAGAAGCAACCTTGTAAGGTTTCTTATAAGTTATAAATAATTCTTTAATATCACTACGCAAAACCTCAGTCCTATCCAGCTAAGACCGTCGATGCTACACACACTCTGGGATCCTGCTTAAAAAATGGCAATAATAAGGTGGGTTGCGGTCGGGTTCGACCTGAGGATTTTAACCGCTTTGTTATATTAATTGTTATCAAATCTGAAGTAACAATGATGTTCCTATATTATTCTTTATTATCGATAGCGGTCAGAGTCTGCGCTCTTTGCCCTGTGGCCAAAGCTAAGAGAACCACTAATTTCTGAGACAAAATGTCTAAGGACATGTCTATAGGCGAAAGTGTCCTAATAAAGTTTAATACCAAAGCAAGATCCCAAGTGGAGCTGTACCTCGGTAGGCTCGGCCGGTGTCCATATACTCCCTTAAAAAATCTTTTTACTCTAAAATCCTCGGCAATGTCAAATCTTGCAATCTGCGCTATTGCGGAGCGATAGCTATTAAGTAATCCATAAGACAAACCCTTCTGATAATGTATTGTAAGAAATTCTAATAATAAAGAGACAGTAACTAAAAATACGTTAATATTCCTGGATTGGCAAAAGGACCACCATAACCGAAGACCTACGTTGTATTGCTTTAACGTGGCTGGTGCCAAGGAATCTGTGCAGATGTCCAAAGATACTTCAGGCACGCTGTTTAACTTCAAAGCTTCGCTGATAAGTGCCCGACTACCAGGGTAAGAGATCGCCATAGAGGATGAGGTGTTCTATTAAAAGAAAGTAAGTTCTTACTCGGGTGTAAAATTAGCGGTGGCTTTAACAATAAAGAAAGGAAAACAGGGTACCAGGGTTGTGACGTCCATCTGGGTACCACTACTAAGCCCTCCGCCTCACTATCAATACTTTTCTGAATCACCCGCCAAAATTAAAACAAATGGAGGAAACGCGTAAAACTTAAGATTGCCCCAATCTAAGGTAAAAGCATCAATAGCCCAGGCTTCAGGATCGCGCATCCAGGATACAAATCTGGTGCATTGTGATTTGTCCTAGACGCAAATAAATCTACTTTAGGCAAAAAATAATGATTACAAATGGGTGTAAAACCTGTATCCTGTAACGTCCACTCTGTTTCGATTTCCAGAATACGCGACTCCTGATCAGCCTCACAATTCTCCCTTGAAGGTATAAGGAATGCACACACTGGCGCGAATAATTCGGTGCGACGGCGAAATTTTCGCTTCGCGAAATATTCGTCGACTCAAAGTCTTTGGCGTATAACGAGGAGCAACAAACTGGCGCGAAAATTTCGCCTGGCGACAACGAAACTCCAGCGAATTTTATTTCTTTCGCGACAAGCCGCGTTTTCGTTGCGAATCAAAGATGGCTTCAACTGAAATGATAATAGAGTTTGTGAAGAAATATCCGATTTTATACGATTTAAGTCTTCTCGTAAATTGGTAGTGTTCTCGTAAATTGGTATATCGTTTTTCGATGTCATCTTTAATTAGATTTAATATTTCATCAAAACAAGCAATGTCCATTCTGAAATATTTATAAAAACGCTTTTTATCTAGTCGCAGTTGTGGCATGAGTGTGTGAAATTCGCCTTTTTCTTTTCTTTCCAAATTTATATCATGTGTCCCGAGCTTTTTTCTAAAAAAAAAAACACCAACTTTAGCACAAAATGTTACTTTTATTACTCAATTGACGTTAAACATTTTCCTGTCCTGTAAATGTTAAGGCGCTACTGAATTTAAAGTTACCACATAATTATATTTAATAAAAAATTGTTAGAATGCCTTACTTTTCACCTTCCTCATCTTCTAAAGCAGCCAATAATACTTCTTCTTCAGAGCTTGAAGAATCCATCTTTCTATATAATCAATAAAAAAATATGTCTTATGAAATTTTTGCGCAAGTGTACCCACAAATTTTGACTTCCTACGTGTCGCGAAATATTCGCGCAAATGTGATAGAAGAGACGAATTTCTCTACCGCCTGTGTCGCGAAATATTCGCTTCGTTATCGCGGCGAATCAATTCGCGTCAATGTGTGCATTCCTATATACGACGCAAATATATAAATTTTTCGCAATTCGCACCATTGCCAAATTTCTTTAGCAAGTGCATGAAGTTTCGGATGTTGAATACTGCCCATTCTGTTAATGTACCCAATTGCTGTAGTATTATCAATACGACATAAAATATCTTTATGCGTTAAATTACTGGCAAAGCATTTCAAACCAAAAAACGCAGCTAAAAGCTCCAAATAATTGACATGAGAAAGTCTTTCTGAAGCACTCCAGAAACCGTGTGATCTTTCTCCATTACAAAATAAACCCCAACCTGTTAAAGAAGAGTCAGAAAAAATTTTCATGTCAAAATTACGAGGCTTTAATGACTTCTGCGCAGTTATAATATTGGTTAGCCACCAATCAAAATCTGTAGATAAAGTAAAGGTTATATTCATTAAAGAGTCATAGTTTTCCTGGGAATCTCGCAGTGCCAAATACTTTTGGCGTTCAAAAGATTTTGTATAAAGCCAACCATAAGATATCGCTGGACATGCAGACGTCAGTGTCCCTACAAACCTCGCAAAAACCCGTATCTGACATCTTTCGTAAGAGAAAACTTTTTAGTCAAGGCAAATATCTTTTCTTTTTGGTCCATTGGTAAAATTATAATCATTTCTGCTGAATTGTATAAAAAACCTAAATATTTAATTATTTGTGTTGGTGTAGTAACACTCTTATCATAGTTAATCGCAAAACCTAACGACTCTAACAATGCTATCGATTCAACAACATTTTTGGTAAATTCCTGATCTGAGGCCCCCAAAATAAGAAGGTCATCCAAATAAATCACTAAGCGGAAACCCTTGTTCCTTAAACAACTTATGACTGGTTTCATTAATTTGGTGAACAGAAAAGGAGCACAATTTAAACCAAATGGGAGAGAATTGAACTCATAAATTTGTCCTTGGAAACAAAAGCGTAAGTATTTCCTATGCTGCTTATGTATTGGAATAAAAGTGTAAGCATCCTTCAGACCCACAGTAGCCATAAAATCGTCTTTGTTAAGCAAACCTATGACTGTCTTATGATCTTCTAATTTAAAATAAGATGTGTGAACAAACTTGTTCAAATTTTTTAAATTTAGAATCAATCTAAACGATTTATCAGGTTTTTGTACCAAGAAAATTGAAGAAAGGTATTGCCCGTCGCAAGGCTGAACTTTTCGCAAAGCACCCATTTCCAAAAATTTTCCAATGGCGTTAAGAAAGTCGTTAACCTCAACTACTGACCAACTAGGTTCAATAGGCGCTCTTTTTTGAACTGGCCTAGATAGAAAAGGTATTTTAAAACCCTGAATAGCAGATAAAATAAATCTATCTGAAGTCAATGCTTTCCAAGAAGAAAATTGAAATTTTAAAATTCCAGCTGTCTTAGAGCTACTAACCCTAGAGTTTAACGCCTTCGTTGTTCCATCCGATCCGTTCTTGTTGGAAAGGCCACCTTTCTGGGTCTGGATCCTGGCTGACGATAATCCGACGTCTGACGTAGAGAAGTGGGAGTTCGGGTCTGATGATTCATTCTCACTTGACGTCCGCCCTGACGTCTTTCCCTGACTGGTCGGGACGGACTGCGGAAGTTTTTTAAATTCTGCTGCATGGTAGTAGTCGCCCTTTTAGCAGGACTTGCCTTGATTTTCATGACCGAAAGATTCAGCCTCCATACGTTTCTCCAAATCAGAACCGAACAACCATTCATCTGAAGGAGATGACACCAAAGTCTGTTTAATAGACTTGTCTAGCCCAGATAAGGCCACTGTCCTTTTAAAGGCCACATACTCTATTTCGCCAAGTATGTTTTATAGTTGTGTGCAACATCTGGTGACATCTGTACTCAACTCTATGAGTTAGAAAGTACAGATGGCGTTCCAAAATCTAGGAACAGCACCATTAATGCCGCATCATTCGGTAAACACCGATCTGATTGGTTGAAAATGGTGAGGTTTTGTTTTTGTTTATCAATCCCAATCCTCTGACCGGTTTCGCCGTATTACGGCTCATTGACTATACTGGAACGAAGGTTTTGTTTTTTGGTTATCAAGCCCTATAGCCTCTCTGATGAGACGTAATACGGCGAAACCGGTCAGAGGATTGGGATTGATAAACAAAAAACAAAACCTCACCATTTTCAAGTATGTTTTTATCGTAAAAATACACTATAATTCATGAAAAATACTTTTATTGGTGTTACAAATAAATACCAAATAGACAAGAATTAAATTAAATTAACCGTTTTTAAAAAAACAGGTGTTCTTTTTAAAGGACGCTGGCAAAAAGGATGCCATAATGTGTACATTATTTGGGAAACATAATAAGTGACAGTTCTGCAAAATGCTAAAGTATACTGTCACGATCTAATTTTTAGTCGTAACGCGGGGGACGTGTACGCTGGGGTCGTAGTCAAGTTAAACTCAAAGATTGGATAACAAAAACAACAAAGTTTATTCATAGAGAAACTAATAAAGAAAGATTAAATGAAAACTGAATTTATAAAAAGCATTGTCAGACATAAGTTGGTTTAATTCAAATTATAGAGTTTGTACTTACATGATAATTAATTCACAAACCATTTTGGACGAGGGTAAGTGTCAGGGTAGAGTTCCCTTAACTTTCGCGACCAAACTGTCTAGTTTCGCGGATAATTTCTAACTCCCTTCTTTCCAAATTTCTCGGCTATTTATTGTAAGGTATTGCGATCCCTTAGTCAGTTCAATTTCTTAATTGCTTGTCTAAGCACTTGGATCATTGTCCGAACAATTGATGACTTATTGCTGACTGGCGATTGCAACACCTTAGCTAGCTTCCGTTCTAAAAGGCTCAATTGCTTACTCTTTAATTTGAGTGGTCAACGACTTGTTTCGGTCAGTGGCCGATTATTTGCTGACTAAGTAATTAACGTATTGGTAGTAGTTAGTATTAAATTAATTAACGAGAATCTTCTTGTGACAATACCTAATAGATAATAATGGTAATTTTAGGGTGCAAAGCTACATTGCATTTTTCACAATCGAAATTACATTTTTTGTGGCAATGTGCGCATGGAGTTTGCTTTTCCTTATATATTATTAAATGATCCTTTCCATCAAACTTAGAAAAAGAGTGGGATTCACTAGAAAGTCTGGAATGTTTTGCTGTTGATCGTTTTCTAAATGACTCAAGAATTGCTACAGATCTTCTGAACGCAAGATGATCTAATTTTCCACCATCAGTTTTGTGGAGACGCCAGGCGTTTTGTACAGACTCTCCGTTATTCCAAACTCATAATCCAATTACTAGCCAATTTAGTCCGTATCTCCAATTTAATTAAACCCACTACTAATACACGTCCGTACACTACGAAAGTCAGAACCGAAGGAGGTGGGTAGGGACAGTGGGAATCTCGTTAATCCATTCATGCGCGTCACTAATTAGATGACGAGGCATTTGGCTATGGTAGAATCAGCGAAGAGCTGACATGGACTGACCGAGTAGTCAGTTAAGTTAATGAATCGGTCGGCGGTGCGTGTGAGGACTGCGATCCGGCGCCCCCCGTCGCATTTTGCTCGCGACGCTGAGAGCGCGCTCCTGCAGACCCAGGAGGACGTGCTTCATTCCGTCACACTCTGCTCATAAATGTCCGATGGAGTGTGGACGCCCACTTGAGCGCACTGTGTACACAGCTCGCTTTCAATGGGCCTGTGATCTCTAGCAGAGACGTGACGGGCTCGTTACTTCGAGGCCATATACCCCTGGCGCCGACCGTTAGTAGCTCTATGAGCAGTTCACGGCCGGGCCATCGCGACGCGGCGGCCTCTCTAAAGACGGCCCCCGAGTAGACCTCCTTCTTGCGCCTCCGAGCCTCGTCGAGCGAAGCCCCCCCGTCCCATGGGACATGGACATCGCAGACCAACGTCCGGTTACCCGGCAGATGCACCGCGATGTCCGGTTTGAAGAGAGTCCCACAGTCATGCCTGACATGAGGCTCGTCTTCGACCTCCCATCCTTTAGCTCGCGCGTGCCTAATGATCTTACTAGCTATCTCGTTGTGACGGTGTATACGCTCACCGTGCACAACGGAGCACTTTTGAAGGATGTGTGGGATGCTCTCGGTTTCGAGGCATCCCGTCCCCCGGCACCTCGACGGACGTGAATATGGGAGACCTTTGGATGGAAGGTTATTGGTCCGGAGTTGAATCGCCCTAACGTAGTCTCGGCCTGACCAACCGTTAGGTTTAGTCATAACCCAACTCCTACTAGAGGAGTCTTCCGCGGCCTTCTCCAGACCCCGAGAATAAGCCCCAGAGGCGAGCGCCTTCCTCCATACTTGGGATGCGGGACAAGCACCAGCTAAATTTGATATACGCTCAATATTGCGTCTAAACACCTCTGAACCCACAGTCCCCGAGACGACTGGATCCTCCGTGTTATTGAGGATCTTAGTGAGCCGCGCCAAGAGCTGTTGAGGTATTACCCTCCGCAGCTCCGGCACACCTAATCCGTCATCCCTCACCGACGCGTGGATCATATGATCCGGCGTATGGGTGGAGAGATGGAGAATTCTTTTGACTGTCCTCTTTATGAGGCGATCAGCGTCCTTAAGGGCGCTGCCCGTAACTTCGGTGTTCTGAAGTCCGAACAACAGCCTCGGGATCAGGTAAGTCTTTACGACTATCAGTTTCTGATCCGGTTTCAGAGGAGCCCTGATGACTCTCTCCGACCATTCCCAAGATGAGGTACCGAAGGCTTTAAAAGCCCGGTCGGCCCAAAGTATTGCCCCAAGTACTTGAAGGTATCGAGAGTGCTGACCTGGGGGACCCTTGCCCCGTCTATACTGAAGACGCTCCGAAGGACTAATTGGGGCCAGTTTCCCTCGCGCGGTGCATGTGTCGCCATAGCGACGCACTTCGCGGGGTTCACCGACATACCACAGAGCCGAAAGAACTTCTCAGTTTCACCCAGCATAGATCTTATGTGCCGGGCCTTGTCTGCCAACAAGACAAGATCATCGGCGAAGGCCATGCACGAAGCCCTGACTCGCGGTAGCGTGCCCCCGTGCCAACCGGAGTCCAGCTTCCCCAGTAACTCGTCCACAACTAAGTTACAATAAAGGGAGACAAAGGGTCTCCCTGTTTTACTCCTCGCAGTAGGTTAATTGGGCGCGTGAACTGGCGGCCGACCTTAATAGTCGTTGTTGCGCCATCCAGCCCATCTAGGATGTAGCTGCCTATGTGCGGATTGACACCAGCCCGGGCTAACGCGCGCCGGATCGAATGGTGGCTAACGGTATCGAAGGCCTTGCGAATATCTAATGATACCACATTAAAGGGTAAGAAATTCGGCCTTGCGATATCTGATGTATGTGTCCACGAGGACAACGTTAGCTAGTGTCCCGTCGACCCGGGCAAAGCCACGCTGGTGTTCATTGTGCGCGTGTTGTGACTTTAACGCTGCGAGGAGCACGCGATGCAACAGACGCTGCACCGCAGACCCGATGGTAATAGGTCTCCAATTAGCGGGGTCCTTACGGTCCCCACTTTTGTGAACAAGTGTCGTCCGGAGTTGCTTCCACTCCGGAAGGACGACACGCCTACCCAATAGGGCGTTGAATAGAATGGCAAGCTCGATGTTATTGAGCGCCTTAACATCAGCTACCCGGATCCCGTCGAGACCCGGGGCTGAGTTTCATCGGCCACCGACAGGGTTTCAAAAATCCCCCCGAACAGACTCTCGACGCCCTCGACCGAGGGTGTCTCTGGGTCGCTATCAAGCGACACTCCCTGAAGGAGAGTGTCTACTAGCCCCGCTGGGTCACGTCGAAATAGGTCCTGAGCCTTCTTGTAAGTAGAAGCGCGGTCATCACGTCCGCCTCTCCGCTGACCGTAGGAGCGTTGCGGTTTGGCCCTCCTCGGCCCATGGTCTTTGGGCTTGATAAGGGGACGGAGCCAGCTGCTGATGGCAGCTTGTAGTTCGGCTACCGTCCCGCTGATCGCCAAAGTAGCGATCTGCCTGAGGGGCATGGAAACGCCGCCGAGCAACTCCACGAGTTCCCGAAGACACTGCTCGAACCCGTCGGGTAACAAAGCAGCAGTCTCCGTTCGCTCGCTTCCATGGCCGACGGCGGAGGCGGTTGATACTGAGGAGGGCTCGCTCACAGGCGTCAGGGATTCCACTTCAACTATTTCCAACGAGGGCGCGCGGCACGACGCTTTGTTGGACCATGACAAGAGCCATCTTGATCCAGACCCCTCTTCCTCGAAACTTCGGCTGACGTCTGGGTGTCAGAGGTGTTTGTATTACTAATAGCATCCCTTTCCTGAGGGCACCTCCGTCAACTCTGGGTCTCTTACCGCCCACCGAAGCAGACGGCAGAGACGGCGACTCATCTCGAGGCCTTTTGTTGGCGCGAACGGGCGGTACAATAGGAGGAGAACTCGGGGAGTCTTCTCCAGAGAGACGATGTTGTTGCGAGAGCGAAGCACGGGTTACATCGTCGGCAGGAGTTGGTGTATCTGCGGGAGTGTCCGAGACAGTAACGTCGGAAACGGTTCCTCTTTCGAGCCTCCGTTCCTCCTCCAGGTAAACCTGGTACTGCCTCTTCTTACGCCCGTAGCGGACCTGGTCAACGGACCAGCCCGTAAGCTCAGACAGAGATTTATTTATTCTCGTAGGGGGATAAGCCCCACGAGCCTCGGCGCGAGCCATCACCTGAAGGGTTTCCGACTCGTCGTCCGCACCGAGGGTTTTGCCATGATCTTGGTACTCCTTCGGATGTACCCTCTTCTCGTGTGCCCTCGTGGCTTTAAACGCCCCAAAGCGTGCATCGCACCAAGCGCACTTCATCCTGTCTCCACACTCACGAGCTCTCTTATGCCGCAATAGTTTTTACCGATTTGAGGACAGTCGTGCGTTCAACCACTTCCTCTCGGGGCGTCACAGCGTTTAGCCGCTGGTTCGGTTGTTCGTCACCAACGTTGCCCGACTCTCGCCTGGAATACATCCGGAGGCAGCTGGGACTATAAGAACAAAGCTCAAGTAAAAGTAACTCGTGTGCACAGTGATTGCTAGAAGAACTCTAGCGGCCTCGCTTTCGCTCGGTATTCACTTAAGAAATCACGGGAAACTCAACTCTCATCACTTGCCCTTAGGAGAGTCATAGTTACCCCGTTTACCCGCGCTTGATTGAATTTCTTCACTTTGACATTCAGGGCACTGGGCAGAAATCACATTGCGTCAACATCACGTTAAGACCATCGCAATGCTTGTTTTAATTAGACATACCGAAATAAGGTAACTACCCGACCCAAAATTGGGCTTAAGTCCATCCTTTACCAACTATCTATCGAAACCACCTCCAAGAAAACGCCATCCCATCTCCGCCATCCAGCGATCCAGCAGCTGTGCACATCGAAATTCACACAACCACTGAACCGCTAACTAGCGGGGAAAGAAGAAACCTTTATTTTAAACAAGAACAAATCTAATTCTAAAAACCGTTACAAAACTAAAATCTAAACTTTCTACTCACTAAAACCTAAACATACAATAACTCAAAACTTAACCTAAAAACTTAACCCAATATTTACAATACCTTTACAATATGTACACTTAGAACGCACGCCGCTGCACAATGCAAGGGGGAAATCGAATTATTTCCCTCTTCCCAGCCCTAAATCTCTTCCCTCTCCAAAACCTCCTCTGCAAACCTATTTACCATTAAAATATCTGCTTCATTCAATTTGCTACCCCACTCTCAGACGCACATCCTCCCACTCTCTACCATTCATCTTATCTCTCGCTTCCACTCTATCCGACCTTACACATCCTTCCGTACATGCTCCCCTGTTTCCTCGCCCCTACCAACAATCACACCTACCATCGCCAACGCCCAAGCCAAACCTTTTGAGGTAGCCTTTCAGGTTGCCATGTCCAGTCAATAGCTGACTGCCCTTGAAGGACAATGGCAACCTGTCAACTCCTACCTCTTTACAAAAACGATATAGTTTCCTCCCCTTTTCCGAACTATCCCACTCAGTTTGCCATTTTTCCATAACCCACTCCTTTTCCCGTCGTCTAATACTCTTCCTATCCCATAATTTGATAATCCCCAAATTCCCCTTATCAACCGCCACTCTGGCGCCCCTCGCAACCCTATCTGCTCGTTTAATCCCCTCGTCTTCCCGCTTTGTCCATTTCAATGCCATTGTCCTCCCATTTAACCTATACCTCCCCACTATATTTCTAATCCGCTCCACCATTCTATGGAGGCTCTCCCTCTCAAGAAACTCAACCGCCAACCTTGCGTCAGTATGGATGAGAAAGCAGCCTTCCCCGCTATTCCCACCCATACTAACGCCTCCTCTATTGCCAAGAGTTCAGCCTCCAGGCTGGTCCTTTCCCTCTCGTCCCACCTTTGCGCCAAAACCACATCCTCTCCTACCACCCCTATGCCTGTACCCCAATCACCCACCGACGCATCTACCCACACTCTGCTCACCCTTCATAATCCCCTTCACCACTATCCCATAATTCCCACCCCGGAAAAGGCCTATCACACTCACTCGCCGCATTTACACTCTTTTCACTCTTCCTTTCGACCCTAAAATTCCAAGCACACCCTGCCAGCAAGTGCCAAGGCGGCAGCCCTGTCAACACTCTCAGCGCCTCTGTCGGCACCGTCCTGTAGCACTTTGCAGCGGCCAAGAGGAACTTCCTCTGAGCCGCCGCAAGATGCTTCACCACCCTCGAATCGTTTGCCCTTCCCCCCCAAACTTCCGCCCCATACAGGGCTGCTGGCTGTACTATCTTCTCAGCCACTGACTTTACTTTCTCTTTGTCTATTCTCCCCTTGTTTCTACAAAGGCCGGCTAGCTTACTGGAAATCTCCCCCGTCTTCCCACGTGTTTGGCAACATGTTCTATGAAAAGAGACTTCCTGTCCCACCGGATACCCAACACCTCAACCCATTCCATGCAATCAACCCGCCATTCACCCATTCTTACAACAGGAGGCCTAATCTTCTTCTTGAGTTCCACGAACATGGCCCTCGTCTTTCCCTGGTTATATCCCATCCGGTTTTACTCTCCCACACGCAGCACCTCCTCCAAGCCTCCTCCCATTTCCTTTCAATCTCCTTTACTGACACCCCAGCCACCAGAAGTACCTGGTCGTCAGCAAAGGCTTGCCCATACACCTCTCCTCTTTCATCCACCGCACTAATATTCTGCAACCACTCATTCATGCACACTAACCACAATGTCGGGCCCAAGCTCGACCCTTGTGGGCAGCCCCTTCCAATATCCATTGTTACCCTTCCACTCTTCACCTTTCTCCCATGTAAAAATCCCAAGCACACTCCTCATGGTAGTCGGGACTCCATCCACTTTCATTCTCTCATCCACATATGGAGGCCACGCCATATTGAAAGCATTTTTCAAATCAAGCGTGACCACCAACACATGCCACCCTCTTCCTTTATACTCCCCCATTTTTTCCATAATGCACTCCAGAGCCCCGACTGCATCTCTCCCTGACCTAAACCCAAACTGCCTTTCATTAATAACCCCATTCTCTCATACCAATTTACAATCCGCCTATTAATCAACTTGTCCAGAATCTTTCCGAATGTTGGAAGCAGGCTGATCGGCCTTACCCACCTCCACTCTTGGGCAGCCATCTGACCCTTGCCTCCTTCCATACACCCGGAAAGACACCAAACCTCAAACACGCCCCATACAAAAAAACCAGATCACCCTTCCATACATGCCTAATACATTCATTGGGTATCCGGTCATCCCCACATGCCTTCTTCGCCTTTAAACTAAAATGACTCCCTCAATTTCCCTCTCCAAGAAGGGCGTATCAAAGGGCCCACAACCATCGACCCCCCTCTATCCCTACGTTCCTATTTGCACTATACTCTGACACCAAGATCTCTTCCTCTTCCACGAGCTTTGGATGGTATTCATCAATTAACGCAAGGTCCCAATCATCCCCCTCGTCCAATTCACGTCCGTCTTTTGTCCTTAGTCTTTTTTCCCCCCTTCTAACTCCCCATTTATTAATAGTCTCCCAAACCCTGTCCCACCTTTCCTCAGTTGTAATTTCCTCCAGGTCCTTCAACCTGGCCTCCGCTTTTTTCCTTCTTATAAGCTTTTTAAACTTACCCCTTTCCTCATAAAAACGAAACTTGGCGTGTCTCGATTCTATCCCCAGCCTTCTTGTCTCTTGGTAGAACCTCCGGAACTCATTCACTCTCCTTCTTACACCCATCAGTTCATCATCCCACCAATCATTCAACTCCCTTACACCCACCTTCACCCTCTTAATTAATCTACAGGCTTCGCTGCACTTGCTTTGCAGACTGCCTGCTTCTCGTTCCACCTGCTCCTTATTGTCAATAGTCCCCCAAACGTGATCCCTCAATAATCCCTTAAAGCTATCCCAGTCTGTTCGTCCAAAGTCATACGTCCATTTGTCCGTACTATTACGGTCCAGTAGTCCTTTGATTACGTAAGTAATGTATTTGTGGTCACTCAACGTCTCGTCGTTTTCCACCTTCCAATCATCAACTTCAACCCCCCTCGTCCACGTCACATCCACCCAACTACGCCCATTTGCACTCTCAAATGTAGGTCCCTGCCCCGAATCATTCGCTAGTTCCCACCCAAACATTGTTGCCAGCTCCAACAACTCCTCGCCCCTAGGATCGGTAATTTCACCGCCCCAGGCCTCGTGCTTGGCGTTGAAGTCACCAGCAACAATGGTTGGTCCCTTGTGCCTTCCCCATTCAAACCCTTCTCCCATTCACCCGCCCATTCGTCAACCCACCCGGTTCGTCATACACGGCCACCGCTACAATGGCCTTCCCTTTCAACTTCACATTCACCTTAACTATATTTTCATCCGTCTCGCTCGTAATCTCCAACCCTTAATCCCATTCCTAACCCACACTTCAGCCTTGCCCTTGGCCTTTCCATACTTCTTAAAACCATCCACTCTGATTCATACACATATGGCTCTGACACCATAACCACATCCACACTTTCTTCTATCACGTAGCGTCTCATTGCGTCCGTAGCGTCTCTTCCCCGTCCCAAGTTATTTGTAGAAATTTTGTCTCCATTAGTAGTCAGTCATTCCCCTGCGCTGCTCGACCTTTCTTCTGTAGACTGGACATCCCTTGTCCACCGCCATGTGCCTTCTATCCCCAGCTGCCACCCCCAGCTCTCTTGCAGTTGGCACAATCCCACTCAACATCTTTTTTACATTCACGCCCCTCATGCTCACCACCACACCTATAACAACATTTCGGCTCCTTGCAGCGACCACCGATATGACCATACCTACTACATCTAAAACAGACCCCAATTTCCGTGCTTTCCTCTACATAAATCACCCTCATATCCCAAATAAATACGCTCTGCCTTTATTAATTTCCTAAAAATCTCCCCCCTTAGTCCTAAAATGACATTCTCCTTGAACGATTTCAAACAAGGTTTCCTATAAAGAACCCTCATTCCCTTCACCCAAGAATTATATCCTCCCCTGCAAACAACTCAACATTTTCATTAACAATGGCTTGGACAATTTCCTCATCTGTGTACCCCTTTTCCACCCCTGACAACTTAACCTTTGGTAGGATCCCCCCTACATCCCCAATAACTACCCCATCAACAGCCCCCATAAACTCTTAGCCCTTGCGTGATCCTCAGAGCTATCAAAAACTACCAAGACTTTCCCCTCTTCCACTTCCTTGATAGTCCTGACAGCCCTAATTCCCAATTCTTTAATATTGTTTTTAATTTCCCTTACCCACTCAAGCCTTTTTTCCCCTCTTTCTTAATTCTAAGTTCATATCCCCGGGTCAGTTCAACACGAGGGGGGGTTTTCCACCCTGGTCTCTCCCTGACCTGCTTAACCTGCTTACTCTTGTCTAGCTTTGCGACGTCAGCGAAGGTCTTCTTTTTCCTCTTAACCGTCTCCCATTCAACCATGTCTGTCTCACTCTCTGTTCCTAACTCTGATTCATTAATAATCCCTTTCTCCAACTTCCTATTCTCTACAACTACTCCCTTTTCCTACTTTCATCTTTCCTACGTTCTGTCAATATCCCTTTTTCGCTTTCCACATTCACTCTTTACTTTCAGCCTCCCTCTTCCTCTCACCCCCTTCGTACTCACTCTGCCAATCCTTTCTACAGTCTTTTACCTCAATCCTTTGCAGTGCATCCCTCATTTTCCCTAGTTCCTTTGTAATTTCTGTTTCCCTCTGTAGCCTACCTATCTCGTTTAAAAAACCTATTCCTCTCTTGCTCTTGGTAATGTTTCAACCAAGCAAAATTTTCCTCTAATTTCTCAAAGTCAAAAATTTTCCTCCCTATACTTGTTTCCAGTTCCCGTATGCCTTGCCATAATGACATGCATCACTCTATTCACCTCCGCCATATCCCCAGAGTTAAACCTCATTTTTCCCCCTTTTACCGCCGACGGTGCGCTTTATTACTAGTCCCACCAATTCATTAAAACTAATCCTAACTTCCTTATCACTAACATTTCCCACTACTTCTACAACACTATCTTTTTTACCCCCTATCTCACAATCTCCCTCCTCCTCCGAAAGATCCTCTTCTAAGCCCTGTCTATTCGCCCCCTTGAACTGCTCATCCCTCTGCCTCTGTAACTCAACCAATGATTTGTTGAGCGCCATTTCTGCCTCCGCCTTCTTCCTTCGTAACGCCTCATCTTCACCTCCATGCTACTGCGTGCTGCCATCCATCTTCTCCTCAACTCATTTTGTGATTTTGTGAGGTGATACCACCAATTTACCGGTAAAATACCGGTAAAAAAATAAATTAGAAAACTCTCTACCCTTGTCTTCTTCTTCCCGAAAAAACTACTCCCGTTTCCCGGTCTTCCACAAGGAAACAGACACCGGGATCGTATCCAGCGTGTTCAAAAACGTCTAAAACACCCCCCTTTTAGGGGTCTCCGACGCCTCCTTCCCCTCGAAATCCCGAAAAAACCGGTTTTTGCAGAAAACCCGGTATAACCGTCACTTATACCGTCGATAACCGTCGAAAACGGTCGATAACCGTGGCCCCGCTCTATCAGTTCATGTACCGTATAACCACTTTCTTACCGACTTTGACGCAACCGGATATTTGACGTTTTTCTGACGTTTTCCCGCAAATCCACAAATATCTTGATAATCCCTTGTTGTTTTTCTACCAAATTTTCAGGGTAGGTTTACACCCCCCTGACACACCCGCACACCAATATTTTTGGGCTCCCTTAACGGGAACACCCTTAAATCTTGTGGGTAAAAACACTCACCCTTTTCGAAACAAAATCCACTCAAATCTCGGCATCCCTTAACGGAATCGGACCAAACTTGAACACCACCTCAGCAACCACTATGTGTGTCCGCCCACCAAATATCTTCGTAATCGCACTAGAATGACCGCTGTAATTTCGATTTTTAACGGAGCTAACTTAGAACACGTCCGTCATCCATTCATGCGCGTCACTAATTCAATTAGAATTTTCTATTTTAATTAGACAGTCGGATTCCCCCCGGTCCGTGCCAGTTCTGAGCTGATCGTCAAATAGCGGCCGAAGAGGACACCGACGAACCGAAATTCATCGGGCCTCGCAGCAAAGCGGTTCCGCAGGAGGCCAAGGCGCGGGACCGAGCTGGGATCAGGCCGAAACCGTCACCTCGCCCAGGCCCGGCTCGTCAACCAGTTCCTGCTTCCTCGCCAAGCCCGACACGCCCCGATCCTCAGAGCCAATCCTTATCCCGAAGTTACGGATCCAATTTGCCGACTTCCCTTACCTACATTATTCTATCGACTAGAGGCTGGCTCTTCACCTTGGAGACCTGCTGCGGATATGGGTACGAACTGGCGCGACGCCTCCACGTGGCCCTCTCCCGGATTTTCACTCCACCTTTTCCAAAATGATTGTATAGTTGACTTTAGCACGTCGAATTGCTTCAGGCGATTTTCAGGTATCTTTGTAAAGTCTGTGTCGGGAATGAGGTTTAAGGAATGACCTACCAGAAAATGTCCAGGAGTTAGGGCTGATAAGTCATAAACATCATTAGTGAGGGGCATTAAAGGACGTGAGTTCAGAATAGCCTCTATTTGGGTAAAAATAGTTTGCAAATCTTCGAAAGTAAGAACTAACTTACCCACCATTCTTACGGCATGATATTTAGCCCTTTTTACTGCTGCCTCCCATAAACCTCCACGGTGGGGTGAATGAGGCGGAATGAATTTCCATTCAATTTCATTTTCAAGAAAAAGTTTGTGACAACACGATCTTGGAATAAAAGTTCTAAATTTTATACATTTTCTTTAGCTCATTGCTAGCTCCTACAAAGTTTTTTCCATTGTCACTATAAATTTCTTACAAATACCTCGGCGTGAAATAAAGCGCTTGAAACATTTTAGAAATGACTCTGTGCTTAAATCGCTAACCACTTCTAAATGTACGGCCTTGGTCGTAAAACATAAATACACACATAAATAAGCTTTAATAATGGTTCTATTTCGCAATTTACTATTCTTAATTTGAAATGGACCGGCAAAATCTACCCCTACTATCATAAAGGGTCTATTTTCAAGAACTCTGTCACTGGGCAAACTAGCCATTTTCTTAACCATGACTTTAGGGTTGACTCGAAAACATACAATGCATTTTCGTAACACGCTTCGTACGGCATTTCTACCGTTCAAAATCCAATAATGTTGACGTAATGTTGCCAATAATGTCTGACAACCGGCATGTAACTGTTTATAATGCTCACTTGAATTAATTAAAGTCGTTAAAGGATGCTTTGAGCCCAAAATTATTGGATGCTTATTTTCAAAATTTAAATTTGCCTTATTAATTCGTCCTCCCACTCGCAATAAACCATGCTCATCAAGGAACGGATCTAAATTTTTCAATTTAGAATTATTAGCTAATAATTTAGAATTTTGTATAGACAACACATCAGCAGGAAATGATTGCATTTGAGCAACCTTGCATAAAGCTATTCGAGTTAATTGAATTTCCTGTACTGTTAATTCTCCGACAAGTCTATTTGATTTCTTGCAATTGTTACGAAATCTAAGACATATCGCACAAATACGGATAAGCTTGTGAATGTTAGAGTATCTCTGGAAAACCTGGTATCAGACATTACTACATTTAGCGATTGCAAGGAACGACGCTCTAAATCAATTTTATCAAGCTTTACTTGAAGATTAGGCCAATTAGAAGATGGACTAAGTAACCATTTTGGTCCATGCCACCATAAGTCATATGCCAAAAGATCATTTGCATTAATACCTCTAGACGCCACATCAGCAGGGTTTGATTCAGTTGGTACATGTCGCCACACTGCATCATGTGTTAGCTTTTGTACTTCACATACTTGATTAGCTACAAATACTTGCCAAGTATTTGGAGAAGAGTCTAGCCATGATAAGACTATAGTGCTGTCTGACCACAAGAATAAATTTTTGCATGAAAATCTTACGGACTCTTTCACCATCATATAAAGCTGAGATAGTAAAACAGCTGCACACAACTCCAGACGAGGCAATGAAATGGTTTTCAAAGGAGCCACACGAGTTTTGGATGTAAATAAAGAACAACAATGATTACCTAAAGCATCGGATGATTTTACATATATACAAGCAGCATAAGTTAATTGGGATGCATCGGAAAAACCATGCAACTCAATATGAATTGGGTTATCAAGCAAAACATGACGTGGAATTTTTATATTTTCCAAAGTTAATAATTGAGCAGCAAATCCGTCAGCAAGTCCGCCAGACAGTGACCTTATCTTCAGGCAATGGATCATCCCATTGTAGCTTAAGTTCCCATAATTTTTGCATAAGAATCTTAGCCCTAATGGTAACAGGCGCCAGTAATCCAAGGGGATCAAACAATTTAGAAATCAAGAAAATACTGACCGTTTGGTGGGCACACCTGTAGGAAACTCTAGCTGTGACACGGAGAATGCTAAGATGTCGTTCTGAGAGTGCCTGTCCAGGCCAAGGGCTCTATGAATTTCGCTATCACGTATTGAATAGGTAGAATTAAGATGACATTCATCTGAATGTGAAACTATTGAGTTAGAATTGGAAGCCCATTTCCTTAACTTAAACCCATACTTCTCAAATAAGTTAGTTAGTTCATGCTTTATGTGCAGAGCCTGGTCAATACTGTCCGTACCAGTAACCAGATCATCTACATAAAAATCATGCATGATAATTTCATACAATTCAGGATATTTTTGACGATTCTCCAGCCCTATTTGCTGCAAAGAACGAATCGCCTGAAAAGCCGCACAACTAGTACCATATGTGACGGTGATTAACTGAAAATGATGAAGAACTGAATCAGCAGAACTGCGCCAGACAATACGTTGCAAATTTCTTTGTGCAGGATTGACATACACCATGCGGTACATTTTCTCAACATCACCAATAATAATTATAGAATGACAACGAAAACGTAATAAAATATTGTCACGACTAGCGTGACGTGTTGAATTTAATTCAACTTATTTGCCTGGGATCTCGTTTCAGCGTGAAAATAAAACACAGTTAACTCTACCATCAAGTTCTATTAAATAAGTACTTTAACCTAACAACTCCTAACTTACTAACTAATAAAATAACAGGTTTCTCAACCCAACGAAAACGTTACTAACTCCCAATAAAATCATAATAAACCAGGCGTAAATCAATACACAACATAGTAGTACAATAAACATACTTACATCTCTATAGAAGACAGAATCTTGGAGAGAGGCTGGTCACTTGGAGCGCGTTCACGATTAACTTTACTTGACCGTTACGGACATGTCTAATTGACATTTGCGGTTCGGTCACTAACGTGGTGCACAGCAAAACTGGACTGACTGGAAAGAACTGGGCTGAACCCCTCTCTAGGGTACAACCTCCTTTTTATAGCATTCCAGACACTGGTTCCACCAATCAAAATTCCCAGACCTGGCCTCGTCTAGCCGACAACTCGTGACGACTTTTCGACCCTCGGTACTTGGAAAACATTCTACATTATTTCGCAATTCAGCAAATGCATCATAATTGCAGTTGCACTCTGACCGCATTCCACAATTTTAATGTTTCCGCTCAAGTAATAAATTTGATTTATTATCCTTAGTGACATTTGCCCCTCCTCCATGAAACTGGTCCTCCAGTTTAAACCAAGAGAGGTAATTCCTACATTTGACAATTCTAATTTTTAATCTAAGTTATCGCTAGCCTTATATTATAATATTATTAGAAAAATGGAGTAAGCGAAAATTTTGACTTTAATTTTAATTTTTTTATCATATATTTTCTAAAAAGCTTTTATTCTACATTTTCCGTCATCGCTTCGTCGTACCTAAAAATTATAGTAATCCTAATCATTAAAGTAACCCTTAAATTAACATAACACATTAGAAACCTTGGGTAGCCCTTAAATATGCATCATTTAACTCTAATATAAGTATCTCTGATGTTGCGACTTATATTGCGTCATTGTTCGCACAAAAATGTTTGTCACAATCATACATTGCCCTGTCTATGACTTAACACATCGTCTTCCTCTGGTCACCAAATATTCCAGTAGCTGAAGCCTAGCAATGTCCTTCTCATAGTCCTTCCTGCTTAGGTTTTATTTTCATCATGTGGTTGACTCTGGTGATACGGTTAAATGTCATCTTCAATGGTCGTCCAATACTGGCTTTGCACAGCGCCACTTAGTACATTGGCTTCTTATGGCTCCCTCAAGCGGTTTTTACATGTAATGAAAATAAGAACAAAGGTTAATATGCGTTACTTAAGGCTTAATAATAACATATAATAATATATAATATTACACGCATATTTCTTTTATATCTCAATCAAATTAATAACCTTCAACCGAGTGAATTTTATTCACTGGTATACCTCAAACCGATTGCAATAACTTCTGCATATGTTTAACTAATGTCCCAATTTCCATATCAACTAAGTTGTTCTAAAAACTGGAACATATTGAACGTTCTAACTTCATTTCAAATCCGTGCGGAGAAATATTTTATTTATCCAAAAACAAAAAATAAATTGACGATAACGTTTGATTGCTTCTTCCCTAGATTATCTGTAAACAAAAATATGAAAGTAAATTATCAAAACGTAAACACAAAACAAAATTTACGGTTGTCTAACGACCATATGGTTTGAAATGCACTCTACCTAAGTAGTGTAAACAACCTATACTCGGTTTATTTTGTCCTGGCAGCGGTTTTGAGGTAGGTCAGGGTAACGCTTGTGTCATCATTATCATATTAATAACAGTGACGTACTTGACGCCTTTAAAAAGTATTACGCCTGTATTAACTTTACCCATCTTACCTTTAATTAAACAAGAAAAATGGTTAAACATCATTTATTTTCTTTGTGCTACAATAGTCATTAATATATAGATAAAATTTAAATATACAATATATAATATAGATATAATACATTGAACAGTAACTGTTTCACTTGTCTTGTTCGGTTTGGGTCTCTCCGAGTTTCGCCTGATCAGTGTTCAACTGGTCTTCATTTCTTTCCTCACGTATAGGCCCTTGATATGGTGCCGTACCACGTACACGTGTATGATTTGTTCGTCTTCGAAAAGGCGTGGCAGTCACCTGCCAAGTCCAATTTGTCATGTTTGCTGTATTTGGTGGTGGCTCAACGGGGTTCCAATTCGGTCGCAAAGTCACCCTCGGCACTTCAATTAATGTAGGTTCACTTCTTGATGGCACCCTAAATGGATGTCCCATCATTCTTGGTTGCAAATGGGGTCGGGGAGGTTGATGTAGTTCACGCCGCCTGAATTGTGAACTCCTTCTGTACGCACAAACATTGCATGCGCAACCATCCACAAACAGATTTTCCCAAATTTCCCAAAATTGTCTTGGTTGATAGAATGGCACCCTCGGAGGTGCGCAGATTGCACAACCACAACTTTCCGTAGGGTTTCTTCCTTGTCTCATCATTAAATCAATATGAATCATCTGGTATTCCATGTGAATTATTTGGGTCCAAAGTGCTAGTAACGCCTTTGTGATTCCCAAATACACTATTCCTGGTCGCTGTATTTCTTGATGTAATTCCCATAAATGGTATAAAGCCATGTCATATAAATGTAATTTGACATTTATGTCCGAAACACATCGGGCATAATATAGAAACATCACAATCCACTCCATTTTTTTATAAACTCTCGATCGGTATTTTTTCAAGGAAACGCACTCGCGGTACTATCACGGTACTTCGCTAACTAAAATGCAAATCACAGCGATGAAATTATTTATATTCTCTTAATTTCATGTCAGCACTTTTACGGGACGCGTGCGGTCGCATATTATTCATTTGATGCATTTGTTTCGACCGAATACATTATGCTGGTATTCAAAAATATCCAACACTAAAATAAAACGAAAACTCGTTACTTTAATCTGTCTATCCCCCCATTATCACATACCCCTGACATTTATATTTATTCTAGTATTTACTTGTTCGGCACCTATGGCATTTCCCGATATATTTAACGTCCCTCGTATTTTTTTTTAAGTATGCCATTTTAATTATATCATTTTTTCCATTGTAGTCAAATAACTTGAAACACGCGCGCTTAGATAATCATTTTACACACTTTTGGTGTAACTGCGGAAAATTAGACTAATATCCGTTCGTGAATTTTTCAATTGGCCATTAAATTCAGACTCGGATAAGAGAATAAAAATCCCTGAGCTCAGTAACTTCCAAATTTAGGTACAACTCGGTATGTGAAGTTTGTACCCAACAAACGTAATATTTTCATTTCAACAAAATTATTACTTTGTATACTAAGTGTTACAATCTTTATGTCAGTTAGGGATAGACGGTGCCTTATTATCGTTTATTTATTTTACTTATACAGCATTGCATTCACAGCAGTTTTGTTATTTTATGGACGAAACGGTCCTTTACTTTTGCCTTTGCAGTCATACTTCTTTTAACTCCATTTGAGTGTAGGGGCTCGTGTTTTTTTCTCCTCGTCTTTAGTGTTTACATCATGAACCGTAAGTAAATTTGTTGGCTTTGTTATTTACATTATAAAGTAATCCAATTTGTTGTTCTTTTTCCCTTTTTTTCAAAACTAAAGATCCACAATCTTTGCCCCCAAATGATAACCAAACTGGGTCTGGAAGGGCTTGTCGTCTCAAGCACTTCCGGAGACTCCTAACTATGCGCCGCACTGGTGAAGGGCTTGCCGACCTTTGGTCCGACAACGACAGGGACATTGGTGCCAGGTCCGCTTCGCCGTCCACTGAGCGCAACCAGGGTGTCACACATCCACCACCCTCATCGAACACCTCCCCGTGGGGGTCACCTATGCCAACGAGGCCATCGACGCCCCCGGTCCGAAAAGAGCGGCTCCTGAATGGGGTCGCTACCCCAACAATGGAAAACAATATTGAGGAGACAACCTCCAGCAATTCTCCAACTTGGTGGTCTGGCGACCAAGTAACCATAAATGGTACTGGTCACCGCATTTATTTCCACCACCACCATTATTGAATTTTCTATAATGTGTTTTTGTAACTGTCTACACTGACAATAAAACTTTTGGTGCTTAATTTTATTATCTTTTTTTTTATGTATCTATTCTTTACTTATTTTAACCTGATAGAGGTATACATTCTGGGGTCCATGGATCATAATAGGGTAATATCCTGCTTACGTGAACAACCTCTCTCTTTGCTTTGTCTGATCTGCCTTTTTGTATCTCGTAGTCCACGTCCGACATTTTTCGTCTTATATAATAAGGTCCGAACCATCTAAGCAGCAATTTTTCACTTTTTCCAACTTTCCTTACTGGGGTGAAAACTTTCACTTGGTCACCCTCATTAAATTCCACATGTCTATGTTTACAATCGTAACGCAGTTTGTCTATATCCTGTCGTTTTTTTATATTTTCAGCAGCAAAATTACATATTGCCAGACTAGTTTCCCTAATTTGATTGCTATCAAGAGATTCAGCATGCGGCATAATGTTTGCTTCAGTTGGTAAAACAGGTTCTCGTCCATATACTAGCATAAAGGGTGAGAATTGCGTGCTGTCTTGTTTCGCTGAATTATAGGCAAAAGTTACATGTGGTAAGTATTGGTCCCAATTTGACTGATTTGTGTTGGTATACATTGCCAACATATTTGCAAGAGTCTTATTAAATCGCTCCGTAAGACCATTTGTTGCTGGGTGATATGCCGTTGTAAATTGACTTGTAGTGCCCATTTCTTTCATTAGTTTTGTTACCAATTCTGATTGAAACACTTTTCTTCTGTCACTTAATAATTCCTTAGGCGCTCCATGCCTCGTAATTATTTTTTCCAAAATAAATTTTGCTACGGGCCCTGCTTTTCCACTTGGTAACGCCTCAGTTTCTGCCCAACGTGTTGCATAGTCTGTTGCTACCACTATCATGGTTTTACCATTGCTACTTCGGCGAAAAGAACCTAAAAGGTCAATCCCCACCTTTTCAAATGGTGTTCCCACAGGAATTGGGTGTAAAAATCCTATCGGTCTTTGATTTTGCTGACCTTTTCTAGCTTTACAATCTGGACAACCCTTAACAAAATTTTCAACATCTTTTTGCAACCCTTGCCAATAATACCTTTGCTTAATTTTTGATAGCTTTTTTGCTATTCCCAAATGACCACTCAGCGGTTCCGAATGGTGAGAATACAAAATTTCTCCCACTAACTGTTGTGGTATTACTAGTAGCTTATCTCGACCTAAATCATTCGGATTTACTCGGTATAAAATTCCGGATTCAATCCTGAAGTTTTTTGCCTGCTTACGTAAACCAATTGTAGCATTTTCCGGGTTTTTGATTGTCATTATTATTTGGGAAATTTTTTCATCTTTCTTTTGTAACTCCTCAATATTACGAGTATCCAAAACAAATGTTGGTATTTCTTCAACGTCGTGTTTATCCGTATCTGGTTGCAGTACCGGATACCTACTTACACAGTCAGCGTCTTTGTGTGCAATCCCCGATTTATGGCACACCGTGTAATCAAATTCTGACAGTTTTAATGACCATCTGGCTAAACGACCTGTGGTATCTTTTAATGTCTTTAGCCAACATAAAGCATGATGATCAGTTACGATTTTTACAGGTTTACCATAAATAAAGTGTCTTAAGTATGAAAGTGCCCATATAACTGCTAATCCTTCTAATTCAGTTATAGAATAATTTTTCTCTGCTTTGCTAAGACTTCTGCTTGCGTAAGCGATAGGGTGTAACTTATTTCCTGTGTCTTCCTGCAATAATATAGCTCCTATTCCATCTTTACATGCATCTACTCTTAATTCACACCCTTTGTTTAGCTGAAAATGTGCCAACACTGGTTCACTAATTAATTTCTGTTTTAGTGTTTCAAACGCTTTGTCATGTATGTCCTGCCAATCAAATTTATTCTGTTTCTTTGTCAGATCATGTAAGGGGCGTGCAATTTTTGCAAAATTTTCTATAAACTTCCGGTAATAGTTACAAAGTCCTAAAAAGCTTTGTACACCTTTTACATTTTTTGGCCTTGGAAAATTTTCAATTGAAACTAATTTTGATTTATCAGGAAAAATTCCATCTGTCGAAATTGTATAACCAAGAATATTAATTTTTTCTTTTAGATATTCACATTTTTTAGGTTTTAACGTTAGGCCTGCACTTCGAAGTTTATTGAAAACTTTACGTAATTTTTCCAAATGTTCATCTATTGTTTCAGAAAAAATTATAATGTCGTCCATGTAAATTAAAACTTCTTTCCATTTTAAATCTCTAAACACTACATCCCCTAATTGTTAGAATGTTGCCGGGGCATTGCACAACCCAAAAGGCATTACATTAAATTCCCATAATCCGTGACCTGGCGCTGTAAAGGCAGTAAGTGGCTTACTTTCTTCTTTTACTTTGACTTGCCAATAACCTGAATACATGTCTAACGATGAGAAATACTGGGCGTTTCCTAAGTAAGTCAAAATATCCTCAATATTAGATCCTGACCACGAATTTTTTACTGTTACATTGTTTAACTTGCGATAATCAACACAAAATCGCGTCTCTCCAGACTTTTTCTTTACTAGTACGACGGGACTTGCCCAGGGCGAGTTACTTTGCCTTATTATATCGTATTGTTCCATTTCCCTTATTTGCTTATCTATTATCTCTCTTTCTTTTTGTGCTACCCTGTAAGGTTTTTGTTTTATAGGTTTAGCATTTCCTACGTCAATTTCGTGTTCAATTACATCTGTTCTCCCCATATATTTTGGTGTTTTTGAAAAAACGTCACTATACTCCGCAAGTAGCGTTTGCAATTTATTCTGTAATCCTAAGTTTGTTATATTACTTAGATTATGGTCATTCATGGTAATTATTTCGTCCTCATTTTCGGTTTCATTAATACAACAATCTGGAATTTTTGTCATGTCCATTTTAATTGTTTTCTCGAGATTACCAATCGTGGAATTTTTTATTACAAAAATTCTACGATGACCGACATTTTTAAGCTTAATATAAAAATGTCCATTCTGCAAAAACGGTAATCCTACGCAAATAAGACCTCTCGGTCGTAAAAAACTGTCCTTCTCAATAAAACAATATTTCGCTAAGTCAGACGGTCGTAGGTTCAAGTTCAATAGGGGAAATTATATCATTCCCGGGCTTCAACACGTAATCGCTGGCGACGGTAATTTTCAGGGAATTTACTGTTGACTCGTTTGCTATGTTTACGAACAAGTCTTGCTGTGGCTCGCATTCTTCAGTTGAATCATAATCTCCAAAATTTAGGATTAATTTGTCCGAACCATGCTGCAATGTCACTTTATTGTTATTATAGTCAATGACTGACTTTGTCGTCGTCAAAAAGTTATGTCCCAAAATTAGAGCTTTGGACAAATTTTTAACCACTAATGCTTCAACGCGTATCTCTTTATTATTAACTTCAATCGTCACTTGTGAATTTCCAATAGGTGTAAGAGGGTAACTGCCTGCAGTAATTAATTCAACTTCATTTTCCAAAGGATACATGTTATTAATATAATATAAATCAACAATATTTTTACACGCTCCGGTGTCTAGAACGACATTTACATTTTCTTGATTATTTACTTTTAAATGCACATACAATAACCCTCCTTTGACGCCCTATGATGACAGGTGGACAATCTCGTTAGGGCTTCCTATTGACGAAATTGTCCTCTTTCGTTTGGGTTTTGATATACCCGATCATTTTTTTTCTGTTGGCAACGCAAGCAAATCAAAATAATATTTTTTAACATCCTCATTGTCTTGATGTTTTCGTGTATTTAATCGAAACTTTAATTTTCTTAGTGGCTGTTCGCCAGAAAATTCTTTCAAAAAGTCCGTTTTTATAACTGTCCATGTTTTTGCCTGGTTTGCCGGTTCGTTAATATAACCATCAAACCAAGTCTGAGCCGGGCCTTCCAAGAAATTTGCTAAGTAGGAAATTTTGTGGTTTTCCGACCAGCTGTTTGCAATCGCTGCCTTTTCATAGTCTATAGATGGGTTAAATGTAGGTGGGCATGTAAACTTTGGTGTGGCTGGAGTTTTTGGCTCAGCCAAAGCTACCTGTAAAGTCATGTTAGCCATTGCTGCAGTATTGTTATGACGTATCACACTGTTTCTCTCTCGAATTACAGGGGGTGGGCAAAGATTATTACAACCTTGTAATAAATCTGTGGGGCGGGATGAGGTAGGCTCTGGCACTACCACTTCTAAGGGACTTTCTTGCCAGAACTCTTCTGATTCTCGCGGTTTAGGCGGAGTCCTACTCAATGAAGCTCTTGGCTTAAAAAACTGTTCTGGGGATCGTGATCCTGCTTTGGAATCTTTAGTTTTCTGAACTCGGGAAGTCGAAGCTTTGGTTGTTTGAATTCGCGGGGTTTCAATTTGAGCACTTACGACAGTTTTTTCGAAAGGGCTGTTCTCGTCCTCACTACTTGTTAAACTGAAAATAGAAGTTGTTTTGTCAAATTCTGGGGCACCTGCAGATATCGATGCCTGTACAGAAGCAGGGAAACCGACAGTTGAGCTATGATGCGCGGGTTTAAACTCTCTCAACTCTTTTAAGACTTTTTCGGGGTTTTTCCCTTGGGCTAGTGCTTGTTGCAAAACAAATTTTTCTTTGTCTGATACTCTTTGAGCTCTACTGCGAGTTTGTACTCGTGATTTGTCACTTGGTTCACTCATGTAAAATTAATACGAAATGTTTGGCAGTATTTTTAATTATTTCGATTTTTCAAGTTTTTGGACAAAAATTTAAACGATTATTTTAAACCCGCTATTACCCGCTTGAGAAATAATAATTTCTTCTTCTTTTGATAAAGAACCCCCCATTTTAAATAGAACGATTTTTTTTTAAAAAAGATAAAAATTATGTTTTTTCCACCCTGAAACGTAGGCACCTCCACCATATGTCACGACTAGCGTGACTTGTTGAATTTAGTTTAACTTATTTGCCTGGGATCTCGTTTCAGCGTGAAAATAAAACACAGTTAACTCTACCATCAAGTTCTATTAAATAAGTACTTTAACCTAACAACTCCTAACTTACTAACTAATAAAATAACAGGTTTCCTAACCCAACGAAAACGTTACTAACTCCCAATAAAATCATAATAAACCAGGTGTAAATTAATACACAACATAGAAGTACAATAAACATACTCACATCTCTATAGAAGACAGAATCTTGGAGAGACGCTGGTCACTTTGGAGCGCGTTCACGATTAACTTTACTTGAGCGTTACGGACATGTCTAATTTACATTTGCGGTTCGGTCACTAACGTGGTGCACAGCAAAACTGGACTGACTGGAAAGAACTGGACTGAACCCCTCTCTAGGGTACAACCTCCTTTTTATAGCATTCCAGACACTGGTTCCACCCATCAAAACTCCCAACCTGGCCTCGTCTAGCCGACAACTCGTGACGACCTTTCGACCCTCGGTACTTGGAAAACATTCCACATTATTTCGCAATTCAGCAAATGCATCATAATTGCAGTTGCACTCTGACCGCATTCCACAATTTTAATGTTTCCGCTCAAGTAATAAATTTGATTTATTATCCTTCGTGACAGTATAATTGGTTTTTGAATGTTGCGCCTCTACTTTGACTGTCATGTTGTCTATCGCTGTAAGCTGGAAGATTGATTTTTCAGATTTTGGGAGAAGTACTTGTACCAAGGGCATTGGTTTTCCATCTTTCTATCGCCATCTTTGGATTTTTGAGGGGTGGAAGCCAAGATTTTCCAAATCTGTTTTGATTTTCTCCTCAGGTCAATTTTCTAGGATTCCCCTAAGTATTATATGAAGTTGCTTTTCTTCGTCCAGTTGGAAAGTATGAAAAGGATTTTTTTCTTTTTCAAAGAAATTTATAATGAATTTGAAGTCATTTATGGTTGGTGGATGTAGCTTGATTCCTTCTGGCTTATTGACTACGTTTCCATAATTGATTCGGGCGTCTTTCAAGTAGACGGTGACTTTATTAAATATTTCCTTGTTTCTCAAGACTATTGGGAGAATTTTTTCCTTGAGTTTTTCTGGGGTTGGATTTTGCGCGGAGTTATTCACTATGGGAGTACTTACTGATTGACATTTTTGTTTTTGACGCTGAGACACTGAGGCGTTAGTTTCTGGAGAAGCTGTCCTTTTCTTAGTTTTTTGGGAGTTAAGCGGGGGAAAATCTTCTTCCATAGTGTTGTTATCGGTTTCAATTACTTGTTCTGGAACATTATGTAGTTTAATTTGCAATTTTCTAATGGTTGCTTGATGGTGTTTATTGACTTCTTCGAGTTCCTGATACCTAGCTTTGAATTCTTTCAATTCATCTTGTTGGGCTTTCAAGCTGCTCTGGAGTTGTTCGATTACTGCTTGTTGCTCGCTAATGTACTTGGTGTACTTGTGTAGCGTTTTTTCCATTTTTTTCTAGCTTTTCGTCGGCATCGACGTAGTCGACATGATTGGGAGTAATCCCTTTCGGGAGATCCTCGCAGTACTGTAGCTGTCACTGACACTTCTCGCGTGTGAATCACTGAAATCGCTAACGAAACGCACTTGAACACGGTTGACACTGACGACCGTCCGGTTCAACTGCTCGGCGTAAACTGCGAAAATCTGACTGCTGCAACTAGTTTTGTTCGCGTAACCCCTCCTTGTTTAGGCCATTTTCGCCTGTATTGACACCAACGGTCACGAACGGTCGTTTCAGGGTGGAGCTAGCTGAACGACACCGGGACACTTGCGGTGTGTTTTTCCGACGTTTCGTCGTCCAGACCGTCATCGGTGTTCTGTTGCGCTGTAGGGGCCGCTTTTTCACTAGAAATCGATTCCTCGTCGGTTTCTAGGGTTCTGGCTAGGTTTTGCGGCTCCCCCAGGTCGTTGTCTTCGCTGGTTTCTTCGTCCGTCACGGGAATCTGGTCCACCAGGTCGTAGTTCACTACGTTTTCCTCGGGGGCGGCTCGATTTCGTAGATAACGTCTGACACCACTTTTCTGATTTCATCAGGTCCTAGCCATGGTGTAGAGAGTGCACCATGTGCGGGGTTTCTCAAGTTTACCTTTTGTCCGCGGTAAAACTTGATTTTTGGGCGGTCTGGGAAATTCCTTGTTGACGAATTCCAGCTGTTTGGCTCGAATCTTCCGATTTTGGCGTCTTTCGTTGGTGGGCACTTTTCTGGGTGCGTCGGAACTTATTCCACTGAATTTTCCACTCTCCTGGCATCGGTAATTCGTACCCAAGTACGATGGAAGCTGGTGAATGTCCGGTTGCCCGGTTTATTCTATCTTCTGAGTATCCTGATTGCCGTAGTGAGCTGTTTTTCCCATTGGTTTTCCGTTTTTCCAACCAGAAGTATTCAAATCAAATCAAAATTGCTTTATTGTCTTAAAGAATAACATTCCGTTGACAAAGCTTTGTGCAGTAGTACTGTGTACTTGTGACATATACACCTCCGACTCGCATAGTTTAACATTCGCACACGCCTCCAAAACGGAGGCGAATTCGAAAAATCGGAGGCCAATACGAATCAACCTTAATAATTTCTCAGGATGTCTCTCTGGCCTCCTGGAGGCCGTACGCAAAATTTATGTCGGAGGCCATTTTAGCAATACACATATACAGTTATACAATGTAGTTCACGAAAATTCCACCACGTGGCGGAGCGATCTCATACGTTTATACAAACGACACATGTCCTGTGCGGCATCAACTCCGCATGAAATACCGCTAATCCGACTCAAAAAAGCGGCAACACCGCGGCATTACTCACTGAAGGCCAGTTGATCGAGAGCATATACCAAATTTTGTAGTTGCATATAAGAGTGAGGGGGTTGGATGCCAAATGATCGAGAGTACATAACCAATTTGAAGGCCACTTAACTTATATTAATATATACTGGGCGTCCTAACTAGTTTGCTGTCTTATACAGAGTGTCGCACCAATATCGGCTTCATTAATTGAATGTGTGATCTTTTAAAAAGTTATGTCTCAAACTAAAGCTGACTTGGCATACTCATTTAGAATATGTATTTTCTAGAGAGAGGCACTTTTATTCATGTCGGAAGTAGAGATCAACTGGTTGACTTAATTTTTTTAATTCTGTGCTTTTCTGTCTATTATAAGTTTTCGATTTTGATTGATATTGCGCTAACTTGGAAAAGAACCCAAAATTTAAATATTTTCGACCTTCTTTTGAAACAGCAAAATTTCTGGTTATTTTGAACGACATGAATCTCCAAAATTACGTTTAACAGCAAAGAGGGGTTCGAAAAACCGTTTCTCATAAGATGAGATGCACAGATTGATTTTTAATAAAAGTAATTTCTTTATTAATTACAGAATACAGGGTAAGAAATATTGTACTAGACGTTTTTGCATACAAACTAGTTCATTTAATAGCTGGGAACATTTTAGAACTTTAGTTGTGTCATATACAATAATAGGCCTGAATGGTATCTCAAAACACACGTTTAGAGGTTTTTAAAATTTAATTCACAAACTTGCAAGCGTAATGTCTATTTTAATATTACATTTTATGGTGTTGCACCTTAATTCGAACACTTCCACCATTAGAAGAATTGACTAGTAGGAGTGCAGTTTTTGAAAAGTAACTTAGAAGGATAACCAACTTAAACTTATCTAACTAATTAGCTTTTACTATTTTAAAGTCTTAGTTCAAGCTCTCTAAGGGTTGTGAAAAATGTCAGTATTTTGTTGTACGAAAATGTCAGCCAAAAATGTAAAAATTTTCAAATGGACAGAAGTCATGTTTTACATTTTTACGTTCATTTAATTTGACAGTAATTATGTACTAGGTTAAGAGCCAGTAAAATAAAAGTATAGTAGTAAAAGTATACCATTCTTGAATGGATTGCGATAAAACTTTAAGACAATATTGTTTGAATACTATTTAGTAGCTAATATCAAAGAATAGCTATGTAACAAGAACAGACAGTTGAAAAGAGAAAGCGAATTAGAGAGAGATGGACTCTTCCTACCAAAGTTTAATTGACAAGCGACTGATATCGGCTTTGGCCGTTAAATATCAGGAGTTTTATTGGTTGTTCATTCAAGTTGTTGAAAAACGTGGCCGTATCTCAGACCACATCAAATATTTGTTTTGAAACATCGGTTTAAAGTTAATAATAGTTAATAAGGACTAATATCTTCCAATGATTAATAGGCGAACTTAAAACACTTGGACTCAAAAGAATTAAACAATGATTATAAGAAATTAGTTTATATTATATTTGATTCTGATAATTGGATGCCATTTTTATTTCAAAGAAAGAGACAACCGGCAACATGTTTCCTACCAAAGGGAACTCGAGGTCAGCCAAAAACATCACCCCAACATCAAAAGAATTATGTCCCTTCTTGTTAAAATATGTTAGGCTTTTCACATTTTTTTTTGCATGTAATTTGTATTAGCGCCATCCGATGCAACAACAAATTACAATAAGCTACAGATAAAAACATTTTAAGACAAGTTAATATACAGTGTGCTGCACCTGAAGTCCCGCGGATGCATACGGATTTATGTCTTGCCGAATTGAAAAAAATAAGTGTCGGTTCAAACCGGCTTTCCCAGAAAATTCTGGTATAGAAAAGATTTGCTTTAAAATTGAACACCCTGTATACTAAAGTAATCATTCCTATATGTGGCACTCTGAAGATAAAATGTAAACATTTAATAATACAGTTTTAAATTATTATGTTTTTAAACAAATTGTATGCACTAATTTGCCATAGCTTTTTATCGACCTATGTAGCAGTTTTTTTTATAAAAGGTTCGACAACAAATTTATAACTTTTATTTATTTTGAAGTGTGTTTATCCCTTACATAAATATTCCCAATTTGCTAAAAGATGGCATGCGTTTTAAGCAATAGACAACATGCTCTACTAAAAGATGACATGGCCACCTTGCCAATAGCTGACCATCGCAAAGTTACATTGGTACTCAGTTTCTTCCAAACATAGCTAATTCTCTCTCTCTTCACACTGATTTCCGGCTGCCATACTCTAAATAAACTTTGGTCCATATTTATGGCAGGTAGTACATCAGTTTCATTGAGAATAACTTGTTTTTGGACAAACTATACTGATTTAAATTTTCTCAAATATTTTGACCCTTCGACTGGGGGTTTATTTTTAAGTTTCTTAGAATTTTTATAGGTCGTCATCTATTGGTAGTTTTACCTTATTACATTTTGTGAATAGTTTTATTTCTTTATAAGAAAGATTAGTTATATGCTGTATTAAATTTAAATTTAAAGCAGACATTTTATTCTAAATTTTGTTGAACATTTTTTTACCCGAAAAGGATCACAAAAGGCATTTTGACATAGTTTATGATAAATGAAAAAGTTCAAGTCAAATTTCTTGACGTTCACTACTTCTAATTTCTTCTTTGGTTTTCGGATTTGCAAACATGGAAACTTTTAACTTGCACGTTTTTTTCTGAAAAAACGTTGCTCGCTAGATGTGTCATTTATTTAAAAAATCCTTCTTACAAACAATAGAACTATTTAAATAAATGTAATATAAAGCATTTAAAAAAATACAACTTTACCACATCTTTATGATTATAGTTATATGATGGTGTTTTTAGGCATAATGCCTGATATTAGACAGTTATTGGTAAGGTTACGTTTTTAAACTTTTTCTTCATATTGGCACATGAATATATGTATTAGACTCAGCAAATAGTTTTTGTCTACAAGCATCAAATAATAAAGCATTTTTTTACTTTGTTATAAAAATTACATTTGTGTCAAGTTGATTTTTTTGTAACAAATCAGTTGACAGACTGAAAATACGAAAGTTTTAGTTTATAGACTGAACAAATTTTAGGCAAGGCTTTTTGACGCTAAAATTTGTTACTTGGTCGTCAAACAAAAATGACAGGCCTTTTTAATCTATAAGCATTATAAGTTAGAACGTTCTTTAATTTGCCACCCTAAAAACTATAATTTGTTTCCCCCAAAAAACTAGAATTTAAAGTTTTAAACAAACAATAGGAAAATTTCCTTTTTCACGACCTATTGAAAAATTGAGGTCACTGAAAAATGACCCAACTCAATAAACATTGTTAATCTAAGGAATTAATCACGTTTATAAAATAATAACAATATTGATTGTAAATACTCAACGACTCGTATTATAATTAAAATGAGATGCAAGTCAAAGTGAACATAATAAATTAATAAACGATTTATAATTATATTGCAATGTTTATTTTATCAATTTGCTTGAGTTAATGAAGTATTAAAAACGAAACAAAAATATTGATGTCATTATATTCAGTTATTGTCAGACATGTGTCTAATACTAGAATGAATAACGCAGAAACTATACGATCAGTATATAATATAGAACACCACAAACTGTCTAATGTGGCTCCTATAGCGATCGAAAAAGAACGAAAATACGGCTGGACTGAATATTAAAATAAGTTTCCTGTTCCAAAAAATCTATTTTTAGCTGTCAAGGCCAAATCAGTGGGCGAACCAGACAGATAAAATTGGCAACTGTGTCGGTGACCCCTGCGTCGGTTCCACATGGCGCTGTATATTGCGCGGAGGCCAGTAAACCGCCGCATCGTGGAGGCCGGTTACATTTAAACCCATACCGTATATACAACTTTTTTCCTTATAGTTTTCCTTACCCCTCTGCTGTGCCCATGAAAGACCTTGAATTATGAAGCGTAATCATGCAAAATACACTCCTGTAACTATGGCGGTTATAGTGGAGGCTTGGGCGCCTGTGTTATGTATGGAGGCGACTAAGATAGAAATGCATGTATATATATATACAGTGTGTCCCGCTTTTCATGAGTACAGCTTGATATCTCAGTTAATAATGATGCGATTTTCTTTAAATTATGGTGGTGATTGTATGTCAGAAAAATTAAGTATTTGGCATAATAAACATTTTTATTTACCATTGGCGTGCTGGTGCTGTGTTGGGGGGGGGGGGGTAAAGGGTGATTCTAAATCTGGTAGAAAAAGTTAACTAAAATTGACTCTATATTTTTTTATAGAGTCAATTTCTATATATTTTTTATATTTTTTTTGACGAATATATTTTTCCAAAAAATCAACCCCTTTTTACCCCCACCCAACACAGCACGCCAATGGTAAATAAAAATGTTTATTATGCCAAACACTTCATTTCTCTGCAGACGTGATGTATGTCATGACATGCAAGCACCACCATAATTTAAAATAAATGGCATTATTATTAACTTAGATATCAGGGTATACTCATGAAAAGCGGGACATATTAACTTTCTAAACCACTAGCTTTAGAAAGATAATATTTAGCACTTCTAAACTATGAAGAAAATCAATCAAAAATAAGATGACGTGACATGAAATACCTGATGTAAATATTTTGATGTTATGTTTGCGTTTTTATTTGTCACATTCAAAACACTTAGAGCAGGCATTTCGTTGCTTCGTTATCTTAGTTTTGTTTTATTTTACTCTTAACTACATAAACCAAGCTAATACTTACGTAGTGGACTTTGAACACTATCATTGTTAACGTTATGACTATGAGCAATGGTGATATATGAATTGCTCTCATCAGCAGTATTAATTTCAGTTAAGATGGTTGATTCAAGTTGCCTCTCAAAATGTTTAACATTTCTACCACTGTCCAAATTTTTCATCGGTTTTAAACCCGTTAAAGCACTTTTCTTCTTGATTGCTACTTCAGACTTTTCTGATGATGATGTTGAATCTGAATAGCGCCGCTTTTTTCCCATTCGATCAATTGCAAACTGTTTTTTATTTTGAGACATGCCAGTGTCAGATGAATCAGAATTCCTGTCATCTGAATTCGAATTTTCTGGAAAACGGCCAGATATAGGCAATTTGGTGGATGCTTCCTTGCGCACAATAGCACTTGTAGCGCTTTTCTCGCGGTTTTCTTCGGTTACGTTGCCTCGGGCGCCACCTTCGTTATTTATAGTGGCTGAAGGTCCACTTTGCGGTACCTGGGTAGCCTTTAGACAGCTGGAGAAAAGTTCCAAAGGGTTCGGGAAGAAAACAAAATTAAAACAACTGTTTTCACTAATTGCACTGTATTACGGCTCTCATTACTTACAGTAAATACTCACGGTAACGAATACCCAATGAAACGGAAATTACCTTATACGGTGGTACGGGGAAAGCGTGTAACGATAATGAAAACTACCTACGGACCCTTCACTACTGATAAGCCTGACTACGGTAGATTAAGACTGACTGTGACACGGTGAAAGAACGGCGGTACGGTACGGTTATGTAAAACTGACTATTCAGCGCCGATATTCGTTCCAAAACCCAATGAGGCCCAATTACGTGACCAGCGGTGTTCCCGTCACTCGACCTAACCTCTAGGTGCCTCTCCCCGATTCCCCGGGGTTCGACAAATAGAGCCTCCGTTGCACACTGTTTCCCCAAGCATGCAACAGAGGTTTGAAGTCTCGTGACGTTGCCAGTCACACAGCCGCTAATCCCTCCAGTATCCCCAAACCCGCTTACTGCTCCGTTTCCCCGGAGCTAAGCAAACGAGTCACAGGTTTCACCGTTCCCGCTTGCTACACCGTTTCCCCGGTGTTCAACAAACAGGAACAGGACCAGAAGGATTACCTGACTGTTTCACAAACAAAGTAACTGAAGCCGGCGCCGTTTCACCAGAAATACCCTCTAACGGAAAACCCCGGAAAAATATAGCAAATGCCCCAAATGAAAATCCCCGGACAAATTTAGTGAATGCCCCAAATGAAAAATCCCCGGACAAATATAGCAAATGCCCCAAATGAAAATCCCCGGAGAAATACTGAAAATTCCCCAAACGGAAACCCCGGGAAAATACTGAAAATGCCCCAATTTACAGTCTATTAAAATATCTACAGTTAACGGTACGGGTTTTAAACAGCAAACAGAACAAATACCGGACGGTCGGTATGTGTCTATTTTTTTACTTACAAATTCGCGGAGATAAGAGATAACGGTCGGCACGGATCGGCTTAGCTGGCTGGTTTCGATCTTTTGATGATCGAAGAATCCCCATTTTCCGGCTCGGGGCCTTCTTTTATACACAAAACCCACGGTGGGGGCTGTTAGTGGCGGTACCCACTCTCAGCGCCCACCGAACCATTTCGAACGGCCCCGGACGGTCCCGATAGAATCGACGCCACGACGGCCGCGGTCTAGCACCCAGCAGTGAAGGTCACGCGTATTTTAACTAAATCAGCGAAAAATTAGTAACTTCGTTACACACTTTTTACTGACGCTACTGAATCGGAATTTTCAGTGTTTAGTATATCCTCCACAGTTTTGTCTGCTTTCTCAAAGGAAGCTAAAAATAGACATTTGTAATTATAATTATTTCTTATAGTGAAATATACAGGGTGTTCCACGATAAATGCGTTATATTTCAGAGCTCGATAATGCATAAAAAAATAACCGAAGTTTGCTATATAAACTACGGTCCAAAAACACTTTTTTATTTCAACACATGCTGTCTTGATGACAGCTTCAACAAAGTTTTGTTTCAATACAGGGTGTCCCACCGGGCTCTAAATCTAAAACATTTACAGTGTTCTAGCACTTCCGGTTTTATATCGGAAGTAGGCACCAACTAGCTTATTTTAAATGGAACACCCTGTAAATTATTATATTTTTGGATTATCCTAACGATTTCAAGTATTTGTCATGCATCATTCATAACGTACGTGAAAAATATAACTTATCCAATTACGTAGGGCTTAATGTCAACATATAGTCCAAAATTGAGCTATTTCAAAAACTGTAAAAACTATAAGAAAAAAATTTAAAAGTTTAATACCCTGTATATTATTGTGAAAAACTCTGCATAACAGAAACATAATTAAATGGCATGTTTTTAATATGCATAGTGAATATGCAGGTATAAAAATTTCAAATATTTCCGAAATTGCTCATTTGACATCAAGGCTAAGAAAAAATATTGCAAAGAAATGCTTTCAACAAAAAAAAAACACAGATGGGGCTATAATACTTAATATAAAAACTAATTAATAGTATTGTACAGGGTACTCCAAATGTTTCGAAACGGTCTACCTTTTTCCGCAAGGTAAAAGCTACAAATATGGAATTTTGGAATATCACGTAAGGTTAAAAAATCTATCTCTAGATAGTCGTTTCGAATTTTTAGGACCTAGAACTTCGGACCAGCGACATTTACCACATTTTTTTTAATGGATCGATTATGATTTTAATCAATTTTCACGTTCTACCAAAATTCCGATAATCAGCAATTAAGGATGAACGAAGTTTTATCCAGCCAGTTTCGAGAAATCTGAGTTTAAACTTTGAGCAGAGAACAACAGGTTTCATTGTTGACTAAAAAAACCTGTTAATATCAAATAAGAAGGTGAATTAGGAATGAGTTTTTGGAATTTCAAAATAGGTTGATTTCGTGTCAAAGATTTATAATGTGTCAAGCGCATTGCAAGTTGAATAGAAAATAGTTCAATTAAATAAAAGAGAACGAGTAACATTACTCGTGTTAGTCAGATATAATGACAGCAGACGTTCACATCTCCAAACACGAGAAATATTCCATAATACAGCGTCTCTACTAAACTCCGTGTTGTTTTCGACGCTAGCGCAAAGGGTACCGCGGGTTTAAGCTTGAATGATACACTGTTTGCTGGACCTAAACTGCATCAAAACTTGTCCTCTATTTTGTTAAGATTACGAATATACCCATACGTATTTGTTTGCGACATTAAACAGATGTACTGCCAAATACTGATCAAGCCAGAATATAGAAAATATCAACGTTTTCTTTGGCGTTTTTCGACCGATCAAGGAATACTCTGTCAAGGAATACCATTTAAATTGGGTCACTTTTGGAGAATCTTCTGCGCCTTATTTAGCCTTAAGAACCCTGAAAGAATTAGCCTCTTTTGAGCGAAATAATCATCCTCTAGCGGCCAAGGTTTTAGACGGATGACAGTGAAAGACATTCTTAAATTACAACAAGAGCTGATCTCTTTGCTTGAAAAGGGAGGTTTTGAATTGAGAAAATGGGCCAGCAACTGCTCCGAATTATTATCTGCGGTAAAAGCTATTGATCCACAGATGCCATTGACTTTTGATAGTGATGGTCCTAATTTTGTAAAGATTTTAGGTCTCCAATGGCATCCACAAAATGACATATTTTCATATTGTTATACTCCAATCAACGTACCCTGTACAAAACGGAACATATTGTCTCAAATTGCTAGAATATTTGATCCGGTTGGGTTTTTGTCTCCAATGATTTTCCTTGCTAAGCGCATTTTGCAACTTTTATGGTTGTCCAAATCTGATTGGGATGAAATACCATCTCATGAAATTGTAAAAACTTGGGAAAAAATAACCTCTGAATTGCCTGAAATTTCTAAAATTCGCATTCCTCGTCTTATGTCGTGCTTAGGATCAACTACGCGTGTGGAAGTCCATGGATTTTGCGATGCGAGTTCTTGCGGCTACGGTTGTGCTGTGTATTTCAGGTCAATTTCCAGTAACGGACAAACAGAATGCTCCTTGGTAGCGGCAAGTAGTAGGGGCAAATCTCGTGTATCGCCACTCAAAACAGTTTCATTACCTCGACTCGAACTATGTGAATTACGCTTATTTATTAGACGACTTACTCGAACTACGCTTATTTATTAGACGACTTACTGTTTGTTATATCCTCTTATGAAATTCTGCTCACCATTGATGCAGTATATGCTTGGTCTGATTCACAAGTCACTCTTGCTTGGATTCTTAGTTCACCACACAGTCCACTTAAAATCGTATGTTAAAGAAAGTCTATTTACGACAAGGCATATCCAAAAGTTCAAATCAGAGGATCCTGAAGAAGCATAAATTTCACCATTTTTCATTTAAATTAGTGCAACACTTAAAAGAGGTTGAGCGGCAAATACCTCACATCTTCTACTCACAACTTTATCACATTCTCCGTAAATAATAAACAGATTTAAGTAATCTTGGTTGGAATAACGTAACCGCTACGGCATATTTGCAGTTGTCAAAACACTCAAAACTAGTGTTATTAACATGCTCTGCAAGTCTCCAATATCACCGTGTGTCAAAAGCATGACCAACTAGAGTACCAGCTAATCCCAACCATGCAGCCTAATAAAAAAATGTTTATTCTCAAATAAAACGAAATGGGTTGGATTTAGGTATAGGCAAGTAAATTGAAACGTATAGTAATTTTTAATGCTCAAAATGATTCCGTCGTAAAAAATGGGGGGTTTTATTTAAAAAACTTGAGATTTTTTATTTTTTTTAGTGGCAAGTTTATGATTTTTTTTTGACGACCCTGTATACAAATGAGTCATTACGCACCCTCAATTTAATAAAACGATCCTTTATTTACAATAACCCAAAGTTTTATTGCAATATAAAATACGGTTTTGACAGGGTACAAAAAGATGTTGAGCGTTGCAACTGTCACTTTTTTGGAAAAACATCAAATATTTCGAAAACGGCTAGAGATAGTCATAGGGCATTGTACACAAAAGTTGGTCAGAATTTTGTGAGGAATCCAAATATGTAATAATATATAGGGTGTTCTATTTAAAATAAGAAAGTTGTGATCGACTTCCGGTATAAACGGAAGTGCAACCATCTTGAAAATATTTTAGTTAGATTGGGCATGCCCACATCAGTATCCTGCCAAATTTTCAAAACTCTCCTATTTATACTTTTTCCAATACCAATCGATGTCTTTCGTCGTGGGACACCCTGTATATCGGCTCGACTTTAATCGAGCATTTAATACATTATACAAAAAGGTTTTTCCCATGCCAGCCGGGCCGTCAATATAAAACAAATTCTAGAAATCGCGAACATTAGGCATCTATTCTGGTCCTCGTCGTCGCAGTCGTCGTCGTCATCGGACTGACCAAATCGATGAAGACGTTGCGACACTAACCACTCACTAACACCAAACAGTCACAGCAGTTGTAACTACAACTACTGCAACTCCCTCCGCCGCCGTCGCCGCCGCCACTTCCGTCTCCTTCATCACAACCTGTTCCACCACTTGCGGTTCCGTCACTTCCGTTACTTCTACTTGCGGTACCACTGCTACTACAGACTCCATCACTTGTACTGTTGATGTTGTCCCTGCTGCAGCGGCAGCAGCAATTGTTGTTGTTATTGTTGCTACTGGTGTTGTTGTCATCACTGATGTTGACAATTGGGAAACTGCACCGCCACCCCTTCCACCGCACGACGCCCGACACATCAATGACTACCTCGGTATCTGCGTCATTATGTCCGTCATCGTAGGAGATTGCTTCAGGATCGTGCAAACCCAACCTGGCCAAGGTCAAGTTCAAGTTATCGTCATTACTATTTCTTGTCAAGATCGAATCGATCTGTGCAATGGCAAGATGATAGGCATGACCGTATAAGTGGTGGTGGGACGTGGACCCAATACCAAGTCGGCAATGATGTGCGGAAACTTGAATTTGGACCAAAGCGCTAAAACATTGACCACATATGATTGGCCCGCGTCCAAACTGATCAACACTAATAAAGAATAAAATTTACGTAAACGATATGGTACCGCACGAGTCGAAGCCTGTTGCATCGCACGTTCAAATATATCAGTGTTTGCGAAAAGACCGCGACGCACACGCTTCACGATATGTGTCGCAAACGATCGTCTCAAACTGACCACTGTCCGAATCAAATGCACGGGCAGTGCGCAGTTCCACAAATGATCGGCAGCCACGCACATGTTGCAACAGTGTACGCAAACAGTACAATTCATCGTTGTGCGTTGATTTGACGTCCACGGCAACGCCAACCATCTTACGATTATAAACACCTGATTGCCATTGACCGCGCTTTGCGTTCCACGTGTAATTTTCCGGGATTTCCCTGTAAAACAAATCACGTGAAAAAAAAAAAAAAATGGACTTTTTGCAGTTTTTTTATCTGTCCGACTAAAAGGTTAATATTAACCACACTGTAGGTTTTTTTCATTTTTTGTGTCTGGGCTTTTCAACCATGTAGTATTGTCTAACTGAAGACAAAAGGTCACATCAGCAAAACTGTCTGGACTTGAGAAATTAATTAAAGTTTAGACCACCGTTTTGCTGACAAGTTCACCATTTTTATAAAATATCTAAGGAACGGTGCGATAGGTATAGGGAAGTATTAACAATTAATTACTAGCCTTCTTGCGAGGAATTCAAAAATGAGATTAAAAACAGACTTCCATTTGAAAATCAAAAGTTGGTGTTTATTCTGACTGATCTGGCAACACCGCAAAGTTCAAAATATTTTAAATAGAGAGATTGGACCCAACCTAGGCTACACTCGAAATTTCAACAAAAAATATTGAGTTGCTCTCTAGATACTTCTAATTAACCATCACCGTGAATCACCCTATATAGTATATTATTCCTAGAAAAAATAAGTTTCAAAATTGTTGCTGTTCTGGTGGCTGTAACGAGTTGGCAGTAAATAAAGTAAACATGGTATTTTCAAACAATTTTATTCTTAACTTAGAATTTTCCTTAGGAGGGCTACAACTAATTGGTCTGCAAAAAGAAGAAAATAGTTATTATTTAAAAAATATATGCTTTATTGCTGAAAGCTTACTATTGGTAAGTCGAAGGCCACGGCCTCGCCCACCTCCACGGCCTCGCCCACCTCCACGGCCTCCTCGCCCACCTCCACGGCTTCGCCCACCTCCACGGCCTCCTCGCCCACCTCCACGGCCTCGCCCACGCCCACGGTCACGGCCACGGCTCCGGCCTCAACCTCCCCTGCCTGGATTGCCAGCTGCACCTGCAGGGCCGCTAACACCTGCAGGGCCGCTAACTGCAGGGCCACTAGCACCTGCAAGTGCCCCCCTGCACTTGCAGGTGCAGGGGGGCACGCTGGCCTGTTGACCAGGCTCGGGCCGCTGCGGGCGCGGTTCTTCCTCCACCATCGAATCTGCAAAAAAAAAAAAAATACAAATTTTTCCGATTTATTTAAGTTTTGGAGGTGCGATAAATTTGTTGTAAATGTTAATTCTACATACCATCGGACAACAAAAGGTCCTCCTCCTCTTCAGGGATGGATGCCAGACTAAATTCTGGCATCTCACCTCCATTCCCATTATTATTTTCGCTCCTGAAACAATTTGGTAATGTAATTGAAAAGCGGGTAATTTAAACAACCAACAATGTAGTCTAGTCTAGTGATCGACCGATATGAAATTTCGGGCCGATACCGATTATAGCCTACTAGTCTAATTTTACTAAATTAAACGTTGGACAGTTAAAACATATCACTTCAAAATAATTTAACTGAAATTTCTTCGAAAGAAATCGAGCGGTTTCTTTCAACCATATGCCAGCAATTTAGTTAATTAACACGAGATATTATTGGCGCTAGACGAGTACCTATTTAATTACTTACATTTTTTCAGAACACAAACTACCAACACTAAGATCAAAACAGAAATGAAGCCACCCAACACCCAACGAAACCGAGAAAGCCTTAAAACCAACAAAGATAAGAGCCAAAACGAACAATTCTGACCAATTCCCATTGTATAACCATACCATTGTAAAAAAGTTGCCAGATTTTATTAGATTAAATTGCTTTCGCTAGAATAGATAATTCAAAATTGCCACCCTCTGTATCGGCACGTACAGGAAGACCTGCATTCTTGCCTTCATGGAATTACCCAAAACATTTGACATCCACCGATTTACCGCTCCCTATTCTAGGCACGTACACGTCTGTTATATGGCGCCTTTTGATGGCATTTTCAGTTTGAACTTGTTAAACCACATACATTTACAAAATACATTTTGCGATTAGACGCTATACTTGCAAAAAATCTAATTATTCTTAAACATGGCTCTACTATGGGTAATGTAACAATAACTGGAAGTTTCTATCCCAAAAACCAACTATATATGCTTAGTATTCGTATTCATTATATTCGATTTTCAAAGTCCCTACGGCATGCAAGGACAAGTGATTGGTACCAAAATGTACCTACTAATAGTCACTATTATCGGCTAGAAAGACAATGTGGGAGGCGGGACAGTTTGTCCAGAAATCAAGAAAAACCAACAATATATGTTTAGTATTCGTATTCATTATGTACAATTTTCAAAGTCCCTACGGCATGCAAGGACAAGTGATTGGTACCAAAATGTACCTACTAATAGTCACTATTATCGGCCAGAAAGACAATGTGGGAGGCGGGACAGTTTGTCCAGAAATCAAGAAAAACCAACAATATATGTTTAGTATTCGTATTCATTATGTACAATTTTCAAAGTCCCTACGGCATGCAAGGACAAGTGATTGGTACCCAAATGTACCTACTAATAGTCACTATTAAAGGCCAGAAAGACAATGTGGGAGGCGGGACAGTTTGTCCAGAAACCAAGAAAAACCAACAAAATATACGGTTAGTATTCGTATTCATTATGTTCAATTTTCAAGGTACCTACTACAATTTTTCAGAAAGCGCCTATAAGTAAATGTGGCAACGTTGTATTTGCTGTAATTTTCTTTCTTGGAGTATTCGAGTATTTTATATTCGTATTTTTTGTTTACTATTTATCAGTCAGTTGAATGTGCACTTTTAATAGAAATTGAGTTTAAAGGTGGTAACTTAATAAAACATAATTGTATTGCTTTAATGTGTATTGTTTCAGATGATTATAAGTACTATAACATGTAAGTAATTAGAAATATACAAATTTTTGAATGTATTTGCCAATAGAAAAAAATAAATCGCCGCCACTGACCAATCGGGCATCTTCGGCTCCGGCTTGCTGGAATCCGGCTTGCTGCCTTCACACCAGTTATATCCAGTATATGCTGAATACTTGACTACTTTTCCATGTGGATAAAAAAACACAACCTTTATGAATAAATTCACCTAATCCAGGAAGGAGGAACCAATAGAAGGTGCAACATATCAATCGAGTTGAAGAGTGAAATTGTGTGCAATGGGTTTAACTACTTACCTATATTAGAACAGTGGATAAAAAGCAAGTTTTAAGGTCAGTATAGTGATTTTACTTAAATTAACATTCAAATGAAAAGCATTACAGTTTTCATTATCGTTTTATGTTTAACACAATAATCATCATTATACACTTTAGCAAAAACACTTTGAACCTTATGTTTTTATTTTGAACGAGGTTTTGGATTCTAGAAACAATTCTTAACATATTTTATGCAACATACTCCATACTAATATTCAATTGTTTTCAAATAAATGTCAAAAACCCAAGGGGTAAATGACCGAGGTAATTTGGTGTACACACTTGAGGTATTATGAGGCACTTTCCCATTATTACAAAGCATTGTGAGGTATTACAAGACATTAGAGAGTATTTTGAGGCATTGTCTGTATATTTCAAAATGTAGTGTATTAATATAACAAAATTGAATGAAAAATGAACAGAACAGCATAGGCACATGTAATTATTATGTTAAAATCTTTGTTACATGATATTGAGTTGTAACAATATTCATTACAAATTATTATAATAATTTACCAATTTTGCAACATTTAAACTACATTTTTAAGGTCACATGACTGTTTTCAACAGGTGTCAACTGGCTTTTACAGTGTTGCATGCTTAAAATTGTACTATTAACGCCACACAACGTGTATTTTAGAATTTCAGCTATTCAACTGTCTAAATTAAATTTAACAATGGATTAACATTTAAATTACATTTTAAAATCACGTGAGTGTTTTTGACCGATGTCAGTTGGATTTGACAGTGTTGCAAGCTCTAAAATGGCATAATCAAAGTCATGTGTGATGTGTCTCCTGCAATTTCAGCTTTTACAACTGTCTAAAATGGTCTAAATTTAATTTACCAAATTTTTAAATTTTAAACGTCACGTGACTAATTTTGACAGATGTCAACTGGCCTTTACAGTGTTGCAAGAACATGCAGAATTGCATTTACAACGTCACATAACCTGTATTTTGCAATTTAAGTTTTTACAACTGTCTAAATTTAATTTACCATTTTTTAAAGTTTAATGGTGGGTTTAGACAGAAATTTAACATTAGCAAATTTAGTGTTAAAATTAAATTTAGTATTAGTGCATGAGGTATGGTTTATACAGCATTTAACATTAAGATTTTGCGCATGCGCCTAGATCAAATGTAAAAGATTATTACCACGTGACCTAACCTATAAACATTGTTTTGTTTTTATTTGAAATATTAATTATTCCGATTTGGTACCTTACATATTTCAAACAAATGTTACAACGGAATCATAAGAAAGCGTGTATATTGTTGGCAACATTATTGATTATTGTTGCTCTCTTCTTGTCAAGTTTTCAATGAATTGAAGAAAAGTCAGAGTCGAAGAGTCAGAAGATTTAAGGCAAGACCAATTAATAGAAAACAAAGTCGAGATCAGCATGGACATTTTGCATCTCTAGTTAATGATATGCTTAATAAAGAGAGGGATTTTGAACAGTGTTTTAAATATACATGGATGACACCTGACTTGTTCAACTACCTCCTTGAGAAGGTTCAATCGGCCCTACAAAAAGATGTCACAAAAAATCTTTTATCTCCAGCACATAGGCTAACAATGACACTGAAGTATGTATGTATGACCCTGAATAGTCACCAATGTTACATTTTTTTCTGAGTTGGCAAAGCCACAGCTCATTGCATTATTAAAGAAACATGTGCAGTTCTTTGGGAAAAATTGGTGCCACTTGTGCTTTCACAACCAAGTGAATCTGACTGGAACAATATTGCTGAAAGATTTTGGCATAGATGGAATATACCTAATTGTGTAGGACCTATTGATGGAAAACATGTGAACATACAATGCCCAAAATTTTCTGGATCACAATTCTTCAATTACAAGAAGCATTTTAGTATTGTCTTGATGGCAGCATGTGACGTCCAATATCGATTCACTCTAGTGGACATAAGTGGATATGACTCTAACCATGACAGTGTTGTTTTTAAAGAAAGTGGATTTGGACAGAGTTTATTAAATGATCAGTTAAACTTGCCTCCTGCTAAAAATTTACCAAAGTCGCAAATACCTTTGCAACATTTTATGGTTGCTGATCAAGCCTTTCCGTTGCATAGCAGAATAATGCGTCCATATGCAGGTCAGTTTCTTGGTGACAGAAAAAACATATTTAATTATAGACTTTCTCGAGCTAGAAGAACCATAGAAAACACATTTGGAATTCTAGTGCAGAGGTGGAGAATATTAAAAAGTCCTCTCATGACAAATGTTGAAATGTGTGATAAAATTGTCAAAGCTACAGTAGTATTACACAATTTTTTACAAAACAATATGGGTCTTCCTGCAGAACAAAGAAAGTATTGCCCCACTGGTTATACAGATTTCATTGATGAAAATGGCCAGTTGGATTTTGGTTCCTGGAGATCTAAGGCGAACTCTGTAACGAATAGCAAGGAAATTTCTTTGCTATCATAGAAAACCCTTCTCTATCGTAATATATGGTACTCTCTACGTTTCGATTGGCGAAGATCGGCACTCAACGTAGCTATTCGGGTTGTGCAAAATAGAAAGACCAAATCAGGTCTTGCTATGAATTTATCTTTCTTGGAGCTATGAAATTTTGTATTTGTCAATCTTTCTTTTCCTTTGTGTCAATAATAAGGTTGTGTTGGGGACCAATTGATTGTGTTTGCACCCCCCTTTCATTGTTTTTGAGTTTTTAGTAAAAGTGTTAATGCATCTATTAGTTGTTGTTTTTGAGGTGTAAGCTGTTGATGGGTAAGCTGTGAGGTGTAAGCTGATGATGGAATGGTTGTGTTATGGCTATATGAGTTCCATCAACACATCCTAAAGTCCCATCCTACTACCTTCACAAAATGCATAACAATTGGTAGCATGTTTACAAGGAACTGAGAAATATTAATGGTCTAACAAGAAAATAAGAAACTGAGTACAGAACTACAATAAATACAACAACAATAATGGGAACAAAACGGACTATTTTAGAATGCAAACTTTGAAATATATGATTAAATACTGAGAAAGAATCAAAAAACGTAGAATTATTCAAATTATTGTCATTGATACTTGTCATTAACCCTGAATACGAGGAAACAAGTAAAAGCCCTAGATTTATTCCTAGAAATTAGTCAATGTTTTTAGGACCGATAGCTTCCCGTTTTCGGTTGACGGTGTCAGCCAAATGTGATAGAAAATAACTTCTTAGAGAGTACCAACACTTAATAGAAAGAAATTTTCTTTCTTGTCTATTTCTATGCGTTTTCTATTTCCTACATCGTTACGGAGTTTGCCTCCTGATGATTTAGGAACAGGCCTAACATCTATTGCACTTAGTAGAACCAGTAACTGCAAACGAACCTATCAAGAAACAAGAGATGTGTTGGCAGATTATTTTGTTTCAGATGTTGGAAGTGTTCCATGGCAAATGGAAAACGTGTTATAAGGTTCAATTCCTGTTTAAAATTGTATTTATTATGAAAATAAATAAACTTAAACTGTCAGTTGTCTATCAAAATTTTTTTATCAATAAATACATCTACTTTTCACAGTTTCACACATCACTCTCTGCCCAGAGCTTCATAATTTTCTTCCTCATAATCAGTTGTTGTTGGGGTTCCAGTTCTTCTAACATCAGAGCTATGGTAAGCCCAAACGAATAATTAGTATTTTCCAACGAGCTGGTTTAGTTTTTCGAAAGCATTGTCAATGCTTTTGCTAAGCATTGCACTAGGTTGTGCTGTACAATCTTTTTTTTTCAATTTTAATTTTTGTGGTATATCTTGGTTCAGTTCTTGCAGTTTTCGTTTTATGGTCAATGTACTGCTTGAGATATTTTTTTTTGTAGAATTGTTTTCAACTTGTTCGTTGTCGCTTAAGAATATAGGGTCTTGTGCTTCCTTTGGTGACTCTGGCAACAAGATTTCCTGGAATATATCCCAATGTGCCGAACAACTACTGCTTTCTGCAGGTGATGTTAAGGAGCTGCTGGCAAAAGCTTTAGTCTTAATGTTTCCCTCAGTCCTGTAAAAATTCAAAGAAAGTGAGTAAATAATAGTTTTGTCACAGTATTGTTTTTAACTTACTTTCTTGGTTTTACTATATTGTCTACAAACAATAATAATTCAAAAAGTGGCCATTTGTTTGATACATCAGCACCACTTCCTGATGGGACACACTGTCATTCCCTTTTTTCTAGCGAAACGTTGCCTTAGAGCTAACCATCTAGATTGGCAAGCATCTATTCAGAATCCCATTATTTCGCTTATGGATGTCCAGGCGTTTTCCTTAATGTTTTTGTTCTTATCAGTAGACATTCGTGAATCCCACAAGCAGCTGAATTGTCTCACTAATTCAATCAATTCAATATCATTGAATCTTTTGTCATCCATTATTATAAACTTTTACAAATTCAAAAACAGTGAACCCTGACCCGAACACATCAACCAAAATGTATTTTTTTAGGGTTATGTTGTTAAAATGACAGTAAAATTGTCAAATAAACGTCTAATGTGCGCACGTCATTGAAGTAAAAAGTTGTGTTCCTGACATTTTGCACATGTTTTGCCAGTGGCAGGACACCTAGCATTTCTAAAATGTTTGTAACCACAGTACTTACAATCTATTTTGTTTAAATCAGGACTGGAATTCAATGACTGGCGCCTTACTGCATCCACAAGCACAGGTTCTTGCAACACTTTAGCCTGAGATCTACTTATTTCAGTAGCACGGCAAAACTCTACAGCCTTGTTTAAAGTAAGCTTTGACTCCCGCAAGAGCCTCTCTTGAGTACCTTTATCTTTTATCCCCATAACAATGCGATCTCTGATCATGTCATCAGTGTCTTTATACAAAGTAGACTTAATAGCCTTCCTAAGCTCAGTCAAGAAACTATCAAAAGGTTGTCCTTCTTGCTGCACAATACTGTTGAATTTGTACCTTTCAAAAATAACATTGGCTGTTGGAGCACAATAATCATTGAACCTTTTTTTAATGGCTTCTAGTGATTTTGCTTCTTCCTCAGAATAAGGAAAAGTATTATGCAGTTCCAATCCATCGTCTCCTACGAAATTCAGGAACACTGCAATCTGTGTTTCTTCCGGTTTTGATTTCAATCCTGAAGCTGTCATAAATACATCAAACTTTTGCGAGAATTTTTTCCAGTTCTCTGCAATATGGCCATCTAACACAAGGGGCTCTGGGGGCTTAAACAAGTTCTCCATCTTTTCTAGTTGACCCGGTAAAACTAGGAGCATATAGGAGCAACACAAGGGGGTTTCTACAAGTGTCTAACTGTCCACACCTGATACCATGTTTTATCTTGAAATAATACTAGCAATTCCCAAGATAACTTTATTATGTACGGGAGTACAAGGAACACAACTCAACGACCATGCAACTTATGCTAAACTAAAACTAACCTCAAAACCCTTGCCGCCAGCCCGCACTATCTGCTATGCTGGTTGCATAAACTACCAGACAAGTGGTATGGATTAAAAATTAAATACTTTCAAGGTCACATGTTACAGATAACACTAATGCTAAATCTGTATAAACCAACTCATTGAATTTTATGCTGTATATTTTCTAAATGCTAACACTAACACTAATGTTCCAGTTAAATGTTCTGTCTAAACCCACCATTAGTGTGTCGACAACCCCTTTTTTCCCGGTTTTTTCGATCGATAATATAGTTTTTTTTCAAAGACACAACCACTCAGTTTTTTTAATACTCAAGTCACAACGTGAAAGTCCTTTCAGTCGGGTAGTTTGATTGGGAACTCACAGTAATAGCAGTAATAAGGTAGTTTGCTGTGAGTTCAAGTAATAGGTCTAGAAACTACTCATATGAGACAATATTTACCTATCTAGTACTACGATTGTAAAGCAAACGTCTTTGTGCAGCTCCAATGTTTTGTTTTAAAGAAATAAGCCAATACTTAATAAAGCTGAATTTTTAGATATTTTGATTATTCAAGCGTATCACTTTATAGTATAAATACTTTGTCAGAAGGAAAGTAATACCTCCACTCAGTGGAGGTGGCTTCACTTGTTCAATGTAAATAATAACCCATTGGTTTTAAGTTCATACTGTGCAGCCGAGCATCCACTGTGACGTCACGCGACGTATCGCATGAGGAAACAGGTTTTGCTGATAGGGCCGCCCTCTTGGATCTGTTGTATGTGTTGTCAAGAATGTCAAGTAAAATTCCCACTAATCCCACTTGTCACTTGTTATGTCAAAAAATCTACCTAGAACATGCTGCTAAATTATATTTTTATGACAAAATCCAATAATTTAATTAATGAAAATTATACACTAAAATCAAGTAAATGTATGTTTTTTTTGATAGACATAATGGATACAACAGCTGCTGGGCCCAGGTAAGATTACAATGACAATTTCAAACCTAACCTATGTAATAAACCATGCTGATGCATCATTACTACACATTTTTTAAGGGTGGTTCTAGTAACTAATTAGGCTAGTCTTACAGATCTGCAACTGGTTTATACTGCATACATTACTACTTTTCCATGTGGATGAAAAAGCACAGCTTTTATGAAGAAAGTGACTATGTTTCCCAGGGACTGCAATCAAGTCAAGTTGGAGAAGAATAAAATCCTGTGCAATATTTGAAACTATCTACATTACAGTGGATTAAAAAGCAAGTTTTAAGGTGAGTTAATTGATTTTAAATTATTAATTATAACATGATAATAACATTAAAATAAAAAGCAATGCAGTTTTCATTATGGTTTTACCTTTAACACAATAATCATCATTGTACTCTTTGTAGACTGCATTGTAGACAGGCAGGGTTTACCCAAGTATTTAGTTATAGTATTAATAAATTTACTTATTCTCCATATCAACCCAGGGGTAGAATGTTGAGGTAATTTCCATTACTACGAAGCATTGTGAGGTATTACAAGACATTACAAGGCATTTTGAGATATTTATAAGGCATTGTCTGTATATTTCAAAATGTAGTTTATTAATATTGACTGAAAATTGAACATAACAGCATAGGAACAAGTAATTATTATGGTAAAATCTTTGTTACATGATATTGAGTTGAAACAATATTCATTACAAATTATTATAAAAATTTACCAATTTTTCAACATTTAAACTACATTTTTAAATTGTATTTTTAACGTCGCACTACGTGAATTTTACAATTTCGGCTTTTACAAATGTCTAAATTACCATTTAAATTACATTTTAAAGTCATGTGACTGTTTTTGACAGGTGTCAGTTGGCTTGGACAGGGTTGCAAGCTCTAAAATGACATAATCAAAGTCACATGAGGTGTCTCTTGCTTTTACAACTGTCTAAAATAGTCTAAATGTAATTTGCCAAAGTTTTTAATTTTAAACCACATTTTAAGGTCACGTGACTAATTTTGACAGATGTCAACTGACCTTTACAGTGTTGCAAGAACATGCAGATTTGCATTTTCAACGTGACGTAACGTGTATTTTGAAATTTAAGTTTTAACAACTGATTAAATTTAATTTACCATTTTTCAAAGTTTAAACTGCGTTTTGAACTTCACTTGACTGTTTTTGACAATGTCATCTGGCCTTTACACATGACCTAGTTCTTACAATTTTATTACTATCGAAATTTAAATTACAAATTTTTCAACTGTTTCTTTTAAATGATAAGTGTCTTTATTTGACACGTGCTAACTTGGTTACCTGGACAGTTAGAAGATTCGTGCAAACGTCAAAATATAACCCGTAATTTCAGACAACCGTACAAAAAATATTTTATGTTGGTCAGAGTTTGGAAAAACAGTCTCCTGACCTTAGAAATTTTTTACGTAAATCGGCCATGAAGAATCGCTGAAAAATATTTTCAATTTCTAAAAATGACCACCAGAGGCCGTAACTGCCAGCTTAATTTTTTAAATTGCATTTTCTATAAATTTTGCACAATAAACTAGAATTTTTTTTCCACATTTTTAAAGCGAACTAATTTATCTATCATTTTCGTAAAACAGAAATTTCTGTTATTTCAAAAACAAAGATGGCGTGGGGTGTTTAATGGTTTTTGCAATAACCTGCTTTAACTTCTTAACGGTTTGACCAATTTCAACAAATTTGGTATTGTTGAAAAAAGCATTTCTTGGTCAATAAGAATCATCCAAAATATAGTTGATTTAGTTGAATATTTCTCCGCCATGGGGCTAGTTTTGACACCATGATTCAAATTCCAAAAAAAAAATAAAAAAAAACAAATGGAATGATATGACTTTTTCATTATGAAAAAGTAGCCAAATAACATCCAAATAGGCCAGTAAAAACCGTTTTTCAAATTCTCGTTCCTAACCTGAAATATTGAGAAAATGAGATTAGAGGATCTTTGAAGGCCAAGGATCGCGTGGTAAAATTCATAAAACTATTAAAAATTTAGCTACATAATGAATAAAATGTTATGGAAGCAATTGTGAGTCTAAATAGAATTAATTTAGGCATTATTTAAAAAATACCACATATCGTCAGAACATTCATCTTGCTCCAAAGGGACTATTATTATTTTTTTAAAACTTTAAGACCATGTACCTCCATAACGAAACATTTTTGGATCATGGTTTATATAGAAAACTAGGTTTTGTTTTGACGTTTAATCAAACCCTAAAATACAGGGTGTTTCACGATAAATGCGTCATATTTTATGGTTTGATTAAAAGTAAAAAATTACCCTAGTTTGCTAAATAAACCATGGGGCAAAGATGTTCCGTTATGGGATACAGGGTGTTATAGTTTGGATCTATTTATTCAAACCGGTCTCAGATATTTTTATTAAACTTTGTAGGTTAACTGTCCATGATAAGGCACGTTTTGCAATAAAAAACATATTTTTTTAATTTTCGCAAAAAAATATGTACACTACTCTTTTTTCCATTAAACACAAATCAATTTTGAATTACTCATTCAATTTAGAACAGAACAGCTATCTAGTAACTTTTCGGTACACCTTTCTTTTTTCCAATAAAAAATTGAAAATCATAAAAATGTACCCATAAAATCAATACTAAATCGTCGACTGTTTATTAATCAATATATAAATTTTTATTAATTTAGTTTTTTTCAAAAATTTTTTATTCGATAGGAACAAGCAGTATCTTCCTATTTTTTTATTAAAAAACTGGACAAATCAAAATTTTAAAATTGAATAGAGACGAAATTCGAAGATTTAGTATTTATTTTAATGATACTTTTGCAGGATGTTTTATTCGAAAACGAGATGACGTACCAAAAAGTTACTAGATGCCTTTTCTGTGTTAAATTGAATAAGGAATTCAGAACTGATTTGCATTTTATGGAAAAACAGTGGCGTACATATTTTTTTTTGCAAAAATGGTCAATAACTTGTTCGATTAGACGCCACTAGCAAAAATAAAAAATATATTTTTTAATGACAAAACGAACTTTATCGTTGAAACCTAAAAAGTTTTACGAAAATATCTCTTATTGTTTTGATGAAATAAATAAATTTAGATTTTTTTACCCAAACTTTAACACCCTGTATCTACATAACGAAACATCTTGGAACCATGGTTTATATAGCAAATTATAGTTATTTTTTGACGTTCAATCAAACCCTAAAATATAACGCATTTATCGTGAAACATCCTGTATAACGCATTTATTATGAAACACCGTGTTGACTGATTCAGCTTAAGTAATTTCGACTTTTTTAATTGGAACAGCCTGTGTATTACTTATTTTTCTGATAGCTTTTACAATTCAACTTTTGTGAAGTATGTCATATACCTACCTAATTTAAATGTCTGCGATTTATTTATATTTTTTAACTTTTACCTGCATTTTTTGTTATCTTAACTAAACTATAATCTGAAAATTGTCTTTAACAATTCAATTGAACAATAAACATTTTAAATTGTTGTGGTTAATGACATACAAAATTAAAACATTTGTTTTTTTATAAATTATACAGGGTTATTCACGATATTCGACACGAAAAATTGTGACTAAAGTATTCACTTTCAACAAACTTTTAATTCTGAGATGGATGTAGATCTTTTTAAAATATTTTCAAGATTTACCGGTTGTCCCAAATGCAGAAAAAGTATCGTAGTTATATTTTTTCAAATGGAATACTTAGTATTTTACTTGATTTTCAGAATCTATGTTGAAAATAAAAGGTAATGACATTGAGGTTTGGTACGTCTAAACTTTACAGTTTCTCAGATATTCGTTATTTTGTAAAAATGTAGAACAAATTTTAATGTTTAATCACTCAACCTATGTTTGTTTTATCAATTAAAATTCGCTTGGGAACTGCTAAATGATCAAGTTTTAGGATCCATGGGTGAGAAATTGTCTAGCTCATACAAGATGTCTCAAAATTTTTCTCCCAATAATTGCAACCTTTAAACTTTAACAACTTGTCAAAATCAAATTGAACACCACCTATTTTATGGTTAAAGTAGATGCAAAATTTAATTATCTTTCGAAAATTATTGAGGTCTCCTATGGCTAACTGTTCGTGTTTTCTTGGAAAGTCAACATTTCTCGAACTCGCACCGATTTTGAGTGATTTTTGATACCTTTGAGAAATGACCACAGATTAGCGAATTAGCGAAATTTTTAGGAGTATATCCATTAAGATACTTAATAATGTTGCTGAAGGACTCAAAAACGGAGTAGCTATGTTTGTGTTTGTAGTCGAATTGTCGCCGTTTTAAACATTTTTATGAATTATTTTTGCAACTTGTTTAGCAAATTTACAAAGTATTAAGCCACTATTTTATTCTAAGCTTTACTCAGATTAGAACGATAGATATGTAATTGGAAAAGATACTAAGTGATCTTTGAACGATTGCAAAAATCAGTCAAAGTCAGCTCTAGTTTAAGAAATGTCGATTTTCCAAGAAAAACAATTAAGAATTAGCGGTATGAAACCTTAATAATTTTGGATAGGTAATTAAATTTTGCATATATTGTAACTTGTAACCATAAAATTGGTGGGGTTCCATTTAATTTTGACAAGTTTATACTACTTCAAAATTTCTTTTTGATTAAATTTTTTGAGACCCCCTATATGAGCTAGACAATTTATTACTTTTGGATCATAAAACTTAATCTGTTATCAGCGCCCAAACCAATGTTGGTCAATAAATCTCAAAGGAAGGTTGAATGTTTAAATGTTAATATTTGTTCTACATGTTTACAAATTCAGGAATATCTGAGGAACTGTAAAGTATAGACCTATCAAACATCAATGAACTTCAATTAATTTTTATTTTCAACGTAGATTCTGAAAATAAAGTAATATACTAGGTGTTCCATTTGGAAAAACATGACTTTGATAGTTTTTCTGCATTTGGGACAACCGGTACATCTTAAAAATATTTTTAAAAGCTACCTTCAATAGGTCTATATCCATCACAGAATCAAAAAACTTTTTTGAAAGTGAATAGGTTAGTCGCAATCTTAATAATAATATAACGTGAATAACCATGTATAGGGTGAACCTTAAGTAATGGGACATAGAGCTACATCATTACTACTACTATTTTGCAGTAGCTATCTGCAACCATTTCAGCTGCTTAAAAGGACTTAAACTTTTTTTTACGCAGCTGAAACGCGCATACGAATTCAAAATGTTATTCTAATATGTTTTCTATTTAAAAAAAAGTATACTAGTTTTAGATCTTAAATGTTGACCGTTTTCGAGATATTTAATGTTTTAATATTGCATTGCTAATACGGTTAATGGTTAAAGGGTAAAGTAAAAAAAAACCTTAAAAAAAAGTGCAAAAAGAACATTAAATTTAGAACAAATCTATGTGTACTCTTCCTCTACCTAACTTCAACCGTTTCTGACTTAATAACAGTTTTTCCTTAAAGTGCGTATAAAATCGTAATCCATACTAATCTGAATACGGACCCCTGTTTGTGCTAAGTTTTAACCAGTTTTGTATTTGACAAATATCTGTCAAAGCATGTTGTCGTTATTGAAACGACAACTAGTCTGTAAGGCCAAGCAGGTGTCCGTATTTAGATTGGTATGGATTACGATTGTATGCACCCTTTAAGGAAAAACTGTTAATAAGTCAGAAACGGTTGAAGTTAGGTAAAGGAACTGAGGGCAAAAGGTCACATCGGCAAGCCTTTCAGGACTTGAGAATTTAATTAATGTTTAGACTACCGTTTTGCTGACAAAGCCACCATTTTTATGAAACATCTAGGAAACGGTGCAAAATAGGTATAGGGAAGTATTAAGAATAATTACTAGCCTTCTTGCGAATAATTTTAAAAAAAGAATAGAAACAGGGTGTTCAATTTAAAACTTTTCTTCTCTAGGGAGGAAAAGTGCCACCAGTAAAAGTCACACTGTCTAAAGACACTTTGTCACTTTCTTGACAAATTGACAAACATATCTTTAGTAACAACACCTTCTTCAACCAGGTATTAACATAATATTTAACTGCTGCTTTTAACTATGCGCAAATAACTATTTCCTACGACCTCTATAGAAAATAAAAGTTTTCTCCCTCATTTGAGAGATGAAAATATCACTTTCACTACCTAGGGAGTAATTAGAGAATTTTAAACTAAATCCTGTCTGAATATTGTGGGCTTTCTTTCGTTTGTTATCTGTTTAATAACTTTTTCAATTTTTTAATTTGCTTCAGCATCTCATAAAAAAGTTGGTGCAAGTGGATATTCTCGCTCTACACATATTACCTTTAAAAGTTTACATTTATTGTTAATTAATTTTGCAATGCGGAAAAGTAACTTTACCGCATCCGGTGCGGAAAAGTACTCTTTCCCGCACTTAAATAAGTGTGTAATAGTATATTACATACTCAGGTGAAGAGATTGGGTAGTTTATCTCAAGACAGAAATTAAACTTTCTACCGTGGTTTGAATACTATTTTATTTTCAACCATTTATCCAAATCTGTTAATAAATCATTCAGCGGAAATATTGATTGCTAATAGTCTTTACAAAAAGGTAGTATAGGTGCACGAGTAGTTATGCCTTCAAGCATAATAAACGACTGGTGAATTGTTTACAATCTTGACAACGTCATTGTTGTGCTATTCCGTTTTTAATATTTTGAGCTGAAACGTTTCTTAAAGTGCTTTTAACATGGAGATTTCTGAAGACGCAGATGTTACTCATCATCACCTGAGCTGCGAGCTGTTGCAGAGATGGCGGCACAGTCTCTTAACTATAAAAAGTAAGCCCAGATATGACAAAACGCATATTGACATTTACCCGGGTGGAAAGGACTCAACTATTCACCCGGGTGGAAAGTAAAAGCAGGTCATTTTCATCTTTCCACCTGGTATACACATAAGAAATAACGTTATTACATACCTGGTTGAAAATAAAAGTGCATTTACCGCACCTGAGTAGGAAAGGTTTTTTTCATTATTCTTACTAGTCTGAATCTATTTTTTGGTTGACTTGTTTGAAAAAATGTACCTTTTCCGTGAGGACGCTGGAAAAAGGGTAAATTAGTAAATACAGATGTGTATGGTCCACTTGGACCTTCTTCGCAACTTTGCGTATAATTTTCATACGTTTCTAAACTTCTTTATGGTCAGAAATAGACCACCTGTGTGCTAGATTACCATTCAATGTATAATGAATTTTTATACTGATTTTATGCTACAATATAAAATCAAGCTTCAGCTAACATTAGTTAAAACTGAGTTAAAACACATTGACATTTCTTATATTATCGTGGTAATATTTTTTTTTGTTTCAGATATTCTCCCGGTGAAGCGAGAAGCAAAAAAAGTCATCCAGGTCAATCTTAGATTTTTTTAATTTTAATAATAAACTAATGATTGGGGCGCGGGTGGTGTGTAGTTTTATTTGCGATTTCGATTTGCTGTTATGCCATATGCAGCATTGTTCTATCCACAATATATGGCCGAATAATTTTCATTTAATTTCCAACTAAATGCTGAAGTATTAGAAATACTGTCATTCCTTTCAATGTCAATCTACGCATGGCGAACTGAGTAACTGTGCAGAAGTTGACATTGGGAGTGAACAAGGACCAGCAATCAGTCATTAATATCTATCTAATGTACAATTTATTTTCCAACTGATTAACATCCTACAGCAAATTTAACTTTTTGTGTCTGCTCAGCTCCTATTTATATCGAAGAATCTAGAATATGTCTAAGTGGAAAATTCATATACATATACGTTGAGGACATTTTATTTATTAAAACTCTTATTTGTTATGAAACTTATAAAAACAGTTAGGTATTACTGTAGAGAAAGTACGCATTTGTTTTTGTTGAACCTTATTTACTTCAAAAAAGTAAATCACACAAGTAAATATAAAAAAGACGTAAATGTGTCGGGTAACGTCTCGCTTCGTGTACGGGTTAATTTCGTCTCGTCCGCCTCTCTCTCTCCGTCGAAGTCGAGGTCGATGGGGATCGATCTTGCGGTGTTGCCAATTCGTTGCGCGGTTGCGCGGACATTTCATTCAAGACCCTTGAAAGAAGCAGCTTTCAACTGACTAGAAGTTTCATTCGGCAGTAGACACACCCTCTGGATGGCTCGCTTGATGACAGCATTTTTCGTTTTTATGGACAAAACTCTTGATATCCCATCTTTTCCAGGATGCAAAGTAACGATTCTCCCAAGTTTCCACAGTAACGGCGGAAGATGGTCTTCTTTGATCAATACTAAATCTCCCTCCTTTACATTGACACTGGTACTCTTCCATTTGCATCGTTGCTGGACCTCCGAGATATATTCTTTAGACCATCGGGTCCAGAAATTTTGAAGAATCTGTTCCAGTAGTTGGTAACGAGATAGACGTCCAGTTGGTATTTCGGTCATATCAGGTTCAGGTATCGTCATCATGCTTCTCCCAATTAGAAAATGGGCAGGAGTTAAAGGAGATATGTCATTAGGATCGGTTGAGATTGGCGAGATCGGTCGGGAGTTTAAAATTGCTTCAATGTGCGCAAAAACGGTGTACATTTCTTCGAATGTTAAACTATTATTTCCGAGAACACGTTTCAAGTGAAACTTACACGATTTGACCCCCGCTTCCCATAAACCTCCAAAGTGAGGTGAATTTACAGGAATGAATCTCCATTCAATTGTTTCACCAGTGCAGTGATCCATACTAATTGATTGATTAGAAGTATTTTTAAGAAATTTGGAAATGTCTTGCAATTCAGAATGCGCGCCCACAAAGTTGGTCCCATTATCGGAGTATATCCGCTCTGGTTTACGCCGCCGCACAGTGGTCGATTTTTAAAAAATCTAGGCAATAATTAAAAGAGTCAAATACAGTTAAGGAATTTTTAATAAATGACACAATGGAATTTTTTAAGCAGGTTTTTAAAGAAATTAATAGTCGCACAATATAATATACAGAGTATTTCATAAAGATAAATAGTTGTTAGTTAAAGTAAAGTGCTGAATGGTAATATTCGGTTCAATGTGTCTAATGATTTCATTATAAGGTCTTATATATCGTACATAATTCATTAAAAATATCAAAAACATCTTTTTAATTAAAAAAAATACCTAATGATATTTTTATTCTTCGTCAGAACTACTTAACTCTAAAAACTTAGTTTCCGTGGAATTATTTACTTTTGGAGTATCTAATAACTCAAAAGTTTCAGGAAGGAAACATTTTAATTTTTAAAAAGGTAGTTTACGTAAACTCGAGATGCAAGGATCTGACGAAACCAGAAGGCGATTTATTATATCTCGTATGTTATCTTTTCTGGATGTTTTTCTGGAAAAATCCGCTCTATACTTCTTGATATCCTTGTTGCGTGCCTCTTGTGCTTCCTCGGATAATTGTCCTATTGGCAAGCAAAATGATTTAATAACTTCAAAGCCATGTATTAAAATTTTGTGTATAGTTGGAGGCATGGCATACCAAGGATACAATGTCACAAAAAGTCTTGCAGTTGTTAACGCATATTCCTTAAATCTATCTGTATTGATGTCAAATCCAGACGATAAAGTTTGCAATATTACATGAAATTTTGTAATTAATTGTTTGTCAATTTTGGTTATATTTGATACTACTTCTACATTTTCAAAGAACCTACGAGCTGTGTTACCATCATTGGAGCTACCAAAACCGGGCTTAGGCTTATCAACAATAAGCCCTATCTGGTTGCGCAATTGCCCTTGAATACGCTTTTTGGTATCCAATACAATTTGTTTATCAATATCACTTCTAGCTTGCCATTTTTTAATATCCATTTTATAAGCTAAATGTAAGAGACATTCAAAAAAACGTATCCAAGCATGTAAAGTAGACAGGCCATACTTAAAGTTATCAGTATTTGCTGGTCGTAGAACAATATTGTCGATATTATTAAAGTCTTTAGAACAGGCTCCACAAATATAACATCTTTGAGTAGATTTGTTTGAAGTTAAAGAATTGCAAACTTTACCGTCAATCATTGTAAAATGTAGTTCAAAATTAACAGTTACATTTGAGTTATTAATGGTACAAGTAAATGGAACACAAACTCTTTTTCTAGTTTAATTAGCTCTGCTGTTTCGTGAATGAACTGTAATTTTAAAGGACGACAAAAACGAGGCGATGATGTTCTTACATTTTGCCAAATTATTTGATTATTTTTATTGGTTTCTGTACGATATATAAGCCTTATGGGTACTAATGATGTCAATACTATTCTAGAGTCAGAACTACCGGTTTTGTCAAATTTTTGTTTGTACTCCGATTGACCTGAAGAACCGTCTAGGCCCCATTTACATATTAAAACTAAATTTACGTTTGAGCAGGAGTTTAAACTATCAATAACTTCTTCTTGTAACTGAGGCAATCTTTCGCAAGTATGATTCAGCATTGACTGGATTGGAACTTCGGCTACAGTATCCGAAGAGACAATTATTGAGTTAGGGTAACATCGCTTCTTTGCTTTAAGGATTTCATCATAGGAAGGATAAATATGACAGTTTTTTTCTTTGACTTGACGCCTGATTAACTTGTATTGACTCTTGCTTAACTTTGCTTCTATTAGAAGAGAAAGTGCCTCATCAGCACTCAATTTAGTATAAGTTGTTGTTTGATTTTTTAAGGCGTTGCAATACTCGTGAGCTTTTGATGGTGTATTGGTAATGTCTTTGAGTATTTTTGCAGCTTGATTGTTTCCTTCGGCACGAAAATTTATTTGCGTTGCATAGGCGAGTTCTACTGCACTAGATGTATTTCGCAAATTGCTAGTTTTCATTCTTTTGGAACGATCACTGCTATCTTCAAAAGATACTTTAGGTCGACCTTTATTGCTTGATTTTCGTTTGACTTGATTGCTTCTTTTGAAAAATTTCATTTGCAAACTCAACCATTTTGCATGTGTTTGTATGAATCTGTCTTTAGATCGACACGAAACCATCCATTTTTTAAAAAAATCTGATTTAAATCTTGATAAATTTCTTTTTTTCGTTCTTGCTGAGTTGCTAATTTTTCGTCAGTTCTAAAATTTTATTTTCTAAAGTAGTGAATCTACTATTAATACTTTTATCGGAAAAACTCTGAACCATGTCAAAAAGGTCCTGGTAACTAATAATAAAAAAGTTTTCTTCCACATCTGTAAGCAGAACCAAATATAGGTAAGTATAGCATTTTGAACTTTTGAAACGTCAGTAAAAAATTAACCCCGCATTTTAGACTTATGTGCAAATATGAGCAAGGCTTCTGTTTAGCATCAGTTTATTCAGTAAGTTTCTTCAACAAAACACTAAACAAACCCGTGGGATTTTGGGCGGAACATAAAAAAAAACATTGAAAATTGTGTCTCTTAATAGTGACGTAAAAACGCATTTCCATTTGAGTATATTAATATTTAAAAGTAAACTTTTGATCAAACATTTTTATGTGAAAAACTTACTACTTACCCCTACAATTAGGATCCATTTTAAAACAAAAATGAAACTTGTCTTCTACTAAGTTATAATAACAAAACCTTCGTAACGCATCCAAAAAAACTTACTAGAAAAAAATAATGTATTTGAGTTTGACGAATCACTATCAAACAATAATAAAGAATGTGACATTCTATCATAGCCAACTTGTTCTTTGAAAACATTGTTTGACATTTGAATGACTTTTAGCCAAATATATAAAACTCCAAGTATTTCTTTTATGCCAATGAAATTAAAAAAACTACCAGTGTGCGCCGACTGATAAAACGCTTAAGAGCTAATAAAAATGTGTCAGTCGTTAGATCTGATACTAATTCTAGATGAATTGCTTTCACCGAAAAACAAACGAACAAAGCTAACCAACATTTAGTGATTTTGCATCCACGGCCTTTACGATCTTTAATATAAAACGGCCCGGCGTAGTCTACGCCACAGATTTGAAATGGAAAACCAGCTTGTAGTCGCGTCCGAGGAAAATCACCCATTAACGTAGAAACAGGCTTTGGATTTTGTCTAAAACAAATAACGCAATTTCGAACAGTAAATTTTGCCAAATTTCTACCAGATACCGGCCATAATGTCTCCCGAATATGATAGAGCAATGCTTGTGGTCCAGCATGCAATAGTTTAAGATGTTCAAAATTAAAAATTAATTTACACAAGCCATGTTTTGAGGAGATAATAACAGGGTGCTTTTTGTTATCGTTAAAATCAGCGTTACTTAGTAGACCTCCCACTCTTAATAAACCATTTTGATCAATGAAAGGATTCAAACTGAATAATTTACTTTTAGGTGACAGCATATGACCTCCTGACAACAACGTGACTTCGCTCGCGTAAGTTTCAAATTGTGATTGTTTTAACAAAGATATGAACGCATTATCGATTTCTTGCACTGACAAAGGGCCAGTTAATTTGTTGTCAGGATGTTGACAGTTATGTACGAATCTAAACACATAAGCTGTCGCTCTTTTAAGACGTTGCAATAATGAAAATGTTTCTATGTCAATAACAAAGTAATTTTGATGATCAGTTCTGGTAATAAAAGTTTTAGATTTAACTTCAGGTAAATCTGTCATGTCTAGTGATAAACTCGGTCAGTCATTAGAACCATTTGAAGTGGTGGTGGGACGTGGACCCAATACCAAGTCGGCAATCATGTGCGGAAACTTGAATTTGGACCAAACCGCTAAAACATTGACCACATAGGATTGGCCCGCGTCCAAACTGATCAACACTATTAAAGAATAAAATTTACGTAAACGATATGGTGCCGCACGCGTCGAAGCTTGTTGCATCGCACGTTCAAATATATCAGTGTTTGCGAAAAGACCGCGACGCACACACGCTTCACGATACGTGTCGCACACGATAGTTTCACCACCTGTCTGTGTTTGACCACTGTCCGAATCAAATGCACAAATGATCGGCAGCCACGCACATGTTGCAACAGTGTACGCAAACAGTACAATTCATCGTTGTGCGTTGAATGACGACAACGCCTACCACATTTCGATTATAAACACGTGATTGCCATTGACCGCGCTTTGCGTTCCACGTGTAATTTTCCGGGATTTCCCTATAAAATAAATCACGTGGCGCTCCCTCCATCTGGTTTAGCTTAAAGTAAGCCGTGAGTTTGGTGTCGATGGTGGCGCGTGGCAAAATCTGCCGCGTCTTCGTCCTCCTCGTACTCGATGGTCTGTTGGCCCTCAAGGTGAACAGGCAGACATACAACCAAATGACTTCGATCGCTCATCTTAAATTGGAACAGGCGCCAACACGCCTCCATTGAACATTGAACTCACATACCTACAGTCTAGGTCATTACTAATCTCGTCCCAATTTATAGTGCGATGGACTTTATTTTTCGCTTCCATGCGACACATGTCCTCACCCTTCGTTACGTATTTCTACAGATATTTGACGGATGCCAAGGATCCGACGCACTCAAAATTGATGTGACTCTGATATTTGAGTGCCGCGTAACGATTGTAAGGCACGATATCGGCATTGGTGTACGTAATGTTGTTCGAAATGATCATGTGATTGTTGCGACGTCGACGATATTCAGGGTGTCCATTTTTTGACCGTTGAAGCGTTATCGTTTAAATTAGTGACCTCCCGTAGGGCCTTTGGAAAATACTTTTTGCAGGTACCGTCCGCTCTCAAACAGGTAACGTTTGGGTCGCGGGTCGGTCCTCTACACTTTGTATGCAGATAAAAGTCGGCTACCGTTCTATACAAAATCGGTTCGACTTGATAGTCCGGTATCTCGGCTGAAACGACATCGTCGACGCGCTCACGGCTGTTTAGTTTGCCGCGCGGTAAAAACGTCACCAAAGTGAGCATGAGGCAAGCCTCGTTTTTGAAATTCTATCGTGTAGAAATAGTTATGGACGGTACCGTACAATTGGTTCTTGACGATATCGTCCATAAACTCGGTTAATCTAATGTGGAATGCGCGACAAACCAAATCAGGACGGTTTGGCCATTTCTGTTTGTAAGCGAGATTGTTTTGGATCTCTGGCCAATTCGGGTTCGTCGTAAACGTGATAAAGAGATCCGGCTTGCCATGTCTTGCTATTACATTAATCGCATCGAGGTACTGGCGATTCGTGAAACGCATTCCGCGTCTCGACGACGCAGGCAAAATGAAAATTGACCTCAACTCGATAATCCGTACCAGCTGCGTTTGCCCTTGTCTCCAAGTACCTTAACAAACTACCATAACTGGCTCGCCATCTAAATAGCTGGTGGGTTTTATGTTACCACAGCTCGTTCGCCTCCACTTTGACATAAGCGTCCACTACGTACTATTGAAGCAATTTGCAGCATTATGCAAAATTGTGAATTCATTTAATTCACGGATAGGCGAGATCGAGCGGTGACGGTTCGAAGACTCACTTTGTTGTTGAGTTGGGTTTTGGATGGTGGTAGGCGGTCTTTGTAAGCGATTCGTATCGCGTATCTTAGACGATAGCGATAGAACTCGCGAAAAGTGATTGTCTTCGTCACGTTCCGAACGTGATGGATTTCTTTATCAAAGCCAATTCCCCATTCGGAAACAGGATCGGGTACACCATGGGGTCGGCCCATTTATTGAGGTTTTTAAGTTCGTGTCTACCCCGGCCGTCGCGTGGGTAGATGCACAAATCAACCTCGAAGAGTGGTTCGTTGACAAAAACGGCCGCAATTTCAGAGTCGCACGCGGGCA